>NC_090279.1:215995209-218947709 GCF_040414725.1 Anabrus simplex | reverse complement strand
ATGGAGAAAGATCTGTAATGTCTTCAATTTAAAACTAATGTCAAACACTTCTTGGTCCTACCCAGAAAGAAAATGACCTGGAGATCCCCCAATCAATGTCTAGGCGAATTTCAAATTGATCATGTAGCCATCACCAGGAAAAACCAAAATGAAATCATGAATGATAAGGTCAAAAAAGGAATTATAGATTCCGATTATTACTTGTCCTTAGTAAAAGTGTAGTTTCAGCCTAACAGGTCAAAAATGAAAACACTGAAAATTACAAAAATTGACCCAGAATTTTTTAAACCGGGCGAGTTGGTCGTGCGCGTAGAGACGCGCGGCTGTGAGCTTGCATCCAGGAGATAGTAGGTTCAAATCCCACTATCGGCAGCCCTGAAAATGGTTTTCCGTGGTTTCCCATTTTCACACCAGGCAAATGCTGGGGCTGTACCTTAATTAAGGCCACGGCCGCTTCCTTCCAACTCCTAGGCCTGTGCTATCCCATCGTCGCCATAAGACCTATCTGTGTTGGTGCGACGTAAAGCCCCTAGCAAAAAAAGAATTTTTTAAATTCAATTCCAATAGTTTCCTTGCAAATTTACCAACAAATGTACCCTCAGACTGGAATAATCTAAAAAGTATAGCATGCAAGGCATCCCAGAAAATTGGCACACCGCCTAGAAAATGGAAACACAGATGGTGAAATGACACATGTGATGAAGCAATAAAACTAAGAATTAAAACATGGCAAATATGGAACTCTCATAAATCTGAAATCAAATGGCAAGAATTCCTTGGAGTAGAGAAGGAAACATACACAATTATTACAGCAGAAAAACAAAAACAATACCAAACCCATATGAAGGAAATAAACCAAGACTTTTGGAAAAACAACTCTAGAAACTACTACAAGCATTTTAAAGAAGAACTCCAAAATTACCAAGCGCCCAGTCTTTGCTTCAAACATCCATACGGATCATTAGAAACAAATAACAAAGAAAACTGCAAGACTACTTTAAAAGTCTATTAAATTGCGGAAGTCCACAAAACGAATTAACCTTTGAGAAACCTACACCAAATCTTGGCTCAGAACCTCCCACTCTAGATGAAATCAAGCAAATAATTCAAGAATTGAAAGATAATACAGCACAAGGAGAAGATGGGAAATTGCTGAAATGTTGAAAACAGGTGGTGAGAAAATGGCTTACATAATTCAAGAAATCATACAGAACATTTGGAATACTGAGAAAATTCCACAGACGACTGGAAATGTGCACTAATTTACCCACTCCACAAGAAAGGAGATAAATCAGATATAAACAATTACAGAGGGATTTCCTTACTATCAATCGTCTACAAAATTTTATCTAAAGCCCTACTGAATAGATTAGAAAAACCAACTGACCACCTCATTGGAGAATACCAGGCACGGTTTCGAAAAGGAAGATCATGCCCAGAACAAATCTTAAACCTAAAAACTATTTTACAAATTCGTACAACAAAATAAACAATAATTACTTTCGTTGACTTCAAGAAAGCTCATGATTCAATAGACCGACAGACTCTACTCAACATACTTGAGGAATTTCAAGTTGACAGAAAAACAAGGGAATTGATCAAGCAAACTCTAACAGGCACAACAGCAAAAGTTAAATTTTTAGGAGAAATTTCACAGCCTTTCAAAATTACAACAGGGGTCACACAAGGCGATGGAATATCACCGCTACTTTTACCAGTAAATCTAGTTCTGGAAAAAATGGTTCGAGAATGGAAAAATGAAACTAAAGGGATCAATATTGGTAGACTTCTCAAAAATAAAATTCACCTTGATTGCCTCGCCTTTGCAGATGACTTCGCAATCCTCTCCAACAACAAACAAGAAGCACTCCAGTCCATAGAAAAACTTCATGAATAGCAGCAAGAACAGGTCTGCAAATTTCATATGAAAAGACAAAGTATAGGAAGATGCAGGCTACAATGGTTTGGACATGTTATGAGGATGGACAGAACGAGAACAGCAAGGAATTACTTTGGCAGGAAGAAGTGAAGAGCGCTTGTACACTACAACCGGGAAACTGGAGCTGGAAAATGATACTGTATTTGTGAAAGCACAGGAATGGAGCGAGCTGACAGGCGCTGCACAGGGAGTGGAGCATTCAACCATTAATCGCTGTTGGAGTTAACCCGTGTTGAGCAGCGCATCTACATCAAAATAGCAGTTCTCCAGGGGAGAAATGCGAGAGAATGTCACAGTGAATTGGTGGAAGCCCTTGGGAGTAATACCCTCCATACCGTACAGTAGCATAGTGGGCAGGAAAGTTTCAGCAAGGACGTGTGGCGACTAGTGATCAGTGACGCTCGGGACGACCCGACGTGGTGTTATCGAGCAGCTCCTGGAGGAAGACAGACAGTGGACGCTACTGGAGTTAGAGAGGGCAAGTGGCGAGCGTCACTGATCACTAGTCGCCACACGTCCTTGCTGAAACTTTCCTGCCCACTATGCTACTGTACGGTATTGGAGGGCATTACTCCCCAAGGGCTTCCACCAATTCCCTGTGACATTCTCTCACATTTCTCCTCTGGAGAACGCCTATTTTGATGTACGTGCGCTGCTCAACACGGGTTACTTCCATCTCGCACGATGCTTGCCACACAACTGAGTTCACAGCGCGCTCTGTGCTACTACCAACAATCACAGAGCCATCTCTTTACACACTATGCCTGCATACATTAAGTAATTTGTGATCCGTTCACATATCCGCAAAAGAAAAAAGTTGGAATGACTTTTCCTCCAACCGTTGCAGAAAACTGTGGAGGTTCTTCTTTCACAACCCAACCCAGAAGAATGGAAACGGAAAATTAAGAAGAGGAAAAGGAAGAAGTAGGTCACTAGAACAGATATAAAGTGAAGTAAGTGATAGAATTACCTTAGTAAGAAGAGCCCTGTCCCGTTCTTTCTCTTCTTGCGGCAGGTCTTCAGACGCATGCTCCAACCAGTAATGGTAGAGGTTGCGAGCATCACCCCCGACCTCTATCCGGAAGGGCAGCATCTTGCCCGTCACTGAGGTGCTCGTGAAGTCTGGTGTGATGGTCAGCACCTGGGCAACAAAGTCGTACTGGATCTTACACAAGACGTACTCCGCACGACCCGTCCAGTCATCCGTGTCCTCACTGAAAGGAACATCACACACAATGTCACGTTCCGACCGCTTAGAGGGGTGGACTAAATTGATTAACCTACTAGGTAGAATTTTCCACTGATAACACAACAACAGGACCTCTCCCCAGGGCAGCTCACTCCACAACTCAAGTCATGCGCCACACTTCACGTAATCAAGATTAGTCGGGGATCTCTGAGCTAGTTGGGAATTGAACCGGGGGCCCTCTGACCCGAAAGCCACTACACTGACGCTTCAGCCAGAGGACACGGAAAGATCTCGGACATTGCTCTGTGAACATGGCTGCACAATGTGGACAAGACAGGGCTTGCACTCACATAAACTCTACAGCCTTGTAGATAATTACAGTGTTGTTTATCCATAGCGTTTGTCATTAAAAATATCACCAGCAAATCTGTTTGGTTTTGCTACAAAAAATGTGGTAACACCTGTAGATTGCCTTTTTATTTTTTGCTTTAATGGGAACGAAAGTCAACCAATCACATGCAAAATCAAGCTCATATATCTATACTGGGTGGTTCATCAGCCCTTTATTTTTTACGGAGGTATGTAACTCAACTAACGTATATATCATAGTCATCCGAAAAACATTAGTACCTGCTTCTTTATGGCCTTAGTACACCCATACTGTTTATACAATGTTTGCAAATATCATAGCAATCATTAACTGCAGTGTTATTTCTATTACTTAAACTATAAGGAACATGTAAAATGATCACAGCTCCGGATAATACTATCTTACGTTTGGACAGGAAGTGTCTACAAGGACTACAACGCGGTAGTTAAGTTGGCTAAATCACATATTACTGCTCTTGCATCAGCCAAGCTGTGTCACAGGAGGTTCAATTCACAGGCTGGTACACTTTTTTTCTTTTGATTAATGCCATTTACAGTGACTGTAATATGACCATGTATCATCCAGTGTGCTAAGTTGGGCGAAATGCTGGCAACCCAGACTGAGTTAGCTGGAAAATTTATAATGTCCACTAACAGACCAATTATATTGGTATTATAAATTTACTCATTCGGGACAAATTTTCAGGTTTCCTATGGGAATCAACATCTATATCAAATGAATTCACACCCGAAAAACAGTGAGGCTTCGCCGATTTTCTGATCACTAGAAGTTTAAGTTTTTCGGTTCCCGTCATATTGGCTCCCCTTTATTTACTTGTTACCTGTTCCTCACAAACCAGTTAATGTTCTACAAAATTCTAGTTACAGATTATTTTTGCTTCAAGGGAGAAAATGTTTGCTTCGAGAAATCGAGAAATTCGTATAATCCAATTTCGAGTAATAGAGAAATAAATACACGTGAAGAATGGCCGGGAAATTTAAGTTACTTCGAGATATTGAAAATTTGTGTTAATGGAGGTTCGACTGTACTTCAATCTCTTGAAGATGGTATTTGGATGTGTACTGGGGGATTGTCGGTTTGTAAATCTCTTTTTCCTCTCGCTTTACCTCTTCTCGTTGGTCTCTCCAACTGCACAGCTGGGTCTGTGATGAAGCCTTTACGGATGTGTTCTCTGAAGGCTATCATATCAATACAAGGACTAGCATATCCGCACAAGTTTGCATCCTGTATTAACTGAGACAACCCTCCATATTATTATTATTGTATTATTATTATTTCATAAAGGGCTGTATTATGCTCGACTTAACCACAGGAAATTCCTATGTCTCCTGAATCTCCAGTAACAAATAAAGGATTTTCTCACCTGTCTCTATCACACAAATCTGCTACGATGTAGAAGTTGTGAATGGAGGACTGGATATAGTGAGTCTTCTTCTTTCTGTCTTCGTCTGGCATCGGGTCTATGATGTCTCGAACTGGAAACGACTGCTCAGGCTGTCTGGTCACAGTGAACGCCTTCCTCCGACGCACCCCCAACATCCCCTTCACCAGAGGAGTGACTGGTGGCTGGACATCAGTTGTTATGCTGTTCGTCCCCTGCAAAAAGTTACACAGTGCCCATGATCTGTCTGGTCGGACACCGTGGTTAGCCAAGTCCCGTTGGTTGAAAAAATTGGTGGGAGAGGTGGTGGTATACAATTTCTAATCACTAGATTGCGTGCCAAAAGCCTGGATTAGATCCCAAGCCTCTCATGATGCTGGTGGTGGTAATTTGTCCGTCGGATGGGGAGTAAAGCTTCAAGCAGACTCCTTGGTGTTATTCAACAGGAGTGGGCTATGTGCCGGCACTGAGTTTCAGCCTCTCGCTACCTCATTATCCCCACATCCAGACGCGCACGTCGCCAATGGGTGTCAAACAGAAAGACCTGCACCAGACAAGCCGAACATGTACTCGAACACTCCCGGCACTAAAAGCCATACCAGAAATAAGAAATAAAAACAAAATTCAAATTTTCCAGTGTGTAATGCCAGACAACGGACACGTCTTTCTGGCAGAGATGATGCTTTTCAAGAAAATATTTCCTGACACGGCATAAGCCTATGTCATGTCTACAAGTACGGGCCATGAAAGCATCAATGGTGACATGATGTTTAAAGAGGCCTAACAGCTAGGTCATCAGCTCCTAATGGTACGAGGTCAACGAAATGCAACGATAATTAAAACTTCAAACTGTATCCTCTGATGATGAAAAATAACCCTGAATCCAAAACAATTAGTGGATCCAATTCACAATTCCGCATTTTCTGAGATGATGCTTATTATAAAAAAAAGGTGTCCAAAATCCTGGTCACTGGCCCCTCATAATTGTACTAATCACAAGTAGTCTCATGGTTGTAATTTCATCATCCCGCATCGCCTCTTAAGACAGGCAGGGGGGACTGTGGGTGTGTTGTTCGTCTGCGTCCCTCATCCTCAGGGGGCCCTTCTGTTTTTTAACCCTTTCAGACCGAGTACGCACAATTGTGCGGGTTCGTATTTTAGTTATCCCTGGCCGTATTTGATGTTTTTTCGGCGCTAGACCGGACTGCAGTGATTGTGCGGGACTCGTGGCGTATATTTCAATTGCTTTTAGTATGCGCTTGACCGCCAGGGCGAAGGAAGAAGAGTTTAAAAAGCACAGTTGATCGGCGAGATGACGGGAAGCAGTAGTGCCAAAATTAAGTATTTATTTATTGCATGTATATTAATCTAGAAGCTTTACTGAATACCGGAATATATTCAATGAAGTGTGTACATTGGTTAGTGAACGTAAATTTTGCAGATACATCATCGTATGTGATACAACGAGGTTTTGAATTTTGATACGCACAATTGTGTGGGTCCTGCTTTTCAGATGTTAGTTTTTATTTTGTAAAATAAACTATCAATATGTGTACTGAGGAGCATTTTAGTAAGTTTTTGACATACAAACACAAATTCACACCTCCAGTTTTCTTTCAGGTCTGAAAGGGTTAAGCAGCAATGTTGCGCCATCTTATAAAAAGCATATTTTCAGTCCAGAGTTTCTGCTTGTTGTTCAGTGTATACCTCAGGCAGTTCTGTGAAAAAAGGGTCTTTTTTGAGGTGTTAAAAAAAGGGATAGGCAATTTTCAGTGACAATTTCTTTTAAAGACCTGCAAAAGTAAATTGTATACAAGTTAAAGCATAGTTTACTGCAATGTTTAGGAACTCTTTTACACTACTGTACTACTAACTTCAGTATCAAGCACATTACAATGTTTGTGCCTAACCTTTAACGTTTTTTATTTTTAAATGCTACACCGAACTTTGCACATGAAGGGAAACAAGGAATTTGTTTGCACAAACAATTGTTAAGGATCCACCAATTCAAACTACTTAATCTGATAAAACACATCACCTGATAGCAATTATCAATTCATGTTTTGTCCACCTAGTGGACATCTCCAGCTACATAACAGTCAAACCTCTCTTCTGTGGACACCGTGTCCGTTACGAGAGGTGTCTGCTAAAAGTTAGTCAAACATTTTAACAGCAAAGTACATCCACCTTAAATATAAGCATACATCTTTATTTTTATTATAATAAATGATTTCCAACTAAATATTTACCTGGGAGATAATAAAAGTGATTTTACAGTCTTTACGTTCACTTCTGGCATGATGGAGGGGAGCAGTTGAAAAGTGCTGAATATCTTGGAAGTGTAATTGAAGAAAATGGAGGAAACAGGATGGAAATCAATGAAAGAGGAAGGTCTGCAAATGGATTGTTTAAGGGTGTAGGAGGATTGATATGGAACAGAGATGTGAAGGAATTATCTACAAGACTTATTTTATGCCAATTTTGACATATGGATCAGAAACGAGGGTGATGAAGGAGAGGGATAAAAGTAGAATACAAGCAATGGAAATGAAGTTTCAGAGGTGTTGAGTAGGACAGAGTAAGAAATGAGAGAGTTCGGGAAATGGTAAATGAGGTACCCCTACAGGAAAAGATAGAAAAATCAAGGCTGGAGTGGTATGGACATGTTAAGAGAATGAGAGAAGAGAGGATACCAAGAAAGGTGTTAGAAATGGAGTTGAAGGGAAGGAGACCTAGAGGAAGACCGCAGGACAGATAGCTGAAAGGTATGAAGAGGAGCATCGAGGCAAGAGGAGGGAACTGGATGACATTGACAGATGAGAAGTGGTGGACGGAAAGGCAGACCGAGCCTGTGGTTGGAAACTGCACGAGACGATATGGGTAGCGTTTTTGTAAGATATTGTATCATCCTTTGTCTGAATGTTTTAGTTTTAAAAAAATCATGTCAGCTTAAGCAATTTAATATTTTATTATTAAACAAAACCCATAGGTAGTAGGAACAGCAGCTGAAGATGGCTAAAAAAATAGGCGAAACATGTCCCGCTTAAGACATTACAGTAATGTAAAAATATTTAAGTAACTTAAATCAATAAAATAACATATGGTAATGTACTGAAAAGGTGGACTCTCAAAAAACATTCTTCTGGAAAGATATACTTCAGCATTCCTATGTATCTTTCTTTCTGTTTTCCTTGGACATGAAATCGCACACACATTCAAGAGGAATTCTGCAGAATGGTATTAAGAGAAGGAATGACGTAGCCTTGTGTAAAGAAAGTGTCCTGGAACTCGTAAAGTGTCCCCTTAAGTGAAGCTTATTTAACAAGTGTCTTATGTAAACTAAAATAGGTTCCGCGGAAAAATATCCGTACGGGGAGGTGTCCCCTGAAAAAAGGTGTCCGTTAGGGTAGGTTCGACTGTACTAAACCATTATTAAATACAGATTATAGGGTAACCCATTAAAATTGTGGAATGAGCTACCAAATTAAAACATATGACGTCTATCGAGTCGTATAAAAACAAATATTTTGCTTGGCAAACCAATCACATGAACGTCTTAAAACTGTTCGTTGATATGTTAATACACCGTCTTGATGTAATGGGAAACCAAATTAAACATGTCTTGTGTAACAAAGTGTACATAAACGTCCTCATGTAGCATGGATGTTATTGTAGGTGGCTTCAAATAAGGCTGCAGACCAGCTTGAGAACTTCCAACAGGGAACATTACACGTCTTATATGCGGTTATCGGTTTGCACCAGCATTCAAATCTCCAGCATCCACTCAACTAATTTCCTTGATAACATTATCCATGTAGTCCCCTCTTTGTTAGAAACCATTCCAATCTTCCCCCTGCTTGCTGCTCTCACAACATTTTGGATCTTGCAAATTAGAGATTTTAGAACTGTTAATCTGTCTAGGTTCTCCGATACTTAACTTCTCAACACAATGTCATACGCTTTCCTAAGTCAAAAACACAACAGTTAGGTCTTTCTTTCTTTTTTATTCCCAGAACTTTTCCATTAGCAACTAATATCCTGCACGTGAAGTAAACATTGTGTAGTTCTTTCCCAATCTCGAAGTGGAATTGGTTCCTTATTAATCCACTGGTATGTGATGGTGCTTAAATACGCCAGCTTTTTGTCGGTAGATTTAGCGGCACATAAAACAACTCCTTCAAGACCAAAGTCTGGTGCCTTGGCATGTTCAATCATCATCATCATCATCATCATCATTTCCCTTTATCCAGCTGTAGCCGGGTAGGGGCAAATATGGTTCCTCTCCACTTTCTTCGGCCTTTCCACCACTCCTCCTCCAACACTGTGTCCCAGTCCAGGTTTCTTTCTATAATGCTGCGTTGGATGGTATCCTTCCATCTCAATTGTGGTCGTCTGCGGCCTCTCCTTCCTTGGATTTGCATTTCCATCCAAGTTCAAAAGACAGTAAAAACCATCAGTGAAATGCATGTTTTCTGCTCCAGGTGCTTGGATATGAGACCACAGTCTGGCATCAGTGCGCATCATCGTCATCGGATCTCGGAAAGAACGTGTGTGTTTCTGTGTCCAGTGTGACGATTACATGTTGTATGATGTGTAGATAATGAGAACGCAAAGCCTACTCCTCTTGAATAACATCAACGGGTCAGCTCAAGGTCGCCATTCAACTGATGAATCACCATCAACAGCATCATGTGCCATCACTCCATATGAACACTGCGCAGATGTTTGGAAATGAATCCAGGCTTTTGATACGCAATCTGGACATTAGAAACTGTATACCCCCAGCTCTCGTGCCCTGCTGACCAACATTCCACCAACAGGAGTCAAACCAGCTTATCACGGAGTCAGAACATCAACGATCTTGGCCACCAGGCAGGCCATTAAAATACCAATAACATTCTTACTGCCCTAAGTACATCATACGATGACGTCACTCACCTCCTGCATCTCGCCATAGTTGTCTGCCTCAGTATAGGTGAACAGGCGATTGGCTGGTTTTCCGCCTTCACACAGTTTTGTCACTTTTTCGTGATACATCTCCTCCAGCGGAGTGTGGCAGTTCCCTGGATAGATGTAGTAGGACATTTCAAAGGGACTGAACACTTTCTCCTGCCAAGAAAACGTCCGCTCCTCTATCTCCTCACTGTCATCGTCTGCGTCTTCACCTTCATCCTCGGCACGATCATCACCTCCACCGCCAGGCTCGAAGTTGGGTAATGGGATGGAAGAAGACTTCTCTCGCTTCAGTTTCACCCTGAAACAAACAACAGAACTTTTTTTTTAATAATTTGTTTTTCGTCACACCGACACATGTAGGTCTTATGGTGATGATGGGATGGGAAAAGCCTAGGAGTGCGAAGAAACTGGCCGTGGCCTTTATTAAGGTACAGCCCCAGATTTAGGCATTGACAGCAAGAGATGAGAATAAAATTCAGGCCAGTGAGATGAAGTTCCTGAGATATATGGTAAAGAAGGCAAGGAGAGACAGAGTAGGAAATGTTGTGGTCACAAAAGAAATAGGGGTAGTAAAAATGACTGTTAGGATGGAGAAAAATAATTTGAAATGGTTCAGACACATTATGGGGATGGAGGAGGGAAGGAAACCAGACCAAGTGTTAGAGGCTAAAATAGAAGGAAACAGGGCAAGAGCAAGATGGATGGACTCTGTCAAGGACAGTATAATAAAAAGAAGACTGGACTGGAATACAATCACTGAAGAGGAGAGGCAACCCTCCGACCTCGCAGGAGCAAGATAAGGGGAAATGAAAATGATGATGATAGTAGCTCTAGCATATAAATTTTGAAAGGTAAATTACATGAATGTTGTATGTTGAGTCTTCAGCCCTAAGGCTGGTTGGATCCTCAACAGATCCACCATCAGCTGTCATACATGGCCTAGGCATCACTGAAGAGGCGTACTAGGGAAATGAGGAGTGAGGTAGTTTCCCGTTGCTTTCCTCACCGAGCCAGAGTTGCTATTACACATCAGTCTGCCAAGCCCACTGAAATGTATGCACCAACTGACCCTATGAGCAACATTTTCACATCATTCATAGCAGAGACTGGCTGCATAAGGATTGGCATTACTAGCATCACTCGTACCTCAGTCACTTTCATATTGTCAAAGCCAAGGATAAGATAGAAACAGATCAATCAAAGTAACAAAATTGCTCTAGCCCATACCAGAAGACACAGTGCACTGTAAATACTAGGTCCTGCCAGCAATGTTACCTTGTATTATTTCTACGAGAGACATGTGCTAGCGACCCACCAACCTGCATCTAGAAGTACATTTTTTTACTGAGCTCGATAGCTGCAGTCACTTAAGTGCGGCCAGTATCCAGTATTCGGGAGATCATGGGTTCGAGCCCCACTGTCAGCAGCCCTGAAGATGGTTTTCCGTGGTTTCCCATTTTCACACCAGGCAAATGCTGGGGCTGTACCTTAATTAAGGCCACGGCCACTTCCTTCCCAGTCCTAGCCCTTTCCTGTCCCATCGTCGCCATAAGACCCATCTGTATCATGAATCGTGTGACATTTTGCATACTGCATTCAAAGAGAGGAAATTAAGAACCCTGAACTTTGCTGGCAAAGACACTGTTATTTGATATCAGTCTGCAGAAGATCTGGATAAACTGCTGAATGGTATGAACAGTCTTGGAGGAGTGCAAGATGAAAATCAATAAATCCAAAATAAGAGAAATGGAATGCAGGAAATACTGGATCAAGAAATGGGAGTCTTAAAGGATGTAGATGAATATTGTTACTTGGGTAGCAGAATAGCTAATGATGGCACAAGTAAGGAAGGCCGACTCTCGGTGGCATCCTGTGTTTCATCCCTGTAAGACAGGGACTGTATCGAATGTCATTTTTCTGTAACCTATCCTAGGCTGGACCCACACTAACAGTTCGCTAACAACGTAACGAATTATGTCACGACACATTATGAATTAATTTCCTTATAAACTACAATGTGTTCAATTCAATTACGGATCATTTCTATCAGTAAGAGGTATTTAAAGATTATTTAAGACTTATACTTCCTTAATCACAAGAACCTTACCCCACAAGTGAAACTGGATAATTGGTTTTATTTCGTGTTTTTATTTTTCCTGTAATCGTCCGGCGAAATGCACACTAACCTACAACTGTAGTTGCAAAACATACACACCTTATTTTGAAATTCTTGATTGGATCGGGACATCTATAAACACCAATCGTAAAATCGCTTTCTTCAATACGAGACATCTTATACTTTTATCGTCATATCTTTGATACGATTTGCCCCTTGTTTTGATGTATATACATTTTATGTCAAATTTATGACGATGGCGCATGCCATTATGTTGACAAACAAAACAAATAAATTTCAAGGTGACCACAACCACCAACCCGCACTTCTCTTCTGCACGTGCACAACTAATGGCTACCAACTTAAGAAGAGAAGAACGCCAGAAGAACGCAAAAGAAAGACTATACGTGGTTAAAAATTATTTGATAAAATCTGAGGACGTTCTTGTAGAACGAAATATGTCATTAATGTACTGATAAGTCTATTTCATTAAGGAATGCTATCGTATTCTAAGTGTTACCGGTACCTATATTTCGTGGTTTTTTTTTTTTTTTACAATTGGCTTTACGTCGCACCGACACAGATAGGTCTTATGGCGACGATGTGATAGGAATGGGCTTGGAGTGGGAAGAAAGCGGCCGTGGCCTTAATTAAGGTACAGTCCCAGCATTTGCCTGGTGTGAAAATGGAAAACCATCTTTAGGACTGCCGACGGTGGGGTTCGAACCCACTATCTCCCGAATACTAGATACTGGCCGCACTTAAGCGACTGCAGCAATCGAGCTCGGTATTTCGCGTTTCAAGAGACTGAAAAACATCAAAGTGATATTATATATACCGTATGAAAAATGATTACGTGAATTTTACCGCCGTTATTCGGAGGCTCCTTGGTCGTAGATAACTTCTGTACTGTAATCCGGTTGTTTAAGAAGTGGAGAGAAACAGGCTCTGTTTTCAATAGGAAGAAGCGGTGTACTAAACGAGCTCTCACCGAGGAACGCCTTCATGATATCCGAGCGAGGAGTGAAGATCTGGCGCGTCTGGCAAGAATGTGGCACGTCTATAGGTTCTGCCTGTAAAGGCCTTAAAATGATCAAAATATCTGCGGTTCACGAATAAAATCGTGCTACAGACCCGGATGCCCGGTCTTTGTTTTGTGGATGGATTTTATAACGCGTACAGAGAATTCCAGGACGTAGAGCTAACCACTCGACCCCATCAAGTGCCGAAGTTACGGGTAGCGTAAGCCTTTACCTTCCACCCCTCCAAGGGCTTTCATGGCCTGTACGGAGACGACTTTGCTTTTACAGTGATTTCCAACTTCCTATGATAATGCCGGTATGCTTTTTGGCTTATAGAAAATCTTCTGACTGTGCTCAATGGGAGAAATTGTAGCAAATATTGCTGGAAATAGGAGGTCATAGACATCTTGTCTGGCTGATATAAAAGAAAGTCAAATTTTTACTTAGGAAAAGAAAATAATCAATGTATAATACGTCTCTCGGTCATGGCCTGCGCGGTTGCTAGGTAACGTTGTTTGGCCATCCAGTCATACTTTACATCAGCCACTGGCGGCGATAAGTACCCCGCGGGGCGGGGAGCCCAATGGCTTGTGAGGGGCCCATGACTGTTTCTTAATTCAGTAGCTGAAGAGTGATTCTAGATATTCATAAAGCTACAGCACACAACACAGTATTATTTGTATTACAGAGGGTAATTCCAAACTTAGGCCGTCGCAGTGCAGAGCTTGTATCATCAGTAGGAATACGGTAGATCCAGCCTGTTCGAATAATAACCATCCCTTGCTGCCACTCAGAACAATCAACAGGGCTTTTGAAGTAATTAGCTACTTCTGATAACCCTGTAGCTAGCGAAGATGCGATAACAAAGACATACTCCTTATCTATAGTCTAAATAGTGAAGTTTCGAGCTTCTTTATAAGTCTTGGCAGTCAGTGTAGCTAAGTAGGCCTACGATGGACGGTTGAGTTGTAAATTATTTGGTCCTTGGATCGAAATCATTTCTGAATATTGTGACGGTCAGCGTGTTTTGGTTGATGGAATATGCATTTATTGTGTGTGTGTGTGTGTGCTCTTACCATATACGTGTATTGTGTAACCTATTATTATTATTATTATTATTATTATTATTATTATTATTATTATTATTATTATTATTATTATTATTATTATTATTATTATTATTATTATAGTGAGCCTCCATGGCTCAGGCGGCAGCGCGCCGGCCTCTCACCGCTGGGTTCCGTGGTTCAAATCCGGGTCATTACACGTGAGATTTGTGCTGAACAAAGCGGAGGCGGGACAGGTTTTCCTCCGGGTACTCCAGTTTTCCCTGCCATGTTTCATTCCAGAAACACTCTCGATTATCATTTCATTTCATCTGTCAGTCATTAATCATTGCCCCAGAGGAGTGCGACAGGCCTCGGCAGACGGCACAATTCCTATCCTCGGCTCAAGATGGGGCTTCATTCATTCCATCCCTGGCCCGGTCAATGACTGGAAAACAGGTTGTAGGTTTTCATTCATTCATATTATTATTATTATTATTATTATTATTATTATTATTATTATTATTATTATTATTATTATTATTATTATCGTCGCTGGTCATTGTAATAATATACAGCATGTACTACGAAATAAACTTGTAATTTTCCTTATCAGGAAATAAGGGGTCCGTTTTCAATTATTGCGGGGGGCTCCGAAGTTCTTAGCGCCGCTACTGTACATCACAGCTTGCACGGTTGCTAGGTTACACTTTCATCACACATTTTCTTACATACACTATTTCGGCACACGCATTTTCTGACGACTCCCAGCACTAAGAACGTCAAAAGTCTCTATGAATCGAATAGGACAGCTGACTGTCTGAAGTCTTCAAGACACAAAGGGGAATACCGTATGTCAATGCTGTAGGTTATTCCGTCCCGAGTGCTCTTTAATATTCATGGCGAATACATCAGGAGAGCTGCACTGGATATATGGATGGATGGAATGGTGGTTTTCCTTTTGTAGGAAGAAAAATAATCATCTAACTAACTACAAGTTTCCAGTCGTCTTAGAGGGTAACACCACAGAAATTTGGTGCGGTGAAGAGGGGGTTGGCGGCCGAGGCCTTAGTGCCGGAGAATGGAAAACCACAGAAAACCATTCTGAGGACAGCCGTCGGTGGGGAGGAGCCCGAATTCAGAGGCGTAGAGCCGTGGCCTGCCCTCCTCTGCTCGGTTAGAATGCAGAGTTACCAGCCCTGGCTACTTGTAGGCCGACATGTACTCTGCATCCGCCGGGAAAAAAGAAACAAATAATAGGCGATGACACAGTACTTGCCGCTGTGGAAGATGAAGAAACGACCATGGAGCATCAATACTATGCTGGATGATTAAACCTAATTGACAGAGAAATGGAAATTGTTTCCCAAATATCTTAGGTACCTTGAAACAATAACAGCTGTGCATAAAGATCAGGAGGAGAAGACATGACTAAATTGTCTTGTATTTGCAAAGATCACTCTATTTCAGTCAAGCGTAAAACGAGACTATCCTGAGTCTTCATCTACACTGCGAGCTGGAGATTCGAGAAAGACCGACTCCTTTGAAACGTGGTGGTGTAGAAGAATTCCTCGCATTTCATGGACAGCACTTCACACCAACGAGTGGGTCCTGAAGGAGGTTATCGGCTGTGTGGTCACATATGCGCGTGGGGCAGCGAACCACCATAATAATATATAAGAAATGTGCCAGGGGAAAGGGAACGTGGAGCAGCCGCTTCAACAACTTCTCCTTTCTATGAGCAAATCATCTGGCAGAAGGATGGCGGCCGATACACACAAATATTATCAAAGGTCACGATCCTAAGGGTTTATTTACCACTGTCGCACAGCTGATGGAATGAAATGGCGTATGGCTTTTACTGTCGGGAGTGTCCAAAGACAAGTTCGGCTCGCCAGGTACCTACAGTTCTTTTGAACTGACTCTCGTAGGCGACCTGCGCACCGTGATGAGATGAAATGATGATGAAAACAACACATACATCCAGCCCCAGTGCCAGCGAAATTAACCAATGCTGGTTAAAATTCTCGACTCTGCCGGGAATCTAACCCAGGACCCCTGTGACCAAAGGTGAGTACGCTAACCATAAAGGAATATTTTAAGCACTTTATCCTCTTGAATTCCACGCGGTGTAGTGGTCAGTGTGATTAGCTGCCACCGTCGAAGGCGCGGGTTCGATTCCCGGCTCTGCCACCGAATTTGAAAAGTGATACGGGGGTCGGAACTGGATACACTCAGCCTCGGGAGGTCAGCTGATTAGAGGGTGTTCGATTCCCACCTCAGCCATCCTCGAAGTGGTATTCCGTGTTCGCCCACTTCTCCTCCAGGCAAATGCCGGGATGGTACCTAACTTACGGCCACAGCCTCTTCCTTGTCTATCCCATCCTCCACAAGGCCTCTGTTCAGCATAGCAGGTGGGGCCGCCTGGTCCTCCTCCCATCCGCTGTGGGTGGGAGACACCCACGGCATCTCCTGCCTGTCGTAAGGGGTGACCAAGCGAAGATATCGTTAGAACCACGAGAGTACTCGTGGTCAGTACCATTATGAGCAGCCGATGACGTGGATTTTGGGCCTCTTTGGACAGCAATCATCATCATCACGGTCCTTCTCCCCGATCCAATGTCTCACTGCCCTTCAGGCGGTATTTGTCGCCAAGTCCGAAGAAAATCCAACGCTGGAGGGTAAACGGATAAAGAAAGGAAGAAACAAAGAATTGCAACTTCATTTTCATATTATGATATATGTGATATACAGGGGCTGCCTGGCCGAGGCGGTAAAGGCGTGCTCGGTTCGCCCGGAAGGACGTGGGTTCGAACCACTCTACCCCATCACGTGCCGAGGTTAACAATGGTGGAAGCCTCCAAGGGCCTTCATGGCCTGTACGGAGGTGACTTTGCTTTGCTTTTGATATACTCATTGGCTTGTGAGGGCACTAACATCACTGAATGAGGTGAGTGAATCAGTGGACCTTTTTCACTGACCCCAGTCTAAAAACAGACGTGCCCTAATGACCTCATGAATGTAAGGCCCTATCTGTAAATATGTAAATGTTACTAGATGTAGTTTAATAACGTCAATTATTTAAGGAGATTTAGATTATTTTTTTATTTATTTATTTATTTAAGGTGTTGTAAATATGCATGTATATAAAGGTCTCTACATTTAGTTTGAACTAGGTTATTATTTTAGGAAATTAGTGTTATTTATTTATGGAGTATTTGTTGTATATTATGTTTTAGTGAATCATCTTTAATTGGGAAAATAACCTGTTGATGATAAATAAATCTATATATTTCCCTTATGTAGTACATTCCACACATAAGACCCAACAAACTTTGAATTTTTTTTTTTATCTAGTTGCTTTACGTCGCTCCCACACAGAGGTCTTATGGCGACGGTGGGACAGGAAAGGCCTAGGAATGGAAAGGAAGCGGCCGTGGCCTTAATTAAGGTACAGCCCCAGCATTTGTCTGGTGTGAAAATGGGAAACCACGGAAAACCATCTTCAGGGCTGCCGACAGTGGGGTTCGAACCCACTATCTCCCGGATGCGAGCTCACGGCCGTAGCTATACTTTTTTAAACCTCGGTACTTCCAAAGTAACAGATCTCTGAAATTGTATCATTTAAAAAAAATCTTACTGCTTCTTGTCTATGATTCGCTTACCATCATCGTTTTAGTCCTCTCTGCGTTGATTTTGACCTTTAATTTGCCTAAAGTGCGGATCTCTTCTTTCCCCCTTTATCAGGCCATAACGAATGTGATGGGGCCACCGCAAATAAACTGTAAAACCTATCAATAATTTAATGTAATTACAGAAGGTAGAAGTCAAATTGTGTAAACAAAAGGAATATTCATTATTAATAATAATATTATTACCTTTACGTCCCACTAACTACTTTTACGGTTTTCGGAGACGCCGAGGTGCCGGAATTTAGTCCCGCATGGGTTCTTTTACGTGCCAGTAAATCTGTAACCGACAGGGGCGTACGCAGACGGGCGGAGATCAGTGAGGATTGGGGGATAAATCCCACTCTCCGAAATTTAGAAGTTCAAAACTTGTGATTAATTGTGGCAACCATGTAAATAAAGAGCTCATTGTTTTGCCTTTAATGTGAACTACGTAGTTGCAAACAGTGTGTTGTTGCTTCCATTAATAAATATTACAGTGAGCTTGATCTGGCAGTCTGTGTTATATTCTGCAGTTGTTAATACATCGCAGTTCGCAGGTAATTCCCATACGTCATATGCAAAAGATGTGTGGTCTTTTGATTTTAAGAGAAAGGCTTTTACCCTTACTCTTACCGCCAGAGTTGAGTGAGAGGAAGTGTGAACCTAGGGTACAGTTAAGCCGGAAGTTGAATGACAAACGCACAGGGCTTTGTGAACAATGGGTGACACGAACTGGTAAAATACAGTCGAACCTCTCTTCTGCGGACATCGTCGGTTCTGTGGAAAAATGTCCCTTACGAGAGGTGTCCGCTAAGACAAGGTTGTACAAATTAATCGGCAAAGAACATCCACGTCAACTATAAGTACCTATACATCTTTATTTTTATCATTAGCTGCCTCTGTGGAACCGTGCTAGAGTGTCGGCCTCCGGATCCCAAGATAGCGGTTTCAAACCCGGCAGAGGTAGTCGGATTTTTGAAGGGCGGAAAGAAAGTCCATTCGACACTCCATGTCGTAAGATGTCGGCATGTAAAAGATCTCTGGTCATACATTTGGAATTTACCCGACAAAATTGATTAAAAATCTCAGCCATAGACGCCCAAGAGAGATCCGGTTTACTCTGTCTGCCATCTAGTGGGCCTAGAGTAAAACGGAACGTCGAAATTGACGAGCAGACAGCCAGATGGCGTCAAATTGAAATGTCTGCACACGGTAGCTGAGGCCATACGATTATTATTATTATTATTATTATTATTATTATTATTATTATTATTATTATTATTATTATTATTATTATTATTATTATTATTATTATTATTATTATTATTGTACCGGGCGGTACACCTCTACACCGTTTATTTAAAAGGTGCGCCAGTTGAAACTCCTCTTCTGGAGGAAGGTTGAACTTTATCTATTCTATTAATTCTCTACTTTCTCAGAAGATGTCACCACGTGGAAAATTTTGAGTTTTTGAACTGTGTCACTTTTGATGTGTTTTTGTTTCGCTTGAAGTAAGAAGTGTGAACTTTCTCTTCTAGAGGACACTACTGAAGATCAACAATAGTGCGACCTAGTGCGGAGTCAAAGAACTATTTTGTTGGAGAAATTTTTATTTCAAGAGTTTGTTCTTTGTTAAATTTCCTTCTGTCATTGTTTAAGTTGGCTGTATACCCCTCTTTTTCCCCTTAGTTTGGATCTAGCCAATCCCGAATTTCTTTAATTAATTTTCCACCAATAAGGTGTTTCTTTTTCCTCTATGTAGGGGTTTCTTTTCCCTAGCCAATAAAGATTTTGTGGGAGGGTGTTTTCTTTCCCCTAACGCCTAGAAACTTCCGCGAGAGTATATAAACTGCTGATTTTGGGGTCTCCGGGCCACTTCTGTTCCATCTTTCAGTGTATTAAGTATATAGCAGGAGGCGGGAAGCGCCTCTTTCTTCTTCAGCCGTTCAACACCAGGTAATGGCCTATTAATAACTTCTTTTCTTGCTAGGTCGGCAGTTTAACACTCGCGGCGGGTTCGAAGCATTTCCATCATGTAACCTTTTCCTAAAATGTAATTACTCTTTTCATCTTTTTCTTGTAAAGCTACATATTGGGATAGAGAGTGCTAACCCTCTCGAGCTCCCACTCACATTTGTTTTGAGGTGAACTTATTTTCTCAAACTATTCTTCGTTTATGTAATGTAAAGTGTTCTTCTCTAAGTCACCTCTGTAGTATGGGATTAGCCCTTGCGTTAGTGGCCCAGAGCCAGATTAGGTTTTAAAAACAAAGTGTATTAGGAGTGCAAGTTCGCCTCCTCTCAAATTGTTATTTTAGAGGTCATGTAATCAACCTTCCTTTCATGTAATAGACCTCCGTAGTTTGGGTATTTTACCCCTGTAAATACGTCCTTAGAGGACAGCTTGAAGGTAGAGTTTGGTGTGGCCTTGTGATAGGCTTACAATTTTGAGAGCGGATCGCTCTTTGAAATTTGTTTCTGAATGCCTCGTGCAGGCTTTATGTGTAATGTTTGGAGCCAGTGCTCCTGGGCATGAATGGGGTTTTCTGCCCCTTGGCTGAAATTTTCTTTGGGAGTAAGGCGGGGCTGATTGCCCAAGAGTTATGAAGTAAGGGCACCGAGCCCGAACCCAGTAATATTGTACCTACATTTTTGCTACTCTGTACCTGTTATGATTGTTATCTCTTGTTTTGAAAAGAAAATATAACCTAGTTAAATTTTAAATTAATTTTACATTGCCCGTTAATTTCGTAGCTTGAAACCCATTCACACCCGCACCTTCTTTCACCTCTACCTACCACGGATATCTCCGTAAGAAGTGGTAGCAGAGCGTGGTTGAATGGGTCTCAATTTAGCCCCTTTTGACGGCTAAACATTGCTTTAATTCGAACTCTAACAATTTTCTCAGTTGCTGGAATTTTTTGAGTTTTTCAAAATTGTTCTGTCATCATGCCCGGCCCTCGCGATGTTCTCCTCCTTAACTACTTGCGCAAAGAGGAGTTGATATATGAGTTAACTATCAGAAACGTTCAATCTGGAGGCACGGTTGCAATAGACACTAACAAGCTTAGAGAGTCCCTTGATTTGCCCATTTCCATCCCCAATTTGGGAGAGAAAGAAATTGATGACTCTCTTTCCACGATCGTCGAGAATATTACTGGGCTAGCATCGGTAGTCAGCTTTTTTGATGAAAACGATCCATCTCCTAATCAAATTAAGCGTGTGCAAGGCAGGCTGTATCACTTTGCAAATAGAGTTAATGATCTGTTGTCTCTAAAGGTGAATGACGTTCAGAGGAAGCAAGCTAATACGCTCCTTGAAACTATTTCTGAATTGTCTAATAAGGTCACTCAATTGCTAACCGGCGAAGCTCCTCCCAAAACTGATC
Source organism: Anabrus simplex (assembly GCF_040414725.1). Lineage (NCBI taxonomy): Eukaryota > Metazoa > Arthropoda > Insecta > Orthoptera > Tettigoniidae > Anabrus > Anabrus simplex. Next base: position 218,926,611 of record NC_090279.1, on the reverse strand, counting down.
AACCCGCCACGGTGAATGTAGGTAACGAGGAAGAGCCTCCTCAGGGAGAAGTCAATAGGATAACCGTTGCTGCTCAAACTATCTCTGCCCCATCGAACAACGAATCTGAACGCCGTGCGTCATTGAGTAACATCCGCTCTGAATTAACTTCTTTGCCATTGAAACCTTTAACGACTATGTCACCTGGGTTCAGCAGCTTGCCTCATCCTTTGGCAATGTTGCTTAGAGGTATCTCTAAGTTTTCCGTCAACACCACCAGTGACGTAATTTCATTTTTAAGATTTCTAGTGGAATTTCAGGATCATGCCCTTGTGTTTTCTCTTTCCCCATGTCAAATTTTGCAAATTATCTATCCTTATGCTATTGGTGTCCTATCTGACAAAATAGTTAGAGCCATTGCCGAGCAATCTTCTATTGAGGATTTCCATGCCCATTTGCTAGCTAACTTCATCCCGGCTAGGGCCAGGTCCTCCCTTATTCAGAAATACTATTATCGGGTACAGCGCTTGGATGAAAACCTGGCAGACTTCATCCAAGATATTAAGTTTTATACTAGGGTGTTTGCTCTCCACTTCCCTGAGGATCAGATCGTGCAAGCTATTGTCGAAGGGATTTCACCATCCTATAGGTCATATTTGTGTTTCGCGGCGTGCCCGCAAACGTTCTCGGAACTTGAAGCATTGGCAGTCTCAGCGGAAGGAGTTAGGTATGCCGATTCCTTGCGTGTGGCGAAAGAACCCCCGCCTTCCTTTAGTAACACTCGGCCTCCACCTCGCCGACCAGTCAATCCCCGTAAATGTTATGCTTGCGGGTCGCCTGACCATCTGCGGAATAAGTGTCCTCTGATTAAGTCAAGTGGGACAAGGAATGGAGCAGGGTCATCACAAGGCTGTTTTAAGTGTGGGGCCTTCTCACATATCGCCAAGAATTGCCCAAACTCAAATAGCACCCCCTCCTGCTCAACTTCTGGTGCAAATTCCAGCTATGCCAATAATAAAAAGTGACTAGTGGCGTCGGCTGAGCCGACTAATCCATCTTCCCGAGACTCAGCCCCTAATAAACAGGTTGTAAATGCAGAGAACGACCAGCCTTCAAATTCATCTTTTGAATGCCCTAAAGAGTGTCTTAGGATTGCGGCGGATACCCCCGCACCTGTTCCTTTTCTTAAGATTGAGTTAAATAACGAGCCTATAACAGCTCCCTTAGATTCAGGCAGTGTTTGTTCCATTATTTCGGCTGATTGGTATTCTAAATTGAAATCTGTTTGTAAACTCCCTGACTATGTCTCTTCTCCTGTTCAATACGTTTCGGCTAATTCATCTCCATTAGAAATTCTAGGTTCCTTACTGGTCAAAATTCGTGTTTTTAAGTTTACCTGGAAAGTTAAATTGTTTGTGGCCAAGCAATTGTCTTGCCCCATTATATTGGGAGCTGACTTTATTTCTCACACTGGTCTTGTGCTCGATCTCCAGAGTAGGTCGTGCACATTCAAATTTGCGTCCAATTGTAGAATTCCCTTGTTAAAGTGTAATTCTGTATCATGTTCATCTATTTCGCCTACCCAGGATGAGATGTTGTTAGACCTTAGACATCTACCTGAGGAGCAGGCTGATAGTATTCGCAAACTGTGTCAGTCGTTTCCCGAGGTGTTCTCTGATACTCTTGGTGTTACTGACCTTATTGAATACAAAATTGAGGTTACGGATTCGATTCCTGTCCGTTTTCCACCGTATAGGCTATCTCCACCTAAAATGAAGGCTCTGAAAGAAATCATCGATCAGATGTTGAAGGATGGTATTATTAGGCCCTCTAAGTCAGCGTATTCTTCGCCTATTTTTCTAGTCCCGAAACCCCAAGGAGGCTTCAGGCCTGTCATTGATTACAGGGCTCTCAATCGGAAGGTGGTGTTGCAATCTGTGCCCCTTCCCGACCTTCATTCTTGCTTTTCATGGTTTCGTAAGGCCAAGTTCTTCACCATCTTGGACTTGAATCAGGCCTATAATCAAATTCCCCTTGCCGAAGAGTCTAAACATCTTACAGCGTTTGCCACGGACTGGAACTTATACGAATACAACCGCGTGCCTTTCGGGCTCCCCACGGGCGCAGCTGTGCTCACTAGGCTACTAGATAGGGTCTTCTCCGACATCAAATTTGAGTACTTATATCACTACTTGGATGATGTCGTCGTATTTTCCGAGACTTTTGAAGAACATCTAGATCATCTGCGAGAAGTCCTGCATCGCCTTCGTAAGGCTGGGTTAACTGTCAAGTTGTCCAAGGTTGCCTTTGCTAAGCCCTTTATGTCATTCCTAGGGCATATTGTGTCACCCGATGGTGTAGCGGTCGATCATTCTAGAACACAGGCCATCCGTGATTTTAAACCTCCCAAGGACATTAAAGGCATCGCCAGGTTTATTGGTATGGTGAATTTCTTCAGAAAGTTCATTCCTAACTTTGCTAATAGAGCGGCGCCCTTAAACCTTCTTCGTAGGAAAGGCATCAAATTCGAGTGGGGACCTTCTCAACAAGCCGCTTTCGAAGATCTTAAATTAGCTCCCTGTAATGCCCCTGTACTTGCTATGCCTGATTTCTCGAAGAAATTCATCGTCCAAACGGACGCGTCGTCGTCAGCTGTAGCTGCAGTCCTTCTTCAAGAGACTGAACTAGGGAGGCGACCCATCGCCTATGCATCTAGGACATTGTCAGCTCAAGAAGCCAAGTATTCCATCTATGAGCTCGAAGGTTTGGCAGTTTTATTTGCCTTAGAAAAGTTCCGTCTCTATCTGGAACATGTCAAATTCGACCTGGAGACAGATAACCAAGCCTTAAGCTGGGTCTTAGGTAGGCCGCGTCGTACTGGTCGTATAGCCCGTTGGGCCATCCGTATTTCTGCCTTCCAATTCGATGTCAGGCATATCAGAGGTACCGAAAATGTTATTGCTGATGGACTCAGCCGTATGTTTTCTAACGACGTCGAGACCCATGAACAGGTCGACAGTTCATCACCTTCCGAGTCCATACTATCTGGTGTTAATGCCATCTTAACAGATGCTCCCATGCTTTTTAGGGATATTGAGAAATACCAACGTGAAGATCCGACGCTGGCTCCTATAATGGAAACCCTTTCTTCTGGGGAACATGCTGTCCCTTATGTTCTGAGGAATGGTGTTCTATGTTGCCCTTCGAGGCATGATAAGTTGATGAAAGTTGTTGTTCCAGCGGTTCTTGTACCTATGATCTTCAAGTATTATCATGAGACCCCATTAGGAGGGCATCTGGGTATCTTTAAAACTCGTGAAAAGATTCGTGAAATGTTCATCTGGAAAGGTATGGACGGTGAAATCCGTGAACTTGTAAAAGCTTGTAAATCTTGTTTGCTCAGTAAACCAACCATGTCCACCAAGGTAGGCCTCTTGTCTTCGCATCAAGCATCGCGCCCCATGGAACGCCTGTATATTGATTATGTAGGACCCTTCCCCCAGTCAAAGGGGAATGCCAACAAATTCATATTTGTATGTGTAGATGGTTTTACAAGATTTTCGTGGTTATTCCCGACTAAGCTGGCTACCGCTCAGTCTACAATTACTTGCTTAAATTCTATTTTTGCTTCTTTTGGTCCGTGTCAATATATTGTATCTGATAATGCTAAGGCTTTTACATCTAATTTATTTCGTAAATTCTGTTTTGACTTGTCCATCTCTCATGTAACTACATCTGCTTATTACCCTCAACCTTCTCTGGCTGAACGGGTTAACCGTAATCTCAGGTCCGCACTTATTGCCTATCATCATGAAGATCCTTCCAGGTGGGACACGTCCCTGCATTGGATAGCTTTTGCTTTGAATTCGGCGCTTCATGAATCTCACAAGTTTACTCCAGCTTCCTTGATGTTCAAGTTTGTTCCCAACTCGCCGCTCTCTAACCTCTGGTCTTTGAATGACATTCTACCCGAGACAATAGATCCGGATAACATTAAAGATCTTTGGAAGAAGGCTAAAGCCAATCTTAAGGTGTCTCATGAAAAGGTTAGGGAAAGGTATGATCGTGGACGGAGACCCACCACTTTGAAGGTAGGTGACCAGGTTATGGTCAAAAATTTTGTTCCCGCGGGCAAGCTTGCCCCCAGATTTCATGGGCCTTGTATCATTCTCGATTTTCTTACGCCGGTTACCTTATTGCTAAGTAATCCAGCCACCGAGAGGATATTTAGAGTTCACCTGTCCCAGGTGAAGCCGGTGTAATTTCTGTGTTAACTTGCTTCATATTATTTTGAAAGGATATGAAGGTTATATTTTTTTGAGTTTCACTTTTAAGGCATTCTGCCCCTTCTGTAATATTTTGGTTTTAGATGTAAGCCTTGTGTAAAACCTGCCCCGAAACGTTAAACTGCCATCCTGTTCTTGCCACGGCCATTACCACGCTCCCGTCTCCTGCTCCACCTTACACTGTGGCTTCATAATAGTAAATGCCATGGATATCTACACGCCGCTGGCCCCTCAACCTCTCCACAAGCCTGTACCCTCAAAGAAGATGATAGTCCAACACAATTCTGCCGCCTAGCTTTAATGTTTCAGCGCCCCCGCAGCCGCGCAGCACCGTGCAGCGACTGGGGAGGGGGATGGGCCCCCTCCTCTCCAGCGAGGACGACATGTGCACGGCGAGCCGGAGCTCTCCTCCCGGCCAAGGCTGATGTGCGGCGCACGACCTACTACATGCCCGCAGCCTGTATCTGTTCACCGCGGGCGCGGCGTACTTCAACACCTCTGCTCCCCTCATAGTGCGGGCGAGCGGTATCTCAGGGTACTTGAGGGGTCCGAGCGGCCTCCGTTGGACGCAAGCTGCAACGGCCGGTCTGGCCATCCGACTCAATCTACATCAACTACATGGACAGTCACCATAAGCAATAATTACACTTGGGAATTCAACAACAATATTTGGTGGACATTGCAAAACTTTTCTTCACTTTTAAGCATTAAAGGTTTATCTTCAGAAATTCAACTACTACAACAGAAAAACTTTACTGCACCTGCAACAACAAAATTTTGAAATTGCAACCAACCAAATTACTAAAATCTTATAAATGCTTCCGCAATTAATCTTAATATCAACATCAAAACTTGGACCTTATTTTGGAAACAAAGCTTATGTTCTTCTGTGTTACCCCTTGGAGGAACTTTTGGGGGGGGAGGTCTGTACCGGGCGGTACACCTCTACACCGTTTATTTAAAAGGTGCGCCAGTTGAAACTCCTCTTCTGGAGGAAGGTTGAACTTTATCTATTCTATTAATTCTCTACTTTCTCAGAAGATGTCACCACGTGGAAAATTTTGAGTTTTTGAACTGTGTCACTTTTGATGTGTTTTTGTTTCGCTTGAAGTAAGAAGTGTGAACTTTCTCTTCTAGAGGACACTACTGAAGATCAACAATAGTGCGACCTAGTGCGGAGTCAAAGAACTATTTTGTTGGAGAAATTTTTATTTCAAGAGTTTGTTCTTTGTTAAATTTCCTTCTGTCATTGTTTAAGTTGGCTGTATACCCCTCTTTTTCCCCTTAGTTTGGATCTAGCCAATCCCGAATTTCTTTAATTAATTTTCCACCAATAAGGTGTTTCTTTTTCCTCTATGTAGGGGTTTCTTTTCCCTAGCCAATAAAGATTTTGTGGGAGGGTGTTTTCTTTCCCCTAACGCCTAGAAACTTCCGCGAGAGTATATAAACTGCTGATTTTGGGGTCTCCGGGCCACTTCTGTTCCATCTTTCAGTGTATTAAGTATATAGCAGGAGGCGGGAAGCGCCTCTTTCTTCTTCAGCCGTTCAACACCAGGTAATGGCCTATTAATAACTTCTTTTCTTGCTAGGTCGGCAGTTTAACACTCGCGGCGGGTTCGAAGCATTTCCATCATGTAACCTTTTCCTAAAATGTAATTACTCTTTTCATCTTTTTCTTGTAAAGCTACATATTGGGATAGAGAGTGCTAACCCTCTCGAGCTCCCACTCACATTTGTTTTGAGGTGAACTTATTTTCTCAAACTATTCTTCGTTTATGTAATGTAAAGTGTTCTTCTCTAAGTCACCTCTGTAGTATGGGATTAGCCCTTGCGTTAGTGGCCCAGAGCCAGATTAGGTTTTAAAAACAAAGTGTATTAGGAGTGCAAGTTCGCCTCCTCTCAAATTGTTATTTTAGAGGTCATGTAATCAACCTTCCTTTCATGTAATAGACCTCCGTAGTTTGGGTATTTTACCCCTGTAAATACGTCCTTAGAGGACAGCTTGAAGGTAGAGTTTGGTGTGGCCTTGTGATAGGCTTACAATTTTGAGAGCGGATCGCTCTTTGAAATTTGTTTCTGAATGCCTCGTGCAGGCTTTATGTGTAATGTTTGGAGCCAGTGCTCCTGGGCATGAATGGGGTTTTCTGCCCCTTGGCTGAAATTTTCTTTGGGAGTAAGGCGGGGCTGATTGCCCAAGAGTTATGAAGTAAGGGCACCGAGCCCGAACCCAGTAATATTGTACCTACATTTTTGCTACTCTGTACCTGTTATGATTGTTATCTCTTGTTTTGAAAAGAAAATATAACCTAGTTAAATTTTAAATTAATTTTACATTGCCCGTTAATTTCGTAGCTTGAAACCCATTCACACCCGCACCTTCTTTCACCTCTACCTACCACGGATATATCCGTAACAATTATTATTATTATTATTATTATTATTATTATTATTATTATTATTATTATTATTATTATTATTATTATTATCATCATCATTGTAAATAATTTCTAACTAAATATTTGCCTGGGGATTATACGGCCTTTACATTCGAGAAGTGTCCGACTCGTTGGCTGAATGGTCAGCGTACTGGCCTTCGGTTCAGAGGGTCCCGGGTTCGATTCCCGGCCGGGTCGGGGACTTTAACCTTCATTGGTTAATTCCAATGGCCCGAGGGCTGGGCGTTTGTGCTGTCCCCAACATCCCTGCAACTCACACACAACACTATCCTCCACCACAATAACACGCAGTTACCTACAAACGGCAGATGCCGCCCACCCTCATCGGAGGGTCTGCCTTACAAGGGCTGCACTCGGCTAGAAATAGCCACACGAAATTATTATATTATTCGAGAAGTAATCATTCAGGCTCTAAAAATATTCTCAGAAAGGGAATATGGATCTAGCGTGAGACACGCATTCTTTATTCACGTAACCTCAATTTTCAGGTTATTTGCGATTTCTCGTGATTTTTCTTGTAACATTGGCCCACTCACTTCTGCGAAAATTGACTCCCACTTTTTTTTTTCATTCTTCGATTCCTATTTTCCTCCCATTCCCTTTGTTAAATTTTCAGGGATTTTTTTCTCACTAGAAGTCCTTTCACACAACAAGTTTTCTTGTCTCGAGATGTAAACACGCTCATCCCTCGTACTCATGTTCACTGGGCGATTGAAATGCTGTGGTGTTTCTGCCTAAACAGCAGCACACCTTGGCCAGAGAGTAGGTGTCACCTACTAGGTGGCCCGCCTCCCCCCTCACGGGTGGAATGAATGCTCAGTTAGATGGATAAGCAGCACATGAAAGTCTCTTCCTTGTCAAGTTTCACTGAACTAGCTGACCTCAAGCTTATCAGCGACAATATGAGTTATGAATACATTAGAATGATGCAAACTAGGTAGGAAAATCCCGTGGTAACTTGTGAGTAAAGTCACTGGCAGCATTCCCGGGCAACTAGTATGTACATAATTACAACATAAGTCCACACTGACGAAAGGTTTGGAAAGAGCTCTGTATAGAACAATTACAGTAACTCCACGGCTACTTCCTGTGTAGCCTACCTTTATTTCTGTTTTTCTTGGACACAAAAGTACAAACATTCAAAAGCAATTCCCGTACGTTTGCACAATGATTTTTAGGGAAAGAATAACATAGCCCTGTGTAAAAAAAAAAAAAAAAAAAAAAAGTGTCCTGGACAGTGTAAATTGTCCGTTTAAATGAGGCTTATTTAAAACGTGTCTTACGTAAAAAGCGGTTCCGTGGAAAAAAAAAATAGGGAAGTGTTCGCTGAAAAAAATGTGTCCAGGTTCCACTGTATTTGTGATGTGACCAGTTGAAATGAAAGGGCGTATGGCTTTTAGTGCCGTCGCGATGAGGATGAAATGATGATGAAGACTACACATACACCCAGCCCTCGTGCCAGCGAAATTAACCAATGATGGTTAAAATTCCCGACCCTGCCGGGAATCTAACCCGGGATCCCTGTGACCAAAGGCCAGCACGCTAACCACTTAGCTATGGAGAGCCGGACATGAGACCATTTCAGAACTTCAGACGGAGACACTTCTCCCTCAATCAATTGTGAAGGCATCGTATGATGAAATAAATATTGCTGTTGATGTTATGGCTCAGTGGTCAGATGATATCAACAGTGAACTCAAAATGTGGAACATAAGTAGAAGCAATAATGAGAAAGTCTCACCGAAGCACATCAGACAGGCAGTAAATATTCCACAAAAGAAGATGTTTTCGGGCTGTTTTACATTCACGGGCCCTAAAGGTTTGGTTCCTGCTGATGAACAGTGACAAGTACATCCCAATTTTAGAGAGAAAAGCTGCCCCAGAGCTGGAGAGATTGGCTGAGGAACCAAATGATGAAAATGCGATTTTTCATCATGATCTCGCCCCTGGCCATGTATCGAAAACAGTCAAAGAGTTTATGACGAAAAAAGGTTTGCAGTGTTTGGAATGGCGTGCAAATTCACCGGACATTAACCCTATAGAAAAATCTTTGGGAAATTATGAAGAAAGGGATGAGGAAAATGGAACGCATCACAGAGAAAAGAAGTTTTGTGCTGTAGTGTAAGTGTGGTTTCGTGACCAAGAAATAAGGGAACTATGCAAGGAATTCGTTGAGTCTATTTCGAAACTAGTGGAAGTGTTAATTAAAGCCAAGGGTGCACATATTAAATACTAACACCTTGTTTAATATGAAGAAACCTTGATTTGTAAAATAATTTCAAAAAATAAAATTTAATCTCTGTTCACATTAATATGCACAAGACTGTTTATTTTTTGACGAGGAGTCTGTGAGGCTCTTAAAAGTCCGATTCTACTGCAGGTCCTAACTTTACGCCCCTACTCTTTATTATTCGTGTTTAGAGAAGACACTTGCTCAGAAGTTGTACCTCCTAAAACAATAATTGCCACCGCCTGTCACGTTCTGAGGACAGCACGGGGTGGAAAGAGGTTCTGTTCTCCATTCTCGGTCCCGTCGAGTGCCTCAAATATTAATAACTGTTTCCTTCAATATATCACATATTTTCTTTACTTACTACACGTGCTGGTTAATGACGCCAAGTCGAGCAATAAGTAGGTTATGGTGACTCATGACCTGGCACCGCAGCTCAGAGAGGAAACACGGGATACAATTATTGGAACTCGATGCTGAAAGTGCGCGAGAATGAGGAAGCTAAAATAAGTTAGCTGAACTAGTTCCCAACAATGAAGGAAGATCACCCCGCACGGCTACCAAAGTTTTATTGTAGGACTGTTTGATGTCGGTAGCTGCTGTGCTCACTAAGTTTTGAACATCAGACATAGCAAAACTTAATCTTGGCGAACATTTTTTGGATATGTGAATCCTATATCAGTCGATACAATGTTTTTGGTTTATATATAAAATAACCTCACCGTGCAACAGCTCTTATGAGCCTTCGCCTATCTCAGCTCGACGAATCTTCTGAGGCGTTATTTTTTGGTTTCTAGACCGGGCCCGCTATCTTACCATCAGATAGCTGCTCGATAATTGTTACCATTTACGGTGAGTGAAGCTCGAACAGCCCTGAATTCCCGGTAAACATCGCTGAAGTGGCTGCGAATCGAGTGCAATTTCCATTTTTCTTAGATTGAATATATTTATCAAGAAATGATTATTCCGAATGGGTATCAATTATTAAAGGGGCACGAATTGTTTCAAGATCAACTTGGGATAACGGTGAGCCCACTCTTTTTGTGCGCCCCTCAATGATCTGCATTTAGTCCAGTTCCCTATCAGTTGCTGACTTAGTATTTTCTTAAACATTTTCAAATAACTTTGAAATTTATGAAACATTTCTCTTGATACATTATTCAAATCCCTCACTCCGCGTCCTATAAATGAATATTTGCCCAAATTGTCCTCTTCATTTCCAACTTTATCTTCATAAGCTCCACTGAAATGTATTCGTTCCACGGACTTGGCCGTGCTGTAAGGGGCGCTCAGCTGTGAGCTTGCATTCGCCAGTTAGTACTTTCGAGCCCCACTGTCGGCAGCCCTGAACACGGTTTTCGATGGTTTCCCATTTTCACACCAGGCAAATGCTGGGGCCGTACCTTAATTAAGGCCACGGCCGCTTCCTCCACACTCCTAGGCATTTCCTAACCCATCGTCGCTATAAAAGCTATCTGTGTCGGTGTGACGTAAAGAAAAAAGAAAAAAACAGAAAAAGTTATTCGTGTACTAATGTCATTCCAGCCATCTCTCGACTGACAGCCTCAAGTCTTCCCAGCGCAAAGTTTACAACATTCTCTTCTTGTCTTACAACAGAGAAAGCAAACAAATGTCCAACACTGGGCAGCTGAAATGCTTCTTCACCCTAACATGACGCGAATTATTTTATAAAATACTACGATGTTGAAAAGCTCTGCTCCAGAAACAATAACAATAAGATACGAGTTTCTTGGCTGGATAATGGCGAGGTTCTGACCAATACCTTGTGGAGCGCTAAAGTCGAACTTTGGGTAGTTTACCTGTACTTTCCTATTTCTCCTTCTTTCTGCGACTCGTTGGGGTCGGAACTTCATACGGATCTGATCCAGTTTTAGATCCGGATGCCTTTCTTAACATCAACCTTATTTGGAGGAATGTATTCGCTAGTCTGAACCCTGCCTGTCGCAAGATGTCACCAGTTCCACTCAGCCCGCTCGCCATTAGTATCTTCCCTGTCTGATCACCCTTGGTCAACTAATCGACGGTGTCTCATTTTCGCCTTTCGTGGCCCTTGCCTTTCTTTGCAGGATACCTTTATGTTTCCAACTGTCGGACCTCTTCATGTTTTCCCTCTGATTAATGATTGTACTTCCTCTTAAAACAACAATGACCACCAGCACTCCCCCGAGCCACATACGCAGAACAAAATATCTGATTGCGCGGGAATCGAACCGAAGGCCACGATATGAAATTCAGCCAAGAAGCCGGACTTTTAACATGAATATGTTTTGTGACTGGTGGCGATGATTTGACAGCCGGTTGGAAAAAATGTTTCACCGCCAGAATGTTGTCCGACTCGTTGGCTGAATCGCCAGCATACTGGCCTTCGGTTTAGAGGGCCACGGGTTCGATTCGCGGGCGGGTGGGGGATTTAAACCTTCCTTGGTTAATTCCAGTGGCTCGGGGGATGGGTATTTGTGCTCTCCTCAACATCCCTGGAACTCGCAGACCGCACATAACACTATCCTCGAACACAATAACACTCAGTTACCTACACATGGCAGATGCCGCCCACGCTCATCGGAGGGTCTGCCTTACAAGGGCTGCACCCGGCTAGAAATAGCCAGAATGTTGACCGGCTGCTTAGGAGAGGTGGTGATATACAATTTCTAATCACTCGATTGCGTGCCAAAGACGTGGAATAAATTCCAAACGTTTGCACAATGCTTTAGAGAAGACGTGCATAGCTCAGATAATGTGTTGCTCCATTCTCTCCCCGAGTACTTTTTTTGTGTTTACTTTTTCGATTTGTATTACTTCTAAATTTTTTTTTTTTTTTTTTTTTGGCAATTTGCTTTACGTCGCACCGACACACACAGGTCTCATGGCCACGATGGGACAGGAAAGTGCTAGGAATGGGAAAGAAGCGGCCGTGGCCTTAATTAAAGCACAGCCCCAGCATTTGCCTGGTGTGAAAACGGAAAATCACGGAAAACCATCTTCAGGGAGTTGCGACGTCAAAATTGGTGAGTGTATTATTATTAATAAGCCATTTTACCCTCCAGGTTTGGTTTATCTCCGGACTCAGCGAGGGATCCCACCTCTACCGCCTCAACAGCAGTGAGACATTTGGTCTAGGGAATACAACTGAGGAGGAGGACCAGTACCTCGCCCAGGTGCTATGCTAAACAGGGACCTTGTGTCGGGGATGCGAAGGTTGGAAGAGATAGGCAAGGAAGTGGCCCGGGATTTGCCTGGAGGAGAAGTGGGAAACCACGGAAACCACTTCGAGGATGGCTGAGGTGGGAATCGAACCCCCTCTACTCAGCTGACCTCCTGAGGCTAAGTTGACCCCGTTCCAGTCCTCGTACCACTTTTGAAATATCGCGGGAAAGCCGGGAATCAAACACGGGCGTCCGGCGGTGGCAGCTAATCACATTAATCACCACACCACAAAGGCGGACTTTATTATTATTATTATTATTATTATTATTATTATTATTATTATTAAGACATATGAGTGTGGGCCTTACATTTGTCTTTGAGCTTGCATCCGGGAGATAGTAGGTTCGAATCCCACTATCGGCAGCCCTGAAGATGGTTTTCCGTGGTTTCCCATTTTCACACCAGGCAAATGCTGGGGCTGTACCTTAATTAAGGCCACGGCCGTTTCCTTCCAACTCCTAGGCCTTTCCTATCCCATCGTCGCCATAAGACCTATCTGTGTCGGTGCGACGTAAAGCCCCTAGCAAAAAAACATTTGTCTTTCCTCCGGAGCCAAAGAAGGATCTTTCCTAGCAAAAATCAAAATTCACAGCCTGTTTCCAGTCATCTGACCGGGTCAGAAATGGAACGAATGAAGCCCCCATCTAGCGGCGAGGATAGGAATTGTGCCGGGTGCCGAAGACTGTCGCACTCCTCTTGGGCAATGATCAGTGAATGACAGATGAAATGAAATGATATTGGAGAGTGTTGCTGGAATTAAATATGACAGGGAAAACCGGAGTACCTGGAGAAAAACCTGTCCCGCCTCCGCTTTGTCCAGCACAATTCTCACATGGAGTGACTGGGATTTGAATCAGTAAACCCAGCAGTGAGAGGCCGGCGCGTGCCGCCTGAGCCACAGAGGCTCTTTTTCCCAGGGAACTTGGGGTAAAACAATCGATCTTCCGAAAAATTTAGCAAGAAAGCAAGACCGACTACATCAATCAATCAATCAATCAATCAATCAATCAATCAATCAATCAATCAATCAATCAATCAATCAATCAATCAATACTGATCTGCATTTAGGGCAGTCGCCCAGGTGGCAGATTCCCTATCTGTTGCTTTCCTAGCCTTTTCCGAAATGATTTCAAAGAAATTGGAAATTTATTGACCATCTCCCTTGGTAAGTTATTCCAATCCCTAACTCCCCTTCCTATAAACGAATATTTGCCCCAGTTTGTCCTCTTGAATTCCAACTTTATCTTCATATTGTGATCTTTCCTACTTTTATAAACGCCATTCAAACTTATTCGTCTACTAATGTCATTCCACGCCATCTCTCCGCTGACAGCTCTGAACATACCACTTAGTCGAGCAGCTCTTCTTCTTTCTCTCAACTCTTCCCAACCCAAACATTGCAACATTTTTGTAACGCTACTCTTTTGTCGGAAATCACCCAGAACAAATCGAGCTGCTTTTCTTTGGATTTTTTCCAGTTCTTGAATCAAGCAGTGCTGCTGAGGGTCCCATACACTGGAACCATACTCTAGTTGGGGTCTTACCAGAGACTTATATGCCCTCTCCTTTACATCCTTACTACAACCCCTAAACACCCTCATAACCATGTGCAGAGATCGGTACCCTTTATTTACAATCCCATTTATGTGATTACCCTAGTGAGGATCTTTCCTTATATTAACACCTAGATACTTACAATGATCCCCAAAAGGAACTTTCACCCCATCAACGCAGTAATTAAAACTGAGAGGACTTTTCCTATTTGTGAAACTCACAACCTGACTTTTAGCCCCGTTTATCAACATACCATTGCCTGCTGTCCATCTCACAACATTTTCGAGATCACGTTGCAGTTGCTCCCAATCTTGTAACTTATTTATCACTCTATAGAGAATAACATCATCCGCAAAAAGCCTTACCTCCGATTCCACTCCTTTACTCATATTATTTATATATATAAGAAAAAATAAAGGTCCGATAACACTGCCCTAAGGAACTCCCCTCTCAACTATTACAGGGTCAGACAAAGTTTCACCTACTCTGACTCTCTGAGATCTATTTTCTAGAAATATAGCAACCCATTCAGTCACTCTTTTGTCTAGTCCAATTGCACTCATTTTTGCCAGTAGTCTCCCATGATCCACCCTATCAAATGCTTTAGACAGGTCAATCACGATACAGTCCATTTGACCTCCAGAATCCAGGATATCTGCTATATCTTGCTGGAATCCTACAAGTTGAGCTTCAGTGGAATAACCTTTCCTAAAACTGAATTGCCTTCTATCGAACCAGTTATTAATTTCGCAAACATGTCTAATATAATCAGAAAGAATGCCTTCCCAAAGCTTACATACAATGCATGTCAAACTTACTGGCCTGTAATTTTCAGCTTTATGTCTATCACCCTTTCCTTTATACACAGGGGCTACTATAGCAACTCTCCATTCATCTGGTATAGCTCCTTCGACCAAACAATAATCAAACAAGTACTTCAGATATGGTACTATATCCCAACCCATTGTCTTTAGTATATCCCCAGAAATCTGATCAATTCCAGCCGCTTTTCTAGTTTTCAACTTTTGTATCTTATTGTAAATGTCATTGTTATCATATGTAAATTTTATTACTTCTTTGGCCTTAGTCTCTTCCTCTATCTCAACATTATCCTTGTAACCAACAATCTTTACATACCGCTGACTGAATACTTCTGCCTTTTGAAGATCCTCACGTACACACTCCCCTTGTTCATTAATTATTCCTGGAATGTCCTTGGAACCTGTTTCTGCCTTAAAATACCTATACATACCCTTCCATTTTTCACTAAAATTTGTATGACTGCCAATTATGTTTGCCATCATGTTATCCTTAGCTGCCTTCTTTGCTAGATTCAATTTTCTAGTAAGTTCCTTCAATTTCTCCTTACTTCCACAGCCATTTCTATCTCTATTTCTTTCCAGTCTGCACCTCCTTCTTAGTCTCTTTATTTCTCTATTATAATAAGGTGGGTCTTTACCATTCCTTACCACCCTTAAAGGTACAAACCTGTTTTCGCATTCCTCAACAATTTCTTTAAACCCATCCCAGAGTCTGTTTACATTTTTATTAACCGTTTTCCACCGATCATAGTTACTTTTTAGAAACTGCCTCATACATGCTTTATCAGACATATGGTACTGCCTAACATTCCTACTTTTAAGACCTTCCTTTCTATCGCATTTATTTTTAACTACCACAAAAACAGCTTCATGATCACTAATACCATCTATTACTTCAGTTTCCCTATAGAGCTCATCTGGTTTTATCAGCACCACGTCCAGGATATTTTCCCCTCTAGTTTCGATCACTTTCTGAATCAGCTGTCCTTCCCATATTAACTTATTTGCCATTTGTTGGTCATGCTTCCTGTCGTTCGCATTTCCTTCCCAATTTACATCTGGCAAATTCAGATCTCCCGCTACAATCACATTTCTTTCCATGTCGTTTCCCACATAGCTGACTATGCTATCAAATAATTCCGAATCCGCGTCAGTGCTACCCTTTCCCGATCTGTACACTCCAAATATATCAAGTTGCCTATTATCTTTAGAAATGAGCCTTACACGTAGAATTTCATGTGTCTCATCTTTAACTTTTTCGTAGCTTACAAATTCTTCTTTCACCAGAATGAAAACTTCCCCTCCCAGTTTTCCTATCCTATCTCTACGATACACACTCCAGTGCCGTGAGAAAATTTCTGCATCCATTATATCATTTCGCAGCCATGATTCAACTCCTATTACAATATCTGGTAAATATATATCTATTAAATTACTTAATTCTATTCCTTTCTTTACAATACTTCTACAGTTCAACACTAACAATTTTATGTCATCCCTACTTGATTTCCAGTTCCCTGTTCCCTTATCACCGCTCCCTAGGCCATCCCGTTTCCCTGAATGTACCTCCCTATTACCCTTCCAAACAAATTTCCTAACTTATACATTATATACAGTAGATAACAAATCTTGTAATCGGTCTTGAAGGAAGTTCAGTACCAATCCCAATCATGTTTGCATGTTGGTATGAGCGAAGGAACAATTTACTGTCCTAGAGTTGGCTAGCCTGGCGCGATCACTCGATCGATGTTCCAGCCAAGCGGCAGATGTGTACTACACATATCGACTGGGAGGCACGCCTGCTGACAGATGTACTGTTATGTTCACGACAGTGTGTGTGGTGTGACGGAAGCTGTAGGACTCTCCGGGCCGTGAACTGGAACCTTGAAGGAGCTGTTCTGCTAGGTAAATACAAACTACGTACCTCTCTGACGACACGTCTACGTAAGCGAAACACGCCGCGTGTATTTGTTTAGTTGTGAAGTCACGGCTGTGGAATTTCAGATGTCTCATTGACTTGTGTCATTCTTCCTGGTAAACGTGATAAGTGCGGTAATTCATTGAGACGAATGTAGGTCGCCGCATCCAGGCCCTCTCTTGTCACATCAGGAGACTGCCAACTTTTGAAGGTAGGTGAGATCATGATTTATATTTTACTAAATCAAAGTCGTAAGGATTTTAAGGATAGATGAAAGTGAGGGGCCTCGTAGAAGTAAGTGGAAGCAATGCCAGGAATCAGCTAAGGGCCCCGTGGTTGCCAGTTATAGAATGTTATGGTTTTCATCCCCACGTGAGTGGGAGTGGTAAAATAACGTCCACCAGTACATGGCGACTAAAAGGGGGATCACGGGCTATTAATTGCAGCGTGGGTTGGCAACCACAGTTACACTAGATAAGTCCTGTCCGACCTCTCTCGATCAACTCTTGTTCTGTTCCGAACCCCGGCGCTATTAGGGCCTAGGGAGTCTTTCATTTTCACGCCTTCCGTGGTCCTCGTTTTTCTTTGGCCGATACCTTCATTTTTCGAACTGTTGGACATCTTCAACTTGTTCCTCTGATTATTGTTGCTGAGTTCTACTTCCTCGTAAAATAATAATCTCCTTCACCCTCTTCCCCTTCATCCCAGAGTCCGTTATTCCCCTGCATTCGCTTCACATGACCCAGCCACAAATATCTTCAGCCCTGAACTTTGTCTAACTTAACCTTCATATCCTCAATCCCATCTTCTCCCCTGTGGGTGGGGGCGATATAATAAAACCCACGGTATCCCCTGCTTCTTATAAGTGGTGACTAAAAAGGAGGCCCAGGGACAGCGTGGATTGGCAACCACGGGGCCCTTAGCTGAGTCCTGGCAATGTTTCCACTTACTTGTACCAAGCTCCTCACTTTCATCTATCCTATCCGACCTCTTTTGGTCCGACCCCGACAGTGTTACGTGTGCTGGCCGAGGGAGTGGTGGTGGTGATTATTGTTTTAAGAGGAACTACAACTACTCTATATAACACTGATCAGACAGAAGGAACGGACGGATTTACCGAAGCTGTTTTTAGTAAACTCTTTTAATATATAAGATTGTTTTTAGGTCCCACGAACTACTTTTTAACGGTTTTCAGAGACGCCGCGGTACCGGAATTTTGTCCCGTAGGAGTTATTTTTCGTGCCAGTACATCTACTGACACGAGGCTGAAGTATTTGAGCACCATCAAATACCACCGGTTTGAGGCAGGATCGAACCTGCCAAGTTGGGGTCAGAAGGCCAGCGCCTCAACCGACTGAGCCACTCAGCTCGGCTATCAAAATGGTTGAAAACTGTAAAAAATAATACGATATTCTCTCCGCTTCACGGAAAAGATGCAAGTCATAGATATGTTTTTAAGTGCGACTTCATATCGACAATTCTGCGCTTTTCCGGCTACTGTCAGTGTCTGTAGTAGATTACAGAGGCAACTGAACACTCTTTCCTCAGCTTCTGGAAATCCGGAACTGAGGAAGGGAATATTAACTATATTCTACCCGTTTTCATAAAAATTTACGATTTAGCAGATTTCTTGGAGTGATAAAAAATTAATAAAAATAATGGTCAAGGAATTAATGACTCGTGTCAGTTGTGTTGAGCTTCAGGTAGCGGAACTGGCTGACAGTCTGCGGAGATATGGTTCACATTAGGTTGCCATTCAGGTGCAGGCAATTGCCAGCTCTAATGAACTCCGGAATTGTATAAAAATAGCTCGATTCCAGCAGGAGAGAGTCTGGTGTTGCTTGTTCCTGCCTCAGGCCATTGAGAGGGCAGAGTCTCTGGATTCCATGGCAGTGTTCACAGATGTGGAAACCAAAATAAACGCAGCATCAATTTAAATATTTTGAGAAAAGTTCATAAGATTTAGGGCTTAGCATCTAGGAGCAGAGGACTCTGAAATGTTCACCAGTTCCTTGTTTTAAGTTTGCCCCAATTACAATCTGTGATGATGAACGTTCCTTTACAGGCTTTTCTTTCTTAATCCATTTGCCCTTCAGGTTTGTTTTCGTCCCTCGAACTCAGCGAGGAATCTCACCTATCGCCTCAAGGGCAGTGTCCTGGAGCGTGCGATACAAGAGGCGAGGAGGACAACTACATCGTCCAGGCGGCCTCACCTGTTATGCCGAACAGGTACCTTTTAGAGGGATGGAAAGATTGGAAGGAATAGACAAGGAAAAGGGAAGGAAGCTGTCGAGGCGTTATGTTAGGTACCATCCCGGCATTTGCCTGGAGGAGAAGTTCGAAACCAGGGAAAACTACTGCGAGGATGGCTGTTGGGGGAATCGAACCCCTCTCTACTCAGATGACCTCCCGAGGCAGAATGGACCCCGTTCCAGTCCTCGTACCACTTTTCAAATTTCATGGGAGAGCCGGGAATCGAACACAGCCTCCGGGGGTGGTACGTAATTACACTAACCCCTACACCACTGAGGCGGGCTTACAGGCTTGTATTCACTTAAAAAACGGGTTTTCTTCGTAACCGCTGGGCTGAGTGGGTTCAGACAGTTGAGGCGCTGGCCTTCTAACCTCAACTTCGCAGGTTCGATCCTGGCTCAGTCCCGTGGTATTTGAAGGTACTCACACACGTCACCCTCGTGTCGATAGGACTCCTGCGGGACTAAATGCCGGCACTTCGGGGTTCCCGAAAACCGTCGGAAAGTAGTTAGTGGGATGTAAAGCAAATAAAATTGAGATAAGTTCAGAATGGCGAGTCAGAACATTTAGGGTTTATGAAGGCACAGAATGTAGCATCTGTAGTGAAGTAGCAGGAGGTCTCTGAAAAATACTGCGGGATGTTTGAAGAGTTCCTCGTTTTAAGTTGTGAGGCTCAACGTTCGTTAACAGGCTTCTGTTTATTTAGAAACGGGTTTCCTTCACAAATGAAAGCGAGGGAATAGCGGTCGTGGTGATTATTGTTTTAAGAGGAAGTACAACTGGGCAACCATCCTCTATACAACATTAATTAGAGAGAAAAGATTGAAGAGGCCCGACGCTTCGAAAAATGAAGGTATCGGCTAAGGGAAGACAAGCGTAAACATGAACGACTCCCTAGCCATCGACTGCTCTAGTACCGTCGGCGTCGGAAAATAAGAAGAGTTGACCAAGGAAGGTCGGATAGGATAGATGAAAGTGAGGAGCCTGGCACAAGAAAGTGGAAGCAATGGCGCGACTCAGATGAGGACTGCGTGTTCGCCAACCCATGCTCCCAAGTTAAGAGCCGCTAGGGTCCCATTTTAGTCGCCTCTTGCGACAGGGAGGGGATACCATGGGTGTAATTTTACCGCTCCCACCTACAAGAGAACTGAAGGAAACAGCCACTTCTCGCTTACTGTCGTTTGAACTGTGGCAAGAATATATTCTTAAAACAACTGTTGTAAATTTATGATTACAAAAGTACTTTATAAAACATTACTTTATGTCGCACCGACACAGATAGGTGTTATGGCGACGATGGGATAGGAAAAGGCTAGCAGTGGGTCTTAATTAAGGCCCACCGTGTCCCGAACGTCTCTAACCTCAGGGCCAACTCACTGGTAGTTAGTTGAGAATGATGCAGGTTGGTTTTCTCCTTCCTCCACAACTCAAGGCAAGACCCAATTCTTTCGTCGGCTTAGTATCGCGAGCGTTGTGGCCTGTCAACCTGTATTGGTTTTGAGAGCCTTGTCATAACAGTGGTTACAGTACATTTCATAAATACGTTTTTGTGTGTGTGTGTGTGTGTGTGTGTGTGTGACTAATAGTGTAACCGTCCAGGCTTCTCCAGCCCTACTAATTTAATAATATCATATTACGCGATATCATTTGATATCAAGTTTATCCGCCATCGGCAATTATTTGTAATAACATATTTATTCAACGTCAATCATTTGTAATCAAGGCTTTTTGGAATCATATTGTATATATGATAACATCGTTTTATTATTTAAATTATTATATTATGTAGGATAAGAATTCATTATGTTGTAAATACGGTCAATATGTTGAGACATAGTTGTTTTCATTTCATCTCATATTTGTGTATACGGAGGGTTATTCTTGAAGCTTGGGATTTTGCGTGAGTCATGGGTTTATTTTATGACCAAGGCTAGTAAACAGCGACCCGTGCGCGAGGCTTGCAAGCTGGTCAGCTATATCATCGCCACGCCTTCTGGACTTGTCGAGGAAGAAGAGGAGGGGAGTTGATGCTTCGATCTATCGAATCAGATACTTCGTTGTATATGAGTTTTGAGATTGAACTGTTACCAAGAGTGGGGGTGAGCCCGGATATATACTGATTCTCAACACGAGAACGGGACCTGACAACCTTACGACCTTACGACCTTACAACCTTACGACCTAACGAGATACTCCATCACTAGTACTTCTACTGTGAACATCTACTTTGAACGACGTGATTTGATATTTGAAACAGTTTGTGGTCGCTCCGCGACATAGTTATTTTTGTACAATGTGTTGTCGCTTCGATACAGTACTTAGTTGCGGTAATGTTATCGGATCTACGTGAAACGAAACAAGCTTATGGCTTGTGTGATATTCAGTAAATATTGTGGACGAAGAACTTTGGTACAAGTCTGTACCGTATAAATAGTATAGCTCAGTTGGTTTGAGATTTCTACTAATATGGAAAAATTCATATCTCTGAATTTTCTCCTCATACGATCAACGCTGATCAGTTTTTACAAGTATAGGGCCAATGTCTAATTTAAAGACTAGGCAAATAGGGAGTGCTAGTCCAGATAGCCCGTACCATATCAGCGAAGGAAGGAAGGATGTCCATGGAGCAGAGTCTACATCGAGAAGAAGAGAACGAGTAACCACGGAAACCAGATGACGTCAACGAAAGCTGCAATTGGTGAGCTTCAATTAGATAAAGCAAGCAATAGTAAATTCAGTAAATTATAAATTCCTCCACGCTTTAAGGGAACTTTTCCGATTCATCTATTTTTTTTTGTATAATAAATTCATTTGTATTTTATATTTCGTTAATTTTCTTTCTTAAGCGATACTTAATGGTTAATTATTTAAAATCCTACCCCTGTGATTTAAGTATAAGTCTCTATGCTAGTAAATATAAATTTTGGTTTACAGTTTTATTTAAAACTGTAACCATGGCGCCCAAACATTACATAGAGAAATGGGGAACCATGGAATGTTAATTGTTTCTATTTGCGTGGCAATTTGCGGGCAAGCCACAAATAGTTTATTTAATATTCATGTGTCCCAAGATAATAACTTTCATCTCCTCAAGTGTTTTGATGAGAGGGAACAGTTACAATAGCAAGCTACTCCAAATGTTTAGCGATTTCTGGTATTTTGGCAATCACTTTTAGCTACTTTTTGTCATCAAGTGTTGGCAGCGCTGTAGAAAGACCCGTACCAGCAAGACGTGTTGGGATACTTCCGACACTGAACGTAATACTGTAAGTAACTGTCCTGAGTTACACTTAGTAACGCAGCGTGACAGTACTGGATGATAGATAAGACCAATGCGCAAGGGAAAATTTAAATACGCTTCTGTATACTTCTTCTTTATCTTCTTCCGATCTCCACTTCATAGCTGTTGTTTTTTGTTGTTGACATAAATAGGCTATGTCTTATGGCTGCGTGCCATCCGAAAATCTATGTAACGTGACACGACAAAACGTGTGACGAGAGTGTAACCATAGCAACCGTGCAGACTATGTTGTAAGGTATTGTTACCTAGCAACCGTGCAGACTATGATGTAAGGTATTGTTACCTAGCAACCGTGCAGGTTGTGATGTAATGCATTGTTACCTAGCAACCGTGCAGACTATGATGTAAGGTATTGTTACCTAGCAACCGTGCAGGTTGTGATGTAATGCATTGTTACCTAGCAACCGTGCAGGTTGTGATGTAATGCATTGTTACCTAGCAACCGTGCAGACTATGATGTAAGGTATTGTTACCTAGCAACCGTGCATGTTGTGATGTAATGCATTGTTACCTAGCAACCGCGCAGGCTGTGATATAAGGTATTGTTACCTAGCAACCGTGCAGGCTGTGATGTAAAATATTGTTACCTAGCAACCGTGCAGGCTGTGAAGTGAGGTATTGTTACGTAGCAACCGTGCAGGCTGTGATGTAAGGTATTGTTACCTAGCAACCGTGCAGGCTGTGATGTAAAATATTGTTACCTAGCAACCGTGCAGGCTGTGATGTAAGGTATTGTTACCTAGCAACCGTGCAGGCTGTGATGTAAGGTATTGTTACCTAGCAACCGTGCAGGCTGTGATGTAAGGTATTGTTACGTAGCAACCGTGCAGGCTGTGATGTAAGGTATTGTTACCTAGCAAGCGTGCAGGCTGTGATGTAAGGTATTGTTACCTAGCAACCGTGCAGGCTGTGATGTAAGGTATTGTTACCTAGCAACCGTGCAGGCTGTGATGTAAGGTATTGTTACCTAGCAACCGTGCAGGGTGTGATGTAAGGTACTGTTACCTAGCAACCGTGCAGGCTGTGATGTAAGGTATTGTTAGCTAGCAAGCGTGCAGACTGTGATGTAAGGTATTGTTACCTAGCAAGCGTGCAGGCTGTGATGTAAGGTATTGTTACCTAGCAACCGTGCAGGCTGTGATGTAAGGTATTGTTACCTAGCAACCGTGCAGGCTGTGATGTAAGGTATTGTTACCTAACAACCATGGAGGCTGTGATGTAAGGTATTGTTACCTAGCAACCATGCAGGTTGCCGTCTGGAATTAACAGCTGTTGATGCATGGCCATGACCGGGGGACATATTTATGATCATTTGATTTTCACAAAGGGAAAAGTCGTTTATTTTTTATTTTTTCGTGCTGATCTGCACACCCGAACTGATACCCTCATCTGTGACACCGTCCGGAAACTCTCGCCATTTTTGCTTAATCCATTGAAATGAGTAGGGTGTCATCTGCGTATCGGAGATACGTACTCTTGCTCCCAGCAATGGGAAATCCACTAGTCCTTCCGTTCAGTGCAGCTGTCGTGATGTAACACGCAAGAGAGAGAGAGAGAGAGAGAGAGAGAGAGAGAGAGAGAGAGAGAGAGAGAGAGAGAGAGATTTAAAACGGAAAGACATTAATAGCATAAAATGTTCTCTCCTACATATCGTACTTCCCTTTTCTCCTGAAAATTCGATCTAAAAAATGATCAATCACTGCTGATCTGTATTTAGAGCAGTCGGAAAGGTTTGAGATTCCTTATCTGTTGTTTGTCTAGTCTTTTCTTAAATAATTACAAAGAAGTTAGAAATGTTCAAACATCTCCGCTGGTAAATTATTCCGATCCTTAACTCCTCTTCCTATGAACGAATATTTGCCCCATTTTGTCCTATTTTAGATATTCTTACTTTTAAAGATATCATTCAAATTTATTCGTCTACTAATGTCATTCCACGCCATCTCTCCGCTGACAGGTCGGAATATACCACTTAGTCGAGCAGCTCGTCTCCTTACCCCCAAGTCTTCCCAGCCGAAAGTTTTCAACATTGTAGTAACGCTACTCTTTTGTCTGAAATCGCCCAGAACAAATCGAGCTGCATTTCTTTGGGTATTTTTTTTTTTTCAGTCTTATATCAAATAATCCTGGTGAGGGTCCCATACTCTAGTTGGGATCTTACCAGAGACTTATATGCCCCCTCCTTTAAATCCTTACTATAACGCCTAAATAACCATGCGCAGAGATGTGTGACCTCGTTAATATTATTACTTACAGCGTTCCCCAACAAGACAGTAATTAAAAATCGAGCTTTATGCCGGAAGTTAGTAAATCGAAGTTGATTACAACTAAATTAAACTGCTTTCTAAAAATGATAATAGACTGCAAGTTATTGAATATTAACAACGTTGTACCATTCCATTCGCAGCGAACTGTATATTACTAGTCTATTATTTACGTATGGACCCTGTTAGAGTGGCCTTTCTGGTCGCCAAGGTACACTTTCTTCAGTCCGCTGGTCTCCTTCTCTGGCTGTTTACTGTTTTACGGAACAGATTTCTGATATATCTATCTGGGCTTTCTCCAGGTGCTCTTACACCTTTTGGATCTGTGGTAGACTTTTACATTTTCTGCTGCATGTCATGTTGTTGTTGGGAAGCTTTGAACTTCAGTCTGCTGCCAGGTTGGACAGTTTCTCTGTACCTTTACAGGATTCCAATCTGTACCCGTCTTCATTGTTTTGTGGGCTAAGAATTTTCCTCACGATCTTTCGCTTTTCCTTCAGAATCTTCCCTAGATACCCTTTATATTGAGTACCAGCGTCTGTCTCGCGCGTACAACTTCAGGTTTGATGACAGCATCGCAGTGCCTGATCTTTGTGTTTGTGGACATGTCGCATGTTCTCCAGTAAGCTCTCTTGACGTTCTGTGCGCTTATTTTCCGTCCTTCCTTTTTCAACCCTTTTGGTCCTACAATTTCACCAAGACATTTTAGGGCTGATAGATAGATAGATAGATAGATAGATAGATAGATAGATAGATAGATAGATAGATAGATAGATAGATAGATAGATAGATAGATAGATAGATAGATAGATTTATTACCTGTGGCGAAGTGATGCCTCCTGGCCGTTTCTTACACTTAACCACACACATTATTACTTATTAATATTATCAAACTGACAAACTTAAAAATGCTAACAACACTAATGTTGAAGACAAAAATATGAAAGTATACACACAACGAAGAAAGAAAAAAAGGAAAAGGAACTGCCTACATAATACAGATTTGAAAAAATATAACTTCGATACAACAAGGCAAGGAAATGCAAAAGTAAAAAAGTATTAGTAATTTTAATAACAAGTAAGGGGGGCATAAAATGCAGGCTAGCACAAGCAAGGAGGCCTTTATTAACAAACAAACAAACAAACAAAAAAAAAATTGCTCACTTTGAACTTTGATATAGGACTTAGAAAGATGGATCTGAAGACTTTCGTGTGGAGCATGGCATTGTACGGAAGTGAAATATGGACGATAACTCGTTCGGAAAGAAAGAGAATAGAAACTTTTGAGATATGGTTTTACAGAAAAATGCCGAAGGTGAGATGGAGAGGTCGAATCAGTAATGAAGAGATACTGAATCCAATTGGTGAGAGGAGATCGATTTATCTGAATTTGACGAGAAAAAGAGATAGAATAATAGGACACATCTTAAGACACCCAGGACCTGTGCAGTTGGTTTTTGAGGGAAGTGTAGGTGGTAAGAACGGTAGGGGTAGATCAAGGTACGGATGTTACAAGCAGATGTAGGATGCAGCAGTTCTGTAGAAATGAAAAGATTAGCACATGATAGGGTGGCATCAAACCAGTCTATGAACTGATGACTCAAACAATAACAATATTAAATGAAATTTAACTAAATTTATTCTTACAGTACTGCATCTAAATTAAATACTATAATTACTACTAGCTACGTTTACTTCTAATTGGTAAATACTGATTTAAAAAAAATTAAAATAAAGTGATCACCAAAGATGGAAAACGGCGAAAGTGCCGAAATCTGATTTTTTTTTTCTCTGTAATAAGGGGATGTGTTAGCCATGCCTCATATGGCGGTAACCTGTGCATGTGCCTGAGGTTATTAGTTTAGTTGGTAGGAAGTTCAACAGGTAGAGCCACAATGTGCCAGCGTCTCGTGCTGTGCTATCACTCATGTGTTTTCTCATTTCTGAGCCTCTTAAGTAAAGAAATGAAATTTATAGAAACTAAATATTGTTATGTAATTATATAAAATGTACTTGATGTAGTATACTTGCACTTCAAAGGCCGTACGTAGTCATTAATTCCTGGTCTCCTTTGCTAGAGAAGGCTGAAAGTGCCATATGCTCGGCAACTCTGCTATTGGCGTTTACTGGAAAACATGTTTCTGGCATTTTCACCCTTGAGCATCTTTGCTCCTCAATTGCTCATATACGCTGTTAAATCAGAAGAAGAGCTTAATCAATCGAGTTAGAATGAAAGTCACAGATTTCAACTGATTTACTGCTACCCAAGAACTAAACTTAATTTGAATGTATCGTATTCACCCAATATTTTATTTAATTGTACAACAATCTTATTTTCACACACAGTGACTCGTTCCACTCACACAGGTACCTTGCTGCTAAGAGGTTTTAAATATATGTCTTTGAAGAGAGCATTCCAGCGGTGACAGTGGTTGTATCTCGGAGGTGTAAAGAACCAAAGTGACGAAAATTGCTGGAAAGATAAGCAGGGATGACCTGGTACACAAGAGTATTTCAATTTAGTTTACATCCAAAAATGCGAAATAATAATATAATGGCTGAATAAGTTGAAACTTTAGTGATCGAGGGAATACATTTCTCAACCGTTTTAAGGGATGCAAGCCACAATATACCTCGTAACTTGCGCTGACCAAATTAGAGGGCTGCTAACTTAAGAAAAACTCAAACTGCAGTTAACTAGCAAAAAAAAAAAAAAAAAAAAAACCTTTTTGTAAACTTATTTATAAGTACCACTAAGAGTATAAATAAATTAATAAATTAAGAATATTGTTTATTGGTTTTTCAGATTGTTTTAAGGTTGTCGAACTGCAATGATGTTGGTGAGGTACCGGTGGGATATGTTACTGGCCATGGTCGATAAATAAATGTAACATGCGGGGGAGGGGTGAGTGAAACATGTCCAAGAATGATCACCATTTGATCACTTAAAAGCAAAGCAAAGTCACCTCCGTACAGGCCATGAAGGCCCTTGAAGGAGTGGAAGGTAAAGGCTTCCACCATTGTTAACCTCGGCACGTGATGGGATAGGGTGGTGAGCTCTACGCCCGGCCGTCTTTGACCCCATGAATTAACCTGGTACTCATTTTTGCTGAGTGAACCTCAGGGTCATATGCACCGCCGGAAGTTGAAATCTCGTGTCTTAAAATTTAACGACTTCCTGACGGGGATTCGAACCCACCTCCTTCCGGGCGATTTGATCACTTAACGCATGATAATGAAAGCACAAGTTTAGCGTACCGTATCTCACGTCTCATGTGTGAAGTGTCCAAATAAAAATTTGAAAGAAAAGGAGCTTTCTCTAGATTATACAGAGACTGGTTTAATTCCTTGTAGCAAAGAATAAACTCAATGTTTAAAGCATTGATTTCCCACTCTCTTATGTTGGTAGCCCTGGAAATAATAAGAAATTAAGCTTTAAGAAAATTTGATTTAGAAACAGAGTTTGTGCTTTTGTTGACAATATTGAATTGAGTTTCTATAGTTAAAACCTGGTTGGAAGAATAACATGAGAAATCTCTTTTTGTGCTTTATGCTGAGCAGTTTCAGACTTTCCTTCAGTTTTCCCTGCTTGCAGCCTTTCAAGTTCTCTTGGTTTATCTGTTCGTTTTCAATGGTATGTCTAACACTTCCTCATGTTCCTACGTTGTAACGAAGGTATTCAAGAGAATTTTATCATTTAATAGCAAGTATGAACAACCTTTCTGAAGCAGTGTGTGGATGTAGAATATTAACCATGTTTTTCTGTGGACTGCTTCGGTACAAAAATATATTTATTATATTCGATCCTCGAAGGAGTATGAATAAAGACTTTGGCCAATTTATTTACTTTCTTTCTCTTTTTATCATAAAAAACCTTTAGCGGAGCTTTAATAAAAGTAGGAAAGATAATAATAATAAATTGAAATTCGAGAGGACAAATTGGGGCAAATATTCATTCATAGGACAAGGAGTAAGGGATTGGAGGAAAATGTTTGATAAATTTATGAGTTCTTTGAACATGTTTAAGAGAAGGCTAGGTAAACAGTTGGTACGGGACCTCTTTATCTGGATGACAGCCCTAAATGGAGATCATTGATGGATGATTAATACTTGAAGTGCGTCCGCAATGAGAGTTGCTATTTTTGAAAAGGGACCTCGGCGTCTCGGAAAGCCCTAAAATTAGTTAGTGGCACGTATTATTGAAGTTGTGTGTCATTCTGTCTGCTGTAAGAATCTTGACGAATTTGATGTTTCTATAATTTATTTTAACCCATCTGCTTTCTTTCTTTTATTAGTCTGCTAATAAAACGAACACGTATTGTGACTTTGTGTTGACTCCACAAGTCAAGGAAATAGTTTTCTGGCTGTTCTCTGCATGGTGCGAGTTAGCGGAACTCTGCCAATCAAGCGAGTCACGGTGCGTACGGCTCAGTTTGTCACGCCTGCCGTGGGCTATAGATTTGTTAACAACTTCTTGGGAAGAGGAATGTCAGAACTAATGTTTACCACTTCTGATTATGGTAGTGTGAAGCCGAAATACTGCACAACAGTCATCCGCCTGGAAAACCCCTATGGCATGGAGCAGGGGTCGGCAACCTTTTAAGCATGAAGAGCTATTTAAAAAATGAGGTTCGCTATGGGGACGCCAAGGAAAATGCCTTTTTAAAAGCCTGAAAACGTATTTATTACCATTACATAACCGCATCTGCGGTGTAGTGTTTAGTGTGATTAGCTGCCACCCCCGGAGACCCAGGTTAGATTTCCGGCCCTGCCACGAAGTTGGAAAAGTGGTACGAGGGCTGGAAGAGCGTCCACTCAGCCTCGCATCCTGGAAGTGGCTTTCCGTGGTTTCCCACTTCTCCTCCAGAAAAATGCCGGGATGGTACCTAAATTAAGGCCGCAGCCGCTTCCTCCCCTCTTCCTTTCCTATCCCTCCCAATCTTCCGATTCCCCATAAGGCCCCTTTCAGCATAGCAAATGACACAACCTTGCGAGGTACTGGTCCTCCTCTACAGTTGTATCCCTCGGCCCAAAGTCTCACGCTCTAGCACTCTGCCCTTGAGGCGGTAGAGGTGGGATCCCTCGCCGAGTGCGAGGGAAAATACCAACCCTCGAGGGGAAACGGAATAAGAAAGAAAGATTAGCACATAAGGCTGTCCTCGACTATCGAAATTATTGGAAATTCTAAATGAACTATTATTATTACTTATGAATAAAGTTTACGCTTTCTAGGTCTTATACGGCATTCGAATGGAATCAAAACAGGTGTTGTAGTAGTTCCTTTCAAACCTTATCGAGTGCAGTTGTAGCTGAGCGTTGTACTTTGACGTCTGTGGATCGGCGTACTCTTGAGAAAGTCCAGAACACTAACAGCGTCGTATATGAGCACTGCGGAGAGGTTTGGAATTTAATCCAGGACCTCTAGTGATTAGAAATTGTATATCACCACCTCCCCTACCAACATCTGATGGTAAAAGTATTTTCAGCGAATGGGACCCAAATTGGCTAACCTCGGTGTCGACAACGCCTTAACGACCACAGACTGCTTATCAAAGGAGATAATTATATTATATTATGTTTTCATACCCCAGAATGAAAAAAAAAGTGATTCATTTATTTTACTGAAAGATAGCATTTCTCACTAAACAGTTAGAAGGCCAGCCATAGCAACAGAGGTCAGGATGTACCTAGTTCGAACTCATGCCGATAGATATAGCACACACTGATAATTCTCTGTGCTATAAGAGCATAGAGATCTTGCAAACCGTAAAGTGATACTGTTCACATTTCTCACCGCAAATACATTGATCATTTGCTTTATGAAAGTTTTTGTTAACACACAAGTTAGTTGATGTCTTTTTATTTGGTTTGTTCCGGTCCAATCCCTGTATATCATTGCGTCCGTCCCAAAGAAATTGTACTCTATCTCCTCTGCTTTCCGTTTTCTTCCTGCAGTTAGTTCATTGTACGGTCCGGTGGAAGGTAATAGTTTCTCTCGGCAGGGCGCAGACCGTTCTGTTTGCAGATCCAATAGCTCTTTTCAGGAATCTTGTTTTGAAATTTTCAATTTTTCTAAGATCAGAGATGATTAGCTTCTCCCAAATGAGAGTGGGCCCATTCGTAACTATAGGCGTTATTGTCGCTAGTGCAAGGGATGTTACATTCTTAATATTATAAATTGCACTAATGCATGCTGAAGAATTTGGTGGTTATCTGTAGTGTTATTCCAAGAGATTTACATTTTTTGACACTTTCCAAAGGTTCATTTTCTAGTAATATGATGTCATTTCTTGAGTTTCTTCCCCCTTTTCTAAAATTCATTTGCTTCTTTTTATCTAGATTTATTTGAATTTGTTCTTCTGTGGCCATTGTTCAAGGCTGTTTAAAGCTGATTGCAGGTTTATAGCTATGTACTTGGCGATGAGACAATAACTTTGCTGACAGAAATATAATTTTCTTTAAAAAAGTTGTGATCGTCAATGGTTCGTTGTATTTTGCTTATACTGAAGACGTAAAAACCGTAACTCGAACCAATTTCAGCTCTTGAATCATTAGCGATTTTATAAATATTTGTAGATGATGGTCTCAGTTAATGTTAAACAATTGAAATTAGCAATCCAAAGTCACATATTAATGCGGAAGTTGGCACTAAAGATCGCTGTACGAAAACAAGATGAACATCAGATAATCTGGACCTGTATTTTGATGTTTCATGACTGAGAATGCACAATAAGAGTTAGCATATACTGTGAGGAAATTCTAAGCAAGAAAAGATTTCTCTTAGTGCTGATGAACGTGTCATTATTGTATCTACATCCTTTCTTTCTTTCTTTCTCAATCCATTTACCCTCCAGGGTTGGTTTTTCACCCGGACTCAGCGAGGGATCCCACCTCTACCGTCTCAAGGGGACTGTCCTGGAGCGTGAGACTTTGGGTCGGGGATACAACTGGGAAAGAGGACCAGTACCTCGCCTCCTATGCTGAACAGGGGCGTTGTGGAGGAAGGGGAATATTGGAAGGGATAGACAAGGAAGAGGGCCTTAAGTTAGGTACAGTCCTGCGAAATGCCTGGAGGAGAAGTGGGAAACCACGGAAAATCACTTCGAGGTTGGCTGAGGAGGGAATCGAACCCCTCTCTACTCAGTTGACCTACCGAGACTGAGTGGACTCCGTTGCAGCCCTCGTACTATTTTTCAAATTTCGTGGCAGAGCCAGGAATCGAATTCGGGCCTCCGGTAGTGGCAGCTAATCACACTAACCACTACACCACAGAGGCGGACTATTGTATCTACTACCGCACGAAATCATATAGCTACTAGTGAATTACCTAACGGAGATATTTTCGTATGATTTTTATTTTATCTGTTAAACATGTTTATCAAACGGAATCCTGTATACGGCGGAAAAAATGTCCACTCCCTTGAGTTTCCGCTCAGGGCAGGTTTTGCTCAAGAAATCTCGAAAATATAATCATTTAGATTTTTACGGCTCGTGGAACTATTCATGATGTTTATTTTTGGGTTTACGCCGTGAAATGAACTACATAAACACTCTGAACAAAGGAACCTTGCCTTTCTTCATCAGGAGAAAACAGGAATAATGGAGCATGACGCATCAAAGAACATAACAGGTGTATCAAACTCAACCAGTTGTTGCTGATCATGCCTTAACACCTGGTCATGATGTCATGTTCCAAGAAGTGGATGTTCTTGCCCGTATACGCTAAAAGAATATCACCCCAGAATCAGCAGGGAGGCGGTTGAAATCCGTAAACAACCAGATAATTTCAACCGCAATACAACCTCAGTGAGACATGGCTACCTACCATTAGAAAGTGATGCTTTACTTCTGCCATGCGTTGTCCCTGGCATGGAGCGTCCCTATTATGTTTTAAGGCTCCAGTTTAAGTTCCTCGTTGCTTTCTCTTAGCAAACTTTGATGCGTCATGTTTCATGTTTTCTTTTTTCTTCTGATGAAGAAATGCAAGGTTCCTTTTGAAACGCGTTGAGAGTGTTCATATAGTTCATTACACGGCATAAACCCAAAATATACATCATGAATAAATGTTGAAAAGTTTCCATATATTCCAATGACATATGTTGAGAGTCCCATTTACATGAACAAGAGCAAAAACATGGCATTCAAATAAAATGTAAAGAAAGAACCCTTTATAACATTGGTATTGTACCCTGATGAGATATCCCCTAGTTTCATGATTTGATTTTGATATGAGAAATACAGATATATTGGAATATTAAATAAATACAGTGTCAGTTTTGTGTGGACGGGAGAATTTCAACATGATCGCGACAGTCCGGCGCCACGGTAAGCTTGTCATTAAGGGGAAGAAGTTTTCCTGGTCAAAAGATAAGAGGATTAAAATCTAGAGCTCACAACAACAGAATAATTACTACAAGGAAGTGAAAGAGTATATATTTCGGACCAAGGCCGAGCAGGTGTATCGCCAATACCGAGAATATGACGTACCGGGTATTTTCACGCCCGAGGCATTTGGTGTGGCCACGTTTAACAGGGAGAGATTTAAAACTAACCAAAGCGGTGTTGACCAATGAGAAAATTTATCGTAGGCCGCAGATGAACCAACATAAGAAAAACTCAGAGTGAACTCCAGTTAGCTTCTCCGATAACAATAATTAAATTATTCCAACCACATGATTGAATAGAGGGGATTTTTGTGATATCGTTCCCATGTTGAATAATGGTAATCGTAATAAATTAAAGTAATGAATTCGTGGAAATGACCCACGCTATCTCGCCATTGGTCGAGATGAGCACGCCATCAGGGACGCCGAGTTAGCGCGCGAAAGGTGGAGGACAGAAATTAAGTGATATTTCCATGATCACCGAACGATATGAGTTCAGAATACGACACATGCATGTGTATCACCAGTGTATTAAGTAGGATAAAGCAAGAGATCCAACTCCACCTGCATATGCCGATTTAGGATAACCAACCCCCCTCTCCAGAAGTTGACCGCGGATGACCCCGGCGGGAAATCATATCGTCCATAAAAGTCCAGTAGCAGACCTCACATCACTCAGTTCTTACCCGTCACCAGTTGTGACCGGTCGGACCTCACATCACTCAGTTCTTACCAGTACTCAGTTCTTACCAGTCACCAGTCGTTATCGGTCACCAGTCGTGTCAGTCGTAATGAAGTAGTTGAGACTCTGACATGTTGACTCTGTAAGTCAGTACCTCGGGACGTATTCGAAGTCAATTAGAGCTGAAAGTACGTGAATTATTAGGAGAATGAATACGAACAGTGAAATTATCCATAGTACCGAGTGTGTATAATCAGTACAATTGTATGTTGAAATTAATGAATGTCATGTGTTTAAATAATAACTAACTAACGGAACGCCGATAGTACCTTTGGAAGGCAGTGTGCGGAGCCTGAAGTAAACACCTCAAGATAGACGGTGAATAACTATCCGAGCAGGGAATTATAGGAGCTAGGCGATGATCAAGACGGCTTGAAATAAACCAGGAAGTGCCGGTTGAAGACGCGATACGCGCCGGTTCAAATGAACGACATTTCGCCGTAATGTGTCACGACGTGTGTTTCGGGCGTATATGAAGAGTATATTGTGCGAGTGTCATGGGTCTAGGAGCACCTATAAGTGTTTTTTTTGTTATTAATATTTTTGTGTAAAATAGTGTAATAAGGTATTAATCATGGATAGTCACCCAGAAGTGTTTTATTGTGTAAAATTTGTATTGTGCGACATGATGGACGTGTAAATCACCATGGGGCCGTAAAGCCTATATCTCCTCCGCTACGAGACAATGGAATTCTACACAGGAATGAGTACACAATTTTGATATTTAGGGGATGTTATCGCGACTAAACGGGGTTCAGTGTAAATTAATTATGGTTACTTAACATGGTCCGCTTCCCGAGTCCATGATTTTATTTTTTTGTTAGACGGACGAACTAATTTATATTAACGTAATAATGGGTTAGATTAATTAATTTGAGTAATTGTTTGTTGTATATAATGTAAATATGGGATATATTTCTTTCAATTAATGCATGCTGTTTGTAATACTTTGAATTAAGTTCATTTCAAGTGTTAAATTCTTTTTTTGTGCTAACCCATTTATTTGAATTTCATTCACTGCGGTGATCATTTGTATTTTAATTAGGAATAATTTCTATTAGACAGCCAGATTATGAAAGAGCCAGAGTATGGAAGATTTGTGTTGCGTACGGAAGGTCATTAAAATACTAATAATAATAATGTTTGTGAGTCGACAAAGGAAAGTAAAGTAATAATAATAATAATATTTATGCGTTTGCGAGTTAAAATCTAATAATAATAATGACGGTGCTTCGCGAGTTAGCCAGTGCAGATATAATAATCAAAGTGGAGATGACATGTAGCGTTAAAGACTTTCATTCGCGTAGTCAGTTTGATTTTACGTAAATTTTTGATTTTACGTTTTTTTGGACTTTAATTTAACCATAAAAATTTTGTTTAAAAGCGATATAGGCACGTGAATTAGAATGGTCACGATATGTTAAAAGCCCAGAATGATTTGAGCCCATATTTAGAGTTGGAAGTCATGAGGGACGAATATCCGGCGTGAAATAAGTTGAGCCGTATTGTTTGTAATGATGAAATAGATGAATCTCAAGGCCTAAGATGATATAAATGCATATGCCGGTGTTATTAGTGGTAGAATCCACGCACCGAGGATTATTTTATGAATTAAATGTTTGAAGAGTTCCGATGAAAGGAAATGGACTTCAAATTTGAAGGAATAGTTTAGCAATCGCCGGCATTGGAGGTATTTGCCCAGCCGCGATGTGCCATAGGTTGTGAGATGTGTCTTGGGAGGACAGGTGTCCCCATATAAAATTAACGGCAGTACGAAGTTGAAGGTACGGTCCCGAATACTGTGTTGTTCCGGCCAATATAAAGCAGATCTTAGTGGTTCATAACGGGATTTAACATATGTGACTAAATTCTAAAGAGTGGAAATTAAAATATCATCTTTCCATTTTTAATAATAATAATAACAATAATCATACTCCAAGTGAATCTTGTCTTAAATCGAGTGCTTAGTGCCAAGATAAATCGGAATTGTAAAAGGGGTTATGCGTTAAACATATTAAGAGTGAACTACCGTGTAACAGGCGAATTTAAGTTTTTTTAAAAATAATAATAATAATAATAATAAAAACTAAGCGATTTTTTTTTGAAGAATAAATTTTTTTATATTTTGGACATAATAATGATGTTGGGAGATGAAATGAAAGATTTGAGATTTTTAACTAATAATAATAATAAATAAAATATTTGAAGAAGGAGAAGAAGAATAACCAATGAAGGTACTTTTTTATTTTTTATTTGATGAAAATAATAAGAGCGAGAAGTTGAAGTATTATAGCGAGGATGATTACGGGTTACGATAATCACGATTTCCACTAATAATAATAATAATAATAATAATAATAATAATAATAAAAATATTTATGAGGAAGCTGATCATTATATTGTGCGGATAATTTAGGAGGAAGAACTAACCTTCGTTTGAAACGTCGGCAAGGGTTGGCATATAATCATCCCGGATGACAAATGATAATAATCAAATACCGGATTATAATTGAAATTAATGATAATAATAAAATTAATTGATGGTAGTCAAAGTATATGCTAATGATCAGACAGAGAATGGTAATGATATTATTTGATAATCGTAGGAGGGTATGCTAGGGACAGTCATCCTGTGTCGAACTGCTCCGAACCACATGTTGGGTTTTCACGGGGAGATAGCGGTAGATACGTAAATAACTCACGGACGGCACATGTTTGCAGGGTCAGAGCAGAGTAATGAACCTTTCCGTACGTCTTGTCGTATTGACAAGTGTAAATATTAAAGTAGCTTTTGAGTTAATGAACTCTACCTGGTGTGTTTGTGAATCTGGAAATAATAGGCTAGAGTTTGTCCGTATTATAAATTCCCGTTTTTTCGAGGCGATAACATTTTCTACGGTGGGTGTCCGGCTCACCAGAATGTACATACCGGAAGTGTCTCATGTCCAAACGGAACGAGGAGACGACAGTAAAAAGTTACTGTCGTGCCTTCGTCGCCGAAAGAATATCTCCAGCGGTGAAACGTCCAATCATACGGATGTGAATTCGATCCCCAGTACCCAATTGGGACGAATTCACCAGATGTTTTACACTACCAGAGTAGTGAGGTAAAATCCAAGTATTATGTCATTTATTTTTCAGGATTAAAGTGTCCCAATGTAAAATTGTCATCATGTGTAGTATGCAAAATAAGTGAATAAATTGCTCCTCATTGCAATTTCAATAGGAAACAGCTTCCATATCTTTTCATTGTAGTTAGTCTAGTATGCCCATGGAATTTAAGTTGTCACTTCCCATTCCTATTGTGGAGTCAGAATTTTGTATCCATGAATGAGTCGTCCCCCGTAACCTTAAATTTTCATGCCCCGTTCATCCCTGTGTTCATTTGATGCGCCGATATATATATTTTTTGATATAAAATTTTTTTTATTATTCGTTTTCGAACTAATCACCCCTGAGATAAATGCTAGTCTGGGACTCAGGAGGTGGGCGGGTGCATAATGGCGCCCAACGTAAAAGGGCCTATTGCATCATGTTTGAGCAACGTGTGACTTTATATTTTTTTACGCAAAAAAAAAAAAAATCTGAACTTTTTGTTGTATTAGCGACGATATCATTAGCGAGCAGCTCAGTGCCCGATTTCATTATAAATAGGCCCAGTTGCTTAACTTAAATGTAAACCCAATCGGGATATTTAATTAAAATTTTGACCGCATCACGGTTAAGTTAAATAGTGGTTTTTGATATGTCAAGTAGTAATTCCTGTTAAAGTAAGGTTAGTTTCGAACGGGGCTAGACTTGATAATTATACAAGAGTAGTTTATTGCTATAAAGACTCATTAAATTAATAATTCCCTATTCTATAAAATTAAAATTTATTGTGATTTAGTGAGACTCCACATAAATGTAACTATCCATGGGCAGGAATTTTATATAGGCAAAATTTATTAGGAATACTGTATTTGGTAAAAATGTGACTGAGAACCAGATTCAAGTATTAATAAAAAGATAATGGAACTGTGTAAGTTAAATTTAAATTATTTCAAGACAGGTGACTTCAAGGTTTTCGTCATGGTATTATCGATTGTTGTTGTTGTTGTCATAGTCTGGAGTGACTAATGATATGAATTTCACTCATAATGAGCACGTGATGGCAATTAATATGCAAATTTGAATTACGTTATATAAATTATTCGCTATGTGAAAGCGAAAAATATTGTTTGGTTTTGAATTTGGAAATTTAAAAATTCTAGAAAATATTAACAAGGATATAACCGTATGATAGGGCCTAGACCCAAAATTGTCGTAATCGTGTGCGATAGGATGAGAGGCTGATCGGCCCTCTTTTCTCATTTGATATAATGTCAGACGAAGGTGGGGAGCATCCCCGAGTTGAACAGTTAGAAGGACAGGGTGAGGTGAAAGCTCTCACTTTGGAAGATTTAATGCGAGTTTTGGCTATAACTACGGAACAAATTCAGGCCGCTAATGTTTCTACTAAACAGGAACTGACATCTATAGTTCAGGCCGCTAGTGTTTCTACTAAGCAGGAACTGACATCTATAGTTCAGGCCGCGAGTGGTTCACTAGAGCGTAAAATTGAGGCTAATAGACAGGAACTAACGGAACAAATACATGCCGCTAACGTTTCGTTAGAAAATAAAGTCGACAAGGTACAGGCCGCGTGTGAATTTAATAAAATAAAACTCACAGAACAAATAGCTGAGGTTCATGCCGCCAGTATATCACTAGGACAGGAATTACGGGACCAAATGACCCAAGTCCAGGAGGCGTGTCATTTCGCTAAGGACGAATTGAAAGGGCATATCGACTCTTGTATTATTAGTGTCAATGAAAAGGTTGACCGATTCAGGGATGAGGCGTTACTAGAACGTAACGAAATTAAGGAGAAATTAAAGGCCAGTATTCAGGAGATTTCAGCTCAGAGGTTGGTCGACCGCGAAGATTTAAAGGCGCACATCGAAGAGGTGAGGGGTGAATGTCGCAAGGAAAACGATATCATCCGAAGCCACGTGGAAAGTAAAGGTGCACATACTGCAAATACTTTGGACAGGCACGAAAAGGGAATCGATGAGTTACGAGGTGAAACTGTTCGTACCCTAGTACTAGTAGCCGGTCTCAGAAATGAAATTCAGGATATAAAAACGAATTCGGAAGATCGTAGCCGTAGACTCACACAGTGTGAGGAGGCAAATATAGCATTGTTCAGAAAGACTGATGGGTTAGCGGAACAAAGCCAGACGATCGCTGACACAGAGGTCAGAATAGTGGAACAATTTAAGGTCCACACGGGGCAGAATTCAGTGTCCAAGCAAATGCCCGACAGTAATACCGAAAGGCTGGAAGAAATTAGAAAGGATCTGGAACAGGTCAAGGCCAGGTTAGAACAGCCAGGGTCACTTCAGGACTTCCATCTCCAGTACCGAGAGTTCGAGACCCCAGACAATCAGGGCTTTCATAAAAAGGAAGGCATGTCACAAGCCGATACGACCGGACTTAAGTTTGAAGTAGGAGACGGATCGTCATCATCATCAAATGCCCTTCCGACATCTGTGGTCCACGTCATCAAAATGTCAGACGACAAACCACCTAGATACGACGCTCGAGGACATATAACCCCTAAAGGCTTCATCCGCGAGATCACTAACTATATTAGTGAAAATAAAATTCCGGCGGAGCGGCAATTACGAACTGTAGAAAAGTTTTTGGACGGAGCACCTGCAATGTGGTTCAGGGCCTTCTTATACACATTCGAGGATTTCATGGGATTCCGACAGGCGTTTTTGCAAAAATTCTGGAGTATCCAAGAACAGCAAGATCTTAGGTTGGAGTTGTATTCTAGACGTTATTCAACATCGTCCCCAACTAAATATTCAGAGTATTTCGTATCCCAATTTCATAAGATGCGGGAATTAGATAATCCGGTCAGTGAGACAGAACTCATTAGCGCTATCGGGAAGCAGTTACCATTTGAGGTCCAGCGGATGATGATTGCGTCGAATATTCAGACTGCAGTGCAAGCGGAAGCTTTGTTACGTCAATTAGATCAGACCACGTATCACTCTAACCAGAGGCAACCCAGGCCTAGAGAGCAACAGATAAATAACGTCGAGAGGCAGACGGAAACTAGAACCATCAGTACTAGAAGCCAAGGAACGAGTACCGATCCAGAACCCAAGAGGATGTATGATCCAGGATGGAGACCCCGACAATGGAATCACGGAGGAGGATTTGCGGAAGGCAACTGGCAAACGAAGCATGTTAAATTCCATGACGAAAGGGGATACCGTGGACATCGGAATGGAAGGAGCGAAACTCAGCCGTACCACCGAAGAAATCAGAATAACCGAAGGCCTTACACGGAGGAGTACCGTAGAAATGGGGAGGATCGACACCCAGAAACCCAGCAGTACCTCGATGAGCTGAAGAAGAGGAAATGGAAGGAGGCAATCCAAAATCATGACCGAAAGGATGACAAGCCATGTAGTGTTTGGGACCGAGACGATGGGAAACCATACATAGAGGCGACGATACAAACTATGGAGGAGCTACATCAGGAGACCAAGCAATATTTAGAAGACAAATGGAAGAAGGAGGCAAATGGTGGTCGCAACGGGGAAAGGAACGCGCCGTTGTCACATTCTCAATATAGTAGCCAGCTAAATCCAAACGCCCCTAGATTCGAGGACGAACGACAACTCGGAGCTAGGAGGAAAACGAGAGAATTTGAATAAGGCAGAGGACGACCAAGAAGAAGACGAGGACGAAGGAGAGGATGAAGAAGGAGACGGAAGAGAAGAAGAAGTCCAGCTGATCCATAGGCAAATAGAAGCAAGACCATGCCCAGAATGCGGAGAGATCGACAGTGATGTCCAAGATTTCGTTAACAGGATCCACCTGATTCAACGAGAGAATGAAGAATTGAGACTCAATAACCAGAATCTGCGGGACGAGATCAGTCACCATCAAAAAGGAACGAAAGCAGTAATCAAATCATGATGAAAGTATGATGCGGATATATAAAAAAATCTCATGATTATCACAAGATTTTTTTTTACCGAGCAACAGGAAAATGTACCCTGATGAGATATCCCCTAGTTTCATGATTTGATTTTGATATGAGAAATACAGATATATTGGAATATTAAATAAATACAGTGTCAGTTTTGTGTGGACGGGAGAATTTCAACATGATCGCGACAGTCCGGCGCCACGGTAAGCTTGTCATTAAGGGGAAGAAGGTTTCCTGGTCAAAAGATAAGAGGATTAAAATCTAGAGCTCACAACAACAGAATAATTACTACAAGGAAGTGAAAGAGTATATATTTCGGACCAAGGCCGAGCAGGTGTATCGCCAATACCGAGAATATGACGTACCGGGTATTTTCACGCCCGAGGCATTTGGTGTGGCCACGTTTAACAGGGAGAGATTTAAAACTAACCAAAGCGGTGTTGACCAATGAGAAAATTTATCGTAGGCCGCAGATGAACCAACATAAGAAAAACTCAGAGTGAACTCCAGTTAGCTTCTCCGATAACAATAATTAAATTATTCCAACCACATGATTGAATAGAGGGGATTTTTGTGATATCGTTCCCATGTTGAATAATGGTAATCGTAATAAATTAAAGTAATGAATTCGTGGAAATGACCCACGCTATCTCGCCATTGGTCGAGATGAGCACGCCATCAGGGACGCCGAGTTAGCGCGCGAAAGGTGGAGGACAGAAATTAAGTGATATTTCCATGATCACCGAACGATATGAGTTCAGAATACGACACATGCATGTGTATCACCAGTGTATTAAGTAGGATAAAGCAAGAGATCCAACTCCACCTGCATATGCCGATTTAGGATAACCAACCCCCCTCTCCAGAAGTTGACCGCGGATGACCCCGGCGGGAAATCATATCGTCCATAAAAGTCCAGTAGCAGACCTCACATCACTCAGTTCTTACCCGTCACCAGTTGTGACCGGTCGGACCTCACATCACTCAGTTCTTACCAGTACTCAGTTCTTACCAGTCACCAGTCGTTATCGGTCACCAGTCGTGTCAGTCGTAATGAAGTAGTTGAGACTCTGACATGTTGACTCTGTAAGTCAGTACCTCGGGACGTATTCGAAGTCAATTAGAGCTGAAAGTACGTGAATTATTAGGAGAATGAATACGAACAGTGAAATTATCCATAGTACCGAGTGTGTATAATCAGTACAATTGTATGTTGAAATTAATGAATGTCATGTGTTTAAATAATAACTAACTAACGGAACGCCGATAGTACCTTTGGAAGGCAGTGTGCGGAGCCTGAAGTAAACACCTCAAGATAGACGGTGAATAACTATCCGAGCAGGGAATTATAGGAGCTAGGCGATGATCAAGACGGCTTGAAATAAACCAGGAAGTGCCGGTTGAAGACGCGATACGCGCCGGTTCAAATGAACGACATTTCGCCGTAATGTGTCACGACGTGTGTTTCGGGCGTATATGAAGAGTATATTGTGCGAGTGTCATGGGTCTAGGAGCACCTATAAGTGTTTTTTTTGTTATTAATATTTTTGTGTAAAATAGTGTAATAAGGTATTAATCATGGATAGTCACCCAGAAGTGTTTTATTGTGTAAAATTTGTATTGTGCGACATGATGGACGTGTAAATCACCATGGGGCCGTAAAGCCTATATCTCCTCCGCTACGAGACAATGGAATTCTACACAGGAATGAGTACACAATTTTGATATTTAGGGGATGTTATCGCGACTAAACGGGGTTCAGTGTAAATTAATTATGGTTACTTAACATGGTCCGCTTCCCGGGTCCATGATTTTATTTTTTTGTTAGACGGACGAACTAATTTATAATAACGTAATAATGGGTTAGATTAATTAATTTGAGTAATTGTTTGTTGTATATAATGTAAATATGGGATATATTTCTTTCAATTAATGCATGCTGTTTGTAATACTTTGAATTAAGTTCATTTCAAGTGTTAAATTCTTTTTTTGTGCTAATCCATTTATTTGAATTTCATTCACTGCGGTGATCATTTGTATTTTAATTAGGAATAATTTCTATTAGACAGCCAGATTATGAAAGAGCCAGAGTATGGAAGATTTGTGTTGCGTACGGAAGGTCATTAAAATACTAATAATAATAATGTTTGTGAGTCGACAAAGGAAAGTAAAGTAATAATAATAATAATATTTATGCGTTTGCGAGTTAAAATCTAATAATAATAATGACGGTGCTTCGCGAGTTAGCCAGTG
The DNA here is from genome assembly GCF_040414725.1 of Anabrus simplex. Classification (NCBI taxonomy): domain Eukaryota; kingdom Metazoa; phylum Arthropoda; class Insecta; order Orthoptera; family Tettigoniidae; genus Anabrus; species Anabrus simplex. The sequence goes on along the minus strand of NC_090279.1, from coordinate 218,883,912 downwards.
CAGATATAATAATCAAAGTGGAGATGACATGTAGCGTTAAAGACTTTCATTCGCGTAGTCAGTTTGATTTTACGTAAATTTTTGATTTTACGTTTTTTTGGACTTTAATTTAACCATAAAAATTTTGTTTAAAAGCGATATAGGCACGTGAATTAGAATGGTCACGATATGTTAAAAGCCCAGAATGATTTGAGCCCATATTTAGAGTTGGAAGTCATGAGGGACGAATATCCGGCGTGAAATAAGTTGAGCCGTATTGTTTGTAATGATGAAATAGATGAATCTCAAGGCCTAAGATGATATAAATGCATATGCCGGTGTTTTTAGTGGTAGAATCCACGCACCGAGGATTATTTTATGAATTAAATGTTTGAAGAGTTCCGATGAAAGGAAATGGACTTCAAATTTGAAGGAATAGTTTAGCAATCGCCGGCATTGGAGGTATTTGCCCAGCCGCGATGTGCCATAGGTTGTGAGATGTGTCTTGGGAGGACAGGTGTCCCCATATAAAATTAACGGCAGTACGAAGTTGAAGGTACGGTCCCGAATACTGTGTTGTTCCGGCCAATATAAAGCAGATCTTAGTGGTTCATAACGGGATTTAACATATGTGACTAAATTCTAAAGAGTGGAAATTAAAATATCATCTTTCCATTTTTAATAATAATAATAACAATAATCATACTCCAAGTGAATCTTGTCTTAAATCGAGTGCTTAGTGCCAAGATAAATCGGAATTGTAAAAGGGGTTATGCGTTAAACATATTAAGAGTGAACTACCGTGTAACAGGCGAATTTAAGTTTTTTTAAAAATAATAATAATAATAATAATAAAAACTAAGCGATTTTTTTTTGAAGAATAAATTTTTTTATATTTTGGACATAATAATGATGTTGGGAGATGAAATGAAAGATTTGAGATTTTTAACTAATAATAATAATAAATAAAATATTTGAAGAAGGAGAAGAAGAATAACCAATGAAGGTACTTTTTTATTTTTTATTTGATGAAAATAATAAGAGCGAGAAGTTGAAGTATTATAGCGAGGATGATTACGGGTTACGATAATCACGATTTCCACTAATAATAATAATAATAATAATAATAATAATAATAAAAATATTTATGAGGAAGCTGATCATTATATTGTGCGGATAATTTAGGAGGAAGAACTAACCTTCGTTTGAAATGTCGGCAAGGGTTGGCATATAATCATCCCGGATGACAAATGATAATAATCAAATACCGGATTATAATTGAAATTAATGATAATAATAAAATTAATTGATGGTAGTCAAAGTATATGCTAATGATCAGACAGAGAATGGTAATGATATTATTTGATAATCATAGGAGGGTATGCTAGGGACAGTCATCCTGTGTCGAACTGCTCCGAACCACATGTTGGGTTTTCACGGGGAGATAGCGGTAGATACGTAAATAACCCACGGACGGCACATGTTTGCAGGGTCAGAGCAGAGTAATGAACCTTTCCGTACGTCTTGTCGTATTGACAAGTGTAAATATTAAAGTAGCTTTTGAGTTAATGAACTCTACCTGGTGTGTTTGTGAATCTGGAAATAATAGGCTAGAGTTTGTCCGTATTATAAATTCCCGTTTTTTCGAGGCGATAACATTTTCTACGGTGGGTGTCCGGCTCACCAGAATGTACATACCGGAAGTGTCTCATGTCCAAACGGAACGAGGAGACGACAGTAAAAAGTTACTGTCGTGCCTTCGTCGCCGAAAGAATATCTCCAGCGGTGAAACGTCCAATCATACGGATGTGAATTCGATCCCCAGTACCCAATTGGGACGAATTCACCAGATGTTTTACACTACCAGAGTAGTGAGGTAAAATCCAAGTATTATGTCATTTATTTTTCAGGATTAAAGTGTCCCAATGTAAAATTGTCATCATGTGTAGTATGCAAAATAAGTGAATAAATTGCTCCTCATTGCAATTTCAATAGGAAACAGCTTCCATATCTTTTCATTGTAGTTAGTCTAGTATGCCCATGGAATTTAAGTTGTCACTTCCCATTCCTATTGTGGAGTCAGAATTTTGTATCCATGAATGAGTCGTCCCCCGTAACCTTAAATTTTCATGCCCCGTTCATCCCTGTGTTCATTTGATGCGCCGATATATATATTTTTTGATATAAATTTTTTTTTTATTATTCGTTTTCGAACTAATCACCCCTGAGATAAATGCTAGTCTGGGACTCAGGAGGTGGGCGGGTGCAGTATTGAGAATATATTCGAAAGAAATTGGCTAGAAAACAACAAGTAGTTGAGGTGTATGTCACACTCGTAACGACTGTTTACAAATGCATAAAACAAAAACAATCTATTGATTACTCACTTACTGTTACTGTTATCGAAACTGGCCTACCAAAACTGTTGACCTCAAATCCCTCCCAGCAACAAAAATTCTAGAGACAGATATTCATTATAGTGACACCGTTAACAATCTAGGTCTAATTTTCGACAGAACCTTATCCTGGTCTGATCAGACGTCAAATGTAATCCGAAAAGTTGTGTCATCCATGCATATTTTGAAACGTAACGTGTCATGTACACCACCTTTCATGCGAAAACTACTTGTTCAAAGTCTTATATTTCCAGTAATTGACTATGGTGCAGTCGTATACAACGACTTATCCGAAACTTTGAACATAAAACTACAGAGGGTACAAAACGCATGTGTTCGTTACGTTACAAATGCCAGGCGTGATGAACACATAACACCCTATTACATACAGCTACAATGGTTGAAACTCCATGAACGTCGAGAAATCTCAGTAGCTGTTGCCACGCAGAAAATTCTCAAACTGAAGACACCATCCTACCTTTATAATGCATTTAAACCTATGGAGTCGGTACATAACAGAGATAATAGGTTTACAGAAACCACCCTTCAAATTCCCCTTCATCGTACCACTAGATTTAACAAATCCTTTGTTTGCACTGCATCTCGTATCTTTAACGTTTTTAATCTTCATCGTTTCGCAAATAACACTAACTGTACACAACTAAAGCAGTTCTTAACATCTATCTTTCTGGAGGAGTACGCAAGAGGCTGAGATCAGGCATTCTTGTGTCGAACAATCAGAAATATGTATATTTCGAAGAAAATTGTTTCTCTGCCTTAGGTTTATATTCTTTAAATTAATGACTTAATTTCTTACTTATTATATATTGTATGTCTTAACCTTACTGGATTTGGTATCTGTATTTTCATTTTTTTATGTTTCATGCTTAGTTTAATACTTTAATATTATAAAAATGTAGTTACTGTGATCATAAATCTGTATTGTATTATAAGAAGACGCTACATAAAGGGGCTTTTCAGCCTCAGTGGCATGTAAATCATGATCAATAAATTCAATTCAATTCAATTCAATTCAATTCAATTCAATAAATACACAGTACTGGCTAAGTACTCTTACTTCATCCAAGTATTGACATTTAAGCTTTTTCTCGCAAGTACAAGACAGTGTACCCAGATTCTTGAAGAAAGGAAAAAGAAAAAGAAACCACTTTTCACTTTGCGAAAATCACATGTTCATAAATATGTCTCCCGGTCATGACCATCCATCAACGGCTGCTTGTTTCAGATGACAACCCGCTATAAGACATAGTCTGCACGCTTGCTAGGTAACAATACCTTACATCACTGCCTGCACGGTTGCTAGGTAACAATACCTTACATAACAGCCTGCACGGTTGCTAGGTAACAATACCTTACATCACAGCCTGCACGGTTGCTAGGTAACAATACCTTACATCACAGTCTGCACGCTTGCTAGGTAACAATACCTTACATCACAGTCTGCACGTTTGCTAGCTAACAGTACCTTACATCACAGCCTGCACGGTTGCTAGGTAACAATACCTTACATCACAGTCTGCACGGTTGCTACGTAACAATATTTTACATCACAGCCTGCACGGTTGCTAGGTAACAATACCTTACATCACTGCCTGCACGGTTGCTAGGTAACAATACCTTACATCACAGCCTGCATGGTTGCTAGGTAACAATACCTTACATCACAGCCTGCACGGTTGCTAGGTAACAATACCTTACATCACAGCCTGCATGTTTGCTAGGTAACAATACCTTACATCATAGCCTGCACGGTTGCTAGGTAACAATACCTTACATCACAGCCTGCACGGTTGCTAGGTAACAATACCTTACATCACAGCCTGCACGGTTGCTAGGTAACAGTACCTTACATCATAGCCTGCACGGTTGTTAGGTAACAGTACCTTACATCATAGCCTGCACGGTTGCTAGGTAACAATACCTTACATCATAGCCTGCACGGTTGCTAGGTAACAATGCATTACATCATAGCCTGCACGGTTGCTAGGTAACAATACCTTACATCACAGCCTGCACGGTTGCTAGGTAACAATACCTTACATCACAGCCTGCATGTTTGCTAGGTAACAATACCTTACATCACAGCCTGCACGGTTTGTAGGTATCAATACCTTACATCATAGCCTGCACGGTTGCTAGGTAACAATACCTTACATCACAGCCTGCACGGTTGCTAGGTAACAATACCTTACATCACAGCCTGCACGGTTGCTAGGTAACAATACCTTACATCACAGCCTGCACGGTTGCTAGGTAACAATACCTTACATCACAGCCTGCACGCTTGCTAGGTAACAATACCTTACATCACAGCCTGCACGGTTGCTAGGTAACAATATCTTACATCACAGCCTGCACGCTTGCTAGGTAACAATACCTTACATCACAGCCTGCACGGTTGCTAGGTAACAATATCTTACATCACAACCTGCACGGTTGCTAGGTAACAATATCTTACATCACAGCCTGCACGGTTGCTAGGTAACAATACCTTACATCACAGCCCTAGGTAACAATACCTTACATCACAGCCTGCACGGTTGCTAGGTAACAATATCTTACATCACAGCCTGCACGCTTGCTAGGTAACAATATCTTACATCACAACCTGCACGGTTGCTAGGTAACAATACCTTACATCACAGCCTGCACGGTTGCTAGGTAACAATATCTTACATCACAACCTGCACGGCTGCTAGGTAACAATACCTTACATCACAACCTGCACGGTTGCTAGGTAACAATATCTTACATCACAGCCTGCATGGTTGCTAGGTAACAATACCTTACATCACAGCCTGCACGGTTGCTAGGTAACAATACCTTACATCACAGCCTGCACGGTTGCTAGGTAACAATACCTTACATCACAGCCTGCACGGTTGCTAGGTAACAATACCTTACATCACAGCCTGCACGGTTGCTAGGTAACAGTACCTTACATCACAGCCTGCACGGTTGCTAGGTAACAATACCTTACATCACAACCTGCACGGTTGCTAGGTAACAATATCTTACATCACAGCCTGCACGGTTGCTAGGTAACAATACCTTACATCACAGCCTGCACGGTTGCTAGGTAACAATATCATACATCACAGCCTGCACGGTTGCTAGGTAACAATACCTTACATCACAGCCTGCACGGTTGCTAGGTAACAATACCTTACATCACAGCCTGCACGGTTGCTAGGTAACAATACCTTACATCACAGCCTGCACGGTTGCTAGGTAACAATACCTTACATCACAGCCTGCACGGTTGCTAGGTAACAATACCTTACACCACAGCCTGCACGGTTGCTAGGTAACAATACCTTACATCACAGCCTGCACGGTTGCTAGGTAACAGTACCTTACATCACAGCCTGCACGGTTGCTAGGTAACAATACCTTACATCACAGTCTGCACGGTTGCTAGGTAACAATACCTTACATCACAGCCTGCACGGTTGCTAGGTAACAATACCTTACATCACAGCCTGCACGGTTGCTAGGTAACAGTACCTTACATCACAGCCTGCACGGTTGCTAGGTAACAATACCTTACATCACAGCCTGCACGGTTGCTAGGTAACAATACCTTACATCACAGCCTGCATGTTTGCTATGGTTACAATATCTTACATCACAGTCTGCACGGTTGCTAGGTAACAATACCTTACATCACAGCCTGCACGGTTGCTAGGTAACAATACCTTACATCACAGCCTGCACGGTTGCTAGGTAACAATACCTTACATCACAGCCTGCACGGTTGCTAGGTAACAATACCTTACATCACAGCCTGCATGTTTGCTATGGTTACAATATCTTACATCACAGCCTGCACGGTTGCTAGGTAACAATACCTTACATCACAGCCTGCATGTTTGCTATGGTTACAATATCTTACATCACAGCCTGCACGGTTGCTAGGTAACAATACCTTACATCACAGCCTGCATGTTTGCTATGGTTACAATATCTTACATCACAGCCTGCACGGTTGCTAGGTAACAATACCTTACATCACAGCCTGCATGTTTGCTATGGTTACAATACCTTACATCACAGCCTGCATGTTTGCTATGGTTACAATATCTTACATCACAGCCTGCACGGTTGCTAGGTAACAATACCTTACATCACAGCCTGCATGTTTGCTAGGTAACAATACCTTACATCACAGCCTGCATGTTTGCTATGGTTACAATACCTTACATCACAGCCTGCACGGTTGCTAGGTAACAATACCTTACATCACAGCCTGCATGTTTGCTAGGTAACAATACCTTACATCACAGCCTGCATGTTTGCTATGGTTACAATATCTTACATCACAGCCTGCACGGTTGCTAGGTAACAATACCTTACATCACAGCCTGCATGTTTGCTATGGTTACAATATCTTACATCACAGCCTGCACGGTTGCTAGGTAACAATACCTTACATCACAGCCTGCATGTTTGCTAGGTAACAATACCTTACATCACAGCCTGCATGTTTGCTATGGTTACAATATCTTACATCACAGCCTGCACGGTTGCTAGGTAACAATACCTTACATCACAGCCTGCATGTTTGCTAGGTAACAATACCTTACATCACAGCCTGCATGTTTGCTATGGTTACAATATCTTACATCACAGCCTGCACGGTTGCTAGGTAACAATACCTTACATCACAGCCTGCACGGTTGCTAGGTAACAATACCTTACATCACAGCCTGCACGGTTGCTAGGTAACAATACCTTACATCACAGCCTGCACGGTTGCTAGGTAACAATACCTTACATCACAGCCTGCATGTTTGCTATGGTTACAATATCTTACATCACAGCCTGCACGGTTGCTAGGTAACAATACCTTACATCACAGCCTGCACGGTTGCTAGGTAACAATACCTTACATCACAGCCTGCATGTTTGCTATGGTTACAATATCTTACATCACAGCCTGCATGTTTGCTATGGTTACAATATCTTACATCACAGCCTGCACGGTTGCTAGGTAACAATACCTTACATCACAGCCTGCACGGTTGCTAGGTAACAATACCTTACATCACAGCCTGCACGGTTGCTAGGTAACAATACCTTACATCACAGCCTGCACGGTTGCTAGGTAACAATACCTTACATCACAGCCTGCATGTTTGCTATGGTTACAATATCTTACATCACAGCCTGCACGGTTGCTAGGTAACAATACCTTACATCACAGCCTGCACGGTTGCTAGGTAACAATACCTTACATCACAGCCTGCATGTTTGCTATGGTTACAATATCTTACATCACAGCCTGCATGTTTGCTATGGTTACAATATCTTACATCACAGCCTGCATGTTTGCTATGGTTACACTGCCGTCACACGTCATTTTTGCGCGTCATGTTACACACATTTTTGGAGGAAGAAAACTGGCTTGAATTTTATTCGACTAAAGCCCTGATAACAGAGGAAGCGGACGAATCCGAACCAGGAACTCGAGACGTGTTAAAGAAGATTTACTATACACTGGCTTCATCACAACCGGGCGAGTTGGCCGTGCGCGTAGAGGCGCGCGGCTGTGAGCTTGCATCCGGGAGATAGGAGGTTCGAATCCCACTATCGGCAGCCCTGAAAATGGTTTTCCGTGGTTTCCCATTTTAACACCAGACAAATGCTGGGGTTGTACCTTAAGGCCACGGCCGCTTCCTTCCAACTCCTAGGCCTTTCCTATCCCATCGTCGCCATAAGACCTATCTGTGTCGGTGCTACGTAAAGCCCCTAGAAAAAAAGGTTTCATCACAAATTATGTGCGACCGCGCAATATCATACAGTGAAACACGATTGTCTGTGCGCCCAATGCACTGAGAGATGCGAAAGATATCGCATTGGCTACAATACACACTTCCGAACTAGTAAGACCTGTATAAAAGTAATGCCGTCTTTCAAGAGGAAAGATTCACGAAAATTAGGCACTGAATTTGAACTTCTCCTGTCACGCCCGTATCCATGCGTAATTCATGTTTTACTGTTATTTTATCTACGTTAGGAGACCATTCTCGCTGGTAGAAACAGGTGACCACGATGGCAAGACGATACCCGAACAGAGGAGATGAACGCTGTATTGTTTCCAGTAAAAGTCATCATTTCTTAGCAATTATTACAAGTTTTGCGAATGTTACTTTTGTAATAATATTAGTTAAATTGAAATATAATCTTTCTCGACGCAGGCAATCGTTCTGAGCTTAGCAGACCTGTACATTTTCTTGCTGCTATAGATGACTGCGAAGTAGTATTTTTATCTGTGCAGTTTTCTGTTTTTAGAACAGTTATCATTCCCGCATCCTGCTGTACTCGACTCTTGAACTTGGCACATTTAGCTCATCAGACCGTTTAACTCCCCCGTTCACAGAAAGTAGAGCGTCATGCAAATGGCTCGCCAACTCTTCTCATGTCTTGTGGGGGACACTGCTTAACTTATACCTTTCAGCGTTCAGTCTGCAAGCCACTGTCAGTTAAATATGTCGCCTCACTTAGTTCTAAATCATTCGCACTGATCTCCCTCTAGTTATCTCACCCTCCATTCGCCTCCCATGGTCCCGCCACCGAAGTCGTTTTATCGAGTTCATTCGTAAATCAGCAGACGAATAAGTTTGAGTGGTGTTTTTAAAAGTATGAGAGATAACAATATGAAGATAAAGTTGGAATTCAAGAGGACAAATTGGGAAAAAATATTGGTTTATAGGTAGGAGAGTTAGGGACTGGAATAAATTACCAAGGGAGATGTTCAATAAATTCCCAATTTCTTTGAAATCATTCAAGAAAAGCTAGGAAAACAACAAATAAGGAATGTGGCACCTGGGTGACTGTCTTTAATGCAGATCAGTAGCGATTGATTGATTGATTGATTGATTGATTGATTGATTGATTGATTGATTGATTGATTGATTGATTGATTGATTGATTGATTGATTGATTGATTGATTTTAATTGCGAGAACCTCCTGTCATTTTTGCCACCTGTTTGTACCAGCAATCATTCTCGCTACTTTCATGTCTGTTATCCATGTTAATGTTAAATAGCTGCAGATACCTAAAGAAAGTGCAGAAAAGGTGGGACGAGAGATATTCTTCAGTTCAAAGACTAATATCAAAAGCCTGAGAACAAAATATGGTACAATTGACAGGTCCCTTCGTTTAAATAAACCCCATGGCACTACAGCCCTTGAAGGGCCTTGGCCCCTACCAAGCGACCGCTTCTCAGCCCGAAGGCCTGCAGGTTACGAGGTGTCGTGTGGTCAGCGCAACGAATCCTCTCGGTCGTTATGCTTGGCTTTCTAGACCGAGGCCGCCATCTCACCGTCAGATAGCTTCTCAATTCTAATCACGTAGGCTGGTTGGACCTCGAGCCAGCCCTCAGGTCTAGGTAAAAATCCCTGACCTGGCCGGGAATCGAACCCGGGGCCTCCGAGTAAGAGGCTGGAACGCTACCCTTACACCACCGGGCCGGCCTTAGTTTAAATACCTTGGAGAATTTATCGAACCGACAGGTCTTTAAAAGATCTCACAACAAACTCCTCTCCAAAAAATTAAAAAAAGCAATAGGGTTAGTCCAAAACATCAACAAAAAATTCATGTCAAGACATACAAAAATACGGCATTACAACACAGTCATAAAACCAACTGAAACACTGGCTTTAACAGAAAACAAGAACTCGAAGAAATCAGAAGACAATAGTAGAGAGGAAGATTATTAGGAAAATCTCAGGAGCAAGATACATCCAAGACGGTTACAAAACAACAGAAAAGTTATGAAACATGCACATTGACATTAAGAAAAGACGAATGAAATTCTTCGGCCATCTCACTAGATTACCAGAAAATCGATTGACAAAGACCTTGGCTTAACGAACTTCGAAAGGAACACAAAAACGCAAACATAAGTTCAGCAGACATCCTAGAAAGAGACATTTTTAGACACATAGTAAACAATTGGGAAGCTACATCAGAGCTACCACGACGAAAAGAGTACAGACCAAAGTGGTCGGGAGAACGTAAACAAGCCTTCTCGGAAAGAATGAAAGAACAAGTAGAACCCACAGAAAATTTTATTGAATTATTTGGTTAACGTCTTTGAATATTGGAAGAATTCCCCTAATAACAATAATAATGAAAATATTGAGAAAAAGGAACGCAAAATCTTTAACAAAAATCTACGCCCAAAACTCGCCGACAGACAATACCGACTTGGAGGCTGACAGAAAATGAAACAATACACAAGTATTCACAGTGGCGTGTTAAGATTATGTGGACATATTAAAAGAATGCATCGAGACAGACTTACAAAACGTAAAGTCAGAACAGACACAGTGAAATGAATTGACGAAATCAAAACCGATTTGGAACAGGCAGGAGTTACACCAGCAGATGTCCAAACCACGGTAATCTTCAGATCAAAAATTCACATGGCAAGTTGAAAGACCAAAGAAGAAGATTGGAACAATCTGGTCTGAAGACAGAAAGAAATATGGGGACAGAGGAAGGCAAATGGACGCCTCTACGTACTTCCGCAGCTGTGGTACAGGAGCTCTAGAAAGTCTTTGCCGGCCCCGCGGTGTAGGGGTAGCGTGCCTGTCTCTTATCCGGGTTCGATTCGCGGCCACATCAGGAATTTTTACCTGAATCTGAGGGCTAGTTCGAGACCCACTCAGCCTGCGTGATTACAATTGAGGAGCTATCTGACGGTGAGATAGCGGCCTCGGTCTAGAAAGCCAAGAATAACGACCGAGAGGATTCGTTGCGCTGACCACACGACACCTCGTAATGTGCAGGCCTTCGGCACGGGTGTAGTGCCATGCTCTCGTCTTCCAAGCGCCGAAAACAGATGCTTTTCCGTCAAGGAGAGAAACTGTACGAGTGGGAAGTTCCTTCACCAGAGCTCTTGTGTTCTGTCGAAAATCATTCCTGAGTTGTTGACTGTCATGGAATGAGTTAGGTGAAGGATGTGGCCTTGGCCTTTTGCGATGATTCCTTCCGGTACAGTCAGGGACGAGTTGGCACCTTCTCGTGCGTCCGGCGACGTGTGAGGGCCCTGCCACATTTAATAATAATAATAATAATAATAATAATAATAATAATAATAATAATAATAATAATAATAATAATAATAATAATAATAATAATAATAATAATAATAATAATAATAATAATAATAATAATAGACTTTGAAGGTTGTGAGAGGTAATGAAATAATACGTCTAGATTGTTTGGCATTCGCTGCTGATTTAGTGATACTCAGCCGACTAAGAAGCTAAGAAAAGGATTGAAGAACTCCACATGATAGCAAAAAAGACTGGGCTTCAAGTTTCTTTGGAGAAGACTGAATTCATGAACAGCATTCAAGAGGCCCTCACAGTTGTTGAAGTTCCGAGACGAAAAAATAAGGAGAGTTTAAGAACTTTAATATTTGGGACAAACTTTGCAAGAGAATGGGTTGGAAAATAATGCTTTTATGAAGCGGGCGAGAAAAATGAAAATTGTATTTCAACTCAGAAGGAACACCTACAACATAAAGGCTCTATCGTATGGAGGTAGACGCCGTTGTTAAACCTGAGTGAAAACACTGGAATGAAGAGAGTCAAAAGTAACACTTGTTGAGGATGGACAGTGAATCTCTGAATTCTTCAGGAACAGGAAGACAGAACTGGAATGGTTTCGAGAACACTGGGGAAACTCTAGTGACAAAAGAGAGGTCCTATACAAAAGAGCAGAAGAAGGAAGTAGGTGAAACGATGAAGAGATACCGCCATGGAGTGAAGGCAGAGACACCGCAAAGACGGATGAAATAAATAAATAAATAAATAAATAAATAAATAAATAAATAAATAAATAAATAAATAAATAATATATAAATTAATAAATGCATAAATATATACGTAAATAATAAATAAATACATAAATAAAATAATATATACAATGAACAGTCAGTATCCAGGAATGCTAAGTGTTGACATTTGAAAACTGTAATCCTTCAGTAGCTTTATATACAACAGAGTGATTGAACACCTTCTCGGATAGAAGAACAAACAATACACAAGACAGATCCCTAAGTAAAGTTGTGGGACGTATTTGGGAGAATGGCATATCACCGCTGGCGAGACAAAACCTCCTATGTGAAATATTTTAGCTTAGAACTTTGGCCGGTAAGGTTCTGTCATCTAAGGTGCAATATTGTGTGAATGTTGTCAAGGCATTCTCGCTCTTCATAATGTATGTGCTGCGGGTCAGTATATCTCCAAAAATATTATCACACAGGAGCTTTGGTCCCAGCAACAACGATATATAAGTTGGGACCGGAACATGATTTATACAAAGCATCAGAAAAAGAAATGGCTCATGCTTTCAGAACAAGAAGACTCTTTGGTCACCAGTACGCATGGACAAAGACAGATTAACAAAATAAAATTTTGAACACTATGCAAAATTAAAAAAAAATCCAGACCGGCAATTTGCAATGAAGCGGAAAAAGATTTGGAGGTACTCAACATTAAAAAAAGAACAAATTGCAAATAGAAAAGAATTTAGGAAAGGCAAATTTGATGGTAAATTTCCAGAGAAAGCCAAGAAGAGATCGACCAGTAAATGGACGGAAGAAAGAAGACGGTACAACCGAGAAAGGATTAAGTTTTGGGAAAACAAGAAGAAGAAAACTTTTATGTGTTCCTAAGATAGCCTAATCAAAATAATAATAGAGTTAGGATGCTTAGGCGCTAAGTCTCTAGAAATCAAACTCATTTTGCTACTAGGAAGTCTCGTCTAGCTCTCTCTTGCGTAACGTAGCGAGAGTAATATACACTGACTGACAGAGCAAATGCAACACCAAGAAGGAGTGGTCAGAACTTTATGCCAATTGCAGGGTAGACTGACGTCACTGAGGTATGCTCATGATGTGAAATGCGCCGCTGTGCTGCGCACGTAGCGAACGATAAATGGGACACGGCGTTGGCGAATGGCCCACTTCGTACCGTGATTTCTCAGCCGACAGTCATTGTAGAACGTGTTGTCGTGTGCCACAGGACACGTGTATAGCTAAGAATGCCAGGCCGCCGTCAACGGAGGCATTTCCAGCAGACAGACGACTTTACGAGGGGTATGGTGATCGGGCTGAGAAGGGCAGGTTGGTCGCTTCCTCAAATCGCAGCCGATACCCATAGGGATGTGTCCACGGTGCAGCGCTTGTGGCGAAGATGGTTGGCACAGGGACATGTGGCACGTGCGAGGGGTCCAGGCGCAGCCCGAGTGACGTCAGCACGCGAGGATCGGCGCATCCGCCACCAAGCGGTGGCAGCCCCGCACGCCACGTCAACCGCCATTCTTCAGCATGTGCAAGACACCCTGGCTGTTCCAATATCGACCAGAACAATTTCCCGTCGATTGGTTGAAGGAGGCCTGCACTCCCGGCGTCCGCTCAGAAGACTACCATTGACTCCACAGCATAGACGTGCACGCCTGGCATGGTGCCGGGCTAGAGCGACTTGGATGAGGGAATGGCGGAACGTCGTGTTCTCCGATGAGTCACGCTTCTGTTCTGTCAGTGATAGTCACCGCGTCGGCGTGGAGAAAGGTCAAATCCGGCAGTAACTGTGGAGCGCCCTACCGCTAGACAACGCGGCATCATGGTTTGGGGCGCTATTGCGTATGATTCCACGTCACCTCTAGTGCGTATTCAAGGCACGTTAAATGCCCACCGCTACGTGCAGCATGTACTGCGGCCGGTGGCACTCCCGTACCTTCAGGGGCTGCCCAATGCTCTGTTTCAGCAGGATAATGCCCGCTCACACACTGCTCGCATCTCCCAACAGGCTCTACGAGGTGTACAGATGCTTCCGTGGCCAGCGTACTCTCCGGATCTCTCACCAATCGAACACGTGTGGGATCTCATTGGACGCCGTTTGCAAACTCTGCCCCAGCCTCGTACGGACGACCAACTGTGGCAAATGGTTGACAGAGAATGGAGAACCATCCCTCAGGACACCATCCGCACTCTTATTGACTCTGTACCTCGACGTGTTTCTGCGTGCATCGCCGTTCGCGGTGGTCCTACATCCTACTGAGTCGATGCCGTGCGCATTGTGTAACCTGCATATCGATTTGAAATAAACATCAATTATTCCTCCGTGCCGTCTCTGTTTTTTTCCCAACTTTCATCCCTTTCGAACCACTCCTCCTTGGTGTTGCATTGTCACTGTCAGTCAGTGTAATTCCTAGGGGTTCTAATAGCCCTTACCCCTGATGTTTATGCAAATCTCACAGCAGAAGTGTTGCGCATGCTATCGTATACCAGGCTCTAGTAGCCCTAGTCTGCCGTATACAGTATTTTAAAACTGCAGTTACAATCAGCCTAGCGACCCCTAGACACTAATATTGGCGTAGTTGTGCTACGGGTGTCACGCCCACACTATTTTTCTCCAGCTAGTAAGTCATATGTAATTATGTATACGGAGTTTGGTCAAGAGCTATTGTGGAACATACATACATTCGTGATCTGTCATTTTGGAATCGCGCTAATTGGCTCAGTTGATCGATTCCTGGCTAGTAAAAGGACACCTGTGGGACTAAATTCCGGCACCTCGGCGTCTCCGAAACCGTAAAAGTAGTTAATGCAACGTAAAAACATTATTATTATTATTATTATTATTATTATTATTATTATTATTATTATTATGTCTCTTTTGCTAGTGGCTTTACGTCGTGCCGACACACATAGGTCTTTCGGCGACGATAGGATAGGAAAGGCCTAGGACTTGGAACGAAGCGGCCTCGTGGAAATGGGAAACCACGGAAAACCATCTTCAGGGCTGCCGACAGTGGAATTCGAACCCACTATCTCCCGGATGTAAGCTCACAGCCGTGCGGCCCTAACCGCACGGCCAACTCACCCGGAATTATTATTGTCATTTTGGACATAGGCCTGTTATATTTCACATCCTGGTTGTAGAGTGAACTTGGACTTAAAGGATATCCGAAGTGTCATCATCCATCTCAACGACCACGAAAACTATGGATTCGACTCTATTTTCGATTCTTTTTACGTGTCACCCCTTCCTCCACGGGTGCTAGGGGTGTCTTACCCCCGAGAGTATTCTTGTCCGGATAGTAAGTCATTTGTGTACCAACATTGGTTAAAATTGGTCCAGTGATTTAGGACGAGGTGTGGAACACATACTGTACATAGTCATTCTTTTGCGTTATATTTGTTTTTTTTTTTTTTTATTCGCAGTTTCTCACACTTTCTGGCACATTTGAACGGTTTTGTGGAAAAATGGATTCGATAATTGATGATCCATCCAGATTTCATTTCAGTCGGCTTGGTCCTCTGGTTAGTGGAGTGAAATAAGTCTCCACTCCCGTATGGGCCTCCAAGACCTGTTTGCCTTTTGATCTAAAATGATTTTCACGAGGATGTCACTCCTGAGTCCATGAGCAGGCGGCTTCAGTTACCTTGGTAACCATTTTCTACGGTAGAGTATTTGCTCATGGAGTCCATCTCCATGGCTAAATGGTTAGCATGCTGGCCTTTGGTCATAGGGGTCCCGGGTTCGATTCCCGGCATGGTCGGGAATTTTAACCTTAATTGGTTAATTTCGCTGACACGGGGGCTGGGTGTATATGTCGTCTTCATCCTAATCAGGACGCGCAGGTCGCCTACGGGAGTCAAATCAAAAGACCTGCATTGGGCGAGCCGAACTTGTCCTCGGACACTCCCGGCACTAAAAGCCACACGCCATTTCCATTTTGGTCATGGAAGCAGCATTCTGCTAAGGTTGCACATCAAGAGCGAGTCTTCTGTTATCATCATTGACGACTTAATTTTCGTGCTCTTGCGACGAAGATGAGCGGCAGCAGAAGGGATCCAGTACTCAACTAAAAAGTCGGTTCATGTTACGTTCTTCTTCTTCTCCTTCGTCTTATATGGGTCACTTGGGACGGCGCGGAATCAACATTTGTTGGCTTTTTCTTTTAGCCCAGTATTCCTTGATACGTAGCGAATGGGCGCGTTTTCGTTGCAGGGACCATACATGTCGGCTAGGCATTCTCTGCTCATCATCAAAACCCTGTGTGAATGTGATTTTTCTAATTTTATCTCGGTCCAGTAGATTTTCCTTGACGCCTTTCTCTCTCTGTGTCTGTACCAATTCGATGGAGTGGTTTTATTCTTTGAGAACGTGTAAATTCTGTGACTCAGTTTGAAATTATTTTTTATAAGTGCTAAATTGTATTGTTCGCATGCGTATTGTGTCTGTAATTTTGGAGACTCTTTTATATATTTCCGCATTTTGGAAAATGTACTCCATTTTTGATTTTTAGTCGTAGCTTTCTTCTAATTGTCCCTTTAGTGTGTTGTGTTGGAGATGTTTTTCTTCCCGCTCAGTGATATCAGGGTATTGAGACTCACAGCTTGGTCCAGTTCATCTGCATGCAGATGTTCACACTTAAGTAATAAAATTAGTGATAGAAATAACCACGGCGTTTACGCAGTGAGAGCAAACTTGCTGAAGCGAGTAACAAGTACGCGCAACGGTTACTCTATCAGAGAACCCGTACTGTCACTACATAGCTCAGTGGTGTGCGTGCTGGCCTTTCGTCACAGGGGTCTCGGGTTTGATTCCCGGCAGGGTCCCGAATTTTAACCATAATTGGTTAATTCCGCTGGCAAGGGGGCTGCATGTGTCGTCTTCGTCATCATTTGATCCTGCTCAAGAAGCGCAGGTCGCCTACGGGGGTCTAATGAAGAGATATGCACCTGGCGAGTCGAGCATGTCCTCGAACACTCCCACAAGACATTTATTTATTTATTTATTTATTTATTTATTTATTACCGCATTCAATTCCCGGGTCTATAAAACAATATGTATTTCGTCGTTCCCCCTGCGAAAACCGCTGTCAGAACATACGTTATTCCTCGACAATGCTGAACTTTAGATGACAGAAACTTACAGGTTAAAGTTCTAAGCTGAATTATTTCACATACTAGTTTTCGCCGGGACGATTTATCGTATAGCTGGGGATGTTCCGATCTACTAAAATATCGATCTGTCAGTGTCGGATATTTTTTATTGCTATTTGCTTTACGTCGCACCGACACAGATAGGTCTTATGGCGACGATCTTATAGGAAAGGCCTAGGAGTTGGAAGGAAACGGCCTTGGCCTTAAGGTACAGCCCCAGCATTTGTCTGGTGTGAAAATGAGAAACCACGGAAAACCATATTCAGGGCTGCCGGCAGTGGATTTCGAACCCACTATCTCCCGAATGCAAGCTCACAGCTGCGTGACCCTAACTGCACGGCCAACTCGCCAGGTAATGTCGATAAAAAGTATCGGTATGCTGATATAAAAAGAATATGTCGATATATCTCGATATCAAGTGATGTTTCTTTTATCAACGTACAAGGGTTTCAAATTATATTGAAGTTCTTTAAATCTGGGGTGAACGCAGTTCCACGAAAAAAAACAACAACGAAAAAACAAAAAACAACAACATAGTTAACAAAATCAAACATAACGATCAAAATATTGTGTGTACAATCATCACCAAAAGTTTGTTCGTTTTCCAAAGAATGTAAAAGGACTAGAGCAGGGGTTTCCAGTTTGTAGGGCCACACTGGAAACCTTAGGCACGATCGCGGGCCGCACTTTAATAATAGGACAGACCCGTGAAATTCCACAAATAGAACAGCGGTACCACTATGCATAGGTCAATTGAAATAGTCTAAAACACTACTTTACAACTGCATAAAAGAGTGAAATTAAATATAAACATATTATACACACGACAATTGAATTTAGAAGAAGAGCGCACAACAATGTCAGTTCATTTGAATTATTATTTAACAAATGACAAAAAGAAAAGAACTGACATTAATAATGTAGTCGAAACAAAACAGAAAGGCAATTTAGTGGGAGTAGTGTGAGGGGAATCCCAGAAATGTACTTCCAACAAAGAAGAACTGAAGCCGCTTCTTACACCAATGACAGTTCAAGTATTTCTTGGTATTCATTGCAGGCTACGTTGCATAAAAGATTCACAGTGTGGCTGGTATGGATCTCATAGCCATTTTTATCCAGCACTGGTATTTGTGAGGGCTCATTTTCCGCTGAAGTTTGGTTTTTAATGTTTAAAATAAAAAATAAACTATTCAGACCAAGTGAATACTTACAAATACAAAATAATTCTAAAAGAATGAATTACTTCTGACTTGGGTCTATAAATGGTATAAAATCAATACATTTTTGATAGAGCTCTGGAATATTATTTGTATTGTAAATTTTCTTCGCATTTCTTAAATATATTTTTTTAAAGTCGCCGATTGGAAACCCCTGCTCAAGGGCACTGTTTATTACACTGTGACATTTAACTGTCTGTTTGACAAACTGTGAATATGTCTTATGGCTCAGGGTCATCCGAACATTTGTCACGAGACAAAATGTGTGACGGAAATGTAATCATAGCAACCGTGCAGGCTGTCGTGAGGTATCGTTACCTAGCAACCGTGCAGCCGATATCTTATGGCTGGTTGCCATCTGATGGACGGGCATGACCAGGAGACATATTTATGATCATTTGATTTTCGCAAACGAGAAAGTGGTTTATTTTTCATTTTACAGATAATAGAGATGTTATGCTTGTAAAATGTAATCAAAGCAGTGAGACGTGTTCAAATTGTAAGGTTCGAAAGAAATAACAGTCTGTTTTTTTTTTTTGTCAAGTACATCCACACTGTAGGAAGTAGACGGGTTATTTTTGTAGTTAATAATAAATTTCACGAAAAACCACCAACGCACAAACATTATTTGCGATGAATAATTCACATTTACTCGCAAAGTGAAACAAGTCTACAAGATCGTACAGACCAACAGCAGCTGTACAGTCAACAATACCAGGTGTATGCATAAGTATTTTCCGGTTTTACTAAGAGATGGCGCCAGCGAACAGTACCCAGCGTGTCAGTTTGTTCGTCTGACATTAACACACACAAGTTGAGTCCGCCAAACGCTAGCGTCTGTGATGTATCGTTCAGTGATCATGTCGACGTTTGTGAGAGAAAAAGAACATTTGCGGCACGCATGGCTTTTGTTATTTAATCAAAAGAAAAAGGCTGTGGAAAGCCATCGTTTGGTGGTAGAAACATACGGCGAACACGCTCCAGCGATTAGAACATGTGAGACAGTTTAACTGTGGTGATTTCAATGTGAAAGACAGTGTGAAAGATGGGCGCGAAGTGTTTAGAGGCCGATGGCCAATATTCGAATAAACAAAAGATGAATTTCCCTTAAAAATTACGTGTTTTGTTTAGCACAAAAACCGGAGAAAACTTATGCATACACCGTGAATAAGGACAAGTATCCCTATTATCGGCCACTTTTCCTCTACCGGTCTTAAATTCTTCACGCTTTTTCTAGAGGTTAATAGGCTATTCGTGAAGTGTACTCTTTATTACCATTTTTCATTCTCTGTTGGATTAACTCCATTATTTGACTATTCCTTAAGTTTTTTATATAGATCTTATGGATGTCAGTGATATCATGAAAAAGTATTGGTACCAGAAAAAATATCGAAACTGAAATGTCGAATATCGATAGAGAACTATCTCGATAATATCGTAACACGCCTATGGCTTTTCGTGCCGGGAGTGTCGGAGGATACGCTTATTGCAAGTCATGTGCGCGTCTACCTGTGAGATGATGACGATGATGATGATGATCAGGGAAAGGTTCGCCGGAATGCAAAAGTGTTTAAGGAAATTGGAAGTATCTTCTACCCTTCCCTACAGTTATGTGAGTTAGGGACTCGATAGTCCATGTCTCCGGCTTTCTTTTGCCGATTACTGACAATATCGATTCGTTTGAAACTTCCATTCTCGGCCACTTGAAAGCATGTTCGAATTGTCTTATAGGAAGTGAACCTCTTCATTAGGCGTAAACCAGAACTCCGCGTGGAGTTGATTGACAGCTGTCACCAGATTAAATGAGACATTCCACTGAGATAACAAAATAGAAGTGATTACCTGTTTCATCAACAAATAAACTTTGCACTTATCGGGCCAATACACACCAAGAAACGTGACGAAATTACCAGCGTTTTATATGTAAGTTCTCAAGGATTAATAATAATATAGTGACTAAACATATCTACAACAAGAAATGAAATAAGGCATTCCAACAGTGTAGTAAAAGCAGAATGCCTCTCGAGCTGGAGGTCCTAGAAAGTAGACTGAAACCGGCTGGAAAACTCGGAACAACAATGAAGTCTACGAAAATGTACAGAAAATTTCAGAGACCATGAAAAAGAGAAAGTTATCATTTCTAGGACATTTGTAGAGAATGGACAAAACCAGACTAACCTTTGGAGCAAGAAGACAACGATGGTATGGATTAAGGAAGTTGTTAACATCTAGAGAAGTCCAACGTCCAGGGAGTTCAGATGATAAACAGGAAAACATTTCGGACCACGATTCAACATTTGGAAGGATTTCAAGTCGAAAGAATTGCAAAAGGCGGGAAGAGCGTGGACGGATGTACAGAAGAAACAGGAGGCTCCCATATAGAGGAGTACTGGAGGAAGAGGAAACATCAGACAAATAAAAAATGAATTGCAGCGTGATCCTCAGTGGTCAATTCGCAAATAAAAAAATATTTTTCTTCTCCTCCTGAACGCTAAGGTTGGTGGGTAACATGCATGACTTCCAAGCGTTTCCGTTCAAGTGGCAATAGGTGTGCTTGTCTATGCATTGCCCTCTAGATCTTTCTACCTTCCATTTTCCCTTCAAACAGGTTCGTGTACCACTCAGAATAATGAGGTACACTGACTGACAGAGCAAATGCAACGCCAAGAAGGAGTGGTCAGAACTTTATGCCAATTGCAGGGTAGACTGACGTCACTGAGGTATGCTCATGATGTGAAATGCGCCGCTGTGCTGCGCACGTAGCGAACGATAAATGGGACACGGCGTTGGCGAATGGACCACTTCGTACCGTGATTTCTCAGCCGACAGTCATTGTAGAACGTGTTGTCGTGTGCCACAGGACACGTGGATAGCTAAGAATGCCAGGCCGCCGTCAACGGAGGCATTTCCAGCAGACAGACGACTTTACGAGGGGTATGGTGATCGGGCTGAGAAGGGCAGGTTGGTCGCTTCGTCAAATCGCAGCCGATACCCATAGGGATGTGTCCACGGTGCAGCGCCTGTGGCGAAGATGGTTGGCGCAGGGACATGTGGCACGTGCGAGGGGTCCAGGCGCAGCCCGAGTGACGTCAGCACGCGAGAATCGGCGCATCCGCCGCCAAGCGGTGGCAGCCACGCACGCCACGTCAACCGCCATTCTTCAGCATGTGCAAGACACCCTGGCTGTTCCAATATCGACCAGAACAATTTCCCGTCGATTGGTTGAAGGAGGCCTGCACTCCCGGCGTCCGCTCAGAAGACTACCATTGACTCCACAGCATAGACGTGCACGCCTGGCATGGTGCCGGGCTAGAACGACTTGGATGAGGGAATGGCGGAACGTCGTGTTCTCCGATGAGTCACGCTTCTGTTCTGTCAGTGATAGTCACCGCAGACGAGTGTGGCGTCGGCGTGGAGAAAGGTCAAATCCGGCAGTAACTGTGGAGCGCCCTACCGCTAGACAACGTGGCATCATGGTTTGGGGCGCTATTGCGTATGATTCCACGTCACCTCTAGTGCGTATTCAAGACACGTTAAATGCCCACCGCTACGTGCAGCATGTGCTGCGGCCGGTGGCACTCCCGTACCTTCAGGGGCTGCCCAATGCTCTGTTTCAGCAGGATAATGACCGCCCACACACCGCTCGCATCTCCCAACAGGCTCTACGAGGTGTACAGATGCTTCCGTGGCCAGCGTACTCTCCGGATCTCTCACCAATCGAACACGTGTGGGATCTCATTGGACGCCGTTTGCAAACTCTGCCCCAGCCTCGTACGGACGACCAACTGTGGCAAATGGTTGACAGAGAATGGAGAACCATCCCTCAGGACACCATCCGCACTCTTATTGACTCTGTACCTCGACGTGTTTCTGCGTGCATCGCCGCTCGCAGTGGTCCTACATCCTACTGAGTCGATGCCGTGCGCATTGTGTAACCTGCATATCGGTTTGAAATAAACATCAATTATTCGTCCGTGCCGTCTCTGTTTTTCCCCCAACTTTCATCCCTTTCGAACCACTCCTTCTTGGTGTTGCATTTGCTCTGTCAGTCAGTGTAAGTGGGAAACAAAGCTATCAAGGTTTCAACCAAGGTGCGTGTCTCATTTGCTCTTTTGAGAACGTTCTCTCTCAGTCGAAGGTCGACGCTAGCACCACATCTCAAAGGCTTCCGCTGTCCGTAAGGGCCATGTTTCTGAGCAATAGCAATAGCTTACAACACTCCACAGAACTTTTTACGAAGTGTATTCTTACCTCCATGCAGATGGCCTTCGATGTTAGTAAAGACCTAATTCCCTTCACCTGTGCAATCTGGACGTTTACTTCTCTCGTACATTTACTTTCAGATGTTCTACAAGGCGCGATCAAAAAGTTTCCGTTTGAGGGTGTTGCTGCAGCGCACATGCGACTCTGATGCGGGTATATAAACACAGACATGTAGGCCAAGGATGTGCAGTGTTCTTCTTCTGCTTTATAATTTAATGGGCACGAACAAAGCTAATATTGTTTCACCATATTCGAGTGTCATTGCTACTCAAGGAACTTCAGAAAACCCAGGGATCGTTTTAAATTCCAGATTCAGGTAAATACGGTGTGTGATTCGAACTCGTGATTAATTCGATTTTTCTGCATCCTTCAGGTTCGAATTAACCAAGTTGCACCTTATAGGGTGTGTCTAAACACTTGTAACAAACGTCGCGACAGTGAGGATGTGATTCCTTGGATCAAAACAAGAACACGTCTGCCTACGAACATATGTCTTACAACAGCATAGGAGATGCATGAACTGGCGAATCAATCAATCATAAATGATCTATCCGCTGTCACCCAGGTGGCAGTTGTTTATCTATCTTTTTTCTTAAACGTTTTCATCGAACATTTCCCCTGATAATTTATTCCAGTTGCTTACTCCTCGTCCTATAAATGAATATTTGCCCCAATTTGTCCTTTTGAATTCCAACTTTATCTTCGTATTCGTCTACTCATGTCATTCCACGCCATCTCTCTACTGACAGCTCGGAACATACCACTTAGTCGAGCAGCTCGTCTCCTTACTCCAAAGTCTTCCCAGCCCAAAGTTTGCAACATTTTGACAACACTAATCTTTTCTAGCAAATCATCCACAATAAATCGTTCTGCTTTCCTTCAGATTTTTTCCAGTTCTCGTAACAAGAAATCCTGGTGAGGGTCGCACACACTCCAAATGAGGTCTTACCAGAGGCTTATGCACCATCTCCTTTATATCCTTTCTTCTTCTTCTTCTTCTTCTTCTTCTTCTTCAAGTGCCATACCCGGTCCCCGAGATGTTTGCCATCACCCTGGAGAAACCACCCCTTTCTGTAGCTAATATGTAGAGTTGTTCGCTGTTGTCTTTGATAGTTTTGAGCCATGGTCTACCAGCTGAACGCTTGCCTTGTAATATCAGATGTAGTAGCCCATACTCGTAGAACATGGCCTAAATAAGCTGATGATGTTTGCCATCTCTAGCTCTTCTTAACACTTCATTATTGGTTACAAAATCTGTCCAGGGTATTCTGAGTATTATCCTATGTAACCACATTTCAAAGACCACTCATTCGCTCGTGGAGGAAGTTTGACAGTCCAGATCTCGTACTCCATAAAGCAGTGTTCACCAGATGTAACATCTCAGTAGCTTTTGCCTGAGTTTGAGGTTTAAATTATCATCACAAACTAGAGTATGGTTCCAGTGTATGGGACCCTCAGCAGCACTGCTTGATTCAAGAACTGGAAAAAAATCCAAAGGAAAGCAGCTCGATTTGTTCTGGGTGATTTCCGACAAAGTAGCAGTGTTACAAGAATGTTGCAAAGTTTGGGCTGGGAAGGACTGGGAGAAAGGAGACGAGCTGCTCGACTAAGTGGTATGTTCCGAGCTGTCAGCGGAGAGATGGGGTGGAATGACTTCAGTAGACGAATAATTTTGAGTGGTGTCTTTAAAAGTAGGAAAGATCACAATATGAAGGTAAAGTTGGAATTCGTGAGGACAAATTGGGGTAAATAATCGTTTATAGGAAGGGGAGTTAGGGATTGGAATAACTTATCAAGGGAGATGTTCAGTACATTTCCAATTTCTTTGCCATCATTTGAGAAAAGGTTAGGAAAACAACAGACAGGGAATCTGCCACCTGGGCCACAACTCTAATTGTAGATCACTGATGTTTGAAGAGTTTCGGCTAGGCTTGGGAAGGTCTTAATTAAGGTACAGTTCCAGTATTCTTCTGGCGTGAAAATAGGAAACCACCGAAAACCATCTTCAAGGCTGCCGACGTTAGGATTCGAACCCACTACCTCCCCAATGCAAGCTCACAGCTGCGCGACTCTAACCGCACGTCTAACTCGCTCGATGTCGTTAACCGGAGTAGCTTATACCACACTTACCGTGCTTTCTCACAGATAAAAGTCCAGTGGATTAAGGTCGGGAGACCGGGCAAGCCAATGTACTGGTCCTCGAGGCCCGATTCACCGTCATGGGAAGGTCGCGTGCAAAAACTAACGTTCATGCAAACTAAAGTGAGCTGGAGCCCCAACATGGCGCGGCGAAGTGTTAGGGGCGCATGTTCCAGTAGTACGGTACAGATAGTGTGTCCCTCACGGTCAGATACACTGGTCCATTCAGTTGTCAGTTGTGTGGGCCACACATTGCGTCCAAAGTGCTGTTGATTTTCAACAACGCACCTGTGTGCTGTTATGCAAGTTTTTAATGGCATCTCGTCCGAATGTGGTCCCATTGGTGAACAAAATGGACGACACAAACGTGACCAAGCGCAACGCTGTACGTACGTCAACACTAATGCATATGTTCATACGGACGTTCGTTTTTCTTTGATCCCAATAATCACCCTCCGAAAAATGTTTAGATAGATGTACACGCTGTAGGCTATACGGATTTAAACACAGCCAAGGCCGTTGCTAGGGTGTGTGAGCGGGTCTGTTGCGCGACTCCCCTCTTACGTGTCTGTTTAGCACAGTTTAATGATTAAGAGGGCCTCCTGACGAGTATTTATAAAGAGTCAAATCTAATCGTTACCACAAACTTCAGTCGACATTGGTTTAACTAGTTATTAAATAGCAATATGTGTGGTGATGGCCAGTAACGAAATGAAATGGCGTATGGCTTTAGTGCCGGGAGTGTCCGAGGACATGTTGATGTCAGCGAAATTAACCAATGATGGTTAAAATTCCCGACCCTGCCGGGAATCGAACCCGGGACCCCTGTGACCAAAGGCCAGCACGGTAACCATTTAGCTATGGAGTTGGACATGGCCAGTAGTAAGTCCACTAAACAAATGTATAAGTTATTAAAATATAATAATGATTTTAAACAAACCGATCTGCCGGAAAGAATATTATAGAATTATAGAATATTAAACTTAATAACAGTGAAATCAAGGAAACTTCTACAATCTAATGGTTACCAAAGATTGTACTTTACGACTTTTAATGGTTACCAAACATTGTACTTTACGACTTCACGCACATAGCAGAGAGTAAAACGTTTGCAATTATTCCTTGGCCAGACATGTGACGTCACCTCACATTTTCAAAGTTGTCAATACTGAGGACAGTTATTACGTTTTTTGTGTGTGTGGTTTAAATCGGTTTAAGTATATTGATACTGAATTTTTTTTTTCTTGTACCGGCACTGATAAAAGTCTGAGGTGGTGGTGGGGATTATTGTTTTAAGACGAAGTACAACTAGACAACTGTCCTCTACAAAAAGTCTGAAAGCTGATTCAATGCAGTAACCGATAATCGGCGTATCAAACAAAATTGGAATATCTCAATGAATAAAACATTTTACACTCTGATGTTTCAAGTACGGTACAATTTTTCAACTATTAAATCATGTTAAGTTGTCCAAAAGGTTTAAGTATTACATGTTTTTGTGGATATTAAAACTGCGGTATTTGTTTAATTCGTAACTTTCACTTCACTATTATACTGTATGTTATTAACAAATTATGAGCCGATAAAAATATATAACCTAAAAAACCAGACAGCACGAAAATGCTTTTTGGATAACCGTTGGCAAACTGCCACAAAATAAGTCGCTAAAAGTCTAATTCATGGAAAAAGTTAAATATTTGACTTGAAAAGGATACGTTTGCTTCTTATCCGTGTAAATATCAAACGGTCCGGTGTTGGGAGAGAATATCCAACAGATAGTCGCCCCTATTACGATTGGGCTCCTAATCAGGTGACCGTTTTATTGCTATTTTTCTAGCAAGTAGGTTATATCTGGTATTGTCATCTGATGGATTTCCTGTCCTCTACTTTATTGACATTTTAAGCATTTTCATAGTCACGTCGTGGAATACAGGTGATGTCTGATAATTGGCGAGTGTTTTATAGGACCTGGTACACCCCTACTCACTAGGTCGCCTACGTTCACATTTGGATGAGGCACTCGACAGAAACGTGAAAACTAATCTATTTCCCCGAATGGAATGAATGAGTGTTCTCGGTGTCGTGAAGGAACACATATATACGTAGTCTGTCTTATCTCGGCAGGTGTGGTTGTTTTATCTTTGTATAGCTCTCTGTATTGTGGTACGGGCTGCACCTTGCAGTTGACACTAGTGGTTTATACTTCTGCAGACTGATCATGTAAGATTTATAGACTATGCACACTATTCTTTCAGTGTTCTTGTCTAGATTTATATAAGTGTGTTTAAATACTGTGAATCCTTGATTTCACTTCGAATTTTATTGAGACGGAAAAGTGTCAGAAACTTGGTCAGAAATAATCTACGTAAGATTGGGCATGTTCCATATATATCGACTGCTCCTACGATACGTATACGGTACTATAGAAACTGTAAATTCGTTGCTTTACAGGAGAACGCCATTAAAAATAAAGTTTATTTGGCGCGGTATATGTGTTTGTATATAAGTTATTTATTTACAATATTTTTTTAGTTTCATAACAATTATTTGAGCTTTTTTCTGGCTAATACAGGACCGGTATATACAAAAAACAAAAAGGCAGCCGTTTACATTCTAAAACCTAATTTCTCCCATTTTCAGTTTCGTTACTGTAGTATACGTAAGGAAGAGCGAAATTTTCGTTTTGAATGTTATTGAAATGCAACTGAAATAGGCTACGTAAGATTGGTTACTGTACCGGTACCGTTTCGTTTTATGATTCTTATAATTTTCGTTTTCACTTTTGATGTCTGCCTGTCTTATAATTGATATATTGTAACCAAACTTCTTACAGTACCGGTACTGTATTTAGATTTTACCAATTCATTGATCCAAAGAATCTTTCATAATACCGGTACAATATGATTTTAACATCAGTCAGTTTACTAAGACTAAAATTCATGTTTGTCGCGGTTATTATTTGTTTTAAGAGGGGAGAAAATACACATAACCAATCGAGATATATTTTAAAACTTTACTTCTTCTTGCGATTATGTGAGTTTTATGTAGAGTACCGCAAAGAGAATACCGTACCAAGGTTCTTGGTGGTGTACAAGGATCGAGTACAAGTTCCAGCGGTACGCTCGGTAAGCGTGTCAGCTATGACGATCGCCAGCCCGCATTATCGTACCGGTACACACATTATTGAGAGTTTATTCATATGGCATTCATTTTTGGTAAATTTTAGTGATAACTGGGAAATAAGCTGGGCATACGTCAAACTAACTTAGTAGCGTATACCGAACCTGCCTATTCAAGGCCGACTGAATGTTATAAGGAAGAGTTCCTTTAAAAATATTCAAGGTCGCATGTTATAAGGAAGATATTCTTTTAAATTATACTTCTTTATTTTTCACAATTTGGTATTTGCTCTCGGGTGAGTGATGGGTTCGATCCCAGCTCAGTTCGGTAGTATTTTAAGATAGCGTACGTACTCAAACACGTCAACTTCATGTGGGCAGATTTACTGGCATTTACAATTTATTCTTCTACTGCTGCTTCCTCTCCGTTCCGGATGTTGGCAATCATCGTAGGTGTTTCTTTCTCGTCAACTACTGCTCGCTCCCCTCCCAATAGTTCAGTTTACTGGGAGGAACTCGTGCGGGACAAAATTTCGGCACCTCGGAGTCTCCGAAATTCGTAGTAGTACTAGTTACTGGGATGTAAAACTGATACAATTGTAATTTTCCTGTGAAATGTTGCGAGTTATAATCCCGATTGGACCACAGCCTACAAGCCCAGAAAACTTCTTGTATTTTTCATTGTGATACTGACTGTGTAAGTGGTGGTGGTTTTTTTTTGCTAGTGGCTTTACGTCGCACCGACACAGATAGGTCTTATGGTGACGATGGGAGAGGAAAGGCCTAGGAGTTGGAAGGAAGCGGCCATGGCCTTAATTAAGGTACAGCCCCAGCATTTGCCTGGTGTGAAAATGGGAAACCACGGAAAACCATCTTCAGGGTTGCCAACAGTGGGATTCAAACCCACCATCTCCCGGATGCAAGCTCACAGCCGCGTGCCCCTAGCTGCACAGCCAACTCGCCCGGTAGGTGGTAGCAACCATCCTCTATTAACAGTAATCAGAAGGGTAAAGGAGGAGGTCTGACACTACGAAGAATGAAGATTTTGGCAAAAGAAAGGGACGTGTGTGAAAATGAAGGCTTCGCTAGGCCTTGTAAACCCAATACTGCCGGGATCAGGAAAGAACGTAAGTTGATCGAGGGAGGAGGAACGTGGGACAAGTAAGCTGCAGCAGTGCCACACTCAGCTAATAGTCCCACCCAGGCTTCAAGTCGAGAGCACCTGTATGACAAGCACAGTCTCCACCCACAGGGTACGAGGTGCTGGGGAAAAGCCTAAACTGCTTGGCATATTTTTAGCTTCTGTAAGGCCTTTTAAAACATCTGTGTGTAGATAAACTCATTGCACTGAAAAAAATCCAAGAGATAAAGATTCCGCCTTGTTATTACTGATAAAAAACTATTTAATGCGTGTTAATTACTCGTACATATTTCGAGAACATATCTTATTCAGCGAAAGTATTTCACAATTTCAAAAATAATAATAATTGTATGGCCTCGGCAACCGTGTGCAGACATTTCAACTTGACGCCATCTGGCTGTCTGCTCGTCAATTTCGATGTTCCGTTTTACTCTAAGCCCACTAGGTGGCACACCAAGTAAACCAAAACTCTCTTGGCGTCTATGGCTGAGATTTAATTAATTTTGTCGGGTAAACACCAAATGTGTTACCAGAGATCTTTTACATGCTGGCAACATATGACATAGAGTGTCGAATGGACTTTTTTCCGCCCTTCAAAAATCCGACTACCTCTGCTGGGTCTGAACCCGCCATCTTGGGATCTGGAGGTCGACACTCTACCACTGATCCACAGAGGCAGCTACAATTTCAATGACTTGTTTAAAATAAAATTATGTATGAGTAATTAACATACATTAAATAGGTTTTGATTAGTATTGACAAGGCAGATTCTTTATAAGTTATGCATTTTTTTTTTTCAGTGAAATAAGTTTGTCACTGTAAGTAGTTAATACGAACCACTATAGACCATTAATATGGTCAAGTTTATAGATCCCATGTACAGTTGCTCAAAAAAGAAAAAGGAATGGGCATGTGACAGACTCAGATGAAGTGTCCTTTTGTTATGTGTCCTCTATGAGGTTTTTATTTATTCATTGTCATCGAAAAAGTAAAGAAGAAAGATAACATAATGAAAGTGATCAATTACTTTTACGGCCTCCTTGTGAAATAAAGCCTCTTTCTCAAGTTGTTCTGAGTTTCAGTCATTTAGGTAGATTAGTGTCCATTGACAGGTTTTGTGTTCCTGACATTTAGTATTTTATCAGGTATAATTTTATTTATTAACAAACCCTGTGGAAATCCACTCAAACATCAGCCATAGTTTCAGTTCTTTTTGAGAAAAGTGTACCCGTGTAGAACTTGTACAATACCATCGTGACTACATTACTGGTTCTGTTATGGTCCATTCATTCCATTTTACTCGCATCTAAAGGCTCTTCAAAACTAAATAATCTATGGTAATAATTTTTATCAAGTAGGTTTTCATTACACTTTTCCCCCTTGTTATCAAAGAGAGAAACAAGGGGGAAGTGGGTACCATCAATTGAGGTGACACTTTCTAAAAGTAATGAGAGGCTTCTTTATAGAATACATTATACATTTTTAAAAATATTTCCTCAATTTCAGACTGTCTCTTTGTACTGATAAACACGTGAACCTATTCTTAAATCACCTTCATTGTTCATAATTTGTTTCACGATATCACTACTGCCTTCTCTAGCTTTGTACAACATGTTCACAACTCTGATGGCTACTGGAGTATCTCTTTGTTGGGACAGGCACTTCAGACTTCGCTTCTTCCTCCTGTTCATAGTTATAATTCTTTATCGTACTTTTCAAATACATTACCAAACATCCTGTGTAGCTCCTCCGTCTTTAGCAACAACTGTCCACATCCTTGACTTCTTCTACACTGAGTTCACCAGATCTCATCTGAAAGCCTTCACATCTCCCAGGTTGTTACTGGAGTTTCACTCTATTCACCATTATGTCCGTTTGTCTCGTTCAAACAGAGGATAAGTGTAGCATTATATTGTTATCATCCTCTCCTTCTGTTTTACACTGAGGGATATTATTTATTTATAAGGAGCACTCATATGAGTATTCATTTTGCTGTGTTAATTTACATTTCGCTGTATCCTGTTGGAGATTTTTGTCTATATTTGCACTTTAGCAGATGGTAGCAGTCGCATTGTACAAACACAGTCATTTGTTGGATTGTGGAATTTTGTCTTTGTGGTGGAAGCCATATTACTACAGAAATTTGTTTTTCATTTCAGTGCCTTATCATGCCGTCTGAATCCCAGAGGAGATGGGGTTCGAGGCGGACCCAACAGACTGATATTCCTCTGAACCCGGTAAGTCTCGTTTATTTGTTCACTCTTCGGTATAACACTTAGTACAATAGATGAACACAATTGAAATTAGTATCCTAGATCATTAAAAAAATGAATACACCTGAAATGAAGTAAACATACTCTAGATTCCATGAAAACTGCAACCTTGGCATGTTTTTGTAAACTATCTAAAAATGGTGGTATGTTTAACCATATGAACAGTACATATTATAAATGGGCATAGCTAGTGTTGAACATATTTTTAAAATGGTTATTATTAAAGTTTAGATGCAGTTCTTGAGGTTTCAAAATTTAAAAGGTAGAATTTGTAACAATATTAATGCTAGATTTTATCTTAAGTTTCTCTGTAATTATAAATATGATTCTAATGTGCATGTAATAATAAATAACTTTTAAAATACTAGTTTCAGAATCATTTTTAAGAAGTCATAAAAATTGTTCATAAACTCTAATGCTTTATTTACTCATTTAAACAAACAATCTTACTTTAATTTGTCCTTATATAGGCCCTACTGTTATCTCCTTTAATCCAATAAGCATTTTGCCAATTTTGCTCAGTTATAACATTTTATAACATTACATTAAAAATAGTAAAATAACAAGAAAACTGATGACTGTCTCTTTAAAAAAAAATTATGTGTTTAGATTTTCTAGAGTTTCTTTGGTCTGCAATAAAATTTGCAAGTTTCTATTAGCTGTCATCTCACAGAGTTTATTGATTTTCACCAACTACCCCAACAAGTGGGTTGCATTCATGTAACACCTGTTACAGTATCGTTTTTTTTTTAATATTTAAAATACTGAGAAAAGTTTTATTTCAGAAAATAATAGCCCATAGTACACACAAAAGTAAGAGCTATCTTTTGGAATTGATGATATTTTGATCAATTAATTGTTATTTCATTCTCCAAATTTTTCTTTTGAACTGTTCATTTCTGTAACACCCGTTACTATGGAATGCCTGAAAAGTCCATTAATATTTATTTTTTCCATAAAGCCTGATGTTTATAATCTTCACTGATACCATTTGCAGGTGTTAAAAAGTCATGCTGCAAGCATTAATAAATGAGGTAACAGTTTATTACTTGTAATAAATTGTACTTGACTCCTGCTAGTTGTGAGGATCTGAGAGAGGAAATGTGAGCCAAGTGGTTAACAAAGAGCTCCAGTCCTTAAAGAGCTAATCTCTGGGCATTACTTTTCCTTCTAGCATCAAGTTAGACAGATAAGAAAACTTCCTACAGAAGTTGAGATAAGCAGAGACAATGAGGAGAAGGGAGTAGAAGTTGTTTTTTGATGACATGGGGCTAGGAACACATTGATTAATTGCATCTTCTTTGGAAGATGGTGATGCTAGGGGGAAAACAACAGTAAGACTGATGAGACAGATTATGGGAAAGAACTGGGAATGTGGGGGAGGATGACTTTCATCATTGTACACAAGGCCTGTGACAGTGAACCCAGAGAAAAGGTTGGGTAAAACCTTTCCTTCTTCCATCACCCTTGTCCAAGGAATGCCTTGGTTGGGCTTAATCTGGTCTTTAGCAGAGATGTGAGGGAAACACTAATAACCATCACAGAAACACTCAATATGTACTGACATCGTAGGGTTGATGTGTCCGGCTGTAAAACTGGGCCAGATTCTCCTGTGCTGACCTCAAGAAATTGAAAAAAAGAAAGAAGACACGTACATAAAAGATTAAATTATTTTACTATGCGATGGACTTTGTCATTTACAAGTGTATGTTATTTATTTAACAATAATATGCTTATTCTATTAATACTACATAAATTACTTTCTTTCTAATCTAGACTTAAACACTGCAATTAATTAGGTGTGTTAATTTAATCTTTTTTAAATTCTTGAATATATTGCATTTTGCTCCACCTTTTTTAATGTCTGGGTATTGCAAAGCATGTAAGGTTATGCAAGTACTTGTGTTTCGGGGGCCATGGACTCAGCAAAGAGAAGTGTGATGCTCTCTTTATTGCAACTTCTATGGACAGTTTATTTGAGTTTGTTTCCCAAAAGTTATGTACAATTATTGCGTTATTAAAAATCTCAACCCATTTCTAATTGACAATAGAGTCAGAGTTGGAAGACCAATGGTGTGGGTAAGAAACTGGTTTTAGATAGTTGAGGGATGTGTTTATGATTGATTTTACCATGAATTGAAGCTAAAATATCCAACCAAACCAAAAGAGTTGTGTGTATAAATTAATGTTGTAGCCTACATATAGGCTATCTTAAACATTTAAGTTAAGGAGGAAAGAACACCCTTAGGACCAAAAACCTGCATTTTCCAATTTATTTCTTCTTTTATAGAATATACTTTGTTTATTCTAGTGAAAATATTAATATTTCAAAAGATATGTTTGTAAATGTATGATACTTGTTATGTCGCACTCTGTCGTATGCCTTTTTCCTCATTTACCTTAACTTCAATGTATACACATAGTTTTCATTATAATTTAAAATTATTGAAGATATTTCCAACCAGTTAACATTATTCACTATGATATTTTCTGTGGCGTGAGTAATTTAACACTTAAAACATTAACAGTGGGAAAGTTAGGAAAGGATGTTATAACGTTATTAGAAGAATTTCTGAAGGAATATTACCAAGATTATAAAATATGTTGTTAAGTCTTCAAATCATTTCAACAAAAGAATAGTGCATAATGTGTGCTCAAGCTCAATCAGTAAAGAGATCTTATTTCATCCCTGCAGTTACAGTGACAGGTGTTGCTCAAAACCAACCTTGCTCTTGTCTGCTATGTTGAGGATGCAGATGACGAGGAAGTTGACACGTTTTATGAGTGACATCGTAGTCAGGGTCAACAGCAAGGCTAGGCTAGTGCTAATGTGTGATTTCATTGTGAGAGTTGGAAATAGAACTGAAGGATACAAAAAGGTGATGGTTAAATGTGGGGAAGATATGGAAGCTAATAGTAATGGGAAGTGTTTACTTGAGTTCTGTGCTAGTATGGGTTTAGCAGGTACAGATACATTTTTCAAGCATAAGGCTATTCACCGCTACACATGGGAGGGTAGGGGCACCAGATCCATAATGCACTATATCATAACCGACTTTGAATTTAGGAAATCTGTTAGGAATATGCGGGTATTCAGGGGATGGGGATTTTTTTAATGATGCAGACCACTATCTGATCTGTAGTGAACTAAGTATCCCTAGGCCTAGGATAGAGAAAGTGAAATCTGTCTGCAGACAAATAAGTGTAAAAAATCTCCAGGAATGTTACTCCTGTCAATGTTCTCAGTTGCATCAGAAGCATATGGTACAGCTTGATTAGTTGAGCTGCTTACTCCCAAGTCTTCCCAGCCCAGAATTATGTAACACTACTTTTTTGTCGTAAATCACCCAGAACAAATCATCAAATCATGTCTCTTTCCTTTGGACCTTTTCCAGTTCTCGAATCAAGTAGTCCTGGTGAAGGTCCCACACACTGCAACCATACTCTAGTTGGGGTCTTACCAATGACTTGTATACCCCCTACCTTATACCGTTGTTAATAACTTATGATTACCTAATGAAAATCTTCCTACTACAGTGATCCGTATGAGGTATTTTCACCCCATCAACACAGTAATTAAAACTGAGAGGACTTCTTCTATAGGTGAAACTTAGAACCTGATTTTTCACCCCCATTTACATATACCATTGTCTGCTGTCCATCTGTTTGCAGTCGCTCACAATCTTATCACTTATTTATTACTTTATACAGTATAGCATCATCTGCCAACAGACTTATCTGTGATTCCAGTTCTTTGCTCAGATCATTTATATGTATTTGGAATTGCGCACAAATGTGCAAGTACAAATTATGATATTCAGACTTTACTGTAAACAACTACCAATCTGACTCTCTTGCTACAAACAGTTGTATGATACTTGTCACAATATTTTCCACATAAAAAACACACACACGGAACATTTGCCGCATGAAATTTCTTATTAATACACAATTTATGATAAAAGCCATGAATTGCGAGTCTTGTCAAAACAGATTTTAATGGTTTGTTTTTGTTTGTCAATCTTCTGTCAATCATTGCATCAGTAGCATAGAAGTCTTGAGGTATTTCTGCACATTTTTGTTTTCTTCTCTGGATTGCTTTAGTTGCTAAAATAGTAGCAGGTAGTGGTAGATTCTGCCGTAGATCTTCTAAATAGAATTGTTCTCTTACCAGTTCATAAACTAGATGAGAAGATACTGTTCTTGAGACTCCCAACACTCTTTTCAGGTATGCTATTTTTTTCCGGAGTAGTTAAATCAATTACAGATAATTTTTCCCAAATCAGTTCTATACCGTATGTTAGTACTGGGGTGATTTTTGTATGGAATAGCATTAAGGCTGTTTGTAAAGACAATCTGGTAATGTTTTTAATAGTGTATATCCCTATGATCATTTATATGCATAAGAAGACATAAAGGTCCAATCATAGAGCTTTACACAACCCTCCTCTTAATTATTACGGTATCGGTTAATGTTTTACCTGCATGATTTTCTGTGCAATATTTCAGGAGAAATGTTTTCCATCTCTGTTCTGTTTTTATGCAAAATTGACTCAGTCATTGACATTTTTATATTGCCACTGGATGCAGCAGAAAGTAAGTGTTGAGTGGTTTATGAATTTTTGTGCATTGGTTGGTCATAAAAGACTGCCTTGTATTATAATTTTAAATTGTGATTTTTAAATGGTATGTTATTTTATGTATTTCCTTTCTTGTCTATCATTGGCTTTTTTACTGCAGAAATGTATAACATTTTCAAGTCTTTGCTTATAATTTAAACATCTGTTTTCTTCTTCTTTTCTTGATTCCTTTCACATCGTGCGACAATGAACGGATAAGCGGAGAGATCCCGACGTGAGTATTTTGTGTGTTGGAGGGTGAAGGTGTTGTGTAGTTCTGCATGTGCTGTGTTGTGCTGTTGTTGACCCTCGGCCTGTTCACCTTGAACTTTTAGAGTACTATGACCTTGGATCCTCTTCAGACTAGTACTGTACATAGTAGCTCATGACCTTCCTTCCTTGTTGTTGTTCTGTCTGTTGAAGTGTCCTATACAGGAAGATTCTTGTGGTAAAACATTCCCTAAAAATTCCCCCTATGAGGATTTATAAAATGTGAATACCAACTGTAGTGTTTGGTGCATGTGGATGCATTGTTCAGTCAAGTCAGGTCCACAGAGAAGTTGTTTGGGGTGCATGCTCACATAATGCTCAACTAGCACATCGTCTAGGTTCATTGACAGAAACAAAATCAGCTAACCAAGTCATATATTGAAAGACAAGAGCTCACAATAGGATATTATCCTATAGAATATTGTGTAGATTTTGAGCTTTCGTAGCTCAGGCGGCAGCGCATTGGCCTTCGATCGCTGGGTTCTATGTTTCTAATCCTAGTCACTCCATGTGAAATTTGTGCTGGACAAAGCAGAGGGGAGGCAGGGTTCTTTCTGGGGACTCTGGTTTTCCCTGTCATCTTTCATTCCAGCAACACTCTCCAATATCACTTCATTTCATCTGTCAGTCAAACACTCTGCAATATCACTTCATTTCATCTGTCAGTCATTAAGCATTACCCCAGAGGAGAACGACAGGCTTCAGCAGCCAGTACAATTCCTATCCTCGACGCTAGATGGGGGCTTCACTCATTCCATTCCTGATCCGGTCGAATGACTGGAAACAGGCTGAGGATTTTTTTCACAGTATGTAGATTCCTGATACTGTATAAAGGACCCTTTACACGTTCAGACTTGTCTGCACAGACCACGTTTGCAACGACCGTCTGCACATCTGGTCTGTACTGTTCACGCTGCGTTTACATGTTCCGACCATTTGTACAGCTTTCGCACAGTCCTGTGTTTCTAATCGAGACAAGCGCAGGTAGTATTTCCTGACCATGGCCACATTAAGTCAATTAACTTACAAAGTGTACTTCTGTCTAGTGTTGTTATTTCGGAAGTTAAAAAGAGGAAGAAATCACAACATAGAAGGTGGACAAAAGACTGGCTTCTACAACACGTTTCGCTTTCCAACGTTGATCTTTTGAAGGAGTTAACATTGGAAAAATATGAGTGGTGTAACTACTTGAGAATGGACGAAGAGAAATTCTTAGTGCTGTTACAGTATGTCACACCGTATATAAGGAGAGAAGACAGTAATGAGAGAATCGATAAGCACTTTAGAAAGACTTGTAGTAACATTGAGGTTTCTGGCAACGGGAAAAAGCTATGCGGACCTTAAATTTTCTGCTATAGTGTCTCCTTCATCTTTAAGCCACACCATTCCGGAAACATGCCGTGCTATATATGACGTTCTAAGAGAGGAATATTTAAAGGTGAGAATTCAAAGGCATTATTTTGCTTAGGTAAAATAGATTGCGTGTTCCTTCTTCAGCTGCTGGAGTTCCGTAGCTGTAAGTTGAGTGCATTCATTCATCCATCAATAATAAGGGCTCTCTTTTCATCTGGTGGTTATCCGTGACAGGGAGAGAACAGTAGCGGTATTTATTAGGTCATGCAAATATGCATGAATACAATTCAATTGTGCAATCAATCATTCATTCATTTATCTATTCATGCAATCATTCACAATGTGTGTTGTAATTGTAGTATAACTGGATCAGGTACAGAATTGTGACATGAAGCATTAATTGAACTCACGAAGTGTTAAGATAGGCCTGCATGTTGTCCTAGATCATATAACACTGTTAACATCTAGGGCAAAATGAATGAATCAATTAATTAATTAATTAATTAGTTAATTAATTAAAAACAAGGGTGTAAATAGTTAGTACGCTTAATTTTAATGTTTAATATCGTGATAGATGGACAAGATGTGATAAGGAAATGTTGGTTTAGAAACTAATACATCATATGCCGCGTTTTCTTCATTGCGCACACTGTATTCTTTGCTCTTGATCTTCCAAACACTTGGCAATGATTTATAGAGTTCTACGAATTCAATCATAAATGTACGGGTACAATTACGCGAATCTTGAGTAAACTCACTCATAGCTGTTTCTGTATTGAGAGCAAACAGTACGCTACAGTACAACACTACATACACGCTCCCAGACGAAGGACTGTGCTATCTGTCTGCAGCGTTGTCTGCATAAGCTTTACACGCTCACACTTGTCTGCCAGACTTTGCACAGGCCGAACACAGACCGCAGTACAGACCAAAATTACGGTCGGCGATTCGTTTACACGCAACGACTTGTCTGCACAAACACGGTCTGTACAGACAGATCTGTGTAAATGTCTGAGCGTGTAAAGGGCCCTTAAGAGAAATTTGAAAGAAAACGTTTGAACCAATACAACTTCATATCTCTAAATTGGTAAAACACATGTTTATTTGTACCTCATTGTGAAACCTAAAGTTGGTAAAAATAGAATCAAAACTGAAGTTTCAAAATTCAATCATAATTCCCTTTAATATTTTTCTCAGGAATGAATTTGAATTTATTTACAGGAAGAGTGAACTCTGGAATCAGTACAAAATTAGTTATCGGATTATGTGAATTCAGTGTTCACATAAACAGGGACAAGGAATTTATGAAACATTATTAATATTTGCTTTAATAATGACTTACACCATTATTGTTTTCAAGGGGTCGATTATGTATAAATTAAATATTTTTGGTATTATTTCACAATACTTATTTCTTTTGGTTCACTGCCAATAACTGTTTTTCTGTTTTTTCTTTTTCGTATTCCTTCCATGGGAACAAGAAGAACTTAAGGAAAGGATCGCTACAACATTCTGAATTATAGTTGTTCACGACACAACAGTATCGTTTAGCATGGCGAGGACATATGATATTGTCTTTATATGTAGATTATGTGTTAAACAGACAAATAAATCTTTCCATCAATCAAGACCACAATCGTGCTTTAGTTAAACCAGCATGGGCTGCACGCTACCGTACTGTTTCACCACCTTTGTACGTTCCTGTATTAGGAAAGAAGAACACTGTCAGCTGTCAAAGTGAACACACAACGTTGCCACTGTGGCAGCTAATCTTAGCATTAAAATGTTGCTGTCTTACGAACACTGATCGATATAACAAAATTAGAGTATAATGTTATATGAAATTAAAATAAATAAATAAATAAATAAATAAATAAATCAATCAATCAATCAATCAATCAATCAATCAATCAATCAATCAATCTTGCCTAAGCACTGCCACTGTTTTATTCCTTCCATAGCCACCTCCTCCTCTTTGTCACTTGTACCAGAACCAGATCTGGAATTTCTCCTCTGGGAAATCATAAATTTATCCACCCTATCATCGAGTACTGTATGCATTCTTGTTTTGGAGGATCTTCCAACTCTTGTTGCAGTTTCAACATGATACACTTCCAGTTTTCTGGAGTCAATGGTAAGTTTC
Organism: Anabrus simplex; assembly: GCF_040414725.1. Taxonomy (NCBI): domain Eukaryota; kingdom Metazoa; phylum Arthropoda; class Insecta; order Orthoptera; family Tettigoniidae; genus Anabrus; species Anabrus simplex. The sequence goes on along the minus strand of NC_090279.1, from coordinate 218,844,003 downwards.
AGCTTCATTGAGAGTGAAAGTTTTCTTTTGTCGTACGGTGCAACCCTTGACTTGATTCTGGTATCATTTCTATTGGATTGAAGTGGCAACGACCGTGGCTTCTTGTCAGTTCATCCGCTCAGTGTATGGGTTTAGGCTTGTATTCCCGTATAAGGTTGAGGACAAGTGTCACACGGAAGGTTATAGCAGGAGAGCAGTTTCGTATGTGAATTTCTTGGTGCATTGTCTACCTGGACAGTGTAGTTCATTATGGTAACATTGTTTACAGGGATGTTGGGCAGCTCTTGTGCCTGGAATCAAGGCTGTGGTCCATGTTTTCAATGGTAATCACTGGTCTTTTTTACCTGAAGAGCAGGAGCATATTTTCAACAAAGCCTGTGTGAAGGGTTATAAATGGACCCTTTCTTCCAGCAAGTCCTTTCATTCTTAGGTACGGTACAGCCGGCGTTGACCCAAGTTTGATCTATCCACACAACATCCTAGAGGATCATACATACCTATGTGGTTAACCAATGGTGGACTTTTACTGATGCAAAAACTGGAACTGAAGCATTAAAAGATCCTGAGAAAAATCCTGGGCACTGTCAGAGAGAAGGTAAATACAGAATCAGGCATAACAAGGAACTCTACCAACAGTATTGTAACAGCTATGAGGAAGAGGAGACATCTTCTGTGGTCATGTAATAAAGATGGACAACTAGAGACAGACAGAATTCTACAACAGAGATAAGTATAGAATGCTCATCAGAACATCGACTCTCTCCCATAAGGTGTTTGAAGGAGTGCCGATGGCACTGATTTGGGTGCATCTCCGATGTTGGTGATGAACTTTGTTTCCTTGACTGCAATCCTTAGTCCTACGTCGTTCATAGGAAGAAGAGTTAGGGATTTGAGTAATTTACTAAGGGACATGTTCAATAAATTTCCCAGTTCTTTGCAATTATTTAAGAAAAGACTACGTAAAAAACAGATAGGGAATCTGCCACCTGGGTAACTGCCCTAAATGCAGATCAGTGGTAATTGATCCATAATATTTTAATCCTGAATGCCCTTAAGAACCGACATGTCAAAGCCACAATATCTGCCTTGTCCATGATCACTTTTCTGCCAATAATTTTCTTATACTGAAACCCCAGGTCATGCAAAACTTTATTCAGCAAAGAAAGGCTTCCTTTAAATAATTTCGCTTCCATGAGAGAAAGAAGTTTGCAACATGTTGGTGGTTGTTCTCTCTTATATGCTGTCCGACTGCATCTCATAATTTAATAACTTGCTTTACGTCATGCCAACACAGATAGGTCTTATGGTGACCATGGGATAGGAAAGGGCTAGGGGTGGAAAGGAAGCAACCATGGCCTTAATTGTGGTACCTGGTGTGAAAATGGGAAACCACGGTAAACCATCTTCAGGGCTGCCGACAGTGGGGTTTGAACCCACTATCTCCCGGATGCAAGCTCACAGCTGTGCGCCCCTAATGGCACGGCAAACTCGCCCGGTGACTGCATCTCATCGGAACCTATGTAAACTAGTGACCACTCCTTCCCTGTGTCTCTTCTTTCCTGGAGATGAAAGTCTGTATGGGGCACATCTGAAGGAAATTTCTCTTTTAACACTCTATACATGCTAATTTCATTTGTGCCAAGAGCCTTTGCACTTCATTTCCTCATCTGAACGCAAGAAATCGGAGGTTCTTCACTTACATTCTTAATCTTCTCTTCTTGCTCTATAAAATTCCTTGAAAGACATACCATCTCCCTTGCCTGGTTGTGAAGAGTAACGCCATGGTCTGCACTTCATCTGTTGCAGAGAATGGAAGCTGGGCCTCCCGCAACCACATGCTCCCTTATTACACAAGGAAAATAAACATATGATGATATGAATAAAAGAAATGAACTATATGTGCAACATCCCCAAGGAATAAGCAAATAAACACTCCAGTTGGTACAGGGGAGAATACTTTTGCCTTGAAAATGATATCACATGCACCTCACTGGTCAAGAAAGGAACGAACTGAATCAGGCCATGTGCTTCTTTCCTTTCCATCAGTAAGTTGCAACCTGACCCCCCTGTTGCCATGGAAATGATCGCGCTTCACCCATGAGCGGATGACAGCTGTCGTAGTTCTTCTTTCATAATACAGACTTTATAATCTTTATATTTTCCTCTCTTCCCTCCTCCCTCTCAGCTTACACTTCTCACTCCAAGAGAGAAGGTTTAACGAGCCCTCGTAATGAAGATGGGAGTAGAAACAAGCTTGTCGGAGAAATGGATGTAGAACTGGATTGATGAGTAGGGAGCACATCAGTGTGGAGATTGTCTTTGTCTCCTCTTCCTACGCTGAGCTATCATTATGTTTACCCTGTTATGTGTTCCTATCTTTCTGTATATGACTTGATTTGTTGCGTGCTTGTTCCTTTCTATTACTCACCAGTGTAACACTTCTGAATATTCATAAAGATGCTGAAGAAATGGCTTCCAAAGGCAATGACGAGGTTCATTCACCTTGTGAACTGAGAGGCAAGAAAAGGGTATCATAAAATGCTTGTGCTTTTTCGTTTCTGAATCGACTGCTTGCCCACTGTTCAAACTTGTCAAGTGATCTCATTAGATAATGTTTCGAACATTAAAACCCTGCAAAGTAGTCTCAATTGTTACTCCTGAAGTTGTCCTGTGCAAATATATCGGGACATCATAGTCATTTATTGCATACCTTCAATCTTTCTTAATAGCTGATACAAAGAGATCTACTGCACTATGAACCGGTTGGCACTCGTTGCTGCCTTTGGGTGTTGTAGAGTTGTGCTGACAGAACCACAGAACAGCTTTTTTAAAACTTTTTCAAAAAGAGTTTACTTACCACCTTTATGAAAGGAGCTGCTAAATGCCATTGTTGTCCAGACATTTCTGGCACCTCTTTAAATATCTGTCCTTCACTTCCTGTAGTTCATATTGAGTAATGCTGGTTTTTTCCTGGTTGCATTTCGATCGGTGATCCAAAATTTACTGTAAATATTAATTGTCGTGTAGTCTGGAACTTTTACATCTGACAGTCTTTCTGCTAATCTCCTTTGAACTTGTCATACCAGTGATAAAAAAATACATCTTGTGATTTCACTTTGCAGTTAATTACTGTATGGAACAGTATACACCACTGAACTCGAGTACTTTCAGATCCATGCTAGCACTTGTCCCTGTCTGGACACACCTGCACTCGTCAGCCGATTCATAGGATTCAAAAATCGAAATCAAAATCTCTTTATTTGCAAATGAGGTGTCTACCTCGGTGGCAAATGGTACACTAAAATACATTATTGTCAAGCACTAAATATTAAATTAACAAGAGAATAAAATTTTCCTATAATACAATATTATATAATTTACGCTAACAATTTTTTCTATTAAACACACAGATCATCCTTAATAAATTTACATTGTTTACAAAATTCTACTAACAATATCTCCTGTACTACTTACAAATATAGTCAACTGATATACAGTATGTGGAATTACTTCAAATGATACTGTACAACTGGTATAAGATTAAAATTTACATTGCATTTATTTACTTTTTCTTTTCTTTACCCATTCTGGAACCTAAGTAGCATAACGACCTGCTGCGTCTTAACCAGAGCCCCTTTGACCACCACTTTTCAGAGTTCCTGAAGGGCCTTCACAGCTACCGTAGCGGTCCCAGGGCCCTCGAAGTCCCCACTGTACTTCACCCCTACAGGCAGTCCCCTACTTTGGCTGTCCAAACTCCTTAGACCAGGGGATGGAAGTAATTTATTCACACACATTTTTTATTTACATTAACATGCACTGGTCGAATGCCCTCTAACATTTCATTTATTTTCTCTGTGGCTGTTTATTCTCTTTTTGAATATCTGTACAGATTTTGGAAAAGGATCAAACACTACCCCTGGTAAACTGTTCCACTCCTTCACACCCTTCCCAATGAATGAAAATTTACCCCAATCGCTTCAGCTAAAATTCCGTCTAATTTTATACTTGTGGTCAGTCCTGCCGATATAATTATTTTCCAACTGAAGCCTCTCACGGATTTCTCCCCATGCTTCTTCTCCTGTATAGGCTCTATATAATCCTGTAAGTCTAGTTTTCTCCCTTCTCTTACTTAAAGTTTCCCACCCAAGTTTCTCTAACATTTCTGATACACTACTTTTTCTCCTGAAATCCCCTGTTACAAATCTTGCTGCTTTCCTCTGCACACTATCTATTTCTTTTATTAGGTATTTTTGGTGAGGATCCCAAACACTGTTTGCATATTCCAATAATGGATGAACCATACTTAAGTAACTTTTTTCTTTTAATTCTTTGTTGCATCCTTTAAGTAGCCTCATTATGATATGTAACGATCTGTATGCTTTCCCAACAATGTCATCCACATGACCCTTCCAGTGCAAATTACTTTCAAATCTTACACCTAAGTATTTGCACTTGCCATCTTTTGGGATAACTACCCCATCCAAAGTATATTCAAATTCAGTTTTAAAACTCCTGTTTGTAAATGTTGTAACAGTCGATTTGCTTCCATTAACCTTCATGTTATTTTCTTCAACCTATTGTTGGATACTTTCAAGGTCCCTTTGTAATTCTGAACAATCCTCAATGGTATTTATTTCCCTATAAACAATTATGTCATCTGCATACAATCTTATTTTTGATGTTATATTGTTCCCTAAATCATTTGCGTATATTAAGAAAAGTAACGGACCGATTATACTACCCTGTGCAATTCCCTTCCAAACTTTCTCTTCCTGTGATACGTTACTTCCTACTTTGACTTTCTGAACCCTTGAATTTAGAAATGTTTTTACCCAACGTGTAACCCTTACGTCCAATCCTATTCCCTCCAATTTCTTTAATAATATTCCATGTTCCACTCTATCAAAGGCTTTGGAAAGATCTATGGCTATGCAATCTAACTGACCTCCTGAATCCAACTGATCTGATATGCCCTGCTGAAATCCCACCAGTTGTGCCTCACAAGAAAATTTCTTTATAAATCCATACTGGCTCCTCACAATCGAGGGATGTTCCACCATTCAACACTTTATATAAAATATAAAATTTATTAAATGAATACTGGTTTCGATTCCTTTAGAATAATCAGTTCAAAGCAGATAAATAAATCAGAAATTGTATTAACACACATTCAACATGAAATCTGCCTTTAAACACACTTAAAATGGTTGACATAGGTTATATGTCATAAAAACACGTTAAAATTTAAAGAACGTCCTGGGATCGAGATCACAAATAATTGGAGTGTGTTATAAACTATGATAGCCAATTCATAGTTTGTTTGATCTCTTTTTGTCTCCTCCTTTCTGTTTCGTATGATCCACAGGCTTTGAGCTCATGTTTTTAACTTGATTAGTACTCCAATTAGAGATTTTATCTTGTGTATTTTTATGAATATACTTTTACAAATAGCCCCTAAGTTTTTGTCAGGGGAGTTTCCTGGCCACTCTAGTACACAAATATTATTACTTTTTTGAAGTTTGCCAAGGAATCAAGTTAGTCACCATCTGGAAACCTTTCCAGTAGTTCAAGAACAAGTCTCAATTCCATTGCCTCTTTTTGTCATGTCCTCTAGTGGCTTTAAGGGTGAAACAACCCCCTGATGTCTTGATGTGCTGAATATGTTAACTCTCCTCTCATGGTGCACACATTGAACACTCTGCCCCGGCACTTCAAAGTGACTTTCATCAGAGAAAAGTCTTCTGATGGTGACGTGCTCTCAAAATATGTTTTCTGTTAATTTTTATTGACTTAATATATAGTGGCCTCTTAAGATATTATACTACTATTGGTTAGACTTTCAACCTTGGGAAATTGAAGAAAAACTCCACAGGTCAGAAAGACCAGGACAGTTCTTCTAGGTAGACAATAATATTGGTACTTCTAGTGTAAAGACTTTGAACACAAAATTTTAACAGAAATATTTGTATACTTGTTCATAATATCCATCCTTTCTTTTTAAAAAATGTGTGATTTTTATGGAACCTGATGATGTTCTTTCAACAAAACATGTCATTCTGTTAGTAATTCAGTGTATTCTTTTTCAGGTTTTTCTAGTCTGTATAATCTTGCATTAGTTTTGACAGACTGAAAGATTGTATATATTCTGGTATTACATATTCAAGAGAGTTGACTGCAAAATATAACAACCTAGCTGATGTACCCGTGCTTTGCTACGGGACTCTCAGAAAGACTGGCTTGGTGGCTTTCCTAACTGAATTCAACATAGGTCATTACAAAAACGTTAGTAGGAATGCAGCGATTGAAAGCAATGTTATCATATAAAATACTCGATCAAATGAAAAACCGCACACTTTCTCACTTTCAACGAACAGTACAACGGTGCCGATCTAACAGTCCAAAGTTCCAGAGCTGGAATAACCAGGTCGCCGACTGCCGTGAACACTCCTCTGTCATTATTCCATTAAATATGCACACTACTCATTCCAATCAGTGCCTCAGAGTAGGGATTGAATAGCTCGAATGCTATGATGAACCAGTGTGTTACGTACCTGCAGTATCAGAAAATGTATGAACCAGAGGAGTGGCAAGCTAAAGAAGAAAGTTTTCCAACTCCCTAGCTATTTCCCGCCAATGTTCAGTCAGGCTGTTATACTCGGTACGCAGTAGTAATCCCATCTATCGGAGTTGAGCGGCACGAAGAACATCACAACAAACAATGGTCAATGTAAAGTTATTGTTGATCAGTGTTATGTGCTTTGGATATTGTAGGCCTTCTGAAATACCACTCTTATCATAGTCGGTACAGTAAAACTGAATGAAACATAAATGATCGGAAATTGTATTGTCTATAACTTTTGTTATGTAGTACCGTACTTTTCGATATTATCAATAACATAGGTAACGGTATTTAAAAATTAAATTTCAGGCGCCTTCCCCTTAACTACCGTTTCATCTCGGGAAAATAAAATTATTTACAGCTTAGACTGTAGTTTCTTATTCCCCGACTCTATATAGCGGTTTTCATTAAATTCTGTTAACCCATTTTCTCGTAGCTCGGCGTTGATATGGACTTAGCAACAAAAATACAAATTCATTAATATCTGTGTTATCAGAGCCGGTACGGTAAAAATGTATAAGACATAAATGATTGGAAATTGAATTCTATATAACTTTAGTTATATAGTATTTATCGATAGGACTGCTAATAATATAAATATTCGATAATTAAATTTAAGGCCTTCCCCTAAACTACCATTTCACTCAGCGTGAATAAAATTATTTAAAGCCTAGATTGTAGCGGCTCATCCCCCGACTTTACATACTGATTTTCATTAAATTCTCTTCAGCCGTTTTCTCGTGATGTGTGTACATACATACAGACAGACAGACAGACATAAATTACGGAAAAGTAAAAAGTACATTTTCTTGTTACTACGGACATGACCGATACAGAAATACCATTCTTTTCAAATTCTGAGCAATGTACAGACAAAACTCTTATTTTATATATATTGATGAGAGCTTTTCAAAATCAGACTACAGCTGTACATTTGACCTGAGGCGATATTCACCCTGAGAATCTTGATGTGGGCTGAGGATTTATCATAGGAATTTTGTTTCCTTAATGTATTTCTGTGGATCCTGTCTGTCTCACGGTGGTCAGCAAGAACCAGGCATATAGAGCTGCAGAACATCCACCTCGAGGCATAAGTGGGTTTCACCCGATGTTTCTGATGCATGAAAGGAAATATAGTGACACTTTACCACTGATCCACAGTTACTGTAAAACTATTTTACTACATTTCTTTCTTGTTATAATAGAGGCTTTTGTTTGTTCCTCAAATTATTCAACTTTTTTGTGTACTGGCCACGTCCCATATCCGAGTCTACCATAATAGGCACTGCAGTGGTGAGGTATCATTCCTTAGGTTAGTAGATAAGACCATTGTCTTTTCAGAACTCAGTTTATGTTGGAACTGCAACGTGTGTACTTATGATATGGCTCTTAGTGCCGGGAGTGACCGAGGACATGTTCAGCTCGCCTGATGCTGGCCTGCTTGGCTCTCGATGAGCTTGTTTCTGCTCCCCAGCTTCATTAGAGGGCACTGAGGAAACTGTCTTGACAGATCTTCAGTCGTGACGTGGGACTTGTAGGGTAAGCAAAAGGCCAGATAAAGACAGGAAAAGAAAAAAGACAAAAAGATGATGGTAAAAGACTAGGAACAGAGGACAAACAGAAAAGAATCTCAGTGGATCAGTAGAAGTTGTAGAAAGGAAAAAACAAAGGGCAAATCAAGAAATACATACAAGGAAACAGGGGACTTGAGTACATTTCACACAAGTTTTTTCCTTTCTGCTATTTGTGCACGTAGGCCCTAACAAGAATCCTCAAAATGATTTGAGGATGTTCTTTTAAAGAAGGGAGGTATAGATATGATGCGAGATGTGTTTACCAGGAACACTGACAATATCTCGATTGGTGCTGGAGTGAAGTTCTTTGCTCAAAGTGGTGGAGTTTCTTCGTAATAAGAAACAAAAATATCTGAAAAATTAATTCAATTTTGTGTGGCTATTCTAGCACTGGAGAAATATCTTCAATAAATACGATCTTGACAACGATGGCAGGATATCGTTGAGCGAACTGCGGACAATGATCCACAGCGAGACGTACGAGAATGACATTCCGGAGGCTACAGTTCGCAGGATCATGCAGAAGGCAGACGAAGATGAGAGCGGTTTCATCGACTGTGAAGAATTTGAAAGGCTGGTGAGTTTAGTCCTAAAACTGCTCTAACTTTACATACTGTAACACATGTTTCTGTGTATCATCTGAAAATTGTACACGGAATGTTATTTAATATTCTATCATCCATTGCTCTTAATATGTCTAGGAGCAGTAAGCACATATTAGATGCACCATTGCAGTTCCTTGATGTGTCGTAACAAGACTTACAAGGTGTCCACGCCTGGCAATTGTAGTGGCCAGAGCAACATTAATAAACATTATTTCTGATACTTGCATTCAAAGTCCCAATTGATGGTGTTGAGGTATAAGTAAACATTCCCACAGAAATACAGAAGAACACTATGATGCCATGATGCTCGTAATAAGTTGTGAGCTTCCAGTGTGCCTCTTTGCTTGCACCCTTTTTATTAACAAGTGATGACTGTCTGGTAAAACAATAGGTAATGTATTTATGTGTGAGGCATTCCACGAGAAATCAGACAGAAGAATAGAGTAGTTTTTAAATTTTAAAGAAAATATATTAGAATAGTAAAGTGGCTGGAAGTAGTCATTTCTGTCCTCTGTTCAACAGTCTTCAGTTCTTCTTCTGCACAAATGGGTCACTTAGGACCATGCGGAATCAACATTTGTTGAGCTTTCCTCCTTGCCCAATAGTTTTTCATTTTCATCGATTGTTGTACTTTCTGTTCCTCCGACCAGTAGGTTTCTTCTCATACATACATACATTACATACATTATCATTATAGACTGTTATGCCTTTCAGCGTTCAGTCTGCAAGCCTCTGAGAATTTACTAAACGTCGCCACAATCCTCGATTTGCAACTAGTGTTGTGGCCTCATTTAGTTCTATACCTCTTATCTTTAAATCGTTAGAAACAGAGTCTAACCATCGTCGTCTTGGTCTCCCTCTACTTCTCTTACCCTCCATAACAGAGTCCATTATTCTCCTAGGTAACCTATCCTCCTCCATTCGCCTCACGTGACCCCACCACCGAAGCCGGTTTATGCGTACAGCTTCATCCAACGAGTTCATTCCTAAATTAGCCTTTATCTCCTCATTCCAAGTTCCCTCCTGCCATTGTTCCCACCTGTTTGTACCAGCAATCATTCTTGCTACTTTCATGTCTGTTACTTCTAACTTATGAATAAGATATCCTGAGTCCACCCAGCTTTCGCTCCCATAAAGCAAAGTTGGTCTGAAAACAGACCGATGTAAAGACAGTTTCGTCTGGGAGCTGACTTCCTTCTTACAGAATACTGCTAATCGCAACTGAGAGCTCACTGCATTAGCTTTACTACACCTTGATTCAATCTCACTTACTATATTACCATCCTGGGAAAACACACAACCTAAATACTTGAAATTATCGACCTGTTCTAGCTTTGTATCACCAATCTGACATTCAATTCTGTTGGATTTCTTACCTACTGACATCAATTTAGTCTTCGAGAGGCTAATTTTCATACCATACTCATTGCACCTATTTTCAAGTTCTAAGATGTTAGACTGCAGGCTTTCGGCACAGTCTGCCATTAAGACCAAGTCGTCAGCATAGGCCAGGCTGCTTACTACATTTCCACCTAACTGAATCCCTCCCTGCCATTTTATACCTTTCATTATATGATCCATATAAACTACAAACAGCAAAGGTGAAAGATTACAGCCTTGTCTAACTCCTGTAAGTACCCTGAACCATGAACTTATTCTACCATCAATTCTCACTGAAGCCCAATTGTCAACATAAATGCCTTTGATTGATTTTAATAATCTACCTTTAATTCCATAGTCCTCCAGTATAGCGAACATCTTTTCCCTCGGTACCCTGTCATATGCTTTCTCTAGATCTACGAAACATAAACACAACTGCCTATTCCTCTCGTAGCATTTTTCAATTACCTGGCGCATACTGAAAATCTGATCCTGACAGCCTCTCTGTGGTCTGAAACCACACTGGTTTTCATCCAACTTCCTCTCAACGACTGATCGCACCCTCCCTTCCAAGATGCCTGCGAATACTTTGCCTGGTATACTAATCAATGAGATACCTCGATAGTTGTTGCAATCCTTCCTGTTCCCTTGCTTATAGATAGGTGCAATTACTGCTTTTGTCCAATCTGAAGGTACCTTACCAACACTCCACGCTAATTTGACTACTCTATGAAGCCATTTCATCCCTGCCTTCCCACTATACTTCACCATTTCAGGTCTAATTTCATCTATTCCTGCTGCCTTATGACAATGGAGTTTATTTACTATCCTTTCCACTTCCTCAAGCATAATTTCACCAACATCATTTTCCTCCTCCCCATGAGCTCGACTGTTTGCAACACCACCATGATGATTTCCTTTTACATTGAGAAGATGTTCAAAATATTCCCTCCACCTCTCCAGTGATTCCCTGGGATCTGTTATGAGTTCACTTGAATTACTCAAAACACTGTTCATTTCCTTTTTCCCTCCCTTCCTAAGATTCTTTATTACTGTCCAGAAAGGTTTCCCTGCTGCTTGACCTAGCCTTTCCAGGTTATTACCAAAATCTTCCCATGACTTCTTTTTGGATTCTACAACTATTTGTTTCGCTCTGTTTCTTTCATCTTCTCGTCTTCCTTAAATCACCTTGCGTGAACAATTTTTCCGGTTATATTTTTATCCTGTAGATTTGGTGATTCTAATTCATTGAGGTCTTTCTCTACTCACTTATACCATTTTGATCCCATTTGTTTAATTTGCAGAAATGTGTGTATTCGATAAGTAAGTCTGATGTTATTCATTCTTTCCTAACGACTTAAAAACAGTCTTCACTACATTACAACTGGTATAATTTTCTGACAGACAACTTGTTACAGAACTACTGTATTATGAACAAACCATTAAAGATAGGACCTTCATTTCTTCACAGTGGTTAATAATTATTGTTTTAAGAATTTAGTTATTAACATGTTCTGGAGTCGTATTTATTAAATTTTCACACATTAAAAATATATTTTGAAAGTAACTACGGTTTCCTCTTCACAGCAGGAGACTGACTGCATTTACAAAACTCTGTGAGTCTTGCTGTAATAGTATATGACAGAGAATATCTTTTTGTTCAGTTCAGTTTTTAAAACTTGAACCGTTATTTTATACAACCTTATACAAACTGTGAGCATCCTTCATTTGAACTTGTGCTGCCAACTTCTTGAATAGCTGAGCTTAATCCTTGTAATAATATGATAAACACTGTTTCTTCCAACAGAATCCAAACCTATCAGACCTTCAACTAGCGCAGTTTCTCTCAATTGCAATTCTTTATTAAATTGTTTATTCATATCTCATTCATGCCCCAAAAATTTAACAGTGCGAGTTTCTTCAGTTGCTGAAACTAGAAGTATTGATGCATTCAGATATATTTTTTCATTTTGTATTAAGAATGAAATAATTATTTTAATGGTTTTCTCAGTAATATTGCAAACAACCCACATGGCTTACATCTTGCAGTTGGATACATATCCAACCCTGTGCAGCCTATTCAGGTAAGCAAGAAAAAGAAGACCATCTACTTACAAACAGTCCCAAATTACGGAGCTAAATACTACCTTAACAGTATAGAAGTCATTGGCCTGCTTTCTTTATTGTCCTTCAGTAACAATGTGATAACCAGCTTTGCAAGAGTAGTTCTATAGGGTTGATTGATATCCTACAGAACTACCACTAACATGTGAATCTCTTCAGTCTTCTTATGGTTAATTTGCTAGTCAAGGAAACATGCTAAATAAGTGAGGCTGTATTATACATATGAAAATAAAACCTCAGTCTGTTTAAATCTCAGTTTAGACTCTTGTGTACGTCTATTTTTTAAAAATTTTCAATGCTTTTAAAAGATTCAGGTTCATATTTTTCAGTCCTCTATCTGATTTGATGCCACATTTATGATGGAAAATATTTTGGTAATGAAGATGGAAAACTATATCAACATAATATTGTGGGTTTGCAAGCAAAACATGTTACTTATGAGAAAAACAATTTTGAAGGTTTCTACTATCTTTCACTGCAATATCTGTTCTCAGAAAAAGGATAATTCTCTTTAAAATTATGTGATTTATTTCACTTGAATGGAATTTCCCTCTCGAGGCTTAGCAAGAAAATGAGAATTAGAAAATTGAGTAACGAGAATGACGTCATATTATTCAATGGATATCACCAGTGAATAGGGCTAGTATGACAATGTCAAAAGATTTTAAAAATAACTGAGCTAATTGTGTTTTGCTTGTAAAACCACAATATTTATCAATATAAAATGTAAAAAATCCTCCTATTCAATACATTGTAATATATTTCATCTAAAAAGATGATGTATCTACATTACCCAAATATGTAAACATAAGTTACAATAAAACACTATGTTAAAAACTATTTAACATGTGGTGTATTAAAATCTTGCACTGATGTCCACGTAACATATTACTGACATCTAATTAGAATGTAATATATTACGATGTATTGAATAGGAGGATTTTTTAACATTTTATATTGATATAATTGAAAAACTGTCAATAAGGAATGAAATTCATACTGTGCAACCCACATTATTATGTTTATAGAACATTACGGGTGTTGTAAATCGGCTGGCCTATAGCTCCCCTTTTGTGTGCCTGGCTGTGGCAAGAAGGGAGAGTCTTGTTTTCTCCAGTCCCGCTTCTAACCTAGGTTGCTGTAGTGTTGCTTGTACTTTTATATTCCAGCACTGGAGGAGAGTGTTCGACTTGTACGATCGGAACAGGGACGGACAGATATCTCTGAGAGAATTAACTGGGATGATCCGCGATGGTCAGGATTGCGAGATCCCTGAAGTGACGGTGAAGAGGCTGATGAAGATGGCCGATCGTGATGGGAACAATCATCTTGACTTTGATGAATTTGAGAAACTGGTTTGTTGTCATCTCTTACAGCTTGTGGTCCGTCCCTCTTGTGAACGTCCAGCTCATGTGGCGGAGTGGTGCTTTTTACTGTATATGTCTAGGAAATGGATGGAGATCAGCAACTCACTGTGTATGGGTACAACATTTTCAGCTGCAGCCTTAGTCTGTGAGTTGGGAGGTAAAGGGAGGGGGAAGGTAAGTGAGACGAGCAACAGTTGATATCCAAGTCTTGCCTCATACAATCAGCCAGCTTCAATCCAGACTCCACCCAGCCAAACAAATGCGTGCCTGATCAAACCACATTTGATGGTTGTTTAAAGTCCTTAAACATTTACCCCCCATTTTCCCACAGTCCACATTTTATCTGCTGGCTAAATTGCTACTGAAATAGCAATATTTCTTAAATATTTCCGGCATCGCCAATCTTCCTGAAGTGAAGATGACCTATTGGGTGATGCAGATGTGCCACCATGGGCCAGCAGATAAGCTTGTGCCCTAATGCTGCTTATTTTACAATTTAGAATCTCTTAAAATTAAATATGAAGATTGCTTATAGAAAGAAATGAGGACGATATCAAGGAGGTATTTATAATTCATTTTATTTACTTATTGTGTTGGAAGCAAATACAATAAGTATTAAGAATGAACATGTCATAAGACTGCCTGGTGGCCATGATCGTCTATATGATCTGGCTCTGTCGTTAGCCAGTTGAAGTCCGATTTTCAACATCGGAATGTCGGTAGGAGAGGTGATACTATACAATTACGTGTCAAAAGCGTGGATTCAATCACAGACCTCTCCACGTTGTTCATATGAAGTGAGGGCAGTTCGTCCATTGAATGGGTCATTAAGCCTTGAGCAGACCTCTTGGTGTTATTCGACAGGAGTACGCTATCATCCCCTCTCTACCTCATCATCCCAGATCCAGATGTGCAAGTCGCCCTGTATCAGGCAAGCGGAACATGTCCCTAGACACTCCCGTAAATAAATAAATAAATGTTTAAGTACTTCAGTGCATGCAAGCTGGGGAGGTTCTAGCCCTCGACAGGGTCCGATATCTCGGAAAGTTCACATTTACGGACCCATGTTTATATGGACTTTTTTCCTTCTCTATATGTGAGAAATCCAACCCTGGAGGTTTGTTCACCTGGCATCAGCTGTTCATGTTAAGATGTGTGCTTGCCGTCGTGTTCATGCTAGAATCTCTCTCCCCTTGATCCGAGGCGTTGACAAGTTGGCTGATATTCAGACAGATGGGCCTTGTTCCTCTTATAATGAGGAAATGACAAACATATGCGAATGAATCAGCCTGTCTGGTGAGAGGGTTGTGGACATGGCCATGGGAGGCTTGTTTTTTAAAATGTACAGAGCTAGTGGGAAATAGAGAATTATACAAGTGTTAGTTTATTCACAGAGGCTTGCAAACTGAACAGTCTACGATGTACTGTATGTTTGTGTAATGAGCGTGCTCTTTTCCATTCCAACCCACTTTCATCATCGTTCTAATCCTGAACAAGTTGTTTCTCCACACTGTGTTTGATCTGCCCATTACCTGCTTTGTGCTATGCTATGTGTTGTCTTCTTTTAGGTGGTTGATCAAGATTTACTGTTGGTTTATGTTATTCAACTTTATTTGTCCTTCAGCAAGCTATGCAACGAGACAACAGTCTAAAGCAGTGGCTCTCACCCACGAATGTGGAATGAATGTAAACAGTATGTGCTGTTTGCAAACCATTGAGATTTTAACAATTTTTACACTGTACATGTTTCTTTTTCAAGGAAGTATCAACGCAGAGCTGTCACACCATTTCCCTGATATCCCATCCAGCATGTTATAAATTAATGTCAGATATCGGCTCCTCTAGAACAGGCTGGCTTTGTTGCAGGTAGAGGAACAACTAATTCTCAATATACACCACATACAAGAATTGAACACTCCAGTGTTTCTGTTCTTTGTACATTATAAAATGGCCTTTAACTGTGTGTCATGGATGAAGTTGTGGTGTGTCTTATTTACAAGGCTGTGAATTTGCTTTGTCTTGTGGTTTTAGTGGGAGAATGTACACATTGTGTTCTGCGTAGGGTTGGCAGATGTACGGTTTTGTCTGCAACATTAAGTTCTTTTCCTGCGTATGGTGCACCCTTTAAATCGTATGCTGAATGTTCTGTATAGTATAGTATTGAAAAAGAGTGTGGTTATGATAGAGTACAAAATATTCTGTAATCTCACCAAAGATCAGTCTTCACTTGAAAACAGCATGGCTGGCTGTGTGCTTATAGAGCATGTAAAGAATGTAGGAACCATTTTCTGGTAATAAAGCGACCACATATTAAACAATTGAATGATTTGTTTACTGGAGAAGTTAAGGTTTGTGAACATGACTTTAAACATGTCTGTGGGGTTCGTGTTACTTACCTATGTAAAAAGTTTGAATTTAGTGATTCTGATATTTTTGTGTCGATGGATTGTTTAACTCGAGAACACTCACCTCACCCGAGTTCAGCAAGTTTTTAAAGTGAGTGGAGACACTAGGTTTAGAGGAAAAGCTGAATACGAATGATACGTGATTTTTGCGGAGGGTGGTAGACTTCCTGGAGGACCCAAATGCTGCCATTTACCAAAACTCTTCTGCAGTCTCTACCTGTCCGTGACCTTGTCTTCAGAGCCTCTTCCATCTGGGATAAACCTGCTACCTGCCACAACCTGGAACAGATACCTTTTACTCAATAATCCCGGGTACTGGGCTGCCTCTTCCACCTGCTACACTGTACCAGAATCCAACTCCTCCACCGTAACTGGTGGGGTAGCTGAGTAATGACCACAGGAGAGAGGGTGCGTCCCAGTATTATAAAGCCCTCAGCAGTTGGGCTGCCTGTCGATTCACGGGTTCATTTCAGAGGTGTCAGTCCCCTATTTGCCACCTGGTGATGCTCTGAAACTTGTGTCAGATGCCCAGCTGCATGCGCCCATTGAACTACTTAATGGCCAAGATTCAGACGATGTGGTACTAATCTCTGGGAGAGTGGGGAAGAAAGGAAATTGAACAGTGGCGAGTGTCTCTTGAGAACAATGCTTTATGTGTTAGTAGAACCATAACTAAATACAGGATTGTAATTTTGACTCTACTAAAAATCGCACATCAAATGAAGATGTCGTGCTGGTTGATGGTACCAAACTGCCGACAATAAACAAGTCCAAGTAGCTTGGATCTGTTATCTTAGATGATGGGAAAATGAACACTGACAGTATATACATAACCACAACTTGGGGCAAATGGCAATCACTAACCAAAGTTTATAAACAAAAGGCAAAATTTATAAACCATCCATGATGTTTGCATTGTTGTGTAGTAGCAAGGAACATGAACAGAAACTTCACACTGTGGAAATGCACCAAGAGAACCAGCAAAAGCTTCTAAAATAGCTCTATGCTTGCCTTACCTTTCATCTAAGTATAAAATACCTATCGATCGGTGGATTGTCAGAGGCCTGCTATTCGGAGCAAGAGGCGCCCTCCCTAGTCAGACATCGAACTTCCTACAAAACTTGAAAGTTCCATTCTGCGAGTTAGAAAAAATAGTAATACAGATACTGAGGGACTCTCAGCAAATCATTCACTTCCATCTGTACCTGAGAACGTGATTGACATTTCTCCCCCACTAACCCTGGGAAAAAAAGAAGATAACAGCTTCAGCGATTAAATCTTCAGTTCTTGATATTTTTAAACTCCATTGAAATTGAAACTGTATTCCGGATCCAAATGGTCACCCTCATTGGAGGACGGACGATTTATTTCTTTAATAAATCTCTCTTAGTGTACAAGTGTCGAGGTATCACCAATGAAAGTTGTGGCTCACATACTTCCCATCACTGACACACACTATCGTCCTCACTGCAAACATCACAGTTAGGTTATGGTGTATCCTTGATCTTTGCAAAGGAAAACATCCCTTTTCAGAAAATTGAGGTTAAAAGTTTGGAGTTTGACACTGATTTTGAGGTATGTGCAATTCATCATCATCATCATCTGCAGTTTCCAGCTGTTGGCCGGGTCGATGTGGTCATAATATCAGTTTATAGTGCTGAAGTGAACATTATACATTTTGTACATAATTTAGAATCCTTTTAGAGTCATTTGTAAATTGTAAAGTCAAATTTTTTATTCTAGGAGACTTGAACATCGACATTAAGAAAGACATACCTATAATCCATGAATTTGTAAATCTACTAAGGTCATATAATGCCTATCTTATTTTTTCTCAAAATACCAGGAATAATGCTTGTATCGACAATGTTATAAGTAATAATATTAGTATTATGGACAAAGGGGTTATAAAAATGTGTATGTCTGACCATGATAATGTTGAGGTTAATCATTAAATCTAACAGAACTACTATATATAATAAAAATCAAACTGGATGCAGCAGTAAATTAAAGAATAGGCGTAAATCTGGAAAAAATACTCCGCAAAATATCTATGATTTTAGATATCAACTTTGGTTAGCTGACGTGGTATTAAAGATTTAAAAAAAGTTATTGTCTTGAAAATTCATTTTTTGAAGTAGAATAGGAATTTGATCATAAAGTGGGCTTTTTATATCTATTAATTCATTCAAGATTTTGTCTTTATTAAAGTGTTGGTCCAAGAAGGTGTATAGGTTTTCAAATTCGGTCCTTAGCCTGCCTTTTTCGATTCTTTTTTAAGATTTTTAAATCCCGTTCTATTGTGGTGAAGTGGTGACTAGTGTCCCTCACGTGGATACTCATTGCAGAAAATTTATTATGTTTTTGGGCCTTAAAGTGTTCTAAGTATCTAGTTTGGAAGGTGCGTCCAGTTTGACCGATATACGAAAAATTACATTGAGAACAATTGCGTCTATAAATTCCTGAGCCTGTGTAGCGGTTATTATTTACGTTGACAGTGTTTTGATTACAAAATATGTTTTGATTTGTGTTCCGTGTTTTGAAAGCGATGTTGACTTCGTATGTATCACTTGCAATTCTAACATTTGGTGAATATTCCTTTTCTAAAACTGTTTCGATTTCTCTTTCCCTATTTCTACCCATGATTATTGGACTTCAGTATATATGAAGGCACTATTTTGTACAAAAATAAAACAAAACTGACACATTCTTAGTATATTAACCGAAAAAATAAAACAAAACTTAACTCACAAACACTCATACGTAATGGGGCGCGCCAGGAGTTTTAGACCGAGTCCGTCAAACAATGTACTCAGGCTGAAACTGAGAAGCATGGGAGGAGGGGTGAATTGTTTATACACACTGATAGTGGACAAGTCCAGTCTAATGTAACGAGAGGATGGAAGCTAACGGTCCGCTACATTAAGAACTATAAACATTTATCTCTGAACCCGGTCAAAAAGACCATGACGTGCCCTCTCCAGGGTTAATCGCGTACATTTTTAAAACTTAAAATAATATGTGAACTCTCATCACGAGCCGCTACACACACTTCAACCTGCCTGCACGCAGTTCCAATGTTCATAAACATGAAAGTATTACTGCTTCTGTTTTTCTTACAGTTTCCAGTTGTTTGTTTCATAGCTCTGTAGGTATCATCATTGATGAGGAGAGTAATAGTATTAAGTTAAGATCCACTTGTCTTGTGTCGTTCTCACAGGTCCACACGAAAGAGTTTCGCTCCATCATGGGCCATATGTTGGACAGGTACGTGAGGTCCACAGTGGTGCCACGATACAGAGACAGCGATGAAGTGGACGGACGAGGGGACTACGAGGAAGAATACAGCTGCAGTCCTCCCAAAATCTGCATGGTGATCATCAGTCTTGTCGAGGTATGTCACTTTGTATAACTTGTGGCTACAACAGGCCTTTCAAATTCAACTACACATCACCATGCTAATTGCTGAATTTTAATGATGAAATTTACTGACTGCTATATGTAGGACTTTATCATCATAGTAAATTTTAAGAATTAAATAAACTAGGGTAAGAAATAACTTATAATTTATATCATTATTCATAGTGAATGTGGTTCATCTAGATTAATACAGTGAGTGATTTATGAATATAAAGTGCTAGTTTCCTACATTATAATCTCACCGTAGTGGTTTGTGGAGCAAGAAAGAATTCCTAGAAGGAAATACTATCTTTCCATATCTTGATATTTTTCCATACTGAATAACAGAGCAGACTACTTCTTCAAAGAATAAACAGAACACGTAATTGCCTGTTCACTGCCATCGTGTCAGGAGTCAGGAAGTTTAGAGCATCAGAATAATAGCACAGAGATATACTGTGACGTCTTTCTAAAGACACCAAAGAGGTTAGACATGACCAACGACAATAACCAACCAAACTCGCCAACCAGTGATAGCTCCACCAAGCAAGATATATGTCCCGTCTGTGACAAGAAAGTAGGTGAAAATGACACAGCCATATCGTGCGACAGCCTATGTCAAAGATGGCACCACCTAGCATGCATTGAATTACAACAAGGACAATTCAACGCCCTGAGATCGACAAGCAAAAAGAAATAGAAACTTCTATGGATGTGCTATAACTGCAAACAAGACTTCACTTTATATAAAGCAGGAAAGAGTGTGCGAAAAGAACTGGAAGACATGCGAACTGATTTTAATAAGAAACTGGGTGACATGATAGAGGCTCTTGCATATGCAGAACTTAGTATGCAACACTTTCATAATGGGACCTGACAAAATCTGGAAAACAAATGCAACCAACTACAAAATAAGAGACAAAACATTACCAAAACAACCACTCACCCAAGAATCTGAAAACTTAGCCATTAGACGAGGGGAAGATACTACAAGAGAAGAAGTTACGCAAGAAGAACCCATTCAAGAAGAATCAACCGAGAATAGTCACCAAAACACACAATACTCCAGACAGGACATACGAAATGCAGAATTAATTGAAGAATACAAGGAAGAGAATGTGAACATGGATAGCATTACCCAAGGAGAACGGAGAGGTCAAAGAAGACGGCAGCGAATCATGATAGGGTCTTCAGTTGAAGGAAACGACTCCATTCAAGCATGAGAAAGAATTGCATGGCTCTATGTCGGTAGACTAGCAAGACAAGTCACAACTGAAAAACTCCAAAGCTACCTCTACAAAAAAGGAATAACAAATAATATAGAATGTGAAGAACTGATCACTAGAGGATTAAATAAAGCTTTCAAGATAGGTTTCCCGATGTACACCTCAGGGAAACTGAAAGAGCAGATTTCTGGCCTCAAGGAGTGGTAGTAAGACCTTTTCGTTTCTCACGTCGCTATTCAAACGGACAGAACAAGGGTGTCAACCTGGACGCACATATGTAAAGAAAACACGCCAATGAACATAAAGAGAACAATTCATGAATGTAAAACGAATCTCCAAAAAGAGTGGGTGAGAATATTATTATGGAACTCTCAAGGAATTAGAAATGCCATCCAACTCGTCCCAGGAGACCTCCTACAGACATACGACTTAGTGATACTAACTGAAACTTTCCTCACATCAGAATAGAGCCACGGAAAGTTTTATTCCGTACACTCTTTTGCGAAACAAGGCGATCGAGGAAGGCCAAAAGGTGGCATAACTGTTCTTCTAAAACCCAAACTAGCTCCCTTTAAAGTGATTCTAAGAAAAGACAATATTTTAGCTGTAGAAACAAAATCATGTAAAATTATAAGTGCATATTTTCAACCAGAATATAAAGAAGAGGATATAACAGATGAACTAGCAACCGCCTTCTATATGTTATCCAGTACAGACACTTCATACTAGCCAGAGATCTGAACTGCAGAATCAATTTAGTGCAAACAAAATCAGAAGCAGTAATAAATTATATAAATGCGGAAGAACTAACTTTAGTTAATGAACGCAGCGAAAAAACTTATATTGGAGTAAACGGCACCAGTACAATAGATCTGGTCTTTAGCAACGCAAGTATAGCTCAACAAAACATCATCACGAATGTAGTTGCGAGAAAACATCTGCCTGTGGATACTACTATAAATCTACCAGGCATACAACAAGCGAATGTTCAAAAGGAAAAGACGAAACTCAGCAGAAGAATAGAGACGGATGCAATTGCCCTCATTGACACGCACTATATACAGCAGGAAATATGGATGGGGAAGTTGGACTCAGTAGTAGCAAACGTGGAAAAGCTCATCAAAGATAACACCGTCGACATTTCTCAACGAAAACCGACGAAAAATCCGTGGTTCAACAAAAAATGCACCCAAGCAAAGAAAGAGGCCTTAACAGCGCTACATAGAGCTATAAAATAACCCAATGCTATTCATTTACATCATTAAAACGATGCCAGGAAACAATACATAGAAAACGTGAAAAGGGCAAAAAGAAGAATTCAAAAAACGTGAAGAACCGAAGATGATAGAAGAAGCAACAGAGAAGTGGTACAAGGCACTAAAAACAAAACAGCCTAATTTCCGAAAGATATACCAATGAATGTATGGGAAGACCATTTAAAAAAAGTCCTTCAAGCACGTGAAACACGACCAAAAGCGACAAATGTTATGGAAGTGCATTTTTAACTTTTTAATCGAACAGAAATAGATAAAGCAATTAAGAACACTCAGAACAATAAAGCCTGTGGACCAGATGGAATTTACTATGAACATATCAAAAGCACGGCGCCATACTTTTTAGACCTATGGAAGGACATCTTTAACGAATGCCTGAAACAAGGTACAGTGCCAAAAATCTGGCGGCAAGCCATGCTGAAGCTGTTGTATAAAGGTAAAGGAGATATTGAAGATCCGAATGCATACAGGGGCATAGCATTAGAATGTACAGCCTTCAAAATCCTAACGAGTCTCCTGAATAACCGCCTATACAAGATGATAGAGAAATTCATCCCTGAAGAGCAGTTCGGTTTCACCAAGGGCAAATCGACTTTACACGCTGTGAAATGTCTTATGGACAAAATTGAGGAAGCCCTGAGGAATCCGAGAGGAAAGCTCCATGTGACCTTCGTGGACTATACCAAGGCATTTGACCTCATAAGCAGATCCATGATAATAGAAAAGCTGGTAGGGTACATAGGGGAAAATTACATCACAAGAATTATTAGGAATATACTTGGGCATAACCTGGTACAGATAGACGACAGTGTTGACCGATCCAGGCCGCTAGAACAGAAAAATGGCGTGCTAAAAGGAGATCCACTTAGCCCATTATTGTTCAATATAGCCACATCAGATATCACCAAATACATCAAAGCAGACGTCAAAATACTGGTCTATGCCGACGATATGGCTCTTATGTCACCCGAGATAACAAAACTTCAAGAAGCCTTTGACCAACTGGAAAAGTGGGCCACCAGAAATGAACTGCAACTTAACGAAAAGGAAACCGTGACAATGACGTTCAGGAAAGGAGCCAGATCAACAGCCAATGACAAGATCACATACAAGAACGAGCCACTATCAGTCGTCCCTCACTTTAAATACCTAGGGATCACCTTGCAGACATATGGAACTGTTTTCACGGATACATGTCAAAGAAAGAATAACAGCCGCAACCTGCTATAAAAAATAAAATATCTACCAAAGATCTCGCTGGCAACCGTAATGGAAGTATTCAAATTGAAAATTACCCCTGTAATAACATATGGCATGGCATTAATTTGGGAGTATCTTACCAAAAGCAATCCAGCAGATATAGAAAAAGTGAAAGCCAAATTCCTAAAAAAAGCTTTATGTGTATCAAAGTATGCCCGATCGCACCTGGTATATGTGCTGGCAAGAGAAACATTTTTCATAGAAGATCTCCGCCTACAACTGCAACTACCCTCTACACCGGCATACCAGAATTTGCTCATAGATCTTCAGAGAAAACGGAAAGAAATATGGCTGGAATTCTACTCTACAGACGCTATGTTAAACAGTGAATGGAAAAAGCCCGGATATGAACTTAGAAATGTAATGACACGATTTGCTGTTCATGGATTTCACCACCGGATATGCAGCAGAGCCAACTACCATGAACCAAACGAATTACAGTGTTTATGCAAATTGTGTGGGAAAAGCTGTGAGAGGTCCACGCAATGTTATGCTGGAAAACATTAGTGTCAGTGACTAAATTCTGCCTCGATGCAAATGAGAGCTAAATTTATTTTCTTTGCACATTGTGCGAATCTTTTTTATTAATAAAAGTTATTTTTTATTCACTAACGTTAATTTTTACAATTATTATAAAAACTCTTATTACAGTATCTATAAATTATGAAATTAATAAATAAAATGATCATGTTTTTATATTTTAAGTGAATATTAATTCATTAAAACATAAAAATAAATGAAATAAGGAATCCAATGAATATTTATGTACACATGTGTTTGTTATAGATTGTTATGCCTTTCATTGTTCAGTCTGGAAACCTCTCTGAATTTATTAAGCTCTTCCAAGGGGACCCTAACGTGTCATATAGAAGTGGGACTATGCTATCCCCATTAGTCTTAGGCTTACTTACCTCAGTAAATGCTGTGAAGCAGGATGCTACCCACCAGTGGTTTGTATAGTCATAGTCACCTCAACACAAGTCCAGAAACTCACACCACGAACCATCAAAATTTACGTGCGTGGTATCTAACGTCCACTGAGTGAACAAATTTATACCAAGTACACAGGTTCAAACCTGGCAGAGGTAGTCAGATTTTTGAAAGGCGGAAGAAATCCGTTCGACACTCCATGTCGTACGATGTAGGCATGTAAAAGATCTCTGATAGCATGTTTGGTGTTTACCCGACAAAATTAATTAAAACTCAGCCATAAACTCCACGTTACTCTGCCAGACGGCAGCTAAAGCTGTAATCCAAACAAAAAAACTTTAAAATACTTGGCCATATTATCTCTAACTTAACATTTGGTTGGATTATATGTAACCAAATTGAATAGTCCAACTGGTGACTCCTTAAAAGAAAAGAAAATTTATGCATATATGCAAGAGAGATTCAGTTTAATCTGCCATCTAGTAGGCTTGGAGGAACGAGCAGGCAGCCTGCACACTAGTTGAGGCCATATGATTATGGTTATACCCCTAAATACCCTTACAACCACATGAAGAGGTTTGTTACCTTTATTTACAACCTCGTTAGTGTGATAACTCCAGTGAAGATCTCTTCTTATATGAACATCTAGGTACTTTCATCCCATCAAACAAAGTTATTAAAATGTGGAGGACTATTCCTCGTGTACTACCTGACTTTTCACCCCGTTTACCATCATACCATTGTCCGCTGTCCATTGAACATTTGGATGACTGCCCAGTTGTATATTTTAACATGGGGGCGAGAAGCAAGTAAATAAATACACGTCTGGCAGAGTTTACTCTAAAATATATTAATTAACATTAATTGCTAAACAATTACACAGTCACTCTAGTTCATTTTCTCTGTTCAGTCTAACACGAGCTAAAACATTTACACTACAGTCACTTCTCCAACTGTCTCTCTGACACTAAGCCTGAACCAGAGTAGCGGTTGCACACTTCAGAGGTTACGCGCATGCACAGAGTCTCATGAATCTGTACGCAGTACAGGGTTTGCACACAAACGACAGTATTCACACGCTGTCCCCGGCTACAATGTTTTTCCTCGTGGCTCAGCTACACGCACCACCCTTCCCTCTCAATCCCTTGCTGAGAGTTGCCTGCAGTGAGAAGAGGGCGGCGTAACTCGGTGATGTCGCCAGCTGATGGGAACTAGGCTGACTTGCTCCACCCAAGGCTGCGCTTTAAAATGGCAGACATAGTCACAATATCCTCTTAAAAAGTAATCAGTAAATCCATCAAACAGTTTTGTCAAAGTCTTCTTGCACTTGCTCACAATCATGCAGCTCATTGACTATGTACAAGTTGCTGTACAGAAATGTCTTATGGCGACGATGGGACAGGAAAGGTCCAGGACTGAAAGGAAGTGGCAGTGGCCTTAATTAAGGTACATCCCCGGCATTTGCCTGCTGTGAAAATGGGAAACCATCTTCAGGGCTGCCAACAGTGGGGTTCGAACCCACTATCTGCTGAATACTGGATACTGGTCGCACTAAAGCAGCTGAAGTTATCGAGCTTGGTCCTCTACTACTACTTATAGATAGATAGATAAATGTCTTTATTGGTGTAGTTAAGGCCATTAGGCCTTCTCTTACACTAAACCAATTTGTACGTAGAATCAAAGTTAACACTACCGTAATTAATACTAAGTATAGCACAGTTAAAGACAATCTAAATACTTTATAACAGAAATAAAATTCCACCCCAGTGAGATAAACATACTTACATCAACAACAATAATAATAGGCCTAATAATAATAATAATAATAATAATAATAATAATAATAATAATAATAGCTAGTGGTAATAATGTACTAACACTATCAGTAAAGTACTAGAAACGCACAGTTCATTCGTATCCTCCTGTACCTCTTAACGCTCTTTTAAATGACCATGTGGTTGGTATTCCTCTGACGTCATCCGGTAAACGATTCCATTCTTGGGCGGCAAACACAGAAAATGAGTTATTATATGTTGCAGTTCGATGGTGAGGAATGACGAGCAGGTTTGATGTTTTAGCCTGTGTATCTCTGCTATGCACATTTGAGAAATAATGGAAACGCGAAGAAAGGTAAGATGGGGAAGATGTAGTAAGGACTCGGTGGAGGAGAGACAGAGTATGATGATTACGGCGAACGTGGAGTCGCGACCACTCTAGTTCTAGGAAAGATGATGACACGTGGTCATATTTTCTTAGATTGCATATATACCTCACACATGCGTTTTGAGCGCGTTGTAGCCTTAGGGACAGCAGTGCCCTCACATCATTGAAAACAACATCGCAATAGTCGAAATGTGGCGTTACAAGAGCCTCGATTAATTTCTGCTTAAGTTTTATTGGAAATATGTATTTATATTTATATAAAGAATGAAGAGCAGAGAAACCCTTTTGGCAGATATGTAAGATATGTCCAGACCAAGTCATGCGTTTGTCCATGATAACGCCGAGGTTCTTCACTTGCGGTACAAAAGGAATTGCAACATTCTGAAGGATTACTCTTGGCAATGGACGTTTATTGATACTTGCCATTTGATTCTGATGGCCAAGAAGGATTACTTGTGACTTTGTAGGGTTCAGTGGCAGGCCGTGGGCAGCAGACCATTCACTAACAGTCTGTAAGTCAATGTTTAGTAAGTCTATATTTTCCTGAAGGTCTTGTGCTGTAGAGTCTGTGTAGAGTTGAAGGTCGTCAGCGTACATGTGGTATTTGCAATGTCTTAAATTCGATGATATGTCATTCACAAAGAGTGCGAAAAGAAGAGGTCCAAGTACAGAGCCTTGAGGGACTCCTCTATTCACGTGGCGCCATGAGGAAACAATTCCATTATTACCTTTCACACATTGTTGACGTCCGTGAAGATAGGAATGCATCCAAGCAATCGTACTCCGAGAAAAATGTAGAGCCTTCAGTTTTACAAGTAATATGTCAATGTCTACTCTGTCAAAAGCTTTACTATAATCTAGTAGTACTAGAACTGTGACTCGTCCTCTCTCTATTTCTTGTCGAATGTCCTCAGTCACTTTGAGTAAGGCTGTAGTTGTACTATGTCCTTGTCGGAAACCGGACTGGAAAGGATTAAGGAGATTGTGCGTTTGAAGGTACTCTGACATTTGTTTATGGACTATATGTTCTAAGATTTTAGATAAAGCTGATAAAATACATATTGGATGATAGTCTCCCTCGTTCAAAGGCGTTTGACTTTTCGGAAGAGGTAGCACAATAGCCTTCTTCCAGAGAGTTGGATATGTGGAGTATAGCAGAAAGAAATTGATTATATGGGTTAAGGTTGGTAATATAAAATCAAGAATTAGTTTGACCATGTCAGTCCCAATGTCATCAATTCCTTTCACTTTTGTGCTTATCCTAAGGACTGCTTTCCTGACTTGGAGGGGTGTCACGTGACTGAAATAGAATTTATCTCTGTCAGGGGTGGGGTGTGTATCGTAATGGTTCATAAGTTTCTGTTAGTCAACAGGTTGTACTGCAGAGGAACTAGCAATAAAGTACTCGTTAAGAGCCTCGAGAGGTACTGTAATTTCGTCTTTGTTTTTGTTCTTCGTAAGTCCAAGGTTATTAATAGATTTCCACAATGTCGTCGCTGTTCTACCATTAGGCTTAATTAAACTGTAAGCGTGCCGCAGTTTAGCATTCCGTATTTGTTGTGTTGTCTTGTTTCGTAACTTCCTATATTCGTCAAACTTTTGTACAGTAGGGTCATTTTTATATTGTCTGTGGGCGCAGTCTCTTTGTTTCATTAGTTGTCTAATGTCGTCATTTAACCACGGGGAGGGTTCTTTAGATATTGTCGCTCGCCGCTTTGGGGCATGCTTGTCAAATAACTCCGTTACTTTGCTGTTAAAGAAGGTGACTTTGTCATCTAGTTTGTTTTATGTCGTTATGTTATGCCAGGGTATGTTGCTTGCGTCCTGGAAGAGTCTATCTTTATTTATATTTTTCAATGGTCGATAGGTAATAAATTTCTGGGAGCGTTTCGGTGGTCGGAGGTTATACGAGATGTATATTGCGTCATGTGCAGAAATACCAGGTACAGAGGTTTGACCAACATTGAGAACTCTGTCTGAATTGCTGGTAACTATAAGATCTAACAGAGTGTGCGAATGAGATGTGTGGCGAGTTGGAGAGAGAGGCAAAATGTCCATATTATAGGATTGAAACAATGTTTTAAGTCGCGTGTTTTCGGGAGAAGTTACGTCAGTTAAGTCCGTATTAAAATCTCCCATAATTATTGTGTGGGGGTAGTCTGGCAGCAGTTCAGTTAAGTCAGCTTCATAGTCTTCTAAATGGCCTATATTCGGAGGTTTGTAAACTACTCCTACAAGTGCTTTAATCCCGTTCGCTGTTATTTCTACGAACATGTATTCTGGTTTTCTCTCATACCTGCCTGGTGAATGACCTAACATTTTGGGTTTGAGGCTGGTTAAGAAATAGCCACATACCCCTCCACCTCGCTTGTGGGTGCGGTCATTTCTCAGAAGCGAGTATCCTTCAAGTTGACACAAAGAAGACGGGCTCTTATCTGTCAACTATGACTCAGACACTAGTAGGACATGGAAAACAAATGGGGTGAATATTTCTGTAAGTTCATCCATTCGATTGACAGCTAATAAGCTTTGGCCATTTATATGGCAGACGTGAAGAGCTCTAGGATGTTGCGAGACGAAGTTCTTAAGAATGTTAGCGGTACTTTGGTCAGGGTTGGAACTAGAGGGTGGGGGGAGTGGACACAGCGGGAGGAAAGGAGAGGATATATGGTCTGGTGGCTGCTGAGATAGACAGGTGACGTCAGAGGAATGTCCATTGTGACTCGTGACAGTAACCAACTTGGTAGAATGTAAGTCACCAAAATAAACAAATAAACACGAGGGGCTAGGAGGAAATTATCGTTAACTGAAGTACAAGGGTGCAGGTAATGAATTAACTGTGCATAAAATTACCTAATATTTTTAAAGCACAACTAAACTAGGGGTGTCTTGTCTTAAATTAGTGACGTATATATTACTGGTAAAGCATTGAAACGATTTAAAAAATATTACATTAATAATAATCATAAAAAATAAGAACGAGAATACACGTATTTGGTTAATTTCAAAAGTTAATTAAAATTAAAAATGAAGTGTTACGAATAGGAAAGGTGTATACAAATATAGTAATACTGAAATATCAAAGTTACAGTTCAGAGTAGTGGGCAACGGAGTTTCATAACTATGGAAAATAATGTTATCTTAATATTTACAATGTGATGTGTTCCATCCGTGTTGCTCGGATTTTGCTGCCGTCTGGTTTGCGAATGATGACCGTGCAGTCCTTGGTCCACACGTTACGCTCCACTGCTGCACGAAGGATGCTCAGCCGGCAGGTCGTCAGATCTTCCCGGATGGTGACCCCACTTCCTTTAAGCTTCCTCTTGTTATGAAACAGTCTGCTGCGGTCTCTGTATGACACAAATTTAACTATTATTGGGTGAGGTTTCTGCCCCGCCTTTGGACCAACACGGTGGCTGCGCGAAATATCGGCTAACTGAATGTCAACTCCTATTTTTCGTGCAACATCCAGTACAAGATGGTCAGTGTCTTCCCCTTCAGTCTCAGGCACAACAAACACTCGCAGATTGTCTCTCCTCTGGTACTGCTCGAGGTCATCAGTCCGAGAGATAATTTCTTCTTTAGACGATGTCCTTAGCTCCTCCAAGCTTTGCCTCAATTTTTCAATTTCACTGTCCTTTAAACTAAGTTGTTTTTTAAGTTCCTCGTTCAAAGTCTTGAACTCGGACAGTGCCTCCTCCACTCTATTTAAAATTTTAGTTTCTATGCTGGCTGCAACCGCATCGGCTAGCACCTTTGCTACGTCCGGCTCCTGGAGTACGCGCCGAATGGTGTCCTCCACGCTAGGGTTGGCAGCACTTCCTCTGTTCAGTGGTAAGCAATCGTCTACATTTCGCATATCAGTGTTATACGCTGTTAAAAGAAGTAAAAAAACACAATGGTTCCACCTGATCTATACTGTTTATTTGCCTAAGGCAATTTAAAAACTGTAGAAAATGCTTCGTCCAAATTGTACCCATCTTCAGCTACAAATGTTAAGGCGTAATGTACAATTAACAAGGACAGATTTTACTATCTTAACACCCGGGAGACTGGAGTGGGACATTGATGATGATAATGTTAACACACAGATTAATTTTTTAAACTTAATTATACTAAAAAGTACGTTTCATGAAAAAAGGGTGGGGGTGTGTGTGTTCTTGGATGGAAAGGGAATATGGCACATGAATTAATTCTCACTAAAATATATTGTTAATAAAAATAGCTTAACACTATAAAGTTTACCATTGTCACTGTTCATGTGTTATGTAAAAATTTCTTGATAAAATCTTCATAGCAAATTAGGTACAATTTATCTATTTATTTATTCACAAAGCACAAGATACAGCTACACTGAGCAAATTTCACTTGCACTGTCAACAGACTATTTAACAAATGTAAACTTCCAAAATAAAATATAACAAACATAACAAAATATAACAAGATCAGGTACACAGCCTACTAATAACAACTGTCCAAATCAAAAACCATGAGAATGTCCATGTTCATAGCCAAGTCGTCGTGGGTCAAGATGACGGTATAATCCCTTCACATGAACTTGTCTTTAAGAGACTATTTACACTCTTCTTGAATATACTTTTATTTGATGCTATATCAAGCTCTTGTCCCCTATTAATATTGTTGAAGAGTGTTGGGAGGCGGATTAGGAAAGATCGTTGAAGTATTGAGTGCTGAGTGTGGGGAATGTGGAGGAGGTCTTTCGTTCTGGTGGAGCGGGAAGGAACACGGAGAGAGAAGAGTGAGACAAGATGTTCTGAGCGGTAATATCCATTTAAGATCCCGTAGAGAAAACTCAGGTCAGCTACCTGTCGCCTGATGTGCAGCGGTGACATATTAATTGCCATTAATGCCTGCTGCGTAGACAGATTTCTGAGCTTGGGGTTTCTGTTCCTTACAATTGCAGCAAAGAAGGACACTGCTCTGTCTAACTGCTTAGTATTGGAGGAGGCGGCTGTTGTCCAAATCGGAGAGCAGTAGTTTAAGAGTGGTTGAATGATCGTGAGGAAGAAGTGACGAAGAGCAATGGGGTCAGAAATTTCTGTGAAGCAATAGAGAATGCGTAGTAATTTCATAGCCTTGGTTGTATATGTTTCTATGTGGGTCTTAAATTGTAATTTTGTATCGAATATTACCCCTAGGTCACGCTGTTGCGTAACTACGGTGATGGGCTTATCGAGTAGGTAATATGACGTCGGTAGAGGAGATTTACATAGTGTTATGATCATGTGGCTGCATTTTTGTGGATTGGGGATAAGTTTCCAAGTACGGCACTAGTTCGAGAGGGCATTAAGTGAGGACTGTAGCAGAGCTGCATCTGCTGGATTCCTGATCTCCCTAAATATCTTGCAGTCGACAGCAAAGAGTAGGGTATTCGGTGTCTCGTTGAGTTCGGACTGCAGATCGTCCATAAACAAAGAAAACAGCAAGGGGCCAAGAGTACTGCCTTGTGGGACACCGGAGGTGACTGGTAACCATGAGGATGAAGTGCCTGATATTTCCACTCTCTGCCAACGGTTATGTAGGAAGCCAGCAAGAAGGGTCAGAAGACTGCCATGTATATTAAATCGTTCGGAGAGTTTATGGAGCAACAGAGTATGGTCTACAGAATCGAAAGCTTTCAAAATGTCTACGTAGCAGATATCCAGCTGTGATTTAGCTGGAATGGCATGTGATGCAAAGCTATGCAGAGCGGCCAGGTTTGTTAGACAAGAGCCACCTGCTAGAAAACCATGCTGCTTGGTTGAGATATACGGCAAAGTGAATGCGAGGAGACGCCGGTGTATAATTTTTTCAAAGATAAAGGATAGTGTGGGGAGAATAGAAATTGGTCGGTAAGATGAAACATTAAATTTGTTGCCAGATTTGAGAAGTGGAACAATATTTGCCTGTTTCCAGGTAATAGGAAAATAGCCCGCGGCAAAACATCTGTTAAATAATTTAGAGAGAGGGACGCAAAGAGTGCTGGCAGTATTTTTTAGGAAAAGAGGACCTATAGTGTCAGCACCGGTAGCTTTGTTGGTACGAAGAGTTTGAAGAAGGTTATGAACTTCACTTGGTGTGGTAGTTATGCTTGATAGGGTTCTGTTTGAAGCTGTACCAATGGGAGGGAGCAGTTGGTTTTGTAAGGGAGGGGAGAAATTGGAGAAGAAATACCTGAACAGTTCATTGCGATCGGCGCCGTCTGCTGTTGCATCATGGTTCACGCTGACAGGAATCCGCTCCGTCCTTCTCCGTGTGTTGATGAGACTCCAGTAGCGCTTGGGATTATTGCGGAGGTTTTCAGCGACAGTGTCTACGTGTCTTTTGTAGTCTCTTCTGACCATAAACCTCGCGTGGTGGCGGATTTTAACGAAGGTATTGTGAGTATGTGTGGGTTAGGGAAGTCTTTCCATAGGCGCCAAGCTCTCTTCTTATTAAATAGTATCAGTCTGGTCTCTTGTGATATCCAGTGTTGATATTTGCTGGTAGTAGCCCGTTATGCAGGTACGAAGTCTTTAATTGCAGCTTGCAGCCAGTCGTACAGCAGGTCAAGAGCCGATTTGATATCAGCTAATTGTTACAAGTAATGAAAATCATTTTAATTTCCGTATTGAAAGAATCTCAATAATAATATAAGAAAATTTATTGGACTCCAACCTATTCAATACATTACAGGATGTTAACATTTTTAGTTAAACATCGTTAAAATGGAGACATGTTTCGCCCCCTATGTGGGGCATCATCAGTCATATCAAAGCACCTCAAAATTACACCAGACGTCTGGTTGGGACTTATGAACATGATATGCGAGAGAGAGTACATTAAAAAACACTTACAAGGTCTTATCTTAAACGAAATAACAAATTGACTAGTTACACATAGTAAAATACGTTAGTGGTTCTTAACATTAAAAACGAGGCCATCACATGTATAGTATAAAACAATGAAGGTAATTAAAGTCTATTTGATGTTGAATTCGAAGGTAGTTTTACGTAGTATATATAAATGTTGTAAAATAAAATACAATTTACAATTACTGTACACTTATTTATAATTGTATTTTATTTTCCAACTTTTATATATACTGCGTAAAACTACCTTCGAACTCAACATCAAATAGACTTTAATTATCTTCATTGTTTTATACTGTACATGTGATGGCCTCGTTTTTAATGTTAAGAACCACTAACGTATTTTACTACGTGTAACTAGTCAATTTGTTATTTCGTTTAAGATAAGACCTTGTAAGTGTTTTTTAATGTACTCTCTCTCGCATATCATGTTCATAAGTCCCAACCAGACGTCTGGTGTAATTTTGAGGTGCTTTGATATGACTGATGATGCCCCACATAGGGGGCGAAACATGTCTCCATTTTAACGATGTTTAACTAAAAATGTTAACATCCTGTAATGTATTGAATAGGTTGGAGTCCAATAAATTTTCTTATATTATTATCAGCTAAGTGTACGATTATTTAGTGTCCTTTAGAACACTATTCTTGTTGTTGTGTTTTGAAAGGGAGCTTCTAATGTTCCCATTGTCTTGTTGAGAAATCTTGTGACTCTCCTGTATTTGACTGCTGGCAATTTAGATGGTGGCTTGTAAGCTGTTCTGCAATCAGGAAGAAAGGAAAGTGTATAAACACGTGTGTGAATGACTGTTGTAATATTAAGATGTGGCTGAGTTACTTATCTAATATACGAAGGGAGTTCAATATATAACGCAGGTTGGTTTTATTGAGGATTCAAACACACCATGTTATTCCCCAATCCTTTTGCTACAATACCCTATTTTTCAACATAATCTCCATTTAATGCTACGGCCTTATGCCACTGTAATGCGAGGGCCTGTACGCCTGCATGGTATCACTCGACTGGTCGATGTCAGAGCCAACGTCGTTCTGCATCGATAACTTCTCCATCATCCACGAAGTGCTTCCTGTGGAGTGCATCCTTCATTGGGCTAAACAGATGAAAGTTGAGGGCCAGGGTGTAGGGTGGATGAGGAAGAATAGGCCACTTCAGTTTTGAGAGCTCCTGTTGGGTGCGCAGACTTGTGTGAGGTGTTGCATTGTTGTGGAGAAGGCTCACCGTGTTCTTGTCCAATGCCAGGTCTCTGTAGACAGTCTGCAAGTGCCTATGAATATCTGTAATGCCCTGGTTTTCCACCAAATGAAACTCAATAAGTACTCTCTTTTTCGTACGCACCTCCATTACAGATGCCATTTTGAAGGCTAGTTATAGTGCTGCTATCTATCGGAAATTAATGAAACTCTACAAGACGAAGCAGGAATATCCAAAGATGCCCCAAACAAAATTAGAATATTTTAAAACCGAAATTGGCCGAGAAATAAAATGTGTTGCATTATATATTGAATGCCTCTCATATTTTTGAAGAGCGGTTCCACAGTCCGTCCTTAGCTCTCTGCCTAGTGTTGTACTGGTGCGTATGAGCAGAATCTTGTTCACTACAGCAGCGAGGCAGAGAAGCAGAGGAGGGGGAGAGCGTCTTTAGCTGTCTCATTATTTGTTACTGCTTGCAGGGAGAGAACTCCATGTTGTGACCACTGCCGATCTAACGTTATAATATTGTTCGCCGCAAAGTTGCATTCCATTCCCAAATCTCTCAAATGAAGTAAAGAAGGTCATACGAAGGATTTTTATACTCCATAACTTCATCCAAATTATTTTCTTTATTATAATGTTTAAATGTATGTAGAAAATCTTGTAATTATTCATTAGCCTGCTCAATACTAACGAATTTGTGACCTGTTGCGTTTTTATGAGCTCCCATTGCTGAAAATCGGTTATGCCTTATTGCATCAACTTGTTTTTGGTATCTAATAAAACTGCATCCAGACTGCCCGTTGTATGACATTTCACACTGTGAGCACGTTAATCTGTCGATTCCTGAGTTGAGAAATTTTTTCATTTCTAGATTATTAACCGAATTCTGGTTCAAAAGCCTATGTTTTTTTTTGTTTTAGTTGAAAATGCAACTTTATAATTATGCTTATTGAACAGGTTTGTTATCGCATATATACTGGGATTATGGTAGGTCTAGGAAATGGTCCCAAAAGGCGAAGAACCTACAGTTGATCAACGGCATTAGGATGCGGAAGGCAATGGGAAACCACTGCATTAAAGATCCTGAAGGATATCCCTTTAAGTTCATATGGCATGGCTGTGTTTAATTATTCAGAGTTTCTATTCCCCCATTCGTATCACCGGGGAGAATGCTTTGATCAAAGTGTACGACAACAAAGTTCAAATTGAACACATCAGATGGCACAACTGCACTTCAGAAGATAATTTCCATGCTGCAACATCACGTTCGGAGCTGGTTATGTGGACCGCGAACCTCCGCTTGGAGAAGGCGTCTCAAGAAGAAGAAGGTAAATTTTACATACATCTCAGTGGGTAGGGTCTGACACATCCCACTCTGATGAGTCTAGTGTCAGACCTAAGACGAAACACTGGTTAATAGAGCAAACGCCTGAAAAGCCTTACATCTGATCTGGTTTTGATTCTGCAATAAGATTAGTTTGCTGTTTACTAGTAATTTACCGGGCGAGTTGGCCGAGCGGTTAGAGGCGCACAGCTGTGAGCTTGCATCCGGGAGATAGTGGGTTCGAATCCTACTGTCGGCAGCCACAAAGATGGTTTTCCGTGGTTTCACATTTTCACATCAGGCAAATGCTGGGGCTGTACCTTAATTAAGGCCATGGCCGCTTGCTTCCAACTCCTAGGCCTTTCCTATCATCGCCATAAGACCTACCTGTGTCGGTGTGACGTAAAGTCACAAGCAAAAAAAAAAAAAAAAATTACTGATTATTTTATTAACAGCCTTAAGATTGAATCCATTGAAAAGGGCCTGTTAGCGGATAAAATTGAGTTCTTTCTCAAGAGAGGAATCATGAATGCCCTGTTAACAAAACTGAAGTAAGCTGATCTTTTTTTAGCATTAGGGTGCAAGGAACTATTTTTTTTATGGTATTTAAATCAAACGTGGGTTTTCTGTAAATCTTAAAGGAAAAGTTATTACTTTCCCATTTCACGGTTATATTAGAAAATTAAGGGAACCCTTCTCTCTTCGTTCTCTAACGTGAATTTAATGTTCATATCTAAATTGTTTATGATGTTTAGGATTTTGTTGCTATCATAAGTCTCCTCTCTGGCTCCATGGTTAAATGATTAGCATGCTGGCCTTTGGTCACAGGGGTCCCAGTTCGATTCCCGGTAGGGTCGGGAATTTTAACCATCATTGGTTAATTTCGCTGGCACGAGGGCTGGATGTACTTGTTGTCTTCATCATTTCATCCTCATCATGACGTGCAGGTCGCCAACGGGCGTCAAATCAAAAGATCTGCACCTGGCAAGCCGAACATGCCCTAGGACAGTCCCGACACTAAAAGCCATACGCCATTTCATTTTTTTCATTAAGTCTCCTGTCTATTAATGCGTAGACTTCATCCACATAACATGTCCA
Source organism: Anabrus simplex (assembly GCF_040414725.1). Classification (NCBI taxonomy): domain Eukaryota; kingdom Metazoa; phylum Arthropoda; class Insecta; order Orthoptera; family Tettigoniidae; genus Anabrus; species Anabrus simplex. Next base: position 218,807,185 of record NC_090279.1, on the reverse strand, counting down.
TATATCTAAACCTTCTATCTTTCCAATAATATGAGAATGTTTGAGGTAATCGAGATAAATATTCGCCAAAATGCCGGTACTCCCATTGGGAGGCCTTTCTGGCAATAAATTTTATTATTAAATGAAAAATAGTTATGTTTGAGTACAAATTTAAGGATACTTACAAAGTCTTTTATTTAGGTTTGCCGACTCCATTGTGTTCCTGCAAATTCTTCTTAATAATGGTAATTGTTCTTTCACAAGAACATGGGAATACGTGTCTTTGATGTCGAAGGAGCAGGTGGTATGAAAGGAACTTACTTTGAAATCTCTAATTTTCTTGCAGAAATCAATTGAATTTTTAATTGGATTCTTGTCGTGGAAAGAATAATTAAAGGTTAAAAACTTATGTTTATACTGGAAAACTTTATATGTAGGACTGTGTTGATAATTTATAATAGGTTTAATGGGGATATGCATTTTCTTTATGTAATTTTGGTGGTGCTTTAGCCTTTGGGATCTTCGGATTCATGCAATCCAGCTTTTTTACCTCTTGCTTATTAAAAATAAAAGAAGCTTTCTTGACAAGCTCTTTTCGATCTAAAAAATAATAATGTTATTTGCTTTACGTCCCACTAACTACTTTTACGGTTTCTCTTTTAGATCTTTTTGCGTACGTGAGGTGGGGGTCCCCTCTCTTCAATCTTAAATTTGTTGCTGTTAAAAACGTCTCTGTTTTTCTAAGTATGCGACTTTATCCAGAATTACTAATGATCCCCCTTTATCAGCCTTAGTTACTATTAATTCATTCTGTTTGATCTTAGTTTTGAGATCCTTATGCAACCTCCTCTTTTTTTTTTTTTTTCCTCCCCGGAGAAGATTTAAAACCTTTAATAAGAGTTGGAATTTTCTTTTTAACTTTGTGTTGCATGTCGTCTTGGGACTCAAGTGGGAAAGTTTGAATTACTGTTTCTACTTCTACTTAAGTTGTGATGAGCTCTGTATCCCCATTAGTACTTGGCCAATTATAATTGACCTTGCTCTAGTGTTTTGATTCCTTCTTCCATAAAAGTGACCTTAGAAAAGTTTCTTACGGATGGAGGATAACTATTGAGATCCAAAGTTATACTAGAAAGTGGCATCTTCTTTTCTTTTCAACTATCTGTACCTATTCATCAACCGCATTAATTTGTTATTTAATGAGATATGTTTCTTATCCATTATACTGGTTAACCAAATCTGGCTTAAAAGGGAAATTAAGTTTTTGTATCAGGAAAAAAAAAAATGTGAATCACAAAATATATTTGGCTCACCTTTCTGTTTCTTAGAATGGGTATCTTATCAAAGACATTGTGAAGTAAAATTAATCATTGTAACCTTGAAGAGTCCTTAGTGAGGGTGCAGGTTTCGATACCATAGGTTACGATTGATATGAAGTACTGATTGAACATCACCCGCTTTGATTTTGTTAGTACTTTGGGACCCCAGAGGAGTGTTCTTACTTGCTGATAGAAGTGAGTTCTTTTGCACTCTATTCGCCACCTCTTTTGTGGCTAGTGTCTCGAGAAATAAAACTTCCGAGGTATGTAAAGTTTTGCACACTTTCCAGTGGATGGTCTCCTAGCGAGATGTTCAGTGGTCACACCTCTGTTTATTGCCATTGCTACTGTTTGGGTTTCACTTGTCTTGAGATTGAATGTCAGTGATGGAGAGTTGGGTGATAATATGAACAAGTATTAACAAATAATGATGCAAGTTTATGCAACGTAAACAATACTGTAGATACACACACATGATTTAAGTGATTTGATAGAATCTGAGGATGTTCTTGTAGAACGTAACATGTCATTCTTTGTGTAATAGTGTGTATTTATTTGTACAGGTATGTTTATAGTGTTATAATTTATACTGACATTTTTGTGTGATTGACAGACTGCAAAGTTTTTTGTTACATTTTACTAAGTCGACACTGGAAAGTATGGTTTCCTTCTAAACAAACTCCATCCATTGCTGCGTCTATGTACCAAGTTATTTGTTATTCGTCAGATATGCTCACTACCCTACAGTCCCTGTCTTACGTGTTACTTTGAGTTGAGTCTTTAGAATATACATACTGGCCTTCTGTCGTAGTTTTCAGAGCTCCTCTTCATATCCAAGGACTTGTGTGTTTCTCTCTTCAGATTGCCTTGTTCGCCTGGGATGCCTTCAAGGATGATAAGACCGATGCTAACGGGCCTGTTGCTACGGCTCTCCTCTACGACCCCAAGAGACGATATGAAGCGTGGAGGTATCTGACCTACATGTTCGTCCATGTCGGGTAAGAATGAGCTGTGTCACCTCGACTTAGTATTTGTCCTGCAATCACTTAAATGATTCTAGTTTAAAAGCTTTGGTCTTATTACTCATAAATATGTTGTTATCGCAAATCACTCTGGGCAGTATGTTAGAAACAAAACAATCAGGGAAAGGTATTTTCTTCTGGCTTAGGCGCCAGTTCTGAAAATTAGGCACTACAGTAATACAAATACAGTGTATTACATAGGCCTACGTGCTTTGGTCTTGAACTATAGTTACTGGTATAAAAAGTACAAACTTAAAGTTAGTGTACAGATTACAACTAAAGAAGTTGTACAAAGCAGCAGTGCGTGTTTTGTGTGCTGTATTTCCATGCACACATTTTGTAGTTTGAGCACTGAATTACCAATTTTTACTGCTCTGAATGGGTCAGAATTCTCTAATGATGGACCATTCATGTTAATAAACATTAAATTATTGAGATCATCTGACCCCATAAATGACCACAAATTGTTATTTATTATGATCATTAAACTAAACACTCTGTCATGACTCAGGTAGCACTGACACAATGCAAAGCAACTTGCATAAACTCAGTAATCTGTCTATTTTTTGACACAAAGATAACTTATTTTCTCCAAATTTGTCTAGTTCCTTCCAGTCTGGCACATTTCAGTGTATGTTCTCCCTTGAGAAACATCACCTCAGCGTGTCTTGCTTCATCTTGGACCAACACTTCTTTAACACCTTGAAGAGAAGAACTGGTATTACTATTCTACCCTTGTTATTGCCTTCTCCTAACTGAGTGGAATTACATATACTAGACATTCAAAGTAAATTTGAAACGTTAACTTTATCCGTTAATAATTTTATCATAATTTGTTTTTAATCCATCCACATAAGCAGGCCTACTGGCAGGTAAAAGTGGGAATATCAACATCAGAAAAACGTAGGTACTAGACTCGTATTTCCAGTCACCATGGAGACCTGGGGCGCAGGATTTTCTGAGCCCTGGTTATAATAAAACAAGGAGGAATTAAATATATACTGGAATTTTAATTTTACATTTTAGGGATTCAGTCAAGAGATGCAAAAGCAACACATCACTTCTTTGTATAATCTCCTAATTTTACAAACATTTCCCCCATTGAAATGACAGGTTTTTTATTTCATTATTGAAGAAAGAATGGGGACATGTTTACAGCTAGTTGCAATGAATTGCTCTCCTCCCAATGCCACTTTCAGTGATCCAAACAAATGATAATCGCAGGTGAATCAATGTGGGCGCTATGGAGCTTTTGCATTGTCTAAAACTTGCCATTGGTAGGAAGCATTCACTCTTCTCTGTTTACAGAGGAAATTGAAAATGCCCATGTAGTCCCAAAACTCAGTTGCAAGGACCTTTCCAACTGACAAACGTCTCTTGGCCTTCATGGACGCAGCTTCCCCTGTCTTCCACTATTCCATGCTCACTTGTTTGGATTTGTGGGTGCAATGATGGACCCAGGTTCCATTACTGGTGATGACACGGTACAAGAAATCCCCTCTTTCTTCCTTGTAGCAAGTCAGGAGCTTCTGAGCACGTGTTCGTTGCTCGGTAAGGAGATGGGTAGTCCAGGTCATCCCATAACTAATTGCTCATGCAATTTTGCAGTTTTCTCAGAATTTCAGCTGGTTCAACGCCTTCTTTGGTGAGATACTTCATGACAATATTCTTTGCACAATGGACGCTCGCTCGTCTTGCTCATGGGTGAGAGATCAGCTTCATGTACCCGCACAGTAGTTCATTTGCTGGGTGAAAGGATGGATGCGAAGAGAAACAGAGATAAAATGATCACTAAAAGCTCAATTCTTTTCTTCCTGTAAAATAATTTTTTTTGCTATGTGCTTTACGTCGCACCAACACAGATAGGTCTTATGACGTTGAGACTGTAAAAGAAAATATATTTTCATTATACCTGGAAAAGTACCACAATGTGGTAGTGTTGTTGGGGAAACACAATATGTAGCTGTCAGCTTGCATTCGGGAGATAGTGTTTTCAAACCCCACTGTTGGGAATCTTGAAGATGGTTGTCCCATTTTCACACCAGGCAATCAAAGCCACAGTCAATTCCTTAGCAAGTTGAGGAAGAGGACATTCTGAGAACTGGTGTTTCTGATAAACTTGTTTCTGCTTGCCAGCTTCATCAGGAGAGTGGACGTCAGCACTCAATGATCGCTAGTCTTGATGTGGGAAGTGTGGGTGGATAAAGACAGAAAAAATAAGAAGACAAAGATACAGATGAATATAGAAGGTAAAAGACTCGCAACATAGGACAAACCACAGGGAGAAAAAGAGCTGGTCACTGGGAGTTTAATCCAAAACCTGTATCTGTATAATTTCTTCTCCTTCCTCTGAGTTCATACCTGGTAAATCGCTGTGTGTTTGCAGGGTGTTCCACCTGATTGTGAACCTTCTGGTACAGATCTTGCTTGGATTACCACTGGAAATGGTGCATCACTGGTGGAGGGTTCTCATCATCTACCTTGGTGGTGTGGTGTTCGGTTCACTTGGCACGTCCATCTCTGATCCTTATGTGAGGCTTGCAGGCGCCTCTGGTGGGGTCTATGCTCTCATCACTGCACACCTCGCCTCCATTGTCATGGTAAGTGAACTCGCTCTAACTAGCATGATTTTGATTATTTTGGGTTATTGAGCAACACACAACCACTGGTTTAACTGTTTACAGTCTACGTCAACCCACCCTCAATTTTGTAACAGCTCCTAAGCCCAAATTACATCAAGGAGGTATTTGTGTACATCCTCATATCTATCATGCCTTTTTGGAACTCAGGTGGGTCCACAAATGTATTGTCTCTTAGTTTCCTAGGAAACCTTTTCTTTGAGTCAAGATTTTTGTTACCTATGGAAAGCACTCCTGCTTCAAGCCTTTATTTATTGTGCTGTTAGTTTTCATGCTTCCTTATGTGATAAGAGTTTTTTTTTTTTTACTCTCCAGCCAGAATATAAGTAGGAGTTTGGATGCATCAGATATATCTTGTTAATTACATGATATGAATTCAGCTGACGATGAATTCTTGCTAATTCTTGATGAAGAGGTTTTTTTTTTTTTTTTGCTAGTGGCTTTATGTCGCACCAACACAGAGGGGTCTTATGGCGAGGATTGGATAGGAAAGGGCTAGGAGTTGGAAGGAAGCAGCCGTGGCCTTAATTCAGGTACAGACCCAGCATTTGCCTGGTGTGAAAATGGAAAACTACGGAAAACCATCTTCAGGGCTGCCAACAGTGGGATTCGAACCCACTATCTCCCGGATGCAAGCTCACAGCTGTGCGCCCCTAACCGCACGGCCAACTCGCCCGGTGATGGAGAGTTTTATGAAGATGATAAATAATATACTGTACTTCATCTATAAAGATGTCGTTTTTACATTACCGTATATGTTTTGACCCCTATTTCGAGTTATCGTCAGTTGATTTAAATCTTAAAATATATAACTTACAATCCAGTAATTTTATGAATGGAAGTTATTGAACATTGGTACAATGGGTCTCATTAGAATCCTAATTATATACAAATAAAACATAGTTTGAATATTGCTTGAGATATAACCTCTTGTCTTGGAATTTTAAAATGTTGCTGTGAGGTTAAAATCTCTAAATCTTCAATCCTGAGCTGAACTCATTTCTTAAAATTCCTCTGTAGTCATCTATATAGTGACATTAGGAGGTAACTGGCATGTTACATTCCGTCATGTGCATGATGCTAATTGAGTGCTGTCAATAGAATGTCTAATCTGTTAATAGAATGACAAAACTACTGTATTTACTCGCGTATTAGAACTTTTTTTCCACATTTACAGCCAAAAAAAGTAAAGGGTGCCAATATGCGATAACCTCAAATTTTGTGCAGTGAACATGACTTCTAGGCTATAAAGACCTATAAATTGTACCTGTAAACATTCAACACCATTCTTTAACAAACTTATGAATGTATTCTGAGTTTTACTGGCTATTTTGTTGGAAGGCAGTATTTCTAATTTTAAAAAGAATAAATGATGAACACGTTACTTTTAGGCCAACATATGAAGTAAATATAGTCAGTTTCAGTTACTCTTATATCATGTCATTTGTTTCATCTCATTAACTCCTCTGATGAGGTTGACGTCTGGAAGGGCATCTCCAATTGTCAAAATTTGCTACGAAGATTTGTTTTACAAGATATTAGAATCATTCCGTATTGATGATTTTCACTTAACAAAGGTGAAAAAATGAGTGTATCCTCCTAATTCAATACATCATATATTCCATCATTAGATGGAAACAAAATTAGCACAAAATTAGGCTCTGTTTTGTTTTTTCACTTGTTCCTTCATCATGTTTTTTTGGCATTTTTTAGCTAGTATTATGTAAATTATTTCAACCCCACCCCCACCCCCTTTCTCATTGAAGATGGCTCAAACGAGCCGAAACATGTTTGAATTTGATTACTCCGTCTAATGATGTATTAAATTAGGAGGATACACTAATTTTTTCACCTTTGTTAAACGAAGATTTGTCTCACTTCATACTCGACCCCGTAGAGAAAAGGAATGAGGGTATCGTATTATGCAATATTAATACAAAAGAACGTAATGGCAGTCATTTGTGTCTGTCAGTTAAGCACTAGGCCTACCACACAGTGAAATCCGATCACTGCTTTCATTTGAACTATTGTTGTCTTGTGCCGACAACTTCCCTGCTACGTGCGTGTCGTCATTCCGAATGACATCATCTTCACGCCGATCACGAGTATTCAAAATCCTATAATCTATTAGATGACCTATTTACGGGTCGAAACCGGTACTGTTTTTATGTAAATTATTGACACTATGTAAAATAAAGTATTGATTAGGTGGAGAATTCATCCTTTATACTTGTATTCGAAATCCTGTCGTTTTGCAACTTAAAAAGTTTTGTTCCTGACTATAGAGTCCATACAGTGAGAATCTATTCGCAAATGGTTTCTGGAGATGGTCTCTGTTATTCCCAATTGGTGTATGTGTAGCAAAAGCCACCCCTTCTGAATAAAGCCATGCTGTAGAAAGCGTGCCAACCCACCAGCTGATAACAAGCTGTAGTTCCGAATGTAATACATAGTGACTGGGAGCATACCTTGGATAACTGTGGCTATTGAAAGCCAGACCTATATTTTAAGTATATTTCATGCTTGTTCTCTACATTAATCACATCAGGATTTACCTAAACAGCCGTAGCTGAGATAAGAGAAACCACATTTTTTCGGTTAGGTATGCTACTAAGTGCCCAGATAATGTCGAAGTTCTACGACGAGTAGAATAAAGATAAATACAGTGGAACCTCAATTCTCCGTTTTTGGAGGGACCACGGAAAAAACATACAACACAGGAAAACGGAAAATCCACGAACCTATGAACCATCAACAATTTGGCTAAACATCACAAAAATGAAATATGTAACTTATAATCTTACAAACATTCCTAAACCAAATCAAACTACAGCCCCAATGGGCCTTCCGCCTACCAAGCGACCGCTGCTTGATTCGAAGGCCTGCAGATTACGAGATGGCGCATGGTCAGTGTGACAAATCCTCTCGGCCGTTATTCCTGGCTCTCTAGACCGGGGTCGCCATCTCACCATTAAATAGATCCTAAATTAAAGGTAATTGTAGAATGAGTGAACCTGGAACCAGCCCTCATATCCAGGTAAAAATGCCCGACCTGGTCGGCAATCGAACCCGCGCCCTCCAGGTGAGAGGCAGGCAAGTTAGACCGCGGGGCCGGTTTCAAACATTAATTACCGGTACACGACTTAAAAATTTCAAAACTTTACATTCAGTTTTACCGGGGAAACTTCGTCAGTTTCCTCTGAAAACTTCTTTCAGTTCAGCAACTTTGATCAGCCAAACTCTTCAAAAAATCTAATACCCATAACGCCAAGCAACAATCAACCACAAGTAGTTTTTAATTCTTTAATCTAATAAAATAAAGCACATTAGATACAAAAGCGCCCAACATGATGGTGAAATACTTTTTTTTTCAAATTTTCCATTGTAATTTGGTCACCGGTATACTGTTCGTAGTCAGTTTATGGAAATCTTGTACTGCATAAATTAGGCCTACATCGACTTTTAAAGGTTATGTTGAACTTGAGAATATGGTTTCGAATGTAAGTATCGATCCTCAAGTTCTCGAATGCATTATATTCAATATTCAACTAATCACAATCAAATTGGAAAGAGAAAAATTACCATTAACACTTCCGAAATTAAGGTTATTCGCGACCTTGACTCGGTTGGAAAGAGCGCTTGCTGTACAAGTCGACTGCGAAATGATACAAAGTTTTTAAATGTAACGTGCGCAAATAAAACGATTGCAATTTTTATAACATTTTAACACAAAAATGTGAAATTCCCAGTGTTATATTAGGACCAAAACAGTAATAGGCAATCCCAAAACCTCCCATGCTTTATGTACAGTACCATATGTAAGGTGCAACATCTGTTCTGGTCTGAATAACATAATCGTATATGATAATATTAAAATACTAAATTTGTGTTACTTAAGCAGGAACAGTTACGATTCCTGCCTGAAACCCCAGTGACTACACAGTGCCCTGAGGGAAGTGTCGAAAAACTGTTCGACGATACACTTGAAAAATTAAAAATATAAACATGTAACCCTAGACATAATGTAGACGTTTTGCAAGTTCCTACAAACATTTGATGAAACTTGTTCCATCTTAAGTAGATCTTTCGAAATGCACTCTGTCTCCTTCCAATTGTTGTGCACACACTCTGCTTTATGATTTCCGAGGATTCTCTAAACAGTACCACCCGAATGCGATGCTAAGATGGTCCCTTATGCAAGTTAACCACCGATCGCTTTTCCAGTACAGTACAGTACTTCCTTAAATTACCGCAATGACGGGACGTTAACACCAAGATCCATCAGTATGCCATAGCCGTCCTTTCGTGAGGTACAGTTTCTTGAAAAATGCATGATCGAGGATTTAGCGTTGATGGGACTGAAATTTCTGGACGGTTGATCCAGGAAATCGTTTCTTCGAGGAACGGATAATGCAGGATTTTTACAACATGATGTAATTTAATTAGGATGCTTGCAGGACCATGTAATTTGAATGAATAATACAGGAAAACGTAGTTTCCAGGAACGTATAATCGAGGTTCTACTGTAACAGGAAAGCTTGTCGGATTTATGGATATCTGCAGGTGTGGCAGTGATGTGTTTTATTATCATAATGTTGCCTCCATATTTTTTATTAATGTGTAGTATGTTCTGTTTGGGATCTCCGAAAATAGTAAAAGTAGTTAGTGGGGACGTAAAATCAATATCACCACTATTGTTGTTGTTGTTATTATTATTATTATTATTATTATTATTATTATTATTATTATTATTATTATTATTATTATTATTATTATTATTATTATTATTTAGGTACGTTGGCGAGTAAAACAATCATTATGATTGGATTGTTTTTATCAAGTTTTAAACCTACTTCTCTCCAATGATTACGTAGGCTATATTGGCCTGAGTTACAAAATATTAAACTATCACTTTGTTAATGATCTCGCCTGCTATATTAATAGCAACAATTATGAATATTTCTTAACTAAAATAAACTTGTTTCCTCATCCCAAGGTAGTGCAGGGGAGCTGGATGTACCATTTTTACCACATAGCAACTTTCCTGCCATTCTTAAATCTCTGGCAGTACAGTAAAGGGAATCGAACCCAGGCCCCCTGAGAACGACAGTTAATTGTGCTAACCGTTTCACTGGCGGACATTCTTAACTACAAGAAACAGACATACAGCATGCTGATGCATGCTTTAATTGTGCAGGTCAGACATGAAACTATTCACCTATTTGTACGACGTCATCAGAGCTGCAGTAGGCCTACGCTACGGAGGCAACATTTCTTAACTATGCAGCATGACTTTGACGCGTGTTTTCATTGCATGCGTCATACAGACGAACTATTCACCAATTTGTGTGATGTCATCGGAGCTGCAGTAAGGCTTGTGCCCACTTCGAAGCGGAATATCATGTGAGGGAGGCGGGAGATTGGGCTGTGCTTCTGCGATGTCGTGTTTGATTATATCTCTTGTCCGTCTTGTCTGTTTTATGTCAATATAAGGCTTCAAGGAAACAAGATGAACCTTATCGAGGCCAAAGGAATTATTTCATCATTCATTGCCAAGTTTGATATTCACAAGGTAAATATTGGCCGTAAAGAGCTTATTCAGTTTCCGACCCTTAAAAAGTGTTCATTGTCAGATAACGAGACACCTGAACTCCCAGAAGACAAAATCCTAATTTTTACTGATCACCTTGATCAGTTAAAAACTGACATGGAATCAAGATTTGAAGATCTGACCAAGTTACAAATTCCGGATTGGATTCTAGATCCATTCTCGTTTGAAGCTGTGGATAAGCTTGATAACTCTTTGCAAACGGAGTTTCTAGATCTGAAGTATGACTGTGAGGCGAAAATCATTTTCAAGCAGTGCGGTTATGAGTTAGCCTGGGTGAAGCTTATGGACACTTATCCACAACTGTGGGGAAAAACTGAACCACTTCTCATCTCGTTCCCGTCAACATATTTAGTTGAAAAAGGATTTAGTTCTGTTGTCAAGCTCCTCACCAAACAAAGAAATAAGTTGGACATTTGCCTCAAAGGAGACTTGCGCCTGAACTTGACGAACATAAAGCCGGATATTCAAGCTTTAACTGCAATCCACCAAGGACAAGGCAGCCATTGAAATGGTAAAATAAAACAATAACAAAGTTTTCAAATTTTCATTTATTTTTTCAAATTTTAACTGTCAACTTTCTCAACTTTTCCATATTCCAATTTAAAAATGAAAACATGTACTCCTGTTTTTTTAAATGTTCGTCAATGATCTTAGATACCGTAATAATTATTTCACTTCTTTGTTCTTAAAAGATCTGTAAAAAAATGTACATTTTAATATTTTCTATTTTATTTAAGAGTGACCGGATAAACCTGCTGTGGTTGTTTTTATATACAGTAATAAAATTGTTTAAAATAATAAAACTGCTTTATTATTTACACTTTACTTCAAATTAAAATTAGGCATACAATGAAAATGAAAAGGGGACGATAGGTATTAGCCAACCTCCAGAAAGGGGCGATGGGCTACAAAAGGTTGGGAACCACTGCATTATAATATACTAACAGACTTACACGTCCCACTTATCCATCTGGAATCTGTTTGTTACGGAGCCTTCCTGTCACTGAACGTGTTCTGACGGGCGAACTGTTGTTATTAGTGGTATTGCGAGGAGCGGTGGGGTATGTTGGGGAAGTGGGTGGGGACATATCAGTTTGATATTTCAATTCAATCACACATAGTTCACACACTCCTTTGCCAATATATATTTACATACCATATATACTTGTGTAAAAAAAGAACAACGAAAATTTTAAAAATGAATCTCGCATACAAGACCCCCCAACGTAATTTGTCAGAGAAGACGACAAAACTCTACTTCCCTTCTCTCCAGAGCTTTGCATGAACTGTCAGACTGTGTCACATCGTTACTTCACCAGGTCGCGCTCAAAGACAAACCCTCTAGACAGCGCAGAATAAACATCTTTTCCAACAAGAACGAGAGACAAGATGTCCTGTTCTGATGACCTCCATTTTTTAACAAAGGAGTCTCCAAAGAACTTTTATTATTTGTGCTTATTGTCCTAATGTTTTTTCTTCTCAATTCTTTCTTTATACAGCTGAAGAGGACCACTAAGTGGTCGAAACATGTCCTGTAAGTGCTAATTTATATTCAATTTTGCCTGAGGCAATAATAAAGTATCGATTAGGTGGTTATTTAACTAACTTCTTGATTATATTCATCGATACGGTCATGAAATGGACAACTTGTAATACAATAAAGACACCTCGCAAGAAGCAAGAAGACCTTTGTCAAGATCGGTTGCTCGTTTTTTAAATAATTCACTCACATTAGGCCGTTTGTCAGTTTTAGCTTTGAGGTGTTGAAAATAACCAAGTTCTTTACTCACTTTATCACTGTGCACTCTTGATAAATGATCTTTCATTCGCGAAGGCTTCATGGCGTCATACTATTAAATGTTTATCGTACAAAAGACAGTGTGGAAACTGCACATTTTACGGTGACGCAATAAAGCCAAATTTTAAATACTCAGTTGAGTACTGACAACACTTCTTCTTCTTTGAATCCATTGTGCATGAACTTCTACACTTCAAAACAAATGCACAAAAACTTATGGTGAAGCACACAAAGGCTAGTTAAGACTGAAGACGAATGTACTGTAAGGCCATCTACACACGGAGCTACTCATTAGTAATTGATTGGTAACAAGTTTCCGGCCAATTACTTGAGTGTCACTTCCTGTGTATTTCAATGGGAAGCCACACACAGTGCTACCAGTTAGTAATCTGTTAGTAACTAGTTTGTAATCAGTTCCAGGTGTCTCGCGGAGCCAGTCACCAGCGAGTTTAGTTTCTCAGTTCCCAGTGAACAAGTGCCTTTTTACGATGGCGAGCGAACTAGTTTTCAACATAAAGTTAGTGGGAGAAATTAAAAACACCCCGTACAATTGTACGCTGAAGGATCACGCAAGAAAGGACATTACAGAGAAAGAATGGAATTATTTTCTAAGCTTTTAAATTTTTTTGTAAAAATAAAGATCACTTTTCGAGCTCGATAGCTGCAGTCGCTTAAGTGCGGCCGGTATCCAGTATTCAGGAGACAGTAGGTTCGAACCCCACTGTCGGCAGCCCTGAAAATGGTTTTCCGGTTTCCCATTTTCACACCAGGCAAATACTGGGACTGTACCTTAATTAAGGCCACGGACGCTTCCCTCCCACTCCTAGCCCTTCCCTGTCCCATCATCGCTATAAGACCTATCTGTGTCGGTGCGACGTACAGCAAATAGCAAAAAATAGTTCACTTTTCTTACCTTTCTTCAGAACTCACACATTCCCTCATATTTGTATTTCGCTGTCGAATGGCAGGCACAATAAGCTGCACCAAGTCCATATAACTGTGTTTGGTCATACGATAAAAAGAAATAAATTTAGCATCCGTTTGTTCAAACTCCTTTACTGCTATGAATAATCTGCAGTGGATGTTCTTTTCAAGATATGGGTGTACCCAATACCTTCTTCTATTTTATTTTCCTGAAATAATGAAACACAATCATGTCTTCTTCGTCACTGGTCGTCAGTGGTTGACATTCTAGCAAAGTTAAGAAGCAATCTAGCGAGTCCGCAACAAACTTTACAAATGGCTAATCAGGAAGAATCCGTCACCGTACAGTAGCTTCGTGTGTGGAGCCGAGTCACTATTCAGTTACTAACCAGTTTGTGACCCCGGTTACAAACCAGTCACGTTTCTAATGAGTAGCTCCATGTGCAGAGGGCCTAAGTCAATGGCAAGTGTGTTGTGATGGCAGGAGGGGGAGGGCGTTGAGTCATCAGTCGGCCGCGTTGAGTAACAACAGGTGGAGACTGTGGAGAGGGGCGAGCGCAGCGAACTCGCCGGCTGAGAATAGCCAGTGACTCGTGTTCGTGTTACCCAGCAAATTCTACTTCTTCTTCTACTTTTTCTACCGCTTTTCCCACACTTGCGGAGTCGTGGGTGTGAGCTATGTCGCACTTGTGGATTTGGCCCTATTAACGGCCGGATGCCCTTCCTGACGCCAACCCTATATGGACGGATATAATCACTATTGCGTGCTCCTGTGATGATTGGTAGTGTAGTATGTTGTATGAATATGAAGAAGAAAGTGTTGGGACAAACACAAAAACCCAGACGCGATTAAAATCCCAGGCGGGAATCGAACCGCGGGACCCTCTGTACCAAAGGCCAGTATGCTGACCATTCAGCCAATGAGTCGGACATCCAGCAAATTCTACTGTACAGTACTATTTTAATTTTTCCCCTTTGAATACTCATCGCTCCCCCCCCCCACTTATTTTATGCCCCCCCCCCATAACCCAAATCGCCCACTTGGGGGCGATCGCCCCCAGGTTGGGAACCACTGTTATAATGTATTCAATAGGAGGATCCGATTAAACATTTTTATCGTACAACTAACATAAATGGTTTTATCTTCATAAATAAAATGCTAGATGTTTTACGTCGCACCGACACAGATAGGTCTTACGGCGACGATGGGACAGGAAAGGGCTAGGAGTGCGAAGGAAGCGGCCGTGGCCTTAATTAAGGTACAGCCCCAGCATTTGCCTGGTGTGAAAATGGGAAACCACGGACATAAATAAAATGAGCTTTTCCCGTAGAATAATGGCAATGGTATAAGAAGTAATGTCCACCTAAATAAATCAGAGCAGAACATGTAAGAGGGGAAATGGTTAAGAGAAGCTAATTAGATATTACTAGTTGTCATGCATGCCTTTTTATGATTTTTTTCCCCCTGAATTTTTGAGTGATTGATCTTTCAGTTTTCGTTCTCATTTTGCATAGTCATCATAATTATCAGTAGGGGCGATCAACACATGATTGTACTTAAAGGTGGTCAGTATCAACAACTTTTCAGAGAGGAATATCTGTCTGGGAGTGCTCCGTTTAGTATTTGGGAGTTTTCTTGTCATTGCTTCATGTATAACATCTTTTAATCATCATCATCATCATCATCATTATAAACTAGCTCCATGTACTCAGGTAAGGTGAACAAACACTTTCCATTTCCCCCTTCATCTTCAAGGAGTTGACACTCCAACCCTTGTTCTCGGTCTTGTTTTATCTGGTTGAACCATCTCTTCCTTGGCCAATCTCGTCGTCTCTTACTTCTTGAACCACGTCCTGGCTGTTCTCTGCGAGTATGTTTTCTTCATATGACCTAACCATCTTAATCTAGTTTAAATGCAGACGTGACTGTTTTCCTTCACCTTCACATTATGTCGTATTTCCTCATTTCTTATCTTGTTCCTCCTCGTTCTCTGTACCATTGATCTTAAGAGATATCTCTGTTGGTTGGTGTGCAGCTCCTTTACAATACTAATTTCACCTCTAAGGGACTTGTTTATCTCAGAGAAGCTTTCTTACTAGATGAAACTGTTGTGACTTCTGCACATGATCTATTATCTGCTGTTACCCCACTACCAAGGTGTTCAAACTGTTTGACCTCTTCCAGTTTTGCTCCGTGTAGAGTGATGTTGGTATGGATGCTCCACCGACCAACGTACTTCTTTCAAGGCCAAACTGCTTACTATATTCCAGTCACTTAGCCAGGTTCATTTTCACTACATCATCTGCCTTGAACTCAGAGGAGTTGTTCATCTATTACATTCATGAATAAAAGTGGCAATAATGAACTGCCTTGTTCTACACCTCCTCTAGTCACAAACCATTCTGAATATCCATTCTCTACTTTCCATTATCATCGTTACAATAAATACGGGATCTGTTGTCCCTATTTCTTCTAAACCCATTCTGTTATTGTTCAAGCTGAGGGTCAGTGATCTCTTGTAGTTCCTACTTTTCTTAAAAAGGGAAAAGGGAAGGGATTGGGAGTAGGAGGAAGAGAGAGGTCTTTAGAGAAAATAAAAAATTTAAATTGATTTCTTTTCCGATGTTGGTCTTGACATTTATATGGAAAACATATGAATATTGTGTTCATTTCAGCTGTAGGATGATATATTTTGATTCCTCTAGTTTTGTTTTTTTATCATCAAAAGATTCACAATGAGAGAACTTCCTGATATGCACTTAATGAATGGAAGAGCAAATGGAAATGGAAGACAAGCTGCAAGGATTTATCACTTAAAATATCCTTCACAATGCCAACAAGCTCGCACTACGTTTGTTAGAATTCACCAGCGTTTACTTGGCACATAAAAAGTGGGTTCAGCAGTCATGTCGCGACTCATGAGAGAGATAGAAATGACACTGTGCGTTCTCGCTGTGGTCAAAATCCAGTGAATACGATGGGAGACATTTTTGAATATTTGCTGTAACCAGTTCTATCTCTTGAATATTGTAAAGTTAATAGAAAATATTCATTATAGTCGGCAAGTCTTGAACATCAGCGCCGTCTCCATCTCCTCCTGCCCCAGTCCTCCGATATCCTTCACTCTTCACTTTGAAGGTACAGTGGGAAAAGAAGAATAACAAAACAGTATACATGAATAATGAGGTGTTTCTAGACAAAAGTTCCTTTAAATTGTTCATTCATTCATTCATTTATTTAGCTTCCATAGACTGTGCAATTACATATTTTGAAATATGCCAACAGTATAGGAATTGTCAAGTGATTTCCTAATACTAACAATAATATATGCAAAACAATGAACATTTTGAAAAAGAAGAAAAACAGAAACACCAAATACCTCAATGTTAGGACAGCACATCTTAATTTTTAAAAATAATATTAATAACCAATATTTACAAGACAAAATAAAAATATATTGGTGTGGTGTTAATAATATGAACATAGTCAATGTGAAATTAACATATTTTTAAGGCTATATACTAGATTACAAGTTAATAAGTAGTAGCATCATTACCAGCACTTCATCATGTATTCTTCTGTACTGTAGAAGCAGCTTCTCAGCAGGAGATTTTTTAAAGCTGTGGTAAATGAACTGATGGGACTAATATCTTTAATCGTATTTGGAAGCTTATTATACAATCTGATTCCAACAGAGTCTACATGTCTCAAGGCAATGGTTTTACTCTTGTGCTCGATAAAAATATTATTTCTTGTTTGCGTCTGGTAATTGTGATTGTCAAAATTCTTTCTGAAGTGATCAATATTTTTTTTCACGTGTAGAATGCATTGCATGATGTATAAGCTTGGTACTGGGAGTATCCTTAGTCTCTTAAATAATGGTCTGCAATGATCTAACCTGTTACGTCTCAATATAATTCTGATAGCTCGTTTGTGTATTCGAAAAATAACATCAAGATTTGATTTGTTCATACAGATCCCCTCTGACACCCTCAAAAGTTTTCATTCTCTATGTACAAAATAATTTTTCAGTCTGTAGATTTTAAATATTAACCTAATGCTTAGTTTTTATACCAAATAGGAGAAATAATGGCCAATGTTGGGTTCAGTTTAAGTTTTGTTGTTACAGCATCACTTGTTTCTTTCTTTCTTTCCTATACAGTACTCATATATTATCCCATTTGGGTTTGTCCTGTGTTCCTAATGGTTTACAACCTGTATTTATCTTTGCCATGTTTCTTCCCTTTTCCCATACTTATCTGGCTTTGTTCTTATCCTGAAGATCTATCTCTTAGTGTTGATGTCCGCCCTCCTGATGAAGCTGGGAAGCAGAAACAAGCTCATCGGGGGCTGAGAATAATTGTGGTTGATGAGGAGAGAGCCAGCAGCGTTCCTACTCTCCGAGACCCAAGCAGCTGTACGGGAGGCATGCACGTGTACGACCTAATATCAGTCGCCAGTCTTAATCTCAGCTGTTAACATGACGAGACAGTTATCATTGCAACACCGTATTTTCGTATGTAAAGGTTATTTTCATTACGAGTCAGCTCGGTGGGTACGCGATGCGTTTGTTCAGCAATTTCCTGGTAAAGTGCCACCTTCACAAGCACGAATTCACGTAATTATAAATAAATTTGAAACTGCTGGCTCAGTAAAAAGACATGTGCACACACAAACTGTTTTATCAGAGGAAAAGCTAGATGACACTGGTGCAAATCTTGAAGGTCAGCACATAAATCACTCACAAAATTAGCACAAGTAAGGGTTTTGGTTTCTTCTGCACACAGAGCTACAGAGCTGTACAGGTTCACACGGACCCATTGATTAAAACCTGCTGATCTGGCCACAAGAGTGGTTTGTGTACTTTCTGGAAGAGGCCTGGTTTCATGTGAAGTCATAACTCTCACTACTGGTGTTTAAAAAGTCCCTCTTATGAAGGATGACACTTCCAGCATCTTTTATAAGGCAAGATTTCACATACACGCTTAAAGCAAGGTGACCGCATGCAGGCTGAATCAGCTGCTGTGGCGCAGAGTACAAACACCGTGCATTGCCCTTGACCTTCTTCTGTGTTTCCGAGTTTGTCATCGCCTCTTATTTTGCTCCCTCTTCCCACACTCACCTGTCATTATGTATTCCTTCAGCGTAGTGTTAATCTTCCTGTTGACTGTGTTTCAGAATTGGTCCGAAATGAGGTTTGCCCCTCTTCAGCTGGTAGTGTTCTTCATTCTGACAGCCAGTGACGTGGGAACTGCTATTTACAATCGCTACATCCAGAACGAGAACGATCGGGTAATATAGAGACCTCTGCATGTTACTTTAATGCAAAGGCAAATTTATTAAATAGTAGTCAAGTTATGACATAAGAAAAGCGGTAAACTTTGTTTGGATTGATGTTTTCACAACCCAAATTACATATTTTTTGTTTTTTTTGCTGTGATAGGAGAGAAAACTCTAAAGAATCTGTACATCACACAAAGGATTTCTTGTGCGTCCAACTCGACCGAACACGACTATGACTGTTCTAAAAGGTAGTAGTGGTGGTGATTATTGTCTTAAGAAGAAGTACAACTGGGCAACCATCGTTTCTTAACATTAATATCAAGGGAAAAATGGAAGGGATCCAATACTTCGAAAAATGAAGGTATCGGCCAAACAAAGACAATATACAGACAAGAAATGTGTTCCACTATCAATACCTTATTATTTATTATAAACAGATTTACGTCAGTGCCGGTTTCGGCCTTCCACGGCCATCATCAGCTGGTATATTACAATATTGTAGCCATTAGACATATGTCACAAAGATGTTATTAAGATTAGATCATTCGGATGTCTAATGGGGTTAAAAATAAAATATATACTAGTAATGTTTTGTCCATGTGGCGTTAAAATAGTATCTATGATCAATGTGGCAGTGAAAGCTACAGTAAACTAAAACTTATTGAGTATACATTAGACATATTGAGCACATTAAACATATTAAAATACATAAAGCACAGTATAAAACACTTGATAAGTTTAAACACACTAAATTATAAGGTACAGTACATGTATGTTAAAACACTTGTTAAAATTTTGAGAGTTCGTGTTGTGTGGAGTTCCTTCTTCAAGCTTCCTTATAGTTCTTGCACTTCTATGTCTTATGTTAATTTAGTTGCATAAAGCGACCTTTGAGAATATTCTATTTG
Organism: Anabrus simplex; assembly: GCF_040414725.1. Classification (NCBI taxonomy): domain Eukaryota; kingdom Metazoa; phylum Arthropoda; class Insecta; order Orthoptera; family Tettigoniidae; genus Anabrus; species Anabrus simplex. The sequence goes on along the minus strand of NC_090279.1, from coordinate 218,787,701 downwards.
GCTGATGTGTGCCATGTTAATTCTTGGTGAAAACCCTTGTCGTAAAAATTTTTCTGAAATTTCTGAAAAAGCATTATTCATTTTTAGCAAACAAAACAATACAAAACTCAATAGATTTTTGCAACAAAACCAAAGAACTAAAGATCGAACAACACCATACCCTTGTTTCATTCGATATAACAAACATGTACCCTAACATTCCTATCAAACAAATAATCAAAATAATAGAATCCAATTTAAAAAATCACAGCAACTTGAACACCTTAGAAATAGATGAGTTCATGAATTTACTTGAATTTGCCATAAACAACAACTACTTCAGATTTCATGATACCATATACCAGCAACAAGGCGTACCTATGGGATCTCCTGCCTCTGGAATATTAGCAGGAATTTACATAGACTACCTAGAAGACATGTCAATCAATAAAATAGATAATATATACTTTTGGTGCAGATTCGTTGACGACATCTTTGTAATCATAGAGAATAGATCCACTCACGCAGATACAATACTAGACAAAATTAACACATTGGACCCCCAAATTAAATTCACCAAAGAGACTGAAAATAACCGTACCTTAAATTATTTAGACTTGACAATAACCAGACACGACAACCACTTATCTTACAAAATCTATAGGAAACCCACACACACCTTAAATACCACAAAAATCAATTCTATTCATTGTAACACACATAAAAGAGCAGCCTATTATAGCATGGTATATAGAGCCTTTAATATTGCAATGACAACAGAAGATCTAAGTAACGAATTTAAATTAATCCACGCCACAGCTAAACATAATGGATACAGCAAAAAAATGGTCAACAAAATCATCCACAAAATAAAATTCCAACCTAAAACCAAATTAACAAAAATAGTCAAGCCCAAGAAAGATTATGCCTTATTTACCTTCAACAACACCCACATATACACTGTAACTAATATTTTCAAGAAACATAACCTGAAAATAGCATTCAAAACCACACACAACAGCACCAACACCATACACAACACCAGGACAGTTAACAATAACAATAAATATAACCAATCAGGTGTTTACCGTATCAAATGCAACAAATGTGACACAAGTTATATTGGACCCACAGGCAGAAACTTCGCCATCCGCTACAATGAACATATAAACACAGTAAAACACAACCATTTTTCATCAATAGTCCAGCATGTAGAAGAATTTAAGTATAGTTTCACAGACATCAATAACGATATGACGATATTAAACATAAACTCTAAGGTCCCCTTCTCAACATAACTGAAGATTTCTATATTTCCCTGGACCAATACGCCAATCCCAATCACAATATTAACGCCATTACAGAGAAAACCAGCATCATCTTTGATAAAGCCATTCCTGCGTTAAAAAATGACTCTCTCAAAATAGGAAACAAACAGAACATAGCATGCCCCAAAAGACCGACGAATCACAAGCCTAACCCCACCCCTACCCCCACAATAGCCACTCCTCCTACCCCTCCACCTATATCCCTCTCCACAGCTAACATAAGTCCCAGACGCACTCGCAGTAGTACACAGCAAGCTTCCAAACACAACGCTACACGACCTTCACAACAACAACAGTAAGTACCCTTTTCACCTCCATACACACCTCAGGCATTCCTTCATACGCACACTATACTTATACTAGCTTATCTTTACAGATAACAGCAATATCTTCATCATGAATACAGACGAGAGAGGTGTCGCTACCAACAGCTCCTTTAATCAAAAATTTTAAAAACTCAAGACGTTGCAGTCTGTCACAAAACTCACTGAAGTATATCAACGGTTGAATCACAACAGTAATTAAAAAATTTTTACGACAAGGGTTTTCACCACGAATTAACATGGTACACATCAGCCAAATATAATATTCTCAAAACTCGCTTTATGCAACTAAATTAACATAGACACAGAAGTGCAAGAACTATAAGGAAGCTTGAAGAAGGAACTCCACACAACACGAACTCTCAAAATTTTAACAAGTGTTTTAACATACATGTACTGTACCTTATAATTTAGTGTGTTTAAACTTATCAAGTGTTTTATACTGTGCTTTATGTATTTTAATATGTTTAATGTGCTCAATATGTCTAATGTATACTCAATAAGTTTTAGTTTACTGTAGCTTTCACTGCCACATTGATCATAGATACTATTTTAACGCCACATGGACAAAACATTACTAGTATATATTTTATTTTTAACCCCATTAGACATCCGAATGATCTAATCTTAATAACATCTTTGTGACATATGTCTAATGGCTACAATATTGTAATATACCAGCTGATGATGGCGGTGGAAGGCCGAAACTGGCACTGACGTAAATCTGTTTATTATTATTTACATTTTATGAATTTTTCAGTTTCCTGTCAGCCCAGTATTTCTTCATTCTCTCTGATCTTATCTTTCTTTCTTCATCGGAAATCACCCTTCCTATTGTCTGTTTGTTGATTCTGATTTGCAGTCTGGTTTGCTTGTCTGTGAGTTTCTTGATTTTGTTGGTTTGTTTCTTAGGTCTTCCACTGTAAGTTGTAGTTCATCCATATCTTCCTTGATTTCTGTAATCCACTTAATGTTGCCCTTACTATTCCATAATTTTTCTATTATTCTATCTGTTTATAATAAATAATAAAGTATTGATAGGTGGAACACATTTCTTGTCTGTATAGTGCATCCAATCAATACGGAAAATGAAACTTATAAATAAGAATACAAACAAAGACAATGCCCACAAACGGCATCAAATGAAAGACTCCCTAGGGCTCCACACATAATACCGTCGGAGTTGGAAAAAAGTAAGAGTTGACCAAGGGAGGTCGGATAGGATAGATGAAAGTGAGGAGCCAGACAAGTGGAAGCAATGCCATGACTCAGCTACGGGTTTCTAACTTGAGAGCCTCCGGGGCCCCTTTCTGTCACCTCTTACAACAGGCAGTACCACCCCCACCCACAGGAATAGACTGTTCTAACAATGCCAAGAAGTTTGGAATTAATTGGCCATTGCTATGTTGCTCTCATTTGCCACCAGATAGCTCACTATTCACTATTATATTTTGAGTCCGGCTCCAGGGCTAAATGGATCGCATGGTGAACTTCAGTCCAAGGGGTCCTGGCTTCGATTCCTGGCCAGATCAAAGATTTTAGCCTTCATTGCTTAATTCCAGTGGCTTGGGGGCTGGGTGTGTGTGTGCTGTTTTCAGCATAGGTATGTCGCCATCCTCATAGACAGGGCATCAGCTGGAAAGACCTGCACCAGGCTTCTCCAGAGAAGAAATTTGTGTTACTATTTTTGCTTCATCCTGTATGTTTTCTGGTCTGCGAGTTAGAAAATAGACTTAATGAAGAAAGGAGGAGAGGAAATAAATAAAAACTCAATCCCAGAGCAATGAAAGGAAGATAAAAAACTAAAAGAATAGAATCCAGATGGGAATGCAGAGAGAGCAAGTCTAAAATGGGAGGAAGGGTAGAAAAGATGGAAAAAATATAAAGGAAGTTACAGAGATAAGAGGAAACAAAAGAAAGAAGTAATTGCATAACGGATGCACATAACTTGGGTAATGAATATAAAACACATTCAAGGAAGCACTCAGTAATGAGGAAATTCCTTCCATTTTTTTTACCAGTTTCTCCCATTCCCTCCACCCCAACTCGATTCTTTTCTCTCTTCTCAGTCTTCCTTGTGTTGCTGTGAATAAGGAGGATACTCATTGCTGTTGTCTGGTGGAGAGGTGCAGGGTAGGAGTTTGAATCCTTCGTACGATAGCAAGTTGCAGATGAATTTTATTCCTTTAGGTATCAATATGTGGAGTATATACCTATACAACTGGGTCCACAGTCAGTTTTGAGAATGCGCTGTGATTACATGCGGATGAATAGTGATATTTAATCAGAGGTTTGGGTGGGGGTACTCTGAGCATGTAAACAGACTTTAGCAGAAAATTAAGCTTGGCTGTTGGCTATGAACGTTAAGGTGTTGAATATCCTGACACAAGCTGCTTCAAGTCCCACTGGTGGAAAAAATGTTCACCATAAGGATGTAGGCCAACAGGATAAGAGAGGTGGTGGTGTACAGTTTCTAATCCCCCTGTGGGTGGGGGTGGTAGAATAACACCCACCCCTGCCTGTCGTAAGAGGTGACTAAAAGGGGCCCCAGGTGCTCTGAACTTTGGAGCGTGGGTTGGTGACCATGGGGCCCTCAGCTGAGTCCTGGCATTGCTTCCACTTCCTTGTGCCAGGCTCCTCACTTTCATCTATCCTATCTGACCTCTCTTGGTCAACTCTTGTTCTTTTCCGACCCCGGCGCTATTAGGTTTGCGAGGGCTAGGGAGTCTTTCATTTTCACGCCCTTTGTGGCCCTTGTCTTCCTTTGGCCGATATCTTCATTTTTCGAAATGTCGGACTCCTTCCATTTTTCCCTCTGATTAGTGTTATATAGAGGATGGTTGCCTAGTTGTACTTCCTCTTAAAACAATAATCACCACCACCATCTGTACAGTTTCTAATTACTAGATTGTGTGCCAAAAGCCTGGATTCAGTTCCATACCTTTCTGCAGTGTTCATATGGAGTGACTCTGTTGATGGGGATTAGTCTGTCGGATGGGCATCTTAAGCATTATGCAAACCCCTTGGTGTTATTCAGCAGGCTATGTGCAGACACCGGGTTTCACTCTCTCCGTCTCCCACCTAGATGAGCAGTTCGCCTCAGGCGAGCCGATCATATCCAGTGATGACCTCAAGACATTCTATCTTTGGAGTGTATTTCTCTTCTATTTTAACATGTGAAAAAGATAGTGTTTCATTTCTGTATTGTGTTTACATATGTATACACAGTGTTATTTGGGCAATATTGACTATGACAATTTTTAAAATCTAATTTTTTTGGTTACAGAGTGTAATTTTTATATACACATTTTTTATCATTGGAATTTACATAGAAAATTCAATGTAGCTGAAGATATCCCAAATACAGATGAAACATGTCCTACAAACAAAAATAAATATTATTGTGTATTTTTAGTGATTGATAAATCATAATTTGTATTGAAAAAGTGGAATTAATATATTTCTGAAAGAGTGAAAATGCATTAATGTATTCAGTAATAATTGTTCTTGTATAACACTCTCTTTCCTTGTCCTTGACAGAAACAATGTAATGGGGCTTTGCTGTATGTATGAGGGCATGTGTTGGTTCCTCTTGATTTGCTCCTTACCTTATTTCCATTTTCTTTTTTCAGATAGGTTATGCAGCCCACTTGGCAGGTGCCTTAGCTGGTTTTCTCCTGGGAATCTGTGTGTTGCGTAACCTGCATTGGATGAAGTGGGAGCGGGTCTTGTGGTGGATATCCATCTTAACCTTTGTTGGCCTCGCGTTGGCAGCCATCGTGTGGAATGCGGCATTCCCTGGCTACTTTCCACCACAGGAGTACGGTTCATAACGTTCATTCCAGTGATACTGACGTCCCACCCAACGTGTTGAGTTTGTTGTCTCTTCTCGTGATGTGAGGGCGCACCTCAATCTTTGGCTGAAAATGGTCAGGATAAAATATAACTTTTGATTATGAGATGAATCAACAGATAATGGTATGAAGCCATGTATAGAAAGGTAGAAACTTTGAAAGGAACACCCGACCTGTTATGTGTTTCTGTACATGGCTTGGTTTGCACTTATTTTGTTCTTTCCATTACAGATAACAAGACGAGTTAACTAACAGCATATTCCTCGGCGGTGGTTTAACAGGCTTTGGTACTTTCCACATCTGTTGGCTTGGTAAAAAACAGGCGCCGTTCTCTTTTGTCCGGGCCATGTCCTTGTGTTCCATATTTATAACCTCTAACATACCTAGTCGAGCCATAAGTGCTATCCCTCATTTGAAGGTGGTTTGTGTATAGAGAAATGACATGACTACAGACTCTATACCACACACAAATCACTCAAATGCACTTCCAGTGATCTGGCCCCTCGTCCACTGCCGTATGCGCCGTTCTAGTGGTACTGAGCCTGCTGCCTTCACCAGGTGTGCTTTTAAGGACTTGATATTTTGATGGCGATTAGAGCAGGCCTTCCACAAGCGATAGTCCAAGAACGGAGTCATGGAATATTTAGTGACTACTACGAGCCTACGGGCTTCACAACCTTTTCCACAATGTTGCATTTGTAGTTGGTGGTGTGTGTTTTCACCCCTCTTTCACAGAAATGCACTCTCCACCAAACCATGACTGATGCTGGATGGTGACCTCTTTCTACTCTTGGTAGATTGGGAGCAGCTTCCTGCAAGTATATACTCTGTCATTATGGTTATTAAATTCTTTCACATTTTCACATCCAACTCTGTGGTGACCAGTCAGTCACTGCCTTGTACTTCTTCGGTACACTCCATGCTAAAGTCGGCATCATTTGTGGCAGGAATTGTTCTTTGTTCGCAGAGTAGATTTCTTGTCAGTGACAGCTTTGGCGGTTGCTGGCGTCCTTGTTTCGCGTGGCGCTATCATCGACAGAGGAAGTCTCTTCTATCATTTAGAGGTTCCATACTCAAATCTGCTGGTTGTAACATGTCCAGAATCTCCACAGGAGTCCTGTTACACTTTCATCTCGTGATCATACTGATGCAGTTCTCATACCATGTTGACGGTGCACCAGGAACTATGTTGTTTTGTGCCAACCTGCTCCGGCGAAGTGAACCCTGGGGTGGCTTGCCCTGGCTTACTTTCTGCTTTCTCGCTTGCATCCTCGAATGAAGGATTAGCGTAGTGGTGTCAGAGGGCCGTGGGCCAGGTCAGGGAGTTTAATCTTAAAAGGTTAATTTTCTTGGTTCGGGGACTGAGCATTTGTGTTGTTTCTAATGTTCCTGCAATTCCTACACCACATGTAACACTGTCTTCCACCACAATAACTCACTGGTTCCATGCACAGCAGATGCTGCCCACCTTTGCTAGCAATAGCCACGTGGAATTATATATTTATTTCCATTCCTGCAAAGCTCTCGTCCTCCTTTTGGATCAGTAGCTTTGGATGTACCAACCAGCAGAGTTATTTATATTTTTTTTCCCTGCGTCAAACTTGCACTTCTTTGGGCTCAGGTTTTTCTTCATCCAACTAATCTCTCTCCTTTGCCATCTGCTTCATCAGTGGAGGGGCAAAAGTCGGCTGATGTTATTCATGACGGTGTAGGTGGAGTAGAACATAAAGTTGGAAAAGGAGAGAGAGAATCAGACGATAAATCCTTCTCGTGTTCATCTTCTACAAAGTTAAGAGTTCCATCTGCAGCATACAGTTTCAGTGACATTTTGGAATACCAGGATGCTAATATGTTGGCAGCGAACAGCAGTTGGGCGGCAAGGGCACTTGAACCCTAACATCTGGTGCCTGCCTCTGTTACACAACCGTCAGATATCACAAAGGTTGAATATCACCGCCACTCTACCGTATGAAAGCAAAGAAAAGCTGAACAATACAGGAGTGAGAAGGTTAAAGCTATGGCATGACTAGGTAGTGTTATAAAGGAGCGATTGCAGGGTCATCACTCTGCATTGTTTCAACAAAGTATAACTTCTTTTTCTTATGTCTTGTAGGAAACTATTTACTGTATGTTTATTATTACTGTTTCCCACCCTGAGGAATTTACTGGTAAAGTTAATATGTTATAAAGTACAAGGCCTATTTGTTGCTCAAAGAGTTCTCCTTAGAACACTGAAGTCAGTATTTGTCATGTTTGGTTTCTAAGTATATTTTTCTCTTCATCCCTGTGCAAATAGTCAGAGGTGCTGTTTGGGCTCTGGATTCTCTACAACTTAATTATTCATAAGCATGTCAATGCATCGTTCAATTACTGAGAAAATAGCTTTCGAGTTGATAGGCAGCATTGATTCTGACCAGCAGATAGTCTTGTTTGTAACACTGTAACAGAAGATTACTAGCATTTGTAGCTGGTAAACAGTCAATGGGGTGGGAATTCTTCTCGCTCAAGAGTTTTGAGCTCGACCCATGTGAACCAACTGTTGTGACACATCCAGAGCACCGTATATTGGATCTCATAACTGGTTATTTACAAAAAGAACAAAACCTAGTTTAGGAACTCTCCAAAAATAAACATAAAATATTCGCACTGAGTGCTGTTATGCTTTCTCTTGTTTATTTTATAAAACCTTTGTATTTAACTGTAAAATTGTAACTACTTAATCACAAAACCAGAGTGAAGAAGAATAGAACATAGTTGGAGCTAGGAAGTAGGAGAGCTACTAGCAACGCTCGACTGCCTTGAAGTGTCTTGTGGCTCTGCAAATGGCGGATCATTTGTGATGCATTTTGTCTTTCCGTACTAATACATCAGGAAAAAATATTGGATTGCACTTTACTCTCTCGAACTTCTACGAAATACTCCCAGGCCACAACTTTCTCTCAGTAGCCATAAATGTGCACATAAAATATTACAATTAATAACTTATGAGCAGAATAAATCCACAATAACTCGAAGAAGAATCAGTCTTCTTATTTGAGCTGTCACCCTTGTGGACTGACTGGGGTAAACTCGCACAAACGTCATATGCTATTCACTGTGAATGGAAGACCAAACCGCCTCATGACTCTTCTGGTTCGCTGAGGTGGCAGAGTGTGTTACTGATCTCTGTGTACTGCGTTGGGACGTGTCCCCTTCAAGAAGTTCTCAGGGTTCCCAGGATGTGTACTATCCGTAAAGTTAACATTATTACCTCCCTTCCTAAGCCTGTTTCATGAATATTGACGACTGGGTAGCTCGTTGTGTTGCAGACACGAGCCTGTCTAGCGTAAGATACACGACATTTTGCTGAAGTCTGCAACGTTTGATTTCTGGTGGTAAATTAATAACACATTTGATACTGTTGGCAAGCAATTTGGAAATATTTTGTTATCCTGCAAGCTGACACACAGTGCCTCATGACAGTGTTACATGGCCACATAAACAGTGTTCAGTTCTAGAAATAGACGAGTTGGCCAGTGAATGGAAACAGCTCATTTAGCAACCACCAAATCGGAGGAAAACCGAGTAAAATGAAGTGATGTAAAAAAACAGAGCCTAGTTAAAGGCGTGTAGCTGTGAGATTGCACGTGGGAGAAATTGCATTTGAACTCTACTGCCAGCAGCCCTAAAGATAGTTTTCCATGGTTTGCCATTTTCACACTATCCAAATACTGGGACTCTACCTTAATTGAGGCCACGGTCGTGCCACTGAAAACATTTCATGTGCTAGTGGACCGTTAAACCAGTAGCATAAAAAAAAATTTTTGTTGTATTGTTGTCCATGCATCGCTCACAATCAGCCCATTGTCATGGTGCATAGCAACAAAAACTGTGCCTGGCAGATAGTGACAAGATTTTTGACCGTCCTTCAAAAGTTCACTACCTTTGCTGGAACTGAACCCTCATTTGAACTTGCGATCATGAGTCGGACACACTACCCCTGATCTACGGAGGCAGCTTGTGTTAAAATACTCTAGTGATATCATGATGTAAGGGACAAGGACTCTATTTCTGAAGTTTGTATCAATATATTTTTCAATAAAGAAACATTCTTATAAAATAATACGGGAAGGATTAAACATTCTTATAAAATAATACGGGAAGGATTCCATAGAACCCCATGTCTGTCAACATAATTTTGTTTTTGTACAATTTATTGTTTTGTTGAAGCTGTGAGAGACTTTCTGTCAGTAGATACATGTTGACTGTCGGCAGTAGCACAGTTGGGCGGAGAGGAGCGTTTACTTAGACAAGACATCATCACTGAATCAAAGAATTTCTCATTTTCATTTTGTTGGAACATTTGCTATAGTATCATTATGTTGCAGACTGGAAGTGGATGTACAATATGCAATTTCCTTTAACACAGTAATTAATATATTTGTGACTTTCCTTCGGTTCAAAATGAAAAGGACATAATAACTGAAGAACTTAATTAATTCTGTTGCGTATTTCACTCGAAGAAGGCCAACATTTTATTAACATTTCAAAAATATTCTTTTTACAAGGCTTTATAAATGTGTGAGATCTCTAACTCCTTTGGGCAGAAAATTTAATCTGTGCTTCTAGTCTCACACTTTGACTGCTTCAAGCATAATATAATTGTTGTTCTCAATGAAATGTTTCCTAGTTGGTGCCTTTTTGTATCGGAGATAGTGAAGATATCGTAGAGAGTTGCGGTTAACTGCCAGTTTAAGAACCTGGAACATATCAAGAACAGGTCTATTTTTCTATGGAGATTTCCACTTAAAGAGAGAGAAATGTGGAATGGAGAATGTTCTGAGGCCTAGTCAAAAGCATATCTGCCCACTCACCTGCCCAAGAGCTCTTCTCACATGTATCCTATGCCTAATGCTGCAGGATTAACAAATTTGACCATTATTGGTCCATATCGACTGATATAATCAAAAAACACAAAAGGTTATTAATGGGTCCGCCCTGTCAGTATTTATTGTTTTCTCTAAAATATAGTTCATCTAATGTAGATTAGAAGACCTTCTGAACACCATTGAAGTAAGTAAATTCAGAAAAACATTTGTGGTAATCAGCAATGCTGTTATTACTCTGGACGGAGAAGACATTGTAAAGGTGTCACAATTCAAGTCCTAGGATGCTGAGTTTATTTTAAGGCCAAACTCCTTACTTCAATGGTGTCCAGAAGGAAATAACAGCCTTCTAAATTGTCTTTACTTTAAAATGTATAATTTCCACCTATTCAATACCAATTCTATGAAAGGGTGGAAATTATACACTTTAAGGTAAATGTCATGGAACTTGAAAAAATTATTTTCATTACTTGCAATTCTAAACTGTCAGCAAGTATCAGTATCATGTGCACAGCAGATGGGTTTATTCGGTTCTTATTGCTGTGTATTCCTTTATCAACTTTATCAAGGGCATCAGCATTATAATAAGAATATCATGATCATTGTCTTCTGAATTAATTCAACTCTTAATCTGAAACGTTAATATTTTAGGAGCATTGGAAATAGCTTGTAAACTTGTCATTGTAATAGTTGATCACAGGATATGGTCCTTTCCACATATTTCTCACACTGCAGTTACTAGTATTTTGATGGTTCAGATTTGCAGGCACAAGTCTTGGCCTAATTATTTAGCTGAGCTAAGAGACTAAAGGTGAGAAAGAATCCAAATCTACAGGTGTATTTTTTATACTTTTTATATGCATGGTATTTATTTGTATGTATTTTTATGGCCTATTTATATATTATGTTGTTAAAGGATAGAAAATTATTGGGATGAAATTTGTTTGCCAGAACATTTTTTTCAGTATCCTGAAAGTCTTGAGGGGGAAGTACACCTTTGTGCATTAGACAACAGCTTTTTTTCTTCTTTATCAAATACGCTTCATTTTTTGTTCTCTCAACCACTTAAAAGGATCACATGGTACGTTTCACTGTCAGTTGCTTATTACTTGTTTACTTTCATTGTAATTAAAAAAACTATTGAAAATACTTGTATAACATTCTGCATGGTACATATTTTATTACATAATATGGTCACCATATTTTAGGATGTTTTCTTTGACACTAGTAATTTGACTTTAAAAGAGATGTAGTATTCTTCTGCCGTTTTTTCCACAACATGGTGTACTACAAAAATATGAAAGGTAACGATTCAGAGAAATTAATTCTGAAGGAATACCTCTGAGGTTCTAGAATTTGTCATTCATATAACAATGTAATAATTTCAGAAAAGGAGTCATGTTTAGTGGAAACCTCCTTTAACTGCAAGGAATTAAAATACAAATTTGGTAAAAACACAAAATGACTAGGATTTTAAAAAATGACAACTTCATGATCAGAAGTATGGTTTGTAGTTGCTAAGCTATTTTACTAGATTTAAGGTAGCAGGTGTACCTCTCCACTAGTTGTAATTTTTCCCCTTTCAAGAGTAGACATCAAAAACAGTTTTCTAGATGGCTGTTGTCTTCACAACATAAAATGTTACAAATATTTTATAATGAATGCAATAATTAAAGTAGAAATTTTTGCCATTTTGGAATTGTTCTGAGTGATGTTTCATTTACTGTCGAAATGTGTTTACTGCAGACTAGGTTTTCTATGGTTTTTAAACTTTTTTCCAGTTTTCTCGGCTATCTTTGAAGCAAAAATTATTGGATTGTGTTTAATTTACTGCAGTTATTGTATAAACGGTCACGAGAGCAGCTATCGTGTTGATTATCCTTCCTCTTAGTATGATGAGCATTCAGTGAATCCAAGATGCCGACAAGCTTTGCCGCTATTTTTATATCTGTTAAAAAAGCATTTTTTGCGAAACTGCATATTCATTTTCGTATATAAACATAGAAAATTAATGTTTATTTGCCTTCTGAAGCGACATCACGTCTAAACTGCTAGGCGGAATTTCATGAAATTTTGCACAAACATTCTTGGAGGTAATTGTCACAGGTATTATTTGTGAAATTAACTTGCCTTATTGCATTATAGTTTAAAGTGACAAGATGAAGCCTGTTTTTTCCTTCCTCGCTCAGTCACGCCAGAACTACTCGGCCAAATGAGCTGAAATAAGGTACAGATATAATCTCAGATATTCAGTTCAAACACAGTCCGGCTCCATGGCTGAATGTTGGCGTGCCAGCCTTTGGTCACAGGGGTCCCGGGTTCCATTCCCAGCAGGGTCAGGAATTTTAACCATAATTGGTTAATTTCGCTGGCACGGAGGCTGGGTGTATGTGTCGTCTTCACCATTATTTCATCCTCATCACGACACGCAGGTCGCCTACCGGTGTCAAATCAAAAGATCTGCATCTGGCGAGCTGAACTTGTACTCGGACACTCCCGGCACTAAAAGCCATACGCCATTTTATTTCAGTTCAAACACAGGCCTATTTTGATTTTCTTTTAGGTCTACTTACGTCGCACAGACACAGATAGGTCTTACGAAGACGATATGATAGTAAAGAGCTATGAATGAGTAGGAAGCAACTGTGGCCTTAATTAAGGTATAGTTCCAGCATTTACCTGGTGTGAAAATGGAAAACCACGGGAAACCCATCTGCAGGGATGCCGACAGTGGGGTTTGAACCCATTATCTCATCAATGCAACCTGACAGATACGAGACCCAAACTACACAGCTGTTTGGTCGATATTCTGAGCGTTCCATAATTCACCTTTTCAAAATGGCTGCCATTTAGGTATTTACAGGCTTGGCATGTCCTATTACATTACTATAAGCATATGGAGTTCAGTTTTCTGGAAAAAATTCACATGCATTTTCTTTGTAATTCTAACAGTCCTTCAGGACCATTAATGTGTAAGTATTTACTTAACTTATGCATGCTTTATCTGCTAAAGATGACAGGTCATACGTCAGCAGTGGGTACAAACAGAAAATTGGTGCCATCGCCAACTATCGCCCTGTCAGCGACTGCTACTTGTTGATCATAAGTTTATTATGTTTCCACTCAGACAGTGAAATGTCTTGTGACTAGTTGCAGTAGTTTCTTGCAGTGATTTATTTGCGCTAGTATTGCTCGTATACTTTGTGCTCTTTGTTGAGATTGGTTTCAGCGAGGAATTTTGAAGAACTTTTCTACTAACAATAGATTTCTGTAGATATTGTCACTCTAACCTGACATCTGTTACGTGTAGACCGCTCCTGATGTGGAGAACTCCTTAACTTAGGACAGATATGTTTTAGTAATGCTGAGTACTGAGCTGCCGTGTATTACACGTGCATTATTTTAACACTTACAAATAGCTGCATATGTTGAAATTGGCATCTTGGATTTGAAGGTTAGCTGACAATGGATGAGTGAGTTTATGAAGATATCATGGTATCAAAAAATGATAAATGATTTTTATATCATAAGATATATACTTCATGTTATGATCTATATTGAATTGTGACCACAATAATAACAAAACTTATGTCAGAAATGGTCTACCTTTTTCCCCCTTGACTAAAAACTGTAATGTAAACATTACGTTCTGAAAAGGTGGACCATTTCTGATATCATTTTTGTTATTATTGTGATTTTTATATTACAAATTTGCTTCATTAAAATGAAACAAAAGAGAAGTATTACTTGTTTTCTTGTTGAAAATAAGAAACATGTTCTAAATGTATTTTTTTCAGTATTTCTTATGTTATTTCTACTTATCTTGTGCTAATAATTTCACAAAAAATGTGCTTGAATATATGTTGGGCTGTGTTAATCAGCATGTTCCAAACATTGTTTGAGTTGGAGCACCTCTCTTGTGATGGCACTGTATGTACCAACTCTTCAGCAGTCTATAGACAGTGTCAGTGCTTTTATTAAACTATGAGCTGAAAAACACAAAAAAATAATGAAAATTTACTATGGCAGATAGATTAAAACTAAAAAGGATAACATTCTTTAAAAATTATCAATTACAAATGTATTGGAAGTGCCCCTGACTGAATGTTGTACAGACCTAGAATATTTAAAAAAATCTTAAGTAATTTTCAAAATGTTGATATAATGTAGAACCACTTGGCTCTTCTTAATTTCAATAAGTAAACACTATTGAAGGTTTATGAAGGAGGTTGTGGTAAAGGGGATCAGTACAATTACAATGAGGGCAGGAACCAATTCAAATGTCTGTGGTCCAGATGCCTCGAAAGGATCCCCCATGTCATTTTAACACTCCTTTTACTCGCACTGATACATTACCTTATTCCCTGCCTCCAGCTGATGCTCGCTCCTATCTTGCTGTTCTTACTCTTCATCAAAGATGCATCTGTCTATGTTACTTTGTATTTTTTTTAACATGAATATGTTTTTGGGTCTATCTGGAATATAGAGTCTTCAATTTTGGCTCATAACCATGGCAACCACTGTTTGTCATCTATGTATACCAGGTCAGTAGTGCCATCTGTACGTTGCTGTAAGAGGGTTTTAATTCACTCTCCCCTCTTCTAAGACCAAAAACACATCAATGATTCTAGGCTTTTCTGTGTAGCAAAGAAAAATGTAAGTTTGCTTTCTTAAATGTTTTGTAACATCAGATGATCCTTCCTGCAGGATCACTTTTGTGCTGATCACCTTTTTGCCTTATTAATGGAATCAATGGAATCCATCTTGGTTCTGCCATAGTCTTTATGGTGCCTTATTGCTATAAAAGAGCTGTCTGTATTTTTGTAAGTATTTTGTATTGACAGTGTTTGTTTGAGGAATGTGTAAACTTGTCTCCTGTGTTTTAACAGATGTCAATTCTGCCCACTGAAGTGGTTCGGTAAGTAACAAGTGTCTAACACGTAACTTTACTTTAAAGCAATATAAAGAGACGTACCATCACCCACTGGACTAATAAGACATGACAGTCTGCTCCACTTCATGCCACGTATTAGTGCCTAGTTCCTCATTTGTTTCTGTAAATCACTGTACGTTTAAAATTTTATTTAGCACCATTAGAGGCCATGTGAAGTAAATGGTAATACATTTCTGGAAGGCTCTTTTTCATTCCACAATGGCTGCATTCTTTCTCAGGCAGTTTGTCCATCCATCTTCTCTTCTCCTTGTGTTCTTTATGGAAGCTGTTAACTTAATGTGTGCTGCTGAGGTGTCTTTCCTCTTCAGTCCAGTCCTTTTTTGGCCTAATGAAACCACTTATTCAAAACTTTGTCTTTTGTGCAGTGTTTTAAAAATGTGTTTCTGTCAACTGCTTTTCATCCACTGTCGATAGAATCACTGTATACTTCATGTTGAAAGACAATCTAGACATTAGTTCTTGTAGAGAAATATCCAAGTATTTACCATCTCCTTATTCATTCTGCAAAACAATGGAAATGTTTCAGGGTATATTTAACTGTTTAAACACAATGAAGGCACAACGTTCACTTACGCTAGTTTATTGTGTTGTTCATTATTAACATTAATTAATGTTCATCCTCCGAGAAAGATATGTTGCTAGTTACTGACTTATCACTTCGGCGGGCACACTTTCCTAACATGTATGTGTCTTGGGAACACTTGCCGAGATAGTCACAAAGGTGACCACCGTTCTGAACTGCAGATGACTTCTATATATTTTTATTACTTGAAATACTCTTTTCAAGGAATACCCAAACGTTGATGACGCAGGTGGTCCCTATTCGCATTGTCAATTGTGCTCAAGTTGTTTTGTGTATACCATTAAGTTTTTGTTTGTTTTATTATATTTTATGATGTAAAGAAGGTTTGGTTTGTATCAAGATGTCATGTTCATAAAATAAGTACAAATAAAAGATTAAGAAAAAGTTTCTCTTTCCTCATGTGCACATAATTTTGAAAATACCTACACCTGCTATGACATGCATGGCCCCAACAAGTGAATGTATGATGATGTATTAACTCCAGAAGTTTTATATAGTTTACCTTCCTTATGAGAAGTGTCCGACTAATCACAGGCATAAGAAGGCTATTCACGAAAGGTATTGACTGCGCGACTGAGTTACCCTACATTCGGGAGATGGCGATTCTGAACCGCACTGTCTGCAGCATGGCAAATGCACTTTAATTAAGCTCACAGTTGCTTCCTTGCGATTGTCACCATAAAACCGATCTGTGTCTATGCAACATAAAATCGATGCCTATGCTACTATTGCCAGATAGGCAATTCCAAGTCACCAATAGAGTTTGTAAAGACACTCCATAATCTACTGGGAATTACAGCCAGCCCTGGCAAATATTTGTAATTTTTTTAGATGCAGCTAATCAGGGCATATTTGTGCATCTTACAGTAATAGTATTAGTGCCGTTATATAACACTAACTACACTGGTGGAAAAAATTATCCAAACACCTAGAAGGGGTTGTGCTAGATTAACGAACATTGGTAGGCATGTTTATACATCTGAAAGAGGGTGATTCAAATTAACGCAAATCGCATTAGCGCGGCGCTAGTAGCGGCCCCATGACGTTTCACATCAGGTTTGCTTTAAATACGGGCTGTACTATGCGAGTGCATTAGTTACCTGTGAGAGTGGACATAGTGACTGTGAGTGGGTCAAGAATGCCTTTACGACGACAAAGAGGCCAGTATCCACAGCTCACTGTGGTTGAACAAGGCCGTATAATGGGGCTACGTGAAGGTGCTATTGGAGTATGACTTGGCAGGAATGTCTCCACTGTGCATGCGTGCTGGCAACAGTGGTCACAAGAAGGTACCCTAGCAAGAAGACCGGGCTCCGGACATCGCCGTGGCAGCGCCGAGAGGGCGTATAGCTGAGGCACAGCAGCAATTCGAGCGTTAGCTGGCACCACAGTAACGCAACAAACTGTTTGGAATTGGTTACTTGAAGGACAGCTCGGAGCCAGACGCCCTGCGGCGTGCATTATACTTACCCCAAACCACTGCCGTCTGCAGTTTCGTTGGTGTCAAGCGAGAGCTCATTGGAGGATGGAGTAGAGGTCCGTTGTGTTTTATGATGAAAGTCAGTGATGGTCGTGTGTTGGTTAGAAAGAGGTCAGGTGACCAGCTGCATTCCACGTGTCTGGACCTGCACTGGGAGTTCTGGTCTGGGGAGGGATTTCCTACTGCACCCTGACTGCAGATGTGTGTATCCATCTGGTGATTCGACCTGATGAACAGCATTCCCAGGGGTGTCTTCCAACACTGTTGTAACCCAACGTGCTCCACAGAGTGTCAACATGTTGCCTTGGCCTGCTTGATGGAGCACTTATGGGACATCGTTGGACGACAACTCCAGCGTCATCCACAAGCGGAATTAACTGACCAAGTGCAACAAGCTTGGTACTCCATCCCACAAGCTGACATCTGGTACCTGTACGACACAATGCATTCATTCAACAGTCAGGCGATTACACCGGTTATTAATGGACCAGCATGGCATATTTGCGATGGCTTTTCTTGCGTTGATATCAATCTGTAGTCTTGTACTTTTAGTCAATTAAATATTTTACCTCGACAAACATATTGCCAAAATTTCTATATTCTACATTCCTTATTTCATAGTGTTTGGATTTTTTCTGCCAGAGTACTTTTGCTGCTTTTGAGACATTAGGTGCCAGAAATTTTGTTTTCCACAGGTTCTTCTGTCATTGACAGGTTAATTTTTGTGAATACAGCAATAATGCCATCTAGCAGCGATGAATGTCACACCTCTACTAACAATCACTATTGTTAAGTTTTAGGGACTTGGACAATGCTGTAGTTGGATGAATTAAGAAACAGGTAATTCTCCACTGTCGGCAGGCCTGAAGATGGTTTTCCGTGGTTTCCCATTTTCAAACCAGGCAAATGACAAGGCTGTACCTTAAATAAGAACACGGCTGCTTCCTTCCCACTCCTAGCCCTATCCTATCCTATCATCGCCATAAGACCTATCTGTGTCAGTGCGACGTAAAGTAAACGTAAAGCAGATTGTAAAAAAAATTAAAATAAATAAATAATAATAATTAAAAACAGGCAATTGGCATACTGGAAAAAAAAAATGACAGAACAGGCTCGGGAATAAACTGCATTTCTAACGTGGTCTCTCTATCTTGAGTCTAGTTACTATGGAGTTACTGCTCTGAAGACGATCCTAGGTGCAGGTTTGAAATAATCAGCTTATAACTATTAAACATCCCCAAAATTATATATTATAATAATGCCATTTAGAGGTCGTGCAGTTCTACGTATTAAGACTTGCCCGTTGTTTGCTTTTGGAAAAACT
Organism: Anabrus simplex; assembly: GCF_040414725.1. NCBI lineage: Eukaryota > Metazoa > Arthropoda > Insecta > Orthoptera > Tettigoniidae > Anabrus > Anabrus simplex. The sequence continues at coordinate 218,769,011 of NC_090279.1, read as the reverse complement.
GTGGATGACTGCCTCAAGTGTTGCTAAGTGATGTGATGGCTAGTTCACACTACAGTTAGTGTGGCACCTCAAGAATTCTGGCAACTAGGCAACATCTTCTACATAACACTAATCGGAGAGAAAAATGGAAGGGATCCGAAACTTCGAAAAATGAAGGTATCGGTCAAAGAAAGACAAAGACCATGAAGGGCATGGAAATGAAGGACTCCCTAGGCCTCGCATGCTCTAATACCATTGGGATCAGTAAAGAACTGACCACGGGAAGTCGCATAGGATAGATGAAAGTCAGGAACCTGGCACAAGTAAATGTAAGCAATGCCAGGACTCACCTAAGTGTACTGTGGTCGCGAACACACGCTCCAAAGTTTAGGGTCCCTTTTAGTTATTTCTCACAAAATGCAGAGGATACCATGGATGTTATTCTACCGCCCCCCACCCTCTAAAAACAGCATTTTTTTGTAGGTGACAATAGATTTTTATTTTCTCCAGATTGTACAGTTTTCCAACCTATTAATCTTTACGGAGAAAATAGAAAAAGAAAAAGACAAAGAAAAACTAGGCAAATACAAAACACTATAACGGCACAAAAATAATCAACATTATTAAACAAAACTAAACGGCAACACAAAACAAAAGAACAATGGTGAAACGGCATTTGAAAGTTCTTGCGAACAGAGACGCGATCAGGAGGGTGAACACCTGTAGTTGCGATATCCACCGCGGTTATGGTCGGCGTCGAGGGCCACATGGGTCATGCAGCAATTTTGTCAAATCAAAATTTTTAATTGTGCCGTAATTACGAAATGTAAAAACTTAGTATTCGCACTTATGACACAAGCTTTCATTCGAGTTTTATTTTCAAAGAGTATTCAATTAATTAAACAACGTGTCAACTTACTGAGGTTTGACCAGACTATACTCATGTGCATCGCACAATTTACACTCCTAACTTTCTTCTTATTGCGGTGCAGAATAGTGACCTCTATTTCACACATTTTGAATCAACAAAAGGGTTTGCAAGTTTGAAAGTAATTTTGGGTTTGTACCTCAGTACCGGTATCCAACAGTTTAGCCGAACGTTCATTCTCGTCATTGCGTGGAAAGCTTACAGGACTTACATCTTCCGTGCGTTGAGCGTGCACACTATGATGACATGTCCAACGGAAAGGGCGAAGAAAATATCCTCAGCAGTGACCTTATACTGGTAAGTGAAACTAACCCCAGTTTTATTAGCTTTTGTGTATTTTCACTTCTTTAATGTTTTAAATGTCTATAGCCTACTGTTTATTCATTTTAAGATCAGAACACTTTACGCAACAAACGTAGCCTGCAAAGTAGCCCGTATCTTGTAATATACAGTACTATGGCTCTTCAAATGGAGGATCGCGTTCAATAAAATTTTGCTTCGTTTCATTCAATGATGCAATCCAAGCTCTTGGTTGAAGAACATCGTGAAACTGTTCCGTCTCGCTTCCCTGGACCTTGAGAAGGCCATGGATTGCGTACCGCGTGACTACCAGAATACCTTGTCAACTCGGTGCACCTGCGACCCGAGAAGCTGCTACAGGAACATCCCGTGATTTTCCCATAGCTGTCAACGCTCCTGAATGGAGACTGTAACAGTAGTAGGTTCTTTAGAATCCCCCGTAATTTTTAGCCTGCACCATCGCACAGCGTGTTCAACTCGTGTTGCGTAATTCTCCTCAAAATTATATAGAGTAGGTTTCCGCGAAGTGAACGATCTTTTTTCCGCCTTCAAGTGGGCATCTCTTAAATGTTGTCTTATCTCGACTGCAGGTGTGGTGTTTTATCTTGTAGTGAACGGAGCTGCTCCGTGCAGTTCAGTCCGGCTGCTTGCACTCTCGCGCCAGCTCATGTAGGTATGTACTCAGCTTGTTCTCGTTATGTTTCCTACTTTGTTAAATGTGCTCTTTTGTAAGTATTTATATGTGCCAGACTGCGCTTTCCGTTCAGAGGGCTCTGGGTTCCATTCTTGGCCGGGTCGTGGATTTTACCTGTTAATTCCTCTTGCTAGGGGACTGATGTCCACACCATGGCCTCAGACAACGTGGCCAGGCGCCAATTGGGCGCTGCGCGTCAATCCCGACGATCCGCTTTACTCTATCAGATGGCAGAGTAAACGTGTCAAGAGACATCGTTTAGATGCCGACATCATACAAATCCGAGTTTGCTCTGATAGGTCTCAGCCTGCTATCTTGGGGTCCGCAGGCCGCCAAGACCACACAGGAAGGGCATCCGGCCGTAGAAATGGACCAAATCCACGTCACGTGCTGATCCAAATATATTGGAGAAAGAGCCGGAGAGAATAATGTATTCCAGGTGTAAACTCCATGTAATGGGTCATCCAATGTTTCTTTCTCAGCTGTAGGATGAGAACATTCATGCAATAATGAGGGCTTCTTCCGCAGTTACTGGTTATTCGTGAATGGGAGAGAAGTTTGCTTTGCTTTCCATGCTCGCATCAATTCTGTCCTTTCCTTCCTTCAGAATGGGATATGCTCTCTGTAGCTACAGACCGGGTGTTCTCCCCAGTTGGTGGTTACCCATTTCTGGGAGAGAAGTCATGCTATAATTAATTCATTCATGCAGCCATTCATTTATTCAGTTCATGCAGTGTCTGTTGAATGTGCAGGAGAACTCTGTACAGACTTATGACAAATAAAGTTTCCATTTCTATTCCGAGTTTGTTACGAACTAGTTGTAGGCCTACTCAAACAGCGATTAATTTTAATAAAACAGTCCATATTACTGTCGTAGTGTTTACAGAGCAGTCTGTCTTCCGGAAAGGCCCACGTCTCAGTCTCATCGTTCGCTCTGACAATAAACACATAATACCGGCGGGTGACCTCTGGAGGGGCAGGGTTCTCCCTGGGGTTGGGGCAGTGCCTATCGTAAGAGGCGCCTAAAAGGGGCCCGAGGGGCTCTCAACTTGGGACCGTGGGTTGGCGACGACGGGGTCCTTAGCTGAATTCTGACTCCTCACTTTTAACTATCCTATCAGACCTTCGCTGGTCAACTCTTGTTTCTTTTTTTCCGACCCGGATGTTATTAGACCATTCGAGGCCTAGGTAGTTTTTCATTTTCACGCCTTCCGTGGCCCTTGTCTGTCTTTCGCCTATACCTCCGTTTCTCGTTCCATTTTCTCTCTAATGAGTGTTAATAGAGGGTGGTTGTATTTCCTCTTAAAACAATAATCAGCATGTGACTTAGGCACGGAGCGGGCCAGTGCCTGATGTGGAAGTGTCGCTCTCGAGACTAATCAGAGGGAAGAATGAAGATATCGGCAAAATAAAGCGAACGGCTATGAAAAGCGTGAAAATGGAAATATTTTCCAGGGTCGCGAACCTAATACCATCGGGGTCGGAAAAGAACAATACTTGGCCAAGAGAGGACGGATAGGAAAGATAAAAGTACGGAGATTGGTATAGACTCAGCAACTGGCCCCGTAGTGGCCCACTCACCCTAATTGTGGGGATACCTTTTACAGACTGGTTGCTATGTGCCCATTTAGGACCACGCGGCGTTTGTTTGTCTTGTTTTTTAGGTAGTCACATTGCTTTCATTCTTTCTCTGCCTGGCAGAGTGGCATAATAATACATTTCCTCGCCGTTTGAAACTGATCATTTATCTTCTTCTTTCTAGTTTTTTTTCAATTATCTGCAGTCGGCTATAATGTGGATGAAACCAGTTTTACGACCGGATGCCCTTCCTACGAGGAAAGGGATCTGAGGAAAGATGCACCGGCGTAGCAGTATTAACGGGGCATTTCTTCGTCAGTATTAACTGCAAAAAGAAAACCCCTGTTAATCATAAACTTTAGAAAGACATAATTTTTCGCTCGTTTATCTATTATGCACGTCTACCTTACGAATAATAAGAACTGAGATATTCGCCATTTTCTAATCATTTATACTGGACATTGTTACCGCTCAGGCTTTGACGTGGAGTAATCAACTAGCTCCTCTGTGGTAAGATTATGACGGGAAAGGGAGGGGAGCAAATGCTGTAATATCAACAATAACATTATACTCACCTCCGCGAGATGACGCAGTCTGTCTTCCGAAACCACATCACATTTGAACAGCTGGAGTGGGGGAATTTCAAGACTGTCACACAACTGCATTTTATTTTAAAGCTGAAAACTTTATTTGCGAAATTATCCCGTAATATCTTGCAATTTATTTACAAGCTGCTTTACGTCGCACGGACACAGATAGGTGGGATGGACAAGGGCTAGAAGCGAGATGTAAACGGCCTTTGCGTGGTGTGAAAATGGGAAACCAAGGAAAATCATGTTGAGGGCTGCCGACAGCGATAGCTTCGTGGCCGAAAGGACGCAATCACTGGCTTGCTCGCTTCTTAAAATGACTCCTGAGTGGAAATTTGCTATCGGTACGGTATGTCAGATATGAAGGTAGAACTCGCGCAGGCCATGTCAACTTAAAATGTAGTTTTCTACAAAAAGGTCATATCCATTTTGTTTGTCACAGTAATGGTTCCTCCTATCCGACCTCCCTTGGTCAACTCTTGTTCTTTTCCGGTATTAAAACACTCGAGGCCTAGGGAGTCTTTCATTTTCACGCCCTTCGTGGCGCTTGTCTTTCTTTGGCCGATACCTTCATTTCTCGAAATCCTGGATCCCTTCCATTTTTTCACTCTCATTAGTATTATATAGAGGATGGTTGCCTAGTTGTACTTCCTCTTAAAACAATAATCACCACCACCACTGCAATGGTTTCCAGTGGCTGATGTGTGTTGCAACTGTACACGAACACCAAGAGCGAAGCAACAATGATGGTGGTGCTGATTGTTTTAAGAGGAGGTACAACTGCTCAACCACCCTCTATTAAAACTAGCCCGAAAGAAAATAGAAGAATTAAGGTATCGGCAAAAAAAAAAAAAAAAAAAAAAAAAAAAAAAGAACACCAGTTGGCCAAGTAAGGTCGGACAGGACAGAAGATACACGAGCAATAAGTAGAAGCGATGACAGACTCGCTTAGGGCCCCGTGCTACGACCTGCAGGGTATGTATTTTATGACTCGACTCCCATCCAGAAGGGGAAGGTAAGTTCCTTGCCAACCTCACTCTCCCGTAGAAACTTTCATTTGAGGCGGTGAGAACACTGATATATTTCAAAAGACTGCGTCTGAAAGACCAGCTATTTAGTGGACGATGAGGAGAAAAAAATCGGCGGAGGCAGTGTCAGTGCCGTTAACTTCAAAGGCGAGAAAACACCTACAGCAAAATATTTATATTTGTTCATTTCTTTAATTCTATTTCATCATACATTCATATCTTTTTTCTATATCATTAATTTACTTTTTCTTTATTTTAATTTATTTTATTTCAACAACATTCATTACATGCAGGGTAATGATATGAGACATAAGGTTTAGCCATTACATGGACGTTCCTAGTGAATATTGAGTGTATACCACTTCTCATCACTGTGCACTCGACTTTGACCCTGCAGAGCTGTTTTGAGTCTCATTATTCGCAATGGAGTAATCGGACATTTTCCCTTCCTTTGTTGTGTTTTAGAGTTGGACTTTATATGAAAATTTGTCAGTAATTTCACATTTTTCTCAAAGAGACGACCGTAGCTAACTGTTTCACCAAATTAAATGATATTTAATGATACTATACAGACTTCCAAATGACACTCTTTTTCGAAATCGGACTAACGGTTGCGAAGTTATAACGATTGTCCTCGAAACCGGTACCGCCAAAATGGGATCTTTTTGGCGGCCATCTTCTTTGGAGGGTGACGTCGCAATTTTTTTAAATGTCAAATTGTAGTTTAAAAGTTGTTCTTTGCAACGATATAATTGCAGTGGTGATATCGTAAATAGGTACGGAGATATCGAACGTTTCAGCACTAGGGTCACACAAGACAAGAAATTGTACAGAAAATCTAAAGTTGATAAATTGGGGACTTACCTTAAATCACAATTCAGTTGTTGGATAAGTGAAGGGAGTAATGTGGATACACTTTGGGCTAAACTTAAAGGAATCATTTGGGAAGGAAAGAAGAGATTTGTACCTGTTAAGAAGGGTAAAATGACCTCAGACTCTTTTTATTATACAAGGGAAATAAGAAAATTAAAAAGAAAATGTGGAATAGTAAACAGGAAAATCAAAGAGGGTAGGGAGAGTAGAGAAACTAGAAAACAGCTGAGGGAACTGAATAGAGCGTAAAAGGAAGCAAAAGAGAATTATATGAATGGCATACTTCAAGAGGGTAATGACCACAAAGGGAAATGGAAAAAGCTGTATTCATATATCAGGAATCAAAAAGGAAAAGTAATCCAAATTCCTACAATGGTGGGAGAAGGGGGTGAACACTATTTAACAGATACTGAGACAGCAAACCTATTTAGTAGGGAATTTAGAGAATGAGTAGAAGATTGTCAGGAGTTGGAAACGGAAACAGAAGATAGAGAGGGAGAGACACAGAGGGAAACAAGAAGCTTCTCATTCACAAATGAAGATATTTTCAGAGAAATCCAACTGCTTCAGCAAGGAAAAGCAGCAGGAAGTGATCAAATTACTGCGGAGGTATTAAAGACAATGGGGTGGTACATAGTGCCTTATTTCAAATTTCTCTTTGACTATGTCATAAATAATAGTGTAATACCAAAGGAATGGAAGGAATCTATAATAATACCAATTTATAAAGGAAAGGGTGATAAAAGGAAACCAGAGAACTACAGATCAATCAGCCTGACCAGTATAGTTTGTAAAATACTGGAGACTTTAATATCAAAGTACATCAGAGGGATATGAGATGATAAAAATTGGTTCATGAGGAGCCAGTATGGATTTAGAAAGAATTTTTCTTGTGAGGCACAACTGGTGGGATTTCAGCAGGACATATCAGATCAGTTCGATTCAGGAGGCCAGTTAGATTGCATAGCCATAGATCTTTCCAAAGCCTTTGATAGAGTGGAACATGGAATATTATTAAAGAAATTGGACGGAATAGGATTGGATGTAAGGGTTACACATTGGATAAGAACATTTCTAAATTCAAGGGTTCAGAAAGTCAAAGTAGGAAATAATGTATCTCAGGAAGAGAAAGTTTGGAAGGGAATTGCACAGGGTAGTATAATCGGTCCGTTACTTTTCTTAATATACGCAAATGATTTAGGGAACAATATAACATCAAAAATAAGATTGTATGCAGATGACATAATTGTTTATAGGGAAATAAACAACATTAAGGATTGTTCAGAATTACAAAGGGACCTTGAGAGTATCCAAGAATGGGTTGAAGAGAATAACATGAAGGTTAATGGAGGCAAATCAACAGTTACAACATTTACAAACAGGAGCTTTAAAACTGAATTTGAATATACTTTGGATGGGGTAGTTATCCCAAAAGATGGCAAGTGCAAATACTTAGGTGTGAGATTTGAAAGTAATTTGCACTGGAAGGGTCATGTTGATGACATTGTTGGGAAAGCATACAGATTGTTACATGTCATAATGAGGCTACTTAAAGGATGCAACAAAGAATTAAAAGAAAAAAGTTACTTAAGTATGGTTTGTCCATTATTGGAATATGCAAACAGTGTTTGGGATCCTCACCAAGAATACCTAATAAAAGAAATAGATAGTGTGCAGAGGAAAGCAGCAAGATTTGTAACAGGGGATTTCAGGAGAAAGAGTAGTGTATCAGAAATGCTAAAGGAACTTGGGTGGGAAACTTTAAGTAAGAGAAGGGAGAAAACTAGACTTACAGGATTATATAGAGCCTATACAGGAGAAGAAGCATGGGGAGAAATCCATGAGAGGCTTCAGTTGGAAAATAATTATATCGGCAGCGCTGATCACAAGTATAAAATTAGACGGGATTTTAGCAGAAATGATTGGGGTAAATTTTCATTCATTGGGAAGGGCGTGAAGGAGTGGAACAGTTTACCAGGGGTAGTGTTTGATCCTTTTCCAAAATCTGTACAGATATTCAAAAAGAGAATAAACAGCGACAGAGAAAATAAATGAAATGTTAGAGGGCATTCGACCAGTGCAGGTTAATGTAAATAAAAAATGTGTATGAATAAATTAATTCCATCTCCTAGTCTAAGGAGTTTGGACAGCCAAAGTAGGGGACTGCCTGTAGGGGTGAAGTACAGTGGGAACTTCGAGGGCCCTGGGACCGCTACGGTAGCTGTGAAGGCCCTTCAGGAACTCTGAAAAGTTTTGGCAAAAGGGGATCTGGTTAAGGCGCAGCAGGTCGTTATGCTACTTAGGTTCGAAAATGGGTAAAAAATAAATAAATAAATGCAATGTAAATATTAATCTTATACCAGTTGTATAGTATTATTTGAAATAATTCCACATACTGTATATCAGTTGACTATATTTGTAAGACTATGTTTTGTAAACAATATAAATTTATTAAGGATGAGCTGTGTGTTTAATAGAAATAAATGTTAGCATAAATTGTATAATATTGTATTCTAGGAAAATTTTCTTCTCTTGTTAATTTAAAATTTAGTGCTTGACAATAATGTATTTTAGTGTACCATTTTCCACCGAGGTAGACACCTCATTTGCAAATAAAGAGATTTTGATTTGATTTCATTAGAACACATCCCGTGCTGGACCAAAAATAAAGTTTTCACAGCCAAAGGAGTCTCTAGTTTGAAGTTATGCTGTCATAAATCCATAACATAAGGTTTCAATAGAAATTAGCTTTACGAAGTGTTCCTTGAGATCTCTACCTTCTTTTACATGATTTGTAAAATAACACATACTTTGAGTAAATACATACTGGTAGATGAACGACCTGCCCTAGCAGAAATGTATCAGGAAGAAGAAGAAGACTTGCTAGTAGAGGTTAAAATGGTCAGTATAGTTAACAGCTCATTTCACCTAAGGATAAACTAGTATGAAAGACAAAAATCAAAACTTTGACCTTAGACACTGGAACTGTCGTTTTCTTCTGGGTCAGCTTTAGCTACCATTTGTGAATTTTCGATCTTGTCTGATTCCTGTCAATTGAAGGACGAATTTTATTCTGCTGATCTATTCCACAGTGTCTATTACAGTTCTAATATAACTTTTTCATGTCACCATAATTGTCTGTCAATTGTAACGTTGGGCCTAGAATTTTCCTTATGATTTTGTGTCTTTTCTTCTCAGCATTTTCCTTTTCCCATTTTTTTTTTTTTTTTTTTTGCTTTCTTGCTCAAAAGTGTCATCCACAGAGGCACTGATATAGTGACTGTATTACAATAGTCCTCAATGTTACCAAAATCATTGAAATACAACCAGCAATGTTGTAATGCAAAATTACCTGTTATGTTGTTATAGTAAAATTTATAAACTAGACATTTTGTAATTAAAGGAAATCACAATATCATGTCCTTATTTTGACAACATAAAAAGTACAATTTTTATAGTTCACTGATTTACAAATATAGCTATGGAACAGGCAAGTTAGGAGTATTAAAAGACCTGGCAGGAACAGGCGATGGCTTCCTCTACAGTATTTTGTTTTCCCGTTTGCTTTGAGCGGTCCCCTCTCCCGCTGAGTCATTAGGGTGCCACCTGCCACGTTCTCAATTTGGTCAAAATGCAAGTATGACCAGTGCTGCCTCTCTGTGGTCGAACAAAGACTCGCTGTGAAGTGATGTCTTGGCTGTTGTTTCCAAAGCACATAAAAAAGGTTGGTTATGCATGTGCAAAAGCCAGAGTTCTGGCAAAAAGCTAAGAAATTTTCTCTGAGCTGTGATCTGTACAGCACCTGGCTAGTTACCTGGTTCTGATGGGAGCTGAATGATTTCCGATTCTTTGGCTGACGTCTTTTTCAATGCACGGTATTTGATTGTAGATAATATTATTAAAGTCATTTATATTTCAAATAGACAATGTGCTGCAGCACTTCAGCGCAAAAGGTACGACGGCTCCTGGTCATGCATCCACATATATGCTCTGACTGAGGATAAGGAAGAATTGAAAAGGATAACTTCTACTGTACTTTGCAGAAAACTGTAGAGAAAGCAAGAGACATTAATGCTCATGTCATAGTAATGGGAAATTGGAATGCCCAGATTGGTAATGAAGCAGCACTTGGTTTGGCTGTATGGGAAATCATGGAGTAGAAGGTACCCAAAACAGGAATGGCAGAATTCTGTATCTATAACCAGCTAATGACTGGAAACACTCCACACAAACCATGCACAAAATGAGATTTGTTGCTTATGACAGAGCAGTATGCAGTGCACACCTCGGGACACAGCAAATTGCTGATTATGACGCAGTTTAAGATACCAAAGGTGAACAAACAAAAGAAGATTTCCTGAATAAATGTTGAAGTGTTATGAAATGGAGAAGAGAGAGAATTGTATGTGACTGAAGTAAATAATTGACTGAAGATGGCAGAAGGCACTACAGATATGAACAACGTAGAGGTACTGTGGAAAGTATTGAAGGAAACCATATTACAGACAGCCAAAGAGCTCCGTGGGATAAGAGTGGTAGGTGGAATGAGACTGTTAAAGAGGAGAAAGATGCTTGGAAGAAATTCTACCCTACCAAGAGACGTGAGGATTGGGAGGTCTGTGTGGAGGCAAGAAATGAAGCCAAGGAAGTTGTTAAAGAGGCAAAGAAAGCGGCAAGGGAAGAATTTGGAAATGAAATAGAAAAATACCTCCGAAGCAATAACAGAAGACTGTGTTCTTAGCAGTCGCTAAGCGAAAATATATGAACATCAAGATTCAAATGTTATGGCCATGTAAAAAGGATGGATAAATTAGAACAGCAAGAAAATGGCTAGAAAAGGCAAAAGACCTAGAGGCAGAGCAAGGAAACGGTGGACCAGTCAAGTAAAGCAGGACCTGGAAGGAAGACGAGTGGAATGGCACCAAGTTGAGAAGGAAGAAATGCACCTGGACAGACAAAGATAGAGAGCGCTCTTGTACCACACCTGGGCGACTGGAGATGGTTAAATGATGAAGAACAAGCTGGTTTTAGTACAAGATGACAAACTCAACACCACATCTGTTGCATTCAAATGGTTAATAGAGAAGATGAACAGTGAAGGAAAGGAGGTATGGAAGTCCTTTGGAAGCTTCACACTCTAGATAAGATTGTTAAAGTAATTCAGAGCATGTATAAAAATGTTTTTGGAATGGTCAGTATTATTCAACAAGAAAGTAAGATGTTCGGGATGGGAAAGGGCATGAAACAAGAAGATAGCCCAAGTCCTCTCTTATTTTCATTTCATGGTTAAAGTGATCAAATAATGGAACAGAAGAACAAAGTAATTTCAAGTGGGTAACTGGCAGTTATGCCCTGTTTACCTGCAAATGACATTGTTTTAGGTAACAACAATCCTCAAGATGTACACATGGCCGTAATAAATCAGGCAAGTAAGACTAAGGTCAGAGGCAAGGAAGACGATATCAACGTCAAGGGGAGAAAGTCAGTTCCTACGACTATCTGAGCACAGCAATTTCTGAAGATAATACAACTGAACATGGGTAGAAAACCAATGTCATCTATTACCAGCTGAGCCAGCAACAAAGAAGTGACCCTGCCAAGACTCCACGTCTTTTCCTTCCCACTTTCTTGTATGGCTCTAAGACTTGCACTAGAGCAGAGAAGCATGACAGCAGAAATGAAATACCTATGTTGAGTTGTCAACGAGGCGAGGAGAGAGAGAATAGGGAACAAAGCTGCAAGAGATGATCTTGGGGTGACATCTGCAGTTGATGGTGAGAGGAAAAGTCAGCAAGTGTTGAGGCTAGCCATGAGGGAACTAGAAGAGATGAACAGGGATCACACGGTCAGTGAAACTGTGAGGAAAAGGTCCAAATGAAGGAAGGGAATTGGCTAGGAAAGGAACAGCGTTGGTCGGAAGGCCCGGCACTGACAGGCAGAAGAGAGACGTGTGCAGACATTTTAACTTGATGGCAGCTCGGGTGCCTGCGCATGAATTTGAATGTTCCGTTTTACTCCACCAGATAGCAGAGTAAACCATATTGATGTGTGGCTTGTTTTAATTCATTTTGTCAGTTAAAATACGAGAGATCGTACGATATGGAGTGTTGAATGGACTACCTCTGCTGAGAGGTGGTGATGGTGATTATTGTTTTAAGAGGAACCGTTCTCTATTTAACACTAATCAGAGAGGCAAAAACGGGATGCGACACTTCAAAAAATGAAGGTATCGGCCAAAGAAAAACAAGGGGCATGAAGGGCGTGAAAATGAAAGATTCCATACGATTTGCAAAACCAATATTCTTGGAGTTGAAAAAGAACAACAGTTGACTAAGGGAGGTCGGATAGGATAGATGAAAGTGAGGAGCCCCGCACAAGTAAGTGGAAGCAATGCCAAGACCCAGCTAAGGGGTCCATGAATTGCCAGCGCATGCTCCTGAGTTCAGAGCACTTGGGACCCCATTTAGTTGCCTCTTACGACAGGCAGGGGATACCGTCGGTGTTATTTTACTGCCCCCCACCCACAGAGGGACCTCTGCTGGGATCTTGGGATGCACTACCACTGAACCAGAGAGATCGTCCTTGTCTCGCACTTCTGTGAGGGATATTCTTTCATTTCAGTGGCTCATCATGCCGTCCAACACCGAGAGGAGAAGGTGTCCGAGGCAGGCACCGCCAACTGAGATTACAGTGACGCTGGTAAGTCTCCAATCTTTCGCACTTCACTTAATGTTCAAATAATTTTGACCATTTCAGTTGTGAGTCAATAATTTCATTCATTTACCTCTGATCTGCATTTAGTACCATTCTTCAGGTGGCAGATTGCCTATCAGTTGTTTAACTCATCTCTTCTTAAGTTATTTTTTAAAAAGTTGGAAATTTATTGAACATCTCCCTTGATAACTTGTACCAATACCTAATTCCTAACATTTGCCGCAATTTGGCCTCTTCAATTGAGGGCGGCTTTCATAAAACTTGATTTCTACAAAAATATAAATCTTCAGGAGAGATGATTTTCTAATTAACTCACAAATGAAATGCAGTACTTTTGCAGATAATATCAGTTTAAAGAAAAGGATATATGCAAATGAAATAGACAGAGGATATTTTACATGTTTTTATAACTGTCTCTAAATTAACCCTGGAAATAACAAATTTTTACAAAAGTCAACATCTACACACTTCTATTATCAGTTTCTAAACTTACCTTTGTTCAGATGTTGTACTGATTAATTGTCCAAAAATATTGTCAATAATAAAATCCTAAAAATAACAGGGAACTTCACTGATAAGCACAATATTATCAACTCACATGAAGCACAGACGCTGCTTTATCCTCACCATTCTTCTGACAATCCAGACACAGTCTTCTTGTGAAGACACATCACTTCTTTAAGCCAGCACTCTTTTTTTCAGTAATGTCATTTATGAATGGAAGTTTCACAGCTGTATCGATGGTCTTTACATTCTTTATTCTTGGCTTAAGAACTTCAACTTCAGTACCGGACCCTGCGTATTTTATTTTCACAGACGTCATTCATTTTGAATGGAAGCTTCCACTTCAAATATTTTCTGAGATTTAGATTTAAAATGAAATAAGTGTCAGTCTCTGCCAAGAATTAGCCACTTCCCATGTTTTCCTAATATCGCATGATATTAGGTAACTGTGATTTTGGATGGGAAAAAAGAAATGGAGAATCTTCTTGAAAACAGTATATTTTCATGAGAATGGACAATACTGTGAGACGAGCCGTAGGACAAGGTTATTGTTCTTTTCCTACTTCAGATTGTCTTTCAGTTCAGCGCAGATGAGATTTAGTTTTAAATATACAGATATCAAGTTTCAGTAAGTGCAGTGTAGATGTTAAGTTTTGTGAAAATTCCGTAATTTCATTCACCTTTTACGTCACCAGATGTGAAGTTTAGCTAAATATTGACTACGCCAATTAATTCAGTTGGTGCTAAAACAAAAGGATCCACCAATATCTCAAAATTGATACTTTCTACACTCACTGCTCGGAACATACCACTTAGTCAAGCCCAAGCCCAAAGTTTGCAACATTTTCATATCAAGTGATCGTGGTGAGGGTCCCACACAGTGGAACCAGACTCTAATGTGGGGTCTTATCAGAGACTTATATGCCCTCTGGTTACTGCAATTCTAGATACTCTCCTACCCACAGGGGCATACACAGAAATTATTTTCTGGAGGGGATATTAAATATTAAAATTTGAGGATTTCTATAAAATATTATTGGGAGCATATTGTGAAATTAGAAACACTAAACTAAATAAAAATAACAAAATTATTTACGATATATCAAATCAGCAACAACTATTTCTTTCCACAGAAGTTCTGAATTTGTCACATTACAAATATTTTACCAGTTTGTGTCACAAAGCCCTGTGTGTCGCTTATTAAAGTTCCGGCTTAACTGTGCCCTTTCTCCACAGGGCCACACTTCCTGTCACTCAACTCTGGCGGTAAGGGTAAGGGTAAGGGTAAGGGTAAAAGCCCTTCTCTTAAAATCAAAAGATCACACATCTTTCAGATTTTGCTAACGAAGAATGGGAATTACCTGCGAACTGCGATGTATTAACAACTGCAGAATATAACACAGACTGAAGGTTAAATACGAGATCAAGCTCACTGTAATGTTTATTAATGGAAGCATCAAAACATTGTTGGCAAATACGTAGTCCACATTAAAAGCAAAAGAATGAGCCGCCTAAAGTCTTCATTGACGTGGTTGCCACAATTAATCACTGGTTCTAAACATCAAAATTCCAGGTGGTGGTGGGGGGGAATGTATTATTCCAATGCCCCCTCTGTGCATGCTCCTGCACACCCATATGAAGACCTTTCTTAACAACCTCACTAGTTCTTTCCTTACATTAACACCCGTGAGGTACTTTCACCCCATCAACACAATAATTAAAACCGTGAGGACGTTCCTATTAGCGAAACTCACAAGCTCAATTTCATCCCGTGCACCATCATACTGTCCGGTTTAGGCTGAGTGAACCTCAGGGCCATGTGCACCTCAGGAAGCAGAAATCGACTTCCTGACATCCTTCCGGGTGAACTAAGCACGTCTTTACTACCTTGGCCAGACAGTCCCTTTCCTTCATGGGTGGTGCCGTACCCGTTATAAACAGTCAGATATGATTGGGGAGGGATGCAAGATTTTCTGCATGTCATTACACTCGGCGACCTGAACGGCCACGTTCGACATACCTCCAGGGACTAACCTGAATGGGTTTTTGAACAAGAAGTGACCAGGCAGAGGAGATTCTGCAGCTCACATTAGGACACAACAGGGAACACTTACTTTCAGAAGTAGGACAAACATCTTGTCAAATATAAGGTCAAAAACTGATCCCAGCTTCAAGGAGGAGTGAATGAAAGCACCCAGATTGATTACATCCTGATTATAAGCTATGCATTTCATTTTTGTTCCATATTGAAGTGCAATTATAATAAATAAATTGACAAGAGGGTCAATACAGTATATCAAGTAGATAAGTGTTGGGACTAGTTTCAGCCACTTAGTGACCATCTTCAGACAAACAAGAACTATGATAAGTAAAATGTATGTATACCTGCTAGTGGCTTTACGTCGCACCGACACAGACAGGTCTTATGGCGATGATGGGACAGGAAAGGCCTAGGAATGGGAAGGAAGCGGCCGTGGCCTTAATTAAGGTATGGCCCCAGCATTTGCATGGTGTGAAAATGGGAAACCACGGAAAACCATCTTCAGGGCTGCCAACAGTGGGGTTCGAAACCCCTATCTCCCGGATGCGAGCTCACAGCTGCGCGCTCCTTACCGCACGGCCAACTCCCCGGTCATATGTTTACCAGACAAAGATAATGTTACACAAATAATTATAACATTAAAATACATACAATTACAAAAATTATGGTTACGATCTTCTTGTCATAATATAATGTCTTTAAGTTGAAATAGGAACTCAGGAAAAGAAGTAAATCTGGAAATGATAGCCAGAATTAGGAATGAATAAACGAACAGAAAAGAAATTAAAAAGGAGAAAAATTATTTATGAGACTCACCTCTATAGTGAAATGTACAGTGGAATGTCTTATGTAGAACAAACACTGACTTGCTGTAACAAAGGAGTAGGTAGGGTGAAGGGGGGAGGGGATAAAGAAGGGAGAGGAAGGGAAGGGGGTATGGGGAGGGAAGGCAGGGGAGGGAGGGGGCGAAGAGGTGTCTAAGATGGGGCTGAAGGATGCGGAAAGAAAGACTGCTGCTGAGAGGAAAATTTAAGAGATTATAAAAGAAAGAATTATTTTTATCTGAGGTATGATTACTAAAGATCGGAATTATTATATTTTTTTTTAAATGCTATTTGTTCGGGGCGCCAACCTATAAAGATCCTTTGCCCCTACTTGCACTATATGTTATGAACCTGCATGTAATTGGAATTGCGGAAGTGTAGAGTGTTGAATGTGAGTAAAGGAACGTTAAGGATGGCAGAAACACCCAGTCCCCAGGCCAGGGATATTAATCATTTACGATTAAAAACCCCTGACCTGGCCGGGAATCGAACCCGGGGCCGCCGAGTGTCAGGCGGACGCGTTACCCCCCTACACTGCGGGACCGGATGAGATAGGAATTAAAAGGTCAAATAAAATGTTTGATTTATCTGAAATTTCACTTAGATGGAAGTCAGGATTGAAAAACTGTTCCAGATGGATAAAACAATCAGGTCATGAATTTCAGCTCCTGGTACACCCTCAGACCACATTACGGAACACTGTTCTTCCTAGGTGCAAACAGATAGTGACATGGCCATCTTTACGTCACAACAGCGCAAGCTGTACTGATCTGCCACAGACGTAGACAACGCTTCCATCTAGCGGCTGGTGAGCACACAACGCCATACAGACAATTAGAGCAAAATTACAGTACTTATTGACTTGCCTAACTACATCACTTGTTTGTTCCTTTACATTAATAATATTATTATTGTATGTATCTACAATTCTTATGTATATATTTTTTATGAAAATTAAAACATCTGTTTTGTTCTCAATTTCTTTCATGTCGTGCAACAATGGAACGGAAAAGCGGAGAGATCCCAACGTGAGTATTTCATCTGTTGGATGGTGGAGGTGTATGTGCTTCTGACTAGTACTGTACACAGTAGCTCATCCTACCCACGTCTCACTCAACCTTATGGAGGCCTGGTTGCAACACAAATCCTGGGGTTTTTGCTCAATTTGCTCATCACCACGGTTTCTGTAGAAATACTGTTTGAAGATGTTGGTCTTTCTCTTTTACCATGCTTGTCATAATGTGACTCGTAACTAGGTTTCACTGGCTTCATCTTTAGGGGTAATGGTAAAAAAAGTAAACAAAATAAAACCAGTAATTGTTATAATCGACACATTAACACGACGTTAATGCTCACAGCATTAATAATGGAAAAAAAAAAAAAAAACACAGAGAACAATACTACAATATTTAGGTCAGATACAAAAATGTAGATGATGTTTAAGGTCATGCTACCGAGACCCATGGGGCCAGTGCAGAGTGCTCTGAAGGAGACGAAAGCTATTTTGTTTGTAACATCTGTTTTCTTTGTGTAGCATTCACCAAAAACTTAGATGCAACTTGTATTTACACTGAGTGGCCAAAAGTCATGGGAAGACACTGAATGTGATGTTAATAACGAGTCACTCCTCAAAACGGCAGCAAGACGGCGAGGAGGGATCTGGACGCACGCATCTTGCACTGCTACCCACAATTAGTCTGTATAGTTGGTGCGGGGTTCATGGAGCGTACACCAGCATCAACAGCATCCCATAAAAACTCGATATAACTGGAATCGGGATTCATTGGACCATACCACACGCCGCCACTATTCCCTGGTACACTGTTGATGTTCGCGGGCCCATGCACATCGGTGAGATTTGTGTCGAGGTGTCAGCAAAGCGACACGAGTTGGTCGTGCGGTTGAGTTGCCTCCTTAGTCCTGCTAGAAATGGGTTCCTGACTCCCAACATTCAAGTGGGCGGTGAACGGACTCACAGTAGCCCGTCGAGCGCCCAGTATGGTTGTGCGGAGGTGACGTGATGTTCGTTCGTTAGCCACCTGGGGTCTTCCCGTGTGGAGGATTACGCGAATGGTGCAGTCTCTCTGTAATATTGAAGGTCCACCCTCGAGACTGACCTCGGAAACCCGAATTCACGTGTACTCTCCGCAATGCTATGAGCCGTGCGCCGATGATCATCCTGCGTTCAAAGTCTGTTAACTCACGACTTGATGCCATCTTCACGACACTGGCATCTGTGATAGACTGCTCAGCTACGCCGCAATTACCTGCAACACTCGGGGGTCATATACATCACATTTTCTAATGGGACACCCCTTCCCATGACTTTCGGCCCTCAGTGTACATTTAAGCTTGACATTAAACTACAGAATTTGAGAGAGAGAGAGAGAGAGAGAGAGAGAGTGTGTGCGTGTATGCACAAAGTCCAAACCCGACTTGCAATGGCACAGGTTTAATCCAAACTGTGGTTTAAAACTATGCTGCATAAAAAGTAAACTAATGCTAAATAATGTTTCAATTTGAAAAAAAAAAAAAAAGGAGAATATCTCGATTATTATTTCTCATAGATTAAAAACAGATTGAACATAAAAGATCGGAAATCTTCTTTTTGCACAGTTTTTCAATACAAGAAATATTAATGGAGAAATTTGACATGGCCCTTTTAATGCCCCCACGGCAGTGTATCCTGGTCAAACAATATCTACCATACTCTGGATATACTTGTACTTCATACGGAATTTCATAAAACTTTCTCTGTATGATGTAACAAACAAACAATCACTCAGCTCAACCTTATATCAAGTTCGACAGAGGAAGTCTCAATGAGCTCATATTGAAACCTACTTTAAAAGTGTACTGAAATAATGTACGTTCTGTAAGAAGCTCACTTACCAAAAATTAGCTGCTAAATTTCAACTGGGAAGTTCCCAAAATCCAAACCAGAATCTCGAGAAACATAGTAGCGTTGCTCCAGATGTTCAACAGTCCCAGAGTCTGCCGATTGAGCTAACACATCTCCAGGCCTTTGCATTCAGTTCTGTTGCATTAGAACCATTACATGTTAGTTTTTTCCCTTTTCTCGAGACAAAGAAAGTGCAATTTAACGTGGCAGGTTTGATCTTCAAACACCAATATATTCGTTTCCGTTGGATGCGTCGTGACAATTGTTTATGGTATAAGCAGACACGTACTGTTTCAGCTTTATCGAGAAAACAACTTGAGACTCATGAACGGTGTTTGGTTTATGGAGGTCACACAGATGCCACACCACAACAATATTTGATAATTGTTAATTAACTTAATATTAATACATGAATCTTTACAGGACAAAACTGAACATAACATGAATGATATTCATCTTCGAACTTTTAATGTGTTTTATTATATCGCTTGTAACCAGTTTTATCTTAGGGCATACTTTTTTAAATAAGGCCTTTTACATGCAACTGATTTTAAAATGTAAGCTGAAGAGGAGAATATTAATACGTATATATATATATATTTATGTATTTGATGTATTAGTAAATATACTAGATTTTGAAGAATTGTATTGACAAGATGCACCATTAAATAACTAATAACAGTGATGTTCTCCCTGTCGTTCCAAACTGTACAAATTCTTGAATGTGATACACCCGATTGCTCTGTAATGCCAATGTTAGTTTCCCCATTTTAAAATCTTCAATATTAAACACTTTTTCTTCTTTTTGCAACATTTTCAAAGCAATGCTTGCCTTGACTGTTTCACAGACAGACTGATTCAAAATCAACACTCCACTGAAAACAAGAGTTTGAAAATAATGTTTACATTGTTGTCAGCAATCAACAAACAAACAAACAAAAATCAACACTGGACGTTGGAAACATTTCTCCAAAAATATGCTGTTTTATATCATATGTCGTAATAAGCAATACTTTAAAAGTACAGTGTTTATATAGGATTAAGATTGGGCCGTTAGATTTTGCCATTATATTAAATATGTCCTTAAAAGTGATGTCGCAATAAATGGTTTCGTCTGCAGTTGAATATGAGCTTGTTGCCAGTTCCCTTGTCTGAAACAGGAAAGACAAATTATAATTTAATTTGTAGTACAGACAGGTAAGATACGCAATTCTTGGGATAAATCGCACCTTTGAAGCTCCATAAAAAACGATCTGATACTGGCGCAAGTCGAAGCAATGTTAGATTCAGCTAGGGACCTCACGGCTCCTTCTGCTCTGTGAAACCTGACTTCATAGACGGTTCAGTGTCTTACAATTTGTGGCCATGCAGACTCTCAGTTTGTTTCCATAATTCAGGTCATCTTTCAAGTGGAACAGTTCAGTAGAGATTTTAATTTCCTATGGTTACATAATGGCAGCTCCTTCTCATCTCATGTTGGAGGGGTTCGTCTGAGGCAACTGCAATCATTCTAACTCTCCACGGTGCTATGGCATTTCTGTCTGTGCTCATACATTTCTTTCATTAA
This sequence comes from Anabrus simplex, assembly GCF_040414725.1. Taxonomy (NCBI): domain Eukaryota; kingdom Metazoa; phylum Arthropoda; class Insecta; order Orthoptera; family Tettigoniidae; genus Anabrus; species Anabrus simplex. Next base: position 218,748,489 of record NC_090279.1, on the reverse strand, counting down.
GCAAACCAATATACATATATTCATTGAGAACTCTAACGACTTAAAACAGTCCACCTTTTCAATACAAAATTGTTATAGTTTATTACAACATATATTTACATTTGGAACTAGTTTCGACGCTGTTTGGCGTCATCTTCAGCCAGAATGTGGGAAATAGGCTAGCATGTAGACATTTATATTACACAAGGCGTTATATTAAACAATACACATCTTGCAAGGAGATAAAAACAGGGACAAATATAGAAACAAATGAATCGTTGAGAAATCGTAAGATGTGTATTGTTGAATGTAACACCTTGTGTAAAAAATTGGGTTAAATGAAGAAGTTATATCATGTTCAAGATCATGCCTTCACGTCTCTGCACAATATTTAAAATGAAATTTACCGTTGGTCTTTATAGCTATTGTTGAGAGTGAAGGAGAATTTCCTGTTGTGTGTATTTATCAGGAACTCAAGGGAAACTTCATTAGTTAGTCGGAACACAGAAAAAATGATGAACTCTTCTCAGAAGAACTCTTAAGGTTTCACTTTACTTTTTCCTGCCTGCTGGCTCTTCAGAAATGTGTGCGCATGCGTTTTGTATTCAGGAATCATTCAAGGCGAATATTTTCGCACTACAAGATGTGTGGTTAAGGTTATTTTTAATATGTATAACTTTTGCTTTCTCAACGATTCATTTGTTTCTATATTTGTCCCTATTTTTATCTCCTTGCAAGATGTGTATTGTTTAATATAATGCCTTGTGTAATATAAATGTCTACATGCTAGCCTATTTCCCACATTGTGGCTGAAGATGACGCCAAACAGCGTCGAAACTAGTTCCAAATGTAAATATATGTTGTAATAAACTATAACAATTTTGTCTTGAAAAGGTGGACCGTTTTAAGTTTCCTATCTTCCATTCTCAGTTCAATACGGACAAAAATGAAATTCTTAGATTTAAACTCTAACGACTTTCCAGACATTTTAGACTGCCACAAGAACAAAGTTTTCCCTACATTAAAAAAATTAATAAATATAAATTTGAACATTTACATAGCTGCCTCTGTGGATGACTGGTAGAGCGTCAGCCTCTGGATCCCAAGGTAGCGGGTTCAAACCCAGTAGAGGTAGTTGGATTTTTGAAGGGCGGAAAAAAGTCCATTCGATACTCCATGTCGTACAATGTTGGCATGTAAAAGATCTCTGGTGACACGTTTGGTGTTTACCCGACGAAACTCATTAAATCTCAGCCGTAGACACCCAAGAGAGTTTTGATTTACTCAGGGGCCTAGAGTAAAATGGAATGTCAAAATTAAGGAGCAGACAGCCAGATGGCGTCAAATTGAAATGTCTGCACATGGTAGCTGAGGCCATACGATTATTATTATTATTATTATTATTATTATTAACATCATCTGACAAATAACTCTAAAAATTCAAAGATTAATACCACAATATATAGTAAACAACGTTAAACATTTGGAGATACAAAAAAACATTATAGAACAATATATTCGTTATTAGGACTGAATAGACAAACATCCTCGTAAAGTGGTGACTACCAAAAGATTGATTGTGGACTTCTGTAAGCCGAATCTGTTCGAGATATTCATGAAAACCTACCGTACTTATAGTGCCACATGTCCCTACCATTAAACCAAATACTTCCAGCTCTTCTAAGTGGTACTTTCCCCTGTAAAATTCAATTGTAGGTGTGTAGTAGACGTTCCTCTTTTCAAGCTTAACCTCTTCAGGCTGGCCGATGTGATGCTACTTTCCGACTGTGGGATCGATTATTTATCCTTTCTTGCTGGTGCTCCCGTCGTTGGTCATGCCGTGAATGTCTTTGTAAATGGTATAACCGTTTCCACAAAGCTTTTCGGCAATGAATGATCTTAATTTACGATGGCATGCATTTCTTAATGTATCACCATAAGCACAGTTTCCTAAGATGAGGCTCAGTGTTTCATTCTCTCTGCCACATCCGCGACGGAGGTTGTCCTCTCGATATCTCCCAGGGGTACTTTTAACTGTGGAAACATTAGTTGTCATTTTCACTGCCTCGCGTCATTCACTACGTGCAAGGCCTTGATGGTTCTCCAGTGTTATACAGCTCTACTCCTTGCCCCTTTTGAGGTAATTTACACCACTTAACAAATTCTCCTCCGCAGAGTTCACTGCGTATTTTACTTGTACCAGGTGTACGTGTTAGTATTTTCCGGTTTCACTAAGAGATGGCGCCAGTGAACAGTGCACAGCGTATGAATTTGACACATATGTCAGACATTAACCCACCAACACACACAAGTTGAGACCGCCAAACACTAGCGCCTGTGTTGTATTGTTCAGTGATCATGTCGACATTTGTGCCTGAAAAAGAACATCTGCGGCACACATTGCTTTTTTTATTTAATCAAAAGGAAAAGGCTGTGGAAAGTCATCGTTTGCTGGTAGAAACACATGCTGAACACGCTCCATCGATTAGAACGTGAGACATGGTTTCGACAATTTAAATGGGGTGATTTCAATGTGAAAGACAGTGTGTTCTGGTAGACCATTAAAGTCCAAAGACGAGCAATTGCAGACATTACTCGATGATGACCCAACAGCAATTGGAAGAAGCATTAAGTATATCACAACAAACAATCAGCAGGCGTTTACGACCAATGGGGAAGTTCAATAAACTGTGTCCCACACAATTTGAATGAACACCAAATGGAAAATCGCAAAGTCACTTGTGAAATGCTGCTTTAATGCCACAAAAAAATAATTTCTGTACCAAATTGTGATGGGGAATGAAAAATGGATTAATTTTGAAAACCCGAAATGGAGAAAATTGTGGCTGTCACCTGGCGAAGCCGATCCTTCAACACCAAGGCCAAATCGCTTCGGCAAGAAGACCACGCTTTGTGTCTGGTGGGACCAGAGTGGTATTGTGTATTATGAACTCTTGAAGCCCGGCAAAACCGTTAATGCACAACGCTATCCCCAACAAATGATTAAGTGAAATCGCACATTGATCGAAAGACAACCGGAATGGGCCAGAAGACATGGCAAAGTGATTTTGTTACACGAGAATCCTCTGTCTCACACAGGAAAACCAGTGAAAAACACCTTGAAATCACTTGGATGGGACATCCTTCTGCACCCAATGTACTCCCCCAACCTGGCGCCGTCTGACTATCTATCACCTCTTCGCATCAATGGGGCACGTGCTCACAGAGCAGAACTTCAGCAATTTCAAGGAGGTTGGAAAATGGCTCGACGAATGGACTACCGCAAAAGGCAAGCAGTTTTTCTGGCATGATATTCATGATATACGTGGAAGATGAGCGAAGTGTGTACAAGCCGATGGCCAATAAACAAACAATGAATTTCTCTTGAAAATTACGTGTTTTCTTTACCACAAACACACACCTGGTGTCAGGAAGACTGGTTTTCTGATTTACCGTAAGAGTAGGATTCAGAATGCGGAGTGTATTCAAGCAGTGGGGGGGTCCCTAGTTGCAAGTACGTAATCAAACACAGTCCTAGTGAGTGTGTTGCAGGCATTTATGTGCCGTACATTGACTTCCCATTCTTCTTCCAACAGTCCAAAGCATTTATAATTCTTTCCCGTGTACAATTTACAGTCTGGAAAATCTGTTGGTAACTGGTATATTTCTCTTGTTAAGAGATATTTCTCATTTCCCTCAAATTTACTTTGTGTTCCTTATTCAATCTCTGTTCAAATTCTAGGACTGGAGAACTATATTTCAAAGCTACGACCTTGACAACGACGGTGTTATATCACTGAGGGAACTGAAGGAAAGGATCCTCAGCGAGACGTACAAAAATGATATCCCGGAGGAAACAGTTTGCCGAATCATGCAGAAAATTGACCTAGATGGCAACGGTTACATTGATCTGAAAGAATTTGAAAGGCTGGTGAGTTCACAACTCCATTATACTGCATAAATGTATTTCTAATCGTTTGCTTGTGTTTACAATTTTTGAATTGTCTTTCACATTTCCATACACTTGTTTGTTTCTGCTTTCGGTGATACGGTGCCTCCTGTCAGCGTCGGGAGAAGGTAGAAAAATCAAAGAAGAATACCTTACAAGTATGAGTCAAAATTTATCATGAAAAGGAATGAAAAACATTTGCATGCCATCAAAATGTCAACAAGGATTTGAACGAAACCCTAAGCACCACACTCATTATGCATCCTCCAATCAAATCAAATTACGTACAAATTATACTGATGGGTGTATAAATGTCTTATTTTAAGCAATTATAACTATACTGAAAAAGAGAAAGCATTCAAGTTCAATGTGTCTCCTATAATATTAAATAGCATTTCTTCTTCTATCACTAATCTCCATGAAGCTCGTGGGTCGGGCAGTGGATCACTGGCCTCCATCTCAGCCTCTCCTTGTCCCGATTTGCTGTGACCCTTTACATAAGCTCACCGCACCCAAAACATCATCACTTTCATTTTTCCTTCCCTAATTTTCCTTTCCACTTTTATCATTAACTCGTCCATTATCAAAAGTGCCAGCACTTTCTTGTCTTAAACCAGTCTGTTCTCTCTCCTCCTACCTTGACACAACTGACATTCTCCCTCTCGACACCTTTTTTCTGTAAGGCTTTGAGACACAGTACAACTTCGTCAGATGCTACGTATACTCAGTGATTCTGTACGACACTGAAACATGGACTGTGAAATGTAACACCATTGAGAGATGTGGGTGTTCCAAAGGATGTTACGGACTGACAAGGAGGGAACAAATGTTGATGTGCACAATAGTGTACCTTGGGCATATTATGAGGAATGAAAAGTACAACCTGCAGGTCGCGGTCTTGGCTGAGGAACTGGACGTTTGTGGCCAACCTTCAGTAATGGAGAATACCTTCTTTCTGCACACACAATCATATGCTTTCTCAAAGTGCAAGAAGGCCATCGGTAGATCTTGTCTTTCTGCAAATATAACGTCTACCTTTTCTTCAAAACGCTAAATTACAACTCTATCAATCATTCTTCCTACTTTTTAGGCCTTGCCAGTCTCACACACATTGCCTATTAATTCTTCTTGTTCCAGTCCATGACGCTGTTTGCCTCCTCCCTCTTGTCAGTTGTCCACAGATTTTTCCTTTCAGTAAGACCTTGTATTTCTCCCGAGTAGGTAATCTCCCTTCCACTGGTTCCCTTTTACTGTTTGCTTTTCTCAATATGCTTTTGTTGGTGATAATTGAACCCAAGAGCTTCCGGCTGTTGAACTGAGCTCTGCTCTAACATTCAACCCCATAAACCATAATGTTCTACCATTTCCTGTCTAAGTTTTATATTGAGAGCATTTAATTTTCTTGTCATTTCACTACATTTCTTGATTTCCAGATCAGGGTTCAAGTGTTATGACATGCACCAAGGCTGTTTCTACCTGTATTTTCCAGCACTGGACGAGGGTGTTCAACTGGTACGATCGGGACGGAGACGGACTAATCTCGCCGGCGGAGTTATCTGGGATGATCCAGGAAGGAGAAGAGCGGCTAATCCCTAAAGCGACGGAGAAAAGGCTGGCGAAGATGGCTGATGGCAATGGGGACAATCGTCTGGACTTTGAAGAATTTTTGAAACTGGTTTGTTCTCCTCTCTTGCAGCTTGTCTTGTCAATGTCCACCTTGTTTGAAGTATTCATGAGCTCTTTACTCTTTATCACAATTTGCTCTACGTCGCTTCGACACAGATAGCTCTTATGGCGATGATGGGATAGGAAAGGCTTAGGAGTGGGAAGGTAGCGGACGTGGCCTTAACTGAGGTACAGCCCCTGCATTTGCTTGGTGTGAAAATGGGAAACCACGGAAAACAAACTTCGGGGCTGTCGATAGTGGACTTCGAACCCACTATCTCCCAAATGCAAGCTCACAGCTTCGCGACCCAAACTGCACAGCAACTTGTTTGGTTCTTTTCTCTTCTACCTGTGGGTAATCTAAGGGGTTTCTTCCCCCAGGTTCTTAAAAAAGTTGGGTTGAAGTGGGAAAACCTCCAAGAGAAACACGTTTCTTATATACACTCACCTTTTTAAGATGAAAGAATTTCTATTTAACTATATATCCATCTGTTCAATAATATACAACTGTTTTATTATAATAAATAGTCAATTTAATCTTAAATTAGGACACATGTCACTCCTTGTATGAACCATCTTCAGCTAACATAAAAAATATAAGTTCAAATTAAAAGAATACAAATACATTTAACGAATTAGTTTTTTTTTTTATCCTTTATACATGCAAATAGCAATTATTTTATAACATGTTTTAAAAATGGATCCATATGTTTCCTATGTGACTAATTGATTTTTAAGTTTTCTTTGTTCAGAAATGTATATAATGTACACATCTCACCACTTAAAACAGGCAGCTAAAGAACTTATCACGATCTTTAAAATCAGAGTATATTTAACATTCGTAGGACGGTCTCTTTCATTTCCTATGCCGCACATACACAATAGTGCTATCATCTCTTCAACCCCAATCTTGAACGTGATATTCGCTGGCGGCTGGACACCATGGCAGAGACCTTACAGCTCTAGGACTGTCTTGTGAATGTCCAGCTCATTTGTTCAACACTTGCAGATATTCATCCATTACTATTGTTTACCCGCACCTTTCCAAGCATCAACTTCTTTCAGCAGTGCGTGTTTGCTTTTCTATGAGACAGCGGCAGAGCTTCAGTGCTCCGTGTGTAGCTGGCAAAAGTGACACACATGACAGTCCTTTGACGTTGGGATGGTTTGGACCTTGCGTTGTCACCGCGCAAGTTGGTGGGATTAACCTCCCGCCTCATCTCGCCTTGCCTCCTTACCCGCACTCGACCAAGGTTAACACTGGTACTCTGTCATTCGGGAGATGGTGTGTCCCGATCCCCCTGTCGGTTGCTGTGAAGATGATTTTCCGTGGTTTCCCATTTTCACAGAGGCAAATGCTGGGGCTGTACCTTAATTAAGGCCAACGCTGCTTTCTTTCCACTCCTAGGCCTTTCCTACTGCATCGTCGCTATAACACCTATCTGTGTCGGTGTGACGTAAATCCAATTGTGTAAAAAAAAAATTACCGTTGGTGTGAGTCCAGCTGGCTAGTTAGTTCATTAACCCTCTGCCACCACGCGCCCCTCCCTGGCTAGGTATTGTCTTAAAATTGTGTTGTAAGCTATAAAGGAGTTCTTAATGAGCATTCAAATAGCTGTCTATTAACTTGTTCCTTTTTCGAATAGTTAATAAATGTATTTACAGTATTCAAACATCAGTTCTGGCAGATTGAAGAACCCAACTGTTATTTTTTAAAAAGTTTTTGCTTCACTAATCATTCTGTTGCTCACCTTGCAATCCATTTTTCATAAGGATATCACAATTTTCCCTCAGTTATAATGTTTTGTGCTAGCATGTCTCTCACTTTGACAGCTGCATATGTGGAAACAGTAATCCAATTGAATGTCAACAAAGAAGATAGCTTTAGAAACAATGAGTTGCCATTCAAATAGATCTTGTGGCTGTCGTGGTGATTTGTTTTAAGAGGAAGTACAACTAGGTAATCATCAATAATCAGTGTTTGAAAAAATAAAGCGGAAAACAAATTTAAAAGAAAACAAAATTATTTATTCAATGAAGGAATTTTGAAATATAGTACAAAATTAAAAAAAAGTATTGTATTAAGCCAAAAAGTTCATTAACAAATCAAAAGGGAACGTGAGCTCCCTGAGTAACAAAACACTTGAAATTACATATCCTTGATATGTTGTAGGTGGAGATGAAGGAGTTCCGTGTCATAATGGGCGACATTCTGAACAAGTACGTGAGGTTGGTGGTGGTGCCGCGGTACAGGGAGAGCGACGAAGTGGACGGGCGACTGCATTACGAGCAGCAATACAGCTGCTGTCCTCCCAAACTTTGTATGGTGATCATCAGCATTGTCGAGGTACGTCAACTTGTTCCTTGCTAGCTGTGGTGCCATCTGCTCCAGCACTGAGGCAGCTCTTTTAACACAGTGTCCTCTTCTTCTTCTTTCGCATCTTCATTTCCCATTTCCAGTCTTCTGGATCAGGCTGCAAAACAAGGACATCCACAGTTTTCTCTCTCTTCACCACTCCCTTCCTTCCTCCAATATTTCTTCTACTTGTACTCCTCTCTTCTCTACACTCTCCTCCTCCTATCATTTTCTCTGTAAATACCTCTCATCATGTGTTCATATCATTTCAGCTCACTGGTCTCTATCTTCTCTTGCAGGTTAGGGAATACAATTCTTTCTCTGATTTCTATGTTTCTGATTTTATCCTTTAGTGTCTTGCCAATATTATTCCTCTAAGGAATTTCATCTCCACTGCCTTCATCATGTCATGTTGTCCATGTGCCTGACGCATATGTCAAAATCAGTGTGTAATACATTGTTTGTCCAACCCTTGTCCCGTTTCTCTATGGGTCGGATATGAGGCGAGATGAATCTGCCGTGGTGGGTTTTTATGACCGCATGCCCTTCCTGATGTCAACCTCATCCGAGGAGTTAATGAGATGAAGTGAATAACGTGATACATTATAGTAGGAAGGGAGAGGGTGAAACCCAGTGCCAGCACATAGCCTACTCCTGTCGAATAGCACTAAGGGGTCTGCTCAAGGCTTAACATTTCCATCCGACGGACGAATCACCATCAACAGAGTCATATGCCCTCACTCCATATGAGCACTGCGGAGAGGTTTGGAATTTAATCCATGCTTTTGGCACGCAATCTAGTGATTAGAAATTGTATAACACCACCTCTCCTACCAACATTTTAATGGTGAAAATTATTTCGACCAATGGGACTCGAACCGGGTAACCACGGTGTGAGACCGTTTAGACTTCAATGCCTTAACGATAATGGCCACCAGGCAGGCTTTGGTGTGTTAATACATTCAGTCCTGAATTTTCTCTGGGACGTCCCAGTTCCACACTATGACTAATACAGTCTCTATACAAATGCTGAGTTGCTTTCAAACTTCAAACTGTCTATTTTTGTAGCAGTAGCCCCCCTCCCCCCCACTCCTCTTCTTCCTGCAAAGAGCTGTCTTAATCTAAAGTAAAGTGAACTTTCAGCTTACCAAGCCATATCAAGTACAAGAGATGTTAGGGAGAGAAGTAAATAGTCAACTATACACGGGTGGGAACCAGCCTTACCTCGTTGCCTGACATGAAAAAGAGGATACTTTTGAAAAATGATATAAATTATCATAAGATTTTTACTTCAAGAAAGGAGTGTATAGTTGCTACAATATGATACAATGTTAATATTTTGCCTGTGTTCAATATATTAGTTGTTTTAAGATCTTCGCTAATTGGCTGATGATGACACTTGAAATGTGTTGAAACCGGTCCCAATAAACAGGTTGTAACTACTTTTTACTACGGAGTATTGAAAGGTGGATCCTTCCCTATAATATTGTACATCTTCTTAAGTTCCTCGCATTTCATATTCTATCAGACTTAATCATTATAAAATAATAATTCACCTCTCATATAGATAACATTATGTCTATCGGGTCAATTGTATCTAACAACCTACACAATACCATGCATGCTAAAAACATTGCTCTTAAAGTTAAAGCTGCAGATGATTTAAATCTCAAAATAAACAAATTAATGTTTTGTTTTTCCCTGGTCACATTCATCAGATGATCCTATTTTACTCAACAATTTTTTATCCCTTTCACATATTGATAAAACTGTTAATGAGACATATCTTCAAATTTGTACTGAAGAATTAAAACTTCTTACCAGGATCACCAGATGTTATCTTATTTGTTTCTTTGGGCCACCATGGTCACATTATAGAAAGCACCCTCTTGACACAGCCATTATGAGGTGCAACTAGACAAGTTTCAGTAATTCTGGGTGATTAATAGCATTAATAGCATGGTTTTAATTTGTTTTGTGCAATATCGACCATCTGTGACATCTAGTGGGTAGAGTCTTACTTCGGTTATTATTTTCTGTTTCCAGTATTCAACTTTTTCGATTTTTAGCAAACTTTGAAAACCCAGAGTTCTTAATCTGAATGAAAAGAAAACCCAGTCGGATGCCGTTTTAAAAACAACATATGGTAACCCTGGTGGGAATAGTGGACTTTCTGTCTGATGCTCTCCCCTTTGATCTACAATGATTTCATGACTGCATAATACTTAAAATAACACAAGAATGTGCCATCAATAATAATAATAATAATAATAATAATAATAATGACAACAAAGCACCATGCGAAGATGGAATAAACACAGAAAAGTTGAAATTACGTGATGACAAATTGGCCCTGATCCTCCACGAAATAATTACAGGACATCTGGTGTACTGAGAAAATCCCCAAACAATGGAAGTGTGCACTAATTCCCCCACTTCATAAGAAATGGGACAAATCACTTATGGACAACTACAGAGGAATTTCTCTACTGTTGATGATCTATGAAATCCTCTCTAAAGTCCTGCTTAATCTGTTGGAAGAACAAACTGAGCACTTAACTGGTGAATATCAGGCATTCGAAAAGGGAGATTGTCTGTAGAGCAAATTTTCAACCATAAAACCATTTTTCAAATTCGAAAAAGCAAACAAATAGTAGTCACATTTATTGACTTCAAAGAGGTAGACGATTCCATAGACCGACATACAGTGTTTAATGTCCTAGAGGAATTCCAAGTTGACAAGAAAACAAGGGAACTGATCAAGCAAACACTGACCGACACAACATTGAAAGTAAAATGTTTAGGAGAAATTTCTGAACCATTTGAATCAAAACAGGAATCAGACAAGGGGATGGATTATCTCCATTAATGTTTAATTTAGTTCTGGAAAAAGTGATTAGGATACGGCAAAATGAAACTAAAGGTATAAATATTGGTAGATGTATCCAAAACAAATTTCGCCTTAATTGCCTAGCATTTGCTGAGACACTGCTCTCCTATCCAACAACAAACAGGAAGCAATCCAGTCTGTAGAAATAGCAGCCAGAACAAGACAAAGTATATGGAAGGGACTAGATCAGTGAACTATTGATCATCAAATGTGGAAATATCACTCAAGTAGACAAATTTAAGTATCTAGATGAAATTATTGAACCAGCAGGGATAAATCAGCAAGCTAACAAAGAATTGCAGAACTTCAAAGAGCATACAAAATTACTTGGAACAGATACAATAAAAACTATATTAAAAAATTTGAAAAATTTGGAACATAAAAAAAAAAGGTTATAAAATATGACCTTATGCCAGATCGAAACATGTCTGTCTAAAATTCCACCTTTATTGGATGTAATATTGATTATTTGACCACGAGGATAATCAACACCATTTTGTACAGTTTGTAAGAAGCTTGTAAGATCTCATTTTGTTCAAATTCAAAAGCAGCACAATATTTCTCATCAGAACATTTAACAGAATGATAAATTATAATAAATCTTGCATCTTGTTGAAAATCCCTTCCATATTGTTTAATTTTGAAGAAATTTGAAATACTGTAACAGGACTATTTACATGAGTACCCCTAATAGTATCCACATCTTGGTTATTATATAATTCAGCAAAGTGGCAGACGAATTTGGAATTTGTGAATAAATCTGAGGAAGGCAGCAGCAGAAATGGCATGAACTATGTTTGAATTCTGGGAAGAAATGTTACCTATTTCAAATGTGGAAAACCATTGTTACATTCTCATCCTGCTTGTGTCATCCCTGCCCAATTTCTATTGTGGAAAATATTTCCTAAAATTGCCTTTTTGTTTAAATATGTGAAAATCTCAGAATTTTGGACTGGTCTGGGCCCACCCACTGAAAATGCCACTGAATCCCATTTAAGTGAAATTTGTAGTTTTTGGAACCAGAGTAGAACCTCATTAATCCAGACCTCACTTAATCCAGACAGCCATTTAATAGTAAACTACATAGATGCAATTACAGTATAAAGCTGAGTTACAAACACAATGTTGTAAACTACGCAGGAGGAGATCGTTGAAAGTGTGACTGCTGCACAAAGCTCTGAAAATATGACCAGGATGAAGCAGGTGATATTAACCTTAACCCATTAGTGTATAACATTTTTTTGTTTTATTTCATTGTATCTATACATTTCTACTCTTAATACTTGCACAAACATGTTCCAACTATCAGAAAGTTTCCACTACAGACTTATCACAATACTGTGTACGCTATCTACGTTTATGTATCCACAGAAACTGGCCCACTCTTCACATGCCACTTAAACAGCTTTCATTGTGATACAGACACTTTGCATTTTTTTTTTTTACGTTGGATCACCTTGATGCACCCCTTTATCTCCATCTGTTTTTAGTTCGTACCAGCAGTGATAACACAGTTGTCATTTTAGCGCGTCACTGATGCACCACCAAAACTCCTGTAGTCACATGATTCCCTTCTTATTTTTCTTGTCTGCCTTTGTTTGAAGGGGACACTTCTCTGTCTAGTTTTCTTGAAATGTCTCTGTTGCGCTCCTTCCCTCTGAAGCCAGATGTTTTACCAATTTCAGGAATGTAAAGTACTTGTCGAAGAATATTATTCGCCCCCAGTTTGATTCAGTTCCACCTGCATCAATGAGAGGTAGGACTAGACTACACTTCCACCAAGTTCAAATTCTTTCAGCCTTTCATTTTAAATTGTTGTATTCACTTGGAAAGGTGGAAAGGTTTCCCATAGCCACTGGCAGAGAGAATTCTAGAAGAATTTCACAATTTTGGGCATCATCTGGTGTGTATGTGTGGGGGGAGGGGGGTTGGGATGGGGGAGGAGGGGACAGGAATACAGTCAGTCACCAAATAAGATGTAGATTGTGATCTTGTCCACTTTGGAGTTGCTTCTTGTGTGTTACAATTCGACCTACTATGGATTTTGAATTTTCTATCAGGGATATTGGAAACAGAGGTACTGGCTCAATCTTATGGATGACTATTTTCATATGCCAGCTTCCTTTTCCATGGTTTTCTGATTTTTCAGTTCCATCTGTAGAACTTCCAGTAATATTTTGACTACCACAGGAGCTAGCCTTCCCTTTTTCTTATTCTTTGAAGCAATTTGCCCTTCATATTTACTCAGAAGTAGGTTTGTACCAAGGTAATTTAGATTACCCTCATACTCACCTGTCATTATCATCAACCGTTTGATGTGCTGCTCCTCTCCAAATGTCGGTTCTTCCTCCAAAACTTCCAATATTTCACTCACCATCAAACTAGTAAGGGAATACCAATATTTGAGACAGTAGGACTCCCCGTGCATAGCGTCTGATTTTCAGGACAGCTATATTTACAAGCCTCTGTGACGTCAATAATAAGACAGAATTGACATATTTGTGTGTTGGTAGATTCATAGGACTGTCAACAATATAAACCGTTCCAAAGTTTACAATTATCGGAAATATTTGTTTATTCAAAAATAAAAATCTCACCTGTTGCTCAAAACTCTGTTCTATCTTACCGCCATGCTCGCAATAAGTGTGATTCAGCAATGAATGGTAAGAATGAAGAATGATGTATTCTTGGTTCTTGTTAGCTACAGCCTTTCTGAGCACAAGGAAGTATCATGGGCTTAAAGCCATGCATAAATATCACACATTTCATTTTTTAATGACGTCCGATTTTTCAGACGCTATGCACTAAGGAGTTAATCCAAAACTTGGTGAAATTAAAGAACATCTAAACACCGTCATTAAATACGTTGATGATAACAACGATGAAAACATGTCTGCATATTACAAAGGCATCTGCACGAGTTAATTATTAAAGAAAGTAATGTCAAAGGAAGACGAGAAAAGATCAGCATGTCGAGTGTGGTCAATGAAGGTGTGCCTTGATTGCCATATTATACTGCACTAGAGCCAAATACTGTATTGCATTATGAAATAACCTTTGTATTTCTTAAATTTAAAATACTGTACAAGTTATTTTTAGTGAACAGAGTATTGTACCTTGGCTCATATCATAAGTTATTTTGTTTAATCTGGACAACCTAGAATCTCAATTAGTTTGGATTAATGAGGTTCTACTGTATAAACATTTGAAACTTATGAAATATTAGCGAGTGGAAATTGCATCTCCCTTCTCTTGTTGAGTTTTTCAGACTGATCAAGCCTTAAAGACTCTCATATCCCATGACCCGTGTGTTTTTCTCTTCAGGCAGCCTTGTTCGCCTGGGATGCCTTCAAGGACGGTAAGACCGACGGTAACGGGCCTGTCGCTACGGCTCTGCTCTATGATCCCAAGAGACGATACGAAGGGTGGAGATATCTGACCTATATGTTCGTCCACGCCGGGTAAGAATGAGCTCTGCTACTTATGACCCGTGCTGCAGTCACTGTTATAAATATATCCCTTAGTCTATGCACAAATCAAATCAATATGAATGAATGAGGTCTCAATTGCAACAAATTTAGATAATGCTGTGTTTTCATAAACATTTGGGGCAAAACTAATAGAAGAAGAAAACCCTGCCAAAAATACGTTCCTTTGTTCCACACTGTTTATCTAAGACTTAACTGAATCCGAGTTTTAAGGGAATGGGTGCAGTTCGAGAAAGGAACAAGATTGTAGTGGTTGTTGACATATGTTGTTAGAAATAAGATACCCCTTTCATTATAAGTATAATGCTTCTTATTTTCTTACACCCCTCTCAAAATGAAGTTGTAATAGTTCTCAGATACAGTGGCAGTGAATTTGAAGAACGTGTAAAGTTGCAAGCATGGTGTTTCTGAAAGAAGTTTCCCCACTGGTGCTGTTGAATGGTGCGAGTACTATGTCTATCAATAATCAATTAACTACAAGAACGTCAAGTTTTATTATTATGTGCTATTACGTCGCACCGACACAGACAGGTCTCATGGCAATGATGGGTCAGGAAAGGGCTAGGAGCGGGAAGGAAGCGGCTGTGGCCTTAATTAAGGTACAGCCCCAGCACTTGTGTGCTGTGAAATGGGAAAGCATGGAAAACCATCTTCAGGGCTGTAGACAGTGGGGTTCGAACCTACTATCTCCCGAATGCAACCTCACAGCTACGTGACCCTAACCACACGGCCACTTGCTATGTGATATCATGTTTTTAACGAGAACTATTTTAGATGTGATCTAACAAGTGTCACATCCAGCATCAACAACAATAATTACTTGCGACTGTCAGTCGCTATATATAATCAGATCCCTCACAATACTGGATATTTATTGAACAACTAGCAGAAGTACCCATTCTTCGTACGGGTTATCAGAAACTGGCTTTAGTGACTTCATTAGATATTTATATTACTGGTGTATTTACTTACGTACGTAGAAATTATCTGTCATGTTTGAAATTATAGAGTAATAAGTATACTTCCGCTAGATAGTACCACAAATATAAATATTATTGAATGTACTTATTTGATCTGACATTTTGTAACTATTACAAATGTGTACCAATTTTGGGTGGCAAATCTCGCTGCTGAAGAATACTTGAGCTGACGTTGCCATGGTTACAGCCGGTCATTTCTTTATCGGATTCCTAGAGCAGGGGTAGTGTGGTGCCAATATCTATAACAGTTGGTTTTAGGACCCGTAGGGCTTACTGAGTTTTGTTCTTTGCGTCAAGGTGCTTAAAATGAGCTTTGTCTCATCCCCGTACGACAAATTTGACATTTCGCTTATTCCCCCCACCTGCTGCCTCCCTCTGATAGTTTTGAAAATTTAAAAGTAGCCTAAGTTACTCCTTATACCATCAGCTATCTGCCAGTGAAAGTCCCATCAAAATCGGAGCAACCGTTTCGGAGATTAGTTGGAACAGACAGACAGACAGATGAAATTTGTAATAACTGGTTTTTAGTTATAAGTACCATATATACTTTAATAAACACTTAGTAAACTGCTGTTATTTTGACATTGCAAACAGACACTTCAATTTTATTTATCTGTATAAATAGTGCTACTCAAATACAGTGTATAGCAATTTTTTTAAACACATGTCTTTTTTTTAAATGTGTATCTAAACAATGTTTTGGAATCTTCTGATAGCTGAAGATGTCTCAAAAATTGGGAAGAAACATTTACTAATTAGAATATAATTATGTTTCCATTTGTATTGTAAGGGTGAACTACACTCAATATTTGAGTCACCTAAAAGCAAAATGGATAAAGTCCACTCCAGCACATTTTGAGAAAATGGCAAAAAACCACTACCACCTTCCATTAAGGCAGTTGCTTACAAAAATTAAGCATAAAATCACAAAAAAATTCACTGATTATTAGAACAAGTAATAATACTCGTATTATTATTATTTAGACTGTATGGATTTTACTCATTTTGCTACTATTTATTAAAAGCACAAAATACAACAAGACATAATATCCATGTTTCTTTCACTATGGTTTATGAGTGCTTTGGGTAGACATTTAAACACACAGTTCAGGAGCTTCCTCTGTTGCACTGTAAAGTTCATTACCAAGATTTTCGTTGACGACTGATGACACTCCCAAGAGTCAAAGAAGTCAACGTAGAATTTCAGTGATGGGCTCAACTTCCAGTCAGAGCCAAAGTGCAATTCAAAGAACCTTTTCACATCTGACACTTTATTCTTGTTGACTGAAGTAGTGTTCTTTAGAACAGGTGAAGGGTTTATAGCCGACACATTCTTGTTAGTTTTCATCAGGGATCTGTAGGTTCCAGTTCTATGATAGTAAAACAGCTCCCCATCCACAAGGACCATGTGATGAGACGTTTTTAATCATCTGAAAAAGTAGCACTTGCAAGGCAATGTGCATTATGTTTTCATTAAAATTCTCAAATTTTGTTTTAAATCTGCCATGGTGGTCCAATAAAACACAGGACGTGTGTTTGCAGGTTCTTTCACCTGATCGTGAACCTCGTAATACAGATCTTGCTTGGAATACCGCTGGAGATGGTGCACCACTGGTGGAGGGTGCTCATCATCTACCTCGGTGGTGTGCTGTTCGGTTCGCTGGGCACGTCCATATCTGATCCTTACGTGAGGCTTGTAGGTGCTTCCGGCGGGGTCTACGCCCTCGTCACAGCACATCTTGCCTCCATCGTTATGGTAAGTATACTGGGAAGAAGTTAACTGCACCAACGTGATTTGAATTCATGGTCTTATACAGGAACTAACTGTTGTCTGATTATTATTATTATTATTATTATTATTATTATTATTATAATTATTTTCCCCCACAGTTTACGTCTCCATTGGAGCACTTTAATCAGTCATATACATTAAAGTCTAATAGTATAAAATAGACTCAGCTTTTCAGCTTCTTCTTCTTCTTCTTCTTCTTCTTCTTCGTCTTCTTCTTCTTCTTCTTCTTCTTCTTCTTCTTCTTCTTCTTCTTCTTCTTCTTCTTCACACTGTCGGACCTGGCTGCCCTTTGGTTGTCAGTAATGGTGTACTTCCTTCGTTCAAATGTTATGAGTTCGAATCACAAGAGTTTATTCCTTAGAATTCTCTTCTCTGCCTTCAATTTGGAGCATTGATAAATTTAATTATTCTAAATCTTTATGATCTCTGTGAACCAAGTGTTCTTTGTTTTGTTTTTCCAGAGGTAACTAAATAGCTGCTTCACTAGTTGGGTTTCTGGCAGTCTGAATATGTGACCAAAGAAGGCAATTTTCCTTTTCTGCATTGTTTTTATTATTGATTCGCTTTCACGATGTACTACTTGATTAGGTAATAATCAAATTGGCCATCAACTTGGTGTTTCTTTCTGCAACTTATCGGTTGCTGATTTGGTGTTCAACTTGAGGAGTCTTTCACACAAGAGTCTAGCTCCTGAGGGAGCAATAGTTTTGTGTTTTGCCACATAGCGCTGTAAGGAAGTAATCGGAGCACTTCGGAAAACTTCAATGAGTTTGTCACCGTGTAGCGCAATCTAGGAAGATAAATGTAATTCTTCGAGCACGACACATAACCATGATAACATTAAGACTCAATCATGCCTGTAGGCCTACTCCTGAACATTTATTTATAATAAAGGTGATGGAATTGAATATCTGCGAATGTGGTAAACTGATTGGTACAACCAATCATATCGTTTTCCAATGTGAGAAATTAAATCATCAACGGAACAAAATTATTTAGAAATTAATGAAATTTGTTTTCCCGCTGTCTTTGAATGTATCTTGCCTGTAATATAATCCTACAGTTCAAGTGGCAGAGTCAATGGTTCACTTCCTTCAGGAAACCAAACTTACAGTATAACACTAATATAACTAACAACCTTCTTTAGCATTCGGTCTTGTATGTTTGGTAGTTGAATGCCGTGATGAATCACACTGACAAGAAGATATAGTACTCTGTAGCCCTATATATTTTTATCATACTCTTTTACTATATATCCCATCAACAGGAATCGACTTTCATAGATAGGTAGTTTAAATATCATAACAAGATAATCAGTATGGCCATTAATATAAGAATTGAAAACATTAAAGGGCCTCAGTCGCTGGACAGAGGCCATATATGTGGAGTCAAATAATGATCAACAAGAGAAGAAGAAGAAATTCTTCGAGAGAGCAATGTGATTAGGAACACCCAGCTGTGAGCTTGCATTCGGCAGTTTCAACCCCACTGTCGGTAGCCCTGAAGATTGTTTTCCATGGTTTCCTATTTTCACATCAGGCAAATGCTGGGGCTGTACCTTAATTAAGGCCACGGCCGCTTCCTTTCCTATCCCATCGTCGCCATAAGACCTATCTGTGTCGATGCGACCTTAAGTCGACTGTAAATCTCTACATACACACTATAGAGTATTTTCATTCCTATGACGTGAACTTTCCAGTCATATGAGCTCTTCTTGAATTACTGTGCGATACATTTATTGTTTATCAAATGTCATAGAAATATCACCTTTCTACTCAAAACGCATTTTTTATCTACCACTGAAATGTTTTGAATTCCGTCCCTGAAGGTGACGGCGGGCCTCCTACATGGTAATGCCATCTTTCAGGCCAGAGATATACGGAGAATGTGAGAGGGTTGGCGGCCGTGGCCTACACTAGGAACCATTCTCAGCACAGGCTTGAAACAGTCACAGACAATGGAAAATAAAGGAAGGGTTTGCTCATTCGTTTTCTGTTGATCTCTACTACTACAACAGTAACGAACTTGAATATCACTGGTCGGGGTAATACAAAATCAATTGCTGGTTTACTGTACGTCCATTACATAATGTTACATGACAAGTACAGGACATGTTACTGAACATTTTAATTACTACATTAAAATTAAAATTTTGCACATGGTGAAGTGATGACATAAACGTATGTTTTTACAGTAATACGTACAAAACAAACAAACTTCTCAATAACACACAAACATGTAACTTTGCTGTACAAATGATGTACATTCTGAAGTAGTACAATACAGAGTACTGAACTGTACTGTGTAGGTAAATAAGAAACCGTTATTTACATATCCCTTTGCTGTGGAAGGAAACCCTTTTCTTATTTTCATCCCTCTTGATAACAGTGCAAATAACATTAAGTACAGCACCTGTCGCATCGTAGTATGTCAATCACATCGCGATTAAGAGGAACGTGAGGTTCGCGCTTGAATCTTGAGATGTCGAACTATTGCGCGTTTCGTTTATCTCCAGCGTCAACTTTATGTTGCAATATCTCGGGATGTAATTGACCTATTGTGATGAAACAAACGCCATTCCTTATGCTATTTTTCATGTTAATGATTGTGCAAGAAATAATACAGTGTGTCCATTAAAAAAAAAACGTAAGTTTATGTTGAAAATAATATTTTCTTACATTTTTGACCGGCTCATAGTATTTACTTTAATTAGCCCTTTCCCTGCCTTCATGCCCGTGAAAGCCATTTTTCAATATCTCTTGCTGTTCCACATATATTTGCAGAGAAAGTTTTTAAGTGGGCCACCCTGTATAATACCCCAAAATCCAATTTTATTGAAGACATAAGAAGTTGCTTCAGGTTACCAGAAATGCAAGCATACAAAATTGTTGAGGAGAGAAATAATGGACACAGAAGTGCTGAAAACAGAAACCTGGACGGGTCTGAACTATGAGCAGCGCCATCTCTACATCAGATTCGCCACCCACGGTCTCCATGGGAAAATATGCTAGAATGAATCGTAGCACGCAGTGTTCTCCCCAGAAATTTTTGCTTGCTGGGTGGCAGGAATGAGTAGCCAGGCGGGGAATACTACGTAGAAAAAGAATAGCATAAAATTTCAACTTATTCCCCTCAGGCCATTAACAATAATATTAGACAGGTAAACATTAACTGCAAAAATGAACTATTTTAGTGTTATCACGAACAAGACGTAATAGAGTATTTTGAAATACTAGTGTTCTACTCCATCATCATCACCATCATCATCATCATCATCATTATTTCTTCACTCCAGCAAGCCGGGTGCGGTTGTGTACGAGCCTCCTCCAGTTTGTCATATCCATCCACAGATGCTGCTCATACATGCGACACCAGTTCACATCTCTAATTTCAAGGTTCTTCATTATCTGTTTTTCCCAAACATCACGAGGTCTTCCTCTTGCTCTCTTCCGAGGAACATTGTGGTCAAAGTATGTTTGAGGAGTCCTGTGAGGGTTCATTCATTTCATGTGACCATACCATTGCAATCTCTTCACTTGCAGAGTCTCCAGCAATCCAAGCTGCTGTCGGATATCCACATTCCTTATTTTATCCGTTTTTGTTTTTTTGTAGACAAGAATGGAGAAACTTAATTTCTGTTGCCTGAAGATGACTCTTTGTTGGTCCAGAAAGTGTTGCTGCTTCCAGGCCATGTGTCAACATAGGTACTAGATATATTTTGTACAAGCTGATTTTGGAAACTAACGGAAATGTTTCATCCCAAAGTATTTGACGTACAGTGTGATAGAATTTGGAAGCTTTCTGTATTCTGTTCCTAATCTCTTGATGTAGGCCTATGGTATTGTCTGATGACAGAACACTACCTAAATACTGGAAGTTGTCTACAATATCCATCTCCTCATCTCCAATTCTTAGTGTTCTACTGCTCGTTCATAATCACTCGGTTGCTGTGGAGAGCTAGACGGGTTTGTTACGTCCCGTGGAATTGAGTGCTTGCATGTGATTCCACGCTAATCCGGACACCGCTCGTGCACGACACTATGGGATAAGCTGAACTCCGATGTAACTCACGCAATTATGTTGACAATAATGAAGATTTTTCATTTAAATAAACAGTTTTACAGTGTTTACATTTTAATTTGGAACACATACTGACTGAAATATGTGTAGCCTCCGTGGCTCAGGCAGCAGTGCGTCGGCCTCTCACCACTGGATACCGTAGTTCAAATCCCGGTCACTCCATGTGAGATTTGTGCTGGACAAAGCGGAGGCGGGACAGGTTTTTCTCCGGGTACTCCAGTTTTCCCTCTCATCTTTCATTCCAGCAGCACTCTCCACTGTCATTTCATCTGTCAGTCATTAATCAATGCCCCAGATTAGTGCGACAGGCTTCGGGAACTGGCACAATTCCTATCCTCGCCGCAAGATGGGGGCTTCATTCATTCCGGTCACTGACTGGAAAACAGCTTGTAGGTTTTCAATGACTGAAATATGTATTAATATTACGTAAACTGAGCGAATTAGGAGTGCACATCTGTGAGCTTGCATTCAGGAAATAGTGGGTTCGAACCCCACTGCCGGCAGCACTGAAGATGGTTTTCCGTGGTTTCCCATTTTCACACCAGGTAAATGCTGGGGCTGTACCCTATTTAAGGCCACGGCCACTTTCTTCCCACTCTTAGCACTTTCCTATCCCATCGTCGCCATAAGACCTATCTGTGTCGTTGCATGTAAGGCAACTTGAAATATTATGTAACTAGCAGATATCTAGGTTATGATAGCCGGGTGGTCAGTGAAAACGGCTGGGCGGCGTGCCCATTAGAGAGGTCCTAGGGAGAACACTGCCACAAATCCAAGGATGATTGAGTCTGAAAACTAGGCAACTAAACATGCCCCATCTGGTGAAATGTGGAAAGAGAACTTGATCTTTAAACACATTGACAAAAGACTGGTGAAAGCTAAACCCCAACTAATGTACACATTATGTTTAATAAACTTATTATTATTTAGCTTATTAAGATAGGAGTTCATTTGAAGTGTGTACTGACCTGGTCATTCCAACACAGTGCTTGACGGCTAGGGAGTTGGGTCGCTAATCAACACTCAGGTATACAGTTGAATGGAACTTTGTAGTCATTCATTCCTATGTCTTGCTGTAACTTGTGCTTAACTCTCCTGAACAAGAATAAAGAGAAAACAACAATGTTCAATATGCCATAGTAATGTATGACACGCATTGCTGTGCTGGAAGCAGTGTTACATATTCATTCTGATCTACCAATTTTCCCTGATATCACTAAGTTTGTGCTAATGTGGTGATTATTGTTTTAAGATGAAGTACAACTGGGCAACCATCCTCTATATAACACTAATCAGAGAGAAAAAATGGAAGAGGTCCGACACTTCGAAAAATGAAAGTATCGGCCAAAGGAAGACAAGGGCCACGAAGGGCGTGAAAATGAAAGACTCCCTAGGCCTCCATACGTAATACCATCGGGTCAGAAAAGAAGAAGAGTTGACCAAGAGAGGTCGGATAAGATAGATGAAAGTGAGGAGCCTGGCACAAGTAAGTGGAAGCAATGCCAGGACTCAGCTAAGGGCCCCGTGGTTGCCAACCCAAGCTCCAAAGTTCAGAGGCCCTGGGGCCCCTCTTAGTTGCCTCTTACGACAGGCAGGGGTACTGTGAGTGTTACTCTACCCCACCCCCACCCACAGGGAGGAAGAAGTGCTAAGCATCATCCTTAATCCAGGAAAAAAAAACCAGATGCATTTCTTTCTAAAGGCAATTTTTGAGAATCTTAAATTCTTTTATTTCCTAACCATGGCTGCCTTCTGCTCAGTGACTGGTATTCCATCTTTTTCCCAGCAACTCACTCGCTATCTCTGTTCTTTGCAGCTTGCTGGCTGCAGTGTGCCAAGCAGTCATCTGCTGTGGAGCGACGTTACACTTGCACAGTTTGCCATCAAGACCAAAGGTCATCATCCAGCTGCCTTCCTTCAGTAGATGATCCTATGAACAACAAAGATGAAAGACTGAAGCCTTGTCTAACTCGTGTAACTACCCTGAACCGAGATCTCATTCTACCATCAGTTCTCAACTGTCAACAAAAATGCCTTTCTTGGCTCTCAATAATCTACCTGTAACTCGTTCAAGTCACAATAAACAGCTGTGGAACAAATGTTTCATTTGAAATAATTCCAAAAAGAGCAGATCGTGTACTCTAAAAACATCGCAAGTTCAAACAGTGGGTGGAAGCTAAATTTTGTCGTAAGTATTTCTGAACACCACTGTATCAAAGAAATGTCTTTATTCTCAAATTTGCAAACACTACGGGTGTTTTGCATCACAGGCAGTGCGTGTTTGGAAGGACCTGGCGCAGCACTTTCAGCCTCACATTCTTCAATGCCCTTCGCATTCTAGTAACTTTCACTGCCCTCAAACTAGTATTCGTTTTCCAAAATGTCATTAGTGCTGTAATCACCATCTTAAACACTGTTTAGGAGAGCTTTCAAACTCTTGTCGCCAATTCTACTGCGTAATGAATACCGAATGCCAGGCTGAATGGTTGACCCCAACTTGTCTCAGTCCGGTGGTATTTGAAGGTGTTCGGATGTCAGCCTCGTGTTGATAGATTTACTGGTATTTTAAAGAACTCTAACGGGACTAAAGTCTGGCAGCTCCGATAAACCGTAAAAGCAATTAGTGGGGCGTAAAAGGAATAACATTATTATTAAGACTGAATGTTTATTTATTTGTCCAACTCTTGTCCTGTTTCTCTACCGGGTCATGTATGAGGTGAGATGAATCTGTCTTGGTGGGTTTTTATGACTGGATGCCCTTCCTGATGTTAACCTCACCAGAGGAGTTAATAAGATGAAATGAATGACGTGATGTAGGGAGGGAGAGGGTGAAACCCGGTGCCGGCACATAGCCTACTCCTGTCGAATAGCACCAAGGAGTCTGCTCAAGGCTTAACGTCTCCATCCGACGGACGAATCACCATCAATAGCGTCATATACCCTCACTCCATACGAGCACTGCGGAGAAGTTTGGAATTTAATCCAGGCTTATGGCACGCAATCTAATGATAAGAAATTGTATACCATCACCTCGCCTACCCTGCCGGCCAACATTCTGATGGTCAAATTTTTTTCAACCTTGATATCTATGCCCAACAGGACTCGAACCAGCTAACCACGGTGTCAGACCGTTTAGACTTAACACCTTAACAATCCTGGCCACTAGATGGGGTTATTATTAATACTGAATGTCGATGTTCAACAATCCCAGTGTTACCAACAGTGCATGCCTCTAGTTCCTTACAGCAAGAGCTTATATTGCAAAGGGAATTTAATAGACGATGATAAGCGTGACGCTGCGTCATTTCATTCATGCGCGAAAACACAGCACATGACCGCAGCTCGTGTAATGATGCGAATGGCTTAATCCCCTACTTCTTCAGTAAGCCAAACCTCTTTTCCCTCGGCACTCTGTCATATGCCTTCTCTAGATTTATGAAACATAAATATAACTGTCTATTGCTCTCATAGCATTTTTTAAATTACTTCACTCATACTGATAATCTGATCCTGACAGGCCTGTAGTCTGAAACTGTGCTGGTTTTTACCCAACTTGCTCTTAACCAGTGACCAAAACACCCCTTCTAAAATATCTGAACACCAGGGCTGGTTTAATGATCAATGACACACCTCGACAGTTACTGCAATCCTTCCCGTTCCCTATCTTATAGACAGGTGCAATTACTGGTTTCATCCAACCAGCAGATACCTTTCATCCTTGCCTTTCACTGTGTTTCATAATTTGAGCTCTAATTTCATGTGCATTTGGTGGCTTATGGCTTGTACACCAAAATAACATTTTCAAAGCACTGATTGGTTGATTTAACTTTATAATTTTATTAACATGTTCACTGCCACCTTAATTAAACCAATAAATTTCCCCCAAGAGTCAATAAGTTTTCTTATGTAACACGGACTGCTTACAATGTAACGCGGCGACGATGCGAATCAGATTTGTGTCATCTAGCAGTGAACATGTTAATTGGTCAACATGTGTTAATATACTGAGGGTTTCCTGTGGCATGCTACTAGTGAAAGAGGTATTTTGATTCTCTACTGATCTCTTAAGTTCTTGTGTTTCAGAATTGGTCCGAAATGAGGTTCGCACCCCTGCAGTTTGTATTCTTCCTCATTGTGTTTGCTAGTACAATAGGAAAGGATATCTACTATCGCTACATCAATGACGAGGACGATCGGGTAACGAAATATTTTCAAACTATAAAAAGTTCATAAGAATTTAACCTTGTTATTATGCTAATAATGAAAAACCTACAACCTGTTTTCCAGTCATCGACTGGGTCAGGAATGAAATGAATGAATCATATATAGGCTATTAGTACGATGGGGTCGCCACTCCCAAAGTGATTTTTATTAATGAATGATAGATGCTATGAAATGAGAATGGAGAGTGTTGCTGGAATGAAAGATGACAGGGAAAACCGGAGTACCCGGAGAAAAACCTGTCCCGCCTCCGCTTTGTCCAGCACAAATCTCACATGGAGTGACCAGGATTTGAACCACGGTATCCAGCGGTAAGAGGCCGACGCGCTGCCGTCTGAGCCACGGAGGCTCCTATGCTAATAATGTGAAGGGTTAATAGGGTTCTCATATAAGAATGCCTAAGTTCTTAGTTTTTACAACACCGTGTGATTCAGCTGCCCCTTCCAATGTAGTTTTATACAACCCAACTAATGTACAACATGTTTATAAGGTGGCTGTTCCCCTGCAGGCGTATTGTATGGTACTAATGTCCAGTGAGCATATTTTGCACACGATTCTGAACCCTACCAACAGGTTATATCGTCCGCTTGCAAAACATGACACCTTGAAATCATGTAGCAACGTTCTTTGATCATGTAACTATCGGTGTGATGTTTGAATACGTAAATACAGGTCCATGTTTACTACATTTAAACAGTAGAACGATGCTGTTATTCATCTTTTGCCCTGCGCATACTCCGCTGGTTAGGGTCTGAATGTAATCTTTGCTGACATTCGGCATGTTTCCCACAGAGGAACACATTGCATAAACCAAAACGGCTGTTACATCGAGCATTTGCTGCGATAAAACATTGACAGGGCAGTCGTGTTCCTATTATTTCTGGTCCGTGTGTGTCCAGCCTGCTAACTAATCGGCCCTTCTTAGAGCCACAGACACATCCAATCACACACACAATTTGCAAGAAAGTGGGTATCGAACTTACATTACGTGCGGTACGTATTAAACAAATATTCCAAAAACATAGAATTTTCCCCCAACACAAACCTCCCACCTCAGATGTAAGCCCTCTTCACCATGCAGTTACCAACTATGCTACGGTTCTGTATGGCACATGGTGCACCATGTAGTAGGGATTAGGTTTATTGTGGTCACAATATCAATTTAGTGTTTTGCCAGCGTGTCATGTTCATATGATCTAAAAAGCACATGCATGTTTTCCAGTGTTTAATATGAATATAATATTACGGTGTCCTGTCGTGGTGAGGTGGTAAATACCAGGATATCCGGTTGTGTTGTCTCAGCATATCGGCAGGGCAGATGTTTTCAGGACGGAATTAATATTGCGGGTTGCATAAATCTACATTGGAAGAGGCAGCTCCATCACACGGTATACTGTATCTCACCTTGTGTTAACTCACTGTTTACTTCTTCCTTTCCTCCCACCTGTGCATTTAAGTCTCCCATTATAATCGTTACCACACCAGTTATCTCCTTTTGTAGTTTCTCCAGGAATTCTTCAATATCCTTCTCTTTGGTCCCTGTCAGTTACAAATTTCATTTATGACATATGTCAACCTAATCAATATTTGTAGCGAGATTGTCACAACCAGGGTCCGAATTTTTAGGTGCTATAAATCTTCATTCTAGGTTTCTTGTATGCCTAAAATAGGTTTTTATTCGTGGACGCAGCTACTGATATCTTCTAGCACCAACATCTGGCATAGGTGAAGCGCAGGGATGTCTTCTTGTACCAGTAGCTGGGGGCTTTTTGAACATTTTACAGTACCCTCTTAAGAGGACATTTGATCTGCGTAGATCAGGTGGCATTATTCCCAATAGAATGGCGTGGATGTGATTGTGCTGTTGTACAGCTGTGTATCAACATATTGGGTATATGGACTATTAAGCCATACAGGAGAACAATACTGCACTGGAATAAACCAAACCAAGCACAGAATGTTGTAGAGTGCTTGCAGTAAATCCCCAAGCTGTCCCACACAGTTTCTGAAGAATATTGTTTTGAGTTTTCAGTTTCTTAGATAAGTTCAATAGATGTTGCTTGAATGATGAAGTGCGATCCAAGGTTATGCCTAGATATTTAGGAAACCAGTCATGACGAAGAACTCGATTGCAGAAGTTTGTGTTGGCCAGTCAGTTATTTAAATGGAAGACTACTCAATCATTTGTAATAAAATTAAAGTTTTAATCTGTGGCAATCCATTTTGTTCAACAAATGCGATTTAAGCATTGTTTTGATATACAACAATTAAAATTAACAAAGTATTGCAGCAACCAGCTTTCTGCCAGCCGCATTCTCTATGGATGACTGGAGGCTGATCCGTTACGCTCCTCCTGACCTTGTATCGGCTGCATGAAGATGTCACCAGGTGTCACATGTATGGGACGTGCTCCATTTAATGGCAGTGACCTGAACCGTCTCTGGCCTAGTGCTTATAGGACTGGTGAAAATCATCTTATGATAAGTTTCAATGGGAAAGTTGCATTCTTCACCTGAAGAAAACAGAAACAGCTATTTAGTTCATTTTAGGTGTCAACCCCTCATTTAGTTATTTTTATGTACAACAAATTCACATATTCTGCTTCAGAAAGTGTGAAATGAATAAATATATGTATCAAAATTTGTTGAATAGTTTTCCAGGGAAAAAAAAGTTTAAAACCTAAAAATCCGGGCCATAGTCATGACCTACCCATTGTCTAACAACACTGACGATTACTGGTTACAATTTCCTCTCCTTCAAAATACAGCCCGAAGTAATTTTTAAGTTGCCGCAATTAATAAACCAATAGTGCGCAGCTTTCAATATACGACAATATGTTCCATTTTCAGCAAATAAAATTGCCACCAAGTGACCATTTAACGTTCCCAGTATGCAGGATGCAGTATATTTAGGTACGTTTAAGAGGACAGTTTTAACGCTCCAATGCCCGGCCTTTCCCTTTAATGCCCGAGGTATAAAATGTTGGCATAATGATTTTATTATTAATATCATTTTTAATTAAAGAACTATTATTATGAGTAGTAATATTTATTGGGGATCAAGCAATATGGGACACAATGAGTAGCTTATTCATAAATTACAATTACAACAATGCAAATATATTAGAAATCCTCTCAAAAAATCAGCAAATACTGAATTTAAATCCAAGAATTGGACAGAAAAAAAGAGGAATTTACTGTGAAGAGAGGGAGAGAGATTTACTCATGTCTTTTTCAATTTCTTTATATTTCTGTACCGTTCGTGATTGTCCTACACACACATTTATATTCATTTGTTGTGCTTTCCATTTCCTTGCATTCAGAATATCTGGATGCTTCATCTACTGGAAGTAAAATCATCATCTGATTCAACCGACCTTACATTTCCACCATAATATTTTGTCATTCTTCCAGGATTCCATCTTGATGTAAACGTTTACGAGACATCTGTACAACACGCTTGCAAGAGAAGCAGACAATCATGCTAAACAACAACAAATAAATAGAAGCATTGTTGCTTTTCTTGCATTTAATGCCATTATTGACTCAGTAAATGCGGTGACGTGAAGTATTTCACAATCAGAGATGTCAACGGTAAAACTTAAATCACTTACAAAGACGTGGTTGGGCGTTCCAGTGTTAAGTTGGTGTCCGAATACTTCTGATCATTTATGTGTACGTCTGACCTGGACCCAGAAAGTGGAGATACAAATATTTGAATGCAGTGGTTCCTTACCTTATTTCCATGTTGTTTTTCAGATAGGTTATGAAGCCCATCTGTTTGGTGCTCTAGCTGGGTTTCTCCTGGGCATCAGTGTGCTGCGTAACCTGCACGTTCTGAAGTGGGAGCGAGTCCTGTGGTGGGCGTCCATCTTCGTCTTCGTCGGATTTATTTCGGCAGCCATCGCGTGGAATGCCGCTTTTCTCAGCTACTTTCCACATCCAGAGTACAGCTCGTGATGTTCATCTTCTCGGACAGCAGAACCAAAACTAGCCAAGAGAAATTGTCGCTGAAGAATGGCTTCTTGTGTGGAAAAACGTTTGGTTACAAGATGCCTTGACATAAGTTAACCGTAACAAAATATTCCATGAACTTGTAAATTATTAGATGCAGTGAAACCTGCCCTTACAGATACTCGTCAAATATGGAGTGATTTTTATGTCCTAACTGACATAATATTGGAATAATTATAAAATTACAGACACTCGTCAAATATAGACAAGTTCCAAGTGAAGTAATATAGCAATACATTATAATCTCCATCCACTACTTTCTTTGTTGGCATTCATTTTTGTTAAATGAAAAGTAATCCGTAAGATTCTGGATCGAGGTGAGACACACAATAATTTAGTGAATCAATATAGCTTGGAAGTACAACTACCTTCAATAATAAAAACAAATGGGGGAAAATCAACATTTTTGTAAAGACTGCTACTGTGGAGCAGATTATGAAGACCAGGGAAGGTGCTCTATGCATGGCTTCTTCAGGAACCACCCATTAACAGAGACATTCTTAAAGAGAAGGTTAAGTTCTTCCACAAAAAAACTACACGCAAATGTGGCTTTCATCCTAGTGACGGACTATTTAGTTGAAAATACAATTTGACCTCTTCAAATATTGTTGTCCTGTTTCCTTATGGCATCGGGTATGAGGTGAGATGAGTTCAACCTAATCAAAGGAGTAGGCTAAACAAAATGAAATGAGATGATGGTAGGAAGCAAGAAGGTGAAACCTGGTGCCAGCACATAGTCAACTCCAGTCGAATAACAGAGGGAGCTGCTCATGGCTTAACGTCCACATCTGATGGAAATATCACCATCAACAGCGCTGTATGCCCCCACTCCATAGCAGAGAGGTTATGGAACATTTTATTTTATTTTTTTCTATTTTGCTTTACACCGCACCGATACAGATAGGTCTTATGGTGACGATGGGATAAGAAAGGGTGAGGAACGGGAAGGAAGCGGCCGTGGCCTTAATTAGGGTATAGCCCCAGCATTTGCCTGGCGTGAAAACGGGAAACCACAGAAAACCGACAGTGGGGTTCGAACTCACTATCTTCCAGATGGAAGCTCACAGCTGTGTGCCCATAATGGCATGGTCAACCCACCCAGTGTTATGGAACACAATCTGCTGATTAGAAATTGTATACCGCTACCTCTCGTACCCTGCTAGCCAACGTTCTGATGGTGAACAGGATTCGAACTGGCTAACCACAGTGTCAGACCATATAAACTTGACACCAGGCGGGCTATTTGATGTTTGTATTGTACCTGTTACCCTTCCAGTACCATTAGCTGGAAGCGGGTGAATAAAGAAAGTTGTCTGATGGATGGGTCTCAGTTCATTTACCATGATCAGTTCAACACATTTCAGACAAAATGAAAGTAATGGTGATAAACAAGCAA
The DNA here is from genome assembly GCF_040414725.1 of Anabrus simplex. Taxonomy (NCBI): domain Eukaryota; kingdom Metazoa; phylum Arthropoda; class Insecta; order Orthoptera; family Tettigoniidae; genus Anabrus; species Anabrus simplex. The sequence goes on along the minus strand of NC_090279.1, from coordinate 218,717,680 downwards.
TGAAGAAAAATAAAGATAGCTCCGTGTGGGAACCAGCTCAGAGTTTTCTTACCTGGACGCAAAGTAACAGCTGATAACCGAAGTAAGAGAGATCTGGTCAGCAAAGACAGCCTTCAATTAAAGGGAAAGCTCTTCAAATCTAAAGATATCAGCTTAAAACTGAGGACACAATTAGTTAAGACATCTGTATAGGGGTGGCCGAGAGTAAGAGGGTAGAAGGTGGAAGCCTTTGAACAATGGTGCTGTAGACAAATACTGAAAATTTCTTGGACAGATAGAGTTACTAATGAGGAAGTAATGGAAAGAGTTGGAGAAACCCTGAGCTTGTCAATGAATATGAAGAAAAGGAGAAATACATAGATTGGACATATAATCAGACATGAGAGTTTACCAGCCTTCATCCTGGAGGGGTCTGTGGAAGGAAGAAATTGTACGGGAAGGGCTACACTGGAATATACAGGTCAACTGGTGGAGGAGCTGGGATGCCAATGTTTTGTAGAACTGAAGAGAATGGCACAAAACAGGAACCTTTGGAGAGTTGCTGCCACCCAACCTTAGGGTTGTAAACTTTAGTAGTAGATGAACTCATACTTCACTCACTTGTCAGTTGCTTTCTCTCAAGTGCCATGACATCTAACAGGTGTGAGTGGTGAAGGGAGAGACAGGACAGGACTGAAGGTAAGTCTCCCTCAAACAATGTACAAGATACAAAACGTATACAGGAAGGTCGGATGTATGAGCGTTAGAGGGTTGGTCATACTGATTCGATATGTTGCACTGTTGTCATCAGCTGCTGCAGTTGGCCAATTAGATCACTCGATTTAGAAACTTCTTGGCATCAACTCAACTAAGGTTAGGTTGAATGGACAATCCCACCCTCCAATACTTGTTTGTTTTTTACTGCTAGTCTATGTATTTACGTAACATAATCCAACTTAGAATCTAATTACATTATTTAAAAAGTACATGTTTCATTCCTAATGTGAACATCTTCAGCTAAAAAATACAAAAATTGGCATAAACAAAATAAAAAACACTTATCATGATAAAATAAAATGTTCTTTTATGTTGGGTTAAAACCTCAACAAGTCAATGTTCGAGCTTATGATAAAGGATCTTCTTTCTTGAAAACCTGGGGAAGTATTTACTTTTAATATCTTGAGGATAGACTTAAAATCTAAAATTTTAGAATGTTATGATCAGGAGAGACTCCTAAAGAGTAACCGAAGTTGAACAGAAAGGACAAGGTTAGAGATGAAGCAAACGGGAAGGAGGCTGGCATCAAAATACGCAGGCTACAATGGTTTGGACATGTTATGAGGATGGACAAGGAATTACTTTGACAGAGAAGTGAAAGGGGGGAGGCCAAGGAATGGATGGATAGACAGACAAAGTGAAACTGAAGGTCAGCAAGAAGAATGCCGAGAGGGAGGACATAGAGAAACATAAACCATACTTTGACAGGAAGAAGTGGCAAGCACTTGTACACCACACCCAGAAAACTGGAGCTGGAAAACGATGATGATGACGATGATGATGATGAAGATGATGATGATGATGATAAGTAGGAATGTAAATGAGACATGCGCCTTGGTGGGTGTGCTATTTACCAACTGATGAGACCAACTTAGCACACTGGGAACCAGGAACGAGTTAGTTGAAAAATTTATAATGTCCAATAACGGACCATTTATATTCGTATTATAAGTGGTACGTTTCGAGCAGAAGAGAGATGGCGTGGAATGACATTAGTAGACAAATAAGTTGAACGGAGGTTTTAAAAGTAGAAAAGATAACAATCTATATATATAAAATAAGAGTTTTGCCTGTAGATTACTCAGAATTTGAAAAGACTGGTATTTCTGTATCGGTCATGTCCAAAGTAACAAGGAAATGCACTTTTTTCTTTTCCGTAATTTCTGTCTGTATGTCTGTCTGTATGTACGTACACGCATCACGAGAAAACGGCTGAAGAGAACTGAATGAAAATCGGTATGTAAAGTCGGGAGATGAGCCACTACAATCTAAGCTATAAATCATTTTATTCACGCCGAGTGAAATGGTAGTTTAGGGGAAGACCTAAAATTTAGTTCTCAAATATTTATATTATACTACATATGTAAAGTTATATAGAATTACATTTCCGATCATTTATGTCTTATACATTTTTACCGTACCGGCTATGATAACACAGACATTCACGAATTTGTATTTTTGTTGCTAAGTCCATATCAACACCGAGCCACGAGAAAATGGGTTAACAGAATTTAATGAAAATTGGTATAAACAGTCGAGGAATAGGAAACTACAGTCTGAGCTATACACAATTTTATTCACCCTGGATGAAATTGTAGTTTAGGGGAAGGCGCCTAAAATTTAATTTTTAAATACCTATGTTATTGGTTCTATCGAAAAGTACTACATAACAAAAGTTATAGAGAATATAATTTCAAATCATTTATATTTTATTCGGTTTTACCGTACCGACTGTGATAAGAGTGGTATTTGAGAGTCGGAAGAAAACTAAATGTGAAGGCCTACAATATCGAAAGCGCATAACATTGATCAACAATAACATTACATTGACCATTGTTCGTGGTGATGTTCTTTGTCTCCTATGCTGCCACTCAACTTCAATAGATGGGATTACTGCTGCGTACCGAGTATAACAGCCTGACTGAACATTGGCAAGATATAGCTGGGGAGTTAGAAAACTTTCTCTTTTAGCATGCCATTCCTCTGGTTCATAAATTTTCTGATACTGCTGGTACGTAACACACTGGTTCATCATAGTATTCCAGCTATTCGATCCCTACTCTGACTCGCTCTTTTGAATGAGCAGTTGTGCACACTTAGGCGTAAGGCAGAGGCTCACTTAATAGTAGTAGTATGATCTGGTCTAGAATTACTATTTAGGCCTATTCCAAATTATAGCACTGCAATTCAACCCTGAAAAGAGCCGTTTCTTAATAAAAGCTTCTTCCTTTTCACATTAATTAAATTGTACATTCATTTTATTCCAAATTAGCAGGTTTCTCCCCTTGCTTGGAGGAAAAATTTACCTCCAAGTCAGATAGATGTTTCCGCCGCCAGTGTAGTGAATTGAGATTTTCCGACTCATCGAGTACTCCTAGGAAACAGATTAGTAAAAGGGCATAGTTTTTAGCCTGGGCCTCCCTGCTATTCGACGCCCCAGCCGAAAAAAGACGAAGAGTATTCACGGATCACAGCTGTCTGCAGCTTCAAGATCAATCAATCAATACTGATCTGCATTTAGGGCAGTCGCCCAGGTGGCAGATTCCCTATCTGTTGCTTTCCTAGCCTTTTCCGAAATGATTTCAAAGAAATTGGAAATTTATTGAACATCTCCCTTGGTAAGTTATTCCAATCCCTAACTCCCCTTCCTATAAATGAATATTTGCCCCAGTTTGTCCTCTTGAATTCCAACTTTATCTTCATATCGTGATCTTTCCTACTTTTATAAACGCCATTCAAACCTATTCGTCTACTAATGTCATTCCACGCCATCTCTCCGCTGACAGCTCGGAACATACCACTTGGCCATTCCAGCTCTGGAACCTTGGACTGTTAAGATTGGCAGCGTAGAACTGTTGGTTAAAAGTGAGAAAATATGTGGTTTTTCATTTAATCAAGTATTTCATATGAAAGCATTGCTTTTAATGGCGCTATTCCTACTGACGTCATTATAATGACCTATGATCATTTCAGTTGGGAAAACCATTAAGACAGTCTTTGTGAGGATGTAAAAAGGCAGGTGTCTGCCATTATAACGAAAACTGACCTACCTGATTGTGACATAAGCAAAGACGTTTGGTGACTTCCCCGTCGCGTTTCTAGGGTAACGTTAGCTATGCATTTTAATACAAAGTTGGAATTCAAGAGGACAAATTGGGACAAATATACATTCATAGGAAAAGGAATGAGGAATTGTAATAGCTTACCAAGGGAGATCTTCAATAAATATCCGAATTATTTAAGAAAAACTAGGTAAAAAATAGACAGGGAATCTGCCACCTGGGCGACTGCTCTAAATGTATGAATGAATTGTATTGAATGGGTGGCTGTTTAACAATATATTTTAAGAAGTATACTGAGATTCAATACGGACCCAAAATGATTTTAATAACTTGTAACATACCACTTAGTCGAGCAGCTCCTCTCTTTTCCCCCAAGTCTTCCCAGCCCAAACTTTGCAATATTTTTGTAATGCTACTGTTTTGTCGGAAATCACCCAGAACAAATCGAGCTGCTTTTCTTTGGATTTTTTCCAGTTCTCGAACCATGTTGAGTATCCCATACATCAGAATCATACTTTAGTTGGGGTCTTACCAGAGCCTTATATGCCCTCTCCTTTACATCCTTACTACAACCCCTAAACACCCTCATAACCATGTGCAGAGATCTGTACCCTTTATTTACAGATCTCAGATTTACAGATGGCTGGAGTCACATGAACTTGAGGACAAATTCGTGTAGGTGAAAATCGTAACTTTTGCAGGGTGCTTAGTAATGAAAAGAAGTGAGCTTCCACAGTGTGTAGTTCTTCTTCCAGGTTGAACCATATTGTTGTTTTCTGTACATTCCGTACAATTTGCCAATGTTTTGTATTCGAAGAAGAACTAAATAGTGAAATGTTACTGACTTTTTCAAAATTTGGAAGAAAACATTTTCAAGAATGGAGATGATAAAATCAAAATTACATTCCCACATCACTGATTTTACCTCAGTGCCATCTCAAGACATGTCACTTCAAGTGAAGGACCAGGCATCTCACTAATCTGTAAGTTTATCTATCCAAAGTTAATGAGTATTTTTACTTTTCTCAGTTTGTTTTCTATTATGTGTCTGTTTATTAATCGTAATACAAAATAGCCTTGTGTAAGGTTGGTTGGTGATTGAATAGAGGGGAAGTGGGGAATACTATGTTGTGGTCTAAATTCCCTGACTTAAAGAAATAGCCCTGCACCCTCGTCTCCAAAGCTGAATATTTCCGCGTTGAATAATGGAAGGATCAAATAAGGCAGACGTGAAAAGCGGCAGGGGCGCATACCCAAAGACAAGGGAAGAACAGCATGCACCGGCTCGGTGATGCACTCCAGCCTCTCAACTCGTGAGCTCCTGAGGACAGCTGGGTGTGCTGCTGTATTTGTAAGTTAGGTGGTGATGGTGGTGATTACTCTTTTAAAAGGAAGTAAAACTAGGCAACCATCCTCCATATAACACTAATCAGAGAGAAAAAATGGAAGGGATCCGAAACTACAAAAAATGAAGGTATCTACTCAAGAAAGACAAGAGCCACGAAGCGCATGAAAAGGAAAGATTCCTGAGGCCTTGTAAACCTAATGGTGACGGGGTCAGAAAAGAACAAGAGTTGACCAAGGGAGGTCGGATAGAACAGATAAAAGTGAGGAGCGTGGCACAAGTGAGTGGAAAAAAAATGCCAGGACTCAGCTAAGAGCCCCGTGGTGGCTAACCCACTTTCCCAAGTTCTGAGGCCCCTTTTAGTCGCCTCTTACGAAAGGCATGGAATACCACGGGTGCTATTTTACCACCCTCACCCACTGGGAGATGAGTGGGGGAGGAGGGTTCGTTAAGAAATCCGTCGTCCGGCCCGCCCCTGCTCTAAGGGAATGGGTGTGACAGATGTAGCGTCATTATCCTCGGCAACGAGACCTGTGTTCACACTGGTACACTATCTTTACGTCTATTAGAGCACCCAGCACAGTAACGTTGTCCTTACACTTTATCTAGAAACTTAGGATGTGGAAGCTTATAAATCTTACCTTGCGTAATACATACAGGAGATAGAAGTGTTCATTGCCATGACTGGGGACGCAGGTCCTAGCACTAAATAGTTAGTCTTCGTATAATAAAATATAACCAAACTGCGAGGATTTCGAAAGTCGCCATACGAACGAGCGCTGCTATTGGCTGAATCGTTCAATATGGCGTCTTTCCCATAATTCAACACAGATAGTGCGCAACTTAGAGCATTAACCACGCATTATGATTTTTTAACCGACATTTTCTTTTTTTCTCATTATTTCCTTGTTTTCGTTTCATTTACTGCTTAAGGACGGCACACACATATCCAGTCTCCGAGCCAGCGGATATAACCAATTAAGGTTAAAATCCCCACCCGGCTGGGAATCGAACCCGGGGCTCGTGAACGAGCGCGGCTCAGTGAGACTCAGTGAGACACAAGATACGCACGGCTCCTTATCGGCTCACTGCAGCGAAACATACAGTGAGCCATGCTACACTGAAAGAATCGTATGCTATAATGGACTCTCGAGCTCAGCTCATTTGAAAATAATACCCATTTGCACTCACTGTCCTCTTCTTAGAGGGAAGTTTAAATAATAGATGGATTTACTTGCAGTGTTATAAAGGTAGTCACAACATAATTCTGAAGTAGCTAGTAAGTAGGTAGGCTATTAGGTTATACTATTTATTAGTTTAATGAATCTTAGTATTATAACTTAGTTGACATTTGACAATTATACTCGACTCTAGCCTGCCCTATGACTGAGTCATGCTCATGACCACTCAAAAGTACCTGTTTTATATTGGGAAGAACGGCTCAGTATTCTCTCAGTTCATATGTCACGTCGTTGCACAAGACTTCAATCATATGTGGACAGACGCAATAACAGTATGTTGAATCAGAAAACCAGCGGGCTACTGTACATCTCGGGTAGCCTATACAAAATATGACTATTAAAAAATCCTCAGCTGATAGAAAAATACTGCGGTTAATATCGCGTGGCTATGCGCTTGCATTCGGGGGATGGTGGGTTCGAATCCCACCGTCGGCAGCTGTTAAGATGGTTTTTCCGTAGTTTCCCCATTTTCACACCAGGAAATGCTGGGACTGTACCTTAATTCAGGTCATGGCTGTTACCTTCCTAATCCTAACCTTTCCCACCCTGCATCACCGGACACCTTCGATGTATTAGAGTAACTAGCAGTTTTTCTAAGAATGGAGTTCATAGTATGAAGACCAGATGGCAGCTGCGAGCACTGAATGCTGTTGCTGCTGTCTTACCAGCACATACTACACAGATGCAGTAGGAGCGGTGACCAATGAGCCGTGAATCGGATCACTGTATCGATTCAGTAACGTGAACGGAATCAAATGAATCGATTCAGTAAAATGAATCGAATGTCCCATCACTATACCGTACTAGCCCATGCCACTCTGAACGGAAATGATAAGGGCGATTTTGTAGAATCACTGGAAATGGTTGTTTATTTTCTGTTTCTTTGTAATTTGTGCGTAGAGTAAATTACACTCGGTTGCATCTAGCAGCAGTTGAGTGTAACACAGCAAAGCTGTAAACAATGCTTGCCCTTGCTGTCTTCTCTCGCAACACCGCGATGCGGCTCCTCAGAAAAGACCTACACCAATTTATATTAACACTAGCAGTTACCCGCGGCTTCGCCCGCGTGGATTTCGTAATTTGATAACAGTAATCGTTATCTGAGAATCCCTAAAGTATTAAAACTTACCGAAAAATTGAGTTTCATTTATGCCAGAACCTCTTTGTAAACCACGTTTGTGGTATTGCCTTTTGGCGCTAAGATTACAATGCGACAGAGAACTGCATATATCTGAGAATCAGTCTTTTCTCAAGACGAAAAAAACAAAACATGTTTCTTTATTTTCAAAGGAGATTCCAAATACTAGTTTTCACGTCTGTAACATCTTCAGTTTTTGAGATATAAGTATCTTCATAAAAGGTACTCAACCCCCTTTTCACCTTTTTTTCAGCCCGCTTAATGGGATTTTCCGAAAATAAAAATACGTGTTTCTTCATTTTTAAAGGAGATTCTAAATACCAATTTTTCCGTGTGTAAAAAATTTTATTTTTGAGATATGAATATACTCATTTAAACAATTCACCCCCCTTATCGAAGGAATATCGAAAAATCCTTCCTTAGCGAGCACCTACACTCTAATATAAATATATCCCCAAAATGTTATTTCATTCTGTCCAGTAATTTTGGCTCGGTGATGATGAATTAGTCAGTCAGTCAGGACATGTTACTTTATATATAGAGATAATAATTAACAATATCAATTGGATACCAAAATATCACATTTTCGTTACATAATGCTACTTTCTTGTTGTGTATTGCACCTGAGATCGTATTAGGCACAAATTTTGTAGAACATTTAACTGTTGTCGCACATTTATTCAACAACTGCCAATAAGAAGTCGGCATAGTAACAATCAGTCAACTCAGTTTTGAATGAACTCTCTTCGCGTGAAGATAATAATAGGTTTGTAACTGTACGGTTTTATAAACTTCATTTGAACAGTTTTTGATTTAATTTTGTTCGTACCGGTATACTTTTCTATGTTGCAGTCGAATAAATTATTATAACCGAGACTTCGGCATCGGTTACAGAGTATTGTACCGTACCCAGGGGTAATAACCCTCTAGGACGATGCCTCCATTCCTGTTTAAACATCCAACTAACTCAGGTTTGGGCAGAGAGGTTGGTTGGTTGTCGATGGGGAAGTCTAAAAGTCGAAGTTTATCGCTTAATTATAAGTAAATGACAGTAAAATGGAGGTATGACTCGAAGGAGAAACAATAATATGGGGTAGGATGAGTTTATTCATAAAATAATCCCCAATCATACTAACATAAAATGAAAATCAAATAATAAAAATGATAATAACATTATCTCAAGAATAAACTTGAAAAGAAATGGACATTAAAACGTTAATTACTCAAATAATTAAATGCAAAGAAAAGTTCAAACACAACATTAAATACTTGTGAACTTAAATATATTCTTCGCATGATTGTCCAATGTTCATGTTCATAATAGTATACGTATCTGATTCGCATAGGGTAGCACGATGTTAAGTATCACAATGATACGGATTTAAATTTCGGACAGTCGTCGCAAAAGTTAACATAAAAAGAAAATTAAGACGCAATGGGACATGATATGAATTATGAAAAATACTAGTGGCATTTCCCTACGCTATATTTACAATGATCACAATATAAGCAAAGTATCTCAAACATTTACATCGGATCAGAAAAGGGAAATCTTACATACTACACTGACTCGCCGTGAAACGCGGTTCACCAAAAGGATCTAGTGAGAACTAGATTGACCACCAACATTCAATCAGCACTCGGGCTATTCCCCATTAAACAACAAGACAACATATCAAAACAACATGAAATAGCACAAAACACCATCCTGTAAGAGAAAACATATATTATCCTTTATTAAACATGTGGAAAGCAATGGGCAACATTGCGTTCTTCTCCTGCATTTGCGCACCAGAAAGTTCGTTCATCTGTCACATATTTTCTGCTTTGCTGTGGGCTGAAAAGAAACGTTAGAACTCAATACTGCACTGAGGCTTGGTCACTACATCTCATTCACGCTGTCTATGTAAACACGGCTGATAAGTAAACCTGCAAGGCGATCACATACTTCCTCAACTGCACGGAAACTCACATACATACTAGCATGCTATAATACAGACTCACTGGCCTGATATCAATTTCCCGTCAATTCTGATTCTCAATATTCTCTCAGAATACAATTGCAGGGCTATACTCACTGCGTAACTGTGTTTGGACTCTACAGCTATGGTATAGTGTTGTATATGTTTTAGCTTGTTTTTCAAATAACATTAACTAAGTGGCCACTGGACAACAAGTAAACATGAATCACGTTCCATCGCTCTGCACATTTTCGCTATGCTCTTTCCCGGTGTGCTAGTTGCTCCTCCTGCAACAATTCGACACACAGTCCAGGCAATGCTACATAAACTTGATCACGCAAATAACCTCGTAAAAAGTTATAGGAGGTAAACAAAAAGAACACGAGACTCTACATACGTACATTTTAGTAACAACGGCATTAATATCCAAGTGTCTTGTGAGCGATCCACTGGCAGAAATACTCAAAGGCCTGCAGATTACGAGGTGTCGTGTGGTCAGCACCACGAATCCTCTGGGGCTTTCTAAACCCCGGTGCTGCTCAAGTGTAATCACGTAAGCTGAGTGGATATCGTGCCAGTCCTCAGATCCAGGTAAAAATCCCTGACGTGGCCGGAAGTCGAACCCGGGGCCTCCGAGTAATATGCAGGCACGGTATTGATTGCCAGAGATGATTACATTTCATACTTCTATGCACTTCAACATTATATTATTCTCAGTCTGTGAGAGGTTCTTCTCTCGTCATATTAACTTCCTCTGGACCGCATACTGTCGGAGTCTTCATCCTGGAACAATCTGCAATCTGGATGTTGCCTGATGACACAATTCACCAGGGTCGCCTCGCCATTCAGTAGCTAAACATTTGACTCACCTTAGGCGTTAGAGCTCTCACAACTAGTTCCCGGCCAGTCTGCAACCCCTGTAATATTCTGCAACCTCTCCGACTTTACGTTGTTGCCCGAAGTCGTTTCGTGTATGGTAATAAAGCCCCTGCAGTGGACGAAGTAGTTCACCTAATCTACTGCGCTGCATGTCTGTGACGTATCCAGAGGAGTAAAACCTCCTGGTCCTTTAACCCGGCCACCAATGTGCATTAGGCCCCGTTTTACACCCAGTGCTACGTCGAGGGATACATTCACTATCGCCTCTGTCTGTGGTACTTGACGTGTTTTATGTGAAATAAGGTGTGTTTTAACTCCATCACAAACACACAGTCCCTGACCTGACTCAACCCAAAGGCATTACGTTAACTATTTAGCAAAGAGTTAAACCTGCCTCCCGTGCGAAGCCCGAGCTAGTTACTAGTCGTCTAGGATGAATGGCGGCAGGTAGAATAGCACGGTATCCCGAGAGTTCTTAACTTGGCGACCACGGGGCCTTTAGCTGAGTCCTGGCATTGCTCGAACTTACTTGTGCCAGGCTCCTCACTTTCATCTATCCCATCCGACCTATCTTGGTCAAGTCTTGTTCTGTTATATTGTCAGGCCTAGGGAGTCTTTCATTTTCAGACTCTTCGTGGTCCTTGTCTTTCTTTGGCCGATACCTTCATTTTTCAAAGTGTCGGATTCCTTCTATTTTTCCCTCTAATTAGTGTTAATAGAGAATGATTGCCCGGAAGTACTTCCTCTTACAATAACATGTACTGGAGACAGGTAATCAGGCGTTAAGTTGGGTGTTGTGTAGTTCGCTGTGCCATTAGAAATTCGGGTTTTCAGTTTGATGTGCGCCACATTCGGAGATCCGAGAATGTGGTCCCTGACAATGTCCTAATAGTTCTTCTAATAGCTGTTTCTTCATTCTCGCAGTTATATCATGACCCAATGCTCGGGACATTGTTCTTTCTTGTCCGTCTCGTCAAGATTAAAGGCTGAAAATGGCAATCACGGCTGTCTTAGTGCGACTCCCATATGAGGTCACCCAGGACTTTTAAGACCCGCAAGAAAATTAGAGAGTTTTTCATATGGAAATCTATGGACGGAGAAATATGAGAATTGATGAAAGCCTGATGGCTAGCAAGCCTCCTTTGAAAACAACCAGGCGGTGGTTGATGATCAATACACACTTACAGCGTGTTAGGCGAGTCTGGAATACTTCACACTGATATTATCTTATTTGTGTCTACGCTGCAGTGGCCTCGTGATCTTCTTATCTAAAGGGGTGCAAAATCCGGGTCACCGACCCCTCACAATGGTAGTAATCACTAGCGAAACAGAATCATGGTGTTTCTCTTAGAGTGGTGCTAATCGCAGGTAATGTAAACCCATGGTATGTCACACACAATGGCACCATTAACAAGCAACGCACGGAATGGTTCTAATGTCATCATCTCTTGGTCTCCCCCTTTAGTCGTCTCTTACGACAGGCAGGGGATACCGTGGGTGTAGTCTACGTTTGCGTCCCCCACGCACAAGGGATAGTGAGAGAGGGAAAAAGGAAACAAAAGAAGGGATCCAACACTTCGAAAAATGAAGTACCAGACAAAGAAAGACAAGGGCCATGAAGGGCCCCCGAGTGCTGTAATTCCGTCCCGGTCGGAGAAGAATAACAGTTGAAAAATGCAGGTCGGATAGGACAGATGAAAGTGAGGAGCCTGGCACAAGTGGAAACAATGCCAGGACTGATCTAAGGGCTTCGTGGTCGCCAACCCCCGCTCCCAAGTTGAGAGCCCCTGGGACCCCTTTTAGTCACCTCTTACGACAGTCATGTGCGTCCCCCACCCATAGGGGCTGATGGTAGTATAGTAAGTGAGACTGAATCAAGGTGTATTCTGTAAGGAGGAAGGCAGCTCCCGGACAGAACTATCTTTACATCGATCTGCTTTCAGACCAACTTCGCTTTACTGGAGCGAAACCTGAGTGGACAGACATGAAAGTAGGGAGAATGATCGCGGGTACCATGGTAGGAGGGTACTTGGAATGAGGAGATAGGAGATAAGTTAGGAATAAACTCTATGGATGAAGCTGTACGCATAAGCCGGCTTCAGTGTGGGGTCATGTGAGGCGAATGGAGGGCGATAGGTTACCTAGGTCTTATGGTGACGGTGCGATAGGAAAGGCTTAGGAGTGGGAAGGAATCGGCCGTGGCCTTAATTAAGGTACAGACCCAGCATCTGCCTGATATGAAAATAGGAAACCGACAGTGCGGCTCGAACCCACTATTTCTCTAATATATGGGACAGCTGCGCGATGCTGAGGGCGCAGAAGCGTGAGTTGCAAACTGAACGCCATTCACTATGACGCCTACCATGGAAATGTCAAAATGTTTTCCCATAGTTATTTATTAAGTGACGAAGTATTTGAAATAACTGATTCTTAAAATTCTCACCGCTAAGCCTCCACTTGTTAGGGCGAAGTAGATATTTGGATTTGTAGAAAAGATGTTCTACAGCGGCACTTGAAGGAAAACCTGTGTTTGTTTAAAAGAACACCCCAGCAGCGATGAATATTATAGGTTTAAGTTTGATGTCATTGGAGGATACCTCATCCAGCAGTTGTACTAGAACGGAACAAGTTATCTTCATTGTGACTTATTTTCCCCCATTCTCCTTCCATGCCACGAACAGGTAGAACGTCATTATTACAATTTTATTTTAGTCACTAAATTCTTTCTTTCTTTCTTTCTTTCTTTCTTTCTTTCTTAATCTGTTTACCCTCCAGGGTTCGTTTTTCCCTCGTACTCAGCGAGGGATCCCACCTCAACCGCTTCAAGGACAGTGTCCTGGAGCGTGAGACTTTGGGTTGGGGATACAACTGGGGAGGAGGGCCACGCGGCCGCACCTGCTATGCTGAACAGGGGCCTTGTGGGGGAATGGGAAGATTGGAAGGGATAGACAAGGAAGAGGGAAGGAAGCGGCCGTGACCTCAAGTTAGGTACCATCCCGGCATTTGCTTGGAGGAGAAGTGGAAAACCACGGAAACTCACCCTCTACTCAGTTGACGTCCCAAGGCTGAGTAAACCCCGCCCGTTCCAGCCCTGGAACCACTTTTCAAATTCCATGACAGAGCCGGAATCGAACCCGGACCTTCGAGGGCTGGCAGCTAATCACAGTAACCACTACAGCACAGAGGCGGGCAGTGAGTAAATTACGAGTCAAAATTATATTTTGTAAAAAGTAAGGATTGCACGTAAAATTTACTGGAAAAGTATGGGGTTTCTTGTACACCCAGCTCTGATAATAACGGCTACCTGTAGTGTAGTGGTTGTGCCGGGGCGCGGCGCTAGTGTTCTATGTCGCAGTCGGGTTCGTCTCTCGTCGATAGAGGGAGCATCAGTTGTGGTCCAGCGCTTGGCGAGGTCCTCTGCAGCAGGTGAGTCTGTACGCTGTCTCACGTCTCAACTCCTCTGCATACTTTAATTGCTACACTCTTTGGTCATACATGGAGGATTTAGAATATCCGTATGCCGACACTTTGTCAGATAATTACGGTTTCATTTCTTAACTGAACGTTTCTGGCGTGACACACCTGAAGTCCAACGATCATTATACCTTTAACCTCCAGAACAGAAATTTTGTTCAGCCCATCTCGCCCATTCTAAATGTTCAAAATTCTGGTGCAGTTTTCTAAAAATCGATTTCACTTATCCACTTGAAAAATTCAAAAGGCTTATTATTCGCACCTTTACTTACGATTATTAACCTCTTCTTTCAGTCCCCCACGGTATCCCCTGCCTGTCGTAAGAGGCGACTAAAAGGGCCCCCAGGGGTTCTGAACTTAGGGGAGCATAGGTGGGAACCACCGGGCCCTTAGCTGAGTCATAGCATTGCTTCCACTCACTTGTGCCAGACTCTTCACTTTCCTGTAGCCTATTCGACCTCCCTTGGTCAACTCTTGTTCTTTTCCCACCCCGACGGTGTTAGAGCACTCGAGGCGTAGGGAGTCTTTCATTTTCACGCCCTTCGTGTCCCTTGTGTTCTTTGGCGGATATCTTCATTTTTCGAAGTGTCAGATCACGTCCACTTTTTGTCTCTGATTAATGTTTCATACAGGATGGTTGCTTAGTTGTAAAACAACAATCAGCACCGCACCTTCTTAGGTCCATTTATTGCCTAAAATGGTGCAAAAATGTTTGTATTCTTTTAGGTAATATTTAGAGAAAAACCCTTCTTATTACTTTTAATTAGGGCCACGTTAATGCGGAGAAGATATTCAGGGGCCCAACATTAGAAGTTTTTTTGAAAATTGCGCGAAAGTACAATGGTGAATTTCACAAGACTAATTTTTCATCTCAGACAATTCCTCGAACATTCCTGCGTCATCCTCTGGATTACTTCTGTCCTATTTGGTTAATCTTAGGTTCTTATTGTTTCTTCCGACGCTATTTCTCAGCACTAAGTCTGCTTTCTTCAAGCAAATTCCATCCGACTCTTTCAGAATGTTCACTGTGTTGTTTTGTGGTTAGCACTCGATTCCTGACAACCACAGCATAATACAGCACTATCTGAAGTGCATCAGAACATATACAGATTATGTATCGAATTCTTGACCTCAGAAAGCCATCGAATGATTCGTTAGCATTCTGAGTTTTTCCATATATACATAGCCTATGTTTTAAAGATCGGTTGTGAGGTGACGTTCAATGTCAACTGTCACAGTACAGGAAGTAACGTTACCATTTCCACACATACAGATTTCCACGTGAATACATTTTAAAGGTTTTCTTTGAAGAACTTGATGGACTTGCGTCATCTTCAAGTTGGACATGTGGTAAGCACATGGCGACAAGTCATTTTATACTCTCTGTCAGGAGCTACTTTCACGACATACATTCACATTTTGTAAACACAAACAAACGATATCACATTCAATAATTATCAACAAAAAATGTCCTTCACTGAGTAGGACGGAAGTGAGTTCAGAACTCTGTTTCCGAAAGTTGAGAAATTATAGGTTCAAATGTGAAACTCTATAAAAATGGGCGTGTCCTTCCAAAGGGCACCTTCGTGTCTAAAGTCTCCTCAAATACTCATTTTTCATTATAATGACTAAAGCCTGGATTTTTATGCAGTAACAGGTTAGATTGCAAACTAATTTGGTGAGTAGGAAGTGTCGACCACCCGCTCTTCCATAATGTAGCAAGAGTAACATAAATTGTGGGGCTTCTGATGGGCCGTCCCCTTTTATGTTTATGCAAACCCCATAGCATAGTCGTTGTGAAGGTAGACTATACTTGCTGCTCGCTTCAGTAAGTTTGCATTGTAACCTGGTAATGCATAAAACTCCCCGCTCTAATAATGACAGTTCTTCATCGTTTTTGTGTTCTCTTCATTGTAAATACACAAAACGCAAAAATCTCAACGTCGATTTTTTCAAACCAGCTGGGTGTTTCTTACTTTAAGGCGAAGGGCGCGGGCAATGAAACAAAATATGGAGAGTGGTGGTGGTGATTATTGTTTTAAGAGGAAGTAGAACTAGGCAACGAATCAGAGGGGAAAATGTCGAAGGGGTCCGACACTTCGAAAAATGAAGATATCGGCCAAAGAAAGATAAGCGCCAAGAGGGGCGTGAAAATGAAAGACTCCCTAGCATTCGCAAACTTAATACCGTCGGGGAGGGAAAAGAACAAGAGTTGACCAAGGGAGGTCGGATAGGCTAGATGAAAGTGAAGAGCCCGGCACAAGTAAGTGGAAGCTATGCCAGGACTCAGCTTAGGACCCCGTGGTCACCAACGCACGCTCTAAACTTGAGAGCCCCTGGGGCTTACAACAGAGAGAGGATACCGTGGGAATGCTGTGTTTAATGCAATGTTCGCCTGATTCACACACGTTAAGTCCAGAGAACTTCAGCTGGAGAAATATGTCCGTTTTATGTCTTTGAAAGAGAGGACGTTTTAGTTAATAAAAATGAATTTTCTGTGACTAGGCCGGGGATGAGCTGGAATTAAATTATAAGACATTTTTACGACCGGATGCCCTTCCTGACGCCAACCTGTGTACAGGAGCTAATGGAGATGAAATGCACTTCAGTGAGAAGGAGTAGGAACTGTCCCGGGATTTGCCTGCACAAGTATTCTCAGGAAAGCGACTTGACAAGCTTATTTGAAAAACGTATGAAATCAGAAATTAATATTGTTTTGACGTCCGCCTCTGCGGTGTAGTGGTTAGTGTGATTAGCTGCCACCGCCAGAGGCCCGGATTCAAATGCCGGCTCTGCCATGCAATTTGAAAAGTGGTACGAGGGCTGGAAGGGGTGCGCTCAGCCTCGGGAGGTCAACTGAGTAGAGGGGGTTCCATTCGCACCTCAACTTTCCTCGAAGTAGTTTCTGTTGATTTCCCGCTTCTTCTAACTTAAAGCCACGGCCGCTTCCTTCCCTCTTCCTTGTCTGTCCCTTCCAATCTTCCCATCCCCTAAGACCCGTGTTCAGGATAGCAGGTGAGACCGCCTGGGCGAAGTACTGGTCCTCCTCCCCAGTTGTAACCCCGATCTAAAGTCTCATGTTCCAGGACACTGCACATGAGACGATAGAGGTGGGATCCCTCGCTGAGTCCGAGGAAAAAATCAACGTTCGAGGGTAAACAGATCTGCGCCTTCAGTATAAAGAACTTATCATTGAATATTTAAATGCAGTCAGTTTTCTGATGACAGCAGGGAAATTTGACTTTTAGAGGGAATTATTTACAGTTTCAGTTGCAAATTCATAGTTTTTCCTTCCATATTTCTGTAAGTTCAAACGTTTTAACAGGAATACTTTGTACCCTAATGCATCTGAACATAATGAAAGCGGTGACATGAATTTTCAGTTGCAGCTTTGCACTCTGAGCGTTTCTCCTCTCTCCTGTGATATGGTACCTTGTGGAAACAAGCATCTCACTTGTCTGCCCAATGCTGAGCTAGGCTGTACCGCTCTCATCTCTTATTAATAATATCCCGTATATTTTATTTCAATGTATAATAAACTCATTGATACTTAGACTGCAAATTGTTCACATTAAAGAAGACTCAATCTCGTAACGACCCCAAAGTACTAGCTGCATTAGCCGAACTGGCTCGGATTCATTTAATTCCTTTTCAAAATTAAATGTATGTTCGTAAAATATTACCTGCTGTAGCCTGGAGGCATTTAGCTTAAATGATCTTACATGTCGACGTTTGCGTCATCAGCACAGACTGGCTTGACACAACTCTATCTTGTGATAACCTTTTCATTTCTACTCAACTACAGTACCAGTCAAAAGTTTAGGAGTACATAAATAAATCATGAAATGTCATATAGAACCTAAAATTATGCCACTAGACCCTTGTAATTTGTATTCTGAACTCTTACATCTAACAGGATATATGTCACCTGATTTCACTGAGTTTTAACTCTCTGAAGCTCACACCAAAACATGAACATGTTTGGAAATATAATGTATTGTGTACTAATTGGTTGCAAGTCTTACCATCAAGACTTTTTTCGCAGACTTAGCAATAGGTTGGGGTCATTTCAGTACAAATATAAACATTCTGCACCGTTTCTTTTGCGTGTTTATTTTTTCAAAACAGCGCCAAGAAGGTCGAGTTTTCCTTGTTTAATGTATGTCAGGGCGAGCCTCATCTGTCCTGATAGTCTCATTTGCGCTCTGCTGGAACCGTGGGACACATTTATGACGCCGTTAACCTCTGACAAAAACAAGGAAAAATCGACGATCCTGACATAGCTTTGAAAAAATAAACGGGGCTGCATTTTTTCGGATTTTTTAAAATATTTGTACCGAAATGACTCCAACCTATTGCTAAGACTACAAAAACGTCTGGGCGGTAATACTTTCAGGCAATTGGTATACACAGTACGTATTTCCAAAAATGTTTTGGTGTGACCTTCAGACAGTTAAAACTCAGTGAAATCAGGTGACATATATCCTGTTAGATGTAAGAGTTCAGAATACAAATTGCAAGGCTCTAGTGGCACAAGTTTAGGCTTGAGATGACGTTTCATGATTTCTTTATGAGTTCCTGAACTTTTGACCGCTACTGTACTACATCCTACGTCTGCTCTAATCTGCTTGTCATATTCATACCTTGGTCCACCCCTACCGTTCTTACCGCCTACACTTCACTCAAAAAAAAGAAAAGAAACTCAAGAAGTCCTGGCTGTCTTATCATTCGATCTCTTCTCGTCAAATATTTGTCCATCTCCATGGCTAACCAGGGGGTCCTGAGCTCGAGTGCGGTCATTAGAATTCAACGTAGGCAGAGCCCCATCCTTGTAGACACGCAGGTCGACCATACGGCGTCCAGCCTCACAGACGCCCTTATTTTCTTACCAATTCGATTCAGTTCCTCTTCATTCGTGATTACATCGACTCATCTCACCTTCTTGTGTAACACCAAATTTCAGAAGCTTCTAGTTTCTTTCTTTGTCAGCTAGTTATCGTCATGTTTCACTTCCATACAATGCCACGCTCGATATATCAGGGTTTGAAGTGAGCAAGTTTATTTTCTTAAGAAACCTCTTCCTTTTCTGTGCTAGTCTGCGTTTTATGTCATTCTTACAATATTCTTCTACAAGACTTTACCTACATCACCCGACTGCACTCCATTACTTTTGTTTCCGGCTCATTTCTTTTAAGATTCTGTCCATACTATTCAAGAATTCCTCCAGATCGTCTGCAGTCTCAGATAAAATAAACAATATCAGAGTTTTGATTTCCTCTTGTTGGATTGTGATTCCCTTACTAAATTCCTCTTTCGTTTCCTGTACAGCCTCTTCTATATAAACAATGAAAAGGAGAGAAGACAAACTCCAGTCTTTCCTCACTCCTTGCTGGATTGCCCTCCGTTCTCATCACTGTTGTAGAGAGAATCCTCCTTTCTCGCTGTGTGATCGCGATCGCTTTCAGAATCTCAAATCGTCTGGTCCAATCAACATTATCATCTGCCCTTTCCACGTCTACCAATGCGACTTACGTGCGCTTGGCCTTGTTAATTCGATCCTGTACTACCACCACCAATAATAATAATAATAATAATAATAATAATAATAATAATAATAATAATAATAATAATAATAATAATAATAATAATAATAATTTCTTGGCCCAATTAAAGACAAAGATGAATATAGACGTACGCTCAACGCTCATGTCCAGAAGACCTCTGATGCCATGAGGAGATGGAGAATTGCCTTTTATGGCCTCTTGCTAAGAATGAAAGCCACACGATTATCGAACCAGATCTATTTTAAAGATAAGAAGACCCAGCCAACTTGGTTCCAGGAGGTGGAAAGGGACTTCACGAGATGGGAATCAATTATGAAGATATTAAAAAACGCAACCCACTTACAAGAAACTTAAAGGCCACGAGGGTTTTCAGGAAAGGTGAAAGTTAAGGACGGGGAAGAGGAAAGAGGGGAGCAACACTAGGCAGAGAAGACAGTTGAGATAACGTGGTCGTTAGCCAGCCGATACTAGAGGAGAAAGAGACAAATAATGTTATTGGCTTTACGTCCCACTAACTACTTTTATGTCCAGCAAATGTACTGACACGAGGCTGACGTATTTGAGCCAGGCTCAAACCAGCGCAGTTGGGGTCACAATGCCAGCGCGGGCTCTAAGGTCAGACATAAAGTCAAGATTTCACGTTAGTATATTTCTACTGAAACCGAGATTATTTCCGAAATCAACTTGAAATTTTCTTTCCATTCTTCAGTAAATAACGAGTGTTAAAATTCTGCAACCGTAAGACACTGAACTAATTTCCCACCACTTGTTTCCTTAGGAACAGTATTTTAAAATAGAATGGCTCATCTCCTGTAACATACATATTGCACACTAGAGCTTCGTCAGTCAGCAACTTCAAGTGCGTATTACCGGTAGAAATCGCAGCTAGCACACTCTATTGTTATTCTGCTTACACGTTGCTTTACGTCGCACCGACACAGATGGCGACCATGAGATAGGAAATGGCTAGCAGTGGGAAGAAAGCGGCCGTGGTCATAAGGACTGGTGTGAAAATGGGAAACCACGTAGAACGATCTTCTGGACTGCCGACAGTGGTGTTCGAACACACTATCTCCAGAATGCCGAGGGATTTGCTCGGTAGTTTATTGTGCTTCCCCCATTCGGTTAGAGTGAAAAAGCTTACGAGATTATTAAGGCAAATATTAAAAGGCCATTCAAAACAAAAAATAAAAATAATAAGAGCATTTGCAAGCTTAAGGACACCTTGACGCTTTTCGTGCATGTTTTCGAGTCAGATTTGTAGGTTCACACGCAATGTTTTTGCTACCAGTGGACCAAACTTGGCTCACCTTTAAACATGAACTCTCTCTCCGCCTTGGTTCGTGAACAGAACAAGAATCACATCCAGGTATAATATTACTTTGTGATTCATTCTATTGTGTTAGTAACAGCAGTACGTATTTTACCCTGTTAAAGCGGGCTACCGAAAAGAAAGGAGCTCTTTCGTGCTACTCTACTTATATTTTTTGCAAGTCTTGCTTAAAGATGTCTCGCAGAGCTGGGATGTTCAGCCAGTGATAGCTTATAATGCAAACAAGTCTTCTGCACAACGGTTATACTGTGGGGATTTGCATGCATATTAGGGTACGGTCAAGATAAATCCTGCAATTTATGTTACTCTGCTACATTGTGGGAAAACGGATTGGACTACTCTTTACTTTAAAAAAAGTTAGATTCCAATGTAAGCTGATACTGGCTAAAAATACGAGCTGTCCGGATCTTTAAGCAGAAATTGGTGCTATTAGTAACTGCCCTCTACCGGCTTCTCCGTAATGTAACGAGAGTAACATAACTGTTAGGCGTGCTGTGAGGCCGCGCCCCTACTCATTATGCAAATCTCACATCAGAACTGTTGTCCGGGCTAGTGTACACTTGTTAGTCGCTTCAGTTTGCATTCCAACCTTTAAAAACCTAAACATCCGCCTTCTAGTGCTCCCAGCTGGGAGGCGCCTCTCTTGTGCGTTATGCCAGGTGAATGGGACTGATTTCCACAGGGGTATTACTGCCTGCAGAGTATATGAGATAACAACCGGACGACCGTTGACTCCATGTTCCTTAGCCCTACCCCCTTTCGTTAGTAAGCCTCGTTTTCGAACACTCACTGGTAGCCTGATACTACACTTGCTGTCAACATACTGACAATGACTGGTGAGTTCGGCAACGACGAATACACACACAATGTTAATCTATTCGGGCTGAGTGGCTCAGACAGCTGGCCTTCTGACCCCAGCTTGGCAGTTTCCATCCTCGCTCAGTTCGGTCCTCAAATACGTCTGCCTCGTGTCGGTAGATTTACAGGCACGCAAAACAACGTCTCCGAAAACCGTACATGTAGTCAGTGGGTCGTAAGACACGCTGGGTATGCGCACGAGTGCTGCCTGCTCTCTGTACACGTATTTCGCCGAACAGAGTTGCAATTAGGAATTTGTGGATCGTTCAAGCACGATACCACGTACGATAAACTTCTTTTGTACTGGGTGTAGTAAAATAACTTCCATATGTTTCATATCCGAAACACAACACGTTGTAACGCTCCTATGTAAACCAGCGACTAGGCATCCCATTCATCACTACTGCACGCGGGGCACTCATAGGTAGGAGCTGCGTGGTTACAGGATCACCTGCTGTATGTTTTTTGATCGAGGAAAGATTACAAAACCAAAAAACCAAACCGCAAGGCACTTAACGCCCTTGAAAGGGCCTTGGCCTGCCCATTGACCGCTGTTGAGCCCGAAGGCCTGCAGATTACGAGGGGTCGTGTGGTCAGCACGACGTATCCTCTCACCCGTTATTCTTGGCTTTCGAGACCGGGGCCGCTATCTCACCGTGAGATAGCTCCTCAATTCTAATCACGTGGGCTGAGTGGACCTCGAACCAGCCCTCAGGTCGAGAGAAAAATCTCTGACCTGGCCGGGAATGGAACCCGGGCCTCCGGGGGCTGTCAGCTAATGACACTAACCACTACACCACAGAGGCGGACACAATATAGATTACAGATGCAAATTAGATTAAATATATGAAATTAAAATATTACATAAAATTAAACAGTTATTTACAAAATATCGGCCCAGAATTTGGCCACGTTAACAGCACTGATACTGGCCTGTGCCAGATCAAGTTCTGTGCATTTAACAGGGCACAGAGGGCAATTAATAAGGTGCCTTGTCGTTTGTACCACGGCGCATTCACATAGGGTCTGATCGCCCTTCAGGAGACCCCATTTCTTCATACTGTCCTTTGATCCTCCAACGCCTGCTCTTAGTCTGTTCAGTGCCTTCCATGTAGTCCAGGTTTCTTCATGACCAGGGGGAAACTTTTCCTCCAATTTTAAGCGTTCTGGATGAAAAGGGATCTTCTGATTCCAGAGCAGAAGTCTGGTCTTCCATGCGTCTACACTATCGGGGATGAGGAAGTCCAAGAACAGTTTTATGCACTCCTCGTAATAATAATAATAATAATAATAATAATAATAATAATAATAATACATACATACATACATACATACATACATACATACATACATACATACATACATACATACATACATACATACATACATACTTCATTGTAGACTTACGCTTTTCAGTGATCAGTCTGCAAGCCTCTGTGAATTTACTAGCCGCCTCCACAATCCTCCATTTGTAATTAGTCCTATGGCCTCTTTTAGTTCTACACTGAGTGGCGAAAAGTCATGGGAAGACAGTCAATGCGATGTAATAACGAGTTGATCCTCCGAGAGCCCTCAAAACAGAGCAAGACTGTGAGGTATCGACTCTACAAGGTGTTGTAGTCGTTCTGGAGGGATCTGGTCTCGCGCATCTTGCACTGCTACCCACAATTGGTCTTCTGTAGTTGGTGCGGGGTTCATGGTGCGTACGCCAGCATCGAAAGCATCCCATGAATGCTCGATTGGATTAAGATCGGGAGATCTGGAGAGTCAATCCATGGTCGTAACTGCACTGCAGTGCTCCTCCAACCACCTGCGTGCCACCACAGAGCGGTGACATGGTGCATTGGTCCTGTTGAAACATGGCATCTCCATCAGGGTACTCTAGGATCAGAAAGAGATGCAGATGATCTGAAAGAATGTCCACCTAACGTGCACCTGTCAGCGCTTCCTGTAGCCGGACAATGGGGCCTAATTGTGACCATGAGAACTCGGCCCAGGCCAGAACTGAGCCACCTCATACGCAGGATCCGTAGCTTCATGGGACATACGCCACACTCTCGCTCGATACAGCTGGAACCGGGATTCATCGGACCATACCACACTGTTCCATGGTCCATTGCCAGTGTTAGCAAAGGGACACGAGTTGATCGTCAGCCTATGCGGTGTAGTTGCCTCCTTACAGTCCTGGTAGAAATGGGTTCTGACTCCCAACGTTCAACTGGGTGGTGATCTGACTCACAGTAGCCCGTCGAGCGCGCAGTGTGATTCTGTGATGTCTGTTCTTTAAACACCTGTGGGCTTCCCGCGCGCCGATGAATATGAACTCGCGGCGTGTTGCCATCTTCACGACACTGGTGTCTGTGGCAGACTGCTGCTAGCCTCAACACTCATACACGGCACATTTTCTTATGGGACACCGCTTCCCGTGACTTCTGACTACTCAGTGTGTACCCCTTGTCGTTAAATCATTACAAACTGAGATTTACCATCGTCGTCTTTGTCTCCCTCTACTTCTCTTACCCTCCATGAGCGAGTCCATTATTCTCGTAAGTAACATGTCCTGCTCCATTTGTCTCACATGACCGCAGCACCAAAGACAATTTATGCGTACAGCTTCATCAGTTGAGTTCATTCCTAACTTAACATTCTGACATTATTGCCACCTGTTTGTTCCAGCGACCATTCACACTACTTCCACGTATATTACTTCTTAATAATAATAATAATAATAATAATAATAATAATAATAATAATAATAATAATAATAATAATAATAATATGCTAGTGTGTGCAGACATTTTAACTTGACGTCAGTTTCAATATTCCGGTTTACTCTACGCCCACTAGATGGCAGAGTACGCAGAATCTCTCTCGGACGTCTTTTACTTCCCGACATGGAGTGGCGAATGGATTTTTTCCACCCTCCAAAATTCCGAATACCTCTGCCTGGTTTCAACCCTCTACCCTGCGATCCAGGAGCTGACATTGATCCACAGAGGCAGCTACTTCTAACTTATAAGATACCCTGAGTCCACCCAGCTTTCACTCCCGTAAAGCAAATTTGGTCTGAAAACAGACCGATGTAAATATAGTTTCGTCCAGGAGCTGACTTCCTTCTTACTGTTGATCGCAACTGCGAAGTCACTGCATTAGCTTTACTGCACCTTGATTCAATCTCACTTACTATATTACCATCCTGGGGGAACACACAACCTAAATACTTGAAATTATCTGCCTATTCCAGCTTTGTATCCTTAATATGACATTCAATTCTCTTTGATTTCTTACCTTCTGACATCAATTTAGTCTTCGAAAGACCGGGCGAGTTGGTCGTGCGCCTAGAGGCGCGCGGCTCTGAGCTTGCATCCGGGAGATAGTAGGTTCGAATCCCACTATCGGCAGCCCTGAAAATGGTTTTCCGTGGTTTCCCATTTTCACACCAGGCAAATGCTGGGGCTGTACCTTATTTAAGGCCACGGCCGCTTCCTTCCAACTCCTAGGCCTTTTCTATCCCATCGTCGCCATAAAAGCTATCTGTGTCGGTGCGACGTAAAGCCCCTAGCAAAAAAAAAAAAAAAAAAAAAAAGAAAGAAAGAAAGAAAAGTCTTCGAAAGGATAATTTTCATACCATACTGATTGCACCTATTTTCAAGTTCCAGGATATTAGACTACAGGCTGCCATTGTGAGCAAGTCGTCAGCGTAGGCCAGACTGCAGTTTCCACCTAACTGAATCCCTCCCTGCCACTTTAAACTATGAGCAACAAAGCTGAAAGATTACAGCCTTGAAGGACTCGTATAAGAACCTTGAACCAAGAACTCATACTGTCATCAATTGTCACTGCAGCCAACTGTCTACAAAAATTCCTTTGATTGCTTCTATTAATCTTGGTCTTAAAAGGCAGGGCTGAGTGAATTAAGCGTGAAAGCAAGGAAAAATGTACCGCTTTATTTTTACTAACTCCTTCAATTATAATTTTCAGTCACATGTATAACAGTAATGTTCTCTTGGGAGAGTTGCTCCAGCGAAACTATTACAAGATCTTTTTACAAACCCACCTTGCGACATTCAAAACTTACCATTTGATCGCTGTAGGGAAGAATGATACATACTAACTTAGGTACTCTTGGCACCTTAAACTCCCCGTCAAACGATCCCCTTTTAATAATACACCAAAATAGTCTTAATGTAGCACCATTTAGCCCAAAATTAAAGTTATACTGATTTGCCTACTTAATATCCTAGATCCGACCAGTAGTATTGGCGAATGACGTTAATCTGATTTAGTATTTATTTGTTTCATTTAAGGTTTGCTCAGTGGCCAGAGTTGAAATCTAATGGAAGTCATGGGAGCACAGGAAAAACGTTCCCATGCGAACCACTTCAAATTCCTGAAATTCTTCAAAAAGGGGCAATACGTATTATGTTATAACTGAATGTTGTCCTTTTGGTCTGACACTCGGGTTAGCTGGTTCGAGTCCCGTTGGTCGAAAAACATTTCACTAACAGAATGTTGGTCTTAAGGGTATGAGAGATGAAAGATTGCAGCCGTGGTGGTGGTGGTGATTATTGTTTTAAGAGGAGGTACAACTAGGCAACCATCCTCTCTATAACACTAATCAGAGGGGAAAATGGAAAGGATCCGACACTTCGAAAAATTAAGGTATCGGTCAAAGAAAGACAAGGGCCACGAAGAGCATGAAAATGAAAGACTCCCTAGGCCTCCCAAACCTAATAGCGTCGGGGTGGGAAAAGAACAAAAGTTGACCAAGAGAGGTCAGATAGGATAGATGAAAGTGAGGAGCCTGGGACAAGTAAGTGGAAGCAATGCCAGGACTCAGCTGAGGACCCCTTGGTCGCCAACCCACGCTCCAAAGTTCAGAGCCCCTGGGGATTGCAGCGTGTAAGTATCTTGGACCAACAACTCATCCTAATACAATAATAAAATTTATAATCACTAAAGGTGGAATTCATTTCCAAAACTCCCCGCAGTGATCTTATGTAGAGAGGTCATATGACGCTCTTGATGGCGATTCGTTCATGGAATGGGGACGTTAAACTTTCAGCAGATCCCCCAGTGTTATTCTGCAGGAGCAGACCGGGTCCCATCCTCTCGCTTCCTATTGTCATATATCACGTCACTGATTTCATGGCATTAAACCCCCTGTAGGTGGGGATGGTAGAAAACACCCACGGTATCCCCTACCTGTGGTAAGAGTCCACTAAAAGAGGCACCAGGGGAACGTAGGTGAGTGGCCACGAGCCCTTAGGTGATTCCACTTGTGACAGGCTCCTCCTATCCGACCTCCCTTGGTCAACTCTTGTTCTTTCCCGACCCCGATGCTATTACAACTCTGGAGGCCTAGCGAGTCTTTCATTTTCACGCCCTTCAGGGCCCTTGTCTTTCTTTGGCCGATACCCTTCCAATTTTTCTCTCTAATTAGTGTTAATGGAGGATGGTTGTGTAGTTGTACTTCCTGTTAAAACAATAATCACCACCACCACTATTGTTAATAACTCCTCTGGTGAGGTTAACGTCAGAAAGGACATCCGTTAGTAACAAGTGGCTGGTGAGAATAATCTCAGCTTCACGCCGACAGGGACAGGTCTTATGGGGACGATGGGGCAGGAAAGGGCTAGGAGTGAGAAGGAAGTGGCCGTGGCCTTAATGTATACACCTCTACCATTGTGGAGTGAACATGGGAAACCACATAGAACCACATTTAAAGCTGTCGACAGCGGGGTTCGAACCCACTATTTGCAAGGTGATAGCTACGAGACGCACTCTTTGGGTAACCATTCAAACAGTAGGCGTATTGATGTGTATACATTATGTCACTCATAGAGTACATTATTTTCACCTACCAGTGTAGCTAGTGATTTACACCAATCACAAAAACACTGGTCGTTAGGATTCATCTAGTCTCAAGACTTGTTTTTCAGGAATTGCATCCACCTCCCAGCTGAACTCAGATAACATAGGCTAAGTCTCCCAATCAATTTAAAAGAAATGTAAAATGTCTTTACCATGTCAGTGCTACATGTGTTTATTTTTTTATTGCTTTGCTGGTTGGGGTGTAAAAAGAAGATAAAAGAAATGTCATTTGTTTTGTTGCAGCCTCCGCGAACAAGAAGCCAGCAACGTCGGACAAACGGCCGCTCACATTTACATGAAGTTTGAGCCGAGGCGGGTAGCGTTGTCAAAGCGTAAGTTGTCGTGGGCTACACTCCTCAACCATCGAGCTGCACTAACATATAGTAGTTGGGTCGGTGAACATTAAAAGAAAGAAAGAAACCAGTTTTGTCTCTCGCTCGTGGCTAATTTCAGTCTTGTCCGCATTGCACCGCAGCGGAACTGCGACTGCGCTTGATAAACATGACGTCAGTCTCATAATTCAAAATATAACAATTTCATTATCAACTGGGGCACGTTGAAACTCGTAAAGCAGTCTTGATATAAATTAATAGACATGCCGAAACGAATGCTAAGCCCTTACGTGAGTAGCAGGCCAATACTCCGACAGCAAGCAGTAGCTGATCCTGGAAAGGGTGTGAAATTACGTCGGGGTGGCAGGGTTTTGCTAAGAAAAACCGTCTTTTGCCAATCATTTTTTTCATACAGTCCGCCTGGCTGGCTGAATGGTCAGTCTACTGGTTCATAGCGCTGTCCATGGTTAATTGCTACGCCTCGGGGACGAGGTCTTTGCATTAGTTCCTCTTAATATTCGGACAACACAGCAGAGAAAGAAGGAGAACCGTGTACACAAGCGTTTAAGAGTTGGTGATAAGTAATTTGAAAAAAAAAAAAAAAAACTATTCAACATTTTGCGCCCTTTTCATTTTATCAGCTCGAGAAACAATTACGCAATCAGATTGCTTCGCGATCGAATTCAAACGGACTTTGTGCGGCGCTGTCGCTAAATTTACACAAGACTGAAAGAATCAATACAACAAGGATTGCCTCGCAACATGAGTCTAAGTTCGCTCTCAATCTGCTCTTAAGCGGTCCTCAGTGAAAAAAGCATTCTCCAGCTATGACATACACTTACACCGTGTACACGTAATAATAATAATAATATAGTCTCAGTACACCGACATCGTGCCACATGGAGTGTCCAATGGATTCCTACCGCCGTTCAAACACTCGGCTTAGAATCCGCTGTCTTGGATTACGGAGGCACACACTATACCAGTAGTGGTGATTATTGTTTTAAGAGTAAGTACAACTGGGCAACCAACTCTATTAACATTAATCAGAGGGAGAACGTGCAAGGAATCCGACACTTGGAAATATGAAGATATCCGACAAAGAAAGACAAGGGCCATGAAGGCGTGAAAATGAAGACTCCCTTGGCCTCGAGTGCTCTAATACCACCGGGGTAGGAAAAGAACTAAAGCTGACCAAGGAAGGTCGAATAGGAGGAGTCTGGCACAAGTAAGTGGAAGCAATGTCACGACTTAGTAAACCCAGGCGGGCCCGATACGGTGGGTGTTATTCTACCGCCCTACCCACAAATGGAGCTAGGTGTTAATGTAAGAGAATGGTATTAACGAGGTTCTTAATAAACTCGTCACATGGGGGTAGTAACGATGTAAGACCGCACTTAGATTATTTGATTCGTGAATCGGAAAAGATTCAAGGGAAAGCAGGACGATGTGTTCTGGGTGGTTTGCAAAACAGGAGATGTTGCAAACGTTGGACTGGGAGTGAGGTAAGGCCTACGTCCCGAGGTGTCAGTGGAGAGGTGGTGTGGAATCACATTACTAGACGAATAACTTTGAGTGCAGCTTTTAAAAGTTGGAAAGATCTTAACATGGAGTTCATGAAACAAAATCGGGCAAGTATTTAGTTATAGGAGGAGGAACTACGAAATGGAATAATTTACCAAGGGAGTAGTGCGATTCATTTCCAACTTCTTCGAAATCATTACTATAGAAGAAGAAGTGATAGCCATTCTGCCACCTGATCGATACTCATTAATTCTGATCAGTGGCGATTGATTGTTTGATTGATTGATTGATTGATTGACTGATTGATTGATTTGCCTCTTAAGATAGGGGGATATATTCTACCCTCCCCCTGACAGGAGTGTGTTGTCGAGGCTTGTCTGTACAAATAAGAAAGTTCTATAGAAGTGTGCCCCATCGCTGGCGTCCCGTAGCTGGTATGTAACACAGGCAGCAGTGTTCGCGCGCCGGTCGATAACATCTGTGATAAAATGAGCCAGTGATGAAATAACAGGTAATCACAGGCGGGGGGAGGCACTCGGCCGCAAACAGTAAAGGTTACATCCACAACATGTTATTTAACGCAAGTATCCGCAGACAGTCAGTAATCAACTGAAAACTTACAAGCTCATTCTAGAATATACCACCATTACAAAACAAATTTTGATTATTGCCTTACCTATACCATGCCGCGCCGCGGCACAGAATACAAATGATCCAATAATAACAATAATTTCTTTCCGAATTTCGCCAATTAAGGACCGCACAGAACTGAACTCTTCTTAGCGTTTCTTTTCTCCTCTCCTCTCCTCTCCTCTTCGGAAATGATCCGTTCGGGTCTCCGTTTAGTGGCTTCTCTTCACATGATTTTAGACTGTCGACTCTAGGTAGTGTAATTGCAACTTGTTGACCTCTTCAACCCACCTCTAACTCCATGATGTCCCTGATCTTGTAGAGCTCCTCATTTCTCCATTTCTTCCATCTTTTACGGCCCCAGAATTTTTCTCAGAATCTTCCTTTCCTTCTTCTGGAGTTCTTACAGCTCCCTTAAAAAAAAATTAAAACCAGGCCTTCTGAAGCGTACAATCCTTCCGGGTTTATTACTGAGTTCTAATGTTAGATTTTGACCTTGTGGGATATTGCCCGTTTGTATTATCTGTTCTGTGTTACCTTGTACGCCACATCTAATTTCCTGCCTCTTGCCTGATTTGCGTCTTTATCCAGTCCGTTGGGTTGCATCCATTCTGCCAGGGATTTTAACTTCTCTATCCCTTTAATTATGCCTGCTGCTTGTACTCCATACATTCCGACCTTTCATAAGATAATTTAAGACGCGCTTTTTCGCCTATTTCATGCAGGCTCTCTTTTGAGCGTCACAAGAACGTTCTCTACGTCGCACACACACACACAGGTCTTATGGCATGCGTCCGTGGCCTTAATAAAGGTACATTCGGCTGGTATGAAAATGAAATATTTTGATCGTCCTGTCACTTTTTGGCCAGCACCGCAAGATCATCGGCAAAAGGTAAACACTTCATTTCTAGGTTTTGTCCTTTCCTACCCGCGTGTATTCCATTTTCTTTCCTTCCAATTTCGGAGGTTCTTCCCACGTTTTCGTTATTTCAAAGGGATCACAGATTTCCCCTACGAAGAAATAATAATAATAATAATAATAATAATAATAATAATAATAATAATAATAATAATAATAATAATAATAATAATAATAATAATAATAATAATAATAATAATAATAATAATTCAGTGGTAGCGTACCACATCTACTCATTGTCTTAAAGGTGTGTGAATGTGTTTAGGAATATGAACAGTATATTTCAAATCCATCACAGTCCTGGGGCCGTGACACGAACACAGCCTCCTTCCACTTGTTAAAGTTTTGAACCGGGCGAACGTCGCAGCCCCGCTCTTCAGAACGCCGGTGTGCATTGCCTGAGGAAGTAGCTGATCTGGATACACTCCCGCTACACAGCCGAGCCAGAGGAGTTGCCGAGATCATTACAGCGAAGGATACAACTACACAGGTGTTCATTGGGGTGAAATGCAAGCTACAGTAGTTTTCTGTTTGCCATCATGACAACTATAAACGAGCATTTTAAGTACCACATAGCATTTTACTATAGGAAGAGCCAACCTGCTGAACGAATCCAGACGAGCAGGTCCGGAACACTTGCGAGGGACTTGCCCGGAATAACGCGGGGCAGCATAAACACCAAATATTGGAATATTCTGTTTTTCAGTCAATCAGTCAATACTAATCCCGACTTAGGGCAGTCGCCCAGGTGGCAGATTCCCTATCTGTTGTTTTCCTGCTATCCTAATTACAACACTATACTACACAAATAATTTACAATAATAGAAGAAGATAATAGTGATCCATTAATATTATTAGTACTATGCTCTAATAGATACACACGAATATTATAGTAGGCAAGATATTGTACTATCTAAATATGCTAAAAATGCTGAA
Organism: Anabrus simplex; assembly: GCF_040414725.1. Taxonomy (NCBI): domain Eukaryota; kingdom Metazoa; phylum Arthropoda; class Insecta; order Orthoptera; family Tettigoniidae; genus Anabrus; species Anabrus simplex. Next base: position 218,685,854 of record NC_090279.1, on the reverse strand, counting down.
AAATAAGAGGTTGTCTACAATAATTTCTGTAAAAACTACGCCGGGGGCTTGAACTGCAATATTATTGAGATACAGGAATTTGATTATTAACTTTTACTCGATGAATAAACGAAGGAGAAAAGTACAAAGGGGAACGAGATTACAGGCTAAGGACTCTATTTAGAATTCAGGACTGGTGTCTGCGAGTAATCGGTAATGGTTGAGGAGGGAATCGAACCCCCTCCACCCAACCGTCCCCCCGAGGCTGAGCGGACACCGTTTAATTACTGCAGGTGACAGATTGCCATCTTTCTATCGTGAGCATTGAACTAGGAATTCTTGTCTAGAATCTTTACACCATACATTCATTAGGTCATGTAACAGTGAGCAAGCAGCAACATTTCTAAAACTCGGGTAACGCTATTATCTACTATCTCGGTTTACCAAAACTAAGTTTTCGTTTCAACACTGAATTTGAACCTTACATTTCTCATGCTGACGCAGGGAAAACAAATGACTACGTGCTGCCGCTACTATCGAAATGTAAACAAGTTTTAATTACCTTCTGTGTTTGCAAGTAATCTCTAATAATGTAAACATATGAATGTTTATTTGTTCGTATCGAATGGATTCAAAAATTAGTGGACCGGTTTCGCTGAAAATTTCACTATTTGTGTTTATTACTCCTGACAGGATTTAGAAACTGGTTTGAACGAAATTTGATTGCTAGTTTTTTATCGTGAATAATTCTATGTAATTACATGGTCTCAGCGAGATGGACAGATTGTTTTTAGGGGACAGCGACTTGCTCTGTATCGGTAAGAAATCCTGTAGATAGGAGGATGAGAACACACCGCCATGTTTCATCAAGTAGCTTTCCACATCTCCTACTGGCGCAATAACAACGAAACTTGGTACACTTATGACTTACTATCTGTAGACAAGCGGAGTAAGTGGGTGGCTTTTAAAAATAATCGAAAATAGTCTCGAATAGTGTTTCTGGGGTCGCTGAAATGAACGATGACGTGTAAGACGAAGTTGAGGAGTGGGGGTAAGACAACACTAACACCCCTAGGGGAGCGAAAACGACTGATACTGGTGTAGGTGACAGTCTGGGTGCCGTTTAAAGTCTAAGTTGAGCCTCCATCGGCATGGAGGTAGAAAACTGGTGAAAAAGAGTACGTGGAAAACAAGCGATTTTCGGGGTTCGTAGCCTGATTCTTGAGAGTACCACTGATAGTTGGAAACGTGCACATCGCGCGAGGCGTCAATGACTTACTCTTATTACTTGATTGAAGGAATCAGCTACTTACCTGACAATCTCGGCTCCTACTAAGAAATAATTCAACGCGAAATCATAATCTGAAACTAAAATTTAAACACATAACATCGCAGTAGAATAAATATACAACAAAAAGACTTGAAACAGTTAATACACCGGGTACTACAGTTATGGCCGCTATTGACCAGAAGCCTAATATGACGTTCCAAGGGAAGGAATTGTTGTTGAATTCGGTGACACAGCATTAAGATCCTAGAGAATAAGAGCCTACACATTGTATCTTCCTTAGTTATTCGTTAAAACTCACCCAGTCATACGAGATGTAATCGACAATTCATTTTAGACCTACGTGTTAGGTGTTCGGAATTCCAGGTTATGTTCGATCATCGATAGTGTCGAAGATTTCGATAACCAAAATTGTGTTTCAAAATCAGTGTCATGGTAGTCCAAAAAGTATGTACCGGAATCTTTTCCCAATCTAGTGATGATACTGGTCATTTTACTCGTCACTGTGATTGTTTCATTCAATTAAATATCCCAATCGTCTACAAGCTTCCTATGTTACGGACCTACCTTTATCCGGTAACATGAGATAATGTTGTTGCTGAATACAAATTTAACAATTAGCTCGATTTTCTTAGCTTTTAAAACAATATAAAAGCTTTTACTCGCGTTGGGGAATACAAAGCCTCTTGCTAGTTGGATATGCTCGATGGTGGGAGTGTAGCCGAGTGCGTGCGTTCCGCAGGTGCCACCAAGCTGCTCCGCACCGCGCCAAGTTGGAAGGGAAAATCTTCTCAGCCGTTGGGAACTTCTTCTCCACTTCGCCTCTCGTGAACCAGCTCCGGGATTTCATGGTGAGTACACAGCCAACAAGTATAGGCTAGCCTGTACAACGGTTCTGTTATGAGAGTTGCATAAATACCAGTAGGACTGTTAGAACCCCCCAGTACTTATGTTACTCTCGCTACATTACCGAAGAGCGACCTGCAATGAGTTTGTTTTTTTTTTTTTTTTTTTTTTTTAAATCTGCTTTTTATTGACAATATCAAACACTACTTACATACTAAACGAGATACACAAACTTCTTATTGTTTTTTAAAACAAAAATATTAAAACAAACTTAGGTTAATTCGGCAAACAGAACGTTGATAAGTTGCATCTAAACAAATAAATTAAAATTTAAGACAGGAGAACATCAAGTCGTTCACAGCAGAAAAAAAAACCACACAAAAACTTTTTTTCCTTTTGCACACTAGGAGCAAACTTAATTATGCCTGTCATTCATTATCCAAATCCTTGAACAGTACACAGTTTTATCACCACAAAACACCCTGCAGTTAACCTAAAATTGGCAGATATTACACAAAGGACATAACAGGAAGCACTCAGAATTTAAAAAGATGTGATCCAAAAGCTTCTTGAAGACACTTCTGTCTGACCATCTTCCATCGTTCTTTCCTGAGATGATCCAGAAATCCTGGTAAAGTCACACTTGTATGCTGAGCGTACGCCTTGATGTTGTAGTGAATGGCTCCGGCTATTATCCATATGCAAGCGTTTCTACTCTCGTTCTGTGCGTGATTTAGTTCCAGATTCAGCATCTCTCTCACTCTGTCACTGGTTGTTGTTGTCCCTGATATCCTGTAGATAGCGTTCAGTGTCCATCTCCAAACTAGTGCCGCATTGCCGCATGTGGTAACTCGATGCACGAGACTGTCCGTCTGATGACATACCAGGCATTTATCATCAGATACTTGTCCATGCCGTTTCAATTTCTCACCCGTCGGGATGATTTCATTTGTGTATATGTAGAGCGATACCCTCCATTCAATCGGGATCCATTTGTTCCAAATATTTTCCCAGATCTGCTTCCAGTCACGATGTGGGTATTTCTGTTGTACGAGTGGAATACATTTAGATTGCTTCAATCGGAAGTTGTATATATTCTTAGCTTTATCCAACTTTCCAGCTGTAATTTCTGTTTCTGGAAGTTGCTGTAGAATGGAGAGAGCGTTCCGGAAGCAGCTTCTAAAGGGATCTTGTTGTTGCAGGTTTGTTGTTACACACAAATTGAGCACTGCACTGTCAAATACATCTCCTCTTGAGTACAATGCTCTAATGATATGAGACAAAAAGAGTGCCGCGCATTTCTTTTCGACTGCAATTAGGCGCAAGCCACCATCCTTTTCAGTAAGATGAAGTTGATCTCTTCTTATTCTGTATCTGTATCCTTTCCATAGATAAAATCCAATTGCCATTTCAACACGTTGGCAAATGACACGTGAGGCGGGAAGAATTTGGGCAAGGTACCAGAGCTTCGACAGCGCAAAGATATTTATATGCCAAACTTTTTGGAAAATGTTGAGTCGTCTTGAAAGTTCCTCCTTTAGCTGAAAGCGTAGGGTGTTTAGAGCAGAAGTCCAATTAGACTCTGTCGTCTCCGAAATATCGTTACTGAAGGTAATGCCCAATATCTTGCAGTGGTTAACAATTGGAATCCGGGAGCTGGCAAATACTTGTCGATTGGCATTTGAACCTAACAGCAATAATGAGGATTTGCTATAATTCACTTGTGCCCCAGACACCGTACAGAAGGCCTCGAGAGTCTCTTGCGCATGATTAGCATCTTCGTCACTGGTCAACAGTAGGGTAATGTCATCCGCGTATGCGCGTACTGTGAAGCATTCGTTGTTAATACTTAATCCGGTTAAAGAATTTTTCAAACTTTGAATCAGGGGTTCTATTGCTAAAACAAAAAGTGCCATTGATAATGGGCATCCTTGTCTAATTGATTTGTGTATCGAAAATTTTGCTGAGAGAAATCCATTTATCATAACTCGGGAGGATGCCTTGTGGTATATGCGCTGTATTGTTTCTATGATACGGTTTGGAAATCGAAATTTTCGTAGAACTTTCCAAAGATAAGAATGTGCTATCCTATCGAAGGCTTTGCTGAGGTCAATGCTAGCCAGAGCTCCTGAAGCAGTGTCACACACTGAATGATATATGATGACATCACGTATTGCCAGGAGATTATGGAAGATGTTTTTTCCAGGTATAGTGCAAACCTGTCCATTAGTAATTAATGAAGGGAGGATAGTTCTGATTCTGTTCGCTAAAATCTTGGCTAGTAGTTTATAGTCGGTGTTTAATATTGTAATAGGTCTATAGTCACTGATATACGTGCAACTGGAGAGTTTGGGAATTAGGATGATAATTCCCTCTGCAAATGAATCACTTATGTTGTGACTGAAGGCATAATTAATAACTTGTGTCAGGTCGTTACCAATAATGTTCCAAAATTTCTTATACCATTCATACGGGATCCCATCATGGCCTGGCGTCTTATTTGATGCAGTATGGTCTAACGCGCGCTTCACTTCTTCTTCGGAAATATTATTAGTAAGATGTGCGATATCATCTCCTTCTAGATGACTCTGGAGTTGATGAAGATATCTGTCAATATCGAACTCTGAGATGCTGTCTTCTGCAAACATTTCACGGAAATATCTCTCACTTTCTGCAAGGAGCTGTTCCTTTGTAGTAAATATTGTCCCTTTACCATTATCCCATCGATTAATAAATTGCTTATTGGCTGACCGTCTAATTTTGGCAATGTGGTAGAGAGAGATTTTCTCTCTTTCGATGAGGGAAGTGCCTTTTACGTGCTGATGGAGTTGTTCTAGGCTGCTTTCTTTAATACCTAAAATAATTCTCTTAATAGAATTTAATGCAGAAGAGACATTTTGGCCTTGCTGTTCCTTGTGATGCAGATCAAACATAACTCTGTCATAGAATTCAATTTTCCTACTTGTATCCTGGTTGTGCTCATACGCTATTGTCCGTCCGAGAGCTCTAATGGCAGGTTTAAGTTTATATGTCCACCAGTCCATCACGCTACTATAGCGATTTTGCGCTAATTTGCATTGGTGATAACAATCCGTGAAACGTTGGACATCCTCAGTATTGTTGAAAACAGACCTATTCATCTTCCATATTCCTTTCCCCACGATGCATCTGTCACTCCTTGTTGTCTTCATCATAACTAGAACGCTGTGGTGATCGCTAAAGGCGACGGGAATCACCTTACAGCTATCGAGGACCTGTACTTGCGCCTTCGATACGTACATCCTATCTATCCTGGATTTCGACTCCCCACGGCAAAATGTAAATTCGACATGTGAGCCGTGTAGCTGCTGCCACACATCCTTGAGCTGCATAGACTGTATTAGTGTCTGAAGGCCTGGACAAAAGTTAAAAGTACCTGTTTGGTCTCGTGGGTGAAGAGTGCAGTTGAAATCACCTACTAGAATAATTGGACCAGGTGTCACTAAATGGGGCACTATTTCATTTGTAAATAATAGGTTTCGGTCCTGTTTGTACTGTGACCCGGATGGGCTATATACGTTTATCAATCGTGTGTTATTATAGGTGGCAGACAGAAACCTTCCCGTAGGGTCCAGGATGACATCAGTGAGCTGAATTCCTTTCTTGTATACTATGGCAGTTCCTCGGAAGTTATCACCTACGTTCGTTATATAGTCATAGTTATATAAGAAATGGAAGTTTGTCTCATTAACTTCCTGGAGGAATAAGATGTCAATATCATATTCCTTCACGAACCGACTAAGCAGCGCTTGAGTTGTAACACTCCTTGCTCCATTAATATTAAGGGTGGCGTAAGTTGTAAGAAGATTCACCATAACAAGACAGAGAGGGAAAGCAAAACGCCAAGAAGCTGTATTCATGTTTACGTAGACGGTTATTTATAGATACGACAGGTAGTGGTTGGTGCAGTCAGTTAGGTACAGACGCTTTAGAATTAGACCCTTTCCGCTCGGCACTCTTCTTTCTTGTATGTAGACGTGGGTCCCTATAGCTTAAGGAAGTATGTGATGGTTGACTGTCCTTCAAGCTTTTGGCCGCCGTGGATGACGTACTGTGTGTTTTATTTATGTTTCTCATTCGAGGTGAAGACATCTTACTTTGCTTCTCTTCGCCAATACACGCTGCAATTTTCACACCTTCCTCTGCCATTTCTGTATCTAGTAAGTCCCGATCGGGTGTATCTGCACTGCCCATAATTTCGGTTTCCATCCTAGAGGGGAGAGATGCGTTGTTCGTGGTCTGGCTAAGATCCAGAATTAAAGGGGTACTTGGAGTATCTATCATGTAATTCACAGACTCCTGGGCAGGCGTGGAGTTCACTGTGGCCAAGGATATGGAAGGCACGTCTTTAGTTGCATTAATTTGTTCATGGATTTCAGGAGGTAGGGATTTGGAAATGCTATGTTCCCGCTCAGTCTTCATACGTTTATTCTGACTCTCCGTGACCGAAGGAAATTCATTCCTATCAATAGCCGGGTTGTGTGCTGTGTTTTCCTCAGTGTGTATATCTGCCCACGGGGCTTGTTTACTGGCGTTGTTGTGTGGCTCGCTTAGCGATGGAGAAACTGGTATAGTGGGGTCTAGTTCACTGACGGAGGAGTTAACAGGTGTGAGTGTGTCATTGTTTACATTTCTTCGCTCTGCCAAGCGATTCTGGCGAAGCGGACAGTCTGGTTTCAAGTGACTGGGCGAATTACAAGCAAGGCATGTTCTAGTTTGGCCGTCATAAATAACCTGTGCACGAAAGCCTGCAATATATAAGAAGGAAGGTATTGGGTCTTTTAACTCCATTCTAATAGCACGTATACCGTTGCGTACTTTGAAGGGGTATTGCTGTGACCACTCCTCGTCCCTGTGTTCTCAGTTCTGCTTGGACCAGCGTGCGTGCAAGTCAGGGCAGCTAGTGAGCTCTCGAACTGAGTGTACGGTCTAACGAGTCTGTTTTTACTTGTGTATAAGTGACTATCTGATAAACTCTTGACAGTGGTGACAGATAGGGTTGTTCAAGATATCTATGTGTTCATAGTTAAAAGATCATCATGATAGTGGAAAGGAAGAATACGATTGTGATCAACTTCACCGACAGAGACACGCCCCGACCAGCCCCATACGAAGTGCATGACTGGATTTTTGACACCTTGCACCTAGAAGAAAGTGACATCGAGATGATCCAGCTTAATGGTATATCGCGGCAAGTCTACATAAAATGCAAGAAGCAGGAAACAACTGAAAAACTGCTACAGGATTATGCAGGTGAGCACTCCTTCTTACACAGTAATGGGTTCCGTAGCAAAGTGACTATTGATTCTGCGGGTCTTGGTACAAAGTTGGTGAGAATCTTTAATCTTCCGATGGAGGTACCTCATAGAATAATTGTGGAACAAATTAGTAAATATGGGACAATTTTTTCGATTCAGGATGAAACGTGGAGCTCAGGTTTCCGGTACAAGGTTCATAATGGTGTACGAGCAATTCGACTAATGTTAAAGCAACATATACCGTCTTACTTAGATATTGGTGGGCATAAAGCCCTGATCAGTTACGAAAATCAGCCTACTACGTGCTCGTCTTGTAATGCAGTGGGACACTTACGGGGTCAATGCCCACGACGTAAACAACCTGTCCAGCTAAGCGAACAGCCTGCTAGTCCCACCTGGGCGACCTTGGCGAGTGGGAAACTGCCGACACAGCGCAGTCCGCTGCAAGCTACGCAGTTGACTCCTGAAGACAACTTACACAGTTCATCACCTAGTGACTTACATGAAGCTACACAGGAAACACAACATGATCACCAGAACACTATGCCGGCCACTTCTGTGACGCACAGGGAGACAGAGTTATTAGGTCAACAGGTGGGGGATCAGATAACTGAGAACGACAATTCTGATAATAGTCATCAAATACCGCAACCGGAAAGGCTAACTACGCTCGAGTCAGATGCCGTACGGCCAGCACAGCTACCCCAAGAAACAATTCATAACCAGTTACCCCCTCCAATAACTCCGGATATGGAAACAGAGGGCGGAGATGTATTGCCACCGCCAACATCCGTCAAAGACAGTAATATGCAAAGTAGGGAAGAGCATAATATATCACCGACCTTCGAACATGAGGGACCCCCGTCGGTGGAAGAAATGGAAATTACGGAAACAAAACTACCTCCAGTTAGCCAACGGGATCCTAGGTTAAAGCGGCCGGTAGATGACACTGGCAAAAAGAAAGTCACTAAAATTATCAAACATGTTCCGAATAAATAACTTAAGCACTCGTCTCCATCTTCAAACACATCATTATGATTGGCGCTGTGTTCTTTTCCTTTAGCATTCTACTTCTTCATACCGTAGCATCACTTAATGTAAATTGCCTGAGAAGTCGCAGCAAACAGGTCCTCTTACAAGAATTTATTAGAGATTATGACATCGATATCCTCTTTCTACAAGAAGTTAACGTCTTTACTTTGCCTTACCTGGGGAATAATTACCAGTATATTGCCAATCCTGGGGAAGACTCGAGAGGTACTGCAATTATATACCGATCTGGATTACACATTAAACTTTGTGAAACACATCCTAGTGGGAGGATCACGTCGATATTAACAGAAGATAACACACTGTACATAAACATCTACCTGCACTCTGGAACACATCGTCGTCACGAGCGAGAGGAATTTCTGACCACACACTTACCATTCTATTTACGACATAACTACAAAGACTTAATTTTCGGTGGGGATTTTAATTGTGTTTTACACGCCAAAGACCAGAGAGGAGAATTCAACCCTTCTCCTGCACTTGAAAGGATATGTCAGGCCTTAGAGCTTCGTGATGGATGGGAAAGTAAACATGGCAATTTCGTACAATTTACATTTTTCCGAGGAACAGCGGCTTCTAGAATTGATAGATTTTACGTTAACAGAGACCTAGCACCGCATGTACATGACATCAGTGTTAAAATATTACCCTTCAGTGATCATCATGCTGTCCTACTGAAGATTCGTACCACTAGGAGAATACCTGTTATCGGGAAGGGATATTGGAAACTAAATAATGCGTTGCTTGATGACGAGCAAGTGACAGAGAGCTTTCAACAGATGTGGTCAAATATGCTCAGTCGTCTCACCCAACACGGACCTTTAACTGTACACAAGTGGTTGCATAAGGTTAAACCGGCGATTCAATCCTTCTTTAAGAAACATGGAGCAGAAAAAGCACGTAACAGACGGAAAACTCTGCACTCTTACTACACTATACTAACTGACCTTCTGGCGCGTCAACAGGCAGGTTACAACGTAAACAGTCACATAGCCGCAGTTAAACGAAGAATAACAGCTATTCAGGAGAACATCCTACAGGGTTCCTTAGTTCGTTCGTGTTCTAATTCACCCTTAGCAGAAGAAAAAGCTCAGCTTTATCATGTAGCCCATGAAAAAAGGAACGGGAAGAGCAAAGTAATTTCTACTCTTCTTACAGATGACAACAGACGACTCTTATCTACTAAAGACTGTCTAAATGAAACTGAGAAATACTTCCGCGAAACGTTCCGGGACTGTGAGAATTCCCCGCTAGATCAAACGAACATTCTGTCTTTCGTCGATCAACAACTCAATGATAATGATAGGCAACAGCTCCTCCGTCCAATTGAAGAAAGTGAACTATTCGAGGCCCTACGATCGGCCAGTAAGAGATCAGCTCCCGGCCCTGATGGTCTGACTTACCTTTTCTACAAAAAGTACTGGAACATCCTGAAAACAACCCTTTTAACACTAATGCAACTATTGTTCTCCAATCTACAAGATTGCACAGGCGTTAATGAAGGCATTATAATCCTTATACCCAAAGTCGCCGCACCACGAACTGTATCGGATTTCCGCCCGATAACACTCCTCAACACCGATTACAAAATCTTCATGAAAATACTGGCGAAAAGAATACGTCCCTACCTTAATAACCTCATCAAAGAAGGGCAAACATGTGCTATACCCGAAAGGAAAATTACCCACATCCTACAGGCAGTAAGGAATGCAGTGTCACACTTTGAAGCAGAACCAACTGAAATGGGCGCGATTCTAAACCTGGACTTCCGAAAAGCTTTCGACAGGGTGCATCATGGGTACTTGTTAGCAGTGCTGCAACGCTTGGGTCTCCCAACCGCAATATGCAATCTTATTCGAACCCTGTATAGTTCGGCGCATTCTCGAATCCTTCTTAATGGACTCTTTTCCTGACCAATTCCAATTAAGACATCGGTACGTCAAGGATGTCCCCTCTCAATGACTCTTTTTGCTTTAAGTATTGAGCCCTTTATTCGGGCAGTCCACTTTGTACTGTGCACGATTCCCAACCCCCAGAGCCTGTTCACGGTTGCAGCCTATGCTGACGACGTCACCATATTACTGCAGACACCAACCGTTGCCTCACAGTTGAAGAGTATAATAACAACTTACGAGAAAGCCTCTAATGCCCAAGTCAGTTATCAAAAATCCGAGATACTACCGCTTGGTAGCTGGTCACAAGAGATGACAATTGCGTCCATACCAATTAAAGATAGAATTAAGATTTTGGGATTAGTGTTCACCCCTAATATGTCCCAAAATATTGACATAAACTGGTCAACCATAGTTTCAAGGGTACGCGCCACATTGTCAATCAGTTTGAGTCGAAACCTGAACATCATCCAAAAGGTGTGGCATATAAACTTGTATGCCTTGTCTAAATTGTGGTATGTGGCACAAATTCTACCCATGCCGGTAAAAATAAGCCAGCGAGTTGAACTCTGTATTAGTTATTATTTGTGGCGCGGATATATGTTACGTGTAGCACGATCACAAGTGAGAAAATCCGTAGCGCAAGGAGGACTGGGTCTCATAGCAGTCGGCGAAAAATGCCAAGCGCTTTTAATGCGAGAGATAATGATTGCGAAGACGGGAGTAGGAGCTGCTTATAATCCTTATTTTTGGAATACACATCAGCAAAACCCGAAGTATTTAGTACCGACTCGATATTTTCGAAGAGCGCTGCAAGCGATAGATACGGTACGAGTGACAGGAAACAACGTTCCTCCTACACGAGTAATATACCATCATCTATTACAGAAGAACGAAACACAACCCCAGATCACGGAGAAGTACCCAAATCGGAAATGGAATGAAATCTGGAGAAAATTCAAAGATCCTCTTATACCAACTGACTGGAAAGTAGCCGCATATAAAGCTATTAACGAAATTATTCCCACAGAAGATAAAAAATTCCGTCACAACATCACCCAATCCCCACTCTGTAAAAAATGTTTGGAGGTGGACACACAGAGGCATAAACTTACTACCTGTGGAAATGTCCAAGTTATCTGGAAATGGTTTTGTTCTGTGCTAAGACAGATGACAGGATCGACGAATCCTAATGCAGCTTACAGAGCAGCCTTAGAGCTCGATTTCGGTACGCAGCACTTGAAATTTGCGCAAACCTGGCTTGTCATGGGGTATCTTTATTTTGTCCAGACAAACGAACAGTGCTCCCTTAACACGTTCATTCGTCTTCTAAAAGATGCCAAACGAACATTACTGAAACGTGTGCCCTCGAGAGAGAAACATCAAGTTAAGGAACTCGAGAGTGTTTCATTATAACAGTCGATTGGTGCAGTGGATAGTGCAGCGTTTTTCACGCAATGTGTTTTGTGCCAATGTTTTTTTTTTTTCAGTTGAAATGACTACTCTCTAGAACAATCAGGACAGAAGGACTTGTGACTAGTGCACACTATATACTGTAATAAGAGATTCAGTGCTTGGCTTGTTGTGTTACTTTTGTATGTTGATACTGTATCTTGTTATTTGTGAGAAATAAATGATTATTTAAAAAAAAAAAGTGACTGGGCGAATTACAAGCAAGGCATGTTCTAGTTTGGCCGTCATAAATAACCTGTGCACGAAAGCCTGCAATATATAAGAAGGAAGGTATTGGGTCTTTTAACTCCATTCTAATAGCACGTATACCGTTGCGTACTTTGAAGGGGTATTGCTGTGACCACTCCTCGTCCCTGTGTTCTACCACTTTCCCGTATTTACTTAATACTAATGCAATGGACTCTATAGGCACTTCCGGGGGAACATTTAGTATTCGAACATTCTTTTGTACCCTGTCGGCTGGCATCACAGTAACTTTTCCTATACGACCATCACTTAACATTATTTTCTGAATCCCTGAATAGTGACATATCAAACGTTCGTAAATCACTGTTGAAATTACCTTAATATATGCTGCGGTTTCCGGATTGTCCAGCTGGATCATGTCGATTTGATCTGATGAGAGTTTCAGCAGTGACTGGATCCAATTATGTACATCCCACGCCGAAGGCTTATTCTCACGTTCAAATATGCATTTCAGAGTATTCCTCCGTACAAATTTTGTTGCCATGATATTACTTATCTTTTCACTGTTTCACTGAAAACACAATTAAACGAATTCACACAAGTAGAACTCGAAACAAACTCGTAGTTTTCTTAACAAGCACACTGTTGTGACACGAGCGACTAGCAGGAGAATGCAGAGCAGACAACCTTCTCTCATCGCTAACAGCGGCCAACTGTGTTCGAACTCATTACGGCCTAACTCGGCAATCATCAATGCTCAACAGCAAAAAATGTAGAATTTTTTTGTAAATTAAAAAATGCCAATGCACATGACAGAATGTAGTTTAATTAACCCTAGAATATTGGACATGTTCGTATTTGTTCTCGTAATTTATGTCTTCGACAGATGTCATGATAGTCCACCTCTTGTCGTTCTCAGCCGCGAGAGTTTAGTTACAAGCTCTTTGGGCGCACATTTACGACAACCTGAGCTCCATTTCTCTATTCTTTTTCGTTTTATTTCCAATCGGTGCAAGTTATTCACTTGTGTATAAATATTGTTAGATAATACAGTGTGTGTCTAAATGTGGCCTCTTCACGGAAAGCTCGTAATGAAGTGGTGCGAAATTTGTTCGAAGATGAAAGTGACGCTTTTGAGTTTGAGGTTATTAAGAATGAACCGACAGATTCAGACTCACATTTGGAACGTTTTAGTAATTTATTCGCATCACACATCGCAAAGTGAAAGTGATGACGAAACTCTCATAAAATAACCTATCATAAGAATGAGGTGTAAGGGCGCGCCTCCAAATGATTGCATGCTAATACATTTTCCCTAATATCTCCAAGAATATTCCTCTCAGAGTGCATTACAGGTACATTATTGACAATCTGTATATCTCAGTCTGTTTCTGACTTGTTCCAGTTTTGTGTATATATGATCGAAAGTTTTATTATTATTTTGAATTTTGGAATTACATTTGTTGAACAGACTGTGCACTTTTCTAGTCAGAACTATTATGCAATTCAGTGTCACCACGACAATTCTCAGTGCATTGGCTTTACTGATATGTATAAAAAATCATAGATTTGTTTCGTATTTTGTGGATATTTTGTATTTCGTTTAGACGAGTAAATGTTGCCACGTATAGCTGTCAACACAAGAATTAACATTGCCAGTTGTAGGGTTAATTGATGAACGTTCATAATGTTGATAGCGATGACAGTGAGAGAAACACGACGATACTAGGCAATAATCACAGACTTAGAAGTGAAAATGTTCACACCCCTTCAATTTCAGGTGTATTTGTGGTGTCGTACGTTAACTATCCATAAGCATCGCTAATACATTAATTGGATTTACTTTTCCGTCTTCCCCTATGCCTCTTAGAGGATGGACAAGTTATTTGAATCCTGATGGCAGTAGATAACAACAATTAGAAAGATTCGGTTTCAGATACAGTGTAGGACATAAAGCGGTGATGATCACGAAAAAATAAAAGTAGTGATGATGCCATTTGTTGATCATGTCGAAAGGATTTTCAGCGACTCTAGTTTCATGAGTGTAAAATTTGGATAGTATTTCGTGTCACTTTTGAGGTGGAGTTCGTTCGTGGAATTCTTTGGGAAATGGTTGAGTTCCTCGCTCTGAGATGTCAAGCGTAGTGGTGAAATTCAAACAGCATTTTCTTTCTGGTTGTGTAAAGTTTGAACCGCACAGCATATCTCTGACTGGCAGCACACAGCGAATCGACAAGATAACTCGCAGAAATAACAAGGAAGGATGCATTATTCATTCATTATCGATCCGACTGTGCGATTGGAGCTCCACACCGGGCAGTTGGAGCCAGCAATGCCCTTCTACACGGAGAAGTACCATCTTGACAACATGAAAGTCATCGGGTTGATGGTTGGAGCAGGTGGTACCATCCCGGACTTCTTCATGAATGACCACCAACTGGGCAAGAGAAAATCCACCAACAGCAATCATATGCAAATGGCTTTGTTTGTAACAAGAAATACCAAACTTGTTCCAACTAAGAAACTGTCCTAACACGTGATAACACTACCATTTACTGCTACAGTACATTATATAAACTTAACATTTGAGGTACTGCCTAGACCTTAACAAAGTCATAGAGTCTAGAATACCTCCACATACGTGTTCTTTCTACTAACTGCATGAAGTTTCTCTGTTATAATCCTCTTTTAATTTCTTTTCCCACATTCCTCTTATAATATTACAAAATTTTGCTTTTTTCCCAGTGCCATCCATTCTGTGTTTAGTAAATTAGCAATAGTGCAAAGTTCAGGTTCATTTTCGATTTTACTTATCTCCCTTCCATCTATATATTTCTCTCTTACCTTTCTCGTTTCCTTACAGTCTTTTAGTAAGTGAGCCATTTCCACGTACTTATTGAACAATATGAAGAGATTTTTCTCGTTTTTTAGTCTTAGAGCTTTATTCTTATATACTTCCATCAGCCACCAAATTATCCCTCTCATTTCCCTTTTTTTTTAACATTTGAGTCCTTACTGTCATATTTTCACTTAATTTTACAAAATTCAACCAGTGTTCTCTTGCTAACACAGGCTGTCCTTATTGTTTGTCTTTTACTCTTTCAACGACCGTTTTAAACGATCCCTTACCATCTACATAAGAGTTTCTCTGTACATTGCTCCGAATTTTAAAATAATGGTCTTTCTGCATCGGACACGTCCACAGTAACAAGGAAATTCACTTTTTAAATTTCCGTCATCTCTGTCTGTCTGTCTGTCTGTCTGTCTGTCTGTCTGTCTGTCTGTCTGTCTGTCTGTCTGTATTACATCATTCCCGCCTCCAGGTGTACGTAAAACGAATCCCAGCCAGCTTCTTAGGGTATTTGAATGTATAAGCTGTTTTACGTAGGGTCAAAGAAAAGTTGATACGCCGAGTCTTATTATCTAAGTACCTGAGGGCTCGATGGACGTCTCCATCGGACGCGTTAATGAGTCGACATGAGCATCCAAGTCTAAGATACCTTAAACTATAGCAAACATCTATAAATAAGACCTCGAGTAATTTTTAACTACCATTATTTATTAAGTAAAATGTATATGAATCTTGGAAGAGAAGAAGGTAGCAATAATACAATTAAAATCTGAAATTGATTGATTTCTCTATCTCGGGATTGATAAATTGATTTTTATAACGATCACATTTAGTCTGTTATGCTTCACTTCATCACTATTGAAATTGGCTAAAATCTTATTTACAACCTTCCTTAAATGACATTCTAAATAATTATAATCTCCTTTTGGCAAATATCGTTGCAGTGAAATCAGATTACTTTCAGTTAACAGACGTTGTCATTTGGAACTTGTTCTTACAACAGCTCAGTGACATTAATTTTCATAGCTTTACATTTGAATACAACTTCTGAATTCTAGCCTGATTAATGCATTATCTCATGAATTCTTTTATCGTTCTCTTAAACCTTCGGAACACTGACGACTTTCTTGTTTGCCTTAGCCATAAATTAGCTGTCAGTAACTAGAAACTACCTTACTACTCAAGAATATGCTTCAAATTCACATTCCTATCTAAGTTAATGTAATCATAGAATCAAGCATGTTATATACAACCTTAACTACTTATAAATGAGACTTTAAGATCTCACATATCACTTTCAGTTAGGGAAAACTCATTTACGAAGGCATAAAACAACAATAACTCATATACGTTCTCACATTCAACAGCAATGATCCTCTCTTATTACTCAAATTACGCCAAGATCAACTTAAGTGTATGCAGCTATCCATATGTATGTAGTTCTACTTTCATGTCCGAGTATAACCCATATTTATTGATAGTAAGGATATTATTTGATGGTCATGACGTACTGTCCTGTCTTATATGAGGTTAGAGTATGTGACCTCTTGATTGCATAGCATATTACTCCATTAATAACACATGTGATCATAGCTTGCGTCGGTATTTATATTCCTTACATTAAATATTCCCTTTCTTCTTTCAATCTCGACGTAGAATATACTCTTATTTAAATCATCTTCCATTTCTAGTTGACATATCCACTTCGTAGTTTTATAAAGCACACATTTCAACTCATATTTCTTCTTATTATCATTACCTCTTCCTAATAAAATATTCCCTGGACGAACGAGTAATCTTTAACACTGGATCAATATCTTCTTAACTCGTCATAACATTCATCTTACCTGTTTACATTCCAATACCCCGTAACCAATCTTATAATATCAGTGTATTCCATATCTGCATGCTCTGAATATGTTCCCTACGTTCATCTCAAAACTATCACTTGGATTCTAAATGATTTCTATAACATTTTCATACCATTACATTGAGCATTGTTTGTTGTGATGTTCTTTGTCTCTTATGCTGCCGCTCTTCTCCGATAGATGGGATTACTGCTGCGTACCGAGTATAACAATCTGCCTAAATATTGGCGGGAAATAGCTGGCGAATTAGATAACTTTGTTCTTTAGCATGCCATTCCTCTTTTTTAATTTTTTTCTATTTTGCTAGTTGCTTTACGTCGCACCGACACAGATAGGTCTTATGGCGACGATGGGACGGGGAAGGGCTAGAAGTGGGAAGGAAGCGGCCGTGACCTTAATTAAGGTACAGCTCCAGCATTTGCCTGGTGTGAAAATAGGAAACAACGGAAAACCATCTTCAGGGCTGCCGACAGTGGGGCTCGAACCCACTATCTCCGGATTACTAGATACTGGCCGCACTTAAGCGACTGCAGCCATCGAGCTGGGTGTCGCAGAGAGGGATAGCTGTCTTCGACTCAACACAAGAACAATCATTTACAATCATCCAGCCTACTTCAGGGCTGCTGGTACGTACCACAGTGGTTCATCATAGTATTCCAGCTGTTCGAGCCACACTCTGACGCGCTGATTGAAATGAGCAGTGTGCACAATTAAGGCAGGGAGGAATGAAAACGTAGTAGTAGTACGGCTGTCTGTGGCAGCGTAGTACTGTTCGTTAAAAATGAGAAAATGTGTGTTTTCCATTTGATCGAGTATTTTATATGATGGCATTCCTACTGACGTCGTTTAATTACTTATGTTGATTTCAGTTGCGAAAATCACTGAGCCACTCTTTCTGAGGATGTAAAAAGGTAGGTGGAGAGCGAGTGTTTGCCATAATAATGGAAATTCCCTAAGCCAGTCTTCACATGAGGAAAGGCGTATGGTGACTTTCCCGTTCGTTTGTGGGTTAACGTTAAGAGCTACGCCACAATGTGTACAATGTATTATTCCGTAGCGACGCACGGGTATATTAGCTAGTTACCCATTCCTCCAGTAGTCTCTTCAGTCCATGCACCCAGTAACCCTCATTTTGATGCTTCATTTAGTGCCGGTATGCTATCCTTAGAATTTCACCCCCTGCCCCCGTGTTTAGCCTAGACCTATATTTAATTATTCGTTTAACAAGGACTTCTTTATAAAATTCTGGAAATAGTTTCAGCTGGCCGTGAAAAGCGTTAATGAAATTGCCATTGCTGCGACTGGAGGATGTGTGGACATACGGATCTGATTGATGATAAACATTGACCTATATACAGGGTGGTGGGGAACAATGTGAACGAGGTGCATTTGCGTTAGAGGGTTGGTCATACTGATAAGTAATTTGAAAAAAATAATTTGATATTGCACGGCGTTGTTACTTTATCAGCTGCTCAAGTTAGTCAATCAGATCACTTGTGAGGCAGTGTTGCGTCCCGACGAAGAACTGAAACACGGACCTCCCAACATCAGCATGGCTCTCACCTCGGCCTTAATCCTCGTGCAGATTTAGCAACATGTCCATACAACAGTGATGGGATAATCGAATAGGCGATTATTTTCTGTTCGATTATTCCATCACTACCTTACAAAGTCCATGTGATTCGCCCACGAGGTGACTGATTGGCTAACTTCAGAAAGTAATAAAATAAGAAAAGCGCGAGATATCGAACTGTTTTTAAAAATATTATTTATCAGTATGAGCACATACACAGGTTAGACTGGCCGCCTCTTCCCCAATGTAACGAGTTCTAATATGCAAACCTCATAGCATAGCCGTTGTGCAGCGTAGACTATTCTAACCTATTAACGGGGACCTAGTACCTCATTACTTCGTCAGCCCAGTAACGCGGTCATGCGAGAAGTTGTCGACATCGTCAATAAATTATGTTTTACAAACATGAAATATTGAGTTTGTTGGCAAAAGGGACAGCGATTCACGGAATCAGGGGAAAATAATGTAGATTTTAATCGTTATTAACTATACATTTACATCGAGTCATCACACTGGATTACATCTATTAAAAAATCAGTCTGATGTTAGTTACACGTACTTTTAAACACGTTTGTGAATACAATTCAAAATACACTACAGATCTTTCAGACTTCTGCACGTCATTTCATTTGTATAAGTGGGAAATATTTAATATACTGCCCTAATGTCTTATTTGTACTTGCAGTAAATGCAGTAGGATAGTTTCCACACGACTGAGCTCTGACTAACTCGTGATCTGTCTCAGCCTCATCCTTGGATTTGGCTGAGGTATGAGCGACGCTAGTAATGCCAGTCCCTGTTATGGTGTGAAAATATCGCTCATAGGGTCGGTTGGTGCGTGCATTTGAAATGCCTTGGCAGACAGATACGCAATAGCAACTTCTGGCTCAATGAAAAAAGCAACGGGAAACTACCTCGCGCGTCAGATTCCCCGTAAGCCTCTTCAGTGATGCCTAGACCATCTATGACAGCGCTAATGGTGGACCTGTTGACGATCCAACCAACCTTCGGGCTGACGACTGAACATTACACATTACTTATGTGTATTTGCTACCAAACTGGCACACTTACTCAGTGTGGCGCTCAAAGCAGGGCTCACGCCCGGGGAGAGCTTCTAACATCGCGCTAACACAGGAAGAATCTCTTCCTGGAAGCAGAGATGTTGCGACGCGACCCCACCTACTCAATTCACGTAAATAAAGATCAGCCTCAAGTAGTATCATTGTTGCTTGAAATTATGCCTCGTACAGAATAAGAAGAAGAAGAAGAAGAAGAAATCACACTCGAAGACATCCAGAAACGTGCTCCTCTCCAGAAAAAGCTCCACGGATACAAGAGGTTCCAAGAAAGGCCAACGTTGAAAACAGGCAAGAAGTGGACTGATGAAAGAAGGGAGGCTCACAGAACGAGAATGCGTGAGTACTGGGGAAGAATTAAAGCTCAAGGATGCAAACGGTTCACTTTTGGAAGCCAATCCGACAGATCTTTCCCAAAGATAACCTTTATGTACCATACCTCGCTTCTGCAGCTGATCTGGCGAAACTAACAGAGGGTGAGGAAATAAACAGCTCGAGATAAATGAAGTGCAGATATTGGTCGAGAAAACGAAATTCTAAGAGCCTGATAAGAAAATATGGTACATTGACAGGGTCCCTTACTTTAAATACATCGGAGAATTTATCGAACCGACAGACCTTCAAAAGATCTCACAACAAACTCGTCTCCAAAAAATTAAAAGAGCGTCAGCGTTAGTCCAAAACATCTACAACAAAAATTGGGCATTACAACACAGTCGTAAACCGAACTGAAATACTGGCACTCAACAGAAAACAAGAACTTGAATGAATCAAAAAAGAAGAGAGCAAGATCCACCCAAGACGGTTTCAATCAATGATAACAAAAATCTTCCCAAAAATTGAAACTGACGTTAGGAAAAGACGACTGAAATCCTTCGGTCGTCTCACAAGATTACTAGAAAACCAATTGACAAAAAGGAGTCACCGCAACACCTTGGCTCAACCAACTTCGAAAGGACCTCACATACGCAAACATAAGTTCAATATATACTCTAGAAAGACACATCCTTAGACACAAAATAAATCATTGCAAAGCTACATCAATCACATCGATCGATCGATCAATCAATCAATCAATCAATCAATCAATCAATCAATCAATCAATCAATCAATCAATCAATCAATCAATCAATCAATCAATCAATCAATCAATCAATCAATCAATCAATCAATCAATCAGTCAGTCAATCAATCAATCACTACTGATCTGCATTTAGGGCAGTCGCCCAGGTGGCAGATTCCAAATTTGTTGTTTTCTTTGACGTTCGTTAAATGATTGCAAAGAAATTGGAAATTTACTGAACATCTCCCTTCCTATAAACGAATATTTGCCCCAACTTCTGTGATCTTTCCTACTTTTAAAAACACCACTCAGACGTATTCATCTTCTGAGGTCATTCCACGCCATCTCTCCACTGGCAGCTCGAAACATGCCACTCAGTCGAGCAGCTTCAAGAATGCCGTGTGATTATTGTTTTAAGAGGAACTACAACTGGATAACCATCCTCTATTAACACAAATGAGGGAGAAAAAAGTGAAAGGGATCCCATACTTCGAAAAAAGAAGATTTCTTCCGAAGTAAGACAAGGGGGTCACGATGGGCGTGAAAATGAAAGACTACCTAGGACTGGCAACCGTCCGAGTCGGAAAACAAGAAGAGTTGACCAAGGGAGGTTGGATAGGATAGATGAAAGTGAGGATCCTGGCAGGACTCAGCCAAGTGCCCCTTGGTCGCGAAGTTGAGAGCCCCAAAGGCCCTTTTCAGTCGCTTCCTACGACAAACAGCGGATACGTCGGGCGTGGTTTGCAGGAAAAGCCGAGGTTTGGGCAAACCAAAGAAACGAACAACGTCGAGAAAATACGGAAGTACTGAGTGAATATCCAAGTCCACAGAAGCTGGACGGAACAAGAGGAAATCACAATACAGTCATTAAATCAGAATGTCTTTATGGGTCAGAAACACTAATGTTGAATAGGAATGTAGACATTCAAAATATTGAGAAAAAACGAACGTAAGATCATAAGAAAAATTCCAGGTCCAAAACTCGCCGACGGACACGAAATAAAACAATACACAAATATTAACAGGTCAAGATTCTGAGCACATATTAAACGAATGCATCCAGACAGACTTGCAAAATAAATAGTGGAATTCTATGAGAAGAGGAGTAAAGCTAAAACAGACACAATGAAATGGATTGGCGAAATAAAACCAGCAGATGTCGAAAACAGGGTCATCTTCAGATCTAAAATTCACGAATGGCAAGAGGAAAAAGAAGACTGGAACAACCTGGTCAAAAGACAGAAGGGAACGCATATGCCCGTCTCTACGTACTTGGCGTAGTCCTAATGGGCTTATTCGCATATAATAATAAAAAATCAAAGGGACTAGATACAGAAGTCTCAGTGGTCAAAGCAAACTAAAAATCTACAGTTGTAGCCCTCCAGGGAAGCAACTCACTGTTAAAAACATCCCAGGGACATGAGCTACGAATTTTAGGTAAATAAAGTATAATAAATGATAATATATTATTTATTTATTTATTCCTAAAAATGACAATCCTTTTTGTTAATGATCGTTATCCGGTCGCAGTAGATTAGCAGTTTCCCTTTTTTCTACTATTACGAGCGCTAATGTGAGCAATGCATTGTTTCACTCAAGCACCACTACGAGCGCTAATGCGAGTCAATGCATTGTTTCACTCAAGCACCACTACGAGCGCTAATGTGAGGCAATGCATTGTTTCACTCAAGCACCACTACGAGCGCTAGTGTGAGTGAATGCATTGTTTCACTCAAGCACCACTACGAGCGCTAATGTGAGGCAATGCATTGTTTCACTCAAGCACCACTACGAGCGCTAATGTGAGGAACGCATTGTTTCACTCAAGCACCACTACGAGCGCTAGTGTGAGTCAATGCATTGTTTCACTCAAGCACCACTACGAGCGCTAATGTGAGGCAATGCATTGTTTCACTCAAGCACCACTACGAGCGCTAATGTGAGGAATGCATTGTTTCACTCAAGCACCACTACGAGCGCTAATGTGAGGAATGCATTGTTTCACTCAAGCACCACTACGAGCGCTAATGTGAGGAATGCATTGTTTCACTCAAGCACCACTACGAGCGCTAGTGTGAGTCAATGCATTGTTTCACTCAAGCACCACTACGAGCGCTAATGCGAGTCAATGCATTGTTTCACTCAAGAACCACTACGATCGCAAGTATGAAACAATGCATTGTTTCACTCAAGCACCACTACGAGCGCTAATGTGAGGCAATGCATTGTTTCACTCAAGCACCACTACGAGCGCTAGTGTGACTCAATGCATTGTTTCACTCAAGCACCACTACAATCGCAAGTATGGAACAATGCAGAGTTTCACTTAAGCCTTTATAACCACATTTTGCAGCGTCAAGTCACACAATTTTTCGGATGACCCCAGCCATAAGTCAGTCCTCCGCTACACAGGGCTTAGAAGAGGAGAGAGCGTTCTTAAAGCTCGTGTGGATGACAAACTCTGGCTGCCATGTTTACAATTGTGTCGGGAAATTGATCATTCTGATTCCATGCCCATGTTAAAACTAGGTTAGCACGTTTCTTTGTCCAAA
The DNA here is from genome assembly GCF_040414725.1 of Anabrus simplex. Taxonomy (NCBI): domain Eukaryota; kingdom Metazoa; phylum Arthropoda; class Insecta; order Orthoptera; family Tettigoniidae; genus Anabrus; species Anabrus simplex. Next base: position 218,662,856 of record NC_090279.1, on the reverse strand, counting down.
CTTTTAAGTTGTAATGTAGACTGCGAGCTTGCGACTAGTGGAGTGCTGTTCGCCTCCAATTACAGCCGTAATGGAGAGCCAACACGAGATTGAGTGGTAACCGTAAAGCAGCTTAACGTCTGTCTGAAGGCAGGCGGCTGGTTGTAGTGTACACAGTCTGAGAGAGAGGCTTACGATAGCTCATATTGCTGCTCGATCTTCAGCTGAGTTCGTAATATGGTCCGCACTTCACTGCGCACGGGCCCCCGGGATACCGTACAGTAGCCAATGTCTCTCTCTGTTTACAAATACAGCTGTGATGTTCGCCTCAAAGAACTCATAAACCGCTAAAGTTATCGGAAATCTGTTAGCAATGCTGCCAAGATAGCAGTACTAACTTTCTTTACCGCTTTTTATTACGTATTTTCTGAACATTTACAGATTATTTGTCGTTGTTTGAGTCATCAGTCTATTGACAGGTAGGATGCGGCTCTCCATGTCACCCTAACTACTGCATCGTAAGCTACTCTAAACTGTCATATTCATATTTCTTCCACCCCTACCGTTCTTACCAACTACACTTCCCTGAAAAAACAACTGTACAAGACCTGGGTGTCCAAGATGTGCCCTGTCCTATCTCTTCTTCCCGTCAAATTTATGCAACTCGATCTCCTTTCACCAATTCGATTCAGTATCTCTTCATTCGTAAATTGATCTATCCATCGCACCTTCAGCATTCTTCTGTAACACCGCATTTCAAAATATTTCCATGACTTTATCAACTTTCATCTGTTGTGCCCTTCACTTTCAGTTGACAACAGAGCCAAAGCACTTAGACGTTCTTGAGGTAGTCGGGTTTTTGAAGTCCATTCGACACTCCATGTCGTACGATGTCGGCATGTAAAAGATCTCTGGTGACACGTTTGGCGTTCACCCGACAAAATTAATTAAATCTCAGCCATAGACGCCCAAGAGAGATCCGGTTTACTCTGTCTGCCATCTAGCGGACCTAGAGTAAAACGGAACGTCGAAATTGACGAGCAGACAGGCAGATGGCGTCAAATCGAAATGTCTGCACACGGTAGCTGAGGCCGTACGATTATTATTATTATTATTATTATTATTATTATTATTATTATTATTATTATTATTATTATTATTATTATTATTATTATTATCAGTTTTAATTCAGAAAATGGTGTTTCAGCTTTGGCCACTGTTAAGTACATACAGCAAGCGGCGTATACATCAGGAGATCAAGAAGTCAGGAACTAGTTCAATCTATCAACAGTAGATTACAATGCTGTTTTTAATCTGAAATCCGAAGAAACCCCCAGGTAATAATATTTCTGACGACCGACGACTGGGTAAACATACAGGCGACAAAAACCCACCCTTTCACTGGATCACTGTGCACCACAATATTCCTTGTTTTATTTTCCTTGAAATAATTATCTCGCATGTAATTGCAGCAACAACCTTAATTAAATATTCGGTTGACGTGTACTTTGTTATAGATTATGTTTAAACCATGGGGTAGCTTCAAAATCTTTTTGAACAGGAACCCTCGTGCGGCGCAGCGAGAGACGTCACTGAGCTGCAAGGAACTGCATCCTCTGCCAGTAACCGGCAGCATACTTGTATCGTACCACATTCACTGTTCTAGAAAAGGCTCAACTCGTGGGGTTCCAGCAAGGTACAGCAGCGACTTTAGATTGAGAACGTCACGTGGACTCTATCGTGCTTGTGCTAGACAGTGGTGCTAAACATAATGACTATTGGACTAGACAAAAGAGAGGCTGAATGGCTGATTATATTTCTCAAAGAATTAGAGTAGCCGAAATATTATCCGATCCTTAGCAATTAAGAACGGGGTCACACAGCGCAATTTAACTAGACTTGTATGTTTTTCTTATATACACAAATGGTATGAGTATTCAACTGCAGTCACAGATAAGATTTTTTGCTGATGATATTACAGAGTAGCAAATAAGTCGCAGGACTGTGAGCGCTTGGAAAAGTACCCGGACAGTGTTGTGGATCGACAGCAGACAATGGAATAACGGTAAACGCGACTGAAAACTCTTCTCAGTTTTGATTACTGTATTGATGGGGTTCTCGTGTTATTATAAGGAACCATCTTCATAGGGGCCGAGCTGAGAGGCTCAGACTGACTCCAACTTGGCACGTTCGATCCTGGGTCAGTTTGGTGGTATTTGATGGTGCTTTGATACGTCAGCTTCGTGTCGGTAGATTTACTGGCACGTAAAATAACTCCTGCAGGACTAAGTTCCGGCACCTCGGCGTCTCCGAAAACCGTAAAATTAGTTAGTGGGATATAAAAGAAATAACATTATTATTATTATCTTCATCGGCGAAGTGACATAAATGAGGTAGTTAATAAAGGGTACAGATCTCTTCACATAGTTATGAGGGTGTTTAAGCAATGTAAAGCAGAGGGCGTACAAGTCTCTGGTAAGACCCCAGAATATGGCATGTTCACCACGATTACTTGATATGAGAATTGGAAAAGATGAAAAGGAAAGCAGCGCGTTTTGTTCTGGGTGATTTCCGAAAACGTTGCAAAGTTTGGGCAGAGAAGACTTGAGAGTAAGGAGACAAACTGCTCGTCTTGTGGAATGCTTGAGGGAATGACATTAGTAGACGGATAAGCTTGAGTGGAGCTTTTGAAGGCAGGAACGATCATAATATGAAGAGAAAGTTGGAAATCAAGAGGGCAAATTGGGCCAATATTCATTTATAGGGAGAATTTGAATTTGAATTTGAATTTATTGATCATGATTTACATGCCACTGAGACTGAAAAGCCCCTTTATGCAGCGTCTTCTTATAATACAATGCAGATTTATGAAAACAGTAACTACATTTTTATAATATTAAAGTATTAAACTAAACAAGAAACTTAAAAAAAAATGAAAATACAGATACCAAATCCAGTAAGGTTAAGACATACATTATATAATAAGTAAGAAAGTAAATCATTAAGCCCTTCTGTTATTCTGGACTACATGGGTTTAAAGAATATAAAGCTAAAGCAGAGAAACAATTTTCTTCGAAATATACATATTCCTGATTGTTCGACACAAGAATGCCTGATCTCAGCCTCTTGCGTACTCCTCCAGAAAGATAGATGTTAAGAACTGCTTTAGTTGGGTACAGTTAGTGTTACTTGCGAAACGGTGAAGATTAAAGACGTTAAAGATACGTGATGCAGTGCAGAGGAATTAGGGAAAAAGAAACTAGGCGTAAATGATAGAGGAGTACGATGTAACTGGATTTTTCACTGTTTCCTGGAAAACTGTCTCGAAAGCCTGGTTCATTCCGGACGGAAATATTAACACGGGGAGAAATAAATCGTGTAAAATGGAAGCAAATAAGATAGTTGGTTTAAAAAGCAAATCAATTAGTAAATTGCCTTGTTCTCATAGAAGCGATGACAACAACACTCTAATAGCTCTGGTATTTACTATAAATAAGTGACGTTGTTCTGCCCACCGCGGAGTGGGCTTTCCCCTTCTTATCGCACTGACATTTCCTGGATGAAGAAAGACTCGCTCGCGACACCACATCACTTAGTTCTGCTCTGGACTTGGTCTTGTCAACGTCTCTTCATCTCAAGGCTGCGAACATGGTAAGCACAAAGTCAAGGCCTCGTTGCTTCTGCTTCTCCCATGGCTTGCTTTCTATGTGTACGGTATTTCAAGTTTGTTTATTTCAACTGTAAACACGTTCCATACTCCCGGTGTGATCTGGCTGTGTCCATCGCTCTAGAAGGCTTAGGTTACGTACCCGGTAAACTGACCAAATACTTCGATTTCATTTTCATCAGTCACGAAATACGACACGCGCCCCTGTGCAGGAAACGAAATTTAATCTCCTTAGCAACACACATTTAACTACAACAGATACTTTAGTGCAATTTATATCCATCCAATATATATAAAGGATTTTCTATAAGAATAAACAAGTAATTTATTAATAGATTATACAGTATTTTAAAGGTTAAATATTTCGTACGGATTGAAGAAGAACGTAAATATTGGTTTATATCTTTTGTGTTAACATTGTAAAAAACTGGCAGCAAACCCATTGGCGATTTCAATTTCGATGCTGACGAGGTTGAGTTCACAAAGTCTGTCATGAGCCATAACATTTCGTAGGGAGTTCTTCAGTTTTGAAAAGAGATCTTTTGCGAAAGAAACAACAGGAATGATTAGGTCTAAAATTTGCTATTTTGGAGCCAATTTTCACTGTTACTTTAAAATAACTTGTCACAGAGAGGTTTTTTTTTGTTGCTATTTGCTTTACGTCACATCGACACAGATAGGTCTTATGGCGACGATGGGATAGGAGAGGCCTAGGAAGGCGAAGGAAGCGGCCGTGGCCTTAATGAAGGTACAGCCCCGGCATTTGCCTGGTGTGAAAATGGGAAACCACGGAAAACCATCTTCAGGGCTACCGACAGTGGGGCTCGAACCCACTATCTCCGCATTACTGGATACTGGCCGCAGTTAAGCGACTGCAGCTATCGAGCTCGGTGTCACAGAGAGCGATAGCTGTCTTAGACTCAACACAAGAACAATAATTTACAACCATGCAGCCTACTCTAGAAACTCACTGTAAAAACTAACTTTTTCGGCTAATTCTACGAACACACCACGACGTCACGTTTCCCGTGCAAAATGGTAAATAAGTATTGGAAGGTGGGATTCTTCCTTCAACCTAATTGAGTTCATGTCAATACGGGATAAAAATGAGATTTATAAGTTGGGATTCAAGTAAGTTGGAAATTAATCGAATATATCCTTTGCCAACAATCCTTAATTCCTCTTTCTATACACGAATATTTGCCCCAATTTGTCCTTTTGAGTCGCAATATTATTTTCATTTATGATCTTTCCTCTCTTTTTCGTCTATTAATTTCATTACACGCCATCCCCCACTGACAGCTCGGAACATACCACCTAGTCAACTAGCTCGTCTCCTAACTTCCAAGTCTTCCCAGCCCAACATTCTCGTAACGCTACTCTTGCGTCGGAAATCACCCAGAACAAATCGAGCTGCTTTGCTTTGATCTTTTCAAATTAACGTAGTTGTTAGCTTACGTTCGGGGGATAATGGGTCCGAAGCCCCACTGTTGGTAGCCCTGAAGGTGCTTTTCTGTGGTTTCCTCATTTTCAACCCAGTCCTAGCCCATTGTTGCCAAAATAATGTGTGTTAGTGGGACGAAGAAAAAAGAGCGAGAAAAGCTGAAATGCCTACATTGCAGATTGTAATCTATTTTTAAGGATTTAAATCCTAAAAATGCCTGTTTTTATTTACTTAATATGACGGAGTACTCTGTAAGAGTAGATGGAGGCTACGTTGGGAATAAAGTCGATGGATGAAGTTGTACCGATATTCCAGCGTCAGTGGTAGAGTCATGTGAGGCGAATGGAGGATAAGAGAAGTAGAGGGAGACAAAAGCGGATTTAACGATTCGATGATAAGAGGCGGGGAGCTAAACGACTGTACAGAACTATAATAGTTTAGAGACGCTTAATTAAATCACAGAGGCTTGCAGACTGGACACTGAAAGGCATAACAGTCTGTAATGAAGTCTGATGTAAGTAGCAGATCTTTCTGTTTTCGGGCAGCAATGATGTGGTGGTGGTGATTATTGTTTTAAGAGGAAGTACAACACTAATGAGAAGGATCCGACACTTCTAAAAATGACGGTGTCGGCCAAAGAAAGACAAGGGCCACGAAGGGCGTGAAAAGGCCTCCAGTACTCTAATACCGTCAGGGCCGGAAAAGAACAACAGTTGACCAAGGGAGGTCGGATAGGAGGAGCCTTACAAGTAAGTGGAAGCAATGCCAGGATTCAATTAAGGGCCCGTGGCCGCCAACCCACGCTCCAAAGTTCACAGCCATTGGGCCCCCTTTTAGTAGCCTCCTACGACAGGCAGGGGATAACGTGGGTGTTCTTCTACCGCCCCCACCCAGAGGGGGCGGGGGGAGTTCGGACGGAATAGGCAAGGAGGAGGGAAGCAAGCGGCCGTGGCCTTAAGTTAGGTACCATCCCAGCAATTGCCTGGAGAAGAAGTGGGAAACCACGCAAAACCGCTTTGAGGATGGCTGAAATGGGAATCGAACCCCTTTCTACTCAATTGACCTCCGGAGGCTGAGTGAACACCGTTCCAGCCCTCGTACAAACTTTTCCGTTTTCAAATTTCATGGCAGAACCGGGACAGCTAATCGCACTAACCACTGCACCACAGAGGCGGACATGTTCCTGCAACACGGGTGCATTTTAAATAAACATGGCGGAACTCAGCTGACATTACACCTTCGAAAGTGACATTTTTAAACCCTTAGGCACACTTTTCTCAGCAATCACAACAGCTCAGAACAGTCTTTTTTTACAAAAATATTGTATCTCTTATGACTGGAGGACATCTGAAAATCTCTGTTACGGAAGTTAGCGGACCGAAGTGTAACCTAGCAACCGTGCAGGCTCTGTCTTATGGCTGGCTGCCATCCGAAATTAACAGCCGTTGATGGATGGCCATGGCCGGTAGATATATTTATGATCATTTGATTTTAGCAAAGGAAAAAGTAGCTTTATTTAAGCTACAAGGAAGACCTACAACAAAAATATTTCTGTACGGAACTAAGCACCCCAAATCATTTCTTTCTGAGAGCCCATTTAATAACTTAAACTACTTTGTTGCGGTTTTATTAACTTACTCTCAAGTTGTGGCACATATATGTGTTGCTGCTTCTATCCGCTAAGGGAGACGGATAGTTCACATTATGCTCTACTTGATGTTAAAATATGAGTATAGCCTGGTAGGTCTCGGAATAAATAGCTGCTTACATATGAACCTCTAAAGTGATCCTTACAATACGCAGGGTTCTTCAGTGAATGTTTCACACGATACCGTACGCTTGTGTTCAGTGGAGGAAACAAGAAATGGTAGAATGGATGTCTTAATTTCTTTACCTACGAAACGGGAATTCAAAACGAATATAAGATCGTTCTTTCGAGACAATATAAACAAATAGTGTTGTGACATCAACAAACAGTAATGACTGGTCATTCTACGCGTGGCACTTTGATCAGTTAACCTTGCTGTGATACGCTTCACAACAGCTACCTCTTTCCACTGCATGGCTCCGAAGTAAACAGTTTGATTGGCTGAAGTTCCTGGTATCCTTATGACCAGCTTCATCACTGTTGCCGGGAGCTATATGGTCATAGTTAACAGACAGAGGATTATGTACAGTTTGACAATAAAAGGAGCACCTCAATGACTTTAGGACGAGTTTAAATGAGAACATTGGCAATAAACACTATTTATCACTTTTCTAACACAAAAGCACAATGCTAGAGTAGTTTATTGGACAAATTAATGTATAATAAGGAACACGATAAGAAAAGTTCACGGAACACCACACACAGCAGACGACGAAGCCTTCAATGAGTGTATTCGGTTTAATTGTCAGGCAGCGCAGAGGGAACATAGCCAGCGATATTTCACCATCCTTGTACAAAAAGAGTCGAATAGAATTTCCAGATCTGTTTTTCATAATCTTAACACTTTCAGCCCCATGTGCATCATATTGGCACACATGGCATAGCCTTGTTTTTAAAAGCGTGAGGCTTTTAGACTCACAGGTACATTGAAATACCACAATGTCGTCTTCTCCCTGGAGCTGTGGGACCACAGGACAGTGGTGGTTTTGTATATTGGTGGAATGTTGGCAGCAACTGTTCTTGTCTGCCAATGTTGCCTTCAAATAGTTCTTCCGGTGCTTGTGTATGGATTTTGATACTGATGAGGAAATCTGAATGTAGTCAGATAATATGAGTGGCTCCGATAGTGCACCGGGCCTTTCCGGCAGCGCAGCACCCACAACTACGTGTGCGTCGTGACTCGTAACTGCCCGCTAGATATCCATATAACTACATGTTTACATCTCACAAAATATCTTTACGGTTTTCGGAGGCGCCGTGGTAAGGAGGTTTTACCGCCGGTCAAGGTGGGGTCAGAAGACGCGCGCTTTACCGTCCGACCTACTCAGCCCGTGGTGTTCTCCAAACAAGGCTAGTTGCATTGCGATTTCTCGCGCTGTACGTAAGGAAGACCTGGAATTATTTACGTAACTGTAGCACAGTTGGCAACGAACAAGTTAATGACCAAGACATAAGAAAGTTAGTTATACACTACAGTCAAAAGGATTTCCTGTGATATTATTTTAGGACAAGAATGCAAATGGTTTTAGAAGACGTACTGTCACACAGTCAATTATCAAGAAAGCCCTGAAGCTCTGTCACGACATGTACAGGAGGCCGTGGATGAAACTCTCCCACTTCAAGACAGAGATGACAGGATTGACAAAGGTACTTCCGCGAGCGTACTTACATCCTTTTAATTTCATATGAGCAAAACTTCTCATTTCGCTTGTAATGAAACGGAAATGGCGTATAGCTTTTAGTGCCGGGAGTGTCCGAGGACAAGTTCGGTTCGCCAGGTGCAGGTCTTTCGATTTGACGCTGGTAGGCGACCTGCACGTCGTTATAAGGATGAAATGATGATGAAGACGACACATATACCCAGTCCCCGTGTGAGCAAAATTAACCAATGACGGTTAAAATTCCCGACCCTGTCAGAAATCGCACCCGGGACCCCTGTGACCAAAGACCGCCACGCTAACCATTTATCCGTGGAGCCGGAAGATTCATTTGTTACGCAGAAGTAGACCTGTTTATTTCTTTGCAGTTCCCGATGAGTGAAAAGCTTATTTAGGTGGTTATCACTTTGATGACCTAACAGATGCCGAAAATGACGTAAAATGTGCGAGAAAATGACCCAAAAATATGAAGAAAAATATGTATTTACCCAAAATAGTAAATATTTGCATTGCCCATATTACCTTTAACTCATTATTATTATTATTATTATTATTATTATTATTATTATTATTATTATTATTATTATTATTATTATTATTATTATTATTATTATTATATTGTGTAATATCTGCACTCCACTAATATTCCGGAAGCTACGTGTTTCTGCAAGTTGCTGAATTGTAATTCCGCTGCCCTTTTCATTTCACATATTTCTCACAAAGGTCTTTAGAAAAAATATATTCGCCGAATTTCGAAACAGAGTAATTTTCTTTCAATGGACAGTTTATATGGCTTTATGTTTTGTATTCTAACACACGTCTGAAATGAATGGCACACAAATAAATAAAACGAAACTAACCAACACGTATATGTATGTTACTACTTCAACAAGCTGATTTAAATGTGATGAGACATCTCCCCTCTCATCACATTACATAGAGCCGCTGTCTAGACATGGCGATTTCCTATGAGGGTTGTAAAAGGTTAAGTTAGTTACAGTTTTTGAACCGAGTACTCGACTTTTTAATGTTTATTCTCGTTTACTGAAAGCTCGAATGATACTCAGATAGACTATGTTGATTACACAACGTAAAGACATAAAATGAGTAAATAATAACGCAGAACGAAGATACATTACTTTAAAACAAGAAATACATGTAACAAATTGCTCAAAATGACAAGAATAATGAGGAAGAAATAGCAATAATGACGAAAAAGACTTAATAAATTCGTATTTCTGTATTCAGGGGGCCATGGTGAGGTTTCATGTATAAGTTAGCAATGTGTATGATGAGATGACATCAAAATCCTGGCTTGGTAAAGCAGAACCTAACCCCACTGTGGCTCCGTCTGATGTGAAATGAATGGATAACTCCTCGCCTTTGAGAAGTTTTGGCTCTAACACGTTCGTTGTCGTCTAAACGTTCTTGATTCGTGCGGTTGAGTTTGATATCTATTGAAGTTCTGTAATTGCGTGTTGAAAATGGCGGCCTATGTTCGAACGTGGGCGAGGCATTACAGATGATTAATGAATGTGTACTATGACTAAGACTCTTTTATTATTACTTAAAGATATGAAGCTTGATCATTCACACCTAGCAACTCTATACGTCTTAGCTGTTGATATCATTGTTCTTGGCGTTGTTGAGCCGATTGTGCTGCTCTCCTTCTTCTCGATTCAACTCGTACAACTAGCGAAAACACAGACGACGATCGGCTACTCTTAGAGTTTTGCGAGCACAGGACACATTTACAATAACAGGCTTGAACCTCCTCGCAAGAAAGGTACATGGCGGCGTGTCCTCATCCCCCTATATACAGCAATTCTTAACGGACTAGGATGATACAGAGTAAGACAACCAAGCTCGATCCAATCTTGGCGCGGCTTTGTAATTAAATTAATTCCATAAAATTACTCATTATAAAAAATACCAATCCGATTTCATTCAAACCACTTCCTAAACACGCGCCTATTCGAATGCAACGCTGTGTCAAAATTTCAAGTCAATCGACCGAATACTTTTAGAGTTTTGCGATCACAAACGTAAGCAGGATAAATTTTTATATACAAAGATGAGTGAAAACTCTATCCCGCTGTCACATGTTCATTCATACATAATAAGAACCAATCGTCAGTATAACATACATGTTTCGACCTTTCCGTGTGTATATCTTGCTTGGCAATGCCGGTCGCGGTTAACGAGCCTGTCTCTTACCCAGAATCTCCGACTTCGATTTCCAGGCAGGTGTGAAGGGTTCACTCAGCTATGTCAGAACAGTTAAGGAGCTATTGACGGTGAGGTAGTGGCCCCGGTCTAGAAAGCTAAGAACAACGGCAAGAGAATTCATCGTCACGTTGTAATGTTAAGGCTTTCGCGCTGGTTGGCCAACGTCCATCAGAGATACGGTATGAAGGATCACTGTCGCTTGCTAATCGAAACCAGATTATATTTTTTTGTCAAGTTCCAGTTACACATCTTCTTTCGTCAGAACAATCAAATTCAACCGCTAAATCTTTCCTGCCAGGGAGTACAAGTCAAAAGTAGCTGATTTCAGGACATAAGTCTCAATTTTAAAAACAGAGAGAGGGTAGAGGGTTTGAAATATATAGGCCTATGCCAACACTTTTCGGAAAATGGTATTTTCACTTTTTAAATAGGTTCCGGTAGGCGCTAGTCACCTATGTAAATAAATACATAATAGTATTCTTTGCCTTTATTTATTTCACTCCACTTCCACGTCTGGCTTTGATCCACAGTACAATAATAACAATAAAAAGAACAGAATGTGTTGTACAGTGGAACCTCGGGAGCTAAACTTTATTTCGAGTTATCGAAATCTCGAGATATAGAGAATGCCGTTTTTGAGCATAACTGAATCATATGCATCTACGGGCATTACTTTTAACAGTATTTAAAAATATACAAGCAAACTCTATTTTACGGTATCACTTTAATTATGGCCCTTATTATAGAAACTTGTAGAAGACAGGATACAGTACATAGAGTAGTGAAACAAGAAAGATACCTCCGTTAACACCTTTGGAAAACATCCGTTAATCTCTTCTCTTTGTTACTTCTCGTCAATACCACGCAGCCGAGCTTGTCATCCGCGATTTCGGGGGTTGTTTTCGTACGTGCCCGGTAATTAATTCACACCCGAGAAACAGAGAGGATTCGCCGATTTTCTGATGATTAGAAGTTTTAGTTTTTCGGTTCCCGTCATCAGCGTAAACCTTTCCTTACTTGTTTTCTGTTCCTCACAAACCAGTTAATGTTTCACAAAATTCGACTTACAGTGTATTTTTTGCTTCAAGGGAAGAAATGTTTGCTTCGAGAAATTCGTGCAACCGAATTTCTAGTAATAGAGAAATAAATACACGTGAAGAATAAGACAAACGGCCAGCAAATTTAAGTTACTTCGAGATTCCATCGACTGTATATAGCGTAGCCATTTTTACTCTGTTACTTTGTATTCCATGAGACATATAAAACCTTGTGTTGACAAGTTATTGAATAACCACAGGCTTCTTGTAACTGTTGAAAATGAAATCAGGGACTTGTGCTATGAGGACATGGCATACAGTATCCTCTTACTCCCTGACACGGAGGAAATTCGCAAGGAATGAAAGCATTTTGCTCCGGTTTCTTCCCATTACATAACGCACAAAATGGCGGTCGTATCTAACAACACATGGCTGGTGCAAAGAGTACGCGATACCTCCGCGTGGCTGATCTTCAATCGTGGGCAACTAACATTTTCGTTAGCTCATGGAACTTGAATATAATACTTCCTGTAGTTCATGCTCCATTCACATGTTAGCAGTTGACCAAACTAAAAATTCCATTCGATACTTTCCTTGTTCCCAGAAATTGCATATTTTACATAGTTATCTTGTGGTGATGGTGGTGATGGGAAATGTTTGTTTTAAGTAATAACAAATTATATTTGTAATCATATTCTCCATTTGTTGATTTGTCCACATTAGCTGAATTTTAAATTAATTAAATTATAAAATCAGTGCTGTAGTTGGAATCACATTTTAGATTATTATTTGAATTAATGGAAGTGGAAGGTTTCCTCTTTATAATCAAAGAATTTCCCAATTCGTTGAAGAAGTCTTTCACTGACAGCAGAAAAGATTGTCCTATTTTATTAATTATTTCTTCCTGAATATCGCCAGCACAATGCGATTCTACGTTGCGGTATAAGTCTTGCAGGCTAAACATTGCTTAACGAGACGCTTTAAACATTTTATAAGGTTCATGTACTGCTTTCTGTCCACAATTAGTAGAACTTCTAAAGATGTGTTAGTCTCAGTTGCTCAGTGACAGAAGAGGAGCAGGGACCAAGGACTAGGCTACTGCACAGTACAAGGGTGAAAGGGTTTCATGATTTAGGCCTTCATAAACATCTCAAGCCATGGGCAAAACTCCACTTTCGACCCTACTTGTGGAGTTACATAACTTACCCCAGTGCTAAGGGGTAAAGAACACTTAATATTGTTTTGCCAGTTCAACTACAGCACTGCAGTTTAATTTTTGTCATGTGCTAAGGAGACATCTCTTCTCTGAAGTCTGTTAAAGCTCGGGTGGCGGAATTCGAGGCTGTTGGCTCACGCAAGGATACGCCAGCGACGCCCGTCGACAAGAGGCTACTTTTCAGGCACGTTCAACAACAATCTGAGGTATTACTCTCTTTATGATTATTATTCATAAGGTTCGCATATGGAAGTTAGTAGGTACAAAAATCTCGAAAGGAAACTGTGTATCCTAAGCTTATGTTAGTACGATCAGACGTCCCTTTTTTCAGGACCTTGTACCCTGTCCCAAGAAATGTGTATACGGGACGCTGCATGCCCCGTTCTTTCTTTCTTGTAAAAAAAGCGCCCCGTATTCCTATAACTTCTTAGTAATTCTTAAGAAAGTGTTCAAGCAACGACATAAAATGTTGATGCATTCTGTAGGTACTTTATTTCTAACAGATGTCACCGAAATTAATTCCATGAATCAATATTCGATACCTTAGAGCAGGGATGGCGAAGCTATGACACGCGAACACGTCAGACAACAAACTAACATATTTGTATTTTTTTAACATGAAACAAATAGGTCAAAAATCTAGCAACATAGCATATTTTAACACTACGCTTTAATAAAGAATTAATTCTATTCCCATATATTTAAAAAAAAGTATTAGGTTAAAGCAAAAATGTCTTATTATTAAAATGTAACTTTAGTGAACTTTGCAACGTAAAACCACGAAACATTCACTCGAATGGATTTATGTGTAATGGGAACTAATACCTAAATGAAGCCAGATGATGGGTTTCATGAGTATTTTAAAGAAAAATAACCGATGGCACACTAGAGAGTAAAAAGTCATAAAGAAGACTTTAACTGACACGTTAGTCGCTAAAGGTTTGCCATTCCTGCCTTAGCAGGATAAATCAAAGGATTTCAATCATATTGCAATGACGTAATGTTCTGCTTCTTCCTTTTAGCAATTGCTATCGATTGTATAAGGTGATTGTTTTGTTTTGTACAATTTACTTTACGTCGCACCGACACAGATAGGTCCTACGGCGACAATCGGGTAGGAGTGGGAAGGAAGCAGTCGTGACCTTAATTAAGATACAGCCCGGCATTTGCCTGGTGTGAAAACGGGAAACGAAGGAAAGCTATCTTCAGGGTTACCGACAGTGGGGGTCGAACCCACTATCTCCCGGATGCAAGCTCACAGCTGTGCACCAGTAATCGCACGGAAAATTCGCCCGGTAGGTGGCTGTTCTTTCTGCAAGAGTAAACTTGTGTTATTATATAAGTACGAGGTTATAAGGCTTACATTTAATTTTATATCCATTTTTTGTTATTGACTTAAATCAGCGTTAGACGCATCAAGTATTATATTAAGTTATAATTTACAGTTTATACAGTTAGTAGGACGTGAACCGTTATTATTATTATTATTATTATTATTATTATTATTATTATTATTATTATTATTATTATTATTATTATTATTATTATTATTATTATTATTATTATTATTATTAAAAGAGGCACATCCATTTCTTGTTGAAAGAACAGACTGAGTGCAGACAATGGCGATCGCGCGGATAGTACACAACATACAGTTTTGCTAAAAAGAATGCCATGAACTAGGACAGGGATGGCAACGTGTCAGTTAAGGTCTTGTTTATGACTTTTTACTGCCTGGTGTGCCATCGGTTGTTTTTCTTTAAAATACTCATGAAACCCATCACCTGGCTTCATTTAGGTATTAGTTCGCATTACACATAAATCCATTAGCCTGAATGCTTTATGATTTTATTTTGCAAATATCACTTGAAAATTACATTTCTTTAAGCAGGTAAATTTCAGGAATAAGGGGAGACCTAGCTTAACACAGGGAAAATAGGCCAATATTCATTCGATTGTTATATATGCTACAAACGTAGTTGACAAATGCTGCACATAGCCCAGTATTGGCATGCTTCAGAGCAATCAGAAGCAACTTCAATAATGTCAAAATTCTAGTTACAACATTTCAAAATAAAATATTCAAAATTGTCCTCCTTTTTAATGGTTTCCTTCATAACTCCCTTACTGTTTCACGGATAATGATGATTTTTCAGAATTTCCTCCCATAGTGTTGTACTACAATCTGTACCTCATTCACATGAACGGGATTGAAATTCGATTTTATATAACATATTTATTTACAAAAATATTAATACTTTCTGGTACTGGGAATAAAAACCCAACAAAAAAATCCGAATTACAGTCTATGTTAATGATTGAGGTTCATTTTGTAGCTGGAGGTTTGATACACACTTTAAAAAATGAAAAGTACGAAAATCCTTATAAACTTGGAATTTATAAGGGAAACAAGTGATATATTGTTAAAAAGGCAGGAAATTTTGAACATTTTATTTTAAAATATTAAAATTATTAAAATTCTGATATCATTGAAGTTGCTTCCGGTTACCAGAAAGCATGCCAACACTGGGATATGTGCAGGAATTGGCAACAACAATTGTAGCATATTTAACAATCGAATGAATATTAACCTTCTTTTTTGCTTTGTTAAGCTGGGTCTCCCCCCTCCAATTAAAATTTCTAAGAAAATGACCCTTTATTTTGCTGAGATGTAGTTCTGTAATGTTAAAGTATGCTAGAGCTATTTATTACATGTTAAAACATTGGCTGACGTGCCACGTGGAGCAGTCATCTTCATCATCACAGATACATCAAACATGTTCTGGAAATAAAACATGTGGAAGAACATATTGGCGGTAATGTATAAGCTCCGAACGATTTGCGTGATGACACATTCGTAGAATCTCTGGAGTTTGATGTTGTTACCAGTTTTCGTGAAGTATAACTATTATTTCGTACCTACTGACCTCATTGACAAATGTTTAGATTAAAATAATATCGGTTCACATCAACTTTAATTAGCGTCTCGTTCCTTCTATTTTAGAAATCAGCTCATACACCTCTTTATTGTACATGCTCTGAACGGAGGCCACAATGTTTAGAAGGCCGGGCAGAGTGGCGCTGGCCTTCTCCCTCCAACTTGGCAGGTTCGATCCTGGCTCAGTCCGATGGTATTTGAAACTGTTCAAATACGTCAACCTCGTGTCGGTAGATATACTGACACGTGAAAGAACTCGTGCGGGACTAAATTTCGGCACCCACGGCGTCTCCGAAAACCGTAAAAGTAGTTAAGAGGGACGTAAAGCCAATAACATTATTAATGTTTAGAGAATGGTTGCCCAGTTGTACTTCCTCTTAAAACAATGTTTATATTTCAGATGGCTAAACAAAGGCTAGTTTGTGACCTTCCGAGTTTTTAAACGCAACTTATAACCAACTGTTTCATTATCCACTTTGGTAAAATGAAGGTTACCATTAATAAAACAAAAAATGTTCGAAGACTTTAACTGAAAAACAACTAGGCAACCATCCTCTACATATTACTAAGCAGAGAGAAAAAATGGAAAAGGATCTGGCATTTCGAAAAATGAAGGTATCGACCAAAGAAAGACAAGGGCCACACAGGGCGTGAAAAATTAAAGACTCCCTAGGACTCGATACCTAATACCGTCGGGAATGGAAAAGAGCAAGTGTTCATCAAGGAAGGTCGGATGAGATAGATGAAAGTGAGGAGCCTGGCTCAAGTAAGGGAAAGCAATGCCCTGTGGTCGCCAACCCACGCTTCCAAGTTGAGAGCCCTTGGGGCCCCTTTTAGTCGCCTCTAAAGGGGTGTTATTGTACCGCCCCCATCCACGGTGGGAAATATTTCAACCCTGAAAAGAAATGTTAACCCTCATTATCCGATCAGAGTTTGTGAGCGATAGTAATCGGTTTGAATTGCCTAAGCTAGCAATGAAGTCGACTGATAAAGCTGTGCGCGGCTTATGTGCGGCGAATGGAGGAGGCCAGGTTACCTAAGAGAATAACGGACTGGGCTGTGAAGAGTAAGAGTAGCAGAGGTTACAGCGGTTAGTCTTAAGGGATATGAAACTCAAGGAGGCCGGATAGTTAAATCACAGAGGCTTGCAGACTGAGCTCTGAAAGTCTATAATGGAGACATAATTATATGCACATGTAATAATAATGTTACAATAAGAAGAAAGCCATATAATAATTTTTCGATGTAGTGAATCAGAAAGTCTATGCCGAGAGAAGAAAACCGGTATTTCATCGAAACCTACAATTACAGTATATTGTTGCCTTCCATTAACTCTGACAATCTCGCACCTCACTGAGTCCACATCAAACTAAGCATTATTAAACGCTGCTGTTTGGTCCTATTCTTCTTCACGGACGACCAGCAACTTTCTGTTTCTTGTCTGAATTACGACAGATTCACTGCTTCGCTGGATTCATTTTTCATTGATTCAGCTGACTGATTTATTTGTTAACTGTCTTCTCGTGGTTGCTCATGCACAGAAATGTGTGATATTAAATAAGAAATAACATAGTTAAAATCGGTACGTAAATAATTATCCATTGCAATCTGAACAAATACTCATTATTTGAAATGGTATCATTGTATCCGCTTTTATGTGATTTCTTTGACCTGTTCACTGCCACTGAGATCCCTTTTCCATACTCAGAGCATACCGGTACTCAACGTTAAATTCAGCTGCTAGTCTTACCATTAAAGAAAGGGCACACTAATGTAATTTTCGTCAGCGCCTTCTAAGAATGACCGATTCAACTGTATCGTCCAACAATGTCAAAAGTTTGCTAGTAGTGGTTAGTCTTAAATATAGCCGTGCTTTTTAAGGAACGCGTTGTCCGTGACTGCAAGCATTCTTCATGAAATAATAGAAACTCTTACAAGTTTTATCAATGATTTACTCTGCTACGCGCTTCAGAGATGTAATAAATTCACAACGCACAATATTGTGAATCAAATAGAGCAACAATTATATGGCACCATTTTCACCATCTGACATAGACCTTTATGTTTCCTTGTAGCCTATGATTAAAGAACGGGAATCAGAGGTAAGGCTGTTTGCGCATGTCATACTGTATAGAATACTGTAATAAGTACAAGATTGTGACCAACTGCAAAGAGACCTAGACAATGTTGTGAGCAGACAATGGTGTGGTAACAAGATAAAAGTCAGGTTGTGAGTTTCACAAATAGGAAAAGTCCTCTCAGTTTTAATTACTGCGTTGATGGGGTGAAAGTTCCTTTTGGGGATCATTGTAAGTATCTAGGTGTTAATATAAGGAAAGATCTTCATTGGGGTAATCACATAAATGGGATTGTAAATAAAGGGTACAGATCTCTGCACATGGTTATGAGGGTATTTAGGGGTTGTAGTAAGGATGTAAATGACAGGGCATGTAAGTCTCTGGTAAGACCCCAACTAGAGTATGGTTCCAGTGTATGGGACCCTTACCAGGATTACCTGATTCAAGAACTGGAAAAAAAGAAAAGCAGCTCGATTTGTTCTGAGTGACTGCCGACAAAAGAGTAACGTTACAAAAATGTTGCAAAGTTTGGGCTGGGAAGAACTGGGAGAAAGTGGCATGTTCCGACTTTACAATTATTTAACAAAAGACTAGGTAAACAACAGATAGAGAATCTGCCACCTGGGCGACTGCCCTAAATGAAAATCAATGTTGATTGATTGATTTATTGATTGATTGATTGATTGGTTGATTGATTGATTGATTGATTGATTGATTGATTGATTGATTGATTGATTGATTGATTGATTGATTGATTGATTGATTGATTGATTGATTGATTGATTGATTGATTGATTGTGGAGTATAAGTTGTGACTGGTAACAGCTTTTATTATTCATAAGGAATAGTGATTAGCATCACAAGTGAAGGTGCAAGTTACGTCACGTTTATTCAATAGACGAGTTATATGAGGGTCAGGTTTCCCATGAACCTAGTCTGCTAGTGGCTTTTACATCGCACCGACACAGATAGGTCTTATGGCGACGATGGGGTAGGAAAGGCCTAGGAGTTGGAAGGAAGCGGCCGTGGCCTTAATTAAGGTACAGCCCCAGCAAGAACATAGACTGAACAGCTAGTTGGCTCATGTGTAAGCCCTGGTGAAGCTCTATTCTCTCTCCCCGCAACAAGTTACAAGGAAAGGTGATGACAGTGGATTTCAACACAGAAGATGAGTTCATAAGGAAATATGAGGTTACTGAAGTTCCGGCACTGAGGGGTATCCCCCAGGCCAGTAATTAGACAACAATAACCTGAGTACGTCATGTGTCCACTGATGTTATGACAGGCTTTACTCTTAACGCAATCATGTAATACAGAGATAAACGTGGAAAACAATATTTGGCATATTTAACCATATGCTGTATTTCAAATAATAATAATAATAATAATAATAATAATAATAATAATAATAACAATAATAATAATCTAAAGTAAAGTTTTGTGGTGAGTTATCTGAGCGTTTTGAAGTACGTACAGCAGTTTGCGAAGCAGAAGGCCTCTCCCCGATTCTGTTTAACTCAGAGTTAGGTAAAGTAATCAGAGAATGCGAAAAAATAATCGAAGATAGGCCTATAACATAGTCTTCGGTACAGAGAATCAAGGTGAAGTGCCTTAAGAATAGTGAAGAAACCAGGTATGTCAGTAATAACAGGCCTCCATATATAGTATGAGAAAGCTCATTGTATGGAAAATGAACATCAAAACATGAGGAGATCCTCACTACAGACGAAATATGGGATAATTTCTTATGTGTCTTCCTTCAAATATCTCGGAGAAGCCATACTACCATCTGGACTGGACAGTACCAACAGCCACCGGACTTCAGAAAGCGTATAGCGTAACATGAAATCACTACGATGAAAGAGCGATATCGCGTGCTGCTTAATTACATGACAGTTATTTTGTCGTTATATGCCTCAGAAACTATCTCTATGAGGCCACTCTAAAATTGATTAAGTTGGAAAGCAAGAACGAAAAATCCTTAGAAGAATATATGGTCCCACTCTTCTGAATGGCATATGAATTAAAAGAAAAACTTCAGATCTGTAGACAGCAACAGATAAGTTTAGTACTGATGACGTACGAAGGAGAAATTCTATGGCCACATCTGTAGAATGGACAATAACAAACTGTTAACTACAATCAGTTCAAACAAGGTCAAGATCAACTGGTGGGAAGAAATTAAATAGGATTTACAAAAGAAATAAATGGCACAGACGATACCTTAAAATATAGTAAAGTCTGTGACATTCTGGTTGTAAATCACACATCCGTGGCAAAAGCTAAAAGGAACAACACAGGAACGTCGTAGTCCTTACTTTGCTAGTTCGAAATAATAAGAACAAGAAACGTAAAGCGCATTCCCTCTGTGCGACCATGATTGTAGAGGCGTCAAGTCTATGACTGTTGTACGAGAGGTGGTGGTGTACAATCACACACCTCTCTCTTGATGGTGATGATAAGCCTTGAGCACAGGAGTAGGCTATGTGCCGTCACCCTTCCTACTATCACATATCACGTCATTCATCTCATTAACTCCTCTAATGAGGTTGACGTCAGGAAAGGCATCCAGTCGTAGATACTTCTTACCCAACCCCACAGAGAAATGGAACAAGGGTTGGGCACGCACATGTTATTCGGCGATCTAATACAGTATATCGTGTTGCGCCTGTAATGGAGAAATACTAACCCGCAGCACACATCTCGTTAAGAAGGAGAATCGCACAAGACAGATAAAACACTCGTGTGTCAGTTCGTGCAAACTTTAGACGCGACGTCTTTTCGGAAGTCAGACATCTTTAATGTCCGTATTCATAAGATATACATGGAGGTGTCAATTACAAGCACGACCACTTCCCTGCAGGAACATCCGGGACAGAGCAACATCCTGTGATTGGAAATGTTTTCTGATTTCATCCTGTACCACATCCGTGAGCAAGAGCAAAACAGGATTCTAACAGATATCCTGTCTTACGTGAAGTACTTGCACCTAAATCTCGACCAGGCTTTGTCTCAAGAAATATAGAAACTACATAACTGCCATCTAGCGGAGACTGTTCTCTTTTAGGGGCTTAGAACAGCGTAGGTCATCATATTCAGTGTTGGTCCTCTGATGACGGGCCGTTGTTTAAGACCGGTATTGCACTATGAAAGAACTCGGATCAAATTAACTTTGGTCAAAGAAATTTGATGAAAGAACTTTGAAGATAGCCATCTTGGATGAATGTTGAACGCCTTTCTCCGACAGTTATATTCTTTGACAGTGTATCACCAGCCTTACGCGACAAAATGTGACGTCACATTAGTCATTACCATAGGCCAAAGATGCTCTGTGAAATGATGGAAATAAATAGTTCGTTATCAATAAAGACATATTCATGATCTTTAGTTTTTCGCAAATGGAAAAGTTCCTTTATTTTTATGATTCCTTCTTTCCTCTCATTTTCCAGATGATGGTTCCTTCATACTTCTCTTGTCAATTCGATAGTTTTCTTTGTTATCTTCCTGATCATTAGAGAATAATGAACACCATCGCCGGCTAGTTCCGTGTCTACTGTACGCCAGCGATGAACGTAGGGTGTAACAGCCAGGGACGAACACCGCACTCCATTCTGTGTTGCTTCACACAATGTACGTTAGCTCTGTTTCAAAGCTATCATATTAACAAGTGCTCGTGAATCTTCAACCATTCTTAACAGAATCTTAATGGTTAATAGGGCTCAAAGTTTTGTGCACTAAACATGTGTATTTTTATTCTGCGAAAAGCTAATGATCATGGACGTGTCTTTCTTAAAAAAGAAATCAAATATTGATAACGAATGATTTATTTGCAGCATTTCAGAGAGAATCCTTGGCGACCTTAGGCATTGCTTCCACTTACTGTAGTTGTGCGAGCGTTCTCGCAAGCAAGTGCCCATGAGGCCCCATTTAGTCGCCCCTTACGACAGGCAAGGGATGGCGCGGATACAACTCAACCGGCCTTAGTAGGTACCAGACTCACTTTTCGTCGGTCTCCGCTCAAGTCTCTACGAGGAGATACCCGACAACGTGCAGAAAAAAGACAGCCGTATCATCCGATACCGATTATAATCTGAGCACGAAATCTTTAAGGAAATAGATAATAAAGTTACAGCAGAAACAATGTCTATAATTGCGCGACTTGCTCTGCCAGACGACGCACTACGCTCAGCCTCCTGTGAACTGGTTACCTTGGCGACGGCCTCGCGCGTCCTCGTAAATCTAAACAACTTGTTTCTCTCTGGTCATTTTACATACATTAAGATTTATGTCTAGCGTACCTTCACGTGAATTTGCTTCGGCTGCTCTTTACTTGCAAGGAGCAAATAAAGTTGGAATGAAGTAAAGATTGCGTCAGCGCATAAAACTCGTAGCTTCGAGTTTATTGCTAGCCCGCCTGGAGGCCTTCATTGTTAAGGCGTGAAGTCGTTAGCCGGTTCGAGTCCGGCTGTTCACAATCAGAATGTTGGTAAAGACAGGTGGTCGTAATCACTAGATGGCGTACCAAACCTCTCCGCAGAGCTCATATGGAGAGTCGTTTAGTTTGGAAAGCAGACAAGTGACAAATACGATATGTTTCAGCAGACATAAAAAGCCACCGTGACTCTGCTGCATGAAGGAAGAAAACCTTAAAACTCTGAGAAGATATTTGCATGAGATAAGTGCATACATACCTCACATACAAACGATCATTACTTTATAGTTTTGTAAATAATTGGCAATTTATTTTTGCATGTATCTGGTTTACAAGCAAGTTTTCAAACAATATAAATCACCGAGCTCGATAGCTGCAGTCGCTTAAGTGCGGCCAGTATCCAGTATTCGGGAGATAGTAGGTTCGAACCCCACTGTCGGCAGCCCTGAAGATGGTTTTCCGTGGTTTCCCATTTTCACACCAGGCAAATGCTGGGGCTGTACCTTAATTAAGGCCACGGCCGCTTCCTTCCCACTCCTAGCCCTTCCCTGTCCCATCGTCGCCATAAGACCTATCTGTGTCGGTGCGACGTAAAGCAACTAGAAAAAAAAACAATATAAATCCTTCTTAATAATTACCTTTGTCGAAACATGAACATTTAGGTAGTAACGTGAAATGTAACTTGCAGAACAGTCAGGCTGTGCTTGTTCACATTTCTTGGCCATTACTAGCCTACACAAATCGGGACCAAAATGTTTTACGAGTAATGGCGAATCATCACGGACTTTGAGTGGAGACACCTCAACACCTGCTGGGCTTTGACTGTCTTACAGTCCTCTAACGTCTAACGAACATCAATTTCATTGCCGTTTCTTTTAAAGAAAAATCTTTTGCAGGGATTAAATTGAAAGTTGCAATCAAAGTATTAGTAATCACTCTTTTCCAGTCGAAGACCTTGCCTGAGAGAGCAATAACCGTTCCAAACTGGGAAGAATATTGGTGTATTCTTGTGGACAGAGTATTGTATCACTCCTCTTGTCCATGCTCGCAAAAAGACGGTCGGACGGAAGGAAAGAATGCCTCGCGACTGGGAAAACAAATTTATCTTTTCCTAACAATCTGAAGAACGTAGTTCAAAAAGCATACACCTACCACGATCATCATGAAAATGTTCTTGTTCTGTCCCCCGCATCCATGTGATGTGAGCGATCTACTTTGATACTGTCTGGAATGATCATGTTTGACAGGCAGTCAGTGGCGTATGCTGGGATCAAGGTGTGGGCTACCACTAGACTTGGTTACCCCTTTTCAATAGTTGATTTAGTGAACGTCAAGCCTTCAGCGTTTTGAGCTGCAGCCAATGGCCAACGGAGAAGCCTGCTCTGTTGTCAATGCTGCTTCAGAAGCTACTGCCGTGGCCTCTGCTACTGTCAATACTCAACAACTGATCAATGGAATGATAGCGTAAAGTTTAGCAAATTAAAGTCCGGCTTTGTGGCTAAATGGATAGAATGATTGCCTTTGGTCCGATGACCCCGGTTCAATTATTGGAATCAAACCCTCGAACTCTTAATTACCCTGACTTGGGGATTAGCTGTTTATGACGTCATTCCATCCTCATTAGGTCACTACGCCTATGCAGATACCATACAGTATTTATATATATTATTAAATTAGAATTTTGAATTTTAAAGCATTACCAGCGGTCGTACCCATCGTTCAGTGGTTTCTTAGCTTCCTCGGGAGATCAGTGGTGCTGTCCGATACATGTTCCAACCAACAAAAGAGAACACCAAACCTTAAAGATCGCATTTCAATTGAGCAGGATTACCAATAAAAAAAGGAAAACTATATTATTCCTATAACAGCAGTGTCTTCCTACAAGGATGTAGAAGTAAAGAGGAGTGAAATACTAGCACTCTTTAGTCAGAAGTATGAGGTGAGGAAGTACCTATATACGATGAGGAACGCATGGATGCTCATAACAGTCCCCCCCCCCCCCCCCGTCGGTAACCGCACCTATCGAACATTAAGCAGCATGCCGCGCACGGTATGGCGAGGGGAGAGGGACGCAGCGCCTGGGCTGCAATATCAGCCTCTGGTGCCTAGCTCTCAGAAATACGTGGGACGTTTTTCCTCATTGCTTTCAATTTTTGTAAATGGAACAATCCGTCAGAAGCTTACATTATAATGTGGTTTAGACTTCCATCGTTGTCATTTGAGGTTTGGGCTTCACCGATAGCCGTGGTAG
Organism: Anabrus simplex; assembly: GCF_040414725.1. NCBI lineage: Eukaryota > Metazoa > Arthropoda > Insecta > Orthoptera > Tettigoniidae > Anabrus > Anabrus simplex. The sequence continues at coordinate 218,638,279 of NC_090279.1, read as the reverse complement.
CCCTCATTATACACGCCATGCAGACAGTCTTGTTCTACTCCACATTTCTTCATTACTTTCAACTGGATGGCAGTCTTTACAATAGCACACAACAGTCAGACTAAAGAGCTGACAATGGGTGAAGTGCCTTCTCACTGGTGTATCTGTTTTTGCAAGTGAAATAGTAACTTCGCTCGTTTTGAAACTAAGGCCCACTTCACCGCTTGTACCAGCATGATCTATCTGAATATGAACGGTTCTTCACTTACAGGATTATAGAGGACTATTTGGAGGGAACAAATTCAGCAACATCACGAACATCCACAGTTGTAGCCCTTCAGGCAAGCAGCTCAATGTTGTAAACATCCCAGGGATATGAGCTCCGAATTTTAGGTAGATAAAATATAATAAAGTATGAGAATATATTCTTCATTTATTCCTAAGAATTACAATCCTTTTCTATAAATCATCATTATCTGGTCGATTAGGTTAGCAGTTTGCCTTTTTCTAGCACCACTACGAACGCTAAAGTGAGTCGAGGTAGTGTTTCACTTAAGCACCACTACGAACACAATTGTGAGTCAGTGCAGAGTTTCACTTAAGCACCACTACGAGCGCTATTGTGAGTCAGTGCAGAGTTTCACTTAAGCACCACTACGAGCGATAATGGCAGTCAATGCAGAGTTTCACTTAAGCACCACTACGAGCGCTATTGTGAGTCAGTGCAGAGTTTCACTTAAGCACCACCACGAGCGCTATTGTGAGTCAGTGCAGAGTTTCACTTAAGCACCACCACGAGCGCTATTGTGAGTCAGTGCAGAGTTTCACTTAAGCACCACTACGAATAGAATTGTGAGTCAATGCAGAGTTTCACTTAAGCACCACCACGAGCGCTATTGTGAGTCAGTGCAGAGTTCCACTTAAGCACCACTACGAGCGATAATGGCAGTCAATGCAGAGTTTCACTTAAGCACCACTACGAGCGCTATTGTGAGTCAGTGCAGACTTTCACTTAAGCACCACTACGAGCGATAATGGCAGTCAATGCAGAGTTTCACTTAAGCACCACTACGAATAGAATTGTGAGTCAGTGCAGAGTTTCACTTAAGCACCACCACGAGCGCTATTGTGAGTCAGTGCAGAGTTTCACTTAAGCACCACCACGAGCGCTATTGTGAGTCAGTGCAGAGTTTCACTTAAGCACCACTACGAGCGATAATGTCAGTCAATGCAGAGTTTCACTTAAGCACCACCACGAGCGCTATTGTGAGTCAGTGCAGAGTTTCACTTAAGCACCACCACGAGCGCTATTGTGAGTCAGTGCAGAGTTTCACTTAAGCACCACCACGAGCGCTATTGTCAGTCAATGCAGAGTTTCACTTAAGCACCACCACGAGCGCTATTGTGAGTCAATGCAGAGTTTCACTTAAGCACCACTACGAGCGCTATTGTGAGTCAATGCAGAGTTTCACTTAAGCACCACTACGAGCGATAATGGCAGTCAATGCAGAGTTTCACTTAAGCACCACTACGAGCGCTATTGTGAGTCAGTGCAGACTTTCACTTAAGCACCACCACGAGCGATAATGGCAGTCAATGCAGAGTTTCACTTAAGCACCACTACGAATAGAATTGTGAGTCAGTGCAGAGTTTGACTTAAGCACCACTACGAGCGCTATTGTGAGTCAGTGCAGAGTTTCATTTAAGCACCACTACGAGCGATAATGGCAGTCAATGCAGAGTTTCACTTAAGCACCACCACGAGCGATAATGTCAGTCAATGCAGAGTTTCACTTAAGCACCACCACGAGCGCTATTGTGAGTCAGTGCAGAGTTTCACTTAAGCACCACCACGAGCGCTATTGTGAGTCAATGCAGAGTTTCACTTAAGCACCACTACGAGCGATAATGGCAGTCAATGCAGAGTTTCACTTAAGCACCACCACGAGCGCTATTGTGAGTCAGTGCAGAGTTTCATTTAAGCACCACTACGAGCGATAATGGCAGTCAATGCAGAGTTTCACTTAAGCACCACCACGAGCGCTATTGTCAGTCAATGCAGAGTTTCACTTAAGCACCACCACGAGCGCTATTGTGAGTCAGTGCAGAGTTTCACTTAAGCACCACCACGAGCGCTATTGTGAGTCAATGCAGAGTTTCACTTAAGCACCACTACGAGCGATAATGGCAGTCAATGCAGAGTTTCACTTAAGCACCACCACGAGCGCTATTGTGAGTCAGTGCAGAGTTTCATTTAAGCACCACCACGAGCGCTATTGTGAGTCAATGCAGAGTTTCATTTAAGCACCACCACGAGCGCTATTGTGAGTCAATGCAGAGTTTCACTTAAGCACCACTACGAGCGCTATTGTGAGTCAATGCAGAGTTTCACTTAAGCACCACTACGAGCGATAATGTGAGTCAGTGCAGAGTTTCACTTAAGCACCACTACGAGCGCTATTGTGAGTCAGTGCAGAGTTTCACTTAAGCACCACCACGAGCGCTATTGTGAGTCAATGCAGAGTTTCACTTAAGCACCACTACGAGCGCTATTGTGAGTCAGTGCAGAGTTTCACTTAAGCACCACCACGAGCGCTATTGTGAGTCAGTGCAGACAAGGTCTGTCTAGGGAGGTCAAGTCACGAATGCTACTTATGGAGCCGCCATATTGGGTCTTTAAGTGAGCGTAACCAAAGGCAAGTGTATTCGAATTTAGAGGATTTCGGTACCGTACATTGAAATAAAAACAAAATACCAACTGTTTTTCATAAAAAAATGAATTGAGCATCTACTGGTCATGTATATATAACTGTATAATACTTAAATGATATGAATACATTCACAGCTATTTCAATAGGAAGATAATTAACAGAGCGTGAAATTCTTTTTTGAGTAACAAGAATCAACAGAAAAGCTCATGTTCTTCTCTTTTACTTCCTTACAATTTGGTCTTGCTGTGTTTCTTATTAATATCATCTGTCAAATATGTAATCTTATTGACAGAAACATAGAAATCTGTACAGTACCTGTGTCATATTATGATTACCGGTACATAAAATACTGAACTTGAAGTACTGTATAGTGGGTGGCGTGCACCATCTTTGAGTAAATTACTACGGAAGTAGCGTTTACTAAAGAAGTCCATACTACAGAAGTAAATTACTACGGGAGTTATTTACTCCGGAAGTAACGTCGGAGAGTTGAAGTACAATTTACTCTTTTAGTTACTACTACAGAAGTAGCGTTCGTTACTCGCGGAAAGATGCTGGATAAGAAAGGAAATTCATGGAAAGTCGTGGCGAAAGAATTCAATGCTTCGAGTGACGGAAAACGCAGTGAAAAGCAAGTTAAGATTCTGTAGAAGGACTTAAAAGCGAAGACGGAAGCAAAGCAGAAAGTCATGGACACGCGGGAAAAGTTAAAACTGATGGCGGCTTCTTCATACAGATGGCCTACATCCACAGCTAAATTTTCACACGAGGCAGGTAGGCCCTACCTTAAGGCCACGGTCGCTTCCCAATCCCTAGGCCTTTCCTGCCCTATCGTTGCCATAAGACCTATCTGTGCCGGTGCGACGTTAAGCAAATTGAAAAAAAAAAAACAACCTCTTCCGATTTCTGAAAGTTCACCGTTGTCACCGAGAGGGCAATAAATGGGAATATGCGCGCAGTCACAGTCAATTGCACCCACGACGTGTGGAAACCTGCCAACGTGAAGAATATCCTTTTAGTTTCCGAACGATCATCATCATTTGCAGGCGTACCTCCCTCTTAGCCTCAACTACTGCTTTAACCACGCGATGAAAGATACGGCTAGCAGTTGTGCGGTAAACGTTAATTAGATCAGCGGCAACTGTACTGAAATGTTCCGGTACGAAACTCTCGTAGGGCACACAGCAACTGTAATTTTAGATATACAACAAAATTAAGACAAGAATTCAGCTGTAAGTGATCTCCAAGTAGATTTAGAAGGAAAGTAAAGGATTCCTTCCTAAGACCAAAAACGTTCCTGAAACTCGCCTTGTTCACATTACATGGCTATCGCCTTTCACGCACTGTAGGCCTACGCACTATTAAATTTCCCATCGTTTACTGCGTCGAGATCGTCAATATAATCTAAGTAATCCATAAACACGTTTGAAATGTTTTTCCTCTCATATACGGCACGATATTATCATTAGTCAACAAGTCTAAACTTAGCTTACTCCATGCACGACGTGAGAGTAAATTCTAACCTATATTCGTACGTTATTTACTTCTTTAGTAATGTACTACAAGATGGTGCTCTTCAACATTTTACTCTTGTAGTAATTTAGTTCAGGAGTATCTGAAAGGACTAAAATACTTCGGAAGTAATTTACTCTCGTGTGGAAGTCGCCGAATGCTGACTTCAAGAGTACTTTACTACGGAAGTAGAACTTACTCTTGGTTGGTGCACGCCACCCTAAAGTACTAAACAACGGTTTTCTTTATTAAGAAAGTAATTTCCGATATCTACTGCGTTTCTAAAAGGTTACCCCAGTATATTGACAAACACCGAATGCCTCTTGAGTTGAGTGCATTAAATTATGTATGGTAACTGTTATTATCCATTCATATGGTATTTCTTTGGGTTCTAAGGCAAAAGTATTCTGCACATATGCAACAAGAGTGATGTTCTTAGCTACTCTTAACTAGTTTATTGATAACCCATGCAGCTATATAGTACAAAGTGGTGGTAGTGATTATTGTTTTAAGGGGAACTACAACTGGACAACCATCCTCTATAAACACTAATCAGAAGAAAACAAATGGAAGGGGACCAACACTTCGAAAAATGAAGGTATCGGCAAAAGAAAGATGATGGCCACAAAGTGCGTGGAAATGAAAAACTTCCTAGGCTTCGAATGCACTAATGCCGTCGCGGTCGGAAAAGAACAAGTGTTGACCAGGGGAGGTCGGAAGGGCTAGAGTAGCGAAAGCCATATCAAGACTCAGCTAAGGGCCTCGTAATCACAACCCAAAATATATTTTCCCCCTTGGGTGGGGCAATAGAACAACACCCACGGTCTCCCCTGCCTGTCATAAGAGGTGACTGAAAGGGGCGTCAGGCGCTCCTAACTATGGAGCGTGGGTTGTCGACCACGGGGCTCTTAGCCGAGTCCTAATATTCATGCATATAATAATAATAATAATAATAATAATAATAATAATAATAGTAATAATAATAATAATAATAATAATAATAATAATAATAATAATAATAATAATAATAATAATAATAATAATAGTTAAGAAAATTAAAGCCATTGGTAGACACGATTCCATCAGAAATAGAAATTCAATTGATATTAAGTTGAGTTAACCTAGGTTAGGCTATTTCAGGGATCACATTAGGATATTATGTTAGGCTACAGTACATTAAATTACAGTAGTTGGTTAGTGCGAGTGAAGCGAGTGTTGTGATCTTTAAGTATTTGTCCAGCCATATAATGTACTCTATAGAGCATTTAAGATTAATGAAATTTAGCTGTAAATAATAACTACAGTAAAGTATAAGACTGCTATTATCAATAAAGTTGTTGTAATGATGGCCAGCTGAACATAAATTGTTGGTTTGAAGTGATAGGCTTATTCTTTGTTGTGATTATAATTGGTAAATGAACAGGAACAAGCATTTCAAATATCTGTGAAACATTTCTACGGTGCATGTAGGGTTAGAATGATACTGTCTGTAGTTTGTATGAAAAGGAATGGAATGAAATGGCGTTTGGCTTTTAGTGCCAGAAGCGTCTGAGGACAAGTTCGGCTCGCCAGGTGCAGGTCTTTTGATCTGACTCCCGTAGGCAATCTGAGGATGAAATGAAGATGGAGACGACACATACACTCAGCCCCCGTGCCAGCGAAATTGACCAATTATGGTTAAAATTCCTGAACCTGCGGGGAATCGAACCTGAGACCCCTGTGACCAAAGGCCAGCACACTAACCATTTAGCCATGGAGCCGGATACATGAAAAGGAAATTTTCATAAACATCAATACTACTATTATACACTTCCTGTTACTTTTCTTGCTTGTTTTGAAAGACAATTCTCTTTCTTTGGGAGGTTTCCTATTATATGTCAAAGAATTAGGTGGATTAGGGACGTTGAAAATTGTTGGGATGGAATTCCACTGGAGTAGTTTCCGTCCATCTGCCCTCTTTAGTTCAAATTGCGATTCTTCAAAATGATGCTAAAAGAAAATACATAAGACCTATAAATATAAAACATCGTCCATATAAACATACTATTATTCAGGAATAATACGAATGTATAACTTCACTAACCTAGCACAAGACGAATTACTGTATCTGTAGGTTGACATTTGTCACGCCTACAGTTTTGTACCCACTGAGCTCTCCTCTGCTTATCTCTCGGGACACGAAACACTAATTCCGTCAGTTGTCTTATTTAGACATTTGGTGCGGTGCAGTATCCCGTTTTCCTTCAAAATACCCGTAATAACTCGCATCATTACATCGGGCACGCCCACATAACAACGATATTTGAGACCCAATATGGCCGCCACCGCAAAGGATTGTGGTAGCGTGACCAGACCTCCCTAGACAGACCTTGAGTGCAGAGTTCCACTTAAGCACCACTACGAGCGCTATTGTGAGTCAGTGCAGAGTTCCACTTAAGCACCACTACGAGCGCTATTGTGAGTCAATGCAGAGTTTCACTTAAGCACCACCACGAGCGCTATTGTGAGTCAGTGCAGAGTTCCACTTAAGCACCACTACGAGCGCTATTGTGAGTCAATGCAGAGTTTCACTTAAGCACCACCACGAGCGCTATTGTGAGTCAGTGCAGAGTTTCACTTAAGCACCACTACGAGCGCTATTGTGAGTCAATGCAGAGTTTCACTTAAGCACCACCACGAGCGCTATTGTGAGTCAGTGCAGAGTTTCACTTAAGCACCACTACGAGCGATAATGGCAGTCAATGCAGAGTTTCACTTAAGCACCACTACGAGCGCTATTGTGAGTCAGTGCAGAGTTTCACTTAAGCACCACTACGAGCGCTATTGTGAGTCAATGCAGAGTTTCACTTAAGCACCACTACGAGCGCTATTGTCAGTCAGTGCAGAGTTTCACTTAAGCACCACTACGAGCGCTATTGTCAGTCAATGCAGAGTTTCACTTAAGCACCACTACGAGCGCTATTGTCAGTCAATGCAGAGTTTCACTTAAGCACCACCACGAGCGCTATTGTGAGTCAATGCAGAGTTTCACTTAAGCACCACTACGAGCGCTATTGTCAGTCAATGCAGAGTTTCACTTAAGCACCACCACGAGCGCTATTGTGAGTCAATGCAGAGTTTCACTTAAGCACCACTACGAGCGCTATTGTCAGTCAATGCAGAGTTTCACTTAAGCACCACTACGAATACAATTGTGAGTCAATGCAGAGTTTCACTTAAGCCCTTATAACTACATTCGGTGTGGATATAAATAAAAACTAGAAAGCGCCTGAGGGTACTGAACCAAGGAACGTATTAAAGAAAGAATTATGTAAGTAAGTTAATTTGGCTAGGATTTGAAAAAAAAAAAGAAGACGAGTAAAGAAACACGCGATTTTAGGCTTTTTTTCCGCAACTGCATTTAGGGCGAAGGTGATTTTCGTAATTTGCTGTTTACTTTGATAGAGCCATCCAAGACTCATAATGTGTAACGTTTCCGGGCCCTTTACCCCTTCAATTTTCGCCACAATTGAGGAAAATACTTAACTTTACCTTTTTCCTAGTATGGGGACCGGCACTCATATGACACTGTTGATGGTGATTCGTCCGTCGGATGGGGACGTTAATCAGCGGGTTTGAGTTTTCCTCTTGAACTTCAATTTTATCTTCCTACCTTTGAAAAAACCCTTCAAGCTTATTCGTCTTCAAATGCAATATTTTACCAAGGAAGACATTTCTAACATGTTTAATATCATTTAAGAAAGGACGATAGGGAATCTGCCACAGACCAGTGGTGATTGATTGATTGATTGATTGATTGATTGATTGATTGATTGATTGATTGATTGATTGATTGATTGATTGATTGTGTAATGTAAGCTTAGTTTCATAACACATTTTCTCCTGTTACATTTTACAACGTCTTAACTGCCGAATTTGTAAACGAGCCAAGTGGGCCGGGGTGTTTGAAGGGCGGGAAGTTCGCCAAAACCTAACAATTTATATGTACTATGTTAATGTTAATGCATTTTCTTTTTAATTGAAATTAAATAGTTACTTTTTTATAAATAAGCAATGAAAACAATAATTATCATATTAAAAAGGTTTCACATTTTTCAAATTATACTTTGGTACTGACTGAAATTTTGAACTTGTACAATTTACCACTTATCAAGACTAAATTTAATACACGAACACTTATGAATAAGATATAGGGCGACACAAAATTTGGCGATGATGAATTAATGGTTGCAAAGTTATTCACAAATAATTTTTATTTTGATATGTCGCATGGGAAATGCAACTTATGGCACAAATGTTTTTGCTACAATTTGGAATATTTAAGAAGTCTACAGACATAAACCACTGCAGATACCATTTTTCAATGTTTCATTATTGATTCAATAGGCAAAAATCTAATTTCGTGCTATTTCAGAAGCATTTTATGGTTGGCGAAGAGCTGAAAAGCAATTCAAAGTTTTAAGAAACATACCTGGACTGTAAATTACTCCCTCCTTTCACTCACAGCGCAGGCCTACTACAAGGCAAATATTCCAGCGGTATCAGTCCGAAAGTACTTTGAAGCTAATTTTGTCTGACAGAAAGAAGCGTGGGTTTGCCGCTACACTGTAAATGCGAAATTTAGAGCTTTGATTTTGACGTTAAGTAAAAGCAGATAACAGGATTTGAAAGAGGAATAATTGGGGGATATCTTAAGGTTAAAATTGAAAATTCTATATTTTGGTCAATAATTGCAACATTTAAGTCCCGACTCCCCTTAAGTAGAGTTTCATTGTACCCGTTTCTTTTTTAACTTTTCAATATTATCCTGATCATTTACAATTTTATAATATTATAATATGGATAAAAATATTAGTGTGTATTTAATGTCTGCCCTCGTGTTTTCATAGGGCATGGAACTTGCAATCATTTTCAGTAGAGTGGTAAACACATATTGTTATATTGTTATATAATTAATTATTTACCACATATTAGTAGTCAGTTCTTTACCAGACCCAACACAAATTCAGGCGCACTATTCTTACGCTGCTTGCACGGAGATCTTAGAAGATATTTCCAATCCAATACTTTCACGCAGTCTAATAATATATTACTGTACCAAAAATGTTTTTAAAAGGTCTTTAAGAATTCACTTCATAATCTAACCTTACACATGCTAGTTTTCTAGGTCATTACTCAACTAAATATCGAGGTTTATTACTCCCCTGAAGCCACTAGCATGCTAAATCCAGGCGCGAGACATTTCTCGTTCGAGTACAGAATCACTTCCTCCAAGAGAACCTATGCAGCATGTCGACAAGTGATGTGGTCGTTAATTTTATGACCGCCGCGTGCTCGGAGGTGCAGTCATTGTTGGCTTATCTCAAGACTTCGCTTCAAAAACTAACTTAGGTAATTTAGCTGTATCACAGAGATTATAGCAAGCCGTGTGTTATCGCTTCGCAGTTTCTTCCTAAGCCACCTGGATATGTAGTTAAACTTCCACTTCCTGCTGTAAACTCTTGGATCACGGTATATGACATCACGTTCTCGATCAGACTTTCCAACATTGAGAAGATAACTTTTAAGTACTCAAACCCTACTTTTTCCCACTATTTTTTAAAACGATAGTAGTTGTATTTGGAATTTTCAGGAAAGAATCTGGTATCTGTTCGTCACTAAGTAATATTTAACAACATCGCGAACTATTTTCTGACAATGAAATGCCTAGGGGTTACTGGTAGTGATGTGCGCGAATGACGCATGGAATCGCGAGAATCGGTTCCCACGACTCCGCGGTCGCACTCAATGTCGCATGCGAGGAATCGGTTCCCGATGACGTCACGAGAGTGTTCCGGTCGCACTCAATAGAGTGAGTCTTCCGTATATAAGTGGAGTAAATTCTAACGTGTAATATTTACTATTTCTTTTGTATACAGTGAAATGTGTAACTGGTTGTCGTGAATGAATTATGCCACATAATGAAATAACAATTTACCCTGGTAGTCTGGAAATCACATTACAAATTTCGACACTGGGTGTAGCAATCGGCATTGTTATTATGCTCATACTGTATTTTCCTAATGTGGTTTTCAATTATCGCTAGTATAAACGTACAAAATATGTGGAATTAAGTCACATTTTTAATAAGTATACAACTTGTTTCCTAACATACTGGCTTCCGTTGCATTTAATTTGCAATGAACATACCGTGCCACTGTCGGGGTCACTGGCTGAATGGTCAGCGCTGAGGCCTTCGGTTCAGAGGGTCCCGGGTTCGATTCCCGGCAGAGTGGAGGATTTTAATCGCCTCCAATTAGTTCTCTTGGCCCAGGGACTGGGTGTTTGTGTTTGTCCCAACATTTTCCTCTTCATATTCAGACAGCACTACCATCCACCGCAGGAACACGCAATAGTGATTATATCCCTCCACATAGGGTTGGCGTCACGAAAGGCATCCGGTTGTAAAACAGGGCCAAATCAACATGCGCGATACAGTTCGCACCCGCGACCCCATAGGTGTGGGAAAAGTTGTAGAAAAATAAGAACATTTCATACTACTACTAAATATTATTATGAGAAACTCTCAGAATTACTATTTATTTTTTATTTTTTTCATCACTGCTTAACATTAGTTAAGGTTGTCTCCTTAGTACAATTGTATTTTGTAGAAAGAGTACTGTTATATTATGTCATAATCCCCGTACAAGTTTTGATTTAATACAATTTGAATAGTTTCAAACAGAGGATCATAGTTTCTGATGAAACTACAGTCGCATTAGAGTATATAACTCCAGGAAACTACAATAAAAGCAGGCATGGCTTGTAAACAGACCTGGTTTTAAACCAAAACGAACTCACATTACAGAACACATTCGTGCTGCACGTGTTTACGTATCTGCATCATAGATGGTGCTACTAGTTCCTCGGAATTGATTCCGGAATCGGGTACCCGATTCCCCAGGCATATGGAATCGATTCTTCGCGATTCCAGTCGCAACCCATCACTAGTTACTGGTATCAATATTAATTAAGACATAATTTTCTTCCTATGCTTCACATTTATTTCTCATGCTTCGTTCATTTTTTAATGTCGGATTAGGTAAAAAACGAAATGTTTAGTTTAGTTTTTGTCTGTTTACATCAGGGTAAAACGGCTTAACAGAGTTTCTTGCAACTCATAACATCTGTTTTGCGTCACTTCATGCTTCAGACCACGGCCAACTCGATAGATAGTTCAAGGTGGCTGTGTTTAGACCTATTTATGGCAGATGGTAGTCTCTCATAAAGTGTATCTGCTTGTTCCATCCCCACACAAAATCCACTGAATATATTTTTATGAAAATTTGTAATTATTGTAAACCTGGCATAAATTCACTATGAGGATACATTTTGTTCCCAAATTCAAATTTGAGCAGCGCGTTACAGGGAAACGAAAGTGAATATACAACGAGCGCTTTGTGCTGCCTGAAACTCGGTTGTTTCACGAGCCTCTAGATGAGTTGCGTATAGCAGAATTAACACCCAACCCAAATAGAGTATTGAAAGCGGGTTGAGCTCGACAAAGGGAATTTACAAAAAAAAAAAAAAAAAAAAATAGAATTCTCTCTCGCAGTCAGTAGCACGTAGGCATCAGAGAGAAGCTTGCCTATTACGAAATAAAGAAACCACATTTTTTGTTGCGAAATTCAAAAGATCATAATTAGGTTTCACGTTCTTGGCCATCCATCAATGGCTCCTAATTTCAGATGGCAACCAGCCATAATACATAGCCTGCACGGTTGCTAGGTAACGATACATTAGATCACAGCCTGCACGGTTGCTTGGTAACAATACCTTACATCACTGCCTGCACGGTTGCTAGGTAACATTGTCTGACCATCCATCCGTACCTTACATCACAGCCTGCACGGTTGCTAGGTAACGATACTTTACATCACAGCCTGCACGGTTGCTAGGTAACAATACCTTACATCACAGCCTGCACGGTTGCTAGGTAACAATGCATTACATCACAGCCTGCACGGTTGCTAGGTAACGATACCTTACATCAGAGCCTGCACGGTTGCTAGGTAACGATACCTTACATCACAGCCTGCACGGTTGCTAGGTAACAATACCTTACATCAGAGCCTGCACGGTTGCTAGGTAACGATACCTTACATCACAGCCTGCACTGTTGCTAGGTAACGATACCTTACATCACAGCCTGCACGGTTGCTAGGTAACGATACCGTACATCACAGCCTGCACGGTTGCTAGGTAACGATACCTTACATCAGAGCCTGCACTATTGCTAGGTAACGATACCTTACATCAGAGCCTGCACGGTTGCTAGGTAACATTGTCTGACCATCCATCCGTACCTTACATCACAGCCTGCACTGTTGCTAGGTAACGACACCTTACATCGCAGCCTGCACGGTTGCTAGGTAACATTGTCTGACCATCCATCCGTACCTTACATCACAACCTGCACTGTTGCTAGGTAACATTGTCTGACCATCCATCCATACCTTACATCACAGCCTACACGGTTGCTAGGTAACATTGTCTGACCATCCATCCGTACCTTACATCACAACCTGCACTGTTGCTAGGTAACATTGTCTGACCATCCATCCATACCTTACATCACAGCCTACACGGTTGCTAGGTAACATTGTCTGACCATCCATCCGTACCTTACATCACAGCCTGCACGGTTGCTAGGTAACATTGTCTGACCATCCATCCATACCTTACATCACAGCCTGCACTGTTGCTAGGTAACGATACCTTACATCACAGCCTGCACTGTTGCTAGGTAACGATACCTTACATCACAGCCTGCACGGTTGCTAGGTAACATTGTCTGACCATCCATCCATACCTTACATCACAGCCTGCACTGTTGCTAGGTAACGATACCTTACATCACAGCCTGCACGGTTGCTAGGTAACATTGTCTGACCATCCATCCGTACCTTACATCACAGCCTGCATGGTTGCTATGGTTACACCCACGTCACACATGTTGTCGCGTCACGTTACACAAATTTTCGAATGAATCTCAGTCATGAGACATATTTATGCCAATACTAATGACGTAACAAAAACAAATATATCTCGACAAGAACTGTTGAAAGACTTTCTCCTAGGCTTGCACATGGTAGTTAAAATGCCATGATATAGTTTCGCCAAACACAGAAATATTTCATCATTAAATGAAATGCGCTCCATGTCGCATTGAGACGCGATTTAGATAAATTTGCAATGTTCAGATTACCTCTTTTTAAGTTATTGTTATGTGTACTGAGAATGTATTGTGTCACATGTATGGACTTTGGTGAATATGTATTATGAATTGAATCGTAAAGCGTCATAATGTAAACAAATATCGTAATTGTAAACTGTTTTGAAAATAACTTTCGCCAGTATTGCATACAGTGAGAGGACGTTTGTGTACGAGTTTTCCTTATTTCTTGAGTAATAAGGAAACTGTGTACTTAGTTTTCTTTGATCCTGTTTCACTCCCAGTAAAGTCGTGAGTTCGTGGTTGGGAAGTGATATTATACACGGCCGACAGTCTCGGCAAATACAGCCAGTTTCTACTTTAGTATTAATGTTTCTGCGGTTTTCCAGAAGAAGAAGAAGAACGCGCACGTTGAAATGACGAATATACAATAAGTGGAATATGCTGTACATGTAAGCTGCTTTACTCCCCAAGGAATTACTTTTGACCTGCTAACATACTGACTTGTCCTTGTCAAGTACTGTCGAGGTGTTTATTTCCTAACGTTGGCAGTAATGCATTGCCATTTCTCAGCCATCTGTCTCCATATGACTGACGCGTATCTTTCCCACAGGATTCCTAACTAGGCGAGTTGCATATTGAACATTCCATGCCAAGTCCGACAAAACACTGCCAAAAAAATTGTTTTTTAAACATTTCGAATATTTTAGAATAGATGTAGCAAAGTATCAAGCTTACGTAAAAAAAAATCCAATTGAAATGGCACTCACAGAAAGAGTCGTTAAAATTATCGCATAATACAATATTTCGTAACTTCCGAGGCTCATATTTTACTTACCCTAAGAGGTGGAAAATTGAATGAGGTTTGGTTTTCAGACATAATGATATAATATACGCTTTTTGAATACTGTATAAATGTAGACAATTTTTTGGGATAATCCTTACAACGTTAATTTTATTTATTAATGCAAAATGAAAAAAAAGTCGAGTGAAAATAGAATGATCACAAATAATATGTCTTCTGTCAGTCATGGCCATCCATCAACGGTTGCTAGGTACCTTGCATTATACATTTGAAATGACCGCCTGCCAGTGATATCAAATGTATGGGGCCGTGGATTATATAATTACTATTCTAATGAAGATTGTTGAACAGAGAAGGCTGATACTGTGGGGAAATAAGAATCTCCAACTACATATTTAGTTTGCTGCCCAATTTCACGTAGCACGCAAGTAGGCTCCGCTGCTGTTGGAAGCTTGTTCCCGCAGAGGATATTGCTCTCGTGTGTTGCGGCTTCCTCCATTTCCTAGGCTATAAGGCGTTTTGCGGCTTAATTACCGCAACGTAACTGTGGGCGGGGGGAAATTACTCTATCACAACTGATTATCAAAACTCGTTCGCCGAGGAGCAGACGGAAGGGAAAATCAATAAGAATCGCTACATTTTTACTTAGCTTCATAAATAACAAGCAGATCGTAGGCATCGTTCGAGACCATGTCACTGGCTTCTGTTTCAACCGCGCGAATTGTTCACGTATAACTGTAAAGAATAAGAATAAGAATAAAGGTCAGATATTACAACACTGTATGTACAGCGCCAATCTCAATCTAGTTGCTTAGTATCCAGTAATCGGGAGATCGTGGGTTCGAGCCCCACTGTCGCCAGCCCTGAAGATGGTTTTCCGTGGTTTCCCATTTTCACACCAGGCAAATGCCGGGGCTGTACCTTAATTAAGGCCACGGCCGCTTCCTTCCACTTCCTAGGCCTTTCCCGTCCCATCGTCGCCATAAGACATATCTGTGTCGGTGCGACGTAAAGCAAATAGAAAAAAAAAATCTAGTTGCCTGTGTCGTGTCTGGGCGAGTGGATAGTTGGTGAGCAGTGAATCATAGTCTCAGCTAGTCTGCGATAAGCTTCCTTACAGCGTAAAAACAGTAGTAACTGATGGGTATATTGCAATTCACGGCTTCTGAATTGAGTGTCGAACAGCGTATTTTCATGTACTGTAGACTTGTATATGTAATTCACACCCATACTTTGAAAATTGAAGAGGCTGGATTGCAAAGTGAATGGGAATATTATCACACAGTAGAGGTAGATTACTTTCTGCGCATAAAATGAGTTTCGTATGTGGGCGAGTCCATCTGAGAGGGGAACAATGTTCACGTCTGCTCTTCGTAGAGCTGGACAACGCCCTACTGCCCTCCTCCACGCAAGACAAATCACGAGCCAACCCAAGTGAAGATCGCGCAATGTTCCCTGCCACGGGGGATGTTTCCGCTAAGGCAGTAGTGAAGTGCTCTAGCAGCAGGATAATACTCCTCACAGTGTTCCAATTACACTCACGACAGCCACTGACTCAGTCCACAGAAGTATAGACAGTATTCCGTTCCGTACGCTGACTGACGGCAGCCAACAGCAATTCCTCGTTGAGACCTCGGTAGGACAGTGGCCCGGCCACCGAACCCAGTCCAACTCAGACTCCAACACTGACCGACTGTCCGCGGCTAGCCTCTCCTTTATAGCTCGGTGATGTGTATCGGAACATTCTAGTTGGATCTCTCAGAAACTCTCGGGGAAACCAGCCAAAGAGAACAATGCAAGGAAGTGTCGGTCCCGCTCTACTGGCCGCCTGAGGGATGAGTCACTAGCCCCTTCCACGAAGTACCGGAACGGACTGGCACGTAACAATATTCGAGCAATGACTCTGTATGTCTGCGCTGCTCTTCTTATCCGGGCGCTTTGGCGACAATACCACCGCATAGTGCTACATTCCAATAAGATCTTCTTCTTCTTCTTCGTGGCCCCTTTTCCCCAGTCGGTATGTGTGTATTAACTTTGTTCAAGAAACACGATCACTAATACAAAAGTGAACATCCTTCCGCTCCTTATTAAATTCTACATCCCCGAATTACAAAACCGTGAAAAGAATATTGAGCGATCCGTTGGTTCCAACTGTTTCCTTTTGAGAATAAGTTTGTTCGTCTTTAAACGAAGCATCCATCGTGTGGAGCTCGGATTATCTTTGTGAAAGGCAATCTAGCAACCGGAATAACAATCTGAGGAGGCAAGTGATGAAAAGAGATAAGTTTCTCACGTTCTAAATTAAATTCAGAGAATTGCTTTCCTCTTTTCACGGCGCAGTTGAGCGCGAGACAGCCATCCTCTTGAGGAACAAACGAAGCTGATTGCGCGCTCTTGTAGAGTATCGGGGGCTTTGGAATGGAGGTACATCGTCAAGTTTCGTACAGGACGGGAGCTTTCTCTCTCATTTCTCGTGTGTAACCCCTCTGGTTGCCAGGAAAAGAAATAACAAAATAAATTAGCGCACGGGTAACAATTTACGAAAGAACAATCATGAATATGACTTCTGGCTGGGGGTCACCCGAAAATTTGTGTAACGTACCGCGACAAAATGTGTGGCGCAAGTGACGTCACATTAGGCCGCGGCTACACTCGATATAACGTTGTCAGAGTTTCATTTACTGAAAGACATATTCATGATCATTGCCTTTTCGCGAAGGCAAACGTTTCTTTTTTGTTTGACAAAGGAAAGCTCTCTGTATAACCGGGTATGATAAGAAAATCAACAAGAATTAAATAATTACATGAGTAAAAATGAACATTTTTGTTTAGCACAAACAGCATGTCACTTGTTTGTTTGTGATCAAACGGTAGCAACACTTGTTCAGTTCTTTTCAGACTGTTTAGGGGCGATATTTAATAAAGACACCCAAACAATCAGTATATTAAAATTGAATTTACCAAAAAGTAGGGTAAGGATAACATGATGGCAAACATAGTTGGCAGTCACATGAACTTTAGGGAAAAATTGAAGAATATGTATGGGTATGCCTTTGCTGGCAGGATGTAGTATTTACAGTGCTCTATGGCCTGTCTCAGTCTCATCCTTGGCTTCCACAATATGAAAGTGACTGAGGTATGAGCGATGCTGGTAATGCAGCCAGTCCCTGCTGTGAATGGTGTGAAAATATCGCTCATAGGGTCGGTTGGTGCATGCATTTCAGTGGGCATGGCAGACTGATATGTAATAGTAACTTCGGACTCGGTGAGGAAAACAACAGGAAACTACCTCACTCCTCATTTCCCTAGTACGCCTCTTCAGTGACACCTAGGCTGTGACAGCTGTTGGTGGAGCTGTTGCCTTTGGGCTGAATACCTAACATACATGTATGGGTACAGTACTTAAAGGCAGAAACAGGCTCCAGGAAGGATATTCCAGGGATCATTTATGAACAAGGACTTACAGAAGGCAGAAATATTCAGTCAGCAGTATGTAAAGGTGGTTGGATATAAAGAAAAACCCCCAGGCAGAGGAGGTGTCTTATACTAACGCAGTACTGAAATTTATCTATGATAACAAACACATTTAAAACAAGATACAAACTTTGACAGCCAGAAGAGCAGATGGAATGTATAACATTTCTGGGCATATATTAAATTCTATACCTTGGGATATAGTGCCATATCTGAAATACTTATTTAATTACCGTTTGCATGAAGGAGCGATACCAAATGAATGGAGAGTTGCTGTAGTACAAGGGAAAGCGTGATACACACAAAGCGTATAATTACGGGCAACTCAGCTTCTCTCATGATACGAGACCCGTTTACGAAATTACTAACTGGTTTGATAAAAGGCAGTTCGGGTTTCACAAAGGTTATTCTAGTGAGGTTCAACTTGTAGGATTCCAGCAAGAGATATTCAATATTTTAGACTCACGAGGTCAAATGGACTGTATCGCTATTGAACTATCCACGGCTTTTGATAGGTTAGATTATGGGAGATTATTGTAAAACATATTATGACTATTCCACTAGACAAAAAAATGATTGAATGTTTGGCTATATTTCTTCAAAGTAGAACTCAGAGAATTAAAGTAGGCGAAGTTATATCCGATCCTGTAACGATTAAGAGGAGGTCAGAGCAGTATTGTTGGACCTTAAAGTTTTCTTATATATAGCACTCCCACTGGCCATGATGGTTAAGGCGTTGAAGTCTCGATTCCTATTGATCGAAAACATTTTCACCATCAGAATGTTGGCCGGCAGAGTACGGGAGGTGGTGGTGATCACTGGGTTAAATTCCAAACCTCTCCGCAGTGAGGACACGGTGATTCGTTAAGCCTTGAGCAGACCCCTCGATGCTATTCGACAGGAGTAAGAGCCCATCACAAGTCCCCGCAAGAAACAACATGCTGCATACGGTCTGTGGTACCTCCTGGGGAGCCTCTGCTGACTGTCTACGCTTCTCTACTCGGCTGCTGAGTACTGTCCTCCTGTCTGGTTGAAGAGGGTACGTGGGAAGAAGGTGGACACAAAATTGAACGATACAATGCGTTGCATTACTGGTACCATCAAATGAACTCCAGAAGGGAAGCTAAGAAAATCTTTGCATCACCCTCTTTGCCAATGCACCAAGAATTCTGTCATCCGTCACTGCAGCGACTGCAGTCAAGAAGACCAGTAAGTGTCACTGCAGGGCAACTCATTGCAGATAGATTTGACCTAACTGAAAGCTAGAAGCGTGAGTGGTCAACAAAAACATTGGGAACAAGTGCCCACCATCTTGATCCCACAAAGAAGCGAAACGGTTTTGACCTACCGAGAAACCTCTGATGCCGTATCAACAGATTAAGGACTGGACATGGTTGTTGCAACACCAATGTGCGGTTGTAACCTGGAAGAACAGACGGTTGAGCACCTGGTCCAACGCTGTCCTCTTCATTCGTACCCTGGCACTCCTGACGATTTGTTCGCTTTCACACCCGGTTTAACTGAATCGCTGAGAAGGATGGACTTTAAAGGTTGAGTTTGCCTTGTGTATAAAGTCACCATACGATAATCTATGTGCTGGCACCGAGTTTTATCCTCTCCCTTCCTACTATCATAAATCACGTCATTCGTTTCATCGCATTAACTCCTGTAATATTGATGTCAGGAAGGGCATCCGATCATAAAAACCCGCCACGACAGATTCATGTCACCTCACCTACCCCAGCCCGTAGAGAAACGGGACAAACAAACAAACAAACAAACAAACAAACAAACAAACAAACAAACAAACAAACATCTGTTTTCTTATATACCGTAAGCAAAGAAGTGGAATGAGTTAGAGGATTGTGAGACACAGGCTCTGGTATGATGGGCTGTATGTCTCACCAAGATGGAGTAGAAGTTCCGTATGGGGATCACTGCAAGTATCGAGGTGTTATTATCTTCATTAGCGTAATCACATTAACAAGATTGAAAAAAAAATAACATGGTTGTGAGGATATTTAGGAGAGGGCACAAGTCTCTGGTAAGACCGCAGGATTCCTGGTAAAGTTCCCAAGGAAAGCAGCACCATTTGTTCTCGGTGATTTCCAACAAAAGGGGCTGCCTGGCCGAGCCGGTAAAGGCGTGCTCGGTTCGCTTGGAAGGACGTGGGTTCGAATCCCCGTCAAGAAGTCGCAAATTTTAAGAAATAAGATCTCCACTTCCGGAGGTGCGTATGGCCCTCAGGTTCACTCAGCCTACACCAAAAATGAGTACCAGGTGAATTCCTGGGGGCAAAGGCGGCCAGGCGTAGAGCTAACCACTCTACCCCATCAAGTGCCGAGGTTATGGAGCCTTTACCCTCCACCCCTCCAAGGACCTCCATGGACTCTACGGAGATGACTTTGCTTTGCTTTTCATTTCCAACAAAAGGGTAGTGTTACGAAAATGTTGCAAACTTTGGCCAGGGAAGACGTGGGGGTAAGGAGACGAGCTGCTCGATTAAGCGGTATGTTCCGAACTGTCAGAGGAGAGATGACGTGGAATGACATAAGGATGAGCGGAACTTTCATAAGTACGAAATATAATAACATTAAGATAACATATGGAATGCCTTTGCTGGCAGGATGTAGTGTTTACAGTGCACTATGTCTTCTGGTATGGGCTATATCAAATTTGTTACTTTCATTGGCCTGTCTCTGTCTCATCCATGGCTTTGACAATATGAAAGTGACTGAGGTATGAGCGATTCTAGTAATACCGTTCCTTATGCAGCCAGTCCCTGTTATGAATGGTGTGAAAATATCGCTCGTAGGATTGGTGGGCTTGGCAGACTGATATGTAATAGCAAGCACCGGGAAACTACCTCACTCCTCATTTCCCTAGTACATCTCTTCAGTGACACCTAGGCTATCTATGACAGCTGTTGGTGGAGCTGTAGAGGATCAAACCAGCCTTCGGGCTGAATACCTAACATACAACGTCTGGATTCAAGACGACAAATTACCGCATAAGATGAGGACTAATCGATACATTTCCAAGTTGTTTGAAATGTTTTATACAAGATTAGATGAGCAACTGAGTGGTAATCTGCCACCTGGGCAACAGTTCTAAATCACGACCGATTGATCGAGTAATCTGAAGATAGCATAACCTATGGGTGATGGTGATTTGTGTTCGAGGAAGTACAACCACGTAACCATTCTCCATAACGTATGAACCAACAACAAAATACAGTCCTCATTCTATTATAAACAATACACACGGAGCCACATAACGATGTCCTTTGGTTCCTACAATGAATACATACGATTTGTTAGTTTGCTAGGAAGTTTACTGAAGGGATATTGTATAGTTTAACTAATACTTATAGTGTGAAATATCCACACACGTTCTTCTCCACATATCATTAAAATTGTCAACATTGCACGTTACTTTAAGGGTGACTTTCACTAGCCTAAGTTCAGACAAGTTGACACGATTTGACAGATACATTTCGTGTTAGACTGTACTGAAGATGCATTTCGTTGCTTAAACTCGAATTAACGTTTCATGCAACTGGGCCTTACTAGATTGTTCGCTTTAACGATGGGCAGAAGATGTTTTTCCTCCCACTCCCGGTCACTTGTTCCACTCTTTCTTGACGTATGTGACCTGGTCGCGCGGGAGACACAAGGCCTCTATTGATTTATTCATACAAGTGGAGCTGCTTCAGCAAAGAGAAGTGATTAG
The DNA here is from genome assembly GCF_040414725.1 of Anabrus simplex. Classification (NCBI taxonomy): domain Eukaryota; kingdom Metazoa; phylum Arthropoda; class Insecta; order Orthoptera; family Tettigoniidae; genus Anabrus; species Anabrus simplex. The sequence goes on along the minus strand of NC_090279.1, from coordinate 218,616,852 downwards.
CTCCGGAGCCACTACAGTATATTATATGGCTAGATCTCGTCATTCTGTCATATTTACTTTGGACGTTTCTGTTTTAATCCTCTGTGTGAGGGGGCAGTAGAAAAACACCCACAGTATCCCCTGCCTGTCGTAAAGGGCTCTAGGGGTTCTTAACTTGAGAGCGTCGATTGTGACCGCGGGGCACTTAGCTGAGTCTTCGCATTGCTTCCACTTACTTGTGCCAGGCTCCTCACTTTTTCTCCAGCCTATCCGACCTCCCTTTGTGAACTCTTGTTCTTCTCCCCACACCCACGGTATTAGGGTCCTAGGCCTAAGGAGTCTTTCATGTTCACGCCCTTCATGGCCCTTGCCATCCTTTGGCCGATCCCTTCCATTCCTTCTCTCTGAATAGTTACATACAGTAGAGGATGGTTGTACTTCCTCTTAAAATAATAATCACCATCATAGTTGACTGAATGGTCAGCGTTGAGGCCTTCGGTTCAGAGGGTTTCCCGGCTGGGTCGGCTTCTAAATAATTATTCTGCATCGGAGACTGGTTGTTTGGGTTTGTCCCAAAATTCTCCTCTAAATACGGCACACTACCAACCAGCACAGCGGTACGCAATAGAGATTACATCGCTCCATATGGGGTTGGCGTCAGGAAAAGCATTCGGTCGTAAAACAGGGCCGCGGCGCGACAGATGTGAAAAAAAAGTTTGGTATCATTCAAGACAAAATCCCCCTGTGCCTGGGGCGGTAGAATAACACCTACGGAATCCCCTGCCTGTCGTAAGAGGCGAATAAATGGGGCTCCAGGGACTCTGAACTTTGGAGCGTGGATTGGCTACCACGGGGCCCTTAGCTGAGTCTTCGCATTGCTTCCACTTACTTGTACCAGGCTTCTCACTTTCATCTGTCCTGTCCGACCTCCCTTGGTCAACTCTTGTTCTTTTCAGACCCCGACGATATTACGTATGGAGGCCTCGGGAGTCTTTCACTTTTCACACCCTTCGTGGCCCTTGTCTTCCTTTCGTCGATACCTTCATTTTTCTAAATGTCGGACCCCTTCCATTTTCTCTCTCTGATTAGTGTTATATAGAGGATGGTTGCCCAGTTGTACTTCCTCTTAAAACAATAATCACCACCACCACCACTAACGGTTTATATTGATGATATGTATGTATGTATGTATGTATGTATGTATGTATGTATGTATGTATGTATGTATGTATGTATGTAAGTATGGAGCTGGAATAATACAACAGTTTGGACTGGCTACCATCAGTAGGGGGGACTAAACCTGACACCTCAATACTTTCGAAGTGATATTTTCCCCATCATTTTATTTTGGTTAACGACTTTTAAAATTTCAATTAATTTACCACTTACTTTACAAATAAATTGTATCTTGAATTTCTCATCTCTAATCCTCGATGTCGTGTCGGGCGGAGGGGGTGCCTGTAAAGGCGTCCTACGGGGTGCTTATACGTGTGTTTAATTTTAAGACTCTCGTCGGAAAAAAATGATGTCTTTGAGAGTACAAGAGAGGTAACAAAGTTCTTGTAGTAGAACTGAACAAGTTATCTTCATTACTTAATGTTTCTCGGATCCTGCTTCTCTGTGATGTATATCAATTATAGCTCATTCCACGTTAAGAAGACTGTACTGCTCTTACAAGGAGTGAACACACCCATACTTCCTCGTGATTAACGGATATTATACTCTACTTTGTAATGTATTATGAAAGATAGATAAAAAATGAGGCATTTTTGCCCGCTGGTTATTTAAATAAATACATAACATCTTATTTTTCACAAATGCATTTGCAGGAAGGAACCACAATGAGAACAGCCATCGCTTGGTTGGCTTCCTTCATTTTCCTTCTTCTGTGCTGCTCTGGTACAAGCCTCGCTCTGTGAACCGCTGGCAGCTCACTTCTGTAGTGAAATCATCTACAGTATTTATTTGTTGCGTCGATTTTCTAGCCTTTATTGCCTGGAGACATACTAAATGCATCTCTCACCTCTCCACCCCATCTAATTTCTCCCCCAATTTGCTGTACACTTCAGTGTAGACGTTTTTTTTATGTGCCGTAGTTTGCCTCTGATTCTGTACAAACCAAAAATAGCCTCTGTAACCCCTCTGTTCCCTTTAGTTCATAAAAATTGTGTGTAGCTTAATTTCTTCCGCTTTTTGTCTTCAACTTAAATACTGAGTTTCACAAATTTATGTGCCGCCGTTTTCCCGTGATGGTGTCGAGCAAAGCCGTTCGATATGGCAACCCTGTTGTCGTAACCCCATTCCTTTTACTCAGTTTATCTCGAACTCTCATTACTATTGACCTATCGAAGGCTTCTCGATGTTCCTTTCCTTGACCACTAAAATGAGGAATTCAACCAAGACTGAGTCGTGTGATCATAACTCTCCTCACAGTTCAACTTCATAACTTCATAAATCATAAACGCCTATCATTTATACGACTTGGCCATATCCTCATGTCGTACCGACCATCAGTACCAAACACAACAACCAGCTCAGCGTATTTATGGTTCATCACTGACTGCAGATCAGTTTTGATCTAATTCCAGAAAATGAGCTGAGATCAGATCGGCATCGTGTTGCATAACACCAATCTTGGATCAACGAATCGTAGTTTAGTTTTGATCTCAAAATAACATTTATACAACAAAAAATTCCGAGATCAATTTCGTCTCTTTATAAAATCGGCCCTTAGTCTTCTTACATCCCTAAACGCGGCACCTGAAATGATCTAGCTGTTCCGGTTTTGTATTCTCCTCGGTTCCTTCCCTGCTGACATCAGTTTGGTCTTGAAAGTACTCAATGCACCTCTTTACATGCTCCTAGATATTAGACTGCAGCCTGCTTATTACATCTGTGTAAAAGGATCTCTATAATATCAGGATTGAATCAAGTTTTACGAGCTCTGTGCGTTTAACGACCAACTGATATTTTTTACATAATAAGGTCAGTGCTTTGTCGGGAGCATCTCGTGCTATTGCCCAGAAGATACTTTTCGCCTGCTTCAAAGAGTCGAATGTTTATCTTGACTGAAGGTGCAGGTACAGTAAGGAATGTCTCGCATCACTTATTTGGTGTTCGTTTAATGTTGAACGGGAATACTAAATCAGTGCGTGACAGGCAGCGATCAAATAATTTACTACTCATTGGAGGAAAGCAGAAATTGCACCTCTCTATAAACAACGGAATAGGGAGGTATTCGCCCCAGGGGCTCTTAACTTGGGAGCGTGGGTTGGTAACCATGGGGCCCTTAGCTGAGCCCTTCCGTTTACTTGTGTCAGGCTTCTCATTTTCGTCTATCCTAACCGATCTCCCTTGGTCAACTCTTGTTCTTTTCCGACCCCGACAGAACTAGAGCATTCGAGGCCTAGGGAATCTCATTTTCACGCCCTTATTGGCCCGTGTCTTTCTTTGGCCGATACCATCATTTTTCGAACTGTCGGACCTCTTCCATTTTTACCCTCTGATTATTGTGTTGCTCAGTTTTACTTCATCTTAAAACAGTAATCTTCACCACCATCTCTCAGGTATTTCTTTAATCAATACAGTGAGAGCATTTGCACTAAGAACTAAGAAGCGCGACGTTCTTTCCCGTGTGTTGGCAGTGAGCATCATGAACTGTACACACAGTGATGCTGCAGACTCACATTTGCCTGATGTGAAAATGGTAAACCACGGAAAATCATCTTCAGTGTTTATGACAGTGGGATTCGAACCTACCATTCCTGAATGCAATCCGACAGCTTCACGACACGACCAGAACTGCGCAACCAACTCGTTGGGTATATTATTATTATTATTATTATTATTATTATTATTATTATTATTATTATTATTATTATTATTATTATTATTATTATTATTATTATTATTATTATTATTATTATTGCGTTCACCAAATCCCATGTTAGGGGAGTTCCAAATAGACCATGTAGCCACATCGAACCCTGCAGAGATTTTGAACGTTAAAGTGCAAAAGGGTGCAAACATAGATTCTGACCACTACCTTGTTAGAGTCAAGATAAGATTTATTCCAAAGTCCTTCAAGAGACCTTCACCCAAAATCAAGAAATATCGAACTGATGAACTCAAGATAAACCAAGAGATTGTTGAGAACTATAAACGAGAGCTTGAGGTCTTGGAATCTTCGAATTGGGACGAAATGGCAAGGAGGATACAAGAAGCAGCTGAAAAGACTATAATGATCGCCAAAAAGAAGAAACATCCATGGTGGAATGACGATTGTGAAGTAGCCTTACGGGAAAGGTCTAAAGCGTGGAATAAATGGTGTACTAATCACAAGAATTTCGAAGACTTCAAGGAACAACGGAAACACACAGCAAAAATTCTTCGGAATACGAAAAGAAAGTACGAGAAAGAACAGCTACACAACATAGAAGAAGATTTCAAGAGAAACAACACAAGAGATTTCTATAGAAGGTTTAAAAACAAAATCAAAAAATTCTCCCCTGGTAATCTATGTTTTAAAAGTGAACAAGGGAAACTCATTATTGGTGACAAGAAGAACTGCGAGTATCTGGCCAACTATTTCCAGAATCTTCTGAACTGTGAACCTCCCGAAGATGGATTGCTATTTGGAGAGCCTCAATTCAAGTTGAAGGATTCATTACCACCAAATAAGGAAGAAATTAGGGACATCATTAAGCAACTAAAAAACAACAAATCTCCTGGGAAAGATTCAATTACTGCAGAGTTATTCAAATTTGCAGGTGAAAATATAGTGGAAAAACTAGAGGAATTATTCGCTTTTATTTGGGAAAAAGAAGAAATACCAAGTGATTGGAAAAATGCACTCATTCATCCTTTACACAAAAAAGGGGACCAAACTAACGTCAACAACTACAGAGGTATCTCTCTTCTTCCTATAGCATACAAAATTCTATCCAAAGCATTGCAGCGGAGGCTTGAAACACATCTAGATAAACAAATTGGTGAATACAAGGCAGGGTTCAGGAAAGGGCGTTCATGTGCTGAGCAGATTTATATTCTAAAATCACTTATAAAAATAAGATCTATGAGAAATCAGAAGAGGACAATCATAACCTTCGTTGATTTCAAAAAGGCATATGATTCCATAGATCGTGGAGTGCTCATGAACGTTCTGCAGGCGATTGTATATGCCATACGATAAATAAACAATTAAATACTTACTTGGCCTATGTGTGTATTGTTTTACCTATGGGAATTAAAATGCACTAATAATAATAATAATAATAATAATAATAATAATTATTATTATTATTATTATTATTATTATTATTATTAATCGATACGGCCACCTGTGGTGGAAGAACGAGCAAGAAGAAGTCAAAGACTCAAGAATCTTTGGCGAGAGTGTAAAGAGAAGGGTATCAGTCTGCGTGACAGAAGGAAGATTGTGTAAACGTGGCCCACAGGTGGCCGTATCGATTAATAATAATAATAATAATAATAATAATAATAATAATAATAATAATAATAATAATAATAATAATAATAATAATAATAATAATTATTATTATTATTATTATTATTATTATTATTATTAGTGCATTTTAATTCCCATAGGTAAAACAATACACACATAGGCCAAGTAAGTATTTAATTGTTTATTTATCGTATGGCATATACAATCGCCTGTGAAAAATTCACTCGTTTCTCCTTTGAAACGTCTCAGTGGGCATTCTTGTGTGATGTGCTTCACAGTCGCAGCAGGATGATGACTTTTTCCCTCATTTATACAGCAGATGTGCACACGCACCATGGTTAGTCCAGATCCGGTTTAACTTGGACCATACTTTCCGAGGTTGTTCAAAGCCAGGTGCCTTCTGTGTAATCTAACTATAGAAGGCATACGCAAATCCAAATGCCAATACTTGTCAAGAATCCTACGAGATGGAGGCCAAGTAAGTAGTCAAGTCGAACTTTATAAATCATCATCATAGGCATTTATTCGTCCAACGAATATAAATATGTCTTTTGGAACATCAGTTGTGTCTTGATCCAACTCTATATTCACAATATTTATAAACAGCCTGCACTGAATGTTTCTCAAAAGTGTAATCGTAATAAATCGAGTTACGTGTCTTATCAACACTCATCACAAACGTGTACTCGTAACCGAGTAGACATTAGACAATAGCCTTGTCCATGACATGAAAATAAGCGATCTAAGCAAATGAAATGTGATGCCTGCTATTTATTGATTTTTGTTATAAAAACTACGGTATTCGGATATGTTGAAATTACGGGACTTGCAGTGGATTTCACCATAAGCGCTTCGCACGATTCTGCCATGCAGCACCAGACATAGGACGTTCGCTAGTTCGTTGCCCAGGAGTCGTTGCAGTTATCGTGGTGTAGTTCAATATATGAAATTAGAGAGTGTGCATACTGACGTTGTTTAGGGCAATGGATATCTAAGATCAAGATAGCAGTGATTAGAAAGAGAAGTAAGATATACTAGCGATTGTTTTTACGAGAGGAGAGAATTTCGTAGAAGAAAATAAATAACTAGGTTTGTATTTAGTAGTCCAGGATTTTATTAGAATATTTTTTCACTAGAGTCAGAATACCATTTATATTTTTCTAGCAAAATAAATACGAGTAGAGTTTTGGAAACAGTCAGCTTTATTCGGATTCTAGAGATTAATAAAGCGAAATAAAAACCATCAGCTAAGTAAACAATTTGTATAGAGCGCAACGGGCTCGGTCTTGCACAAACATGCTGGGGAACTAATATCCTCTCCCCCAGCGCTCAACAATGGCAGTCATTATTCAGCCCCTTCTTGTGTACAGCACTTGACGGACGGTACAATTGTTTGGGAATGTGGCTGTCTCAACATAAAGTACGGGATGTTTCACATCGCATAGCCTCTCCGGGCAGCTCGTGTCGGAGATCTGCTCGTAGTTGAGTCTGACCTTACATGCAACAGGCTCACCAATTCCATCTTTTGTGTCCGACCTCCTTTCATTAACTGATTGACTCAACAGCTGTCTTGCCACTATGATGGCGCACAAGCAAGTATTTTATTTCGGAACAGAACGCCTCCTGTCGGTAAAGCACGGAATTGTTAACCTCCAGGTATTTTAAACTTCCACGTAAAAAGCACCTAGCGACTCAAATACGTTTTTATCAGTGTTGAAAAAAGTACGATCACAAGCAGAAACCTTGGCTGAACCATAGGTGAAGTTCTGTCAGAAGCAGAGATTCTGCGACTGAATTCACGCAAATAAAGATGAGTTTGTGTTCCGCGATGTTCTGCTTTATATGGCATAGAAATCACGTACAACGCTACTGTATCGTTCAGCATATTCATTCCCCGTCCACGCTGCCAAACCGTAATTAAGACACTTGAACTTTAGAACGCAATAGCTGATTTTAACAAATCGTCGCTGCCGGGAAATATTTCCTTTGTGCAGCAATGCGTGAAAATGAGATTTTGGTACTACTGGACCGCGTTCTGACATTTCAAAGTTATAGCTGCTATTCTCCCTCCCACCAGACAGATTATTGCATTAATGCATGCTAACATTAAAGAAGTAACTTGCTGATTTACAGTTTACATGCACGAATCTGCATGCGTGTGAAATCATGTATTTATGTGCTATAATTGTAATGTGAACTATTAATTTCGTAAACAATTAAAAAATAAACGATGTAACCTAATGAAACAAATCCCCTATGAATCATTTTGCAGAAAAGTACTTTTACTGTGTGCAACATCCAACAAAGTTATATTAATTTTGTAGCGGATATTAACATTCTGCACATATCTAAACATCAAATGGAAGCTAAGAGGTAATGATAAGAAAGAATTGTTAATAATCTTGGTCATTAACTACATCCACGAAATAATGGTAGTTTTAAACCTAGGCAGCGATAATATACTGTACTCGTAAGTACAAAACTAACCGCTGTGGTCGAAAGAAAATCACGGAACGAAAATACCGACGGTAGAATAAGATATTTACAACAGGAAGAGGCAAGGGATGGCCGTGTCAATGAACCAGACAACCAAAGGAGGCTACAATGTACTTCTCATAAACTCTACTTGATTGTCATGGAAACCAACTACACCTGTCCACGGCGGCCTTGGAAGAAACTTTGTCCTGGAGGTCATGATCGTTACGGTCTGACACCATCGTTAACCAGTTCGAGTCCCGTTGGTCACCATCAGAATGTTGGCCGGCAGGGTAGCAAAGGTTGTGGTATACAATTTCTAATCACTAGATTGCGTGCCAAAAACCTCTTTGCAGTGTTCATATGGAGTGAGGGCATGTGATGCTGTTGATCCCGATTCGTCCGTCGGATGGGGACGTAAAGCTTTCAGCAGACCTCTTGGTGTTATTCGACAGGAGTAGCCTACGTGCCGATACCGGATTTCACCATCTCCCTATCTCATTATCATCCAACATCCAGACGCGCAGGTCGCCTATGGACCTGCACCAGGGGGACCGAACATGTCCTCGGACACTCCCGGCACGAAAGGAAAACAGCAAGTTCTAGCAATACAACAGCGTAGTTCCAACATGCTTCCAATACAGATGTTTCTGCAGTAGAATACAAACAAAATGTATTATAAATAGGTGAAGTGGAACTGCATTAGCTTTACCCAAAAGCTGTGACTTACAGCTTTGAACGACCACGTATATTGACGGGTCGTTTTTGATCCCTCAGATCCAGGGACGGGGAGGATATTAAATGCGGGAGCAGACACATATCACGCCGCATTGGTTTCCAATTACCACACGGCTACACTCAAATGATGAGGTCATCGCTCTGCATTCCGAGCATACAGAAATCGACATATTTTACTACCCTCTAGTAGGCCTACATCAGAATTGCAATTCTTTCCTCGATTAATGCTTACTTTCTTCAGTATTGGATGTGGTGGTGATGAATAAGTGGAAATATGACGGATAACCATCCGTCCGGTTCTTTGGTGACTGTTTAGCATACCGGACTTCGGCCATGAGTTCGATTCCACGTGAGGTTTCAGAGTTTTGCCTAGTTTGGTTAATTAATATAAACTCCTTGTCTGTCGAACATGAATTACAAAAATGTATAGAATCATTATGACCTACCTATAAAATAATACATTTAATTAACAGAATATTTATTTATTTATTTATTTGTGACTTACATTTGTGACAGTGTTAACCACTTTCAATAATAAAGCTGGATTGTACTAATTCTACAGATACCGTGGACAGGCACGCAATACTGTTGATATAAGATAAACCTATGTACTGTATATAATTTGAACGTGTAACACAACATTGTGAGAAAAATGCAATATTAACACCTATGTATCAAAAGAAAGGTTTTCATCTCAGGATAACTAGAAAAATATTAGTTATTGCATTAAGTCCTTTATAGTAATTTATTCGAACAATACGATGCTTAGGTTGTTGCAGTTAACTTAATTCGCCGGTAGATGGCTCTACGAAACTTGTCGCCGCTGACCTTTCTATGTCAGCCCGAGAGAGGGCTCTGTGAAAGTTGTCTATGCAGAACTTTCTATTTTAGTCCTATAGATGGCTCTTTGAAATCAAGTTTTCACCAGAATATTAGTTGTTCCGCCATGTTGGTTCTTATAAACAAGAAACAGAAAGAAATCCATCTCAAGTTATTCTATATCTCAAAAAGGCCTTTATTATGAAACTTATATTGGTTATTAAATGAAATCTGTATGCACTGATAAGCACGAAATTTTGCTGCGGAAATGTTAAATGGACATTTTAATTCGTGTTGCCACAATGGTTTGGTTTATTTTCCACAACCTCCAGTAAACGATGCTACATGATAATGATTTCATGAACCATATAAGGCAGTGCAATGTCCTTCTCTGCTAACCGTAGCCATATTAAGTCCTTCCTGTTTCAAGATTCAGGGGATGATTCATAGATACATTTCATATTTACTGTCTACTGAAAATTGCCAGCTTTATGTGATAGATTCAAGTCTTGCCAAAGCAATTCATTGTAAAAATTCTATAAATTGCAAAGGCTCAAAAATTCCATATGTCTAGTCACGCAGAAGTGTAAGTTTAAAGGCAAATAAAAGGCCTTCCGGAGTTCAGTATATTTTCAGTTACTTTTCTCACGCTTCCTGTATCATTAGTTTTGTGTTCGCAGCTATTGCTATATTAGTACAATTAAAATTCTTGAGCAGGTAATGCAACAAAATTGTTACGTTTACGATCTTATCGGACTCATTCAGTCCATAAAATACTGCCTACAGATTTCAATGCAAAAATACGATTTTGCAATTGGCTAATGAATAGTGTCCACGACGGTATTGTTGATCCAAACTTTCTTTTATGAGCGACGAAGCCTGGTTTCATTTGAGTGGATATGTCAATTCACAGAACAATAGAATCTGGGATACAGACAACCCGCACATTTTACAGCCGAAACCTCTGCACGATGTGAAGGTGGGTGTGTGGTGCGCTATCAGTGCCCGACGAGTTATCGGTCCGATATTTTTTCAGGACACGATTACTTCTGACCGTTATATTCACAACATTCTGGAACCACATTTTGCTGAACTCACTGAAGAAGAGAAAAGGTACGGCTATTTCCAGCAGAATAGTGCAATGGCCCATACGGCGCGTCGCTCTATGCGACGGTTACGGGAAATGTTCGATGATGATCAGATCATCAGTAAAGGATTATGGCCCCCTCGTTCGCCTGATTTAAGCACATGTGATTTTTGTCTATGGGGAAATCTTAAAGGAAAAGTTTACAGGAATAATCCTTGAACTGCAGAATAATTAAAAATTGAAATTAGAAACATTGTGCGTTCTATCGGTGTCCATGAACTACACAGTGTGTTTCGAAATGTCATTACAAGATGTGAAGCTTGCATTGCAGCTGAAGGAGATCACTTTCAGCATCGTCTGTAAATACTGGTGAGTTCAGTTTAATTTCCTAGTTTATTTATTTATTTATTTATTACTGGTGAGTTCAGTTTAATTTCCTAGTTTATTTATTTATTTGTTTATTCATTTACTTATTTGTCCAGAGCATCTATGTAGCCGGCGAGTTCAGTTTCGTTTAGTTTCTATAGGCGTAATCATGCCGCTTCTTTGAGCCGACTCTGCCTGCTTGTCATTGCGGGCGCTGCGGTCGCTGTCTCCGCTTCCCAGCGCGCCTAATCCTCGGCACTCCGCTTTGAACTTTTAAATTAATCATCCTGTATAATACTATCTAAATACCTGCGCCAAATGTTCAAGTGATATTAATTTATAATAATATTCTTATAACTGATATCAGGAAGTATAAACTACTACAGTTTTACAAATTAATTAGCGAACAATATGATCAAAGTATAAACAATTAGGATCAGGTTACAAATTGGTAAGACAATAAAAGTGATAATACTAATCATAGCAATAAGAAGTGGAATAATAATTAAGGAAGTGCATAATAGATAATTACAAAACCCATTCACACAACTCAGTTATATGCGCCCAGGAAAAAGTTTCGGCATGCAGCTTTGAATATATGAGAGAGAATCAAGTGCCGAATGTACTTTGGAATGTATTCCGAAGTCTCGATGCAGTAACTGGAAAAGAATGGTTACACGAATTCGTTCGATTTAGTGGAATTTCAAGTAGGGAACCATAACGGCTAATAATGTTATGGAATGTTTTGTTCCACAAGAACGTCCTCACATTCTACCAACTCATTTTTATAATATGCGTATCTGATTGGGCAAGCACGCGTATGGAAGTCAGGCTGATAAGTTCATAAAACATTTTCGAATTTCAGCACAGATTTTCAGCAATCATGAAATGTTTTTACACTTGTTCAAAGGATCACCCATTCATGATCATTGACAAGTTTATGCGACGTAAACAATTTTGTATATGCAGACACACATTGTGTGAATGTTATCTGGGGATGAACATGTAATAATTAACTGCCTCATTTTACAGATACATTGTAGTGATTTCATATAGTTTGTATTTCGTGTTCGAGAGACTGAAAGGAATGCATTTAATCTTAACAAATAACTTGGTTCATTTCTTTGGCTCGGGAACTGGGCGTTTGTGTTTGTTTCAATATGCATCTCGTTATACAAATACATCACAGAACAGGATTCAGGATGAGGACACGAGTTTACTTTACAACAGGAACATACAGAGCGAATATATTCCTCTACATAGGGTTGCGTCAGGAAGGGCATCCGTCCGTAAAAATAATTCAAATCCATACGACTTGCCGGCACTAAGAAATTGGAGTAAATGCCAGAAAGAACATTATTATTATTATTATTATTATTATTATTATTATTATTATTATTATTATTATTATTATTATTATTATTGTTATTATTTCTTCTTCTCTGTTAAGGTCTTCTAGGGACAATTTCAATGCTTCATCCTTTGTTGTTCCTTCTTCCTCCTCCAATACTCCTCTATCTGCTCACTATGTCACCTTTTCCTCTCCTCGAACCATGTTGAGCCTGTTTTCTTTCCCAACGGACATTGGAATCCTTCCATTTTGAACACTTTATTTCTAAAAATCTCTCTCTCTTGCTGCTTCTTCCCTTATACTGTTTCTTTCCAAACCTTTCTTGACTTCATGAATCTAGATTGTCCTTGTGCCAACGATATTTGAACATATCTTTAGTTGAACAGTTCTCATCCATTCTGTATAAATACCCAAAATATCAATCGCCTCTTCCGCATTGTATCTCTTATGTTCGGGTATATTTCATCATTACTTCTTGATTTCCAGAGTTCTGTAGTTCTTAGCGGCCCGAGTATTTTTCGTATAATTTTTCTTTCCAGTTCCACTAATTTATTCAGCTTGTAATTCAGTACTAGACATTCACTTGCGTATAGGGTTGACTTCTGTGTTGTATTTTGAGGTTTTTAGATAAACACTTTTTGTTGTGGATATTCCTAGTTATACTGTACGCTCTTTGCATCTTGTGCATTCTTTCTTCTATACTGGACTTCTCCAACTCATTTTCTTGAATTCTCCCCTCCCCCGCCCCAAATATCTAAATTTCTTTACCTTACTTATGTTTCTGTTATTAGAAGTTCTGGATCATTTTTTATTTGTCATCAATTTGTTTTTTAAGAAATTCTTAAATCTGTTTTGTTCGCTATTTCTTCTAAAAGACCGAGCTCGATAGCTGCAGTCGATTAAGTGCGGCCAGTGTCCAGTATTCGAGAGATAGTTGATTCGAACCCCATTGTCGGCAGCCCTGAAGATGGATTTCCCTGGTTTCCCATTTTCACACCAGGCAAATGCTGGGAATGTACCTTAATTAAGGCTACGGCCGCTTCCTTCCCACTCCCAGCCCTTTCCTTTCCCATCGTCGCCATAAGACCTATCTGTGTCGGTGCATTGTAAACCAACTTGTAAATCTTCCAAGACATGGCAAAATCACCTGCAAATGCTAGGCAGTTTATTTCAACACATCTGTTCTTTCTTGGCAGTGTTATTGGTGATAGCCTGTGTTCTTTCAGTTTCTGATTTCAAATTCTTACTTTTTTCTCTAGGACGCAATTGAATAGGAGTGGAGATAAACCATCATCACCTTGCCTTACACCTGTATTTATTCTGAATGGTTTGCATATGGTGTCTGTGAGGGTTTCACGGATTAGGTTAGCCAATTTGGTTTTAACTCCGAACTGTGGAATTATTGTATATAGAGTTTCCCTATCAACAGAGTCAAAAGCCTTTTTAAAATCTATAAATGTTACTACTATGTCTTTGGAGTTCATTACTCTGTAACGGATTATGGACTTCACGTTGAATATCTTTTCTAAGCAAGATCTGCCCTTTCTAAATCCGCTCTGATATTTACCCAAATTACTGTCAAGAGTCGCTTCTACCATATTCGCTAATATTGTTGAAATATCTTATAAGCCATTGCCAAAAGGCGTATACCTCTATAGTTGTTATATTATTATTATCGCCTTCCGAACCCGACGATATTGTGTTTGCAGATTTAAAGAATATTCCATATCTTAAACTTTTTGGAAAGGTCAGAGCCTACGGTTAATTTTATAAATGGTAGATAATCATGGCCAGATGTCAAATACTTCTTGCACTGTAAAGTACAAGATGTCCATGTTTATACGTGTGGAGGGAATGAACAATCTGTTGGTCTTGGCCTCCTGGAATCGTGTATCTAGATTGTGTCTCCTGTTGTCGCCATGGCAACATTGATTCCAGGGCCCCATTCATTGCTGGAGAGATTGAACCGTCCTCTGCCAGAAGAGATTAATATGATAATAGCGGGATGTGATGCTATCTAAAGGCAAATTCGTTTCGCCCACAGAGCGCGTCTGAATTTAGCGTCAGTTCTGAAACCAATTTACTCTTCTAAACAAGTTTTTGCATTCAAACTATAAATTCGCTATAAACTAGATTTTCCGATAATCATGATATTGTTTATCTATAGTGAGCTGTTTATAATTTATAAAGTTATTAATAAATTAAAATACCGGGCGAGTTGGCCGTGCGGTTAGAGGCGCGCGGCTGTGAGCTTGCATCCGGGAGATAGTGGGTTCGAATCCCACTGCAGGCAGCCCTGAAGATGGTTTTTCGTGGTTTCCCATTTTCACACCAGGCAAATGCTGGGGCTATACCTTAATTAAGGCCACGGCCGCTTCCTTCCAACTTCTAGGCCTTTCCTATCCCATCGTAGCCATAAGACCTATCTGTGTCGGTGCGACGTAAAACCATTAGCAAAAAAAAAAATTTAAAAAAATAAAGTTCACGTCATATGGTTAAGACTAATTGAAAAACCTACAACCTGTTTTCCAGTCATTGACCGGGTCAGGGATATAATGAATAAAACGTATATAGGCTGTTATTACAATGGGGTCGCCAATCCCAAGGTGATTTATTAATGAGTGATAAATGCTATGAAATGAGAATGGAGAGTGTTGCTGGAATGAGAGATGACAGGGAAAATCGGAGTACCCGGAGAAAAACCTGTCCCGCCTCCGCTTTGTCCAGCACAAATCTCACATGGAGTCACCGGGATTTGAACCACGGTATCCAGCGGTGAGAGGCCGACGCGCTGCCGTCTGAGCCACGGAGGCTGGTTAAGACTAATTACTGCTTGATATTCATTTCCATACAAAAGAAGTCACACCCAAGGAAATGCATTGATTACTGTCTTATACATCTAATGAGCCACATGCTGAAGAAATTTCTGCATATTGTAGAGGAACGCATACGATCAAAGTGCGAAATAGACATGGGGTTCAGAAATGGGTTCCGTACCCGAGAGACATTGTTAAGTGTCAAAATTCTCCTTCAGAGGTCTCGAGAACAACGCAAAGATGCATTTCCACATTTTATTGACTATGAGAAGGCTTTCGACAGAGCCAATCACGAAAAAGTGATTGAGATTCTCCAACAGAAGGTATCCGCATCATACAAAATCTTTTCTGGAATCAGCGAGCCACAGTGAAGATTGGACGAACAAGAACTTCAGAGATAAGTATCAAAAGAGGAGCACGCCAAGATTGCATACTTTCACCGCTCCTATATGCGACACCATTGAAGATCTTCAATGACTGCTCAGTGGATCAAGGCATCGTCGCTCCTATGCCAAAACCGCGAATGTGACAATGTTTTTCCTATCCTGACTGGTCACGCCTGATATGCAGTCCATCAGAACAATTTTCGTTGAGTTCACTTTACGGGTGTGTGTAAAGGAAAATGAACCTCAAATACATCATACTGTAGGAGAGGGTAAATGTGTCATGCAGTACGGTTCATTTCCCTTTACACTTGAGCATACAAAAATGAACTCAACGAAATTTGTTCTGATGAACTGCGTATGAGGCGTGACCAGTCTGTGGGTAGGAGGAACACTGTCACGTTCGTGATTTTGGCATAGGGACGACTTATGCTCTAAACATCAATACCACAGAAACCAAGCTCATGGTGTTTAACAGAAGGTGTCCCCATTTCATTAAATAATCAAAATATTGAACGAGTAAATCAGTTTGGAAGCAACGCAACAAACAATCTTGAAAAACAGATCAGTCGCCGTATTAAGATTTCCAGATCATCTTTCCAATACAGCATCTTGATGACGTTCATCGTCTCTTGTCACGAAGCAAGCGAGGAGTTGGGCCTAACAATAAACGATCAGAAAACAAACTTTAAGGTAATCAGCAAACACCCTGCACCACTGAAGTTACTACGACGCTGATTAACACAAGAATACAATCCGCATGTACAAACCGAAATATAAATTGACACGCAAGCAATGTAAATGCCTCTCCGCGGTAGCTGAAGCTATGACCTATACGAGTTATTGGACTATTTAATTACATCGATTGGTCGATCTGGTTCTCATATTTCGCATTCAGCATTCTTTTCGTGACAGAAACATTTGCTTCACCTAAAATTTTCCGATAAGTTTTATAACTCCAAGCGGTTTACCACAAGTGTGAGCGCTCAGCCATGGTGTTGTACTCACCGAGGGTTCCAGATGGCTGCGACTTTCTCAAGGAGGCTGACTTTTTCTTGCTCCAAGTGTTTATTTCTGGTGACAGTTTGCAAATGGAAGCTGTCTGCCGCTATCGCTTGATGGAAGACTCCAATAAATATTTTGACAGCGGCTATTTCCTCTGAGGAAACGAGGAGTTGAAGGGAAAGCCTTCTCTCGGCAGTCTCAAAATCGTCCAATTCATGTGCTTCCGGCGTTTTCGTTAGCAATAAGAGTATTCAGTATCAAAATGTCAAGGACTTTGATTCTTTAAAGTTCGATTCATACATCTTCGGGACATGACGGCGTCTTCAGGTAAAATAAAATATCGTCGCCTTGTAAAGAAATGATTACGGCATTGCTTCTCCGCGATCCGTGCTGGCAAAACGTATTCGGTCGCCAAGAATACTGTTAGTGCTTTCGTTATGTGTCTGCGTTTAGCAAAATTTGGGTACAATTCAGTTGCGGGACATGACAACTACTTCAATATTTTAAAAAATCAATTCATGATTTCAATTTCATTTCCTCCTGTTCTTGCAAACACATATTTTACTATCTTTCTCGTACATTTTAAGTTTCCACTTTTGTTGACTCATGTTGATAAAAAACTTATCATAATAGGAATCTTATTTCAGTGACGCACTACACTCACGGATAGCAAAATGAACTGACAATCGAATAAGTTTAGTTGGGAATTCAAAAGCATTGAAACGAGGAGGGTTGAACAGTAATTCTTGAAATAATTGAACATGTTCCTTCTTACCTTTATTTTTATTCCTTTATTTATTTTTTCGAAATAATGTCGCTTTTCGGTAATAATTTCCCATTTGATTGTAATCGTTAGGCGAAATCCGTGATAGCTGGGACCTGTGCTGATGTATAGAATTATTTCCTTACCGTAGTAGGAATTAAAAAGGAAATATGTTGTCAACAACACTGTGGTCTTCACACTGAGCATGTGCGATGTGAACGTAATTTGTGGTTTTATTTCTTATCCTAACGAACCACAAGACAATCCGTTAATTTTCGATCCAAGGCGACGGCAAAATGCCTTTTATTCTTGTCATTTGGTTATCGTTATAATTTATTGCTTCTTCTAGTCTTGTCCCATATACACAAATAATGTATCATCACTCAAGATATATACCACTCGAGAAGATGGTTTCGAGTACAAAATTTCTCGACTGCATTGTATTCGATTTAGAGCCCTGCGTGACAAAGTATGAAACCATCTGAACCCCGGCTGTATAGGCAAACCACCGAACGTTTCGGTGAAGCTGTAGTGTGAACCAAAAGCAGGGTGTGTTTGTTTTCTGACCATTCTGTCCGTATCAAATGTGTCCTTCCATTTTTAATTGGATACCCCTGATTGGGATCATAATTAGTATAATTTGAGTGTATTCCAGCTCTCTGCAAAGCGATATGCTGACATTTTAGTGGCGCGGCAGGCACGTTATATCCCAGGGCCAATTACATGGCTGGCCGGTCGCGTGTGCGCTCGCGTTTGTTTTACTATCTCTGCTGCAGCACTGCCTTCGTATTTCAACATGACCACAAATGGGATGTTGTTCATTCTGAATGAGCAGTTTGGGCTAATCACGTGCGCTCAGAGAATTACTGGACGGATGAAACGAATATTAGAAACATTTTCTCAATATAAAAGGAAATATTTCTGTTAAACCCCCATTAAGCGAGTTCAAGGAAAAGGGAGAGATTAGAATTACACTTGGAGGTATGAAATGAAATGGCTTATGGCTTCTAGTGCCGGGAGATCCCAGGACGGGTTCGGCTCGCCAGGTGCAAGTCTTTTGATTTGACTTCCGTAGGCGACCTGCGCGTCGTGATGAGGAACTTAAGGAAGTCAAGAAGATGAATAAAGTTTACTGTCATAAAGTACAATAGGAATTGATGAAATTAGACGTGATGGGATGTTAGTCAGGTACCTTCTGAGTAGATGAAAGCTGCAGCCACGCCTATCTGTACGCAAGGAAATGAAGAATTTTGACAACTATTGAGGTATTTCGTTGGTCAATATACCAGGCAAGGTGTTGACTGGCATTTTGGAAACGAGGGTGCTGTCAATGGTAGAGAGCAAGTTGGATAAAAAGCAGTGCTTTCAGTATGAGTCAAGATTCATTTGGCCTTAGTGTGATGATGATGTTTGTGGTTTAAAGGGACCTAACAGGTGGGTCATCGGCGAGGTGCAACGTAAGGAAACGATAATTTAAAGTTAAAAATGTATCAATTGACTATGATCTAAAACGAATGACCATGAATCCAAAATAATCAGTGAATGCGATTCACAATGTCTTACTGGTTGTGCAAGTAGGGACCAAAATGCAGGTCACTGGCCCCTCACAATGGTACCACTCACAGACAACACAGACCCAAGAGGTTCCTCACATAGTGATACTGATCACAAGTCACGTATATTCATGGTGTTCCTCACGCATTGATACTAGTGATAGGCAGTGTAGACCTACGGTGTACCACACATTATGGCACCACCCACACACCCATGAGGTTCTTCATATAATGGTACTACTCCTCCCTCGATGATGCTAATGACAGACCCAGCTGGAAGCAGTAGCGGTACATGTTCCTCAGATAGTAGTGATTATTGCTCTAAGAGGGAGCACAACCAGATACATGTAGTAGTAAAGCCGACACATGCTGTTCATCGTGTAATAGTAGTAATCACAGATTGTCTCATGGTTCCAAAAGTATCATCCCTTTTAATCGCCTCTTACCCCAAGCAAGGAATACCGCGGGTGTATTCTTCATCTGCGTTCCTCACCCTCAGGGGGTGGTGAAAATGTAATAAACAATTGCCGATGACTTGGTCAAGGTGTGCAGTGACCTCGCAGTTACGATCAACGGTTTCTGGCAGAAGGAAGTCAGTCAGCTCTCGGACGAAACTATGTTTACACCGGTTTGTTTTTAGGCAGATTTCGCTGTATCTGCATGAACGCCGAATGTGTCAGGATATATATCATTCATAAACTGGAAGTAACAGACTTTGAAAGGAGGGAGAAGAGAAGGGTAAGTTAGGAATAACTATATGGATGAAGCTGTTCGGTGATAGGGTCATACGAGGCGAGTAGAGGATGGCCTAGGCCATGGAGGGAGAACAAGCTGACAATGGGCGAACGCGATTGTTTAAAATTATTTAATGATACGAAGTATAGAACTATACGAGGTCACAGAGATAGTTACACATAGAGAATTGCGCTTCTGTACATCGGATTCCACATTAATAAATCTCGAGGTTTTAAGCTGTGATCATGATATCTATGTACATTGAACAAGAGTGTTGTCTGCACGTCGCTCAGTAACAAGGAAACACACTTTTTAATTTACCGTCATCTCTGTTGTCGCACCACGTGAAAATGAGTGAAGACATTTTGATGAAAATCTCCATGTAAAGTCGAGGAATGAGCCACCACAATCTACGCTGTAAATAACTTTATTCACGCTGAGTGAAATGGTAGTTTAGGGGAATACCTAATATTTAATTATCAAATATCTAGGGTATTAGTGGTTCTATACAATACATAACTAAAGTTACATAGAATTAAATTTGGCACCATTTTTGTTTTACAAATTTTACCGTACCGGCTATGATAAGAGGTATTCATGAATTTTGATATTTGTTTTTAAGTCCATATGAACGCTAATCTCGAAAAATAGGAACATGATTTAATGAAAATTGGAATGTAAAGGCAGGGAGTAAGGCACAACAGTGTAGACTATAAATAATTTTAATCAAGCTGAGTGAAATGGTGGTTTAATGGGAGGGAAATAAAGTATAAGGTAACCTAACCCCATGGCACTGCAGCCCTGACCGCTGCTCAGCACGACCGTTATTTTTGGATTCCCAGATCGGGCAAAAAAGTATAAGCGCTTAAAATGTAATTTTGAAATTCCATGTTATTTTCAAACTCCATGTTATTGGTACTATACAGCAAAAGTTATAGAGAATATAATTTCTGATAATCTATGCCTTATACCGTAGCGGCTGCGATAATAGAAGTGATGAATTTAGACTTTTGTTGCTTAGTGCATATCAACGCCGAGCGTGGGAACACTGTTTAAAAGTGTTAACTGGCGATGCTTTTTGTCTGAAGATGTAAAACCGCATGGTCATCGGTAAGTATCGACAAGGAAAAATTGTGAAGATGATAATAAAACAAATTGGAAAAAATCGTGAAGGAACGATCGCTTGAAGAATAAGACAAGAACGACTGCCTTTACATTATGTTCTAATATCGCACAGTCAGAAAAAAACGAAATGTGAAGGCCTGCAATCCTATAAACAATAAAACTACATTGACCATTGTTTGTTGTGATGTGATTTGCCTCTTCTGCTACCACTCATCTCCGACAGATGCGATGTAAAGCCTGTCTGAATATTGGCGGAAAGTACCTGGGGAGTTGTACGACAGGTGCTGCAGTTAGCCAACTGTTAGCTTCATTCCCTTTAATAAGTTCTGAACAATTTGAGGAATTTTTAAAAACATACTCACCTTTACCACGTAGCGGACAGCAAGAGGCACGCCAGACCATCTGTGTGTGTCATAGTACGAAGTAATCCCCTTTATGGCCGGCGGAACTGGGTTAATGCTTCCTTGAGGACAAACTTCCCTCATCTTTGTGTGTTGACACACTCCCTGTCTTTGCATTATAAACGTAGATTAGCGCCGTTCAATTACTACTGTAGGCTATGCGTGTTGGGAGACGCTCTCTCAGCTTATTACGCCGCCTAGTTACTGTGCTGCAACAAGTAGGCTGTCACTAGGCTTTGCTAGACGTAATTGTATTCATTAGAACGGCGTGTTTACACTGTTTGTTTGTCCCGTTTCTCTGCGAGGTCGGCTATTTTTTTTTTTTGCTAGGGGCTTTACGTCGCACCGACACAGATAGGTCTTATGGCGACGAAAGGTCGGCTATGAGGCGAGTTTTTATGACCGGGCTCCCTTCCTGACGAGGTGCCGGCACATAGCCTACTCCTCTCGAATTACACCAAGGGGTCTGCTTTACGTCCCCATCCAACGGACGAATCACCATCAACAGCTCCATATAAGCACTGCGGAGAGGTTTAGAATTTAATTCAGGCTTTTGTGATTAAAGCTTTTGTTGTACAACTGTAAATCTTGTTGGGTAATACTAGGCATGCTCGAATAATGTACGGTATTTAATAACGTAGATGGTGTGAACGAAGCATTTTGTTACTTACCGTTTTATTTCGTCCAATACGTATAGAATTCGCTCAGGATGGCCAAGAAGTAAGAAATCCTCCCAAAAGGAGAGCAACATTACCTCCTCTAAAGTTCAGTTCAGTTCAAACGGAAGGAAATTTCGTTACAACGTAACTTAACCTAACCTGTTTGCAAACTTAGCCTTTCTATATTCTTATTGACTTACATGCTTGTGTGTATTATTACAGCGTGGTTTCACTTTAAGCAATAGCACATTTCAAGAAGGGAGCAGAAAACCAGGCAAACACCGAAGAACGCGTATATCAAAATAAAGGCAGAAATATGTACTGTAACATTAAATTGAGTGTGTATTTCCTTAATTCCTCATTAAGCTTGACAAACGACGATGAATGAATATCTTCAGTATTATTATTTTTATTATTTCGTATGACAAAGTAGGATACATTGCAATAAGCTATATACAGTTACAGATGTAATGTCCAGTGTATTCAGCCAGTTCACAACTTCATAGGTGGCACTGTGTGTATCCTGAAGAGTTCCCTCAAATCCTCTTCTTGGGCACTCCGTAACAACGTGCTGGATGGCCTGGGAACATTGTCACAATCGCAGCATGAGTTTTCAGCTTTTCCCCACTTGTGAAGCCAGAATTTGCATCTTCCGTGGTTTGTCCTAATCCTATTTAAAGATATCCATGCCTTTCTAGGTAAATTGAAACCAGGCGGAACTTTACATGGATCGTTAATTAAACCCAGCTGATCAGGGTTTGAATAAGACCATTCTTCTTTCCAAGTCTGATCAAGATTAAAATGTGATTCAGCAAGCCTTTCTCCTAATTTCCATGATGGGTTCTTTGATTTCAATCTCACATCAGCACTGCAAATTTCAGAAAACAGTGAGATTGAAATATCTTCAGTTATTATTTATAATCATTTACTAGGGTACCGGTAAGGGAAGCTCCATAATTGATAGTTACATTGAGGTTAGTTTGTTGATGGTTATGTTTCCTGATTTCAATATGTCACTATTCAACTTGGCTGCAGTGATGAGATATTGAAACGAATGAGAATAGGGCGGCCTTTTAGTGTATAGTCTTGCGTGACAAGTATCGTATGGTTCTGTGACATGAGAAATGAGAAGCATAATTTAAGGGTTCGGGAGTAATTCCACTATTAAATGTGTTATTCTGTACAACTGACCGCGATGTATTCACAACGGCAGCTGAGCGCGTCAGTCAGCAAGAGCGTCATCTTATAACCAGGGCTTTTAGGTGCCGGAACTCACAGGAGGGAAGAAGACGTGGGATTTACCGAAAATTTAAGAAAGCATGTAATTTTCATCGAAACCTACCTACACTGAATTCAAAACAATTTCCAAATTTTTGACATGTCATCATCCTCCTCAGTTCGTTTTCCGGTCTTGCTTTTTATATCCATGGCTGAATGACGACCTTGTAACAACCAAGTTTTCACATACTTCGTTGCATCGAATACCGTCAAAGGAGGTCCAACAATTCTTATAAACAGTAATGAGGTAATGGTTTTCACTGACAAAGATGATCTCTCTGGAGTCAATATTGTCTTATAAGATTTATAAGTCTCCAAGGATAAGTGTGATTTATATTTTTAACCCTCCCTCTCATTTTGGCGTGATTTTCGTCATGTTTCACTGAAACTAACCGAACTCCCTTCGATTTTGCAGAAGGGGAATCGGAATTGGTTTCGGGATTTAATGTTGAATATAGAAGAAGTGGATTCGCTTTGATTTTTTGGCTGAATATACTAGTATTTTATTTATAAGAATATTATTTTGTATGATTTTTACGAAGTGATGTTTTATCAATTTATTTCTTTATTAAGTTGACTTTTTTAGCTTTTATATTTATTTGAGTTCGAGGAACCTTTCCTCGATTTTGATACGATAAATTAATATACTTGGCATGAAAGGCTTATTTACCCTTGTCAATTAATTTTTTTAAAGGATTAGATGTTTTTATATTTTATAATTTGTCCATAAAACTCTTAAATCTATTGATGCCAGAAACCTCTTTCACAACATCGTGTACTGATAATTCCAGTCTATGCCTAGCACAATGCCACAAAACAATGGCAGGAAATCTGTCTTTGAAAAGTTTTGAAACTCCTCCACGCACTCCGAACATTACTGCGGCACCATCACACGTCAGTGAAACTAAATTTTCCTTTAGAAAATCTTCTGTGACCCCTAGTGCTCCTATAGAAGACATCAAGCTTTTGTAAATTCAGTTTCCTGTTACGTCATCTAACTCAATTAACTCAATGAAAAGGCTGACCGGTTCTGCCATTTTTATTTCTTTAATGTAGGTGCGAACATATACTATCAGAATAGACTTGCTCTTTTAATCAAGTACTTTTTTTACCAATCTTGTTCTCATTTCACTGCCTATGTGGTTTACTATATTTATACAGGCATTACTTGAATGCAAAATTCTCCCCATATCAGTCCCGTTCAATTCTTGTAAATCAATTTCAGTTTCAAAATTGTAGAAAGACTGTTGTTTTTTTTTTTTTTTTTTTTTTTTTTTGCCACCTTCTAAGCAGTACGAAAAACTTTACAAGTAATTTCCTTTTCTCTGTCTCTAATGACTTTAGACATGCTGTCTCAAGTTTTCCTTTTTTCCCTTCTTCCCTTCTTCAGTTATTTTATTAGCACTTTTATGTCCAGCATTTTCTTTGTGGTCAAAAGTCTTTTTCCTGAGAGATGTTAGCTTCTGTTTACGATTTTCTCCATAAGACACAATTTCACAGTTTATCCACTCTTTTGATAGTCGCATACCCACATTCTTCTGTACTGTACACCTAAACTTCCAACATTTTTGCACACTGAGCAACGTAACTTGCCGTCATGAAATTACAACCAATCGTTTTTCTTTACAAAATTGTTCTTTTTTCTACAGTCCAACAACTAGGCCGCAGACTATGAAATTCACTTTGAACTTTACAGACCGTCGACACATCTGTTGCTTCCAGTTCCACACTTGATTTTGATGATACTCCAGCTTGATGGACTGACGAACTGCTTGGGCAATTTTTGCGTTTGATGGTAGGCACACTAAATATTCTGAAATTCTTTTCATTCTCGCCTCATGGTCGACAGGTTTAGGATATGTCTATTGCCGCGTAAGAAGTAGTACAAACTACGGCTGAGAATGCAACAAACACAGGCAGTTATCTAAATCAACGAACAACAGTACTCTTTATTGAGGGTAATCCAGATGAAACGTAACTAGAGCTGGGAACAATATACAGTTACAAGGTGAGCAAAGAAAGAACAAGAACGAATACCGTATATCCATGCTGCCCGCAAACCGGAAGAATGTTTTCGATTTCGATTGATTTCGATTCTCGAAATAACAAGGCGATATGCGATATTTCCTTTTCAATTAAGGTCATTTAGCGCGGGGATAGCAAAAATAATATTTTTAACATTCCTTAACGATGGAACATGGAAGGGCTACGAGTGGGAAGGAAGCTATTTTTTTTGCTAAGGACTTTACGTCGCACCGACACAGATAGGTCTTACGGCGACGATGGTATAGAAAAGGCCTAGGAGTTGGAAGGAAGCGGCCGTGGCCTTAATTAAGGTACAGCCCCAGCATTTGCCTGGTGTGAAAATGGGAAACCACGGTAAACCATCTTCAGGGCTGCCGATAGTGGGATTCGAACCTACTATCTCCCGGATGCAAGCTCACAGCCGCGCGCCTCTACGCGCACGGCCAACTCGCCCGGTGGGAAGGAAGCGGCCGTGGCCTTAATTAAGGCACAGCCCCAGCATTTGCCTGGTGTGAAAATGGGAAACCACGGAAAACCATCTTCAGGGCTGCCGACAGTGGGATTCAAACCTACTATCTCCCGAATACTGGATACTGGCCGCACTTAAGCGACTGCAGCTATCGAGCTTGGTCTTGTGTCTAGCGCCTGACAATGTGAAGCCACTCGGCTGCGCTCGGGTGAAATTTGTCGGCTACGTTCTACTATGGCGCTTTAAGATAGTAATGGAATATCAGTACCGCCATTCTACTGTATTATGTATGGCTTTTGTAATATTGAACTCTCAGATAGGAATGGACACAAGTATAGTCGACAGATCTCACCCGAGCGCAGCAGAGTGGCTTCACATTGTGCAAGTTGAGATCGCTCAATGGATTACGGTCAGGTGTTACTAAATGCAATAATAATTACTAACTAGTATATTATGTATGACTTTTGTAATATTGAACTTTTCGATAGCAATGGGACACCAGTATTCTAATATTACTACAGTATCATAGACACTTGAGACATGTTTCGGCATGAAAATTTCGACAGGGATGCATTGAGCGTGAAAGTCGAACTGGCTAACAAACTACTGTGTATTCTATTCAAGGGCTTGCCAACTTTTCATAGAATAGTCCACTGGTTTCATTATATTTCACTTAATCGCCAACTGGAAAGCAATTGGCAAAATTTACATTAGATGCCATTGAAGCAATCGAAGAAAATGACTTTCAAGTGTGCCCAAGTCTTTTTACGTCGCCCCAGCATTTGCTTGATGTGAAAATGGGAAACCACGGAAAACCATCTTCAGGGATGCCGACAGTGGGGTTCTAACCCAAGCTCACTGCTGCGCGCCCTAATCGCACGGCAAACTCGAATAGTAACCGATAATTACCAGGTTAATATTTCAATGTTCAAAACATTATGTGGGGGAGCGGTACTTTTGAAGTATTAAATAATACATTCATCTGATAATGAAATGTCGCTATTTGTCATTGTCTGACAATTGTCTCTGATTTTCTTATTGCAGCTCTGCATTACCTTCTTCGAAATGAATTCCAATCTCATGAAACACAAATTCAAAGAGAAATAAAATATGACACTTGTAATGATGGGCTTCCACTGCTGTTTTTACAAATATTTCTAAAGCCACTTTTAAGTGGTATTGTCACAAATAATTTACAGAAGTGGGAGCGATTTATAAAGCTCAGTAAGAAACCTCGAAACAGGAAGGTTTAAAACTTCAGTGAAATCTTAACGACAAAACCAAGAAAGCTACTTAATTTCTATCTATGAAACATACGGCCTTAATGTGGCAACTATTTATTTATTTACCTACTTTCAAAAACCTTGGCATACTGGAGTTACATGTTCAATGTAGTGTAGAAATTAAGATTTGTAAATATCGTTGTGAGCTATGAGGGGATTTAAGTTGAAAATACTTAATTTGTACGAACTGTGAGCAATTTGAAAGTTGAGGAAGCAGGGAGCTTAACTGTGAACCTAGTGAGTGATTGTCGAACAATTAGCTTGCCGATTACCGTCAGCTGCCATATTGCATTTCGTAGGTGACGGACCGAACTTAGCCGACTTGCTTCGAGTGGCTGCACATTGTCAGCCGAAGTTGACATAAACAAACTGAAACTCAATGTATAACTTTACTTAGCAGAGCGAATGTAAACTAACATAACTGTCTTCAGTACATGTTGTAATTGCTACAAAAGCTAACGTTTCATTCCACAGAAATCAAGTGAGCGTCCACCTCTGCAACATCGCGCCAGTTTGCACATGACAGTCGACGCAAGCGGGATGGTAAGTTGTGTTTATTTGTGTCGTCATGGTGGTGGTGGTCTCTATAGCAACAAGCTCGATACTATTTACTCTACAGCAAGTCCACTGAGATGCCATCTGCGCATTGTAATCTTGGATCTCGTTCTTCTCGAAGTGGTGCCGTCAGAACACAATCAAAATCAACGCTACAAAATCACAGGCAATTTTATTTTCTAAAAGAAGGCCTAGTTGGCCATTGTATTAACTATCTCGGCTTAACAGTGGACACATGTTTGACACGGAGAACAGCCCCTGCAACGAGCAACGTCTGCTGTATAATAACTATTTATATTTATTTAGCATGTGTTAGGCCCGCACAGCTGTACGGTTGTGAGGCCTGGTGCTATATACCCAAGACTCCCTTTTCGAAATCAGAATTTTTCCAAAATAAACTAAAGCCCCAATCCTGAGATCTAATAAAAGGATACGATCCCATGTTGGTATTCGGACTCTTATTAGAAGTCACGTAAACAAGATGACCTAATCTGGAATACTCCAAGCTCAGTGAAGCGACCAGGGCATCTCTGTTCTTAAACAGGTCATAATGAAGCTGAACACACGGTACGAACAACGTCGCCGTTGGCTCATTTTATGACCTGGTGGTAAGTTTCCCTTTCGACTTATTCCAAGTTATTACACCCTACCTCATTAAATAAATCAAAATTAACCATGTAAAGGTCCGTTTCTTCGGTAGTCAGGTTCCTCCTCATCTTCTTCTTAATCTGTTTACCCTCCAGGGTCGGTTTTTCCCTCGGACTCAGCGAGGAATCCCACCTCTATCGCCTCAAGGGCAGTGTCCTGGAGCTTCAGACTTTGGGTCGGGGGATACAACTGGGGAGAATTACCAGTACCTCGCCGAGGTGGCCTCACCTGCTATGCTGAACAGGGACCTTGTGCAGGGATGGGGAGATTGGATGGGACAGGCAAAGAAGAGGAAAGGAAGCGGCAGTGGCCTTAAGTTAGGTACCATCTCGGCATTCGCCTGGAGGAGAAGTGGGAAAACCACTTCGAGGATGGCTGAGGTGGGAATCGAACCCACCTCTACTCATTTGACCTCCCGAGGCCGAGTGGACCCCGTTCCAGCCCTCGTACCACTTTTCAAATTTTCGTGGTAGAGCCGGGAATCGAACCCGGACCTCCGGGGTTGGCAGCTAATCACGCTAACCACTACACCACAGAGGCGGACGTTCCTCCTCATACTACTCCAAATTCAAGTCAGCGAAGAGCGAGGGATTTCAACTCAACTGGAGGAAAATACTAACTCCGAGCCAGCTACCTTTCTCCCCCGCCAGTGTAGTTAAAGAGATTTTTTTCAGACTCATCGGGTAATTCTAGGAAACAGATGAGCAACAGGGAAAAGTTTTCGCCCTGGGACTCTCCATTTACTCGTCCCCCCGCCCACACACACACACAAATAAAACCATAACCAAACAAACACAATTATAATTTGTGTGGAAACTTAACATCTTTTAGCTTTTATCTCAGGTCAGGTGTATAAAGTTCGGTTTTAGTCTGTCTGTGCGGAGATCACGGGTAAAGAACTTAAAAGAATTGCTGTAACCTCATTACTTTAAAACTATAGCAATATTAAGGGGCCCGAAACAGGAAATGTCAAATGTGTCTATTCATATTAGCTCTAAGTAATAAAAGTTGTGGACAATACCATGTTCGATCGTGTATGTTTAATTCATATTAACGTACGATAATCAGTAACGCAGATAATAGTGATAGTGACATTTTTTAAAAGTTGTACAACAACTCCAGAAATATTAGTTAAATCTAAATACGAGCAATAATAAGGAAGATGAGAAGACGAACATGAACCAACGATCACTGGAAAGATGACAGGGGGGAGTTGATTTTGAAAACCCTCTGTCTGTCTCACGTGTCAACTATAGAATACATAGTCATGTGGAATGTTTGGCGTTGTTTCTGCAATACAGGTAAACTATGACTGAAACGTTTGGCTGTCCTCATTTATACTCAGCTGTTTTTCCTTTATTTGTGGGCGGTTCGATGGAAAGTACCTTACATCTGGTGAAAACTAAAAACTCTCCTCCTCTGTAATGCAGCTAATGGCCGAGTACAAGGAATATTGGAAACCTTGTGAAGTTTAATGAGCACGCAACGGCTTACGAAAACTTATATGACGAGATATTCAACTGGCCCACAACAAATGCTGGATATGACAGTGAACAAGAACTTTAAAATCTACAAAATCAATCCTAGTGCAACAATTATTCTGAATAAGATCTTGTGAAGCTTGTTTAAAAGGTGGTGGTTGAGCAAGCATCCTCTATTAACACTAATCACACGAGGGAAGACAACGAAGGACGTGATTCCCTAGGCCTGTGGATGGGGGCGGTAGAATAATACCCACGGGATCCCCTCCTGTCGTAAGGGGCTCTGAACTTTGGAGCATGGGTTGGCAACCACGGGGCTCTTAGCTGGGTCCTGACATTGATTACATTTACTTGTACCATCCATCCTGTCCGACCTCCCTTGGTCAACTCTTGTTCTCTTCCGACCCCGGCGGTATTAGAGCACTCGTGGCCGATATCTTCATGTTTCGACCCCTTCCGTTTTTTCTCTCTGATTAGTGTTATATAGAGGATGGTTGTCCAGTTGTACTTCCTCTTAAAACAATAATCACCCCCCGCCCCCTAGACATTTAATGCTAATGGGGTACCGTGGGTGCTATTTTACCGCTCCAACGACAGCGGAATGCCTGCCCAAGACATACAAACAAAACTTTCCCATGAAATGGGCAGGCAAAACCACCAGATGTTAATGGGGCGTCACTGATGATTCGTTATTTGGGTCTCCTCTGCAGTCACTCTCTCAACAACAACAACAAGCAGTATTATGAGCAGTTCGTCACCATGGCGAGAGAACGGTAGCACGGTATCTCCCTTGTTTAAACTGTGAATGGTGTTCATACAGGGTGGTTTTCCTCCTTAAAACAATATAATCACCTTGAGAGCATCTGCGGCTCCCTCTTCAGTAATGATACACAAGCTCGCTGCAGGCCAAGTCAAAGTCGACAAAGATTGTTAAGATTCCTCTCGCAGTAATTTAATCAGAGTAACTTTGTTACCGCCGCTTCGAGATTCTCTCCGATATTGGAACGACGACCAACGAATGTCAATATTTGAAACTTCATAGCCGGGGGCGACCGGGATATTTTTAGAGCTGCTGGAAGACTTTATCTGCAGCCATAGACCACAATATTCTGAACATTGTTCGTGGGCTGGCAACCACCTTTGCCAGCCTCCTCTGTTTAATTTACCTATCTAACCTTTCTTGGTGAACTTTTCTTCTCTTCCAACCCCGAAGATGGTAGATTTGTGAGGCCTCACAAATGTATTAGGCTATCCTCGGGATCAAACAAGTAACTGTAAGGACTGAGCAAAGTCTTCGCGAAATCAATCAATCAATCAATCAATCAATCAATCAATCAATCAATCACTACTGATCTGTATTTAGGGCAGTCGCCCAGGTGGCAGATTCCCTATCTGTTGTTTTCCTAGCCTTTTCTTAAATTATTGCAAAGAAACTGGAAATTTATTGAACATCTCCCTTGCTAAGTTATTCCAATCCCTAACTCCCCTTCCTATAAACGAAAATTTGCCCCAATTTGTCCTCTTGAATTCCAACTTTATCTTCACGCCATTTCTTCACTGACAACTCGGAACATACCACCTAGTCGAGCAGCTCGTCTCCTTTCTCCCAAGTCTTCCCAGCCCAAACTTTCCAACATTTTTGTAACGCTACTCTTTTGTCGGAAATCACCTAGAACAAACGGAGCAGCTTTTCTTTGGATTTTTCCAGTTCTTGAATAAGTAATCCTGGTGAGGGTCCCATACACTGGAACCACACTCCAGTTGGGGTCTTACTAGAGACTTCTATCCCCTCTCCTTTACATCCTTACAAAGAAATCCGATAGTTCACTTCTGCCATACGGCAAGAACCCAAAGATTATCATGTCTGTTAATATCAGTCGTGAAAGCATCAATTATTAAATTACACACACCGCAATAACACAACACTCAATGGGGATAGTTACGTGGTTGATGACCACTAGAATCCAGTTACGTAGAAATGGGGTTCAGCGCTTCCGCTTTCTTTAGCTCAGTTTGTAAGAAGAGCCCACAACGAGAACCTACTAGTGTTCGTAGTAAATAAAGAGTGGATTACGCAGGGAAGAATAGCAAATTGGTTTTGTATTTAAAAAAAGTATGTGGCAAAAGAAAATAAGAAAAAACAAAACAAACATAACGAAAACAGTGAAGGATAACAAGGATAAGAGACGTGCTTGTCATAGAATAATGAATACTAGTAGGTTAAATATAATATTAAATGTAGTAATATATTTCACGTCCACCTCTGTGGTATAGTGGTTAGTGTGATTAGCTGCCACCCCGGAGGCTCGGGTTTGATTCCCACCTCAACCATCCTGGAAATGCTTTTCCGTGGTTTACCACTTCTTCTCTGGTACCTTACGGCCTCTTCCTTGTCTGTCCACCCACAAGCCCCTCTTCACCTCACGCTCCGGGACACTGCCCTTGAGGCGGTAGAGGTGGGAACCCTCGCTGAGTCCGAGAGCAAAACCAATCCTGGGAGGTAAACGGATTAACAAAGGAAGAAGTAATATGTAAATTGTAGTGCCATTATCCTTCTTCCTTAATTTGATGATTAAAGTGCATATGAATTGAGCGAATGCTGGAGAAGGAAAGCGGACGAGTGGAGACAGGTGATTAAGGAGGCCAAGGACTGTAGCGCTGACCAGAAAGTAAGTGTGCAGGGAACAATGATATACAGTTGTAAGAGCCTAAAATTCCAGTAATGTAATTCCAGGAGTGTGCAGCACTGTGTACCAATGAGAGAAGAACCGCTACTTACACCAATGGGAATTGAAGTATATCTTGGCATTCGTTGCATGCTACGTTGAGTAAACTGTCCACAGTGAGGTTGGCATGGATAGCATAGCCATTTCTATAATGGTTAAGCCAGAACTGGCATTCGTGAGGGCTCTTTTTCCGCCGAAGTTCGGATTTCAAATGTTTACTTTCGACTTGGGTCTATAAAGTGTATAAAAATGAATACATTTCTGAACGTTGTTCGCATTTCTTAAAGCCCTCGCGGGCCGCCTGTTCTAGACCATATATCACTGGAGTGGTGGTCATACTGACTCCCTAGTTTCAGACGAAGGGATGGGGGTACTCTATTCTACCAGTGTCATTCAGACTGACCCGTGTCGAACCGAACGTTGCGGTCAAGTGAAGTGACGTCCGGCTGTTCATCCCAGGCAAAACACGACACATCTGTCAGAATGAGTCAATGAGCGACTTGGAATGTTCTGTCTGAGAAGTTTCACAGAAGTTTCGTGTGAAATTTAAACGTCAGGGAACAGTTAACCCAAAGTACGCCTATAAAATTAACTGATAGGAACCGCGGAACTCTGAAACTTACCGTACGAGCCACACATCCTTGTCAACTATTGCAGAGGAATTCCGCCGCAGGTCAAGGGACACAGCCCCTTCACCGCGCGCACGATGCAGCCCAGCATTGCTTCCCAAACTGCCTCTACTCTATCAGGAGAAAGTATCTTTACTAAATTCGCTTTTCAGTTTAGTTAAATACCACAGCAAATGTCTGCCACCGAACCCGCTGGGCAGCCATGATCTTTAAGGCGTCATTGGCCGGGTCGAGTCTGAAGGGCCACGAAAGGCGTGAAAACGAAAGACCCCCTACGCCTCGATATCTCATACCGTCCGGGTCGGAAAAGAACAAGAGTCGACCAGGGGACATCGCATAAATAGATGGAAGTGAGGAGCCTGGAACAAGTAAGTGGAAGCAATGCCAAGAGTCAGCTAAGAGGCCCGTGGTCGCCAACCTACGGTCCCAAGTTCAGACCCCTGGGGCCCCTTTTACGACAGGCAGGGGATACCGTGGGTATTATTCTACTGCCCCTACCCACATCACATGAGAGTACTACTCACAAGCAACGCAGACACATGGTGGCCCTCACATAGTGGTACTAATCATAGGAATGTAGACCTACACATTATGGCAACACAGACCCATTAGGGTTCTCCATATAATGGTACTACTCCTCCCCCGATGATGCCAATGACAGCAGTAGCGGTACATGTTCCTCAGATAGTAGTGATTATTGCTCTAAGAGGGAGCACAACCAGTGCTAATCGCAAGTAAAGCCGACCCATGCTGTTCACCGCGAAATAGTAGTAATCACAGATTGTCTCAAGTATCATCCCTTGCTCGCCTCTTACGACAAGCAGGGGATATCGTGAGTGTCCCCACCCACAGGGGGACTTTGTCCGGCTCCATGGCTAAATGCTTAGCGTGCTGGCCTTTGGTCACAGGGATCTCGGGTTCGATTCCCGGCAGGGTAGCGAATTTTAACCATAATTGGTTGATTTCGCTGTCACGGGGACTGGGTGTATATGTCGTCTTCATCATCATTATCACGACGCGCAGGTCGCCTACGGGAGTCAAGTGAAAAGACCTGCATCTGGCGAGCCGAACATGTCCTCGGACACTCCCGCCACTAAAAGCCATACGCCATTTCATTTTTTCAGGGGGGTCTTTCAGAAAGTGAAAAATGTTTTGTACTGAAGTATAGTGAGCGTCCCCTAATTCACTGTAAAAAACAATAATCACCATCATAAAGCAAAGAGGTTGAATACTTCGAAAGCCAAGACGTTTTTCAACTACGTGGAGGCTATTGGTTTGGACAGGGCACTTTCTAAGGATCGGAACAGAGCACTTCCGGAGAAGAACACACATTTATCTCATCTGTGATACACAATGTTCCCAGGTCTACGAACATGAAGGCTTGTGAATTAGGGGAGCCAAATCTCCAGTGTTTTAATATTGCGATGAGTTTTGGTTTCTATATCCGTCGTCAAATCCGATGGCACCAGCTACAATAGCACATGCAGGTCCGCGACAGACTTCTCTCTCTCATGCATAATACATGATGGCAGCACATGCGGGGATACACAAACAAATGAACATCAAACGAAGCGTTACTTTCTCTTGTTTACTGTTCGCTGATGTATTTACTGATGGCTTTAATATCCCTCATATGTGTACACAGTCACATTATGTGGTCACAATCTATGTAAATAAAACCTTTCTTTCTGTACATTTCTAATATTGGCCTCATAGACCAGGAGCAACTGGAGACAATTGATAGATACCAGTGGCTTCACAGGTTTATGTGGGGAGTGAATACATCTAGCGACTGAAGGATGGGCCCTGTGTTCGTCTTAAAAGAAATTCGATGAACGGTAGTATGGAATGAAGTATATTAACTACGTAAATGTATTTCGTGTGTATATATGTAATTATATATAAAGACCTGTAATATTTTAAACCAATTATATTAAAAATAATAAATAACCAGAGAACCCGCCCTGCCCCGCAACATTCGTTATAAATAGGTCAGATAACTCGTCTTGATACGCCTGTCGTAGTCTTATTGTTCTGCTGCCCTTTTCAATAGTTTAATGAACATTTAATATCGGTACATAATAACTAATTCATTCCTAATGTAGTTTATAAGACTTTTTCCATACAGTATCCATTGTGCTTATCTTATCTGGATCTTAACATTTTCAGACGATCTTGCCCGAGATAGTGCAGTATACAATTGGCCGTGGTTCGCGTAACTAGACACCCACCTTTTCAAGAGGATGTCCCTGCGCCTTATTACTGGTAACGGTCGTTCTGTGCCTACGTCGATGTATTCTAATAGCAGCATGCAAGTTATTAGGAAAGTCCTGCCATCTATTCAGTATACTTAGAAGCTGGGGAAGGTCGAGAGTATGATGTTCAAAATAATATTCTTCCATGATCAGAGGATGTATATACACCTTGACTCGACAGGTAGTAATGAAACATGTCTGTATGCAATGCAATTACTATGGATATCAGAATATTAATGAACGAGTCAGTCGCTTAGCAAACAACTCGGTTAGCGTTAGCCTTCGTCTACAATTATGGGAGTGTTTTCATTTTATGATTATTCAAAGTTGCCTGAACTTAAGAGTCCTATCAGCGGCAGGTAATTCCGGAGACAATAAAACAGAAATGGAGCAAATCGGTCCAGTAGAACGGACGGACGGATTTGCCAAAGCTGTTTTCAGTAAACTCTTTTAATATATAAATATAAAAATCGTGTTCATTAAATATTGACAAGACAGTATCGCCGCCGTACAGGCAAGTGCTCTTCATATCCATTACTTTCCTTAAGACTGATCACGCCTCCCAGCCACATATTGAGACGCAGTCCAACAGAACAATGTTCGTTGTGTTCATTTTCCTGTGCCAGTTTGTACAGGACAAGTAGGAGTGTTTATTGCTGTATAATGCCTTTAAGATTCATTTTCCTCTACACAGCAGCACAGGAAAATGAACACAAGGAACATTGTTCTCATGGAATGCATATCCATGTGTGGCTGACAGGCGTCACTAGTCTTAACCCTTAAATGCGCACTTTATTTTTTCTTTTAAATGTTTTTTCATTCCAAAAAAATACATTATTATCGTAAAAAATTATTTGTCAAAATAAATCTTTTTAATTTATTTGAATCAGTAAAAATGTTAAAAGTTTTGAATGTTTTACGTACCGGTATATGCAAAGCGGTGCGGTTACTGAAGCTAATACCACACTTCAATCTTAGGGATATCCTAGCTCACGAATTTTCTGCGGTAAACAATATTTTACATCTTTTACATTAACTGTTTAAAGTTTCCACTTCGCTCCGGCTGATTAGCAAGAAAAACAAAAGGGTTAAGGGCAGGAAGAGCACTGCGAGATACGTGATCACAGGAGGTAACCCTTAGAGCTGTATATTTGAGTGTGGGTTGGCGAGCTAGGTCTGCTATTCCTTCCACTTAGTTGTGCGCTGGTGGTGGTGATTATTATGTTAATAGCAAGTACAAATTGACAATCATTCTCTATTAATACTCAACAGAGGGAAAAATCGAAGAGGTCCTACACTTCGAAAAATAAACATATCCCCAAAGAAAGATGAGGGCTACGAAGGGCGTGAAAATGAAAGACTCCCTAGGATTCACAAAGCTAATACCGTCGAGGCACAGTGCGTAATTTCAGGAATCTAGCCGGCCAAAAATCGTATCTCGGGAACTAATGGACCGATTTACTTAAAACTTAGTATGTAACTGCTAGTATTGGAGAGAATTA
The DNA here is from genome assembly GCF_040414725.1 of Anabrus simplex. NCBI lineage: Eukaryota > Metazoa > Arthropoda > Insecta > Orthoptera > Tettigoniidae > Anabrus > Anabrus simplex. Next base: position 218,580,279 of record NC_090279.1, on the reverse strand, counting down.
AGTGTGTGGTCAATCAAGCACAAAGAATAAATTACTTCGCCACGAATAGAATTAGTAACCTTTGTAATTTTAATCATTTTTGTTATAGCTTTAAGAAATTAAATAGATGTTAATAGTGGGATATGCTTTTTAGTATGTTTAAAAACAGATACAGGAATACATGTACTAGCCAAACAATTTATTCATTAGAAGCAGTTACATCAGTATCGCTATCGTCACTTTCATTATCTCCTTCGGCAGAACCAGATACAGGAGGCTCAGACAGTAAGTTGAGCACTTCTCGTGAAAGCGGAATCAACTTCCTCCTCCTTGATTTCCCTAAGCTGGTAATATAAGGATCCGACGATAAAAGCAGCCTATGGAAAAGGTCAGTATTTGTGTCTTTCTGGAAGGTTTCCTATTATCTTTATTCCTGGTCTCCTGGGCTTCCTCGGAGAGTTGTACAACAGGTATAATACAGTGCCTAATGACCTCCTCTCCATGACCCAAGAGTTTGTGCAAAGTTACAGGCATGTAGTACGATTTGTATTCTTGTAAGTATAATTGTATAATTTCCTTTACGTGCATGTCAAATGATACTTTATCAATGGCATACCCACACGAAAGAGTTTCTACGAGGGCACGTAGATGGTTTATTACTCGTAAATTTATGTCTACTCCAATAATATCCGTAGAAGTGGAAGCCTCTCTGAAGAATATTCTAGCGGCTTCCATCATTGGTATTGCCAGCACTTTGTTTCGGATACCAACCAATAGAAGCGTTTCCTCCCTGAACTTCTGTAGTGAAGTCATCTACAGTATTTATTTATTGCGTGTGTATTTTAGGCTTTAAGTGCGTAAATGTATTGTGTTGAATGAGAGTTATGCGATAAGCCCAGGTGTGTAATTTATTTCTTTAACATTAATACTGTGATCTTTTGTAGTCATTGCTTCTGTTTTCTAGCTTTTATTGTCTGGATAAATTTGTTAAATGGAATTAAATAAATACATCCCCCGCTCCTCGAGCCCATAAAATTATTTGTCTATTTTCTCTCGCAATTTGCCTTATATTTCAGTGCTGAGATTTCTTATGTGCCGTGGTTTACCTCCGATACTGTACAAACCAAAAGTGACCCCTGTAAACCCCACGTCCCCTTTAGTTCATAAAAGTAATTTGTAGCTTAGTTTCTTCAGCCTTTTGTCTTGAACTTACATAGGGCCTAGTGAAGTGCCGCCGTTTTCCCGTGATGGCGTTGAGCGGAGCAACCCTGTTGTCATAAGAGCAATACTGTTTTCTGAACATGGAATGAGCTATAGTAGGCTAATTGCAGGCTCATCCTGACATTGTTGTGATGCACGTCCTTCTGCAAGGCTCATTCTCTGCTCGAACCATCTTTTGTTGTACTCCAGCAATTTGTCCCTTTTTCTACAATATTTTGTCCAGCGTGATCGAATTTTAGCACACAAAATACTGACAGATTTCATTATTGACTTGGATATATCCTCGGAACAATTCCCAAAGCCTAAATGTTCAATTACAACATTCGCAATATCATCGTTCCGCTTATATTCCCTGCTGTTCCTCAACAGCTCGAAAACCGACCTCCGGGTTACACAGTACATGGCTTCTGAAAAAAAATTATTACTCTCATGGTCGCGCCTGGTCACAGTTTTCCATTCTTTGAAGTATAGATAACTCATCCAAAAGACTTTCATTGCGGAAATCAAAGGCATTCCATTTTGAAAGTCAGCTCAAATTTGTATAATCAGATAGCGCTTGGACACCGTGTACCTGAATTTTAAGTGCATACTCCGGACAACAGTATAGTAATTTTCAGAAAATGCTACATACTACACAAAACACAAACCTTCTTCTAATATAATCACACTGCAAGCTAAATAAATATTTAGTTCTGACGTCTTTACTGAGCCCTCACATAATAATAACTGCGCGCTTGCCTCGCCAGAATGATGCCCTAACGGAGGAGAGCCACTTTAGGCCTTCGCTGAGATTAGATAATCAGACAGCGCGACTTTTCAGTACTTAATTACTGTACCCAAGAGTCTTATAAACACGACTCACAGAAAATGCGCACCAAAGACAAGGGTTGAAAATATCATTTTTGGCCGGCTGGATGCTGGAAATTACCCACTGTGCGGGGTAAGGAATGTCAGGACTGAGCTAAGGGCCCCGTGGTCACCATCCCACACTCGCAAGTGAAGAACCCGTGAGGCCCCATTTACTTGCCTCTTACGACAGGCAGGGGATACCATGGGTGTTATTCTACCGCCCCCACCGACAGCAGGACGGGATGGATACAAGCAGATATCACATTACTTGCCGCTGGCAGAAGAAGTGTTGCCAGTTCAATGAAAACTTCCAGGCCACTGCCTCCTAGATCGTATTATCGATTTAACATAAAAAACGGCCGTACGTGGGAGCAAGATATTTAAATGAACGTGTGCGACTAACACATTGAGAAGAAATTAAACCATTTTCATAATTGTTTGCAGACAGTATTATTCTACTCGAAATGAGAACACGTCCGCAACCCTATGTGTGGAACAAGAAACATAAAACAAGTTCGGAACGAAATGTTTCAAACTTGATTAGCTTAGCACATACGTTGCCACAGAATTCAGCCAGGTTACGTCCGTCCTAACCGGCGATGTGTTTCTCATTCGAGATAACCGACTTCAAATATCAAAAATCGGCACCTAGAAATACGTTTAAAATACTAGCCAATATTACATCACTTTGATGACTACTTTTCAAACCAACGCCTATCTCTATGCTGTCTATTAACGGGTCTCGGCACTAGTTCGGTTCTTCAAAATACCACGCACATCACTTTAATAAAATCATCGATTTCTAACTTCCTCGGACGTGGTGCAGGTTTTAGCTGGAGACACTTCTTCACACAGCCTAGCATAGAAGAGAGAATATTAAAACACTGTACTGTACTTTGAGAACGTTCTGTGCCGTCAAACAACAGGGAAGAATCACTGTCCGACAGCTATCGTAGTGCGGACACGCGCCTTCTGACAAGTTCGATCCTAGGGAGTCTTTACCTGCCCCGTTCTTTGCTTGGGCGATATGTTCATATTTCGAAGCTTCGGACCTCCGGTAGTATTTGAAGGTGCTCAAATACGTCAGCCTCGTGTCGGTAGGTTTACTGGCACGTAAAAGAACTCCCACGGGACTAAATTCCGACACCTCGGGTCGTAAAGCCAATAGCATTATTATTATTATTATTCACTCCACGTATTGCGGACGTAACTGTTGCAGCCTCGGCACGTAAAGTTAGACACTAAAAAGACAAATATCGTCAACCTATTCTCCTTTTTAATGCCTCATCACTGCAGCCAACTTGACTAGTTATAACCATAAGGAACTATAACCTGAATGTAAGCATCGATAACGGAGGTTCCCTTACCCAAGTACAAGTTCAAAGAAACACTCTCTCACCCTCACTCAGTTTAATGTTTATGTTGGTACACGTATTCTTGAGAAGAAGTATACGTCTTGAACGATGATATTTATTTAATAGATCTTTTTAGTGTACTTTTCAAAAGTTCTAGAACTTATGTACTGCTTTCCTTTTCGCACAAGTTCTTGGACATTTTGCTTCTTGCCATCGTAATTAAAATGTATAGATAAGAATTGGACGAAATAAGAGCGCATTAATGAACTGCTGCAACTACGACATTAAATGCCACAATTCTATTTACCTGGTATTATTCAAACAGATTTATAATCCTATAGAAAAATAAAATATGCTTTACTTATACTCGTGAATGGAACACTTCACAGTACGGCAGTGGCAATCCTCGCAAGTCACGACTAATAAGGGCCAATATGCTAGATGAACGATAGCTATACGATATTATGCTCCCTAAACTGTATGGTTGGCGACACTGAATTGAACCCAGCAGTTAGAAAATCACTATGCAACACTACCTTCAGTGTTCCCTTAGTAGCTATGCTTACGTGCCGAGGACTATACTGCCTTCTAGAACAGTGCACTAGCCATACGTCTGTCATTTAGGACTCAACATCAGAAGTGAATTATATAGACGCTTTTGTAATCATGTGCGCCGAGAAAACAATAAAATCGCACGCGTTGTTTATGATGGAACAAGACTAACTCCAATCAGACCTTAATACAGCTATCGATATTAGCTAAAATGGCGCCGTGATTGGTTTGTTCAAATGTAAACATGAGCATGTCTGAAGCATCAGTTTGGTCCTTTCTGCTCGTTTGGTTTGATTAGGAAACGTTGGTGTAGTCGTGTATTTATTCTAGTAGTATTCCTTATTATTTTCCTCCAGATCTACAGTAACAAATACCCATTTGACCTGTTAAATGCGAAAAATAATAAGAAAAATATTAATAACCAGCCTATAAGCCAGAACAAACTACAGTGGAATGAACAACTGATACTGATATGGCCCTTGAACAACTCCTTCTTGGAGGACCAATGGCCATGGTATTGCGGCAAACGGCATATGAGATGAACAATGAGAAACAGCCAAAATTAAAATGGCAAAATAAATAAGGCAAACTAAAATGAAATGCGCCAGTGATAAAGGCAAAATGAAATGTTAATGAGCAACTGATGCTGATAACCTGATGACTTGGAAAGGCTGCGCACCCGCTAGGGCAGGGCCTCTCAAACGCCCAAAATCTCACGCGTGCAGAGCGAGGCGCAAGAGCTCCGTGCACTGTGCATCGGTGCCGCTCGGTGCCGCTCGGTATGGCTCGGATCAACGCTTCGTCTCTGGGCTACTCGGCTATGCTCGGCTCTACTCGGCTATACTCGGCTCAACTCAGCCCGGATTTGGAGCGCTACGGCGCAAGTGGGGGAGAGGGAGACAGGCGGAGCGAGCGAGACAGGCGTGAGGAAAGAGAGAGACAGCGCTATTGCTCCAAATCGAGGAGTGGGGGGTCTGCACTCTGGTCAACCAAGCCAAGTCGTCTTTTGCACCGTGCACAGTGCATGCACCCTGAGAGGCCCTGCGCTAGGGTTACACAACGTAACCCATGTCCCAGATTTGCTTGCCTGAGTAAGCCAGTCTGACAATACAATTCCACTCCTGGAGTACCCTGGCAAGATAGTGATGTTTTTATTGAAATTTGGTTTTAAAACTATTTGTTATATTAGAGTGTGTCGAGCGTATTATGTGCCTGGATGTAATTCATATTACAGCAGATGAACTCGCATTCCGATCAAGTGTACTTAATGCATCGTGATGATTTCGTAGGTACAAATAATTTATTAGGGTGCATTAAAATATTCGAGGATAAATATGTCAATAGAGAGGATGTTTTCCGTGTACTTGATGAGATTTTTTTTTTTGTTTTTTTGTTTTTTGGATAAGGCCAAAGTATACCTTTGTATACCTTTTGACAGTTTTAAAAGTAAGGTTATAAACAGTGATAAAATATTTATTTTATTTGTGAATGAAGATTGTATCCTCTTTGTTAAATTAGAGGACAAGGTATCAACTGATATACTACTACTACTACTACTACTAAACGTTTTCATTCCTCCCCTGAAGGGGGAGGCGGGCCTCTTAGATGGTGACGCCGTCACTCAGGCCGGGAGATTTGTTACGGTGAAGGAGAAGTGCGGAGAAGGTGACGGGGTAGGCGGCCGTGGCCTACACTACGAACTGTCCCTGCATTCGCCTTAGTGCAGGAGAATGGAAAACCACGGAAAAGCATTCTCAGGACAGCCGACGGGTGGGGCTAGGCGTGAAGTCCGGCACTGTGCCCCAGGCCCGTCTCACGAACGCAGAGGCGTAGAGCCAGGGTAGAGCCGTGGCCAACTTTCCTCTGCTCGGTTGGCCGGTCAGAGTACAGAGCATATGGGACAACAACCCACTCTGCATCTACCGACCAACTGATATACTGTCACTTCCAGTACGTATTTACGTTGCCAACGATTTGGGTGTTAAAGTGCTTTAGGTCTATACGAAAATGCATATAGCACCAGAGAACTCAAATCGATTCTCCTATTGATTACCTGAAATGAAACAGATATAGTATAGCAGTTTAGTGAATCATTATCAGAATTGTTGTTATGAGAGATTTGAAAATCGTGAAAAGGTTATGTTTCTAATGCATTTCTTGAACGAGGTAGGCTATAATATTTCAAAGCGTACGGTAATAGAAAGGGAATTCAAATGAATGTATTTCTAAAACAAGTATTGATTTATAGGAAGAAGAATTACGGTCTGGAATAATTTACTATATCTACATCAAGTAGATAAATTTCCAACTTTGAAATAATTTAAGACAACACTAGGTAAACAATTCAAACTTAACGCGCCACTTGGACAACAGCTCTAAATTCAGATCATTGATTGATTGATTGATTGATTGATTGATTGATTGATTGATTGATTGATTGATTGATTGATTGATTGAATTCAAACTGTCACACTTTGAAGCGCATCAGGACTGTTATTTTCAAATGCAATCCTGGACCATACTAGTTCATAGAAAAGACATATTTTGAATTTTCAACATATTGCTTATCTAAATATAGGCTATTTCTAGAGAGTATTGGTCTATTACCCAAAGTAAAGTATTATGTTCGTTATTATCGGTAACTTGGCAATTCAGTACGATAATCAAAAGGTTATGTTTACACTATACAGCGAGTTTCGCTAGCCCAGGGAATGTTTCAATACACGTTGGCCTCTGAGGAAACAAACTGTTTGACTGTGTCTACGATTTCTAACTCTTTCCGAAACTTTTATTTACATTTGAAATGGGCTATTCAATTACAACAAAATGTCTTCTGATGTGACAGAATGGCTCATTGAAACATTTCGGTGTCATTCCTATTTGCACGATACCTGATACGATGATCCTAAAAGTATTAATTTAAAAGAAACATTCTCTACGCTGTACGGAAAAGATGAAAGTCATTGATAGTATTTTCTGCTTAGAAGACGAGATGGTGGTGGTGATTATTGTTTTAGAGGAAGTGCAACCGGGTAAGCAACATATTAGGCCTAACACTGATCAGAGGGAAAAAAATGGAAAGGGTCCAACACTTCGAAAAATGAAGACAAGGGCCGCGAAGGGCATGAAAATGAAAGACTCCCTAGGCCTCGTAAATTTTATACAGCCAAGGTTGAAAAAAAAACCAAGAATTGACCAAGGGAGGTTGGATAGGGTAGATGAAAGTGAGGAGACTGCACAAGTGGAAGCAATGCCAGGATTCAGCTGAGGGCCCCGTGGTCACCAACCCAGGCTAAGTTGAGAGCCTATGGGCCCCTTTTAGTCACCTCGTGTGACAGCCGGGGGTACCGTGGATGAATTCTATCGTATCCACCGACATGGGGTTTAGAAGACGAGATAGCGAGTTCATGGCGACAATTCTATGCTTACCCGTGAAGTGCGAGAGTAATGAGCTTGTCTTATGGCGACGATAGGATATGAAAGGGCTAGGAATGGGAAAGAAGCGGCCGTGGCCTTAATTAAGGTACAGCCCCAGAATTAGCCTGGTGTGAAAATGGTAAACCACCGAGCTCGATAGCTGCAGTCGCTTAAGTGCGGCCAGTATTCAGTATTCGGGAGATAGTGGGTTCGAACGCCACTGTCGGTAGCCCTGAAGATGGTTTCCGTGGTTTCCCCTTTTCACACCAGGCTAATGCTGTACCTTAATTAAGGCCACGGCCGCTTCCTTCCCATTCTTAGCCCTTTCCTGCCCCATCGTCGCCATAAGACCTAAAGCCAATAGCAAAAAAAAAAAAATGGTAAACCACGATCCCACGATCTCTCGAATGAATGCCGCCAGCTCTCTCTTACGATAGACTATTCACGTGAATATCTCTAGCAGCTATACCTTTAAACTATATCTGCACTTCTTCACTGCCTTGCATCACCAAAGAGCTGAAATTGTAATCGTGTCAAATTTTGAAATTGCAATTTTGTAATTACTAAATATTGATTTCTAAGATAATTTCTTAACACCTGATAGTTCTAAATGCAAGAACTCTCATAAGCGTGACTAAAGGAGAGATTCACAAAATTAACCGCTTCATTTACTTTTGTTTGTTTGTAGAAGTGAGTTGTCTCCACTGTTTGTAAATGTCTATGCTACGTCCTGTTTGTTCCAGACGAGGCAAAGTGGCGGCCCACAGCAGCAGCAGCAGAGTGGGACGACGACGAGGACGACGGAGACGTCGACTCCTCCCCGCTCGACCCCCGTGCACACCGTACGTGTGGGGGACAAGACCCACCGAGTGTCCCGCTCCCAGATGAAAGGTGAGACCTTCTGCCTCTGGTTGGCCACGAACTCTTCATAACGTTTCTCAAAGTGACTGAACATGTTGCTGTAAAAATGACATTATATTCTCGGGTAATTCGGAAATAATTGTAGGTGGAAGAGTGATCATTTCAACGTGCCACATATATAGACATCTTGGCCGTGACGTCCGGGGAGCAGGACGGGTACGAAAAAACAGCCGATCTTCAAAGTGTCTTTGCAGAAAGGTAAACAAGCAACCCCATAGCTCTGGAGGGTTAAGTTTCTAACGCGACAAACTGAGTCTCTGTAGACTACCTGGTCCAATGTTATTCGATTCCATGCAGCATCCTCGACGAAATAAGGCCCCAGTATTCCATGACCGGCACGGCGCACCCGTATACTGTGTAGTTGTGTATGACTACATCAACTGAAAACAATATGCTGCAGAGGAAATCGGGATCCTCATACGCTCGGTCGCAGTAGTGTAATCGGGCTCGCTCATTCTCTTCTGTTACACTGAACAACCTGAATGCGGCATGCAGCCCTTTATGCTTGGAGTTTTAGCCATATTCGTCGTAGACTACCTGCTATAGAAGTCGTCCTTGATTCTCGTTTGGGCGCCCTGTTCTCACCTTTCGTTCACATAAGACTGCTCCAGTATGACGGAACTTGTCAGCGACAGCTAACATTCTCCTGTTATTTGATACCTCGTTATTAAATCGCTCCCCTACTGATCTCTAACGTGAAGCGAACTCCGCCCATTCTAACGGCTCACTTCGTATGACCGCAAATAATTGCACAAATCAGTACAACACTGAATTCACAATATGTCAAGCTGTTATATACTTCGTTGCTAGGGGAACCTGAACAACCATTTCAGTGTCGTTGCGTTGCCACCACATACCGTATGTACGGCTGTACAAGTTGACTGGACACAGGGTGGAGATACAGCCCCTTACTTGTAGTTGTGCTCCTCGCCATCAGTACGACCACTTATGCCGCGCAACGTTTCTTTATTTCAACTTCATTTCAGTTGACTCCATTTGCCACTACTATTTACGAGAATTGATTGAACTTCTGGCAGTGAAAGGGGATTTATACGTTACCCTGTGCCATTCGGGAGTTGCTGGTCAAACATCCAACAGTAACTATGTGAATATTACGGGGAATTACCTCCAGAAGACTAGAGCTGAATGCTTAGTCACCATATCAGTCATTTCTCCTCTAGCAGACGCAACACAGAAAACTCTGCTAATGTTGTAACTTGTCTTGTATGACAACAATAGTGCGGCACCATCCGTCCTTAATGTCACAAGAGGTGGCTCCAATGATACCCTAATTTGAAGGTGGTATGCGAAGTAGCTCCATAGGGAAGAGCTTTCGTATGACCGGCCATCCACATGGGCGTGTGCAAGACTACCTTATTTTTCAAAATGAATTCGCTCTTGACCGCGCGTCAAATGTTTTGTTCATTGGCTGCCTATTGGTGTCAGTGGTCTCATTAACTTTCCCAATTTCCACGTTCAAAGTCTTGCAGGCAGTGCTTGAGCGGCAATGGTCTAGCGCCGGGGATATCTTGGTACGACCGCGACGAGGTAAGGGGATATCGGAGTGCCTAGGAAGGTTCCCCATAACTTCTCCACCGAGCTCGATAGGTGCAGTCGCTTAAGTACGGCCAGTATCCAGTATTCGGGAGATAGTAGGTTCGAACCCCACTATCGGCAGCCCTGAAGATGGTTTTCCGTGGTTTACCATTTTCATATTAGGCAAACGCTGGGGCTCTACCTCAATTAAGGCCACGGCGGCTTCCTTCCCACTCCTAGCCCTTTCCTATCCCATAGTCGCCATAAGACCAATTTGTGTCAGTGCGACGTAAAAAAAATCGAAAAAAACGTATCCTTTACAGAGGGCTCGAAGTAGCTGTGTACTGGGCTATGTTCTTGCGTTAGTACTCGGTTGTCGGTCATTCGTCAAAAAGGCTTTGAGGAGGTGCGGAGTGCCCGTGCGAGTTCTTTTTTGCCTTACTCCACATTGTATTACACACGTTCGTTTGTCCTAAAATGGCAATGCAGTGAGGAAAGACTTTTTTTTGTTAGTTGCTTTACGTCGCACTGACACAGATAGGTCTTATGGCGACGATGGAACAGGAAGGGGCTAGGAGTGGGAAGGAAGCGGCCGTGGCCTTAATTAAGTTACAGCCCCAACATTCGCCTGGTGTGAAAATGGGAAACCACAGAAAACCATCTTCAGGGCTGCCGACAGTGGGGTTCGAACTCACTATCTCCCGGATGCAAGCTCGCAGCTAACCGCACGGCCAACTCTCCGATGTTGACGAATGTGAAATACCAGTTTCCTGAACTGCTCTCCGGAGTGACTTGCAGTAGGTATATCTTCTAACTTCTCCTGTGTAACTTTTTCCCCTGTTTCTTCTTATTAGTTACGGAACCAGTACTACGCCACTTGTTGCACGAGGATGGCACTGTCTACGGATTTTTCGAAGGCATGTTTTAACTGGTTTCTCCTTCTTGTGCAAAGAACACTCGTATTCTCTGCGCTGTAGTGCTCGAACACACCTTAAAAGTACAACAGTTGGTAGCGAACTAAGTACCTGCCGCGTCAGCTGACACAGCCATGCGGCGCTGGCTTGTAGATTCCCGCGGCCTGTCACCAGAAGTGCCAAGTCTTAAATTACACTGGCTGTATGTTACCCATTACTTTTGGATCAATTTCATTTTTCAGCCCCTGCAAATCACAGCATATCTTATAGTGTTCAGATTTATCGGCAACGTGTTCACAGGCTTTTTGGAAAGGAGGGTCGATCATTGGTGGATCTTAAGAAAGGACGGGCTAAAGCAGGAAATGTCAAATTTCTCCGTTCACACTGTATTACCTGCAACAACAAATGTGCATAATAAAAGTCGCACTTACTTACTTTACTCGTTTTCATTCCCCACCCTGAAGGGGTGGGGCGGGCCACCTAGAGGGTGACGCCCTCGCTCTGGCCAAGAGTTGCGGGCGGGTTGCGGAGGTTTGATGGATGAGGGAGGTGGGTAGGAGGATGTGAGAAATAGAGGAGATGGTAGGGGGTTGGGCCTCTTTACTGAGCTTTATTGAATGTGCATTGCCAAACGTTACACAGAATTTATAAACATAAACAATATTTTCATTATTAGATAATTTTAAAGAGTATAAGGGGTGTTTTTTTTAAAAGTCGCATAACAAATAAGTCCTTTTATTTTATCTTGCAAGCCCTTCACCGCACAATAATAACGGATATAATAGCGATTATATTCCATCTAAAATACGTACATAATTATTAAAGAAATTCTAATTCACAATAATTTAGATGTGACACAGTTTCACCGTAAGAGCCATACTAATGGAGATATTCAAGAATTTCAAAGTGCAAAAACGGCGAACTTCCAGTCGTCATGGTTACGAACTGCCTGGTGACTGACGCGTGCTTTGTGTCTTCTTCATCCCCGATAGATGGCAGCACCTAAATAAAACACATTCATTGTTAAAAGAAGAACCAACACTGAAGCTATTTTGATGCGTGTTCAGAAGTACAATATTTTCATTTCATCTTCCTCTTTTCTGGCCATTTTCCGGGTCGACAGTCAGTTTTACGACCGGATGCCCTTCCTCACGCCAGTCCTATGGGAGGGGTGTATTTACAATTTTAGGTGTTTCTGTGATGTGTTATGTTAAAATATGTATCAAGACCATCAAAATGATACAGTTCAAGCGACAGGAACTAACCAAAGGAGGTTAAAAACCCTCACCCGCCCGGGGAATCGAACCCGGGGCGCGACGCTAACCATTCAGCCAAGTCGTGGTGGTGGTGATGGTGATTATTGTTTTAAGGGGATGTATAACTGGCAACCATGCTCTATTAATACTAATCAGAAAGAAAAATGGAAGAGATCCGACACTTCAAAAATGAAGGTATCGGTAAAGAAAGACAAGAGCCACGAAGGGCGTGGCCTCGAATGCTCTAATACTGTCGGGGTCGGAAAAGAACAAGAGTTGGCCAAGGGAGGTCGGACATGATAGATGTGTGTGTGTGTGTGTGAGAGAGAGAGAGAGAGAGAGAGAGAGAGAGAGAGATGAGCCTGGCACAAGTAAGTGGAAGCAATGCCAGGACTCAGCTAACGGCCCCATGGTCGCTAACCGACACTCCAAAGTTGAGACCCATGGGGCCCCTTTTAGTCGCCTCTTATGACAGGCAGGGGATACCATGGGTGTTTTTCTACCGCCCCCACCCACAGGAGAATCGGTGGTGAGTGTGTGCCCTGTCTTCATCAATAGAATTGATCACAGGTAGGGCCTCATTCTCACAGAAGCGCTTCAGGCGTCAACTCTCTCCGCAGGCCAGACGCATTATTCTTATTCGTTCTGTGAACCCCCCGGATCCAGGGGCAGTAGTACGAACGGGCGTGGTTGGTATTTAAAGCACTGCTCACAAAAGAGACGCGTCCGGCCCGTTTTCGATATATCGATTGGGAGAGGACGCTACTGTCTCTAGCCCGTGCCTTATCGCACTTTCATCTCATCAAAGAACTCGATACGAAACGATCAAGCAGGCTTTGACACACGCTTCCTTTTTCTCTCTGACATTGGTTACGAAAGTTGAATATTTATGCAACGAGTGTGGTTCTTTTGCACGCGAGAGCGTGACTATGAGTGTGGAAAATCACTCTGTACAAACATGAATGTAGAACAGAATCAAAGTTACACCTTGAGGAAACTGAAGAATCTACAAGCTCATATGACATCAGAACAAGCGTGAAACTGATGACAGCAGTGATCAGGTACGGTTTATTTGTACTTGACGTTAATTACCAATTATGTAGACGCAAATGATTGGTGGAATTTTATGTTTATTTACCTCTTAAATAGAACATCATAATAACTTTCGGGGAAATTGAGAGTACATTAATTTTGGTAATCATGAGTAAATCTATAATTAAAAGAGTTTACTAAAATCAGCTTTGCCAAATCCGTCCGTCCGTCCGGTCTACTGGACCGAGTTTCTTCATTTCTCTCTCCGAAATTACCTGCCCGTGAATAGGTCTCTTAGTTCAGCCTTCTTTGAGTAATCATAAAATGATCACTCCAATAATTGCAGGTGAAGGCTTACCCTAACCCGCAATTAATTCTGCACTTAGCAGGTTGCTATGCGATTGACACTTTTATTCTGATATAATTATGTGATTTTCATCCTAAGTAAATTCATTGCATGCAGCCTGTGAAGCCAGAACGGTATACACTGCCTGTAATGACGGAAGAATACTATTCTCTGGCAGATACTCTGATTGTCTGACCTTGGCAGAACGTTCCTGATGTATATGCTGCTAAGGGAAAACACTCTACGTACGTACAGCGACTAGCCTTCTGTATGACCATTAATAAAGCGCAGGGACAAAATCTTGAAAACGTGGGTGTCTACTTACCCGAAACAGTATGTTGCATCAAGATCGTTTGAAAATGTTAAGATACAGATACAGTCGAATGGTGGAAGCACGGAGCAGCACGGGTCCACACACCCACGACTTTCTTCAGTAGTACTGCGCTTGAACGTGTCGTCTTTTGTTACGTTTTGACGTCCAGAACTGATAACAAAAAATGTCTAGTATTAATTCTGAAAAAATGGCTTCATTTTTAACTAACTAAGCTATTAGAGTCGTAAACATGGTCCTTATTGAAGGTAAGACGAACTTCATGATGTTCGGTACTGTCATATATACGGTCGGAAATGGATTAACCTAGGCAATTTGCTGTAGTTGGGTGCTGAACCACGGCGCAGCGCTGTAATCAGGCCGAGAAACAATTCAACAAGGTTAAGTTTGGGGTCTGCTTATTCACCGTGTTTACATTATTGTGAAGTGGAGTTCAATCAATCAGACGACTTCTAATACAAGAGTGCGGTAAGGAATCACAGTCCGCTAAAGAAGGCAATTAGGTTACGCAGACTTTGTGTCTTAAATAGATCATCATAATGGGTTGAAGCTGAATCAAGAGTAAAATTTGGTACCCATAAATACATATAATATTAATATATACCAATGACTTTCTTTACTACAGCAATGCGCTTAATCATGTCTTTTGTTACAGTTTTCGCAAGATTTAATTGTCTGTCTCTTATGAAGTTCTTTGCTTTAGTTTTCTTAATCGACTCTGGAAATGACGACATGCAGGACTACGATACAGTTATAATTTGTTAATTACTCGAACTGTACAGACGGCTTGCTAGAAAAATAACAATAAAACATAGCATAAAAAATTCATTGTCATAAATATTGTTCTGTGTGAACTGATTAGGAGGTTGATCGGTTCGATTCCTGTCTATCTCGTACTACTGGTCGAGGGCTAGCCAACGGTCGGGGTTATGAAACACTAGAAGATCAAAATCGTTTGAAGCTGAAACAAGAGACACTGGACAAAGATGTTCACACTTCACAGTCTGATAGCTTAGTGAACTGTTCACTGCTTCAAATAACATTCATTTCGATGTTTAATTATGTACACACACACACACACACACACACACACACACACACACACACACACACACACACACTGCATTAGTCAAACATGGATGAATTGCATGCCAACTATCAATATTATCATTCACTTAATTTAAATTAAGTAAATTCATCCCAGCATGAAATAAAATATTGTACGCAACAGTCACTAAAGAAATGAATTTACGTTTCTCGTTTCGAAACTCCGACATCTCACTAGTAACGTATAAGATCACTTTCCGTGGCTAAATAACTATTGCTACGATTTTATTATTATTATTATTATTATTATTATTATTATTATTATTATTATTATTATTATTATTATTATTTCACTCATGACATTCTGTAATTCTATGTCCTGAATATGCCAAATAAATAATCATCTTCATAAACCTATTGACTAACTGGTTACAATGCTGGCCTTTAGAAAACAGAGTTCCGAGTTCGATTCCCGGCCGGGTCGAGGATTTGAATTTTCATTAAACCCTTAATAACTAAAGAACGAACAATATAGCTTTGAAGAACTTCACAGAATACACAAGACATGACGCATGGCTTGAAATAAAGATCCGAATTCTTCTATTGTTTCAATATTTCGTATTTTAATAAACAAAGGCACCTCTACGTACGTACAGTAAGTTCAAAAGATTCCTTTCTTGTCATGGTAGCGCAATAGCATGTCGAAGATTATAAGAACAAGTGTGAGGACTCCTGGACTTCAAGCGCGCCCCGCCAGGCAACACTCCGCAAGTCCGCAGTACCGATCAGCTCGTCTTGGGAAACTCATTACTCCGTAACTGATAAATATAATACACTATCTTGTAAAAAACAATGGGACATTACAATTAAAATACCACGGCAGGGTACAATGGAAAAATTATATATGGAGTAATTTTTTTTTTTTTTTTTTTGCTAGTTGCTTTATGTCGCACTGACACAGATAGGTCTTATGGCGACGATGGGACAGGAAAGGGCTAGGAGTGGGAAGGAAGCAGCCGTGGCCTTAATTAACGTATAGCCCCAGCATTTGCCTGGTGTGAAAATGGGAAACCACGGAAAACCATTTTCAAGGTTGCCGACAGTGGGGTTCGAACCTACCATCTCCCGAATACTGGATACTGGCCGCACTTAAACGACTGCAGCTGTCGAGCTCGGTATGGAAATAACAGCTACGGCCTTCATCATCACAGGGCAGGTTACTGGCGTGTACATAACTAGCACACAGACTAACTCACAGCATATTAAAATAAAGGTAATACTCTACTTACCAACTCAATTTGTTGGTTACTGCACTTTCAAAAGCTTCCGTATGAAGATGTTCAAGATTGTAAATCTCACCGAATTACCTTCGTTCTGAAAAAAAAATCGGCACTTCAGATAATGATAAACAAGTCTGTGGATTATATCCATAATATGTTGAGGACAACAGCCAGCTCTTGAAGGATCAACTGATTTTTTTTCTATGGAATCGATACAACCAAAAAAATTTCGCCCACATCGATTTTGAGTTCAGTTTTCCATTAATTACTTTCTCGACCTGGAAAAGAATGTCGCATGCACTTTTCGAAGGACGTGTTAAAAACACTTCATTGTTGCTGGAACCATAGTCTTATTTCGGTGAAAACTGAAAATGTACTTTGATTATTCTCAAGTAGAGATTGGGCACAGGGCGAACACTCACTAAATTTAGAAGAGTGATGAGGCACTGCTCCTGGACGTAATTTCCATCTCACACGAGAGATATCCATTTTTTTCAACATTCACTAAAAATGATCTTATTTTACTGTCAAATCAACAAAAAATGAACATGACAAATTCTGCTATTACGCGTTAACTCACTATCCTTCCGTGGTGAACAAATCGCATATCATCAACTACTCTACCAAGCCAGGCACAAAACACCACGGCATGCTGAACTAATAATTTTTTTTTTTTGCCAGTGGCTTTACGTCGCACCGACACAGATAGGTCTTATGGCGACGATGGGATAGGAAAGGCCTAGGAGTTGGAAGGAAGCGGCCGTGGCCTTAATTAAGGTACAGCCCCAGCATTTGCCTGGTGTGAAAATGGGAAACCATGGAAAACCATCTTCAGGGCTGCCGATAGTGGGATTCGAACCTACTATCTCCCGGATGCAAGCTCACAGCCGCGCGCCTCTACGCGCACGGCCAACTCGCCCGGTAACTAATAAATTAATCGAGCCATATAAGATGCATGCTTCAAGTACACAACACTGAGTTTAGGAACTGAAAGCAAAGAAAATTAATCTTATTCACTGAAATATCTCGCACAGTAACGTCTCCCGCACTTTTCTATACCCGGCTTGCGGGAACTAGTGTTGGGCAGTGCTTGCAGTGGCGGGACCACGAACTACCATGCTATATTGGCTGAGTTCTCACCCTTGGACTTATATTTGTCATGATAATAGTTATAAGACAGCAAATTAGGAATTAATTCTCAGTAGAATGTTTAGCCTCCGAGGCAATTTCTACGAGTGAGACATCCATTACTGGCAATATTTACACAACTTATTTCAATGAAACATTTGTCAACGGGACTCTAGTTACTGATGCCAATAATGCGAGTTGACGTGGAGATGTATGGAACATTTGAATGTTCGTGGACGTGTAAACGTTAGAGGTGGGAATTTTAAAACAAAATGATATATTCACACCTGAAAATGCTAAAATGGTTACCTCTTCATTCACTCCAAAGAAGTCTGCTTCGTTACATGAGTATAATTTATTTTGTGATTGGAAAAATAGAACGAATCTGAGAGAAGTTAATGAAAAAATTGAATGGGCTTACTGTACCTTTCTGAAAGAATAGCAAATTATAAGAGGATATTATCATTTGCGCAGTATACTCAGTGCCTAAGAAAACATTGTGTGTTAACTGTATTCGCATTAGGAGTGCGATAAAATGTTTACCCATGATTAAACAATACCGTCAACAGTTTTCATAAAAATATCATGCATATTATACGCTTTATTAAGTTTAACGAAACGACATAAAGATGTAATGTACATGTTTCACTTATAATATTCTATTATACGACTTTTTTCACCCCTTCTTAGAGAAACTCTCACTTGTTCAGAGTACCATCTATTCAAAAGTGTATTTATGTCCCACATAAGTGGCCCTCTGTCTTATTAATATTACACCGTCAGTTTGACATGCGTTGTACTTTGGGAAGGCACTCTTTCTGATTATATTAGACATGTTTGTGAAATTAATAACTGGTTCTATAGAAGGCATTTCGAGTTTAGGAAATGTTGTTCCAGTAAAGCTCAACTTGCAGGATTCCAGCAAGATATAGCAAATATCTTGGATTCTGGAGGTCAAATGGACTGTATCGCGATTGACCTGTCTAAAGCTTTGATACGGTGGATAATGGGAGACTACTGTCAAAAATTAGTACTATTCGACTAGACAGAAGAGTGACTAAATGGGTGGCTATATTTCTAGAAAATAGATGTTAGAGAATTAGAGTAGGCGAAGCTTTATCTGACCCTGTAATAAATAATAAGGGAATTCCTTAAGGCAGTATTATTGGACCTTTATGTTTTCTTATATATATAAGTGATATGAGTAAAGAAGTGTAATCAAAGATAAGGCTTTTTGCAGATGATGTTATTCTGTACAGAGTAATAAATAAGTTATAAGATTGTGAGCGGGTGCAGGATGACCTCGATAATGTTGTGAGACGACAGTAGGCAATGGTATGACGATAAACGGGGTTAAAAGTCAGATTGTGAGTTTCACAAATAGGAAAAGTCATCTCAGTTTTATTTACTGCGTTTATGGGGTGAAAGTTCCGTATGGGGATCACTGTAAGTATCTAGGCGTTAATAAGGGAAGATCTTCATTGGGGTGATCACATAAATGGGATTGTAAATAAAGGGTACAGACCTCTGTACATGCTTATGAGGGTGTTTAGCGGTTATAGTAAGGATGTAAAGGAGAGGGCATATAAGTCTCTGGTAAGACCCCAACTAGAGTATGGTTCCAGTCTATGGGACCCTCACCAGGATTACCTGACTCCAGAACTGAAAAAAAAAAAAAAAAAGAAAAGAAAAGCAGCTCGTTTTGTTCTGGGTGATTTCCGACAAAAGAGTAGCGTTACAAAAATGTTGCAAAGTTGGGGCAGGGAAGACTTGGGAGTAAGGAGAGGAACTGCTCGACTAAGTGGCATGTTCCGAGCTGTCAGGGAAGAGATGGCGTGAAATGACATTAGTAGACGAATAAGTTTGAGTGGTGTCTTTAAAAGTAGGAAAGATCACAATATGAAGATAAAGTTGGAATTCAAGAGGACAAATTGGGGCAAATATCCATTTATAGGAAGGGGAGTTAGGGATTGGAATAACTTACCAAGGGAGATGTTCAATAAATTTCCAATTTCTTTGCGATCATTTAAAAAAAGGCTGCCACCTGGGCGACTGCCCTAAATGCAGATCAGTGGTGACTGATTGACTGAAATACACGCATGCGCGTTATGGGTGACGCCTTTAACCGAGTAAACGTTTCCTAATATCAGTAATGAGTTCTGTGGTTTTTTTACTACGCACCGACACAGATTGGTCTTTTGGCGACGGTAGGAAAGGAAATGTCTAGGATTGGGAAGGAAGCGGCCGTGGCCTTTGCCTGGTGTGAAAATGGGAAACCACGGAAAACCATCTTCAGGGCTGCCGACAGTGGGTTCGAACCCACTATCTCCCGGATGCAAGCCAACAGCTACGCGGCCCTAACCGCACGGCCAACTCGCCCGGTGTTCTGTAGTATTTAACATTTTTTTATAAATCTCAAAATTAAGTTAAAAGCGATATTCCGTGGCTACTGTTTACCCCATATATTGTTTTATGTTTCAACTGAAAAAAGGGAAGTTCAAACGTTCAACCCCACAAGGAGTCCCGTACACCATAGCCTTGATAGTATCGCAAACAAAAATTATCACTTTGGCGTCTTCCACAACGAACTAAGCGTTGTTTGTGTTATGTTGAACTACCATGTACAGAACTTTGAAATGAGTCCATAGTCACATTTGGGAGGGGGTTATGATAACAGATCCTACTTGGACCGAGCTCGATAGCTGCAGTTGCTTAAGTACGGCCAGTATCCAGTATTCGGGAGATAGTAGGTTCGAATCCCACTGTCGGCAGCCCTGAAGATGGTTTTCCGTGGTTTTCCATTTTCACAGCAGGCAAATGCTGGGGCTGTACCTTAAATAAGGCCACGGCCGCTTCCTTCCCACTTCTAGCCCTTTCCTGTCCCATCGGCGCCGTAAGACCTATCTGTGTCGGTGCGACGTAAAACAAATAGCAAAAAAGAAAAAAATCCTTCCTGGAAGAATGCTTTGTGGTGTTGCAGAGTTCCGCGAGGCGTTCCGTCTGTTCGACAAGGACAACGACGGCAGCATCACCCAGGACGAGCTGGGGCGCGTCATGAGGAGTCTGGGGCAGTTCGCTCGCGAGGACGAGCTGGAGCAGATGTTACATGAGGTGGACATTGATGGTGATGGCAACGTCAGCTTCGAGGAGTTCGTACAGATCGTGGCTAACATGGGGGCCGCCACCGAGAAGACTGCTGACGAGGAGGAGAAGGAACTGCGTGACGCCTTCCGGGTGAGTTGGTCACACTGCAGTAGTGGAGGTCTTCTGGTTGAGTTGGTAACACTGTGTGCAGAGGTCTTCCGGGTGAGTTGGTAACACTGTGTGTAGAGGTCTTCTGGATGAGTTGGTAATACTGTGTGTAGAGGTCTTCTGGGTGAGTTGGTAATACTGTCTGCAGAGGTCTTCTGGGTGAGTTGGTTATACTGTGTGCAGAGGTCTTCTGGATGAGTTGGTTACACTGTGTGTAGAGGTCTCCTGGGTGAGTTGGTAACACTATGTGCAGAGGTCTTCTGGATGAGTTGGTTACACTGTGTGCAGAGGTCTTCTGGTTGAGTTGGTAATACTGTGTGCAGAGGTCTTCTGGATGAGTTGGTTACACTGTGTGTAGAGGTCTCCTGGATGAGTTGGTAACACTATGTGCAGAGGTCTTCTGGATGAGTTGGTTACACTGTGTGTAGATGTCTCCTGGGTGAGTTGGTAACACTGTGTGTAGAGGTCTCCTGGGTGAGTTGGTAACACCGTGTGCAGAGGTCTCCTGGATGAGCTGGTAACACTATGTGCAGAGGTCTTCTGGATGAGTTGGTTACACTGTGTGTAGAGGTCTCCTGGGTGAGTTGGTAACACTGTGTGCAGAGGTCTTCTGGATGAGTTGGTAACACTATGTGTAGAGGTCTTCTGGGTGAGTTCGTAACATCGTGTGTAGATGTCTTCTGGGTGAGTTGGTAACACTGTGTGGAGAGGTCTTCTGGGTGAGTTGGTGACACTGTGTGAAGAGTTCTTCTGGGTGAGTTGGTCACACTGTGTGCAGAAGTCTTCTGGGTGAGTTGGTGTCGATGTGTCTAGAGGAGGTTGAGTTGGTGAGCAGGAGGTGCGTATGGCACCACCTTTCAGTTCGGCTCTCGTTCACCCTATGGATCATTTCTCCCCCATTCAGGCTACTTTTTTTTTACCGTCGCACTAACACATCGAAGATTTCGGCGACGGAAGGTGCGAAAGTGGTATGATTGCCTTCAGTTCAGTCATAGTCATGCCAGTATTTAACCATCTGGATGGACTTTTCATTACGTCTCACAACACTCCCTTGACTAAGATGTTCTTATTACCAACTCTGGCTGTCAAGGGTGTTCTCAGGAGATGTCGCCAACACCAAAGCTGAAATACATCGGTCCTCCTCCTGTCGGTCTCCTTCAACGACAGCATTTGGTTCTCACACTGATGTTCGTGTATGACTGCAACGGTACAGAGCTTTCGCGATTAATTTTAGAGCCAACGAAGATTAACCACCTCTATTTCCTCATTGCTGATTTAATGTTAACATCTACAATTTTACTGTCACCCGAACCTTCTCGCTCGCCAACTTGCTCTCTGGCAACAAGGTACTACCTGAAGATTTTCTCTTATTGGCTTTACATCCCACTAAATTCCTTTTTAACGGTTTTCGGAGATACCGTAATTAAGTCCCGCAGGGGTTCTTTTACGTGCCAGTAAATCTATCGACACAAGGCTGACGTATCTCAGCACCTTCAAATACCACCGGACTGAGCCAAGTTGTTGTTAGAAGGCCAGCGCCGTGAAGAAGTGAATTTCACATTTTTTTTTTCCCTTGCAAGTCGTTTATGGCTTAACACAATAGAGGTTTTCGACGACGGAAGAAAGGAAGAAGCTAGGACAGGTAAGGAAACGGCCGTGGCCTTAGTTAAGGTGCATTTGGCTGGAGTGAAATGGAAACACATCCACGCAACACATCTTTTAGGCCACGGATGGTAAACCTTTACCGATTAGCGTGTGAATTAAGGTCTTGCTTTAACTTAATGACTAGGGCTCGGATGTGTAAGACCTAAAAATAGCCCAAATAAGCAAGCAAATATGACCTCAAAAGTGACGAAATAGCACGTAAAAATTACAAAACATGACCCGAAAACGATTAATCAAAATATGGACATTTTAAAATAAATTAGAAATCGAAACGTCAATTCCTCTGAAACATATTTGTTATATAAATTCATTATTCTTACTTTAATATTAGTTTTCTGAATATACATGTGCAGCAATTATTCAGTCTATTATCCTTGATTCACTTATCAAACCTTCGTGAATACATGCCTATAGAGTACTAAGTTCGCTAAGATTATCAGATCACACAACATTTTAAAAGTCAAAACATGTTTGCACCCTGCATTGGTGGTTCGAAATACGAGAAAACTAGAAATCAATATATTTAAAAATATATATTTTGGAACGTTTAAGCCCAGATTTCATTAAGATTATTGAAATGCGTTAAAGTTTAAATTGAGCACCAAGAAACGAATTAAGTAGATGTTTTTCAATACATTATGAAATGAAATGGCGTATGGCTTTTACTGCCGGGAGTGTCCGAGGACATGTTCGGCTCGCCAGGTTCAGGTCTTTCGATTTGACGCCCGTAGGCGACCCGCGCGTCGTGATGAGGATGAAATGATGATGAAGACGACACATACACCCAGTCCCCGTGCCAGAGAAATTAACCAATGATGGTTAAAATTCTCGACCCTGCCGGGAATCGAACCCGGGACCCCTGTGGCCAGAGGCCAGCACGCTAACCATTTAGCCATGGAGCCGGACAATACATTATGATAGGGCGTCAGAGCCTATAGTGCAAACTCACATACCTTTTTCATTCTTCTCCGCGGGTGGAATTGAAGTGCAAGATTCATCTTCAAAGCATTAGGCGCGAAAGACCTCCGATTATCACTTAACACATTCTTTTAAGAAGAGAAGCTTCTTTCTACGTCACAAGACGTTATTGATGCATATTTAAAGAATGTTAAATAACTGCTCTCGAGTATGCACTCATCTTGAAGTGTACTGGTACCTTCTTCTTTAAGAACATCATTTATCTTGCACATACGGTGAAGACCATCATTTCGATTAAGCACATTTTGAAGTTTCCGTTTTACACTATCACCAACTATTCCACGTGGTTGTTGTAGTGAAAGTTCAACACTTCTCACAATGTCAATACTTGCATGAAGTTCTAAGCTAGCAGCTTCTAAACGAGTAACTGCACTCGATAAATTCCAAAGTTCGACTTAATATATGCCAGACTGCCTGACAAACTGTTGAAAAACAATTCCTGCGCAATCTTGATAGAAGAGGCATCATCTTTGTTGAAGCCGTTAACAATGTGTTTGATAGTAAGAGTAGTTTTCGCAATAATACGCGGCAGCATCGAGCCACGCCCCCCACCTATGGCTGTGGATGGAGTGGTGTCGAAGGAGCTAACTCCTTGAAAGTCGCAACCCGCAGTGGTGCTTTCAAATTTATTTTCTCTGACGTTAGGTATTAATTTATCGACTTCAGGAAAATTTCCACGAATTTCTTCTGCCACCCTATGCAGTGCATGCGCAAAGCAAGTGACGTGAATCATTCTTGGATAAAACAGCTTGAGGCTTTCAGCAGCTCTCACCATGTACGGAGCAGCATCAGTAACAAAGAGAAGAACGTTTTCCCATTTAATTTCATCCTTCCACAAAATTTACAATCGTTGAATGATTTGCTCTCTCTAAAACTTCTGAGCTTAGTAGTAAAATGTCCCCAGGGCGATCAAGACGGAGTGTTCCAATAATTACACTCCCTATATATCTACCTGGAGTATCCGTCGTCTCATCAATAGATATCCAAATCTTATTGTCTGCTATATTGTGTCGTATTCGATTTAGAGTATCTTCATAGCAACACGATAAATAGTTTTTTCGCAGTGTTGATTCTGTAGGAACAGATGTTTTAGGAAATTCTTGAAATGGGGATTGTTCACCTTGTTTAGAGGAATATTTGCAGCCACCATCATCTCACAAAGTTCCTTTGAAAAATCCGAACATCTGTCCATCACTGAAGATGTAACAGCCTCTTCTTATCGACATGTTGGCGTTTAACATTGCTGCTGTGTTTTGCCGTGCTGCCACGACTTTCACTTCACACAACTTGCAAAATAGAACTAAACCGTCTGTATAGAAATATTCTTCTCCAAATTCCTTAACAAAGCTTGGTAACTTAACACTAGTAGAAGACTTTCCCTTAGGCATACTTGAATGTATGCTGGGATACGATTTACTGTAAACTGACGCTTGTGTAAGTGAAAGGAAGTTGAGATTCTAATATGTGAACCAAGACAAGTGCGCGATTACCATAAGTAATTACCCCACTGCTGGGAAGGGATTTTCCGGATTATTTCTGCCTCTACCTGGGAGACCGGGTTGCCGAGTACAGCGGGTTGGTTGACATCTTCGTTGTATACAAAGCGTGTATATCAAGAGCGTGATACCGCGAAGCAGTTTTTTGAACACTACTTCGCATTCGGTAAGTTGAAGATGATTTTGCACACCTACTGCTGTCGTCAAACCGCCGAAATATGACGTATCTACTAAAATAGCTCAAAATATGACCTTATGGCAAAAAATAGCCAAAATATGCATTTATATGACAAATGAAAATCACTTAATTGTGACGATAATCACCTGATTAGCACCGAAATCCAATCAGACAAGAAAATAGAGACACAGAAAAAATGACTTTTCTAAACATCCGAGCCCTACTAATGACATTTGGAAAAAATATGCGAACAGGTTGTAGGGCGTGTCACAGGTTCTAGGTAGTTAACGATGGAGTTGGAATCTTATCTCACGGATACATGAACCAACTCGCTCATTATTATTATTATCTCTGCAAAATTGTCACTTATCTTTAAGTGTATCTAATTCTTTGATAAATGTGCATAATAAAAGTGAAAAAAGGGGAAACTGATCAAGTAAACTTGTGGCTTTTAAAAGTTTTAAGTATCTGCGTCAAACTTCTGATCTCAAGCCTATTGCAGATGCAAACAGTGCACACCTCTTTGCTGGAGATATTCCTACCTCTTGGGTAGTTTCTTAGTAAACATGAGAATATGTAACTGTGCTTGTATTTCGTGAAAACACGTACAATTGGCAGTTATCGCGATTGCGAATGCCTCTCATCTCTGTGGAAGGGATATACAGCACAATGTTGTAATTACTTTTATAACTGTGTTTTGTTTGCAGGTGTTCGATAAGCACAACCGTGGCTACATCAGCGCTTCTGATCTGCGCGCCGTGCTGCAGTGCCTGGGGGAGGACTTGTCCGAGGAGGAGAGTGAGTAGAGCATGGTTTTAACATTGAAAACAAAGTAGCGGTCCTCATAAGCAGTTTGCTCAATTGTGCCGAAAGTTCAAAGATTGCAAATTCTTAGTCTTGGATAGCTCTATCAAACTAAACAAAACAAATTTTGAAAATCACGTCCGGCCTAAACGCATTTCCGAAAAAAATGCATAAAATCCTTTGTTTCTTTACTCGTTTTCTTTTTTATTCCAATTCTAGCAAAATTAACTTATTTACATAAGTCGTCCTGTAATGTGTTTTCAATACCCTCAGGCTTTGTTTGATTTTTCGAAAAATGTCTACACCCAATGTAGTTGTAAGGGCTTAAGTGAAACTCTGTCCGGCTCCATGGTTAGCGTGCTGGCGTTTGGTCACAGGGGTCCCGGTTTGGATTCCCGGCAGGGTTAATTCCCCTGGCACGACGACTGGGTGTATGTGTCGTCTTCATCATCATTTCATCCTCGTCACGACGCGCAGAAAGACCTGCACCTGGCGAGCCGAACATGTCCTCGGACACTTGCGGCACTAAAAGCCATACGCCATTTCATTTAATTTCAGTGAAACTCTCCAATGACTCACATTAGCGCTCGTAGTGGTAGAAAAAAAAGCAAACTGCTAACCTAAACGGTGATGTAAAAAACGACTGTAACTTTTAGGAATACATAAAGAATATATTCTCATACTTTATTATATTTTATTTACGTAAAATTCGTAGCTCATATCCCTAGGATGCTTGCCTGAAGGGCTACAACTGTGGATTTTTCATTTATTTCAATAAGCTGTCGTGAATACAAAAACATAGAATATGAGCATGATCCTGCTACACAAGTGTGCTGTATGTGGTTATTTAAATATGGCGGCACTCTACCAACATTACATTTCTGAAAGTGACATATTAATCATCCTTTAGGAGCACTTTTCTCTTAAATCCTAAGAGGTCAAGTAGCCTACACTTCTTCTATTGCTACATTATTTACATGAAACTTATTTCACTTGGGGTTCAGGTCTATCGATGTGATACTTCAAAATATTATAGTTCAATAAATAATCTATATAAGGGAGCGCTTCATATATGATTTTAAAGTATGTATTTAGCGTATGGCTTTACAGACACAACACATTGTTGCTCACGTCCGTAGGTTTAACCTTAAAGTACCCTACACGTGCTGCTAAGCGAGCGACAGCGACCAGACATATTTCTCTCCTGGTCAAGATACAACATTTTAAAGTAGAATGATGAAGGCACGAGATGATGTGGAGAGTCGACACTATCGCGAGATGGCAGTACCTTAGTGTGTAGATGTCTGCGCGAGCTCTAGCAGAAAGAAAATATTGAATGTTTTGTAACTGTTGGCATTCTTCACAAAAATATCCAAATGTAAGACAGCAATCGGATAAAGCCTGTATAAAACGTATGCGGGAGAAAATTAGACTCAACAAGGATTCGATAAGTTCATCTGCGGAACGAAGTAGACGACTACGGGAACCCGTCTGCTGGCCTCTTGTACAAGTGAAACAATATTATTCAATAAAATAAAGAAAGTCGTGTCCTTATTCTGATGTGATCCAGCTCTTTTCAGGTACGCCCCCAATGGAGGAGAGCTGCAACCAGCCCTCCTGCCATTCTTGAATTTCTGACAGTACCTGGAATCGAACTCGGGTCCCCAAGGACGGCATATTGTTCAATGAAATGTTGATAAACTGCTAAACATGGTTCAAATACAAATTTATATTAATAACGAGGTAAAAATTTGAACTTCTTTATCATTTCTAATTTAATTTCGTGTAGCTGTTGTAAGGCAGACCCAGGATGGGCGGTATCTGTCGTGTGTTATTGTAGTGAAGGCAGCGATGTTGAGGACACCCAGTCCAATCCAGTCACTACGATCACCATTCAGCCAAGGCGATGGTAATGTTTTAAGAGAAAGTACAACTGAGCAACCATCCTCTGTTAAAACCAATCAGAGAGAAAAATGGAAGGGGCGCGACACTGTGAAAAAATGAAGGTATCGGACAAAGAAAGACGAGAGCCAAAAAGGCCTGAAAATGAAAGACTCCTTAGGTCTCCATACCGAATACCGTCTGGGTCGGAAAAGAACAAGAGTTGATCACGAGAGGACGGAGAGGATGGATGAAAGTCAAGAGCATGGCACAAGTGGAAGCAATCCCAGGACTCAGCTAATGGGACCCCAAGGTCGCGAACCCACGCTCCCAACTTGAAGAGCCCCTGGGCCCCTTTAAGTCCCCTATTACGATCGGCAGGGGAGGTGGTGGTGGTTGCCGTGCGTGTTGTTCTACAGCCCAAGGAACCCGACATCGTTTCTAATTCCACTGCCCGTCACGCAGCTGTACACAAGACTGCCTATTCTGCAACTCGTGCGTAAAGTGGAAAAGATGTGGATTGAATTTCGAGTACAAACAAATTCATGCCGCGCAAGTTGCATGCATGTATTTATTTAAACTGGCCAGATTTCCGAAACAAAAATACGGGACACTTCCGATCTATGTCCATAGTCTTATTTTTCTGAGGAGTGAATTTTATTCAGTACTAGCATGTGCCCGCGGCTTTGCCCGCGTTTATTAATTCAACTGTTTTATATAATAAAAACTATTTTTTCCTTATAAAGCTTCCGGTTGAACTATATTAGTGCCCTTCCAGGTGGAGCTAAAATATATATAGTACGTTTGCCTTTCCAACTTTTGAACAAACCACGTGCAGTTGACAATGGGACATGCAGCCTTTTCGAAGATGGAGTCCTACAACTTTAAGAGATTGTTCTTATGGCTTGTTGATGTTCATAGCGAAACTGAAACAAACGGGGAACTGCAGACATCTAAACTTAAACTGTATACCCGAATAAATTATTCGAATCCGAGGAATGAATATTACTTCGCTCGCGGCATGCCCAATCATGAGAATGGCTTCAAAAATATTAGTCATCAGCTTCAGAGTCGTGTTCATTGCAGGGGGCAGGATTCTTGTTCTTAAGAAGGATAATCGGTGCCACAATCGTCGGCTCTAAGATGTTCGAGGGTATTCCAGATGACTCCAAGTCTTTCAAAAGCTCTGCCGTGTAGTCGATAGACTTGTAACTTTGTAGAACATCGCTTAATTCTTGTAAAAGTTGCTTGTTGATGACGTTGACAGCTTCACTTCTTGGAGCAAAAGTTTCTCTTTGACATAACCATGCATGATTGGTGAAATGCTGTGGCCACGAATGTTAAAGATTTCAGATCTGTGTGTGTTTATTATAATCTAATCTTCTTTACTATAGCCTATGTTTTCTCTAAATGAAATAATAAAACATGAGATTGAGTTAGTTGAAAGAAAACATGGTAACCGGATAATTCTTGTGAGTGTTGCTTATTGATGACGTTGACAGCTTCATGTCTTGGTACAAGAATTGCTCTTGGACACAGCCATGCGTCTTAGGTGAAAACCTGTGCCCACTTATGACAAACATTTCGGATCTTTGTTTGCCGTAGATTTGTCTGGGCATCGCACACATGCACACAGACAGACAGACAGACAGACAGACAGACAGACAGACAGACAGACAGACAGACAGACAGACAGACAGACAGACAGACAGACAGACAGACAGACAGACAGACATCATGGACCGAAGGAAAATGGCTTCCTAATCCACGGACTTAAAATAGCATCTTGACTGATATATGGATTATTCCTTGTTTATTCTTATCATCTATCTTGTGTCCTATAAATTTCCTCTAAATATATATGTCTCCAACCCTTGTACGCTTTCCCTACGGGGTTTGGATGTGAAGTGAGATGAATCTTCGTAGCGAGCTTTTACGATCGGATATCTTTCATGACGTCAACCTAATCAGATGAGTTAGTGAGATGAAAAGAATGACATGATATACAGTACTTTTGCATCCATCTCTTGGCACAGGCCAGAGCAAAGTGTAGCTTCCACTGAAGTCCCAGTCTCATCCATGGCTGTGACAATATGGGAGCTGCTGGGGTATGGGTGGTACTGATTAATGACATTCAGAGCACAGCCAGTGTGTCTGAGTGTCATGAAAGGTGTTGCTCATAGGGTTAGTTGTGCTACAATAGCTCTGCCTGGCCCAGTGAGGAAAGCAATGGCAAACTACCTCACTCCTCATCTTGCCTAGTACGCCTCATTTTGGTACTGCCATTGGTTTTTGTGGTTTCCCTATAACTGCATAGCCTTTGGTGATGCTATTTGAGGATCCAACCAGCCTCTGGGCTGATGACCTAACAGACAGACAGACAGACAGACAGACAGACAGACACAGACATACTGTATGATAGTAAGAATGAAGAGGATGAAACCCGGCGCCGGCACATAGCCGACTCCTCTCGAATAGCTCAACACTATACGTCCCCATCCGACGGGCGAATCACCATCAACAGCGTCATATGCCCTCACACCATATAAGACCAAAACAAAAACAGCTTCCTACCCCATGGACGTAAAATGGGTCCTTGAATTGTGTTCTCTACCTTATGTACGTTGCCTAGCGACAGTGACTCTATGCATACAATCTTGGTAACAGCATGTTGGATAGTCATATCCCAATACACGTTTTCCGATGGTTTTTCGTTCATAACTCACCAACGAAAGCGAAAATGAAAATTCCGGCTTCGAGGTGCATTCGGACCCCCTTCCATCTACCTATGTTCAACATTTCAGATCTCTGTGTGCTGTAGATTTTTCTGGGCATCGCGCACAGACAGACAGACAAACACTTCCTTTTATTATTATAGATTAGCTTTATATTAGCACCGAAAAATCTCCCAACTGTTATATACAAACTTTGCTGACTGTTTTGAGCATGTGACTGTTTTCAACGGTTGAGAACGTGCAGTTTCATCACTCCCAACAGGGGCAATACTGATAAGAATTGAACTAAAACTAGTGACTGATGTGTTTGTTGTTTATTTTTTTCAGTTGAAGACATGATCAAGGAGGTGGACGTGGACGGAGATGGCCGCATTGACTTCTACGGTAAGAGTCTTTCTCGATGCAATAACTGTTCAGAGTATGTTACTATAATGTATACTTCTAGCATGAAACACACACATTATCGGCACACTTTTTCTCGATAGATTTGTGTACGGCGCTCAGGTTCCGGTAGCGCTGCCAACTGAATGGAAATGAAATCTTGAATTGAATCGATAATCTGATTGATCGATATAAACTTTCTAAACCGTTATTATCTTAAGCCAACAACTGTGTCACACACACATTATATAACATTTCTCGATGCGAATCTTGTTCCTAGCATGCATTCAATAGTTTGGCTTTGCTGTGTAAACAACAACAGTACTAGTACATAAAGTGTACGCTAGATGCCGCACCACGATGCATAAGCGATTCTTAGAATCTCCAAGATTGCCGACGTCTATCGATTCAGCACTACCTAGGTGTAAATCTATCCAGAAAAAGTGTGCCGATAATATTCAGATCTGCGTGATAAGGTGGAGTTCAGTCTGTGCAGAGCACAACACTCGTATCGTGAGCTGAGAGTACCGTCGTTGAAGTATTGAGGGGCCGATGACATGGTCACGCCCAGTTCCTTACGGGGAGTGTCAACACCACAGTGGTGCTCCCGAATAGTCTGTCCACAAGGGCATCATTGCGCACGTTCAACACGAGACACTACCAACACTTACGTTATAACGTAACTCACTCGCTTGAAGTTTCCCAAAGTTCACGGCCACCTGGTTGTAGGAGCTGACTTGTGTTGTGCGCCAGAGTTTAATCATTCTGTGCAGTTTAACATGATGTATTCTCAATGTGTGCAACAGCTTCTACCACTGTATTCCCAGAAAGGACGAGTTGCCACAAAACATACTGTTCAGGTCTGCTTGTCGTTCATTGCGATTGCACTTGAAATACAAGCAGCATATCCCAAGTTCGTCATTCGTACAACGTGGGCGTTTGACCAGCCACCACGCACAGCCAGTAGCAGTCATGTTATATGTTAACTTCTGTATTCCCTAATTGTTTCTGTGTTTGTTAATTATCACGAAATAAAGTCGGAAGAGATAGAAAGATATCCTTGTCTGTACGATACAAAGCCAAACATAATCATGAAAGAAACTGTGCAAGAAATAAGTGAAACTCTCGAAATTGATTTTACAGACATTTTTTACTCTATCATCATATATATTATTTCAGTAGTATAGATCCGTTTTGCGCCGCTCACAAGTAACCGATCGTGATAAGTGATCATTCAAAACAAAGAGAATAGACATTAGCAGTGACGAATTACACTCTCATTTCACAAATATCGATAATTTCTTTTTAAAATGAGTTTCAAAAAATGTACAAAGTATGCGATTTACACATACTGTTGCTGTAGGAAAATACGCGCCGTCATTGCCGTCCACTTCGCATTTTGGCCGCTGAGACGTCTCCATTACTGTAATTATCAGTTAAGAAAAGAATGATAGTAAAACCAAACTTTACTTCTGGAACATTCGTCAGTTTAATAATGCACTTCCATTTGCTTCCGTTCAAGTGGATACCATAAATGTTAAAAAATCAAAGATTACATTAAGTGGTAAGTAGACTGTGTAATATTGTACTGATTTGTGTATGAACATGCGAGATTTCTCGCAAGGGTCCCCTAGTATTCTAAAATTTGGATGGTCTACTTCTTTCGTCAGCTTATCCCAGTTGTTCGTGGTTTTGGCCGGCGGTTTAAGGGAGGATGCCCTTCTGACGCCACATGATTTTTAAAATGAAAATCTCAACTCAGGATCGTTTCGGTTGGGAAGTCAGTAGGTAAGCCACTGAGCTAATTCCCGACCCCGGCGTACCTATTTTTTGTTAATATCCTCCCCAATAATAGAAAGAAGTTCATGAAACTGTTCCTAATTTAAATGAAAGTAACTGTTAAATTCTTCATTCTTTCCATACAAATACAATGATTGAATCAAATGATGCATTCTTCTTCTTCTCTTCCTCGAATTACACGACTCCTCTTTATTCATCTACCTCGACAGTACATAAAGCCTTCTGTGCGTGGCGGCCTTAACTCTCTCCCGTATTTGCTCAGCTCTTGTGATAGGGTGCTTTCTACTACGTGGTGGGTTCCGTTTCCTCTTCTGTGTTTGCAGTCTCTTACAACCTGTATTCATCTTTATCTTCCCCTTTCCTGTGTTTATCCAGCTTTCTTCTTGTCCCACACTTCCAACATGAAGACTGAAGGTCTGTTAAGATGGTTCCTCGGTGAGTTGAAGTCGACCCTCGTGACGAAGCTGGGAAACAGGTCTGAGAAGAACTGGGATTGATGAGGAGCATGTGGAGATTGTTTCTGTTCCTCCCTCTTCTCACTGCAGCTTCCTACTGTGTTCATTCCCAAGTTTTCATCTTCTAATAATTATTTGAACTCTTAATTTACTGTGCGAGCGGTTTCTACACTCGTAATACAGGTTATCTGATGCCGTGTGTCTGTTGCAGAGTTCGTCCACGCCTTGGGAGAGCCCGGAGACGACGAGGAAGATGACGAGGAAGAAGAGAAGGATCTGTCTCCAGTGCCAACTTCAGCTTAAATGTTACACACTCATGTTCAAGAGAATCTCTTTTAAATATTCCTTCATTTTAACTTCAGACTTTTAAATCTTCAATGATGTACGTACGCTTGTTCCATTGTGTTGTACATTGAGCTTCGAGCACTCATATTTTCTATCTCAATGTTGTTAATATTCCTGTCAAGATTTTAATTA
The DNA here is from genome assembly GCF_040414725.1 of Anabrus simplex. Taxonomy (NCBI): domain Eukaryota; kingdom Metazoa; phylum Arthropoda; class Insecta; order Orthoptera; family Tettigoniidae; genus Anabrus; species Anabrus simplex. Next base: position 218,547,013 of record NC_090279.1, on the reverse strand, counting down.
GTTGTCATTAAATACTCTACATAAGTAAAGTGTGCTGTTGATCAGTGCTCCTCTCATCTCCTCTCATATGCTGCAGTGCCAGGTCATGAAATGTTAAGTAGCCATACGAGCCTCCAGGCCCTCCCACCAACATATTTCACCATCAGACAGCTAGCCCCGCAATTGACCATGGATCGGTGAGTACCGGTATTAGTATCATTGACTTACCTCAGTTGAAAACAGAACAGAGAAAGGGCAAGCCCCGTGGTGTCATATTACCCTAGACCTACAGGCAACTTCAAATTAGATGTTATTTAAACACCTGCACAGTTTACAAAATACTGTGAAAAGTATTCACGTTTGTGCGTAAAGGAGAACAGTGACCAGCTTATCTTGTCACACAAACCATCCTGGTAAATGAAATGTCGTATGGCTTTTAGTGCCGGGATATCCCAGGACGGGTTCGGCTCGCCAGGTGCAGGTCTTTCCATTTGACACCCGTAGGTGACCTGCGCGTCGTGATGAGGATGAAATGATGATGAAGACAGCACATACACCCAGCCCCCGTGCCATTGGAATTAACCAACTAAGGTTAAAATCCCCGACCCGGCCGGGAATCGAACCCGGGACCCTCTGAACCGAAGGCCAGTACGCTGACCGTTCAGCCAACGAGTCGGACACCATCCTGGTTAAGGCAGATTAAACAAATAATTCAATCACGCAACTAGAAACGAAATGAGGGCGGGAGGTGCATAAAACAGACAAGACACAAAGGTACGTTACACAGAATTTACAAATGCCTGTTCAAGCTTTGGAACAAATATACTGTGCATGAGGAAGAGCAAATCGTACCTGACACCTATTCGTAAAAATACTCGAGCTTTTGGTGTCTTTTACGGATGTACGGATGAGCTGTGTTATTATACGATTTCCAAATATTCTGACTTAAAACATATTTTATCATGCCGCCCATAAGAGTCTCCAGGCTCAGGGGGCAGGGCGACGGCCTCCCACCGCTGGGTTCCGTGGTTCAAATCTCGGTCACTCCATGTCAGATTTGTGCTGGACAAAGCGGAGGTGGGACACCGGTTTCCCTTGTCATATTTCATTCCAACAACACTCTCCAATGTCATTTCATTTGTCATTCATTAATCATTGTCCCAGAGGAGTGCGATAGGCTTCATTCATTCCATCCCTGACCCAGTCTAATGACTGGAAACAGGCTGTGGATTTTCATTTTCATCCCGCCCATAGATGGTGATCAATTATCTCAAAAGATTTATTTTATATTCGATAATCGCTCGTTTCTTTCGTTCGATTACTAATCGAACTTTTCATTGCTTTCTAAACTCGAATGGTCAATCGTTCGATGGTAGTTTTCGTAAACTTCTGCTTTTAGCGTCGCTTATCGTGGTATTGTGGTTCGCGGTTGTATTTAGCGTGTGTTCTTGAGATGATTTTGTTTGTAACTGTAAGTGATATTATTAAATCTACTAAGAAACAGTACCGGGCGGGTTGGCCGTGCGGTCAGGGGCACGCGGCTGTGAGCTTGCATCCGGGAGATAGTGGGTTCGAATCCCACTGTCGGCAGCCCTGAAGATGGTTTTCCGTGGTTTCCCATTTTCACACCAGGCAAATGCTGGGTCTGTAGGCCCTAGCTTAAGGCCGCTTCCCAATGGCTAGGCCTTTGCTGCCCTATCGTTGCCATAAGACCTATCTGTGCCGGTGCGACGTTAAGCAAATTGAAAAAAAAAACAAAAAAATACCTCTTCCGATTTCTGAAAAGTTCACCGTTGTCACCGAGAGGGCAATAAATGGGAATATGCGCGCAGTCACAGTCAATTGCACCCACGATGTGTGGAAACCTGCCAACGTGAAGAATATCCTTTTATTTTCCGAACGATCATCATCATTTCCAGGCGCACCTCCCTCTTAGCCTCAACTAGTGCTTTAACCACACGACGAATGATACGGTGAACGTTAATTAGATCACCGGCAACTGTACTGAAATGCTCCGGTACGAAACACTCGTAGGACACACAGCAACTGTAATTTGAGAGATACAACAAAATTAAGACAAGAATTCAGCTGTAAGTGATCTCCAAGTAGATTTAGAAGGAAAGTAAAGGATTCCTTCCTAAGACCAAAAACGTTCCTGCAACTCGCCGTGTTCACATTACACGTCTCTCGCCTTTCACGCACTGTAGGCCTACGCACTATTATATTTCCCATCGTTTACTGCGCCGAGATCGTCAATATAATCTAAGTAATCCATAAACACGTTTGAAACGTCTTTCCTCTCATACACGGCACGATATTATCATTAGTCAACAAGTCTAAACTTAGCTTACTCCAGGCACGACGTGAGAGTGAATTCTAACCTATATTCGTACGTTATTTACTTCTTTAGTAATATACTACAAGATGGTGCTCTTCAACATTTTACTCTTGTAGTAATTTAGTCCAGGAGTATCTGAAAGGACTAAAATACTTCGGAAGTAATTTACTCTCGTATGGAAGTCGCCGAATGCTGACTTTAAGAGTAGGCCTACTTTTCTACGGAAGTAGAACTTACTCTTGGTTGGTGCACGCCACCCTAAAATTCTTACAAAATGTACATAGTGTACCAAGACATTAAGTCTACACTATGTCTATTTACTATGTAAGTGGTGAGGAAATATTTGAACAAGGTTACACCGTATAGTCAACCACAATGAATATGATATGCCAGAACCATACACACAAACAAAGCCACGTGCTGTAAGCATTATACAGGGTCGTCTGAGCCAATAGGATTGCTCATTTTTCCAACGTGGCGTGGCATTAAACGTCAAGTAAAATCTTGATCTGGACAGAGTACATCATCAGTAATTTTCGGTCGAGGACAGGAGATAGATTTGTGTTTTCTTGCTTGAGTGTGTGATATCAACAATCAGCATAGCACAATGCGAAATACATTAAACACACTTCTAATACGAAGTCGGAGGAAAGCAATCAGAAGATCAACATTTCTTTTATTCATTGTGGGGCTGATTTTGACTGATTTTTCTTGGTTGGAGTTGTACACAATAAGTGCAGCCGATTGTGCGGGTGCATTATTAAGGAATATATCTGCATCTTCAGAAATTCCCAAACATACGCTGTGGTGGCACGAAGATCTGCCTGTTTAGTGCAGAGTGTCCGACTGTTTGGCTGAATGGTCAGCGCACTGGCCTTCGGTTCAGAGGGTCCCGGATCGGGGATTTTAACCTTCATTGGTTAATTCCAATGGCTCGGGGGCTGCGTGTTTGCGCTGTCGCCAACTCACATAACACTATCCTCCACAGTTACCTACACATGGCGGATGCCGCCCACCCTCAGCCTTACAAGGGCTGCACCTGGCTAGAAATAGCCACACGAAATTATTAAAGTGCAGAGTGAAATATGTTTTTGTGACATGGCTTTATTAACTGTATATTTTTGTTGTGCTTTTTTTTTTTTTTTTTCTTATTTTCGCGCAGGAAAATTCGGGATTCCTCTGTTTGGAAGTTGCAGGTATACAAGATTGCATACACATAAAACATAAACAAAAATCCTTTTAATTTAAACACAGGACTAAGAGATAGCGATAGGCCAACCAACGATGAGGCGCAGAAAGCGCAGTTGAACTAAGGGAAACGAGATGTATACGAAGAACAAGTTAAACAAACAATTTATAAAGGAAACGGAGGGGGAGGGGGTTCGTAAGATACCATGCGCTGCATTAACTAATTAGCAAAATTCTAAGTCCAAGAGAGAAATGCAAGCATTTAACTTGAGGCACAAACGGAGAGGAACGGGAGACCTGCCTAACCGCTCGTATGTACAGTTCACAATCATCAAAGGTCCCAATTACGAATTCCGAAAACATTAAAATTCTAGTTTAAACTAGAAGTCTTTGTGATCATTGAAGTATTCTCATGAAATACACAGTTGTGATTGACTTGACTGATTGACTTAAACTTGACAAAGTTACTAAACTTTGAAGGATTCTGTTACTATTTAAAATCCCAAAGTTTAAATAAGTGTTGTGAACATTTACTTAACAAAAGGGAATTTGAAACAAGCCAAATACAATACCCCGTATCTAAGAATGGTGTTCGTATACATTATGACTGGTCACGCCTCCCAGCCACATATGGACAGGGCACTCCATCAGAACAATTTCCGTTGTGTTTATTTTCGTATGTGAAACCTTATATCATCCAGCATACTGGAGGAGTGAGTAAACACGTCATGCAAACCTACAGAACCGTAAGCTAAGGTTCGTTTTCCTTTAGACGTAAGTATAGGGAAATGAACATAACGAAAATTGTTCTGATGGACAGCATAGCAATATATTAAGGGAAATAACTGATAGGAAGATTCGCAGTCTTGCTTGTTACGCGACAATTTGCAACAAGCGATGTGGCACGTAGACTTGACAGTATAGGCTAAAATCGAAGAAGAGAAGAATGCCTACCTTGCAGGAGGAACGCCGATGTTACCACACAAGAGAGCGCGGTTGCTAGATTCTGGGAGAGAGAGGTAGAGCAGATGACGATCTGATGAACAACACGCTGCATGAAATCTCTCATCAAAAAATGGACAGCACTAACCTGCACGGGATCGGCCACATACAGCATAACTTCCCGCCGCGGCACAAGGTCGCCCGCTCCAGAATGGTCCGAGGTCCAATTTGTTTGCGTGCCGGGTATTGTGTCCTTTTTTGAATACTGCCCGTGGCCATCTGCAGTCGTTTTTCTTCCGCAGCAATTCATTCCCTTGTGTTTCTTTTGCTGATAGCATTTTATAACAAACAGAAAAGCATTCCAAATAAAGTCACGGACATTCTGCAGTACCGGTACTCAAAAATGTATCTTAGTTGCCTTTTAGTTTATTGTCTAGGAGCACTTGATGACCTGTCACTTATAAGTGGATGGATACAATATTTTCTTTGACGACGAACAACATAATGCAATTCCTTCTATGTGCAGAGCAATGGCGATGTTTTGCTACTTACGCAAATGTGGCCACGCGCCCTGTCGTCCAGCTACGTGTAACGCAGCGTAAAACCACACAACGTAGAGATGGCTGGAAAATAACGTAGCAGTTACTTTGTCGCAGTTACATACCTGTCACTGTTACAAAAAATAACAGGTTACCGAGTAACGACAACAGAATAACGTACTAGTGAAAACAGTAACTGGGAACTGTCACTAGTAGCAGCTTACAGACACAGAATGTGACCTTCAGAGTTCAGATAGTACGCATGTCTTCCAAGTGAGAACGCTTTCGTAGGAGGTCGCTTTAGGTCAAATTCACTATAGTGCAATATACACTGAACGACAGAGCAAATGCAACACCAAGGAGGAGTGGTTCGAAAGGGATGAAAGTTGGGGAAAAAAACAGAGACGGCACGGACGAATAATTGATGTTTATTTCAAACCGATATGCAGGTTATACAATGCGCACGGCATCGACTCAGTAGGATGTAGGACCTCCGCGAGCGGCGATGCACGCAGAAACACGTCGAGGTACAGAGTCAATAAGAGTGCGGATGGTGTCCTGAGGGATGGTTCTCCATTCTCTGTCAACCATTTGCCACAGTTGGTCTCCGTACGAGGCTGGGGCAGAGTTTGCAAACGGCGTCCAATGAGATCCCACACGTGTTCGATTGGTGAGAGATCCGGAGAGTACGCTGGCCACGGAAGCATCTGTACACCTCGTAGAGCCTGTTGGGAGATGCGAGCAGTGTGTGGGCGGGCATTATCCTGCTGAAACAGAGCATTGGGCAGCCCCTGAAGGTACGGGAGTGCCACCGGCCGCAGCACATGCTGCACGTAGCGGTGGGCATTTAACGTGCCTTGAATACGCACTAGAGGTGACGTGGAATCATACGCAATAGCGCCCCAAACCATGATGCCGCGTTGTCTAGCGGTAGGGCGCTCCACAGTTACTGACGGATTTGACCTTTCTCCACGCCGACGTCACACTCGTCTGCGGTGACTATCACTGACAGAACAGAAGCGTGACTCATCGGAGAACACGACGTTCCGCCATTCCCTCATCCAAGTCGCTCTAGCCCGGCACCATGCCACGCGTGCACGTCTATGCTGTGGAGTCAATGGTAGTCTTCTGAGCGGACGCCGGGAGTGCAGGCCTCCTTCAACCAATCGACGGGAAATTGTTCTGGTCGATATTGGAACAGCCAGGGTGTCTTGCACATGCTGAAGAATGGCGGTTGACGTGGCGTGCGGGGCTGCCACCGCTTGGCGGCGGATGCGCCGATCCTCGCGTGCTGACGTCACTCGGGCTGCGCCTGGACCCCTCGCACGTGCCACATGTCCCTGCGCCAACCATCTTCGCCACAGGCGCTGCACCGTGGACACATCCCTATGGGTATCGGCTGCGATTTGACGAAGCGACCAACCTGCTCTTCTCAGCCCGATCACCATACCCCTCGTAAAGTCGTCTGTCTGCTGGAAATGCCTCCGTTGACGGCGGCCTGGCATTCTTAGCTATACACGTGTCCTGTGGCACACGACAACACGTTCTACAATGACTGTCGGCTGAGAAATCACGGTACGAAGAGGGTCATTCGCCAACGCCGTGTCCCATTTATCGTTCGCTACGTGCGCAGCACAGCGGCGCATTTCACATCATGAGCATACCTCAGTGACGTCAGTCTACCCTGCAATTGGCATAAAGTTCTGACCACTCCTTCTTGGTGTTGCATTTGCTCTGTCAGTCAGTGTACTCTATAGTGTATTTGATGTCATCTGGTAACTAAAGTGTACACTGTTATGACATTCAACTGCTCAGGGGTAATCGTTGAGTAAGACATCGCGCAGGGCTACCTACATTATAATATTATTATAAGCTTCACCCGTATTATTTCTGTTGTACCATAAATAAATTAGTATGCTAATTATCCGTATTGATATTATAGATAACATAACATTACCTCATTTTACTTACCGGTAATCAATCCTCTTGTACCGGTTTGTGTCGAGGTTTGGCAGACAGATCATCATGATTCCTTGTCTTCTATCCTTGATCCTCATTTTACTTAATCAATCCTCTTGTACCGGTTTGTGTCGAGGTTTGGCAGACAGATCATCATGATTCCTTGTCTTCTATCCTTGATCCTCATTTTACTTAATCAATCCTCTTGTACCGGTTTGTGTCGAGGTTTGGCAGACAGACCATAATGATTCCTTGTCTTCTATCCTTGATCGGGGCATTGTCAAACTCACTCCTCTAGATTTCATAAAAGACGCTATACTGTCTTCTCATTTCATACGTTGTCTGCCTCTCGTTAACTTTATAGCAAATAGGAATGCGTGTTTTGCTGCACCCACATTCAACAGTGTACTGATGTGTGCGCGCATTTGCGAGTGAATCAATGGAACTTCGCAACACACCTGTGAGGAGACAAGCTTGAAGCCATTACCAGGCTGTGACCAATAAAAGGTGAGTGACGTTGTTCGTTATTTATTGTAGCAGTGATGTGTGTCGCAGTTACACAAAAATAACTGTTTGTCACACCTCTGCACATTAGTGTGACCCTAGCCTTGTACAAAACGAAGGGTTCGTTTTAAAACGAGCCAGAGACAGTCGTGGCCTGCTGCTACGAATACTCGACGGCATCTGTTTGCAATATTTGCACGCTGCGAGATTAGTCGTAACCAAACCTTGTCCCATTCCCTATTAACTGGAGATATATATGTTTTGACAACTTCACGGAAGAGATGTGGTTCCAGAGACGCTTGTGTTTGCACGTTGGACGCAGTCTGGTCATCACCAACTTCTTTATTGTTCACATGAGCCACTTTTCTAAAATGACACAAGATAACTTTGTTTTTTCTGTATGATAGTTACTTATTAGCTAGAGTAGATAACACGAAACACTGATGGAAGTCCACAGCCTGTTTCCAGTCATTCGACCGCGTCAGGAATGGAATGCATGAAGCCCCCATCTAGCGGCGAGGATAGGAACTGTGCCCGTTGCCGAAGTCGGTCGCACTCCTCTGGGGCAATGATAAATGACTGGCAGATGAAATGGACAGTGTTGCAGGAATGAAAGATGAAAACCGAAGTACCCGGATGGAAACCTATCCCGCCTCCGCTTTGTCCAGCACAAATCTCACATGGAGTGAGCGGGATTTGAACCACGGAACCCAGCAGTGAAAGGCCGACGCGCTGCCACCTGAGCCACGGAGGCTTCTACGAGACACTAATCGTATTTTGTTATAGTGGAAGCCATTTGTTTTCAGTTTTTTTTCTAGTGGTTTTACGTCGCACCGACACAGTTAGGTCTTATGGCGACGATAGGATAGGAATGGGCTAGGAGTGGGAAGGAAGTGGCCGTGGCCTTAATTAAGGTACAGCCCCAGCATTTGCCAGGTGTGAAAATGGGAAACCGCGGAAAACCATCTTCAGGGCTGCCGACAGTGGGATTCGAACCTACTATCTTTCGGATGCAAGCTCACAGCTGCGCGCCCCTAACCGCACGGCCAACTCGCCCAGTGTTTTCAGCTTCAACTCTTTATGTACTGTGAGGTTGTTCGGTCTGTCCAAACTAATTCAGGGTAGATAAAAAGGGAACCATTCTGGTTTCGATGAAATGATATATTTTGAAGGTTTTTCTAAATGTAGTTTCGACAGACAGAAGATCCGCAATTGATGACGTAAGTAAACAGTGAACTCCTGAAAGATTATAGCATGGAAGAAGATATCGAATTCCGGATGACAGTATAAGAAACGTAAAGCACTGCCATCCGCTGTCGTCATTTCTTAAAGAGCGCTTGTTTCATATTCTTGGCGACTGGAAATGTCGCGCAGGGACAGAAACCCACCAGCCGGCCCGTGTAACGGTGTTGCTATGGGCTGAACGTGATAAAGGCAAGTTGCTATTGGAAGCTCCTGGGTGGCAATTTGGGGGACAGCGCGCAGTTCCCGCTGCCATTTCAATCTGATATCGTCAGCTGAAAGAAATCATCGTCCTTTCAGGGTGAATTGCAGTTTGGAAATTGAAAAAGGAAGTCTACCGGGCCAAGTCAGGTAAGTAGGGAGGTAGTGGTGATTATTGTTTTAAGAGGAAGTACATCTAGGCAACCATCCTCTATATAACACCAATCAAGCAGAAAAAATGGAAGGGATCCGGCACTTCAAAAATGATGGTATCGGCCAAAGGAAGACAAGGGCCACGAAGGGCGTGAAAATGAAAGACTCCCTAGCCCTCGGAAATCTAATAGCGTCGGGGTCGGTAAAGAACAAGAGTTGACCAAGGGAGGTCGGATAGGATAGATGGAAGTGGAGTCCTGGCACAAGTAATTGGAAGCAATGCCAGGACTCAGCTAAGGGCCCCGTGGTCGCCACCACACACTTCCAAGTTAGGAACCCTTGGGGCCCCTTTTAGTCGCCTCTTACGACAGGCAGGGGATACCGTGGGTGTTATTCTACCGCCCCCACCCACAGGGGGATGAGTAGGGAGGATGGGAAAACAGATTTGTCTTCAGTTTGTCAAAAATTCACGAATCAAAAGCGATATTATTATTATTATTATTATTATTATTATTAATCTAATGGCTTCGGCTACCGTGTGCAGGGATTTAATATGATGCAATTAAGGTTGCCTGCGTGGCAATTTCGATGATCCGTTTTACTCTATCATATGTTAGAATGAACCTGATTTCTGATTTGTGATCTGTAGCTCAATTTCAATTAACTGAACACAGATCTTTTACACGCCGATATCGAATATCGCGGAGTGTCCAATAGACTTTTTTTTTCCTATTTGCTTCACGTCGCACCGACACAGATAGGTCTTGTGGCGACGATGGAACAGGAAAGGGCTAGGAGTGGGAAGGAAGCGGCCATGCCTTAATTAAGGTACAGCTCCGGCATTTTCCTGGTGTGAAAATGGGAAACTACGGAAAACCACCTTCAGGGCTGCCGACAGTGGGATTCGAACAAACTATCTCCCGAATACTGGATACTGGCCGCACTTCAGCGACTGCAGCTATTGAGCTCAGTAGGACTTTTCTTCACTCTTCAAAAATTGACAGACCTTATCCGAGATCGAACCATTAACCAGACATAGTCTACAAATACCAGAAAAGAGGGGCGTTCAGTGAAAAGAATTTGGTAAACACATCTACAAGAAAATAAACAATGACAGAACCATCAACAGCTTCGTGACTGGTCAAGCCAACAATGAACGATTGGTGTCTGTATCACAACATTCATCATTTCTTTCTGCCTCATTTTTTTTTTTTAATTTAAAAAAAATTGGAGAGTTGTGCTTTTCGCCTGAGAATTTAAAAGACATTTCCCCATATATCTACTCGGATACATTTTGAAGGTAAAAAGCGGACATGTCTGGGACAAAAAGATGACATATTCAGAAATACTGTATTCACAGAGGACGCGTTCAAGAGTAGAGTTGCTTTATCGTAGTGGTGACTCGCCGCAATGCAGATGTCAAGCTTCTCTTTCGACTAACGGTCGTAACTCAATTTAACTTGGCAAGTCATGATGCGGTGACGATTGCAATATATTCCAATGAATACTGATGAAACTAGCGCATACTTCTCCGTCTCCTCGACTTCAACCACAGCCACACTCTAGACCAGGGGTTTCCAAATGGCGGCCTGCGACAGCATTTTTAAGAAATAATGCGAAGAAAAGTTACAAAAAATATTTTATAGCTCGCTCAAAAATGTATTCATTTTTATACCCCTTCTTCTTCTTAATCTGTTTACCCTCCAGGTTGGTTTTTCCCTCGGACTCAGCGAGGGATCCCGTTTCTACCGCCTCAAGGGCAGTGTCCTGTAGCTTCAGACTATGGGTCGGGAGGTACAACTAGGGAGAATGACCAGTAACTCGCCCAGGCGACCTCACCTGCTATGCTGAACACGGTCCTTGTGGGGGGGGGGGGATGGGAAGAATGATATATATTGCTAGTGGTTTTACGTCGCACCGACACAGATAGGTCTTGTGGCGACGATGGGATAGCAAAGGCCTAGGAGTTGGAAGGAAGCGGCCGTGGCCTTAATTAAGGTACAGCCCCAGCATTTGCCTGGTGTCAAAATGGGAAACCACAGAAAACCATCTTCAGGGCTGCTGACAGTGGAATTCGAATCCACTATCTCCCGGATGCAAGCTCACAGCCGCGCGCCTTTAACCGCACGGCCAACTCGCCCGGTAAATGGGAAGATTGGAAGGGATAGACAAGGAAGAGGGAGGGAAGCGGCCGTGGCCTTAAGTTAGGTTCCATCTCGGTATTTGCCTGGAGGAGAAGTGGGGAAACCACGGAAAACCACTTCCAGGATGGCTGAGGTAGGAATCGAACCCACCTCTACTCAGTTGACCTCCCGAAGATGAGTGGACCCCGTACCAGCCCTCGTAGCACTTTTCAAATTTCGTGGCTGAGCCGGGAATCGAACTCGGGCCTCCGGGGGTGGCAGCTAATCACACTAACCACTACACCACAGAGGCGGACTTTATACAATAATTAATGAATTAATTAATTTAATTCTGTAATATTATTTCGTCTTTTTAAGTACTCACTTGGTCTGAATAGATGATGTTTTATTTAAAAAAAATGTAAACTCCGAATTTCAAATAATAAAAGTACTTTTGATTGTTTTTCGGAGATGCCGAGGTGCCGGAATTTTGTCCTGCAGGAGTTCTTTTACGTGTCAGTAATACTGCCGACACGAGGCTGACGCATTTGAGCACGTTCAAATACCACCGGGCCGGCAGGTTCGATCCTGGCTCAGTCCGGTGGTATTTGAAGGTGCTTAAATACGTAAGCCTCGTGTCGGTTAGATTTACTGGCACGTAAAAGAACTCCTTCAAAACTAAATTCCGGTAGATCGGCGTCTCCAAAAACCGTAAAAATAGTTAGTGGGACGTACAGCCAATAATTGTATTATTTAAAAACCACCGGACTGACCCAGGAATGAACCTGCCAACCGGTGGTCAGAAGGCCAGCGCCTCACCCGTCTGAGCCACTTAACCCGGCTCCAAATTTCACTCTTTTATGTAATTGTAAAATAATGTTTCAAGCAATTAAAATTATCAAACCTTCATTTCAATTGAACTATGCACATTATTTATAATGGTACTTCTGTACTATTTGCAGAATTTACCGAAAATTGGCCTATTATTAAAGTACGACCCGCTATTATGCCTAAGATTTCCTTACAAATGGGAAACCCCTGTTCTAGACCTTACTTGTTCTCCTATCCAGGCAGTAAGTTATTATGTCTCGTTCTCGCCCTTCTTTCTTCGTATCTCACTGACATGCTGTACGAGCGACTTGCCCGTTTGCTTGCATTCGGAATCCTGAAGATGATTTTCTGAGGTCTCCCATTTTGACAATTGTTCCGTTTGTTACTTTGAAACGTCCCGAGTATCGTGTTGAAGACCCTTCACAGACAAGAAAGTGAATGCAAAAATATTCAGCTATTTTAGTCACTCTTGACGTGGAACATTAAAATATAATTCTGTAAACTTACCGTAGAGTAAATATAACACTGATATCAGAGAGCTATACAATTCTATTTCAAGGTTCCGAAACAGTAAAACACTTCCTTTTAAAAGCAAAATACCGGTACGTATTTTGACAAATATGATCTCAACGCCAAAATGATGTACAGCTCCATTGTATTATTATTATTATTATTATTATTATTATTATTATTATTCCGTATTGTATTTTCTTTTAAATTTAAACTATCAGTTGTAATGTCTTTAACAGATCATTTCGTTGCTAGACGTATGTTTAAAAGGGCCCCGTGTTTTTTTTTTTTTTTTTTTTTTTTTAATCATTTATTTCTCACAAATAACAAGATACAGTATCAACATACAAAAGTAACACATCAAGCAAAGCACTGAATCTCTTATTACAGTATAATGTGCACTAGTCACAAGTCCTTCTGTCCTGATTGTTCTAGAGAGTAGTCATTTCAACTGAGAGGAAAAAAAAAAAAAAGCCATTGGCACAAAACACATTGCGTAAAAAACACTGCACTATCCACTACACGACCAGTCGACTGTTATAATGAAACACTCTCGAGTTCCTGAACATGATGTTTCTCTCTCGATGGCACACGTTTCAGTAATGTTCGTTTGGCATCTTTTAGAAGACGAATGAACGTGTTAAGGGAGCACTGTTCGTTTGTCTGGACAAAATAAAGATACCCCATGACAAGCCAGGTTTGCGCAAATTTCAAGTGCTGCGTACCGAAATCGAGCTCTAAGGCTGCTCTGTAAGCTGCATTAGGATTTGTCGATCCTGTCATCTGTCTTAGCACAGAACAAAACCATTTCCAGATAACTTTGACATTTCCACAGGTAGTAAGTTTATGCCTCTGTGTGTCCACCTCCAGACATTTTTTACAAAGTGGGGATTGGGTGATGTTGTGACGGAATTTTTTATCTTCTGTGGGAATAATTTCGTTTATAGCTTTATATGCGGCTACTTTCCAGTCAGTTGGTATAAGAGGATCTTTGAAATTTCTCCAGATTTCATTCCATTTCCGATTTGGGTACTTCTCCGTGATCTGGGGTTGTGTGTCGTTCTTCTGTAATAGATGATTGTATATTACTCGTGTAGGAGGAACGTTGTTTCCTGTCACTCGTACCGTATCTATCGCTTGCAGCGCTCTTCTAAAATATCGAGTCGGCACTAAATACTTCAGGTTTTGCTGATGTATATTCCAAAAGTAAGTATTATGAGCAGCTCCTACTCCCGTCTTCGCAATCATTATCTCTCGCATTAAAAGCGCTTGGCATTTTTTCGCCGACTGCTATGAGACCCAGTCCTCCTTGCGCTACGGGTTTTCTCACTTGTGACCTTGCTACACGAAACATATATCCGCGCCACAAATAATAACTAATACAGAGTTCAACTCGCTGGCTTATTTTTACCGGCATGGGTAGAATTTGTGCCACATACCACAATTTAGACAAGGCATACAAGTTTATATGCCACACCTTTTGGATGATGTTCAGGTTTCGACTCAAACTGATTGACAATGTGGCGCGTACACTCGAAACTATGGTTGACCAGTTTATGTCAATATTTTGGGACATATTAGGGGTAAACACTAATCCCAAAATCTTAATTCTATCTTTCATTGGTATGGACGCAATTGTCATCTCTTGTGACCAGCTACCAAGCGGTAGTATCTCGGATTTTTGATAACTGACTTGGGCATTAGAGGCTTTCTCGTAAGTTGTTATTATACTCTTCAACTGTGGGGCAACGGTTGGTGTCTGCAGTAATATGGTGACGTCGTCAGCATAGGCTGCAACCGTGAACAGGCTCTGGGGGTTGGGAATCGTGCACAGTACAAAGTGGACTGCCCGAATAAAGGGCTCAATACTTAAAGCAAAAAGAGTCATTGAGAGGGGACATCCTTGTCGTACCGATGTCTTAATGGGAATTGGTCTGGAAAAGAGTCCATTAAGAAGGATTCGAGAATGCGCCGAACTATACAGGTTTCGAATAAGATTGCATATTGCGGTTGGGAGACCCAAGCGTTGCAGCACTGCTAACAAGTACCCATGATGCACTCTGTCGAAAGCTTTTCGGAAGTCCAGGTTTAGAATCGCGCCCATTTCAGTTGGTTCTGCTTCAAAGTGTAACACTGCATTCCTTACTGCCTGTAGGATGTGGGTAATTTTCCTTTCGGGTATAGCACATGTTTGCCCTTCTTTGATGATGTTATTAAGGTAGGGACGTATTCTTTTCGCCAGTATTTTCATGAAGATTTTGTAATCGGTGTTGAGGAGTGTTATCGGGCGGAAATCCGATACAGTTCGTGGTGCGGCGACTTTGGGTATAAGGATTATAATGCCTTCATTAACGCCTGTGCAATCTTGTAGATTGGCGAACAATAGTTGCATTAGTGTTAAAAGGGGTGTTTTCAGGATGTTCCAGTACTTTTTGTAGAAAAGGTAAGTCAGACCATCAGGGCCGGGAGCTGATCTCTTACTGGCCGATCGTAGGGCCTCGAATAGTTCACTTTCTTCAATTGGACGGAGGAGCTGTTGCCTATCATTATCATTGAGTTGTTGATCGACGAAAGACAGAATGTTCGTTTGATCTAGCGGGGAATTCTCACAGTCCCGGAACGTTTCACGGAAGTATTTCTCAGTTTCATTTAGACAGTCTTTAGTAGATAAGAGCCGTCTGTTGTCGTCTGTATGAAGAGTAGAAATTACTTTGCTCTTCCCGTTCCTTTTTTCATGGGCTACATGATAAAGCTGAGCTTTTTCTTCTGCTAAGGGTGAATTAGAACACGAACGAACTAAGGAACCCTGTAGGATGTTCTCCTGAATAGCTGTTATTCTTCGTTTAACTGCGGCTATGTGACTGTTTACGTTGTAGCCTGCCTGTTGACGCTCCAGAAGGTCAGTTAGTATAGTGTAGTAAGAGTGCAGAGTTTTCCGTCTGTTACGTGCTTTTTCTGCTCCATGTTTCTTAAAGAAGGATTGAATCGCCGGTTTAACCTTATGCAACCACTTGTGTACAGTTAAAGGTCCCTGTTGGGTGAGACGACTGAGCACATTTGACCACATCTGTTGAAAGCTCTCTTTCACTTGCTCGTCATCAAGCAACGCATTATTTAGTTTCCAATATCCCTTCCCGATAACAGGTATTCTCCTAGTGGTACGAACCTTCAGTAGGACAGCGTGATGATCACTGAAGGGTAATATTTTAACACTGATGTCATGTACATGCGGTTCTAGGTCTCTGTTAACGTAAAATCTATCAATTCTCGAAGCCGCTGTTCCTCGGAAAAATGTAAATTGTACGAAATTGCCATGTTTACTTTCCCATCCATCACGAAGCTCTAAGGCCTGACATATCCTTTCAAGTGCAGGAGAAGGGTTGAATTCTCCTCTCTGGTCTTTGGCGTGTAAAACACAATTAAAATCCCCACCGAAAATTAAGTCTTTGTAGTTATGTCGTAAATAGAATGGTAAGTGTGTGGTCAGAAATTCCTCTCGCTCGTGACGACGATGTGTTCCAGAGTGCAGGTAGATGTTTATGTACAGTGTGTTATCTTCTGTTAATATCGACGTGATCCTCCCACTAGGATGTGTTTCACAAAGTTTAATGTGTAATCCAGATCGGTATATAATTGCAGTACCTCTCGAGTCTTCCCCAGGATTGGCAATATACTGGTAATTATTCCCCAGGTAAGGCAAAGTAAAGACGTTAACTTCTTGTAGAAAGAGGATATCGATGTCATAATCTCTAATAAATTCTTGTAAGAGGACCTGTTTGCTGCGACTTCTCAGGCAATTTACATTAAGTGATGCTACGGTATGAAGAAGTAGAATGCTAAAGGAAAAGAACACAGCGCCAATCATAATGATGTGTTTGAAGATGGAGACGAGTGCTTAAGTTATTTATTCGGAACATGTTTGATAATTTTAGTGACTTTCTTTTTGCCAGTGTCATCTACCGGCCGCTTTAACCTAGGATCCCGTTGGCTAACTGGAGGTAGTTTTGTTTCCGTAATTTCCATTTCTTCCACCGACGGGGGTCCCTCATGTTCGAAGGTCGGTGATATATTATGCTCTTCCCTACTTTGCATATTACTGTCTTTGACGGATGTTGGCGGTGGCAATACATCTCCGCCCTCTGTTTCCATATCCGGAGTTATTGGAGGGGGTAACTGGTTATGAATTGTTTCTTGGGGTAGCTGTGCTGGCCGTACGGCATCTGACTCGAGCGTAGTTAGCCTTTCCGGTTGCGGTATTTGATGACTATTATCAGAATTGTCGTTCTCAGTTATCTGATCCCCCACCTGTGGGCCTAATAACTCTGTCTCCCTGTGCGTCACAGAAGTGGCCGGCATCGTGTTCTGGTGATCATGTTGTGTTTCCTGTGTAGCTTCATGTAAGTCACTAGGTGATGAACTGTGTAAGTTGTCTTCAGGAGTCAACTGCGTAGCTTGCAGCGGACTGCGCTGTGTCGGCAGTTTCCCACTGGCCAAGGTCGCCCAGGTAGGACTAGCAGGCTGTTCGCTTAGCTGGACAGGTTGTTTACGTCGTGGGCATTGACCCCGTAAGTGGCCCACTGCATTACAAGACGAACACGTAGTAGGCTGATTTTCGTAACTGATCAGGGCTTTATGCCCACCAATATCTAAGTAAGACGGTATATGTTGCTTTAACATTAGTCGAATTGCTCGTACACCATTAAGAACCTTGTACCGGAAACCTGAGCTCCACGTTTCATCCTGAATCGAAAAAATTTTCCCATATTTACTAATTTGTTCCACAATTATTCTATGAGGTACCTCCATCGGAAGATTAAAGATTCTCACCAACTTTGTACCAAGACCCGCAGAATCAATAGTCACTTTGCTACGGAACCCATTACTGTGCAAGAAGGAGTGCTCACCTGCATAATCCTGTAGCAGTTTTTCAGTTGTTTCCTGCTTCTTGCATTTTATGTACACTTGCCGCGATACACCATTAAGCTGGATCATCTCGATGTCACTTTCTTCTAGGTGCAAGGTGTCAAAAATCCAGTCATGCACTTCGTATGGGGCTGGTCGGGGCGTGTCTCTGTCGGTGAAGTTGATCACAATCGTATTCTTCCTTTCCACTATCATGATGATCTTTCAACTATGAACACATAGATATCTTGAACAACCCTATCTGTCACCACTGTCAAGAGTTTATCAGATAGTCACTTATACACAAGTAAAAACAGACTCGTTAGACCGTACACTCAGTTCGAGAGCTCACTAGCTGCCCTGACTTGCACGCACGCTGGTCCAAGCAGAACTGCGTTCGCCAACCCATGGTCCCAAGTTAGGAGCCCCTGAGGCCTCTTAGTCACCTTCTACGAGAGGCAGAGATTACCGTGGGTGTTACTCTACCGCCCTCGCCCACAGGAGGGGTCCAATCTGAGACCTCCCAGGGTTTAACAAACGCAACTGATCCACCCGCTCCTACCGTTTCCGGCACTTGCACTGTTGCACTGGTTAGTGTCACAGGATGGTTACCGTTGCCTATTTAGTTGTACTTCTTCTGAAAACAATAATCACCACCAACACCACTAACCACTGTGTTGGAATATGTGTTTACTGCCGAGGGAAAACTGCCGTAAAGTCAGACAATATCATGAAACTCACATATCGCCTTTAGATTTAGAGTTGAAATATTAATTCTAAAGTCTTCATCAATCATTCACTACTGATCTGCATTTAGGGCAATCGCCTAGGTGGATTCCCTATCTGTTGTTTTCCTAGCCTTTTCTTAAATGATTGCAAAGAAATTGGAAATTTATTGAACATCTCCCTTGGTAAGTTATTCCAATCCCTAACTCCTCTTCCTATAAATGAATATTTGCCCCAATTTGTCCTCTTAGATTTTAACATTACCTTCATATTGTGAACTTTCCTACTTTTAAAGACGCCACTCAAACTTATTCGTCAGCCATCGGATGCGGATCGAGCAGGCAGTGCTCGGAACATACCACTTACAGTCGAGCAGCTCGTCTTCTTTCTCCCAAGTCTTCCCAGCCCAAACTTTGCAACATTTTTGTAACGCTACTCTTTTGTCGGAAATCACCGAGAACAAATCGAGCTGCTTTTCTTTGGATTTTTTCAGTACTTGAATCAAGTAATTCTGGTGAGGGTCCCATACACTGGAACCATACTCTAGTTGGGGGTCTTACCAGAGACTTCTATGCCCTCTTTTACATCCTTACTACAAGCCCTAAACACCCTCATAACCATGTGTATAGATCTGTATACTTTATTTACAATCCCATTTATGTGATTACCTCAATGAAGATCTTTCCTTATATTAATACCTAGGTATTTACAATGATCCCCAAAGGGAACTTTCACCTCATCAACGCAGTAATTAAAAGTGAGAGGACTTTTCCTATTTTTGAAACTCACAACCTGACATTTAACCCCGTTTAAAAAGCACTAAATTTGTAACAACCGGTTTTGTCCAATAAGTATCGTAAACCTCTTATTTTCAGTATAAGAATGGCTAATTAATAACATAATGTTATTTGCTTTACGTCTCAAATGGCTAATTACATCTGCTACATGCTTTTACAGATATGTTTACAGTAATTTCAGAACTTACCAATTCTGCCTAAAGGCTATAAATGGACCACAAAAATAGTTGTTGCTGTGAATATTTTTCACTTCCTTCTTACATGCGAAGTGAAGCACAGTTTATAAACACCGCTGGTCTAAAAAACATGCAATTCTTTCTTCATTTGTTTGACTGTTTGGTGCAGGGCAACCAACTTCATATTCAGTTAATGAGTTTTAATACACTGCCATCGCGATCATACACCAGGCCTGCCAGGCAGTTTTGATGACTCATCTGTTGGGCGAGCGGCCGCTTGTTATCCGCTGCGGAACTCTACAATGGCAACTGGAGACAACGTGTGAACAGAGCGATAGCAACATACTCGAAGAAAACTGGTGTAAATATTTAAAGAAACGAAAGTGGGAGGGGAGGGGTCTTTCTTTTCTATGACCTTTCATGCATTTTCTTGCTATCCAATTGTTTTCTCTCTGCTGTCATATATTAATCATCGTACATTGTTGAAGGCCAAACGCCTAAGGACGAAGACCATAAATAAAAACAATAAACTGTTCAGTGTTTAACAGTAGAACGAGCTGGCAGAAGATGAATGTAATTTGCAGCATAGAATATGTATACAATTTTAGGTTTATAAATGTCCACCTCTGTGGTGTAGAAGTCAGTGTGATTAGCTACCACCCCCGGAGGCCTGAGTTCGATTCCCTTCTCAGTCATCCTCGAAGTGGTTTTGCGTGGTTTCCCCTTCTCCTTCAGGCAAATGCCAGGATGGTACCTAACTTAAGACCACGACCGCTTCCTTCCCTCTTCCTTGTCTATCCCTCCCCATCTTCCCATCCACCCATAAGGGCCCTATTCAACATAGCAGGTGAAGCCACTTGGGCGAGGCACTGGTCCTCCTCCCCAATTGAATCCCTAACTCAAAGTCTCACGCTCCAGGAGGCTTTTGCCTGGAGGAGAATTGGGAAACCACGGAAAACCACTTCCAGGATGGTTGAGGTGGGAATCGTACCCACCTCTACTCAGTTGACCTCCCGAGGCTGAGTGGACCCCGTTTCAACCCTCGTACAACTTTTCAAATTTCGTGGCAGCTAATCACACTAACCACTACACCACAGAGGCGGACTCAACAACACATACTCAATGATAACACTGAAAATTATATTTAAAAACAATATTAAGCTTGGTTTACAACTGCGTACAATCATAATGCACGTAGCTTCTGCTCTTAAATGCAATAGTGTAATATTCTTTGAAAACAATTGTGTATGAAGTAAAACATCAAATATATGTCTCACTATTTCACTACCTGACGATGGAAGGAAGTCTCAGAAACGCGTAATGGAGAAAATTACATGTTGTTGTTTTTGTTTGAGTCATCAGTCCATAGACTGGTTTGGTGCAGCTATCCATGCCACCCTATCCTGTGCTAACCTTTTCATTTCTACGTAACTATTTCATCCTACATCTGCTCTAATCTGCTTGTCATATCCCTACCTTGGTCTACCCCTACCGTTCTTACCGCCTACACGTCCTTAAAAACCTACTGCACAAGTCCTGGGTGTCTTAAGATGTGTGCTACCATTCTCTCTCTTCTTCTCGTCAATCAATCAATCATTCAATCAATCAATCAATCAATACTGATGTGCATTTAGGGCAGTCGCCCAGGTGGCAGATTCCCTCGTCAAAATGTAGCCAAATCGATCTCCTTTCACCAATTCGATTCAGTATCCCTTCGTTCGTGATTCGATCTCTCCATCTCAGCTTTAGCATTCTTCTGTAACACCACATTTCAAAAGCGTCTATTCTCGTTCTTTCTGAGCTGGTTATCGTCCATACAATGCCACGCTCCAGATGAAAGTCTTTAGAAAAGTATTTCTAATTCCTACATCAGTGTTTGAAGTGAGCAAATTTATTTTCTTAAAATTACAGGTATATAATATTATATTATAATATACTGTAATTATATTATACAGTATATATTTTAATTATAGATTGAATAAAAATGGACTAAAGTTCTACCGTACCCATTCATTAATATACCGGTACTACTACTATCATTAAAATATTTTCAATCCTTGCCCTGATGGGGTACGACCGGCCTCTTAGAGGGCTAGGAGAATGATGCTGTGATTTGAGGTGCGAAGAACGTAAGGTGGGTGCGGCAGTGACCTATAAAAGAACCTGTCGCGGCATATGCATTAGAGCAGGAAAAACGGAAAACCATTCTCAGGACAGATGATGGTGGGACTAGCCCACCACCACCCCACATGTAGTGTTTGTGTAGAGATGTAAAGCCACGCTAAAGCCATGGCCACCAAAGCCAAACGTGCGTTTCTCAAATAGTCCTTAAAAAGGCATTGGGTTCTTCCATTTTTTTTCTATTTCTGAATTTTAAGTTTTGTAATCTACCACGTGATTTTATGGCTGATGAAGTCTCAAATAGAGACGAACATGTCCCTAAATATATTTAATATGATTTTTAATTAAATAGTTCACTTGTAAAGTGATGTGTATTGATTGGGTGGACCAAAACCTAACATTGTTTCTTAGTTTTAACTGTATCAATACGGATCTATACGATGAAGTTCGTAAATTGTACTGAGAATGGTTTTCCGTGGTTTTATATTCTCCTGCACTAATGCGAACGAAAACTTGCTATAAATGAAAAGGAATCGTGCACTATTGCGCATTTGGGATTAGAACCGACACTCCTTATTCTGGGCAATAATATAATGAAATTATATAGTGGTTAATGTGATTAGCTACCACCCCTAAGGCCCGGGTTCGGTTCTCGGGTCTGCCACACAATTTGAAATGTGGCACGAGGGCTGGAACGGGGGCCACTCAGTCAACTGAGTAGAGGAGGGGGGTTCGATTCCCCCCTTAGTTATCCTCGAAGTGGTTTTCCGTAGTTTCCCCACTTCTCATCTAGGCAAATGCCGGGATGCTACCTAATTTAAGACCGGCCGCTTCCTTCGCTCTTTCTTGTGTATCCCTTCCAATCTTCACATCCTCCACAAGGACCCTGTTCAGGATAGCAGGTGAGGCCGCTTCGGCGAGGTACTGGTCCTCCTCCCCAGTTTTATCCCTAACTCAAAGTCTCACGCTCCAGGACACTGCCCTCGAGGCGGTAGAGGTGGGATCCCTCGCTGAGTCCGACGGAAAAACCATCCCTGGATGGTAAACGGATTAAGAAAGAAAGAAAGAAAGAAAGAAAGAAAGAAATACGTTTCTTCCACGTTTGTTCTCAAAAGGCTCCAGATGTTTTTACATTGCGCTATTTATTTAAATTTTGCACTAAGTGTCTTGAGAAAAACACCAGATGTCTCTTGAGTCTAGGTTAAGTCGCTATAAAATACTATGATGAGAGTGTTTCATTTAGTGCCATGTTAAAATGTTGTAATGAGCAGGCAGTATAAGCAGTATAAACAGTTCAATAGTTCACTTTAGCGACTAGTTCGATTTGAACTACTCGTTCACGAACTACCCATCTCTAAAACAAAATAATATCTCGTGGAACCGCATATCTCGTAGGAACTGCGTGTTAGATTTCCGCCGCGAAGTTCTGAATGGTTTGACGTTGATCATGTTTTGATGTTTAAGTAATACATGGTGTTTTTTTTTTTGGTTTGTATACAACTATTGTATACAACTATCTTTTGTTGAGTCACCTAGTGTTCTGGTTTTGTGTCTTTAAAATCTCTTCTATACGACATTATATAAACTGCCAAATGCTCGAACTGATTAGTTAATTTGTTATAAATTATATTGCGTGTTTTAAGAGTGAAAAGTGCTACGTGTTAATTTATAACAGTGCATTCTAACTGTGCTTAAACAGTGTATCTCTCACTAATAAGGGAATTCTTTAAAAAATGCAGTGTAACCGTCATCACAACAATGCAAGTTACAAAGTGAAGTGTTTCTAAATTTATATCGAGTGCTGTGTTATGAAAGTGAAATAGTTAATATTAGCATAAAAAGAAACACCTCAAGCAATATTAGTTATAGAAAAATCAGTGTAAATATTGTGTTTTTGAAACCGTTAACTATTGCCTTACGTATACTACGTATCCTACTTCGATAAGCCACCTTTTATTCTGTGCCGTTGTTGTTGATGTGAAGAGAGTGAACAATCGATAGTGACTGTTAAAATTTGAACACTTGAAATCACGGCCTACTAGATAAGAAAATGGTGACTGTCAGATGTGGTGTAACTCCACGATAAAGTAACCTTAAATACATTTTTAGAAAAGAATTATATATAAAAATGATTTGTATATTTCACTAATCTGTGAACAAATTTATAGCAAACGAATTATTGAGTTGTTTGGGACATTAGGTAGTCTATATAAGATATAGTCATTAATCATTTGGTGAGTGAACTCAACGCCATTGTTGCTCGGTGCTAACAAAGAGTATATTATCATAATATTTAAAGAGAAGGAATCAAAGAAACATGACTGGGAAAGGCAACAACAACGCCCCGTGCGGCACATGCGGCAAACAAGTAACAGATAGCGATGCCGGTGTTTGTTGTATAGATAGCTGTAATAAATGGTTTCACAAAGACTGTGTCGGTATCAGCGCTGGAGACTATACTACTCTCCAGAAACCTAGCTGCACATTGTTATGGCTTTGTAAACCGTGTAAAAGAGAACTAGAATATCTCAAAAGAAGCAGAAGCGAACTCAAAGATATCAGAAGAGAAATGCAAACATTACAGGAAACAATCCTAGCCGGAGTCAGAGAAGAAATGAGGAAATTCGTCGAAAACCTCACCTGCAAAGACAATCAAACCAACAAAGAGCAGACATCAAAGACATCTCCAGAGGTAGAATCAAACCAAACTCCACAGACCCCACCAGAAGAACAGAAAACGGACTCCTCTAAAGATCGTACAGCTTCAGATATACCGATCCAAAATAAGAACTCAACTACTAGACCCGGAAAAACCTCAAAAAAGAATCCACCTACGGACAACTTGATTGGACAGGAAGAAAATTCCAAAGAAAAGTGCGTGGATGGAACAGCACAAGTCCGGAACTATAGACCTCTAACTTGCTCGTATACTGACTTCGGAGACAAGGAGAAAACGAGTGATCTTAATGAATCCACCCTACCAACACTGACCGAAGACGCAGGATCCGATGAAAAAACACCCTGGAACACAGTGGTGAAGAAATCGAAACAGCATCGTAGGACCATCATCGGGACGAAACAAAGCAACGAAGAACTACAACCGGCAGCCAAAACAGCATGGCTATATGTGGGAAAGATAAAAGAAGGAACCACAGAAGATAACATCAAAAACTATTTATTAAGAAATGGCATTACAGAGATAAAAGCCTGTGAGATGCTTAATACAGTTGGGCCCATGAAAGCCTGCAAATTGGGAATTCCTTTTGAGTTTCTACAAACAACAGAAAAACCAGATTTCTGGCCTAAAGGTATTGTAGTTAGAAGATTTTCTTTTCGAGGCCAAAGACGCAACATTGGAGTGTTCCTCGAATAATAAAACAATCAAGATTCTTCTCTGGAACATCGAAGGACTAAAAAACGTCTTACCATTAATACCCCCAAAGACAATGGAACATTTCGATGTCATCATAGCTACGGAAACTTTTCTTTTAGAACCAACAGACCTACCAAAATTCTATGGATATCACACATTTGAAACGCCAACAGGAGGTCGACCGGCTGGAGGAGTCTCATGCTTCTTCAAACCAACTGTTGGAAGAGTACATGAAATCCAGAGAAGTGAAAATACAATCATAGTTAAGACCACTGACCTAACATTAATAGGAATATATATCGCACCAGATAATTCAATAGAAGATGTAGTAGAATCAGTACTTAATGCAATAGGGAAAGTAAATACTGCGGAAGAAGTGATAATCGCGGGTGACCTCAACTGCAGGATAGACAAGCCGAACGCAAAATCGGAGTTAGTTATTCAAATCCTGAGGGATGAAGGTTACACAATGATAAACAGAAAAGGCCTTAAAACATACTTTGCACCAAATGGCTCTAGTGCAATTGATCTTTTATTCTACAGAGGTGAAAAATTTATGATAAGGAAACAGGAAGGTCTATGGTCCTCAGGGTCAACGCCAATCAGAAAACACATACCCATCTGCACAGAAATTGAACACAAAGAGTCACGGAAAACACTAAGACCCGATGATAAAGGCATCACAATTTCAAGAAATATTGATGGAACGAAACTGCAAAACCACCCGAATATACAAAAAGCAAGAGCACTTGTAGCTCGAGGACACCTAGATGAAGCAGTAGAAGTTGCTACAAATCTGATACAGGAAACCGCTTTGCCTGTGAAAGAAAGGAGAGCGCAAAAGTGGTTTGACAGGCTATGCTACATAGCACGAAAAGACACCTTACGCGCGTTATACTCAGCCAGAAAAATGGAGACCGCCGATTACTTGGAAGTATATGCCATCAAAAGAAGAAATTACAGAAAACTTCTAAAAGAGAAGCGAGCTAAATACCTGGAAGCAGAAGCCAAGAAGATTGCAGTCGAAGCAGAAACAGACCCATTTCGGGCCCTCAAGAAAAAGCAAGAGTGTAGAGCGAGGGAAATACCAATGGAAACATGGGAAAAACACTTCTCAGCGCTTCTAAACAGGGACAGCAGAGCAAAAGGTGACACCGCAAACCACCCTATCGATCCAGAACACGAAATTAGACTAACCACAGGGGAAGTACAGATGGTAATCAGCAAAGGAAAAAAAGGGAAGTCAGCAGGACCGGACAACATATATACAGAACACTTAAAAAGTACTCAAGACCATTTACTACAGCTTTGGACAGAACTATTCAACAAATGTCTAAATTTAGGCAAAATACCGGAAGTTTGGAGAACGGCAACGCTGAAGATTTTGTGCAAAGGGAAAGGAGAAACGGACAACCCCGACTCATATAGAGGTATAGCTCTAGAAAGCAACTTATACAAAGCATTTGCAACTATTGTAGCGAATCGCCTGAACAACGAAATAGACCCATTCATACTAGAATGCCAACTAGGCTTCCGCAAAGGAAAAAGCACGTTACAAGCCGCAGCATACCTGAAAGAAAAAATTGAAGAGGCACTGAGGCATCCAAAAGGGAAGTACTACGTCGTCTTTGTTGACTATAAGAAGGCTTTTGATATTATCGACAGAGATATTCTGATAGGAAAATTGAAACAAATGATTGGTGACAACACGCTCGTGAGAATCGTTGAGACCATACTAGACTACAACCTAATCAAAATTGAAGATGGAGCATCCTCATCCGGGAAAGTAATTCAAACAAACGGGGTACCCCAAGGAGACCCGCTAAGCCCGCTACTATTCAACGTAGCAACGGCAGATATCACACAGATAATGACGGACTCCCCTGAGACTACTCTAATAATGTACGCTGATGACATGGCTCTGGGATCGAGCTCAAAAGCAGAACTACAGTCGACAGTGATGAAGTTAGAAGCTTGGGCTTCAGATAACAAATTTGAAATTAACCAGGAAAAGACAGTACAGATGGTCTTCAGAAAAGGTGGCAAGGCGGCCAAGGACGACGCTATAACATTAAATAATAAACCACTAGAAACTGTCAAGAAATTCAAATACGTGGGCATCACGTTACAAACGAGCATGGCATCCTTCAACAGCCACGTCATAGACAGAACGACAGCAGCAATCAGAGCCATCCACAATATCAAGAATATTTCTATGCTATCCCTTAACACAGCGATGACTCTATTCAAGACCGCAATAACCCCAATTGTCTCGTACGGAATCGAAATAATATGGGATAACCTGACAATCGGTGACTTGGAGAGGATAGAAAGGGTAGCAAGGTTCCTGAAGAAGGCCCTAGGAGTAGGCAAACTGGCACCCTCCAGACTTGTTTATGTACTGGCACGGGAAACTTACTTCATTGAGGATCTACGACTCAATCTACCACTGCCATCTACCGGCCCATTCCAAGAGCTTCAGAAAAAACTTCTCATGAAACGCGCGGAAATAGACCCCGAATTCTACGGAAATGACGCCATGATCGATCGAAACTGGACCAAGCAACTTCAAGAGCAAAGACATGTCATAACAAGATATGCAATACATGGCTTCCACCACAAAATATGCGCAAAGACAAAATTCCACAATCCAACAGATGACTGTGTTTGTACACTGTGTAAGGAAAAGTGCGACCGCTACCATCTGCTAAAGTGCAAGAACAGAATAAAGACTCTAACAGAATACAGCACAATGTAAATTGGGACAACAAACTTAATACTCATTCGAGTGCTCCTTATATAATTAAATACTATGATGATTGTATCTGGTTCAATCTGGCTCCACTTTATAGATAATCCTTAACTTGCACACTCTGTCAGCTTATGCCAGAACTCTTCTATGAATATTCGGAATATTCAAGATAGATATTTACTTGCAAGGTGTTAGAGATGAGAGGTGCTATTAATGTCCACTCTAGAAGTAGGTTTTATTTTATTTTATAATGATCAGGTTACATGAGGTATGAGGTATTATTTAACTAGGCCTATTCTAACGTTTGTAACATGTGCAACCCCAAGAGGAGTGTAGGTGCAACCTGTGACGTGAGGACTGTGGACTGCGTTCTTTCCGGATATTCGTTTTCTTCACAGTGGGATAAATGCATCTTTACATTTTGCGTTTATTTTCAGTTCCTATCTAATTACTCTTGTTTTCACGTTCACTTAAATGTAACATTTAGAGTCTAATAGACTTAACGAATCTTTTCAATTCATGCTTTAAAACTGTATTCTTATACAACATTACTGTGTAAATCTCATTTAGTGCATAAATGTAATAGTTGTAAGCACTGTTGAATGATCATCATTCTGTCAATTGTTTCCTTCAGTAGAAATGATGTAAATTTTTGGTTTGTGTAACTGTCATCTCGAGTAGGGAAAGGTCGTACGTAAGAAGACGACGTCAAAAAGAAACACCAATAAATTTCGGTGATGGCTCTAAACTTCTGCATCCGAAGCTTTTAAATACGATATGTTAAATATTTAACTCACCGTGTATTGAATTATCCTCAAAAATGTAAAGTTAACTATGTAACTGCGATATTATGGTCCAACTACGGCGATGAACAAGGGTGTATTGTAAAATTATCTAGTGAAATAGCCTCACCTCTGGTCGATTTCCTTTGTAAACTTTGCTTTGTGCATGTATTGGTGAACCGTACCTAACCTCATCAAAGTACTTCTAATTAGTGATTGCCAACCGTTTTTAAAGAAACAGAGGAGCCTATTTTGCTATTTTAACGTGTCAACATACCGTAACCTATGTAAATGTTCTTCTGGACGTTTGTTGTGAAAACATGAAGTTTGACCAACCTCAGCAAATGAAATCTTGAGAAGACTTTCAAAGAAATGGCTTACAAAACAGCATTTTTAGAGTACAGTCTGAATTCCATGTTAAATAAGACTGGTCTATTTTCCTACTTTATGAGGCACCAGTCCATGTGATAAAAACAAATACTTACTCAAACATATTTCTGTAAAAAGAAGGGAGTGAGGGTATCATAATTTCCATAATTGTTTACATTTTTTCAAGCTTCAGGTGATTGGATTTCTGTGTCTGATGTTGCCTGCCTTTTGAATTCCAGTCTGTTTTTCAGAGAACCATATTACTAAGAGTTTTGAAGTCGTAACAAGTAAGTAGTCCTTTTATTGTTGCCATTAATGCTTTCATGGCCCGTACTTATAGACATGATATTGTATAGGCTTTTGGGCTTGTGCCGTGTCAAGAAAATAAGGTGAAATTCTTAACGTTTTGCAGAAAACTGTGCTCTGCGTCCTCAGAAGAATTCTCGACTGTCCACGAGAAAGGCTTGACACGGCACAAGCCCAAAAGCCTATACAATATCATGTCTACAGTCCTTTTATTGTTCTGTAGTTGTTCAGTTTCTTACTTAAACAATTCATTTCAGGAATACAACTCTGATAAGGATTAAACCAAGTGTGTGCCCCGCAATTTCACCCTACCCAAGTAAATCAAAACCATGTCCATGATTGTCAGAGGAGGTCTTACATTAATCATTACTGTTTCTCATGTAGCCAGAAGCTTCATCCATCTTTCTGGGGTCCGACCAGTGTCCTCGTAGCTGATAGCCTCTGTATTAGTTGGCCTATTTATGCTATATTTTACCCAAGCATCAGCCTATGTTTTGGGTTCAGTAATATTAGGCTGACCAGATTTTCCAGGATGAAGGACTGGGACCCATTCACTTGAACTCCACTTCAGTACTTAACCATCTGTGGGTGGGGGGCAGTAGAATAACACCTATGGTATCCCCTGCCTATTGTAAGAGGTGACTAAAAGGGGCCCTAGGGGCTCTTTAAGTTGAGAGCTTGGGTTGGTGACCCCAGGACCCTTAGCTAAGTCCTTCCACTTACTTGTGCCAGGCTCCTCACTTTCATGCGACATGCGTTGGTCACCTCTTGTACTTTTCCATCCCCAACGGTATTATGTGTGGAGGCCTAGGAAGTCTTTCATTATCACGCTCTTCTCACTGCTTTCTTTGGCCAATACCTTCATTTTTTGAAGTGTCGGATCTCTTCAGTTCCCCCCCCCTCTCTCTGATTAATGTTAATTGAGGATGATTGCCTAGTTGTACTTCATCTTAAAACAGGGATCATCACCACCACCATCAGTACTCACCATTTATTTGCTTACCTAGGTACTATGAAACTGGTAATAAATTGTAATACAGTGGCTAAGAACTCGTGCAAAGATCAGATTCATATTGAATATCGAAGAGGAAAATCTACATTGATCAGGAACGATGTACTAAATTACTGGTTTGCTAGGCTATGTATAATAAAAGGCATTGTTTTAAAACGTGTGTCATTCAATTTATTTATTCTAAGTATTGTCCCAATGAGCTATTAGCTCGAGGGAGGAATTGCCCTTTACATTGACGGCTTTACAACTAATGGTAAACATTTTTTAATTCGTATAATAGTTACAAAAACATATTGACATTACACTGGAGATAATTACCAATACACACTGATATAAAAGAAGTGTTTCACAGTCTTACCCTTAGATAAAGTTTACAACGCAACCAAGAACACAATTTCCCAACCAATCTGAACCATAAGAAAAAGTCGTACAAAATTGATAACATTGGAAATATAACATAGTGAAATTTATAAACAACGTACGAAGGCGGATCAAATACAAACGGGAATTTGAATGTACCTCTGCTGTTAGTAATAATTTTGAGGCGGGCTTTGCTAGGATGTTGGTGGGGGTGTCTGGACAAGGGGTTTGCGCGTGCGAACGACGCTGGAGAGCTGGGCTGCTTCAGTGTGCCATGAGTGAGCAAGAAGTGCACACCCCATAGTCAAAGCGTGAAGTGGTGGCGAGGAGACGAAGCAGGTCTGGTCAAGGCCAAAATGCCCATCTGCTGGAAAGGTGCTTGCAACAGTTTTCTTGGACTCCACTGGTGTTTTGCTGGTGGATTTTCTTCACAAACAAAGGACAATTAATGCAGCCTATTACAGTCGCCTTTTGGATGAAGCAAAAGCTGCGTATCGCAATGAGCGATGCTGGCAACTGATCCAAAACGTCATTCTTCTCCATGACAATGCAAGGCCGCACACTGCTGTTTTAACGCGGGAAAACTGGAGGAAATTCACTGGACACCTCTGGAACACCCTCCATACAGTCCAGATTTATCGTGCTGCAACTAGCCTACTATTTACCACTCAAACAAGACCTAGGAGGACAGTGGTTCGATGATGATGCAAGTAGAAGAGTTTGTGTGCAACTGGCTCCGCACACGTCCCTCTTCTTTCTATCAGGACGGCATCAAAAAATTACCAATCTGATTGAGCAAATGTGCATCGAAGGCACCTCTATGTGTTTTTTGTTGATGCAGTAAATACATTTGATACCATAGTTTTCTGCGATCTACCTTTTGCTTTATGCGGATGATCTGTCGACAGTTCAACTCTCACCCAAGCTGGCTTGTTGGAGTAGGTATTATACATGGCATATAACTGGGTTCGTGTCTCCCACCCGAGTTTCTCTGTCATATTACCTCCAGGATTGAAATTGTTAAGCACGAATCTTGCAGCCTTTCGCTGTGTCATATGGAATATCTGAAGCCATTTATTTTAAGTTTCAACTTAGTTAATTTATAAGTCTGCCTACAAAAGAACACACATGCTAAGGATCATACATGAAAAAACAAACAACTTAATTTATTTTCAGGTGTAATACTGTTACCAGGTGTTTTCTTTATTTGCAGGTTTTCTAGTTAAATTCTCTTTATGTTTCTCTGTGTTAATGTGCTGAGCTACTTGAAATCTTTTCTCACTCCCTAAATTTTTTTTCAGATGTTCCACAGAACAGTAGCTATTACCCATAGATATTAAGTTGCCTGAAAACTGTTTCTGTAATTTTATTGTTTATTTTTTGCTAGTTGCTTTACGTCGCACTGACTCAGATAGGTCTTATGGCGACGATGGGATAGGAAAGGCCTAGGAGTTGGAAGGAAGCGGCCGTGGCCTTAATTAAGCTACAGCCTGGTGTGAAAATGGGAAACCACGGAAAACCACCTTCAGGGCTGCCGGATTTGGACCCAATCTCCCAGATGCAAGCTCACAGTCGCGTGCCCCTGACCACACGGCCAACTCGCCCAGTCTTTTTGTAAATTAGTCAATCTGCTGCTTGAAGTTGGTCTTACTTACATCATTTAAAGGACTTTTAACACGCACTTTATACGTGTAACTTAATATAATTCGTCTATCACGGACATCACCGTTAAGAGTTATAGCCAGCCAAAGGATGGCGCAGTAGAGAATTCACTGCATGTTATCATCACATTGGCATTATTTGTCTCCACGTGACGAGTTGCTTCATCGTGTGCAACGGTAGTGCCAAGAAGGTCCAGATGAAAAAATAAGAAAATAATAAACCATAAAACCTGTTCACTAAGTCATATTCAAAAAACAAAAATTGTGTAATTCGTGCACATAATGTATGAGCATACATTTTTAACCCCTAAGAAAAAAGAACCATGCAAATTCATGAACTTCCAGGCCCTAATCATCACCATTCCCATTGCTTTCTGTACTGAAGATGGGATCCTGCACTACTTCTAAACTAGTCCTCATCAAGTACAACTAATAGTTTATTTAAAAGACGTGTAGCACAGGTTAAATTGAAATTGACCGGGCGAATTGGCCATGCTGGTAGAGGCGCGCGACTGTGAGCTTGCTCCTGGGAGACAGTGGGTTCGAATCCCACTATCGGCAGCCCTGAAGATGGTTTTCCGTGGTTTCCCATTTTCACACCAGGCAAATGCTGGGGCTGTACCTTAATTAAGGCCACAGCCGCTTCCTTCCAACTCCTAGCCCATTCCTGTCCCATCGTCGCCATAAGACCTAACTGTGTGGTGCAACGTAAAGCCACTAGCAAGAAAAAAAAAAAAAAGAAATTGGATGTAAAACAAGAGCTAAAGGTTTCCACCTATTCAATACTATCTATTGTAACCATAAAAAGTTACATATATTTGATGAAACTAGTTTCGGTCTTACCAGAGACCATCATCAGTCAAAATCAATAAAAGTTGAGGCAAGACATGAATTATAGATAAAGTTTACGAAGCAAGCAGTGAAAGACAAGTAAAGATTTGGATGTTGAACACTCATCACAGTCGCCCGTCTTGTGTAAGTTCTCAGTTTTCCTCCATTTTGAAGAATGCGCTTCACAGAAGACCAGGTGAAACACTCAAAATACTAGCACTTGAAGAATCGTCTAGAATTCAGTTCAGCTGAAACAAGTGTGAACAGAATGATGCTGATCGGAAAGTGTTGAGATGTTCATTTGTTTCCAATATGGATCATTCAAAAAGTTGAAAGAGCAAAAGTAAATAAATGGAATAGAACTGAGTTGTAGAAGTTTCATCAAATATATCTAACTTTAAATAGTATTGAATAGGTGGAAACCTTTAGCTTTTGTTTTACACAATATTGCTCTTCAGTACGGAATAATATGAAATTCATTACCTGAAGATGGTTTTCGTTGTCAGTGCATTGTAAACCAACTTGTGAAAAAAAATGAAATTAACAATAAAAAGTAAATTAATAGTACATGGTGCATCAAATATAAACCAGGAGCTCTGGTAGCAAACAGAAATGGGTGGGGCTTTGAGAGGATGTCTGGAGTAGGGGTCTTGATGCGTCACACACGACCACTCGCTTCAGTACACCATGAGCGAGCAAGAAGGTACCAAAGCTTCGGAAATTTTGAGAAGGCTCCGTACACAGTTTGTGAGGTAGCAGCTCTTTCAATGAGCCAGGTGTATCAATGGCACAAACAATTTTTTTCAGGATGGGAATAAGTGGAAAATGAGCCCCACAAAAGACAGCCATGGACAGCCATCACTGCAGACAACATTTGTGCTGTACGTGACCTTACTGAAGAAGATTGCGACGTAAACATTTCTGAAATTGCTTCACTCTTAGGAATAAGCTTTGCAGGTGTTCAAGCCGCCATCAATGATGAACTCAATCTTCGGAAATTTTGTGCCAGGTACGTTCCTCACCTCCTCATCCAGGAACAAAAGCATTCGCACCAGGAAGTCAGTCAGAGGCATCAGAAGCACTACGAGGAAGAAGGATACGATTTTTTGCATTGTGTTGCGACTTCTGATGAAACTTAGGTTAATCATTACACCCGAGTCAAAACAAGCAAGCATGGAGTGGCAGGAACGAGGTAGAGCTGCACCAAAACACAACTTCCTGCTAGTAAGATGCTTTTTGCTGGTGGATTTCCTGCATGAATGAAGGACAGTGAATGCAGCCTATTACTGCCGTCTTTTGGTCCAGACGAAATAAACGTCACCAGTAACTGATCCGAGATGTGGTTCTCCTGCATGACAACGCAAAGTCACACACTGCTGTTGTAACACAGGAAAATCTGGAGGAAATACATTGGACACTCCCTTACAGTCCACTTGTTTGGACCACTGAAAGAAGAACTGGGAAGAAAATGATTTCATGACAATGCAGCGGTAGAGGAGAACATGCACACAAATTCTTCTTCTTCGAGGACGACATCAAAAAGTTGCCAATTCGATTGCAAAAATCTGTGTCTAATTCGGGAGACAATATAGAAAAATGAGGTGCTTGTTTGGTACTTGCTGGTGGATTCAATAAAATTGTAAAAAAAAATTCTGGTTTATATTTGATTCATCTTCATAAATTAAAAAACTGGTTAAAATGTTAAAAAATCTCATTTATTGCAGTTCTTACCTAACCACCCCTGTTGCTTCCTCTCAAGAACAAAACTTCAGTACATAATTTGCTTTCCAGCTGCTGCGTCACGGTGGAGATGACTTCTGGTGCAGATGAATTGCCAGCAGAAATACTGCTAAAGATCTTTTCGCTCTGCGCCTACTCGGACTTGGTGAAGTCCATCCCCTATGTGTGTAGCCGATGGCAGGAAGTGTGGCGAGACAGGCACATATGGAGAAGCCTCGTCTACAAACCGACCAGGAACACCAAACGGACTTCGATCGTGGCGCTGTTGAGGATGCGTCCCCACCTTCGGGCTGTCGACTTCTCCAAGCGCAGCATCAGATGCGACATCGTCCAGATCCTACGCGACTGTTGTCATGAGGTGGAACGGTTCTGCCTGTCATGCAATACATACAGCGACATGAACAGGCTCGTCTTCAGCCCGGTGTTTTTGAACATAAAGGTGCTCGTCCTGACCGAGAAAGGAATCCCTCGCATTACGCTGCAGTACCTCAGCAGTTACTTCCCAAAGTTGGAACACTTGGAGTGCCAAGTTAAATACTTTTCCAAGAGTGATCTTGTCTTGTTCCTGGTCAAAATGCAGAATCAACTGCACACACTCGGCTTGCGATGCATTACCTCTGACGGGTATTGTATTCTGCCTTACTTGTCCCTGTGTTCCAAATTGAAAACCCTGTCCCTTCGTCACGTGTGCCCTAGTTTAAGTCCTGAACATTTACCCCTGGAGGCAGTACCGCACCTGAAGAACATATCATCCTTGGCCTTGGAAAATTCGTCGACCAACATCACCATCTTCTCCCTTGCAACGTTCAAGTTCTTCCCAAATATCAAGGAGCTTTACCTACATTATTACTTAAGGCCTACTGATATTTTTGACCAAGTAGCCATGAACTTTCCACACGTTGAGAAACTGGCCTTTCGTTATTGCTACAACTTGGAAAACGATACTTGCGAACATCTCCGCCACTTCGACAAACTCACATCGCTCAGCATAAGCTACAACGACGAAATTACTGATGATCACGTGAAGCATTTCAAGGAGATCTCGCAACTGACACACTTGGAACTTTACGCCTGCGACAAGTTGACGAGTGAATCGTTGATAGATTGTTGTGGTTTCAGTCAACTGCAGGTCTTGAAATTCGATTTCCACTATAACCTTCCGTGCAAACTTGAACCTAGTCATGTGAAGAACAAAAATCTGCGGATCATTTTCTATCGATGTAAGGAACTGAGTATAGTAGAAAATCTCAAGAAGGGCGGCGTAAAGGTGTCCGTGCTGGTGGACAGGGCCGAGAGCTTCGGGAATTCTGTATTCCTCTAGCATACGTTCTGCAGTAATGTACATTGTTTCTAACCGCAAGTGTTGTGAAGATCATGAGAATGTTAATGTGTTTGGTTGTTACCAGATTGAAATTTTGTGTAAATATATTTATATATCACATACCACTACTTCTTTTGGCAACACATTATTTGGAAAGGTAATGCAGACCTATAACCTGGCCCTCATCATCATCATTTATTCGCTCCAGCAAGCCGGGTGCGGTTGTGTACGAGCCGCCTCCAGTTTGTTCTCTCCATCCACAGATGCTGCTCATACATGCGACACCAGTTCACATCTCTAATTTCAAGGTTCTTCGTTATTTGTTTTTCCCAAACATCACAAGGTCTTCCTCTTGGTCTCTTCCCAGGAACATTGTGGTCAAAGTATGTTCGAGGAGTCCTGTGAGGGTTCATTCTTTTCATGTGACCATACCATTGCAATCTCTTCACTTCTAGAGTCTCCAGCAATCTAAGCTGTTGCCAGGTATCCACTTTCCTTATTTTATCCATTTTTGTTTTTTGTAGACAAGAACGGAGGAACTTCATTTCTGTTGCCTGAAGAAGTGTTGCTGCTTCCAGGCCATGTGTCAATATAGGTATTAGATATATTTTGTACAAGCTGATCTTGGAAACTAACGGAAATGTTTCATCCCAAAGTATTTGACGTACAGCGTGATAGAATTTGGAAGCTTTCTGTATTCTGTTCCTAATCTCTTGATGTAGGCCTATGGTATTGTCTGATGACAGAACACTACTTAAATACTGGAAGTTGTCTACAATATCCATCTCCTCATCTCCAATTCTTAGATGAACAGTTGGAGAGTTTCTACTCATCACCAAGCCAACTGTCTTCGTTCTGCTGATTTTGAGACCTAGGTTGTAAAAGCTTAATGCCAGAGATCTAGTCTAGTTTGTACTTCTGCTTCTGTCTCACCCCATACCATTACATCATCAGCAAAAACCAGGGCATTAGTTGTTGGATCCTTTCTCTTAACCACTTTTCAAACTTTGTCCGTTATGATTATGAAGAGAAGTGGTGAAAGACAACTTCATTGCTGGACTCCACTCCTCGTTTCAAACCAACCTGAACTTCCATCGTGGATCTGGACACAACACTTGGTTTCATCATATAATCGTTGTACTCGTGCTATGATGTCATCGGGCACTTTCTTATGTCTCAAACATTCCCATATATGCCTGCATGGTCATATGCTTTCTCGATGTACACACAAACAGTTATAAGTGTTTTACCTTTCTCCCAATACTTCTCATAGAGCATTCTGGTGGCAAAAATGAGGTCTATAGTTGATCTATGAGGTCTAAATCCATGTTTTCCTCCTCAATTGTAGGTTCAACATATTTTCTAATCCTGCTCTCAAGGATGGATTCGTAGATTTTGAGGCCATGCGACAGCAGAGTTATACCTCTGTAGTTGGTACATTTCTTTCTATCACCTTTTTTCAACAATGGGATGATGACTCCTTGCTTCCAGTCATTGGGTATTACATTCTCTTTCCAGATTCTATTTAGTACCCTGTTCAGAGCTTTGATCATCACAACACTTAATTCATCTGATCCAGTTGATGTTTTGTTTTTCAGCTTAGATATTGCTGTCTCTACTTCCAACCATGTCAGACTAGTGGTATTTGTGCTGCCAAAATCATAAGCTTCATCGTCTAATGGAGTGACATTTTCATAACAGTTCAGCAAAGTTTCAAAGTGCCTTTGGAACTCCTGTAATATTTTGGTCTTACCCCCTAGTCACCTCATCATTAGGAAGTTCTACAGATTGGATAGATTCATTTTGAGTTCTTCTATTCTTAACAGTACTGTACAACAGTTTTTTTATTTCCATCCTGCATTAGTTTGGTAGCCAGATCTTCCTTGCATTTCTGCTTTTCAGCTACAACCAACTGTTTGACCTGTAATTTTTTCTTTCTGTAAAGCGACAGCTTCTCCTGTATTTCAATGTTGATCTTCCCACGTTCTTGCTTGATATAAGGATCTTCTTGCACGGTTTCTGTCGTTGATAGCCTTTGAGTATCCCATTCTTCATCTACCAATTTCAGTTCTTCTCTTGGCAATAACCTGCGCACACCTTCTCTGAATTCTTCCTTTACACTTGGCTCGGTTAGTTGCCAAGTTTTTATTTTTGGGACTCTTTCATTACAGATTTTGGGAACATTTTCATTACCACCGGCACCAATTGCTGAAACATATATGGCGTTACTCCCAGAATTCAAAACGGGTAGATATCATTAGGCTACCAACTGTTGTTGTTTCTTCAGAGATTGGTTTGATGCAGCTCTTCATGCCTTCATTTCTACGTAAGTACTACATCCTACATCTGTCCCCTCCTACCATCATTATCTCCTACTCTTCGCTCAAAAAATTGACTGAAAAAGTCCTGGTTGTCTTTAAGATGTGTCCTATTATTCTGTCTCCTTTTATGGTCAAATTTAGCCAACTTGCTCTTCTCTCACTAATTTGATTCAGTATCTCTTTTGTGATTCGATCTACACATCTCGGCTTCAGCTTCCTTCATTGATGTTAAGAAATTTCATGACCCGTATTGAAGTGGGATTGCAATAACTGAAACTGTTAGGGGTCCTCCTATTCATTACAAATACATTTACTAATGCGAATAGATCACATGTCGTTCACATGAGGTACTACTTTCGGCAGTTAAATCAGGCAAACACAAACACACTGTAACACCTGCATAGATGAATATTAAATAAAATATGGTACATGATGATATTGCATTTTAGTACAAAATCCTTTTAAAAATGATGCTGACTCCGTTGTTTTGTACACATGGTGGTTTGTCCAGCTTGTGTAAGTCTTTAGTTGTGTCATGTGAAGTTGACACTTTGTTTAATCATTGGTTTGGTTTCAAAAAAATATAAATGTGCATGTGATGGACTTGGTTAGACCCAAAGAATTAATTCTCAGTTCAATATGGAGTTTTGGAACCTGCAGAAGAAATGAAAAGCCGAATCAGGCAAAAGATAGAAAAGAAAGAATAAAAAGAAATGTCTAGAAACGACTAGAAACAAACTCCCCTTGAGCAGCCTGTGTGATCGGCGGACGGAGCTGGACTGATGGATGCGAACATGAGCTGACGGGCCGAGGCGAAGGGGAGGGGTAGAGGCAGAGCAACTGTCGGGGAACTAGGGTGGAGCGGAAGGATGTGGTAGTGGGGGTAAATGATGAGGATATACACTGATCGAGCAAATGGCATGGGATAGCGGAGCACGATGCGCAGGTGTGTTGTCTGCGCACCACACGCCCCCATGCCAGCGGCAGTTGTATAGGAGACCTTGTGAACAGTGGCTGTGCATGTGACAAGTGTAACATGGAACGTCGTCGTGAGCTGACACCGTTCGAAGGGGGTATGGTGGTTGGTGCCCGACGGATGGGAAGTGCGTTTTCAGAAGTGGTGCGGGAATTTGGCTTCACCTGATCAACCGTGTCCAGGGTGTATCGTGAATGGTTGAATGCGGATGTCACCGTCCACAACAGACGAATGACCGGCCGTCCAGCCACCCTCAATGACCGTGACATCTGAAACGGATTGTCAATAGTGACAGACGGGCAACCGTGCAACAAATCACGGCTCAATTCAACACAGGCCGTGCTAGACACGTCTTCCAGTGGACAATCCGTAGGAACATGGGTTCTATGGAGTATGGGAGCCGGCGCCGCACACGCGTGCCACTGTTAACCCAACGTCATCAGGCACAACGACGAGCCTTTGTCGCCAGTTACCAGGGATGGACACTGGAACAATGGCGTAACGTGATATGGTAAGACGAATCACGATTTCAACTGTACCATGCCGATGGGAGGCACTGTGTATGGCGCAGACCACATGAAGCGATGGATCCTGCCTGCCTCGAAGGTGTGGTCTAGGGTGCTGGTGTCTCTGTTATGGTCTGGGGTGCATTTCCTGATATGGAATGGGCCCCCTAGTTGTTCTGGAAGAGACTTTGAATTGTACGCGGTATGTTGAGCTGCTCGGAGACCATCTCCACCCATTTTTGGCCTTCCAGCGCCCAGACGGTTCTGCAGTGTTTCAAGAAGATAATGCACTGCCACATCACTCCCACATCGCCCGGGAATGGTTCCAGGAACATGCAGCGGAGGTCCAACGACTGCCATGGCCACCCAGGAGCCCCGATATGAACCCTATCGAGCATTTCTGTGATGTCCTGGAATACAGACTCCGTGCCATGGATCCTGCACCCACGAACAGACCACTCTGCGTACGATTTGGTGTCAGCTGTGTCCAGAGGGCTTGTCGACTCACTTCCACGGCGTCTCACTGCAGTTTGCAGGGCCAGAGGAGGCCCCATACGCTATTAGGTGACTACCCCATGAGATTTGCTAAGTCAGTGTATATTACGTATGGTTTGAAAGACGAGTTGTTTGGCGGTCTAATATTTTTTTGCCGTTTAATTAAGAGGTCAAAAACTGCGTTGACATGCTCTCGAGTATCTGAGGACGCAGCTTCACAACCAGATACTCAGAGCACGTCAACGCAGTAAGATATAATTTTCTGCTCTAGGCCAACACATTCACGACTCTAACCATAAGTTCACTGACATAAAACATGACTTTGAGATACTTCAAATAGCAAACAAAGGGCCAATCATGAACATTGTCGAAAATGGTTTTATTCATTGTGATCAATACTTCAATCCTAACTACAATTTAAATAAAATTTCTGAGAGATCTAATATTCTTTTTGACCTCTTAATTAAATGGTTAAAAAATATTAGACCGCCAAAAAACAACTCCATCTTTCAAACCATACGTAATACATCCTCATCATTTACCCCCACTACCACATCCTTCCGCTCCACCCTAGCTCCCCGACAGTTGCTCCGCCTCTACCCCTCACCTCCCCTCCCCTTCGCCTCGGCCCGTCACCTCACGTTCGCATCCATCAGTCCAGCTCCGTCCGCCGATCACACAGGCTGCTCAAGGGGAATTTGTTTTTAGTCGTTTCTCGTCTTTTCCAGACATTTCTTTTTATTCTTTCTTTTTTATCTTTTGCCTAATTCGGCTTGCAATTTCTTCTGCAGGTTTCAAAACTCCATATTGAGCTGAGAATTAATTCTTTGGGTCTAACCAAGTCCATCACATGCACATTTATATTTTTTTGAAACCAAACCAATGATTAAACAAAGTGTCAACTTCACATGACACAACTAAAGACTTACACAAGCTGGACAAACCACCATGTGTACAAAACAACGGAGTCAGCATCATTTTTAAAAGGATTTTAAACTAAAGTGCAATATCATCATGTACCATATTTTATTTAACATTCATCTATGCAGGTGTTACAGTGTGTTTGCGTTTGCCTGATTTAACTGCCGAAAGTAGTACCTCATGTGAACGACATGTGATCTATTCACATTAGTAAATGTCTTTGTAATGAATAGGAGGACCCCTAACAGTTTGTTATTGTTCAGCTTCCTTCACCTCACCTTCCATAACACCACATTTCAAAAGTTTCTATTCTCTTTCTTTCTGAGCTTGTTATTGTCCATGTTTTACTTCCATACAATCCACACTCAAGACAAAAGTCCTCAAAAACATCTCTTCCAATTTCTATATCAGTGTTCAAAGTGAGCAAATTTCTTTTCTTAAGGAAGAACTCTGTTGCTTGTGCTAGTCTGCATTTTATGTCCTCCTTACTTCTGCCATCGTTAGTTATTCAAATACCCAAATAACAATAATCATCATCATCATCATCAATCGAGACTTCATTTCGTAATCTAATATTTCCTGCATCATTCGACTGCACTCCATACTTTTGTTTCACAGTTATTTACTTTCATCTCGTACTCCTCAAGACTCTGCCCATACCATTGAGCAATTTCTCCAGACCTTCTGCACACTTGGATCAAATAATATCAGATCTCAGAGTATTTATTTTCTTTCCTTGGATTGTGATTCTCTTTCCAAATCCTTCTTTGGTTTCCTTTACTGTCTGTTGTATATAAACGTTGAAAAAGAGTGAGGACGAACTGCAACCCTGCCCCACTCCTTTCTGGAATGCTATGCTATATCTTTTTATACCCTTCAATTCTTATCACTGCAGACCGATTTTTATACTAAATATAGACGATCCTTCCTCGGTACCTGATCCCAATCACCTTCAGAGTCTCTTCAGCATTATAAAATGCCTTTCCTAGATCTATAAATGCCATGAATGTGGACTTGTCCTTA
Organism: Anabrus simplex; assembly: GCF_040414725.1. Lineage (NCBI taxonomy): Eukaryota > Metazoa > Arthropoda > Insecta > Orthoptera > Tettigoniidae > Anabrus > Anabrus simplex. The sequence continues at coordinate 218,505,033 of NC_090279.1, read as the reverse complement.
ATTCGATTCTCTGATCAGACATAAAGTCAGGATTGCTTCACTTGTTCCTGTATTTCTTCTGAAGAAGACACAGACATGGGTGATGCTGATCGGGAAGGAAGGCTGTCAACATCGACCACAGACGACCATGTCCAGGCAATCGAGGAAATGATTCACAGCAATTGCAGAGTGACTATTGTGGACATTGCTCAGCAGATGCGCATCTCAATAGGCAATGGTGATTTCATCGTCCGAGATCGTCTACAGTAGCAGAAATTGTGCTCACACTGGGTTCTGCGATCACAGACACTTGCAATATTTGATGTGTTTGGACTTCCTTCAGCATTACTCCGTGGAAAGCAATGATTTCCTAAGCCACACCATTAAGGGTGATGATACATGGGTGCACCATTTCACACCTCAAACAAAAAGAGCACCTGTAGAAAGGAGACACACCTCCTCGCCTGCGCGAAAGAAATGCAAAGTTAGCGGATCAGCGGTGAAGGTCATGGCACCATGAATGATTTGTGTACACAGAATTTATGGCAAAGGGCATAACCATTAATGCAGATTCTTACTGTGCAACAGTGACTCGCTGCGCAAAGAGGCGTAAAAAATTAAGCAAAGGCATAGTTCTTCTGCATAGCAATGTAACACTCGACACAACGTGCAAAACACCAAGCTTTGCTTCAGCATTTTCGATGGGAGGTATGGAAGCATCCACCACACAGTCCAGATCTTGCACCATGCGATTTCCATCTTTTCGGAAATCTGAAAGAACATCTGGGAAGAAAGAGATTTTCCAACGATAAAGAAGTTCACACAGAGGTTCTTGAATGGCTCTGTGATCAAAGAGATTTCTATTATCGAGGAATTCAACGATTGGTAGAACGTTCAGACTGTTGTTTGCAGAGACTTGGTGACTATGTTGAAAAATAGTCTCATGTATCTGTGTCACTTTGTAGTGAACAGCACCATTCAATAAAAGTTACTTGTCTACCATAATAATGTGCAATTTACTTTTTGAAGTCTTCACATACCTTTCGTACAAGGATACAATCTTCAATTTCCGTACTTCTCTTACAGCCATTCTTCCTTAGCTATCCTGAACTTTCTATCTACTCCATTCTTTAATCACCTGTATTATTTTCTGCTCTTTTTCTCAGCAGCCTTACTGATTTCACCTTCACAACTGCCCACTCTTTATTATGTTTCCTTCAGCCTTTTCATTTAGTCGTGCAATATGTTCCTTGAAACAATCCCCCACTCTCTTTTCCTTGAACTTGTCTAGGTCCCATCTCCTTCCATTCCTTCCTTCCTTCAACTTCAGGTGGCATTTCATGATGCCCAAGTTGTGGTCGGAGTCCATTCTGCTCCTGGCAATGTCTTGCAATCCAGCACTTGGTTTCTGAATCTCTGCCTAATCATAATGAAGTATATTTGATACATTCCAGTGTCTCCAGGTCTCTTCAACATATAAAGACATCATTTGTAGTGTTAGAACCAAGTGCTAGTGAGGACTAAATTGAGATCAGCGCAGAATTCAACCAGCTGACTTCCTCTTTCATTCCTTTGTCGCAGTCCTAATTCTCTTTAGTCTCCTGACCTACCACTGTATTCTAGTCTCGCATCACAACTAGGCTTATCTCCTTTTACATATTGTATTACAGTATATCTCTGAACTTTTTTCCATCTTGACAATGATCTGTTCACCATATTGGGCATAGTAGCTTACCCGCTGCCGTATTTTCTTTCCCGTTTGATTTTCTTCTCACCGAGATTACCGACTGATGTGTGAGAATGGACTGTGTTTCTCTGGTGTGTGTAGACCTAGTTCAGGGCCTTTCAAATGCTGAAAATCACACGCGTGCAAACCGAAGCGCAGAGATTCTGTGTACAGTGCATTGGTCTGACTCGACTCAGACCAGCGTTTTGCTCCGGGGTGCCTTGGCTCAAGTCATGGTGGAGCACTACAGAGCAAGTGAGGAAAGAGGAGACATCTATTGCTTAAAATTGAGTGGGGGTCTGCTCTCTGATCAACCTAACGCAGTCATCTTTTGCGCAGCGCAATGCACCGTGAGAGGCCCTGATCTACTTAATAGCTGTGTAGTGTGCGCATTAATTTTGTGTGTGTGTGCCCGAGCGATATTACTTCATATTGGTTAATGTATCGTATGCTATTTGAGTTCCTTTGTGAGTGAGAGCGTGTGTAACTCTGCTAAATTATAAGGTAATACATCTGCAGAAAGGCATTAGAAATGTTACGTGTAAGAAAGGGCCAGGCACCCTAGCTTCAAATTTTGAAAGAAGATAAATAAACACTTACTGTGTACTTGTGATTTGCCTCTTTTCCTTTACACACCAGAGTTTGTGTTGTTCACTTGATTTTGTGACGATGCCAGTTTCAGGATAAAATAATGTGCTGCCAGTCAATCTATGAACAGTTTTGTTTGACTTCACAAGAGAAAATAACTGTTCACAGCGACACGGCGGTGGAAATTAGTATAAAGGCACATGGTTTTGTATGAGAGAAGAAAGTTTATTTACTTATTTAGTATTGCACACATTTTTTTCATACAGTTAACAATCCAAGTATTCAAAACACATTCTAAGTTTAGCACTAGTACTTGAAAAAAAAAGAAACCTATCTTACACCTACATGGAAATTGATATAAAGGCACTTACGTATTTTGGTTAGGATCCACTAAGGTAAACATATCGCATTCAGGACCTAGTATTTAGTTGAACCTCCATTGTTCTTAATTGCGAAAATCCTCTTGAGCATTGATTGTATAAGAGCACTTAGCACCTCTTCTGAGATCGAGGTCCACTCCATTCAAATTGCAGTTTTCAGCTCACAGCCATCTTGTTAGGATCCCCCATAATTTCTCTATTGGATTGAAATCTGAACTTCTTGATGGCTAGCTCATAAGTATAATTCCTTTATCTTGAAACCATTTCGTCTTGGCAGACCTGTGAATCCCAAACTTATCTTGTTGGAAAATTAAATCATCATCAAATTCCTCATACATACGAACCAATTCAAATTCCAGAATTTCTGTCTAATAATCAATTTCATTTTGGGGTACAGCCATGCTATTATACAAGTGCCTTTAGCATAGAATGCTACGCAGATCATAACGCTGCCACTGCCAAAATTCTACTTAGCCGAACTTGCTCTTCTTTATGGAGATCGTACTAATAATGCTGAAGACCATCTGGCCCAACCACATTAAACTTCTCATCACTGAATATGGCCTTGTTGCATTCTAAGGTCCGTGACAGCAAACTTCAATCTAGCCTCCTTATGAGCACTCTTTAAAGGTGGCTTATGGAGCCGTTTCCTGAATGCAGATTTTTATCTTCAGCCAGGATTTGTCTAACGCGTCTGGAAATGACTGGTAACTGCAAATCAGCCACAATTTGAAAGAAACTGAAGCTGTTGACTTTTGCTTTACGGAGAATCAAAAGCTTATCCGATGCTGACAATTTTCTTGTCCGACCATGTTTGCCATTTTGCCTGTACTGTACATCGAGCTCCAGTTTCCTGGGTGCGATGTACAAGCGCTCGCCACTTCTTCCTGTATGTCCTCCCACTTGACATTCCTCGTGCCTACCTCCGATTTCACTGTCTCTATCCATCGATTCCTTCGCCTCCGAACTGACCTCTTCCCTTTCACTTCTCTGTGAAAGTAATTCCTTGTCCATCCTCATAACATGTCCAAACCATTGCAGCCTGCATCTCTCTAAAAACTGGGTAACAGGTATTTTGATGTCCGCCTCCTTTCTGTTTGCTTCACTGTAGACCCAGTTTGACAAAATTATCAATAACACAACTTGAATGCTCTAATTTCTTAGCAATTTGGTGATTAGACTGGCCCACTTCTTTGTAAGCCTTAATCTGTGCTTGCTCTTCACCTGAGAGAGGCTTTCCAGGTGGCATTATTACAACTGCTGCACGTGTGAACTGTACGATATTTGCAGATACACCTCCAAGCTATAGCTGTTTAAATTTATCACCGATTCAAGTCAAACAGCGAACCTGCCTTTATAAAAACTTCCACCCCTACAACTGTCGTTCTTCTTTTATTTATTTAAGCACTAAAGCTAAAAGGAAATGAATATATTTTGTATGCTTTGCTTGTAAACTGTACAGGAAAAAATGCCTGCAATACTAAATATGTGTATTCTCGCTGCAAACTGGTGCTTTGCAGAGAACTGGCTTGGCAAACATAAATAAAAGGTAGGTATCCAAATTTAATTGAACTAGGTCTTCAACAGTATCATATTGGATGTTGCTATCTGCCTTGTGAACATCAAAGGAGAACGGATAACTAAGCTGAGAGAAACCATCTTCAAACCTATTTTCAAACTCTTTAATTACTTCATGCAAGAAGTATAGTGACTAAATTCAGAAGCACTGTGGGACTTTTTCAAATCCTAAGTGGTAGGAAAATTAAATTAAATGCCAACTTTTCACTTGCCCTTCCCGAAGATAGAGCTTTAATTAACAAGCCTTCATATAGTCATACTTTTTTTTTTGTACAAGTTGGTTTACGTTGCACCAACATAGATAAGTCTTATGGCAACGATGGGACAGAAAAATGCTAGAAATGGGAAGGAAGCAACTGTGACCTTAGTTAAGGTACAGCACCAGCATTTGCCTGATGTGAAAATGGGAAATCACAGAAAAGTCTTCAGGACTGCCGACAGTGAGGTTCAAACCCACTATCTCCCGAATGCAAGATCACAGCTGTGCGACCCAAACTGCAGAGCCACTTGCGCAGCCCTTGTAACTTAAGTGTGGAGTAGTGTCACAGTTGATTGGCCGAGTCAGCTTTTATTCTCAGAAAAACTAATCTCCTTGCGAAGAAGACAGAATTGTTGCAGAACGTTAGAACAAGAAAGCCAACAAACTTCTGCATAGAATGGTAAGCTCTCAAATTTACTTCGTATGTCCTTATGCAAAGATCAAGAGAGAGATTGATTCAGGCTCCAGGAGCAAATAAAATTTACAATTTTCTTTTTGGATCTTAAAATATGGTCCATACTTTGAGCAAAGTACTTTCCGATGACAAATACACTGAACGTGATGTAACTTACTAATAGCAGAGCTTCACAAGCCGCTTAGTGATGAATCCATTGCGCCTCCCCATCATGGAAGGAGCTCCATCTGTTGCAACACGTACTACTTTTGATAAAGAATGATTAAACATTCCCAAGTGACAATATACTTCCTCGAGGACATCATGTTTATGTTTCTGAAAATATGAAATTTATTGGGACACTTCTGGCGGTTTTCGCAAGCCAGTGCTTTACAAATTAAGTTCCTAAAACATTTGGATTTTTTTGGCTACCAGTAACATTCAGCAAGGGTAAATACAAATGCCTTTTAAGCAGCAAAATTCTAAATCAAAAGAACTTGCATGCATTCGTACCAACATCTGTCATTATAAGGAATGTTTACTTAGAATTAACCAAAGAAGAAATAAGACAGTACATTCAATCCTCTTGTCCAGTTGTATATGTAAAGAGAATGAAGAGAAGAAAGAATACTGAGGAGAAAGGTCGGTATATTCCTACAGTGAGTCAAGCTAACATTTGAAGCACAAACTTTACATGGTTTTCTATATTTAATGTGTATCTAGAGGTTCAAGCTTTTATTTTCGCCCCAATACGTAAAATGCTTGACTGTACCAGGCGTGTGCGACTGGGTCACGGATATTAATCTTCGTTCCAGATCAAAAGTGGAGTCCAGCAAGGCAGTGCATTTTCTGCATTATTGTTTATCACCATCATGGATAACCTATTGAAGAACATCAAGAAAACCTCTTGTGAACTAAATGCAATAGCTATCGCTGACGATGTCATGATCTGGACAGAAACTGAGGAACAAGTGTAGTTGAGAGTCAATGAATGGAAGGTTAAGTTCCAGGAATTCAATCTCAAGATAAGTGAACCCAAAACAGTAGTGATGGCAATACACAGAGGACAACCACCAAACATCTAGAAAAACATCCACTAGAAAGTGTGGAAAGCTTTACATACCTTGGCAGTGTAATATCTCAAGACACACTACCCACAAAGGAGATGGCAAATAGAGTGCAGAAGAGCTCTCACTTTACTAGCAAGTACGAACACACTTCTGGGATCCCAAAGTACCAACAAAATCAAAGCTGGTGTTGTTCAATCATTACTTCATGGTATTGTAACCTGCACCCTCCCTAAGAAAGACTCATCAAGGTTGCAGGCAAGTTCCTTAGGTCCACAATTCAAAAACAAAACTGGACAAGTTAAGGAATGATGTGGTTAGGAAGGAAGCTGGGATTGTTACATCATTGTTAGATCGGGTCAGCATGTCCAGACTGAGGTGGTTTCGGCATGTAATGAGGAGGGAGCAACAAGGACAGCATATGTTAACTTGGAGCGACATGTGGCAGGGAAATGGATGGTGGGAAGACTGAGAACCCACTGGATGTACATCATAAAGCCGGACCTTGCAGATCGGGGAAGGACACTAGAGGACGCCATTAACAACAGAACAGAATGGAAGAGGCTCGCCAGCAGTACCTGGGAAACTGGAACTGTAAAATGATTATGTGTAACAAATGCCAGTAATATGTAGTGATGGCCAACGCTCTCGCTCGAGACTGACGTCGCAGATCTCGAGACTCTTGCGAGAATCTTGAGAATGATCCACCCGTTGTGCAAGCTGTGCGACGTACCAGTAACTACGAGTGTAAGCTTGATAGTTATCATCAGCAGTTCTCACATGGAAATGTGTGAGACGATAAATTTTGTCAAAATCCTAGGAAAGCACTGCATGTTGAACTATGAGCTCCTTACCATCAACGAAAGTGAATACAGAATGCCAATATCTTAAACTGTTCACGAGTTATGTCAGGTGGACTTCTTAGCTGAATAACCCGTACAACTGCTATTAGGATGTAAACGTACCTGGATGTCTCGCAATCGTTCTCGACAAGGTAGTTTCTTGTGATTCGGACCGAGCCGGAGGTGTTCTGTGACGATTCCTCTTCATTGATATTTATGCGTTTGTGAGTGTCGGATCATCCCAGAAGTATTTCTGCCGATGTATTTTACTTCTTTAGAACAAGTAACATAACGGTCTGTGCTATGTGACATATCTTAAAAATAACCGACATCCACGACTACATTGCGTTTCGGACATTGTCTTAAGATGGTCGTGTACAACTAGATACAATTTCACTTTGCACCGGCATATATCGAAGTACCAATTATGACGCAAATACTCTTAACATTGTAAGGAATTATTTCCTTCATCGCCAAAATGTCAGTAAACACAAGCAATGGTCATATGGATATTGAATGTGGGGTCTATTCTCGCGTCACCGAGAGAACCGAACCTGATGTAAACAAAGAAAAATGAGTATCCGTATGTATCCATCCGCGGTCTAAACGCTGATTGGAGAATCACTGGGCTACTCCCAGACACATGGCAGTCTTGAAACTGTCGTTACTTCGCTTGATTGAGGCGATTACATCAGGATTAGCTCTACATAGACTGTTGTCGGATACCACTGACATCAACATGTAATTGACAGGCAATTGTGATGCGGATTAGTGCACAAATTACACTCACTGTCCGCGAAAAATAAACAACAATGAATGATAAATGGCATCTCAATATTTAACACATCAGAAAAGAAGGTAGATTTGAATTTATGGCCAAAATGTAAATACATAATAAATCAATCATAACAGCGCACATAAGTAAAACGTCACACATTTAATATTCTAATGAAATAATATTCTAGCGAGGAACTTATAGCATAGAAAAGGCAATATTAAAACAAAAAAATGTACAGTACTTTACCTAATCAGAAAATCATAAAGGACGAACGTCTTCCAAGTCGCCGCTTCTTCGATTTCCCAGGTGTTCTTACCAATCCTTAGTGCAGTTGTTCGCTGCGTGCGGTATTAATACTCCACTCCGAAACACAAGTGAACTCGGATGTCAGCTTCGCAAATCCTTTAAAGCTAAAGTCGGGTATTTTTTACAAAATTTATGAAACACATTGAATGCAATTGCCTTTTCGCCGCTTTACAAAGGTTTACCTTTGCGATGCTTAACGAACTCAACTCGGTGATCCACATTGCACAAGAACAAGTAATGTCTCACTCGCGCACTGTAGGCCTACTGCTTGCTTCCCAAGCTCACAGCTTAACAAAATGGCGGGTCAAGCATGAGTGCATGCATCCCTGGTGCTCTTCAATTTGAAATGCTTGTTTATATTAAATAATATTGAATACAAATAGTTTTTTGTATATTTCTCTGACTTAAATTATTTGAGGAATTATATTTCCGACATTCTGCATCTAGGATCGCATTAACCATGATGTGGCTAACGAACTAGTTTCAAGTGTCCGCGTAGGTGTCCCGCGGCAGCACTAACCAATAAACGTTAACTCAAGCACGTGCTTATGTTTACATCACGACTGGTTCTCTGGGTGAACTCTGTATAATAACGGTGTACACCTACAGTACTTACCGCTACATTCAGTTAAAGATAAAAATTTCATTGTTCCGTATTGAAAAGTATCACAGTTAAAATTGAAATAATAAATAAAGAGGTTCAACCTATTCAATACCAAAGAATAAGAAATGCAGTGATTACATTCTTATTTAATAATAACAAACAAACAAAAGTAGAAGTGGTACCGGTTTCGACCCTAGTCCAGATCATCATCAGCCGATTAAAACATGAAAAACAATGCATAGGAAAAAGAAAATAAAAGATAAAGTTCACTCCGGATCAGTAGAAGAGGCGATATAAAAATGACGGGGGGTAGACACTGTAAAATTCAGAAGAAGTAAAATGTAAGTCGCTTAAAAGAAACGGTGCGTAATTTTCTGAGCGGCAGTATGGCACACGCAGTGTTAGGCAAAGTCTTATAATGTTTATGAAAAGCGAAGAACGGTTAAAAGAGCTAGTTTGTATACACTGTTAGGCACAAAGTCATAACACAATCGAACACACATGAAGATCCATAGTCGTGCTGAAGATGAGTAGATCAATTAAAGTAACTTGCCACCTCCCGGTGATCAGCGCGATATATTCAACATCAGGCAATGTGGTTTCAAACGCCAACGTAAAATGAAGAATAGCTTAAAGATCCAGTATTTGCTTCGGTTGCGGAAATGTAGGTGTATATAGATACATGTAATAAAATTCAATATAATTGAATAAGTAATTGTGATCCTGTAGAATTTTTGGAACAGTTGACGACTGTTGGATCTTCATGTGTGTTCAATTGTGTTATGACTTTGTGCCTAACAGTGTATACAAGCTAGCTCATTTAACCGTTCTCCGCTTTTCATAAACATTATAAGACTTTGCCTAACACTGCGTGTGCCGTACTGCCGCTCAGAAAATTACGCACTGTTTCCTTTAAGTGACTTGCATTTTACTTCTGAATGTTACAGTGTCTACCCCCATCATTTTTTATATCGCCTCTTCTACTGATCCGGAGTGAACTTGATCTTTTATTTTCTTTTTCCTATGCATTGTTTTTCATGTTTCAATCGGCTGATGATGACCTGGACTAGGGTCGAAACCGGTACCACTTCTACCTATTAAATAAGAATGTAATCACTGCATTTCTTATTCTTTGGTATTGAATAGGTTAACCTCTTTATTTGTTATTTCAATTTTAACTCTGCTACATTCAGTGCCAGAATGCGCTGGTTGCTTGTTATTTCTGAGCTACAAGGCGTGCAGTCAGCATAGTTCTATTTGTGATCACCTAGCAAGCAGCTGTTGCTGGCCCGTTGGAACCACCAGAGATCTTCATAAAGGTCCGATCAGATCCATATGGCAGGTAATGTAATGATTTCTACTTTATACTCAAGTTTGAAAACCAATGGAAACTCCAAAATTTCATACACATATAAAGCATCATTACAGACCATTATGTCCTTCAGCGTTCAGTCTGTAAGCCTCTGTGAATTTACTATGTGTCACCACAATCCTCTATTAGCACATAAATCTGTGGCCTCATTTAGTTCTATACCTCTTATATTTAAATCGTTAGGAACAGTCTAACCATTGATGTCTTGGTCTCCTCTACTTCTCATACCCTCCATAACCGAATCCATTGCTCTCCTAGGTAACCTATCTTCCTCCATTCGCCTCACATGACCCTACTACCGAAGCTGGTTTATGCGTACAGCTTTATCCATAGAGTTCATTCCTAACTCCGCTTTTATCTTCTCATTCCAGTACCCTCCCGCCATTATTCAGACCTGTTTGTACCAGCAATAATTTTTGCTACTTTCATGTCTGTTACTTTCAACTGATTAATAAGATAAAATAAGTCCACCCAGCTTTCGCTCCCGTAAAGCAAAGTTGGCCTGAAAACAGACCGATGTAAAGACAGTTTCATCCGGGAGCTGACTTCCTTCTTACAGAATACTGTTGATTGCAACTGTGAGTTCAATGCATTAGCTTTACTACACATTGATTCAGTCTCACTTGCTATATTACCATTCTGGGAGAACACACATCCTAAATACTCGAAATTATCTACCTGTTACAGCCTTGTATCACCAATCTGACATTCAATTCTGTTTAATTTCTTACCTACTGACATCAATTTAGTCTTCGAGAGGCTAATTTTCATACCATACTCATTGCACCTATTTTCAAGTTCCAGGCTTTCGCACAATCTGCCATTAAGACCAAGTTGTCAGCATAGGCCAGACTGCTTACTACATTTCCACCTAACTGAATCCCTCCCTGCCATTTTATACCTTTCAGCATATGATCCATGTAAAATACGAACAGCAAAGGTGAAAGATTACAGCCTTGTCTAACCCCTGTAAGTACCCTGAACCAAGAACTCATTCTGCCATCAATTCTCACTGCAGCCCAATTGTCAACATAAAATGCCTTTTCATTGATTTTAATAATCTACCCGTAATCTTTCACCTTTGCTGTTCGTAGTTTACATGGATCATCTGCTGAAAGGTATAAAATGGCAGGGAGGGATTCAGTTAGGTGGAAATGTAGTAAGCAGTCTGGCCTATGCTGACGACTTGGTCTTAATGGCAGATTGTGTCGAAAGCCTGCAGTCTAATATCTTGGAACTTGAAAATAGGTGCAATGAGTATGGTATAAAAATTAGCCTTTCGAAGACAAAATTGATGTCAGTAGCTAAGAAATTAGACAGAACTGAATGTCAGATTGGTGATACAAAGCTAGAACAGGTAGATAATTTCAAGTATTTAGGTTGTGTGTTCTCCCAGGATGGTAATATAGTAAGTGAGATTGAATCAAGGTGTTGTAAAGCTAATGCAGTGAGTTCCGAGTTGCTATTAGTAGCATTCAGTAAGGAGGAAGTCAGCTCCCAGACGAAACTATCTTTACATTGGTCCGTTTTCAGACCAACTTTGCTTTACGGTAGCGAAAGCTGGGCGGACTCAGGATATCTTATTCATAAGTTAGAAGTAACAGACATGAAAGTAGCGAGAATGATTGCTGGTACAAACAGGTGGGAACAATTGCAGGAGGGTACTTGGAACGAGGAGATAAAGGGCTCATTTAGGAATGAACTCTATGGATAAAGCTGTACGCATAAATCGGCTTCGGTGGTGGGGTCATGTGAGGCGATTGGAGGAGGATAGGTTACCTAGGAGAATAATGGACTCTGTTATGGGGGTAAGAGAAGTGGAGGGATACCAAGACGACGATGGTTAGACTCAGTTTCTAACGATTTAAAGATAAGAGGTATAGAACTAAATGAGGCCACAACTCTAGTTGCAAATAGAGGATTGTGGCAATGTTTAGTAAATTCACAGAGGCTTGCAGACTGAACGCTGAAAGGCATAACAGTCTATAATGATAATGTATGTATTATTTGTTCTTTTTGAACATGCCTCATTTCCTGAATATGTATGACGTGACCTCCATTTCTCTAGAGGACTCCCAAGCTTTGAATGTTGTGATTCACATTGCGGCTAGTTTCAGATCAACCAATGAAGCAGCTGAATAGTCTGCGACACGTTAATTTTTCTGTCTCTCTCTCTGAGGCCGGGATTACCCTACTTCAAACAATATCAAGTGTGGATCTCACAGCCCATCAATCGTTTCTTAACCAGTATGGTGTAACATCAGACATGTAACAGTGCAGCGGCTAGCTGTTCGTCAAACTTATGAATAATACGGTGATGTAGTTACAAATTCTTTTGCGTGACAGTGCTTCAATTTCTTGTTTGTTAGTTTACTATGTATTAAGTACATATTTTTTGGCACTTATTTTGAATGTTAAATAAGTAAAGATGTGATTAACTTCTGATTCCAAAAATAAAGCTGGTCCTTCAACACCCAAAAGGAAAGAAAAGTACAGGCAGTTGTGGGAGAGTACAGACAGTATAGGAAGTGGCTGCGTCCTGATTCAACATGTGAAGAAAGGGCAATGTGTATATGTTTCATTTTCTTACTTCAAGTAATACGTTCCTATATAATGTTATTGCACGCATTATATTGAATTTTAGTGTATTTGGGTGAATATTAGTACTACTTGTTCAGCAAAATATTATCTCTGATCCATTTCCAATCACCCACGGACTGAAACCAGGATGTGTGCTAGCTCCAACACTCCTCGGTCTTTACCTGGCTGCCATGATATATGGAACATCTACGGACTAACATGGTGTAAAGGTCAGATATCGCTTCAATGGAGGACTGGCTAGACTTCGCTCCCAAAACCTTACTAAGATTTCCCCCATTACGGAATTGCAGTACGCAGATGACGCTGCCACACTTGCTCTCACACCCAATTGTTTAAAGAGTGCTTGCGGATCGTTTTGGTTTCTCCATTAATGTTCAGAAAACTCACACAGCCTGCACCTGGGTCGAACCTCCTAGCTTTCAATATCTCTATTGCGGATACTCCACTACTTTTGATATCTAGGAAACTCCTCTTAACAAAGACTAACTGCTCATAGAGGAATTGGTGCCGCCCACTCAGCATTTGGATATTCATCTCTTCACGAATAAGGATCTTACAATGCATACGAAGATCATGGTTTACCGTGTGCTTTACAGTTGTAAAACGAGGACCCTCTACCGTCAGGATATCAAAAAGCTACAGCGCTTACGTATGCAAAAATGAACATCAGATGGGTGGACCGGGTCACCAACATAGCAGTTGAGAAAGTGCATGCTATAAGCAGTGAGGCTACCATCATTGGCCACCGTCTCAGATGGACAGGGCACGTCCAGGCTTCCTCGTCAACTCCTGTACGGTGAAATCTGTTCCGGCACAAGACCTCGTGGAGCCCCTTTGGGACGTTTCAAGGATCAGCTAAAGAGTTGGAATTAACACTCAATCCTGAGATACGCTTGCTGAGTCTCGTACTCTTTGGCACCACACTGTCTCTACATCAGGTTCAGTGTCGGAAGAGGAACAACGGCGAAGTAAAGAGGATAAACAACAAGCACGGAAACTCCATCAAGCTCGCTTCTTCCCTTGCCCAACCATTTGATGTGATCTGTGTGGACGTATGTTTCATGCCAAGATTGGACTACGAAGTCATATGAAATATTCACAAAGCTTTGCGAGTGTGAAAATGTAAACTGCTGAAGAATATTGTTTACTCGGATACGAGCTGCAGCTGACGACGAGTACTGTACAGTTTTACAATAAAGAATACGGTCTATTTTGAATTTCTGTGCGGTTTTTCCATTTTTGGAGGTTGGCAACGCTGCCAGTAATGCTCCAACCTCGCTGGAGCTGGAAAAGGAAAAATGATTTAGTGTGGTGGTGTAATTGGGATGGGAGGTGTGATAATGAACACAATATTTTAAATCCAAACAAGGTTTATACTACAGAACGCTACAAAGATGTGTCAACAACAATGCACAGATATACACTCCACCCCCCCAACAACAAATATTTGACAATTTCTTTAGGTGCAACAGCTTTCTTCTTTTAATTCACTTTCTATACAAGCACATGTACAATATATGCATCACAAGAGGCCCACTTGCCTCAACCTACGGGACCACACGAACACCTCACCGAGTGTGCATGGCGTGGATCAGTTTTAGAACTCGCGTAGTGGCGCTCCTTTAATCTCACTTCTTGTTCACGAAATCTTCACCCTTCTGGATGTTCTTCTTCAGCTCAGGGATGGCAGCTTTCAGCAATTCGCTCTCGAAGTCCGACAGCTGGCCAAGTCCCAAATTCTTCTGAATACCATTAGGCTGAAATAAGGATTAGAGATATAAGTGTTACAAATTTTTCTTCAAGCACTTATGACACTTATTCACCAAGACAGGATAAAACACAATCATACGCAAGTCATACATAGAAAGACAGGACCACGTAATAGAAAAATATGACAAGTCCGCATTAGAAGAGGAGCAACAGAAGGAGACTAATCCTGAATACCACCTGCACATTTTTACAGAAATATTGCTCCTTAAAGTTGGGCGTGGGTCATATTTAAGCCTTTTGTATTGTGACCTCATAATACATCATTCCAAAGATGTGGCAACAGTGGTTTACGCAACTTGGCAACGACTGAAATCTTGCTCCATCGCTCACTTTTGCGTTACACGAACCACTCGGTGTGGTACTTAATACTTTGTGTTCTGTGTGGAGAAGCATTGGTGGTAAAAAGTGAAATTAAAAAAGAAGAGTTTGCGGTCATTTACTGCGAGTGAGAAACTTAAAGTGGTACTGGAAGCTGAAACTATCGGAAATCGCTCTGTTGGCAGAAAATATGATATTGATAAATAATGTATTCACGATTGGAGGAAGAAGGAAATGTTATTCAAAAAGTAATGGTAATTGTAGAGCTTTCCGAGGGCAGAGTGCACAGTTTCCTAAAGTTGAAGAACGGCTTTATAAATACGTAACAAAGACATGCACTAGGTTATCGTTAGAGCCCTGCACGGAAGCAGATATACGCGAAGTTAGTGTCTTGGCGGATGCAAACTGTATGGCAGTGCACATAATTTTACTGATAATTTCTAAATAATGAAGTTTATTGATTTTCACTCAGGTATACTCTTATTTTTGCTCGTGGTTAGACGACCCTTGACAATGGTCCGTTATTGGACATTATAAATTTTCCGTCTAACTCATTCCTGGTTGCCAGCGTTTCACCCCAGTCAGTTATGTTGGGCTCATCAGTTGGTAAATAGCACACATACCAAGACGCATGGCTAGTGCATACCGTGGAGGCCATTGCGTAGGCTACTTGGAGCCACCAGCAGTGCCAATGCACTGAGAGATTATGTACAACAGATCTACTCGTTTCAATACCTTGGGTGTAATATAGTGCAATATCTGCGGATGTGGATAGTATTTTTTATATCCACGACGGCTCAAAGCTATGGAGTATAGACTGGAATGAGTCAACTAAAATCATCAGAGATCACAAAGAAGAGGGTTTTACTGCAAGGTGTGGGTGGATAAGGAACTTATAGAAGAAATGGAGTGTATATGCCAAGATTTACATATATTTCACGTCTCCCTGTTGCCTATGAAGAAAAGCTGACAGCCTTTTATTGCCATGTTATTCGTTCGTGCAAGCAAAATTCCTATTTGCTTTCTGAAATTGGGAATGCTCATCGTATTTCTAAATGCCACCAGACAATATGGTTCACATTAAGAGCTCTAGAGGTGTTAGTATCAGGACAAGTGGTAACGTGACAGTGAGCTAAGTGTGTTTGGCAACGTCGCCCGGGAGCTTTATTACAATAACAGAGCCTGCCTGTGCTGAACAGTTATCGCGGGCAAGGAATATAAGTAAAGGAAACCTCTATGCTACAGATATTGGATGTTTGTGTGGATTGGCCTGTCAAAGCTACATTGAAAGAGCTCTACACGGAGTGGATGGCGTCTGCTGGCGGTCACGCACCGACACCAAATGAACGAGTGAGACGACCTGAAGTGGAACTTCTATGCAAATGGATAAAGACTGCTTTTCTAATGACTTAGTGAGGAAAAGTTTCAAGAAATGTGGGATTTCAAATTTTATGGATGGCAGTGAGAAAGACAATGTATGGGAAGGCGACAGTCATCAAAATTACGATGGTGGCAGTTCTCATGATGTTCAATAGTGATTTATTTTACACGGAGCTAGTTTTATTTCTCACTGTGGTGTTTTTACTTGTAAAGTGTTTTAAATGAGCAATTTTGTAACATTTGCAGAAGCTAATAAAATTGGTAACTAAACTAAACATGAGAGTTTTTGTTTTCCAATTTTAGTCGTGAGAAATTAAGGTTTGCGGGTCATATTTGGGATTATTTGGTAGATAAAATCACGGAAGGATGATCTTCACATAGATGTGCTCTGTCCTCGTTAATTCCAGTTCTTCTCAGCCCGCGACTTGTAATCAAGTTACGTTTACTTTTATTCAGTGTAAAGAAGCACATAGATAAAAACCAAACCCCATGGTACAAGGACCAGGCAAGGTTATGAATTTCATTATTGGTTCCGTATTGAATTAAGAGTACATATAATTTTATTGACAAAGTTTTAATCCACCTACTCAATACTATACAATAATTGTAATGCCTATGTATTAGGGAACTAGTTTCGACCCTGTGTGGGTCATCATCAGCCTAAATAAGGAACACTTTACTTGTTGATATCCAGAAACAATATTTTGTCATAAATTGATCAAATGAATCTAATGAGCAAAAGGTATAATGTATATAAAATGCATGAAATATTATGTGAGATAAATTACATTGCAGTACTGATCAATAGATGGTGAAATGTTCAAGTTTATGTATTGCAGTGAGACTATAAATATAGTACCACTTCAATTATTTACAATAATAGTTGAAATATTGCACTTTATATATACATTAAAATTGCCTAGTGATAAGGTATAAAATGCCAGTCTGAATATAAAGTCCATATGCTTCTAGAGAATTCTATCGTTCCATTACGTCTTCTGTCAAATATTGAATATATCTTATGTACAAGATTGGCGCAGAGGGTATCTATCTTGCTTTAAAGTCCAGTATTTCTGATTCAGAAAATGTATGCAGGCTGAATATAAGTGACTCCTTATCATACAAAGACTTCTGCACATGATGAGAGGTGAAATTCCCAACACAAGAAGGAACCAATGGAACAGTGCACAGCAATGTGATCACCTTGACCGGTAGTGTGCAATTATTGTAAATAATCGATGTGGTACTATATTTATAGTCTCTCTGCAAAATGTAAATTCACCATCTATTGATGAGTACCACAATATAATTTTATCTCACATAACATTTCATTCAGGTAGCAGGTAGAGACCCTCCTTGGAGGCAGCTCTACCCAGGGAGTGGCGCCCCTGCCTATGTGAGTCCCAGAGCACGCTGACCCGGTGTGTAGTATCTGGTAAGGGTCCCAGCTCAGGGTTACGAGTGAAGACCTCAACGACATCAACGGCGGAGAGGGTGACCTTCGGTACGGCGGAGATGTTGGAAGAGGCAGCCCTGTACATGGGGATTAATACGTGTACAACACACAAAGGGCACGACGGTTCCACATGTTAGTGGCGGTACCCCGACAGCGTCTGTTCCCCATGTTAGGGGCGGCTGAATCGCAACTCACCAACACGTCTGGCAAGCGTGGTGTTTTATTGCCGAACACCTTCCATAAACTCCTATGACTTCGAATTTTCAAACGAAACTACCCCAGGTGAGTAGAGTGAAAGACTCAGAATCTCACACTGACAATACGTCAGTCTGCCTCAAAGATTCTGGGGGAGGCAAAAATTCGAAAAGAACGACTAAAAAAGTAAGAATAGCCACGTACAACATAAGAACTATGAGACTAGCTGAAGACCTTGAAAGGCTAGAACAAGAACTGCATGACATAAAATGGGATATTCTGGGTATTTGTGAGACTCGCCTTCAAGGAGAAAAAGCTGAGACCCTTCCATCAGGTCATGTCATCTTACGTAATAACGGGGATGCTTCTACACATGGGGTTGCTATTCTTGTCAATAAAAATATCAAAGAATTCATACACAAGATGATTTGTGTCTCTTTCAGAGTGATATATATCGTCCTCAAATTGAATAGTAAATTCTCCATACAAGTCATACATGTCTATGCTCCAACCAGTACTTCTGACGAAGAGGCAGTGGAACAGCTGTATGAAGATATCACCAAAGCGAAAAATTCAGAAAAGACACAACTCTGTATCATCATTGGAGACTTCAATGCAAAAGTGGGTCAAAAAGAAATCGGAGACCCAGAGAACATTGGTACATATGGACTAGGCGATCGAAACGAAAGAGGAGAAAGATTGCTAGAATATCTCACAGCCGAAAATCTCTATTGCATGAATACATTCTTTAAAAAGCCCATCCAACGAAAATGGACATGGAAGAGCCCCGATGGACAAACCAAGAATGAGATAGATTTTATCCTGACCAACAAGAAGAAATATTGTACAGATGTTACTGTTCTCAATAGATTTGATACAGGAAGCGACCATAGGCTAGTTCGAGCAACCTTTACATTTGACCTCAAACTTGAACGGTCCAAAATGACAAGGGGGTACACTTTTCCAAGAGTAGAGGACTTAGAAACACATCAATCATCATTTCAACAAGCTCTTACCAAAAAACTTAACCCAACAGAAGATTTGAAATACTTGGACGTGAACGAACTTAATGAGAAAATTACAGTCAGTATTCAAAATGCAGCAAAGGAGATCCCATTGAAGAAAACTAATAAGAAGAGCCGACTTTCACTCAATACCATGCAGCTCATTAAGGACAGGAAGACAATGGACAGGGATACAGCAGAATACAAAAATCTTAACAAGACCATTCGCAAGGAAATAAGAAAAGATCTAAGGAAATTTAATAATAACATGATCATGCAGACAATTGAAGAAAATAAAAACATGAAGATTTTAAAGAACAGCATATCTACAGGAAGACCAAAAATTACAAAACTTAAGAACCAAAATGGAGAAATAGTCACAGATAGGCAAAACATTACTGAAGTTATTAGAGATTTCTACTACAAGCTGTATACATCAACCATTAATAAACCATCCAGTGATGAACAACTAGCCCAGAATTATACACATGAAGTAACACCGGAAGTAATCACTGCTGAGATTGAAAATGCTCTTAAACAACTAAGGAATAGAAAATCCCCTGGGGAGGATAAAATAACGAATGAAATGCTGAAATTAGGTGGAAGAGATCTGCTAAAAGCCGTGAGAATACTCATGAACAAGTGTATTAACTCTGGAAGAATACCAGAAAATTGGAAAAATGCTCAAGTGGTACTTCTCTTCAAGAAAGGTGATAAGGAAAATTTAGAGAACTATCGTCCTGTGAGTTTGTTATCACACCTTTACAAGCTCCTGACTAAAATTGTAACCAACCGCCTCACAAGAGAACTGGATTTTTATCAACCTGCCGAGCAAGCGGGATTTCGTAAAGGTTTCTCAACTGTTGAACACATCCAGACTATTCGTCTTCTTCTTGAGAAAACCACTGAGTACAACATCAAGATTCATCTGGCCTTCATTGATTATAAAAAAGCTATTGACTCAGTGGAGATTTGGGCAATCATGAAGGCACTTCAAAATGCCATGATAAACTCAAGGTATATAAAGCTTCTGGAAAACATTTATGATCAAGCAACAATGGTAGTCAGAGTGGACGAAGACCTCATCACCAATAAAATCCCAGTTGGCAAAGGAGTTCGACAAGGTGACACAATCTCTCCAAAGCTGTTTACCCTTGCCATGGAAGATGTATTCAAAACCCTTCATTGGGATAATAAAGGAATAAAAATCAACGGGTTATATTTGAACCACCTGCGTTTTGCCGATGACATTGTGCTCATAAGTGAAAATCTAGATGAGCTAGAAAGCATGATCCAAGAATTAAAAACTGCTTCTGCTAAGATTGGTTTGGAAATGAACATTAATAAAACGAAAATTCTAAGCCCAGAGAGTCGACCACTTAAAATGGGAAACCAATATATAGAAGCTGTCGATGAGTACATCTATCTTGGACACAAGATAAAACTTGGAAAAGACAACCAACGTGCAGAAATTCCTCGCAGAATAGGTATGAGTTGGACTGCATTCCGAAAACTAAGGTTCATCCTCACCAACAAGGATGTTCCAATTAACCTGAAGACCAAGGTTTATAATACGTGCGTGCTGCCAGTTACAACTTACGGTCTGGAAACGATGACTCTGACGAAGGAAAGTGCTCGTAAGCTTCAGTGAACACAACGAGCCATGGAGTGAAAGATGCTAGGAATCAGCCTTAGGGATAAGATCCGTTCAGAGGACATCAGGAGAAGAACTAATGTAACAGACATCCTAGAGATAGTAGCAAGACTAAAATGGCAATGGGTAGGACACGTAGCTCGACAAGACTACAACAGGTGGACCTCTAGGATTGTTCACTGGAGACCATGGGGACACAAGAGAGGCATTGGAAGACCCCTGAAGAGATGGCTCGACGACATAAAGCTGTTGGCTGGAACACGCTGGTTCCAAGTGGCTCAAGACCGAAGACGATGGAAGCACATGGAAGAGGCCTATATCCAGCAGTGGATTGAAATAGGCTAGAAAAGAAGAAGAAGAAAAGAAGATAACATTTCATGCATTTCACCATTTTATATACATGTTATCACATTGTACCTTTTGCTCATTTGATTAATTTGATCAATTTATGACAAAATATAGGAACTTTTCACCTAATAAATCCATTTATTTCTTATAAGGTACTTGAAGTGTTTTTATATATCTGTATCCTGGCAGATTCCTACCTCGGTGATGGCTGTATAGATACATAACGGTCAAGACTGTTAAGTTGAGAAAAATTTTTCATAAATTTAAAGGGGGAAATTGTAGTGTGTCCATTGCGTAGTGGCACCCATTGTGTGAATAAATACAATGTGTAGGCCTAAAAGTCATGAGTTCAGTCCACAAAATGAAAGGATCTCGCATACTGGACCTGCTGTAAAAACAAAGACAATGGGATGTAATATGCAAGTAAATAAATTAACTCTCCTAATAGGTATTATAATCTATCAGCTTCATTATCCGTATTCATGATTCTAATAATCGCAAATGTAAAGATATCAACAAATAAAAAGTGTACCTTATTTAGGCTGATGATGACCCACACAGGGTCGAAACTAGTCCCCTAATACACAGGCATTACAATTATTGTATAGTACTGAGTAGGTGGATTACAACGTTAATTAAATTATATGTACAGGGACCATGACCTACCAAGCGACTGCAGATTATGAGATGCCTCGTGGCCGTTATTCTTGTCTTTCTACACTGCGGTCGTTATCTCACCGCGAGACAGCTCCTCTGAGTGGCCCTCAGGCCCAGGTGCACAACCCCTACACTGCAAGGCCGACAAAGTAAAAATGGGAAAGGAATTACAAAATGTTTTCAGAGGACAAGGAGAGAATACACTTTGCGTTGAGGCCCAATAAACCACCACGATTCTTCAGCCAGTGAAGGCAAACGAACCACTCCCCTCAGCTCTTCGTTGCATGCCTCCATTTCTACAACTGGACTAGTGCGCAGACTGGTCTAGTGCGTTATTCAGTTGCAAAATAGTAACTATTTCCACAGCATATATTAAAAGCAGATGACAGTAACAAAAGAGATGGCAATGATTTGATAAGTTCAAGTTCTTTGAAAACTAATAGCAAAAGATTCTTTTTACAGCGCTCAAGATAAGCTCAATTACAAAATTGTATATGGGCAAGCTCCAGCGTTCTGCTGGCTACTCCAAGGCCAGACTTCCCCTTTAAAGGGAGCGAGGCAGCATTTGGCCCGTCTGTCTTTGGTCTGCCGAAGTTTTGACGTCGTCAGCGCCTCCTCGCTGCCAGGATGGGCTGCCTTAGGGTAAACACATTGGTTTTCAGTCCCGTTGCAATTTGCATTTCATTTTCGTTGGTGTATCACACAGGAGATTGCCCTAGTCGCCACTCTATTGATCAGATGTTTTGAAAAGTACATTTAAATTCATTCTAAAATGTAATAGCATATTTTGTTTCCTCTTACCTTCAAGATTGTACTTGTAGAATTTGATATGTGCTGAGATGTATTTACTTAACTCCTTGGACCGAAGGCAAAGCTCTTGTCAAGGAACATCTAATTTGTATTTGTCAAAGAACGTCTAATTCATGTGTCGTGTGTATCTACATTTTGTATACAGCTGAATTTGTTCAAAAGTTTATTTGTATTGTAGAATTTTGAATTTTCGGAAAACCGCAACCTTCGCATCCATAGGCCTTTGGTTGGTTCCCGATCCCATTCCACGTCCCTTGTTTTATTATCGTCAAGTTGCCCTCACTGATATTTGTGTTGTTTTCAGCGCAGTCAATCAGATGTTCATTGTGTGTGTAGTGTTTAAGGTACCGTGTAATTGCATTTATTTCCATCCCTTTTAACTGTTTTTTTTTGTGTGTAGCCGCTGAAGTACCGGTTACAGTATACTCGTTTGTAGAGATACCACCAATATAGTTTACAGTTTAGCTATATTGCTATTCTTGTTAATGATTACTTTACATTCAGATTGAGAGTGCTTCAATGTGTACAATTTTTGGCTTACAAATTTTTCGTTGCATAAAAACAACTCCCTAGACTTGTTATAAAAACTGAACCATGCTTGTCGCATGTTCCATTATTTAACATTTCATTATGCAAATGGCTTCCTTCAGCTTTGTCTTTCAATGTTTTCATGTGTCAGTCTAATGACGTCCAGTAGGGAGCAGCACACGCTATGTTTTTATCTGTGAGGTCGTTCGTTTTGCTAGAGCGATAATTTTTACTCTGTGAAGTTCTTCTTCTGTTCTATGTGTGGCGAATACTAACAATGGCTGCCGCTATGTTTGGTGTGGCATTTTTATGCTTTAAATATTCATTTAATGTGTTCAAGCCTGGACCTTTCACGCTCACTGCTATTCGATTTTACCATTGATAATCACAGGTATGTGATAGTTTGGTTTATATTTAAATTTGTGACGAGTTATTCCTGTATGTTACGGTCGATGGCATACATCTTTCCGCTCCGTCGTATGATGTGCTTTGAATGAATGTGTTTGTGGTCTTGTGGTGATAATTGAAAAAGGGTCTCTGCTGTTATGATTTGGTGCACTGCGTGCTTTAATACTGCGTGATCCTCATGATGTGCCCCTCGTCTCGACCACAGGAGGTACAATCCAGGTTGTACGAGGCGCAACATGCCATTGATGTGAATAAAGTAATGTTCAATTCTGACCTTACGTGTAATTGCACGCCGCACGCATACATTTGAGTACGTGAGACCTGCTGGTAATGACCGTGGAGTCATAATTTATGGTTTGTATTTGACTACGAAATCTGAACGGCCGTTCGTGTTTTATTTTCCCGATACCCTCATTGTGTGTGCGTGAATGTGGTATGCATGTGAGTTAGGATGTGTGTGGGGGAGAAAAGAATGGAATGTCGATCGACCTGTTGTATTCGTCTTTTTAATTCTGCGACTTGTTTTGTCCTAAGCACAGAGCTATATTTATTTATTATTCATGGCTGATGCTCAGCTTGAGTACCCGCCATGTTGGTTTCATATTTGCGCATGGGCGTACCTATTGTATTCTTTGGATCTGTCTTGGCTTTGATTAGTCCATGGAGGCTGTGCTCAGTCTCATCTGTCGCTATTCTTATCTGCCTTTTGTTCTCCGGCACGGCTTATTGTTGTGCTGAGGCTTCTCATTGTTAGTTGCCCGTGTAATGTGTGGTGCAGTGGCTTGGATATGTGAATCCTGGTAAAACGGGCGACCTGGTTGAATTGTTAATGATGGAAATGAAGCTGCTGGTAATGTAATAGTGATGTGTTGAGGGGCAGTGACCATTTTAAATTACGTATCAATACTTTTGATGAGAATTAGCCTTGAGCTTCCGCCATGTTACAACTATGTGAACATGAATAAGGTATGTCCGTGTTTATTATGATTAATTTCCCTGTTTATTTTGTGTGATTTTTCTTCTCTTGATTTAAATGTTTTCTTTTTCATATTTATTTAATAAATCCCCTGGTTTAAACCATTTCTTCTTTTATTGCTAATAGATGTAGTCTTGCCCTTGTTACCTAATTACAAGGGGGGGGGGGGGGGTTCAGCTCAGGGTTATGTACATGCCTTGCCCAGTCGACACGATCCGGGCCTCAAATATTGTTCCCCATGAATATTTAACACCGATATTGCTTGGATCACTGATTTATGTAGTGACAGATGGGGTGGGTGTGGCTCAAACCAGAGGGAAAAAATTGTGTACATTACTGCCAAATGAGATTCAACATGTTTGTAGCTTCGACAGTCTTCTGTGGCACTTAAGAGAAAGTACAAAGTGGACATTCGCCTTGTCAAGAAGCAGAGGCAGTACTAGGATGCTGATATGTAGCATGATCGAGTTTACTCCCATACTACGGGATGTGAATAATATCCCCTCAATATTTAAGGGCTCCTGGCCACAACTTTGCGGAAACTTTCTAAGATTAAATTCATCAATCTTTGGTTTCAAGACGGCACAATTACTGCAAAAATTCATTAAAATAAAACAACACATTGCTTGTATTTCTACTAGACTACAGCATGCCAATGCACTTATTTTCAGTGGCAAAAAGCCGTATGGACCATAAAGAATATGTAATCAAAGGTCCATTGGCATGAACTGTTCAGTCTGACGGAATTTATTTATTTATTTAATTATTAGATACAGACTATGGAGGGCCATTTTACACTAATAATAATAATAATAATAATAATAATAATAATAATAATAATAATAATAATAATAATAATAAGTTTAAATAAGTATAAAAGATAACAAAGGTATAAACAACAATATTAAGTAACAACAATAATTAACAATTTTAACAGTAACAATGTAACAACGACAACAGTAACTGGCAAGTGTCGGTTTCAGAAATTAGGAAGAAGAAAGGTCAAGGGTTGGTGGGACGGAAGAAAGTGAAAACCTGGAGAGGACTTCAAAGGAATCTTTTAATTTTTTGTTTGAAGGATGAGAAAGGTGTGAATATGTCGATATCGGGTAGTGAATTACCAAGTGTAGGGAGACGGTGGAAGATTGAGCGTTGTTGTAAGGTTAGGCGCGGATGGGACACATGATGGGTGCGCCGGTTGCGTGTAGGGCGGGGAGGAAAGTGTATAGGGAAGTACGCTGGAAGAGAATTACATTTGGTGTAGCCATTGATTATTTTGTGAAGGTAACATAGATCAGAGAACTGCAAACGGCTTCTCAGGTCAAGTATACCCAGGCAGTTCATAATGTCAGATTTAGTTTTGTTCTTAAAAACAGGATTGCGAGTCTTAACAATGAAAGTGAAAAAGTTAAAAATACTATTTAGTTGAGATATGTTTGTGATAGCAGATGAGGACCAAATAGGGGAACAAAAGTCAATAATGGGGACAACATACGAGACAAAGTATAATTTTAAGGCGTTAATATTATTAATTTCAGCAAACCTGTAAAGAATGCCTAGAGTACGCATAGCACGGGATTTTATGGAGTGAATGAGAGCAGAGAAGGTTAGTTTACAGTCTATTATAACACCTAGGTCTCTTACCTGAGAAGCCGATTGCAATGTATTTCCGTGGATGGTATATGCAGTGTTCGTTCCTTGCTTTAGCAATGAAAAGGAGATTGTATTGCACTTCTTAAAATTGGGAGAAAGATTCCATTTCTTAAACCAGTCACCACACGAATTGAGAACAGTCTGTAATTCGTCACAGTCATCAGGCGTAGACACTTCTCTTACGATTTTCAGGTCGTCGGCGTACAAGAGGAGGGAACACTGACTATTTCGGGTGCAAAAAATTATGTCATCGATATAGAGAACAAAGAGTAGGGGTCCCAGAATACTGCCCTGAGATACTCCTGATAACACAGATAACCATGATGAGGCAGATTCAGGGAGTACCACTCTTTGTTTTCTGCCGGAGAGGAAACTTGTTATCAATGACAAGATGGGGCCATGGATATTAAATCTGGTAGCGAGCTGTGGTACAGGGTTTTGGGCACAAAAAATGTCAGAAGGTTTGATAACTACTTACCCCAAGCAGCAATGGTGTTGAGAAGTACTTGGCCTCGGTGATGTTAGACCTCACAAACGCGCACTCGATAACGTTCTGTTCTCCTTTAAGAGCTCGGCAGAGGCTAAACGTGAACTTTGCTCCGGCGTGCGCCATCGACAGAGTGGCAGAGCCAGCACCAGCCTTGGCTTTTACCACCTCCGTACCGGCTTCCTACAGGACAGATCAGAAACTCCGATATTCATCAAACATGAACCAACACCAACAATATTAACTAAATAGAAAGTACTCAACAGTGAAATTACCAGAGTTTCATCTGAATATAGCAACAGAAATGGAAAGACATGAAAGGCACAGGGACCTGAACATGTCCTGTATTTTATAACCTCTGGGGCTGGGTCAGGAGAAATTTTCAGATTACAAATTATTCCACACGTCCGAAACGAAAATGCCTATTTTGAAACACATCAGCAAGTAAACATAAATCACTCAAATATGGAAGATATCTGAAAATAAGTCTAGTGCTTCATTTATTGCGTGGGAATGTAAGTTTCCGTAGCTAATAATGGCATGTTATTGGAAGAACATGCCCGGTTTGTGGAACGGTGAGATATCTGTGCGATAGCTATTGATTGGTTAAAGTTGTCAACTCGATAAATCTTCGCTGCGCTGCAGAGCGTAATAGCTAACTTATCGAACTGTTAACTAATGGCTCGATCAAGTACACACACTGCACTGCTTTGTTTTCGAGTATTAGATGTGTTCCTTGGACTGACAGGCTCATGAGCAGAAGTAATGTATGAGCTTTCCATGCAGCGAGATATTGGTATTCGACTAGTTGTTGGAGGCATGGGTGTCAGTTCCACAGTGTTTGAGGACAATCACAAGAATTGGACATAGTCTGACGATTTCTATCGAAATATGCACAGCAGCAGCAAGTCACGCACAATCCAGTTTGCAATGAGCCTTGTAAATATACCATATCTTTTCCCTGTTATTCCAAAATATGAACACTGTTTGACCACAGTATAACAAATATCAGGTAATTAGCACATACAACCTGTTAGTTCCTTGTAATGTCATATCGTCAATTAAAAACTATACCACGATAAAAGTATATGCTCACTGCCAATGCAAGTAGGGCTACTACAATAAATGTGTATTGTCTGTTACACTGTGTTACTGGTACCTGTGCTTTTATGGACACGAATGCAGTCACAGATACAAATATGACAAGACTCAGTAGTATTAAAGGATATCGTAATTAATATTTGATCAACAGGGTACAACGGAAAATTATTCGACACAGGACACAAACTGTCGCCTACAACTTGAACCCAACGTATGACAGTATATTTGTTTAACATGTATCTGTCTTTGTATTCACTTTCACTATACTTCATTAGAACATTAGGCCGACGATATAATTGTGTTCGTTCTAGAACAGTGACCATTTCTACAATTTCTTTGTCAGAAGATTATGAGAAAACCATAGAAAATTTTAACAAACACAATATTAGCTGCCGATACTGAAGTACAGCGCATGCACCCACCAAGTTAACAAAGAGGCATCTGCTGCTCAGGGCCCTCTAAGTTAGCAGGTGATTTATCGAACCGATAGATTTACCCTACAATGATAAATATAAAGATTGGACTTGCCACCTAATCAATACTGTTATTTATTATAAGGCACTTAAAACATTTTACATTACAGTACCTGTTTTGGCCCTTCAACTGCTGAATATCCTTGATCTTTTGTGATATATGATAGTAGGGAGAGGGTGAAACCCGGTGCCGGTACATAGCCTACTACTGTCGAATAGCACCAAGGGGTCTGATCGTCATCAACAGCGTCGTATGCCCTCACTCCATATGAGCACTGTGGATATGTTTGGAATTTAATCCAGTGATTAGAAATTGTATACCACCACCTCCCCTATCAGCCAACATTCTGATGGTGAATTTTTTTTCCACCTTTTTTTTTTTATTTGGGTCACGAAATTGGGATGCGAGTTGTATTTGCGTCAAATGTTGGCGTTTTTTTTCAAAATATGCCTTCCTAAATTTAGGGTGCGGGATTATTCGGTGGCGGGGATTATTCACGTAAATACGGTAAGTTGTATCAACCTCAAGCAAATTAAATGATTTTAAAATTATTTTATTAGCCCCTTCAAAACACACAACTCACACCTGTTTTATTGTAGAAGTTAAAGCATATTAAAAACATCAAGACATGTGATACTTTATTATTAAAATTTTTGAAAACAGACTTCCTACTGATGCAAATTTTATAAAAACATACTCCCATTTAAATTAGAAATAAGAAGTTTTTAAAACTTAAAATAAGAGCATTTAACATTATAAAACAGTATACTTGTGATCATTGGAATTATCAATACGGGACATGAAGCCAACAGATTATGAGATGTAACTTACGTTCATGCAATGCCAAAACATGTTAAGCATTCAATACCACTATAGGTTCAATATCTCACGTTTCAGAAACCGGGCAATAGAGTATTAAAAAGGTATGTATTGCTTTCAAGGTATAATAATTTCTTTAAAAATACCCATTTAAAACAATGCAAACAATTTTTTAAGCATCTGTAAGAACAATATACGAGAGTGCATCATGCAATGTTATATGCTGCAGTTTTGAATCTGTATAAGTGTGTTTCTTCAGCCGATTCTTAATTGTCGTCCTTCCCGGAAATGCCATTTGGTCATCTTGCTCCTGTGTCTCAAAAGGCACGCTAATCAATTAAATGCAAGCAAATGAATGTGTGATTATTTACTTTTTGTGATTTCACAAATATTAGATTTCAAAATGATCATCATCATATCCCCTTCTCCAGCTCGTGCCGGGTCGGGGTATTTATGGCACTTCATCTTCCTCTTTCTTCCGAGGTTGATTTACTAGTACCATATCATATATAAGCTATTATTACGATGGGGTTCCCATTCCCACTGCCAGGTGTTAGTTCAAGGTTACTACATATAACTAATAATACAGCATACAGTATTTTATTTGAATAATTTACTTAAATACAAAATTTAAACAAGTTATTCACTCACAGTTTTGAAAATAAAGCACTGTGTTAAATTATTTGTTCTGTGTAAAAAATTAATATCTTTTGCATAAAATAAAATCTGGAATACCGAAAATCCAAACTAAAGGTGACCGAACAAACAGCGTTCTACTACGACCGAGGTCTTTACTCGTGCCTCAGATACTACATCAAATTTGTAATCATTGCCATCATTTGGCAACATCAACTCATCACTGGCACGAAACTTAAGACCTCAATTTCACTGTGCAAGTGCAAGCTTAAATACGCTGCCTGACCTAGGATTTGAAACACCTCTAATTTAAATAAAACTCGCACATTGTAAAGTCAAGTCAAAATAGTATTGGAACATGAACACTGCTGAAAATGGCTTGAAATATCATGAAAACAATGTAATTGAACACTAAGCTTTATTACTAATGTTTGTTAATCTCTTCTCCCTTGACAGTTCAAAAATACAGCAAGTTAATCGAAATGTTTGTGGTCAAGCAATGTCATTTACAGTGCACATAAAAGCAAAGTAAGGTTGAAATATACTTTTGGCTTATTAGGTCATGTCTAATACTTATTGTACATGCTACAGAGATGCTAATAACACAAGAAAAATGACCAACCAGATGGACACTTGTGGTAGGGAAGTGTGTTAATAACACCTGGAACCAGGAGGATCGGTACTATCAACACCAAGCGCCGGAGTTAAAACCTGTTCCATAAAAACAACATGCAGTCACTGCAATAAGTGGGCATAGTGAAACAAGAATGTTATCAGAGGTGACAATTCAAAGTGAGGACTGGCTCTTTGTTCAAATAGGCTCTTTTAAGTTGCTCATGATATACATTATTATTATTATTATTATTATTATTATTATTATTATTATTATTTGGAACATTTGTATGTTTTTATGTGACCAGGCTGCTCCTATGGACAGGGGTGGTATGGTATCCCCTGCGTGTCATATCAGGTGACTAAGAGGTACACAACAGGCTCCTCTCTTTCATCTTTCCTATCCCAACTACCTCGGTCAACTCTTCTTGCGAGTCCTAGCAAATCTTTCATTTTCACACCCTTTGCGGTGGTCCTTTCCTTTGTTTTACAGAAATCTTCCTTTCTCTGTTCTGACCGACATTAGGAGAGAAAGGTCATCTTTTAAAAACAGCGCCTCTTCCCAGGGTTGCTAGCACAGAAAGTTGCTGTTGTGAAAATCAGCCTGTCGATCACAGACCACCGCGAACTTTAAGCGATATCGCTATGTAAGTCCAACGCCTCAGCTAAATGCCACAACAATAAATTTAGCGCAATGACGTAACTTCTCCCCACGAGCATCTTGTGCTCTGAGCGCTCCATACACTCCAGAGTGCCATAACAAGTAAACAGAACAACCTAAAAGATTTGACACTTTCGCTAGCAAATACTCGTTACAGTGAACAAACACAGCTTGGGAACAAGTGACTGAACAATGAAAATTTGCAACATTTTCTTTTTGGTGTCTATAATGGGAATCATTCAACATTCACCTATCACTCTGAAGAGAGTTCTGCAGAACAAACATAATGGTGAAAGAATCTCCAAGATATCTCCATCCAGTAAAAAGTTGTGTAATGATGAATTTAGCACAATATAAAAACCGTGTTTGGCACCATCACTAAAATTGCTAACAGTCTAGGTAAAACCAAAGAGAAACTCTCCCTACTTTTACATCCTGGGGTGTACAAAATTCCCTGTACTTGCAGCAAGGTATACTTTGGCCAAACATCCCGGTCTACTGGTACTCTTATCAAGGAACACGAACTAAATATCCGTCTCAACCAGCCAGACAAGTCAGCAATAGCCCTCTCGACGTGTCATGATGTCTTGTTCCAAGATGTTCGAGGTCTTACCCACACTGGACACTACAGATCCAGGATTATACGGAAAGTTGTGGAAATCTTGATTTATAAATTTCATTTTTTCCGTATTGATAGTTACCAATTATCATAAAAGGAGTGAAAGGACAGGGAAGAGAACTACTTACGTAAATTCTTAATGGCTGGCGACCACGTATTACTTAATTGATAGCCAATGTCCCTGTTGAAATTGTTTTTTATGAGGCATAAGGTGAAACGCAAATAAGATTCTAATGTAGCTGAGGATGACCTTGTTAAGAGGTCGAAACCGGTCCTAGATATGTGATAATCTGCATTACATGTAAATAAAAAGTATTGATCAGGTGGAACTTTCTTTTCCTTTTATGATAAGTTGTGGAAATACGTAGAAATCCTAACAATTTCAACAGGGACGTTGGCTATCAATTAAGTAACACGTGGTTGCCAGCTATTAAGGTTTTCCAAATTCGTACGTTCATCACCAGATGTTTCATTCCAGGCTTGTGTTTTGTGTACACCTGTTATACCCCCTGATAATGCCGTCAGCTTCTGCACCACATACGGTGAGCCACCTGGTGACGAATGAACGTACCACTTACAGTTCTATCACTAACGTCTAAATTCTAATTTTCATTCTTGGAGAAGTCTTCCTCGTGAACAGTCGAGACTTTCTCCTGAAGACGCCGAGCGAAGTTCTCTGCGAATCAAAGAATTTTACCTTATTTTCTTCACATGGCATAAGCCCAAAAACCTTACATCATGTCTAGTTGCCATTGTGTCATCTTATTCAACACCATGAGAAAGAGAGAGTCGCTGCGGTACGACCACAGCATCTAACACGCAAAGGGGATGCAGAAGATGGAAAAAAGTTTATTTTATGTAGAATATTTGCTCAGAACGCCTGTAGAGATTTCAGACGAATTAAAAACACTGCGGTCAGAATGAATGAAGAAGTACTGGGCACACAACAAGAATGAAACCTTACAACCTTCAAAGAAAAAGTGCACATGAAAGACTCAAGTGGTCCATTGTGACCAATAAACTTGCCTTCTTTAAAGACAAAACATCTGGTGAAGCCTGTCGTTATCTTTCCATACTACGACTGAGAAAAGAATCACCTGAACCCATACTCTATTGAAAACCTGGTAATTTCACAACTGAAGAAGCCTCTCAATATGTCCCCAATCGAGGAAATTTAATTATGGCTTGCTATAGTTCCATCTCCTCACCTGAATCCTCTCCGTGAGCGCCTTCAGCGCAGCCTTCTCGAAGGTTACAGCTGGCTTGCACTGGGAAATCAAAGGAATGATGGTGACTCCTGAATGCCCTCCAACCACAGGACAGTTCACAGTGGTAGGGTCAATACCCTGAAATACAGTGAAAGTAACTTTAGCTTTGGTGCATTTATTTAGTTTAAGGCATTACACAAGGAAGAAAACTACCAGAACAACAATACATACTAAATAATAAAATACACATTAATGGAAGGACACAAAATAATGTTACAGTCTAGAATCGACGCTGTTGCGCTGATAAAGCCTCTCAGATTACACTCCTCAATGTGCCGAATCGCAGGCTGGTTACTCCATCTACGTCATGTTTGGATGCGACTGAGATTTTTCCAATTTTCCGAAGTTCAAAGCCCTTTGGGGTTCCGTAGATACGATAAGATCACACACTTGAAGTTATTATTAATAAGCTGTTGGACTAATTGTAGGGGCGTATTTCTGGAACGAAGTCGGTATAATGCCAAATAACATCACGAATTAGAAGTTTGGGATTGTTCATTTTCTTAAATATTCCTTTAGAATCTCTGGATGCATAAGAACTATTGCACTATATTGACTCTCAACACTTAGCCATTTGCATTAAGAAAACAAGAAGCACTGCTGAAGCTTTGGTGCAAATGCATAAAATTAGTAAGAGATGGCGTTGTTGCAACTCTTGTCCGTTCTACTGAACTCAAAAGAGAAACGTTACTAATAGGAAAAACAAGTGAAACTACGACCATTGACATGCATTTTCATTATCAAATACGGCAGTATTCCTTATGACAACTCATAACAGAAATCTACTCACTAATGCAGATTGTTGTTATATCTGATTTTCCGTAAAAGTCAGCCGCGTGTGAGGAGCACGTAAAAATCACCATGCAACAGCAATCAGTTTATTCAAAACTCTTGTATAATTTTGATACTCTGTGACTCTGCATGATCTGTTAAATTCTTAAAAACCATATAAGCATTTTCCAACTTGAAACAGAGGACAAATTGGAGCCAACATCAATTTGTAGAACGAGAAGCAAGGGCTTATAATAATTTATCAAGGGAAACACTCTATAAATTTCCAAGTTCTTTGAAAACATTTTAAAGAAAAGGCTAGGTAAACAACTGATAAGAGAATCTGGGCGACAACACCAAATCCAGATCACAGACGATCGATTAACTGAAAACCTATTTCAAGCACCCCCTCTATGAAGTTATATGCGAATATCTTTTCTGAAATTTAACCAGAGGGGAGAATATATAAAATAACATTAAAATTACGTCATCGTTTACTTCAGCCTACATTTTGAAGGAATTAACAACTGCTGTCAGCCATGTTTAGGCACTTATTGCAAAAACGGGGTAATTTCTACCCTACAACCTCATACCTCAGTTGGTAGTGCATGTTTACATAATCATTCCATCATATGGCAACATCTTGCATCACTGGTATGAGGCTTTTCAATCAAGTGATAACCATCACAAGATATATTAATATGTTTTCAAAACTGGGTCCTCGACTCTCAGGAAAGCAAGAAATTATGACCTGGAGCAAAGAACTCAACCCGCGCCCCTACTATACTAACTCCCAAGCTGTTTTCATTTATTTTGTTTTTTTACCCACCTTGCCGTGGCCGATGAATGCATTGGCACGCACGACGTCGAGAGTTGTAACTCCAAATACTCTGTTTGGATCGTAGACTCCGGCCTTCTGCAGCACCTCGGATGCAATGGGAACTGTGCTATTTACCTAGAACATAGATTTCAGGTAATAAAGTTTCTATATATCAGCATCCGTACATATACCACATGGATATGGAAAGGCAAGCAATAAGTACATAAAGATGATCAATATTATAGTATATACAGATAAGGCAAGACTTAATTTATTACTGCTTATTACCTACAGTTCTACCAGGCTGATATGAACTATTTCTTTGTCGTTCAAAAGCTCTCTCAGAATGAATTTCAAAAAAGTAATCTGAAAAAAGACAGGTTTCTTGGGAAAACTTACCAGAAAATCAGGTAAACCTACAACTCCCTTATCATTAAAGACATCAAGTTGGGGTCTTTTATATTCAATCCCCTGACCAAAACTTAAATTCTGTAAACTTTACCACATACATGTTAAACTAAAATAAACAGCTTGAACGGCGATCCATTCCTCTTTCTTGCACATTTTCAGTTGAACTGCTAGGAACTGTTGTATGTTATCATAGAGTCTGGCTCCATGGCTAAATCGTTAGCGCGCTGGCCTTTGCTCACAGGGGTCCCGCATTCGATTCCCGGTAGGGTCAGGAATTTTAGCCATCGTTGGTTAATTTTGCTGGCATGGGGCCTGGGGGTATGTCCCATCTTCATCATCATTTCATCCTCATCTTGACTCGCAGGTCCGTCTACAGACGTCAAATCAAAAGACCTGCATCAGGCAAGCTGAACATGTCCTTGGACACCACTTGCACACAATGAATGGTTAAGTTGTCACTGGAAAGTCATTTCTGCAGTTTGAGAATCAAAGAACAAAGTGACAGTACTCACGATCTGTCTTCTCACAGTTTTTAAACACTCTGCAAGGAAACCTTGCATTCTATTAAGTGAATTATTTTTATTCCTGAAGCTTGTCTTTGATATAATATAATGCTATCCGGCTCCATGGCTAAATGGTTAACGTGCTGGCCTTTGGTCACGGGTGCCAGGTTCGATTCCCGGCAGGGTCGGGAATTTTAACCATAATCGGTAAATTCCGCTGGCACGGCGGGTGTATGCGTCAAATCGAAAGACCTCGGTGAGCCAAACTTGTCCTTGGACACGCCCGGCACAAAGCCATATAACATTTCGTTTCAACATAATGCTTAAAGATTGGATGAAAGCAACCTAATTTCCACTTGGTATGAGAGATCTTGTTAGCCCACCCGGTGAAGGTTAGCCAGTTCGAGGCCTATGATCACCACCAGAATGTTGGCCAGCAGGGTATGGGAGGTGGTGGTATTAATATCTAATCATTAGATTGTGCGCCAAAAGCTCTGATTCAATTCAAACCTCTTTGCAGTGCTCGTATGGAGTGAAGGCATATGACTCTTGAAGGCTATTCGTCCATCGGATGGAGACATTAAGCCTTCGGCAGACTCCTTGGTGGTATTCGACAGGAGTAACCTACGTGCCAGCATCGGGTTTCACCCTCTCACTTTGTACTATCATCGTCTCTAACTCCTGTGATAGAGATGGAGATGACGTCCGGAAGGGCATCCGTTCGTAAAAATCATTATAAAGACTCGTCTCGCTTCACACCTGGCCCTGTAGGCCAGAGAAATGGGACAAGGATTGGACACAACAGATAAAAAATCCTCTTGAATTCTCACTAGCCACTAGCCTAAGAAAAGACTTTTGGTGAGAAAACTACTAAACTGGCATCACTACAGCAAAAAGATAGGACAGCCTCAATTAAAATTATTAATAGAGGGGAAAATGCCTCTTTTATTTGGGTGTTTGTATCGAAGTGTAAAATAGAGACAGACAGGTTTCCTTATGTTTGGGAACGGTAGCGACCATCTTTTATTTGACCTTTTTCGCCTCGTTTTGAGTTGTTGTGGATATTTTCTGCTGTTATTTTTTGCACCCATAACTCTAAGAATTTAAAGGGTTCATTACATATTAAAATTAATCAATGGGAAAAAAAAAAATCGGAGTGGAACTAACAGGCTGAATGTTAGTTCCACTCCGATACATCTACTACCAACTTGGCACCTGAGGTTCCGACTTGGATCAGGATCTTTCCAAATCATTTATGTATTCACAACTTACAACACAAGATCTTCAAGTACCACCTTAGCAAGAACCTCAATTACTATTCCTCAAAATATTGTAAACCATTCCAGAATACAAATCGACATATTGAACTGTTCAATGGATCTAACTATCAACATCAGTACATAGTGAAAAAATTAACTCATCTATTTCTGCTTGCATTGAACATTAATATAATTCTTCCATTCTTAAGTCCAAGTTGAAGCTCCAATCAAATTTTATTGTACATATTTTATGTGGAACACCATTCGACTAAATGTTTGTTTACCTTTTTAATGTGTCAAACATGGCTACATAACTTCAATCAATTGACTGGTCAAAAAGTTAAAATATTACAGATTTAAGCCTACAATCAAATTTCACTATAGGCCCTAATTATATATTACAAGAACAAAATTTCTTTTAACAAATTAACCTTTTAATTAGAAATATTAAGGTGTACACCTCATAGAATAATGACCATTCCCATTTTACTTACCTTTAATTTGTGTATATATATATATATATATATATATACACACATACTATTTTAATCATATAATGTATATTTTTAATCCACCATTGTAATCACACCATAAGAATCATGATCTATACTTGTCTTTGTTTAATTATTCTCGGCTGATGATGACAGGGAATCTGTCGAAACCGGTACCGAATGTACAAAAGTTGTGATGTTTTAACTGTAATGTAAAACTTTCACACAATATATAGTATTGAGAAGGTGGAACTTATTGTCCTTCCTTTGATGTACAGCCCCATTTGCCTGGTGTGAAAATGGGAAACCACGGAAAACTATCTTGAGGGTTGCCAACAGTGGGGTTCGAACCCACTATCTCCCGAATACTGGACACTGGCCGCACTTAAGCGACTGCAGCTATCAAACTCGGTAAGTGTAACATTAGCTACCACAGATACTAAACGAAGTCTTTAAGGTATGTGCAGTGTTCTCCCCAGAAATTTTCGTTAGCTGGGTGGCAGGAATGAGTAGCCGGGTGGGGAATACTACATAAAAATTAAATATGATAAAATTTCAACTTATTCACCTCAGGTCATTAACAATAATATTAGACAGGTAAACATTAACAGCAAAAATGAACTATTTTAGTGTCATCATGAAGAAGACGTAACGGAGTAGTTTGAACCTAATATTCTACTGCTCGTTCATAATCACTCTGTTGCTGTGGAGAGCTAGATGGGTTTGTTACGTCCCGCGGAATCGAGTGCTCGCATTCGATTCCACGCCAATCCAGACACTGCTCACGCACAACACTACGTGATAAGCAGTACTCCGATGTAACTTGCGCAATTATGCTGACAATAATGAAGATTTTTCATTTACATAAACAGTTTTACAGTGTTCACATTTTAATTTGGAACACATAACGACAAATATGCGTAGCCTCCGTAGCTCAGGCAGCAGCGCGCCGGCCTCTCACAGCTGGGTTCCATGGTTCAAATCCCAGTCACTCCATGCATTTCATCTGTCAGTCATTAATCATTGCCCCTGAGGAGTGCGACAGGCTTCGGCAGCTGGCACAATTCCTATCTCGCCGCAAGATGGGGCTTCATTCATTCCATCCCTGACCCGGTCACTGAGTGGAAAACAGGTTGTAGGTTTTCAATGACTGAAATATGTATTAATATTACGTAAACCAAGCGCGTTAGGAACATGTAGCTGTGTGCTTGCATTCGGGAAATATTGGGTTCAAACCCCACTGTCGGCAGCACTGAAGATGGTTTTCCACGGTTTCCATTTTCACACCAGGTAAATGCTGGGGCTGTACCTTAATTAAAGCCCCGGCTGCATTCTTCCCACTCCTAGCCCTTTCCTATCCCATCATCGCCATAAGACCTATCTGTGTTGGTGCGACGTAAAGCAACTTGAAATATTATGTAACTAGCAGATATCTAGATTATTGTAGCTGGGCGGTCAGTGAAAACAGCTGGGCGATGTGCCCATTTAAAAAGGTCCTAGGGAGAACACTGTATGTGCAAAATTCTGCTTCCATATCTTGTGGTGAAATGAAATGGTATATGACTTTTAGTGACGGGAGTGTCCGAACACAGGTTCGGCTTGCCAAGTGCAGGTCTTTCGATTTGACTCCCGTAGGCGACCTGCGCGTCGTGATGAGGATGAAATGATGAAGATGATACATACACCTAGCCTCCGTGCCAGCAAAATTAACCGATGATGGTTAAAATTCCCGACTCTGCCGGGAATCGAACCCGGGACCCCTGTGACAAAAAGCCAGCAAGCTAACCATTTAGCCATGGAGCTGGACATATCTTGTGATAATGTGATAATGATACCCTTGCTCCAATCAGTAGGTATCCTGCCATCTTTCCAAACTGCATTGAGCACTCTGTGTAGCCACTGTAAACCCTGGACTCCTGCTGCTTTAATCATGTCCGTGCTCACTTCGACTCCTGGGGATTTCCCTTGCATCATCCTCTTAAGGGCTGCTTCTGTTTCTGCCCACATAATGGGAGGTACCTCTGTGCAGGTTTCAACAGCTGGTTCTTTTGTTCTCTGGTCTGCTTCTGTCCTGTTCAATAGATGATCAAAATGATTCCTCAGAACCTCTGTGATGTTCTCTTCTTTCCTGGCCAGATTTCCATTAGGATCCTCAATTGCTTTGATGGTTTCAACTGAATTCCTTTTGTTTTTGAACACTCTGAACAATAGTTTCATATTGACTCATGCTGTATTCCTTCAGTTTTTGAGTAAATTTCTCCCAGTACTTTATCTTCTCTTCTATTACTCTTTTAACTCTCAATTTCTTGTCCCGGTAAACTTGCTCGAGGTCTCTGATCTTCCCCTCGTCCCTTACCTGTTCTGGCTTGGATTTCTCTCCTTGTCGTTCTTTTTGTGCTATGTTCCTTTCCTTTATTGAGGATCTTACTCTCTCATTCCACCAGGGTGTCCCTTTTTCCCTTACTCTCGCACTTGTCTTCCTGCAATCCTCTATTGCTTCTTTTATCGAGGTGTTTTTAAATCTTGTCCACTCCACCTCACCACTTCTTCCATAGGCAGTTGTCTCTTATACGGTCCTGATAGTCAGTCCTTTTTCCAATCTGTTGTAGTTCCCACACCTTAATCTTAGGTAATTTTTTTTGCTCTGATATAATAGCAAGAACATTATTTTTTTTGGTCAGAGGTCCTTTATAGAGAGATAGGAGCACCCAATAAGATGAACATAACAGTTCAGAGTAGGAAAGAGGAACAATAGAAAGAGACAAGTCAATAACTATCCACAATGTTGCTCTGTGGCATTGTGTGCTCACCAGCCACTAGATGGCACCGTTGTCTACATATGTGGTAAGTTTGAGCATTATCAGATCAGTACAGCTTGCGCTGTTGCGACGTAAAGATGGCCGCGCTACTCTGTTTGCACCGAGGAAGAAGAGCGTTCCGTAATCTGGTTTTTGTGGTCTGAGGGTGTACCAGGAGCACAATACAGGGACAATGTTTTGCCACAGCGAAGTGTTTGCAAGTGGATTGAACAACACAAAAGTGGTCTCACGAGCGCGTGTGTTAGAGCATCCTGCGTACAGTCCTGATCTTGCCACATCGAATTACCATCTGTTTGGTCCACTTAAAAAGGTTCTAAGCGGCCGTCGATTCAACTCCGATCAACAGGGGAAGAAAGCGGTGCATACGTGGCTTGCTGCGCAACCATAAACTCTTTTTTGCTGAGGGTATCAGAAAGCTTGTGAAACGGTGGACCATGTGCATTGAAAAGCAGAGTGACTATGTTGAAAAATGTTATCAATAAAAAGTGGGCACTGGTTTTGTAATAAATTATAAAAGTTGATTGCAGATACTTATTGACTTGCTCCCATACGCAGGACAGCCGTCTCATTAATCCCAGTTCTTCTACCTCCGACTCTCTTGTTTCTGCTTCCCAGATTCATGGACATCGACGCTCCTGACAAATCTTCAGTATTTTGTGTTGCTTTGAAGAGGGTGACAAACTAACGACTACTCACAGGGTTGGAGATGATGCCGATGAGAGCCTTGGGGCAGGCTTCTGCACAGGCTGCGGCAAGATCGCGGACGATGGAGGCATTGGTGTTGAAGAGGTCATCTCGGGTCATGCCGGGCTTCCTCGGAACACCAGCCGGGATGATGACTATGTCGGCACCTTTGAGGGCATCCTGAAAAATCAACATATGTATGTCATAATTTATATCTTTCTTCTCCGTGTTGACGTTTGACTTATATCATTGGAATCAGTCGAGAGATGTTTATACCTTTATACCTTTAATAAATGAAGACTAGTTTCAATTCTCTTGGAATCATCAGTTCAAACAAATACATAAATCAAAAATATATCTGGATTAACACAAAATTTACATAAAATTTGCCTTGAAAATACACTTAAAATGGTTAACATGAGTTGTACGTCTTAAAAACATGTTGAATTTTAAATGACTTCCTTAGAGTCTGTAACAATTGAGCACGTATGCACAATATTAAGCAGAGTTTTAAAATATTATGTAAAAATTTAAAGCTCTCCTCTGAACGTTATATACTAGGGTGAATAATGTTGCAAACGCTGATAACCGCTCGAGTGCATTACGAGAAGTGACAACATCTGTGAAGAAAAATGGTTATACGTCCAGTACGAGCTGTGAAGGTCAAGCAGCCCAACAGGGATAGTACAAACCATGACTATTCCCTACGGGGCAGGTATAACTGACAGAATACAGCGCATTCTTAGGAAGTACAATGCAATTCCAGTTCTCACCACAGACTGCAAGCTCAAATCCCTGTTTCGACCAGTCAAAGAAAAACCACCTCTTGAAACACTGGGTGTCTATGAAGTTCCATGTGGTTGCTCATATATTGTCATGACAAAAAGGCTCGTTAGCACCAGGGTGAAAGAACACATTAGGTCAGTGAAAAATGTCACTCTTGCATCCTCCACAGAAAATGCTAAAAGCCAGTCTGCCATAGCAGAACACTTCTACAGAACAGACCACGAAATCCTTTTCGACCAGGCGAAGCTCATCGCGTGTGTAAAAGTCTTCAATGCTCGACTTGTGAAGGAAGCTATGGAGATAAGCTCTGCCCAAATAACATCAACAGGGAAGACAGCTTCAAGTTACATGGAGACCTGTACTCCAGAAATACATGCATAACACCACCATCGCACAGAGGGACGCACTCAAAAATACTGTCGACAGAGGGCAGTGAATCAGTTAACTTCCCTCCCAACCACCACAGCACAGCACAACGATACCAGAGTTCAGTTAGCGGGGATCTGTGGACTGTATGGTCGTGACTTCCACGTTCCTTCCGAGAATTTCTTTGCCCACTGTCGGAGGCTGACCTCCATATGCCCTGATGAAGGCCGATGTAATTTGACGTAAAACTTGGGTTTTTAAAATGTTTATAAGTGGCCTTAATTCAGTTATATTTATTTATTTTAATACAATGAGCCACGAAAACCTACGTTCATTAATTCCCTATTCTTCATTCCCAGAGGAAAATTACATTTCTTCCGTCTATAAACAAAATTCATTATGTAATATCAAACGATGTACAGCAGAAACTCAATCCGGACTAACTTGACTGGATTAGAAAAGTTCCAGATTAAGTGATATAACCTACAAGAATAGAAAGAGGAAAAATTCCATTTATAGCAGCAAAACACGTTTATTATGGTACATTCAAAGGTTGCAGGCCTAAAACAAATTCCATTACTTTACAACATCTTCGAAATCTGGAAAGTCAGCAAGAAGACTCTGAAAGTTTATTGCTATCTGCTTTGCCAATGTTTCGGTGTCAGTTTGAACTTCGGTTCCTTCAACTGTCGATCCACTCAAACTTGGTTGCGTGAACTACTAGTTTGTTCTGCAGACTCTTTCTTTGACTTCACTTCACATTCTCACTCTTCCACAACATTTTAGCACCAATAATTTCTTCCTCATGTTCGTGACAGTTTGTTTTGCGATTTCTTACTCTCCAAAAATACTTGCCATGGATGAACCCTTTTCAAGCTTTTCTATTACTGCTATAGAAAGACCTTTCTTGTTCAGCAAAGTGATTACTCCTGACATAATGATAACAGTTCAAACTTAAGTAAAATACTGCACAACAAGCTACGACTGAACTAGCAATAGAACCATATTTACTCAATTTTCCTGCATTTAAAGCACTATTTAACCACAAAAAAGTAGGGGTGAGAAAATAATGCAAATTTCATTTTGAATCTAAAATACCAACAAAATTTGACTGCTTTTATTGGTATGGTCCTTTGGCAATCACTATCATACAGATGTCCTTCGAAGAGAAAAGTTGTTCTTATGAATCAATGCAAGCAGGCTCTGCTTGTTTTAAACTGCAACATTCCGATATCAGTTTCTTTGTGGTCTTTTGTACCTTTTTAACTGTACCATTTCTTTGGAAACTGAATAGTAATAATTTCTTAATCCAGTTACGCATTTTAAGAGTTCCATTTCAATTTCTGGATACTGCCCGAGTTTGGTACCTGAAATGGAGATGTCTTCTTGGCACATTGCAACTTTTCTTTCCGTTTGCACCAGTAGTGTACAGGGAATGGTTCTACACAAAACTTGCATGTGCCAGTACCAACAGAGAACACGATCACTTAACTTAAACTGTGCGCTGAAACCCCGTTCTTCTTACCCAGAGATGCCAACCTTTGAAGTGGGTTATCAGTAATCCTACCACCCCATTAGAAAATGGATTCAAAACCCATGCTTCTTCCCTCTCGATAATGACACCCCATTTGTGCTTCCCGACAGCAGTCCATTCTTACTTATATCATATTACACAATAAAATTTGCACATTGCCCCTTTTCTATGATTAAAAAAAACCTTTGTAGCTTGCTTTGCACCCAACAGCTCGTCACTGCCGGAGCAATATCGCATATCTGACAATGTTCTTCCTGTCCATTATTATCCTTGACTGGTCACGCCTCCCAGCCACGTATGGATATGCAGCCCATTGGAACAATTTCTGTGGCGTTCATTTTCCTGTGCTGATGTGTAAAGGAAAATGAACCTTAAATACATTCTACAGTAGGAGTGCGTAAATACGTCATACAAACATACATTTCTACGGTGCGGTGCGATTCTTTTTCCTTTACATTTTTGCATCGGAAATTGAACACGAAAAAAAACTCTTCTGATGGACTGCATATCCATACGTGGCTGGGAGGCATGACGAGTCTTCAGGAAAATAATGGATAAGAAAAGCAATGTCAGATAC
The DNA here is from genome assembly GCF_040414725.1 of Anabrus simplex. Classification (NCBI taxonomy): domain Eukaryota; kingdom Metazoa; phylum Arthropoda; class Insecta; order Orthoptera; family Tettigoniidae; genus Anabrus; species Anabrus simplex. The sequence continues at coordinate 218,461,704 of NC_090279.1, read as the reverse complement.
GCCGTATTGCTCGCCCAGTGAAGAGCTGCTTTTCATAATGATGATGATGCTCGTTTAAAGGGGCCTAATATCTAGGTCATCGGTCCCTAATGGTACGAAATGTAACAACAATTTAAAAGTCAAAAATTCATCCACTGACCAGAATTCAAAACATGACAAAGAATGAATGGATGAATACGGATTTAAAATGATCAGCGGATCCAACTCGCAATAAGTTACTGAAAGTTAAAAATATTCCTAAATCGATCCACTGACTAGAATTCTAAAAGACGACGATGAACAATAAATATGAACCTAAAACATCCGACCCGCAATGACCCACCTTCCCAGAAACTATCTTAAAGCAATAGTATTACTGACTGCTTTCAAACCACAATCTTGAATCGAGGATGCTTGTTGTCTAAAGGGGTCCAAATTCCAGGTCAACAGCCCCTCATAATCACTAGTAAAGTAGAACCAAGGTATATCTCATGTTGCGGTACTACTCAAAAGTAGCGTAGACTCACGGTGTTCCACACACAACGGTACTATTCACAAGTATTGTACGTCGCACAGGTAATACAGACCTATGGTGTTTCTCACCTATGATGTATTAATCACGGGCGCCGGTATTCCCGGGGTGTACCGCATATAGTGGTAATAATCACAGGAACTGTGAACCCACAGTGAAGCCACTCTCTGCCGCTACTAATCACAAACCTATTGGCCCGGTTTCTCCAACTTTCTGTTCAATTTTAATTAACAAATGTTAACTAACAACTGTTAATAATTTAACATTCAGGTTAAAAGTGCCCTGTTTCACGAACTCATTTCCAACATTTGTTATGAAATAACACATTTACTTGAGATGTCTGAACGAGTTTGGCACTGAGCGTCTTTTGTTTCTTTACATACAGTGCTCCTAGCGGTATGTTGGAATAGTATTTTGTCACACATAGTTGACATTATTATAGGTTATGCTTAGCAGAGACTGCTAAGACGTAAACATGTGTAGTATGAGGCAACAAAAGCCTTATTATGATGAATGCGGGACATATGTTGTAACCAGTATAAATTTTAAAGTATGCGAGTGTGCCTGGAAAACGAAAGACTAACTATTATATCACAACATTCAATATATTCTTATATGAGTGCAATCTAAGGCTCCTACATCACTGGGCAAATGTGATAATTGATATATCTTGAATTTTTTTGGGGCATTCTTCTACTGCAGGGAAATTAATGTAATGCCTTGTTAATGCTGCAATGGCAGCAGGAATTCTTTGCAGAATTATACACACTTGTGTTGCACTCGTGAATATAGTCGCCTACAATTACGTGAAAAGTGTCTCAAGCATAATATCTAACAAGGAGAGGCCAGACCCTGTGGTCAACTGGTTTCAACGAGCTTCAATGTACCTGTGGGGGGACACAACAGTAATTCGTGTATAAGGTCATTATGCTTTCGTTTTTTTAAAAAAAAAAAGGTCAAATGTCATGACACAGGTTCCACTTCGGCCAAAGTGGAGGGGGTAGAACACTAAAATACCAATATAAATTTTCCAGCTAACTCGTTCCCAGTTGCCAGCATTTCGTCCCAGTGTGCTAAGTCGGGCTCATCAGTTGGTAAATAGCACACCCACCAAGACGCATGGCTAGTGCATTCCTTGGAGGCCACTGCATAGGCTACTTGGAGCCACCGGCAGTGCCAATGTACTATGAGAGACTGTCTCATTAACAAAAATTGATGCCTGCCTGGCCATCAGATGATGTAGATGTTGATTCTCATTTCCCTAACGGAATCAACATCTACATCAGAACACTAAAGGGCGAACAATTTTAGTTAAACATGTCAGGTCCACAACCTAATCATTTCTGAAGAATTGATGAATCCCCGATTCCAATACAACACATACGGTATGTACTTGAAGTTACTCAGTCAAACAGAGTGGTGGCCTAGTGGTCACTGTACTCGCCTGCGAACCTTGTAGAAATTGACTGGATGCAGGGTCGGACCTCTCCTTGTAAAATCTATAAGCAACTGCTGCCCTGGAGACACTGATAAGTTTCAATCTGTTGGAAACTAACCTATTTTCAATTTCTTCTAGTACCGGTACCTTGTTCATTACGGCTTTGGTAATTAGATATATTTGCAGAAATCTTTCTTCTGACAACTCTAAAAAGTCGTTTTTTCTTAGTATGGGTCGTCCTTTGCCTTCTTCAGTTTATAAATAGTTTTCATACAGCAGTAAAGCTCCAACATTACGTCTTTAGATGCCTCCATATAAATTTTAGCGGCTGTTAAGAGGTTTAACATAAGTATTAACTTGTTAAGAGTTAATTCTTGATGAGACGACCATTTTGTTGAATTATGTGTTAAGTCTCCTTAACAGCAGAGTTAACATTCATTGAGGAAATTGGGCCTTTGTGTACCTAACATAGTGGTACTACTCGGAAGTAAAGGCGACCCATGGTGTTCCCCACGTGAGTAGTTTCATGGCTCTAATACAATCATCCCTTGGTCACCCTTTATAGTCACCTCTTATGACAGGCAGGGGATACCGTTGGTGTATTCTTTTTTATTGCATCCTCCACCTGCAAGGGGTAGAGCTGCTTTTCAGTGTATGTTTTCTTGAAGAATCCTCCCCCCATGATGGCATTTTCCTCTTGTCAACTATATGCTATTGCAGTGCAGAATGTCTGATTTTTCCTGTCAACAATGAAAAATGCTTCTGTGGGAGAGTTGCTGTCAGGTACACGTAATACTGCAAATACAACATTACTTAAGGTTTGACAGTGGAGTAGAGCTCCTGCAGTTAATGTCACAATGCACATGGGTGCAAAAGGAAGTGACAATTGAATAAGTACAGGTGCCAAATCACAAGCACTGAAACCAGGAGAGTTGAACGGTAATGCTCAAAAGGATTAAACAGTTTTTTCCCTTGGAATTTTTTTGGTGATAATGTATTCTTTCATAATAATTGGCACCTCTGCTTACCCGCTGCTAACCACTGTTCACTTCCATCCGTACAAATAACTAGCGAAGAGACCGGCATCTCCCAAATTGTTACCACAAGCATACTAGCAATGCACGCATAGTACGCTGATCACAGGCCGGTAAAACCACGTTTTCATGACCATACATTTTGCAAAACAGAAGCAGAAAACACTATGATGAAAACTCCCTACATAATCCCAGTGGGAAAATTATATGAATTTTCCCAAAATTTCCATTTCAAAACTATAGGTGGGGAAAATGACATGGGGTAAATATGGTAGTGTGCTGACTAAGTGACTAGACAACCTGCCTACCCACAGTTATGAAATAAATGGCACTTCAGGTCAAAGATCTTGAAGTAAAGCACGACAGTAAATTAAATTTCCCTGTTAATATTGGTCCAGTAAAATCCCATGCCACGAGATCTCTTCGACTTCTGTTCAGTTCACTGAAATTTGTTACTTACATGCCCTTTAATTATACTTCCGTTCTATCATGGATTTTTGATCCTCCATTTGGTCATCATTCTTTCTGTACATTGCAAAAGCCTGTAATCCTGTTCTGAGACAGTTTAGTACCAAAGAAATTGTCTCATACTGCAACATCTTGGACCTGACAAACCTCTACAGAATTCTTAATGGTACTCTTAAATGCATATTTCTCATTCCCTGTTTATCCTCGTACATTCCGAAACAGGCCACTACACAGTTTTGCAACTGTTTAACGCTCTACCAATTTCCAGCAACAGTAAATATCTTACGTAAAAGTGACTGATATCTCTTCAAAACCAAACTTAAATGATTGGAACACGAGTGATAGTTTCATCTGCAAGGACAGAAAGCTCTTCTTTTAGGAATTATGGAGTAAATTTTCCTACTGCGAATGTCAAAAACTTACATTTTTGGAAAGCTGCATTCGTCATGGATCAATGCCAAAATATTCGTTAACTGTTTTCCAGTCTTCAGCAATGAATCAGTCAATGGAATTGTTTTTGGTATATTGAAAATGTTTGACCATCTCCAAGCCAAAGATCCAACTCCTAAGCAGTCTTTACATCGTTCACGCCGCTATTATTACTTGACTATGTTCCCTGAAACTATCAACATCACTATAATCTTTGTAAGCAAGATCCCTGTCTTCTGATGAAAAATCATCCTGATCTCTTTCTAGTCACTTCACTATACCTCTTGTTTCTTTCTTGTTACCAGTTCTTAATTTCTAAGGAACTCGTTACTATTAAGTTTCCTCTTAGTTATCTCTCTCTGTCTGTTCTTTAAACATTTTCTACTGTTAATACAGCAGCAACACTGGCATCACCGAGTCGTCCTACAACATGGAGCGAATTATGGCGATACTTCCTGTGCAAGCCGTGTCACTAACAGTGCTTTCTAGTAAACCACAATCTAACACATCAGTATCAGCAATTTTACCACAAACAGTAACCTAACCCTCCTTAATCAGTAATTAGGACACTGGCAGTATTAAGTATGTGGACTACTGCAGAAGTTGCTTGTTGTTCGACTTTTCTGGACTTCTCTACGGTAGTCTGACCTCTGTAGAATCTAGTGGTTGTCTTGAAAATATGTAGTTATACAGCAATAGAGTCCCCAGATGTCAGGGAAAGTCAGTTCTAAGGTAAGGGTTCGGGCGACCTTTGCACCTGCCGAGTAGTTGGTCACGGCGAATGTATTAGCACTTCTGTAGACAGCTCACAGCATTCTGGTACCATATTCCATCATGTAGAAGAAACTACATACTGTGGAGGAAACTCTTGCTATCATACAGAGTACAGACTTTAAAGATGATGTAGACGGAAAGGATTTAACTCCGCCAGTGCCGTGTCCAAAGCCAGACACCCAAAAGGAGGATGAGAAGCTTTGCATAAACGGAAAGGACATAGCCATAATGATATTTGATGAAACTATACATTTCGTATTAAGTCAACCTGTCGTGTCTTAATGTGAACAAATGTGAGCAAGAGACTCCAGTCTCTTGTCCACACAGCCACGCTCCTGCTCTAGTATTGTCAGAGCGAGACCGAGTTCATCAGTGAATCAACGATGGAAGCTTACAGACCACTGGAGGCGTTATGACAGTAATGTTCGTCCTCAGCATGGTTATGCACTATACATTTGTCATGTTGGCAGCTACCCATCGTCCATCAGTGCACTGTGCGGAGAACAGAGGAGCGAGAGGGAATATGGGTTGACATCGATATTCTCATGACAAGACAAGTAAGGAAATAGGGTCAATTACCATCGAACCAATATTCAGTCAGCACAACCTCTATTCTCCAGACTAATTTAAATCTAGATTATACAAAAATACTGGGGAAAACGCCATTGCACAATATATTTTTGAAACCTACAACTTACTTCTTTACAAAAATAACTGAGCCACTTCAAACAGTTCAAGGTTACTATCGTCGTCATATCCCCCTATCCAGCTCCTGACAGGTTGGGGTATTTATGGCACTTCCTCATTTTCCTCTTCCGAGGTTGATTTACTAGTACCATATCATATATAGGCTATTATTACGATGGGGTTGCCACACCCACTGCCAGGTGTTAGTTCAAAGTTACTACATATAACTAATCATACAATATACAGAATACGGAATAATTTACTGATCACTTAAAAAACAAAATTTAAACAAGTTATTCACTCACAGTTTCGGAAATAAAGCACTGTACTATAACGTGTGTTAAATTATTTGTTCTGCATAAAAAATTAATATGCCTTTGCATAAAATAATATTCATTAACACTTTTGCTAAATTTGATCTGGACTAACGAGAAATCCAAACTAAAGGTGGCCAAACAACGTTCTACGACAGAGGTCTTTACTCGTGCCTCAGATTCTACATCAAATTTGTAATCATCGCCATCATTTGGCAACATCAACTCATCACTGGCACAAAACTAAGACCTCAATTTCACTGTGCAAGCTTAAATACGCTGCCTGACCTAGGATTTGAAACACCTCTAGTTTAAATAAATCTCGCACATTGTAAAGTCAATTCAAAATAGTATTGGAACATGAACACTGCTAAAAATGGCTTGAAATATCATGAAAACAATGTAATTGATCACTAAGCTTTATTACAAACGTTTGTTAATCTCTTCTCCCTTGACAGTTCAAAAATACAGTAAGTTAGTCGATATGTTTGTGATCAAGCAATTTCATTTACAGTGCACATGAAAGCAAAGTAAGGTTGAAATATACTTTTGGCTTATTAGGTCGTGTCTAATACTTATTGTACATGCTACAGAGATGCTAATAACAGAAGAAAAATGACCAACCAGATGGACACTTGTGGTAGGGAAGTGTGTTAGTAACACCTGGAACCAGGAGGATCGGTACTGGAGTTAGAACCCGTTCCATAAAAACATCACGCAGAAGTGGGCATAGTGAAGCAAGAATGTTACCAATGTTCAAAGTGAGGACTGGCTCTTCGTTCAAATAGGCTGTCTGAAAAGAAAATTGAAACAAGGAGAGAAATAAGAAGGAAAATAAAAACCACCTATGATTTACTGACTTACTCTATAAATAAGAGGTTTGTTTCAGCAAGATCATTCAAAAGAAGAAATGAGAAGACACTTCAATCCCTGCACGAGAGAGTTTCAGGACAAATCCTGCTTCTTGTACTTTTACCACAACCAGCAGGCAGACATTTTAATTATTTTTGAATCTGACATTTAAGAATGATCACATTTATTTAGCTTCTGCAGAATTGGCAAGATCGACATGAACTGTGACCCTAAAAACATTTCCAAGATTTAAATAACTTAAATCGCGGTTTTGCAACGAAATCAAAGTATTGTGACACACTGGAAATGTCATTTGTAAACTGCTACAAACTGCTTGTGGATAGTGATGTTCTAAAAGAGATATTTCTAAATTAAGAAGATGAAGTGTAAGTACAAGACCAAGTTACCTTCTGGAATCAGGAGGTAGAGGCATATGGAATGAAAATAAGTGTGGAGAAGTACAAGACAGTAATGATGACTAGAGACAATAGGGAAGGAACAGGGAATATTGAGTACTGAAGTGAGTGGCAGACCATTAGAAGTTTTGAAAAAATTCAAATATTTAGGGAGCATACTTACAAAAGATGGGGAAATAAAATTTTAAACAGAATCCAAGAAGCCAATGGACTTTTATAATGTGCAAGAGGTATACGTCCCACAGGAAAGCAAGAAAATTCTGGACTCAATGTGTTACACACCAACTTCGACACATGCGGCGCGCATATAAAAAACAAAACATGATGAAAGCAGAATCCAAATGGCAGAGACCAAATTCCTTAGAAGAAATAATTGGGAAGACATGAAGAGATAGGATCAGAAGCATAGAAATCAGAGAGAGAATTGTATTTCGTAAACTGCAACACAAGCTGAAATGGTATGGACACATGATGAGAATGGAAGAGGACAGAGTTCCAACGCGAGTATTTACAGAGAAAATAATAGGATAGAAGGCCCGAAAAGAGGTGGATAGATACGGTGAAGGAGAGTATAGAGAAGAGAGGAGTAGAAGAAATATTGGAGGAAGGGAGTAGTGGAGAGGTAGAAAACTGTGGAGGTCCTTGATTCACAACCCGACCCGAACTAGAAGATTTTAACCCTCAGTAAGCGTCATGACACTTGTGGAACATAACCAGCATTATGAGATACAGGGGACCACACATATTTAAGGCTGAATAAAATTTTAAATTTCTAATAAATGACATTAGATCGAGAACGCTGTGTTTAGTTGTTTATTTGCTTTACGCCCCACTAACTACTTTTACAGTTTTCGAAGATGCCGAGGTGCTGGAATTTAGTCCCGCAGAAGTTCTTTTACATGGCAGTAAATCTACACACACAAGGCTGACATATTTGAGCACTCTGTCCTAATTCACTAAGAAATAACTCCGTTGGGCAGTTAATAGGTTTTTGAAATATCATGGAATTCATGTCTACTTCAATCAAGTATGTCAAAAATACTCAAATGAACTACTTAAAGACACACACACACAACATTTCTAACTGTGTAATCGCAATATCAGTAAAGGTCGCAACAATGAAATGATGAAATGATTTAGTCAAAAATATAGTTATGTGGAAATTAGCAGATCTTACATTTTAGATACTTCCGAAACCTATTCCACATTGTCATTCATGCAAACACTTTAAAAATTAAAATATATCCTACTAATAACACCTAAATGAAATGTATAAATCTATTCTTTCCCCATTCACCTCAATCAAAAGCTAAAACATAGTTTAATTTGAAGATCATCTATAAGTCTGAACTTGAGGTGGAGTCATTTTGTATGAAATCTGCATCGTCACCGCCAGAAATCCTCTACGCCACTGATGCATTCATCCAATATCGCGAACACATCTTCAAAAGAAGTGCTGCCAATACACAACTATGACGGTCCGAGATTAGCCATACTTTATGACTTTAAAACGATTTTTGGACAGCAATAAAGAAAGTCACACCAGAACAGAAAATTTATGTTACCAGCGATGCGGACCACTGAAGTTATGTAGTTAGTACAACAGAGCACATTCCACTGTTTTTGCAACAGCTCCCTGATTAGGTTGACCTTAATTTATTAACATTCTATATATATATATATATATATATATATATGTATGTAAGTGGTACTAGAGCAGGGAGCACTGGTTCTCAGGTTACTGAAACTGCACTCCTACATTTATTTGTTTTATTTATTAGATACTGCCGATGCAGGGCCCTTTTACACTAGAGATGTGTCGTTCCTGACTGAACTGCTCCTTGGGATGACTAACTCTTCAAGGAAGGACTAGCTACAGAGTTGTAGTTCTTTAAGTCCCAACCGACCAATGAGAGGCTCGTATGCGATTTGACAGGACGTGATGGACTAGGAGTAGGAATAAGACTAACCAGAAGGTTGGTCCAGGACTCTTCTAGAGTAGTGTGTGGAGAGAACTTTCTAGTGACATGCAAATTTACTCGTGTAGATTGACCGCATTATGAAACACCAGTAGGGAAACCATAAAACTTGGCCTAAATTTATGTACGTATCAACACCACAATTTTTTACATTATTGTGTTCATGATGTAAAGTATGTACAGCTAAAATTGGCCTAATTCAAACGCACGTTATGCAACATTTAGAGGGTTTGAAATCACAGCCCAAATTTCATAATCAAATATTAATAATGTGGAATCACCAAACTCATAGTTTCAAAGACTGGTGTAGTGTGACGCTAAGTACTACTTGCTTTTAGCCCGAACTCGGGGGCGCTGTGGGTTTGAATCTCTCCATTGGCTGTTCTTTAAAGGGTTTTCTGTGGTTTTCCATTTTCCCTCCAGTAACATACTAGAACAGTACCTTCTTCAAAAGCTATGGCTAACTCCTTCCAAATCTTTTCCTAACCCCCACTTAGGGAAAAAGTACTATTACGAATGAGTGGACTCTACGAATAGATTTCCAATATTTTTTTGCAGTTTATCGCAAAAAATAAATAAGTAGGGGTCTAACCTTCTCATACGTTTCAAAGCTTAGTAGACCTTTATATCTTCGTTACAGGTGAAGATGTCCAACTGAAGAAGTGCTGTGTGGCTTCATTTCAACTATACAGAAAACATTGTTCCTATAGATATTTCAAGAAAATGCATTTAAAATCCAACAATTAATAATTTTCTTCGCAGTAACCTCATTGCTGTGCCCTTTACTACAACCATGATTGTTAATTTTTAAACGTACATTCGGGTGCTGTGGTGTGAAGCGCGGGCAGGTATAACATACCCACAGGCTGGTGTCGGTAGCCCAGCCGCTGGGACTCTTATGAGTGAAGTTACTGAGGGAGAAGAGTAGGAACTATTATTTGAATTGGTGAAATTAAAGAGGAAAAGATTCCAATGCAACATACTCTGCTTCCTCTAATTTGAAAGAGATGTTTGTACTCATTTCAAACTAGCTGAAGTACCCGTGCTTCGCTACGGAATTCTACGTTAGATATTGTACACGTTGTGAGTAAGATTGTATTAAATTGTGTACCTCTTAACGTTACTTCACAAGCGTGACGGTGAAGTCACCATATGTCTTTTCTCATGTGAAGACTGGGTTAGGGATTTTTCATTGTAATGTTAGGCCCTCTTGCCTACCATCGGTCACAATCAAGTTTGGGAGTTTTCACTGTATAGCCTAATGGCAGACACTCTCTCTCCACCTGTGTTTTTACATCCTCAGACTCTCAGTGGTTTTCCTAACTGCCATCAACATAGGTCATTACAACAGCGTCAGTAGGAACATCATGATTATAATCAATGCCACCAAATGAAATACTCTATCAAATGAAAAACCACACATTTTGTCACTTAACGAATAGTACTACGCTACCGATCTGTCTAAAGTTCCATAGCTGGAATGATGAGGCCGCAGACAGCCGCGAACACTCCTCTACTACTACTAAATGTTTTCATTCCTCCCCTGAAGGGGGAAGCGGGCCTCTTAGACGGTGATGCCGTCTCTCAGGCCAGGAGATTAGTTACGGTGAAGGAGATGTGCGGAATAAGGTGAGGGGGTGGGCGGCCATGGCCTACACTACGAACTGTCCCATTCACCTTAGTGCAGGAGAATGGAAAACCACGGAAAACCATTCTCAGGAAAGCCGACAGGTGGGGCCAGGCATGTAGTCCGGCACTGTGCCCCAGACCTGTCTCAGAAATGCAGAGGCGTAGAGCCACGGTGGAGCCGTGGCCAACATTCCTCTGCTCGGTTGGCCGGTCATAGTACAGAGCTGTTGGACCACGGACAAGCCGTGGGCTCTTAAAGGACGAAACCCAAGGGCCAAAACCCACTCTGCATCTACCGACGCCCGCCCCAAGCAGTACACTTACTTTTATAACCTAATAAAGAGTAGCAGCCGCCATCGTCCATGGCTAAAGTACCTTCTTGCATTCTCATTGGTCAACGTGAACGGAATGTGACGTCATTGCCATCAATGCTGATAAATACATTGCGTTACCAATCCCAGCTGAATAAAAGCACAAACCAAAAACACCATGTAAAATAACAATGCGGCTTGTAACTGTCCAGACCAATGGTCTTGTCCAGATCCTATATTAACCGTCCGCATGGCAAGAATCTTGTCCAGATCCTATCGTAACCGTCCGCACGGCAAGAACAAGTCCAGACTAATCGTGTAACAATAATCACCACCACCAGCTATCGAAGCACCTCACTCATTAGTTCCTAAGTATAGAGGTTGGCAGAACTGAGCACCGGTTTTGCGACTGTAAAGAAACGACAGTCGCTAAATGTAGTGAGTACTGGGCTGCAAGAAGTAAAGCAATGATGTGGCTCATTCCGTAATTCTACGTACCAATTTTCATTAAATTCTCTTCAGCCATTTTCTAGTGATGCATGTACAGACGGAAATGAAGGGAAATTAAAAAGTGCATTTCCTTGTTACTGTGCGCACATTCAATACAGAAATACCATTATTTTTAAATTCTGAGCAATGTACAAACAAAACTCTTATTTTACATACATATATTTTTTATTTAGTATTATGTGAACACAAAATAAAAGGGGCTATCTTTTTTGGCCTCTATTATAATTTTATCATATTCTCCTAGCAAATTTGTTACATCCTGAGTTTAAAAGGAACTCGTTCTGACCTCAACCTCCATTTTTTCATCTTTTGATGCGACTGTGTATAAGCTACATAATGGCTATCTCGTTTGAAACAGTCTGTACTTCATTTCTTCAATCCTCTTTATGACTTACAAGGCTCTATTAACTGTGTATATGATGTAGCCAGCAATTTCGACACAAGAACCAATGGCAGCGGAACGACCAACATGCGACCACTATGTAGCGCATACCAATCTACGAAATGTTACTGTAATATTTGTCCCAAATGGAACATAATAATTGCTTTTACACAGATTGAGTGAAATATCTGTGGTAAATTAAGAAATACCGTCGTTACTAGAGAAATATGTATGCGTACTTACGGGCTGTAGACAGGACTCCCTTATGTTGTATTCCGCTGCTCGTGCTGTCTTTTGTTTCTTTCTTGAGGTCCAGGGCTAGCACTGACTAATGGCAGTGCTTTGTGAATTCTCATTATCTTTGTCCATATGACTAACGCGGGCAGTTTAAACAGCAAATTAGCATGATCCCTGGACCAATAAATATATTACTTTTTTGTTGAAAGGAAAATAGCATTGCAGAAAGGAAAATAGCATGTTCCCTGGACCAATAAATATATCATTTAATGAATGAGTTGGGGCACAAAACGAATGAGCAACATGAAAAAACCACACCTAATTAATGCAAACAACTTCAGGGAGCAAAGACATCACACATGAAAGTGTTAGACAAACTAAACATATACGGAAGGGCTGCGACGTAGCAGAAAGAAAATAGTTGTAAGGTAGTAAAGTATATACCCATATCATTCTCTGTAAGTAAAATATTTCGTACTATTTCTTAATTTACCGCAGATTTTCGACTTTATTTGTGTAAAAGCAGTTATGTTCCATTTGGGACAAATATTAAGGCGGGATTCCACTGAGGCAACATTTGGGCGACATGGAGCATGCGACAGTGAAGCATGCTGCAGTCGACTTTCAATTGAAGAAACACGGCACGACATGTAGCGTGCGGCTGTGTGGCATGAGACATGTTGCCATCTGTCGAACACTCTCTGATGCCGCATGCTTCAAAAATATGCTTGTCGCACAGTGTCGCTCGGGATCCAACAGTGTGTGGATCGGTGCTACAATTTCCGTGCGACAAGATGAAGCGGGCTATTGAAAAAACTGCGAATTTAATTGGGGATTATCACAATGCTCCGGAATTGCAGAATGTAACATTGAGTGATTATAAAAACAGTAGAAAAGAAAGCATATGTCAAAACGGCCCCCAGAAAAATATGACAGCAGTGTCCACGAACTGAAGAAAATTTTAAAAATGCGTCCAGCTTTCCACCGAGAGCATAAAACATTCAGAAAATGAAAACTGGTGTTGCTTCTCCATTGAGAGGAAATCTGTGGTTCGCGTATAATCTACTTACCTTTCTTCTTTACATCGATGCTCCAAACGTCAGGTTACAATGAGGAACGCGAGATGAATTGATTTTATGCTACTGTTTTCCTCTAATAAATGAAATAAGTTAACTGCTTATGAACTTTTGTAAATAAAATTGTGATTTATTCAATACCCAGTGGGCTGAGTGGCTCAGACGGTTGAGGCGCTGGTCTTCTAACCCCAACTTGGCAGGTTCGATCCTGGCTCAGTCCGGTGTTATTTGAAGGCGCTCAAATACGTCGGCCTCGTGTCCGTGGCACTTATAAAGGAATTCCTGCGGGCCTAAATTGCGGCACCTCGGCATCTTCGAAAACCGTAAAAGTAGATAGTGGGACATAAAGCCATTATTATTATTATTATTATTATTATTATTATTATTATTATTATTATTATGCAGTTCCTGGTTTTATTCTTATTAGTACTGGCAATAGTTTGCACTAGAAATAAATAAATTAGAGATAACTATTAAAATAGAATTTAATGACATAGTACTAACTACAGCAACAACAATAATAAACTTGGCAGGTTCGATTCTAACTCAGTCCGGTGTTATTTGAAGGTGTTCTAGTAGACCTACGTCAGCCTCGTGTCTGTAGATTTACTGGCACGTAAAATAACGCCTGCTGCACTAAATTCCGGCACCTCGGCGACTCAGAAAACCGTAAAAGTAGTTAGTGGGACTTGAAGCCAATAACATTATTGTACAATAATAATAATAATAATACGGTAATAATAATAATAATAAATTCTACATATCAGTATATTATGGAATTTCCATGCCTATGGATTTCTCGTAAAAACGTCGTTTAATAGCATAACAACAAATGGTTCTCTTTTCTACACTGTTAACACACAACAATTAATCTACTTTTTATTCGGATATTCTTCGCCGCTACTCTAATCATGCAGTCTTCCAAAACTGTTTCATCATAGTCTTTTTCTTCCTCACTATGTCTACTTATTGCCGGCCCCGTGGTGTAGGGGTAGCGTGCCTGCCTCTTACCCGGAGGCCCCGGGCTCGATTCCCGGCCAGGTCAGGGATTTTTACTTGGGCCTGAGGGCTGGTTCGAGGTCCACTCAGCCTACGTGATTAGTATTGAGGACCTATCTGAAGGTGAGATAGCGGCCCCGGTCTAGAAATCCAAGAATAACGACCGAGAGGATTCGTCGTGCTGACCACACAACACCTCGTAATCGGCAGGCCAACGGGCTGAGCAGCGGTCGCTTGGTAGGCCAAGGTCCTTCAAGTGCTGTAGTGCCATGGTATTTTTGTCTACTTATTGTCGTAGTTGCCACGAGTTATCTTTCATTAGCCTAGTATAACTGTATTAGAAATGTGAACTATAAGGGGGTAAAATAATCAAAATAGTGTTAGGATATTCTGCTTAAAACTAATATATTTTAAATTTTAAAATATCATTAAATTCCAGTGAACAAGAAGTTTCTAAATCTTCCCGTACCTCTAGGCATACAGATTCTGTAATGGTACATGACCTTCATCTGACAAAGTATTCCAAAAAATCATCACTAATGGCTTTCGCCTCTTTAAAATTCCGACGTGGTTTGTTTGCCAAGGGCTCCATGCCTTATCAGCTTGGATCACTCCGCGCCATGCACATTTCCGGGATGATTCGTGAGACGATAGGCTGAGAAATTGGAAACAAGGAAGTATAGCAGTCACCAGCCGGTCAAAGTCGAGTGAGGAACTGTTGTCTTGGTTGCCTTGATGGAATAACGTTTGTAGTTGGAGACAAGTCTCCACAAGTGACGCATGCTACACCCGGCAACACATGTAGCATACCACATCTTTTTGCCCGACTGACAACATGCCGCATGCTACAAAGAGCAACATTTGTTGCCAGCCACATGCTCCATGTCACCCAAATGTTGCCTCAGTGGAATCCCGCCTTTACAGTGACTTTTCGTAGATAGGTATCCGCTACATAACCGCTCCTCAAAATATACATCTTCAAGCGATAAACCTAAAAGAGGTGGACAAATTCACACATCTTCGGTCGCTACTTTCGGACAATAGAGATGTTAATTGCATCAACACAGGGTTGCTGAAGTGGAGAAAACTAATATAAGTGATATTTGACAGCAAAATGCCAATCAAACTTTTAGAACTGCAGTTAGACCTACGTCATATGGCTCGGATTGCTGGTCGCTGAAAAACCAACAATCATGGATGCTACAAGTTTCAGAAATGAAGATGTTGCTGGAGGTGTCACTAGGCAAGCCCACATTAAGAATTGATATGAGAGTAGAAAATCTGAAGTAGGTTCAAAGTATGGGGGGAAGAGGAAAAACCAACTGACTGCAGTGGTACAAACATCTTGTGAGAAGGGAGTCTCAAGACAGGCTCAACACAAACTGTAAGGCAATATCCCGTTCCGAACTATGTGGACAACTACAATCAGAAAAGAACTGCAGTCGAAGAGGGATAAACTGAGCAGGTGATTGATAGATAAGCTATGACATGTACATCATTAAAACCATGGCAGTAAAGTTGTGTGGTAAGAAAATAAATCTGCATACAGTGCATATTGAAGTAAGGTACGAGTTGCGAGAGTGACCAATATGAAATTTGCTAATGCAGTGAGACACAAAACAACCAGAGTGCGCACAGCTATATCACCTGATCAGGTGCCCCTAATAATCGAAAGTTTTACCCAATATTCTCCTTATTGCAATTTCTCAACTTGCGATGTTTTACCATATTCTTACCTCCATACTTAAATCTGTTCATAAATTCCAATGGAAAATACTCTTTAGCAACCAATTGATGCAAGGAAGTTAATTTGGTGGCGCTTCCACAAGGAGGCCGGCATTGGTAATCATTAGTAAAGATTGAAAAGGAATGTTTTACAATACCTGGAGTACCAGAGAGGAGAGATCCTTCCTCTGCGCTTGCTATAATCCGACCGTGCTGCCAAAAAAAGTATTATTTCTTATATAGGAAAATTGAAAGCAAGACAGCATGAAAGAAGAAATTGCCACCATTATCTTTACTCCCATTGGCCAGTTCTGATCAGCTGTGAAGAAGTCTATGTAACTTTTTTCCCGCTAGAGGTTGCATGCGCACCACACCAACCCGCGCAAAATAAAAACACTCGCTCGTCAAGAAAAAAAAAAAAGTAATTTAGTAGTTGTAACTTGTCTTTGTAAATCCAGGCCAAGCTCTGTCATGAGAACAGGGGGCCACACTCCCTTCGAGAGGCTCTTAACTATCACCGCAACGCATACTGCCCGCACGGCGAGAAAAAAGTTAATTTAGTGGTTGTAACCTATCATCACGTTTTCTCAACAGTTGGTGACAGCATCACCCGCCGCCAAGCCACCATGTGTACAGCGAGCGGAGTGTGAGGCGTGCCATGCCCTGCTTGTGTTAGTTTTACCGTTAATTTATAGCTAAAAAGTATCAATAATATTTGTATATTCACAAACATGTCTGTAGGAACGTGAAAACATTGTATGTAAAATGTCAAATATGGTAGACCTACTTACTTTAAGTTGTTCAGGTCCATTATATCCTGTAACTTTGGAGAAGGTGTCGATATGGCTGAGGTCAGCTGCGACACCCGGCGTGTGCACGATATCATACAGAGAAAGTTCAGTAACCAATGGAGATTGCTTCAGCAGCAAAGACAAGGGCTGTCCAATTCCACCACTAGCTCCACAAACGGCTACCTTGGCATTTCTCTACAATCACAAATGTAATTTTGGAACCCATCTTCAGAAAGAAACAAACTTCCTAGAACTTATCATATTAATTTCAATTTATAAAAAAGCCACCCGACATTACAAGTGTATCACTAATGCATACATAACCTCAATGTAAAATATAAGTGAAATACGAAGCACTTTAAGATAACCATATTACGTATATCAGGAAGTATATAAAGCTAGCAAACTTTCGATTTATCCCAAATTACACCATGAACTGAGACCTCAGTGACCGTCGAAAGAAAGAAAATTATATTAAACTTGATCATTCACAGTCGGCGATAACAAATTCACGTTTCACAAACAAAGTCCCACGAAAAGTACGTACCTGCGAACTGGTGCAGATATTCTTGGCATTATTGTGAAGGACAGCTACCGTCTGGGGCTTTATGAGTCTGGAAAACATAATTTAACACGAAAATCACGCTCTTTCTCCAGAAATTAACCTTACCAGATGACCTTCCCAATCGAAAAGGACTTTGCGCACGCGCACATTAAGTACGGCTGTTTGAGGAACTACGCCAAAGAGGATTCGCCAAATATGACGTAAATCAATAGGGCGTCGTAGATGATTTCATTACACCGAATACAATTATGTAAGATCTAAGATGATGGTGGTACTGATGGTTCTTATTGTTTGAAGAGGATGTGCTTTTAATTAGGTAAGATAAGGCGCGTGATTAAAATCTAGCCTGATAAGAAAGAAGACTGATATCAATATACTATTATGTAATACTTCCTCATATTCAGGTAGTATGTTCGAACATACCGGTAGCAATGACATGATTAAATCCAGTCGGTAGATGCAGAGTAGCTTGTTGTCCCATAAGCTCTGTACTATGACCGGCCAACCGAGCAGAGGAGAGGTGGTCACGGCCCTACCGTGACTCTACGCCTCTGCATTCGAGAGACGGGCCTGGGGCACAATGCTGCATTTCTCGCCTGGCCTCGCCCGTCGGCTGTCCTGAGAATGGTTTTCCATTCTCCTGCACTAAGCCGAATGCCGGGACATTTCGTAGTAGAGGCCACGGCCGCCTACCCCCTTACCTTCTCCGCACATCTCTTTCACCGTAACAAATCTCCCGGCTTGAGAGACGGCGTAACTGTTTAAGAGACCAGCCTCCCCCTTCGGGGGAGGGATGAAAACGTTTCGTAGTAGTAGTAGTAGTAGTAGTAGTTAAATCTGATGAACAGATCCAATTTCTCCGCTATACGAACATATATTACGAACATTGCAGGGTTTCAGCCCATATAAATGTTCCCGTTACAACAGAGAACAAAAAAAACCAAACAAATTTGCACTAAATCTACCATGTGAACTCAAAATAGAATAAACTAAGCCTACTATGTGGAAGCTCACATGGACAGGAAACCTCTCCACACTCGAGTGCCACCCTTATAATACCTTACTGACCGGCCGTGCCGCCCCAGTCCCCCCCCCCCCCGGCTGGAGATGAAAAAGGAGCACCCACAACCCTGGAACGACATGTCTGGCCCTATACAGAGTTGACAAAGCTATATCCTCACATTCCTTTGGATTACAGGCCACACTCGTACTGGATTCCAGCACCCCAGGTGCCCCGTCTCCCCCTTCCCCTTTGACCTCTAACAATTCACCTTTGCCAACCACGTTTGGGATAGGCCCGCCCTATCCCTTCTCTTGAGTAGTTTCTTCCCACCCAGCCCCTTCCTAGAAAATAAAATATACATTTAAAAAAACAATATACAAACTCTACTATGTGGACGTTCACATGGACGGATACCAATCCTCATGTGAACGCCACCCCAGTGGCTAACTTATTCTAAACTTCTCTACCTTGGCTCTTACACACACTAATTTACTCAAGACTTGCCCTATATTATTTAGCCCTCTTAAAAACAACATTTCATAGACATTGAATTAAAGGTAAAGAGCGAATCAACCAGGATGAGCGTCTAATGAAACAAACAAAATGAAACAAGATAGAAGCTCTAAAATCACGGTATAAATTGGCAATGTTGGCAAATAAGACGTGACTTGTCAACAGGTTACGTAATAAAAATAACTTAAACTAAGGCAATCGACTTCTACAAGCAACACCTGGCTTTGACCCACAACTTCCCTGCCTGACTTGGCTAGTCTGGTATTACTATATACCACTACTAGTGAACTCCTACAACACCACTCTTTCCGCTAAGTGAACTGTCTTTTCTGCTGCCTCAAGATCGTCCTCATTACCGTTTATACTCCTTTCCACTTGTGCGCTTACACAATCATTCCTTACCTCACCACCACAGGTTAATTTCAAGTTTCTTTCGCATAGCTTCTTCACTGCACTTAGGAATATATTCAAATTACCCTTGATGTTCCATTATTTCGAGACCCAGGCAATAAATTATGGTTTGTCACCGATTCTACACATTTCTTGCTGCTTTTCACTTAGGAACTTTTTTCTCAGGTTCCCTGTTTCTACACACACCCCTACTAAATGTAAGTCATCCGTCCTGATCCCGCATAGAATACATAGTGAAATATCTTTCCTACTGATGCAACCTTTATTCTTGTGTAACCCCAAGAGCCACCAAGTTTAACCCCCTCTCCACTTCCTATCCCCCAAACCTTATGCTAATATTGGAGACCTGTACTACCTCAAAAAATAAATTCAAAGAAGCACTTTTCCTACATTCTTCCATCCTTCCTTGCCTTTGTTTATCCTTTATTCTAGCTATCAGAGCTATCTGGCTGCTGCTTCCTTTCGCTTTCCATGTCTCAAACCAGATATAACCCATTCCTACACTTTCAATATAATTTTTGATTTTTAACAACCAACTCTCTCTATACATATATTTTTCTTGCTGTTTATATGCCTCTTGGACCACTCTGTCACCCTCCCCCCGTTTCAGTCTCATTCAGTAGTTCAAAACTCTTCTGAAGCACTCTATTTCTATATTTCCTCCGCATAATGGTAGCGCCCCAACATTCGCTGAACACTGGGGCATACCCATAATTACCTTACTAAATGTATAAACAATTTAGTTTAATGTACCTTTTTCCTATCGAGTGCCCATTTCTCCGCTGTAGGTATAATTTTTTTCCTCGAATCCGGTCTTCTAAGCTTTTCTGTTTAACTTATCACCGTTTGAGATTTTATCAGATATAATTATTCACATTCATTTATAGGACAAGGATTAGGGGATTGAACAATTTATCAAGGGAAATTTCGATAATTTTCTAAGTTCGTTGAAAATATTTTAGAAAAAGCTAGCTAAACAATTATAAATAATTACAGATATGACAATTTATAGGGTAACTGCCACCTAAGCAACCGCGATTCCATTATTGATTATCGGTATATTGCCCAGAGAAATACTTGATAGCGTCAGTAAACCTTTTGACGGGTGTCTCAAACATCTCTGTCGATATTCTATATGGTATTGAGCATACATTCCTCTAAAAGTGCGACTTAGTATAAATGACTGTTTTAAGCGGAATTACAGAGTGTTCGGTTGCTATATGGTCGTTAGAGCGTTGGTCATACCGATGAATATTTCCATACCTCACACCGTTGACATTTTATCAGCAACTGAAGTTAGCCATTGAAATCGGTTCGCGTGCGATTTCAAATGGTCTTTACGAGGCGTTGTTGTTAAATCTGTGCGAGACTAAAGATCGGCTTGAGAGCAATAAACAAAGAAGCAAAACCTTTGCCATGGAAAAGATTTAAATACGGAACTCCAAGTTGACAGGAACGCGCCAGAGCGATGCTGAGTTCAAGCCGGTCTCAAGATACGTGTTTAATTTTTAAATTAAATAAATAAATATATCAATCAATCAATTAATCAATCAATCACTACTGATCTGCATTTAGGGCAGTCGCCCAGGTGGCAGATTCCATATCTGTTGTTTTCCTAGCCTTTTCTTAAATGATCACAAAGATATTGGAAAATTATTGAACATTTCCCTTGGTAAGTTATTCCAATTCCTAACTCCCCTTCCTATAAACGAATATTTGCCCCAATTTGTCCTCTTGAATTCCAACTTTATCTTCATATTGTGATCTTTCCTACTTTTAAAGACACCATCCAAACTTATTCGTCTACAGATGTCCTCCCACGCCATCTCTCCACTGACAGCTCGGAACATACCACTTAGTCGAGCAGCTCGTCTCCCTTCTCCCAAGTCTTCCCAGCCCAAACTTTGCAACATTTTTGTAACGCTACTCTTTTGTCGGAAATCACCCAGAACAAATCGAGCTGCTTTTCTTTGGATTTTTTCCAGTTCCTGAATCAAGAAATCCTGGTAAGGATCCCATACACTGGAACCATACTTTAGTTGGGGTCTCACCAGAGACAAATGTGCTCTCTCCTTTACATCCTTACTACAACGCCTAAATACTCTCATAACCATGTGCAGAGATCTGTACCCTTTATTTACAATCATATTTATGTGATTACCCCAATGAAGATCTTTCCTTATATTAATACCTAGGTATTTACAATGATCCCTAAAGAGAACTTTCACCCCATCGATGCTGTAATTAAAACTGAGAGGATTTTTCCTATTTGTTAAACTCACAGCCTGACATTTATCCCCGTTTATCATCATACCATTGCCTACTGTCCATCTCGCAACATTATCGAGGTCATTTTGCAGTTGCTCACAATCTTGTAACTTATTTATTACTCTGTACAGAATAACATCATCTGCGAAAAGCCTTATCTCTGATTCCACTTCTTTACACATATCATTGATATATATATAAGAAAACATAAAGGTCCAATAATACTGCCTTGAGGAATTCCCCTCTTAATTATTACAGGGACAGATAAAGCTTCACCTACTCTAATTCTCTGAATTCTATTTTCTAGAAACAGAGCCACCCATTCAGTCACTCTTTTTCTAGTCCAATTGCACTCATTTTCGCCAGTATTATTATTATTCTCGTGTCAGATACATCAAAAAAAGAAAACAGTTACAATAATTTCAGGTAACATTTAAATAATCTTGGACCAATACACCGCTACTTCGAGTCCTCTCTTCGTAGCTCGATGCAGGTCATCTTGCGTGCACAAAGATGGACACAGCGGACACTGAACCATATGCTGGATGGTTTGATCTTCACCGCAGTCACACTTGGTGTTTTCGCCATTGATGAAGCCCCATCTTGCCAAATTAACTTTGGAACTTCCCACTCCTGATCTCAACCTATTGAGAGATTTCCAGATTGTCCAGTAGTCTCCCATGATCTACTCTATCAAATGCCTTAGATAAGTCAATCGCAATACAGTCCAATTGACCTCCTGAATCCAGGAGATCTGCGATATCTTGCTGCAATCCTTTAAGTTGGGCTTCAGTGGAATAACTTTTCCTAAACCCAAACTGCCTTCTATCAAACCAGTTATTTATTTTTCAAACATGTCTAATATAATCAGAAAGAATGCTTTCCCAAAGCTTACATACAATGCATGTCAAACTGACTGGCCTGTGATTTTCAGCTTTATATTTGTCACCCTTTCCTTTATATACAGGGGCTACTATAGCAACTCTCCATTCATTTGGTAAAGTTCCTTCATGCAAACAATAATCAAACAAGTACTTCAGATATGGTACTATATCCCAAGCCATTATCTTTAGTATATCCCCAGAAACCTTATCAATTCCAGCTGCTTTTCTAGTAATGCATAAATGGAAGATCAACCCATTTCACATCTTGTTTATATGCCTAATTTCAGTCTTTGAATAATAACCTTTTAAATAATTCTTCATTCATTTATCCAGAATTGCTTTGAGAACTTCGAAGTTAATATCTCAATAACACTTTCTTTCTAGACGTAATTCATTTATCCATGTCCGTATATACATTTCCATTGATATTTGAATGTAGCTCGATTTTTTCAGGTCAAGTCACTAGAAACGCCACCGTCGAATTGTCTCCCATTTTAGCAAGGCTAAATCCGTAAGTGTCGCGTATTGTCTCTACTGTATTTGATTTTAGTATAGTACAGAGAGAACGATACACGTGCGCGTACCGTTACCGGTACTGTATTTGCAGCTTATAACAAAGAGAATGAGTGTTGCAGAATGATGTAACTATAACCCTACTTCACGAGAAGCACGTCGTTTCCACTTGGAGCGGAAAACACGCCAACATGTTAAAAGTGTGTTAACCTCAACATTCTGAGTTAACATGCAAAGTCAATTAGAAGACAAAATCAGAATATACATGTCAATTGTAACAAGTTAAATTTAACATGTTGGTGTTAAATGTTAATCAGTGGAGACCTGCCTTCCTTGCAGTTTCCACTAAACAGATAGCCTAAACGACGCAAACGACGTACTTCTCGTGAAGTATGATTATAGTTAGAACATTCCGCAATACTCATTCTCTTTGCTATAAGCTACAAATACAGTGCGCGCACGTATGTCGTTACCTCTGCCCTATACCGGTACTAAAATTTATAGTCAGAAATGGAGTGGAACAAGATTACTCTGGACTTAATTAACGATATAATAGAAAGGCCTTGTTTGTGCGATGTCTCCCCACAGGAATACAGAGATAAAGCGAAGAAAGCCGACAGTTTCCAGGAACTCGAAATTATCTATAATTATTTCCGCGAGTGCACCGAAAACAACTAGCGTCCCTCCGCTCCCAGTACAGTCGAGTATTACCAAAAAAATCAGAAAAATCAGAAGTAGAGGGGCGGGAACGGACGAAGTTTATACTTCAAAGAAGTTTGCTTTTGAAGGAATGAGCAGGATGAGGGAAGGAAATGTGTCTAATAAAACTGCATTTCAAAATCATAACAAGAAGCAACAGTGGCAATAACAAAGGTCAAATCCTGTTCATCTAAGTCCATTGTCCTTGTTTGAAAATACCAGACACCACCTAAATGTATTACCGCAAATGGTTATAATGAACTACCCATATATAAAAGAAGAAAGTGTAGTTTAACATGTTTATTAAGTGTGGACACAATGTTAAATGAAACAGTATTCAACATTTAACATGTTGATGGTGTCACCAGTTAACATTTAATATGTTGTTGTTAAATGTTAATCCTTGGAGACCGGCCTTAACGCTCATATACATGGTTCACGTCGCTTCCGACCAACCCGTATACTCGCGAGTACTCAATTTTCACAAACTTCCTAATATCTCTGCAAATATTAATTGTATCTATAGGAATAAGAACATTTTCATTTTCACGGACAGCCAAGAGGCCATTAAGGCTCTACAGGCAGTTCGGATAAGATCCAGAATTGTCTGCTATTGCCATTCAGTTCTCCTGAAGCTCTCAATGTACTACATTGTCAAAATAATATGGGTACCAGGGCATGCAGATATACAAGGAAATGAAAAGCAGGTAAACTGGCTAGGAAAAGGGGCAGAAACACATTCTGTAGGCCCAGAATCTGTATATGGGATTACCTATGGACAAGCCCGACACTTCATAGGAAAATAGGCACAAAACAAACAGATGGAGAACTGGAAAAATACTCCAGGATGCAGGCTTGCAAAGGAACTGATAAAAGGACCAAACTAGAAGCTTACAAAAGACCCGTTGAAACTCAGCAGAGAAAATATAAGGTGAGTAGTAGGACTGTTGATAGGACACTGCCACCTGAAAAAAAACACCTACATAGAATTGGAGTAAAGAGAGACAACATACGTAGGAAATGGAATGAAGCAGAGGAATCAGCTAATACGTACTTTTCGAAAGTGAGGCGCTGGGTAGAATCAGACTCTCCACTCTAGGACTACCAGGTGAAGAGAGAGAAAGAATTCAAGAAGACCCAATAAGAACAACCTGCAGCTTTGTGAAGGGAGCGCGTATATGTAGGTCGGAATGAAGAAAAAACAGGGTAGCAAAAGATCTTAGAGGTCGACGCTAATTAGGAACTAATATTTAGAGGTCCTATGAAGAAAAGGAGAAGTAGAAAAATAATTTTATCTATGGTTGGGCCCACGAGAGTTGAAGTCAGACAGTTGAGCGGCGAAAGAAGTAACTACGAAGCAAAGTGTGTTGTCATAGTTACCTCCATCTGCGGCGTATCACCCTGTCATACAGGATGAATATTTCATCAAATATGTAGGCCTAATGCAATTCAAAAATCTTTGACCCGTTCTCTAAGCTCGTGCCTATAATTCCAACATTTAAGACAGATAAATATGAGATTCCATAACCACTAAACAGACAATAACTCAACAAATGTACGTGCTAAGTAGAGAATAGAACTGTACAACTAGCCACTGATTAACTTACAAAAAAAACTTACAACGAAAATAATGTTCAGGAAACAAACACGAAATAATGATATAATCCAGCAACAACTAACACAGAACCACTCCGAATAATATCTCAAAAGCGACTAAGAGCAAGCCAACCCATGTGGCGATAGCTTCCTTAAATGTGGCATCTCTGTTATCGTGACATACCAACGTTAATCAACTTTTTCTCACCGGTAGCGCTAAACGTGAGACTCCAGCTCCCGTGGGCCCAACTATAAAAAAGAGTACGCCTACATATGAAAAAATTATAGAAAATATATTTCATAGGTAATCTTTTATACCTGATTTTAAAAATACCCTACGAGCTATAATAAAGCTATTCTGGATTATGTTATACTGTATAGAGCAGTAAATGAGCAGAAGGATTGTGAGCGACTGTAGGGCGACTTAAACAATTTTGTGAGATGTAAATGCGATGAAAAGTCAAATTATTAGTCCTTTAATTTGCTTTACGTCCCGCCGACACAAACAGATATTATGGCGACGATGGGATAGAAAAGGCTTAGGAGTGGGAAAGAAACGGCAGTTGCCTCAATTCTGCTACAGCCCCAGAATTTGTCTGGTGTGAAAATAGGAGACCACGGAAAACTATCTTCAGGACTGCCCACAGTGGGGTTCAAACCCATTTTCTCCCAAATGCAAGCAGATAGCTGCGTGACCCAAGTCGCATGACTTCTTATTCGCTATATTTATTTTCTTGTATCCTTCCTTTTTTCTCACAACATAATATAGTATAAGATTAGCGAAGTCTGCCTCTGTGGTGTAGTGGTTAGTGTGATTAACTGCAATCCCCGTGTGAGCCTTCCGGTTCTTATGAGACAACTCCTATCAGCTCTTGCTGACTCCCCACTTCTGCTCCTGCACTGCTCGTTGGACTGCTCGGTACATTGACCCTGTCGTGCGTTCCTTACTTGCTTCGTTGCCCCGCGCTGCTTTCTCTGCCGCCTGCCTGTCGTCTTGACTTGATTCCAAGTTTTCTTTTCGCTTTAGCCTGCCATCGACCATCTGCAATTTCTCCACCGGCCAACGTCTTAACCACTTGCCGTTAGATGCTGTCAACTGTTGGCCTCTGATATGCGCTCTAAGACCTTGGTGTCTTGCCCTCCATAGGTGCCTCCTTAAAGTATTATGCACTTACTGCCTTCACTCCCCATATCCCTTCTCACCCAATTTTTCGTTTTGCAAATTGTCCGCATTTCTCACGATGATTTCCGCCATCAAAGTTGATAGCAACTTCACTCTGACTGGCCTATTCTCTCTCACTTTTCCGACCCTTTCAACATCGTCATTATTCACTTCGCTAAAGTTGATCTTCATCTTATTCAGGATTACTTCGACCACCTTATATGTGAGAACAACTTTAGTCTCCTTTACCTCTTCCTTCACTCCAAATATAAATAAACATTTCTTCATCTTTTCCTGGCAACAGTTTGCCTCTACTTTCTTCAATTTCGTCACGTTTTCTTCCAGATTTTTTACTTTTTCTTTAAATTTCACGATTTTTGCTTCATTATTTCCCGCGCTCGCTGCTACCTCTTCTGTTTTCTCCTTTATCCATGTCTCCATCTCTTCAAGTTTCTTTGACTGGCTCTGGAACATCTCCTTTAGTTGGTCTGTTGTACAAACATCCTTCACATCCTCCCTCACTACTCCTTTAATAGTCTCCATATCGTCCCAGCTCATATTGCCGTTAGCATTCGGGCCGGGGTTAAGTTCCACGCCCCAATAACTAACAGCGTTGTTACCACCACAGCCAACAGCACCATCTCTCCTATGTTCCATAAATCACTATTGTACCCCCTTTTCTCAGTTGTTTTCAACTTCATTCGCCATTGCCATCTCCCTATCGTTGCTTGGTACTGTTCCACACACACCATTGCTCTGCACACTCCACTCAGCCGTCCACTTGCGTTGGTAGCTTGAGTTACATTGCGGCCGAGGGTTATAAACAGGCTCGGAACTTCAGCATTTAAATTTTAGATAAGGATGCTGTCCTTGTTGTAGCATATTCGCCGATTACTGAGTTCTCAGTAATGGCTAATTATTTCAAAATCTTTGTTGATTGTTGGGAGTGGCAGCAAGGGGTGGTTATTATTGGAACAGGTTGGAAAACCCACATTCTTTCAGAAATAACTACCGTACACCTATTGACGAAAGAAGTTCTGCACTACGACGACCTAAGTTTGGAATAGCCCTCAGTAATACAAATAATACTGTGTTGTGTGCTGTAGCTTTATCAATATGTAAAATCACTCTTCATCTACTGAATTAAGAAACAGTCATGGACCTCCCATGAGCCGTGGGTCTTCCCCGACCTGCGGGATCCTTATCACCGCCACTGGCACGAGGGAATATTACCTACAATATGCTAGCTTTACATGGTGGTGGACTTTTTTTTTTTTTTGGTCTATGTGGGTTTTCTTTTGCCCTTAATACACGATTACAAGATTATTATACCTCATAGTCATCTGCCTGGTAACATGCTGTGCAAGGAGGCAGGCCGACATTCCCTGAATATCATTTCTTTCCCTGAGAATTAACAGCATCTCGGAGGCGATTTATTTTGTATTAGGGCTTTATCTCTCCCATTAACGATAATGAGAAACCATGGAAAAACATTCTCAGGACAATCTATGGTGGCATCAGTTCACCATCTCCCGAATGCGGAGCTCTGTTTCAACCTGCAGCTTCCCGGTCTCTAGCTCTTCAGACAATGCAAGATATTCGTGTGTGTAAAAATAGTTGTTTTTCGAATGGTATTTTTGTCTCGTATCTTGTGGACAATATCTCTTGGATGTTTGTGCTTAATGCTGAATAAATGACTGACTTACCTTATTATTCACGCTAAAAAGAATGTATAAATACATGCCTATCAGCTCCCGATGTCAAACACGAAAATGGTTCTACATTTCGCGATATTAGGCGTGCAATAGAAGGCATTGGTTCTTTGTTCTCTTGTGTCTTTGCATGGGCAATGGGCAAGCAAGTTGTTTTGAAAATGGAAGGCTGTGTACCCGAGTATCAAACAAGATGACAGCTGGAGGAAACTTTAAATTATATCATTTTGTTTAAAAATGTTGTCAGTATGGCGAATTTCGCGCCTTTCTTGGTCCCAATTTCTTATACTAATGTATTTTTAAGGCTGTTTTCCGTAAGGAGACTGAAGTTTCGGATTAGTGCTCATGAAGCGTGTAGGTTATGTTGTTGTTAGTGCAGTAATTTTACTTCCTCAAGATTATTTTGTGTTTGAAGTTAATGAGAAAACCGTTCATTGATAGTATCGAACATAAATTTTTTTATTTTGTTAAGCTTTCGTGTACAATTATTATGTCTTTATTCTTTCCAGACCGGTTTATTGTGTTGAGAGAAATGAAGAGTTGGAGTTAGCTACGAAATTTTCAAACGCTTTCCATATCCATTCCCAATATTTTCACAATGTTTGCTAGTAACTGTAGCTCCTTCTACAGTGCCTTCAGTGACATGAGACATGATGCTGACTGGTACTCAAATAACCTCATACCAGTGGATAACAGTATACGGAAAGTGTTTGTTGAGGATTCAAATAGACTTTTTAATCCTCTGGATGTTCAAAACATATTCGGGCAGACCCCTGTGACGGATTTATTAGGGTCTCAGTGTAATGTTACAAGTAGTGTATCAGCGGTACATCAGAACGAGTGCTGGCAAAATGACACCAGTGTACAGAGTTTGGAATATTCACCGTCGTCATATATCTCTAGTATGGGTCATAATAGCGAAGTGTATTATCAAAGAGGAACACAAGAAGATTTGGACAGAAATAGAGGTCGAACTGAACAGTTTAGTGAACCTTCTAGTTGTATGAATTCTCAGGTGACGTCACCTGTTAATATGTCTTGTCTTGTTCCAATGGTAACTTCCGTAAGTATAGCCAGTTCAGTACCTGCCAGTGCAGCCACTACGACATGTATGGCTACTAACAATAGTTCCAAACAAAATGTTCAATCTTCTGGTGGATCTGTGGAGATTAAAGTGGAGGTAGATCCTAATTGGTATGTGAGCAATGAAACATCTGCGAATGGGGAAGTCTCAAACCTGCATGGTAAGCAAAAGGCAGGTGTTTTTAAGGATAAGAATACCGTGTGTGGAAGTTCAGGTGGACAGAAAGAAATCAGTGTTGGTGATAGCACATTGTGTTCAGAAACTTTATCCGCTAGAGAGAATGCTGAAAAGCCTCAGAGTGATAAGGAAACTGAAAACTCTTGCTTGGAAGATCAGGAAATTGTTGAGAATGAAGACGAAGAAGAAGAGGAGGAAGAAGAAGATGACATTGTGGAAAGGAGTAGTGAGGACGAAGCATCTTGCAGTGACTCATCTGTAGAAAATACAAAGGATCACAGAAGAACGAATGCAGACGATCCCTCGTTGGGTGAAGTGAAAGAAGACGATATTGAAAGCAGACTCTCGCAAGTTTACTCATTTGAGTGCGAAAAATGTGTGGAGAAATCTTTTCCCAACTATGAGTTGTTTTCTGACCACTGCCGAAGTAAACACGAGGCGGACGCTCAAGTCAAGTGCTGTGGTTTGGTACTGCTCAGTAAGGATGACCTCATCAAGCACCTCGCTCAGCATTCACCGTCTTACAGGTCTTACAGGTATGTCTGTGTAATGGGTTGATTTTTTAATAGTGGTAACTATTTTTTATTTAGATACATAGGATACGTACAAAGTTAGGTGTTTTACAGGCCTTTGAAGTAATCGCCACTATTGTGTTGTGTAGTACTCATTCCCAGTGATATGGAAGCCATTGTATGCTGTTGAGAGGGCCTGATCTCTGGAGGTTGTGGATGGAGTGGTCGGTGGCCTGGAAAATGTCATCCACTGTGTGGAAGTGGACCCCTCGAAGTGGTGCTTTCATTTTAGGGATGAGATTGTAGTCACAGGGGCCGAGATCTAGAGAAAGGTTGGGGGGGGGGGGGGGGGAGTAAAGCACTTCCCAGCCCTAGCGATTGAACAACTCAATTACAAGATATTAGAATCATTCCGTATTGACGGTTTTCACTTTACAAGGTAAAGTTAAGTGTATCCTCCTTATTCAATACATCATATAATTCCATCATTAGATGGAGTAATAAAATTCAAACATGTTTCGACTCGTTTGAGCCATCTTCAGTGAATTTTTTCATTTGTTCCTTCATTATGTTTTTTGGCACATTTTTAGCTTGTATTATGTAAATTTCTTCAACCCTGCAGATGGCTCAAACGAGTCGAAACGTTTGAATTTGATTATTCCATCTAATGATGGAATTATATGATGTATTGAATTAGGAGGATACACTTAATTTTACCTTTGTAAAGTGAAGAACTCAATCACAGCTCCTACTGCATGTGGCCTTGCATTGTCATGCAGAATGATGGATGGGTTATTCAGAAAGTATCCTCGTTTTCTTCTTATAGAGCTGCTACCAGGTTCATGTTGCAAAAATGCACAGTAATACTCCATGTTAATGGTATGCTTTATAATAGCACTGTTCCAGTCGTAGGCAACAAAGCTGCGGTTCATAAGCTCTGGCCCAAGTCTCGTCAGAAGACCTCACCTTCGTGTTTATAGCGTTTCAAGTGTGTATGAGCTGCATCATATCGCAGCCATATTTCATGTTCATTCAAATCATGTGGAGCCATTTGGAGGTGATTTTTTGCATTCCCAGCCACTTTTTCAGGATTTGCAGCACAGTCGAAGGCGCTAGTCCTGTATCGTTGGCCAATTCATGAATTGTGGTGTTATGATCCGCCAGCACTAACGGATTCACATTCTGCACATCGTCATCACTTACTGCAGGATGACCAGGCCGCAGTCTGTCACATTTTGTCGTATGTCTTTGAAGGCCTTGATTCACCATGCTACAGTACGGTAAGGTAATGCACTTTCACCGCAAGCCTCTTGCAAGCCTTGCATTGTGATCTCCAACGCATTCAACATTCAACCAGCTTCTCTGATCTTGACTTTGAAATCATTACAGGTGTATTCCACGAGAGCACGCTTAAAACTGCGTTCTTGTTGTTGTCACTGCACATGTGCATGGCGTGTGAAGGGTGAGTTCATTTATGCTGAGGGAGGGTGGGTATCTAAGCTACCTCAGGTATACGTTATATTGCCTGGCTACATTTGACGGCATTGTTGCCATTATTAAAAAAATCAACCCAGTCTTTTATTGATCGACTTGTATCTTGCAGATATGATACTATAAGACATAATGAAAAGGAACAAATAAGTGATAACGATAGAAAAATGAATGGGATAAACGTTGTGATAGGTCAATTCGGGATGAGGAGAACAGAACGATCCTCATCAATCCAGCCTTTGAAGAGTTCGATGGACATCATCACTCTGAGAGCCATGTTGAGAGATCTACAATCTTGATGCGGAAAAAGAAAAAAGTGGGCTAAAAAAAAAAAAAAATGAGAACCTCAAGACAAATACAGAAGGAGAAAAAGAACACAAGAACACTAGAAGTTCAGAATACTCAGTTATGTCTTTTTCGTGATAACACTAAAATACCTCAGTTTGGCAGTGAATGTTTACCTGTCTGATATTATTTTTAAGGCTGTCTGCGGATCTGTTTTAGAGTGTCGGCCTCTGGATCCCAAGATAAGTGGTTCAAACATGGCAGAGAAGGTTGGATTTTTGAAGGGTGGAAAATATTCCATTCGACACTCCACGTCGAATGGTGACGGCATGTAAAAGATCTCTGGTAACATGCTTGGTGGTTACCTGCCAAAATTCATTAAGACTCAGATTCGGTTTACACTGCCATCTAGTAGGCCTAGAGTGAAACTGAATGTTGAATTTAACGAGGCAAGTAGCGACAAATTAAAATGCATGCACATGGTAGCTGAGGCCATACAGTAATGATTATTATGGTTATTGTCCGGCTCCATGGCTAAATTGTTAGCGTGCTGGCCTTTGGTCACAGGGGTCCCGGGTTCGATTCCTGGCAGTGTCAGCAATTTTAACCATAATTGGTTAATTTCGCTGGCATGGGGGCTGGGTGTATGTGCTGTCTTATCATCATTTCATCCTCATGACACGCAGGTTGCCTACAGGTGTCAAATCGAAAGACCTGCGTCTGGCGAGCCAAACTTGTCCTCGGACACTACCGGCACTAAAAGCCATACACCATTTCATTTCATTATTATTATTATTATTATTATTATTATTATTATTATTATTATTATTATTATTATTATTATTATTATTGCCCTGAGTGTGCTTTGTCACATGTTTGTTTCTTTTGATGACTTAATTTCAAGATAGTTTCAGTTGGTGATAACTTCCTAGTACTGGTAGTGGTTGGGGTGAATGGTTTGTTAGTTTTATGATAAATCATCTTTTTATTTATTTTTTTAACATATTTGTTTTGCTCAGCTGTAAGGAATGCCTCAAGGTGCTGCCCAACAAGTCTGCTTGGCTTGTCCACACGAAGCAGCACGGCTTGGCGGGCCAGTTCCAGTGTCCACTGTGCAGCAAACGGTTCAGCTCGAAGTACGGACTTTCGAACCACCAGAACCTCCACCTCCCGGAGGATGAGAGACCGTACAAGTGCAGGCACTGCAAGAAGGGCTTCGGAGCCAAGCACGCCATGACAAAGCATGAGCGCACGCACCTGCCGGACGAGGAACGGCTCAGCTACGTCTGCGACATCTGCGGCAAGCGGTGAGTTAAAAATGGCTACATTGTCTGTACCTCGAAGGCCTTGTGACCTTTATGTCTTAATAGCTCTAAGAACAGTTTTATCGCACCCTGTATATTCCTGGTGGCTACGTGGTCGATTCTTCTTCCACGCCTTGTCCTGGTGGAATGGAACGGCTTTTCCAGTTCTTCCTGTGTGCGTCCCTAGCAGAATGTTCCATCTTATTTTTGGTCGTCAACTTGATCAGCTACGGCCTCCTCAGGTGGGGCCCTTAAAACAGCAATCATCTTTCATTACTCCACTGACCTTTCAACAGGATCAAATTATCTGAGTCAGATTTATTTTCATTTTTTTGTGAAATCACAGAGAGGCAGGGCAGGTTTTTTTCCAGGTACTCTGGTTTTCCTTGTCATATTTCATTCCAGCAACACATTCCAATATCATTTAATTTAATCTGTCAGTCATTAATCTTTGCCCCAGAGGAGTGCGACAAGCTTTGGCAGCCGGCACAGTTCTGGTAGATGTGGGCTTCGTTCATTCTGTTCCTGATCCGGTTGAGACTGGAAACAGGCTGTGGATTTTCATTTTTCAGTGTGGTCAGACAACTTTCCAAACCAAGAAAGACTGCAGGTAACGTAAGCCCGTCTGTCACATTAAGGATTTTCTGAAAACTGAAGCTACTGAATAATGTTATAATATTTGATAAATTGTAATACAAAGTTTTATTAGGTGTGAATGTAAAGGACTTTGGGTTAAAAATAAGTGTACTTTGATTTTTAAATGTTTTACCATTCCATGTGAATTGCTCTCTTGAATGCAGGGCAGGTGTAGATATGAAAGTGAACTCTGTTGAGTTTATGGAATCAAAGGAGCGGTGACTTGTGAATGTTCGGGAATGACTCATTTAACACGTTCGCGGCCGCTCGTATATCGGCAATCATTGCCGTGGTACCGTAATACTTTTTTTGCTTAAAGACTTCATTTCTGTGTCCTTATGCATTTTAGATTATTATTTTAATTATTTCAACATTATTTATGTGCATACGAGCCATGACGCACACGCTCCGTCAGCGGCACTACCGATGAGTTTTTCGCCTTCGGTGCCGTTTGACGCAGCATATGCGTCATGACTGGTAATGAAGTGGAATGAGGAAAATAATGTTTTGTTCGATTGTAGAACTTCTTTACAACAGAAAAATAAGTTTTTGAACATTTCACACAAAGATACTGTGCAATAGAATCTTATTATTGCTGTGTGAACAATGTATAGGCCTACTTACATTAGGCCTACTCCATAAGCTGTACAATGTAACTAGTCAAAACAGTGTGCTACATTTCAGTGACATTTCCTCGCAAAAATAACTCTTCTGCAAATGCGTTACATTCAGTTACAATGTTATTCAGCAATGTTATTCTGCAAGCAAGCAAAAATAATCAATGGGTCTCACGTCACTTGGCAGTGAAACCTTCATTCCCGGCTGACCAATAAAGTTTATTTGTTTCATTGAGGACGAATCTGAACTCCAAGAAATGACCCCTGAAATATTTGCCCATGTTATTTGGCGGGAGATTTGGAGATGAGATATTATTTACGTCTTCCTCATCTTCTGTAATGTGAGAATTGGGAGTAGACGCTAGACACACACATCCGTGATTAAGATTCTCACTCAGGTGGCTACAGTCACTTTTCACACTGTCATCACTGTCGTCACTATCAATGCTGTCACTGTCACTGGCATTCAGGAGAGCTTCCAGACTATCATCATTAATTGCAAATCGCCTTTTTATCCCGCTTAGACGGGGTTTCTTCCGATGAGAAGGTTCTGAAACTTCACTGTTCCGTCTTGTCATCGCGGAAATGTACGCCGACTTGTAATGGCTACAGAGATTGTAACTAGCAATTGATCTGATGCCCGGATGGCGCATATGTTTAATAACACCATAACAATGCACAGATAAGAGGTATGTTTGTTTACATGCATATTGGCGGAAATACGAGCTTTAATATTTGGCACGGAGTGTGACGCACGTGTCATCATCGGCACTGAGTGAAAGTGGAGTCATGACGCATATGTGTCGTCATCAGCCGCGAACGTGTTAAATGGAATAAAGACAAGCCCTGTGATCCAGGGGTAGCGAGCCTGCCTCTAATCAGGCGGTCCTGGGTTTGCTTCCCGGCCAAGTTGCATGTGATGGTTGGTTGAGGTCCGCTCCGCCTACACGCGAACATTTTAGGAGCAAACTGATGGTATAATAGGAGCCCCAAAGCCAAGAATGGCAGCCAAGAGGGTCGCCTCGTAATCTGCAGGCCTTTAGGCCGACTAGCGGTCGCTCAGTAGGCTGAGGCTCAGGACTGTAGCACCATGGGATTTCATTTGTTTCCTGTCATTGATATGTTTTGAAATCGTGAATATTTGTTGAAATTGTACACTTGACCTGTATCATGTTAATTGTTTCTGCAGGTTCGGTTATGCCAGCACTCTGGATGGCCACCAGCGTCATGTGCACCAGAACGAGCGGCCCTTCGTGTGCCACGTCTGTGCCAAGACGTTCCCCATCAAGGGTGCACTCACCTACCATCTGACCACTCACGAGGTGCAGGACCGTGTTCAGTGCGCTGAGTGTGGCATATGGTGAGCGCTTCCTGCTTTTATAATACCAGGTCCGTTTCCACCTAACTTATACCTGGTTACCTCCACGGTATGCACCAGGCATGCTATTTACCAACTGATGAGCCCAACTTAGCACTCTGGGGCAAAACGCTTGCAACCAGGAATGAATTTATAATGTCCAATATTATAAATTTACTCATTTGGGATAAATATTTCAGTTTCCCTATGGGAATGAACATCTATATCCTACCTTAATGACGCTGCTCTTTGTGGTGTTTGTCATTTCCCGATCTCTTGGTCCGTTACATGTGCTTCACTGCACTCTCTTGATGTCGGATGATAATCACCACAAATCACCTACAATAATATAACATATTTTCTCTGACGTGATGTCAAAACTTCTTTCAAATTTAATGCAGTTTGTAAAGCACATTGCCTCAAATATAGCAACAAGAATGGGAACAGAAAGAAAGATTACACAAGGACAGGTGAGTGAATCTGTGCTCATCAGCCTCAATAAAGCTTGTTTCTGCCTCATTTGAAACTTCATTGTTTCTTTCCAGTTGTACTCGTATTATCCCATTAGGATCCGTTTTCCTGTATTGTATGTGTCCTGTGTTCCTGGTCTTTTATCACCTTTATTTATCTTTATGTTATGGTTCTTCCCTTTTCTTTGTTTTTGTTAAGAAAGAAGCCAGTGTCAACTTTGTTAATATAGCTGTTAAGTTTTTCCATTCTATTGAAACTCAAAATATACCATGTAGAACACTTTAACATACTTGTAAAAATAAAAGACCCTCTTAGAAATCGTTTTGTTCACTTTTTTTTTTAACAGTTTGCTTTACATATGTCACACAGAGGTCTTATGGCAACGATGTGACCATGAGTGGGAAGGAAGTGACTGTGGCGTTTATCCGGTAGAGGTATTGGGAGTTTTGAAGGGCAAATAAAAGTCCATTCAACAGTCCACGTCTTACGATGTCGGCATGTAAAAGAGCTCTGGTGACACATTTGGTGTTTACCTGACAAAATTCATTAAAACTCAGCCATAGACGGCCAAGAGAGATTCGGTTTTCCATGCCATCTAGTAGGCGTAGAGTAAAACGGAACGTCAAAATGGGTGATCAAGCAGCCGGATGGCGTCAGATTAAAATGTCTGCTCATGGTAGGTGAGGCCACACGATGGTTGTTGTTATTATTATTTGCCTCCTGTGAAAATGGGAACCCATGGAAAACCATCTCCAGGGCTTCCGGCATTGGGATCGAACCGACTATCTCCTGAATGCAAGCTGATAGCTGCGTGACGTAAACTGCACAGCCACTCGCTTGGACAAATCTCTTTTAAGTATGCATATTGCACCCGTTAGACATCAGTGGCAGTGGGGTGCTCAGTAAGGATTTAGCAAGCCTGAATGACATGACTAAGGATCTGGCATATGACAAAGAAAAAAACATGAGAAAAGTTTTATTTTGTTATCCTTTCTGGCTATGATGATGAAAATGATAGTTAATAGAAAATTAATTGTGGCTCTTGAGCAACAGAAAAATAGATCAAATGGGATAGTACATTTAAACTCTATTTTGCCCTAACAAATTGATAATTACATATTCTTTTCGATTGATATTTAAGCAAACAATTTTTTATATTTTATTAAATGGAAAAGATCTGGGTTCTCACAATCAAATCTGAAATATCAGAAAAAGAAGAAAATTAAATTGGTAAGAAAATCGTACTAGATCCCATTCATTCTATTCAAATTATGAATTTACTGTAACTGTTTACATACATAATTTGATACGATAGTGTTCTTTTAAAACTGAATCGACGCAATGGAATAAGTATCTGTTCATTATTCTATTTATCTCTGGTTTAATTAAGTTAAAGAAATAAATTCAAGGAGTGAAATGTCACTTTAAATGGTCTACCTAAATGAAACAGAATCTAAGCTCTAACAACACCACAGTGCAAATCTAGACGCTAAAATATGGAAAAAATGACGTTGCCCAGTCCGCAATATAACATGTGTGAAACAGTGGAAATATATGATGATATTACTATAATTCACACACCAAAATTACAACTCTAATCCCAACACAACATCTACAATATATTACAATATATACAAAATTATAGAACACATGAAATGCCCGTTATGCTTAAACACAATCACATATCCGTAGCTTTACTAGATGAATATTTGCGCCATTCAAACACAAGTGATTGACCCGGGATGAAAACCTTTGAATGTTTGGGAATACTCTCGAAGAATGATCCACAGTTGACGTGAATAAACGTGAAAAATTATCAAAGTAACGACACGATCGGAGAATTCTGAGTATATAATATTACTGGACACAAGTATACTGAAGGCATAGTCAAAATTGTACACGCGCGGTCTAGAACTATCTAATATCGTATGAAGATCCTAAATCCCAATACTCATCTAAAATTTCCATACACAACAATCTTCAAATTATCATAACATGATTCTACTCTTGAAAATTATTCCAATACATCCACATTTTTATCTCGAAGACATACCAGTCATGAAATACAATATCATGTCCCATTTAAACATCTTAATACATTCCTGATCTGTCCCGGGATGTCACGAATTCCAAATATGATATCACATAACGTCCCCTAAGCGTACACAATCCTCAATACATTTGGATTCTCAAAGACTCAACCTATCTTCCGGTTTCTGTGTCACAATTTAAGAGTATCTCCTATATCGTTTATACGTTAGCTGGTTTGTTTCAAAAGAATGGAATCATTTCTATTACTCGAGTTTTAACATAATCCCTCTCAATTTATATTCAGAACATGCATGAAACTAAATCACAATTGGGTTTAATATGATGACTCCAAACACGAGAAAATCTAAGTTAATCTTATGAAGATTCTGACACATTTCTCCACAAGTTGTGCCTATATTCAGCTAATAAAGTGAAAATCAAACAAATTGCCATCAAATTATCTGCCATAAATGATTAATTTAAGAAAATCAAATAGAAACACACATGAATAATCATAATCATCATGACGGTGTGTTATACCAATCAATAAATCAGCCAAATTTACTCGACAGAAATATATGAAGACTGCATACTAAAACTACTGCATAGGAAAATATGAAAACTACACATGTACACCATTGTACAAGACCATTACAAATACATTAACTAACCCACTACTGAACAGATATTTACTGCAATATTTGGGTCGACTTAGTTTTCGGTGTCTTCTTTAAACTGGACAATGATTACCTGTCCTCAATGCTACAATTACGGCTGGCATTCTCTCATCTCATCGTCGTTGGCAGTGGTCTCAGGGCTTAAGCTCTCATGGTGAAACTAATATCACATGTGGTACTGGGTGTCTCCTTGTCGAATTGGTAGTTAGACTCCTCTTGATTCAAAGCCGAAACTTGTACGATTATTAATGATGTTGCCAACTCACAGATTCTTCTCAATATTATCAGTGAATACGTACTTAAGCAGTCTCAATCAACTTGACGTCTGTTAACTATTGTGCTCGTTATCAGTAAAAATAGCTAAAGTGACAGGTCTCTAAGAACACAAGGTTATTCATAAACAAGACTACAATATTGCTTTCCAAAGTCAACCGGGAGAACGGAGAATGAATGTCGACTGCCAACTGGCGAATGACCCAGTTACCGACTGTATACTAACAGCTGGCAAGTAGGTGACCTCGTCGAACTTCTGCGCATCTCTTTCGCACATACTGGAAGTATTACCAAATTCAAGACACAATTTTATTATCACACAAAATTCACTTCACATGTAATATCAAGATCAATGATAATAAAATGCAGTATATACTATTATTAGGAGAATGGGCATCATCTTCCAATTGCCATATTTAATTATAACACCAGTCACCTGCTAAATTCGATATAGTCGGTGATATGTCTTTCAACCCTCTCGTAATTTCGCTGGCACACTTCTCTCTTTTTTTTTTTTTTTTTTTCTTTCTTTCTTTTCAAAAACGGGCTTATGCATTAGCTGCCAACACAGGTCTCTAGTCTCATGGCGTAAATCAGATGACCAGAAATAAATAAATATAAAAGTAGTAACTCATCAAATGAAAGCGGCACGTATGCAAAGTCCACTGACACAAAGATATACCACTCAGTCTCATCAAAGCACACTATCAGGCCTATCTAAACTGTCACAATATACAGTATATGTACAATGTGTTTACAGTGTATAAAATTGTCATGGCTGTGAATTGGTGATGTTATGAACAACTGTGACAAAGTAAGTTTCTTATTGTCACTTAGGTAAATCTTTGTACTTATCTGAGAACCAGGTGTGGTTTATGTCTGTTACCTCGAGCAGACCAGCTGCACTGATTTCTGGTCACTAACCTTGACTGTGAACAAGCTATTTGTACCCTTGCATTGTGTCGCTCAGTTGCAGCTCGTGTAGTATTGATGGCGTAGTCATTAGCAGGGAGTGTTCTCTTATTTTCAGTCCTAAGTGTATGCTCATAAATAGACCTTGGAGAAACATCTCAAGTGTATGTATTGTGTCTGTCGGCAGGCTGAAGAACGAAAAGATTCTGCGCATCCACAAGAAGTGTCACCAAGGGGAGCTGTACTCGTGTCCGCATTGCGACAAGGTGTCCAGTACTCGCAACAACCTACGCATGCACATGAAGAGGCATAACGACGCTCGCCCTCACGCCTGTCCTCTGTGTGCGCGTGCCTTCAAGACGCCTCGCGACCTCAAAGTGAGTATCTACCACCACCCTCCATACCCTATTGATCGTGAAACAAACAATGACTCACTAGATTGATTTCGTTGAAACTTGGGTGAATGATCAATTAACCCCTTAACTGAGCATTAATTTTCCACAGGTTGCGTATATATATTTTTTTAACTTCAGATAATTTTTCATTACTAAGAAAATGTTCAAATATTGTCAGTGGTTCAGGATTATCCCCAAAGATATCATGAATCCCACTATTGCCGGTAAAATCGAATCTTTTGTGCCGTCCTGCAAACGTAACTCAGTCAGTCTGAACGTCTTCAATTTCTTCACATTCGCGTCTGTCACAGTGGAAATTAATCATTTGATTCGGAAGAATAATTGTCGCTTTTGACTTCACTTTCATCGCAAACAAAAGCATTCGCTCAACATCACTGCTAAATTACTTTGTTTGTTTACACTCGGGGGTTTTAGCGCGGAAGCCATATTGCTTCGACTGCTGATCACACGGAAATCATGTTTGCATGGCCACATGAATTCTGCACGGAATATGATATTCCATGCAAATAAAATGTAGTACTTTGTTGGAAAATAAGGCCAATAGATGTCAGAAGTATCTATAAACTTCTGACGCTTATGAGCGGTTGATGCTGGGAAGGGGTTAACAATTTGTTTCAATGGGGCAACAATCATCTCTTGACACTCTTGGGACTAAGCCCATATTTCATAGTGGTCCCCAGATAAGTTGAAAAAGTGGTATACTGGCTCCTCCTAGTCAATACTTATAAATTTATTTACAGTTCAAAGTTGTAAAAACATCAAATTAATAAACTTATACAGTTCAAAGTTATAAAAACATCAAATTAATAAACTTACAGGTATTGACTATGTGGAACCAATTTACATACTAGTTTTTTAACTTACATAACATAATTGTCATTACGTATCCAAAATGAAATTTATTTCATGTTTCAAAAAGATGCTTCTCCATACCTACCCAATGTATGTTAACTTGTGATACACTGTCTGAAAGGTGCATTCTTCATTTTATGTCCCACTTCTGCATTCAGATATTCTGAACACTGTGCAAGTATTGTAGTATTTTTTATCACTAGTAAATTGAACATATTGGTTGCTCTGTGAATGTTAAATACAGATTATGAAAGTGATGCAAGTTAAAAATGAATGCCATCCTTACTACTACAATCATAGATGGAACTATTTTACTACTCTGCTCAGTTCGTGAAAAATATAACAGAAACTGCTCTCAAGTACAATCTATACGGCTTTACTTATAAATTGACGTTTCGCAAAAGAAATGAGCATCCCCTTACCTCTGTTGCCAGCGGGCTGCTGCCGTGAGAACAGCTGATGCAATACGACCGCGGTGAACAGCCCTCGTAAAATGTAATACCGTACTCAGAATAGGTAATGAAACAGGATTGAAAACAAATTCACAAAAACTACACATACTAACGATATCCGACACTAAAAAGAGGATACATTATTAAGAACAAAAGAGAACGAGGAAATACTGAAACTGTTTTTCTGAATACCATTAATAAAAATATCTGAATAAATAAAATTACTCAAAAAATAAAATAATTGAAATAAATTAACTTTATAAAAATACAGTAGAAGTCCATTATAGCGAGAATTCACAACAGCGGAAAATTTACTCGCTATAACGGATTGTCGTTATATCCAATTTTTTTTTATAAAATTCGGAAAACCTCCCATACACATTAAAATCGGTATGAAACGGCAATCACTTTGTTCAAAACTTGCATTTCCGCGGATGATATCCACACTACGACTTGTTTGTTATTTTTCAAAATCCGATACTACTTGAAAGTGTGTTTATTTTCATTCTGAAAAAAAAAAATACAGTTTCGTATTTCTCCGAATCCACGACGAACCCCACTCTTTCCTTCAAAAGTTTTAATCATGCTAAAAAAGTGCGTTGTAACCTTTGTTGTACAGTACGCATTTTTGCACAATTTTTAGACGCCGAACATTGGCTTTCCTTACGCCGTATTTTTTGCGGCTGCACAATTATTCTTTATTTCCGCGGGTTTAATGATCATTAACTTAAAATTGGCATCATAATACCGAAGAGAACCCGTTGAAAATTTGCCGGCAGTACCTATTCCATGCTTCTCTACAATACGGCGATCCGTCAGGAAAATATTCTTGCCGTCTATAAAAACTTTTACGGTATTTTTACTCAGTGTCAGATATAACCGGCTACCGCTACACGCACGTCTCGCTTGCCGGGTTTGGCCAACTTCAGCGGATAGCTAGGCCTAATCGCGTACGTTGAAGGTCAACGAACGAGTTTATTGCGCCATGGCCTTTCCGCCCTTGTGTTTTTCGTGCACATACCTCACAATTTCATTTTCGACTTCTTTAAAGCGTCCTTGTTGCGGACCACTGAATGCCTTTTTTTGTATCTTTGTCTTCGCACTGACCCCAAATATTGACTTAGTTACGCCTACGCCATATTTTCTTGCGGCTGCACAATTATTCTTTATTTCCGAGTGTTTAATAACCATTACCGCTAACTTAAAATTGGCATAATATCGATGAGAACCTGTTCACAATTTGCCGGCAATACCTGTTCCACGTATCTTTACGATTATCCATCACGAAAATATTCTTGCTGTCTACAAAACTTAATTTTACTAGAGTCAGGTACAGTAGACGCATTGTAACTCTGCCACTGTGTAGCCGTGGCCTTTCTACGAATTGGAAGGCTCGCATGTTTTGGCCATTCTGCAGATTTCAGAAACGTTTTTGTAGAGGCTAATAGAATGTCATTCTCTCTTCACTATTTCCCAAGATCCAGAGACGTTAAACACAGACACTGTACAACCGGTTGTCACGGCTAGCGATGTATAATAAAGAAGCGGTCGCTTATTGTCAACGGATTTTGTATGTGCGTGCGGGGATGAAAAGAAGTAACGTGCATACCGCGAGGGTTGCCAGTGGTATTCATTACTGTTAGGCCGCGAATGCAAGACGACCCTTAATTTTTCGCATGGGATTCTGAGGAAGAAAACGTCATCTTGGATTCGGAGAAATGCGGTATCACTCCAGAGTTTTCTTCTTCAAATGGCGTCACCTAACCTAACTGTGTCATGAAAACATATTTGATATGCATGTAGAGCAATGAGCTATCCTCGCTAAATATTTGCATGTGAATAGCCTTTCCGAAATGTAACTAGACGCGAGAAAATATGAACTATCCTCTGAAATCAGTTATGTACTCTGCCATATCTTCAGGTGTAGGCCTACCACATTCTTACTTAATTTCAGTATATAACATTAAACTTAAGAAATAGTTTACTTCAGCCGTTATTTTTAACGAGTTAACAACTGCTATTGGCCACGTTATTTACGCATTTATTACGAAAACTAGTTATTCTATTTCATTCGAATTTTCTTTAGAGAATATCAGTCGTTGAGTCAAGACCAAGATATTGTAGTTGGTCTTGGTTGAGTATTACTGATCGACTACAACATCGCATTCGAATGTCGACGAGAGAGCTCGCAAATGCACATAATGAGAAAACCATACCGTACCATAGATGATCGATCGCATTTTGTGGCAAAAGTTTCGGTTTCCTTATTCAAACAGTGTCACTTATCCTAACTTAACCGTACTATACATATGATGAAAACATACTTCAAGCGCCACTAGAGAAATTATAAACTTCCTCGCTATAAATTTACATGATAATAAACTTTCCGTAATTTAACCAGACGCGAGAAAATATAAACTAACCTGTGAAATCAATTATGCACTCTGCCATATCTCGAGGTGTATCTCATTTTTACTTAATTGCAGTATTTAGCATTAAAATTAAGCAATCGTTTAGTCAGCCTTTATTTTTAATGAGTTAAGAACTGTTATTGGACATGTTATTTACGCATTTGTTAAGAAAATATGTTCTCTTCCATTTCAAATTTTCTTTACGGAAGAGTAGTCGACGGGTATTACTAATAGACTCTGACATCGCCTTCGAATGTCGACGAGAGAACTCGCTAGTGGACATAGCGAGGAAACGATGCGAAGATAATCGATTGC
The DNA here is from genome assembly GCF_040414725.1 of Anabrus simplex. Lineage (NCBI taxonomy): Eukaryota > Metazoa > Arthropoda > Insecta > Orthoptera > Tettigoniidae > Anabrus > Anabrus simplex. Next base: position 218,417,543 of record NC_090279.1, on the reverse strand, counting down.
ATGCATCATAATGGCTGGTGTACATAAATATCGATAACGGAAAAAATCGCGCGCGCTTAATCGCTTGTAATAACGGATGCGTCAGTGATAGGGCTCTCGCTGTAACCGAAGGATAATATACAGTTTAACATAGGAATTTTGAAGGGACATCAAAATATTGTCGGCATAACGGGGTTCTCGTTATAAGCAGTACTCGCTATAACGGACTTCTACTGTAATTAATCTAAATGTCTGTAGTGTGGGCATCAAAGTTCACTAGAATGGATCCCTCGAATTTTGATAGAGCATGATAATAATTCTTTCTCTTCCAGGGTGTGTACATAAAAGCTGCGTACTGGTACATCTGCTTCAGGCCTTACCTAACCTTCTTAAAATGACTAGATAGGTAGGAACTGCACCTAGGTTCATCAATAACTCCACTGATTCTAAAATAACTATATTCTCAATAAAATCTGTGCATGACCACCTCATCAACACACCAAAATATATATATAATACACACACAAAATATTGCTGGAAGACTCCATATTTACATCAACAACAATGAAATAAGTGGGAAAACAAAAGCGAGGACCAAGCCACCATTTGCAGTTTTTTGTTGAACAATGCACATATATGAAGATAAGTACCTTTCACTATCTCTGTGTATCAACACGACTTGTAGGTGCTCATAATTGGCACTTATTATATTACACACGTACTGTACCTCATAATACTGTGTTCAATGACTCTAACACTTGTTTTAAAGGTACATTCACTTGAGCAACACACTCTTGTCATTTCTGAACATAAATGATGGAAAGTTTTTACCAGCACATAATACCAAGCCACCACAAGTGATACAATACCCAGTGCCTAAGCATGCCACAGTTTGTAGGTCAGCCACGTTCCACAAACATAATAATACTATGCTCCACAAACGTTTCAAGTCCAGTCCAGTCTGGTGTGTTTAGAAGTTCATTCCCCTGTAGTGCCTGTCTCGCCGTTTGATCAGATGCATATATAGACCTCAGCTCTCACATGATACGTCGAGATTTATCCTGGCCAGCCAATCATGAGTAGGTTCTTTGTCAAGACCTCGCCCTGATCCCCTCCCGGATCCCATGACAATAACAGCATCAACAGACTCAGGAGTGTTTCACATGACTCATCGGAGATTTCTGACTACAAAATCAACGGACTCTGCTTAGTTCCAAATGACTCTTTCAAAGTTTCCAAGTTAAAATAGCAATGTTTTCTCAGCCGTTGCACAAAACAAATTACTCATACTACATATGGAGACCTTCCAGGTTAAAATATTAAGAATAAATACACAAATGAAACAACAACAACAACAATAATAATAATAATAATAATAATAATAATAATAATAATAATAATAATAATAATAAATCGAATACTGACAATAATATCTCTCACTTCTAAATACAGTGCGAGGGTGTGATATATGTACTATCACAATACCACATCACTCACTGCTAAAGGCTGGCACAGGAAGGAAGTTATGGCCTACAAAGGGAACACTCTAGTGATATCAGAGTCACTTTCTTGCCACTTGTCTTTCCCCAACTATACTGAGACTTGCTAAACACGCACAAACTGAATACACTAACCAATACACGGACGTAAATAAAACTACAGCTATTTTTATACACTGAACTATTAAACCTGTATTGTACTAACTTAGGCTATTCTAAACTGTAAACTACGCTATACTGTACTATACTAGAGAGATAAAGACTAATATGAAAACACTAATTACTGAAGAAAAATGCAAAAGATCACAAACTGTACTGAATACCATACACACTGAGCGAGTTACATTAACCACGTGGTGAATGTAAATATTAGAGTTGGCAATTAGGTTTCGAGATTGCACTCTGCCGATATAAGTTGATATAAATGGCAGCTTGGGATTGTTGGATATCTATGTTTCAGCACATAACCACCAGACAAAGCCAAAATCGGCCGAAATGTCAATTTAGAAGTAAAGGAGTGCGGAGTATAGTGACAGAATTTGTTACTGCATTGTACCACAAATAACATGTACCTATAACCATGCCTGTAAAAATTGTGGACAGGGATTTTAAATGATATCTTATACTTGGGGGCTTAGAAGTTAACGGCCTGGTCAATTTCGAAAGACCGGGCGAGTTGGCCGTGCGTGTAGAGGCGTGCGGCTGTGAGCTTGCATCCGGGAGATAGTAGGTTCGAATCCCACTATCGGCAGCCCTGAAAATGGTTTTCCGTGGTTTCCCATTTTCACACCAGGCAAATGCTGGGGCTGTACCTTAATTAAGGCCACGGCCGCTTTCTTCCAACTCCTCGGCCTTTCCTATCCCATTGTCGCCATAAGACCTATCTGTGTCGGTGCAACGTAAAGGCCCTAACAAAAAAAAAAAAAAAAAAAAATGAAAGAACGGAAGCTTGCAGAATGTGCTGGCATGGAAAAATGGAGGAGGTCCGATAGTTTGAAAAATGAAGCTATCGGAAAAATAAAAGAAAAGGGCCACGAAGGCATGAAAATAAGACACTCCCTAGGGTTTGAAGAGAACAAGAGGTGACCGAGGGAGGTTGGATAGGAAAGAGGAGCCTGGTACAAGTAAGTGGAAGCAATGCCAGAATCAGCTATGGGTGCCATAAAGTCAGTGGTATTGTTATAATTATTAGTTAAGGGGCTTGGAGCAGTTTTCACTGTACATAGTTCTAATTTATACTGACAACACCAACAGAATTTCGCGCTATACAAACACACATAGTTTATGAATATATTAAAATTTTATGGATTCAATATTTCCAAATCGTTTACAATGGAACCTAAAATATGTAGTATAAAATTTATATACCATATTTTCTTGCATAAACACCATTCTTTTTGACAAAAGATACAGGCCATAAATTTGGGTGCATAAATGATTCATGGAAAGATATACAAACAGTTTATTTCCATTTTAAAAAATAAATCAAATCTATATATATAAAACGCTAACGTGTATATTTCACAAAACTCAAGCTCTTCAACCAGAGGGAGTTAAAAGGTGTGGTTTATACCAAAATCTTCCAAATCGTTTCGATAGTACAGGAAAAATCTTGCATTTCTTGAAAAGTAAATGGAAATATATTTATTTTCAAGGTCAAATAATTAAATGATCATTCCAATAATTGGTGGAGAAGGCTTACCCTAACCCGCAATATATTCTGTACTTAGCTGGTTGCAATGCGACTAACACTTTAACTAATGATTACTACCTGTGAAGCCAGAGTATACAGTTGCTCTGATGATGGAAGAATACTATTATCCCCTAGATACTCTTTGTTCTCTGACCTTCTCCGGCTTCTGAATATACTCAACATTCCTAAAGATGCTGCTAGAAGAAAACACTCTACGTATGTACAGACGAGAAGGTATCAAGTTGACCAGCCTTCTATGTGACTAATTAATAAAACACAGGGACAAACACTTGAAAAAGTGGATGTCTACTTATCCGAACCAGTATGGCCAATTGTACGTTGCACTATCTTGGGCAAGATCGTTTGAAAATGTTAAGATCCAGATACGGCCGCACGGAGCGCGCAGCTGTGAGCTCGCATCTGGGAGATAGTGGGTTCAAATCCCACTGTTGGCATCCCTGAAGATGGTTTTCCGTAGTTTCCCATTTTTACACCAGGCATATGCTTGGTTCGTACCTTAATTAAGGCCACGGCCGCTTCCTTCCCATTCCTAGGCCTTCCCTGTCCCAACGTCGCCATAAGACGTATCTGTGTCGGTGTGACGTAAAGCAAGTAGCAACAAAAAAAAGATACGGCCGAATGATTGAAGCACAGAGAATATTGTATGGAAAGAAGTGTTATAAACTAAATTACAAATGAATCAATTATTATGTACTGTTATTAAATGTTCATAAAACTATTGAAAAGGGCAGGCAAGACAATATCACTGTGACAGGCATATATCTGGATCCAGAAAATCATCAGTCAAGTTTACATTTCGTATGAGACCAAACCAAGAACGATACCAACCATCTGAAAACATCACCACCACAATGAAAAAGAGGAGATTGGCGTTCTGCGGACATATTAAAAGGATGGGATCAGAGAGACTCGCCAACAGGAGAACAGGAAGACACAAGTCCCATGGGTAAAAGAAGTTCACCGAGATTCAGAAAAATGGAGGATCACGGCAGAAGATATAACAAACAGAAAAATCTTCAGGCAGAGAGTTGGAGAGGTGAAGGACCTAGCTGATGAGAAAATGAGGAACAATAGAGTATTCTCGGCAGGAGAACGAGCACAAGCAAGCGAACGGATGAAGGAATACTGGCAAAAGAGGGAGGAGAAAGAACTTGAGAAAGCAATGGAAGTTGCGTAATCGAAGACCATAGATGGCTGAAACAAAAAGAAAAAGAAGGAATGCTGCGGAGAAGTTCAGGTCCACTAGTATACAACCCACAAAGTTGGTTCAACTCATTTGCAGTTACAAACAATGAATTTCATACACAGTGTGTGAATATTGAAAAAGTGACCTACTACAAAATTCTTCTAGAATTAATATTAAAAAATTCATTAGCAGTTATCGTCATTTGGCATAAAATTATGGTATAAGTTTTCTTCTGAACAGTCAAAAGAGTACATTAGGCAACGTGGACACGTGGCTTTGAAGTATGGATACTGAAAGTATTCTTTCCATTACGAACTGATAATATCACCTGAAGTGAAATAAATATTAACTAACTCAAGATCCTATCACTAATGACATACCTATAGAAAGGAAAAGAAAAAAGTCTTACCTTTTTTTTTTTTTTTTAAGATACCGTCTGTCTTTGCCCTTGGTAAATAATTTTCTTTTCCATGTTGATGTTAACTTACTTCAAAACTACCTTTAAAATGTTCCACCAAGTCAGCACTTTAACGTTCTTTACGTTAAAAAAAAAAAAAAAAAAGTCAGCACTTGTTATTTACTGAACTAGTGTTGTTACACTAGAGGACCAGTTTCAACTTATCATGGAGTCATCTTCAGCTCAAATATTAAAATCAAGAACCATTATACATCTTGCTTGAAATAGCGGTAGCTTAGTTGATTCTTAAAGCCGCTCAATTTAACTTGGCTTACCGCCTATATTCCAATGAGGAACTATTTTTAACAAACATTAAATAATGAACAGCTATTCTCTTTTACAATGTAACAATACTGGATACTGTTACTAATTTTATTTACATGAGTATTTTTACGTGATAGAACGTCTTAAATTTTAATACTATAGGAATGTCAATACCCCAAATTTTATTAGGTGTATAAGCTGTTCAGACAGAAGTGTTTTAAAAGACATCTTTTGTTATTTAACACACAATTGTAACACAAAACATCACTAGGTAATAGATATCACAGAATTGTAAATATATCATTTTACCTTTATCGTAAATTTTATAAGAGGTATATTTGAGAGTTTTTATACATTCAAAATTTTGTATATATATCAACGTTATTATGAATTGCCAATATGTTAGAAAGTTTATTTGTGTAATGACATGTGTAATTTACTTGTGTCCTTGTGTATCTAACTTTAGGCTGATGATGGTATAGACATGCCGAAACCGGTCCCTAATATTTATGAATAAAATGTGACATTTCAGTGTATATCACATTTGAATTTGTATTGAACAGGTGGAAAATCATATACTTTCATCTCTTAATTGTAAATCTTTTTTCAATACGGACCAGTTATGAAGTTTTTAACATTAAATTAGGTCTGCGTGCCGTACTGTAACACAGGCTAGTCAAATTTTTAGCATTCACGTCTATGTAAAATCACACATCTCTCTCTGGCTAGTGTCTGACCGAGTGTCATAACTTGGTTGTTTTTCTCATAAGTTGATGCCATTCTTCTCCATGGTAAGTTAGTGATCTTTCTTATTTGATCAATGCATCTCTTGCGCCTCCCAGTTCCAGAAACCCAGGCTTTTTAAGACTATTTCATTTCATGTTGCACTTGATTTTTCTCAACTTATTCAAACACCATTACTATATTCTGAAGGAATGAAGATCGAAGAATGTCAAATTATGATAAGAAAAAATCTGTGCAGTAAGAATAAACGGAATTATAACAACAGAACATATGGAAAATAGTTGCTTCAATGTCTATCAAGATGGCGCAAGGAAATCCGGCCTCTATACCGTGTTCGTGTATTTTTAAAAAAAATAATTCTCTACCGAGCTCGATAGCTGCAGTTGCTTAAGTGCGGCCAGTGTCCAGCATTCGGGAGATAGTAGGTTCTAACCCCACTGTTGGTAGCCCTGAAGATGGTTTTCCGTGGTTTCCCATTTTCACACCAGGCGAATGCTGGGGCTGTACCTTAATTAAGGCCACGGCCGCTTCCTTCCCACTCCTAGCCCCTTCCTGTTCCATCATCGCCATAAGACCTATCTGTGTCGGTGCGACGTAAAGCAACTTTCAACAACAACAACAACAAAAAATTCTCTTAACTACGAGAGAAGATGACTCAAATCAGCAGGATCAATGAACATATGCATGGTAACCCAAATCCGAGCTCTGGTTGTACACGTGAAGTTACAACGCAGGAATCGTGTCTCTGACCTATCCTTGGGCACAGGACGCGCAGCTGTTTTATATGGCCCGAGCTCTGGGCCCTGTTTCATAAAACTAGCTAATAATATTAGACCTCATAAAAATAATTATTAGTTAACCAAATTCTGTTTCAACTCCTTCCCTAATTTTCAATCTCCAGCTTAAGTCGATTTTCCGAAAACAAAAAGTACGTGTTTGTTTATTTTTAAAATACTAATTTTCACGCCTGTAACATGTTAAGTTTGAGATATACTGTAGATATACTCATTTTAAAAACTGCCCCACTCCTTGGCTGAGTGGTCAGAGTTGAGGCTTTCGGTTCACAGGGTTCCAGGTTTGATTCTGGGCTGGGTTGGGGATTTTAATCGCATGTGATTAATTCATCTGGCTTGGGGACAGGTTATTTGTGTTTGTCCCAACACTCTCCTCTTCATATTCACTCAAAACACCACATTACCAACAACAACAGGAACATGCAATAGTAATTACATCCCTACACACATACACACACACACGCGCGAGAGAGAGCGGTTGGCGTCAGGAAGGGCATCCAGCCGTAAAACAGGGTCAAATTCACATGTGAAACACAGTTCAAAAAATATCTCCATAATGGTTAGTTTTAGGGCCTTAAAACACAGTTTTCGGGCCCATAGGGCTTAACAATTTTTGTTCTTTGCATCAAGGGGCTTAAATTGAGCTTTGTTTCGTCCTTGTACGACAAATTCGATATTTCGCCTATTTTAGCCTGGTATTTTTATATCTCCCCATGTTCCCCCCCGCCTCTAATTGTTTTGAAAAAGTGGTAGAAGAAGAAGATACTCGTTTTAAAAATTCACCACTTTTTTAAAATTATTTCACCCCCTTAAGTGGATTTTCCAAAAAAAAAAAAAGTGTGTTAATTTATTTTTAAGGGAGATTCCAAATACCAATTTTCATGTCTGTAACATGTTAGGTTTTTGTGATACATTGTAGATTATCTCGCTGCTATAAGAATACTGGAGCTGACGTTACCATGGTTACGGCAGTTCATTTCTTTATTCGATTCCTAGAGCAGTGGTTATGTAGTGGCAATATCTCCATAATGGTTAGTTTTAGGGCCTTAAAACACAGTTTTCGGGCCCATAGGGCTTAACAATTTTTGTTCTTTGCATCAAGGGGCTTAAATTGAGCTTTGTTTCGTCCTTGTACGACAAATTCGATATTTCGCCTATTTTAGCCTGGTATTTTTATATCTCCCCATGTTCCCCCCGCCTCTAATTGTTTTGAAAATAAAATGCAGCCCATGTCCCTCCGGGATAATGAATATTTACAGTAGTAAAATAATTTTAGAATTTGTCCAGTAGTTCCTGAGATTAGCCATCACATACTAACACACTTTACCTCTTTATATATTAGTACAGATAATTTGACTCATAAACTAATTACTAATATTATTAACTAATAACTATGAAACATAATACTAATATTATTAGTTAATATTATTGGTTTCTTACTAATAATATTAGTGAAAGATGTTTTATGAAACAGGGCCCTGGTCAGGCATTGGCTTCAGTGTGTTAAAATATATTTCATTTCTACATTTAATTTCTTAAAGTCCCAGTCCTCATGAAGCCTGGTGCCTAAATGTTTAACCCATTCCCATACAAAGACGGATCTCTCCGTCCAAGCTATGCCGTGTCTTCTCGTACTAAGACGGAGAGATCCGTCCTGGTACCCCGTGTGTTTATGAATGCTGTCTTGACTGCTGTCTTTTGTTTATCAATTTCATATTAGTATGAGATCTTCTCCATAGATAACAGAACGTTTAACATATACGATTTCCATGAAATACTTGCTGTGAAAATAATGCGAGCGAGTTGAATATCTCGTATCTAAGCATTCGTGGCTTTGACGCATGTGTATCAAGATGGCAGCTTCAAAGCAAAAAAGGAAGAAGAGATACTCAAATTTTTACAAGAAAGTGACAGAGAACTCGACATAAGTGAGGAAGATTGGGTTGGAAATGGCAGTAGTTTGTGTGACATTGATGACTTTGTCAGTCACAATGAACAAAATACTCTTTACCAGCAAGAATGCTATTGAATGTCAGGCTTGCTGGCAATGTATCACCAGCTGTTTCTGGTTGTAGTTCGGACGAAAATAAGTGGCATTGGGAGTGCGTAAGTAATTCTCCACAGAATAATATTTGGACTGTTATTGGCAAAATTCATGCTGTAATTCAGAGACAGTTAGGAGAAGCTCCTAGTGAATTAGAAGAAGTGAATGTATTCCTGACTGAATCAGTTGTAACCAGGGAAACCAATTCTTATGCTAATTTATTTTTGGAATCTGCTGCCAAGGATGCTGGACTATGAAGAGAAGCACTAGTTTCCTGTTACTGCTGATGAAGTGAAGGGACATCTTGCCCTTTGTATTTTGACATCTCAGAATAGGAAGCCTTCATTACAGGATAATTGGTCCAAACGCAGGGTAATAGAGACCCCAATATTTGGGGAAACTATGCCATTCAAGAGATACAAATCCATCAATAAATTCCTTCACTTCCTCACGGATTCTCCTAGTACAGTGGGTGATAAACTCAGGAAAGTTAGACCTGTAATGGAATTACTTTTAGAGAAGTTTCAGAGAGAGTACATGCCTGGTGAAAAAGTTTGCATGGATGAGAGTTTGATGAAGTTCAAAGACAGATTATCTTACATGCAATACAATCCATCAGAGAGAGCTAGATTTGGCAAAAAAATCTACAAGATTTGTTCATTAGATAATGGTTACTTATGGAGATTCAAGTTTTATACTGGGAAGGTTGGTGATGTTAATGTATCTGGATTTAAGTCCCATTTTATTGCAAGTGAGAAAGTAGTAATGGAAATGTGCAGAGAACTGCTAGGTACATGGATAGCTGGTATACTTCTCAACATCTGCTGGATAACAAGTTATGCAGTTGGAACAGCAAGGCCAAACAGGAATTTCATGCATAAGGAATTTGGTGACACAAAACTGAGAAGGGGCGAGCTTACATTTTTGTCCAGTAATGGGGTTTTAGCAGTGAAATTGGCAGACAAGAAAGCAGTTCATATGCTTTCTACACTTCATGACAGGCTAGATTTCGTTGAGGTGAAAATGGTAGAAAGAAGCTAAAAACCCAATCTTGTCACTGACTACAGTTGTGGAATGGGTGAGGTAGATTCTCACGATCAGCGGCTGGCATCATTCACGTTGATGAGGAAATACGTAAAAGGGTACAAGAAACTGTATTTTTATATGTTGGATATGGCCCTCAGTCTCTTTTTTCATTTATTCAGTATTTTATATATTTTTATGTTATTTATGTATTTCACTGGTTAAGTGTAAGACAGGGACATGTGTCCCTAACTTTGCCAGTTAAAATAAACCATATCTATCTATTGAATGCTAGTGTTATTCATCACCTTCTCAACGCTGGTAGGAAGCGAGACGGGTTTACAACCTTCAGAATCAACGTAGCTGAGCAGCTGTTGGCAAGTGTTGTGTTGCCCTGTTACACAACTAGAGGACGTCCAAGCTCAGGGGAAACACCACTAAGACTTCAGGGGAAGCAGTGGGGACATTTTCCATCCAAAATACCACCAACATCAAGGAAATGCAAAGTCTGCACTGCCCGTGGGTTGCGGAAGGCAGAAAAGCAGTGCTTTGGACCCTGTCTACATGTGGAGAACTGTTTTATGGTATTTCATGCAGCTAAGCACTTCTCAAAGTAAACCTGAGAACAGGGTACCCATTTTCTGTTGTTATTTTATTGTAAATATAAGTGTTTCAATTCACTGTATATAGCTGCTTGAGTTGCATTTTAAAAATGGTCTTCTATGTCACATATATATCCAACAAATGGTACCTGAATGGGTTAAATTTATTGGCACATTTGATATTGGTGCCATTAACTTTTCTGAAGAAGAAGAAGAAGAAGAAGAAGAAGAAGAAGAAGAAGAAGAAGAAGAAGAAGAAGAAGAAGAAGAAGAAGAAGAAGAAGAAGTAGTAGTAGTAGTAACAATAGCTATGTACAACATTGAATGACTTAACCAAGCAAAACGTATCTTCTAAAGAGCTATGTTAGATGAACTTGTGACTTCTGGCATTTCATGTTTTCGAGTGTATCTGTTAGGTTTTTGTTTTTTCTCTTTCTTTTCTTCATTTTGTCTTTAGCCTTAGTCATAGTTTCCTTCTATTGGGCACCTCTAAGCTTCCATTGTGGTGTTTCAAAGTTATGATATGTGTGCTGATCAGATGCAAAATTCTTGAACATGTTCTAAGCTATATTTGGAGGGATGGTTGCCTAGTTATAGCTTAAAACATCACAAACTATTTATTTGCATTGTCACTGTAAATGATCTCGCATATCCAGGGCCATCTTAACAGTATCAAATCCCCCAGAAAAGCCGTGCATTTGGCCCTGTCTACACAACCACTCATGGGAACAAAATATCTCTAACATGTAATAAATCACTACTTCTTCTAAGCCTTCACCGCACAAATATAGTTTCTGCTACACAAACAGCGGAGATTCTGCTTCCGATAATGAAAATGCGCACAGTCTGCATTGTTGTCCCCAGATGTTAATTGCATTAAGGTATTGGGCTTGCATAACATTGCAAGCCGTATGAAATGGGGAAATTGAATGTTGAGGTGGGCCATGGAATGAGTTAGCTGGAAAATTTATAATGTCCAATAATGGACCAACTATATTGATATTATAAATTTACTCATTTGGGACAAATATTTCAGGTTCCCTATAGGAATCAACATCTTTATCATCTGATGGCCAAGCAGGCATCACTTTTTGAAAATGAGACAAAGTCTCTCATAGTGCATTGGCACTGCCGGTGGCTCCAAGTAGCCTACGCAGTGGCTTCCGCGGTATGCACTATCCATGTATTTTGGTGGGTGTGCTATTTACCAACTGATGAGCCCAACTTAGCACACTGGGGTGAAACGCTGGCAACCAGGAATGAGTTAGCTGGAAAATGTATAATGTACAATAATGGACTAACTATATTGGTATTCGAAACCGACTTTCAACCTATTAGGTCGTGTTACGTACATTTAGTACGCGTTGAAGAGATGTTACATACAGAACAAAAATGGCCAACCAGACACCAGTGGGATCCGAACCCACAACCTCCCGATTTCGCGTCGGTTGCTCTACCAATTGAGCTATGGTGGCCTAGGCCATCTTTGTTCTGTTGGAAAGGATCTGAGCTACAGGTCTGGTACTACTACCATCACACTGTAGAGTGCGTGTAAGTTGCCCGTTGAGGGCCAAGTCAATGAATATTGAATATTCACGACCGCATTGTAATCGAAACCGACTTTCAACCTATTAGGTCGTGTTACATACATTTTGTACGCGTTGAAGAGATGCTACATACAGAACAAAAATGGCCAACCAGACACCAGTGGGATCCGAACCCACAACCTCCCGATTTCGCGTCGGTTGCTCTACCAATTGAGCTATGGTGGCCTAGGCCATCTTTGTTCTGTTGGAAAGGATCTGAGCTACAGGTCTGGTACTACTACCATCACACTGTAGAGTGCGTGTAAGTTGCCCGTTGAGGGCCAAGTCAATGAATATTGAATATTCACGACCGCATTGTAATCGAAACCGACTTTCAACCTATTAGGTCGTGTTACGTACATTTTGTACGCGTTGAAGAGATGTTACATACAGCACAAAAATGGCCAACCAGACACCAGTGGGAGGTTGTGGGTTCGACCTAATAGGTTGAAAGTCGGTTTCGATTACAATGCGGTCGTGAATATTTTATATTGGTATTATCTCATCAACCTTACAAAATACAAAAGCTTCTTCTACCATAAGAGATACAGTGTATGTTTGTTTATTTGTAGACCCACATGGTGCAGCACACGGGTCAGAAGCCTTACAGCTGCCCGTACTGCCCCAAGACGTTCGCCAGCCCCAGTAACTTCTACGCCCACCGTAAGATGAAGCACAAGATGGCGTCTTCCAGTCTGCAGTATTAACATATCCAACGCCAGTGTTTCTTACCAAAGAGTATTAATTGTGGTGAAAGTGCAATTTTAATTTATTGTGACTGTAGGTATGTTGTGTTAGTATTAAATCTCCACTGAGTTGTTCAGGGCCTGTCCATCCTCTTTTGGTGTTTTCCGATCACTTTGTGTCCTGTTGCAAATTTCTGGTGATGGAAATTCTTCTGGCTCGAGTTTTGAGAATCTTATAATACCTCTCATGTTGGTATGGAAGTTACATTTCTCTGTCAAAGCACAGTTTTAAATCACATGCAGAACGTCTTGCCTTTTGAGTGCTTTGTTAGTTTAAACATAAGTAGAACAAAACCCAGTTAAATAAAAATTGAGCATTATTTCTTTGAATTATGTTTTCTCATGTTTTTATATTTACTTTAAAACTGTATTTAACTGTAAAATCATAATTACTTATTCACAGAAAAGTAACAAAGAATAGAACATAGTTTATTCTACAAATGCAGCCTTGTAATATTACATTCAGTTTATGAACAGAAGGGTGCGGATCTTTCCCTTCCAGCATAAATAGAAGGTTCAGTCTCAAATGAGCCTCGTAGGTTGACTGGGGTAAATCAGACCTCCTACCGACTTGTACTTGCCTCCTAATTCGTCCAGTTGACCGAGTTGCCTAGGGAGCGGTGTTAAAGGAACAGGAAACTGGAAATCAAGTAGGGATGACATAAAACTGTTAGTGCTCAACTGTAGAAGTATTGTAAAGAAAGGAATAGAATTAAGTAATTTAATAGATATATACTTACCAGATATCGTAATAGGAGTTGAATCATGATATAATGGATGCACAAATCTTCTCACGGAAGTGGAGGGTGTATCGTAGAGATAGGATAGGAATGGTAGGAGGGGGAGTATTCATTCTCGTGAAAGAAGAATTTGTAAGCTACGAAAAAGTTAAAGATGACAAGCACGAAATTCTAGGGGTAAGGCTCATTTCTCAAGATAATAGGCAACTTGATGTCTTTGGAGTGTACAGACCAGGAAAGGGTAGCGCAGATGCTGATTCAGAATTATTTGATAAGATAATCAGCTATGTGGGAAACGATAAGGAAAGGAACGTGATTGTAGCGGGTGATCTCAATTTACCAAATGTCAATTTGGAAGGTAATGCGAACGACAGGAAGCATGACCAACAGATGGCAAATAAGTTAATATGGGAAGGGCACCTGATTCAGAAAGTGATGGAACCAACTAGAGGGAACAATATTCTGGATGTGGTGCTGGTAAAACAAGATGGCTCTATAGAGAAACCAAAGTAATAGATGGTATTAGTGATCACGGAGCGGTTTTTGTCGTAGTTCAAAATAAATGTGAAAGAAAGGAAGAGATTAAAATTAGGACTGTTAGGCAGTACCATATGGCTGATAAAACAGGCATGAGGGAGTTTTTAATAAGCAACTATGATCGGTGGAAAACGGTAAATAAAAATGTAAACAGACTCTGGGATGGGTTTAAAGCAATTGTTGATGAATGTGAAAATAGGTTTGTACCTTTAAAGGTGTTAAGGAATGGTAAAGACCCACTATATTATAACAGGGAAGTAAAGAGACTAAGAAGGAGGTGCAGATTGGAAAGAAATAGAGTTAGAAATGGCTGTGGAAGTAAGGAGAAATTGAAGGAACTTACTAGGAAATTGAATCTAGCAGAGAAATCAGCTAAGGATAACATGATGGCAAGCATAATTGGTGGCCATACTAATTTTAGTGAAAAATGGAAGAGTATGTATAGGTACTTTAAGGCAGAAACAGGTTCCAAGAAGGACATTCCAGGAATCATTAATGAACAAAGAGAGTGTGTATGCGAGGATCTTCAAAAGGCAGAAGTATTCAGTCAGCAGTATGTAAAAATTTTTGGTTACAAGGATAATGTCCAGATAGAGGAGGTACTAATACTAAAGAAGTATTAAAATTTACCTATGACAGCAATGACATTTACAGTAAGATACAAAAGTTGAAAACTAGAAAAGCAGCTGGAATTGATAAGGTTTCGGGGGATATACTAAAGACAATGGGTTGGGATATAGTACCATATCTGAAGTACTTGTTTGATTATTGTTTGCATGAAGGAACTTTACCAAATGAATGGGGAGTTGCTATAGTAGCCCCTGTATATAAAGGAAAGGGTGATAGACATAAAGCTGAAAATTACAGGCCATAAGTTTGACATGCATTGTATGTAAGCTTTGGGAAAGCATTCTTTCTGATTATATAAGACATGTTTGCAAAATTAATAACTGGTTTGATAGAAGGCAGTTTGGGTTTAGGAAAGGTTATTCCACTGAAGCCCAACTTGTAGGATTCCAGCAAGATATAGCAGATATCCTGGATTCAGGAGGTCAATTGGACTGCATCGCGATTGATCTGTCTAAGGCATTTGATAGGGTAGATCATGGGAGACTACTGGCAAAAATGAGTGCAATTGGACTTGACAAAAGAGTGACTGAATGGGTGGCTCTGTTTCTAGAAAACAGAACTCAGAGAATTAGAGTAGGTGAAGCTTTATCTGACCCTGTAATAATCAAGAGGGGAATTCCTCAAGGCAGTATTATTGGACCTTTATGTTTTCTTATATATATCAATGATATGTGTAAAGCAGTGGAATCAGAGATAAGGCTTTTCACAGATGATGTTATTCTGTACAGAGTAATAAATAAGTTACAAGATTGTGAGCAACTGCAAAATGACCTCGATAATGTTGTGAGATGGACGGTAGGCAATGGTATGATGATAAACAGGGATAAATGTCAGGCTGTTAGTTTCACAAATAGGAAAAGTCCTCTCAGTTTTAATTACTGCGTTGATGGGGTGAAAGTTCCCTTTGGGGATCATTGTAAATACCTAGGTATTAATATAAGGAAAGATCTTCATTGGGGTAATCACATAAATATGATTGTAAATAAAGGGTACAGATCTCTGCACATGGTTATGAGAGTATTTAGGCGTTGTAGTAAGGATGTAAAGGAGAGAGCTTATTTGTCTCTGGTGAGACCCCAACTAGAGTATGGTTCCAGTGTATGGGACCCTTACCAGGATTACTTGATTCAGGAACTGGAAAAAATCCAAAGAAAAGCAGCTCGATTTGTTCCGGGCGATTTCCGACAAAAGTGTAGCGTTACAAAAATGTTGCAAAGTTTGGGCTGAGAAGTCTTGGGAGAAAGAAGAAGAGCTGCTCGACTAAGTGGTATGTTCCGAGCTGTCAGTGGAGAGATGGCGTGGGAGGACATCAGTAGCTGAATAAGTTTGGATGGTGTCTTTAAAAGTAGGAAAGATCACAATATGAAGATAAAGTTGGAATTCAAGAGGACAAATTGGGGCAAATATTCGTTTATAGGAAGGGGAGTTAGGGATTGGAATACCTTACCAAGGGAGATGTTCAATAAATTTCCAATTTCTTTGCAATCATTTAAGAAAAGGCTAGGAAAACAACAGTAGGAAATCTGCCACCTGGGCGACTGCCCTAAATGCAGATCAGTAGTGATTGATTGATTGGAACAGAAGAGCGCTTTAAGAGAGTCTACGACATGTCTCGTTTTCAAGTCATGGGGAAGTTTCGAGACGTATACTCTCGTTTCCCATCAACACAAATTAGATGTACCAACCCTCCTAATCCTACTCCAATGGTATTAGTTTTCTGTAACCTGTATTTCTGTTTCTATAACCAAAACCTTTATTCTTTTGAAAGATTGGAACTCTTTCAGTCAGAAGAATGACATCTCATGGTGTAGATTGATGTTTTCACAGCCCATATTAATAGACATATTTCTTTAGTTTATCGCTAGTGGTTTAACATCATACTGACACGTCCACAATGTAAGGATGGTATAATGCCCAGTTTACTTTTTTCAGAAAAAGAGAAAGATCATATCAAATGTAGCAGTTCAGTTTATCAACAATAATATGTTTTGTTTTCCCCAATCGTCGTCGTGGTCCAAGAATACTTTTTCTCCTGCAATTTTTCCTAAAGTCTGTTGGTTCTGTGGAGATGTCGCTGATGACTGATGAAGCCAATCTTCGCATGAAACATGTGGTCACACAAGTCACGTCTAAAGTTGGGTGGAGGACGCGGTTTGAACTGACATAGTTTCTGCTTTTCATGGGTTTCAATTTCTTGTCTGTGACATGCATGCTCAAACAGTGAGACACCTTCTGCAGTAGCTTTGTGCCAAAGAACTCGGTTTTCCTCCAGTTGTTGCCCAGGTCTTAGCATTTATGTTGGTGCTATTCATAGTCTTCTTAAGTTGGTCTTTATAACGTTTGAAAGGAGCACCTTGAGGCCTTTTGCCATGACCAGTCTCACGGTTTTTGTTTAGGTAGTCTGCTATCATTCATACGCTGGATGTGACCAACCCATCTAATTACAATAAATAAACTTGATATTTCTACCTATTCAATACAATTTTAATGATGTTATTCAATTACAACATATTAAATTTCACAGGACTAGTTTCGACGCGGACTTGCGTCCGCGTCATCTTCAGCTTTTTCGGAAAATAGGCAACCTTAAAATTCATGACATGTCTTAAAATGTTTGGCATAAAATCCAGTTAAATCTATAATTAAAACCTTAACTCATTAAAAACTATTATGACAAGTAAAAACTTGCAAGTCAGTCGTATGATAAAAGTTCATTGGTTAAATGATATTCTTATGATCAAGCTGTTGTGGAGTCCTTAAATTTGTTGAACGATAGATAAAATATTGTGTTCCATTTCACTACAACTTGTATACTGCTGAACCATCTCGAAAAACGTGAAGGTTGGTCATATGGAATTTTCTGCATAAAATCTTCTATGTCTTAGGCCTATGAGATGGAAACATTAAAGTAGTTTGTTGTGATGTTTGTGAAACCAATGTTTCCTGGTTCAATGCGGAACCTGTAAATATATTAAAACGCGGTTAACGATCCAGTGTTGAATGTGTTGTGGCTCTAATCAGCAAAATGATAAAGTGATTGTATGTAGGACTCACCTCAAGATGCCGTGAGACAATGCTATTACTAGCCGCGCTCAATGAACAATGAAGGCTCTGAGCAGGTTTGCATGATCGGACGTAGCTAAAGAGGGGAAGTAGGGGTGGGTTGAGACGATGTAAGTGGGCCGCGCGTGTGGAGGGAGTCTGGTGGGCGTGGACTGCGGAACGAATATCGGGAAAACTTATTGTGAATTATACGTAAAATTAAATTCTTGTTTGAGATTTGAACATTTTTTAAAAATGCTATCAGGAAATCGAAGATAACTTTTGGAGTTTCAGATATATCATTGAGATTGAGGTTAGCGTTAAAATATTGGTCTATATGAATGTAACATAATTCAGTAGCGTCCAGCAATGGTCCCTTGCTCAAAATCTCTAATATTTTAATGTCTTGTTCCAAGTTTGTAAAATTATGTCTTAGCTTATGGATATGTTGTCCCACAGCGGAGAATCTATAATATTTTACTGCATTAACGTGTTCGGCATACCTCATCTTAAAGTTGCGCCCAGTTTGCCCTAGGTAGGCGCTGCCACAGTCATTGCATTGGAACCTATACACACCTGACCTAAGATAAGGGTTAGATTTATTTACAGTAGCTGCATTGTGTAAAACTTCGGTACTCTTGTTATCTGTGCGAAAAGATATCTTTACATTATTCTTTTTGAATATATTGGTGACTCTGTGAATGTTGTTATTAAATGTGAAAGTTGAATAGGAATTATGACTTTGTTTATCTTTGGTAAGCGTGGTTTGCGGACGATGTTTAATCTTATTGATTATACTTTCGATGAAGGAGGCCTTGTAGCCATTGGCATAGGATATATTGCGGATAGTATTCAGCTCCTTGTTTAAATTAGCTTTAGTCATAGGGATTCTAAAAGCCCGGTCTACGAGGCTGAAATACATAGCTCTTTTGTGAGCTTGTGGTTGTGTTGAATCTTGTCTTATAGTGACGCTAGTTTGTGTTGGTTTCCTGTAGATGTTGAAGGAAAAAGTAGGAGGCTGTCTCTTAATAGTTAAATCTAAAAAGTTAATTGATCCCTTCAGATTACAAGGTAAACTTGATGTGCGGATCTATGTCATTGAGTTTACTTAAGGTGGTCTTTGCATCTGTTATCCGCTCATCTAGAACTACGAATACATCATCAACGTACCTAGACCAATGGTGTATGTTACTGAACGTGTTTCCGTTATCTATCGCGGAATCCTCTAAAAAATCCAAATAAATTTCTGCTAAAATCCCCGAGGCCGGTGACCCCATTGATAGCCCATTTTGTTTATAAATTATACTATCAAAAATGAATTTATTAAGGTTGTTAATAGACAATAATTACTTATAATTACTGCCATCCACAGTTACAGAGGATGTTGTGGCACAAGTTGAAGGAATTGTTCGGCAGCGGTTGAGCTTCGATTTAAAATTAGGCTGAAGTGTTCTTTCCAGCGTCTTATATATTTATT
Organism: Anabrus simplex; assembly: GCF_040414725.1. Lineage (NCBI taxonomy): Eukaryota > Metazoa > Arthropoda > Insecta > Orthoptera > Tettigoniidae > Anabrus > Anabrus simplex. Next base: position 218,398,479 of record NC_090279.1, on the reverse strand, counting down.
GAACGGATCAACAAATTCCCGCAGTTACGGGTTGCCACACTGGACAGAGTGAAGCTTATCAGGATACAGAATGTTTTATCATATAGAAATATAGTAGTAATGTGGATTTTTTAAATTATGGAGGTCCGAGCAAATGAGATTTCAGGAAGTGTACAGATGCACGTATATTGGTGGTAACTATTCTTGCAATGCTGTTCATAGGCAGTAGCGGCGATTGGGGATTAGAAGTGGGGTGGCAAAAATATGTACAGGCAACAAAAAGTACCCGGATATAGCGGGGGCAGGGGGTGGTATATCAAAACTGAACAAAACAAAAAGCTACAAAGTTTTTTATGCTCTCTGAGCAAATTTCGACAGAGAGGTAAAGGTAGACAGGGGACAGGAATCTGCGCGCAGATGGCCTTCACTTAAACCGCAGTGGTACATGTAAGTTAGGAAACTTGTTTAAAACGGTTATAGGCAGGTACATTCAGGGAAACGGGGTGGCCTAGGAAGTGGTGTTAAGCGAACAGGGAACTGGAAATCATGTAGGGATGACATAAAAATGTTAGTGCTCAATTGTAGAAGCATTGTAAACAAAGGAATCAAATTAAGTAATTTAATAGATATATACTTACCAGATATTGTAATAGGAGTTGAATCATGGCTGAGAAATGATATAATGGATGCAGATATATTCTCATGGAACTGGAGTGTGTATCGTAGAGATAGGATAGGAATGGTAGGAGGGAGAGTATTCATTCTGGTGAAAGAAGAATTTGTAAGCTACGAAAAAGTTAAGGATGATAAACATGAAATTCTGGGTGTAAGGCTCTTCTCTAAAGATAATAGGCAACTTGACGTCCTTGGAGTGTACAGACTGGGAAAGGGTAGCGCTGATATTGATTCAGAATTATTTGATAAGATAATCAGCTATGTTGGAAATGATATGGAAAGGAATGTGATAGTAGCAGGTGATCTCAATTTACCAAATGTCAATTGGGAAGGTAATGCAAACAACGGAAAGCATGACCAACAGATGGCAAATAAGTTAATATGGGAAGGGCACCTGATTCAGAAAGTGATGGAACCAACTAGAGGGAAGAATATTTTGGATGTGGTGCTGATAAAACCAGATGAGCTCTATAGAGAAACCGAAGTATTAGATGGTATTAGTGATCACGAAGCTGTTTTTGTTGTAGTTAAAAATAAATGTGAAAGAAAGGAAGGTATTAAAATTAGGACTATTAGGCAGTACCATATGGCTGATAAAACAGGCATGAGGGAGTTTTTAATAAGCAACTATGATCGGTGGAAAACGGTAAATAAAAATGTAAACAGACTCTGGGATTGGTTTAAAGCAATTGTTGAGGAATGTGAAAATAGGTTTGTTCCTTTAATGGTGGTAAGGAATGGTAAGGATCCACTATATTATAACAGAGAAGTAAAGAGACTAAGAAGGAGGTGCAGACTGGAAAGAAATAGAGTTAGAAATGGTTATGGAAGTAAGGAGAAATTGAAGGAACTTACTAAGAAATTGAATCTAGCAAAGAAGTCAGCTAAGGATAACATGATGGCAAGCATAATTGGTGGTCATGCAAATTTTAGTGAAAAATGGAAGAGTATGTATAGGTATTTTAAGGCAGAAACAGGTTCAAAGAAGGACATTCCAGGAATCATTAATGAACAAGGGGAGTGTATATGTGAGGATCTTCAAAAGGCAGAAGTATTCAGTCAGCAGTATGTAAAGATTGTTGGTTACAAGGATAATGTCCAGATAGGGGATGTGAGTAACACTAAATTATTAAAATTTACCTATGATAACAATGACATTTACAGTAAGATACAAAAGTTGAAAACTAGAAAAGCAGCTGGAATTGATAAGATTTCTGGGGATATACTAAAGGCCATGGGTTGGGATACAGTACCATATCTGAAATACTTATTTGATTATTGTTTGGGTGAAAGAGCTATACCAAATGAATGGAGAGTTGCTATAGTAGCCCTTGTGTATAAAGGAAAGGGTGATAGACTTAAAGCTGAAAATTACAGGCCAGTCAGTTTGACATGCATTGTATGTAAGCTATGGGAAAGCATTCTTTCTGATTATAGTAGACATGTTTGCAAAATTAATAACTGGTTTGACAGAAGGCAGTTTGTGTTTAGGGAAGGTTATTCGACTGAAGCTCAGCTTGTAGGATTTCAGCAAGATATAGCAGATATCCTGGATTCAGGAGGCCAAATGGACTGCATCGCGATTGACCTGTCTAAAGCATTTGATAGGGTAGATCCTGGAAGACTACTGGCAAAAATGAGTGCAATTGGACTAAAAAAATGTGACTGAATGGGCGGCTATATTTCTAGGAAATAGAACTCAGAGAATTATAGTAGGTGAAGCTTTATCTGACGCTGTAATAATTAAGAGGGGAATTCCTCAAGGCAGTTTTATTGGTATTTGGAATCAGAGATAACGCTGTTTGCAGATGATGTTATTCTGTACAGAGTAATAAATAAGTTACAAGATCGTGAGCGGCTGCAGGGTGACCTCGATAGTGTTGTGAGATGGACGGCGGACAATGGTATGATGATAAATGGGGTTAAAAGTCAGGTTGTGAGTTTCACAAATAGGAAAAGTCCTCTGAGTTTTAATTACTGCGTTGATGGGGTGAAAGTTCCTTTTGGGGATCATTGTAATTACCTAGGTGTTAATATAAGAAAAGACCTTCATTGGGCTAATCACATAAATATAATTGTTAATAAATGGTACAGATCTCTGCACATGGTTATGAGGGTATTCAGGGGTTGTAGTAAGGATGTAAAGGAGAGGGCATATAAGTCTCTGGTAAGACCCCAACTAGAGTATGGTTCGAGTGTCTGGGACCCTCACCAGGATTATTTGATTCAAGAACTGGAAAAAATCCAAAGAAAAGCAGCTCGATTTGTTCTGGGTGATTTCCGACTTTTAGCGTTCCAAAAAAGGTTGCAAAGTTTGGGCTGGGAAAATTTGGGAGAAAGGAGACGGGCTTCTGTATTAAATAGTATGTTACGAGCTGTCAGAGGAGAGATGGCGTGGGAAGACATCAGTAGACGAATAAGTTTGAGTGGTGTCTTTAAAAGTAGGAAAGATCACAATATGAAGATAAAGTTGGAATTCAAGAGGACAAATTGGGGCAAATATTCATTTATAGGAAGGGGAGTTAGGGATTGGAATAACTTACCAAGGGAAATGTTCAATAATTTTCCAATTTCTTTGTGATCATTTAAGAAAAGGCTAGGAAAACAACAGATAGGGAATCTGCCACCTGGGCGACTGCCCTAAATGCAGATCAGTAGTGATTGATCTACCAATTTAAGTCGGTAATAATTTTTTGAGTTTTTGATTCAATTCTGTATGATAAAACTTTCACCAGAGGAACAATAGTACATACAAATTGCAATTAAATAAAAGTACTGGTGATTATACAATTAAAAATCTTTTAGCATTTGATTTCACACTGAGAAACTAACAGACTGAAGAGAGTGACGGTGCGCACGGTAAGTGTTCCTCACAGCACGTGCAATGTGTCCACCACTTGCTGTGGCGCTATACAAATTGGTTAGCCGCGATGAACGACATTTTGTGCGTATTTCCTCTAATAATTTTGTTAATAGTTAAAGAAAATAAAGGAAATAATTAGCTGATAAGACAACAAGGCTTGCACAAATTGCTTGTTTTAATAATTCATGTAATTTCTTGATTCAGATGCATAAAATGGAATAAAAATGTAATGTTTTCTCAAAGTCACTACTGTTCATAGGCAGGTCAAACTTCTGCCAGAATTCTATGAATTCTTGACTGTAAGGATAGTGTTATAGTCCATGGCTTTCAGCGCACCTGAGGGCCCGTTCCACAACAGTGTTTAACCTTTATTCTCCGAAGCAACATTCAGCTGGACTTCCGTTCTCCTTCCAAATTAGAACTGTGGCACTGCATGCTCACTTGACTGGAATCCCTCTTCAGTGATCTTGTTAAAGAAACCCGTGCATTCAGGAAATGGTGTGTTCGAATCCCACCATCAGCAGCCCTGAAGATGGTTTTATGTGGTTTCCCATTTTCATACCAGGCAAATGCTGGGGCTGTACCTTAATTAAGGCCACAGCCGCTTCCTTCCCACGCCTAGCCCTGTACCATCCTTACATTGCCGAAATCCTTTGAATGTATTATTGGAACATTAAACCACTACCAAAAAAATATATAAATAAATAAGTTACCTCTTAAATGATTTATCTAATTGCCAGTACAGATTACATGGTCTCAAAGGACTATCCTTGCTACTTGTACTGTGATTTATTCAAATCTGATAAAAGATAATCTCCAAATATCTATATATATAAAATAACTTGTCCTGACTGACTGACTGACTGACTGACTGATTCATCATCGCAGAGCCAAAACTACTGGACGTAAAGAAATGAAATTTTGGGGATATATTCATATTAAGATGTAGGTGCTCGCTAAGGGAGGATTTTTGGATATTCCTTCGCTAAGGGGGTGAAAAGGGGGGGGGGGGGGGTGAAATTTTAAAATGAGTGTATCTATATCTCAAAACTTTAAAAGTTTACAGATGTAAAAATTGGTATTTAGAATCTTCTTTAAAAATAAGGAAACACGTATTTTTTTGTTTTCAGAAAATCCCAATAGGAGGGGTGAAAAAGGATGAAAAATGGGGGGGAAAATGGGTTGAATGCCTTTAATCAGGATACCAGTACTTATATCTCAGAAACTGAAAATATTACAGACCTGAAAATTGGTACTTTTAATCTCTTTTAAAAATAAAGAAACACGTATTTTTTGTTTTTGGAAAATCCAATTAATACGAGGGTGAAAAGGGGGTGAATTTTTACAATGAGTGTATCTATATCTCAAAACTTTAAAAGTTTGCAGATGTAAAAATTGGCATTTAGAATCTTCATTAAAAATAAAGAAACACATATTTTTTTTTGTTTTCGGAAAATCGCAATAGGAGGGGTGAAAAGGGGTGAAGAAAGGGTTGAATGCCTTTAATGAGGCTACTTATATTTCAGAAACTGAAGATATTACAGACCTGAAAATTGGTGTTTGGGATCTCCTTTAAAAATAAAGAAACACATATTTTTGTTTCTGGAAAATCCAATTAAGGGGGGTGAAAAGGGGGTAATATTTTAAAATGAGTGGATCTATATCTCAAAACTTTTAAAGGTTATAGATGTGAAAATTGGTGTTTAGAATCTCCTTTAAAAATAAAGAAAGACGTATTTTGTTGTTTTTGGAAACTCCAATTAATGGGGGGGTGAAAAGGGGGGTTAATTTTTTTAATGAGTGTGTCTACATCTTAAAACTTTAAAATTTACAGATGTAAAAATTGGTAGTTAGAATCTCCTCTAAAAATAAAGGAACACATATTTTTTGTTTCTCGTAAATCCCAATAGGAGGGGTGTAAAAGGGTGAAAAATGGGCTGAATGCCTTTAATGAGGATACATATATCTCAGAAACGGAAGATATTACTGAACTGAAAATTTGTATATGGGGTCTTCTTTAAAAATAAAGAAACACATATTTTTTAGTTTTTGGAAAATCCAATTAATGGCGGTTAAACAGGCGTGACAAATTGGGGTGAATTTTTTGAAAGACTATATCTCCAGAATATCTTGGAAACGTTACAGACGTAAAAAGTGGGTGTTTGGAATCTCCTGTACATGTAAAGAAACATAGGTGATTTGTTTTTGGAAACTCCATTTAAGGGGAACTCAAAAGGGGTGAAATTTTAAAATGAGAATTTTTACAGTATGTCTAAAAAACTTAACATGTTACAGAAGTGAAAAATGGTATTTTTTATCTCTATTAAACGTGTATTTTTAGTTTTCGGAAATACCACTTGGGTGGAAGTGGGGGTAAAGGTTTCTAAAAATGGTGTTGAATTCTTTTAATTAGGCTACTGATATCTCAAAAATGAAGATGTTACAGACGTGAAATTTGATATTTGCAATCTGCTTTAAAAAGAAACACGTATTCTTGGAAAATCCAATGAAGTTGGGGGGGGGGGGGGGAGTGAAAGAATTGAAAATTAATTGACTTAATTGTATGAGAATACATAATCTAATAAAAACTAAAGTTGTTACAGATGTGAAAATTCGTATTTGGATCTCCTTTAAAAGCAAAGAAAGATGCGTTTTGGGGGGGAAACCATCTTGGGGGGGCGGGAGTGTAAAGGAGTTGAATTCCTTTCATGAGGACACATAAATCAAAAACTGAAGAAGTTAGAGTCGTGATAATTGGTATTTAGAAGATCCTTTACTATTACAGAAACAAGTATTTTTTGTGGGAAAATTCACTTGGGGGGGGGGGGGGGGAGTAGTGTGAATTGAAGTGAAAAAAGTAAATTATTTTTATAGGGATACTTATATCTCAAAACTGAAGGTAATAGACGTGAACATTGGTGTTTGGAATCTCCTTTAAACATAAAGAAACACGCCTTCTTTTAATTTGGGGGGGGTGGGGTGGCGGTAAATAAACTTAACGGCGGTGGGGTGTAAAAGGAGGTGAGACCAATTGATTTTACTGTTCTTAATGTACTTATAAGGATCCTCCGTTGCTCAGGCGGCAGCGCGCCGGCCTCTCACAGCTGGGTTTCGTGGTTCAAATCCCGGTCACTCCATGTGACATTCGTGCTGGACAAAACGGAGGCGGGACAGGTTTTTCTCCGGAAACTCCGGTTTTCCCTGTCATCATTCATCCCAGCAACATATAATAGTAATAGTAATAATAATAATAATGTTCCGGACTGTTGTCAAATGTGCGGACCGCGCTGGAAACGGCTCCTGGACGGGTAATGACTAAGAATGCAGTCCGGCCGCGGGTTCAGTGCCGCCAAGGCACCCAATATGACACCACGCCGGATCTCCTGGAGGATTTTATCCATATTAAAAATTATTATAGGAAAAGATGGCAAAGATTTACGGACCCAGCTGACCGGGAGGAATACCTGAGCCTAGCCCGGGTAGTACGAAATCGATTGCTGGAAAGGAAGATTGAAAAATGGGAGGAAACGTGCCGTATTCTAATAGAAAACGAGTCAGATCGGGAATTTTGGTGGATTCTCGCTGAAAACGAGTCAGATCATGAATTTCTGCGGATTATATATCTAAAACAATAAGCATTCAATTATAAATTTCAGCAAAATACAGTAGCGAAGCACGGGTATCTTGCTAGTTCATTCATATGACCTGAAGTGTTTGGTATATAATGCATCACCTATTATGATGATCAGACATCACTGCTTCAGTGTTATCTGGAAACCTATACCTTCAGCTGCTTCCTGGAGGCAGGACTACATCATCTGCTAAAGCAACGCAGTCCAGTGCCCTGCCTTGGGTAATCTGTTTCTCCACACATGGATGACCTTTTCAAGAACACACTCACATTTCACTCACATGGCAGTTTACTGATGAGGAGATGGACTGTTTCTTCTATTGCTGTGGTAGGAAGGTTCTTGCTAAGAATGACACCTGTCTGCGTTTGTATATGGGCAATGTCCAGATCCTGCGGCAGAGGTGACCAAAGGCGTCCCTGTTGGACAGTGTCGCCTGAAGGGACCATCACATCTAGCAAGGTGTTGGTAATGTAGCACAAAACCTGCTTCTTCAAGTCAAACCAGAAATGTTCAGTTGGGTTTGTAGCCAGTTTATATGAGAATTAGAGTTGAAGTAACTTCACAGACATTTTTCTCAATCCTTCATATTCCTGGTAGATGGCATGGTTTATTGTCCTGTTGTTGTTATTATTATTATTATTATTATTATTATTATTATTATTATTATTATTATTATTATAATTTAATATTGTGTTCATGATATTGTTACTGTGGTTTAAGTTGCTCAAGTTTTTCTACATTTTATTTCCTTTGTGTAGGGCATCGCAGCCCTGAAGATGGTTTTCCGTGGTTTCCCATTTTCACACCAGGCGAATGCTGGGGCTGTACCTTAATTAAGGCCACGGCTGCTTCCTTCCAACTCCTAGGCCTTTCCTATCCCATCGTCGCCATAAGACCTATCTGTGTCGGTGCGACGTAAAGCAAAAAAAAAAAAAAAAATGTGTAGGGCATCATTCTCCATTCATTGAATGTAGAAATACAGGGCTGAACGCCAGTGGAGATATTAATACTCGTATTGTGATACTAGTTTGTAGCTGACTATTTTTGATAGCAGTTTTGTTATTCTTCCATGTACTGCATTGAAAGGCCCTGTAATAATTTATTTTATCCCATTTGTATACAGAAATGTGTGTGAGAGAGAGTGTGTGAGCATGCACACGTGACGATAATGATGTGGCAAATTAATAAGTTTTCATAAAGAATTTGTACAAAAATGTGTTTGTGTAATCTCATGTATGGTACCATCAGCTGACTAAAGTGACCCACTTCAAATGTAAAAAACAAGAGGCAGGAACAGTAGAAATGAGGGAAAATATTAGTCAAATTACTGCAACTTAATTAGAATAATTACCTGTAATTCTTTCTCGTTCTTGTTTCCACAATAATTCATATATTAAGACATATACAGAAAGATAGTAACACAAAATAAGGTGAGGACAATTTCCACTTTGTACGTTCATTTCTACTGCTCATTGAGAGGCCATCTCAACCAGTGGCACTGCCGGGGTAAATAACTTTATATTTACATTATCTTATTATTTCTTAGAACACTTTTTATAAAGTTAAAAAAACTGCAAACGTGTAAGGCAAGCGTAGTACAATCCGCTAGCAGTACTGCAGTTCAGCTTCGCCAGTGTGAAAGAGAGCTACCCCAGCAAAATTTAAGTCGCTTGGTTGATGCATGCGGTTGAAACTTCCTGGGACTGGGGCGGGGCTGTGATGGTGGTGGTGATTGTTGTTTTAAGAGGAAGTACAAGTAGGCAACCATCCTCTACATAACACTAATCAGAGGGAAAATATGGAAGGCATCCGACACTTTGAAGAATGAAGGAATCGGCCAAAGGAAGACAAGGGCCACGAAGGACGTGAAAATGAAAGACTCCCTAGGCCTCCATACGTAATACTGTCGGGGTCGGAAAAGAACAAGAGTTGACCAAGGAAGGTCGAATAGGATAGATGAAATTGAGGAGCCTGGCACAAGTAAGTGGAAGCAATGCCAGGACTCAGCTGAGGGCCCCGTGGTCGCCAACCCACGCTCCAAATTTCAGAGCCCCTGGGACCCCTTTTAGTCACCTCTTACGACAGGCAAAGGATACCGTGGGTGTCATTCTACCGCCCCCACCCACAGGGGGTGCTGTGGGCCCTTCCCCGAGATTCACAGCAATTTACGGTGACAGGCCAACTTGCTTGGGTAAGGTCTTTTAGTTTTAATACTTGACACTCGCAGCGTTCAGCGCCACATACTAGAAGCTAAAAGAAAAATATCAACATGTTAACAGTGTAGCCACTTGCAAATCGTCTTGCTAATAAAAATAGAGCCAGTTTATGAAAGTATCTGTAATATAGAAGAATATATTTTATTTTTGGATTTTGGCATGTATAAAGTTTTTTTTTAAACATTTCAGTGATACCATGTGTAAAGTATGTTTTCCGATAGCCGCAGAAAAATATTTCCATAGCCCGGCATGAACACAGAGTTAAAGCGTGAAGTAAAATAATTTTGTATTTGGTTGTCTGTAATGGTGTTATATAGTGAATTTTTGTAGTGTTCCTCTTGGATTATAGGTGAAATTTTCGTGAGTTCTGTGCCGTTCATCATAAATATAATGTGTGCTATACGTCGTGACGAATATTTTCCCTTGTTTGTTGTTGATGCATGTACACTCAGTAAGCGAGAAAAACTATAAATCTTCGGCAATGGTAAAATAGCAGTTAACTTTTGCTGATTCAGTTTCAGTTAGGCTTTATAAGTTAAAAACAAATAGTTAGTCCCAGTTTATTTTTGTGAATACCATGACTGTACTATCACGAAGTGTCACCGGGTGAAAGTGTAAGTACATTGTTTAAAATCTGCTATAGATTAAGTTATGATGGTGTCGTCACTGCCGTGAATGTCAATTTGGAAATGTGTGCGAGTAAGTGGTTAAAAATATTCTTGGAAGACTTTTCCATGAAAAATGCAATTTTATAAAAGAAGGTAGGCCAGCTCCAGATTTACCAGGCTTAACAAAAGTAAAAGGTTTCACTAGGTACTTCACCGCTTCTTTGTACAAAAAATATGTTTGGTGACAGGATACACCAAACTGAATGCTCTGTTCTGTTGGCCTTGCCTTCCTTTGGGTAAAGACAGAAACGCAAGCTGAACTAAAACGGGATATATCAGTCCGGAAAATTTACCAAGCAACTGTTTCTCACAAAGAGTCTAAGACACATCAGAGCATCTTACCTCTTAGCGTCGTTCGGTAAAGTTAGGGGGTCACACAACTAGATGACCAGCTGAAACAGGGAATCACATTTCATAATGAGAGGGTAAAACAAAACAGGGAACTCTTGAAGCGGTTCGTTAATGTTGTATGCTTTTTATGTCACCTTTAAAGGAAGATGTCAACGTTGTCGACATAATTCAGGACATACCACTCGGTCAATAAGGATCATAAAGTCAATCTTGTTATTTACTGCTTAGTGGCCAAAACGGTTGGCAGAATGGCAAAATATCATCTTGGAGGAATTCTTCAAGGTGAACCAAATTCTCTTACACATTATAAATTTGGACTCGATTTGAACCCGCTTCCCGACTGCAGAGTACCAGCTACTTGGCAAATACGCAGCTGAGTTCACCTCCAAAAATCATTCAGGTGAGTTATAATTTCATAAGTTCTTTAATACCTAAAAAATTGTATTTATTTATTTATTATTGTTTGATCTGTTTGCTTGTTATCAAGTGAGTTCATAAAATGGAAATGTTGATTTTGGAGAGTGCAGTGGGGGTGGGTTGCTTCACCGAACACCACAGATCTCAACAGATCTTCCATCTTGATGTGAGAGTGCAGAAAAAGAAGAAAGTGGAATAAAAATAGGAAAAGGAAATTAACAAAAAACATTAAAAAATGAATACAAGTAGTAAAAGATTAGGAAGCCAACAGGTAACAAATCAAGTGATGCTTGTATTGCTGTCTGCCCTTCATGGGGAGAAGGGCAAGACCAAGAGCTACGGAACACTAACTTGCAGGCTGAAGATGTTTATCTCAGAAAACACTTAGCTATGACGATTTAGTTCACAGGTTTATTGAAAGGACAAACAAGTTGTATAAAGATAGGAAAAATGTGTCCCTTTTCCTGTACTTGTCTTTATACAACCTGACTTTTATTACACAAATATTGGACATCTAAGACAGTAAACGAAGGATACAGCACAACGATCACACTTCTCTGTCGGTGGCCCATTTTGGGAAGCCATTAGCACCGTAGACGATATCTCCCCACGTGGGGAAAAGAGCGCACACCACAATCAGGGTTACGATGCTGGGGATAATCCCGGCGACGATCTGGAACACAATCAGAATAATGTTTTACCTCTGCAGAGGTCAAGAGAAGCTAGCACAGCTTTCTCAGCTGTCAGCAAATAAACATTCCTTTCATGCAACAAACAGAGAAAGAACAATTTGCCCACTTTTAATGAAGTAATTCTGCCATCCATGGTAAATAGAAGTAAAAAATTAAAATCTTCATCACTCAAAATGTATAGATTTTGAGTAATGAAGATTTCTTAAGTTATTTAGCACATGGCACATACCGGGAGAGTCCAATGATATGTTCGGCTCATGTGGTGCATGATAACAAGGTAAGAACAGTGTGGGCACGTAGCCTACTCTTTTCAAATAATACCAAGGGGTTTGCTCGAGGCTTAACCCTTTGCAGTCATATGGATCCGAGATATTTCTGCAGCCAGGACGTACATGTTTCGGGGTAAAGAAGCAAGTTCACAAAATGTTACGGTTTTTTAATTCTTCTTCTTCTTGGTTTGAATAAGCCACGCTTGTTCAACTGTTGGGCATTGGTCTTTGCCCAGTATTGGCACATTTTCTGCCGGTGTAACTCCTTCCTTTCATCAGTCGAGGGGGTACCTTTCTTTCAGGTTTATTCTTGAAATCCATGGACTTCCTTCAGGCTACGTCTATCTTGAAGATCTGGTAGTCCCAGTTCTTTAAAACATCCTTCTCAGTTTCTGTCAGGCAAATGCTACGAATCTCCTTGTTCTGCCAGAAGATGAACAGGCGATTGGTCAGTCTTTTGGGAGGCAGTCTATTATATGGCCATAGGAAGCTACTCTCCTTTTCCTAGCACAATCAGATAACCTTGCTATGTGTTCACAGAGCTCGGAATTGTATTGTCTACAGAATTCTTCATCTTCCTTTACCGGACCTAACATCTTCCTGAGAATTATCCTCACTCTGATTTCCAGTTTCTCCATCAGACCTCTTCAGTTCATTGAAAGACACTCCATGGCATAGAGCTTCTGGTCTGTGACTGGTGTGTATTGCTTCAGTTTCAGATTGCGTGATAGGCATTTTTTGTTATAAGTGTTCTTTGTCAGTCGATAGGCCAGTTCCAATTTGTTGACTCTCATGGATAATGATGCTCTTTCTGATAAGTTGGGTTCAGTCCATTCGCTGAGATACTTAAATTCATCAGTCCTCTTGATTTTTCCCCGTTCTAATAGTATTTCTCTGCTAGTTTCTTTGATTATTGAATTATTATTTCTATTCAATATAAATTTGATGTGCACTAAATAAAAAGGCATATTTCTGAACCTACATATTTTTCAAAATGGGTACCTTTCTGATTAATGTACAGTGAACAAGGTTTACATACTGTAGAAACAATCGAATGTCTCCTTTATATCAGGCAATGAAATGATACCCATATTTATAATGATACCTAAAAATGCCCTCATTTCAGTAATACTTCAGTCTACTTGTTCCATATGGATCTAGGGCTGAGCTGAAGTTTGGTGATTTTATCACATGCGTACCTGCTGGTCTCGGTAACAATTGTGCCGACTAACTCGGTGTCAAAAAATAGGGAAAAATAGTCAATAGGCTCTGCATCATGTGGCAAGTTCATGTTAGGTCCAGAATTTACAGTACGCGTGTTCCTTCAGTTTCCTATCCTCGGACATCACTTCCTTCCACCCATCAACATACGGCAAACTTCCCACGCTTTCATCATTACTGACATTTTCATCACTCGATTGTTCGTTTGTCCCGTGTATTTTGTTCTCAGAATCACTATCATCTGCTGGATTCTTCTCCTAACACTTTGTTTATCTGTTCCTCATCTAAAATATGATACCGCTTTCTATCCAACCTGGAAGGGCCAGCTGCAACCTCGTCTGACATATCCACAATATCTAGGGATTACTCTTGACAGAACTCTATCCTTCAAGAAACATCTTCAGAATACGGCTGCTAAGTTACGATCAAGAAACAACATCTTACAGAAGCTGTGTGGAACCACCTGGGGATCATTAGCATCTACCCTACGGTCTTCAGCTCTTGGTCTTGTGTACTCTGCTGCAGAATACTGCTCATCAATATGGCTGAACAGCAGTCACACCAAATTAATTGACACTCAGCTGAATCACACTATGCGTATGATATCAGGGACAATTAGATCTACTCCCACTTTCTGGCTACCTGTTCTATCCCATATTCCACCACCTCACCTCCGCCGAGAAAATGCTCTCCTACGAGATTATAAGAAAATAACTAACAACAATCAGTTGCCAATCCATGGTGACATGAATGATGTTCTTATTAACAGGCTAAAATCAAGACGCCCACCTGTTAGAACAGCCAGAAACCTAGCAGACGCTAACTTTAATCTGCTTCAGGCCTGGAAGCAAGTATGGATATCCAGTGCTCCATCAGAATATCACTATCTACCATGGCTGAAAAACAAACCAGAGGGTTTTGATCTTCCACGGAAGACCTGGACAACTATCAACAGGATTCGCACTGGCCATGGCAGATGTGGCGACTCCATCCATAAATGGGGAATACTTAATTCGGCGGCGTGCAGTTGTGGTGCTGTGAAGCAAACAGTTCGGCACATGTCCTCTCACTGCCTACCAGGGAAACCCAAGAGACTATCACCCTTGTGTGTTGAATATGTAAATAATTTGAACCTGTAAATACTTCAAATTGTAAATATTATTTATTATTATTGTATCTATAATGTGATGTGTTAGCCATATGCTAAATAAATAATAATAACCTCGTCTGACGCCATGTGGTCGAGCACATGCTGTGTTTTATAGTTTATTTTCTTTGCAGCTTTCCTATATTGCGTGGAGATGGCAGCAAAAGCTACTCCATGGCTCCTTGAACACATCCCTGGGGGACGGAAAATGTGAGTTGTCGACTATACATCAATATACACAAATATAAAGACAGGAACCTTCCACCTAATCAATACTTTTATTAATGTAAGGTGTATAAAACATTTCTATATCACAGTGCCAGTTTTAACCTTTTACTCAGGTCATCTTCAGCTGCTTGAAGAACTTGGTAGTAATAACAATGTACAATTCTAAAACACTACTTATCTAATCATGAATGACACATAATTCAATAAAATAATATTTTATAGTGTTAAAATGTGCTTCATGATGTTGTTCTCATAGTCTAAAATGTTCAATAGCATTCTTGTGACACACTTAAAAACATCTTGAACTGTGTTGATAAAATATTATTACCATTAATTGGAAGAATTTGACATCAGTATGGACCAGTATAGCAATCCTAATTCCAACCTCAACGAGATCACAGATATAGTAAACATCCTCTTTAATACAGCTATCCCTTTCTTGAAAAGCACCTATTTAACCCCTCAAGCGTGCTGCACCCACAGCGTGCTTTATTTCTAGCCTACTCCCAATGTTGAGCGCGGTGTCTAATGAATTTTGCTATAATTTTCAAACAGGTGGACGAAAAATTATTAAAGAAACACCCAATAACAATAACATATTACACTATAATATAAACGTATGCTAACCTGGTTATCCCTGGACAGCTGGACATCAATACTGACACTTTGTGTGATAGATTTCAAAGCACGGGTCCACACAAAGGCCTGGTTGTCCTGGGCAATTTTTGCAGTGGTACTTGGTGTCCTTTCTCTGTCCCTTCTTTGTGCACACTAGACTTCTGAGCAATGCCCATCAATATAAAAAGTGCAAGATACACCCTTCTCTCATTGGCATTAGTGGGCGTCCAGTTCGACAGCCGGGATTTCGTCAGTAATTGGAGGCGTAACCGATGTTGCTGCAAGTATTTATCAGCGTGCGCATTGGTTTCACGAACAATTAGATCTATCAAAACATTGTCTACAAACATTTTGTGAAAGCCAAGTGATGTTCCTTCAGCTGGGTCCATTTTATTTTCACACACACAGTCACAATCGAAAGGTATTGGCGGGTTTATGATATCACAGATGTTCGCATTTCTTGGCGTATTATCATGAATTGTCAGAATCACTATCTTCGCTGGACGTTATCGCGAACTCATCCTCTAAGTCACTGTCACACTCTGAATTACTTTCACTGCTACTATTAATCAGTAAATTAATTATTTCTGCATCACAAATCACTCCGCTTGGACCTGCCTTGTTTACAAACAAACTCGCAGTCCTTTAGCGTGAAACACGTGTGGAGAGCTCTACGAACTTCTCTCGGGAATAATTATTAGCTCTGAGTGTAGCTAAAAGCTGCCTCTTCCTGCCATCTTACGATGAAGCAGATAACTGTTACGAAATCCACGTAGCAGGCGTTTCAAATGTCACGGTGCACCATTACGCCATACATGCTGTGACCTTCGCAAACCAGTGGGCACACCATTGCACTGCACACGCTAGGGGTGTTAAAAAAAAGTTAATAAACAAAATGCAATACACACAAAGGAACCTCCAAAAGACGCCCCGCTCTACCCCGCCTCCTCCGCGAGGTACTTCCCTCGCTCCACTACCCCTCCCCTACTATGCTGCAAATAGCTAGTCCTCGGTGTACATGAAGCAGTGCACAGCGTGCTCCCGACAAACACTTAACTCTTTAACACGTTCAATAGACATTCTCGACTAGTAAAATCACTTTTTACATTCCCTTTTTTCTTTTTCTTTTCTACACAGATTATTTGATATGTCCAATGGAACACGAGTATGAAGAGGGGAGCATTTACACTTACCAGAACTACTAATGATGCTGATGCTGCAAAATATAGCAACTTATAACTGAACATTATGATGTTTAAATATAAATTAAGTAGGTTAATTGCACAATAATAGATGAAGTAAATGAGCGTGTGCATCATCAAGAACAGAGTCTCAGTATACTGGTGAACATACTAGATTATTCTTCACAACTATACTAGATTATTCTTCACAACTATAACTCTCCTATGTACCTTAGAACTTACCATGAGCAATTAATGGAAATAATGTTTTATCAACACAGTTCAAGATGTTAAGTGTGTCACAAGAATGCTATTGAACATTTTAGACTATGAGAACATCATGAAGCATATTTTAACACTATAAAATATTATTTTATTGAATTATATGTCATTCATGATTAGATAAGTAGTGTTTTAGAATTGTACATTGTTATTACTACCAAGTTCTTCAAGCAGTGACAGACAATATAGACTTGACGTCACCAGGCATAATTTAACAATCAAACAATATGGACATATAAACGTAAACATTTTTATTATTTGATTTTATTCAACCTTTTTTTAGAGAATCTCAAGAATCAAGAGCAGGCATTATTCTTTTATTAATATTACATAACTGTTTTTAATTATTGCTATTTTATTCTAAATAATTATAATTTTAATTAAAACAGGTAACAGTCACAAAATGCTAAGTATGTCTCCATCCAGAAACTCAAGATAGACAAGGCAATAAAAAGAGAGAAAAATGTGAGAAAGATTGCAAAAATAGATGTATAATAGAAAAAAAAAAAAAAAAACCCAGCTGCCTTGTTCCAGGTACATCCGAGTAATAATGTGGCAAACAGTAGAGCGTGTGGGTTGTAGAGTCTGGCATTTCCAAAATTGGAAGCAATAATAATGACTCAGAAAAAAATAATTTCATTTGCCCCAAATAATGCAAATAGAGTGAATGATGAAAGTGATTCAATTTGCGACGATCCTGCAAAGTGAATCATATCGCTAAATAAGGTCATGTTTTACAAAATATGGACAGTGGTTGTAATTTTAAAAATTCATGCAGACAATTTACTGACTTTCCAACGTTTGCTTCTTAGAACCCTGAGGAATGGTGAGAAACAACATAGACAGTTTTTAGTGTACTCTCAAAGCAAGGGTGGCATAATTTGTAATAATAATGTTATTGGCCTTACGTCCCACTAACTACTTTTATGGTTTTCGGAGATGCAGAGGTGCCAGAATGTAGTTCCGCAGGAGCTCTTTTATGTGCCAGTAAATCTGTGAACATGAGGCTGATGTACGGTATTTGAGCACCTTCAAATACCACCAGATTGAGCCAAGTTGGGGTCAGAAGGCCAGTGCCTTAAGCGTCTGAGCCACTCAGCCCAGCAGGCATAATTTGTGCCTTATGTTTATTATGTAATTGAACATCAGAATTTGCATAACCTGAGTGATTGAGCGAGTTAGCCATGCAGTTAGGGTTGCGTAACTGTGAGCTTGTGTTTGTGAGATGATGGGTTCGAACCCTACTCCCGCTCAGCCCTGAAGATGGTTTTCCGTAGTTTCCCATTTTCACACCAGGCAAATGTTAGCGCTGTACCTTAATTAAGGCCACGGCCGCTTCCTTTCCAGTCCTAGCCCTTTCCTATCCCATCTTTGCCATAAGAACTATTTGTGACAGTGTGACATAAGTAAAGTTGTAAAAAGAAAAAGAAAACAGGGGTTTAGTGCCTGAAAAAAATGGCCAGTCCCAATTAACTGCTCCTGAAAATTCAGTGAACACAGGAAATTTGTGTTAACTTTAAAAGCTAGAGGAAAAATCACAGGGAGAATAGATAATATATAACCATCTCAGTTTGAGAGAGAAGTTAAATATTGGAGGGATTAGTTAACCAAGTCATTGCTGTGGTCAATAATTTTTCCATACAGATCCTATCTTTCAGTGGTTTGGGTCAGCACATACTGGAAATATATTGATTTGGCTTTAGAGCCAATAGCAGAATTCGATGCTTTTCTAGCTGAACATACAGAACTTTATGGAAACAAAGGGAAATGGAACACATTATATCTTTCTTTTCGGACGTGTGAAGAGCTTCAATTTTGGCAGAAAAGGTGGTGAAGTATATTGTAGACGAAGTGAGGAAAACGAATTATTTTTGCACTATATTAGACTCCACCCCCCCCCCCCCCCCCCGATATTATACGTGTAGATCAGCTGTTCCCCTCTTCTTATGGAGCCACCCAGGCTCATTTTAATTTAGGACTAGATGCTCTTTCTGATGCCAGGCAGAGTGGCCTAGTAAGTGGTCCTGAGGGTCGGGCATCTCGGACGTGCTCAGGCGACTAGGACTTTACAATCCACTGATGGAGATCCTCATTGGGACTATGTGTACGTAAGGGTAGCTTCCTGCTTCACTGAGCACATTCAGAACATTTTAAGCAAGTAATGGAGTCCCACTCCCATTTGATAGGCGAGGGATTCCTTGGAATCAACCTGGTGAACAAAATGGAATTCGATGGTGAGGTATCAATATTAATGGCGCTTGCGGAAGAAAGAAAGTAGAGCTGGCTTAGTCAGCAAAGAGGATGCATCTGTATATATTAGGAGTTCATGATATTTGGGTAAGGGAACAGAAAGAGATAGGAGATTATAAAGTGTACTTGGCGGGTGTTAAAAAGAGAAAGGCAGACTATGGGGTAGGGCTGTTTATCAGGAACACCATTGCACGAAACATAGTTTCTGTGAGGCATGTAAATGAGCGAATGATGTGGGTAGATTTGGCAGTTGGAGGAATTAGGATGAGAATTCACCATGTGAGGGTGCAGATGAAAATGAAGTTGACAAGTTTTATAAAGCACTTGAGTGATATAGTCAGGGTCAACAGCAGGGATAGGATAGTAATCAATACAAGACTTGGAAATAAAACTGAAGGATATGAAAGGGCATACCTGCCAACCCTTCATTTTCCGTTTTTTAACTCGTTTTCTGATTTATTCTTACTCCTTCCTATTCTTGACCAATATAACCTCCAGTACAGTCAATACTCTTCCCCTAGGATAACAGATACATTCTTATGTGCTTGTTTAATTTACGCAGTCTCATTTTCAAGCATATTTATTTGATGGTTTATTTCGTGACTGTATCGTTCGTCGCCTTCGTGAATCATATTTCCTGCTCACCGCAGCAGCGTGTGTGCTTTACAACTGGGAATTCGGGAGGGAACTCGTCCTACAAGCAAGAGAGGCTAGCGCGAACTAGCGACTCAGTTAATCGAGACGAAAGAATGAGTTTGTTTATGTGTGGTTCGCGCACTGTTAACATCATTTCAGCATATAGTTTTGTTGGAGTTGTAGGCCATGTGTTCCCCCTCTGTCAAAGTCACATGTTAATAATGTATAAGACACATTGATCTGTTGTGTATGTGGTAGTTTGGCATATTTCTGTGCATTTGTGTTCATTTTTATTTCAAAATTTTAATGAGCTGCATGTATTTTAGGGAGTTGCATCAGTGACACTTTCTGGTATTTTTTCTTCATGTTATAGCCAACAAACATAACAAACATTATCCTCAAGTGTTCAGAGATACCTATAAAATTAAATTTCCATTCATTTTACAGTCTAATAAAGGGAACTATTATGCATTTTGTTGCGTGTGTCAGCGTGATATAAATATTATTATTCGTGTGTATGTGTCATAAATGAGAATGATTAGGTACATTTTCTTCTTACCATTTCCATGTTTTCTTAGTATAAGGTTTTAAATGTAATGGTCAATTCACATTCTAACTGGAGGTATATAGGCTTTTGCTCCTGTCCTTTTTTCACCTAGACCATGGCGTAACGTGATGAAATCCAAGAATTTAAAAAAAATCTACCTATTTTTTATTTATAAAATTGGCAGGTATGAAAGGGTTATTTGTAAATATGTGGAAGATATTGAAGCTAATAGGAATGGGAAATGTTTGCTGGATTTCTGTGCTAGTATGGGTTTAGCAGTTACGAATACATTCTTCAATTATAAGGCAATTCACTGCTACACCTGGCTGTTAGGAATCAATCAGTCAATACTGATCTGCATTTAGGGCAGTCGCCCAGGTGGGAGATTTCCTATCTGTTGCTTTCCTAGCCTTTTCCTAAATGATTTCAAAGAAATTGGAAATTTATTGAATATCTCCCTTGGTAAGTTATTCCAATCCCTAACTCCCCTTCCTATAAATGAATATTTGCCCCAGTTTGTCCTCTTGAATTCCAACTTTATCTTCATATTGTGATCTTTCCTACTTTTATAAACGCCATTCAAACTTATTCGTCTACTAATGTCATTCCACGCCATCTCTTCGCTGACAGCTTGGAACATACCACTTAGTCGAGCAGCTCTTCTTCTTTCTCTCAATTCTTCCCAACCCAAACTTTGCAACATTTTTGTAACGCTACTCTTTTGTCGGAAATCACCCAGAACAAATCGAGCTGCTTTTCTTTGGATTTTTTCCAGTTCTTGAATCAGGTAATCCTGGTGAGGGTCCCATACACTGGAACCATACTCTAGTTGGGGTCTTACCAGAGACTTATATGCACTCTCTTTTACATCCTTACTACAACCCCTAAACACCCTCATAACCATGTGCAGAGATCTGTACCCATTATTTACAATCCCATTTATGTGATTACCCCAATGAAGATCTTTCCTTATATTAACACCTAGATACTTACAATGATCCCCAAAAGGAACTTTCACTCCATCAATGCAGTAATTAAAACTGAGAGGACTTTTCCTATATGTGAAACTCACAATCTGACTTTTAACCCCGTTTATCAACATACCATTGCCTGCTGTCCATCTCACATCATTTTTGAGGTCACGTTGCAGTTGCTCACAATCTTGTAACTTATTTATCACTCTATAGAGAATAACATCATCCGCAAAAAGCCTTACCTCCGATTCCACTCCTTTACTCATATCATTTATATATATAAGAAAACATAAAGGTCCGATAATACTGCCTTGAGGAATTCCTCTCTTAATTATTACAGGGTCAGATAAAGCTTCACCTACTCTAATTCTCTGAGATCTATTTTCTAGAAATATAGCAACCCATTCAGTCACTCTTTTGTCTAGTCCAATTGCACCCATTTTTGCCAGTAGTCTCCCATGATCCACCCTATCAAATGCTTTAGACATGTCAATCGCGATACAGTCCATTTGACCTCCAGAATCCAAGATATATGCTATATCTTGCTGGAATCCTACAAGTTGAGCTTCAGTGGAATAACTTTTCCTAAAACCAAACTGCCTTCTATCGAACCAGTTATTAATTTCACAAACATGTCTAATATAATCAGAAAGAATGCCTTCCCAAAGCTTACATAGAATGCATGTCAAACTTACTGGCCTGTAATTTTCAGCTTAATGTCTATCACCCTTTCCTTTATACACAGGGGCTACTATAGCAACTCTCCATTCATCTGGTATAGCTTCTCCAACCAAACAATAATCAAATAAGTACTTCAGATATGGTACTATATCCTAACCCATTGTCTTTAGTATATCCCCAGAAATCTGATCAATTCCAGCTGCTTTTCTAGTTTTCAACTTTTGTATCTTATTGTAAATGTCATTGTTATCATATGTAAATTTTATTACTTCTTTGGCCTTACTCTCCTCCTCTATCTGGACATTATCCTTATAACCAACAATCTTTACATACTGCTGACTGAATACCTCTGCCTTTTGAAGATCCTCACATACACACTCCCCTTGTTCATTAATTATTCCTGGAATGTCCTTCTTGGAACCTTTTTCTGCCTTAAAATACCTATACATACCCTTCCATTTTTCACTAAAATTCGTATGACTGCCAATTATGCTTGCCATCATGTTATCCTTAGCTGCCTTCTTTGCTAGATTCAATTTTCTAGTAAGTTCCTTCAATTTCTCCTTACTTCCACAGCCATTTCTAACTCTGTTTCTTTCCAGTCTGCACCTCCTTCTTAGTGAGGGTTTATGTTTTTTCTTTTAATTTTTATGATATAGACCACTATCTGATCTATAGTGAAATAAGTATCTCTAGGCCTAGGATAGAGAAAGTGAAATTGGTCTGCAGATACATAAGGGTAGAAAATCTCCAGGACAAAGAAATTAGAATTAGATGGATATGATTAGTGAAAAGTTTCGAACAGTGGACAGTAAACAGGTTCGGGATATAGAAAGAGAATGGGTGACATACAGAGATGCTGTAGTAGGAACAGCAGGGGAATGCCTAGGAACAACTGTGTGAAGATGGGAAAAAGTGAACATCTTGGTGGAATGATGAAGTGAGAGCAGCTTGTAAACGTAAAACGAAGGCTTATCAGAAATGGCTCCATCAAGGGCAAATGCAGACAGGGAATTGTATGTAGATGAAAGAAACAGAGCAAAACAAATAGTTGTTGAATACAAAAAGAAGTCATGGCAAGATTTTGGTAATCACCTGGAAAGGCTAAGTCAAGCAGCAGGTAAACCTTTCTGGATAGTAACAAAGAATCTTAGAAAGGGAGGGAAAAAGAAAATGAATATAATTTTGGGTGATTCAGGTAAACTCCTAATTCCCAGGGAATCATTGGACAGGTGGAAGGAATATTCTGAAAATGTTCCGAGTATAAAAGGATATCATCCTAGTGATGTCGCAAACAACCAAGCTCATGGGGAGGAGGACAATGATGTTGGTGAAATTATGCTTGAGGATAGTAAATAAACTCCATTGCTCTATTGACATAAGGCAGCTGGAATGGATGAAATTAGACCTGAAATGGTGATGTATCTATAAGCAAGGGAACTGGAAGGATTGCAAAGTATTCACTGGTATCTTGGAAAGGAGAGTGCGATCAGTGGTAAAGAGTAAGTTGGATGAAAAGCAGTGTGGGTTCAGGCCACGGAGGGGCTGTCAGGATCAGATTTTCAGTATGCACAATTTTTTTTTTTTTAATGCTAAATGAGAAATAGAAGTTTATGTTTTGTAGATCTAGAGAAGGCATATGACAGAGTACAGAGGGAAAAGATGTTTGTCGCCGCCATAAGACCTATCTGTGTCGGTGCAACGTAAAGCCCCTAACAAAAAAAAAAATGTTTGCCAAACTGGAGGGTAGATTATTACAATCAATCAAAGGCATTTACTGTATGTGGACAGTTGGGCTGCAGTGAGAATTGATGGTAAAATGAGTTCTTGGTTTAGGGTACTTACAGGGTTAGACAAGGCTGTGATCTTTCACCTTTATTGTTCATAGTTTACATGGATCATCTGCTGAAAAATATTAACTGTCAGGGAGGGATTCAGTTAGGTGGAAATGTAGTAAGCAGTCTGGGCTATGCTGATGACTCGGTCTTAATGGCAGACTGTGCCAAAAGCCCTCATTCTAATATCTTGGAACTTGATAGTAGGTGCAATGAATATGGTATGAAAATTAGCTTTTCCAAAACTAAATTGATGCCAGTCGGTAAGAAATTCAACAGAATTAAATGTCAGATTGGCGATACAAAACTGGAACAGGTAATTTCAAGTAATTAGGATGTGTGTTCTCTTAGGATGATAATATAGTAAGTGAGATTGAATCAAGGTGCAGTAAGGGATCAGTATTCTGTAAAAAGGAAGTCAGCTATCTTTACATCAGTCTGTTTTCAGACCAACTTTACTTTATGGAAGTGATAGCTGGGTGGACTCAGTACCAGATATGAAAGTAGCGAGCATGACTTTTAGTAGAAACAGCTGGGAACAACAACGGTGGGTATTCGGAATGAGGAGATAGAGGTTAAGTTAGGAATGAAGCTGTACGCAAAACCGACTTCGGTGGAGGGGTCATGTGAGGTGAATGGAGGAGGATAGGTTACACAGGAGAATAATGGACTCTGTTATGGAGGGTAAGAATAAGAGCAGAGGGAGACCAAGATGATGATTGTTAGACTCGGTTTCTAACGATTTAAAGATGAGAGTATAGAAGTAAATGAGCCCACAGAAATAGAGGATTGTGGCAGCAGTTAGTAAATTCACAGACTGAGCACTGAAAATCATAGCAATCTATAATGAAGATGTATGGATGTATATTTGTGCTTATTATATTCAGATTGATATCTGAATTAGAGAAAAGTTGTTGGAAGGGTTTTATAACAAATTTGAGTTCCTATGTAATTTACCTGGATGAGAAAAATAATGAACTATTAAAATATGTTAGAAAACCACAAAAGTGTTACAAATATGACTTGGAAGAATTTTTGAGTGATGAGTTTATTAATTTTATTAAAGCATATGTTATGAGTAAATCCTCCTTAAAGGTTCAGTAAAACAGAAAGTGAACTGTCCATGCAGCCAGATTGCACTGCCTGCTGCAGGCACTTTCTGCTGCAATATTGCATCATTCTGGTCAAAGAGAATGCGAGCTGATCTGGCGGTGCGATCAAGACTGCAGCGGGCAGTCTTCCACTTGTAATTTTCTACAGAGTTTGCATGGGCAGCAACGAACAATGTCTCCAGATGACACAGAGAAATTAATTGATCTAGTGCATGGTCATGAACACTTTTATGGCACACCGATTACAACAATGTGTCAGAGAAGGCAGAAACGTGGAAGCCAGGTATTTATTTACTTACTTACACATTTCAATTGAATAAATAAAGAAATGACACTGTAAAGATAAAATATATGAAAAACCAGTCATCAAATGAAATCAATTCACGGCACTTCGCTAGTTTTTTATTTATTTCATGCACCCCTTCTCTTTTTCATTTTGCTTTACTCAAAACAAATAGAAGGAGTGAGGAACTATTGGGCATTTGATTAAAATGAAACTAACACGAGTTCAAGAAAGAAGATATTGAATGAAGTTCGTACACACTTGATTGCGACTGCTTGCGTTCTGTTGGACTACCCCGGTCCCTGACAGTCTGCTCTCTGTTTGACTGAACCTTAAGTTCATTGTACAGAATGTTGCTTAAAAACTACATTCAAGATCTATCTCCCAATTTAGAGATTGCATTACTGGTACCAATATTTTTGTCAACCGTTGCAACCAGTTGTACAGCTGATCGCTCTTTCTCACTCCTCAAAAGATTCGTGTCACAAGATCAAGTCAACAGTCTTGCCTTCACTTCCAAGAATTCTGATGTAACACTGCAGCCAAATTATGAAAATGTGATCAATGAATTTGCATCAAAGAAAGCACGCGGAAAACGACTCGTTGCCTGACTTGAGTTTGGCGAGTTCAACGTTGTTGTTGTTGTTCTTATTCATCTACGTACAGAAGTAACTTATTTGGTGGTGATACATTAAAGTCAAAATAAGGGGTGGAAATATTCTCTGCCCAGAGGTGCCAAGCAGCTAAATTTACCCCAGCATTTAGCGTAATAGTGTATGTCCATACTGTTCATACAGCTTACTACTGGTGGTGATGTGCTGAGGAAGTTGCTTGTGTGTTTCTAAATGAAGTTCCTGGCTGGTTATGGCATTGAGTGTATGTAGCCTACAGATGTGCGTAAATCATTTGGATTCAAAAAATCTGACCAGTTTGGATCCTTAGTTGGTCCGTATTGACTATAGCTCATTCCACACTAAAAAAACAGTATTGCTGTTATGGACCTACAAGGAGTGAACACACCCCCTGTTCCACACATAATTCCTAGTGATTAAGGAGTATTATAATGTACTTGTACATTGTATTATGAAAGAAAGAAAAAATGATGAGGCGTTTTTTGCCCTGTGTTATTAAAATAACCACTTAATATTTTCTATTTCATAAACGCATTCGCAGGGAGGAAGCACAATGGTGGGAACAGCCATCGCTTTGTTGTCTTCCTTCATTTTCTTTCTGTGTCACTCTGGTACATGTTATGCGTAATCCGTTACTCTGTGAATCCTGGCAGCTTATTACTGTTGTAGTGAAGTCGTCTATTAATGTGATGCGTATGTGTTTTTGGTCCTTATATCAGTGTGTACTTATTTAGACATGCTGTTCTTGGAAGCAGGCTTGTATGATGCTGCTGTACCTGTACTCTATATCGGGAAGGGCAGTAATATAGCCTTCCCAATAGGGTTCCACACTTCATTCAGTAGTACAGTGTTATGAACGGAGCTGTGTTATTGCCTTTCTAACTCATCACCAGAGGAGTAGTGAACAACCCACAATTCACCTCTTTTCTGGGTGTATTTCACTAAATCGTTCTCTTCTTACCAGCCTGATCAACCTACCACATTCTTCAATGAGCCCTAGTTTAAACTCCTTGAGGACTGTCACCAGTGAAGTAGAAGAGCTGTAACTCAAACCCACATCTTCATGATTTTCCAGACAACCTTGAGCAGAATGAGATTCAACTTCCAAAGAAATAACTTTCCCTCCATCAATTTTTAGAAACCTCTAATGGACCACCTACCATTTGTTTGGTGCGGATATTGACCATACCGGCGACTATGGCATTGCCTGGAGTGCCCACGGGCATCATGAAGGCGAAGGAGCAGCATAGGGTTACGGGAATCATCAGGTACATGGGGTGGATCTCGATGGCTACGGCCTGAATCATAAAACAAAATTTATGTCACAGGTTTTACAAAGCTAGATCATCAAGAGAGTCGAGAAGCTGAAGTGCTCATCAGTTCCATACAATACAGTTATTATCTGAAACTAAGGTCGTCTTCAACCTATTTTCATTGTTGAGGCCTGTTCTGGCTGTCAGTAAGTTTGACTCAAGTCTAAAGTAAGAAAATAGAGTATTTTTCTCTCGGCGACAAATTTAAATTACATTTTCAGCCAGTCAGTACCTCACAGTATCAGAGTACAAGTCACATACAGTAACTCAGGCTCAAACAGTTTAATGTATCGGAAATCTGTTATGTTACCAAGGGGCTCATAAATGAACCTGCAGCAATTTTCTGGTACTAACTTCCCTTTTTCAATAGAACTACACAGTTTTCTACACCTAGCATTAAGGGTCTTAGCCAAGGTAAATTCAGGGTGTGATTATTTTTAAAATCCGACGAGTACTTCTCAAGAAAATGGAATGTCTTTGAACGTACTTCATTTGCTTACAGCAAGTAGAGAGATGGATAATCCCCCTAGTCAGTATGTATGTTAATTCTCTTCTTCAGCTCTATAGGTTAAATTCATATACAGTATTACATTAAGACCTAATGAAACAGAGGGCACCAACTAACAAAAATAAAACTGTTACATGTACAATATGACATATTAAAAATTGATAAATAATGGTATGGAAGTAAAGTTCATCTTGTCATCTCCATATAAACTCGACATTGGAGGTATGTCTATGTAGATAAAATGTTGAGCACTGTTCCAATATGATATCAAATGTGTCTTTCTTAATCCAGTACTCTCTTATCGAAATCAAACTGATTATCCAGGAACCTCACATAGTCGATATTATAAAACAAGTGGGTGTGCAAAGATGACATGTGACTATCAGAGGCAACTGACGTTCGAAGGGAATGGCTTGACAACTTGGTTATACACCATTTTATATTAGTTTTAGTATGATCCAATGTGATTTCATTAAGGGAGTGTTGGATTAAGAAGGACACATTTGACGTCATATTGCAACAGTGCTCAACATTTCATCCACGCAGATACACCCCTGATGTCGTGTTTATATAGAGATGACAAGATGGAATTTTACTTCCATGCCATTATTTATAAATATTTATTACTAGCTGATGTACCCGTGCTTCACTACAGAATTCTACATTGTATACAGAAATTCTAGGTTAGGTAGTGTACACGTTGTGAGCAAGATTGCATTAAACTGCATAGCTCTTAACGTTACCCTAGAAACGCAATGGAGAAGTCACCAAACGTCTCTTCTCATATGAAGACTGTTGGGGAATTTTCATTCTAACGGTAGGCCCGCTTGCCTACTATCAAACACAATCAAGTTGGGAAGTTTTCATTACAATTTGTAGGCACTCAATCTCCACCTGCCTTTTTACATCCTCAGAAAGACTTTCTCCTAGGAGTACCCGATGAATAGGAAAATCTCATTTCACTACACTGGCAGCGGAAAGAACTGACTTGGAGGCAAATTCTTCCTCCAAGCCAGAGGGGAGAACCCGTCTTCACTGTTAATTTGGAATAAAATGAATGTAGAATTTAATAAAAGTGAAGAGGAAGAAGCTTTTCTTAACAAACAGTTATTTAGTGAACTGTGGTACTATAATTTGGAATAGGCCTAAATTGTAATTCTAGACCAGGTCATACTACTACTACTACTACTACCGAGCTCGATAGTTGCAGTCGCTTAAGTATCCAGTATTCGGGAGATAGGTGGTTCGAACCCCACTGTCGGCAGCCCTGAAGATGGTTTTCCGTGGTTTCCCATTTTCACACCAGGCAAATGCTGGGGCTGTACCTTAATCAAGGCCACGGCTGCTTCCTTCCCAGTCCTAGCCCTTTCCTATCCCATCATCGCCATAAGACCTATCTGTGTCGGTGCGACATAAAGCCAATAGAAAAAAGAAAACTACTACTACTAATATTCCTTGAGCCTTTGCCTTAAATGTGCACATGGCTCATTCAAAACAGAGTAGGGATCGAATAGCTGGAATACTATGATGAACCAGAGGAATGGCATGCTAAAGAAGAAAGTTTCCTAACTCCCCAGCTATTCCCTGCCAATATTCAGTCAGGCTGTTACACTCGGTACGCAGCAGTAATCCCATCTATCAGAGTTCAGTGGCAGCATAAGAGACAAAGAACATCACAACAAACAATGGTCAATATAATTTTATTGTTGATCAATTTTAGGAGCCTTCGATATTGTAGACCTTGGCATGTAGTTTTCTTCCGACTCTGAGATACCACTCTTATCATAGTCGGTACGGTAAAACTGAATAAAACAAAATGATTGGAAATTGTATTCTCCCTAACTTTTGTTATGCAGTACTTTTCAATAGGACCAATAACATAGGCACTTAAAAATTAAATATTTGATGCCTTCCCCTAAACTACAATTTCATCCAGGGTGAATAAAATTGTTTATAGCTTAGACTGTACTGTAGTTTATAATTCCCCGACTCTATATACCGATTTTCATTAAATTATGTTTAGCTGGTATGGTAAAAATGTATAAGACATAAATGATCGGAAATTAGGACCAGTAATAATATAAATATTTGAGAATTAAATTTCAGGCCTTCCCCTAAACTACCATTTTAATCAGCATGAACAAAATAAATTATAGCCTAGATTGTAGTGGTTCATCCCCCGACTTTACATACCAATTTTCTTTAAATTCCCTTCAGCTGTTTTCACGAGATGCTTGTACATACACACATACATACATACAGACAGAAATTACGGAAAAGTAAAAAGTGCATTTCCTTGTTACTGTGGACATGACCGATACAGAAATACCAAAAAGCAAAGCAAAGTCTTCTCCGTACAGGCCATGAAGGCCCTGGGAGGGGTGGAAGGTAAAGGCTTCCACTATCTGTAACCTCGGCACTTGATGGGGTAGAGAGGTTAGCTCTACGCCCGGCCGCCTTTGCCCCCAGGAATTAACCTGGTACTCATTTTTGGTGTAGGCTGAATGAACCTCAGGACCATA
This sequence comes from Anabrus simplex, assembly GCF_040414725.1. Lineage (NCBI taxonomy): Eukaryota > Metazoa > Arthropoda > Insecta > Orthoptera > Tettigoniidae > Anabrus > Anabrus simplex. Next base: position 218,368,747 of record NC_090279.1, on the reverse strand, counting down.
TGCACCTCCGGAAGTGGAAATCTCATTTCTTAAATTTTACGACTTCCTGACGGGGAATTAAAATTATAGATTACGATATTCCTGACGGGGATTCGAACCCACGTCCTTCCGGGCGAACCGAGCACGCCTTTACCGCTTCGGCCAGGCGGCCCTTGATATAGAAATACCATTCTTTTCAAATTCTGCGCAATGTACAGACAAAGCTCTTATTTTATATATATAGATGTTATATTGTACATGTTACAGTTTTAGTTTTCTTAGTGGGGGGCCTTGTTTCATTAAGTCTTAAGGTAATACCGATAATTCGAAATCGGTTAATTCAAAATCCCACCTGATTCAAACAAGCTCTCGTTCCCAGGAACATGAGGTATGGTTTTTCACATTATTTAAATTGTTTAATTTGAAATACTACGGATAATTCGTAATTTGAAGAACAATGTCGGTCCCATTACCAAAATTCAGACTTTTAATTCAAAACTGCCTTTCTTTATTTATTTATTTAATTTTTTAGCCAACATAGGACTACTTAGTCAGGTTTATGGAGGTTTTTCTTCTTTTTTTTTCAGCCCAATACTGTTTCATCCTTTCTGAACGTAATTTTCTTTCTGCTCCCGGAATCAGTCTTCCTATCCTCTGCTTGTTGATTTTTGTCTGTAGTCTAGTGTGTTTATCTTTCAATATTTTGAGTGTATTTGTTTTGTATTTTAAATCTTCTATTGTAATATGCAACTCTCTCATGTCTTCTTTAAGTTCTGTGATCCATCTAATATTATTCTTACTCTTCCATAATTCTTCTATTGATTCTATTTTCTGGTGACCGTATTCGATAGCCTAAGAATGACATTCGTTTCTTTTTCATTGTGCTAGTCACAGGTTCTATTTCTTTATAAACTGACTCATTGGAAGCCAGTCTCCGTTTACTTGATAATTTTTATTTAAACAGGTTCTCACTATTCTCCTTTCTACTCTATCTATTGCAACTGTGTTTGTTGTTTTGAATAGTGTTTCACTTACATATGTAATTTGTGACTGTGTGACTGTTTTGTAGTGTTTCAATTTTGTTGCTATTGAGAGAAACTTTTTATTATATGTATTCTTGGTAACATTCTGTGCTGTAACCAGTTTATTTATTTTATTTTGCCATCATGGTTTCTCGTTCAGGTTATATGTGATTTCACCTAAATATTTAAATTTTCTACAATTTTTATTTCTTGGTCTCCCAGCTTAATTTTGTTTGCAAGTGGAAGTTGAGTTAGCATAATTTCTGTTTTTTCAAATGAAATTTTCAAACCAATATTTTGAGCTATTTCCTGTTAAGATTTTATTTGTTGTTTTGTTTCTTAAATATCATTGGCCAGAAGAGCTAGATCTTCATCAAATCCTAGACAGTTCAAATGTATGTTATCCCTCTAGGTTCCAATTTTTATATTTTTTGAGTTGTTCTTGTACCATTCCCTCATAACGTACTCTAGTGCACAGTTAAAAAGAGGAGGTGACAATCCGTCACCCTGTCTTAAAACCAGTTGTTACCAAGAATGGTTCAGAAAGTTCTCCTCTGAACTTAATTTTAGAAATTGTATTAGTTAGAATAAGTTCAATCAATTTGATTAGCTTTGGGTGAAGTCCGAAATGTCTTAAAATTTTTAATAATGATGGTCTGTGGATGGAGTCGTAATCTTTCTTGAAATCTATAAATGTTATTGAAAGGGGCTTGTTTTATTTTCTCTAATATGCCATGTCTAGCTTCAAAGTTATTATTTGTTCAGAGCAGCTTCTCCAAGGTCTGAAGCCTCCCTGGTATTCACCTAACTCTTGATCAAATTGTTCTTTAATCCGATTATATAGCATCTTAGAGAAAATCTTATACATGCACTCAAGGATGGAAATACCTCTATTGTTGTCTCAATTCAAAACTGCCTTTACATTACTAAAAAAAAGTATTAACAGAGTAATTTAAATTCAAAATTGATCCACGTCACAGTGAAGCCTCTGTGGCTCAGGCGGCAGCATGCCAGCCTCTCACCGCTGGGTACCGTGGTTCAAATCCTGGTTATTCCATGTGAGATTTGTGCTGGATAAAGTGGAGGCAGGACAGGTTTTTCTGCGGGTACTCTGATTTTCCCTGTCATATTTCATTCCAGCAACACTCTCCATTAGCATTTCATTTCATCTATCAGTCATTTATCATTGTCCCAGAGGGGTGCAACAAGCTTCAGCAGCCGGCACAATTCCTATCCACGCCGCTAGATGGGGGCTTCATTCATTCCATTCCTGACCCGGTCGAATGACTGAAAACAGGCTGTGGATTTTCAATTTCATCCATGTCATGGTAGAACACATCTTCTGGAATGTGCAGGCGTAGTTGTCTGCACTTTCACTCACTTGGTGTGTTTACAGTGTGCTTCGTAGTTGCTAAGTTCGAGTGAAATCGTAATTCTTTTGTATTCAGCGTTTTAAGGAACGGCACAATATCATGTAGCAGGCAGTGTGCTGAGAAGCAGAATCTGCGAACACTGGAGATGCCGACAGTTGGTGAAAAAGTGTGGCACACATAAACTAATCAATTCGTACGCACCGAACAATATTGTGAATGCCGATGAAACTGCATTATTTTAGGCCAACCCCAAACGGCACGGTTTTAAAGGAGAGAAGTGCCAGCCAGGAAACCGTACAAGGGTGGGGTCACTGTGCTGTGTTGCTACGCACACGGAAGCAAAAGACTTCCTCCCCTCGTCATAGGAAAGTAGGATAAGCCATGATGTTTTAAGGGCATCGGGTACTTTCCATGGAAGTACAAGGAATCTAAAATGCATACATACAGTAATCCAGTGAACAAAGCACTTGCACAGGGAAGCCAGCATAGATTTCTCCTCGTCTTTAATCATGGTATTTTCTTTCTTTCTTTCTTTTGTTGCGTGAGGTTATGTTTGCCAGTGACTTATTCAAGTGCATTATTTGAATACTGTAAATGCACCTTGTTGGATACAATTTGGAAATAGTTTTTTCCAAGGCATTTGAAATGTTTAAACTGTGAATCAACGATAATTGCATGCAGTAATGGTTCTTAGAATATTCTGTGATGCGGCAATGGTTGGCATTCCTGAATTACGAGTTGGCAGTTAATTCAAAATCACATAATTCGAAGTCTGATTTTTGTGTTCTGACTTTGAATTAATGAGGTTTTACTGTATATGACTTTTAACCTATATAGCTGAAGAAGAGAATTAACATATTTCTCGAAACATGTACTCTATATATTCTAAAGTGTGAAATGTAAATAAATTTTTAATACATAGTATTGACTAGACAGATTATCCATTCCTCTATTTACTGTGATTAAGTCAATACTGGCCATTATGGTCAAGATTATTAATAAAAAATTAATTTGCTTATTGCTTACATCCTCTGAATTGATTATTTTAAATATAGTGGTTAATCCTGTCCGTATTGACTTATATTTAGTTTCTATAGAACACCTTCCCGCTTTGTCAATACTTTACATATTTTATTATACTTAATTACCGTACATGTTTCGAGAACTAACTACTCTCTTCTTCAGCGGTGCCAAAACACCTTACGAGGTGAGCTGCTACTTGTCGCTATGCTGCCGGTTACGTAATCGGTCACTGACAGCAAGCAAAGGAGCAAGGGCATGTTTGTTTGGTTCAGACTACTGTAATGTTATTTTAATTTGTGGATAAATTTGATAACCAGTAGAAACTGAAGAATTTGACAGTGAAAATTGCTAGCATGGTCGGACCTAATTAAGAGGAGGAAATTCCGATTTATGTGAAAGGTCTCAGAAATATAGCAGACTTAAGGAAAGGAGAAATTTCAAGAAGACAGAAGAAAATATTTTAAATTCAACATATAGCGACTAAATAGGTGTTATTTATTTTATGAATTGAAAATTATTCTATTTTAAAGTGTTTTACTAAATGACAAAGTAAATGTAAATTTAGATGCAAAGAAACATTTTATTTCTCTTTTAGATGTAAATAAGGACTTAAGTTCCAAGAGCAGAGCAGATTTTAAATTTTAGCATATAATGACTAATTTAATAGGTTTAATTCATTTTATGATTTGAAATTTTCTATTTTAAAGTTTGTAGTAAATGACATAGTAAGTAAGTAAAAGTTGAAACACAAAAATATTTTAACAATTTCAAGATTTATATATAATTTATTGTTCTATTCATAACTACATTTGTATAAATGAATCAAGTCCAAAGATTTAGTTTAGATGTTTTGGCACCGCTGAAGAGGAGAGTAGTTAGGTCTCGAAACATGTACGGTAATTAAGTATAATAAAATATGTAAAGTATTGACAAGGCGAGAAAATGTTCTATAGAGAGAAAAAACTTACATCCTATAACGAAAACTAAGTGTTTGCTCTACTGTGCCCATAAATACAAAGTCTGTATGATTTAAAGTCTTGAATGTCGTTGTAGATAACAGGTAAAGGAAACATGGATATGGGACAGCATTGTAACATGGTTACTGTAATCTCATCCTAGTTCGTGAACCGTGGTCCTGAGAGTCGGGCATCTCTTGTGCTTGAGCAACTAGGATTATACAATCCACTAGTGGTTTTATAGGAGAGATTCTAAATGGGACTATATTGTGTATGTAGGGCAGTAGCCTACTTCATAGAAAATTTATGGAGCACATTCAGAATGCTTTAAGCAAGCCTCAGACCTGTGGGAGTAATGAAGTTCCACTTCCATTTGACAGGCCAGGGATTCCTTGGAAACAACGAGGCAAATGAAATGGAATTCAATGGGGAGCCATCAGCATTAATGAGGCTTATGGAACAAAGAAAGTAGAACTGGCTGAGGCAGCAAAGAGGATGTGTTAGGAGTTAATGATATTCGGATAAGAGGAGATATCGAGGAAGATATAGGAGGTTATGAGGTGTCCTTAACAAGTTTCGAAAGAGGAAGGGCAGATTGGTGAGCTAGGATTGTTCATTAGGAAATACAGTTTCTGTTAGGCATGTAGATGAATGAATGATGTGGAAAACAAATTAGGATGAGGATCATCTCATTGTATTCTCCATGCGAGGATGAAGTAGGTATCATAGCCACGGTCCGCAAGGAGAGGATTATTTCAGTGCAAGAGAAGGTGGATCTGAGGTCATGGGCAGATGTGGGGAAGATATGAAACCATTTACTGGACTTCAGTGCTGTATGGGATTAACAGTAGCAAATTCTTTCTTCAAGCATAACACTATCCACTGCTACACATGGGAGGGTAGGAGCACCAGGTCCATAATACAGAATTCGGTAAATCTGTTAGAAATGTGCAGATATTTCAGAGATTTTTTTGATGATACAGGCCACTATTTGATCTTCAGTGAGCTAAGAATGAAGGTAATTTTTTAACTGAAGTCCGATCAGCTGTAGCTTTGTAGAGTTGGTGCGCTTGTTCAAATGCACATGCATGTTGTCTCCCGACATGCCTTGGGCACGAGTCGACACCAGTTGCGTACGGTTCCATGTGGGCAGTTCAGCGTCCCGCTGAGAGTGAAATAAGTTCTGTGATTTGATTTTTTACAGCAAGGAGCGTGTCAGCTGTGGACATTCATCGCCAGATATGTGAGGTGTAGGGCCCAAATGCAATGAACGACAGTAGGGTGCGTAAATGGGTGAGACCGTTCAAGAACGGGTGGGACAGTGTCCACGATGAACCACCATTGAGTCGACCTTCTGTAATCTCAGATGATATAGTGTGCATGAAGACCAGCGTTTCACTTTGTCACTGCAATTTCCACAAGTTTTGAGGTCAGTGGTATACAAAATAGTTTCTGGCAACTTGTGTGCGCAATGCTTACTGAGGAACACAAAACCAGCAGAATGGCTTGTGCTTTGACTTTTTTATCCACATACACTGAGGAAGGAGATCAAAGTTTAGACCACATGTCACAGGGTACGAAACATGAATTTAGAATTTGACGCCCGAATTGAAGCAGCAATCAATGGAATGGCAGCACATGTTATCTCCAGTTAAAGTGAAACCCAAACAGACAATGTCAACATGCAAGATTATGGCCACTGTGTTTTGGGACAGACATGGTGTCCTGTTAGTCGACTTCGTCACAAGGGACAACAATAAACTCAGCTGCGTACTGCTCGACCTTGTAAAAGCTTCAGCGTGCTGTACAGAATAAGCGACATGGTCTATTGTCATCTGGAGTTTTGTTGCTGCATGACAATGCATGACCTCATTCTGCTGCTCAAACTCAAGAATTAATCTGATCTTTTGAATGGGAATAAATGGACCACCCACCATTCAGCCTGGACCTCACCGGTCAGTGGTTTGACTCCGATGAAAAAGTGAAAACAGCAGTTGAAGATCAGCGGCAGAGTTCTACGATGAGGGAAAACAAAAATTGGGGCAATGATGTGTTAAATGTTTACACAAATACGGTAACTATGTGTGTGTAGAAAAATAGCTTAATGTGTAAAGAGGACATAATAAAAAAGTTTTGGCAATATCATTATTACTTTTGTTTCTATTGACAAACGGACCTTACTTAAAAACTAGCCTTCATATCTCTACGCCTAGGCCTAGTCAGTCTGCAGATGAATAAGGGTAGAAAATCTCCAGGATGAGGTAATTACAAGTACATGGATATGATTAGTAAAAAATTCCACAGAAAAGTTGATCAGCAGATTCAGGATATAGAAGAAGAATGGGTGGCACACAGGGATGTCGTGGTAGAAATGGCAAGGTAAAAGATAGGAACAACTGTGTGTACAGATATCTTTGTGAAATAATGAAGTTAAAGCAGCTTGTAAATATAAAAAAGGTGAATCAGAAATGGCTCTAAACAAGGACTGATGCTGATAAGGAATTGTATGTAATGAAGGAAACAAAATGAAGCAAATCATTGTAGAATCCGAGAAGTAATCATGGATAGATTTCAGTAATAACCTGAAAAGGCTAGGTCAAGCAGCAGGGAAACCGTTTTTGGACAGTAGCGAAGAATCTTAGAAAGGAAGGGAAAAGGGAAATGAATAGCATTTTGGGTAAATTAAGTGAACTCATAGTAGATCCCAGGGGAATCACTGGACAGGTGGAAGGAATATTTTGAAAATCTTCTCAGCATAAAAGGAAATCTTTGTGTTGAAGTCATGAACAATCAAGCTCATGGGGAGGAGAACAATGATGTCAGTGAAATTACGCTTGAGGAAGTGGAAAGGATGATAAATAAAGAACATTGTCAAAATGCAAGACCTGAAATGGTGAAATATAGTGGAAAGGCAGGGATGAAATGTCTTCATAGAGTAACAAGATTAGCTAGAGTGTAGTTTGAGAAGGAAATCAAAGGCAAAAGATCAAGAGGTCGGCCAAGGAAGAGATAGATCGATCAAATTAGAAATGATCTAGCAGGACAAGATCTGGAATTGCAGCAGGTTATGGAAGAAAACCTTTACATGGACAGAAGTAAATGGAGCGCACTCATTCACTGCACCTGAGAAACTGGAGTTGGTTCAAGATGAAGAAGATGGAATGTTAGTAAGGTACCCTCTGATTAGACATTGCACCTATCTGTAAGCAAGGGAACAGGAAGGAGTGCAACAACTATCAAGGTATCTCACTGATCAGTATACCAGGCAAAGTGTTGACTGACATCTTGGAAGGGAGGGTGCAATCAGTGGTAAAGAGTAAGTTGAATGAAAAGCAGTGTAGGTTCAGACCACACAGGGGCTGACAGGGCCAGATGAGTTCTTTGTTCAAAGTAGTTAGACAAAGTTATAATCTTTCATCTTTGTTATTCGTAGTCTACTGAAGGGTATAAAGTAGCAGTTAACGACTTGGTCTTAGTGGCAGACTGAACCGAAAAACCTGCAGTCTAATATTGTAGAGCTTGAGAATAGGTGCAGTGAGTATGACATGAAAATTACCAATTCCAAGACTAAAGTGATGTCACTAGGGAAGAAACCTCATATCCAACTCGAAAACAGGATTAAGAGGTAGATAAGCAAAGAAACCGAGGATCAAATATCAGGTAAGAATACAAAACTGGAACAGGTAGATCACTTCACGATGGTAGTATAGTAAGGTGCAGTGAGCTTGCAGTTGCAATCAGTGGTGGTATTCTCTTGCTCTATCAAACTGTTTTCAGGCCGGCTTTCTCCTATGAGAGTGAAAACTCCGTAAGATGGAAGTAAAAGACGTTTTTGAAACAAACAGGTGGGAACAATGCAAGGACTTAAACGTCAAGGAAGGAAGGAACTTGAAGGATGAAGAAGCTGTAGGTAGAAAATGACTTTGATGGTGGGGTCATATGAGGAGAATGGATGAGGGTAGATTATCTAGGAGAATAGTGATAAGAGTTATGGAACTAAATGAAGTCTCAGAGCTGGTTGTGGACAGTCCACAATGAAGATGTCCGCCCTTATTATTCACCTCTAGACTTTGTTGTTTATTCATGTTGTGTTATACTAAATGAATGTCATTGTTTGAAACATGTATGGGCAAATATGAGTTAAATAAAGGCAGCCTACTTTAGACGAGAGTAAACTTAGTCACATTTCTTCTACATTAGCAATTATTTCACTAAAATCTGTGTTTATTATTAGGGTGCAGATTTTGCCTATTTTATTCCCTTCGTCTGAAAGGTAGGCTTTTAAGTTATAAACATGTTTCATGCTACAACGAGTCTAAAACTTCAATTTTATGGTGCCTATTTTGGTCGTTGATGCTTAAAACTGGCCTTTTCGGATAATTTGTCCTATTTTTGCCTTACTCTTTTAGTGTTCGCAATCATACTGCATGTTGAATGTAAACGTTTCCAGAGCTTGGCCCTTCTGGTATGGAATTTGTGACCTTTCACCAGGAGAGGATGAACTTGCTTAGGGATGTGATAAACTGGTAAGATAAGGCTGTTGTGTACTAAATGTAGACAATTATGGAATTACTGTGTAAGAGGAACAAAAAGGAATAGACGTGAATCACTAATTCTAGGTGTATTACTATATTTTAAATTGTTCTTTAAGCACAAATGAGGTCATTCCATATTTCCTTGTACTTCTGTGCACATCTGCTGCAAAAACTGGAGGTGAAAATGCCAAAGGAAAAAAGTTGTAGAAGTGTGTTATTGAAGCAATGGATTGCCACTGATTCATAAGAAGAAGAATTTTCTGTCAGATTTGTGTCATTCTGTCCTACTTTTAACATGTTCCCTGCTTTGTGAGTCACATGTGACAGTCTATTAGGCGACCTGTAAAGATGAAGGCCCTACCTAGGATGATTTCTAATGCTGAATACACCACACACACTCAGTCCCTGAGCCATTGGCATTAACCAATTAGGGTTAAAATCCCCGACCCGGCCGGAAATCGAACCCGGGACCCTCTGTACGCTAACCATTTAGCCATGGAGCCAGACATTAGACTGTTAATACCACAGGATCGTTTCCTTCTTCTCTCGAGATTCTGGCACTTCACAGACAACAAAGCTAACCATCAACCAGGCGATTGTTTTTATCGAACCCAACCCCTCCTTGATTAAAACAAAATTTTGAGAATGCCTTGACAATGGAGAAAGAAATGGTTATAGATAAAACTATGGTTCCTTGGAGAGGCCGTTTAGTTTTTATAATGTACATTCCTAACATATGGAGTTAAGGTGTATAAACTGTGTACAAAAGAAGGCTACACTGTTAGATCTATGCAGGAAAATCCAGTGTGAGTGAAAGTGGAGTGGGTCATGCTCATTCTGTTGTAATGGAGATTCTAAGTGGATTTCTAAATGAAGGATGTATCCTCTACGCCAGTGTACCTCTAGCAGAAGTACTTCTGAGGAACAAAACATTTGTGTGTGGGATCCTTCATAGTAATGATAGTGAAACAGAAAATGAAGAAAGGAGAGGTGGTGGGTACTCGAGTCATCAAGCAACCTGTTCTAATGCTTTCAACACTGCGGAGCCATAGTGACTGTCTGGTAGACTCTGGAAAGGAAACAGAAATGGTGAACCTGTCATGAATCCTCTCTCTGTTCTTAATTACAATGGCGCAAAAAAGGGGGTCGATTTTAGCATCAAATGTCTTCCAATTATTCAGGTCTGCGGAAAGGTTTAAATTGGTAAAGGAAAGTAGCCCTAGATGTCATTGTTGGAACAGCCTTGGTTAATGCTTGGATACTTCACACCATGACGTCTGCGAAAAAAAAAAAAAAAAAAATGCCACTACTGCAATTTCAAGAGAAGGTCGCAAGAAACCTGGTTGGACTACAGACAGAACCTGTCATCAGTCCTGAGAAAAGACGTGCGCACAGTCTCTCAAAGGTGGAAGAACCGGCCAGAAAAGATCGGTGACAATGCTTGGTTTGCTATAAAACTCAGCGAGAATGTGGCACATCGAAAGACGCAGACAAGAAAACAAAGCAGGTGACAAAGTACTGTGAGGATTGTTCAGACAAACCATTCATGTGCATTGGATGTTCATAAATGCTGAAACCATCCGGCTCCATGGCTAAATGGTTAGCGTGCTGGCCTCTGGTAACAGAGGTCCCGGGTTTGATTCCTGGCAGGGTCAGGACCTTTAACCATCATTGGTTAATTTCTCTGACACGGGGGCTGGGTGGATGTGTCATCTTCATCATCATTTCATCCTCATCACGACGCGTAGGTCGCCTACGGTTGTCAAATCGGAAAACTTGCACCTGGCGAGCCAAATATGTCTTCGGACTCTCCCGGCACTAAAAGCCATACGCCATTTCCATTTCAATGCTGAAACTGAACTTACTGTGTTCAAAATAAAACTTGCCATTGTATAATAATAAAATTAGTGAGATCATAAGTGTAAATAATTTAGGGAATTTTGAGATCAGTGAAAAGAAATAAACAATTGGGTTAAATTAGAGAACAGTATTATTTAAAAATATTATTTTAAATTTTATATGCAGTGTCTTTATATTATAGCAAATAAAAATGTTCATTTATGTTTATCTAAAAATGCATTTATGTTCATGTAAATCAACCTTTACCAATATGTAGAAAGGGATGTTAACGCACTGTTCTGTGCTACACGAGGCACAGGTGACTCGTGGACTTCAGTGATTATTGCCGCTATAGTGAGCGCTGGTGGATCCCCCTGCTGAGGAATGTGAGAACTTGACATGACCTGCAGCTACTAATCTCATTATTTTGAAGTAATATACTTTCTCCATCCACCGGCAACCCACAGAACTACTTCTGTAAGACGAGTCACAAGTGCCTCGTGACGCACTCATGTTTAATGTCAACGGTGTAAAAATAGCAGCGAACGTGTTAATAAAAGTGCCAAAATCAACGGTTAAAATACCACCGTTGTTTAGGCAGATAACGCAATTAAATGAATCGTTACAATGACACCAATGATCTGAGCTACATCACAGAGCTAGAGGAGAGAAACAAACCGCTGGTGAAAATGGTGAAACTTTACAGGAAGTGCCAGGCAGTGAAGACCAAACAGTGAGCTTTAAACTAAAGCATGTGCTTGAATGTAGTCCAAGGTGGAAAATATTTCAGCTATCTGTTCTATTTTGAAAGGAGATTCAGAAACTCCAGCCACGTTTTTCTGGAGCCACGTGAAATGTTTGCAATGAAGATCTTTCTGATAACTTCATGTGAGGTGGAAAGAAGTTTCTCTTGCTATAAAAATATTTTGACAGACAATAGAACAGGTTTCACTTCAGAAAATCTTGAAAAATATATGATAATCCGTTGTGATAGAAGTCGCATGGAGGTTTTGTTAGATGGAGTACTGTAAGCGTACTGGGAATTAAAACAGAAGTGTAATAATAATCTGTTTTGTCTCATTTAGTACCTGTTTCTTGAATTTTTCATACTTTTTTTGTAATTTATTGAATTTGAAGTGCCTTTTAATGTGCCTATTTGTTGAACTTTTTTGTGCCATTTAAGTGCCTATTTCTCGAATTTTCAGTGCCTTTTTGACTGCCTATTTTAAGCATTTTTAGTGACTAAAAACCCGTGTCCTATTTATTACTTTATTTTATGAAATACTTCCTCTCGTGCAGAGGCTGCGTTGCAACAAAGTATACTTTTACATTTATTTTTAGAAGAGACATAGATATACTGTACTTGAGAAATGTTGAAGGTAACCTAATTGTAACAGTGATTTCTTAGAATTATCAGTGAGCCCCTTAAGGCTATGATGGCAATCTCCCGTAACATTGTAACTGGCAGAGACATCTGTTTCCAGAAATTAGCGGCAAAAGCGGGAATCGTTCCCCTTGCTTCAATCATCAGACCTACTATGTCAGTTTCCTCTATCTGGTATTTCTCCCTGTAGTATGGAATTGTTGGTAAGTAAATATTCCTTTTCTCTAGGTTAACATCTGAGGGCTGCGACTTATGGCTTTCAAAGCGAATTGTGGGGTCGATGATGTAACCTCTCTTCTTATTCTTGAAAACAATGATGATAGGAAAACTTAAAACGGTCCACCTTTTCAATACAAAAATGTTATATTTATTTATAACATGTATTTGCACTTGGAACTAGTTTCGACGCTGTGTTTGCGTCATCATCAGCCAAAATCTGGGAAATAGGCAAGATGTAGGCATTTATATTACACAAGGCGTTACATTAAACAATACACATCTTACAAGGAGGTAAAAACAGGGACGAATATAGAAACAAATGAATCGTTGAGAAAACAAAAGTTATACATATTAAAAATAACCTTAACCACACATCTTGCAGTGCGAAAGTGTTCTTCTTGAATGATTCCTGAATATAAAAAACACACGCGCACACATTTCTGAAGAGCCAGCAGGCAGGACAAAGTAAAGTGAAACCTTAAGAGTTCTTCTGAGAAGAGTTCATCATTTTTCCTATGTTCCGACTAACTAATGAAGCCTCCCTTGAGTTCCTGATAAACATACACAACAGGAAATTCTCCTTCACTCTCAACAATAGCTCTAAAGACCAACGGTAAAATTTTAATTTAAATATTGTGCAGAGACGTGAAAGCATGATTTTGAACATGATATAACTCCTTCATATAACCCAGTTTTTTACACAAGGTGTTGCATTAAATAATACACATCTTACGAGGAGATAAAAACAGGGACGAATTTAGAAACACATGCATCGTTGAGAAAGCAAAGTTATACATATTAAAAATAAGCTTAACCACATAACTTGCAGTGCGAAAATATTTGCCTTGAATGATTCCTGAATACAAAACGCGCGCGCACACACTTCTAAAGAGCCAGCAGGTGAAACCTTAAGAGTTCTTCTGAGAAGAGTTCATCATTCTTTCTATGATCTGACTAACTAATGAAGTCTCCCTTGAGTTCCTGATAAACATACACAACAGGAAATTAAACAATACACATCTTACAAGGAGATAAAAACAGGGAAAGTTATACATATTAAAAATAACCTTAACCACACATCTTGTAGTGCGAAAATATTCATCTTGAATGATTCATGAATACAAAACACACGTGCACACATTTCTGAAGAGCCAGCAGGAAGGAAAAAGTAATGTGAAACCTTAAGAGTTCTTCTGAGGAGAGTTCATCATTTTTTCTATGTTCCGACTAACTAATGAAGTCTCCCTTGAGATCCTGATAAGCATACACTACAGGAAATCCTCCTTCACTCTCAACAATAGCTATAAAGACCACGGTAAATTTCATTTTAAATATTGTGCAGAGACGTGAAAGCATGATCTTGAATATAATATAATTCCTTCATTTAACCCAATTTTTTACACAAGGTGTTACATTAAACAATACACATCTTACGAGGAGATAAAAGCAGGGACGAATGTAGAAACAAATGCATCGTTGAGAAAGCCAAAATTATACATATTAAAAATAAATTTTACCACACAACTTGCAGTGCGAAAATATTTGCCTTGAATGATATCTGAATACAAGACGCACGCGCACACATTTCTAAAGAGCCAGCAGGTAGGAAAAAGTAAGGTGAAACCTTAAGAGTTCTTCTGAGAAGAGTTCATCATTCTTTCTATGTTCCGACTAACTAATGAAGTCTCCCTTGAGTTCCTGATAAGCATACACTACAGGAAATCCTTCTTCACTCTCAACAATGGCTATAAAGACCACGGTAAATTTCATTTTAATTATTGTGCAGAGACGTGAAAGCATGATCTTGAATATAATATAATTCCTTCATTTAACCCAATTTTTTACACAAGATGAATATTTTCGCACTACAAGATGTGTGGTTAAGGTTATTCTTAATATGTATAACTTTCCCTGTTTTTATCTCCTTGTAAGATGTGTATTGTTTAATTTCCTGTTGTGTATGTTTATCAGGAACTCAAGGGAGACTTCATTAGTTAGTCAGATCATAGAAAGAATGATGAACTCTTCTCAGAAGAACTCTGAAGGTTTCACCTGCTGGCTCTTTAGAAGTGTGTGCACGCGCGTTTTGTATTCAGGAATCATTCAAGGCAAATATTTTCGCACTGCAAGTTATGTGGTTAAGCTTATTTTTAATATGTATGCTTTCTCAACGATGCATGTGTTTCTAAATTCGTCCCTGTTTTTATCTCCTTGTAAGATGTGTATTATTTAATGCAACACCTTGTGTAAAAAACTGGGTTATATGAAGGAGTTATATCATGTTCAAAATCATGCTTTCACGTCTCTGCACAATATTTAAATTAAAATTTTACCGTTGGTCTTTAGAGCTATTGTTGAGAGTGAAGGAGAATTTCCTGTTGTGTATGTTTATCAGGAACTCAAGGGAGGCTTCATTAGTTAGTCGGAACATAGAAAAAATGATGAACTCTTCTCAGAAGAACTCTTAAGGTTTCACTTTACTTTGTCCTGCCTGCTGGCTCTTCAGAAATGTGTGCGCGTGTGTTTTTTATATTCAGGAATCATTCAAGAAGAACACTTTCGCACTGCAAGATGTGTGGTTAACGTTATTTTTAATATGTATAACTTTTGTTTTCTCAACGATTCATTTGTTTCTATATTCGTCCCTGTTTTTACCTCCTTGTAAGATGTGTATTGTTTAATGTAATGCCTTGTGTAATATAAATGCCTACATCTTGCCTATTTCCCAGATTTTGGCTGATGATGACGCAAACACAGCGTCGAAACTAGTTCCAAGTGCAAATACATGTTATAAATAAATATAACATTTTTGTATTGAAAAGGTGGACCGTTTTAAGTTTTCCTATCATCCTTTCTCAGTTCAATATGGACAAAAATAAAATTCCTAGGTTTAAATGAAAACAATGATGTCGATCCTTCTGTGACTTCCGTTGTCCGCTAAGCCATGAACCTCTTCAAATACCTGGAAATCATGGTCTTTTAGCATTGCCGCAATTAACGAGCGAATGTTATGATGACGCATATTCCTTAAAAGTTTACCATGAGGACAAGATCCCAGAACATGTGCAAGAGTTTCAATCTCCTTGAGGCAGCGCCTACAAAGGGAATCGTTCTGAGATCTTCCTGGTACCGATCTAACTGCTGAAATGTTTGCTGTCATCTTAACTGCTTCACGCCATTCACTACATGATAAGCCTTGATGGTCTCGAATCCAGGAATTGGCAGGTGTATATTCATTGTACAAACATACACCTCTTCCTTTCTGCTGCAAGTTACTCCACTCACTGAATGCCCTTTCTGTCAGTACTCTTCTCACTTTCCTAGCATCAGTTATTTCTAGGCGTGGATGTAGTAAATTGTCAGATGGAGGGACATTGAGGGATTGTAGAGAGAGTTATTTCTTCTTTCAGATTTCTTGTAGCACGGATGTATTCGTCACCTGAGCTTAATATTACCTTACAGATGTTAATGTGCTGAAGATGAGCTTCCCAAGTGGTGCAGAGGAGTCCCAACCCCTTATATTTTTTCTCAGTGTAGACCATTCCATTAGGAATGTCTGCAGGTATTTGAAGAATTTCCTTAAGAGCACTTCGAATTAGTATGTCTGTATCAGCAAGGAACTTTTTCGGAATCTTCTCTGGCTTGATAGTTTGAAAATAACTTCTCATACACATAATTGGTAGCAAATTTCTAATGTTAATTTCAGGAAGAAGTGTAGTTTGCATAACTTGTGTCTATGTTAGCCTTCAAGGAACATGGCTAACTCACCATCTCAGCCAACACAGGCAGAAGGATGCTGGCGATGGCAACGTTGGACGAGAACTCGGTCATGTTGGTGGCGATGAACGTGCACAGCACAAGGACGGCAAACGGTGGCAAGGTTGACATGCCTTTCAGCGACTGTCCGATGGCCTTGGACATTCCTGACGCGGCACTTCCGGCTGCAAGAGCGAAACCACCACCTGTAACAAGAATCCTTATGAGTATATAAACCTGAATGTTGGGCTGTTTGTTTGTGTGTCTGTCTGTCTCATGCTTTCAGAGAAAAATTACTAGACAAATTGAGCTCAAATTTGGTAAGCTTATAGCTACCTCTTTAGGGGGCCAAACGTGAAACAAGTGAGAGGAAAATGTATGCCTCGGACCCTTAGAAGTGAATACACTGCCTAAATTGAGCCTACCAAGTGTACCTAGATTTTGTTAGAAAAAAGTTTATGTAAATTTTCTTCCTAACAAATTGCCTTTCTGTGCTTTGGTGGATATTATAACAGATATATTGGGTAAACTGCTAGTATTGCATCCATAGAAAATTTAGAACTAAATCTCCTATAAACACTGTCACAATTTCCTTCGTAACTCTAGCGATTTGCCAGAAAATTGGCATTTTTACTCATTAAAGGAGCATTTCAAGCACGTGGCCAAAGGGGCGGTTTATACCCTTCTCGTGGAGCCTGAAGCACAGGCGTTGTAACACATGTGAAACCGTGGTAAACTTCTTATTGTCATTATTATTTCCCTTTTACTCTTCGTCAATTCCTTCAATGGACTGGAGATTGTAGTATCACCATCAAGTACAGGGTTTTTATTTAACACGTTCAATGCGGATCACGCGCTGGGCGTGTGAGGCTAGTTTACAAGCCTGTGCGGAGCTCGCGCCTAGCGCGTCATGGTACGAGTGCTAAAAAATGTGAATCACAGGTTTCCCGCATGGTACAAAAGACTCTCCTTGTAATCCTGCACATCGTGTAAGTCCAAATCTACTAGCAGGTTCATCCATAGCCAGATTTGCGCATGTGCGTTCCGTTTCTTGCACATTTCCCCTCCACAGTCTTTGTCATACGTCATCATTCTTTTGGGGATCTTTGAGCAGTGAGATAGCTGCAATGCGAGGTAAGACACTAAATTTTCTGTTTATTATTGGTTCAAGAGGATTACGAGTAATTCGGCTCTTGAAATAAATTCCACTTCAGTACTGCAAAAATGTCAGTGAAGGGACTGATCTTGTCATTTTCATTTATTATTGAACCATATTTATGAGTAACATGAAAGAACTGGTAGTAATCATTTCTGACTGCATCATGATGCTTAGGCCATCATTTTATTTCTATTTTGTTCAGATGGTCAACAATGCACTTCCCTCAACACCACAAGGCCTACGCAATAAAAGACGCGCTTCGACAGGAGAAATACTGCCCCGGCAGTTTTCCAATGATAAAGATATTGTGACATAAAATTCTACGATAAAAAAGTGGAAATATGAATACATTTATGTTTGTAATCATACTTTATGCATTTCAGTGTTATCTGCAGTAAATGATGCACAGTAATCAGGCGCATGATCCGTCTAATGACCATTATTACCTCTCGATTTCAACCACCGTGCGGGTCACGCACCAGGTACGTGAGTGGGCAAGTTCGATAGAACACATCCTACCAACGTTCAAAACTCCAATTATTACAACCTTTAAAGAGTTCCACACAAATATTTTGCTCAGGTTGGTGGGTCTGTCATGCTCTACTAACATGCAGTGAACGTGTTAAAAACAGAGCAAGGTAAGCACGATGCCATGCATTTGTGACCCCACCCTGTGCAGCTGAGGCAAGACTGATAAGTGAAGTCTTCTTATTCCCCAATACATTTATTTTGGCAGTCTAGTTTTCCTATGAATGTTTTTGGCATTAGTACAATACACACTGTTAATATTAAGGG
The DNA here is from genome assembly GCF_040414725.1 of Anabrus simplex. NCBI lineage: Eukaryota > Metazoa > Arthropoda > Insecta > Orthoptera > Tettigoniidae > Anabrus > Anabrus simplex. Next base: position 218,350,707 of record NC_090279.1, on the reverse strand, counting down.
ATGTTTTCAAGGACTGTGAGTAACTGGCTGGTTAAATCTCCCAATTTAAATCCCCGTGATAGTTACTGTGTTTAATTTTAAAAAATATTTCTTAGCTGTTACATATGATATCAGAGGAATCTCTCATGCCAAATTAAATATTCATTGATTTAGTGGTTTTTAAAATCTCGTTGGGAGTGAGCGGGACGTATTCACACTAGATATAAGCCTGTCTCTGACAGGGAAGATGCCCTTCATACCTCCCCTTCATTTCACGTAATGATTATATGACAAAATGCTATAGATAGCAACCGTATTAACGCCTGAGTGAATAGGGAGTAGGTTCTAAAATCTAAGTTGTGAAAGCTGCTTGAAGCATATTCTAACTTTGGTGGATGAATGTTTTCCTGTATCTTTCTTTGGACATTATAGTGTCGGTGAATACCTTTTCGCTTACACCAAGAGTAACACCTTGATTTGATCCGTTAATGATTTGAACTTTGCCATGAGTCTCATATTTTATTCTAGTCAAATGAAGGTCTGTTTCTTTTGTAGATTCCAAGGACCTTCGTTCCCATTTTCAGAAGAGGTCATGAATTAATCCGATATCTTTCTCTGGGAGTAATTTCTAATAAACACGCTGCCCTTTTCCCAAAATGATCCATCAGTATATGTTCTCTTCCTCAAAATTTCATAGCTTTGCCATGCCTTGTTGTCACTGGTTGTAGGTGCAGCTTACATATCACAGAGAATTGTTGCAGTGTATGTATATTGTTAAAAACATGATTTCTCATTTCAGAAGCTTCTGACATCACATAATCAATCAGGAAAGCTCTGCAGTCACTTAAATTAGGCTGTTGCAGGGATTCTTCATAGACAATAGGAACTGAAGGTGAACTGAGAGATGACAGATGTAAGTGCTGATCTCGTATTTACACTTCTAAACATGAATGGTGTAAGTATCAAAAGTGTCTTAGAAGTGAAGCTTCCACGGTGTATAGAATTATTTAGTTCTTTTTCCAGGTTGAACCGTGTTGTTATTTCCTGTACACAGGGCCGTCGCGTGGTATGTAGGCGCCCAAGGCAAGGCTTAAATCGGTGCCCCCCACCCCCGGTAAAACTCGTAATTTTGTTCGTTCCAGTTTAGGTTCGGGGAGATGATACCCTAGCTCCTTAGAGCCCCTCCATTATCTATCACCTATGGACCCACCATGTTCCGGACTGGAAAAACCAGCAGCTATTATAAATAACAGCCTCACGGACCACCCCCTCTCCACTACATACTTTATATGCATACAGTATACTAAGATTTGATTTATTTATATACAAAATGCAGTCTTTGATTTTTCTTTACTTGTTCTTGTCTTTGGTCCTTTTTTATTTTTTTTGTTGCCATATACAGACTTCAAACATTGAAAGGCACTCACTCACCTGGCTTTCACTTGAGCAAATGTTGTCAGAATTTCTCTAAAGTCTAAGTTTTTGCAGTGTCATTTTCTATTGCTTGAATGGCGAGTGAGTTCAGCCTTTCCTGTGCTATTGTAGAGCACAAATAAGTTTAAGCTTACTAAAGCTTCGTTCGGCACTAGCAACTGTCACGGGTATTGTTCGTAACACTCTTAATGCGACCCACAAGTTTGTAAACAAATCTTTACTGTCTGTGTTTTTGATCATAAACAAGACTTCTTTTGGTGTGACTGTTCTTTCCAAGATCCAAAATCAAACTTACATGCTAAAAGTTCAAGATACAGTTCAATGCCATTGATATCAGACACTTTGGTTATTTTGTCTGTTAAATGTCTTTCAAGGCCCAAACAACTTTGTTTTAGATCTTCTTTTCCTGGAAGTTGAGCAACATTAACCCAAAAATCCCCACACTTGCTGGTGTTCTTTCAACGCAGTTGATCTCTTCTTAAGTGAGTTCAAAACTTCATCCACTAATGGATTAAAAAAATCTCTCATAAAGGTTTCTTCACGCGACGATTGCAGTTCCTCGGAAGACTATTACAAAAAAACGTGTTTTCGTTTACGGATCCTATTCTTGGGAAAAACAGGTCTGATACCAAGTTCAGCAGTCACTTCTTTAGCGGAGATTGCTACGTCCGCAAATCCATTCTCTTTAAATCTGTTTAAAACCTCCAAACACTTATTGAACTTTTCAGAACGGTCACTGATGTCTACCTCTTTCCCTTGAATGCTTTTACTGATCAAATTAACTTCAAAAAGAATGCCATTCCACAAGATCAAAGTTATGATGAAGGAAAAGTCTTCCATCTGATTAGTCAAAGATTGAGCTTCAGAGGCTGTTTTGGGGTCATCAATTTTGTCGCCTAACTCAACCAATGCATCCCTAACTTCCGCATATTGGTATCTAACAGCCTGAACAGCACGTATGCGAGATTCACAACGCATTTCACACACTTGCTTTCGTATGGTCGCTTATTACACACCAGTGCTTCGTTGAACTAGAGAAGATGGTAAAGAGACGTTAAAAAACACCAAATAAAGATGTAGACTTAACTGATGATTTTGCTCCATCAGCAATTACTAGGTTTAGGCTATGGCACCCACAAGGAATGAACACAGCCAAAGGGAAGTTGACCAGTACACCAGCTTGAACTCCTTTATGTACACCTGCCATGTTGGCGCCGTTATTGTATCGTTGACCACGACAGTTCAAACCATACTCTTCAACTTCTTTGAACAGCAAGTCACCGAGAGCTTCTCCAGTGGTTTCTTTGGCAACTCTTCTACTTTGATCTTCCCATCATTATCTTCAGTGACGTAGTGAATCGTTAATGAAACTTACTCCTTGTGACTTATGTCTGGAGTACAATCAAGGATAACGGAAAAATATCTAGCTTTCTTTATTTTCGTCAAGATACTTTGCTTTACTGAGTCACCTAGTATAGTTATTAGCTCATTTTGTATTGACACACTTAATAAATGAAATTGTGTTTCTTTGTTAGTTATACGTCTTAAGTGTTCCTTTACTAAACTATCAAATTTTCCTAAAAGTTGCACAAGTCCAAGAAAGTTTCCATTATTTTTTTGTGAAAACTTTGGAAGATGACCCACAAAAGCCATATTGTGCTCTGCTAGATATAAAGTATTTCCACTAACTGACTCAATACTTCTTCTGAACTCTGAGCCTCAGTTTCAGTTTGCTTCATAATGTGCTGGTTGACTGATGTGTCTCCTTTAATTCTTTTTTCTGCTTCAAACTATGCAGCCATATTTTTGAAATGGTCTGGTGACAACTCAAGGGATTTTAAACGGCTTGCCAAATTTTTCCAGTTGTTAAAACCCATTGCTTGACCAAAATGTGACTTTGATGAGGGATTCAACAATCGGACTTCTCAAGACAGCAAAGACAGGTAAGCAAGATGTTACCGTGTTTTTTTAGACATATCAAAAGCCTTCGACAACATCGGACATCAGCACCTTAATCTAACACTAGCTGCCGAGCCAATTCCATCTAAACTGAAGGAACTAATCATCCATCTACAGACTGACAATACAACACAGATCGAAACTACTAAGGGTAAAATGAAGCCAATTTGCTTGCTAAGAGGACTTATGCAGGGATCACCATTATCGCCAACATTGTACAACCTGGCCACAGATTTCATTTTTGATGAGATAACAGAAGAAAACCTACTACAAGCATACGGCAAATCAGTTTCTGCAGAATTGCCCCCCCCCTTCACAGTCATTGTTGGCAAAAACAAGGAAGCAGCTCTTGAGTTGACATGCATCGCTATCACGTTGTTCCAGGAAATTAGTCTACAGATAAATGCCAACAAATGTGTGGGCATATGTATTGAAAAGGGGAAACTCATGGACGGAGTGCTCGATATTCATGACAATTTTAAGATCAGTACTATTAAAGAAAGAGAAGAAATTCGATATCTCAGCGTCAAGTTTAATGAAACACTCACCTTTGATGTGAACTCTTCTCTAAAAACCTTGTGCAAGAAGTTAGACGTGCTTACAGCCTCACTTTTGTTAAAGGCAGATCAAAAGTTCCTTGTTTTGAACAAAGCAGTCAGCCCTACTCTCATGTATACTTTTCAGACCGCTGAAATTAGACAAGTACTGCTTAGCCTCCTGAAAACCACTAACAAAATGGTAAAGAGCTCTCTAAAGGAAATTTTGCCATTACCCTCGGATACACCCAATAGTGCTCTGTATTCTGATTTAAGATTCAAAGGCCTCGGACTTTTCAAAGCAACTTGGGAAGTACATCTGCAACAAATAAGCGCATGCAACGCCCTTCGCGAAGCCAGCTATAGCTTCGTTTGGTGCGTGATCTGACATCCGAAACGACGCATTGTCTACAGGCCCTCAACATCACAGATATTAACCAATTCTACAATAAAGGCAGTGACCTTCCAAATCGAAGAAAAATCCACCAAGAACTAAGAATAAGTAAGATTCTGTTAGAATAAAATCTATTGTAGCCACCTATTCAATCCAATTCACTGTTTATGGTGATTAAATTCTAAGTGATTTGTATATACTACATACAGTAGGTACATGTTTCGCCCTGTTTTTGGGCATCTACAGCCTACCGTCAATCTTAAAGTCAAGACCCAAGTCTTGTCTGAGTTAAACATTTGGAACCAATATAAACAAATACGACCTTATACATCTTCCTATTTTTTACAAATAAAAAAGGGGGGCAACTTCAATTAAAACAAAATTTGTTACATGAATACATTTAAAATATCTAACAATTTACAGACTGTACAAAGCAACTATTGGATCGGCGTTTCATTGCTCTACCATGAGATTATCTGTAAATAAATAGAAGAAAAATAAAATTTAGAATTATGAATGTTATAACCCGCGTTAATAATAATAGTGTAAATCCCATGATTGTGACTGAACTTACATTTTCAGTCTGACGTTAGCTGGATCCACTTGTTCCGGTTGCGTCTGAATGACTAACCTTTCTACTTCTAGTGAAATACTGATGCAGGAGCGGATTGGTGGAGCATAGAGGGGGAAGGGGAGTGGGTTGTACTTTGTGCACATGTGTTATTGCTAAGGAGGTGTTGTCCAAACTGGTGTGGGTGGGTGTAAGATTAGACGTGGTAATTGGAACATTTAAGTGCTGTGCTTGAAAAATAATAGAGACCTTATTATGATTTACAGTTTGGATCAACCTTGGAGTTATCTCATATTACAGATTTTTGTTGTCAATGACTTCATTTTATACAATTTGCTGTTCAAAATGAAATCCCCCAAAGGATACAGAGACTGTGTGAAGCACGACTCCTTCCTCTTCCTTCCGAAAGTTATTTGAAGAACTTTTCTAAAGGGCATAATTATGGGTTAAATCCAAACACATTGGAGGGTATTTTTGAAGTATTATAGAGATGAAATTGATAGGAATAAGATAAGAATAAGAAATATCCCACTGTGATTTTTGATGAAATTAAATTGAGGGAAGAGCGTCACTTCAATAACTTTATTCTTAAGTTAGATGGTTTGTTGACGTAGGTATCCTAACTCCACCCTCCCACTCAAATGATATAGCAAACCATGCTTTAGTTGTTATGCTTGTTCCCTTCATGCGAAATTGCATCCAACCACTTGCTATTATGCTAGTAGAAATACAACACCTGCAGATGTCCTTGAAAAAATCCTCTTCAAGTCATTTGGAAATAGAAGAAGCTGGCGCTAGAGTCATCGGTTTCACGTGTCACGGAGGTCAGCCAAACAAAAAGGCATGGAGGTCCTTAGGAGAAAGCAGAGAAAATGTACTTATATTAAATCCAGAAGATGGCAAAAAAAGAAAAAAGAAAAAGAGCAATTTCGGATTTTGTGCATGTTTTAAAGTGCATAAGGAATTACTTCCATGATAAGGTTGAACAGATGAAAATGTAAATTTCAACTTTTACAGGAAGCTTTATGAAAATTAATTATATTTGTGAATCTTCAGCACTTAAGAGTCTGTCCCAAGGTAATTAAAACTCAATTACATCCTCCTTCATTAAAAAAACAAACAAAACAAGACGCAAAGCTTGCTTTCCAAATCTTATTAGCAATGTTGTTAATGGAATAAAATACAGTAGAAGTCCGATATAGCGAGTGCGTCATATAACGAGAACTCCGCTATAACGACAATATTTTGTTGTCCCTTCAAAATTCCTATATTAAACTGTGTATTAATCTTCGGTTACAGCAAGAGTCCTATCACTGACGCATCCGTTATTTTGAGTGATTAAGCGCACGCGATTTCTTCCGTTACCGGTATTTATGCACCCCAGCGATTATGTTGCATGCGATCGATTACCTTCGGTATCGTTTCCTAGCTATTTCCACTAGCGAGTTCTCTCGTCGACATTCGAAGGCGATGTTGGAGTCGATTAGTAATACCCGTCGACTGCTGTTCTCTAATGAAAATTCGAAATGAATGAGGATAACACGTTTTCGTAATAAATGCGTAAATAATGTGGCCGATAGTAGTTGTCAACTTGTTAAAAATAAAGGCTGAAGTAAACGATCGCTTAATTTTAATGTTACATATTGAAATTAAGTAAGAATGTGATACACCTCAAGATATTGCACAGTACCGGTACATCGCTGATTTCAGAGGATAGTTCATATTTTCTCGCGTCTAGTTAAATTTCGGAAAGACTGTTCACATGTAAATTTCTCTACATGCGTTTCAAATATGTTTTCATGATACATATGCAGTTAGGTTAGGTGACGCCGTTTGAAGAAGAAAACTGAAATATTTGCCACATAAGCCTCTGGAGTGATACCGTATTTCTCTGAATCCAAAACGACTTTTTTTGTCAGAATCTAATGCGAAAAATCAAGAGTTGTCTTGCATTCACGGCCTGACAGTAATGAATACCACTGGCAACCTCCGCAGTAACCACGCTGCTTTTTTTCACCCCCGCACGCGCACGCACACAAAAAACTCGTTGAAAATAAACGACCGCCTCTTTATTATACAGTACATTGCTAGCCGCGACAACCGGTTGTACAGTGCCTGTGTGCAAGACCAACTCCAACTCTAACAGTATTGGAGTTGGTCTTGCTGTGTGTAACGTCACTGGATCTTGAGAAATACCTAGTGAAGAGAGAATTACGTTCTATTAGCCTGTACAAAAACGTTTCTCAAATCTGCAGAATCGCATCAAAACGTGCGAGCCTTCGAATTCTTAGAAAGGCCACGGCTACTCAGTGGCAGAGTTATAACATGTCTACTGTACCTGACGCGTAGTAAACTTAAGTTTTACAGACAGAAGAAACATTTTCGAGATGGATAGCAGTATTGTAAAGATACGTTCAACAGGTATTGCCGGCAAATTATCAACGGGTTCTTGTTGATATTATGATGCCAATTTTAAGTTAATGGTTATTAAACACTTGGAAATTGTGCAGCTGCAAGAAAATACGGTATAAGACTAACTAAAGGCAATATTTGACGTTAGCGTGAAGACAAAGATAGCTAAAAAAATGCGTACTGTACAAAAAATGCGTTCAGTGATCTGCAGCAAGGACGCTTTAAAGAAGGCGAAGATAGAATTGTGAGGTACGTGCACGAAAAGCTCAAGGGCAGAATGGCCGTACCGTGGTGCAATAAACTTGTTCGTCGACCTTCAACGTCCGCAATTAGGCCTATACATCGCCAGCCGCTGAAGTTGGCCGAACCCGGTAAGTGAAACGAGTGTGTAACAGTAGCCGGTTATATCTGACGCTGAGTAAAAATAACAGTTTTATAGACAGCAAGAATATTTTTCCGATGGATCGTCGTATTGCAGAGACGCGTGGAATAGGTATTGTCGGCAAATTTTCAACGGATCCTCTTCAGTATTATGATGCCAATTTTAAATTAGTGGTCATCAAACCCGCGAAAATAAAGAATAGTTGTACAGCCGCAAAAAAACGGCATAACGAAAGCCAATATTCGGCGTCTAAGAAAGCGTACTGTACAACAAAGGCATTCATATGATTTTACAAAGCATTTTTTGAACCTGATTTAAATTTTTTGAAGGAAAAGTGGGGTTTGTCTTGGATTCAGAGAAATATGGTACTATAACTTTTTCAGAATGAAATTAAATACACACTTCCACGAAAAATAACAAATAGGTAATCCATAGTGTGGATATCATCCGCGGAAACGCAAGTTTTCAACAAACTGACAGCTGTTTCATACCGATTTTAATGTGTATGGGGTTTTTTCCGAATTTCAAACAAAAATCGGGTATAAAGACAATCCGCTATAGCGAGTAAATTTTTCGCTGTTATGAATTCTCGCTGTAACAGACTTCTACTGTATTTTTGAGAAACAGTATCCCAAGATTTTGAAGGATCTCAGCAGCAAACTGAATAATTCACAAGAGATTTAAATGAAGTTTCTGGCACATTAAATTCAAGCTACTTTCAAAAGCCTTGTATAGAGGTTCAGACTTGCACAAAACTCAATGTATTTTTCTCCATCTTCAGAAGATTACCAGCAATAGTTCTGTATCATCTACAACCATGGTATTGCCAATAGTGTATATTCAGAGTGCCTTGCAGTTCATTTAATGGCTCTGGGACAAAGGGTAGGCCCTACAAATATATTTTAACATATAAACTTAAACAAGACCCTTTGAAATACCACTTTGAGATTTTCCATTTGTTAACTTGTAATGACCCTCCTGTAATCAATTTCCTACATTTGCATTCATTGCAATGTGTCTGTGTGCCTATTAAACAAGCCTTGTTGTCTGGAGGAAACGGTGAACTGAAAACTGATGTACCTCTCACTTCTTTCGTTAATCAAATCCAACTGCTTGCCAGAAAAGTAGTAAGAAGGACATTGTGAGGTATGTGGAGGTAACTCTGAGCTAATGCCAAGATTGGGAAAGTCAGATACCTGAATTAGAAATGTCACTGGTTGACTAGGTAATAGAGATAGACATGATATTATGAATGGGCCATGAAAGCGTCAAGCTAAATATAGAGAGAGATGTTTAGTTTATCACTTCACAGGATACGTTCTAAAATTTTCTACTGAGTTTATTATTATTATCATCAATCTTAGGGCTTAGAAATAAAAATGGAATACAGTACCCCAAAACCAACTCAGAAATACATTTTAAATAAAATATCTAAACTTACTAATACAATGAGACTGCGATGAATTCAATGTATAAGCCATTTAGAAAGAATGAGCAACAACAGACTTACTTATCGAATACGAACATTTCTGCAATCCAAATGTACGAGATCAAAACGGTATCAGCAAGTAGAGAAAGATCTCACTGAATTAGGATCACCAAATCTGCAGGAAAAGTGTTCATACAAGGGGATTTGAGGAAGACGAGAAGAAATCAACACAACGTACTTGGTCAGTGGAACAAAAATTACAACAATCGATGAAAATGAAGAACTATTGGGCACGGAGGAAAGCTCAACAAATGTTGATTCTGCATGGTCCTAAGTGAATGATAACAACAGGAACACAACAGCCACACTAAGTGGTTTTGAAATATTTATTCAAAATGAAAGAAAAAGTTATGTTCTGAACATGAAATGTGGAATGACATCAGTTTTTAGAGTTTAGACAGTGCACATAAGATCATGATTTGACCCTCACATGTAGGATGCTCCTTCAGAACATTGGAAGGAAATACAATTCCAAAAACTGGTGTTCCATTATATTAAGCATTGATATATATATATTTTTTTTTCTGGATGAAAGGAATTAACATACTCTGCTGAGTCAACCCCGAAACTTTCACACAATTAGTTTTTGGTGAGTACAGTAAGCAAGTCATTCATTCAAAAACAATTGTTTATATAGTTTTGGTGGCAGACCTCCATTTTGACAGGAAAATGCTAAGGAAGAAATAGTTCATTTAATATGGGCATTTTACTACCTCAGTTTCTATTTCATTTGGTACATGTATTCAACATTATTGTCACTGAAGCACGCCCAGCCCAGCTATACGCTATGGTAATTCCTTATTCACGCCCCCATAAAATTGACAATGGAGATTTATTCAAGCACTGTGGAATAAAAATAAAATAAACATTTTAATGATTATCTCAGTAATACTGTCAACAGGACACACAGAATGTGTGAAAATAAAACCTTATTCAATTTTGAATCTCTAAAGATAACTGAGATATGGGCCTCAAAAGAGATTAGGAAAATATCATTTATACAATCTTGATTTTTGAAGGTTTTTTTTTTTTAATACATCTGTTTAATAAAGTTCATAATTTAAAGAGTTCTTTCATCTGACTTGATGTGGAATGTTCCCTACTTGAGTTGGATTCTCCCTAAAAATTTAAATGTGAGGTGCATTAACAAGCATAACAAATTCCAAAGATTAATGAAAATTACACTTTGTGGACTGAACTCTGTACTGTATAGATGGCTTATATTTAATTAAATGTGTTAATGCAATTGCTGAATAATTAATTCAGTCTCATCAGTTGTTTAAGCAATATGTCATCCATTTAAATGAGCAAATGGGTAACGGACAAAAAATGAAATCATCGTTTTAAAAGCCCACTCTTTTGACTTTGAGACAGCAGTATTAATCAGTAATGATATAATTACAATCATACCTATAAAAGATGATGATGTCGTCGCCATAAGACCTATCTGTGTCGGTGCGACGTAAAGCCCCTAGCAAAAAAAAAAAAAAAAAGGGCCTAACACCCAAGAAGAATTACAGCTAAGACTCAATTTAAGAGGTGATGTCCTTTTCAAGAGAAAGTGCTATTGGTGAAATATTTAGTGATGCTTCGTACTAAATTGGTAGGACTCGGTTATCTCTGTGATAAGAATTATTGGCAACCTCTGACACCAGAACTGCATTGCCATGCCATCTGGTGGTATAATAGCACCTGATCAATAATTTTGGCGTTATTTGTCTTGTTGTATACTCAATAACTTCCATTTGCACAGAACTTTTAAAACAAATTTCCATGACACATACATGAAAGCAAACAGAATTTGTAATAAAGTAGTAGCCAAAGCAGAGTTGGAAAACATTCACTGAGGAAGTAAATTAATAATAATAATGTTATTGTTTTTATCCCCCACTAACTACCACTTTGACAGTGTTTGGAGACGCCGAGGTGCCGGAATTCAGTCCGCAGGAGTTCTTTTGCGTGCCAGTAAATCTACCAACATGAGGCTGACATATTTGAGCACCTTCAAATACCACTGGACTGAGCCAGGATTGAACCTGCCAAGTAGGGTCAGAAGGCCAGCGCCTCAACCGTCTGAGCCATTCAGCCCGTTTTAGAAAATTCCAGATTTTCTTTGTGAATAAGTCAATATCCATATGGAAGATGTTACTATTATTCTTTCTTCATTATGCCCAACTAAGGAGCGCGATTGAACTGATTTAGCTGATGTCGTTGCCTTTTTCTTCTTCCAAAATCTTGCGATTTTCTGATCAAGTTTTGCTGGTGGTTGTGTGTCATGTGTTATGCCTATTTCCTGAAGATCTTTTCCACCTTCGAGCAGCCAATTGTTTTTTTACTTTCATTGACAGGACAAGGTTCAGAATTCTTTTAGTCAATCTTTGATTACTCATTCTGAAAATTTGTCCATATCATCATCATCATCATCATCATCATCATCATCATCATCATCATCATCATCATCATCATCATCATCATCAAGTCCTATTACTGAAAAAGAAAGCTTTGTACACAGAAACAAAAACAGATACAGATCCCTGAAACGTATTGTAAATGTGGGTAATTAAGGAAACCAAAGAGCAAAAGTCATTAATAAATTAAAAGCAGATGCACTTGATATGAAATACAATACTATGAAGATAAAGATGTTGGCAAAGCTTGAAAAGGGATACAAAGTTCATGTAGTGTTCTTCACCTTCCTTCTGGTTACGCTGCTTATCATTAAATGTAGGGTATAGTGCTTTGCACTGCGGAAAACAGCGTTAAAAATACAATTAACCCAAATACACCCTTTGGCGGATTGGTACGCACTCTATCGTACGGGGTAAATATCTATATATGTACTGGTCCGCACCTGTAACCCCCGTTAGAGTATTTGAAGAGCGGTGGAGAAAGGAAGAAAAACAACAATGGCTGAGGGCTTACTAAATCTAATATGGCTTCTTTCTTACTTCCTTTCTCATCCCTTCTTCTTTCTCTTCTTTCCTTCTTTTTCTGCATCAGGAAAAGTAGTGGAAAAAAAAAGAAGAAGAAAAAGAACAGCTGCTGAGGGCTTACTCAATCAAATATGGCTTTTGCTTTTCTTCCTCTCATTCTTCCTTTTCTTTCTTTCTTTCTTCTTCCTCTTCTTCTGCTTTAGGAAAATTGTGGAGAAAGAAACAAATAACAGTTGCTGAGGGTGTACTCAATTCTTCTTCTTCTTTTCTTTTAAGAAAAGCGAGGGGAAAGGAAAAGAACAATGGCCAAGGGCTTACTGAATCAAATATGCTCTATTATTTTTCCTTCTTCTTCTTCTTCTTCTGCTTTTTGTTCTTCTTTAGGAAAAGCAGTGGGGAAAGACAGAAAGAGATCAGTTGAAGGCTTGCTCGATCAAATATGGCTCCTTGTTTTTCTTTACTTCTTCTTATATCTTTTTTAGGAAAATAAGTTTTGAAAGAAAGAAAAAGGAAGAGTTCCTGGGGGATGATCAATTGAATATGGCTCCTTCTTTTTCTTCTTTTCCTCTTCTTCTTATTACAATGCCTTATTCATTGCAGATAAGGCAATTTCAGACTTGTTGGTGACATTTGTGAACAGTCCTGCTGAAAGGCATTTTGAAACACCAACGCTGCACACCAGAACGTTGGTGGATTGCTATCAATATCAGTGAACATGGCAGCTGGGTGGATATGAGTTAAGACAACGTGAAAATGGACGTAGTGCCGGTTACCTTCGATGCACAGTTTGTGTGTAGGAGAAGAACTCACATAGGACACATCAGGAAAACCTTGCCTTACAGTCTATGTGACCAGCTCAGACAATGTTTTCTTTAGAGCACAGTAACGTTCTTGAAGTTATGGACATGAATTATGTTAAAAGATTTTGTGTTGAAAACAATAATCAAAAGATAAATGATCACTGACTAAGCCTGCATTGACGAGAACAGCTCACCTAAGAGGAAGATCAGTCCCCATGGCATCTTCTGGTTCACCACCTTCCAGGTGAGAAGAGCAGGCCCTGTCTTGGTTGGTCTCTTCTCAGCTGAAAACCCACAAAGTTAAATTATTTGATACATTTGCAACTGTAGGTAAATGGTCAGGAGCTTACTACATAAGCCGAGGCGCATCTCGAGACTGATGTCCTGAAACTCCAGGCGACCACGCTATATAGTTTTCTGAGAACTATTACCTGGTTATCCCATTTTACATACTCCCCATGGTGCTAACACACCAGGATGCATATCAGCAGACAAATAAACAAAATTAAATACAACAGAATTGTTTGTTTATTTTCTTTTAAATTCTTCGTCCACCTAGAGGCTGCTCTAAGACAAAGAATACACAATACAATGAATATTGATTATGGAACTCTAAACATTAAGAATGATTGTGAAATTAGATCTACAATTTTAAACAATTCCAAAACATAATTAGCAAAGTTAAAAACTACAGAAACATTAAAAAAGTTATAACTTGAGAAATTAATTTCTAAAAAAACTTAAAAACATAGAAGTATGATTCAGACCTGAGGCCAGCTGATATTATTCTGATGAATATAGGTGATGTTTCAAAATGAGGATAGATCCCTGATCACCTGAATCAAGCTTGTACTTAACTTCACACCTGTATTGCTTAAGCCCATAAATGATGGGAAATGCTTCTGTAATTTCATTTTGGTACAACACTTATCCAAGCATATTGTAATGTGTTGGTGGGGTAAATAAATAAGATAGAACATGGTAGCGGCCTATTTCTAAAATTTATTAACTAAGCACTAAAACTATTCATTTACGCACACACGACAGCCGAGCTCACAACTTTCATAAGTACACAGGAGACACACTTACGTGGTTATATCTCTCTCTTTCTTAGTTTCTCATTGTTTATGTAAAATGCTATTACACACACACACACACACACACACACACACACACACACACACAGAGTAACACTTGTTGCGTCGTCACAGTCCACAGTCTGCACATGTCAGTCTCACAGCTCGGGATAGTATACGCTGTCCGCTCAGTCCGTAGAACTCCACTCACAGCCCCATGTCGGCACCAACTGTTATCTTCGACGCTGCACAGGGCAAGGACACGTCCTGTTCCAGCAACTGGTTCAAGACACTCACACGCACGACAACAGTTACATATAAACGAATGCTCGGCTCCAACAGACTGACACGTCAGCTCAGGCTGTCATTAACACACTGTCCACACATTGGACTCACTACACCAACTCACTCAACTCCCTCGTAGGTTGCGCCTGACTTAAATACCTTGGCCCACGCCATCTCAATGCTTCCAGAAGGGATACGCCTCCCAGAGTCTTCCCAAAGGTGAATACTCTCCGCGCACCATTCAGATTCTTCTGTAATGCCAGGGACCTCCACTGAGTGAGCAGGACAATCCAGATAGCAGCGGTGGGGGCACTGACCAATCCGCAAGCAGGTGTCCTCCACCTGGTGGTGGGAGTAGGGAGAGGGTGGGCCTTCCTTGGTGATGAGCGTGCGGTCTGAGCTGGCTACCTTGCGCTACTTCCTGTGGTTGAACATTGGCATGGCAGATGCAGCGCCTCACCATGCCGCAATATTATCATGTGTATCAATCCTGTAAAGTGTTCTGGCAGCCAAATCCACATTGCTTCTCTAGGCACCGTCGAAGGCCTTTTCCAGTTGATATAGATTCCCATAGGGAATGTCTAATAATGGACCATTTATATTGGCCTTTTCCATACCATAGAACACAAAAAGCAAAGGATTTTGTTGTTTTCTGCACTTTTCCTGGAGTTGTCTTGCACAGAAGATCATAGTAGTGCCTCTTGAGGGACAGAACCCATAATGGGATTCGGGAAGAGACGACGATTCAGCAGAATTCTAGCAAAATATTTTACTAGCTATGGAGAATAGGGATATGCTATTACCACAGATGCTTCGATCACCTCTTTTGAAGATGGTGACAGTGGTGGAATTCTTCATGCAGCAGTGACCTTGCAAAATTTCCATATTAGAAGGATCAGGGAGAAAAGCCTGGATTTCAGAGGTAAGCCTCCACTTTGGATAAGTTCAAGGGCAATGTTGTTGGGTCTAGAGGCCTTTCTTGATTATTTTAGATTGTCAAGAGTCTTTCTAAATTCCTAAAAAGTAGGTGAGACTTTCATCCGAGATTGTGGAGGATATTGTGGCACACACTGGAGGAAATCTTCAGCTGCAGAAGAACTGTGGTTGAAGAGCAGCTGAAATATTCCTTTCGGCGTCAGTGAAAATGATAGGTAATATTGTCGGCGGCTTTCAGGGTGCCCGATGAGCAAACAGCTCCTTTATTCCAGCATAAAAGCTCCATAGATCTCTGGCTTTAGATAGACATTGGATTTCTTTAGCATTTTGCTGCCACCAGTTGTTTTTGATTACTCTTATTTCAGTCTAAGATTTTTGCTTGAGCTGTTGATAACCTGATTTCTTCTCTATCCTGAGCAAGAGAAAGGTAGGTATCCCTTTTAGCACTGATGATACTCAGAATCCCTTCATTATTATCATCAGACCAGTCTTTTCACCTCCCTACATCATACCAATGACCTTCTCTGCAGTCTTCCTGATGGTGTTTCTTAATGTGGTCCACCCTAACTGTTTTGACAAGACATTTAGTTGATTTTAAAGAGTGTCTTTGAAAGCAATGCAAACATTTCTTTTTAAAGATTGGTGATGTTGAATTTTTTCTTGGAAGGGTTCAATACGTAAGATCATGATTTACGATGTACGAGGATCCTTAGACGACTAATCAGAAGTCTATGGTCTCTCCAGTAGTCATCAATGTTATGTGCTGTCCTTGTAATCAGAATATTTGTTCTGTCATGCTGCCTAGTGATGACACAGTCAATGAGATGGCACTGTTTGGTCTTGAGGCAATTGGTAGGCGCGAATGTGTGTTGGTGATGAAGAGAGTTTCCTATTCCTTGATTACCAATGACATTCTCTCACAATCGATTGCCTCTTCCCACTCCGGCATTGAAATCACCAAGCAACAAGATCTTATCCTGAGTATCTATGTTGTCAAGAAGACTGTTCAGTTGATGGTAGAATCAGTTCATTATCAACTAAAGTGGGAGCATAGGCAGAGAGCTTTGATCTTTGCCCAGTATTGTCGTATCTTCTCCCAGGGTAGCTCCTTTCTTCTCCGCGATCACAGGGTAGCTTTCTTCTTTAGAGGTTTTTCCTCAAAACCATGAACATTTTTCAGGATCTGTCCTGTAAGTTGTCTGTTTTGTAAGTCCGTCAGCCAGGTGGTTGGTCAGAGTGCTGGGAGACAGTCTTGCCACACGACCATGCATGGTCAGAGAGTTTCTCTATCTGGGAGTAGAACTCTGAATTGTGACATCTTCCACTACTGTGCTTAGGATCTATCTGAGAATTCTTCTCTTTCTGGCTTCTAGTTTTTCAATGAAGCATTTTCTATTTTGTGACAGACACTCTGTAGCACAAAGGGCTTCCGTGCAGATGACTGTTGTGTAGTGCTTCAGCTTCAGATTTCATGATAGGCTTCATTTGTGGTAGGAGTTTTAATTCTGTCGATAGGCCAGTTCTAGATTGTTAACTCTCATGGAGAAGGCTGCTTTCTCCAACAAGTTAAGTTCGATGATGATGCTTGTTGTTTAAAGGGGTCTAACATCTAAGGTCATCGGTCCAAAGTTAAGTTCAATCCATTCACCCAAGTACTTTACCCTGTTCTGGTGGCATCTCTCTGTTAGCCTTCTTGATGCTGTTTTCCTTCAGAATCTTGGAGTCTCATTTTGGCCACAGTCAGTCTTCTGTGAATTATTCTCTCTCTGACTTCTAGTTTTTCAATCAAGCATTTTCTAACTTGTGACAGACACTCTGTGGTATTTATTCGTGCTGTTATTTCCATGTCGTCTACAAAGGCCAGATGTAGTCTTTCACTCTTGTGACCCTCTCTGGCACCCAAGTTGACCAGTTCCTTGCACCATTTTGTCACAGCTGTTTCAAGGACACACTCCTTTATTAGTGTATTACGAGAGATGAGGGCTATACCTTGTCACTGTATACAGTATATCTTCCTTACTCTGGAAGGTATTCGGTCCACTGATGAAATCTCGAGGAGGTCAATAGTGAGATCGGTCATACTCGGGTGGATATAATAATCGTATGGCGTCAGCTACCGTGATTTGATGCCCTCTAGGCTGTCTGCGTGTCACTTTTGATGTTCTTTTTTTCTTTACCAGATAGCGATCAAGTGTCAGCAGAGAACTTTCATGTGCTGACATCATAGGACATGAAAGTGCTAAGTTACTTTTCCCTGCCCTTTCAAAAATCTGACTGTCGATTCTGACCTTACTTTAGAAAATAGTTTGTCTCTCAGTGGTTCATACATTATGCGCTGATAAGGAAACAGACCACAGTGGATCAACATGGTCCCTGTATAGAGGCAAAATGAACGAGGAGAAAGCCAGGTTGGAATCTGACTCTAGAGGAAGCTCCGGAGAGACCTTGGTTCCTATGTACCCTCTAGTTTTTTGTTTTACAGTGCATTACTTTCAGATCCCCCTTAACCTTTTCGCTGCTGAATTCTCGGACAAGCAGGTGCTGGATTATTTCAGCCAACAACCTCATCAAATATTATCGCCAATTTGAACATAAAATACAAGCACTAACTACAGAATAATATTTTGAGATGATATTTCAACTCTCCAGTTTGTTACTACAGTGTTGGAGACGGTTCATGTTTGAGATCCACGGTTTGATTCCACACGAGGTGGCAAAATTTTGTCCATTAGGAAGATGCTTAGAAATTTTCATTTGCATTATGGGTTATGCCTACTCTATGTATGCACATTATCAATCGATACACACTATTAACAGGAGAAAGATTAAATTAAGCACATAATATTGATAAAAGTAGAGCGGAACTTGTGAACTTAGCATCAGCTGTCTGTTTATAAAATCTGTTTACTTCGACCGCTACCCTCGCCCACATCCCTTCATTCACAAATATCCCGAATTAATCCACTTCAGGGCATTCAGAGGTTTGGCACTTGAAATGCATGCACCTTCGTTATAAACTCGTCATCCGATCATGTGGGCAGGCCTAAGTCAGTGTCATTTCTTCTTCTCTCTGGCAGCAAATCATCACCACTGTGAACATTATCATCATTCCCTATCACTAACACTAATGTCTGGCTCCGAGGCTAAATGGTTAGCGTGCTGGCCTTTGGTCACAGGGGTCGCGGGTTTGATTCCCAGCAGGGTCGGGAATTTTAACCTGCATTGGTTAATTCTGCTGCCTCAGGGGCTGGGTGAATGTGTCATCTTCATTATCATTTCATCATCAGGGCACACAGGTCGCCTACGGGAGTCAAATCAAAGAACCTGCATCTGGCGAGCCGAACAAGTCCTCGGACACTCCTGGCACTAAAAGCCACACGCCATTTCATTTCATTACTTCACTAATATCTTTAATATCACTACCGTCACTGTCAAAATCCACATTGGACTCAATCTCCTCTAAAAGTGTAAGATTAAGAATGTTTACAACTGTGACAAAAGAAAAAGATTTCCTGCAGAACCACTTGCGGAAAAAACAAACTACTTTAAGTGTGAATAAAAGATGACAGAAGCATATGATACACAGTTATAAAGCAGATCGAGTATACTTGACCGCAGCAGTGAAAAGGTTAATTATGGAACATTCAGATGCCTCTCACTTACGGTCAGAGCTCAGGGAGTACAGGAAGTCTAGCCTTGCCGGGAGGATAAAGAACAGGATAGACACGAACATTGCAGCTGTCGCATCCTTCACTTTCCTGGAACATCAGGACACAGTTACTGTTGTGGGTTGCAAGAATACAAGGCTTGTTTGTAAAATAACTGAGCTTTGAAGAGACTAGTTGTTCCTAAGTAACTTAGCCATTTGCCACACATTAACTGTTTAGTTTGTGACTGCTTCAAACTGAGGAAAACATTTGTGGAGAGAAAATAACCTGTAGTGATCGAAGAAAATGTGACAGGTCAAGTGGAATGTAGAAGAGTCGTTAAAAGGTTTTATTTGACATTAATAGTGTTGTATACCATGAATTGGAGAACTGCTGGTATTATCTCAAGAGAACACAACAACATTTGTGGACAAACAACTCTTGGAGCTTCAAATATGACAACACATCGCTGTTGATTCATGAATAATTTTTTATGAACATGAAGACAACTACTCACCTTACTTGGCCCTAGCAGACATTCTTCTATTTCCCAAACTGAAATTCACTCTGAAAGGACAACGATTTCAGGAAGGTGAAAATATCAAACTGAAATTGTAGATGCATCTGCCTACCAGGAGCTTCCATACGTGTAAATGGCAGTGGGAACCTTCTGGGTTGCAGGTAAGCACTAAAAAGAGTTATATTCAAACTCTGATTATTTTCAGAACAGGTCCCATACACCTTATAATACAAGTTGAGGAACATGAAGAGGATTTCTTTCTTTCTTTCTTTCTTTCTTTCTTTCTTTCTTTCTTGGGTTGGTAAATCCCATTTCCTTTCAGAAACTTTGACTGGACCTGCAAAAAAGTCTTTGAAGTGGAACTCCTTTGTTCTTGTCTCCAAAAGACAAAGAATGAGAATATCGAGTAACAACTTGGATAGGACTGGAGTTTTAAGGATTAAGAAGATCACAGTGGTATGGACATGTGGGAGTCCAAGAAAGGTTTGTTGTGATGGTGGACAGCGAAAACTGAAGGAAGCTTACTGGAGTGGAAAACTGATGATGACTGATGATACTCCATTTCTGGGTCTGCATGCGAGTTCCAATAGTTTAAAATCTTTGTTAGAGTACATTTTTATAAGATTTCTAAGCATCCCCACTTCTAGTGTTTAGATAGTGATAAGGACTTACGTTTCTGTGATGACTTCCGCCCAGCCTGGGAAGATACCTGGAGAGCGGGTGACCCACAGAGAGACCACGAGCAGGAAGAGGAGGCCAACGGATATTTCGTGCCAACTGAGCCCTCCCATCTCCTGCAACTTAGACTTCACCACGCCTCTGACCACTGCCGCTGCCTGCTTCGCTTCCTCCTTGTCCTCCAGCTTCTGACGAGCCACGTCCTCGTCCATGCCACCCTTGCTGATAACAAACACAGGTCAGGTACATGACCTTGTATGTAACAAAACCATGATTTTACAGGAAGAGAGCAGAAAAACTGTCCTATGTGGTTGAAAATGTAAAAAAAGTGCTAGCTACAAATTATGAATTAAATTTCATAATAATTAGAAAAGATTGTTTCAAGATTTTAATTTTGCACTTACAAACTGCAGATATGAGGCGACCATTCTGAGCACTGTCACTGCAGTGTTCTAGCCTGCTGCCATACTGGGACAGATTTCATAATTGAAATGAACCTCAATATTTCTTATTAAACTAGAGGCTTGATCCAAGACACAATCCAGTTGTTGTTGTTGTTCTTGCTGAAACTCCATGGGCTATCATAGCTGTCTTCCACAACAGGTCAGAGATGATGATGATGCTTGTTGTTAAAAGGGGCTTAATATCTAGGTCATCGGCCCCTAATGGTACGAGACAAGTCAATTAAAATTTCAAAATTCATCTACTGACCAGAATCAAAACATGATGATGAAGAATGAATGAATATGAATTTTAAATAATCAGCAGATCCAACTCATAATATTAAGAGTTTAAATAATTCCAAAATCCAACCACTGGCTAGAATTCAAACAGACAACGACGAACAATGATCATGAACTTAAGACAATCAGTGGATTTGACCCAAAATCACCCACCTTCCCATAAAATAACTTAAAACAATGGTATAAACTGAACAAGGGCTGCTTCCAAAGCAAAATCCTAAATCGATGATGCTTGTAGTCCAAAGGGGTCCAAAATCCAGGTCAACAGCCCCTCATAATGGTACTTATTGCTAGCAAAGTAGGACCATGGTGTTCCTCATGTAGCAGTACTAATCAAAAGTAACACAGACTCAAGGTTTTCCTCACGTTGTAGTATTAATCACAGGAAACGTAAACCCATGGTGATCCACCCACGGTGAAAATAATCACAGACCCATGGTGTTCCTCATGTGATGTTACTGATAACAGGTAATCTCGTGGGTCAAGATCCATCATAACTTGGTCGCCTCTTACAAGAGGCAGGGGATACCGTGGGCGTATTCTTCACCTCCGTCCCCCACCCTCAGGGGGTACAGGTTGGAGAAGTAGATGGTCCAGCTAAATGGAGAAAAGGGCTGTAAGCTCCCCATTCCTATCAGCGCCTCTATACCACACAGGTTAGCTCACGAGACAGGTGGGTTGAAATGCCCTGTCGGCCATCCTCGAGATGGCAAATGCCAGGATGGTACCTTCCTCAAGGCTATGGCTGCTTCCTCCCCATTCCTAGCCCGTACAGTTACACCGTCACACAGTGCTACATGTAGCTTACCGCCTGTGGGCTGTGCCAGAAGCTGAACATGTCCTCCCAGCACTAAAAGCATATGCTAAAAGAAGAAACTCCACACCACACATTGAGTAGCTCAAGTTTTGTGGTTGACCATTGTGTTGATACCAGAACTTATTTACTGACTGGTTTTATGTGTTAGCCATACAGAAAAAGCTGCAGGTGTGAGACTTTGTCAGAGCGTAGACATCTATACTAATATTATAAAGAGGAAAAATTTGTTTGTTTGTAACGAATAGACTCAAAAACTACTGAACCGATTTTTAAAATTACTTCACCTATAGAAAGCTACATGGGCTGTATTTATTTTCAAAACAATTCAATGTGGGGGGGGGGGGGGGGTACGGGGGGGGGGGGGAGATATAAAAAATAATAGGCTAATATAGGCAAAATATCGAATTTGTCGTATAAGGATGAGACGAAGCTCAATTTAATCCTCTTGACGCAAAGAACAAAACTCGGTAAGCCCTATGGGCCCGAAAACCATGTTTTAAGGCCCTAAAACCAACCGTTATGGAGATATTGGCACCACACTACCCCTGCTCTAGGAATCGGATAAAGTAATGAACTGCCATAACCGTGGCAATGTCAGCTCCAGGATTCTACAGCAGCGAAATTATCTACAATAAATCACAAAAACCTAACATGTTACAGACATGAAAATTGATATTTAGAATACCCTTTAAAAATAAAAGAACACAGATATTCGTTTTCAGAAAATCCACTTAAGGGGGTGGGGTGTAGAAAAAAGTGAGGAAGGAATTTAATTATTTATATGAGGATACATATATCTCAAAAAATGAAGATGTTACAGACTTTAAAATTGGTATTGGAATCTCCTTTAAAAATGAACACACTCTTTTTGGAAAATCCACTTAAGGGGGTGAAAAGAATTAAAAAAGCGGTTGAATTTTTAAAATGAGTATCTTCTTCTTCTATCGCTTTACCCACACCTGTGGGGTTGCGGGTGCGAACTGTGTCGCACATGTGGATTTGACACTGGTTTACGACTGGATGCCCTTCCTGATGGCAACCGTATGTGTAAGGATGAAATCTATACTTCTATACTAATATTATAAACAGGAAAAATTTGTATATTTGTTTGTAACGGATAGACTCCAAAGCTACTGAACCGATTTTAAAAATTACTTCACCCATAGAAAGCTACATTGCCATTGAGTAACATGGGCTGTATTTTATTTTCAAAACAATTCGAGGGGGGGGGGGGGGGTGTCGACGGGGGGAGATATAAAAATATTAAAATAATAGGCTAATATAGGCGAAATCGAATTTGTCATACAAGGACGAGATAAAGCTCATTTTAAGCCCCTTGACGCAAAGAACAAAACTCGGTAAACCCTTAGGGCCCGATAACCATGTTTTAAGGCCCTAAAACCAACCGTTATGAAGATATTGGAACCACACTACCCCTACTCTAGGAATCGGATAAAGAAACGAACGGCTGTAACCATGGCAACGTCAGCTCCAGGATTCTACAGCAGCTAGACTTTGCATGTACGTTTGGGCATAGCTGTCAAGCAAAATTGATAAACATATGACTTACACTCTGGAAAAAGTAAACTGTTGTGTAAGACGCTTATAGAACTCCTTTGGGTGGGATGAAAAGGGAGTGAAGTATAAAAATAATAGCCCCGGAGATCTCCACAGTACAGCAACCAGCGGTTGCCGACGGGCCTCCGTTTTTACGTACTGGCTTAGGTTTCAGCATTTTGCAGAGTCTGTTACCTATAGTTTAAACTATTTTCTATCAAATCATGGAGTAGTAGGATCACTGAGGTTATTAGTGGCGATATTTTGGTCCACTTTTACAATCATTGTAACCATGAAAACAACCTATATACTGTACACAATGACTTGAAAAAATTTCTCAACACTTATACTCAGATTCATTATATGATGTGTGATATGAGTGACAAGCCCTGAGAATTATAATTTTCAATAATTATAGTAGTTTCTTCATGCATCGCGTATTTCCTTGATCATTCGTAAAATAGTTATGAAATGTTAGATCAAACAAATACATTCAATAATTTTTATATTTGTGGTACTATCTAGCGGAAGTATACTTCCACTAAACCTGCAGCTTTGTGAAGGCAGCAGGTATATCTAGGTGGGAATGAAGGAAAAACATGGTAGCAAAAGATCTTAGAGGTCGACGCTAATTAGGAACTAATATTTAGAGGCCCCCATGAAGAAAAGAAGAAGAAGATACACTATAATTCCAAACATGACAAATAATTTCTATGTACTTAAGTAAATACACCAGTGATATAATTATCTAATGAAGTCAGTCACACCGATAGTATGAGTAAATAAAGCCAGTTTCTGATAACCCGTACGAAGAACGGGTACTTCTGCTAGTTATATAAATAATAAAATCGAGACCAAAACCATAGATGTACCGGTTCCCCAGTTCGTCACTTTCGCTAGTTTGCCATAGTGGGGACGATATGTATAGTGCAGAAGAGCGGCAAGATAAAACAAAAAGCTCCTAAGCTGTTGTACTTCCCTAGATCAGAACCTGCTCTAAGACAGACAATAATCAGAATATGTATGATCCAGAGGAATGTTATCTCACTTGCGGCCAATAATTACACAAGTTGTTGCACTTGGTGAGGTAACTCCCTAGATCGTGAGTCATGCAGACATCCACTCATGGCCTGCTTTGCGACGGGCAACACATTCAAGTATAGGGACTGGTAACCTTTCTACTATAATAAAAACGTATGAGGCAAGGAAGATCAGAATGTAATAACTGTCCTCTCTGTTACAAAGGATTCTCCGATAAAATTAGCATTAACAATTGTAGGAAACACGAAATAAATGTTAAAAAATTGTAATATTTCCCTTATTATTTGTCATTGGATTCATTTGTGTTGCAGATAAGATGGGAAATATTATTTTCTACATCTTTTTTTACATAGTAGGCCTATTTATTGATAGACTGAGAATTTTTGGACTTGCTCCTATACTACTTTACCACCTAGAGGTTATTTACACACTAGATGAGCTGTGGTGAAGGCACTAAGTACTTACGTCACTGACCCAGGGAGGAGTGAAGCAACTCATCAACTGCTGGTTGGAGGGAGATAGGAAGTAAAACACAAAACAAATAATAATCATCATCATCATCATCATCATCTGGGTATCATTCCAGCAGGCCAGGTAGGACTTTTGTGGACAATATGCCTCCATCGGTTCCTGTCATTATAGAGTTGCTCTCCTTTCACATCCTGCAGTGTTGTTCCTTTCTTGATAAGGTCTGCATTTATTTGGTCTAGCCACCTTCTTCTGGGACGTCCAACAGGTCTCCTTCCAGGTACTGTCATTTCCAAGTATTGTCTGGGGATTCTAGTCTCTTCCATCCTTTGCACATGCCCAAACCATTTCAACCATGCAATACGTAGTCTTTCTTCCATCATACAGGTCACTTGCATGTCATTTTTAATGCACTCATTTCTAATTCTGTCTCTTCTTATTTTTTGCATAGCAGATTGTAAAAATTTCATTTCACATGCTTGCAGTTTGCTGACGTCTCTTTTCAATAACACACAGGTCTCCAGCCCATATGTCATGAGCGGCAGGAGGTAAGATTTGAACATTGTTTGGCTTTTAAGGGAACTGCTTTGTCTCACACTAGATTTCTTACCTGACAGAAGAACGTGGAACCTTTTGTCACTCTGTTCTGGATTTCCAATTTAGCACTCCCCTGGTTCGATACAATACTTCCAAGATAGCTGAAGCTTTCTACATATTCAATTCTCTCTCCATGAAGTTTGAGGTCACATGCACTGGGTGTTCTACTCAATTTCATTACTACTGTTTTCTTCTTACTCATAGTCAACTTATAGTCCTTAAATTGATTGATTGATTGATTGATTGATGTTTGTTGTTTAAAGGGGCCTAACATCGAGGTCATCGGCCCCTAATGGTACGAAATGAGACAAAATGAAATGACAACTTAAAATTCCAAAATCCTCCACTGACCAGAATTCTAAGCATGAGGACGAACAAAGAATGGATGGACGGATTTGAATTTAAAATGATCAGTAAATCCGACCCACAGTGCCTCACATGCACAGAAGCTGGCATAAAACTATCGGATTACCAACCAAGGGACTGCTACTATAGTACGATGCTGAATCGATAGTGCGTATAGTCGAAACGGGTCCAAAATCCAGGTCATCAGCCCCTCATAATGGTATTTATCGCTAGGAAAGTAGAACCATGCTATGTGTAATATTGCGGTACTAATCAAAATTAGCGGAGACTCGCGGTATTCCACACATTATGGTACTATGCACAGGTAGTGTAATGCGCACATGTAACACAGACCTATGGTGTTTCGCACATGGCAGCGCTATTTGCAGGCAACGCAAACCTATAAAGGCAACGCAAACCTATGGCGTTCCTCACATAAGTGGACTAACCACAGGGACCCGTACTATCCCGTTGAATTCCTCACATAATGGGAACTGAGCATAGGTAAGGCAGAAGCATGGTGTCACTCATATAGGGGTACGAATCACAGGTACTGCAGGACCCCCATCCTGATTCACACACTGTCGCTACTAATCACAAACCTATTGCGTACCTAACATATTGGTACTACGCGCAAGTAAATGCAACCCATGGTGTTCCCTGCGTGATGGTTCTAATAGGATCATCCCTTGGTCGCCCCTTTTAGTCGCCTCTTATGACAGGCAGGGGATACCATGGGTGAATTCTTCGTCTGCCTCCCCCACCCACAGGGGGTGTGTGTTTGGTCTGTGAGAGGTAATTTATTTCCTTCAAGTCCGCCGGCAAGCCGGTTAGGACCCCCCTATCCGCCACCTGGGACGCGCCACGTGTGAGTATCACCTCTCTCCCTGCTACGCCTGCGTAGCAGGTTCGTGGAGTCCTTAAATTTGTTGATCCAGCAATCAACAGTAATTTCCTTTGGACTTCTTGCTCTGTTTCTCCCCAAATGGCAACATCGTCTGCAAACACTAATGCAATCAAATCTCCAGGTTCTGCAGCTTTAATTTCTTTAATGATTACATCCATGAGTGCAAAGAAAAGTAGTGGAGATAGTGCACTGCCTTGTTGTACACCTCTCTTTGTTTAGAACCAAAACCAAATAATAATCATAATAATCATAATACTGTTATACATTTTTTTATGTCCCACTAACTACTTCTATGGTTTTCTGAGATGCGGAGGTACCGGAATTAGTCCCGCAGTTCTTTTACGAGCCAGTAAATTTACCACCACAAGGCCGACGTATTTTGCCACCTTCAAATACCACCGGACTGAGCGAGGATTGAACCTGGCACGTTGGGGTCAGAAGGCCAGCGCCTCAACCTCCTGAACCACTCAGCCCGGCTAAGCAAAAGAAATGTATAGGAAGTCAAAACGCCATCGCAGATCACATTTTCATCATGGCTGGCCTGGATTGTGGTGCCTTCTCCTCTGACCGTAAACATTGATTTTCATTCAACTCTATTCATTATTTTTTTGTGATGTGCATATATTCACATAAACTGGGACTATGGAAATTTAGAAACTGAATTGTCTTTCTATTCTGGACATAAACAACATACAAATACCAATTTTTTAATAATATTGTTACCTAAGTACAGATAAAATGTTTGTTCTTATTTACATCGATGAGTCTCTGCAAGATCAGGTATGTAATATTGATTTTTATATTAAAAAATTAAAAGACATATAATGAAGGCAACACTAAGTTTTTATTGTCAACTAAACTCTGTATCCAAGACTTGATGCACAAAAACTACAATAAAGCTATCAGTTTAACACACCAACTTACCGACAGAAGCCAAGGTACATCCAGATGAGCGACAACCAAATGAGAATATTGTTTAAGAGCATACCAGGGACATTAAACATCATCCATTTACCAAAACTTATTGGTGGTGCCTTCGGAAATAGACTGAAACAGAGAAAATGTGTTGTTTAAATCTCTACTGGATAATATGCCTTGAAGTTACAATTTTTACATTAAATGCAGAGCCTTAAACAAAAACATTTCGTTTTCACAACTGCATTGTGCTTGAAATAAACTTTTAGCTTCCTAAGTCAATTACACATCCAGAAGAAATAAAAAGAAGATAGAAGGAGTATTTTGAAAAATTCTGAATATGAGAAATTGTGCAGAGGAGATGGTAGTAATATGGTGTGACGTCTCAAGAGTGGAAGACGATATAACCATGTTAGAGGTGGTATTAGCAGTCTGTAATATGGAAATGGCGAGATACCAGGAATGGATGAAATTAGTGTGGAAATGATAAAGGCTGCTGGACCTGTTGGAACTACAATGGGCATGTGGAAACAGAAACATGTGCCAGAAGACTAGGGAAAGGGAATAATACCAGTCTTTAAGAAGGGGGACAGAAAAGTGTGTGATAATTATACAGCAATCACACTCTTATCACAAGTGACAAAAATACTGGAGAGAATATTAGGGAGGAGATTGAGAAGAAAGGTAGAAGGAGAATTGCAAGAGGAACAGTAGAAGATCTACAGTGGACCCAATCTTCAGCATGAGGCAATCAATGAAAAAGAGTTGGGAATATGGAAAGGATCAGGTCATGACATTCGCAAACCTGACACGGAGAAGGTGGGGGAAACCATGCTCAAAACGAGACTGCGTATACAGACTTTAGAAATGATGCAAGCAATTTACAGAATCTGTATCAGCAGCATACAGACTGTGTTTGGAAAAGACAGAATGATTTAGAAATGAAACTGGACTAAGACAGGGGAGTGTGTTGTCACTTTTTTTGTTTCAAATTTTATGGATGAGATCGTAAAGGAGACGAAAGAAGGCTTTGGGAACAGGGAGATGAAGTTATTACTATTTGCGGACAATATTGTGGTCCGGGGAGTACAAACAACAAAGAAGTACCAGAACAACAACTTGATGGACTGAACAAAAAAAATAAAAAATAAATAAACACCCTGAAATGTATAGAATGAAAATCAGTGCAGAGAAAAGTAAAGACAAGGGAAAGGCCTTGTGAAAGTTGGCGGTCAAAGACTGGAAATTGTGATCAGTTTCAAATACCTAGGGAATGAATTAATGCAGAATACAAGGCTGGACATGGAAGGTGCAACAGAAACCTTGTCTGGAAGTGTAAAGAGATTATGTAAAAAATGTATTATGCATCCATATTGAGACCTGGACCATGACGGGCAGGGAGGAGAGAAGAATTCAAGCCAGCAAACTGAAACATCTGACAAGTATGAGAGGAAAGTCAGATTGAGAAACAAAGATGTGTGAAAGGAGGTTGGAATGGAAAACCTAAATGAGAGAAATTGTAGTAGTAAACTAAGATGGTTTGGACATGTAAAGGGGATGGAGGAGGAAAGAATACAAAAGCAGATAGAGATGGAGTTCGAGGGAGATGTAGAACAAGGTGGAGTAAAGAGGAGTGCATGAAGAAGAATTCTGTTCTGGGACAAAATGATGGAATGTGGAGAAGTGCCTAAATGCCTCGACCCGGCAGGAGCTGGATAAGGGGAAAGGATGATGATTATGCTAAGAGCGTCGAAGAAATGGAAATACAGTATTGTTCAGTGACCATTTTAATGAACTAACTGGTGATGGTGGCTGTTGTCATGGTTTTAACGAGCTGAAAAACCACAGCGGTCCCTCATTTCAGTTGATCAGGAAGATATCGAAGCAAGAAGAAAAGTGTGAAGGAACAATTGCTTGAGAAAGGAGAGAAGCAGGGAACATGAAGGGGCGAAGGGTGGTTAAATGCCCTAGTATCACAGAGCCAGGAGAGAGCATTACACTGGCTGTTCTTGGTTGAAGTGTGCACTGTCTTTCCTGCTGACACTCATCTCTATTAGATGGCATTACAGCGTTCGGACAGTTTGGAATTCGTCCCTGACCATTTGTACCTCCTTTGTTGTTCAGTAACAGAGCAGAGCACTTGAAATTTCAGACGGACAATTGGCTGTGCTTCACTTCCTTTGAGAAAGAGTGACCTAAACTGTTTTTCTAAGAAAACTGAGTGGAGTGTCAAAGGAGAAGTGAAAAGGGGGCAGGAGAAGAAAGGAAATACACATAAGTGGATCACTACACTGAGTGGGTTGTCAGTTGCAATGAGGAACACAACAATAACAGAGAAATTCTGCGTTATCTCAGATCACATGCTCATAATTGTTCTGGTCTCGTGTAATATTGTAAAATAATATCAAGAAAAGCAAAACTCTGGCCAAACATGGGGGAAAATTTCTCCTTGATACAAATAGATTGGGATGGACTAGGTCAGTGGAAAGAAAGAAAGAAAGAAAGAAAGAAAGAAAGAAAGAAAGAAAGAAAGAAAGAAAGAAAGAAAGAAAGAAATCAATCAATCAATCAATCAATCAATCAATCAATCAATCCTGATCTGCATTTAGGGCAGTTGCCCAGGTGGCAGATTCCCTATCTGTTGTTTTCCTAGCCTTTTCTTAAATGATTGCAAACAAATTCAAAATGTATTGAACATCTCCCTTGGTAAGTTATTCCAATCCCAAACTCCCCTTCCTATAAAATATTATTTGCCCCAATCTGTTCTCTTAAATTCCAACTTTATCTTGATATTTTGATCTTTCCTACTTTTAAAGACACCACTTCAACTTACTCGTCTACTAATGTCATTCCACGCCATCTCTGCACTGACAGCTTGGAATGTACCGCTTACTACAATTTATGAACTTTGTCATATAGATCCGTATTGCTACAGTTAAAACTAAGAAACAGTGTCAGGTTTTGGTCCACCCAATCAATACACATCACTTTACAAGTGTTGTTGTTTCTTATGTACCGCTTAGTCGAGCAGCTCATCTCCTTTTGGGCGGAAAGGTTGTAACTTTGACAATACTCTTGCAATTACAAAAACTAACCAGTCAACAGTATTTTAATTCACACCTCAGAGGAGGAAATATGTTTTCGTTCCATATTCTGAGCTCCTAAAGAAGGTAATCATGTACTTACCTCTCAAAGAGGCCCTTGAAGGTTAGGTTGGTGCCGGTGCCAACAAGTGTTCCAGTACCTCCAATGGTAGCAGAATATGTAATGGCAAGGAAGTAGCATCTGGTAGTTCTACTTGGATTCGGATACTCTCTGCAAAAGAGATACTGTATCACTATTGCTGCCGGGATCAACAACTCTTTCTCATGTTCTGCCCAAGTTTCCTTGGTGACTAAGTATTAATTAATTATATAGAATAGTTTGATATATTGTGTTGTGTTATGTTGATTTCACACAGCAGAGGAGAAGCTGTTTATCATTGATCGTACGAACTGGGGCGTCAGAATGGACCAGGTTTGCCTCCTGTTAAACATTCAAGTCACAATAAATGGCCACATTGTTGGCTGTGGAATCAGATTTAATCTGCCCGCCCGTAGTTTGAGCGTACCCGTCACACAAAAACCTGCAGAAAATACTAACTAATGAAGATAAATTCACTCAAATTTTGCACTCATGCCTCTGAAAATTATGAGTTACCCATACTTCATACTTCAAACGGTGGGCATAAGCTAAAGTTTTCGTAGGAATTTCTGAAACACCACGGTATCCACAAAATGGATATATATTAGGATTATTGTCTTTATTCTCCAATTTCCAACCACTGAGGTTCTTTTCCGTCAGTGGCCGTGTGCGTTTGGAAAGACCTGGCGCAGCACTTTCACTCTCACTTTCTTCAATGCTCCTCGCAATCGAGTAACTTTCACCGTTGCTATCACTACCCTTGAACCCGGATTCATTTTCCAAAACATCATTATTGCCATAATCACCATCTAAAACACTGTCTACAAGGGCTTTCAAACTCGTCATAACTGCAATGGCAGCTTTACTGAATACCAATGAAAATAAATTGTTGTTGAACAATTCAATGTCACACAGAAATACAGGCAACAATATTTACCATCACCTAAAAGAAGATGCATGCAAATGTCCTTGGGGTGACATAATACTAATGAATGATACAGATGAAAAACTGGACAATTTTAATTCTCATATTCATGGACTTTACAATAAGCATGCTCCTAAGTGCTGTGTGAAAGTAACACGGCCGCCCTGTCCGTGGCTGACAACTGAAATTAAATTTCTGATGGCTCAGCGTGATTCATTATATAGACGTTACAAACGAAATTTATCAGCTGACACATTTGAACAATACCGTGTACTGCGAAATCGAATTAAACAAATTATCCGCAATAAGAAATTCAATTACTTCCAACGTCTATCCAATAATATAAACGCTGATAGTACTTGGCGACAACTTCGTTCATTAGGTATTGGAAGGCCTCCTGTGAAGCATGCTAAACCAGAAATACCGCTTGATGAGATTAATAGACACTTTTCAACAGATGCTTTTACCCCTGAACACAATATAGTGCAGGCCACCATCAAGTCTATAATACAACAACAATCGTCTGATCGTCCATGTTTCGAATTTTGAACTGTTTCAGAGTCTGAAGTGAGGCAAGTACTAATTTCAATTAAATCTCATGCAACGGGGGCTGATGATATCCCTATTTTCTTTATTACTAACATTATGGATATAATATTGCCGGTTATTACTGACTTATTTAATGCATGGCTCTCCCGTAGTTATTTTCCGATAAAGTGGAAAGATGCACAAGTTGTCCCAGTTCCAAAAAGGTCGCCAGCTAATGTAGCATCTGACTTTCGTCCTGTATGCATTCTTTCAGCACTGTCTAAAGCTCTAGAAAAATTGATCTATAGCCAACTTGAACAATACCTGGAAAAATATTCTCTGCTTGACCCCTTCCAATCTGGTTTCAAGAAAGGACATAGCACAGGGACGGTACTACTAAGAATTACAGATGACGTTAGACGAGCTATAGATGAGCGGAAAGTGACTATACTTATTTTACTTGACTTCAGTAGTGTGTTTGACACAGTAAATATTGACATATTATTAGCAAAACTTCAAAGATTTAATCTGAGTCCCTCTGCTATTCAACTCTTTGCTTCATACCTCACCAATCGGCGACAACGTGTTGTCATAAACAGCATCACCACAAACTGGAAGACGAAGCAAACAGGTGTCCCACAGGGATCTGTGCTTGGACCTCTTCTGTTTACTCTATATATCAATGATATATCTTCTCAGTTCAGTAACTGTAAGTATCATTTATATGCAGATGATCTACAAATATATTATCACTGTAAAGCTATTGATATTGAGTTTGGAATTCATCAGATGAATTCTATTTTAAATCTGATTAGCTCCTATTCTAATAAGAACTGTTTATTAATTAATCCTAAAAAGACACAAGCTATTATAATAGGGCAACAAAGGCAGTTAAATATCCTTAATAAGAAGTTATTGCCTTTGCTTTTGCTTTGTGGTGTAGCTATACCATTTCAGAAGTCAGTAAAAAATCTTGGGATTATCATAAGTGAGACACTAGATTGGAGTGAGCACATAACAAGCATCTGTAGGAAAATTCACTCGTCACTTCATCCTCTCAAAACTCGCCAATCACTTCTTCCACTAAGTTTGAAAATAAAACTTATTCAGACCCTCATATTTCCCATACTTAGTTATTGTGATGTTGTAATGATAGATACCACCATGGAACAGACATTAAAATTACAGAGGGCAATGAACTCATATATTAGGTTTATATTTTCCATTAAATTTTCAAATCATATCTCCCCCTATTATGAATTCTCTCCTGGTTAAAAATCGATAAACTACGACATCTTCACATTGCAACTCTCGTATTTCGTCTGTTGAATTAATCTAAACCCCAGTATTTATCCTATAATTTACTCTCCTCCTCTCATGAACACAACACACGATCGACTACTACACTCTCAATTCCTGTGCATCGCTCATCTTCATTTACCCGCTCCTTTCAAGTGTCTGGTGCAAGGCTATGGAATTCCCTTCCAGTTAGTGGTAGGAATTGCGCTTTCTTAGCTTCTTTCAAGCGGTCTTGCCGAGATTACCTATTAAATGTATAACCAGCTTGTATGATTGGCAGTATGAATGGAAGAATGAATGAGGTTAGGATTTATATTTTGTTACATTATTTCATTAATATATTTTATGAAGTTTATTAGATATGTGCTTAAGTGTAAGAGAGGGCCGTGAGCCTTAACTTCGCCACAAATGAAGGCATGAAAATAAATAAATAAATAAATAGGATATACCTCTAGTTCCTTACAGTGTGTATTGTGAGAAATTACATTGCAAAGGGAATCTAATATACGAAGATAAGCGAGACTCTACGTCACTGCAAGCTGAGCTCGTCATTTGATTCACTGCGCCTGACCACAACTCATCAAATGATGCGAATGTGCTAAAGAACAGTACCAGGAGTGATTTAATAAGGAGGCACTAACATGTCCTTGACAAGTTCCATCATATGGGATCAGTCTTAAGTCAATGAAAGGGGACAACAAGGTGACCAAGAACTGTCAACACAAACAAGAATCGTGGACATCTTCTGCAACAGGTGTTGCAGTCCCCAAAGCGCAGTCTATAACGAACATCGCTGAAACTCTGTTTGAGCAACAGGTCCGTTTGGGAGATGTTTAAAGTAGTTAAAAATTCTTGGCAAGAATTTACGTATATATCAAATCAATCAATCAATCAATCAATCAATCAATCAATCAATCAATCAATCAATCAATCAATCAATCAATAAATCAATCAATCAATCAATCAATACTGATCTGCATTTAGGTCAGTCACCCAGGTGGCAGATTCCCTATCTGTTGTTTACCTAGCCTTTTCCTAAATGATTTCAAAGAAATTGGAAATTTATTGAACATCTCCCTTGGTAAGTTATTCCAATCCCTAACTCCCCTTCCTATAAACGAATATTTGCCCCAGTTTGTCCTCTTGAATTTCAACTTTATCTTCATATTGTGATCTTTCCTACTTTTATAAATACCACTCAAACTTATTCATCTTCTAAGTCCACCTATTCAATAAAAAAGTATGTACATATAAATAAAAGTAATGAGAAAGAATTTTTTTCCACTATGCAATAAAAATTCAGTTTTACAAGGAAGAAGGTTTAAAATATTTAACATAGTTTTGCAATCTTCATCTGTTTAACCATATGCACTCCTATGTCGAGTGGGGTTCCACATTGCGCTCACATGACAAGAGCTCGTACTTTCAGTGCTCCTATGATGACTGTGCTTGTTCCAGTATTGTACACTATCTACCGGCCTCCAAGAGAACACCTTTCCCTATTCACTATAGCTTGTGGAAATTGTAATGACTTCTGTTATTCTCGATTCTCGAGTGTTTGTGACAGTTTACTGATGATATCGATTGAATGTAAACATGACTTCCGCTTCATCTTCCCTCATGGAAATGGATATCTTAGAACAGTTAGTGGACAGTATTGATGCTTTCGACCACTGAAAACAATTCAACCTCAGTTATTAACAGAAAAAAGCAAAACTGCA
Organism: Anabrus simplex; assembly: GCF_040414725.1. Lineage (NCBI taxonomy): Eukaryota > Metazoa > Arthropoda > Insecta > Orthoptera > Tettigoniidae > Anabrus > Anabrus simplex. Next base: position 218,315,630 of record NC_090279.1, on the reverse strand, counting down.
TTGAACAATTAGAGAAACCTAACGTAATTATTGGCTTCTCATCAAAGATGGAAGGCGTAGATCGCTCAGACCACTACACACCAAGCGATACTTTTAGAGTGAAAAACTTGAAATGGGGTGAAAATTGTATGTCTGGCTATTGTAAGTGGCAATAATCGACATATGTTTGCTCTATAAAGATCACTGCACTGCAAATCACATGAATGTTCCGTCGCACAAAACCTTCTGGAAACAGGTGATCAATGGGTTGGTTGGCGAAGTACGCAACAAAGTTTACTACTGTAAAACGTGTTACAGAAAACCTGATCTCCACCCAGAAAACTGTTTTGAAAAGTACCACACAGTGAAAAACTACAAGGATTGATGTATTTTGTGCTCTAACTGCAAGTGTATAACATGTAATATAATTATATTTTGTGTTAGATAGTTTTGTAGTGTTGACTTCCTGCAGCTGTTCATAGTGCGGACATTATTTTATTTTTTATTTTTAAAAAATATTTATTCATGGCGTCGACCTCTAAAGATCTTTCGCCACTACTGGAACGATATGTTATGAACTGCGTGTAACTGTAATTGCGGAAGTGTAAAGTGTTTAATGTGAGGAAAGGAACATTAAGGACGACACAAACATCCAGTTCTCAGGCCAGGGATATTAATCATTTTCAATTAAAAAACCCTGTCCCGGCCTGGAATCGAACCCGGGGCCGCTGGGCTTTAGGCGGACTCGTTGCCCCCAACACCGCGGGGCCGGACTAGCGCAGACATTAATTCGGAGTGGAGCAGGAAACATACGCTAAGGATAATGGACTTCAAAAGGTCCATAGAAATAACAGTCCAGTGTTGACTGGAGGAGTATCGTTGGTATCAGTAGACAACTTACTGATGTGTGATTAATTGTCAGTCAGAACAGAGTGTGAAATTTAAATTCCATTTTTCTTCATCATCGTTATTTTCATTTCCCCTTGTTGATGGTATATCATCACTCATTTTAGGCTATTGTTACGATGGGGTCGCCACTCCCAAAGGCATTTTAGAGCTACTGCCAGCAATTATTCAGGGTGTCCCTTACAGGGGAACAGACGCCTTGCAGCCACCCCTAACATGGGAAACAAACGCTGCTGATGAATAGGGTACTCATACTATTTCCCGAGTACTGTGCTGCCTCCTCCGCAGTTTCCACCCTTCTGAAGTCCATCATCTCCGCTGTAGATTCCATTGAGGTCGTCACTCGTAACCCTGAGCTGGGATCCTTACCAGGTGATACACACTGGGTCAGTGTGCTCTGGTTCAGGAAAAGTTCATGAAAGAATTACAAAAGCTAATACCAAGGACAGATATTAGTCATGTTGAACAGGAAAGAAATAATGCATTTGTAAGGCATGCAGAGAAAGCATGTGGCAGAACATCAGGAAAGGTAAGGGAGAGACAATATGGTGGAATGATAGAGTGAAAGATAAAGTAATGGAAAAGAATGGAAAACACGAAAGACTGAAGAGAGTAGAGCAAGATACATGGAAGAAAGAAGAGTTTCCAAAAAAGTAGTAGCCGAAGAAGATTTGGGAAACATTCACCCAGGAAGTAAAGGAAGATCTGACTGTGGGGGAAAAAATTTGTATTTGGAGTTTTTAGAAATGGCAGGAATGAAATGGTGAACATAGGATTTGTGAAGAATAAAGAAGGAGTAATAGTGACAAAAACAGAAGAGATAATGAACAGATGGAAAGAATATTCAGTTGACTGCTGAACGTGAGAAACCAAAAATGTGGAGAAGGTATCCAGGCAGCAGGAATAGAAGAAGTAACAGAGAAGAAATCAGACATTACAATGGCAGGGCTGAAATGGGCTGTTAAAAAGATGAAGATGGGAAAGCTGTGGTAATAGATGAAGTAGCCATAGAAATGATTGTCTTGACTACAGTGGACTTGTTGAATACTCAAGTGTGTATGGAGAGAGAAATAAGTGCCTGAGGATTGGGAAAAGGGGGTTACAATACCAATATTCAAGAAAGGATATAAGAAGATGTGCGGGAACTACCGAGGAATCAGCATCCTCTTTCGTGTTGCCAAGATAATGGAAAGGCTATTGGAAAGAAGCATTTGAAAAAGGGTGGAAAGTCAGTTACAACAGGAACAGTTTTGATTCAGAAGTGGAAGGTCAACAGTAGAACCCATTTTCATTCTGAAACAGATCACGAAAAAGAGTTGAGAATAGGGGAATTGATGATGATGATGATGATGATAAGGAGGAGGAGTTAGTGTCATAGCCTTTTCTTTTAGTTTTTCAGATTACTAAATTTTGTTGCATTAAACTGGTTCCTTCTTTAATCTGTTCACCCATTTTATACTTCTTTTCCATAACATTGCTCTAACAGTGTTAACCACATAACGAGGATGGCAACCTGTGGATTCAAGCAATACAGAAAGATGTGGAAAACTGGGATAACAGAAGATTGACACAAAAGTTTATAGGTTTTCCAGGAACTAATTTTCATACCATACTCGCACCACCCACTCCCAGCCACCCTCTTACCAGTAGTTACACTAAAAGTACTCAACTCTTCTTCTCCTTCGGCCAGGTCAGGATTTTTCTCATAGAAATGCATCAAGTTTTGCTGTGAACACAGAAAAGCAGACACTTCCTTAAACAGACATCAGGATGATGATGAATTACTTGTTATTACAGTAAATCCTCCCTATAACGGACACCTTCGGGACCGAAAAAAATGTCCGTTATGAAGGGGTGTCCGTCCGCGAGAGGTTATGAAACCGGTACCATTAAACATAAGTTGGAACACAATAACCCATGTATTGTATGTGTTAACAATTCTCGCAAATATACCTTTAATTGTATACTGTATACAGTATTGTACAATATACTGCACTGTACTGCACATGGGCTGCTGCAGCTGCAATGCACTGTATTAAAGAGACAAAAACACTTCTTTGGAAACCTCTATTGTGTATACTGTACACTATTACTGTTCACCATGTTAAAATGAAGAAGAACATACGAGTTTTTGAAACTTTAAATCAATATCTAGATGTAACAATCTCTAGCACAGTACAGTAAAACATTAGCATTTGAAAAAATCCTTAATGTTCGTTTGTTTTTTCCATTTTGGTTTAGCAATGATGTTTTCACTATGTGCAATTAAATCCTGGGTCAAATTTACACCTCTTTCATCATTTTGTTTATAATACAATTCTTTCAGTCGCTTAACAAAGCCGAGAGCCTCACTGTACGAGGTTATTGGCAGCACATTCATTTCCGTATTTTCTTAAGTCGTCATTAGCATCACCTTCACTCCCGCTTTAGTCAGAATCTTCATTTTTATCCTTCTTCCCTTGGATTGACTGAAGAATCGTTTTCGTGTCTCCACTCTCACACTCTGTTGGAATATCTGAATCAGTTTCGATATAGGTGTTCACTTATACAATGTAACCTGCTGCATTCATCAACTCTTGCGTTGTTTCCATGCTGTCAGGAAGGGTATCCGATTCTATTTCGAGATATCCACCACTAGCGGGAAAGCGGCTTTCAGAAAGCAGTTACAAATTGTTGAGGCCGTGACGTTTTTCCATGCATTGGTTATCCATGAAATTGCTTGGAGAACATTCAGCCCCTTTGTCAGTGTTTGAAGGGTTACTTCATTCCCGTTAAGTTCTGATACTATGTGCTTCATCACTAACTGTCTGTACATAACCATGAAGTTCTGGATCACTCCTTGGTCAAGCGGCTGAGAAACTGATGTTACATTTGGTGGGAGAAAGACGATCTTCACATTTTGCAACTTAATTGTATCCAGATGCGATGCTGCGTTATCGAGGAATAATAACACTTTTCGCTCCTGGCGTATCATTTTTCTGTCCAATTGTCCTAGCCAGTCTGTCATTATTTCTCTGGTCATCCATGCTTTCCTATTCGCTTTCCATTCAATGCCAAACTTCGTAACGTCCATATTTTTAAAACACCTTGGTTTTGCAGCTTTTCCTATCACAAGGGGCTCCTCCCGTTCTCCGCTCATACTTGCACATAACAAGACCGTAAGACGTTCTTTCGCAACTTTTCCACCAGTACAATGATTTCCTTTGAAACACAAAGTTTTGTCGGGTAAAGCACGGAAAAATAATCCAGTTTCATCGGCATTCAAAATCTTTTCCGGAGCATACCCGTCTATGATTGAAGGTATTTTTCTTGCCAGATGTCAACAATCTCCATATCAACACTGGATGATTCTCCGCAAATCACTCTGAAGTTGATACCATGTCGCTTTCTGAATCTTTCTAGCCAGCCATTCGAGGCTTTGAAATCTCCAATACCTAATTCTGTCGCGAATTCTAATGCTTTTGCTTGGATCATTGGTCCTGACACAGGAACATTCTGACTTCTTATTTTAGCAAACCACTCTAGCGTTACCTTGTCAATGAGAGCTCCACTACCACTTTGAAACAGTTTAATGCGCTCTTCGTTGCCATTTAAATGCCATTCTTTCACTAGTTACTCTTGCTTTTTCACAATTTCAGCTGCCTGTGTCTTTCCAATCTTAAACACTTCGGACAGTTTATGCACACCACACTTCTCACGTTTATGATAGTCTATTATGCCTACCTATTCTTTTAAAGTTAAAAACTTCCTCGGAGCCGTGTTTACACCAACTTACTAACGTAAAATTGAACACATCAAAAGCCCACGAGTCAATGAAAAGTAACCTGACAGTGAACATACGAATTCCAGCAGTCGAGCATGTCAGATCACACAACTTCCGGAAGTGATAGCGTAGCTTAGTGTTGCCTTCCAGGAATGTGTACAGCCAGGATCAAAAGTTACATTGTCTGTGATTCTTGGAAGTACCGGCTGTGCAAAAAGTAAGCGAATACATACTGTACAGGACACAAATACAGAAATTTTTGAAGAAGAAAGTGTCCGTTAGGAGAGGTTTAATTGGAGTTTCTCGGGCTATGGTGTGACCGTGTCCGTAATAAAGGGTGTCCGTATAAGAGGGGTAAATTCCTCATACACAACATGGCATTTAATTACGGACCTAGAAAATCGTCCGCCAATGAGGGGTGTCCGCCGGTGAGAGGTGTCCGTTAAGACAGGTTTTACTGTATTTACTCATATCAGAAGTAATTCATGAAAGAACAAAATCAAAAGCAAAACACACAAATAAATGATATATTGCAAAGCAAACACATAAAGCAGAGGTGCTCGCGCTCGGCATTCCGTCCCGCGGGAGCCCGGCACTGTAAGTGGCCGGACGACGAGCGCAACGTATGCTATTCAAGCACACTGACATGGCTACGTCACAGGCCGTGAAGGCTGGGCAAAGTTCTTCCAGTCACTCTCGATCACTGCGCCGATCGAAATAGAGGTCGAAAATAATGAAAGAAAGGGGGCAGAAATCCACATCATTTTCAATTTCCATTGTAAGAAATAAGTTATTTATGTTCATTGCAGTGTATGTATTTTGACTGGATACAACAGGGAGTTACACCTGCAACCTCAAATATTTTTATAATGTACATAATGAATAAGGCCGTGATTCATATGCACTAAAAATGTTGAAAATATGCACGAAAACATGCACTAAAAATAAAACAAAATACACTTACTAAATTTATTATTTAATTTTAACTCGGTGTTAAACTGTCAAACATGTTTTGTTCTTTGCAAAATGATGCATGGCAGTGCGTTATCAATAGTTTTTCAATATTTTCAAGGGGTCAATGTCTTTCTGTTGTCAGACAGAATTAATTTATACGCTGAAAATGATCGCTCTACGTCGACGGACGTAACTCGGCAATACTTGTATACTGGCACTGACTGCTCGGAACATTCTTCTGGCAAAGAATGCCTGATTCCACTTATGTAGTTGCTTATGGATTGAATCTTCTTCAGTCCTGGGTTTGAGTCCAACACCGCACTGAGTTTCCTTTCAACTTTTTCTCCAGTTTCACCAAGGACACCATTTAAAGAACTAATTGTGTTTTGAATTAACTGAAGGGATTTGTGTAGGGGGCACCACAAGTTTCTAGGCCCTTAATCACCTTCGAAAGTGACGAATAATGTACATGGATGAAACTGATATAATTATATACAGTTTCAGACTGAAATGCACGTTGCTTCACGAAAACACGCAGTATGACTATCGTCAATACTTTTAACGGCATCTTTCAATTGATTAAAGTTCTCCTGGTAGAATGATACTGCGGATAACCAAGTTCCCCATCTAGTGAGAACAGGTTCTGGTGGAAGAGAAACTTGAGGCAGATGGGTTTTATACAACTGTACACGAGCCGGCGCTTTTAGGAACAGTTTTTTCCCACTTGAAATTACTTTGTTGACAGATGGAAAGAGGGTACATAAATCTTCTGTAATATGATGCAATCCATGGGCCACATATGCGACATGGATGAGATGTGGAAAAAATACTCGAAGAGATTGACCAGCTTCCAACATATAGGAAACTGCATCTGCGACTAAAAGGCACACTTTGCAACAATCACTCTCCGATTCACTAGGCCACAGAAGTCGCAGGGAATTGTTAACAAATCTTGCAACTGTAGCATGGTTGTTTTTATCTAACACATTGCATGAAAGTAAACGAGGTGTGCCGGGTTCTTTAGGACATAATTTATCCACTATGAAATTTGCAATGTATCGACCACACGAATCAGTTCTTTCATCTACCGATATCCACACACAGTTCCCTCCTATGTCAGATTGTATCGAATTAACAACAGAAGCGTGCAGTGAAAGTAAATAGTTCTTCCTTAAGAGTAGATTCATCTGGTATTCTTTGATTAGCACAATACTTTTCAAGAAACGAGCGTAGATGTGGATTATTCAGTTTATGCAGTGGAATGTTGCTGTATACAAAAGACTTACAAATATCAGCAGAAAATGTATTAACTTCACACCACGTTTTCACGGCGGTTAAAAATAGCTGTTGCGTATTCTTACTCTGCTCTTTTGATCTTTTGAAGCTGTTTTCGAATGCTGTTCAGTTTGAAATTGTTTATCACATACATTCTGTTGCACAGTTGATAGTATACTACATTACTGTCACTATTGCCTGATATCGACTGTTTAATTAAAAAAGACCTAGAGCTCTTATCTGTAGGCATTTTAGCAGTTTAATCTGGTAAAACACTGCAATAGACGACCAGCAAGTTAAGAGATTGAACGCACTTGTTTAAGCAAACCTTGGAAGGCTACTGTGAGGAGAAAAGAATGTCAGAAGGAAATAGCTGTCGTGAAATGGGTCGGTCATAATCCGTCTACCTGCTTGTATTGCCCTTTCCTAGATCAGGGGAAGGTTCGTGTTGCCAAGGGATGCAAAACACATAGAGTTCATTAGATTTTTCATTCATTCAGAAATCTTACATAATCGATCACACATAAGAGAAAAATATACCTGTATATGCACTAACGTTCAAAATATGCATTTGCATACGTGCATATACATTTTTAAAATATCTGGGCCCTAGTAATAAATTCCAATTTTCACAATTACATTTTAAGAGGTGCTTTAGAAACAGTTCTGATATAATATGAAGTTAAGGTGGATAAGCTGTTGCTTGTGGTTGTTTGGGTTTAGATTATCTGATAAAGTTACCAACAATCCAATCATCCTTACCGCGAATAACATCAGTTAGGTTATTTATTCCAAGGCATACTATATTTACATTGTTGTACTTTAATCTTGGACAGTAAATCTCTACTGTACGTCCTCACTCGTGATGAAACTCCCCATCGCCATATAGAGGCTAGCTATTATCAGCCGACAACAATGTACATTTAGCATTAGTTACTATGTCAGTGGACCCAGCTGTGAAATACATTTTTTTGGTATGGTAAGCAGCAAAACGAAGTTCAGGTTGGAGGCCAACATTGCACTGAAAATGATATTTTGCACCCTTTCCACAATATGCACAGCAACATTTGGTGCTCTGTCAAGTAACAAAATGATCTATTCAATCATGGCTGACAACTGCCTAAGTATGCTTTCTTCCTTTAGATGTTAGAGGTTTCTGGAGCCTATCTTTAGGCCCCACAAGCAGTGCTGTAACAATTCTCCAAGGGAATTCTAGCAGAGGAATATCATCATCGAATGTTCTATATAGAATTTGTAAATTGAAGATAGATTATTTGAGACAGAACCGGAAGTGTAGCCTATATCACTTCTTGGATTATATCCTCATTCTGTACAGGCTTCTCATGAGTTATAATATTCACAAGTATTGGTAGTGTGTAGTCGCTTTCTCCTGCTCCTTCGCACTCTAATGTGCGCAAGTTCCCAAACCCACTACTTTAGGTATCCAAATGTTAGTTGATACAATAACAAACATTGTCATTCCATCTTGCTAAAGAAAGATTATTTGCTCATCCTGAAAGGCATAGCAACTCCCCATCGATGCATTCTCAGATCGCTTAGTGGTGCTTTTCTAATTAGATCTGCCCTGACTGTACCAATGCATAGGTACTTTGCTTTTTTTTAAACAGGTAAAACAGAACAGTTAACGGAACAGGAAGTATATTGAGGCGACATGTACTGAGGAAATGAAGCCTATACCTATGCTTTACTTCACATTTACTGTGTGGCCCACTACTCTTGCCTTTATTCATGTTGACAAATTAGATAAGCCCACATACTGCAACAGCAAGTTATCATACCGTAAATGCCCAACGTATGATATATCATACACCGTTGGAAGGCAGACTATGGCTCCATAGATATTTTAGAAAACCAGTATATAATCAAGAAAAGACATAATTTACATTATAGGCTATCATTCTAAACAACAATTATATAATTAGTACTAAAAGTGAGAACACAACAGTTACATCTTTTTGAGGAAACTTTCCTGACAATTGTTGAATATGTTCAAACAGGTCTGGTATAAGAGAGAGGGGGAATAAACAAATGAAAATCACATAGAAGGCAGCAGACAACAGTATATTACCAACCTGAAGCAAAAAATTCTCTCGCCTTACGAATGTCAAAAGAAAAGTCAATATTCTCTTAGGCGTATGATATATCATACCATGGGCATTAATGGATTAATGAGTCAGTACATACGAGTAAGAAACAAACTTATATGGTCTGGACATGTTAAGACGGTGGAAGACGAAATGTTACTGAAGTGCATAATGGTGGCAATGAGAACAAGAACCAAGATTTGACCAACAACGTATAATAAGAAAAAAAACTGGGATGGAACTCAGCCCTGACCTAGCTGGAGCTGGAAAAGACAAATTGATGATCATATCATCCAGCTTTTCCTCTCTTAAATTTGCTTGTCCATTGTTGAACAACTTACCCCCTCGAGCTCTTCTAGAATGGCCTGTGCTATGGGTGCCATCATGGCTGTGGCTGCAGTGTTGGACACCCACATGGAGACAAACATAGTGCACATCATGAGTCCCAGCAACAGCCTGGAAAAACATAGTGACCATGATGAAACAAATGTCCTCACAACTTTCCAATCATTTTATGAGTTTAACTGGCATTTTGGTTCAAAAAAAAAAATCTACAAAATGTAGAACAAAAAAAATTGAACTCCACATATCATTTGAAAAGACTGAGATGGTGTTAGTAGATCCACTAGTAATTAACCACATAAGGGTAAAGAACAGGAAATTAAAAATAGTGGAACAATTTAAGTACTTAGGAGAAATTATAACGTACAACTTGGACGATAAACCTGCATGGCAAGTAAGAACAAATGATAAAATCTCAAAAATCAACATGGCCTACATACAATTAAAAATGTCTATCAATCAAAACAAAATTGCAAAATTGAAACCTTACAAGACGGTGGCTCAACCAGAGGTGACATACAGAAGGAAAACTCTCTTTTTAAGTTGCTCAGAGAAACAGAATCGAGAAAATCCTAAAAGTAGAAAGAAGAATAGTAAGGACATGCATAAATAAAAAACATCAAAAAGATGGACAATGGAGGATAGTGCCAAATGAAGTGGTGCCCATCACAGATACCACACGGAAGAAGAGGATCTCTTTGTTTGGTCACATTATGAGGATGCCAGAAACCAGGCTATAGAGAAACTCTGGAATCTGAAGCAACAAGTAGGATGGATTGAGGAAATGAAAGAACTAGAAATAACTCTGGACGATTTGCAAAACAAAACAGAAATTTTAAAGAAACTGAAAAACTTAAATATAAGATTTAAACCAAAAATAGGCAAATGACATACAATGAAGAGGGTATTTACAGATGAGGAACGACAGAAAAGATCAGAACGAATGAAGAGCAATGGGGCTATTTGGAAAAAAAAAAAACTTATCGAAGAAGATGACCAGAAAATGATTGACTGAAGCAGTCCAATGAGGCAGGAAAATCAGAAGAAGAAGAAGGTGCAAACTTCTGGGTTCACATGATCGTTCCTCGTCTTTCTTTCATTTATTCCTTGTTTTTGTATGAGCGGCCAATTTTTAAAGGTTCCACACAGACAATTATATCACATTTGCATGTCCACTCCTGCTTTTCTGTTCCTCAAAAGTAAGTGCTCCATACAAACCAGTTTTAAGCAAGTTGTCTTCAAATGTGCACTTAAATGTTGTTCAAAATTTATAGTGTATCAATGTTTATAATGGTTGAAACTTTCAGAAATATCTTGAGTAATGCATGAAAAAATAATAAAATGTTTTCAAGATGCAATGACACTTAATAACAAAAGAATTTGTTAAAATATAAATTTATAACAAATATACTATCACAAATGATTGCTTTGATGATCTTAAACTTAACAAACAAGTGTCAAATGAAAAGACAAATATTGATGAACCTGGAGCATTTAAAAATAATACAGTTTTCCTAGAGAAAAAATTATCTATAGTTTCTAAATGGATTGCTCATAAAGCAAATCTTGAGTTTTTGTTAATTTGGATCATTTTAACTACCTCACCATATTTGGCTAAAATTAACAAAATACAGAAATTTCAGTATGGTCCCGCCCTTAAAGCATTCAAACATGAACTTGATCACTATTCGGATTCTAAACCATAGCCTCTGTCAACTGCTTCGTCTGCTCGTTGCTCGAGCCTGCCTCTTCCGTCCCCACTGAATGTTTAAACAACAACAAAAACAACAGACTTACTGATCAAAAGACTACTTTACCTAATGTGCGTGCTGCCAATGAGGAGCATAATGTTGAGAGCCACCCGCTTGTGGAGGTTGGAGTGCTCGATAGCGATGGCGACGATGAGGCCCCCCACGAACATCATGTTGGTCTCCTTGAAGTAAACCATGCACACCTCCTCCGTAGGAAGTATACCCATCAAGGGGAAGGCGACGATCGGAATCATGGAGGTAACGGGCAAGGGCAGAGCTTCGGTGATCCAGAACAACGACATGACGAGCACCACGTACGCACATCGTGTCTGCTACAACTCATATCACAAGGAGAAGCTTGAGTTCGGTCATACACACAACGGTAGGTCAACGTAGGAAGGCGAGACAAGAACAAACGTGGAAACACTAAAGGATATGTTTAGTTCTTTGTTTGCAATTTGTTTTACATTGCTTCAACTCAGACCAGTTTTATGGCCTGAAAATAGGGACGAGATGGGCAATGTCAATTTTTCTACATCCATTTTTTAATTATTCTACAGTTCCCACACAAAAACTGAAGATCTGTCAATGAGTGGTGAATCCTGATGCCCTGATGAAGCTGGGAACCAGGCACAAGCTCATCAGAGGCTGAGAAGAAATGGATGTAGAAGAACTGGGATTAATAAGAAGAGAGCACATCTGTTTATCTCTTTGCTATTTCTTTAAGATTGTTCCTCTGTCTTTCTACACTGACCTGTCGTTGCATTTTTCCTGTTATGCATTCCTTTCAACCTTCTCTTTCTATATATAATTAAAAATGAGGGCTATTGGACTAGACAAAATAGTGACTGAATGAGTGGCTATATTTCTAGAAATTAGAACTCAGAGAATTAGAGTAGTCAAAGCTTTATCTGATCCTATAATAATTAAGCAGGGAATTCCCCAAGGCAGTATTATTGGACCTTTACATTTTCTTATATATATAAGTGATATGAGTAAAGAAGTGGAATCAGAGATAAGGCTTTTTGTGGATGTTGTTATTTGTACAGAGTAAGAAATAAGTTACAAGATTGTGAGCAACTGCAAAAAGACCTTGATAATGTTGTGAGATGGACAGTAGGCAATGATATGATGTTAAACAGGGTTAAAAGTTAGGTTGTGAGTTTCACAAATAGGAAAAGTCCTCTGTTTTAATCACGGCATTGTTGGGGTGAAAGTTCCTTTTGAGGGTCATTGTAAGTACCTAGGTGTTAATATAAGGAAAGATCTTCATTGGGGTAATCACATAAATGGGATTGTAAATAAAGGGTACAGATATCTGCACATGGTTACGAGGGTATTCAGGGGTTGTAGTAAGGATGTAGAGGAAAGGGCATATAAGTCTCTGGTAAGACCCCAACTAGAGTATGGTTCCAGTGTATGGGACCCTCACCAGGATTACTTGATTCAAGAACTGGAAGAAATCCAAAGAAAAACAGCTCAATTTGTTCTGGGTAATTTCCAACAAAAGGGTAGTGTTACAAAAATGTTGCAAAGTTTGGGCAGGGAAGCCTTAGGAGAAAGGAGACGAGCTGCTCAACTAAGTGGTACATTACATGTAATAAATTTCATGTTTGGTCCGTGGTGAATGTTTATATATTAAGTTAAAACAAATCAAGTTTATTATATGGTCAACCTTTTCAATACATTACATTCATAAGAATGCTTAAGATCTATACATTACAATCAATTGGGACATGTTTCGCCCTTCCCAATTGATTGTAATGTATAAATCTTAATCATTGTTATGAATGTACGATCGATCGATCTGATTTGATTGATTGATTGATTGATTTGCATTTGTTTTTTCCTATTATTTATCTTGTCCTCCTTTTCTCCTTCTGTATTCCTGATATTTTACCAACTGTATTTATCTTTGTCTTATGTTTCCCTTTTCCTGTACTTATCCTAAACTTCCCAAATCAGAGTGAGGATCCAACAAGATAGCCCTTCAGTGAAAATAAAAAAGATGTGGGAATGATGAGGTAAGAGCCTATGTCTCGTCTTTGTGTTGCTCCCTTGCCATAACGTTCATCCTGTTACGTGCTCCTGTGAAGGACATTTCAAATAACATAGACTCACGCCGTGCTAATGTACTGTCCTCGAGTTGAAGTGAAGGTCTTGTAAGTCTGGGTCAATCACAATAATATTCACTTGTAACTATGAACAAAAACTGAGAGTCCAGTATCTTGGTTGCATTCACACTCTTACCATGGACCATGGCAGTGAAAGTCTGGCTTGGGAACTGAAACTTTGTACTTGTCTATACACAAACCTCTTCATCTATGTGGTGTACAAATGTCCAAAGTACAACACGAAAAATTATTTTATTTTCTATATACAAATGAAGGTTTTGCTGTCTTGTGATACTTATATGAAATGATACATATACAATGTACACAATTCTATGTTGCCAGAACACAAACCAAAGTTTTGGAGCAAAAGTATAAAGTCTGTGAAATGAAATATTTGGCAAGATATTCGAAAATAGCTTGCAGACCAAGATGAAATCTAGAAAGGTAAGGTTATTTCTTGTTACCGATCAGCATGCCCTGAGTTGAAACCTCTCAGTTGACTTTCATCCACCTGTACAGACACTTCAGAATAGGGAGTAGCCCTATGCATCTGCAGTACAATGTAGTCATCCACTGGACAGTCTCTCCTCCAGGCTCAGTGATGACGTAAGCGCAGCTGATTGCTCACCAGTTGAACTAGCGTGAACAAACTGGTACTTTTTTTGTAGTGCGCCAGTTTCAAAACGGTCACCACAACAATCTATGGTTTTTTTTTTTTTTTTTTTAAGAAGGTAGCCATTGTTTCTCAGTGTCAACTAAATTAATTTCAGTTTTTAGGCTGTTGAAGCATGAATGTTTTCAGTGGTTCCATGAGTTGCAGTGAACGTGGTAACACAATAATACACCATAAACCTGTACATGGCATTTTATAGATTAAAAAGAAAAAACACATAACACAAAAATGCACATCAACTGTGATATTACAAATACAACTTACTCAAAAAAGCTGGTTATTTTGCTTTGTAGCCATCTGCTGATAGCTGTCAATTAACTCCATGTGAAGTTTTACCTTTAGCCCTAATGAGTAGATTTTCCCAGTCCAGTATCTAGAAGACTATTCAAGGAACATGCCCTCAGGAGGCCTTTTGTTAGCTTCACAACTACAATCTCTGTCCACCCAGGCAGCGTTCCATCGTCCTTAAACATCATCTTCTTCCACTACACCCGGGTGGTAGAGCTTGGCCCTGTTTTATGGTAAGATCCCCAATCGTTATTGCATGTTACTGTAGCGTGTGTCTATGAAGAGGAGAGTGTTGGGACAAACACAAATACCAAGTCCTCAAGCCATCATCTTTTAACATCTTTTCTTGAAAATATGAGAGTTTTCTAACATGGTACTCAAAATTAACTTTCAATTCACAGATAAGTACAGAACAGAAATGACCCACCAGACACCAGTGGGATCTCAGTGCACAACAATCAGATCCTTTCCAACTGAACAAATATAGTCTTTGCCACCAGAGCTCAATGGTAGAGCAATCAATGTCTAAAGGCAATGCCTTGTCTTCTATCTTCAGCTTGTTGTTTCATCTCACAGTAGGAACTACATCCAACGTTTTGCATCAATACTTGAAGTATGGCTAGGTCGACCTCTTCCCTTCTTGTAGATTGGTCAGAAAGGTATTATAACACACTGTGTGTCCAATGAATTTAGCTGATCTTCTATGTATTATCATCATCAGCTGTTGCTTCTTCTGTATTTCTTGCAGGATACTTTCGTTGGTTCTTTTTTCAGTCCAACTGACTTTTAGCATTCACCTCCAGACCCACATCTCAAAAGCTTCAAGCCATTTCCTATCCCGTTCTTGGATTGTCCAAGATTCACATCCATATAAGAGTACGCTCCGCACAAATGACATCACAAAACTTTTCTTAATCTCAATATTTAGATGTATATTGGTCAGATTTCTTTTGCTGCTGAATGCTTGTTTGGAAAGCGCTATTCTTCTTCTTTTGCTGCAACGGTTATCATTTGTGATTAGACTTCCGAGGTAAGGGAAACTGGTGACTTGTTCCACTCCTTTGTTAGCAAGCCTGATGTTAGTGTGATTTTGCTCAGGGTGTTTACTTACAACTAATATTTTTGTCTTCTTCACGTTGAAATGAAATGGCGTATGGCTTTTAGTGCTGGGAGTGTCCGAGGACAAGTTCGGCTCGCCAGATGCAGGTCTTTTGATTTGACACCCGTAGAATGAAATGATGATGAAGACGACACATACACCCAACCCCCGTGCCAGCAAAATTAACCAATTAAGGTTAAAATTCCCGACCCTGCCGGGAATCGAACTGGCACCCCTGTGACCAAAGGTCAGCACGCTAACCATTTAGCCATGGAGCCGGACTTTCTTCATGTTAATGTTTAAGTATAAATCTACTAAATTTGATGACAGTATATTCAGCATCTTGGATAATTCCTTTTCTGAGCCTGCAGCCACTGCTATATCATCTGCAAATCAAATACAATGGATTTGTTGTCCATTTATTTTAATTCCTTTTGTGTTGGTCTTGAACTTCTTTATAGCTTTTTCGATGAATACATTAAAGAGGTATGGTGATAGTGGGCAACCTTATCTTACTCCCTTCCTGATTTTTACTTCCTGGCTGCTTTCTTTGATGTCTACTATTGTGGTATTTTCTTCATAAAGTCGTAGTATCAGTCTCCTATCTTTCCAGTCTAATCCTGAAGATTTAATAATCTTGAAGAGTTGGTCTCAATTTACATTATATAAAGCATTTTCAATATCTACAAATTCTATATATGTGTTTCTATTCATCTCCATTCTTCTTTCTAATATTGTTCTTAGAGCCAAAATTCCTTTTCTCATTCCCATCCCTTTCCTGAAACCAAACTGGCCTGGATCAATTTGGAAATGAAGTTTGTTATTTATCCTGGCTTTTATTATTGACAATAATATTTTGGATGCATGAGAGAGCAGTGTTATGATTCTGTGTTCAGAGCATTCTAAACTGTTTCCTTTCTTTGGTATCATAACTGTTCTGCTTTTGGTGAAGTCTTCAGGAATTTTTCACTCGTAGCATCTGCAGATTACATCATAAAGTAGGTGTTTCATTTTCTCACCCATATTCTTTAGTAGTTCTCCTGGTATGTTATCTGGACCACAAGCTTTATTGTCACTTATTCTCTCAAGCACTGATTCATATTCTCTTCTTGTTGATAACAGGGCCCTTATCATCTTCTTCTATATCATTTTCCAGTTCAATATACCATGTTTTATTAGATAAATTCCCATCATACAGTTCTTAAAGGTATTCTTTCCACTGCAGGCTGACTTCATCTGCCCCATTTTTATCCTTTATTATAGAAATTTTCACTTTCGGTTTCTGGTTTAAGGCTCTGATGTGTCGATGAGCTCTGTCAGTTTTTCCTTCAGCAATATTGTTTCTAATGTTCTTAGTTTTCTCAGCCATCCATTCCTCCTTTGCTTTTCTGCAAAGGGTTGTAATTTTATTTTTAACAAGTCTATACTGTTCCTGACTTCTTATGGTATTCTCCCTCCTGTACTAGTTTCTCTTTACTATCAGATCCAATATTTCTGTTGTAATCCACAGTTTCTTTGGTTCCAAACTTCTTGTTCCCAGTGTTTCATGAGCTATATTTATCAAACCTACTTTAATATTTTCCTATTTTGGTTCTTCAAGTCTTTCAGCCAATTCATTCGTTTTGTGGGCGAAAATCTCGTTGTTGTCCTTTAGTTTGGTCGCATCTAGAGGTTTTGTTTTTCGATGCCAGTTCTTTTTCAGTTGGATATTGCATTTGGCAATGATCATTCTCAATCTCTGCTCCAGGGTAGCTATGGCTTGTTTTAACTTGATTGCGATATTTTCTCTTGACAAGGATAACGAGCAGTGTCACCCGGGGCTTTCCAGGTATATCTCTGCTGTAATGGTACATCAAATAACATGTTTGTCACGATCATATTGTACTGATCACAGAAATCAAGTAGTTTCTCTCCTCGTTTGTTCCTGATACCCAGTCTGAACTTCCCAATTCCTTCTCAATCTGGATGACTTCCAACAATAGCATTAAAATCTCCCATAATTATTACATTATCTGATTCCTTTGTCAGATTCCATATTTGGTCAAAATGTTCATACATTTCTTCAATTTCTTCATCCGAGCTCTTTGGTGTGGGAAAGTACACTTGAACAACAACTATATTCCTGGGATTTGTTTTGATTTTTACAACTAGCATCCTTTCATTTACGTGACAGGTGTTCATCACATTTCTTGCCCATTTGCTTAGTAGAAGTCCTACTCCATTACTTCCTCCACTGTAGATCATTCTGAAATCATCACTGTAGAAATTGCCATTCCCTGGCCATCTGATTTCACACAACCCCAGAAATCAATCAATCACTACTGATCTGCATTTAGGGCAGTCGCCCAGGTGGCAGATTCCCTATCTGTTGCTTTCCTAGCCTTTTCCGAAATGATTTCAAAGAAATTGGAAATTTATTGAACATCTCCCTTGGTAAGTTATTCCAATCCCTAACTCCCCTTCCTATAAACGAATATTTGCCCCAGTTTGTCCTCTTGAATTCCAACTTTATCTTCATATTGTGATCTTTCCTACTTTATAAACGCCATTCAAATTTATTCGTCCACTAATGTCATTCCACGCCATCTCTCTGCTGACAGCTCGGAACTTACCACTTACAAGTGACTATTCTCATTTTGGTTCCGTATTGAAGTTGACGTATGTCTCAAGTATTATTACAATATTATAAGTCCACCTGTTCAATACAATACAATATGATCCACTATTTCATATGGTCAATACATGTTTCACCCTCCTTAGGGGCATCATCAGCCTATATCAATCTTAAAAAACAATAATAATACATATACTTATAAATTATAGGTTAAAATGTTGAAAAATGGTTTCGTAAAACATTATACAATAACATCTAAAACAACGATAATGCACCAAAGTATGTTAAAAGAGAGTGAAATTAACAGTTTGAAGATTAAAACGTGATTAAACATGAGATGTTGAGAGTCTAAAACTAAAATGGATCCATATTTTTATAATATCATTAAGACTGGGAAAGCCTTGAGTATAAAAACAATCATCAAAGGGGGATGTTTCTTCAATTCCCAAGTTGAATCCAAGGTGGTAAAATCACGTTCAGTTATTTAAAACGGAAGTGTGAATGTAATAAACAAGTTTAAAATGTATATGATTGGGATATCTGAAAGTCAAGAAGAAAATGGAACTTCTGTAGAGGCGATGCTTGTGATAAAACGTATGTCAGAGCTAGCGGAGTTCGGAAATTATGGGAGTGGAATGGATCTAAAAGATAGTCAAGTTGATATATAATTCCGTTTGCGTTGCTGTAACAACCTGACGTACTTAATACGCTCCGTACGAAAAATCCTGAACATTTCTTCCAACACATGTTTCAACGGAATTATATATCAACTTGACTATCTTTTAGATCCATTCCACTCCCATAATTTCCGAACTCCGCTAGCTCTGACATACGTTTTATCACAAGCATCGCCTCTACAGAAGTTCCATTTTCTTCTTGACTTTCAGATATCCCAATCATATACATTTTAAACTTGTTTATTACATTCACACTTCCGTTTTAAATAACTGAACGTGATTTTACCACCTTGGATTCAACTTGGGAATTGAAGAAACATCCCCCTTTGATGATTGTTTTTATACTCAAGGCTTTCCCAGTCTTAATGATATTATAAAAATATGGATCCATTTTAGTTTTAGACTCTCAACATCTCATGTTTAATCACGTTTTAATCTTCAAACTGTTAATTTCACTCTCTTTTAACATACTTTGGTGCATTATCGTTGTTTTAGATGTTATTGTATAATGTTTTACGAAACCATTTTTCAACATTTTAACCTATAATTTATAAGTATATGTATTATTATTGTTTTTTAAGATTGATATAGGCTGATGATGCCCCTAAGGAGGGTGAAACATGTATTGACCATATGAAATAGTGGATCATATTGTATTGTATTGAACAGGTGGACTTATAATATTGTAATAATACTTGAGACTTACCACTTAGTCGAGCAGCTCTTCTTCTTTCTCTCAATTCTTCCCAACCCAAACATTGCAACATTTTTGTAACGCTACTCTTTTGTCGGAAATCACTCAGAACAAATCGAGCTGCTTTTCTTTGGATTTTTTCCAGTTCTTGAATCAGGTAATCCTGGTGAGGGTCCCATACACTGGAACCATACTCTAGTTGGGATCTTACCAGAGACTTATATGCCCTCTCCTTTACATCCTTACTACAACCCCTAAACACCCTCATAACCATGTGCAGAGATCGGTACCCTTTATTTACAATCCCATTTATGTGATTACCCCAATGAAGATCTTTCCTTATATTAACACCTAGATACTTACAATGATCACCAAAAGGAACTTTCACCCCATCAACGCAGTAATTAAAACTGAGAGGACTTTTCCTATTTGTGAAACTCACAACCTGATTTTTAACCCAGTTTATCAACATACCATTGCCTGCTGTCCATCTCACAACATTTTCAAGGTCACGTTGCAGTTGCTCACTCCCCTCTCAACTATTACAGGGTCAGACAAAACTTCACCTACTCTAACTCTCTGAGATCTATTTTCTAGAAATATAGCAACCCATTCAGTCACTCTTTTGTCTAGTCCAATTGCACTCATTTTTGCCAGTAGTCTCCCATGATCCACCCTATCAAATGCTTTAGACAGGTCAATCGCGATACAGTCCATTTGACCTCCAGAATCCAAGATATATGCTATATTTTGCTGGAATCCTGCAAGTTGAGCTTCAGTGGAATAATCTTTCCTAAAACCGAATTACCTTCTATCGAACCAGTTATTAATTTCACAAACATGTCTAATATAATCAGAAAGAATGCCTTCCCAAAGCTTACATACAATGCATGTCAAACTTACTGGCCTGTTATTTTCAGCTTTATGTCTATCACCCTTTCCTTTATACACAGGGGCTACTATAGCAACTCTCCATTCATCTGGTATAGCTCCTCCGACCAAACAATAATCAAATAAGTACTTCAGATATGGTACTATATCCCAACCCATTGTCTTTAGTATATCCCCAGAAATCTGATCAATTCCAGCCGCTTTTCTAGTTTTCAACTTTTGTATCTTATTGTAAATGTCATTGTTATCATATGTAAATTTTATTACTTCTTTGGCCTTAGTCTCCTCCTCTATCTGGACATTATCCTTGTAACCAACAATCTTTACATACTGCTGACTGAATACTTCAGCCTTTTGAAGAACTTCACATACACACTCCCCTTGTTCATTAATTATTCCTGGAATGTCCTTCTTGGAACCTGTTTCTGCTTTAAAATACCTATACATATCCTTCCATTTTTCACTAAAATTTGTATGACTGCCATTGCCATCATGTTATCCTTAGCTGCCTTCTTTGCTAGATTCAATTTTCTAGTAAGTTCTTTCAATTTCTCCTTACTTCCACAGCCATTTCTAACTCTATTTCTTTCCAGTCTGCACCTCCTTCTTAGTCTCTTTATTTCTCTATTATAATAAGGTGGGTCTTTACCATTCCTTACCACCCTTAAAGGTACAAACCTGTTTTCGCATTCCTCAACAATTTCTTTAAACCCATCCCAGAGTCTGTTTACATTTTTATTTACCGTTTTCCACCGATCATGCCTGCTTTATCAGCAATATGGTACTGCCTAACAGTCCTACTTTTAAGACCTTCCTTTCTATCACATTTATTTTTAACTACCACAAAAACAGCTTCATGATCACTAATACCATCTATTACTTCAGTTTCCCTATAGAGCTCATCTGGTTTTATCAGCACCACATCCAGGATATTTTTCCCTCTGGTTGGTTCCATCACTTTCTGAATCAGCTGTCTTTCCCATATTAACTTACTTGCTATTTGTTGGTCATGCTTCCTGTCGTTCGCATTTCCTTCCCAATTTACATCTGGCAAATTCAGATCTCCCGCTACAATCACACTTCTTTCCATGTCGTTTCCTACATAGCTGACTATCCTATCAAATAATTCCGAATCCGCGTCAGTGCTACCCCTTCCCGATCTGTACACTCCAAATATATCAAGTTGCCTATTATCTTTAGAAATGAGCCTTACACCTAGAATTTCATGTGTCTCATCTTTAACTTTTTCGTAGCTTACAAATTCTTCTTTCACCAGAATGAACACTCCCCCTCCCATTCTTCCTATCCTATCTCTACGATACACACTCCAGTGCCGTAAGAAAATTTCTGCATCCATTATATAATTTCTCAGCCATGATTCAACTCCTATTACAATATCTGGTAAATATATATCTATTAAATTACTTAATTCTATTCCTTTCTTTACAATACTTCTACAGTTCAACACTAACAATTTTATGTCATCCCTACTTGATTTCCAGTTCCCTGTTCCCTTATCACCGCTCCCTAGGCCATCCCGTTTCCCTGAATGTACCTCCCTATTACCCTTCCAACATCCATGTCTTTCCCATTCATTACATTTTTGGCCTCTTCCAGTTTCCTGTCTCTAGTAAGGTTCTTATATTCCAAGTTCCAATGTTCATCAATTCATTCTTTTGAGGATTTCGCTGGGTGATGACCTGAGAAGCCTCATTCCTTCCCCTGCTGGATCTTGGGTTCCGTGTCTCATGATCAGTAGATTCTACACCTTGCTGTGACAATATCATGGTTGTTTATGTACTACGGAAAAATAATTGAAGTTGTTTCCCGTTGCCTTCCTCAATGCACAGTAACCACACAATAACCCAACATCCAAGGATGCCACGATACGATGCAGCTGTTTGCAGATACAAAGTCGACGGATCGGTCTTTGTATCAACAATATCCCCCTGTGGGTGGGGGCGGTAGAATAACACCCATGATATCCCCTGCCTGTCGTAAGAGGCAACTAAAAGGGTCCCCAGGGGCTCTGAACTTTGAAGCATGGATTGACGACCATGGGGCCCTCAGCTGAGTCCTGTCATTGCTTCCACTTACTTGTGCCAGGCTCCTCACTTTCATCTATCCTATCTGACCTCCCTTGGTGAACTCTTGTTCTTTTCCGACCCGATGGTATTACATATGGAGGCCTAGGGAGTCTTTCATTTTCACGCCCTTCGTGACCCTTATCTTCCTATGGCCGACGTCTTCATTTTTCAAAGTGCCGGACCCCTTCCATATCTCTCTGATTAGTGTTATATAGAGGATGGTTGCCTAGTTGTATTTCTCTTAAAACAATAATCACCACCACCAACACCTGTATCAACAATAATGATATAGCTGCTGCCACTATATCATGTTCTCAGTTGATCCGTGGGTGCAAGCACCACACTCATCGAGAGCCCCTATCAGCCACTGGGATGCGCCGTGTCGGGCTTGAAGACTTCCCTGCCCAGATCTGCCTTCCACAGAGTACAAAAAAGCCTCTACTCAGTTCAGAGCTCTTCCTCCATGCAAGCTGCACAATGCAAATTTGGAAGGTTGTGGGATTAGGTGCCACGGGTGTCTGGTTGGCCATTTTAGTTCTGTGGTTAACGTCTCTTCGGTATGAACTGAACACAACCTGATAAACTGAAGGCTTATTTTGAGTACAATGTGATCATAAAAATTAAAAAAATACTTATTCATACTAACATGGTATTTTTTACTATGAATTAAACACAAATTTTTACATTGTGTTGTATAGGAATGTCGAGACCATGAGAGAAACCAGTTCTACTGTATAACGTAGGGTCCGTAAAAAATACCCAATAACTTTTGATTTAAAATAAAATACACATTTCCTAACTGTTAAATACAAGTTATTGATTTAACTTTTTACAAG
Organism: Anabrus simplex; assembly: GCF_040414725.1. NCBI lineage: Eukaryota > Metazoa > Arthropoda > Insecta > Orthoptera > Tettigoniidae > Anabrus > Anabrus simplex. The sequence continues at coordinate 218,292,582 of NC_090279.1, read as the reverse complement.
TGGCTTTATGTCGGACCGACACAGATAGGTCTTATGGCGACAATGGGATAGGAAAGGGCTAGGAGTGGGAAGGAAGCCACGGTGGCCATAATAAAGGTACAGCACCAGCATTTTCCTGGTGTGAAAATGGGAAACCACGGAAAACCATCTTCAGGGCTGCCGACAGTGGGGTTCGAACCCACTGTCTCCCGAATACTGATTGATTTAATTATACTGTATCTCAAACCATTTCACTACACACATTAGGTTTAAAAAATGTTTTTTTTAATATTCATGATTTCCACTGCCCATGCCTTCACAAAACCTTTCCTCAAATTTCTCACTGCTCACTGCAACATAGTAGGTGAAATTCCTTCCATTGCATTTCTTATGTTTCTCTTCAAGTCTCCTATTGTCCATGTTTTATGGCACAAGTCTCACGCACTGAAAGTGAGTCACCTTGTGGGCCATTCAACATCTCTGTCTGCAAGTGACGGTTCTCTGAGTAGAGCCACGGAAATAGAGGTCACCCCCTTCTTGCTGGAACCAGACAGCCTGGGTTTCGATACAACATTGTTCAAGCTCCCATTCAAAAACCGCAGCCTGTGATAGGCAGCACCAAACAACATCATTCTAGTGAACGTTCCTAGGATTCTGAGGTGCCCAGTAATGACAGTGCTGAGAACTGAAATCGCCAGTTAGTTGGAAATTTGCTTCACCTGTCTTTTTTTTTTTTTTTTTTCTATTTGTTTTACGTCGCACCGACACAGATAGGTCTTTTGGCGACGATGGGATAGGAAAGGCCTAGGAAGTGGAAGGAAGCAGCCGTGGCCTTAATTAAGGTACAGCCCCGGCATTTGCCTGGTGTGAAAATGGGAAACCACGGAAAACCATTTTCAGGGCTGCCGACAGTGGGGCTCGAACCCACTATCTCCCGATTACTGGATACTGTCACCTGTCTTTAGAACCAGTGGTGTATCCTGGAATCTCCACCGAGGCATGCAACTAGTAACCATGCAGTAACACAATGTATTAATAAATTTTAATACTACTCACCCTAATTACATGTAGGTGAACTCGACTCTGCGATTCTTTTTGCAGAATTCCTTGGTGATGTCACCGTAGAAGTCCTCACGTGTTTTCATCTCAACAAGAAGGTCCTTCTCTATAGACATCATTCCTAATGCAGAGAGACGACTTTGACCTTGAGAATTGCGGACGAAAGATTTTATTCGCTTTAGAGCCGAGAAAGAGCGTTCTACAGATGATGATGTAGCGGGAATAGTTGTAATCAATGTGCAAACTTATAAAGTTCGGGAAGACCGTTGTGGAGACTACTAATCAATAGGAATTTCTGGATTTGAGCCATCTTTGAAGTGTTCAGAAGTGCACATTGCCCTCAATTCAGATTTAAGTCGTACTCTATCAAAATATTTTCCATAAGCTTCAATCAATTTACTGAATTACTCTTCAGGAAAATCAACAGAAAAAAATGAAAATTTCTTACAATCAAGCATTTCAATGAAGTACAGATCTCCTAATGAACAAAAGTGATATTTTAACTGTGCTAGAATAATATCATGTATTTCCAGGTAAACCCTCTTATACTCATCCTTAACCGAAAATGAAGTTTTTTCCTTTCTTCTCTTCCTTGGTGGATCAAATTTCTCTTCTGTTCTGTCCCAGATGTTAGTAAATCCACTGTTTTGCATTACAATTACTTTAGTTTCTAAAGAACTCACTTCTCTGGTGCAATATGCAATGTCTAGTGTCTGAGATTGAAGGATGTTATATGTAACATCAGTCAATGAAAATAATTCATTAAAAACGTTCAGAAGAAAATTGAACTGAAATTCTATTAACTTCGCGAGAAACCCGCTTGCCTCATTAATTGTATTGTTATCCCAGTTCCCAGGTTCCTCCAAAATGCTTTCGTAAAGCTCTTGGAGAGGAGCACGATATTCCGCGATGCTCTGTACTAAACGGCTAGAATAGTTCCACCTTGTTGGAGCTAGTTTAGGAAACCTTTTCTTGAGGACACTGTCCAGCAGGTTAGTTCTGTTAGAAGAATTACTAAAAAATGTCTCAAAGCCACTCATCGTTGCGAAGAATATATGACATTCTTTTGTGCATGATACGGCTTGAGAGAGGATTAAATTAAGCTTGTGAGTGTAGCAGTGGGTGAATACAGCCTCAGGAACTACTTCTTTTAATTTAGCTTGCACACCATTCAGCTGACCTGCAAGTACCGCCGCTCCATCGAAAGTCTGCGCAACTAATTTTTCGCGGCTGTCAAAGTTATCCAGACACTCAATCGCAAGTCTCACCAATGCATTCGCTGTCCTATCAGAACTCACATTATAGAAACCAACAAATCTTTCAACAACATCACCATCATGAACATATCTGAGGACAACAGATAACTGCGAAAAGTTCGAAACATCAGAAGTCTCATCGATCATAATTCCTACAAATTTAGCTTCCCCAACCTGAATCTTTATTTTAGTGGTCATTACAGTGCAGATGCTTTGAATTAAATCGTTCTGAATGAGTGGAGAGAGCTCTGTAAATACACTCGCTGTTGTGAAGTGACTGTCTAATTTTTCATCAAACTCGGCTAACAATTTAATTAGTTCTATGTAATTTCCTCTGTTGTTGGATTCACTAGCCTCATTATGCCCATGGAATGGTAACTCTTGCTTTCCCAAAAAGCATGTCACTGCAGTCAGCCGTTTCAGAATTTCCCTATTTTTCTTAGCGGCTTTGTTGTGCCTTAGAACACTTTCCTGCTTCTGCTTATCCAACTGCAAATCTATCCTAGTTTTTCCAAAGGTACCTAAGGATATCCATGCGTGGATATGACAATCTGATTTCTCGTGCCTCGCAATAGTAGTGTGCAGATTGTTTAGATCTGCATATCCATGTTTCTTGCTGTTCCAAGGGGAATTTTCAGCAACAAACAATACGCAAGGCCAACAGAATAATTTGTTTAGTGACTCAGAGCCGCAGAGCCAAACAGTTTTACTGTAAGAGTCTGGATTGAACGTGCGAACACAATTCTTGTTTTCAGTTTTTAAATTTGCGAGGGAAGGGAGAGGTCTCCCGGCTTTAACTATTTTAATCTTTTCATCAAACGAATGGCCAGCAAATGGCTTTTCAAACAGATTTACAATTATATCCGTTTTAGACTCGTCCATCGTTAATACCGCATAGGCATAAAATATAATAAAACACTGAAAACGATGAATTGCATAGGAACAACACACACAGAATGAACTCACTAATTAGCAAAACACACAATGAATGAACTCACTAGTCAGCCAGAACTCAAGCACTGGAGGTAAGTCACCCCAGTGGCTGGTCAGTTTCATCACATTGGGTTCTCGCTGGGGGGGGTGTAATCCGTGGGTCCCGTTAGGTGTAAACTTGGACATGCCGACTTTCTCCAAGTTGCTAACAGGTGGCAGATGGTAGTACGTGTATGGGGTGACAGTCTGGCCAAGTTTCAATTGCAGTGACATCATTCGGAGGGTTTCAGAACTGTGTGTGCCACCGAATGCAATTTTAAAATTGAATGCCTTACATCCTTAACTCCTCCATTTGCTGTCTCTTTCTTTCTAGGGTGGAATCGATGGCGAGACTACACCAGCACCACACGTAGTCAAGCAACGGAACTAGTACAGTTGCGCATAACTTTTCAACTTCTGAGAGATGAAATCGTTAATATTTGATTTGAAACAACTTAAAATCGTACTTCAGACAGTTCTTTGCATTATCATAACGCATGCAATGAATGCCTTGCATTCAAGGAGAATACGCCCCTGCTTAGAACCTAGTTGGTTTGAATGTCCACAGTATCCACAAGAACCCTACAACACCTTTGTAACGTAAATATTGTCCTCTTAACTTAGTTCATGAAAGTTTTGACTTTCTGTATAGGCAAAAATTCAAATCTTTGTGCGTTCAGTCATTTTTCATGTAAGGGCTTGCCTCTTTACCGATCATCGTGGGCCTCTGACTAACACCTGACACATACATATTCAATGTTTTCAAGAGGTTTGACAGATGGTTTTCTTCTTATTTTTGTTGTTGTTGTTGCTTGTTGTTTAAAGGGGACTTAACATCATGGTCATTGGCCCATTTCTTATTGTAAAGGACATTTCCTGGAAGTCTGAAATCCACAGATTCACAGTATTATGGTTCAGAATGCTGTCATTGCAATGAATCTTTAAGTGTTCAGCCGGAATAAAAGACTCATTATTTTTTAGATAAGCCTCAACATCAAACAATGGATGTTCCTTGGTCAAGTTAGCCATTGTGATGAGAGCCTGGCAACATGACCCCGATGAGGCTTCTAGCAGCAGCTTCACAAACTCATCAACTATTTCAGGCAAACCTTGTGTCACAGAATATACACATACTTGATATGGATATTCTTACTCACCGGAATGTTACCAGCCCAGAAGATGTTAAGACAGACAAGCGGCCAAACCACAATTACAATGGAACGCCAGTAGTAGCCAAGTGCTTTAATGAATAGTTTACACTTCCCAGGAGAATCTCTGAAACAGGAAGAACAAAAAAATTAACATGCTGTCACTTAAGATTGGAGACCTCGTATAAGAGATATTTTCTTCTTCTTTTTTTCAAATAGGCTTACTTCGGATTGCGCTTGTTCAACTGTTGGGCTTTGATCTTTGCCTAGTATTGTTGTATCTTCTCCCAGTGCAGCTCCTTTCTTCCCTCTAACCAGGGTGAACCTTTATTCTTCAAAAGGTTTGGTTTTCCATGAAAACCACAGACTTTCTTCAGCCTGTCTGTCATCCTCAGTCTCCATCAGAGGTGGTACAAACCCACAAGGTGAAAGGTAGAGTCAGAAATCCTATCTATCTGGTACTGCTAAACTTCCTGTACCAGGCCTAGGATCTCTCAGACTTCCAGTTTGACAATCAAGCCTGTTCTATTTAGTGACAGACACTCCATGACATACAGGGCTTCTGGGCGGATGACTTTTGCGATAGGCATCGCTTGTTGTGTTTTGAGTGAGTTGGCAGGCCGATTCCAGGTTATTAATTCTCGCAGAGAGGCATTCTTCCTCTGACAAGTTGGGTAGTGTCGTGACCAGTCGCTGAGGTGCTCATGTTTCTCCGCTCGCTTGACTTTACCCTGTTCTAGTGACAGCTATCTGTTAGCCTCTTCGGTACTTGGTTTTGTCAGTGATATTGGAAACGCCGAGCTGAGTGGCTTGGACAGTTGAGGCGCTGGCCTTCTGACCTGACAAAAGAGTAGCGTTACAAAAATGTTGCAAAGTTTGGGCTGGGAAGAACTGAGAGAAAGAAGACGAGTTGCTCGACTAAGTGGTATGTGAACATTCAAATAATAATAATAGTTAACACCACTTTTCCAATACTTATCTTTCCTTATATTTAGGAAATAAACATTACAATAGGCGTTGTAAGATGGGACATGTTTCGCTTAACTGTCCTAAGCATCATCAGTCGAAATAAATCTTAGCCTAAAGTTAGGTCAGGGCCCCGAACCTAGTGTCCTTAAAATATATGGCACCCTAAGAATCAACATTTACATTTAGAAAATCAAATAGGCTTAAAACTAGTGTGAAAAAAACATAGAATGTTACAACATGGCTAAGAGAAAAACAACACAATCATGTTGAAACAGAGGTTAAAAACAGAAAGTACAATACAGAGCTGATAGTGAAATAATTAAAATCATTAGGTTATCATTGCTACCAGTCAGTCAATCGGAATGTTCAAACATAAAACAAGAGTGAAAATATATAAGAGAGTTCATCATGGCTAAGTGAAAAAAACACATAATCGTGTTGCCAGAGGTTAAAAACATAAGGTACAACACAAAGCTGGCAGTGTAATAATCAAACTCATGGCTGCCAGTCAGTTAATAAGAATGTTCATACATAACAAAAAATGATGATTATATTCTTTTGAATGAAGAAATAATTAAATCTTACTCTTGTATAGATACGTGAGTCGGGCAAGAGAAATCACATATTGTAGCAGACATGGAATAGTAACACTTCAAACAGGATTGATCATGCCTGAAGCCGCTTGTAAGGTAGAGGCCAATATCCACTTCATCCAAAACAATGGTTAAAGCTGAATAACAGGTGTCTTCATTTTTACTGCGAGTTCAAGACCAAAACGGAAAAAATAAGATGCAAAATGCGTGAACTGAAGTCTGAAAAATGGAAAAAGATGTACTCGGGCCTTGAAAATAGGGTGTTCAAACTGAGAGTCTAAGATCGCTTACCTCTTATGTTGGATGAGCGTTGACTGGAGATAACCGCCAGCTTCCTGCACTCTCACTGTTGCGCCTACCCCTCCCGTCCCAACTTACTCTCCGCCTAAGCAAGCACACAGATACAACACATGCAGCAACGGGCATACGTTTAACAGACCCTTGAACGGCTAATGTCTCCAGTCAACGCTCATCCAACATAAGAGGTAAGCGATCTTAGACTCTCATTTTGAACACCCTATTTTCAAGGCCCGAGTACATCTTTTTCCATTTTTCAGACTTCAGTTCACGCACTTTGTATCTTATTTTTTCCGTTTTGGTCTTGAACTCGCAGTAAAAATGAAGACACCTGTTATTCAGCTTTAACCATTGTTTTGGATGAAGTGGATATTGGCCTCTACCTTACAAGCGGCTTCAGGCATGATCAATCCTGTTTGAAGTGTTACTACTCCATGTCTGCTACAATATGTGATTTCTCTTGCCCGACTCACGTATCTATACAAGAGTGAGATTTAATCATTTCTTCATTCAAAAGAATATAATCATCATTTTTTGTTATGTATGAACATTCTTATTAACTGACTGGCAGCCATGAGTTTGATTATTACACTGCCAGCTTTGTGTTGTACCTTATGTTTTTAACCTCTGGCAACACGATTATGTGTTTTTTTCACTTAGCCGTGATGAAAACTCTTATATATTTTCACTCTTGTTTTATGTTTGAACATTCCGATTGACTGACTGGTAGCAATGATAACCTAATGATTTTAATTATTTCACTATCAGCTCTGTATTGTACTTTCTGTTTTTAACCTCTGTTTCAACACGATTGTGTTGTTTTTCTCTTAGCCATGTTGTAACATTCTATGTTTTTTTCACACTAGTTTCAAGCCTATTTGATTTTCTAAATGTAAATGTTGATTCTTAGGGTGCCATATATTTTAAGGACACTAGTTCAGGCCCTGACCTAACTTTAGGCTAAGATTTATTTCGGCTGATGATGCTTACGACAGTTAAGCGAAACATGTCCCATTTTATAACGCCTATTGTAATGTTTATTTCCTAAATATAAGGAAAGATAAGTATTGGAAAGGTGGTGTTAACTATTATTCTTATTTTAATGTTCATAATCTGATGTCCAATACGGTCTACAATGAGATTTATTACTTGTAAGTGGTATGTTTCGAGCTGTCAGCGGAGAGATGGCGTGGAATGACATTAGTAGACGAATAAGTTTGAGTGGCATCTTTAAAAGTAGGAAAGATAACAATATGAAGATAAAGTTGGAATTCAAGAGGATAAATTGGGGCAAATATTCATTTATAGGAAGGGGAGTTAGGGATTGGAATAACTTACCAAGGGAGATATTCTAAAAATTTCCAATTTCTTTGAAATCGTTTAAGAAAAGGCTAGGAAAACAACAGATAGGGAATCTGCCACCTGGGCAACTGCCCTAAATGCAGAATAGTATTGATTGATTGACCCCAACTTGGCAGGTTCGATCCTGGCTCAGTCTGGTGGTATTTGGAGGTGCTGAAATATGTCAGCCTCGTGTTGGTATATTTACTGGCTCGTAAAAGAACTCCTGCGGGACCAAATTCCGGCATTTCGGCGTCTGCGAAAACTGAAAAAGTGTTAGTGGGATGTAAAGCCAATAACATTATTATGATATTGGAGTCCTGCTATGGCTGGCTGAGACAATTGACTCGGATTGCTTGCTATTTGCAGAGATTTGTCTGTCATTGTTCTAGTTTAAAGTCTTCTTTTATTTCATCACATCATGAATCTAATTTTGTTTTTCGGGTTTATAACGCACAGGAATAAGTTAAAAAAACTGGCTTGCATGTTTCTGAAATGGTATGCAATCACGAGTCAAGGGCAGGTGCACGTTTTCACGATTTGATATGCATACAAGCAGCCACACTAATAGGTCAATAATTTGACTTCAAGTTTTAATTCAGAGATCTTTTTGCATATAAGACCTTTCATTTTATAGTGTACAGAAAGCTAAATCACACCTGACCAGGAAGAGATTAGCCATTTGAAGGAAGTTTCTAACAGAAAGAGTTGGAATAAAATGTAATAACAAATGTATAGATGTACACTTTTGTTTTTAGTGATATTATTAGAATTTTAGGAAAAAATATATATTTTGACCTTTTGTATTTTTTTTTTGTTTTATCTAATTTTAAATATCTTATTTAGTTGACAAGTCTTTTTAGTTATAACTTATTTAGAGTAATGTAATTTTAAATATTTTATGTAGATGACATTTCTTGTATTTTAATTATAACTTGTTTGGAGGTTAGGTATCAAGTCCGCAAATTATTTGTTGGAATGTTTGGTCACTGATGAGGAGAACAAGTATAGTATTGACACAGAAGACATAGATGTTTACCAGTGAATTTCAGTGGTTTATTTGACCCAAAACACTTCCAACAAGCAATGTCTGTTGTGCAATCTGAAGTTCAAACACTACATATATCCGCCCTAAAGGCCAGTGTACCAGGATTGTCTGTCACTAAACAGAAAAGGTTTCGTTGAAAAACTGGAAGTCAGGTAGAGAAGAAGGCCCAGTAGTGGAAGATGGGGAATAGAGCTCTACTCTGAGACATAGGCCCTCTTAGCTGTGTCATGGTTCATGTGGCAAGACTGACCAACCAGCTGTTCACACCTGGCTGATGGAGACTGAGGGGGCAGATCTTAAAGAAAGTCATGGACACAAAAGTTGATCAGAGATGTGGAGTTGTGATACATTCATGGAACTTCCTGGAGCCAAACATGCCACTCCATATGATTCTCCGCCAGTATCATACTTCAATTTATTTTCACTTTCTCTCTGCCAAGATACTTCAGCTAGTTGATCTTTCTCAGGGAGGGCAGTTCATATTAAATTTCAAAGAAGGAATTCTGATACACGAGATTTCCTCAACCAGAGGTGGAAAATATGGTCTGAGTGTGGATACTAGAAATTGCAAATGTCTCACAATTACATCACTTACACTGCCTTGTGGTATTTCTTCTTTTTCTGCTGCTAACTTGTACCTATTGGCCAAGGTAAGAGTTTCATGTAACTTACATAGTTTCGAAACTTAGTGTATTGGTCTATGTATTGCGTGTCTACAATAAAATTTCACTCTTCAAATATTTACAACTTACATTTTTATTGCGGACACCTTGGATTACCATCGCGGCCTCCCCAGTGGCCCCCGGACCACAGTTTGGGAATGGTTGGACTAAATAATAGATAACTGGAAATGGAAGGTTTTTAATTTTCGATCTGTATACTGTATATGCATCTCTCTTCAGTCTGGATTCTACCCAATTACGCATAAAAAATAATTCCCCTTACGTGTCCATGAAGGAGAGGTTTTACTGTATTTAATTTCTATAGCATCATCATACCTTTAAGTTTTTATGTCATATTTTGATAGTTTTTATGGCACAAGATCAGGCGTGTTTCCAGAGGTTTGGGTCATAGAAATATAAGCCTTAATAGGGTGACACGTCTTCTGAAACCACGTAAGTAGAAAATAAAACTCTTAAGAGAACAAAAATAAATTTTTTACCAATCATTAAATTTAATTCATAATTTGGAATTGGCACAATTTGTTTCCAGTTTCAACCCTTTGGACAGATTTTCACTCTCCTGAAAAATCAGCATATGAGGTCTCCATTCATAAGTTGACAGTATCAAGTTTCTTATGAACAATACTTACACATCTGATTTTATTCTGCTGCCATGTATCTCTGATGCTCTTCAGACCTGGCCGTGAGATAGCGTTTATACGTCTGTTGAGAGATGATCCTACTGAAATAATGCTCTAAAAACTGGAAATATGATTTAATGCTAGTAGATACTCCAGCTTTTCACTCTATCTATTGGTTAGCTTTGTGGCAGAGAAAGAACACACTGCTCCAAAAATTATCATGTTTCTCCAGGCAAGTTAGCTAGTCGAGTACGAATCCAAAATGAACAACCAGATGAGTTTATCATCTAATCATTAGTTCCTCAAGGGGACGGTGTATCCCCACTGCTATTCAACATCGTAGTTGACGCTATCATGAGAAAAGTCTTAGAGGGCAGACGTCGAGATCAATTTGATGAGAACTACTTTGTGACACAGCTGAAGTTTGCAGATGACAGCAGCATTACAGCCAACAGTGATACCAAAGCCATGGATATTCTTAATGATATCGACCATACTGCACAACTGTAAGGTTTAAAAATACATGGGGGCAAGACTAAGGTCACATCTGACAGATCACAAGTGAAGGCATTCAGATAGAGCAGGTTCAAGAATTTAAGTACCTGTCTAGAATAGAAAAAAAAGTGGTGTCTTCAATTGAGATCATTAATCTGATTACTCAAGTAACTACAGCATTTGCAACTCTAAAGTGGTGTCTGTAGAAGAGAGAACAAACGTTTGTAGCAAGAGAAAGTTTGCAATTTTTTGAAGCTTGATCCTTCCTATTGGCACCAGCAGCAACGTATGGGCTTAGCAGTTGGAACTTGATCCAGATCAAACACTAGCTATAGCCGTGCGGAGTATAGGGAAATAATAATAATAATAATAAGAAGAAGAAGTTACACCTTGGGACGCATGATATAATATTTATCATTTGCAGTAACTCTTAAAGCTCCCACTTAAGAGTTTAAATCACACGTGTGGTTCTGAAAGATTTGAAATCACTGGAGAATGTCTAAGGTCAGAAAAAGCAAAAGCAGGGAATATTGAGAAACCAGCTTTAATAATTTCAATTCTGAATCCGAAATTAATGTTAATGCATGGTCTTCTTTGAGCATAAATTACTCTAAAATAACGTTTCCTAGAATTCAAAATGTTCCCTGCACAACAGTTTTTATCTGATTGCCTCACATGTGCAGCCGTTCGAAAAAAGAATGAGTGCATGGTATTGTATAAGTTTCTCGCAGGTACATTGGTCTCAGGAACAACTAACCCTATAGATATGTTTTGTTGTGAGTATCAACACGGTTTGTACTTACAGGGAAGGTGAATTATATTTTGATAATAATAATTAGTGGATGTATGGAGGTGACATAGGGAAGATGAAAGCGAGGAGCCTAACGCAAGGGCAAGCAATGCCAGACTCAGCTAGGGGAAACATGGTCGCTAACATGCGCTCCCCAGTTGACAGCTCCTTTTAGTCGCCTATTACAACAGGGAGGGGACACCGTGGATGAATCCTAGTGACCCCACCCGCGGGTTGTAACGATTTTCATTAGGTGCAAAACTACGTGGTTATCAGGAAGATGACTATCGAAATGCAAAAGAAAACGTGAATAAGAATAAGAGAAAAAGGAGTCATGAAATGAAAGGGAAATGCTAAAACGCCCTTGACCTAGGATGCTTCAATACCGCCGAGCCAATAGAAAACTAAAATAATGTGGTAGCATGCAATGTCGTAAATGACGAACATTACACTGCATGTTACCTTCAGCCACTCATCTCCATATCAGATTGCATCTGCACCCTTGAAGATAGTTTTCCATGGTTTCCTATTTTCACACCTGCCAAATGCTGCGGCTACACATTAATTAAGGACAAAGTTCCTTTTTCCCAGTCCTAGTCCTGTCCTGCCCCATCGTAGCACAAGACCATAACAACATTATCATTATCTCCGCTATTATTCATAATTGCAACAATTACAAAAACTAACCCAACTATAATTACTACACAAACTATAGCATACTTTTTTTTTTTTTTTTTTTGCTAGTTGCTTTACGTCGCACCGACACAGATAGGTCTTATGGCGACGATATAGCATACTAGAAGACACAAATAACCACAGTTCTTCTAAAATTAGCTCGTCCTGCAAACTACACAATGCGACTATGTTTTCTCTAATATCATGACGCAATAAAGCCCTCTGTAATTAATATCCGACCGAAATTATAAACGCTTACAAATCTGTCAGTCAGTGATGATGTCAAGAATGGCTGCGTTTTTTTAAAAGTCTAAATCTGCTGCGAACTAGACTATATAAATTAGGTACAGACGGAGAAAATGGTAAGGACTGTAGGGATCACAAACGGTAGGCCTACTGGTAAGCAGCGAATCAAAACTAATATTTTGATACTTTCATATGAGCAAAAGAGCTGGAAATCGTTTTAAAATTTTCTATGCAACGAATATTGTAAGGAGCAACCAAAGAGGATGTAAGGAAGCAACAGTAAACTTGTACCGGTACCCGGTATTGTGATTTTTGATTTAGGGAGTGCACCGACGAGATTTGTCGAAGAACTACGTTTTAAAAGTTCTAAATTTACCGGACTTACACAGTAACCACTTAATTTATTTTATTAGGTGCTTTTTCCGTATCTAGATAACCATAATATTCGTTTGTTGCTTTGTTTCCCAGGAGTAGTGAATATTAACCGATGAAAAATAAAATATACCAAATCATCACTAGTTCGTAAGTTGGCAGTCTTGTATACCGCGCTATGACGTCGTCCGAGCCGCGCTATTTAAATCTCTAACCTATCTTTCGCGAAGGGTCAACGGAATCTTACCGGTTTTTAAATCTAAGGCATTTCAAAACAATAAACATCGTACTACTGAATCTTATTATTTTGGGGAGCTTATTGACGAGGGAGAGGTCAATCTTGAGAGCACTAAAATCTAGAACTATGTCAATGTGTAGAATCTTCGATTATGATCTTCCAGAAAGAGAAGGTTTTGGGCATTTGAGCTTTGCGATCGCTCCGTCCGCTGTTATTTACCAGCCCCTTTCCACGTGATTGAGCCGCTTTTTCTGGTTGCAACAAAGTTATACTTACATTGTGTTACCTGCGTCTCTTGTTTACTATTATCTCTAATTGTTTTTGAGTGTGTTTGTTGGTGTTGTTGTTATTCACGTTGATTCATGTGTTATAAGTGTTAACTTCGTATTTTATACAGTTCAGTTTAATATTTAGGTTATAAGGTTTAGTATTCGATTACTTTATCTTTAGTGTTAAGTTTTTTATTAACGTTTCGTGTTGCAGTACTTCTGTGCATATTGTCTGCGCGTGTCAGAAACATGAATTCTAAGAAGTCGCATGAAACTCCAAACGGTGAGTGAAAGTTTGTTTTACTTGTAAGGCACTGTACTTCCGCGGGTGTTGTGTAGCCTTTGAGTTATGTACTGTATTTGTATGCTGATTAATATGATCATTACTTCGATGTTTATATTTCATAGGAGCTATCTACATTTCACAGTTTATTTTTTAGACCAGATCAGGTTAAGAAGTAATGTACCGGTAGGCTAATTCCTGTGATTTTTAATTGCTACAATTCCAAGCATGCATTGATTATTGCTAGTAATCTCAATACTCGTGATCATCGTATAAATATTGTATGTATTGCAGGAATGTTATGACATATATATTATGTTTGTTGAATGTCTGTTTTCTTTTTGTGTTAAGACATCAGGTAGTTTTTCAGCTAACATTACACGTCCTCCTATATTGGAATTATATGGTAATATCATTGCAGTATGGGTACTAATAGCAACAAATGCATGCTGTCGGTGGGTGGAATATGAGAATTTCGCAGCTTAGGAAATATAAGAAGCGTAAAATGTAGTTCCACTACGAGAGATGACAAAAATAAATACCAATTGGAGATTCAGTGATATTTATCAGCTGATGGGTATATCGTAACGCAGTGCGCCATACTCGTCTACGTTATCGACGTTATAAGACAAGGTCTTCCCCCTGTGGGAGGGGGGGGCGGTAGAATAATACATACAGTATTCCCTGCCTGTTGTAAGAGGCGACTAAAAGGGGTCCCAGGAGTTCTGAGCTTTGGAGCGGGGGTTGGCGATCACGAGACCCCGAGCTGAGTCTTGACATTGCTTCCACTTACTTGTGCCAGGCACCTCACTTTCATTATCTTATCTGATCTCCCTTGGTCAACTCTTGTTCTTTTCTGACCCTGACGGTATTAGGTATCGAGGCCTAGGGAGTTTTTCGTTTTCACGCCCATCGTAGCCCTTGCCTTTCTTTGACTGATATCTTCATTTTTCGAAGTATTCGATCCCTTCTATTTTTCTCTCTGTTTTTTGTTATATAGAGGATGGTTGCCTAGTTGTACTTCCTCTTAAAATAATAATCACCACCAACGCCTGGAAATGAGGCGCGATACAACATTGCGAGCGATGGTTCAATCTGGTTTCGTATTTTGACGGTAGGTTTGCTTCGTGGCACTCTAAATCGTGTCGTTTGCATTACGTACCATGTACATTGTGACTACACAATTTTGGCGGTGAAGAGTGAGACAGCTGGGATGTGTTTTGATTGACTGGTGAAGCGTGTCGTATTATAGATACGCGTTAGTTAAGGGCAATGAACTGCCGTTTGTCATAGAATGAGATGGCTATTAAGTGTTCTTTCGGAAGAAGAAGCAGCGAAAAAAAAGCAAGATTTTTCGAGTGAACTAGAGTAAATGTAGCATAAAGCAATCACACAATGCTATTTGTAGAGGTTTCCATTCCTCCTCACGATTTGCTTTACGTCGCGCCGACACAGATAGGTCTTACCGTGACGATGGTATAGGAGTAGGAAGGAAGTGACCTTGGCCTTAAGTAAGGTACAGTCCCAGCATTCGCCTGGTGTGAAAGTGGGAAACCACGGGAAACCATCTTCAGGGCTGCCGACAGTGGAGTCGAACCCACTATCTCCCGAATGTACAGAATGGTCCACCGGCCCGTATAATTCCCCTATATGGAGGAATGTAATAATTATTGCGCGTTTCTGTGGTGGTTGGCAGTGTGGTGTGTTGTCTGAATATGGAGAGGAAAGTATTGGGACAAACACAAACACCCAGTCCCCGAGCCAAGAGAATTAATCTGGCGTGATTAAAATCCCCGACCCGGCCGGAAATCGAATTCGGGACCGTTAGAACCGAAAGCCTCAACGCTGACCATTCAGCCAAGGAGTCGGACACTTAATATTATGTGCTTAACTTAATTACATTTAAGCCAAGCTAATCTAATATAATTACATTCTCTTTTTACAATTTGCTTTACGTCGCACCGACAGCTATACGTCTTATGGGGACGATGAGATAGGAAAGGCCTAGGAGTAGGAAGGAAATGGCCATTGCCTTAATTTAGATATAGCACCTGCCTGGTGTGAAAATGGGAAACCACGGAACAGGGCTGCCGACAGTGGGGTTCGAACCCACTGTTAATGCTAGCCGTGAATTCTTTTAAAATGCTGTCATGTTTGTATTGAAATTAAGAGCATTATTTTTTCGAGCTTCACTGTTATAGAAATCTGCATAGTCTGGAAGGTGTTGAATTTTGATGAGCAGATGTTCTAACGTTTTTATTTGCAAATGTTAAGTAAAATCTTAAATTTGTGCGTGGCACATGGAAATTCAGGAGGGAAAGGAACGCAGGATTATCAATTTGCTAACTTATTATTTTATAAATGAACTTTACCGCATCTTTCTGCCTTCGATCCTCTAAACTGTCCATTTCTAAATTTAACAAAAGCTCGGTGTACGAAACCATATGTGGATATTGAGATGTTCTTTTAAAATGTAAATATTCTTCTCCTTGGACTAACCCACATTAGAAGAGTGGGTTGTCTTCTAGGTAGGTTCATGATTTCCAGGTAGCGAAGGAGCCTCCCTGAAGTTTGCAAGAAGTGCAATCTGGCTTTCCTCGGGCAACGTTGGCGAGCAGACTCAGCGGCTGATTCTTTAGACGCCAGAATCACGACAAACTACTGCACTAATGTACACTCGCGATGTATTCCAGAGACGAGTACGTTCATATGTACTCATCCCTGGAGAAACAAGACAGAGACAGAAGACAACCGACAACCAATACGTTCCGAATCCATATCGACACACGCCGGGTGAGTTGGCTGTGCGGTTAGGACCGTGCATCTGTGAGCTTGCATCTGAGAGACAATGGGTTCGAACACCACAATCAGCAGCCCTGAAGAAGGTTTTCCGTGGTTTCCCATTTTCACACCAGGCAAATGCTACGGCTATACCTTACTTAAGGCCGTGGCCGCTTCCTTCTGACTCCTAGGCCTTTCCTACCACACCGTCGCCATGAGACCTATTTGTGCCGGTGTGGACGTTACACATTGATAATAATAGGTTGTAACAAAAGATGTAAGTGATCGAGATCCGAACCTGTCTTTGCTCCGACGGGTTACGCAGCCCTGGTGGTGTGTGCTTTCGCTACCCTAGCATTTGTAAGGAGGTTTGCAGTCTTGGCAATATTGTTCATAGTCTTAATGTACTAGCGTAAGATTTACTCGCACCGTTTTTCGTATTCTGCCATTGAAATCCAAATATATCGCTGTACTAATTGTACTAATCTTGTAAAAGAACAAAAACCGATATCTACTACAGGTTGCATAAAATTAAATTATAAAGGGCTGATGGACGGTATTATTTTTAAAGCATATTCACTGTCTTAGAAAGTGAAGCCTTCTATCGCACGCAACAGGTTTCCGTTATTTCTTGCTATTTGTGAAGCCGTCCTCGACGGCCCGGGTCGATTCCCGGTACGGCCAGAAATGTAAGATTGTATGTGGTACTGGAAGTCTGTAGTCCTCCTCGGGATGAGGACACGAGATTACGATTTTGACCGGGAGAAAAGTACTGCGCCGGTCTACTGAAACTTGAATTTATAAATATATTTCTATAAAAATAATCCTCATTTAAAATATAAATTTAGATTATTTCTTTTCCTAATCGCTTTCATGGGAAATGTAAGCTAAAACGTCGAGGTCTGAGCGATTCCTTGTAAGATGAGATACTTTGGTGATATTACCTCGCTCTAGTCAATCCCTCTCCTTCCTGCGCCGCTGAAGCATCCGGCGCCGGTTCTGCCATTTATTAATAATAACCAGCCTGTGTGCTAATATTCTTAAAACTGGTGAAATGATTATAGATTAGTTGCATATTCACAGTATTCATTCATCTTAGACTTTCAGATGTTTACGAATGCACTCATGTCTTCATGGAAGAAATAGTTATGGATCATCTGTCGAAGCATGGTCGAAAGATAGGTTGGCCATGTGATATATTACTGTCAGTTATTTTTTCACAATAAACAATGCTTCTTTTCATATTGATCATAAGTCTGCCATGTTTGAAGTATTATGCTACAACTAGGTGGAGCTTAATTGAGTGGTCTAGCCAGCGAATCTCAATAAACATGAAATCGGAGATAAATGATATAACTATGAAAATCGATTCAAGTATAAGAATACGATTTGACAGAAGTTCATAAACAGTTACCACATTTGGATTAATGAAATAAGTTTGGTGATCCTATCTGAAGTAATTTACTATTTTCTAACCTACAATTTGTGGCATCTCTACCTTACTACATTACTTCCGTTGGGAATTGAAGTGCACACATGTGCATAATATACTGTAGATTATCATAGAAAATTAAATCGTTCAAACTGAGAAAGGACGATGCCAATTTTATATCTGGTTTCAATGTATTTAAAGTTGCGAAGTGTAGGAAGTTTCTTCGGCATAACTGAACGGAACACAAACTTTAATGAGGTACTTACTTACTTACTTACTTACTTACTTACTAAGTTGGCCACACAAACCGTACTCGGTTTTTGGCCTCGCCAATTAGCCTTCTCCACCTTTTTCGATCCGTGCATTCTTCTTAGGTTAGTCCCATTCTGCTCATATCCTCTCTGACCCCATCTATCCATCTCAATCGTGGTCTTCCCTTTGGTCCTTTGCCTCTGATGTTCTTCCACCACCTGCCTGGTTATCTGACCTTCTCGTTAATGAAGTAGCCTACTATATAATTTTATTATTATTATTATTATTATTATTATTATTATTATTATTATTACACATAGGACAATAACATCATTGATATATTTATATTGTTTTTGTTTCCTGTCAACTACCGGTAGTTCTCATACCACGTTTCTTGAAATGTTCGGGTATATTTTCTGTCTATCTGAGAAGTATTCATCCAGGGAAGGCCTAGTCTTGCTTTTAAATCAACTCCTTGTTCGACAGAATTATTGAAAAGTCAACCGAATGGAATAGTTTGTTGATGTGTGCACTACCGTCCATCGCTTGCGTTTTTGTTGAAGAAATGTTTTAATCTTAATCATGTTTAGTTTTACAGTTTTGGTAAATTATATAAAATGCAAGACACTTGTCTGAAGCTTTGAAAAAGCCGTAAGAAACACCATTTTTCACTTTAAAATGCGCGTGTCGGCTCGACACTTCAAGTGATCGCCGACGAGAAAAGGCTCGCTGTGTGCACCTTATATTCAATTCTGGTAAGATATTTACTTCAATGTCTTCAAAACATTTTTTCAGAAGCTCAGCTTACTCAGTTTACTGCCGTTATTATACTGTATAATGAAACGCACACAATCAGTGCAAATGTGTGGGTGGTTTTAAACTTTGCTGTACTGAATTATGGGTATTTTTTTTGAACGGGATAAAATGGTGAATTTCATAGAAAAGGCCCCAAAATTCATTTTACCTGAGGAATAACACGCAAAAGACAATCAAAGCTTGATGCAGCCCTTTCAGCTTTTAATTTTCCTCGGCGTTTGCTGAAGGTAGGTCCATTTTTAGTAAATATAACGAGCTTGCATTGACACATTTTCCGACACAGCAGAAAGTGCAGATTAAGGTAATTTCTATCACTACTTCTTTTCCTGAAACGAAAGAAAATAGTGATAATACATTGTGTTAATTTTTATCTCAAGGTGTAGATCACACCATTCAGAAACATCAAGCTCTTCTCATACTACAGACGTCGTCCATTCTGGAGTCCTGAGTTCAGAATGATTTTCACTTGATAATTCCCACAGATTCCCTGTTTCACCATCAAAGGAAATATAAAATAGATGCTGTTTCCAGTCTGGTAGGGAATATGGAAAAAAGCAAGTCCATACCTTAGAAGAAAAGTAGAAACGCAAAAACATCGAAGTTAACTCACTGCAGGTGGAAGGGCTTATGACATATGACTCAGGTGGATAATGATATAATCTCAAACAATTTCCCAGACATTCTTGTTCCTCTCATGTCAAAATAAGGGGCAAAAATATTTTTCTCTGCCTAGGAAAATAGCTAAATTCGCCCTTGCCTGTATTTATGCTTTTTGGGCTTTCTTCTTTACTGGCCAGAAGCATCGCAAGTATACTGTAGTCTCCTAGAACATTTACATGTAGGAATTTTAAACCACATCAATACTCACACAGTTTTAAAGGTCCTCTACTTACATTGATGAGTACAGCGTGGAGACGTTTCTGTCGCACACATGCGACTGTAACATCCACCGCCTCCGCAGACGGTGACGCCGCTACTACCTCCAGTGTAATTAGTTATCCGTGTAGCCAGGTGACAAGCCAGATAGTTTTTCTTCTTGTACCATATCGGCTGTCATCGGGGCGATCTGGTTCTTGTTCTTAGCAAGTCGGAAAAGCTGTGGGGGTACTGAGTCTATACCATTCTCGTAGATCCCGTAGCCAAGTTATTCTCCTTCCTTCAGTTTCACCTTGTAGGATAAGCTGAGACTGTACTTGTCATTTCGAAGGATATGGCGAAAGTACACTGTTTTGCTCTTTTTGATGTTGTGCATGACCTTAGTTCACGTGTTGTTACGTATTCTATCAACATATGATATTCTGAGCAGGCGCCCGAAGCACTACACTTCGAAAAAGTTTTTTGGTGGTGTTCTCTGTCAGCGCCATTCAGTAAGACAGAGAATACATAACACCGATTTTTTTTCATTCTCTTGAATTCAGTCCTTGCCTACTCAAACTGGGAACTAATTTCAACAACGATTTTGATCATAGCTGAGATACTTAAAGCGCTGGACCTGTTCCAATCAAGTGTCAAGCTTCTGTCAAGTTAACAGGTTGAATGACATGTTTACTTACGCCTGCAAAAGTAAAAGTAAGGAAAGGAAAGTGTTTATGCACTCAGAAATAAAACCACAACACATGCCTTTTGTTATAACTCTTTAATAGGACTAGATTCTATCATAAAACTTAACAATCACTCGTCAATCGGAAACAGTGAAACATCATCAAGTCAGATGCAGTATCTACAAGCATTATGGTCCACACCAGAATTACATTCAGTCAGATTAGGAAAGGTTTGGATTTTTTCCAGTTTTAAAAGTTGAACGAGAATAATGAACTTTGTGAAGATGTTAAAACATGAAATAAAAACCGCGCCCAGTGCAGTGGACTTGTGTACACGCATGCACAGGAATGGTGTCCCGACATAAACAATCAACACTCCCTCACTCCAGTACTGGAAAGAAGGGGAGTGAGTGTAAGGGTTGTGTTGAAGGCACTGTGTGTGTACTTCTACACGTCCACCACTGTGCCCATTTCAGTAACAACAGTCTTGTAGTGGACTGTCCGCCTGCAGCATTGCGACGAGGTGCTTTGTTTATATCATGACATCATTTCTGTGCTTGCCTGTACACACACGAGTTAACGTGTCCGCCGAAAATATTCAAGGTCACGACGAGGAATTAACACACTTCTCGAGGGTGTGTTAACCGATTTAAGAATATAGTGAACAATATCAGACCCGTCTGCAGACTTACAGCGTGGTTACACTATAACGACTGTGAGGGGAAATTACAAAAATTAGTGCAAAAATGTCGAGGCGTATGGAGGAGTTTCAGGACACGACAATTATTAGACTGGAGGAAATGACAGGTCGTCGTGTTACTAGCGCCGAACAGAACAGACTCTGCAGCGAGACAAAGAAACGTAAGTGAAACTGATTAAAACTCCTATTTTATGTGAATTATGCCCATTGTCTCGAAATATACACGTTAAGAAACAATCTAACCCATATTCTTTGCAATAAACATTGTTAAGGGAAACCTAAATGTAAAATTTACAATATTTGCTATCAGTTGTGAGGCTGTATACTCAGTAATTCTTTTTTTATAACTTAATATGAATTTTCTTTCAGATTCATTGTATTATAATTTTGTAAACGCCTTCTGAAATTTTTTTCACATTTTCGATATTCTACTACATCATCTGTAATGCTTATTTAAACAAAATTGTACTCTTTAGAAATGTCAAGCATGGATATAAACACTCTGTCACTGAATTAATTTAAATCTGTGTGTACCATAGAAAGTCCAACAAATGCACAGAAAGAACACTGAAATAAATATAGAACATCTTAGTTCTATTTGCACAAGTGTGTCACAACTCAAAGCAAACTATTTGGAAATAAATATTGTGTTGAACATTTTGAAGCTACGATATTTTTCACTCTCAAGACGGTGAAGTTTGTATTAATGCTGTAAAGAAGAGAGAAAAATTGCAGGCATGGAATACAGGTTATCTCAATATGCTTGGTCGCCGAGTTATAAGTTACAACTAAAGGAGTGTCTTCATATTTTGCACATTATAAAACATGTAGCAAACACATGTTTTGGACGTACACTGCTCCTACTTGCAAGCCATACCCTGAAGTTTTGCCCACTTTTAACATAGATATGTTTTTGGACTGTGGTAAGGATGTAAGTGCCTCCGTAGCTCAGGCGAGTCAGCCTCTCACCGCTGGATACCGTGGTTCAAATCCCGGTGACTCCATGTGAGATTTGTGCTGGACAAAGCGGAGGCGGGACAGGTTTTTCTCCGGGTACTCCGGTTTTCCCTGTCATCTTTCATTCTAGCAACACTCTCCATTCTCATTTCATAGCATCTATCAGTCATTAATAAATCACTTTGGGAGTGGCGACCCCATCGTACTAATAACCTATATCTGCTTCATTCATTCCATCCCTGACTCGGTCAATGACTGGAAAACAGGTTGTAGGTTTTCATTTTCAGTAAGGATATAAAGGAGAGAGCATATTTGTCTCTGGTGAGACCGCAACTAGAGTGCGGTTCCAGTGTACGGGACCCTCACCAGGATTACTTGATTCAGGAACTGGAAAAAAAATCCAAAGAAAAGCAGCTCGATTTTTTCTGGGCGATTTCCGACAAAAGAGTAGCGTTACAAAAATGTTGCAAAGTTTGGGCTGGGAAGACTTGGGAGAAAGGAGACGAGCTGCTCGACTAAGTGGTATGTTTTGAGCTGTCAGTGGATAGATGGCGTGGGAGGACAGCAGTAGACGAATAAGTTTGAGTGATGTCTTTAAAAGTAGGAAAGATCACAATATGAAGATAAAGTTGGAATTCAAGAGGACAAATTGGGGGCAAATATTCGTTTATAGGAAGGGGAGTTAGGGATTGGAATAACTTACCAAGGGAGATGTTCAATAAATTTCTAATTTTTTTGCAATCATTTAAGAAAAGGCTAAGAAAACAACAGATAGGGAATCTGCCACCTGGGCGACTGCCCTAAATGCAGATCAGTAGTGAATGAAAAAAATTGAATTGTCTATCTGCAATAGTGTAAGCAATTTTACGATACAAATTTACTTCCGCTTGAAAGAAGTGGCTGACTTAGCGAAGTTTCACTGTCTCGCAACATTCATTTTGGATATTTACACAATAAATCCCTGCTCTCATATTTAAGGGGCTAAGATTTTGAACTAAAAGTGGCCAGAAAACCAAAACAGATATTTTCCTACTAGAAAACACTCCACCAAACCTTACTGCACATGCTGAGTCCTTTTGACTGCAAGTGCGGAAATATTTAAAGATTCTGTGGAGAACGTCTGTGCGTTCCTTTAATTGGGCTTGAACACTTTACTTGTTCTAGAATTCAAAATGCTCCAGATAAACCAGCTTTAACACGACAAGGTTCAATCGTGTTCATAAATGTCTTTCATAATTTGTAGTTCTTTTAAATTATTAGACAAATTAAGGAATGCCTTCAGTCAATGCATGCAAAAATGAACTGTTTTTAACACGTAATAATAATAATAATAACCGATGGAAGAGTAAACCGGATCTCTATTGGGTGATCCTTTGGCTGAGTTTCAATTTGATGTCACCAGAGGTCCTCTACATGCCGGGGTCGTACGACGTGGAGTGACGAAAGGACTTTTTCCCCCTTCAAAAATCGGCTTTGAACCCGTGATTTTGGGACCCTGAAGCCGACGCTATACCACCGTGCCACAGAGACATCTTAAAAGAGATTATGTCACTTATTAAAAAAATTGTTGTTGAAAATCTTAAGCTTTTAGTAAATAAGAAATATAATGTCAAATTATTTATTTGACCTTGCAAGTTTCAAACCAGAAAACAAAAGAAAAAGCTGGTGCATCTTGAGCTTTTTGATAAAAACGACCACAATTTTCTAAAATATGCCACAATTCCGAAACTAATTGTTCAGTTCTAACCAATTTTAGAAGTTTTCTTTGTTTAAACTATATCTATTGTCTCACGAAAGTAGGTGTAAGTTATACTAAAATTGAGAAGGAAAGAAGTACTTATATCGAACAATACTGTATAATCAACCTGTCATTACATTCAGTTTACATCGCACACTCAGTGGTAGATGTTTCCCTATTAATCGAAAAGGGATCATCATCCTTCCCTGATGATTAGTCACCAACCATCATTAGATTTTAGGTACAGGAGTCAGAATTGTTAATTGAAACCTTTCGTCTAACAAATGTGATATCCAGGCTCTATCTCTAGATAATGGATGACGTCACGGACGGCGCGCGTACCTGTCAGTATTTCCTTGTGTCTTCTAATGACAAAAACACATTCCGCTTCAGCGTCGGAACGTATAGTCAACTTGCCCCACGGCACACATAGCTCTGGCAATGTCGTTTGTAATAATACGTAAAAAAAAAAGAAGAAGGATCTGGACGATATTCAACTCAGTTGAAATTAAACCACACAACAATATGCAGACAAGTATTCAGACGGTCAGAGTTTCAAACTCGTGAATCCAGCTTGGCACGTATGATCCGTGTTAACATGTTTATGTCTGGTGGTCATCGATACAAACACAATGCTACCTAGCAACTGTTGAGGGATGGCCATGACCCAGAGACAAATTTATGTTCATTGAATTTTACACTATTTTTAACTTCTACACCAGTATGTATATTCTTTACTGTTGCTTCTTCAGTATACTGATTTCCAAACTGAATATTTGCTTTGTTATGTCTGAGGTCACATTATGCTAGTTTCTTGTTGGCATTAGTTACATTTGTACAATAGCCAGTAGATCTGAGGTTTTGCCTCAATAATTATGACTGTTAAAATCATAAAACATGTGTCATCTTCTAATATTTAACTGTGATTTAAAATACTGCCGGGCAAGAATGTGAAAAATGAAAAACAATGTTTTACTTCAGAGATTTCATTTCAGTTTTTCACTGCATATAAATTTCGTAGCCCAGGAATCTTATTTATACAAGGCCTGTTCAAAAATTACGATAACCTTGAAAATACTTGGCAAATTCGAAGTCTTGGTGGTTTCTGCTAAGCGATATCCACTGTAAGAAACCAGACATTTTCCACGCATTTCTTAAAGAATTAGTCATGTGTGCGATTGTAGAGATCTGTAGATATTACGAGCACCTTAAAACTGGGGAAAAGATTGGTGAATTTTTAGCGAAGTCAGTTTTTTCTTCTCATCCTCCTTACTCACCTGGCTTACCGCCGACAGATTATTTCATATTCCCCAAACTGAAATTCTCCCTGGAAGGAAGAAGATTTAAGTCAATTGAAGAATTCAGTCTCAAATCTCAGGTGGAACTGTGCGATCCTCCCATTGTTATAAGTGTAAACGACGTTGGGAGAGGAAGAGACACAGATAACGTGGCTGCAGGTCAGCTTCCTAAGGTGTTATTTTCGAATTATTTTATTCCTGACATGATAACGTCTTGTAAGGTTTGTTCCAATAAACAGTTCGGAACCAGTTAAGAATTTTCTTCATGAGGATGTGCGACTGAGAATGATTCCAGAACTGATCCTTGGTAATTTAGTTATTCTTACGGGTTGATCCGTGTTATTGTTTTCTGTACATTCCGTAATCGGTCTTCCAGGCAGCCAACCCGGAGAACTGACAGAACCGCTTCGGAAATGATTTTGAACTTAGTTGGAGCAGTTTGAATTCAGAACTCACAGTTCAGAAGCAGTTCTGGTTTTCTATTGGAACAGCATCTATGCTACTGGGCATGAGCAGGCAGTTCGGTACCATGGTGGACCAAACGTATAAACTGATCTGGTGGCAGGCTAAAAATGCTAGCGTACAAAATTTGGCAGGAGCTTGAAACCTGTGTAGGATAGGAAGCTGTTAATTTAGGTATCAATCTGTGTAACATATTCCCTACTACAGGTCTGGGAGTGCGGGTGGGGTTGGGGGCGGATAGCTATAGTGCACAGACCCCTTGAAGACGCTTGATTAGAAACTCAATTGCAAACAACATTCTTTTGCTAAATAAACCCATTTTCTCGGACGAATAGTGATCATAACTTTCTCTCTGGTTGTTGTGAGCTTGTAAACAAATTTTAGTGTAAAATTGAGCTCATGTCGTGTTACGATGGCCGGTTCACCCGAGTCAGAACTGAGGGAACGTGCTCAGACCGACAGAACGGATCAAGAAACGCAGGGAGAGTGCAGCCGGTGGATCGATGGAAGCTGCCTGTTGTTTGATTTATCATGCCAAGAATCAGCGTTATTTTGAACAGACCTCGTAAGTAGTAGAAGAAAGTTCTTTGCACTATTACACCACTTGCTCTATCCACTCGTGGAAGTACCACGTCACGGTGCTTCAAGACTTCTCGTCTCAACTTTGGCACAGGCTGTCACTGTCTTCAGCGCGGCCGACTAATATTGCACTTGCGGTTTGTCCGGACCTGAATCTCACAGTCGACTGCTCTCCAGCGACGTTCCGTTGGTCATGTTGCCGTTCGCTATCTGCTCTAACGTGAAGCCTCCGTTCTCGTGGCCGACATCCTTGGGGTCCTTCTTCGGAGCAACTGGTCCGTCCATCAGGAACATGGTAAACAGGAACATGACTGAACCTGCAAGAACAGAAACAGCGTATATTCAAAGCAAGGAAAGAGAAAAGGAAGAACTCCTAATAAAATAAATAACTAACTAAACCGCAAACACTACCAGACAGTGATCCACCCGGAGGCTTTATATGCAGCTGAAAGTTGGAACCTGATAAAAGAGGATTGGTCAAGAAGTTGGAACTAATGGAGAGAAAGATTCTAAGGAAGATCCTGGGTCCCCAAAGAACAGAAAGAAAGGAAACCAAGAATTATATCTCAAGATGGAAAAGATCTCAGATACCGTCCAGAAGAGGAGGCCCATGTTCTTCGTACATATCTACAGAATGAAGCCGGGAAAACTGACCAATCAGATAACAAGATTTCTTGAGACCAGGAAAACTACAGTGCGCTGGCATCAGGAGGTGAAGAGGGACCTGGAAGACATGGGAATACAAGGAACGGAAATCAGCAATAGGGAGGGTTACAAGTGGAGGATCAAGGGCACGAAGGGCTTTCAAGAAGAATACCCAAGCGATGTGGACAGAGATTGCAGAGTGAAAGGATGAAGAAGTAGTCGACGAGGAACAGATGAAGCTGAATTCGAATTAACGTGGTAGAAAATCGGAAAAAAGGAAAGAAGAACAAGAAATAAAGCAATCTCAGTTCCGTCGCTCTTCACAGTGGTGTTTGGAAGGCTGAAACTGGCTCCATTTATGTAGTTTACATGAACAATACACTGTTGGCCATCTTATTTGAACTGTTTAGTGGAAACAGAACAATGACATATTACAGGCAAATACTTAAATAATTATTAATGTTATTTGCTTCACGTCCCACTAACTACTTTTACGGTTTTCGGAGACGCTGAGGTGCCGGAATTGTGTTTTGCAGGAGTTCTTTTACGTGCCAAGAAATTCTAGACACGGGACTGATGTATTTGAGCACCTTCGAATACCACAGGACTGAACCAGGATCGAACCTGCCAGAAAGTCAGCGGCTTATCCGTCTGAGTCATCAGTCCGGCATGAACTTCAAACATTGTGTACCAAATTCGCATGGGCCGACCTAAGAACGCTTATATCATAGGCAATTTGTGAGGAGGCTGCCGGTAATTTGAACACGAATACGTTTTCGGGCTGGGGGTGTATCTGGAATTAGTGTTAGCACTACTCATTTACAAACTTAGGAATAGTATGATCTTCTTAAATACAGAAATTAACCTACGGGGATTAACACACTAAATCAGTAGATCACATATCCACCGGTCATGCCTCAGCGTTGTACAACAAACTGGCTAATGAGTTAAGGATGGCTGAAGAAGTCTGTTTTTAGATGTTTCTTACAAAAATGTATAGAAATGTATCAAATATTATTACAGCATTTAAATATAACTTATTGTTAATTATCTCCAGTGTAGTACCAGTATTGCTGTGACTAACATATTTCATTGTAACTATAACATGAATATTAATGATTTTACCATTGGTTGTAAACCCGTCACTGTAAAGGTCAGTTCGTCTCTCGAGCTAATAGCTCATTGGGACAATATAAGGTTCTTTCCAACACGCAGTTTCCTGTCAGTACATGGACGCATCCATATACCGCTCTATACGCATGCGCTGACTTCGTATCGGTTCCGGGATTGATACACGATTGGGTTGTGTTGGAATGGATTCTCGTTCATGAACTCCAAGGAATAAGAGTAACGGCAATTACTGTACTAACCTGGTGTAGTGCCGATATTTTCCCATATTGCCCGTCATATCTTTTATGATGCTCACATCTTTCATATCGATTTGTAATATCTAGAGAACAACTCCTCGGCTAATGCGGAAATGCTCGAAAAACTCATTTTCATTATGCTGAGGAAAAGCTTCTTCCGAAAAATACATCGTATTTCAATTATATTTTGTTTCACCTGGTAGCTTTTGTGCCTTCATAAACTATAGGCCTAACGTAACACAATACATAAATAACTAAAGAAAGATGTTTAATTACCGCCACCTAAATAATTGTCATTTCTTTTTCTTCTTGCGAAAAATAGTACCTCCTCTTCTTCACTGGATGAAGAGTGTAAAAAGTCGTCGTCACTATCCATCCTAACCTCAGTAACCAAACAGCTGATTAATTTATTAATGGGAGAAGAGCGTGCAATGTGCATAAAAACAGCTGATTAAGGAACTCCAAAGAAATCAGCGTACAGCAGGAGGCAACGATACAGTGTTTCTGCGCATGTCACAGAAATGTACGGCTCGGTACATGCTTTAGACTGCGGACTAGTTCCGACCGCCGGGAATCGATGCGGAGAGTTAGTTGGAACGCCTGACTCCAGTACACGGACGAATACATGAACGCAATTTTGACTGTGTTGGGAAGGATTTTTCGTATTGCGCATGCGCAAGGAGACCATGTACTGGTACAGGGACTGTGTTGGAAAGAACCTATAATTTCCAGACACTATTGTTACTATGGCAACCGGCGTTCCTCATCTTTGTATACTAGGCCAGAAGCGTCATCTGTACGTTGCTTAGTTACATGTAGCACGGCCGACTTGATGTGTTGCTCTAGCTAGAGCGCAGAGAAGGATCCAGTCGGCCGTGGATGTTATAACTCTGTGTCTCGTATTCTGAGCCCAAGACTCTATGCCTTCCTGTGTATACGCGAGTTGGCAATCCTAGTAGTCTAATAGAGTACTTACTGAGAAGATAAGCCCCCACGTAGAAGATGTAGAGCGACTCTCTGTAGCCGATCGCTTTGGAGACAGGCTCTACCAGGATGGGAAGGTTACCTCCAATGTTGTTCATCACGAACAAGAAGATTCCTACAGTCGTCGATCGCACAGAGAGGGGCACGATCTCCACCAGGATGGCAAACACAATACCGAACCACATCTCAGCTGAAAAAAAAGAGAGGACACAATGTCAAACACAGTGTCTCCAGGCAACTCGTTGCTAGGAGTTGAAAGAAACATATCGCCGGGGAAAATAGCCAATGTAGTGTGAATGTCTTTCTATAGATAAATACTCTGTGTGAAAATAATGCACAATATCGTGATGACTTCATATTAGTCTGTTGATTGAACATTCTTATTACTGATGAGCGCTCTATTTTTGTCTTCCAAAATACCATAGATTCAATAGAGTTGTACTATTTCATTCGACACTGACCAAATCGCCAAATTAGGTTATATACGTAATCAATCAATCAATCAATCAATCAATCAATCAATCAATCAATCAATCAATCAATCAATCAATCAATCAATCAATCAATAATATACATTTAAGGTTGTCGCCCTGGTGGCATATTCTTTATCAGTTGTTTACCGCGTTTTTTCTTAAACATTTCCAAAGTACTTGGGAATTTATCGAACATTTCCCTTGATAATTTATTCGAAGCCCTTACTCCTCGTATTGTAAATAAGTATTTGTCCTCTTGAATTCCAGCTTTATCTTCATACAGTGGACTCAAACTCATTCGTCAACTTATTTAATTCCACGGCAACTCTCCACTGACAGATGGGAACATACCACTTAGTCGAGCATCTCGTCTCCTTACTCCCAAGTCTTCCCAGCCCAAAGTTTGCAACATTTTCGTACCACTACTCCTTTGCCGGATATCACCCAAAATTCCTTTGATTTTTTCCATTTCCCGTATCAAGTATTCGAGTTACCCCTTCGATTACAATATATTAACTAGTTAATGTGAGGAACGATTTTCTGTCCGGTTGTTCACATGTGTCAGGTCATCACATTGCCCGGCTCCGTGGTCTAACCTTCATCAGTTACTTCAACTCTACAGTATCGATTCACGATGTATTGATCTACGTTGTACTCCATAGACTGGCTGGAAGTGCTCGTACAGCGCTCTTAGCTGAGCAAAGTTCCAACACGTCCGCCATGTTTCCTGGTGGCACTCGTCAGCTGTCAACAAGGGAAGATGCCTAAGTCGTGTTCTGCAATTAATTGCACGAATAGAGGGAATACAAGAAGAAACATGTCGTTTTATATGCGAGTATTTGTTTCCTTCTGCCACCAGAGAACATGGCGGAGCAGCTTCCAACTTTCTTCAAAGATGGCAGGTCTTCCGCCAGTGTATGTACTATCCGCGAAACACTTCACTTTACGGGGTGAGGGGCAAGGAGGAGCTGTCAACCAAGACCGACTCCAATCCTCAGACCGTAATATAAGAAAAACATGGCGGCCGAAGTAGCCGAATTACTGGTATTGGCTAACACGAAAATATCACGTGCATTTCATATAAACGACGGTAATTTAATATGATAAATGTAACATCGTAAGGAAAATCACTTTTACACGTATGAAAACGCTTCGCCAACAAGTACGCACCACATATAATCAACTAGAATCACATATATTCTACTAGAAAAGAGACCAACAAGCTGATTATTTAGACATTTCAACTCGTCAAATAACGTTTTCTTTTAGATTTCACTTCGCTGGATAGATGAACATACGTGATAAAACTGTTAAAATGATATTTCTAGCATCATTTTGAATATTTCAAAATAAATTGAGGTGCAAAATTCCTCGATTTATTCTCTCTCATGAGAACTGTGAAACACAAACATAACTTGTTGTCTTAGTTTTGAAGTGGTAGATAATTTCTTAAATTCACCACCCAATGAATGGGAAGTACACCCGAAATCATAATGTTATTCGTTTTACGTCCTACTAACTACATATTTTACGGGTTTCAGAAACGTCGAAATGCCGAAATTTAGTCCTGCTATAGTTCCTTTACGTGCCAGTAAATCTACCGACACGAGGCTGACGTATTTGAGCACCATCAAATACCGCCGGACTGAGTCAGGATCGAATCCAGCAACTTGGGATCAGAAGGCCAGCGCCTTAACCGTCTGAGTTACTCAGATTATTGCTAGTTTTTTGCTAATTGCTTTACGTCGCACCGACATAGATAGGTCTTATGGCGACGATGGGGCAGGAAAGGTCTAGGAGTGGGAAGGAAGCGGCCGTGGCCTTAATTAAGGTACAACCCCAGCATTTGCCTGGTGTGAAAATCGGAAACCACGGAAAGCCATGTTCAGGGCTGCCGACAGTGGGGTTCGAACCTACTATCTCCTGAATACTGGACACTGGCGCACTTAAGCGACTGCAGCTTTCGAGCTCGGTGTCACTCAGATCAAGTACACCCGAAATGATTATGTTAACATGATGTTAATATAATGTTGACATATGGCATAACAGCACTTCACGCAGTGATAGTAACCTTAATAATGAAACTTTCAGACACTAAAGATATAGCCTAATAGGTTTTTACCCATTAAATAACATAAGTGGAAAAACTCTATTGACTAAACATTGATATTTAACCACATGCACGAGCTTCAGTTCGGCACAGTCTGCTTGATAACTGATAGTCACAGCATGAATTGGAAGGTGTTGGTAGTGTAAAACCCTACGTTACAAACCCAGCTAATCCCTCTAAGACACTATTTCTTTTGTGTAACAGTATGCAGATTGCTCCATCCGTCACACTTATAAGTTTTGTTATACTCCAAGATCCAGCCAAACATTTCCGCAGGCAAAGCATAGATTATTGTAAAATACACTTGCATCTAAATCACTAGACACTCTGAAGCACATAGACACTGACGGAATAACACAATATCCATTATATTCTATCTAAGTTAATATTTTTCGAGGAACACGAATAGTTTGGAAGTAGAGAACTAGATTTCCTAACCTCATACTTATTCTCAAAATGATGTATGCACGCTACGGTTTTGCCATGGACTTCAAAATAATCACGATGTATATTCCTAATCGATTTCTCTTCAAATGTTCTATTTCGTAGGAAACTTAAGAATAGTTGTATGAGAGGCATTGCCATAGTTAGACTAAAAACTGGTCCACCCAGTGCACTCATGTTTTTTAATGAGTAAAAATACGATCAAAACAAGCACATTCTCACATTACTGCGTATAATTACACATCCTATGTACCTACCGACTCATATAAATACACTCGCACACTTATATTCTACAAAGAAACTAACATTTGTCGTCAAATTTAATAAAATTACACTGACTACATACGATAACAACAAACCAAAACAAACCCACATTTCCAGCAATTTCGGCTACTCGATTCGCCATCTTTGAACGATCGAGAGTAGCATTAAGGTCTGAGAATTGAAGTCGGTCTTGTGTCAACTGAATTGAACTGAAATCAGAATTGAATCGATAATATGATCGATATGAATTTTCTAGTTTATTATCTAAAGCCCACCATTGCGTCACACACACACACACACACACACACACACACACACACACACACACACACACACACACACACACACACGTACATGTCTCATTGTGACATTTTTATTTAGCATCCCTAATTATATCAATGTAAATAACATAGACTGGCCTACCAGTTCCTATCACGCGTGCATGGAGATTCGCAAGGGTGAAAAGCAGAAAATATTTTAATCCTCTTAATCGTGAAAATAAATTTTTCCGTATATGCGGTGGCTCATTCAGTCAACTTACTCAGTGGGAAGAGCAGGAGCTGTTTTATTTATTTTCCTACAGTATATCACAAGAATCTGCTACTTTCAACTCTAATTTTTTCTGCCCTTACTGTGTACAACCCGTGATGTTAGTTTCCGATTAGGAGTTCTAAAGTCTTCATGTGATATATTTGGATTTTCCTCCGCCATTGCAGTAGTTTGCAAAAGTTTTTAGATTTCAGTTATATTTCTTTGCTTTTCTGTATAAATAGCATTACTCGAAGTTTTGCGATTACACAACCTCACGGCGAAGCATAATAAATTCTTTTTTGGTGCCAGTCCGTATCTCGATGATAACCAAAGTCTACGGATTCAGCATTACGGAGCCGAAGTATCACTAATAGTTTCGCGGATAGTGGTATAATATAGGTCCCAGTTTGTTGTTCCAAAGCACACAAGAAACAAACTGCTTGTAACCCATTCTGACGTAGTTACTTGAAAAGAGAAGTTACTCACCAAAAAAGTAGGAGATACCCAGCGTGATCATGGCCCCCACAGGATTGCAGTACACACTGCCGAACGCGAAGGGCGTTGAGATGAGCTGCAAACAAACAAATACTGCATTACTTGAGTTGAAGCTGACACCAGCTAAGGCACTGCGATAAGCACGTCCCCTATGTCATTGCTCATAATATGGAAACAGCTAGGGAAAAGTGGGGGTAAACATTTGCCGAGGCAATACTTCACGGAATGTTGGAGGTAGCGACGTAATACTGGCATGACATGGGGTTTCATTGACACGAAAATAAAGTACACAAAACTATCAACAGATGGCGCTTCATACGACACACAAGCAATAATTAGCAAAGACGATGCTCTTTATAACAGCTGCTCAGCATGTCGGCCGTCATTCATCAACAATACCTGTTGACGAGAGACGATGTTGTGAACAGCACTGTACAACATATCCCGCAGGTGTGGTGAGAAATTGCCGTCGAATGTTGTCTTTTAGCATCCCTAATAAGGTCGGACGATCGCGGTAGACTTGCGACTTCAGGTAACTCCACAACCAATAATCACACGGATTGAGGTTGGGGAGGCCAAGCATGACATGCCGCGATTGCAGGCGCATCTGACGCCCTCTCTCATGACAGCTCCTTTTATACCGTACACGAGTCTCATGCTGTATCACTGACGTGTTGCTGTCTAGCGCCACCTGTTAGCCTGTTTGTGCACTCGTTGTTGGTGTTGGTAAAACTCCAGGTCATGCCAAGCATGTGTACCAATATTCCGCGAAGTATTGCCTCGTCAAATGTTAATGGACCTTTGAGTCATCCTGTAGAATTGATTGCAAGTTGCTGAACATTAATTATTATTATAATAATGGTCCTTTCGCGAATGATTCGGGGTCCAGTACATGAAGTTGCCTCTGTGCCAGGAATGTCTCGACAGATGGCCAGATTTCATCTGAAGGAAACTTCGAAGTAAATTAAATATATTGACAAGTAGTATGTAGATATTATATCTAAATCATCAGAGAAACGTTATAAATAACGGTACGATTCACTGTTACACCATTATAAATTACTGTGTTATGCTATACGTCCAACAACATGGCTGCTGTCTGCAGCGAGTGGGATGAAGTCATTGATCTGGGGCTTGTTTCTCAGAACTACTAGTTCGTTACATCACCAGTTACCACTAGTTCTACTAAATGTTTATATTACTAATGTAGTAACTTTTGATAGTTTCACTGCTCCGCTGACATCAATCACTATGCTCATTTCTTTACACTGTAACTGATGTTTACCAAAATGCTAGCCCATAGAACACAAACTGGCTGTTCCTATAAGAATCAAGGGAGATGTATGTTTAAAATGCTTCATAAAACAGGGGCTTCGGCAAAAGTTTTCGAGCTATGTCAAGTAATGGATTTAATCATAAAAGAAACGTTTCCGTTTGCGGAAAGGTAATGGTCATGAATATTTCTTTCAACAAATTAAACTCAGTGTTATATCAAGGATAACTTCAACTACGTCAAATGAACTTAAATGGTAGCCGCACCATCTTTGGCCACCAAGGCCTACGGTAACGACTAATCTGACGTCACTAACGGTACACTTTCTACTTCAACACACACTATTTATACAAATCTACAGCCGCAGCATCTTTGGCTCCGATAACAACTAATGTGACGTCACTTCCGTTACACATTTTGTCGGCTAAACACCGAATGTGTCCCCAGAGATCTTTTACATGCCGACATCGTACGACATGGAGTGTTGAATGGACCGACTACCTCTGCGGGATTTGAACCCGCTATATTATGATCCGTAGCTCGACTGATCTACAGAGAGAGCTAAGTAATGGATTGAAAACTATAAACAGTGATTATGCATGTGAGATACACTTCCAAATTTTTTAGTACTTTACATTGAAACAAACAAAACCCACGGTGCCATCACTGTTCAGATTACGAGGCGCTTAAAACATGCATTATATTGATATAATCATGGCCGCGCTGAGTGGCTCAGACGGTTAAGGCGCTGGCCTTCTAACCCTAGCTTGGCAGGTTCGATCCTCGCTCAGTCCGGTGGTATTTGAAGGTGCTCAAATACGACAGCCCCGTGTGGGCAGATTTACTGGCACGTAAAAGAACTCCTGCGGGACTAAATTCCGGCACCTCGGCGTCTCCGAAGACCGTAAAAGTAGTTAGTGGGACGTAAAGCAAAAAACATTATGATATAATCATGAGTGCATATACCTTGGCTCTTCTTACAACAACTTTGTTCCATTGAAATGCCACATAATAAAATTATTTATCTTCACTACGATACTGACGGTACAGAAACCACAGTAGTCACCAGAGCCTTCTAAAATGCTGGTCTAATTCACTAGAATGCTATTTCGATAACGAGATTCTCTGATGTCCGCCTTTGTGTTGTAGTGGTTAGTGTAGTTGGCTGCCATCCCCAGAGACTCAGGTTCGATTTCCGGTTAATGTGGCACGGTGACTGGAACGGGGTCCACTCATCCTCGGGAGGTCAACTGAGTAGAGGGGGTTCTATTCCAATCTCGAAGTGGTTGTGCGTGGTTTCTCACTTCTCCTCCAGACAAATGCCAGGATGGTACCTAGCTTAAGGCCACGGCCGCTTCCTTCCCTCTTCCTTGTCTATCCCTTCCAATCTTCCCATCCCCCACAAGTCCGCTGTTCAGTATAGCAGGTGAGGCCACCTGGGCGAGGTACTGGTCCTTCTCCCCTACCCTAAGTCTCACGCTCCGGGACAATGCCCTTGAGGCGGTAGAGGTGGGATCCCTCCCTGAGTCCGAGGGAAAAACCAACGGTGGAGGGTAAAGAGATTAAGAAAGAAAGAAAGAAAGAAAGAAATATTCTCTGATGATCTTATGAAAGTGACTGCTATTGCTAGTTTGTACGCCAGTAACAAGTAAAGCAAACTCAAGTTATTCAATTTGCTTTCCATTGCACCGACACAGACAGGACATGGCAACGATAGGATGGAAAAAGGCTAGGAGTGCGAATGAAGCGGTCTTGGCCTGAATTAAGGTGTAAAAATGGGAAACTACAAGAAACCACTTTCAGGACTGCCAACAGTGAAGCTCTAACCCACAAGCCAACTAAAGTTACTAGTGAAGAGAGTAGTGTTAGTTTTGAGAAGCCGGCTTCTGGACACACCAAAGTGTTGAGTTACCTGACTGATGGACAAGACGGCCACTCGAGATCTGATGCCCATCTTGGCCACGAACTTGTCGGACACGACTCCTCCTACCACCACTCCGATACTGCCGACGACGATGGTGACAGCGAACAACCACCAGCCCAGATCATAGTCGGGGAAGTACTGCTGGTAGTAGAGGTCGCAGTTGTAGGCCACACACATACCGCCTGGAACAAGTGAATAGAACAATGGAATTTAAGAAGTAACAAGAAAATATACCAGAACGTAGAACATACGTATAATAGAAACAATAAGAAAATGAAGATTGCTATTTTTTGGACTATCTATAGAATGGATTGAGAAAACAGATTCTCAAGTACGTGTTGGAGAAAAAGTCAACAAGAAGCTGGGTACAAGATGTCAGGAAAGGTTTAGAAAGAAATAAAATAAGACAAGGGGAAAGAAGGAATGTTGAACCGAAATTGACATCTTTTGAAGTTTCCGTTTCCCCCTCATAACTGTTATAATGCATCGATTTTGTGTAATAAATTAAATCAATCAAATGTATTTTGTAATTATTTGAAAAAATCCACAGTTTTAATCCTTTGCACAAGCAACTGAACACTGAAAATGTCACACACATGACAGAATTCATTGAGATTGATCGAGAAGAAATTGTTATCCATGTACTGTTTATACGATGTAATTCTCGTTTTGCTTCTTCACTTTGATATCGTTTGAAGTATTTCAAGGTCGATTATCTTAATAAGTTGTCTTTGTTGATCGCTCTAGCATCACGACAACTTCACCCGAACGACGTTTGTGTGTTGGCGCCATGATGACGTACGACACACTCACGTGATTGATTGTTAAATAACATAACCTCAAACCGGAAACTCATCGGTTGACTAACTCTGCCACTAGTAACGCTATTGTCACATCATACATAACCCACTTCAAACCGAACTGGACGCCTTATTTTTGCGAAATTAAAAAATCTGGCACACACATTTTTAACAAAGGATCAATGTATTTATTGAAATATTTAAAATGAACATCGGATAATATTGTGGAACAAGTTCATTTTTAAAAATTGCCTTTTTTACGATTTTTTGTGAATAACGTTTGTACCTTCAATACTTTAGGCACAAGTGTGCTCACCTGTGTGTCTGATGGAGGCTGCCAGGCACAGCAGGATGACTCGAGGCTGCAGCATAACTCTCCAGGGACGTTCTCCGCCACCGTTTGTGGTGTTCTCCTCCCCTATGGCCTGTCTGGCGGGCTCCCTCAACGTGAAGGCAGTCAGCAGGGCGATGATGATGCCCACAATACCAGCGCCGTAGTAGCACACCCTCCAGCCCTGTAACATGGTCGGAAGAAAACTAAATGTGAAGGCCTACAAAAACTGATCAGCAATAACATTACATTGACCATTGTTTGCTGCGATGTGATTTGTCTCTTCTGCTGCCACTCATCTCACATAGATGCGATTACGGCTGCGTCCCGAGTAAAACAGCCTGCTAGAATATTGGCGGAAAATAACTGGGGAGTGAGAAAACTTTGCACATGAACGACGGGTAATACAGTTCGTTTGAACATAAAGTTGGAATTCAAGAAGACGAATTGAGGAAAATATTATTTTATAGGGAAATGAATAAGGATTGCAATAATTTACCAGGGAGAATGTTTGATAAATTACCAACTTACTTGAAATGAATTAAGAAATGTCTAGGTAAAGAACTGATAACAA
Source organism: Anabrus simplex (assembly GCF_040414725.1). Taxonomy (NCBI): domain Eukaryota; kingdom Metazoa; phylum Arthropoda; class Insecta; order Orthoptera; family Tettigoniidae; genus Anabrus; species Anabrus simplex. Next base: position 218,254,478 of record NC_090279.1, on the reverse strand, counting down.
ACTGCTAAATGCAGATGAGTGGTAACTGATAGAGAAGACTCCAGTGCGGTGGTTATCATCTTGATGTCTTAGACAGGGCGGACAACAACCTGCCACACATGAGGACACTATCTGGGAAAAGAGGCTGATCGAGCGAGGTACGAAGCCTAAAAGAAAAGAGTCTATTCATCCATCCGTATATCTGTATAAAATTTGCCTATGGGAATATCAGATGATCGTAAATATATATTACAATCAAATGTGGGAGGCGATGTTGCCTAGCAACCACACAGGCTGTGATGGGTGGCCATGACATACATATCCATGACCTGTGCAGCTCTCAAGGTACTGTTGCTAGGTTACACCTCCGTCACACATTTTATTATATGAATCTATTTCCTTACACAACTTTTCGGATGCCTTTCAAAGAAATATTTATGTCAAAAATCAGAGCAATAAAACTAAATTCTTAGATGCCTATGTGCAGCGTTCCGCCCAGTGCGTGCCATATGGGAGGGCTGCTTAGCAGTTGCAGACGTGTCAGACAGTCCGATACTGCGAAGCAGCGTCTTGGAAAGGCACGCTCCGGACGCAGACACGGCCTATTGCTGTGGTATTCTGAACTAGGAGATAAGGAGACTCCTTTTCGTAAACTGCCAAAGTCTGTAAAATTATGAAACTTTCTCTTTCCTTGCGTTACTCTTGCATAATAGCAGGGTTTGTCATTTCTTGCGATCAAATGCGTCTTCAGCTTTCTTCATGTCTTCCATAACTACCGTTTCCTGGGTCTTCCACGCGGCCGTCTTCCGACACGGTCCAGCCTGAAAGCCGTGTTAACGACTGCATCCACGGCACTTCGAACAATGTGCCCATACAATCCGCAGCCAGATCCATTCGCAGACATGATCCACATTTCCATCACATGAGACTTGGACTCTACCAGCAGGAAGAAATTTTTGCTTTAGGTCGCACCAACACAGAAAGTTCTTGGCGATCATGGGACAGGAAAGGGAACCAACCGTGATCTTAACGAAAGGTACAACTCCACCACTTGCTTGGTATGGAATTGGGGAACCATGGAAAACCATATGAAGTGCGGTTGGAAGCCAGTGTCTCCCGAATGCAAGCTCACAGCTACGCGCCCACATGCCCAGTTATGCGAGGCTCGAGGCTCGGTGATCAGTCTCCTGACTTCTTAGCACTCCCTGTCAAGGATAGAAAAGGAAAGATCATAGTCACTGTAAAACTTGTTGTTCTTGTAGAATCTGGTGGCGATTTCTTTTTTAATTTTCTTGCATTTGTGCCTTATTCAAAGTGTTATTGCTGCCCTTGAACAGTGCCGGATCAGATGGTACATTCTCGCATTGAGATGACTAGAAGGGGAATCCCCATGGAAGCCCATGGCAGAGTGTGACTTATACAAGAGAAGATAACAAAAGCTACTCACCAGGTCCCAGGCGTTGATCTGCGGCACGTATCTGCCCACGGGGAAGGCGATGCCGTAACCTCCATAGATACCCCAGTTGAAGATGGACATGACGAGACCTCTCTTGTCCTCGGGGAAGATGTCTGACAGGATGCCGGTCGCCAGGGGATTACAGCCTGACTCTCTGCAACACGCGTTACTTTATAGTCGCTTGGAACTGACTGAATGCATTTCAGTTTGAACAGAAAGGAAATATCATAGCTGTACAAGTGATGGGTACAATTAATCAATCAATCAATCAATCAATCAATCAATGATCTGTATTTAAGTCTCTGGCTCAGGTGGCACATTTCCTATCCATTGGTTACCCAGCCTTTTTTCTTAAACATTTTCAGGCTACAATAAGTGGAAGGCATGTTAGCAGTAATAAAATAATCAAACCTTCTGATATTAAGCAAGAATCACATCATATATGCACATTTTGTCTTTCTTTCTTAATCCGTTTTTCCCTCGGAGTTAACGAGAGATCCCACCTCTACCGCCTCAAGGGCACCGTCCTGGAGCGTGACACTTTGGGTAGGAGGAGGACCAGTGTCTCGCCCAGGTGGCGTCACAGCGGCCTTGTAGGGGGACGGGAAGACAAGGAAGAGGAAGGAAGTGGCCGCCCCCTTAAGTTAGGTACCATCCCGTCATTTGCCTGGAGGAGAAGTGGGAATGCACGGAAAAGCACTTCGAGGATGGCTGAGGTGGGACTCAAAACCCATCTACTCAGCTGACCTCCCGAGGCTGAGCGGACTCCGTTCCAGCCCTCGTAACACTTTTCAAATTTCGTGGCAGAGCCGGAAATCGAACCCGGGCCTCCACGAGTGGCAGCTAATCATACTAAGCACTACTCGACATATTTTGTCTGATTTGGAAAATATTTCTTTCGCAGAGTTAGGTGAGACAGGCTCTATTACAAAAAATAATAAAACATGTTGGAACAATTACTGCCGTGGTGTTGACTTCTCAATTAAATGTAATATTTCTGTCCATAGTAATATAATTTATTCTGAGGTAATCAAAGAGCTTTACTCACCCTGCGGCTAGAACCATCCTGAGCAGCACGAGTTGCCAGTACTCCCTGACAGAACCAGTGAGGACCATGGCTATGGCGAACACCAGAGTGCACACCGCCAGACACCGCACCCTGAAAAACAAGTATACAGTGTGTTTTCAAGACATTATTGTAACAAAAGGATCGGGTACGCTCTCTGTAATAATATCACATCGCCGGTGAAGAAACAGAACTTCGTATCCTTCCTGTCCATTATTCTCGTTGAGACTTGTCTCGTCTCCCGGCCAGGTTGAACCGTGTTTTTGTTTTCTGTACATTACGTAGTGTGATTGCTGCCTGGGAGACTGACTACCTCGGATCGAGCAAAGGTATTTCAGTCGCCTTGACAAAGAATACTGCAATGTATTTGAAACGTTGGAAAACTGTACGCAATGTACAGAAACAGGGCTCAACCCGGAAAATAAACTAAATAATTCTACACACCGTGGAAGCTTCACCTCTAAGGTAATTTTCGTTGTGTTCATCTTCCTATGCGAAGGTCTACCGTACTCTAGGGATATGTGATGGAAGATCGAGTCAAAAGTTAAGCACAGTTCTACCTGCTCAAGTATCTCAAACTGCTCCATTTACAGCAAATGTTCGAAATGCCGTCCCCCCGCATGACATCGTCGCACGAAGTTCTGTTCTACCGGTTCGAATATCCGCGGTGTCATTTGAATAGCGAGAATTCTTGCCAAGAGATCCTTTTTAGTCTCGACAGGTGTCTCATATACAAGGCTTTTCGCATGGCCCCACAAGAAGAAATCGTTGAGGTGAGATCAGGTGAACGAGTGGGCCACGAAACAGGACGTCTTTTTCCTATCCACTTTGCAGGCAATGTCTGATTCAGGTGTTCACGAACCCTCAGTCCAAAGTGCCATCATGTTCCGGTAGTACTCTGTACACTGCTGACTCGAGCGTTTCCCTTGTCTCAAATTGATCCTCCACAATCCCTGACAGTTTGTATCATCCTCACAGTACACCCAGTATGTTTGCGTGACGTGTTTAGGCACTGCATATCGATATGCGGCTGCGAGGAGAGACAAGTCTTAAGGGAAATAATGGATAGCTAGAGCATTGTAACATACGAGGTTTTCTTTCCTCAAATACGAAACTCATTGCTTGGGAACACATCGACTGCTAGTTAGTTTTCGACAAAAAAACTTTTTCCTTAAGACATAAAATAAATAAAGGGATTGCGAGTATTGAAAGGATATGATTGGCAAATTCATTGTGTACGAAAAGGCTTACGCTTAGAGTCTGTATTTCAAAGAACAAGTCAAAATGCAAAATTATACTAAGAGTACCAGGAGGCGTCTAGCTGACCATACAGTGACGAAATGAGGCAATGCACACATTTGAGCCGTTGTAAGAGGCCTTGCAAATCGTATTACAGAACTGTAGTTCAGGCTGAGAGAGACTCGCTACTTGTTTAAATAAGTTTGCATCGTAACTTGATGAAAAATTAAAAATCCACAGCGTATTTCCAGTCATTCAAGCAGGCCAGGAATGCAATAAATGAACCCTCACCTAGCGGCGAGGATAGGAATTGTGCCGGCTGCCGAAGCTTGTCGCACTCCTCTGGAGCAGTGACTAATGACTCACAGATGCAATGGAATAATATTGGAAAGTGTTGCTGAAATGAAAGGTGACAGGGAAAACCGGAGTAGCCGGTGAAAAACCTGACCCCCCCCCCCTCCGTTTTGTCCAGCACAAATCTCGCGTAGAGTGACCAGGATTTGAACCACAGAACCATGTTGTGAGAGGCCGGCGCGCTGCCGTCTGAGCCACGGAGGCTTCATCGTACTTAGGATACTAGACATAGAACAGGAATTTAGGAAAGAAACAGTAAATATGACAGAAACGATGTATTTAAACGTTGAAGTACTTATAGTACAGTACTGGACAGCGTGGAATGAAGCTGAGTAAGACAGATAAGCTTATAGAAGTAAAAGAATAAGAACAATACTACTGCAGTTGAGAAGAAGTTGATGTAGAAAATATGGATATTAGGTAATGTTGAGAGAACAGGATGACTGGATCTTGAATTTTAACCAGTTGCATAATTTTTTTTTACATCACTGCGGCAAATTTGCCACTTGTAAACTTTTCTCGTACTCTGTAAATATTTACCTGTTGAACCTGTCGGCCACAAATCCCAGGATCACCCCCACGATGGTGAAGACGGCGATGAAGCAAGGACCAGCAAGCACCTGGTAGTCCAGCCCCAGTCCGTTGTAGTTCCACTCGCAGTACGGAGTGCCGTTTATGTTGAGACTCATGCAGCTGAAACAGGGAAGATGCTGTTACATTTAAACAATAATTAGCCCGATAAAGTAACCTAATCCATTGTACTACAGCATATTGGACTTACAAACCCCCAATCATTCTTGGAAAGTGAACATTACAAACTTTACTGGGATAGAACTATCATCACTGATAAGAATACTACCTGCAATAGACCAGATATAAGTTTTGTAGATAAAAACAAGAAAATCTGCTTCATGATTGGCATACCCTGCCGTAATCCTCACAACCTTCAAACGACACATACAGACAAGACTTCCAGGCATACACAGATCTGGCTATGGAAATAAAAAAAACTATGTGGAAGCTCAACAATGTTATAAAGATTTCTGTAGTGACACATTGAAGCACTCAAGCTCCACCCTCTCACTTACAGAGAATTACAAAAAGCAGCGATCCTCGCCATTTGCCACATAGTTGGCATGAACCATCCACCATATACAGAGGAGTAATGAAAATCGTCTGCTAATAATTTTGACTGTTTATGTAGAGTAAATATTCTGCAAATATCAGTCAAATGCATTTTTCAACATTGTATGTAAGTATACATGTATGGAGCATATGTACGTATGTAGTAAATAGTATTTCTTTCCTGTACATTGTACCGAACAAAGGACATAAACCCAAATGTAAGATTGTGATTATGAATAATAATAATAATAATAATAATAATAATAATAATAATAATAATAATAGTTGTCATAGCAAATTAATTACCTGCACTCCAACGCAAGATAGACAGATTAGTACAGCGCAGTGAAGAGTTTGGCCTGTTTGTCAAAGCTTCCAAAACCAAAGTTGTCGTCTTCCCAAAAAGAAAAATCCAAGCAATCCTGTCAATAAAAGGCAGTAAGATTGAACAAGTATCCTCCTTCAAATAATTGGGCACTGTGCTAGATGAGGAATATGATTCCAAGAGAGAGATAAAATCTAGAATAGAACAGGCCAGGAGACGATTTTTAAGTATGAAACAGCTATTTACAAGATCGGATCTAAGTCTGCAATTGAGAATGCGAATGATTCGGTGCTATGTGTTCCCCATTTTTCTTTTTGGATGTGAAAGCTGGACCCTTGACCAAAATCTAGAAAAAAGAATTGGTGCTTTTGAAATGTATCTATATCGCCGCCTACTCCGAATACCTTGGGTGCTGAAAATTTCAAATGACGAAGTCCTTCATCGCAAGGAGAAACAAGAAGAACTATTACGAGTACTTAATGTAAAAAAAGGAAAACCCAATATCTAGGGCACATTATGAGAGGCGAGAAGTACCAGCTATTACAACTCATCATTGAAGGTAAGATACAGGGGAAAAGGTCTGTAGGCAGGAGGAGGAATTCATGGCTGAAGAACATCCGAAGATGGCACAACTGCACTTCTGAACATGCTTTCTATGCTGCAATATCATGTTCGGAGCGGGCTATGTGGACCGCCAACCTCCGCTAGGAGAAGGCGTCTCAATAATAATAATAATAATAATAATAATAATAATAATAATAATAATAATAATAATAATAATAATAATAATACATCTACAAGTACACAAAACGGAGATCTTACAACACAGTCATCATTATAAAAAAAGAATATATTTTGTGGATCACAAACGCTACTTTCGAACAGGGAAGCAGACATTAAAAGGAGCGTAAAATCATAAGAAAACTTCTAGGGCAAAGCTCGCTGACGGACAACACCAACTCAGAGGCAGACGGGAAATCAAATAATACACAAATATTCACGGTGACATTAGAAAACGCAGGCTGAGATTCTATGGACATATTCCAATATTTCGACCCACACGAAACTAATAGTCGAATTCTATGAAAACGGACACAATGGAATAGATTGGCGAAATCAAAACCGGTCTGAAACAGGCAGGAATTACACGAGGAGATATCCAGAATTCACAGATGGCAAGTTGACCAAGAGGAAAGACCAAACAATAAGACTGAAACAACCCGGTCTGAAGACAGAAAGGAAGCCCACAGTAAAAGTGACGAAATAAATATAGGCACGAAGGAAGGCAAAGACACGGCTTTGAATACTTTGCGTAGTCCTAATGGGCTCATCGCATTTTTGCACCGAGAAAGTTGGTCCCGGCGCTTGCATTTCGCAGATAGTGGGTCCGAATCCCACCAACGACAGCCCTCAAAAATGATTTTCCATTGTTTCCCATTTTCGCACGAGTCAAAGGGTGGTGCTATTTGTAGCTTTGTTAAGCCTATGGAACTTATTTCCCAGTGCTAACCTTGTCCTATCTCATGATCGCGGAAACTATATCTGAGTTGAATCACGAACTCCTTGGTGGCCCTTTGTCTGGTTGAACGCCTGCAAAGTTACATGTAGACTACATGTATACGCTCCTGTGTATGATGGTAAACATAACCGACAGGCGCTACCGACCATGACGGGGACCGACTGTTGCGTAACTTGAGCACAGATTACTACTGTGCGAAAACTATGAACGGAGTGCAAATATCAGGCGCATTATTCAGTGTTCCTTCACTCTCTGCCAGTATCTTTTCATCCTCGTTCTGTATAGGACCTCCCTTTCCCCAGTCTCCTGGAAACCATGGAACTTTCTGACGAGTTGTATAAGTTTATTTCTGTCCATGACGTAATCGTCCGGAACTCCCATCGTCGTCAAGACCAACCTCACTTCTCGAAGCCATTTCAGTTCTGTCTTCCTAGAATTATATCAAAGAACAGAAGGAGTGGTTGGATTGACGAGGAAGAATTCTATGGACACTTGTTGAGGGTGAACAGTAACAGACTAACGAAAAGAATCTTTGAATTCTTCAGATGTCTCTTTTGAAATAAATACATTTAAAAATATGTTATTTTTGGTCGGTATCAATGTCAAGGATGTGGAGTACTTACTAGTCCGAGCTGTTGGCTTCCCCGCACTGTACAGGCAGTTCTGCCAGACTCAGCTCCGTGCTGTTCAACTGACACGCGATATCTCCGTAGTGCATGTCGATGGCCATCACCTTGCTGGTCACCCCTATGAGGTAGTGCCCCAGCTCCCCCACCACGTACCCTATAGACACCACCGCGAGCACGTAGGTGGGGTACAGGAACCGCAACTTCTCTAGCACTGGCAGCATCTGGAACAGAGAGCATTCAGGTTACAGCGGGACGCACTCACGAAACTGTCGACAGAGGGAGGTGAAAAAAAAAAAATGAAATGGCGCATGGCTTTTAGTGGAGGGAGTGTCCGAGGACAAGTCTTTTGATTTGACCTGCGTGTCATGATGAGGATGAAATGATGATGAAGACGACACATATACCCAGCCCCCGTGCCAGCGGAATTAACCAATTAAGGTTAAAATTCCCGACCCTGCCGGGAATCGAACCCGGGACCCCTGTGACCAAAGGCCAGCACGTTAACCTTTTAGCCATGGAGCCGGAGAGAGGGCGGTGAATCACAGCACAACGATCCTTGAGGCCAATTAGTGGGGTAGGCCGTGGATAGTACCGTCATGACTTCCACGTTTCTTTGAATTTCTTTGCTCACTCTCGGAAGCAGAACTTAACATGCCCCGATGAAGGCCAATGCAATTTGGCTGAAACCTGGCCTTCATTAAATAAATATAGTGGCTTTAATCCAGTTTTCGTTTGTTTCTTTACGTTAACACAATGAGCGACGAAAACCTACGTTCATTAACAGAGAACATTCATTATTTACAGTGTGTCACACACCTCACTTGTGCTCAGTGATTACCGTGTCCTCTGTCGACATGTGCAGAACTAGGCACGTAAGGCTATACACTAAATGGCACCCTTTCTTTTAATGGCTAATCACTGCTGCCAACTTGACCACTTACATACTGAAATCAAGAGACATAACAACCAACAAATTAACCTCAATGTAAGTATCAACAATGGTGAATCAAGATATTGGTAATTAAGGCGGTTTTCAAGTTCAATTCATCATCATCATCTGTTTACCCTCCAGGTTCGGTTTTTCCCTCGGACTGAGCGAGGGATCCCACCTCTACCTCCTCAAGGGCAGTGTCCTGGAGCTTCAGACTCTTGGTCGGGGGATACAACTGGGGAGTATGACCAGTACCTCGCCCAGGCGGCCTCACCTGCTATGCTCAACAGGGGCCTTGCGGAGGGATGGGAAGATTGGAAGGCATAGGCAGGGAAGAGGGAAGGAAGGGGCCGTGGCCTTAAGTTAGGTACCATCCCGGCATTCGCCTGGAGGAGAAGTGGGAAATCACGGAAAACCACTTCCAGGATGGCTGAGGTGGGAATCGAACCCACCTCTACTCAGTTGACCTCCCGAGGCTGAGTGGACCCCGTTCCAGCCCTCGTACCACTTTTCAAATTTCGTGGCAGAGCCGGGAATCGAACCCGGGCCTCCGGGGGTGGCAGCTAATCATGCTAACCACTACACCACAGAGGCGGTTCAAGTTCAATTAAGGAAAGAAATACTCTCACTGACCCTCACTCAATTTAATGTTATATATTTCTGTATTTTTTATTTTGATATAGGCTACTATAACTATGTCTTTGGGGTTTACCTGATGTAAATAATTCAGCTCCCTTCTTGAATTTTATAATTACTTGTCGGACTAAAGAGAAACCACGCTGTAATAATACACATAAGCCAATATATTACATGCACATCTGCCGTAAGTCAATAAGAATACACAAAGGCTAAGTCTGCACACCGTACCAAAGTGGAGAGAAGACAAGATTAGGTTAAGTTAGGTAGATAATGACATTTCATTCCATTTCACTTGAACTGATCTTTATAGAGATCTTTCCTTTCGGAAGAGTTCCTGCAGGTATTTCTTGCGCTTCTTATACATCCTAATTTATTCTGTACACACGAATTGGACGAAATATGACCGTATTGATAAAATGCTACGTTTGTCATTTCACACGAACTACGTTATTTAATGCATTTTCAAGCATGCCACAGTTCTACTTACGTAGTATTACGGACATAAGTTTACAATCCGACAGAAAAAAGAAATATGCTTTAATTATACCCGCCAATGTAAATGTAGTGATTTTCACCATACGACAGTGGCAATACGTATAATCTCTCAAGACAGGAAAAAACCCATGACTATGTAGTGCCAACCTGACAGATTAACAGTGACTTAATGACGTCGTATCGGCGAGTAGGGTCCCGAAACTGTGTGGTTAGCGACACTCGATCGAACCCAATAGTCAGAAAATAACTATAAATCACTATCCTCAGTATTAACAGGGGAGAAACAGTAAGGTTGTGAGGCAGTGATATATCTTGGTTGGCCGGTTTTCCTTTCGACTCTACCGACGGTTGGGTTCGAGCTCACCGTCCCCCGAATGCAAGCTCAGAGCCACGTGTCAAGTTCTGTCTCGATTTTTTCCTTTGTGTTGGTAGCGATCTGTTGCCGTTTCAGTGTGGGTGAACTTGGGTGGTGGATGTCTTTCTCACACGATCCTTGTTGCAATTTGTCGCCTTCTGTCAGACCCGCCACGCTCCGCCGCCCAAGAGGGCCATGCTTGCATTCTTGGCAACGAATGACTGGTTTCGAGATAAGATCTAGCTAGCATATTCTTTACTGTTTAATTTATAACGTAAAATTACATGGTGAAAGAACATTTGTGTGGCCTTCGCTGTAGAACTCACAAAAATAACAGGAATGAAAGGTTATAGCTGATTGAAAAAATCTATGAAGGTTATAACTGGCTTTAGAACAATGTTCGAGAACGCATCCATCAGTTCTATGCATTAAATTTAATGGCATAAACTTTAAGGTCAAAAGCTTGCAAGGAAGAGGATAAGTGAACACTCTGTTGTCCCGTGTACTGGATGTTTTCGCCTTATATTGCTTAAATATTGAGGATGAATGTAGGAGCGCTGTCTGTATTTCGGATGACGTCTAGTTACATTTGGACAGGTCAACACACACGTTAAGTGAAAATAACTTGCAGATAATATTACACAAATTATCATCATCATCATCATCATTTTCATTTCCCCTTGTCGAGCTCCTGTCAGGTTGGGGTGTTGCCTCTCCTTCCACCACTCCTCTTCAGTAGTTGCATTCCAGTAGAATCTTCTTTTTTTAATACTATTCTGGACAGACTCCCTTTTGCCTCTTTCCTTCTATCTTAACCTCCAACACTTGTTTACGTATCCTTCCCTCCTATATCCTTATAACGTGTCCAAACCATCTCAATTTATTCTTCTCCATCCGATCACTCAGTTTTTCTACCCCTAACTCTTTTATGACCTCAACATTTCTTACTCTGTCTCTCCTTGTCTTCCCTACCGTACTCCTCAGGAACTTCATCTCACTGGCCTGAATTTTACTCTCAGTCCAAGTCTCTGATCCATATGTTAATATATGGGCATATAGAAGGTCTCTGGTGACGAGTTTGAAGACCGCTGGCGGCGCTGTTGTCAACTCGAGCACGTCAAAACGGGGAGTGATGGTTCACGTCAGCGTGTGACGTTCGCTGCACTACGGGAGCTTACCTTACAACTACATTCACTGTGGAACACAGGAACACATTACAGAAAGAAATATATATATAAGTTCATTTGGCTAGGATTTGAATCAAAAATTAAACGAGTAAAGAAACAAGCAATTTTCGAAATTTGTGTTTTTAGTTTGATAGAGCCATTTAAAACCGTTCCGGGCCCTTTGCGCCATCAACTTTTGCCACAGTTGAGGTAGATGGGCACCCCTACTTTGTCTGCTAAGGCATGTTTTCAACTTTAAAACCTGCCGTTTCCGCTTTGTCGAGCACAAATCTCACGTTCAGTGATCGGAATTTGAACCACGGAACCCAGCAGTGAGAGGACGGTTGAGCCTCGGAGGCTCACAATGTTACATTTCTCATATTAAATTACTACCATTGGTGTAACTGTTAGCCAATACCAGCGGTCGGACTTTAGGGCCGCCATGTTTTTTCTATGGTGCGGTCAGAGGATTGGAGTTGGTCTTGCTGCAGCCCAAAGAAACAACTTCTCTTCATTTGTTCCTGTCCTTCATGTGACGTAATACTGGGCAAAAAACCGAGAAGGAACTTCGAAGCTCACTTTCAATTGAATGGCGCTTGTTCCGTCGTTGGCAGCTTCTAACTTGTCTTCTCTCAGACGGCCTTGTTCCTTGACGATGAAAAACGGGCCTCTCACTTCGTCACTTCCAGCGGATATCGGCCGAGGCCATTACATTTCTGATAAAGATCTTATTGTCAATGCTTGTATGGAACAGGAAATCAAAGTCTGTGATATTAGTATTTTATTTATGCCTTTATTGACATGGCATGACTCAGGCAATGGAGTCTGCTATTCTTCAAGACCATGTTTTATAATGTACATATAGTTAAACAATATATTACACATGCACTATAATTCTACAGTAATAGTTATAAAAACACATTAAAGGAAAGAAAAAGAAACGTATATAAAAGAGTCCAGCAATAAATAAGAATTGCTCTAATGCATCAATAAAACAAATTCAGTAAAACCTAGCGACACACGGAATTAAATAACAAAACACGAAAACAGAATTCGTGTATTACATTCAACTTGATCCGCAAGTATCGTTGCCAAATTTGTTTTTAAATACCGATTGAGATAGGGCGTCCCTTAGGTCACTGGGTAACGAATTCCGTGTTCGAATTGCACTGACAAAAATAATTATTTTAGAGGGTGGAGCTGATATTCGGTATTTTGAGGGTTAGTGTAGCTGCAGCTCTGGTCGGGATGTTATGAAGGGTTAGGAGCAACTGGAAAGAATCTGTTAGATAAGAGACTGTGTGCTCTTATATTAGTTTGTGGACTGGAAGCACAACTGATAACTACGGCGCTGGTTTAGTTTAAGCCAATTTAGCTCATGGAATGCAGTTTGTAAAAAGATCTGGAGAAATTGGTAAATGACATGGACACAATCTTGGAGATGGAGTACAAGACAGCAAACGTAAAGGAGTGCAGTGGAAGTCAGAAGGAGACGCACAGGTTGATAAATTGGCTAATGAAGCAGCGAGAATATCAATTAGCGATACCACATTCGTCCGCCTCTGTGGCGTAGTAGTTAGTGTGATAAGGCCTGGGTTCGATTCCCGGCCGTGCCACGGAATTTGGAAAGAGGTACGAGGACTGGAATGGGGTCCAGTCAGCCGCGGAAGTAGAGAGGGATTCGATTCCGACCTCAGCTATTATTTTCCGTGGTTTCCCACTTCTCGTCGAGTGAGATGCCGGGATGGTACCAAACTTAAGGCCAGGGCCGCTTCCTTTCCTCTTCCTTGTCTGTTCCTTGGAATCTTGCCAACCCCCTACAAGGCCCCTGTTCATCTTAGCAGGTGAGGCCGCCTGGGCCTCCTCCGACACAAAGTCTCACGCTCCAGGACACTGCCCTTGAGGTAGAGGTGGGATCCCTCGCTGAGTCCGAGGGAAAAATCGACCCTGGAGGGTAAACAGATTAAGAAAGGAACAAAAAAGACAAGTCAGTTTCAGTCACGAAGGGCGGTAAAGGCGTGCTCAGTTCAGTCGAAAGGACGTGGCTTCAATTCCCGCCAGGAAGTCGTACAATTTAAGAAACGAGATTTCCAATTTCGGAGGTGCATATGGTCCTGAGGTTAACTCAGTCTACAGCCAAGGCGGCGGGGCGTGCAGCTGACCACTCTACCCCATCAAGTCCCGAGGTTATGGACAGAGTGGAAGGCTTTATCTTCCACCCCTCCAAGGAGCTTCATGGCCTTTTTTGTTTCATTCACGGTCCAAAGCAGATACTTTATTCATTTTTTGAAATAAACAAAATCCAGCTACTCTTTTATTTAAAAAATCTGTTTCATGTAACGCAGAATGGTACGACAACACTTGGTGAATCGGTGATTTCGTAGTTTCGAATCGAAAACATGATTCCCCTGAGAAAATTAATTTCTTGACTTATCTTGAAATTCTCTGACAAGTGAGATGAACTAGAATCCGCGTGTTTTGGTTATGTAACCCGCTGTTCTGTCATGTAACAAGAGTAACATAACTTCTAGGTCTCCCCCCTAATGTACAACTGTGCATCAGTAAGTCATTTATGTGTCTGTAATCATTAATTTATGTAAGGTTGTTCTTATGAGTACCATACAAACACACGTTTACACTTCCTGCTAAAACTTTCTGTAAATACGATAGTGCTGCTTGATTTCTTCTTGGCCTGTACCGGAGCTACAAGAAATGTAATTATATTCGTACTGGGAAATTTGAACCTCTGTCACGCTGTATTTGTAATCGATTCTTGCGTATTCCCAGTACGAACGTGAAAACCACCTTCACCTTGTTACGGCTTGTTGAAGAGTCATCAATGTTTCATCGCGAATAACGAGATACCGGTTTACATGTAACAGCACCCCCCTCCCCCACTTTCTGGACAAAGCATTATATTTTTATTCTATTTCAGTCGGCTGAAGCTAGGAATTATTAAAAACATAAAGCAATTTATATAAGTATTGTTGTCTTATCAGCGAATTCTTTCCTTATTTTCTTTCATTACTAACAAAATTATTCGTGGGAATACGCACAAAATGTTGTTCATTGCAGCTAGCTGATTTGTACAGCGCCAAATTAAGTAGTGGAGACTTTGCAGGTGCTGTGAGGAAGGGTAGCAGGGGTATATGTATTTTTGCCAACGTCATGGACTCTGAGGTATGATTTACCCGGTTGGCGCGCGTATTCCTCAGTCTGGCAGTCTGTTCAGTGTCTGTTACTTTCTTAGTGCGTCGTCAAACACTAAATGGTTTTTAATAGTAATACTTGTGTAATATTGTTCCTTTGGTGAGAGTTTTATTCTTTGGTATTGAATAAAATCTCAAAAACTAAGCTCACCGGACAAAAAGTCCTCTGCTCAACCGCACGCGTACTGCCTCTACATTCTTACATCTACCCATGTTTCAAGCGGACAGTGTGCGTCAACATGGGTAGATGTAAGAATGTGACAGAGTGTCAAAAATGAGCGATCGTGTTTGGCTGTGCCCATGGCCATACGGTGTGTGAAGTTGCTGGATTTGTTGGTGTTTGCCAGCGGACTGCTCAACGTGTCTACAAGCAGTAGTGTACTACGCATGGCAACGAAACACGACGTCAGAATTGTGCTCGGAAAACAATATGACTGAGAGATGCGTTTCACTGCTTGTGAATCAAAATCGCTTCCAAGCCCGACAGGAATTGCTGCAGACATTGAACACTTGGGGGTGGTCACCTCGCAACAGGTCACTGCTCGCACAGGCACACAAAGCTGCGCAAATTCAATGGACTAGAAATCATCGAACGTGCACAGTAGCTGACTGTGGTCTGAAGAATCACGTTTTTCTCTGTATTCCAATGACGCACGACGAAGAAGTGCACCAAAGGCCAAATGAAGCATTTCATCCTTGATGTGTACAATGTCAGGTTCTGTGATGTTTTGGAGCTGCTTTTCGGATCATGGATTGGGGCCACTTACGGAGGTGACCACTAACATGAACCAGCAAGTTTATTTAAACGTTCTGGATGATCAGGTGTTGCCTTTCATCTGCATGATCAGTATGCTGTTGATACCAGATGTTTCAAGTTGACAACAGCAACGTTCATTGGGATGGACGCATGTGTGACTGGTTTTAGGAACACTCCTTCACCCTGCTACACGTAGATTGGCCTGCAAAGTCACCTGACTTGAACCCCATTGAATATCAATGGGAGGTGTTGGAACAGCGGGTAAAAACCTGACATCAGCATCCCCGCAATTTGGTGCAATTGCGCGATCAAATTCTCATCGAATGGCTTAACCTGGATGTGACGTTCCAAGCGAGTTATCAACTCCAGAGGCGGATTTACAGTATTAAGTGATGCCTTCTCGAAGGGTGATTAATTTTTTGTCTGGTGAGCTTATTATTACCGCACTCATGTTGGAAAACAGTCAGCCTTTACCTCTTTGTCGAAATTCGCTCAGAAACCATCAAATAACTTACCAGGCTCCAAGTTCTTTGAACTGATTTAAGAAAGGACGAGGTAAACAACTCATAGCGAAGCTGCCACTTAGGCGACAGCAGTTTTGATTGACTGATTCGTTAATACATGTTCTCTTTGTTCACCGTGGATTGCAGGAAGTAATCAGTTAATGACAAACAATTTATTCAAATATTTTTATCTAAACCAAAGTTCGTCTGAATGTCAAACTCATTACTTCCTTGCATAATTGTGTGAGCACATGCGCTTTAGCTCAAGGTGAGTCTTGTTGAGACTAACAAAAAATACTTACGTTTACGAGTAGCATAGCGGGTTACCTTGATGTGTGCAAAACAGTAAAAAGAAATTAATGAAACTGCGATGTATGATTAACATTATATCCTTGAGGAGGTGCCACCAAGAAACCGACAGATGTGGGGTACCCGCATGTTGCTGGCTTGACTCAGAGATATTGCAGAGTAAGTACAGGATAGCGGCTAGCGGGACTGACCTGACTCTGCCGCTCTAAGGCGAATGCCGGGAGAGTTCCTGTACTCCACCTAAATGCATTGCTATCGTAGCCATTATGCACTCCGTTCCGGTAACATATGAGGACTTTAACGGTCCCTAAACAAATATATTTAAAATAACTGTTTCAGAGTAAGTAGTTTGCAAGTGTAAAATCAATTAAAGGTGCAAAATTCCTCAATTTTTTCACTCTCGTGAGGACTGTGGAATATAACGTGTTGCCTTAGTTTCGAAATGGTGGACAATTTCTAATGTTCAGCACCCAATTAAAGAGAAGTACACTCGAAGTGATAATGCTAACCCAATAAACTTTCCTGCTGATGCTAAGCTTTCCTTTCTGGAAACTCTTAAAACGTATGCTGACATATGCACAGCAGCACCTCACACAATGACGGTAAACTTAGTAATAAAACGTTCAGAGTCTAAACATATTTACCCATTGAAGAACATAAGTGCAAAGACTCTATTGATTCTAAACATTGATGTCTTTAACCCACATGGACAAGCTTCAATTTGGTGTAGTTTCCTTGCCAACAGATAACCGCAGCATGAATACAGTGTACAGATTGCTCCACCTCTCACACTTCTAAGATAGACCAAACTTTTCCGCAGGCAAAGACAGATTCTTGTAAAATATACTTGATCTAAATCACTCGACACTCTGACGCACATAAACACTGAAGGAACATCACCATATCAATTATCATCTATCTAAATGAATAGTTTTTTCGAGGGATACGACTAGGTTCACCATTTGGAATTAGAAAACCTCAGACTTATTTTGAAAATGACGTATGCACACTACTGTTTTGTCATCGACTCGGAAATAATTACGATATATACTCCTAATCCACTTCTGTCTTTAATGGTGTACTGTTTTCTTTAGAATACTTAATAATACGAGAGGTATTTCCGTAGTTCGACTTTAACTCGGCTCACAACACGATCAAAACAAGCATATTCTCACATTACTGCATATAATTACAAATTCTAAGTGTCCACTGACTCATATAAATGCACTCACACACTTATAGTTTACAAATAAACGAATATTTATTGTCATCTTTCATGAAATTACACCGACTGCATACGAAAACAACAAACCCACGTTTCCAACATATCCGGCTACACGATTCGACATCGAGAATAGCATTGCGGTTTGAGAATTGGAGTCGGTCTTGATTTCATCAAGCTGGTTGCGCCTCCTGTGCGTATTTTCCAGACTTTCCCATTAAAAGCAACCACGACCACCAGTGTAACGTTATATTGAAGGTTGTCTAAACTGATATCCACAACACTTTTAACATTGTGCACACGAATTGAAGTTTGTTTTTCTGTACCGAGAAAGGCATGAGTCACTGTTACCAACGGGACTCCGCCCAGTCTGTTGCAGATAGTATCAACTCCGATAACGTTAAGAACTACCAATTTAATAAACACATCAAGAGAACTGCATCTATTATCTTCTTATATAAACCTGAACCACTTTTTTGTTGTGTCTGTAAGGCTTTGGAATTCACTGCCACACAGATCCTTTCACGTAACCAAAGTCAAGATCTCCTATGAATAGTGCATTAGTACAATTGGGATGGCCGCTGCTGTAGAAAAAGAAGAAGAATGCAGCGTTGCCACTAAATGTTTTACTGCACGCCAGAGGGGATTCATGAGCGATGCCAGAGAAGACGTGGCCATTGTTGTTTGTTATCGGGTTTACAGCTTGTAGTTTCCAGTCAGGAATAAGAAGTATTTTAGACGAAGGAACCGATATGACCTTCTGATCATATCATTCACAAAGAGAATACATTTAAATGTGCCCAACTGTGTGATCTTCTCGCTCAGTAATTGTTTATAGAGGTCCGTCGTTTGGTGTGAGGAAAACCTTTTTGGTAAGAAGTCTCACAAACCATCCAGTCAATTGTGATCTGACAACGTCTCTGTTCAGGATCATGTAAAAAGTTTTGAATATTACCGATGAAGTGGTATAATAATAATAATAATAATTCAACTACCCAAAATCCGATTTAATTCCTCAAAGAAATTGCGGAAAAATTCCGCCTTCAGATATCTTTTGAAAAGACAGAAAACATGACCTGCAACAAACAATAAGAATATCTCGATTTAAATACACTGACTGTCAGAGCAAATGCAACAACTTTATGCCAATTGCAGGGTAGACTGACGTCACTGAGGTATGCTCATGATGTGAAATGCGCCGCTGTGCTGCGCACGTAGCGAACGATAAATGGGACACGGCGTTGGCGAATGGCCCACTTCGTACCGTGATTTCTCAGCCGACAGTCATTGTAGAACGTGTTGTCGTGTGCCACAGGACACGTGTATAGCTAAGAATGCCAGGCCGCCGTCAACGGAGGCATTTCCAGCAGACAGACGACTTTACGAGGGGTATGGTGATCGGGCTGAGAAGAGCAGGTTGGTCGCTTCGTCAAATCGCAGCCGATACCCATAGGGATGTGTCCACGGTGCAGCGCCTGTGGCGAAGATGGTTGGCGCAGGGACATGTGGCACGTGCGAGGGGTCCAGGCGCAGCCCGAGTGACGTCAGCACGCGAGGATCGGCGCATCCGCCGCCAAGCGGTGGCAGCCCCGCACGCCACGTCAACCGCCATTCTTCAGCATGTGCAAGACACCCTGGCTGTTCCAATATCGACCAGAACAATTTCCCGTCGATTGGTTGAAGGAGGCCTGCACTCCCGGCGTCCGCTCAGAAGACTACCATTGACTCCATAGCATAGACGTGCACGCCTGGCATGGTGCCGGGCTAGAGCGACTTGGATGAGGGAATGGCGGAACGTCGTGTTCTCCGATGAGTCACGCTTCTGTTCTGTCAGTGATAGTCACCGCAGACGAGTGTGGCGTCGGCGTGGAGAAAGGTCAAATCCGGCAGTAACTGTGGAGCGCCCTACCGCTAGACAACGCGGTATCATGGTTTGGGGCGCTATTGCGTATGATTCCACGTCACCTCTAGTGCGTATTCAAGGCACGTTAAATGCCCACCGCTACGTGCAGCATGTGCTGCGGCCGGTGGCACTCCCGTACCTTCAGGGGCTGCCCAATGCTCTGTTTCAGCAGGATAATACCCGCCCACACACTGCTCGCATCTCCCAACAGGCTCTACGAGGTGTACAGATGCTTCCGTGGCCAGCGTACTCTCCGGATCTCTCACCAATCGAACACGTGTGGGATCTCATTGGACGCTGTTGGCAAACTCTGCCCCAGCCTCGTACGGACGACCAACTGTGGCAAATGGTTGACAGAGAATGGAGAACCATCCCTCAGGACACCATCCGCACTCTTATTGACTCTGTACCTCGACGTGTTTCTGCGTGCATCGCCGCTCGCGGTGGTCCTACATCCTACTGAGTCGATGCCGTGCGCATTGTGTAACCTGCATATCGGTTTGAAATAAACATCAATTATTCGTCCGTGCCGTCTCTGTTTTTTCCCCAACTTTCACCCCTTTCGAACCACTCCTTCTTGGTGTTGCATTTGCTCTGTCAGTCAGTGTATATTGGTGAAACAATTCAAGAAAATGCGTTCGACACAAAAGCCAATGAAATTAGATGCCAAAAGATGAGAAACTGCATACCGATCTAGCCGAAATGTCTACAATAAAATAATGTATCTCCAAGCACACAAAAGTAAGGCATTACCATAGAGCCGTTAAACCAGAATGCCTTAGTGGTTCAGAGACACTAATAACAGGAAATGAGACATTTAAAACACTGAGAAAAACGAACGCAAAATCATAAGAAAACCTCTAGGCCTAGAACTCGCCGTCGGACAACACCGTCGTAGAGGCAGACAGGAAATCAGATAATACAGAAATATTCACAGTGATATTAGAAAACGCAGGCTAAGATTCTATGATCATATTAAAAGAATGCATCCAGAAAGACTTAGAAAACAAATACAGGAATTCTATGAAAACAGGAGTGAAGCTAACAGAGACACAATGAAACGGATTGTCGAAATGAAAACCGATTTGAAACAGACAGGAATTACACCAGCGGATGTTCAAAATACGGTAATCTCCAGATCCAAAATTCAGAGATGACAAGTTGACCAAGAGGAAAGACCAAAGAAGAAGACTGGAACAGAATACAGAAAGGAAGCCCACAGTAAAAGAATGAAAGAAGTAAGGGGACAGAGGAAGGCATATGCACGCCTCTAGGTACTGTGCGAAGTCTTATTCGCAAATAATGAAAATAACGGAGCTGGCTAAGACGAGGAGACACAATGGACAGGGATCTATTTACGCAACTAGTCAGGTTTCTAGGAGACGGAGGAGGAGCCACTCCGAAGAACAGAACGAGAGAAAGAAATTCACTGGTAGAGACGATGAAAACTAATGCAAAGACTGACAAGCGTGGTCCATGCATGGCGAAAAAGAAAAAAATCCCATTCTTTTACGTCTCACTAACCACCTGTACGGTTTTCGAAGATGCCGAGGTCGCGGGTTCCATTCTATCTCAAGCTGTTGAAATACCCTCACCTTTGTCGGCAGAGTGTTTTTTACTGATTATCGTTTTAAAAGTACAAATGGACTCGCATCTTTCTTCAACCTGATAAAAAAATAATTTCAGGGCGAAATTCCAGCACTTTAGCGTCTCCCAACACAGTAATGGGACGTAAAACTATTATTATTGCGTGGAGGCTCATAACCTGCTTTCAGTCACGGTGACGGAACCGAGTCTGGCATCATTCTAGACTTTCATCTTTCCTATCCCTTTTCTCGCTTTTCAAGACCCCCATGTATTTCTAGCCAGTACTCTTAATACCTCAATCAGAAGTATAGACCAAATAACGCTATCTGACTGGTCCGTTATACACGATGCTCGATAATGAATGACGTGGGTTCAGGCTGGCAGGTTTTTCCGTTCTGTGTTCCGTTGCCAAGGAGACGCGTACTTTGTGGAACACTCCGCCTGGTTAGCAGGCTAGCGCCACTGCCGTGCTGTCGTACCAGCTTGCATACCCCGGAGGCGACGTCCGTGTTTCCCGAACTTTTCACACCTTGTGTCAGGCTCTATGGCTGAACTCCTTGGCCTTTGGTCCTCTAGGCTCCGGGTTCGATTCTCGGACTTTTTCATCATCAACAGTTAATTTATTGTCTCGGGGACCGGGTTTTTGCTCTACCCAGCACTCCTGCTACTCATACACGAGACAGAACAGTTTCCTACACACGGCAGGCGGGTTCACCCTTACCGGAGGGTCTGCATAATAATAATAATAATAATAATAATAATAATAATAATAATAATAATTTCTCTTTTTCTTAATCCGTTAACCGTCCAGGGTTGGTTTTTCCCTCGGACTCAGCGAGGGAACCCACCTCTACCACCTCAAGGGCAGTGTCCTGGAGCGTGAGACATTCTGTTGGGGATACAACTGGGAAGGAGGACCAGTACCTCGTCCAGGCTGCCTCACCTGCTATGCTAAACAGGGGCCTTGTAGTGGGATTGAAAGATCGGAAGGGTAGACAAGGAAGAGGGAAGGAAGAGACTGTGTCCTTAAGTTAGGTACCATCCCAGCATTTGCGTGGTCGACAAGTTGGTTGACCGTTCCGAGAAATGTTTACAGTCTGTTGGGGACTATGAGGAAAAGTGAACTTACATTGTCTGTTGTCATAGCCGCGTTGCTTCTGTGCAGGTGGTTTCAAAAATGGCCATAAGTTGGAAGTGTAACTTACTTTTTGATCCTCCCTCGTAATAATAATAATAATAATAATAATAATAATAATAATAATAATAGTTGCGCCCTCTCATTGATATTGCTGAGAAGACGGTACTAAGCCGTATGGTCAGCGTATTTCGAACCGCTGCTATCAAGAATTCTACGCACCGGTGTTTTCAACACTGAACCTGCCTTCGCAGTGCTTAGTGTGGAATTTCTTTAGCAAGAACACGAGCCCACGTGTGAGCAGAAGTGAGAAGTATTGAGCAATTACTCGACGAGATCCAGCGCTAAAACGATTGGCTCAGCCGTTAAATTATGGATCCAGTACGATTTGGTAATAGAAGCCAGGGTCGGAACAGTATGGCGTCCTTGTTGGAGGAGACGTCTTAATAACCTGTTTTGATTCTCTAATCTGCTGTGTTAATGGAACGAAAGTGACAGGAGATCCTTAAAAAAACAGTCACCATTGAGCAACTCAATTGAGGTTTGAACCTGGAAGAAGTTGTATTGCAGGTTTTACTCATGGCCGCTTCTGTTGGCGTCATTGATCTTGTCGATTATTATGACCACGACGAACACGTGCCAATTAGGTCAGCTCAACCAAGAAATGTGCGTGAATTAATGATTTCGTAGATATCATTGACCTTTCCGATGACGGTTATGGATCTGATCAAACTGAAATCATGTACCCCAAATTACTTGTAGTGGAAATGTAAAAATTGTGTTGTTCCAGGATGTATGAACATCATCATCATCATCATCATCGCGTCATCATCATCATCATAATCTTATTCTTCTTAAAGAACTTGTTTAGCTGATGTTGATTTTTTCTTCTCTCAAAATCTCTTCATCTGAACACTTCGTCCTTCAGTCCTTGATTTATTGGTCCTGGTATTCAATTTCTCAGCAACATGATGGTTATTGATTGATTTTTCTGAACTGGAGGCGATTTTGAACAATTTCCTGTGGGATGCCAATTTCCTGACTGTCTATTTCTATTCTAGTAAGCCAGTTGTTCTTGACTTTTATTGAGAGAGCAAGGTTGAGGATCCTGCCATTTTCCATTCTGAGAATGTGGCCATAGAACTTTAATCACCTTTTTCTGGCGGTGTTGGTGATCTTTTCAGAATGCTGATAAAGCTTCAGAGATTTCCGTTTCCTCCAGAATACCTCTGAGTAAACTGCACCAAAATGTTTCCTCAATATTTTCTTCACCTGTTTCTCTATGTCTTTAATAAGTGGTCTTCCTCCAACGATCAAGTTTTCCGAGGCGTATAGTAATTCAGATTTGATGACTGAGTTGTAATGACTTAATTTTGCGTTCCGTGATATTGATTTCGTGTTATATCTGTTCCAGATCAGTCTATAGGCCTTTTGCAATTGTTATATTATTATTATTATTATTATTATTATTATTATTATTATTATTATTATTATTATTATTATTATTATTATTATTATCAATTTTAACCAACAATCACACATTACTGGAAGTCGTTTTTGCAGCCCAAAATCTTTCCATTTTCTCTCTCGCAGCCTGTCCTTTTTCCTCTGTCCATCCCCTATTCAATTTCTGTTCGCCATGGAAGCCTCTGAAGTTCTAGATCACTGAACTATATCTCGTTCGGTTTAGGGTCTCTTCCCGATTTAATCCAGACTGTTGAAGATCCTTTCTTACCTCCCTGAACCATTTATCGTAAACTTTAGGTCCACTGTCAAGTGTTTTAAAAATCTGTTTTGTCAGCCTTTTCTCGTCCATTCTAAACAGATGTCCATAAACTTTGAGTCTTCTTTTCTTCAATGACTCAATCAATCTTTCACTTTATTGGTATATTTCTCCCCTTCCTGGTAACCTAGACTAGCCATCCACGGTTTCTGGACGCTTTACCTTGCAGAGGATCTTTCACTCAGATTTCTCGGCTTCTCTTACTTCTGACATTCCTGTCACCAAGAGGCATTCACTAGCATACAGACACACTGTGTTGGGATGGCTTTCCTCTTGTACAGAGCATTTGTCCTACGAAAAGCAGCGGCCATCTTCTCTCTGGCGAGTTTTCAGCTGTACCATTTCTGCGAGCAACTTGAAGCTGTCAACTCTTGCTCTGCCTTCAAGTGATGTTGGTCATATACTTATTTTTTTCAAAGGAAATTTGGAGTTCTGCTTTAGTGTATCTGCTCTGTAGCTGTGTCAGTGTTTCTAGACAGGATCGCGAGGTCATCTACGAATGCAAGGCAGTTGACCTTGATGCCATATTTTGATTCTCCAATATATATATGGTTCATATTTCTCACAACACACAGGACCTCAATCGAAAGGAAGAATTTGCTGAAAATCAGTCTAGCCAACCCCTGTATGTCGTGACAGGAGATCCCTATAAAAAGAGTCACCACTGTGTAGTTCAACCGAGGTAGATAGTCGCAGAAAACATGCGTTTCGGGTGGAAGAGATCTGGTGAGGAAATACGAGAGAAAGTCACTTGGCTTTATCAGTAGCAGTCACCTTGACGTCACGTGACTTGGCGCGTTGTCGTTCTCCACTTGTCTGTTTCCAAACTCTCCCGGTTGTCATGCTAATGTGTGGTCCAGTTACATCTGTCATGGCCTGCTGAAGGGTTTTAAAATGTCTCACGGCGATGAAGCAAGGAATAATTAATTATTTTAAAAGGTATTAATGGATGACACGACCTAGAAAAGGAATGTTCATGCTGACGACGAACAATTATTGCATATATCCAGGCAAAGCAACAACAGACTTTACCATAGCAGTAAGATTCAGCCCCACGACAAAAGCTGTGACAACCGCGTCTGTAATCCTGTAGATTGGAAATGAATATGGTTGTGGGCCATCGAGACAAAATGCGTCACGGTAGTGACGTCACATTAGTCGTTACCGTAGGCCTTGGTCACCAAAGATGCTGCGACTACAAGTTGAGTTCCTTTGACGCAGAGTTGCTGTTCTTCTCGATATAACATTATCAGGTGTAGATGATAGTCTCGTATAATCTCTGTCAAATGATGGAAATAAATCGTTCATTATTAATATTTGAGTTTTATTTATTAAGACATATTCATGAACATTAGCTTTTAGCAAAGTGAAATGTTTATTTTTTTAATATTTATTATCGTTACTGTCATTCAACTGTATAGTAGTAGTAGTATTCAGCTGTGGTTCTGTAACGATATACCCTGATCCGTACCCCAAGTCATATTTAGTAATATTTTCTGCCTACTGTTACAATATTTAACTTTAAATGATAGGTAAGAGAATCAATCAATCAATCAATCAATCAATCAATCAATCAATCAATCAATCAATCAATCAATCAATCCTGATCTGCATTTAGGGCAGTCGCCCAGTTGGTAGATTTCCTTTCTGTTGTTTCGTAAATGATTTTAAATAATTTGGGTAAATTATTTCAATCCCTGACTCCCCTTCCTATAAACGAATATTTGACCCAATGTGTTGTCTTGAATTCCAGCTTTATCTTCATGTTGTGATCTTTCCTACTTTTAAAGACACCACTCAAACTTCTGCGTCTACTGATGTCATCTCTCCACTGACAACTGGGAACATACCACTTAGTCGAGCAGCTCGTCTCCTTACTCACAAGTATTCTCAGCCCAAAGTTTGCGATATTATGTATCGAACCCTACTCCTTTCTCGGAAATGTCCCAGAGCAAATTGAGCTGCTTTTCTTTACGTACGTTATTGTAGGTTATAATCCTTATCTACCTTCAAATTACCTTAGTTTCTTCACGACGATAGGATAGTGAGAGGGAAGCAGCCGTGGCCTTAATTAAAATACAGCCTTGTGTGAAAATGGGAAACCACGGAAAAGCATCTTCAAGGCTGTCGATGCAAGCTTACATATCACTCCATCACCCGTTGTAATTTGCCGTATTTATGTCTTTCGAAAATAAATATAAGCCACCGTTTTCTTGGTTTGACAATTCTATCGCATTATCATTCTTAGTAGAATATTTATAGCTTTTACTCGTCAACTTCTCTTGTCCAGTAATAATATTATTATTTATACGTCGGATACGCAGAGATACCAGAAGATTGTCCCTCAGAATTACTAACACTTGGATGACGTATTTGAACACCTTCAAATACCACCGGACTGAGCCAGGATCGAACATGCCAAGTTAGGGTCAGAAGGCCAGCGCCTCAACCGTCTGAGCCACTCAGCCGGGCCTTTCCTTGTCTTAAAGTGGACACACATTATATTATTTCTCTCTAAACTAAAAAAAAAAATCGTAGAAAATATATTTTATATTTAACTGGAAAAGTCAACAGTTCCTTGAATGTGTTCCGATAGAGAGGCTCAGCTTTAAGGCAAACGATAAAATAAGCCTAGTCGATGAATGTAAATTAAGGGAGATATATCGATAATAAGATGAGCCTCCGTGGCTCAGGCGGCAGCGCGCCGGCCTGTCACCGCTGGGAGGCGGGACAGGTTCTTCTCCCGGTACTCCGGTTTGGCCTGTCATGTTTAATTCCAGCAACACTTTCCCATATCATTTCATTCCATCTGTCATTCATTAATCACCGCCCCAGAGGAGTGCGACAGGCCTATTCTCGCCGCTAGATGGGGCTTCATTCATTCCATTCCTGACACGGTCGAATGACTGGAAACAGGCTGTGGATTTTCATTTCGATAACAAGCACCCAGCAGCGAGATGTGCTCCCTGAGCGCTGAGAGAACAGAATAGTGCTCTGGAGTTTGATCCAATATGGCGAAATGAGCATAGTCTCAAGAATTAAAGCAAAAACAAATACGCACATGCGGTTTGGGTAAAACCAAACCACACGTGCAGTTACAGTATTTAGTTATTTTTTATTTTTGATCTGTGCAGTTACACAAATAACTTCTCTCTGCCAAAAATAAAAATAATAAAATATATTTGAACAGTGTCACATTCAATAGCTGATATCCAGTTGCTACTTTGCGTTTTTGTTTCTTCCTATAAGTCTGGATCTGAGGGACATGTTTGGTTTTGCCTGGACACTCCTAAAATGTAATTTCTGGCGTGTGTGGTGCGTTGAAGGATTTCATGGAAGTAAAAGAATGCTTATGCGAGCCAGGCGCTGGCATGGACTTCAGGATCAGGCAGAGTCTTTCAGCATATTCTTTTGGTCGACAGAAAGCAACAAATTAACAGCTGGTGTAGCTGCTTTTATCGCACGTTGTTAATTATGAGTACCACCTCATTCCGGAAGCGGAAATGAACGTCTCCCGCATAAGATGTGCCGTTGTCCTGGAGAGCAGCCGCAGTCTTGGGCTCATCGAGTTGACAATCTCGCCGCTAGACGACGCTAACTGAGATGTTGTTCGGCAAATTTAGAACATTAGTATACTCACTGCAATGTAAGCTATATACTAAGGGTACAACGTTACTCTTTCTCCCCTGTTAATACTGAAGGTAGTGTACTGTAGTTATATTCCAACTGTTGGATTCGATTCAGTGCCGCTAACCACACAGTTCATGGACCCTACTTGCCGATAAGACGTCTTACTGTTACTGTTAATCCTGCAGGTTGGCACTATGTTGTCATGACTTTTTTCGTGACATTCCAGATTATACCTACGATACGTACTGGCACTGCCGTATTGCGAAACTCTCTAGTGTTACATTTGCGGCAGTAAAGTAAAGCATATTTTCTTCTTCTGGTTAAATGACTAATGCAGCATTTTATTAATACGGTCTTATTTTGTCCAGTACTTTCATATAGAATTCAATTAGGATGTATATGAAGCAAGAAAAATCTGCAAGAACTCCTTCGAAACGGAAAGAAACGGTTCCTCCTCTATAAAGATCAGTTCAATTGAAATGGAAGAAAATTTCGTTATCAAGCTAACCTAACTTTGTCTTGTCACAACTATTAAATCTAAAGCCTACCCGGCGTTCTGCAGGTTTATTATTAAATACCGCACCTCACAACCTTTTAATTTTA
Organism: Anabrus simplex; assembly: GCF_040414725.1. Classification (NCBI taxonomy): domain Eukaryota; kingdom Metazoa; phylum Arthropoda; class Insecta; order Orthoptera; family Tettigoniidae; genus Anabrus; species Anabrus simplex. The sequence goes on along the minus strand of NC_090279.1, from coordinate 218,226,559 downwards.
AGACTTCAATGTAACTTTTATTTCATGTCTGTGAGATTGCAAAACAATGAAGCATTAGCTATAGTAGAGTTGAGATGTCAAGGAATATGTATAGGTCTACTTAGATGGCAGAGCCCTCTTCAGTAATCCTACAACAACTATCGTACGGTCTACATAGTTAGCCTTTGTGTATTCTTATCGACTTAATGTAATATATACAGCGTGGTTTCTCTTTAGCCCGACAAGTAACAGGAAATTTCAAGAAGAGAGCTGAATTATTATTTACACCAGACAGACGTGGAAAGAATATGGTTTAGTAATGCATATATAAAAATAAAGGCATAAATATATAACATTAAATTGAGTGAGGATGAGAGAGAGTGTTTATTTCCTTAATTCCTCATTGTGTTTGAAAAGCAACTTAATTATAAATTTTTTGGTTGATCATTTACTGGGACAAGGGAACCTCCATTATTGATACTTATTTGAGGTTAATTTGTTGATGATTATGTCTCGTGATTTCAGTATGTAACTAGTCAAGTTGGCAGCAGTGATGAGCCATTAAAGAAGAGAATACGGCGGTGATGTTTGCTTTCGAGTGCACAGCCTTACATGACCAGTACTATGTTCTTGTCAGTGGTGCCAAGTGAGCAGAAACCAGCTATAATACATCCAATGTGCAAAGACAGACAGTATTCACCAAAGAGGATGCTATGCTAACTTCTCCGAAGGGTCCATTTCTGCTACTTTTTTCTCACGGAAACTTCTCGCGCCTGTGGATGAGTGGTGGTGAAAACTCGATAATCAACCGCAAGACATTACAGGTGAATGCAACAGAATGAATAAGTTCCAAACGAAACGTCTCAACCGCAAGCTACGATATATAAATTTTGAAGAAGTCATACTGCAAGCATTACCATCGAAGAAGAAAGAAAACGTTAGTAGGCTTACTAATAATTTTATTATTTTCCCGATAATGCAACTTCCACTAAGTTTCAGTATTGTTCACTTTTTGCTGGGCCGATGACCTTCCATGTTAGGCCCCTTAAAACAACAAGAATTATCATCATCATCATCATTTTCTGCAATAAAATATACCTAAATACTTCTTCCCTTACGTGTAAATATCATAGAATTGTTGACTTTCACAATGTAAACAATCCACAGCTCTTCAGGCAAGCAACTCAATGTGAAATCATCCCAGGGATATTAGCTACGAATTTTACGCAAATAAAATGTTATAAAGTATGAGAATATGTTCTTTATGTATTCTTGAAAATTACAATCATTTCCTTAATCATAGTTATCCGGTCGATTACATTAGCAGTTAGGCTTTTTTCTATCATTACGAGCGCTAACGTGAGTCAATGCAGAGTTTCATGTAAGACCTTATTAACTACATTCCGTGTGGACATTTCTTTAAAAAAAGCTTGAGGGTATTGAACCAAGGAACACATTATAGAAATAACTAGCTGATGTACCCGTGCTTCGCTACGGAATTCTACATTGTGTACATAATTCTAGGTTAGGTAGTGTACATGTTGTGAGCAAGATTGTCTTAAATTGTATAGCTCTTAACGTTACCCTAGAAACGCGACGGGAGGACACCAAACATCTTTTCTCATATGAAGACTGAGGGAATTTTCACTGTAATGGCAGACCCAATTTCATACCATCAGTCACAATCAGGTTCGGATGTTTTCATTATAATGCCTTTTTACATCCTCAAAAAGACTGTGCTAGTGGTTTTCCCAACTGAAATGAACATGCAATGGCGCAATTAAAAGCAATGCTTTCATATTACGAAATACTCGTTCAAATGAAAAACCACACATTTTCTCACTTTTAACGAACAGGACTACGCTGCCTATCTAACAGTCCAAAGTTCCAGACCTGGAATGACCAAACCACAGACAGCCGTGATCTGTGAACACTCTTCGGCTTTCTTCGGCGGGGAGAGGGTCGAATAGTGGAGACTCCCAGGGCAAAAACTATGCCCAATTACTATTCTGTTTCCTAGGAGTACCCGATGAGTCGGAAAATATCAATTCACTACACTGGCGGCGGAAAAATCTATCTGACTTGAAGGCAAATTTTTCCTCCAAGCCAGAAGAGAAACCCCCTCTTCACTGCTAGTTTGGAATAAACTGAATGTAGAAGTTAATTAAAAGTGAAGAGAAAGAAGCTTTTCTCAAGAAATGGCTCTTTTCAGAGTTGAATTTTGAGTTATTTAGTGAATATTGTGGTGTTATAATTCGGAAAATGCCTAAATTGTTATTCTAGACCAGGCCCTACAACTACTACTACTACTACTACTACTACTACTAAGTTAGGCTCTGCCTTAAGTATGCACACTGCTCAAAGAAACAGCGCGTCAGAGTAGCGATCGAATATCTGAAATACTATGATGAACCAGTGTGTTACGTACCAGCTGTATCAGAAAATGTATGGACCAGAGGAATGGCATGCTAAAGAAGAAAGTTTTCTAACTCCTCTCGGCTATTTCCCGCCAATATTCAGTCAGGCTGTTATACTTGGAGTTGAGAGGCAGGATAAGAGACAATGGTCAATGTAATGTTATTGTTGATCAATGTTATGCACTTTCGATATTATACGCCTTCACATTTCGTTTTCTTCCGACTCTGAAACACCACTCTTATCATAGTCGGTACGGTAAAACTGAATAAAAGATAAATGATAGGAAATTTTATTCTCTATAACTTTTTTATATAGTACTTTTCGATAGGACCAATAATATTTGTAATTAAAAATTACACTTTAGGCACCTTCTCCTAAACTACAATTTCATCCAGGATGAATAAAATTGTTTAGAGCTTAGACTGTAGTTTCTTATTCCCCGACTCTATATACCGACTTTCATTAAATTCTGTTAACCCATTTTCTCATGGCTCGGCGTTGATATGGACTTAGCAATTGAATAACAAATTCATGAATATCTTTGTTATCATAGCCGGTACGGTAAAAATGTATAAGACATAAATGGTCGGAACTTTAATTCTCTATAAATTTGGTTATGTAGTATTTATCGATACGATAACTAATAATATAAATATTTGAGAATTACCTTTAGGCCTTCCCCTAAACTACCATTTCACTCAGCGTGAATAAAATTATTCATAAGCTATACTGTAGTGACGTATTCTTCGACTTTGCATACCAATTTTATGAAGATAGGACTACTAAAAACATAAATATTTGAAAATTAAATTTTACGCCTTCCCCTAAACTACCATTTCTATCAGCGTGGATAAAATTATTTATGGCCTAGATTGTAGCGACTTATTCCCCGATATTGCATACCGATTTTCATTAAATTCTCTTTGGCCGTTTGCTAGTGATGCGTGTACAGACAGACAGACAGACAGACAGACAGACAGACAGACAGACAGACAGACAGACAGACAGACAGACAGACAGACAGACAGACAGACATTACGGAGAAGTAAAAAGTGCATTTTCTGGTTACTGCGGACATGACCGATACAGAAATACCATTCTTTTCAAATTCTGAGCAATGTACAGACAAAACGTTATTTTATATATATATAGATTATGTAAATAAGTTAATTTGGCTAGGATAAGAATCAGAAAGAAAACCAGTAAAGAAACAAGTGATTTTACGCAGTTTTTCCGGAACTGCATTTAGGGCGGGAGTGATTTTCGAAATTTGATTTTTTAGTTTGATGGAGCTATCCAAGATTCAAAATTTGAAACCTTTCCGAGCCCTTTAGCCCTTCAACTTCCGGCATAACTGAGGAAATTGCTTAATTTCACGTTTTTCTTAGTATGGGGACCCTATTTTGTCTGCTAAGTAATGTGTTCAACATTAATATATTGTTTACAAGTAATGAAACAAATTACGAGCTGATTCTTGCATATCTCAGGAAAGAGTGCTCTGGCGCGCTTTGTCCCTTCTTTGAAACGTGTTCCTGTTATCAATGACTGTGCGGACGGCGGCCATGCTTACCGCTCTTTACTCTTGGTCAAGGCCTATTTAGTTTTGTTAAACAAGGCTGATAGCAGCCAGCGCCACGTGCGCTGCACGCCACCTATCGTAATCTCAGCTGCGCGATTTTCTTCTGTTCCATCGCAGACGTGACTTTCCATTATCGCGCTCTGCGTGAAGCGCAACTCTTCCACAACAGGTGTGGAGCTTAGAGCTATTGTCATTATTTCTGTAGACGTCTTTTTCGCAGGCCAGTATCGTCGTATTCTCTGTCTCCTTTCTGCTGTTCTTCTTCTGGTCTCTGTACTTGGTTCTGTTAACATTGTCTTCACGATTTAGTCCTTCCTCACCTCCCTGAACCACTGATCACATGTGTTAGGTCTACTATCGAGTATGGTGAAAGTGTTCTTAGTCAGCTGCTTGTCGTCCATTCCAGATATGAGGCCATAGAACTCGAGTCGTCGCTTCTTGATCGATTCTATCAGCCGTTCGTTTTTCTCATATAATTCCTCTCGTCCTTGTAACCTTTATGGTTTAGCCACGGTCTTGGGGCCCATTATCTTTCGAAGGATCGTCCTCTTAAACTCCTCATCTGGGGATCTGGAATTCTTGTTTGAGTCATAAGTCCATAGACTGGTTTGATGTAGCTCTCCACGACACCCTATCATGTGCTCACCTTTTCATTTCTACATAACTGCTGCATCCTACATCTGCTCTAATCTGCTTGTCATATTCATACCTTGGTGTACCCCTACCGTTCTTACCCCCTGCACTTCCCTCAAAAACCAACTGCACAGGTCCTGGGAAGATGTGTCTTATCATTATTCCCTTCTTCTCGTCAAATTTAGCTACAACGATCTCCTCTCACCAATCCGATTCAGTATCTCTTCATTCGTAATTCGATCTATCCATCTCACCTTCGGCATTCTTCTGTAACACCACATTTCAAAAGCTTCTATTCTCTTTCTTTCTGAGCGAATTATCGTCCATGTTTCATTACCACGCAATGCCACGCTCCAGACGAAAGTAAGCAATTTCGCGTGGACAAAAATCGGACATCGTAACCAGGCAACAGTGTACGCCATATGGATAGAAGAACGACGCCATTTTGGTGGACGGAAAGACGTGTTTATGTTCGACGTATTATACCTGTAAACAAAGCAATGGCGAATAATTTTAACGGGAAAATATTAATTAAAATTATCATCGTCCGCTCTGTGGTGTAGTGGTTAGTGTGATTAGCTGCCACCCCCTGAGGCCCGGGTTCGATTCCCGGCTCTGCCACGAAATTTGAAAAGTGGTATGAGGGCTGGAACGGGATCCACTCAGCCTCGCGAGGTCAACTGAGTTGAGGTGGATTCGATTCCCACCTCAGCCATCCTGGAAGTGGTTTTCCGTGGTTTCTCACTTCTCCTCTAGGCAAATGCCGGGATGGTACTTAACTTAAGGCCACGGCCGCTTCCTTCCCTCTTCCTTGTCTATCCCTTCCAATCTTCCCATCCCCGACCAAGGCCGCTTTTCAGCATAGCAGGTGAGGCCACCTGGGCGAGGTACTGGTCATCCTCCCCAGTTGTATACCCCGACCCAATGTCTCACGCTCCAGGATACTGCCCTTGAGGCGGTAGAGGTGGGATCCCTAGCTGAGTCCGAGGGAAAAGCCAACCCTGGAGGGTAAACAGATTAAGAAAGAAAGAAAGAAAGAAAGAAAGAAAGAAAGAAAGAAAGAAAGAAAGAAAGAAAAATTCTGATCACTGGGGAAGTAAGAGAAAAGTATTTCCTTCGATTTATCGGAACTCTTTATCTCCCCTGTGGGTGGAGTGAACGGTTTCATTCATTATCTGTCCCCCTGCATGTCGTAAGAGACTACTAAGACGAGAACAACCAAGGAATCTGTATTCGCTCTCGTCTTGCAGTTCCCAAAACATATCCATGATTCTATGTTTTTCCTTATGGAGAAACTTACATATTATTATTATTATTATTATTATTATTATTATTATTATTATTATTATTATTATTATTATTATTATTATTATTATTATCATCGTCATCACCATAACACTCAATATCTGGTACTGTTATGCTTTAGAAGATGTGAGGTATTGTCCTGGCAGTAGTTCGGAGTGAGGCTGGGAATCACAGCTCCGCACACTAGCATGAACTCTTCAACTCCTGATATGCAAATCCGTTGCGACAGAATACGGAGAGACAGAAGAAAGACGGAAAGTTCGATTGTTTTTGTAACAGAGAATTTTATCACTTTCCTGTGCTGACATAAATTCTAAGTGCCTACTCTGAGTAATGGTTGTTGGAGAAACTCTTTGATGATAAGTGACGTCAGCAGGGAATCAGCTGTTCCGCAGTACGCACGCATTTTTACTCTGTGCTTGGCATCACGACAATTGACGTTCTCATTATTACTTGGCCTTCTTGCTGCAATTCCTCAATAGCCGAGACCCGCCTGTCCCCATTCCATTGTCTTAAAGAACATTTTAATTGCGTGTTTGATGGACATCTTCCCAGATCTGACCTCGACATATTCGTCATGCCTCACGATAGCCGAAGATTATAGACATCGTACGATGATCAACATCACATTTCCTAGCGCCACTCAGATTACGAATGTTTAAACGCATAACATTAGTTTCACGTGTTAAATTCGTACCTTACGCCGGTATTCATGGTCGTATTAAGCAATTACCTACTTATGTCCAAGTCGAACTTGAATATCGACTTCATTCCAGATTCCGGCGCTATAATTCGTGTAAGTCTAACTGAACTTGCAGTTCGTAGTTTTTTAAGTGTTTATTATCCAATGAAATATGTAGAACTGTATCAAATTCATAGAACCCTTCAAATAATTCAGGTTTGACCACGTCTTAACTTATAAAATGGAGGACAATTTTGAGAAAACGGCAGAAGAAATTTGCGTTCCAGTGACGCATTTTCGAAATATTATGGATCACTTTCAATTCTATAATGAAAATGAATTCAAAATGAGGCTTCGATTTCATGAAAACACCGGTTTGGAGGTAATTCTTCTGAGAACTGGAACCAGTTGTAGCAAAACAAAACCAAGGAGGATCGCCTCTTCCTCCAGTAACGTAGCTTATTGCCTGCCTGTCACAGGAAACTGCCAGGTAAGTTCCATGGCAGTTCAGTGTAACATACTGATGTATGGACGACATGCACCACACACCGAGTGTGTTCGCTACGCGGTTTGAGGGAGATAGTGGGTTTGAATCCTACTGTGACAAGCCCTGCAGATGGTTTTCCGTGGTTTTACATTTTCTCACGAGGCAAAGGCTGGGGATTGTAAATTAATTATAACTGTGGTCACTTCCCAGTCCTATCCCATCGTAACCGTAAGACCTGTGTAAGTCGATGGAAGTAAGAGAAATATGTATCGCAAATATACATTTCTCAGTCATTTAATTGACATTAGCTATCAATTTAAAATTAATAGAAAATGGAAACTGTTTATTTAGTGTCTGGCTCTTAATGCTGCGAGTGATCAGGACAACTTCGGCTTATTTCGTACGGGTCTTTCTATTTGATGCCCATGGGCAACCTGCGCGGCTCGGTGTGAGATAAGGATGATGGCAGTGAGGTAGGGAGAGCGTGAAATCCTGTATCGTCACATAACATAATAGTGATCTGCTCAAGGCTTAACGTCTCCATCCAACGGACGAATCACCATCAACAGCGCCATATGAGCACTGCGGAGAGATTTGGAACTGAGTCCAGGCTTTTGGCACGCAATCTAGTGACTAGAAATGGTCTACCACCTCGCCTACATTCCGATGGTGAAATTGTTTCAACCAACCACGCCTTAAGCATCGCGGCCACCAGGTGGGCAATATTCTCTTGTTGGTGTTGATCAAAATATCAACAGACTTCCTTTTTGTCAAGAAAATACCGTATTCTTCTTGTCTTTGATTTTGGAATTCCCTGCAAGTGTCTTTTAAAAACCTCCCTTTCAGCAGTAGTGAGATGTGTAGTTTTTTCAGCTCCATTTCAGCAAACCATCAAGTTTAAAGCACAGAAATATTTAAACGCATAAACACCAGGAATACAAGATGGAAGAAAGACTTCCATATGAAACTGTGGTGACAATGGTTTTTCAGTTCCTCTAGTTCAGAACTGCAAGTCTGACTTAACAAAGAGAACATGCGAGACGTGTAAGTCGACTTTACGGATCAAGTCACCTTTCTTAAGGCGTTCTTATTAGACAAATAAGTAGCCGCCTGTGAATACTGGCCTGAGTGGGGTTCATTTCCAGGTTCTCCCGTATTTTAGCCTTATTTTCTCAGGCCTCACATGATTCATGGCTATTTTCTTCTAGCAAGTTTTCCCAACGCACACACTCCCAAAAGTACTTTTCCCCCAGGCCGTTTTTCCTTACAACCATCTGATCCAAGTTTCCCCTCAATACACACTTTCCCTGCAGCCCCGTCATCCAATAACAATCAGTTACGCTATTTTAAGTGAAAATGATTGCCAAATATAAAATGTTTTAACATGTAGCATAGATATCTTTCATAGTGTGGAATGATACCCACCCTTAAATATTATAAAATCGTTTACGCCACTTTATAAGTAGAGTAAGAGAGAACTGTGGAACATGCTCTTATACTCTTAGGCGTGGAGGGGGTTGGTACGTGCCAGTAAATCTACCGACACGAGGCTGACATCGGACTGAGCCAAGTTGGGGTCAGAAGGCCAGCGCCACCTCCGTCCGAGCCACTCAGCCCGGTTGTGTTAGAGCTAGAAGTACGATGTGTCCTGAGAACTGTTCGAAACCTGTTACGTCACACTTCACAAACATTACTGATCCAATGTTGACTCGGCGGGAAATTTGACACTTATTTCCTTTTCCTCGCGCTGATAAGAAATCTCGCTTAACTTAATTTCTCATACAATTGCTGAATGACGTTAGATGCACGGGCCGTACGTTATTACTGTATGAAGGCCCTCTGCTCACTGTCCTTATCCTTGACGTGTTTAATTAATTAAGTACAGAAATTCTTTGGTGGCCGGGATATTATTTTCAAGGTGTTGTCAAGGTTCAGGAATTGACACAGGGAGGAACGAAGGGCTTCCAACACCGGAAGGGAAGAGGAATATCAACTACTTGAAATTGGTGCCGTAGCGAAATGAATCCGCGGCGTGAAGAAGCGAAATTATACAGCGCTGTGACGTCAAGGAAAGGTCTACCGTATCACATCGCGATGCAACTGCAATGGCGAAATATCAGCTGCTGAGGAGGCCTTGGTATTTGTATATGAAGATGGCAGGCGATAACCTCTTTACATTATAATAATACACTAGAATGTATTTATGGATCAGAAACTAATAAGAAACATTGAGAAAATGAACTCAAAATCATTAGGAAAATTCAAGGCCTAAAACTCACAAGGCAACAATAGGCCTACATAGACATTCCCAGTGACAGCAGGAACGCACATTAACATTCCACGGACACATCAAAAGAATTATGTTATCAAAACAAATAACTTAGTCGAGTTCTATGAAAACAGGAGCAAAACAAAAAAAACCAACACTACGAAATGAGTCGACGAAATCCAAAACGACTTTAAAGTGGCAGGAATCGCAGAGAAAGACATTCAAAGTAGGCAGATGTTTAATTCCAACATTCCCGAGTGGATAGCCTCCGTGGCTCAGACGCCAGCGCGTCGGCCTCTCACCGCTGGACACCGTGGTTCAAATCCCGGTCACTCCATGTGAGATTTGTGCCGGACAAAGCGAAGGCGGGGCAGGTTTTTCTCCAGGTACTCCGGTTTTCCCTACCATCTTTCATTCCAGCAACACTCTCCATTCTCATTTCATAGCACTAATCAGTCATTAATATCATCTTGGGACTGGCGACCCCATTGTAATAATAGTCTATTGACATCAGAAAAGTTGGATGGCGCAGCCACGCGGTAGAATGTTGAAGCTGCAACATAGTGACTGGTGAGGTTTATTTTCATGGCGAAGCATTGACGTCGTGATGGAAACAGAAAGAAAGTTGTCAAATTTGAGGAGGTACTGCTCTGTATGAGGTTGAAAATCGCATAAAACAGGTGCGAAATCTCTTTACTACTTTCCTGTACAAAAAATTCAGAGAGAAAGATGGGCTTCCGCGCTGTCAATTGGAAAACGCGTTACGCGATACATGACAGTGTGCAGTCTGCATTCTCGTGAAGACGACTTCTTTCCACAGCGTAGGTACCGGTACTGTTTATTGTGCTCATTGATAGTTATTGTCTCTAATTTATATACACAAAGATTTAGCTACATCAAAAATACTGATAAACTTGTAGCCTAATACTTCTGTGCCGCACATAGAATGTAATCCGCTCTTTGTAAACGTCTTCATATATATAACAGCAGACAGTAAATTAACCATCTACATGTGAGTAATTAACTGGTAGTAATTAAGCACTGCATTTAAATTGCTTATAAAATACTTCTATCAATGAAAGAAAATATGTAGTATTTTGACATCACAAATTAGCTTTTATTGCTATTTGTTTTACGTCGCAACGACATAGATAGGTCTTATGACGACGATGGGACAGGAACGGTCTAGGAATGGGAAGGAATCGGCCGTGGCCTTAATTAAGGTACAGCCAGAGCATTTTCCTGGTGTGAAAATGGGAAACATCGGAAAACCATCTTCATGGCTGCCGACAGCGGGGTTCGAACCCACTATCTCCCGGATGCGAGCTCACAGCTGCACGCTCCTAACCGCACGGCCAACTCGCCCGGTCATCATAAATTAGAAGCCATAACCTAATTAGTTGGTAGAACTGGACAAACCAAGTATTCTTCAACCCCAAACAGCTGTGACTGTAGAGGTCATAGTACTCTTAAATTATAATTTTCAAACTTTGCTCTGCATATTCTGTAGGTAGTTATAATTTTTATACTTACTATTGTCGGTTCTTAAGTTCTAACTTTTGTGCTGATGGTAAAAATGGAAGAACATTAAGATTATGTGGGCTGATCCAACACAAGCCTGTATAAAACCTAGGATTTATTTGCTTTATAACATTTACTTAGTAGAATTATAATTTTATTTCTTCCCCAAGATTACAGTTTACAAAACAGGTAACTCCCCCGTCACCTGACTAAGGCATTGGCATGGACCAAATCAACAAGAAATTACTCCATAACCTCTAATAGTGGAAAATTACAGTAGCTTAACTGTTAAGGTGAATTAGCGTGTCAACGGTGATATTTCTCTGACAAACCCGCTTTACATGTAGAGTTGCACTTCACATTTTCACCCCCTTTGTTCAAGACAACATTAACTTTGTGGGGTTTTGAATCGATGTAGGATGATTGTAAACACAACGCTGCAACACCAGTTTCATTTTCTGTTTCAAACTTTTTACCTACACATATCAAGTAATTACGCTTGAATATTTCTTCCCCTTCCACTAATGGACGCGTGAGATCTCCGACAACTCTGAACAGTTGCGAATACGACAACAAAGACATTCTGAACACTTAATAAATCCTACAAACGCACACTCGATCACTGTCGTGTTTACTTCCCGTCACTATCTCGCCGCCATATTGGAAACAGCTGACCGTAAGCTCCTCTCCCGTTTCGGACGTCAATATGGTTCATTTATTACATCCCTGACCCGGTCAAAGAATGGAAAACAGGTTGTAGGTTTTCATTTTCATTCCCAAGTGGCGAGCTATCCAGGAGAACAACCGCAACAACTTAGCTTCCAGCGAAGTTCCGATCTCTTTTATGGTTGTGACAGTATGGAAGCTGCTGACTACGGCTGGTGCGTCTGCCATACTGTAATAACACAGTCAGCAAAGTTATGGCAAACTACTTAACTTAAGATTGCCAAATTTCTCCACACTTGTGGCATAGTTTTCCCCTTTTAGATCAAAGACAAATATTTCCCGGCTTTTTTTCCTTTACGAGGACAAAGTGCATAAATTGACACAGAATACATAGAGCAGTTGGGAGTTTTAATTTGTCACAACATAATTATGGCTACTTCGTTGGAACACTCTATTCTACGTCATAACTTCCTAGACTAGTTGAGTGGCTTGCACGCTAACATCTGTGAGATGGCCGCCAAGCTTTCCCATTCTTATTATTTGTTAAATAGTAGCGTACTCTGTGTGTGCACTCTAACCAACATCAAAATGTACATTACTCCTGTCGAAAAGTACGAAGGTGTCCGCTCAAGGTTCCCCTATGGATGGGAGCGGTAGAATAACACCCACGGTATCCCCTGCCTGTCGTAAAGGCGACTGAAATGGGTCCAGGACTCTAAACTTGGGAGCGTTGGTTGGCGACCACGGGGCTCTTGCTTCCAATTACTTCCATGTTCTTTGTTTTCATCTATCCTATTTGACCTCCCTTGGTCAGTTCTTGTTCTTTTCCGACACTGACGCTATTAGAGTATTCGGGGACTAGGGAGTCTTTCATTTTCACGCCCTTCGTGGGCCTTGTCTTTCTTTGGCCGATACCTTAATTTTTCGTTTTTTCACAGTGTCGGATCCCTTCCATGTTTTCTCTCTGATTAGTGTTTGTAGAGGATGGTTGGCCAGTAGTACTACCTCTTAAAACAATAATCACCACCACCACTAACAAGGAAACTTTTCCGTCTGTAAATCTCTGATCTGTTTGAGATTTGGTAGGACGACTTCAGTAGGAAGTGCCATATCAACATTTGATGCCCAGCCGTATATTTAGCACTTGCCCTTACTCCATATGAACATAACCGAAAGGTTTCCAAGTCAGTCTTTGTACCATAACCTCTCCTACCCTGCCGGCGAAAGTTCTGTTGGGACGCCACCAGGCGGTCTACACTTATCGTTCTTGCGGGCACTTCAATGGAACACGCCTTCTAAAGAGACTTGTCGCGGTAATGATGGCCAGTAAGGAAGGCGGTGGACGTGACTGTGACCTTGATCAGTTGCTATCGGTTCAATTAATGGCTGTGAGAGCAATAATTAATGGAAATAGCTGAAGTTCGCAGTCAGATCATGACACAACACTTCACTCACTTAGCCTTGACGCGGTGACACTTTTAACGAAGTCATTACTGACGTTTGCCCTTCACATTCTTGGAATTATTCGAGACTCTGGGAATCAACTAAAACTAATAATAATACTAATGCTATTTGCTTTACGTCCCACTAACTACTTTTACGGTCTTCGGAGACGTCGAGGTGCCGGAATTTAGTCCGGCAGGAGTTCTTTTACGTGCCGGTAAAATCTACTAAAACTGAAGAAGACTCACTTTGACATAGTTTCGAAATCGCAATAAAAACATGGAAGTTTCTAGTGTTCAGTATCTTAAAAATTATATAGGAACAAGAATCGGATGAGGTTATGCAATAGTGCCGCCGTTCCGCGGGTGAAGCTCCGGACTCCGGTAGAGTGACGCCATTTCATTTGTGTCAACTAGATAGAAGTGCGGCGCAAAGAAGTACCAACAATTTCTTTCTTTCTTTCTTTCGCTATAGGTCGCGATATATGAACAGTAAATGCCTCCATAATTAATGAAAAAGCGTTCAAAACGACAATAATAATAATAATAATTGTACCGGGCGGTACACCTCCACGCCGCTAAGTTAAAATTTGCGCCAGTTGAAACTCCTCTGCTGGAGGAAGTCCGAACTTTATCGACGGTATTAATTTTCAAGTTTCTCAGAAGATGTCACTACTTGGAAATTTTGGAGTTTTTGAACTGTGTCACTTTTGATGTATTTTTGTTTTACCGGTAGTAAGAAGTGTGAACTTTCTCTTCTAGAGGACACTACTGAAAAACTACTATGGTGCACCCTAGTGCCATGTGAAAGAACTGCTTTTTGGAGAAATTTTTATTTCAAAAGTTTGTTTCTTGTTAAATTTCTGCCTGTTATTGTTTAAGTTGGCTGTATACCCCTCTCTTTCCCCTTGTTTTGTATTTAGCCAATCCCGAATTTCTTTAATTAATTTCTGACCAATCTGATGTATCTTCCCCCAACTTGAATATGCTGCTTATCCCTAACCAATAAAGTGATTGTGGGCGGGTGTTTTCTTCCCTGAAACGCCTCGAACTTTCCGCGAGAGTATATAAACTGCTGATTTTAGGGTCTCAATGCCACTTCTGTTCCAACTTTTAGTGTGTAAAGTACATAGCAGGGGGCGGGAAGCGCCTCTTTCTTCGGGCAGCAGCTCAATAACCAGGTAATGGCCTTTTAATATCTTCTTTTCTTGCTAGCTCAGCAGTTTAACTCTCGGGGCGGGTCGGAAGAATTTCGACCATGTAACCTTTCCTAAAATGTAAGTACTCTTAGCGTTTATTCTCTTTTAAAGCTACATATTGGGATAGAGAGTGCTTAACCCTCTCGAGCTCCCACTCATATTGCTTTGAGGTGAACTTATTTCTCACAACCGATTCTTCCTTAATGTAATGTAAATTGTTCTTTTCTAAAGTCACCTCTGTAGTATGGGATTAGCCCTTGCATCAGTGGCCTAGAGCCAAATTAGGTTTTGAAACAAATACATTAGGAGTGCAGATCGCCTCCTCTCAAATTGTTATTTTAGAGGTCATGTAATTAACCTTTTTCATTTAATAGATCTCAGTAGGTTGGGTATGTTACCCCTGTGTCTATGTCCTGAGAGGACAACTTGAAGGTGGAGTTTGGTGTGGCCTTTGAGAGGCTTAAAGTTTGAGAGCGTGTGGCTCTTTCTTGAAAATTGAGTGTTGTATGCCTCGAGGAGGCTTTTCTGTGTAATTTGGAGCAAGTGCTCCTGAACATGAATGGGGTTTTCTGCCCCTCTGGTAAACTTATTTTGGAGTAAGGTCGGGCTAATTGCCCCAGAAGTGTGAATTCGGGGCTCGAAGCCCAAATACTGTAATTACTGTAACTGCACCTTTTGTTGGTTTGCTACTCTGTACCTGCCGTACTTGTTATTTCTTAATTTTGAAAAGAAAATATAACCTTGTTAAATTTTACATTAACTTTGATTCCGTAGTTTGAGACCCGTTCAAGCCCGCACCTTCTTTCACCTCTACCTACCGCAAAACACGGTAACAACAACAATAATAATAATAATAATAATAATAATAATAACTAGAGGACCCTGCAGTACCGCAGCATTCGTTATAAATAGGTCAGATAACTCGTCTTGATATGACTGTCGTAGTCATATTGTTTTGCTGCCCTTTCCAATGGTTTTATGAACATTTAACAAGAAGTGCTTTATGATATGCCGCACTTCGTAGTCACAATTGATGTATTCTGACGTCATCATGCCGTCTGTTTGGTAAAAATCTATTCATATATTCGCAGTACTTGGTGTAAAGCTTGGAATTGTGTGGAAGAAGGCAATGGTATTTTTAAGCGTACCTCTTCTATATAGAATGGTCGTCTTATGAGCTCATAGGTTAGTCTCGAAGGAGCGTTTTTGCCAGTCAGAGAACTTTTTAAAGATGCATGGCCTTGACTCTTTCTAGTGCAGCCAGGTTATTCTTCGATAAGTGTTCCCAGGCGTATGTCATGATAGGTTCTGTTTTTACGTTTTCTGTTTTTTGTTAGCACCATGTAAGTTATCAGGAACGCTGATCTGTTCAATACATTTAGAAGGCGCGAAAGGTTAGAGAATCTAAGAGTATTTAGCAGGGAATAGTATTCTTCCATCATCAAGGGAAGTGTAAACCCTCTGGCTTGACAGGTAGTAATCAAACATGGCTTCATGCAATGACGTTACTAAGGATGAAAATCACATATATCAAAATATTAATGAAAGTGTTAGTCACTTAGAATGTATTGCGGGTTAGGGTAAGCCTTCCCCTGCAATTATTGAAGTGATCATTTAATGACTTGATCTTATGATTACTCGAAGTTGGCTGAACTCATAGACCTATCAATGTCTCATGATTCACCAGCAGATAATTTCGGAGAGAATAAAACAAAAATGAAGCAGATCGGTCCTGTGGAACAGACGGACGGATTTTCCAAAGCTGTTTTAGTAAACTATTTTAATATGTAGATAATAATAATAATAATAATAATAATAATAATAATAATAATAATAATAATAATAATAATAATAATAATAATAATAATCAGCATCAAATGAGCAGCGTGGCATAAGAAATTCGAAGCAATTCCAGACTGAGATAGGCGCCTTATGGTCACCAGCGCTCTCGGTGCAATAGGCAGGGTATACTGTGAGTTTTTAATCCAGAGAGAGACGGATTTTTGATGCTTATAAAAGAGATTCATGACGTGCAAAGAAACCAACGTAAACATGTAACTCTTCACTGAATAGTGACAACAGAGGTTTCAGCGATGACTTCCCTGGTAAGAAACTCAAAAGCTAGTCCTTTACGGAGCTGAGATCGTTGCGCTATTCTAATTTCTTCGCTTACGTCAGTGTTTATATACTTCTCAACTTCAGTAAATATTCTAACTGTATTCTTTTTTACATCATGCAAGGTCATCTGAATTGCACTGACATTTGTCATAATAAAGATTGACAATAGTCTGAGAAGCAGATAACGGATTTTCCACCATTATGAATGCTGCATTCTTCGAACAAAAGCAACACCTGACTTGTTAGCGTGTCGAAGCGTGGTAATTGTATGCAGCGCTTGAAAAGTGATAGTGTGTTTGTACAATTACAATGTCGCACAGACCACGATCACTAAAATAAGGCGTTGGCTATCAATGTCAATGCAGCAACCTTTCTCTCAGATAATGGCTTGCATGGAATGTAATAACGTATTGTGTTATACCCGATATGAAATGCCTCCTGTTAACAGGTTCAGAAGGCTGTGGAGAAGGTAACAAATGAATCATTACATCCGTCTCCTTCACCGGAAATAAAGCGTGGCCACCTTGCCCTAATAAAATGAGATTCAAAGATTAATAACAATTAGGTACCCGAGGCTTCACCCTTTTGTTAATTCAACAGTTTGGTGTTTTAAACCATGTATTTAAAAGCAAAATTAAAACATTATTTATTAACACACATCGTTCTTACATACATTGCATGAATAATATTATTTTCATCGCTTAAGACACCGGATTGTTAACTGCAGCAATAAAACGATTAATTTAAGAATACAGCTTTGTTAACAATTTCGGATCTGTGCTTGCCATAGATTAGGCTGCCCATCGCAAACGATGAAAATAATAAAATAATTAATGAAGGAAGATTCATATAAGAATACAGACAGCTCTGTTAACAATTTCATATGTCTGCTTGCCATAGATTTGGCTGGGCATCGCACACATACACACATACCAACAATTTCGGATATTACGGACTGGATATGGCTCCTCGTGCCAGGGACCGAAAATGGCTTCCTATGCCATGGACTCAAAATGGCTCCTCGACTTGTATTGTCTATCTTATGTACGTTGCCTAGCGACAGTGAATCTATGTAGCCTATTTAATCCTGGTGACAGCACGTTGGATTGTCATATCCCAACACACGTTTTCCACCGGTTTTTCGTTCATAGCTCACGAACAAAAGCGAAAATTAAAAATCTGGCTTCGAGGTGCATTTGGATCCCGTTCCATCTATTTATGTTTAAAATTTCAGATCTCTGCGTGGTGTAGATTTGGCTGGGCATCGCGCACAGACAGACACTTCTTTTTATTATTAGTATTATTATTATAGATTTTTGTTTTCATCCGTGCCAGGGAGGGGGGATGGTTAGCTCAGTGGCTTAGCTGCTGGATTCCTACCCGGAAGACTAGGGTTCGAAACTAGGTCGATTCTGGGTTGAGATTTCATCTCAAAAATATCGTGGCGTCAGGAAGGGGAATCCCCGGCCAAAATCGAAATGAGACTGGATGGCTCCAGTGAGCCTATAGCTGGGATAAGCAGAAGACATTTCGTCAAACTGTGGATTAGTAGCAGTGTGTCCGGTTCCGAATCCTTAACACAGGAAAGGTAACCGGATTTTTGTCACTTCTTGGCATGTAAAAGATCTGTGGTGTTTACCTGACAAAAATAATTAAAAGTCAGCCGTAGGTCTGTTCCTCTGTCATATCGGCGAGACAAACGGAACGCAACTCACAGATTCCTCTGCTTGTGGTAATAGGGGACTAAAAGGGGCTCTCAACTTGGGGGGGGTCTCCTAGTTGAGTCTGACTCCTTACTTTCATATCTAGGAAGTTTTTCACTTTCACGCCCTTCGTGATTCTTTCTTTCTTTCTTTCTTTAGCCGATATCTTCATTTTTCGAACGGTCGGAACTCTAACTAGTGTTAGTTGTAGTTTCTCTTAAAACAGCGATCACCATATCGTATTCACAAAGACGCTATCAATTGTGTGGACTGTTTATTACACACACATTAATGAACCGCCATCTTGAACTCGATTGCCACACAACATAACCACTTGAGCAAGATGAGTTCATATACTTAGCTCGACTAACGACTCAACTGCCAAGACTGTCCTTTATATACCTTGCCTCGCCAGGCTTCCAGAAAAGCTTGACACAACATGCTTTCTCGTATCTTCTCGAGTCTCCAGTAACTTATATGCAAATGAATAGAACATTCTGTAAAACTCGAGTGACAAAAGTGCGTTGTTCTAGACTATTTTCCTGTGTTGGACAACATTAGCCCACATCGGATATATACATCATATTTACAGGTATTAATAAATGATACATTATTAGTTACGTGTTCTTACATTAAATAAAGTCGTATTAATAAACATACAGCAGAAGTATCGTGACATAACCTAACATGTTCTGTTGCACAAGGCAGATCATACAACACACAAATAATAAATAATACGATCGCAATTTTTACCAAATAAAGTCCGTGCATAACTACGTAGATAATAATAATAATAATAATAATAATAATAATAATAATAATAATAATAATAATAATAATAATAATAATAATAATAATAACACCTACTGATCTAGCTCGATATTTTCTCTATTTATCCAGGGTTTTAGAGAATCGTTTCCAAGTTATACTAGTCCAATACACACTACCAGGCACACATCAAGTGTATCACATTTCTTGGTACTGGTGACGCTCTTTGACCTTGGATATTGGATGCAGCCTGGTCATGTTACTTGTTCCGCGCGCGGAACAGTCACCTACTGTATGTTTTTCTCGGAGTACCACGTGCTGTTCCAGGCAGTTCCGCTTTCAGTGAGCTCACTTACATTCTCTTGTCCAAGGCTGTCCACACCTCATAGGTTACTACCGTCAGGAAACGAGACAAGCTTACATTACCTTCTGGTTTCGGTAGTAATAATAATGATAATAATATGAGAGAACATTGTTGAGTTTGTTTTGGAAGCCACTCAAGTTAATTTAGGAACTCTTTCAGCATTAAAATGCGTATTAGTTCTGCATTAATCCAAACCTCTTCATCCTACCCTCAGCATCAAGAAATGGACAATAACATCATATCTCAATGACTCATAGTAATATACGACCAGATTCAGAATCATTTCAGGATGTCATGCAATCAGAACCACCTAAATCTTGCATTGTACACCTCTTTATTCTTAGATGTATTTATAGATCGATATTTCTTATATATCATTTCGCATGCAATGAAAAACAATGGAAGAAAAGGAAAATAAAAAAGAAAAATGCGAAAAAATAAAAATGAAGAAAAATAGAATAAATGTATGCAAATATTTTTCAAAAGATCAACATTAATATCATAAAAGAAAACAGAAATCTTCTTTTATTATCGTGTGAATGTATGTAAAATTATCTCATATTGTAAAGTAATATTTACGTTATATTTATTAATTCTGCTCTGTAAGTTTTGGAAATGCACATTCAATAAAACTTAGTAAAAAGGCCCAACCCCGTATCACCTCCATTTTCCACATCCTTCTACCCACCTCCATCATCCATCAAACCTCCCGAACCCGCCCGCATATCTTGGTCAGAGAGAGGGCGTAACCCTCCAGGTGGCCTGCCCCGCCCCTTCAGGGTGAGGAATGAAAACTGGTCAGTAAGTACATTATTATTTCAAAATAACTGTTTGAATACATTATTATGTCGGGGGATGCAGAATGGGTCTCGGCTGGTCCGTGGTCTGACAGCTCTGCACTCCGACCGACCATTCGACCACGACTCCGGAGACGGAGAGGGGCTGGGTCCTACCGTCGGCGGACCTGGTTTTCCATTCCCATGCACTGAGGTCAATGTAGGGACAGTTCCTGGTATTCACGTAGGATATAGGATTGGACTTGGTCCCGATTGAGCCAGATACACGGAGTTCTCCTATATTTGAATGGTTATTTTGTAGATAATAGAGTAGATCTTCTCATGAAGAATAGAAAGGAAAATACATTTCAAGTTACAAGATTTAGGCTCTCCCATTCAGGATGTTGGTCATAGCGACCTTTCTCCCCGGAGCGCTCTTGATAACCTTCCTATGGAACTTGTTGTCAGGTCAATTAAACTATCACATAAATACCTTGGCCTTGTCTTCGCTTCCTAGGCGGGGTCTGGCTGACCTGTACACACTGACCGATCGTTGCGAAATTGAGCTTCGTGACAAGTATTATATATATATAATTCGCTGGGGCCATCAAGGACCACGTTAAGTCTTGTTGCATTTGACACTGAACTTGGCCTTCTTTAGAGCCCAAATTTCCCTCATTCTTTGTGAGTGGGCCTGCTTACGCTCCTCTGTCCAAGGGGCACAGTGTCTTCTCTTCGGTTGCTCGTCTCGGTTTAGCCCGTTCGTCAATATTTTCTTGCGGAAGAGATCTCTGTTAAGGGCGTCTTCAGCTGAGATATGTAGCATTTGCAGGTCTTCTTTGGTATTTCTAAACCAGGGAATTGTGGTTTTGGGGTTTGAATAAAAAAAGTGAAAGATTTCTTTGGTTAACTTTCTTCCGTCCATTCTTTTCAGATGACCGTAAAACCGTGCCCGTCTTTTTCTGATTGTGTCGGTAATTTTCTCTATTTTGCTGTAGACTTCCTCGTTGGATCTCTTTTGATGGATTCCATTTATGCACTTTGATCCCAAGATTCCTCTCACAATTTTGCGTTCTCTTTTCTCCAGTTCTTCAAGGAGTCCTTTGTTGGCATTTAGAGACAGGGTTTCGGCTGCATATAGAACTACTGGCTTCAGAACTGTCTCATAGTGACATATCTTGGTGTTTTGGGAAAGTCATTTTTTGTCGTAGATTGTGCGGGATGTTTGGTAGGCTATTTCCAGTTTGCGTACTCGCTCCTGAAGCGCTTCTTTGTCCAGTCCATTTTTCATGATCATCTCACCCAGGTATTTGAATTTGTCTACTCGAGTGATGTCCCCGTATTTCGTATGGAGTTTTGGTGGAGCCTCTTTGATGTTAGTCATTACTTCCGTTTTCTCAAACGATATCTGCAAACCAGTTTGTTCCTTTAAAATTTCAACTTGAGCTCTAGCGGTTTCTATGTCGTTTGAGAGAACAGCAATATCATCGGCAAATGCTAAGCAGTCTGTTGCGATCCACTTGGATTTGGTTCCTATTCTCAATGTACTGTAGTTGGTTTCCTGTAATCTCACCCGCCAGGTTCTGATGATCTTTTCAAGAACACAGTTGAAGAGTATCGGGGATAGCCCATCACCTTGTCGGACTCCTGTTTTGATGTCAAAGGAATGCGAGAGACATCCGTGGAACTTCACCGTGGATTTTGTATCGGTCAGGGTGGCTCTAATTAATGCCAGCAGTTTCAAATCAACTCCAAATTCATTTAAGATGTTTAGCAGGACTTCCCGGTCAATGGAGTCGTACGCTTTCTTAAAGTCCACAAAGACAGACACATACTGCTTGGACCTTAGTGTACAATATCTGATGATCGTTTTGAGATTTTGGATCTGTTCGGCTGTTGAGCGACCTTTTCTGAACCCTCCTTGGTATTCACCTATATGATGTTCGACTTGTGCTTCCAAACGCTCCAGGATGGCAAGTGATAGAATTTTGTAAGTCACGGGTAGCAAAGATATTTCTCTGTAGTTGTTGATGTTCTTCATGCTGCCTTTTTTGTGTAATGGATGGATCAAAGCTATTTTCCAATCTTCGGGTAGGGTTTCCTTGTTCCAAATTTCTTCTATTTGCTTTTGCAAGATATCAAGTGATTCCTCTGGGGCATATTTCCATAGTTCTGCTACTACTGAGTCTTCCCCCGGCGCTTTGTTATTTTTGAGACGGGCAATGTGGCGCTTGGTTTTATCTCTGTCGGGTGGTCTGGAATCTGGGTACCTGAGTAAGGGTTCCTTGGTCTCAATGGGGCTTTGCGGTTTAGAGCAATTAAGTAAATTCTTGAAGTAGTCTGCCAGAATGCTGCAGTTTTCTTCATTTGACGTCGCCAGAGTGCCGTCCTTTCGCTCAAAGCATAGAGATGGTGGTTTATAGCCAGTGAGTTTGCGTTTGAAGGCCCTGTAGTACTCTCTGCTTTCATTCTTCCTAAAGTTTTGTTCTATATTTTCAATGAGAGATTTTTCGTATTTACGTTTCTCAGTTCTGAACACCCTAGCTGCTTGGGCACGTTGGGTTTTGTACGTTTCCCAATCATTTTCTGATTTCGTAGAGTAGTACTGTTTCCACGCATTGAGTCTTTCTTGGAGGACTGATTCGTAGGTACCATTCCACCAGGCATGCTTTTTGCTTCTCTTGATTTCTGCAACGTCTTTGGCGGCCTCAACAAGGAGATTTTTGGCGTTGTTAAAGTCACAGTCATTTGGTCTAGCCTTCTCCTGGAACTCCTCGACCCTTTGCCGAAGTTTATCATTGTCGAAGCGTGTGATCTGTTTGGTTGTCTTCCTTGTGTTTGAGGGAATTGGTTTGAATTTGATAAGAGACATATAGTGATCTGAGGCCACATTGATGCCTTTCTTTACCTTGACATTCATAATCTCAGGGCTGTTTCTCCTGGAGATTGCAACATGATCAATTTGGAACTCTCCGAGAGCTTGGACGGGAGAACGCCAAGTCATTTGCTTTCTGGGTAGATGGCGAAAGTGGGTCGACATGACCTGCAGGTTGTGATTTTCGCAAATGGACACCAGTCTTTTGCCATTGGGATTGGTTCTTTTGTGAGCAGGGTAATTTCCTATAACTTTCTTGTACTTCTGTTCACGACCTAGTTGGGCATTGAAGTCACCCAAAAGAAGCTTGACATGGTGTTTGGGGATTTCGTTTAATTTTTCATCCAGTAAGTCCCAGAAATTATCAACTTCATCTGGATCAGACTTGTTCTTATCGTTTGTAGGAGCATGTACGTTAACTAGGGCGTAGGTTTTGTTCGCGCATTTAATTGTGAGTATAGACAATCTGTCATTCACAGGTTCGAAATTTGCAACCGATTTAAGGATCTTGGTTCTAACAGTAAACGCGGTTCCAAGCATCACAGCTCCATTGAGGATTCCTCTTCGCGCTTTGCACTTGAAAAATCGGTAGCCTTCGGATTCAAAAATCTCTTCATCCGGGTACCTTGTTTCCTGTAGGGCCATTATGGATATCTGATTTTCGTGAAGAGCTTTGGTGAGGGTTTTCAGCTTGCCAGTTTGTGTAAGTGAATTTATGTTGAAAGTTGCTAGAAAGGTTTTAGATTTTGGCCTGAGTTTTTGACTCTTCGGGGTACACCGAGACGCTCCGACTCGTCTCTTGCATGATGTTGAGTCTCCCCCAGAATCCGAATGAGACTTGTGCGCCGTGGCGTTCACGACGAGGGATTTATCCGAAGATTTACGCCCTGGGGTATGTTTCTTGAAATGTTGTGCCATCATGCTTTTTGACTTGACTTTGCTTTGGACGGGTACCCATCCTTTTACAACTAGGGTTGTTAGCCCTAGAGGTTGCCTCAAGATGTTTTCTGGCTTCTGGTCATTTACCAGTGTTCGCCGTAACCCAGGCAAGGGACCAGTTATTTTTTGACGGTGGTATTTTATTTCCCTACTACCCTCTGACTCTGCTGGCGGCAGAGCCAGCGAGCTTCCCCAATTCCAATGGGACGCGCCCGATGGAGGTAACTGGTAAATCCCCATTATTATTATTATTATTATTATTATTATTATTATTATTATTATTATTATTATTATTATTATTATTATTATTATTATTATTGTTGTTGTTGTTGTTGTATGGAATTAAGTGTAAGTTATTACAGGCAGTCAAAGATACTTCTGTTGACAACCAGACAGCAGTGCCGCAGGGGCTGTTACCTTGAGAGCGTGAGCTGGCGACCACGGTGCCCTTACCTGATTCCTGACATTGCTTGCACCGGGCGAGTTAGCCGTGCGGTTAGGGGCGCTCAGCTCTGAGTTCGCATTCGGGAGAGAGTGAGTTGAAATCCCACTGTCGGGAGCACTGAAGATGGTTTTCCGTGGTTTCCCATTTTCACCCCAGCCAAATGTTGGGGTTGACCTTGATTAAGGCCACGGCCGCTTCCTTCGCACTTCTAGGCCTTTCCTATCTCATTGTCAGCATAAGACCTATCTGTGTCGGTGCGACGTAAAGCAGAAAGGCATTGCTTGTACTTACTTGTGCCAGGCTGCTGTCTGACGTCCCTTGTTCGACTCTTGTTCTTTTCCGATCCCGACAGTATTAGAGCATTTAGGGAGTCTTTTATTATTATTATTATTATTATTATTTTTTTTGCAATTGGCTCTTCGTTGCACCGACATAGATAGGTCTTATGCCGACGATGAGATAGGAAAGGGCTGGGAGTGGAAAGGAAGCGGCCGTGGCCTTAATTAAAGTACAACCCCAACATTTGGCTGGGGTGAAATGGGAAACCACGGAAAATCATTTTCAGGGCTGCCGACAGTGGGGCTCGAACCCACTATCTCCCGGATGCAAGCTCACGGCTGCGCACCCCTAACCGCACGGCCAACTCGCCCGGTGTTTTTTATTTTGATGCCCTTCGTGGCCCTTGTCTTTCTTTGTCAAATATCTGCATTTTCCGAAGTGTAGGATCCCTTCAATGTTTTCTCTGTAGTTAGTGTTGTAGAGAGGTAGGAAACAAGGTGATATGAGCTGCTGAAGTTAGCGGGACTGTAGGTGCATAAGAATGAAACTGGCAGGGAAGGGGCTCGAATATAGACCTCCAAGCTGACAGGACAGCGCCAAAGCTACTTCGTTACGGTGACACTGCGATAACTTGAGAAGCTGTATCAGTGTGGCCAACCCTCCAACGCACATACACGCGGTTCTCGTTGTATATAGAGGACTTCCTCTTAAAACAATAATCACCACCACCAGGCCGCAGTGAGAATTGATGGTAGAACGAGTGTATAATGGAGTGACACACTGCAGTCCAAAATAGCAGCAGTGAGCATTAGCATTTCCACGACAAAATTGATGTTTCTCTGGGAGAAGCAGAACGGAATTGCATGTCAGAGACAACTGGAACAGGAAGATCATTTCAAGTATTTAAGATGTGTATTCTCCCAGGATAGTGCTTTAGTAAGTTCCAGCCAAGTTAATGCATTGATAGAGGCATGCTTTTTTTCACATTAATCTTTGTACGATTTCGCGAAACAGGTCTTGAGCCATTCCTTGAATTTCGCTGTTATCATTTTAGAAAATTGTTCATGTAAAGTCTCATTCTTGTGATTTGTGAATTATTTATGTGAAATGCAATATTGATAATCATCCGTTAATCCTTATGTATTCTTTATGAGGACTAGATTACATAACAAATTACTCTTTCACCCTACATCGTCATGTCCTAAAACATTAAAGCGTGCAGGTATTTCTCTTCAAACAAGTAATACTGAAATACAATTTCAAGCTTGTTATTTTCCATGAATTTCGCTGCGTTGTCACACTTATCGCAAAATAAGTACATTTATTTATTTATTTATTTATTTATTTATTTATTTATTTATTTATTTATTTATTCACGAAGCACAAGGTACAGCTACACTCAGCAAATTTCACTTGCACTGTCAACAGACTAAGTAACAAATGTAAACTTTCATAATAAAATATAACAAACATAACAAAATATAACAAGATGAAGCACACACCTTTTAATAACAACTGTCCAAATCGAAAACCATAAAAATGTCCATATTCATAGCCAAGTCGTCGTGGGTCAAGATGACAGTATAATCCCTTCACATCAACTTATCGAGACTATTTACACCCCTCTCGAATATGCTTTTATTTGATGCTATATCAAGCTCTTGTCTCCTATGAATATTGTTAGAGTGTTGGAAGGCTGATTAGTCCTGAGTGTGCATAATGTGGAGAAGGTCTTTGGTTCTGGTGGAGCGGGAAGGAATACGGAGAGAGAAGAGTGAGACAAGATGTTCCCATCGGTAACTCACATTTAAGATCCCATGGAGGAAACTCAGGTCAGCTACCTGTCGCCTGATGTGTAGCGGTGACACATTTTTTGCCCTTAAAACCTGCTGCGTAGACAGATTTCTGAGCTTGGGGTTTCTACTCCTTACAATTGCAGCAAAGAAGGACACTGCTCTGTCTAACTGGTTGATATTGGAGGGGGAGGCTGTTGTCCAAATCGGAGAGCAGTAGTTCAAGAGAGGCTGAATAATCGTGAGGAAGAAGTAACAAAGAGCAATGGGGTCAGAAATTTCTGCGAAGCGATAGAATATCTAGTAATTTCATAGCCTTGGTTGTATATGTTTCTATGTGGTTCTTAAATTCTAATTTTGTATCGAATAATACACCTAGGTCACGCTGTTGCGTAACCACGGTGATGGGCTTGTCGAGTAGGTAATATGATGTCGGTAGTGGAGATTTACGTACTGTCATGGTCATGTGGCTGCATTTTTGTGGATCGGGAATAAGTTTCCAAGTACGGCACCAGTTCGAGAGCACATTCAGTGAGAACTGTAGCAGAGCTGCTTTTGCTGGATTCCTGATCTCCCTACATATCTCGCAGTCGTCAGCAAAAAGTAGGGTATTCGCTGTTTCGTTGAGTTCGGACGGCAGATCGTCCATAAACAAAGAAAACAGCAAGGGGCCAAGAGTACTGCCTTGTGGGACACCGGAGGTGACTGGTAACCATGAGGATGAAGTGCCTGATATTACCACTCTCTGCCAACGGTTTTTAAACTGGCCTTATCGCTTTAATTCGCTGTAATTCGTGAAAACGAAATCACTAATTCCTTAATGATAATCATATGATTCTTTAAGACATCTCAAATATTTTTGTCCCGTGTATCGTTAATGCGAAAATATCATGCCTCTATGCATTGAGTTCGCAGTATTCTGTAGGAAAGAAATCAGCTGTCGAACACCGGTCTGCTGTATGGGAGTGAAAGCTGGGTAGACTCAGGATATATTATTCGTAAGTTGTAAGTAAGAGATAGGAAAGTAGCGAGAATGATTTCTTGCACAAACAGATGAGAAGAATGACAGGAAGGTACTCGAAATGACGAACTACGTGCTAAGTTAGGAGTGAACTCAGTGAACAAAACTGTTGGAAAAAACCGGCTTCGGTAGTGAGGTCATGCGAGGCGATTGGAAGATGTTGGGTTAGGTTAGGGACCCCCTAGACCGCAAGGCCGCCTGGAAACATACATTGCGTAACAACGAAGAGTTACATTAAAACAAGGTATACGAAATTACACGATAACGAAAGTAGAAGAAGAAGAAGAAGAATGACTGAATCGTCAGTTCAGAGAACCCCGGGCGGATGGGGATTGTAACTATGTATTGTTAATTTCTGTAGCTCGGGGACTGAGTGTTTGTGTTCGTCTCACACTGCCATACAACCACGAAATAGTCAATTCTTCTCTGCCACGTGGGGTTGGCGTCAGGAGGGCCGCAAAACAGAAAGAAAGCGAGGAAGAAGAAGTGTGTATTATCCATCGAACTTACATGTCTTAATGGCAAGTTGCTTTACGTCGCACCGACATAGATAGGTCGTATGGCTAGGAATGAGAAGGAAGCGGCCTTAGCCTTAATTAAGGTACAGCCCCAGCATTTGCCTGGTGTGAAAATAGGAAACCACTGAAAACCATCTTCAGGGCTGCCGACAGTGGGGCTCGAACTCACTATCTCCCGAATACTGGATACTGGCCGCATTAAGTGACTGCAGCTACCGAGCTCGGTTGTCTTAATGGAAGATAATCATTGCTTAGAGTCTAATTCGGCGACGCTTAATAAATATTATTATCAAAACAGAAATATGAGTGTACATTGCGCTTCATCGTGTCGTCTTTTGTTACTAGTCTCTTGTCTGTCTTTGTTCATCATGAGTACAGTTTATGAATTTCATATTCTTATTGCTCCGTATTGAGTGTATATATCACATATTAATTCCCATGAAAAAAGCAAAAATTAAAAACACCTATCTTAGTCAATATAAATCATATCTATTAAACTTTAAAATATTATGATAAAAACTGGTACATGTTTCGCTCTTCTTGGCCTATAAATTAAAATACAGTAAACAGATCAATCGTGAAAAAGACAAATGAGGTAAAGAAAATTGCTTTAAAATTGTATATCTTGATAAAAAATGGATTTTGTCGCATTAAGATAAACAGTTTATTTAAACTTTTGTAAGCAATGTTCATTATTTGTATGTTTCACCATTTTATCTGTTCACTTCATTTTAATTCGTCGCTGATGAAGAAACAAGAAGCAATTGCTATGATAATCTTTCCAAGTTCAATGGATACGATTTATATTGATCAAGGTAGGTGTTTTTAATTTTCCTTTCTACAAGAGAATTTTGATGTGATATAGCGCGGAGAGTTTGAAGCGAAAAAATGGAGATGAAAAGTGTCGAGGATATAATAAATAACCTTCATTAGCGACGACAATGAGCATATTATAATAAAACAGCAAGCCCTAAGACTAATTGATGTATATCATTTAAAAAACATGACTCGTGGACGAATAATTATATTAATTAATGAATTACGGGCAAAAGTCAAGAGACCGGGAAAGATCGAAAACATTTTCAAAAGAATAATCAATTGCGGATAGACTTCACAGAGGAAAGATAAAAGAAATGCTGAAGCGCAGTGACGTAGTAAATTGCAATAGATTCTCTAATGTACGTATGTATATATTTCTGTCTTAATAGACCGAATTTTATTGTTGATTTATCCTAAATCAATTATTATCTTCCGTTTAAGGCATACCATAAATAATCATTAAATTCGATGGATACTATTCGTTCATGTAACAGAAGAAGAAGAAGAAGAAGAAACGAATATGAAGAAGAAACACATTAAAGTAAGAATACTTACGAATAGTGTAACATGACGCTTATAAGAATCGCCTAGGAATTGGGTATTTTTTATGAGTAATATGAAGGTAAGACGTACAGAGCTAGAGGTTGGGAAAGGTACGTTATCTGAGTGCATCGAGGCTGCGGACAACATGACATCAGACTCTGTATTTAAAATTTCGCCATCTGTGAGCGTCTTACCGGGTAGAGCGTTGTCTCGCTCTGTTTCCGCCAACTTACAACACTGCCTTATATGAGTATTGTGTTAAATTGATTTTTGATCAGTCAGGCGTTAACATACACGACAAAGTCATAAAACTGAATGACCCTGTCTTCTGGATGTCTGAATTACTCTTACCACCGGCTAAGTCTGGAACTACTCGCCGAGCCATTGTTGTTCCTCTCCGTTCATCACACACTTTTCATATTGTTCTTTTAATAACGTTATTGGTTTTTACGTCCCTCTAACTACATTTACGGGTTTCGGAGAAGCCTCAGTAAATGTAGCGACACGAGGCTGCCAAGTTGGGGTCAGAAGGCCAGCGCCACTCAGTTCAGCAATATTGTTCTTTCAGTGAAATGTGAATTGAAATAACATTTTAACCTCCTTCGTAAGACGAGCTTATTACACAACAGTTAACAATTCCAGCCCGCCACCGCGGTCCCCCTGTGAGTGGGGACGGTAGAACAACACCCACGGTAACACCTGCATGTAGTAAGAGGCGAATAAAATGGGCCCCAGGGGGTCTCAACTTGGCGACCACGGGGCTCTTAGCTGAGTTACTTGTGCCAGGCTCCTCACTTTCATCAATCTTATCTGACCTCCCTCGGTCAACTCTTGTTCTTTTCCGATCCCGACGATATTAAAGCACTCGAGGTCTAGGAAGTCTTTCATTTTCACGCCCTTTGTGGTCCTTGTCTTCCTTTGGCCGATACCTTCATTTTACGAAGTGTCGGACCCCTTCCATTTTTCTCTCTGATTAGTGTATAATAGACGATGGTTGCCTAGTTGTACTTCCTCTTAAAACAAGAATCACCAACACCGCCTCTCATTAACTGCTCTGATGAGTTTTACGTCAGGAAGGGTATGCAGTCATAAAACTCACTACGAAGACCTGTACAGGGACAGGGCAAGGGTTCGATATATATGCTTGATTGTATCATCTCGTTGTGAAACCTATGTATGGTATTTCCATGACATCTTCTTAAATGTTTGTGTTCATTTAATTTCCTTGCCACAATGCTGTGAGAATTCATTGCCACGAGGAAATCTCCCAATTGTAAAGCTTTCGTTACTAGGCCTCCTACTACTAATAATAATGAAAATGAATTCCATATATTTATTCTTTAAATAACAATCAGTCCGCCTCTGTGGTGTAGTGGTTAGTGTGATTAGCTGCCACCCCCGGAGGCTCGGGTTTGATTCCCGGCTCTGCCACGACATTTGAAAAAGTGGTACGAGGGCTGGAACGGGGTCCACTCAGCCTCCGGAGGTCAACTGAGTAGAGGGGGTTCGATTCCCACCTCAGCCATTCCGGAAGTGGTTTTCCGTGGTTTCCCACTTCTCCTCCAGGCAAATGCCGGGATGGTACCTAGCTCAAGGCCACGGCCGCTTCCTTCCCTCTTCCTTGCCTGTCCCTTCCAATCTTCCCATCCCCCACCGTGGCCCCTGTTCATCATAGCAGGTGAGGCCGCCTGGGCGAGCTAGTGGTCATACTCCCCAGATGTATCCCCCGACCCGAAGTCTGGTGCTCCAGGACACTGCCCTTGAGGCGGTAGAGGTGGGATCCCTCACTGAGTCCGAGGGAAAAAACAACCCTGGAGGGTAAACGGATTAAGAAGAATAAGAATAAGAAATGACAATCAACACCGCTATTATTTTCTCTACCGCCATGTAACCAGGCTTTAACTAGACTATCACTTAACTTTTTTTCGTATTTGGCGGTTTCTGATCGTTTTCAGTTTCGTAATCAGCTGCTGAATGGTTAAAACGAGTGATCTGCAGCCTTTAAAGGAAGAGTAAGCAGTTCTAAATAAGATGTTACTGCGATATGCCCATTAAGACTTCACTATGACAGTTTGATTGAGTCTCACTATTGTTTTTCGCTCTCTGCCTCTTTTTTGTCCACGGAGAATTTAATTTCCACTGCCGCTGATTGATGTGACGAGAGCGCTCTGGTGTCAAGCTTATTACAATAGCATTCATTTGTTTTACCAAGAGGCTTTATATATAAAAAGAGAGAAAGGGACTTGAATGTAGTTGTTCTGCTGTTTCCATAATAACACAGCGGCGCGCTAAATGCTGATTACAGTTTGTTTTATTGTCCTACGACATCGGAGTACACTCTATGTCAATTAACACTGACAATAGGAGGTAAATTGAACCTATAAACGGGCTTCGAAAGTTCACTCTCAGGTAAGCTCGTCTTACCAAGACCGACTCCAATCCTCAGACATTAATGCTACCCTCGATCGTTCAAAGATGGCGAATCGAGTAGCCGGAATGGTTGAAATGTGGGTTTGTTTCGGTTTGTTGTTATCGTATGTAGTCGGTGTAATTTTATGAAAGTTGACGATAGATGTTAGTTCCTTTGTAGAATATAAGTATGCGAGTGTATTTACATGAGTCAGTGGACACATAGGATCTGTAATTATACGCAGTAATGTGAGACTGTGCTTGTTTTGATCGTGTTCTTACCCAGTAAAAAACACGAGTTCACTAGGTGGACCAGTTTTTAGTCTAACTATAGCAATGCCTCTCATACAACTATTCTTAAGTTTCCTACGGAATATAACGTTAGGGGAGAAATCGATTAGGAATATACATCGTGATTATTTTGAAGTCCATGGTAAAACCGTGCGTGCATACATCATTTTGAGAATAAGTCTGAGGTTAGGGAAGCCAGTTCTCTACTTCCAAACTATTCGTGTTCCTAGAAAAATATTAACTTAGATATAATATAACTGATATTGTGTTATTCCGTCAGTGTCTATGTGCTTCAAAGTGCCGAGTGATTTAGATCCAAGTGTATTTTACAATAATCTGTGCTTTGCCTGCGGAAATGTTTGGCTGTATCTTTGAGTATAACAAAACTTATAAGTGTGACAGATGGAGCAATCTGTATATTGTTACACAAAATAAATACTGACTTAGAGGGATAAGCTGGGTTTGTAACGTAGGGTTTTACACTACCAATACATTCCGATTGATGCTGTGACTATCTGTTATCAAGCAGACTGCGCCGAACTGAAGCTCGTCCCTGTGGTTAAATGTCAATGTTTAGTCGATAGAGTTTTTGCACTCATGTTCTTTAATAGGTAAAAACCTATTATATCTTTAGTGTCTGAACGTTTCATTACTAAGGTTATTATCATTGTGTGAAGTGCTGTTATGCCGTATGCCAACATTGTATTAATATTACCAGAGCCGTCCATTGGGTTAACATAATCATTTCGGGTGTACTTGATCTGGGTGACTCAGACAGTTAAGGCGCTGGCCTTCTGATCGCAAGTTGGTAGATTCGATCCTGACTCAGTCCGGTGGTATTTGAAGGGCTCAAATACGTCAGCCTCATGTCGGTAGATTTACTGGCACGTAAAAGAACTACTGCAGGACTAAATTTCGGCACTTCGACGTTTCCGAAACCCGTAAAAAATGTAGTTAGTGGGACGTAAAGCCAATAACATAATTATTTCGAGTGTACTTCCCATTCATTGGGTGCTGAATTTAAGAAACTGTCCACCACTTCAAAACTAAGGCAATAAATTGTTTCACAGTTCTCATGAGAGCGAATATATTGAGGAATTTCGCACCTTAATTATTTTGAAACATTCAAAATGACGTTAAAAATATCATTTTAACAGTTTTATCATGTATATATTTATCATCTATCCAGCGAAGTGAAATCTAAGAGAAAGCGTTATTTGACGAATTGATATTTCTAAATAATCAGCTTGTTGGGCTCTTTTCTAGTAGAATACATGTGATTTAATTGGTTATTTGTGGGGCTTACTTGTTGGTGAAGCGTTATCATACGTGTAAAAGTGATTTTCCCTATGATGTTAGATTTGTCATGTTAATTTACCGCCGTTTATATAATATGTACGTGATATTTTCGTGTTAGCCAATACCAGCAATCCGGCTACTTCGGCCGCCATGTTTTTTTATATTACGGTCTGAGGATTGGAGTCGGTCTTGGTCTAACAAAAGAAGCAAATCTTTTCGCAGTGACGTGAGAGTAAGTCTGCTCTGGACAGCGTAAACATGGAGACAAAAGAAACTGCGTGGGCGTATCTCGTCCCGCGTTACGTAATAGAATATTAATTTAATATACATTTGTCTAGCAATCTTGCGTAGTGCTATCGTGTTAAAATCAATGAGTCACCACTGATCTGCATGTAGCCAGATTCCCTATCGTTTGTTTAACTAGTTTTTTAAAAATATATATCAAAGATTTGGGAAATTTATTGAACATCTTCTTTGGTAAATTATTTTACTCCCAAACTCCTCTTCCTATAAACCAGTATTTGCAACACCTGGCGAGTTGGCCGTGCGGTTAGGAGCGTGCAGCTGTGAGCTCGCATTCGGGATATAGTGGGTTCGAACCCCACTGTTGGCAGCCCTGAAGATGGTTTTCCGTAGTTTCCCCATTTTCACACAAGGCAAATGCTGGGAATGTACCTTAATTAAGGCCACGGCCGCTTCCTTCCTATTCCTAGGCCTTTCATGTCCCATCGTCACCATAAGACCTGTCTGTGTCGGTGCGACGTAAAGCAACTAGCAAAAAAAAAAAAGTATTTGCAACAATTTGTCCTCTTGAATTCCAACTTTTCTTCTCATTCTGATATTTCCTACCTATTAAAACTCAACTCAAGCTAATTCGTCCACTACTGTCTACGCCATCTCTCCACTGACAGCTCGAAACATGTCACTTAGTCGAGCAGCTGAACTCCTTACTCCCAATTTTTTGTTATTTATTTTATTTATTTACCTGAGCCGAGGCTTTTACGGCGCAATACAAGATTAAATATTGGTAGACTTTACAAAATATTTACAATACAATAATAGCTTATTTCTAAATACGTTACAGTCTTAGAGAAGAGGAAACCCTTACAAATATATAATTCCACTGTACATTACTTGGTTTTTTAAGACTTACTGCTCATTTTCTTTCATTGATTATTTATTTTTTTGTTTAAATTTTGAAATTGTTGTTACCTGTTGTGTATGTTTTGGGAGAGCATTGTACACCTTCACAGAGTAGTGCCATAAGGAGTTACAACCATACTTACTAGTTTTTACAAATTCGGTATGGACTCTCTTTGCTCCTCGAGTGTTATATGAGTGTATGTCAGAATTTATAATACAGATAGTGTTTTTAAGAACCAAATTATGTTTAAATTTATATACCATCATAGCTGAAGCTCTGTCACGTAACATGTGGAGTGGTAGAAGTCTGCATTTCTTGTACAAATAATCTGTAAGTGTTAAGGGCGGTAAAATAAAAAGTATTTTTAGTGCTCTTTTTTGTAAAATGGCAACTTTCTCAAAGAGTTCCTTATTGCAACATCCCCAAACATGAATCATATAAGTCAAGTGAATTTCAAAGTTCCTTGGCCACATTTTAAGGCGAGACGGAGAGAACTTGGAAAAGGTAATTTTACAAGGCAAAATTGAAGGCAGTAGACCACGAGAAAGAACAGCAAGCAGATGGATAGATCACTGGGCTACCACTTCAGGTCACATTAACGAAATGTGAAAACCGCTCGGGATGGAGACATCTTGTCAAGGTTGCAACACAGAAAAGATGGAGTTATGAGGTCACGACGCTCAGTAATGAGCACAACGACTAATGATGATGATGATTTCCTGTAAGAAATATATTGTATTTGTAATTGGACTAATCCTTTTTTGCTAAACTGTGTTTTGTATCCATAAGATTCAAGCGGGGTCAATAGTGATTGGGTGCATAGTGTGTGAACAAAATAAACATTCATACTGATTATAGTCTCAAACAGTCGCTCACTTCACAATGTATGCTCAGTTTGGTACTCTGGTGTATGAGGCGTATAAGAATAAACAGTTGTAAGAAAATGAAGCAGTTAGTAGTCTCACTGTTTCACTCTAACTCTCCTCAACTATTTTCACTTTCTTCATTGCCATTTTCTTGAGAAATATGTCACAGTTTGTAAAATAAATTCAGATCTGTTGATGCAATGCACTTTGTTGCCAGTTTCATGTGTCATCATATTTAGCTTTCTTCAGAGGTAAGTTTTGTTCCTCCGGAATGGCAAGATCAGCACTTGTTTTCGTTTTTCAGAGGATCAAACTCACACATAACGGTTGCCTGTTGATTCTTACTGACCTAAACGTGTATTTCTCGTCAGAACTCTACTGAAACACTTTGTACTGAGAAATTTTAAAAGTCTTATTCTGTCTTATCTTCATGTTAGCTTTAAACATCGGTTTGATAAGTCCATACAAGTCTAATTCATGCACCAAAACATGCACATCATCATACATTATATTATGCATATTCTACCTCGTTTATCACCAAAAAAGGACTTACCTGGATTTTGCACCAATGCCCTCGATTGAACCATTCATTTAGTGACTGTTTTATCCAGTCCAGTCGCCCTTAGTTTTATCAGTAGTATCCGAAGATATGCCCTAACAAAAGCCTTGCATAGGTGATTAGCGATACATTATCACCACCATTCCTCCTCTTTGTTCCATGAACTATTTGCTGATTTTCAAGCAGCAACAAATCGAAAACTTAGAAAGATCCTTCAAGTATTGTTATCAATTTGCTGGGGTCTGGACTGAAGCCAGAGCAGCTCACCTAACCTGACATGGTGAGGTAACACATAACAGTAAACAGCTGACCTGCATCTCAGCCACCCCGGCCTTCAGCTCGCTGCATCTGTCTTATGTAACAGGCCGTTGGTATTTTGTGCGTGAGCTCGGGTCCTTCAACCTACCTAACAGCAACTAACGTGAAACTTCAAGTCGACTGCAGAATTTTAATGTAGACTTATGTTCCTCCACAACAGGTAGATGGAAAGAAAACATTTAAAACGCTTTTAGGGCGGTATTCATAGTCGCAATAAGTACCGGTAATACTTATGTTCAATTCGAACTTAATTCTCGACTTTATGAACCTGAACTTATTGTAATAAATAGTCATTTAAATGCTACTTATGTGATGAAATAAGTTGAACTTCATCAAGTCAAGGGGACCCTTGCTTATTTCGCATATTACCTATAAAATGGATGACGATTTTGAGGAAGTGGTAGGAGAAATCAGTGCTCCAAAGCGATACATGCGAAATGTTATGGACACTTTTGAATTATGCAGTGAAGTGGAATTCAAAAGGAGGTTCCGCTTTCATAAAAAAACACCGTTTTGTAGATTATACTCCTAAAGGTAGAACCAGTTCTGGCGAAAAGAAACCAACGAGGCTGTTTCTCCATTACTTGAGCTTGTTGTTTGGCTGCGGTTATACCGTTATAAGAACATTACTTACATTTTATACAGTATGTATTGAGGAATTGAATTCTTTAGCAATACTTAACCAAGCATCTTCCTTTTGGTTAGAAGATACTGCGCCCGTCTTCTTATTCTCTATCATCTGAGAAGGTTTCAATAAAATGTCCTTAAAAACCTCCTTTTCAACGGCAATAAAATGCTTTCGTCTGCTTTTCGTATCCTTTTAAGAAAAAGGTACTACAATTTCATCCGCAGAGGAGGTTATAACAGGAATAGGTAAAAGGACAAATGAATAAACAAATAAACTCGGAATAAGGAACGCAGCGTAGATCCAGCTGGCCGTGTCTGAAGGATCACTCGCATATTCAGCTGTTGCGATGATGGCTTTGCTATGTGTCATACTATAAAGTTCAGAGCGTCTGCATATAAGTATCTAACCATTTATCAAGCCCGGCTTAACGAAGTAGAACTTGACCAGCGGCTATGAATGTCAACTTCACGAATAAGTACAACTTGTTAGAGAACGACCATGTTTTGTTAGAACGCGTGTCTCACCGAGAGAATTTAATTTACGATTGTGTTTTATGACTCAACTGACAGATATAAAAGGGGGCTCCCTGTTGCGAAAAACAAAATGAAAATATGAAAAGTAATTTTCTTGAAATGACGCTTCAAATTAATGAAAAATTGTGCTAAATATGTGACGTCACATGCATGCTCCATTATAAGATGGCGCTGTGTTGACTCGCGCGCTCAGTTGGAGGTTAGCTGTCGTGGTGAATACATCTCAAACATCACTTTAATGTTGTGCCCAGCACATTTGGGCAATTTATTTATTGATGTTACTTTTACTCTAATATTACTCCCAAACTTATTTCTCACATCACAGCCCCACATTCTATTGAATTATCCACATAATATTCGTCTTTTATTTCTAATAAGTAAGTCTACGAGAACCTCAAAACGCTGTGACAGCGTACTGCAATTATTTATAATAATAATAATAATAATAATAATAATAATAAAATGAAATGTCGTATGGCTTTTAGTGCCGGGATATCCCAGGACGGGTTCGGCTCGCCAGATGCAGGTCTTTCTATTTGACCCCCGTAGGCGACCTACGCGTCGTGATGAGGATGAAATGATGATGAAGACAACACAGACACCCAGCCCCCGTGCCATTGGAATTAACCAATTAAGGTTAAAATCCCCGACCCGGCCGGGAATCGAACCCGGGACCCTTTGAACCGAAGGCCAGGACGCTGACCGTCCAGCCAACTAGTCGAACATAATAATAATAATAATGATAACCGTATAGCCTCAGCTACCGTGTGCAGCCATCTGGCCGTTTTAATCTAGGACCACTAAATGGCAGACAGAAAACTTCTTTGATGACTCATATATCTGACCTTCAGTTCTGAGTGGTTTCGAAACTGTCCTGCATTTGCTAGGTTTCGAACAAGTGTCATATTCCTGAGGAACTAGTCGCATGGCAGTCGGCTATCACTTCCCTGCTGACCAGGTTTGCCATCTTCTAACCGTCAAAACCTGGGGTTTGCAATCACAACACTATCTCTTCCGTTCCCCCTTGTCTCTTTAGTGTCAACACAACATTCTACTAGCTCTTTGGATCAGTGGTAGAGTGTCCGCCTACGGAGAGCGGCAGTGGTAGTGAGTCCATTCCACACTCCATGTCGTAAGACGTCGACAAGTAAAACATCTCTGGTGACACACTTGGGGTGGCGTGCACCAACCAAGAGTAAGTTCTACTTCCGTAGTAAAGTACTCTTGAAGTCAGCATTCGGCGACTTCCATACGAGAGTAAATTACTTCCGAAGTATTTTAGTCCTCTCAGATACTCCTGGAGTAAATTACTACAAGAGTAAAATGTTGAAGAGCACCATCTTGTAGTATATTACTAAAGAAGTAAATAACGTACGAATATAGGTTAGAATTTACTCTCACGTCGTGCATGGAGTAAGCTAAGTTTAGACTTGTTGACTAATGATAATATCGTGCCGTGTATGAGAGGAAAGACGTTTCAAACGTGTTTATGGATTACTTAGATTATATTGACGATCTCGACGCAGTAAACGATGGGAAATGTAATAGTGCGTAGGCCTACAGTGCGTGAAAGGCGAGAGCCGTGTAGGCCTAATGTGAACACGGCGAGTTTCAGGAACGTTTTTGGTCTTAGGAAGGAATCCTTTACTTTCCTTCTAAATCTACTTGGAGATCACTTACAGCTGAATTCTTGTCTTAATTTTGTTGTATCTGTTAAATTAGAGTTGCTGTGTGCCCTACGAGTGTTTCGTGCCGGAACATTTCAGTACCGGTACGGTACAGTTGCCGGTGATCTAATTAACGTTTACCGCACAACTGCTAGCCGTATCTTTCATCGCGTGGTTAAAGCACTAGTTGACGCTAAGAGGGAGGTACGCCTGCAAATGATGATGATCGTTCGGAAAATAAAAGGATACTTTTCACGTTGGCAGGTTTCCACACGTCGTGGGTGCAATTGACTGTGACTGCGCGCATATTCCCATTTATTGCCCTCTCGGTGACAACGGTGAACTTTTCAGAAATCGGAAGAGGTTTTTTTTTTTCTTTTTCAATTTGCTTAACGTCGCACTGGCACAGATAGGTCTTATGGCAACGATAGGGCAGGAAAGGCCTCGGGATTGGGAAGCGACCGTGGCCTTAAGGTAGGGCCTACAGACCCAGCATTTGCCTGGTGTGAAAATGGGAAAATTTCGCTGTGGATGTAGGCCATCTGTATGAAGAAACCGCCATCAGTTTTAATTTTTCCCGCGTGTCCATGACTTTCTGCTTTGCTTTTAAGTCCTTCTACAGAATCTTAACTTGCTTTTCACTGCGTTTTCCGTCACTCGAAGCATTGAATTCTTTCGCCACGACTTTCCATGAATTTCCTTTCTTATCCAGCATCTTTATGTCGTGTTTCTTACACCTTATATCCTTTGCATAGATCGTCATTATCTCTATTAACAAGCATTTATCTTTTTCGCTTACGTTTTTCCCCCGTTTCCTATCGCACATAACCTTATCTATTTGGATTTCTTTAAAGAAGATGCACGAACACAGCACTACTCCGCGAGTAACGAACGCTACTTCTGTAGTAGTAACTAAAAGAGTAAATTGTACTTCAACTCTCCGACGTTACTTCCGGAGTAAATAACTCCCGTAGTAATTTACTTCTGTAGTATGGACTTCTTTAGTAAACGCTACTTCCGTAGTAATTTACTCCAAGATGGTGCACGCCACCCTTGGTGTTTACTGACAACATTCATTGTAACTCAGCCGTAGACTCTGCCTCTAGTAGACCTAGAGTAAAGCGGCCACATGCCTGCACAAGGTAGCTGAGGCCATACGATTGTTTTATTATTACCAGTTCTGCCAGAGTTTTATTTTATTGTTCACTTGCTTTCTGCTTTACAAAATAACCATACCTGGAAGGGGAAAGACAGGTTTGAAGTGGAATGTGGCGTGGCTCGGATGACGCCACAGTGTACTAAACGAGACTAGTGCCTCCTGAATTAGTTCGTTCTTGCCATCTCCGTTGAAGAGGGAGATTGGCCTAGTATCGATCATTTCGTATACAAACCGAAATCAGCACAATCCGCGTTTCGAAACACACTTGTCTGGGACACGGGAATTTTTTTCTGAGATTCAGGAAAGTCCCGAAAAACTTAGATGAGTGGTAACCCAACTTGCGATAAACCAGATAATACTGAAGAACCTGCAATTTGTATACTACATATGTTAGGAAATCTTGTTAAGTTGCATTCCTAAATACACACGTCACTTGGGGTGTATAGAACTGGATTGTTGAGAATTCTCACAAGCACCATCCTCCATAGGAGCAATGATTGGCACGATAACTTTGTCACAGCACGATGAGGTAGCTTGGTGCTACAAGCAGGACAGAAAGCATAGCGTACGCATAAAACAGCACGCCTTCTGTTTAATTCCAAGACATACGAGAACTCACATACTTCAGGTAACAATCCGTTCATGATAGTGGCCAGTAACCAATACAGTGGTTCGAGAAACTTAAAGCTGTCTCCTACAGTCAAATACTGCAGTACCGCTATCCTGGTAATGTTCGTCTCATTTGTGTACCGATCTGTTTTGGTATAGTGTGGATATTTTGAAATAACACATTAGTTCTTTCGTCCCTGCGCAAATTATTTTCGAATGAATACGTATCTTCAAGTGACAGTTCTTTAATTAGCCTACCCGGTGCTCCCTGCTTTTGGCCTCCAAATATCCGCTTTCATGTCCAAATTCGTTTATCCAGTGATTTGATAACTTTCTTCACCACTTGCGAATATTCTATTTTAATTGTAACTTTCTTAATTCATGAATCATTTCTCCACGAAGAAGTCCCAGTTCATGCATCTGCAGGAGATCTTTTCCATCGACTGAGAAGGCTCTTGGGGCAATAAACTCTTCCACCATCCGTTACCTCAGAGATAGAGTGGTTAGCTTCACATCCGGACATCTTTGCCCTAGGAATTTAGCCGGTGTAGGCTGACTGAATCTCACGGACATGTGGGTCTTCCAAAGTGGAAGACTAGACTTCCCCACTTTGTGACAGGGAATGGCAAGCCTTAGCCAGCACGGCTACGAAGCCATTAATGGCGCTCTTGCACCAAATGAGCTTATTACGTTGAACGACGGTGTTCGGTGCGCGCCAACTCAACAGGTGTTGTCCCGCATATCAGCTCCAACTCTGTTTCGCGCCATTTGGTTCGCGCTGAAGATGCGACCAAGCTCAACAGGTCTGCGTCAGCGCTCAGAAATCCGTCACGTCATTCCGTGCGCACGTTGTATACATCGTTCTCATTAAGACAGACTGCTCAAGATGAAAAGCTCTAAAATATGATCGTTGATCTCTGTGCATTAATGATCTCTCTACCGAATCAACTGTTATTACGGCTTCAGAAGATGGCACACTGCAGGGAGTAAAATGGTACATTTCCGTTCAGAGAATTGATTATTAAGCTATTTGTGACATAAATATGGCTGAGGGTGATATGGAAATTTGTGTAACGCGACGCGACAGAATGTGTAACCATAGCACCCGTGCTGGCTATGTCTTATGGCTGGTTGCCATTTGAAATTAGCAGCCGTTGATGGATGGCCATGACCGGGCGACATATTTATGTTCATTCGATTTTCGCAAACGGGAAAGTGGTTAGTTTTTTCAATCTAGTGCTATCGTTATGTAACCGTATGCTAGAAATAGCAGGCAGTGAAACAATGACCCTCCAGGTTATAGCGAACGGTTCGTAATAATTCTTCACATAGCAGGCTTCACACATCTCAGTTATACCCATGAACATTTACATTTAAAGAAATGTTGCTGTTCTCTGCGGAGGTGCATGATCGATTGTGCTTTTCGGCCAATAATAATAATAATAATAATAATAATAATAATAATAATAATAATAATAATGTTAACTTATTTGTTCTTACGTCTCACTCGGCCAATCTCAACTTTTCTTCCACTAAACGAATTATTGCACATTACAACCATAATTAATAACGAATAAAGCACAGTTACTGTTAAAACCCAACCAAAATGTTGTATAACTGAAATACCATTCGACCCCAGTGAGACAAACATAAGTACACGATTGTAAAGTTAATAACGATATTGTAATAACACAATCTATTTAAAATAGGCTTGTCCTGCTGTGATGGGGGTGGTAGAATAACACCCACGGTATCCCCTGCCTGTCGTAAGAGGCGACTAAAACAGGCCTCAAGTGTTCTTAACTGTAGAGCGTGGGTTGGCGACCATGAGACCCTTAGCTGAGCCTATCCTATCCGACCTCCGACCCGAGCTGTATTACATAGGGAGTTTCATTTTCACGCTCTTCGTGGCCCTTGTCTTCCTTTCGCTGTTACCTTCATTTTTCGAAGTGTCGGAACCTTTCAATTTTTGTCTGCACTATGTCTTCTGGTATGGGCTAGAACAAATTTGTTACTTTCATTGACCGTTTGACAATATGAAAGTGACCGAGGTATGAGCTATGCTAGTAATGTCATTCCTTATGCAGCCAGTCCCTGCTATGAATGGTGTGAAAATGTCACTTATAGGGTCGGTTGGTGCAGGCATTTCAGTGGGCTTGGCAGACTGATATGTAATAGCAAACGTCTAGCTCAGTGAGGAAAGCAACGGGAAACTACCTCACTCCTCATTTCCCTACTATGCCTCTTCAGTGACGCCTAGGCTATCTATGACAGCTGATGGCGGAGCTGTTGAGGATCCAACCAGCCTTCGGGCTGAATACCCAACATACATTAGTGTCCAGTTGTACTTCCTGTTAAAACAATGATCTCCATCACCACCACAAA
Organism: Anabrus simplex; assembly: GCF_040414725.1. Classification (NCBI taxonomy): domain Eukaryota; kingdom Metazoa; phylum Arthropoda; class Insecta; order Orthoptera; family Tettigoniidae; genus Anabrus; species Anabrus simplex. The sequence goes on along the minus strand of NC_090279.1, from coordinate 218,183,551 downwards.
CTAGGGGTGTTTCTTGTAGAAATAAATTATTTGTTAGCTTTTATGAAAGTAAACATGAGTAAAACGAGAATTCTCTAGACTTATTACAAATGATAATTATTATACTGTTTTTTGGTTACTTGGTGATTAAAGTGTGGTGTACGTACGGTACACAAGAACATTTATTTACGTTTAGCTATTTACTACTTTATACGATAAAAATACTCAGTATAATCATACCACCGCGTATGTCCCATGACATCACTCAGCTGTATCTACTCTCTGATATCTGATCACTGGTAATGAAGCTATCGAACGTCCGCATACAGCACGTGGCGCAGGAGGACTTGTTTTAACTTCCTAGTAATTGTATTATCTATGGAATGCGATTCGCGATTGTCATGACTAGATATGTTTCAGTGATCGACAATGAAAGTGTAATACGTGTTATCTACAGAGAGGTGCATTCAGAGAAGAAGACATCATTTTAATTACGTTTGAACAAGAATGACATAACATCGTTTGCGACGCTTGACGAATACAACACTAAGACGAAATATAATTCGTATTACAGGAAAAGCGACACAATTAACCAATTAATTTTGTCTCACTATTAAAATGGATTTTAAACATTGTTATTATTATATTATTATTGTTGTTGCTGTCGTTGTTCTTAATTTTCTGAGCCAAGTACCGTGAAAATTAATCAAATTCTTGAGAGCTTTCGTCCTTGCCCACCTTTACGGACAGAGTAATCTACATCGTGCCGTTTTCTTTCATTCTTTGGCTTTGTTGATGTTTAGCTTCTTCTGATTTCTTTCGCTTCAATCCTTTTTTAAATTCTATTTGTGAGTTTTCAAGAAATATTTTTGGAAAGGTTTTCTCTCATGTATTAGTGTTTTAAAAATACTGTAGATGTGTACGTTCCAATGTCCTATGCGAACTGTTCGATGTATTATCACGCCGAGTTGGTTCTGTGTTCAGTAGTTTAGATTCCTCCATCGTCTCTGCTTGTCCATATTTTCTTCTTCTTCTTGTTATTATTATTATTATTTGGAATATGAGTACAGTTCAGTTCTCACATTGATTGGATGCAGCTTTGCATGTCAATGATTTCCTCCGCACAATAACTAAGTTACTCTTTTAGCTTACATGATACTCAAACTATTTGTCATATATCTTATCGCCATGTTTGATACACAAATCCACATCTCTGATCAGAACTATCAGTTTTACCTTCGGCATATTTTTGTAACACTACATTTCAAAGTTTTCCCTCTCTGTTTCTAACTGCACTAGCTAACACATACAGTAATACCATACTATTAATTACCACAAAAATAACCTAATTTTTAAAGCTTATATCGACATTTAAGATGATAAAATTTGCATTTTTTTTTTTCTGAAAGGCTTCATCACTCCACTACACGGTTGAGTGAGATGAGCCCGCGAATGGCCTACAAACGGAGGTAGAAGGGGCAAATGTCTTATAGCTTCCCTCGGCAACAATACAAACGCTGCGACAATGTGGGAATGACTTTAATATTCGCCAAGCTGTTGCTTCTAGAGTCTTATCATTTTGTCTGCAGAGTTACGAAGTATCAATCTGCAGGCGTGTATTCGTGGTTCGCAAATCGTACTCACACGTTTAGTAGGGCGTGCCTTTCATTTATTATGTACTAGCTAATGTACCCGTGCTTCGCTACGGAATTCTCAGAAAGACTGACTTTGTGGTTTTCCTAACTGAAGTCAACATAGGCCATTGCAAAAACGTCAGTAGGAATGTAGCAATTAAAAGCAATGCTATCATATAAAATACTCGATCAAATGATAAACTGCATATTTTCTCACTTTTAACGAACAGTACTACGATACCGATCTAACAGTCCAAAGTCCCAGTGCTGGAATGACAGCCGTGAACATCCTCTGCCATTATTCCGTTAAATACGCGCACTGCTCATTCCAATCAGTGCCTCAGAGTAGGCTGAATAGCTCGAATGCTATGATGAATCAGTGTATTACGTACCAGAAGTATCAGAAAATTTATGAACCAGAGGAATGGCATGCTAAAGAAGAAAGTTATGTAACTTCCCAGCTACGACCACCAATATTCAGGTAGGGTGTTACACTTAGTACGACCGGGCAACTTGGCTGTGTGGTTAGGGGCGTTGTTACTGTGGACACGACCGATACAGAAATACCATTCTAGCTGCGAGTGTAGCGGAACACGCGTTTCTCTCCGTGATTATTGGGATCAATGCGGTGATTTGAAAGGACCTATGGCAATGAATTTGCGTTCTCTTTCCACACAGCTCTCGCGATTTATTTCGAGAGCTATGAATCAACTCGCTGGACGACCATGAAGTTGCCCCGAGTGATACAGACCATAATTCTGAGAGTGAAAAGTCGACGCGTGTAGGGGATGTGACTGAAGGTGAACTGCATCAAACATACGTATATTCGGAAGGACAGACCAACCTGAAATCAACTGGAGCAAGTACTGAGTACGGCCGCCAACGAGGCCTGGAGTCGAATCGACCCGAGCACGGTGTAAATTCTGCGATCGGAAGAAAACCAGACCAATAAGGTTCCAGAAAAACACAGTGCAAATTATGTTCAAGGTGGAGTCAGACAATGATGAGTGAAGTCTGAATCAGTCGGATTGGCTTGTGAAATGTATCGTATCGGTCGTCATAATTTATAACTAACATTTCTGTGTTCACGTTTGACTTATATAATAGGAATCAGTCGAGACATTATATAAAGTGTTGAATGGTGGAACATTCTTCGACTGATTCCTATCATTTATCGTATCGATCAATCAATCAATCAATCAATCAATCAATCAATCAATACTGATCTGCATTTACAGCAGTCGCCCATGTGGCAGATTTCCTATCTGTAATTTCCCTGGTCTTTTCTTAAATGATTTTAAAGAATTTGCGTAAATTATTCCAATCCCCAACTCCTTTTCCTGTAAACGAATATTTGCCCCAATTTGTCCTCTTGAATTCCAACTTTATCTTCATATTGTGATCTTTCCTACTTTTATAAACGCCATTCAAACTTATTCGTCTACTAATGTCATTCCACGCCATCTCTCCGCTTAAATTTAAATTTCAGTTAAATTACATTCTACGTTAACTTTAAATTATATTAATTTTAATTAGCTATAATGCTCAGTATATTATGTTTGTGCAGGTGTATAATTACGTAGCCTGAGCTCCGCCATGTACAGAAAGTCATTATCAAATAAATAAATAAATAAATAAATAAATAAATAAATAAATAAATAAATAAATAAATAAATAAATAAATAAATAAATAAATAAATAAATAAATAGGAGAATAAATAAAAGAGGGAAGTCAAAGTAAAGGGGGCTTACAAACAGTTGCAGACAGTCATTCGTGTATTGGAGGGTTAACACAGCCTATTTCTGGATAATTTTTAAATGGTTTTCTGTTCTTACAGTTTTTTAAATAGATATTCTTCGGAATATGCTAGTTGTTTAACGTGACAAGGTAGGTTTTTGGCGATGCAAACATGAGGAAATGGGTAGGGGATTTGGAAGGTAGCGGCCGTGGACTTAATTGAGGTCAGCCTCAGCATTTACCTGGTGCGAAAACGGGAAACCGTTGCCGGAGGTCGGATTCGAACCCACTATCATCCAAATGCAAGCTGGCAGCTACGCGACCCGAACCACAAAGCCAGCTTGTTCAGTACTGCGCTAATATACTGGATGTAGAAGTATGGGCTTTGCTGACTGATTACATAATTAGCAAAGATCATCACTTGAACTGATGTTTGGTATTTTATTTCACTTTCTGACACCCCACGTATTACGCCAAGTCCCATAGTTTATTTTTCCTTAAAAAATACATCTCACACTTGAGAAAAGAATTGTTGGTAAATCTCATAGCTATGATTATTTAAGTAAACTCGACCCCTCAAAATTTGGCCGGCGAAGAAATATTTAATACTCGTAAATTGTGGATATTCGGAGGCTGCATAGTATGTTCATCATATTTCAGACAGAATGATTTTAAAAGAAAGTCATTTTCTGCCACGGCCAGTTGTTTGTGCGGTTAGTGTAGATTTCTGATGTTTGAAAACACATAAAAATATGCTCTTGCACATACAACGGCTGGGTTGTATTTTGGTACCAAATTACCAGCTCTGGAATAATAACTTCTATAGAATTACGTTTCCATCCCAAATTCAGTAGCCGGTCCTGGCTCAGTCCGGTGGTATTTGAAGGTGCCTCTTGTCGGTAGATTTACTGACACGTAAAAGAACTCCTGTGGCACTAAATTCCGTCACCTCGGCGTCTTCGAAAAGCGTACAAGTAGTCAGTGGGACATAAAGCAAATATTATTATTATTATTATTATTATTATTATTATTATTATTATTATTATTGTTTTCGAATGGGTCTACTATGGACCACGTTAAGCATCATTCATTTACGGTTCTTCCTCTTTCGATCGGCCCAGTACTTCTTCATTCTTTCGGAGTGGGCTTCTTTACGTTCTCGTGACCAGTTGTTGCCGGTCCGTTTTTTGCTACTTTGATCTTGGAATCCCTTAATTTTGTTGATGATTTTTCTGTATTCCTGTCTGTTGTAAACTACCTGCTGTGATATATTATTTTCCTCCATATTATTATTATTATTTTTATTATTATTATTATTATTATTATTATTATTATTATTATTATTATTATTATTATTACCAAGTTCAGAAGCAAACCACAACCTATAAAGTCCAGTTTACTATCTAATCAGCACGAATTTTAACGAAATGTCAGTCATATTTTAGGCTATAGACCTATCTTAAGAAAAAATTCTCTCTGAATATCGGGAATAACGAGTTTGAAATGAGAAGAGATCACAAAATCCTTCCTCTACTTTAGGCATTTACAATATATTCCTTAGATATCGAAGGAATATCTGTGCAGAGCTATAAACCTATGAGGAAGTGCGGTGCCCTCTAGCGAACACTGAGCAGGAAAATATTGTAAGAATTGGCTCAAAGAACTGTAAGAAGCCCGAGGCCCTTTACATGACCACTGTTCCATTTTCGAAACATTATCGTAATCTTAGTAAGTCTACTTCCACGACGGAAATTTATATAATTACTGCATTAAGTTGATGTTCAAGAAGTTGACAAATAGGAAAATTACATTAAGTTTCTTATCGCTTCGATCTTTGATAGGGCAATCAATCAAAAATACCGAGGTACATGTAGGCACGGACACGAGAAGATATACCTTGTGCATTACACTCGGTTTTCGTGTTGAACAGGAATTATCTTTTTTTATATGAAATGAATTTTCAACCTATTAGGCCGTGTTTAGTAAATACAGTCCATACTGAAGAGCAGTTGAGTACAGAACAAAAATGACCGACCTCTTGCATAGATCCTTTCCAACAGAACAAATGAGACCTAGGACACCACAGATAAATTCCGTACGCCATCCGACCTGAAATGGGAAGGTTGTGACAATTTTGTCTACATATAGAGTACAACGTTAATCGAAAGGTTTTTCCTTTCACTATTCAAAAGTGCTGAAAGAAACTCTTGAATTTTTTTGACAGTATGCTGTTGTTTGCATGAGCACTTGTAAATCGTCAAGATAAAGAAATAAAAATAATGACACCACAGTTATTGCAAGTATCTTGGCGACCTCCATTTTCCTATGACACTCGCTACACTCAGTCCAGAGCAAATGTTTTTAAAATTAGAATTTCTCCTAATAAATTGCACAATTAATAATTCTGAAATCTGATCAAAATCCTAAACTGAAAACATCTTGTGTTAAAACGAAACTCATTCTGCTCATGGAAGCAAGAATACTGTCTTCCGGTAGGAACTGGTCCTAGTTCCTGGACCGGCTCTGACGGGTTATCCAACGACGTGCCAATATTAAGTTAGAACGTAATTTTTCCCATTATGGAGCGTCGCCTAGCCCGCCCTTCCGTACTGTAGCGAGAGTAGCATCATTGCTAGGGGTTTCTAATCGGCCGTACCCCTGATGTTTATGCAAATCTCATAGCAGAACTGCTGTGCAGGCTGGAGTATTAAAGCCCAAGCATCAGGACTCTACTGACTAGACACTCCTCGTGTGGACCACGGCCACCACCATTGCCGGTTAGTTCGTTACTATGGCGACTGAACAGCGATGTTTGCCGTTGGCTGTGACCTTGCATCCGGGGCATAGTGGGTTCGAATCCCACTGTCGACAGCCCTGAATATGGCTTTCCGTGGTTTCTCATTTTCACACCAGGCAAATGCTGGGTCTGTACCTTAATTAAGGCCACGGCCGCTTCCTTCCAACTCCTAGGTCTTTCCTATCCCATCGTCGCCATAAGACCTATCTGTGTCGGTGCGACGTAAAGCCAATAGCAAAACAAACAAAAAAAAACAAAAACAAAAAAACTTCCTTACCTTAGCTCATACCGTAAAATGTAAACTGTAGGAAAATATTCATATGCACACTTCTTACATAGAACTAACATCTCCGGAGATGTAACAATCGCGTATCTCCATTACCATTTCTCGTCGCAACAACGCATGAAACACCTCTTATCACGTACACCTGATATTAATGGAGAAATGTTGACATACTCTCATTCGGACCCCCTTAATACCGTCTTGCTACGTTACTGCATCTAATCAAACAATACATAACTCAGATCAGCTATCAGTGAACTTAAATACCGGGTTTTGACAAATTCTGTCAAGCCGTTCGTAACAAACAAACAAACAAACAAACAAACAAACAAACAAACATTAAACTTAAATTATTTTCGACTTTGTATACCTAATCGTAGAAGCCAAAAGTATGAAAGAAAAAGTTTGAAGTGTGCAGACAATACTATAATTTCATCTGTTCAGGTAAGGACTGATCACTTAATACCAAGAACTTAAATACCAAACCAGTGTATTTCATATCGACTTTCCTTCAATTTCCGAGCTAAAGACGCTATTGGAAACTAAAAATTTCACAAATCTTGGAACTCACTCGTTAAAAGTAGGTAGGCCTATGTAAACGCTTTGCACTGTTTGAAAAATGGAACGGTGTTCTAAGCCCGAGTATTTTTTTTGCAATTCGTCATAAAAACTTAATCATCAAACAATATTAACAAGAATATCCCCAACCAAGTTGACGTACCTCCCTACAGGCTAGAAAAGACAGGTTCAAGTCATTCTAATGTTCAGTTAACATGTTTAATAAATTGACACCACACCTAAATGAACTACCTTGCAGTATACAGTCGTGAATCATGCGACGCATTTACTAAGTGCAGAAATGCAAATGAATCAATTTACTATAAATTGAAATTGTATATTATTCTGAGTATGTGTGATTTTTTAATTTCCTTTGCAATACTTAATGACCGAATACATTCTACTCTGTTCTATGAATATGTGGGTTTAAAATGTTCTCTCACAGTCCTAGTAGTTTGAACACTTTGTAACAACAAATAACTGTTTCCAAGAACACTAGACAAAGTACCTATAAAATGGGTTCAAAAATATTCTCTCAACGCTGTAGAATGTTCGCACTTTGAAATGTCACCTCTTTCGAACAATATAACAAAGAATACATAAATATACAAAAAATTATCTCAAAGCCGAAGTATTTTTGACATTTTGTGATAAAAATTAATTAATTTCAACTGTTTATAAGAATATTCCAAAATTAAAACATTCTGTGGAAGTCGTAGTTTTGGTGTATTTATTTCTAGGAATATTTAAAAGACAGTATATAAGAGTTGGTTTAAAAATTCTCTCATAATGGTGTTTTTGTGGCACTGTGTAATAAATAACGGTTTCTTCTCTTACAATATAAAACAGGAAGGGGCTTACCTTGGCAGGTCTCCTGTATAACTTGTCACTATAGGAACCACACTTGCTGCGAACAGTGCGAGCGGTCCAAGACGGAGACGCGCGATACACTGGGGAACAGAGGGCCGCGCTGACCAGAGAAAACTAACCTCACCTTGTGTCTCCCCTCCAGAACTACTTTCTCTCTTCCCGAGTGAATGAAGTGCGGGGTTAACCTTCACGGCGGAGGAAATATTTCGACTACTGTTGACGGTCAAGATCTACTCACTACTTACATAGCCTCATACTCATTATGAACGAAATAAGCCATTCTTTGTTTTTTTCTTCAACCGCTGGTACGCGTGCAGTACTGTAGTTAGGGAATATTTTAACACAAAACTTAGACTCATCCGCGTTCAGACCTCACTTAACAGTCTTTACTTCTTATCTTGCCTCGTCTATGCCTTCATTTTCTCCTACATCTTTCTGGGATCCTTTCTTCTTTATTGGTTCCTCCAATGTGACTTCCTCTTACACCCCCAAGTCCATTCTCGCTCTCATAAACCATTTTCAGCCAGTTGGAAGAACTCATCCGGTTCTCTTTAAGAACCTGTACCATTTCAACCCATCCTTATACAAGTATCTTCTCTTACGTCTGAGTCTTGTCTCCTCAATTTTCATCCTCTCGACGACTTGGTCCAATTTTAACAAAACGTGACTAAAATCCCCGAACCCGGCCAGAAATCGAGCCCGTGACCCTCTGAACAGAACACCATTACGCTGACCATTCATCAAGGAGTCGGATATTATTATTATTATTATTATTATTATTATTATTATTATTATTATTATTAAAATTCTACGAGAGAAGTAAATCTAGAGGAGGCATGTGTCAGAGTAACGAGGGAAACTATGTTACTCTTATGAGGGATTATTGGATAACAGGTAGGTTATTACAGGCAACCAAAGCCATTTATGTGACCAATTCAGAAGTCATGGTAGAATGAGTTCTTGGTTCGAAATAGTTACAGGGGCTCCACAAGGAAGTAATCTTTGTCCTTTCTTTTTCATGGAATACATTGATCATTTATTGAAAGGTGTAATATTTTCAGGGAAGGATTCACTTGGATGAAAATATAGTAAGAATTTGGCCAATGCCGAGAACTTGGTCTTAATAGCAGATTGTGCTGAAAGCCTGTAATCTAATATCTTGGAGCAGAGTATGATATGAAAGGCAACTTCTCCAAGAATAAAGTGGTGTCGGTAGGGAAGAAATCTATGAAGACTGAATGCCAGGTAGGGAATATTAGGGATGTGTGTTTGCCTAAGATTACATTGATATTTTATGGGAAGACTAGGGTCATTTGGCTTTCTCTTCCATCTAATCAGATGTTCAAATTACAATGCATAGGCCTATACAATAATAATAATAATAATAATAATAATAATAATAATAATAATAATAATAATAATAATAATAATAATAATAAATCAACATCCTTATAACTATTTACCGATAGCGAAATTGAATCAAGGTGGAGAAAAGCTAATGTATTGTGCTGATCAAAGCCTCACACCGCGCTTAGATACATCGAAAACAATATTTTAGAAAGGTGCCCCAATAGGAAGTAGAGAATTCGTACGGAAATTCCCATCCGTTCGCCAAACAAAACTACTGTGTTAGTAATTTCAAATCAAATGCTTCGCAGAAGTTATGCAGGACGACAATTCTCGGTTCTGAAGTGAACCGTGACTGAAATTCCATGTAATTATCGACAACGGTCCCATAATGTCTCATTCCAAGCCTTAAGGCAACTTAGTCAGTACCAAGCTAAGCATACATTCTCAACACATTTTGCATTGTTATTGAACGATCTGCACAATTTTACACACACACACACACACACACACACACACACACACACACGCAAAATACATATTTAGCAAACAGAATAAGAAGACTGAAAATTAAACTACCAACAAGTATGAATGTACAAATAAACGCATGTCTTAAATCAAGAAAACAGAAAATAGAAAAATCGTTGCATTAAATATTTTATCTAATCCGTTTGCCCTGAAAGGTTGGCTTTTCCTCCGGATTCAGCGAGGAATCCTCTCTCTACCACCTCAAGGACAGTGTCCTCGAGCGTGAGTGGGACCAGTACCGGCGCCCGCCCCCTACCCAATGGATCTGCGGCGATCTGTTATCTGGGTTAATCAAATCAAGTGGGCATCATAAATATATATGAGTAACTTAGCGGCATAAAGGGTAGAAGAATACGGGTGTCATACAACTAAAATCGAATGAGAGCAATATTTAAAAATATTAAAATCAAAGGGTTTATTATCATCCTGGAGATTCTGGAAACATGCAAAATAACCATATTGAATATACATGAATAATTACAAATTTCGCAGCCAACATGTTGAAGATTGTTTCAATTTGTTTTGACGACGAGACTAAGTGCCGGCCCCGTTGTATAGGGGTAGCGTGCCTGCCTCTTACCTGGAGGCCCAGGATTCGATTCCTGGCCAGGTCAGGTATTTTTACCTGGACCTGAGGGCTGGTTCGAGGTCCACTCAGCCTACGTGATTATAATTGAGGAGCCACCTGACTGTGAGATAGCGGAGTCGGTCTCGAAAGCCAAGAATAACGGCCGAGAAGATTCGTCGTGCTGACCACACGGCACCTCGTAATCTGCAGGCCTTCGGGCTGAACACCGGTCGCTTGGTAGGCCAAGGCCCTTCAAGGGCATAAAATTTGATCATGATGTCGTATTTACGGAATATTAAGGAAATTAATTCACTCAAACTATCCCCATTAACACTGGGGTATATTTACACACAAGTCTGAGTGAAGCCTAATCTAGACCTAACTTGATAAACAAAATTATAAACACATTTAAAAGAACACGTACCATTTCAACACGAAATGCCCTGGTTCGGAAATCGAACCTAGCATACACACAATCAACCCGTGTTGACTAATCAACATAAAATGCACTCACCACAATGAAACATAATACAAATGAACACGGATCTCGACGGTCCGAGGTTCGCACAAGTGATCACTGGACTCCGCAGATGGGCACTGCATTACACCAGCTCAGTGAGTCTATCTCTGATCAAAGTACTTTAAAGAAAAGGACAATCTTGTTAATGACTCACATACATGCATAAATCGCATGTCATGGAAACAAGACCCAACTGTCGACAACCCTGACTATGTTTCGTTCACTCTTCATTCGTCAGCGGACCCTCTTGTGGGCGTGTCCCTGCCACACAAATATATGATTCCTCAAGTCGGACAGCCAACACACATCTTCAAATCTCTCCATGAGCACCTCTGCCGCTCACCAACGACTTGTGCTGGGGATAACTTCTCCCTTCTTTCCATCCAGGAATTCCCTAGCTCTACATGGTCGGAGGATATTTCCTAGCCACGCCCGAGGCATTCCACGCTTCGAGATCCCGCGAACTCTCTCCCAGACAAAGAAATGCGCGTCCACTTGATCCCTAGTCCTTGGTTCATGTCCCTGTCGGGTACACTATGCAAAACAGGGGCCCTGTGGGAAGATTGGAAGGGATAGACAAGGAAGAGGGAAGGAAGCGGCTGTGGCCTTAAGTTAGATACCATCCCGCCATTTGCCTGGAGGAGAAGTGGGGAAACCACGAAAAACCATTTCGAGGATGACTGAGGAGGGTATAGACCACCCCCCCCCCCCACTCCCGAGGCTGAGTGGACCCCGTTCTTGTCCTCGTACCAAGTTACAAATTTCGTGGCAGAACCGCGAATCTAATGCGGACTTCCGGGGGTGGCAGCTAACCACACTATTACACCACAGAGGTGGAAGTGCATCAACTTAATACCATTAAAAGAACGAGTTCGATAGCTGCGGCCAGCATCCAGTAATCGAGAGATAGAGGGTTCGAACCCCACTGTCTGCAGCCCTCAAGATGGTTTTCCGTGGTTTCCCATTTTCACACCAGGCAAATGGCGGGGCTGTATCTTAATTAAGGCCACGGCCAATTCCTAGGCCTTTCCTATCCCATCGTCGCCATAAGACCTATCTGTGCCGGTGCGACGTAAAGCAAATAGCGATGACGGGATAATACCATGAAAAGAATGATCATATATCTTACAATAAGTATCAAGCTTCTGATTTATTTGTATTTTCCGAAAATGCACATGTAATTAAAACCTGAGCTCTGCACTGTATCTTTTTGGAAATACCAGGACATGATCAAATGACAGTAATCTGCAGCTTTAGTATGACTTACAGACCATCAGATAAAACATATCTTGTCTGTCACTCAGCAATCCTCAGTATGTATTTACAAACACCTGTGCTGATAGCAAGAACCTTGAATATCGACAAAAAGAAGACCTGTTACAAAATATTTTATTAATGAAAAATATATCTAGCATATCTTTCCCATTTCGTCCGTGATATGAACAGTATGATTCACACCAGGAAGAAGATACAAGGAGAACACTCTGTCGTGTAGAGGTTAGTGTGAATAGCTGTCACTCCCGGATTTGTTTCTCGGCTATGCCACAAAATTTGAAAAGTGGTACAAGGACTGGAACGGCGTCCACTCAGCCTCGGGATCTCAACTGAATAGATGGTGGGGGGGGGGGGTCGATTCGCACCTTAGCCATCCTGGAAATTGTTTCCTTGGTTTCTCACTTCTCCAGTCAAATGGCGGGATGGTTTGTAACTTAAGGCCACGGCCGCTTCCTTCCCTCCGCAAGGCCCCTCTTCAGCATAGCAAGTGTGAGGTTCTGGTGCTCCTCCCCAGTTGTATAGAAATGTTTCACGCTCCAGCCGTGAGGCGGTAGAGATGGGATCCCTCGTTGAATTCGAAGGAAAAACCAACCCTGGAGGGTAATCAGATTAAGAAAGATGAATGCCATTGTTAAGCAGGTATTGTGTTACTTCCAGCAAAGAAGGAGTCACACCGGGCGAGTTGGCCGTGCAGTTAGGGGGGCGCATCCGGGAAATAGTGGGTTCGAACCCCACTGTCGGCAGCCCTGAAAATGGTTTTCCGTGCTCTCCCATTTTCACACGAAGCAAATTCCGGGCCCGTATCTTAATTAAAGCCACGGCCGCTTCCTTCCCATTTCTAGGCCTTTCCTATCACATCGTCGCGATGAGACCTATCTGTGTCGGAGCGAAGTAAAGCCAATCGTAATAAATAATAATAATAATAATAATAATAATAATAATAATAATAATAATAGAAGGCTTGTAATGAGCTTTGCATGCCCTAAGGCCAAGTAGCAATTTTCTGGAATAGCGTATTTAACAGTCATCAACCGATACACTGGTTTGATGCAGCTATCCATGCCAGCCTATCCTCTGCTAACCTTTTAATTTCTTCGTGACTCCTACATCTACTTGTGATATTCATACCTTGATCTACCTCTACCGTTCTTACCACCCACACTTCCTGGGTGTCTTGAGATGTGTCCTATCATTCTGTCTCTTCATTCGTGATTCGATCTACCCACCTCACCTTCAGCATTCTTCTCTAACACCAAATTTCAAAAACTTCCATTATCTTCCTTCCTGAGCTGGTTATTGTCAGTGTGAAAAGTCAAGCCAAGTTGTGAGTTTCACAAATAGGAAAAGTCCTCTCAGTTTTAATTACTGCACTGATGGCGTGAAAGTTCCTTTTGGGGATCATTGTAAGTATCTAGGTGTTAATATAAGAAAATACCTTCATTGGGGTAATCACACAAATGGAACTGTAAATAAAGGGTACAGATCTCTGGACATGATTATGGGGCTGTTTAGGGGTTGTAGTAATGAAGTAAAGGGGAGGGCATTAAGACCCTAATTAGAGTAACTTATGGTTCCTGTGTATGGGACCCTCACCAGCATTACTTGATACAAGAACTGGAAAAAATCCAAAGAAAAGCAGCTCGATTTGTTCTGGGTGACTTCCGACAAAAGAGTAGCGTTACAAAAATGTTGCAAAGCTTGGGCTGGGAAGACTTGGGAGAAAGGAGACGAGCTGCGCGACTAAGTGGTATGTTCAGAGTCGTCAGTGGAGAGATGGCGTGGAATGACATTAGTAGGCGGATAAGTTTGAGTGGTGTCTCTAAAAGTAAGAAAGAACACAATGTAAAGATTATTTAATTCAAGAGGACAAGTTGGGGAAAATTTTCATTAATAGGAAGGGGAGTTAGTGATTGGAATAACTTACCAAGGGAGATGTTCAATAAATTTACAATTTCTTTGCAATCATTTAAGGAAAGGCTAGGAGAACAACAGCCACCCGGGCGACTGCCCTAAAACAGATCAGTATTGATTGATTGATTGATTGATTGATTGATTGATTGATTGATTGATTGATTGATTGATTGATTGATTGTGCTTTCAAACGTTAGTTCGTTCCACATCTTAAAGTGACTGTGGCGAGAAGTTTAACCATGTTTTTAATATTTCATTGACGTTTTGGAAATCGCTCACAGTGCTGTAAGTCTTGGGGAAATGTATTCTGTTTTCACACCCAGTAATTACTTAAACACGTTTTTCGACATTCTTACTCAGGGAGTTGATTAGGACATCAATATCTTTGATTTCTAATATCTCTGGATGTGCTATAATTCTCATGGGTGTATTGCAATAATTATTTGTAGTTTGCGTGTCTGTGTACTACGCTACCTTTCTGTATATCCTAAGATGTGCATAAAGAATGGCTGTTAGCTGTGGAAGTACATTTGCTGTGTTCAGGAGGCCGTGACTCGCCCTGTTGCAGTCGAATGCTGCCGGGAGCAAACAAATGAAGCACGGTGTGCGTGTGGTGCTTGTCTTTGAGATTGTAACATCGTACAATCACTGGAAGTGAAACAGAAAGACACTTCATTCAATGGCTTGCGGAATCATCTTACCGGATCTTTCGACTCACAATGCAACTGTTACACTTCAGGTTAGTTGCGCCCTTTTAAATTTGATATGTTTAGTCTTGATTGTCTTCCCTACGAGTTCATGGCTACGTTGTGTGATTGATACAGAGCAGATGGTAATGTGACTATTGTCAAGGACACCTTGTTTCTTATATGAGCGGAAGCGCTAGGGGTTGATTGGGGTGAAGGGAAACGAATAGGTCTGCCCTTTATCTACTTGTTTATCTATTCACAAACCACAATGGACAAACATACAAACAACTGTCCAAATTGAAAACAATGTCGATTTCAACGTTCATAACAAGTCGTCGTAGGCTTCACGTTAATTTACAGTGTTTTAAAGACGAATAATTAAAGTTTGGTTGTTTCCGTCCAAAATATAGATTTTTTTCAGTTTTAGGCCTAAATCATTCTTTAATCCTTCTTCTTGCAGAAAATGTAATTACTTTTACCCTGCCGTCATTTTTAAAAGGAGACTGTCATGTGATGACTTTTAGGACATGTTCCAGTATGTTTAAGGATTAAAAGTTATTAGGTAAGGATTTTAGCCTTAAAGTAAAAATGCATTTCTTTCTTTCTTTCTTTCTTTCTTTCTTTCTTTCTTTCTTTCTCCGTTTACACTCCAGGGTTGGTTTTCCCCTCGAACTCATCGAGGGATCCCACCTCTACCGCCTCAGGGGCAGTGTCCTGGAGCGTGAGACTTTGGGTCGGGGGATACAACTCGGGGAGGACCAATACCTCGCCCAGGTGGCCTCACCTGCTATGCTCAACAGAAGCCTTGTGGGGGGATGGGAAGATTGGAAGGGATAGACAAGGAAGAGAGAAGGAAGCGGCCGTGGTCTTAAGTTAGTTACCATCGTGACATTTGCCTGGAGGAGAAGTGGGGAACCGCGGAAAACCACTTCCAGGATGGATGGAAGGGACTCAGTTGACCTCACGAGGCTGGGTGGACCCCGTTCGAGCCCTCGCACCACTTTTCAAATTTCATGGCAGAGGCGGCAATCGAATGTAGGACTACGACGTGGCAGCTAATCGGGCTAAGCACTACACCACGGAGGTGGACATAATAATGAACTAATTTTGTAAGGAAGGTAAAATTAAAACACTTCTATTGCTCAACAACAAAGCACAGAAGCACCGTTAATGATGTATGTGTTCAGGATCAGAAGTCCGAAGTTCAACTTCAAAACCAGAACATTGTGACGCAAAGAGCATTTCCATGTAACGTAACAAAACCATCTACAGGGTCCTCCGCAGCTCAGGTGGCAGCGCGCCGGCCTCTCGCCGCTGGGTGTCCTGGTTCAAATCGCGGTCATTTCATGTGACACTCGTGCTGGACAAAGCGGAGGGCGGGACAGGTTTTTCTCCGGGTATCGCCCTCTGGGTGCGGTTTGTACAATAACACCCACGATATCCCCTGCGTGTCGTAAGAGGCGACTGAAAGGGGACATGGGCTCTCAAGTTGGGAGCGTACGTTGGCGTCCACAGGGCCGTTAGCTTAGATCTGGCATTGCTTGTGCCAGGCTCCTCCTATCCGACCTCCCTTGGTCAACTCTTGTTCTTTTACGACTCCGACGCTATTAGTTATCAAGGCCAGGGGTGTCTTTCATTTTCACGCCCTTCGAAGTGCGGGATCCCTTCCTTTATTTTCAGGATGGTTGCGTAGGTGTACTTCCTCTTAAAATAATAATTACCACCACCACATCTTCCGGCACTCCAGTTCTCCATGTCTACTTTCATTCCAGCAACATTGTCCAGTATAATTTCATTTCATTTGTTAGTCATCAATGATTGCCCCAGAGAAGTGCGACAGGCACAGTTCTTATCCTCCTCGCTAGACGGGAGCTTTATTCATTGCATTCGTGACCCCAGGCTGTGATGATCATTTCTCCACGAGTAAATCAACTGATTGACCGACATTTGTGTGATGGTTTCTCACAAGGCGTTGTGTTCGTGGTTCCAATTTAGTTAGAAAATTGTAGAAGTTCAAAATTTCAGCTACGACTCACGTTAAGCGGTTGTATGCCCTGCTCTGGAACATACCAGTAATTTGAAGATAGCTCGTCAATTAGCGCTGGGGTAAAGATTTCGAAGGATCTTTGGATTATTGCGTGCTGAGTGTCGGAAATACAGTGAGTCAAAATGAAACTCATACACTAGACGAAAGCTTGTTTATTTGGAGTCAACAGAAAAATATAACCATTACTTTATTTTAGTCTTGGTTCTGGTGTAACAAATGCACGTTTCTCTACCAAGGTTCAAAGTAAATCAACTCCTATTTCTTATACTTAGAAAGAAATATACATGAAACAGGTCAAAGTAAAACTCATACACCTTCAAGTAGTTCCTGAGCGACCTTTAATATTTTTAACAGTCAATACTTTGTAGGATATCCTTTAGCACTTTACATGGCTCTTAAACAGTTAGGCATAGACTGAACCAACTTTTCGCAATAAGATGGATCTATTTTCTTCCATTCTTCACATAAAGCCATTTTCAGACCATCTTTGTTCGAAATCTGGCGTTTTCTTAACACTACTTCCAAGTAATGCCATAGATTTTCCATCACATTTAAGTCTGGTGACTGTGCAGGTGTGTCGAATAGCTTTGGGCAATATAAAGCTGCCACATCCCTACTTAAATCGATCAAGTAATCCAACGTTCTTTCTGTGTATTTAGATACACATGTTGATCAATAAAAGTCAACTCTCCTGGTCCACTAGCTGACTTGCACCCCCAGACAGTTGCACTACCTCCACCACGTTCGACACTTGGACGTAGATTGCTAGGTTTTAACTCCTCATATGGTTTCCTCCAGACTTTAAACTTTTCATCTAATCCGAAGGGATTGTATTTGCTTTCATCTGCAAAAATAACGGTCTTTCAGAAGTCAAACTCTTTTACTATACACTCCTTTACGAAGCTCAACCTTTTCTTCCTATTAATCTTGCTAACCAATATTTTTTTCCTATCTATTCGTCCATGCCTGCTATTTTGCTTAAGATAAGTCGAATAGTTTCTGGATGTGCTCTCTTGTTGTTATGTTCCTCAGCCATCACAGGCAGTCTTGGAGCACTAATCGATGGATTTTTCTTCACTTGTCTTACTATCCAACGTTCCTCACTGAGGTTGAAAATTTTTCTCCCACTCACTTTGTCTTCATTTTCAATACTGCGGGTACTTTTATACATATTTATAACGCACTGCACAGTTCCATGTCTCCTGTTTACCAATTTCTCGAAGTGATTTTCCTCTCTTATGGTGAAAAATCATCAGTGCTTTCTTCTTTCGAAAATTGTCCTATTTGACGCCCCATGATAGCACCGGAACGTGTCTGTACTTCACAACTCTCCATAACAAACTGAATGTGCTATAGAAACACAAACATAGAACATTTGTACTGCCCTATTATTTGCCCATGTAGTACTGTATGAGTTTCATTTTGACGTGCCCCAGCATCATATAGACAAAGAATCTGTTATAAGGGATACGCTGACTAGCCTGTGATGACTTAATAATTCAGGACATACCTTTATTGTTCCACACATAAAATGCGAACATAAATTATTGTCCACATTTCTATTCATAAACACATACAAGTTACATGGGTGTATGAGTTTCACTTCGACTCACTGTATATTTTAATCTGGTGGAGCGGGAAGACAACAGAGAAACTATGTAGATATTCCAACCGGAAATATCGACTTAGAGTCCTATGGGGGGAAACTCCTAACGCCCAGGTGTCACACATGTATCGCCTTCAATATCTGGTGCAGATATTGCTTTCTGATTCTCAGGGACCAAGGGAATACAGATGTTCGGCCAAGGTCAGAGGGGTTGTAAATCTTCAGTTTTCTTAACAGGAAAGTAAGACATTATTCTATCTAACTGGTTGATACCGGGGAGGTCGTTGTCCAAACCGGGAGCAGAGTTTGAAGGGAAGTTGAATAATCGTAAAGGAAAAAGAAGCGAAGAGCAATGGAATCAGAGGTTTGTGTGAAGCAGTAGAGATTATGTGGCTGTTGAATTGTGATTTGGTATCCAGTATAACACCTAAGTCTCGCTCTTGTGTAACCATAGTGATAGACTTGTCGAGTGCGAAATGCTCTTCCCATTTCAACTGAAGTACGAGGTCACCAAGTAGTGTTGTCAAGGCAACGGGACGACCGCTTCTTTTATCGCAAGTTCTAGCCGCATTGAACGGGCCAAAGTGACATTCACATTTCCAGACAGTAGGTAGAAATTGGGTACTGAGTTCGCAATACTTCTGTGAATAATAATAATAATAATAATAATAATAATAATAATAATAATAATAATAATCGGTGCGACGTAAAACCAATAGCAAAAAATATATATGAAATATCTGCATCCTTGACATCTTAACGGTATTCAAATATAGTGGCAACTAAAGAATTCCTGTGTGAAGTTAAAAAATCTCTCGCTGACTCCGCAGTATAGGAATTCTGCCTTGAAGAGGGATTAATTAACGTGCTTATAAGTGCGTCACACAAGTGCTAATCGGGAATCGATCCAGCAACCTTGACTATTTGAGGTTAGCTCTAAAAAGTGTTAATATCGTTCGCTTGTCTTATATAACTGCGCAGTTTCTGTGCTTGAGTAGTTTCTCCCGTTTAACTTTAAATCTTTTAAATTCTGAGCAATGTACAGACAACAATCTTATTTTATATATATGTACTGAAATGAAATGGCGTATGGCTTCTAGTGCCATTTAGCCATGGAGCCGGACATATCTATGTACTGTAGACAGAAGGTACATGGTCTTGATAGAACCTGCAAGACAGTTCACAGAGCGTTACCGCCGTTAACATCATTCAGGGGGCCTTGCCTGCGAGGCAGTGAACTTACCAGGAATGCACCACATTAAGATCAGCCGGGCTGAGTGGCCCAGTCCAGTGGTATTTGGAGGTGCTAAAATACGTCGGTCTCGTGTCGATATATTTACTGGCACGTAAAAGGACTCTTGCGGGGCTACATTCCGGCAGGTGGTCGTCTTCGAAGACGTAATAATACTTAGTGGGACGTAAAGCCAATGTAATTATTTCTATTTTTTAAATTGGCTTTACGTCACACCGAAATAGATAGGTCGTATGGCGATGATGGGATACGAAAGGGCTAGGAGTGGGAAGGAAGTGGCCGTGGCCGTGAAAATGGGAAACCACAGAAAACCATCTTCGGGGCTGCAGACAGTGGAGTTGGAACCCACTATCTCCAGAATGCAAGGTCACGGCTGCGTGTCCCTAACCGCAAAGAGGTGTCCTCTGCTCGTAACTTGGACCCTAAAGGCCACGATACGCAGAAACCTAACCTAAGCAACGCCAACACAAATTTTAGAGATAGAGAAGGCGATGTTTGATGCGAACAGTTGTTTTCCCGACGTCTATCAGACAGTCGCGCCGTTTGTCTGATTCAAGAGACACAGACATATCCTTGTGTGTATGATACACCGTCATATTATTAGACACATGGCCATGAAAGACAACGGCTGGCAACAAATAAGTGAAACTCAGGAAAGTGATTGCTTCTACATTAGTTACTTACGCAACAGTCACGATAGAAATGTTTGATCGCCGCATTGTCGTTTTCTTGTTTGTGTCTTCCTATAGAAGGTATAAGAGGTGTGTACATGGAGTTATGTTGTAGTAAAACATAAACATTAATGTCATTTGAAGCAGCCAACTGTTCTCTAAGATACCAGAGTCGTAAACATGGCCCCGTTGTCCTGGATTAGTTCGCCCCTGTGGTGTAGTGGTTAGTGTCATTAGCTGCCACTCCCGCAGGCACGGGTTCGATTCCCGGCTCTGCCACAAAATTTGAAAAGTGTTACGCGGACTGGAACGGGGTCTACTCAGCCTCGGGAGGTCATCTGAGTAGAGAGGGGTTCGATTCCCGCCTCAGCCATCCTCGAAGTGGTTTTCTGTGTTTTCTCATTTCTTCCCCAGGCAAATGCCGAGATGATACCTAATTTAAGAAGACGGCCGCTTCCTTCCATCTTTCTTGTATGTCTATCCTTTCAGATCCCCCCCCCCCATCCCCCACAAAACATAGCACGTGAGGCCGGTTGGGCCTCCCCTCCCCAGTTGTATCCACCCGACCCAAATTCTCACGCTTGAGGACACTGCCCTTGAGGCGATAGAGGTGGGATCCCTTGCTGAGTCCGAGGGAAAAACCGACCCTGTACGGTAAACGGATTGAAAAAAGAAAGCATACGCAATAATAGAGTGAACTTCATGAAACTGTTAATAATTTAGACGAAGTTTAAGTTCATCACTTTCGTACAAAGCTTGAATCAAATTATGCAATTGAGCATGTATCTTCTAATTTCTCATAATTAGAATGATCTTCTCTTTCTTGATCGTCCTCTTCAATTAAAGTAGCTATCTTTTTTAGCATAGTTCAGCTTACCATTTTATTCTTGTGATAACACGACATAAGCACAGCGTAGCTTTCTCTGTGTGGTGGCCTTCAGTTATTAGGTTTTTCAGATGAGATGTCAAAGCGAAGAACGTTGTGAAGCAGTTGACCCTGGGCCGCCCCCAGACTGGACATTCCGGACTTAGGAACTTTCGGCTCCCGGCTATCACCTGCTGTGATGTGGCTTTAGTGGTTCCATTTCCGGTATGTTAATTGGGACGGAGTGGCCACCGCTAAGCCCCACCACTACGAATTAACCTTGTGCTCATTCCCGGCGTATGGCATGCGCTAATAAAGAAGTGAATAAATAAGGTTGCTTCTATCACCAACAGATGCGCGATCAACTGTCATAGATGGCCTAGGTGCCGCTGAAGAGACATCGTAGGGAAATGAGCAGTGAGGCAGTTTCCCGTTGCTTTCCTCAACGAGTTAGTAGTTGATATGGCATACAGTCCGCTAAGCTCAATGAAATGCACTTTGTGAGCCACAATTTCATACCATTGATAACAGGGACTGGTTTTAAACGAAGTGGCATTACTAGCACCGCTCATACTTGAGTCACTTTCAAATTGTCAAAGCCAAAGGATGAGGCCGAAACACGCCAATGTTCACTGTAAACCAGCGAAGGGTTGTCAAGACTAGACTAATGCCTGGGGACCATCTGACAGTACGAGTGATGGAAGTGTAACTTAGCAACCGTGTAAGGTAATGTTACCTAGCAACAGTGGTCGTGGTACTGATTATTGTTTTAAGAGGAAGTACAACAATCCTCTATATAACATTAATCAGAGAGAAAAATGAAAGGGATCCGACACTTCGAAACATGAAGGTATCGGCCAAAGAAAGACAAGGGCCACGAAAGGCGTGAAAATGAAAAATTGCCTAGGACTCGAGTGCTCTTAACACCGTCGGGGTTGGAAAATAATGGGTGTCCAGTGGGATCGTTCGCATTCTGCTCTAAAGATAGTTGAAAGATACAACGACAATGTCGAAGAATGTCTTAACGCGATCATGACAATAATCAAACATTTGATCTTAGGAAGAAAGCAATGATGAGCGCTTTAGAGCTCCCTGTAGGTCGGGGTGGTAGAATAACGCCCACGGTATCACCTGCCTGTCGTAAGAGGCGACTAAAAGGGGCGACCAAGGGATGATTGAATTAGAACCATGAAACTACTTGTGATTAGTATACCATCACGCGGGGAATACAATGCGTCGGTTTTACTTGCGCGTAGTACCACTATGTTAGGTACCAAATAGGTTTGTGATTAGTAACAACAGAGTGCGTTGCCGGCTTTTACAGTACCTGGGATTAGTACCACTTTAGGAGCGACACCATGGTTCTGGCTTGCCTATGACTCTAAGTACCCACTATATGAGGAACACCACGGGATAGCGCGAGTCCCTGTGGTTAGTACACTTATGTGATGAACACCATAGGTTTGCGTTGCCTGTAAATGGCGCCGCAATGTGCGAAACAACATAGGTCTGTGTTATATGTGCGTATTACATTACCTATGAGTAGTACCATAATGTGTGGAATACCGCGAGTCTACGCCACTTTTGATTAGTACCGCAACATGATAAATACCATGGTTCTACTTCCCTAGCGATAAGTACCATTATGAGGGGCCGATGGTTTGGATTTTGGACTACAAGCATCATCGACTCAGTATTGTGCTTTAGAAGCGGTCCCTTGGTCAGTAGTACTATTGTTTAACGTTAGAATCTGGGAATGTGGGGTATTGCGGGTCGGATCCACCGATTGTTTTAAATTCATATCCATCCATTCATTCTTCGTCCTCACGTTTTGAATTCTGGTCAGTGGAGGATTTTGGGCTTTTAATTAGTCATTCCATTTTGTCTCATTTCGTACCATTAGGAGCCGATGACCTAGATGCTAGGCCCCTTTAAACAACAATCATCATAATAATCATCACCACCACCATCATCATCAAATAATTAAGATGCCTTAATTTACAGAATGCTGGAGTCTATTCTTGAAGCATCTTACATTTTTGGGGAAAGGCTCTAAGACTGCTGCAGGTAGTGCATTCCAATCATCAATACGCTTCAGAATGTCCTAAAATGATTTAAAAAACGGCCTGATTGAGGAAGTGGAGGCCAAAGAAAGGGACATTTTGGGAAATTTCTTCGACCCCGTCAAAGACAATGGGGAGTACAGAAGACGGCATAACGACGAACTCGTAGAGAAGATTACCGATACCATCCGGAAAAGAAGAATTACCTTTTATGGGCATGTGACACGATTGCACCCAACAAGACTGACCAACCGCGTCATTACCTTCGTTCAGCAGAAGAAAACCAAAGGGATTGGGTTCATAGAGGTGGATAGAGACGTTGAAGAAGTGGGTATCAATCGTTCAATCGTTCCAGGAAAGGCATGGACGCAGGAGAGGAAAGAACGACACAGAACGCATGCGGAAATACTGGGCAGACATCAAAGTCATAAGCAGCCAGTTGAAATGACGTGGTCCAAAGTTCAGCGGTACGTCATGAATGAATAAATGAATGAATGAATATATAACATCATCTACAGTTTCTTGAGCCAGCGTACCTTTACCGAACGCATAAACTCCATGATTTTAATACCTCGGCCCCATCAAAGTCGGAGTTCCTCAAGGTTCGTTTCTTGGTCCACACTCTTCAACATTTATACATACGATATTCCATCGCCTCCATTGATCGACATCGCTTTGTACACAGATAATACCGCTGTTTTCACATCACACGATGACATCCTAACTGCCACTCGCCTCCTTCAAGATTCCCAACCGGGTGAGTTTGCCGTGCGGTTAGGGGCGCGCGACTGTGAGCTTGCATCCGGGAGATAGTGGTTTCGAATTCTACTGTCGGCAGACATGAAGATGGTTTTCCGTGGTTTCCCATTTTCACACCAGGAAAATGCTGAGGCTGCACCTTAATTAAGGCCACGGCCGCTTCCTTCCCATTCCCAGGCCTTTTCTATCCCGTCGTCGCCATATGACCTATGTGTAAAGAGAATAGCAAACCATATGATTGGTTAGATGACTGGAGAATGTCACTGAATGTACCTATATGTGAAACCATGATATTTACGTCCACTACCTCGACCACCAATAATTCTAAATGGAACAGCCGTACCTGGGAGTCATGGAAATGCCACATAAATTGGAAATTAAACCTAAGTTATGCAAGGCTAACAAAACTATACCTGCTGCAAAACAGGAAATCGTCCCTCAAATTTGAATGTGGATTACTTCTCTACCGCATTTATTCACCTACGCCTGCCCAGTCTGAGGAGAGGCGGCTCGAACCACTGTCAGACGACTACAATAATTCCGAAATAAAATTGTCTGTATAATTACCAATGCATTACATCGTGAACTTCGATTAGACACTCTGGAACACGTGATCTCAACGGAAGCAAAGACCTTCTTCAACAAGCTACAAATAGTGCCTGGTGCTGTGTTCTTCGCCCTTGGAAAACACCCGTCAATTCCACGTCGTCTTCCTCAAGGTATGTTACTTCCGCCAAGAGAAGGATCTGAAGATACTCAGTGAATAATAATAATAATAATAATAATAATAATAATAATAATAATAATAATAATAATAATAATAATAATAATAATAATAATAATAATCGCATGGCCTAAGCTACCGTGTGCAAACATTTTAATTTGACGCCATCTGTCAGTCTGTTTGTCAATTTCGACGTTCTGTTTTAATCCAGGCCCACCAGAGGGCAGAGTAAACCGAATCTCCAAAATGTGTCACCAGAAATCTTTTACATGCCAACATCGTATGACATGGAGTGTCGAATGGACTTTTTCCATTCTTCAAAAATGTTATTTTAACTCAGTTTATCCATTTTAACTCGTGTGCTATTGCTCACTGATTGTTTTTTAATCAACTGCCACGTTAATTATTATTAATAATGTATTAAATATAACAAGTATTGCACGAAAATCAGGTTCCGAAAGGAACTGGCTTAGGGCCGAATCAATTGCTGAGGTGGTCTGTGACGGAGAAGGAGGGTAATACCCTCTCGTAACAAGAAGTGATATTTGGATATTATCATTTTATGGTCTGTATTTGTGAACTATTGATTTTTCTCTCTTTCAACAGTTTCCTGTTATAAAACTGTGCTCTCTTGTAAAGTTACAGAAGGTTCTATAGGAGGTCGACTCTTTTCACGTCACTAGAAAGAAGTTATTTTTTTACTTGTATTTTTATGTAAGGAGATCTTCACTTTTGATTTTCTTGTTAACAGTATTCTGAGATAGCATGTGCCTATACTGAACGATTAAATAGTACATTAAAAAGAACTTCCTCTTAAGAGAATAATCACGAACACCAAATATGATTTTTGAAAATTAGAACCTTAGACAATTCCGTAATCACGTAGAGTGGCCTCTGAAAAGCTGTCCGCTACGCTATGGAATCTCTTGTCAATAACCCTAGTTTTAGTCCTCATTCTAGAATTAAAATCCCTGGACCGGCCGGGAATAGATATCTGGAGCTACAGACACGCTACTCCCTACAACATGGTATGTCATCTTAGTTCCATGTTTGACTCACTGTGCGAGCCCTCGCTAAATCCCCTCCCATTACGACGGTGTCTTTCATTTCAGAAGTGTTCAGAATAAGTCTTTACTTTTCTTTCACCGAGGTGTTTGTTTATCCGCTTGTCACGCGAGGGTATTACCCTCCTCCTGCGTCATCGACCAGCTCTGGAATTGCGTAGGCCCCAACCCAGTTCCTTGCGGAACCCGCGTCACTGATACCAGTTTCTTTCGGCAGTATTCCAACACAGTGCGTCATCGGTGATGTAACAAACAATATTAACAGGCCGTCTTTTAAACCGTGGAAGGAACTGACCGCTGGCTGAAGAAGGAACCTGTTCTGCGGAGCAAAGTGTGTCGCCATGAGGGATTTGAACTTTCTGCGGAACGGGTTATTTATTGCCTTCTTTCTCTTCAAAGAACAGGTCTCTGGTTCGAACCTCGTAGAGTTTCTAAAAGTGCCGCCATTGATTCTCCCTCGAGCCTTTCAACTGAGAGAGAGAGTGAAAACCAGTCTGAGCTGAACAGATCGTTTGGACTCTGCCAAGTGTGGACGTTTTCTTAGCATTTTCTCAGATGTTTGAGGGGTTCTTGTCTAAAGTGGGGGCCCTGTTGAAATTTTGGAACAGAAATGTCCAAAATATAAAAACAAAAACCTTTGGGAAGATTAAATGATCACACATAAGTCTGTCAAAACATGTGACGCGATGTTACCTAGCAACCGTGCAGGCTGTGATGTGAAGTATTGATGGATGGCCATGATATGACGGATACCTTTGAAGATACTGTTGCTAGGTAATGCTATTTCGCCACAAAAATGTCCGGATGATCCCCAACTCTCATATATATTCATATCAAAATAATTTTGCACTAGGAGATAGTTAGTTTTCATGTGGTAACAGTTTCCTTTTCCATGTGGAGCAATTTGTGCAGGACCTGTTGTGACATTTAAAACGCACCTGCACGTCACCTTAAGTGGACACGCCCACGCCAACTTCACCAGTAACATGTTCTAGACTTCAAAATGCTCCACACAAACCAGTTTTAACCTAAACTTTGTTCATACTTTATAGCATGCATGTTAAAAAATGTTAAAAAATCAATGTAATCTGAGCTGCACCGATCGACTGAACTCTGCCAAGTGTGGATTATTTTATATGAAATGTTTTTGAAAAGCATTTTGACAGGTGTCTTTGAAGGGTTCTTGTCTTATCCGGCGACCCTGTTGAGATTTTGGAACAAAAATTTCCACCAAAAAAAAAAAAAAAAAAAAAAAAAAAAAAGGAGAACAAAACTTATTAAAGTTCTCTTTTTGAAAGATCAAATTATCATAAATCACTCTGATTCATTTCGAGCAGCTGCGATCTTACTGTGAAATTAATTACACACAGGAGGCCCGTCGGGCAATGAAAAAAATTCACATCAAACTTTTGCTTCGTCATCTGTTGACCAGCATTTAATTCAATATCTGCTTCATCAAGCAAATTCTTCCTACTCTCAGCTATTGTAATGCGTAGGTGCGATGCCACTGAACAAACATTTTGTTGAAAATATAAACATATTACAAACCTCGGTCTAGGTCACATAAAAGGTTACATACCTCTTCATAGTTACGAGGGCATTTAGGGGTTGTTTTATGAAGTAAAAGAGAGGGGTATAAGTCTCTGGTAAGACCCCAACTAGAGAATGGTTCCAGTGTATGGGACCCTCACTAGGATTGATTCTTTTTTTCTTGCTACTTGCTTTACGTCGCACCGACACAGACAGGTCTTATGGCGACGATAGGACAGGAAAGGGCTAGGAGTGGGAAGGAAGCGGCCGTGGCCTCAATTAAGGTACAGCCCCAGCATTTGCCTAGTGTGAAAATGGGGAACCACGGAATACCATCTTCAGAGCTGCCGACAGTGGGGTTCGAACCCACTATCTCGCGAATACTCGATACTGGCCGCAATTAAGCGTCTGCAGCTATCGAGCTCGGTATTACTTGATTCAAGAACTGGAAAAGATACAAAGAGCAGCGTTACAAAAATGTCGCAAACTTTGGGCTGGGAAGACTTGGGAGAAAGGAGACGAGCTGCTCGACTAAGAGGTATGTTCCGAGCTGTCGGTGGTGACATGGCGTGGAATGACATCGGTACACGAATAAGTTTGAGTAGTGTCTTTAAAAGTAGGAAAGATCACAATATGAAGATAAAGTTAGAATTCAAGAAGACAAATTGGGGCAAATATTCGTTTAAAGGAAGGGGAGTTAGGGATTGTAATAATTTTCCAAGCTAGATGTTCAATAACTTTCCAAATTTTTTGAATTTATTGAAGAAAAGGCTAGGAAAACAACATAGGGAATAAGCCACGTGGAAGACTGCCCTAAATGCAGATCACTGTTGATTGATTGATTGATTGATTGATTGATTGATTGATTGATTGATTGATTGATTGATTGATTGATTGATTGATTGATTGATTGATTGATTGATTGATTGATTGACTAAAGGTTACATTAGGGCACAAGAAGATACATCCACTGCCAGTTTATAAGACGGTCACAAAGTACATTAAGTAATGACACATGTAAGAGTTGCTTCTTATGGAGTTCCCATTTTACCACCCCAAATAAAATAACTAAGAAACAAGAGGATATACAAATAACCTAGAATAAGTTACTATTGTAAAATGTCACTGTGAAGGTCGGAATATATTTTTATTTCGCTAATCAGCTATCTTTTTTTAAATTAAATCAGAGAAAAATGCAGAATAGCATCAAAGACTGAGATTTTCTTACAGTAATATTCTCCGTTCAATCTTGCGAACTAATATAAAACACTTGTCATTGAATAAGATTACATAATTATTATTCCATAGTATAGTAATTTAGGGATATCTCGACACTCTAAGCAAAAACCTGTAATTTTGATCATGCTTTATTTGTAAAATATTTCAATTATTTCCCAGGTGATTTTGTACACAGTCAGTTTTTGTTTTCTATTATTTATGGAAAAAAATTACATTTCATATCATGTTAAATTATCAAATAAATACAGGGTGCAATAATGTCCACTTCTCCCGCACTTAGGGAGAACCTGACACTAGGTAGGACCTACGAATAGTTACGCAACTATTGTACACAATGGGTACATATAAACTGCTCATCGTTTCCATTTTCCACAGACATCTCGTGGAACCGTTTCCTGCATTCCCCACTACATTGGACCCATGCCTCATTACGGTTGTCGTCACATACTGCGCAGTAATTCTCAGAGCAAAGAAGACTGCTTGAGAAACTAGCTTCCCCGTTGCGCATGCCGAGTTCTCGTTGTTGTCCTTCGATTTGAAGGATTCTTTTCATTTTCGCGTTTCCTATTCTTTCAATTTTCCCGATAATCCTGCGAAGTCACCGGGGCGGTTGGCGGGGGGTGGGGGGTGGGGGGAACAAAACATCCCTATTCATACAGCTTATGCCTTATCAAACACATCCGGATCTTTGCAGTGCGTTGAGTGTCCGTCGATTATGAACCGAATCCTGCCCTGAGGTTTGTAACGGTTTAGGAGATCAAGGAATGATTCGGACATTTTAACAACTGATCCACTGGGCATTCATTTAGAGTGTATCTCTTCCTTACCCTTTTCATTATAACAAATGGTGGGATAGCATATCCAATAGCATTACCACACACCATTACTGTTACCGTAGATCCCTTTTCTGCCGTGGTGCTGTGAAACACGTTTTTCTTTCCTTTTTCACTGATAACCTTCCCTGCCTTAAATATGAGTTGACCACCAGTTTCATTGACATTCAAAATATACCAGGCTCTTGAAAAACCCAGCCATATCCAACCATTCCCTTTTGGTTTTTAAATATGCTTCTTAACACCATTCCTCTGAGTGAACCTAAAAGCCACTTCTCGTAAGTCGGTCACTGTTCCCCCAAACCCTTTAGAATCGAGATGAAAAAGATGGTTGACTAACTGGTCCTCCATAGCTTTGTCAATTGTTGCTCCTTTTCTCAGTAGATATACCAGATGGTATTCTGGATCTGAGTGTATTCCTTGGAATACTGAAATACTTCGCAGCTGTTGATAACGTAGTTCCATTTTCTGTCACGTCATTAATAGCAGTAGCCATATATTCTGCAGTCCATCGTCCAAGCAGACCTTTGTACACATATTTCCGTGGCATCCTCCACCTATAACCATTTGGATGCAAAACTATTAATGCGAAACTCTACCGTATCTTCAGTCTCGAACTTTCGTAATTTGAGTTTAATTTAACACTACAAACATTATTATAAAAATATCGCATTACAAAAATTTTATACATATCCTAATACACTACATTGTCATCATTTATTACTCCTATTAAACTGTAGAATTAACGCACCATTAAACCATGTCCCCAAAAATGTACCCCGGTTTAGAGATTCAGGGATATCTCGACAGTGTCGAGATCTCCCAGCTTGTCGTGTCTAGATCTCCCCGAGTTTCATTGGCAGGCAAGAGTTCGCAACACTTACCAAGCTGAAGGTTTGTCGATTTAGAAATGACATCACCGCTTCTCCGAAACTTGCTTTGTGCGCCTAAACTAAAACATTATCTTAAAAGTATCGCATATCTACCTATTTCGTTACACAACCTACTCATCATATTATAGCAAGTTACTTTTAAATCATATATCACTTACTTACTCACCTTCAATTGTTCATATGCCTTGTATTTATAGTGATAATCTTCAGCTAACAGGGTGATCATGAGCACAAAAGCATACAGCTCCAGTAAATGTAGTTGCAAGTTTGACCTGTGCAGTACTGTGGTTACCAGAGGCGCTAAGCTTAAAAGTGTCCAGTTCTCCCTTATGTCGGGATCTCTCTAAGTTACCTTACATCGGAGTAATGTTTTGCTGTGATTCATTTTGAGCAAGTGCGATGTTCATGGGAAATTAATTACATCCACGTGGCACGTACGGCAATGAAAAACAACAGATCAAACTTTTGCTTCGTCATGGATTTCTGTTGGCATTCGCTAAGTAACACATTGGTTCAATATCTGCTTCAAAAAGCAACTTCTTCCTTCTTTGAGCCAATGCAATGGCGTTTATAATTGTCTTGAATCAAATAAATGCAAGCAGTAATTTTGTGATGTTTTCAGAAATGGCAGTTACGTTTAAATTCAAGATAGAGCTAAAGCATGAAGAGTACATTGAGAAATCGCCCTGACCATAATCTTGTACCATGACCCAGAAATGATTTAATAATTTTCTTACTAAATTAATGTCTTATTTGTTATGAATCTCTTTCGTGAATCATAATATCCTTTCCTCTTGACTCGGTCAGAATTACTCCATTACTGAATTAATTCACTGCTTTCGTAATGTCCAGGTGGTACTGTACATCTGATGACGTCACGCTTTGGGGGGTACTTGAAGGCGGTCGCATACGCTCCCCTTGAGTAACACACTCGTTAAAATTACTTAAAGAACTGTTAACACCTTATGAAACCAAAACCTATCGTCAAATATTTGTTAATTCTGACATACAATGCATATTCTTCTCCGTAACATTCTATTTCTCGCGTATATAGTACGTTCGTTTGCGTGAGTACAGCCTAACACTTTGAGACATATTCTTGCGATTTTATCCATTTTTTGGTCAACTGGAACATTCAAATCATACACACTGACAGAAAACATGCAGCCAATTACCATTACTATTTATTACAAATATAAATTATTTCTGTACCTCACTGTTTCCACTCCATGAACACTGCAGCTTTCCTGGACCTCTTACAGGAAGTTACACCAGTATGGAGTAGGTCTGCTCTCTTTGAAGCACTTTGTTGAATACACAAGTCGGTGTGAATTTTGGAAAAGTTATTTAAAAATATATTCACCCATATATATATATATATATATATATATATATATATATATATACACACACACACTGTCCGGCCAGGTTTTCCAATTTCTTCCCGTAGTCACAAATGACTAGGGAATCTGCCAACTGCATTGACTCCAAAGCCAAGGATTTTGTGACAAACTTAGGATTGTCTGAATTTAGAAATACCATCTTATATGTATATGACACTAACACACAAAATACTTTGTACGCCTCAATTCCAAGTTCTGTTGACATGTCTGATGGATACTTTAAGCCCCCTCGATTTAAGAAATTCATATATCTTACTTCTGGAGGTAATTCATAAATAAGATCTGAATCGGTCAGAAGATAAGATTTACATAAATCACGCTGCTGTTTGATATTCATATATATATATATATTGCTATTTGCTTTTCGTCGCACCGACACAGATAGGTCTTACGGCGACGATGGGACAAGAAAGGTCTAGGAATGGGAAGGAAGCGGCCGTGGCCTTAATTAAGGTACAGCCCCAGCATTTTCCTGGCGTGAAAATGGGAAACCAGGGAAAACCATCTTCAGGGCTGCCGATAGTGTGGTTCGAACCCACTGTCTCCCGAATACTGGATAGTGCCCGAACTTAAGCGACTGCAGCTATCGAGCTCGGTGATACTCATAAATAAGACTTGCATTTTCAAATACACCGAATTCAGATAAGCCATAGCTCTGATTACATAAAAATATAGGACCTACCTAATGTTACCCATGTTTATGACATAATAAAAAATGTAACTCACCATCTGGACGAGCACTCTTATTTCTCTCAGGATGTGATTTTCAGGGAAGTGCTTGATACACACAACTGTGTTGTGATTAACTATTACATTCTCCCTGGGAATAGCCTTCTTCGATAACTTAACTCGTTCTTCATCAGAAGGAAACACAAATGCCGGAGTGTACTCTCCTTGTTTATGATTGCCTTTGCAGCCAGGCACACAGCAACTCTTAGGCATGGTGATTTCCCTCACTGATCATCTTAATTCGAGTATATACAATTCGTGGTTAATAATAAAACACACAATGCACAAACTCAATTAATTTTACACTATAAATATAACTTTACACAAATAAACTACAAAATTAAAATACTGAAGAATGATCTTCTTAACCTATAGCTTCACATAAATACACGCTCACACTAAGTTTTCTTCACTAATTAACGACTTTCCACTCAATAATGCAGTCGATGACGACTCATATATCTGAGTGAACATGCAGCCATCGTTAAAAATTTCAATAAAACTGCGAAAATCTATGTTTAACTCTACTAACTCCTGTGCTAAACTTCCCGCGCTAGTTACAGTACGGCCTAGACATCACGAAGGCCGTGATAATTGTAATGAAACTTGTGTATTTCCAAAACCGCCTGACATAGAAGGCTGTGGGCGGCGGTAACAAATATGGCTGCTTATGATGAGATGAAGAGTCTTTGATAAAACAGCCTTCTGTATTCCTCTCAGTCATGGCCACCTATCTATACTTCAAAGGGAAGCCTGCAAAAATACAAAGCTCATAATATTAAAATGTTTAGAGAAGTTATAAAACAATAAAAGAAAATCATAATTATAAGCTCTTTGTTACTTCTTGCATTAGATATACTTACACTTCATAAATACACACATCAAAAATGGTTATACATCACCTTGGTGCTAGGAGGTCCTGAACCTTTACATACAAATGGAACAGAGATTTACACAAACATTTCTGCTATCTTTATTGCACATGAAAACCACACATTGCAAGTTGTACAATCATACAGCTGGCCTTTCTGAAATCGTGGTGCAGATGGCAGCCTTCACCAGTATCTCTAATATTCGGTAGCACGTCCTTCTGCATATAAATGATATGAGTAAAGGAGTGGAATCAGACGTAAGGCTTTTTGCGAATGATGTTATTCTGTACAGAGTAGACTAATAAATAAGTTACACGATTGTGAGCAACTGCAAAATGACCTCAATAGTGTTGTGAGATGGACGGTGGGCAATGGTATGATGACAAACGCGGTTAAAAGTCAGGTTGTGAGTTTCACAAATAGGAAAAGTCCTCTCACTTTTAATTACTGCGTTGATGGAGTGAAAGTTCCTTTTGGGGATCATTGCAAGTATCTAGGTGTTAATATAAGGAAAGATCTTCATTGAGATAATATTAAGTGGGATTGTAAATAAAGGGTACAGATCTCTGCACATGGTTATGAGAGTGTTTAAGGGTTGTAGTAAGGATATAACAGAGAGGGCATATAAGTCTTTGGTAAGACCTTAACTAGAGTATGGTTCCAGTGTATGGCACCCACACCAGAATTACTTGATTCAAGAACTGGAAAAATCCAAAGAAAAGCAGCTCGATTTGTTCTGGGTGATTTCCGACAAAAGAGTAGCGTTACAAAAATGTTGCAAAGTTTGGGCTGGGAAGACTTGGGAGAACGGAGACGAGCTGCTCGACTAAGTGGTATGTTCCGAGCTGTCAGCGGAGAAAAG
Organism: Anabrus simplex; assembly: GCF_040414725.1. NCBI lineage: Eukaryota > Metazoa > Arthropoda > Insecta > Orthoptera > Tettigoniidae > Anabrus > Anabrus simplex. Next base: position 218,149,442 of record NC_090279.1, on the reverse strand, counting down.
GCGTGGAATAACATCAGTAGACGAATAAGTTTGCGTCTTTAAAAGTAGGAAAGATCACAATATGAAGGTAATGTTGGAATTCAAGAGGACAAATTGGGGCAAATATTCATTTATAGGAAGGGGAGTTAGGAATTGGAATAACTTACCAAGGGAGATGTTCAATAAATTTTCAATGTCATTGAAATCATTTAATAAAAGGCTAGGAAAACAACTGATAGGGAATCTGTCACCTGGGTGACTGCCCTAAATGCAGATCAGTATTGATTGATTTGATTGTATTTGTCGTGGAATACTGTCCACTAGTTCATCAAGGCACTGTTGGTCCAGATTGTCCCACTCCTCAACGGCAATTCGGCGTAAATATCTCAGATTGATTGGTGGATCATCTCGCTCTAAAACAGCCCATTTTAATGTATCCCAGGCATGTTCCATAGGGTTCATGTCTGGAGAACATGGTGGTCACTCTAGTCGAGGGATGTCGTTATCATGAAGGAACTCATTCACAAGATGTACACGATGAGAGCGAGAATGGTCGTCCATGAAGACAAATGCCTCTCCGAAATGCTGCCGATATGGTTGCACTATAGGTCGGAGGATGCCATTTTTGTATCGCATAGCCGTTTCGGCGCCTTGCATGACCACTAGTGGCGCACGTCGGCCCCACATGATACCACCCTAAAACATCAGGGAACCACCACCTTGCTGCACTTTGGACTGTTAGATCGGCTTCATAGTACTGTTCGTTAAAAGCGAAAAAAGTCTTTGTGAGAATCCCGTAGCGAAGCACGGGTACGTTGGCTGCTCGGTTTCAGTCACGTAGCAGTCAGTTTCCATTCGACAGATAGTAAGTTCGAACCTGAATGTCCGCAGCGTTGAAAATGGTTTTCCATGGTTTCTCATTTTCACCTTCATTAAGGCCACAGACATTTGCTTCTCACTCTTGTGTTTTCCCATCGTCACCATGAGACCTATGTGAAAACAAATTGTATACAAAACATTTTACATTCATTTTTGTGTTACTTGTTGCTCGATTTATCCGACTTTTCTTGAGTACCGACCGTTTCCAGATTCCGCTGTATTTATAGTGCACGGTCCCTGAAATATGGTGTCAGATTTCTCTGTGGGAAAAATCAAATGAAAATTAATATGGCTTTCAATAAACGAAAAAGAAATTGACAACGATTGGTTTATTTGCATATAAGGAATCGTTTCCGAAAGACGTTTAGAGTCTAGAAGTGTGGGATTCAGGGCATCGAAAAGGGGAAGCCCGACCCAGGGGCTACGAAAGTTCTACGAATGAAATAATCTAATGAGCCACTTTTTTCCTTATGCTTCAGACATCCTGTGGCGAATAGCTGATGTTCCCAAAGTGTTTGTTACGGAGGAGAATCTGATTGAAACTGTGCCCGAAACTCAGCACGAAGTTCTGGAATTGTATTTCCTGTTTGATTTCTCGCATGCACCCAACACCACCTTCTTCAGTACTGTAATCGGATGTTTAGTTCACACAATCTAAAGCAACTTACATTAACATTTATGACGGGGGAACGGCACTACATGTAGTAAACGACTAGTGTATTTTCCTGTTCGAGAATAGACCACTGGTTCTTTCCTCTTCCGCCAACCTTCAATTTATGCTTTTTTTTTTTTTTTTTTTTTTTTTTTTTTTTTTTTTTTTATAACGTGGGGAATCTCAGGGAACTAGTTGTTTCAACACGAGCAGGTTAATGGAGAGAGAGAGAGTTTCTGAATGAAGACCGCCGGGGAGGACATCGTTAACAGAAGGAAAACAGAATATACTTATTCCCAATAAAACTTATCCATGTTCTCGGAAACGAAAGTTAAAGAGCAGTTGCTCTTGAGGGTTCAGCCGACGGCCATTTCATATTTCAGTTGACGAGCGGACTGGAATCTCTGTAGTCCACCAAAATAACACGCAGTCTCACATATATGGCAACTTACACACCCTCTTGTCGCAATATTCTAATAATAATAATAATAATAATAATAATAATAATAATAATAATAATAATAATAATAATAATAATAATAATAATACGATACATTTCAACAGCCCAAAATCAGATTGAACTTCTGAAGGAAATTGCTGAAAAAGTCGGCTTTCAGATATCTTTTGAAGAGACAGAATACATGACCTGCAACAAACAAAAACCAAAATTCATGGGGACAAAATATGGCAAAAATTAAACAAGTAGGCCTGTTTTGGCGAAATAATTCAGGAAAATGGACTCGAAACAAAAGCCAATGAAATTAGATGCCAAAAGATGAAAAGTGTACATCGACTAACCCAAAATATATAACAAAAAATGTATCTCCAAGCGTACAAACCTGAGACACTGCAATACAGTCATTAAACCAGAATGTCTTTGGTTCAGAGATGCTAATTTTGAACAGGAAAGCAGACAATGAAGATATTGAGGAAAAAGGAACGGAACATTATAAGAAAAATTCTAGGCCCAAAACTCGCCGGCGGACAAACCGACTCAGAGGCAGACAGGAAATCAAACAACACAGAAATATTCACAGTGACATTAGAAAGCTCACATTAAAAGAATGCATCCAGACAGACTTACCAAACAGTTGAATTCTATGAAAACAGGAGTGAGGCTAAAACAGACACAATGAAATCATGGGCGCCCTTGAATGAAATGGATTGGCGAAATAAAACTGATTTGAAACAGGCAGGAATTACACCAGCAGATGTTCGAAACACGGTAATCTTCAGGTCCACAATTCACAAATGGCAAGTTGACCAAAAGGACAGACCAAAGATGAAGACTGGAACAGAAGACAGAAAGGAAGCCCACAGTAAAAAAAGAATGAAAGAAGTATAGGGACAGAGGAAGGCAAATGCGTAGTCCTAATGGACTTTTTGGCATATAATGATGATACTAGTAATATTGTATAGTACCGATTCAACATTTCCAAGAAGAAGAAAAAAATAACAGTATTACCGCACTTAAGTTGGTAAACTGTCAATCTTTACTTCTGTCGAAATTCGCTCAGAGAACATAAAAAGTTACCGTTTCACAGCTTTTTCTTTTTCAGTTCAGTTTTGTTTTGTGACTTCCCCTGTTTTCTATAACGACGATGGTATAGCATGTGTCAGTGTCGGGAGTTGCTTGTCGCTCTTGTTCTTATAGGGTCATCAACTGAAGGAGCCATCGTAGAGCATGCACACGCCATGACGTCAGCTCGTCGCCTAGCTACGCTACCTGTGGTCCGGGATACGTCCAGTAAACTCGTGAGTCAAGGCCATGGTCAAGCGTTCTTGGAAGAGCGCTGATGGGATTTCTCAAGGCTGCACGAGAGCAGTTCTCTATCAGCTATCTGCCGCTTGAATGTCTCACTTAACTGCAGTATTGCGACTCGCTAACTTGTTAGTAACAGAAAAGAAATGATCAGAAGAAACAACAATGACATTCGTGAATAAATAAAAGTTAATAACTTATTTTATCGTCGTAGAAGACATCTCTCTCTTAGTGCCTACAGGTGAGTTAACTCAGGTGGAGAGCCACTTCTAGGGAAAGATATCCAGCAGGTGTATCAAGTGAAAGAACTGGGTAATATGCTTCTGGATCAATCAATCAATCAATCAATCAATCAATCAATCAATCAATCAATCAATCAATCACCATTGATCTGGATTAGGGCAGTAGCTCAGGTGGCAGATTCCCTATCTGTTGTTTTCCTACCCTAGTCTTTTCTTAAATAATTGCAAATAATTTGGAAATTTATTGAACAGCTCGCTTGATAAGTTATTCCAATCACTAACTCATCTTCCTATAAAGGAATATTTGCCCCAATTTGTCCTCTTGAATTCCAACTTTATGTTCATATTGTGATCTTTCCTATTTTTAAAGATACCACTCAGATTTATTCGTCTACTGATGTCATTCCACGCCATGTCTCCACTGACAGCTCGGAACATACCACTTAGTCGAGCAGCTCGTCTCCTTTCTCCCAAGTCTTCCCAGGCCAAACTTTGCAACATTTTCGAAACACTACTGTTTTGTGGGAAATCACCCAGAACAAATTGAGGTGCTTTTCTTTGGACTTTTTCCAGTTCTTGAATCAAGTAATCCTGGTGAGGGTCCCATACACTGGAACCATACTTTAGTTGGGGTCTTACCAGAGACTTATATGCCCTCTCCTTTACATCCTTACTACAACTCCTAAACACCCTCATAACCATGTGCAGAGATCTGTACCCTTTATTAACAATCCCACTTACTATTATCTCAATGAAGATCTTTCGTTATGTTAATACCTAAGTACCTAGTGACCTCTCACCCCCCTCAATACAGTAATTAAAACTGAGGTAAAAGCTGACTCATCACCCGTTGACCCTCATACCATTGTCCGCTCTCCATCTCACAATATTGTCGAGGTCTTTTTGCAGTCGCTCACAGGCATGTAATTTATATAGCAAAGAAAAGCTGGTTGTAGCAGGTCGAGGATGACCACAAGAAACCGAAGGCTAGTCTTCTCATCGCCCGCCTGGACATTCGTTTTACGTAACGTTCGTGATCCAACACTAGTGCGTTAGCTCCCACGTCAAACTCACCCAGCCGCTGGCTAAGGGGAATGAGGAAGGAGAACTTAGTTGTAATGGTTAGCGCAATTGCTTGCCGTCTTCGGAGGCCCGGCTTTGATTCCCTGTTCTGCCGCATATTGAAGAATAGCAAGAGGGGTGGCAGTTTGTTACAATTGTACCAATTGGTGGCGTGCCAGATAAGATCTGCACCACCTCGAGGAACACGACCACACGACTTTATTATTATTATTATTACCGGGCGAGTTGGCCGTGCGCGTAGAGGCGCGCGGCTGTGAGCTTGCATCCGGGAGATAGTAGGTTCGAATCCCACTATCGGCAGTCCGTGGTTTCCCATTTTCACACCAGGCAAATGCTGGGGCTGTACCTTAATTAAGGCCACGGCCGCTTCCTTCCAACTCCTAGGCCTTTCCTATCCTATCGTCGCCATTTCAGCGTTGTAAATTGTTGATTGTCTTGATGATTTTCGCCTTCCTATTCTTCCAAAAGCTCTTCATGAACTCCATGTGTTGCCACTTCCGTTCTTCTGACCACTTTGTATCAGTCCTGCTGATAGTTTTGACCACGAATGTGTGTTTATTTACTGAGGTCGTGAAGACTGCGATTTTTCATGATGTCTTCCCTGATGTTCAATTTATTCAGATCTTCGTTCTACTATTAAACAGTTTTAAAAGCTAGCCCATAAAGAAGACCGCCAATTGCACATTCAAAAACCTCTAGATATTCCCGCTTACCATTGACGGGTACGTTTTTTCAGTAGGACTTACAAAGACAAATCTTCACACTGGTACATTTTCTCCACAGCACGGGAAAACTTAGAATCATGGATCTGTTAAAAGACGATAGCGCGAGTGCAGATTCTTTGGGTGTTCCCCTGTTAGTTGCCTCTTCCGACATGCAGAGGACTTCAGTATTCTAATACCGAAAGAAAAATGAGTCTATCCACAAAAGAATCGCAAAGCGCATGAATGGTGAGAAAATAAAACATTCCAGGCGTCAAAAATATAATTCTTATCTTCTTCAACATAATAATATCATCATAATTATCAGCCAGTCCGGTGCTGTAGACGTAGCGTGTCTGTCTATTAATCCAAGGCTCTGGGTTCGTTTTCCGGGCAGTTCAAGGATTTTAATTCTGGACTGAGGAGTGGAACAAGCTCTTAGTTACATGAAGAAAGCGCACAGCGAGGAGATGACGCTACGCACGCTAGTTGCCATGGTTACGATAGTGTCGGGGAGCTGATGAAGACAGATGCCCAGCCGAAAGGAACGTGTTAATGTTTTTTTTTTAAACCTCACTAAATTTGAGGTGAAACCGCTGACTGGAGAATGTACCAGGATAGAAAAGATGTATGAAGAGTCAGCATTAATGTCCATAAAAGTGTGAATAGTTAATGCCACGTTCTGTGTCCCTCTATCAGTGGCCGTGTTTGTCATGGCCCTCATAAATCGCGTCATTGTTAAGCCGTTATCATGTCTCTGAATTGCTGTTCCACAGCCATGTCTGCCGCGAGAAACAAAGCCGTCTGCGATCATAATTCATCATCACGGTTGACTCACTGCCTCCTGGAGTAGCTCGCGTGCTCGTGGCCGGAGAATGTCATTGAAAAACGAATATGTACAGTATAATTCTGCTATCGGGGACATGTACTACTCCAACTACGACTTGGTGCTATTTTGATTTCAAAGAATCTTCATGTACAGTGCTCATACAAATGTTTTACATGTTTTGGTTTATTTTAACTTATTTGCTGTGTATATGTAAGTATGGGCTACAGTTTGTCCTCCGTCCTTTTCAATTTATGTATACAACACGCGGTAAAGGAAATCGAAAAGTAATTTGGAAAGGGAATCAAAATTCCATACATATAAAGAAAACAACCTGTATCCAACTATACAAAAGCAAAACAGAAACTCAACAGAAGTACACAAAGTTGATATTGTGCTTTCTTTACCTCAAAACTAGCGTTCATTGTTCGTACCTTGTGCAACTACCTCGAGCCCTGAGGCATGCGCGAACGCGACGAGGCGCACTCAGCAGCAAATAATTCAACTTATTTTGGGTGTTCAACACAGTTCATGTCCGGAGAACATGGAGGCCACACTATCTGCTGTATGCCATGAGTCTCAAGTCTCTCATTGACAACTCTAGTTTGATGAGCTCCAACATTATCACGCTCTACAGATAGGCATAATGCTGTCAAAATAATAACCAATCCTTGTCCCGGGGCCGGGTATGAAGTGAAATAAATCTTCGTAGGGAGTTCTTACGACCGGATGCCCTTTCTGGCGTCAACCTCGTCAGAGGAGTTAATGAGATGAAAATTACGTGATATATGATAGATAATGCCTTTATTGGTGGCGAAGTTAGGGCTCAAGTTCCTCTCTTACACTAGATGAGTATACATTTACGTAATTACAGACACAAATGAAACAGATAATGTTTATAGCAATGATGATAATAATAATAATAATAATAATAATAATAATAATAATAATAATAATAATAATAATAATAATAATTGGCTGGTATGCTCGCTTTGAGCCGTGGTACCACCTCACCGCTCGCCACTGATACATTCCCGCTTCCTTGTTCGCATAAAGAATGTTCCCAAGGTCGACATGTCGGTCAGACACCTCACACAATAGGCGTGGTTCGCTCGTACTTCCTGGGAATAACCGACATATCGCCAAGGATGGAGGAGATCTGAAGTACTGCATTGGATATCAGTTCATGGAACGCAGAACAGCCAGTTAGGGTCCCGCAGTTGTGGCCCTGCATAAGGGAAATGGTGGCTTGGAATCCCATCGGTTTTCAGAAATTTCCCATTTTCGCGTCAGGCAAATGTTAGGGCTGTACCTTAATTAAGGCTACAGCCGCCTCCTTCTCTCTCCTTGCCCTTTCATATCATATCGTCCCAGTAAGACCTATCTGTGTCGGTGTGTCGTAAAACATGTAAAAAAAAGGGTGAAAATCCAGATAAAACAAAAGTAATGAGTTGCAGTCAAACAAACAAAGTCAGCTGATGCAGCAACTATTAGGTTAGCGGCCTGACAGCCGGAGGTCACCAACCCCTGATGGTACGGTACGAGGAGAATGTAATGACAATTTAAAATTCAAAAACTCAACCACTGACTTGAATTCAAAACGTGATAATGAAGAATGAATGGACGAATATCAATATAAAATAATCAGCGAATCCAACACACAATATTAAAAGTTAAAAATAATTCCAAAATCAATCCACTGGCAAGATTTTATAAAGATGTCGATGCACAGTGATGATGAACTTTAAACAATCAGTGAATCCGACCCGCAATGACTCACCTTCCCAGAAACTAACTTTATTACTGACCAAGGTGCTGCTTGCAAAGTACAATCCTGAATCGATTATGCTTGTTGTCTAAAGGGGTCCAAAATCCAGGTCAACGGCCCCTCATAATGGTACTTATCGCTACTAAAGTAGGACCTTTGTATTTCTCATGTAGCGATACTAATGAAAAGTAGCGTAGACTCGGTGTTCCAAACATTGTGGTACTCCTCACAAGTAACGCTCACGTAACGCAGACCTATGGTGTTTCTCACATTACGACGCCACTCATAGCCAACGCAAATCCATGGTGTTCCCCACATAGTGGTACTAATCACAGGCAACGCCCAGACCCATGATGTCCATAATCAGAAGCCGAGACACCCCAGCGAGTATAGCCTCTTTTTATCTCCTTTGGGGTGTTCAGCCGAATCTGGACAGAGGGGAGCCTCCGTCATGGTGGCGGATACTACACACGGTTACTATAAACCTATAGCGATCCACCTACAGACCTATGGTACTCCTCACACAGTGGTATTAATCGCAAGAAAAGTCGACTTATGGTGTTCTTCGCGTGATGGTAGTAATCGCAGGTAATCTCATGGTTCAAAATTCAACATCCCTATAGCTTCTTACGACAGGCAGGGGATACCGTAGATGTGTTCGTCGTCTGCATCCCCCACCAAGAGGGGATATTAAGAAATGAAGTCTTAAAGGAAGTAGATGAATACTGTTAGTTGGGTAGTAAAATAACTAACGATGGCAGAAGTAAGCAGGACATAAAATGCAGACTGCCACAAGCAAGGAAGAGCTTTCTTAAGAAAATAAATTTTTCTCACTTCAAACATTGATATAGGAATTAGAAATATGTTTTTGAAGACTTTCATCTGGAACGTGGCATTGTATGGAAGTGAAACATGGACTATAACTAGCTCAGAAAGAAAGAGAATAGAACGTTTTAAGATGTGGTGTTACAGAAGAATGTTGAAGGTGAGATGGATAGATCGAATCACAAGTGAAGAGATACTGTACAGAATTGATGAGAGGAGATCGATTTGGCTAAATTTGAAGAAGAGACAGAACACATCTTAAGATACCAGGACTTGTTCAGTTAGCTTTTTTGGGGGAAGTGTAGGTGGTAAGAACGGTAGGGACAGACTAAGGTATGAATATAACAAGCAGATTAGAGGAGATGTAGGATGTAGTAGTTACGTAGCACAGGATACGGTGGCATGGAGAGTTGCATCAAATCACTCCATAAACTGATGGCCCAAACCACATCATCATATACATATTTGCGAATTAGCCCATTACGACTACGCAAAGTACGTAGAGGTGTGTGTCCATATTTCTTTCTTTCATTTACTGTGAGTTTTCTTTCTATCTTCAGATCAGATTGTTCCAGTCTTCTTTGGTCTTTCGTCTTGGCCAGCTTGTAATTTGTGAATTTTGGATTTGAAGATTACCCTGTTTCGAACATCTGCTCGTGTAACGCCTGCCTGTTTCAGATGGGTTGTGATTTCGCCAATCCATTCCATTGTGTGTGTTGTGGCTTTACTTCTGCAATTCGACTCTCTGTTGTGTAATTCTGTCTGGATCCAATCTTTTAATATGGCCATATAATCTTAACCTGAGTTTTCTAATGTCACTGGATGTTCGTGTATTGTTTGATTTCCTGTTTGCCTCTTGAGCGGGTATTGTTCGTCTGCCAGTTTCGGGCCTAGAATTTTTCTTAAGTTTTTGCGTTCTTTATCTCCCAGTGATTTTTTCAGTGTTGTCTTTCCTGTTTAAAATTAGCGTTTCTGATCCATTAAGACATTCTGGTTAAATGTCCTAGTTTTATGTCCTTGGTGATACTTTTTTGGTGTCTGTGTCGTAGATATGTTGTATTCTCTGGGCTTTGATCTTTGCCCAGTGCTCCTTTATTCGTTGTCAATGTTGGTCTTTTCTTTCCTCTGTCAACGTCTTTCCCGTCTTCAACTTTGGCCTTTCTTGAAAACCTGGTGGTCTTTTAGTTTCCTCCTGAGTGGGTTGCGTTCTCGTATATCTTCGTAAGTGAACCGCATCTCCTGTAGGTCTCTTTCCACCACCTTGAACTAAAAATAGGCAAGGTCTGGTTCGATAACCACGTTGGTTTTATTTTTAGCAAATGGCCATAAAATGCTATTCTCCTTCTCCTCATGACATTGGAGATCGGCTGGATATGAGTGCACAGCTCATGGTTATGCCGGCGTCTATACTCATGTTTGTCTTAATGTCCAGCTCCATGGCTAAATGGTTAGGGTGCTGGCCTTCAGTCACAGGGGTCCCGGGTTTGATTCCCGGCAGTGTTGGGAATTTTAACCATCATTGGTTAATTTTGCTGGCACGGGAGTTGGGTGTATGTGTCGTCTTTATAATCATTCCATCCTCATCATGAAGCGCAGGTCGCCTACGGGTGTCAGATCAAAAGACCTTCACCTGGCGAGCCGAACATGTCCTCGGACACTCCCGGCACTAAAAGCCATAAACCATTTCATTTGTCCTAATTGGTCCAAGAATTTTCCTTAAGATCTGAACTCGATAGCTGCACTCGCTTAAGTGCGGCCAGTATCCAGTATTCGGGAAATAGTGGGTTCGAACACCCCACTGTCGGCAACCCTGAAGATTGTTTTTCCGTGGTTTCCCATTTCCACACCAGGCAAATGCTGGGGATGTACCTTAATTAAGGTCCTGGCCGCTTCCTTCCCACTCCTAGTCCTTTCCTTCCCCATCGTCGCCATAAAACCTATCTGTGTAGGTGCAACGTAAAGCAACTTGTAAAATATCTTTCTTTCTTTAATTTCCTATTTTTCTATCAGGCCTTTCTTGTTCACAGCAGGGCATTCCATTGCATGCAAAACCTCTGGTATAACAGTGCAAAAATGTCTGAGTTTTGCGTTCAAGGATACGGACATTTTGTTGTATACGTCTTTGTTCAGTTAAACCATTTCCATATTATTATTATTATTATTATTATTATTATTATTATTATTATTATTATTATTATTATTATTATTATTATTATTATCTGACAGCGTCGTCTCCTGCGGTACGTAGTGGTTAGTTCCACCACAGCCGCTGTCTCCTCGCGCCTAATAGTTAGCGAGAAATGAGATTATCCATCATAGCAGTGCAAAGAGTGAAGAACGTCATAATTGGACTATAGGTGAACATGGCCACCTGTACAGACCGTATTTGCTGCAATAGCGCCACCAACATGAACATTAACCTAGGCTTTCTCAATGTCGAGATAATTCACAAGAATAATGGAATCATTCCCCTCAAGCGTATGTCACAAAAGAGAGACAGATAATATTGTGTACGGTATGTATGTGGTGGAGAGATTAAAAAAACAAAGACAGAGAAATAGAGGGTCGTAACATGGAAGTTCGTTCGCCTCTCGCTTGGCGCGTACGAGAGAGACGGATAGATAATGAATTATATTCCATGGAACATGTCAGCGTTCAGCGAAGAGCTTCCAATCCTGGTTCCCAGAAGCTTGAAGCGTGGTGCTAGGAATTCGTTCATTCATGATTCGTGGGAGAAAGGAGCTCGTAATTTGGAACAGCAGCAGACTGCAGTAAATACTGCGAGAACATTTTGATAGTGTTATAAATTATCTTCTAATCTGTGTGAGCAAGCTCTTGGGAAATCTGGTGCGGATCACATTTTAAAATCAGTATCTTTATATACACGCAAGAAATTGTCCAGTTTGCTTTGTTAATAGTTAACATTAAGTCTGCCGGACTGGGAGGTTTACGTGGAAGAGTGATATTTTTCTGAGCTCCAGTTATCGGCAACGTTTTGGCACCTCGGCGTCTCTCAAAAAACCGTAGAAATATTTGCTGGCGTAAAAATCAGTGAATTAGTCCAGTCATCAGTGATCTGCATTTAGGTGGCAGATTCTCTAACAATTGTTTACGTCGCTTTTTCTGAAGCATTTTCAAAGAACTTATCGAACATTTTCCTTGATAATTTATTCCAATCCCTCACTCCTACTCTTATAAATGAATATTTGCCCTAATTCGTCCTCTTGAATTCCAAATTGTTTCTAGTTTTAGAAACACCACTCAAACTTAAACGTCTAGTAATGTCATTCCACGGCATCTCTCAACTGACAGCTCGGAATATACCGCTTAGTCGAGCAGCTCGTCTCCTTTCTCCCAAGTCTTACCAGCCGAAAGTTGGCAACGTAATGCTACTCGTTTGGCGGAAATCACCCAGAACAAATAGCGGTGCTTTCGTTCGGATATTTTCCGCTTGCCATTATATTAATATTTCTAGATTAGCACAAACAAGGGAGGGCTTTCTTAACATAAGAAATGTGTTCCCCTCGAACATTGATATAGGAATTAGAAAGATGTTTCTCAAGACATTAATTTGGAGCGTGGCATTGTGTAGAAGTAAAACATGGACGATGACCAGCTCAGAAAGAATGAGAATAGAAGCTTTTGAAATGTGGTGTTACAGAAGAACGCTGAAGGTGAGTTGCGTAGATCGAGTCATAAATGAAGAGATACTGAATCGAATTGGTGAGAGGAGATCGATTTATCGAAATTTGACGAGAGGTGGTGGTGGTGATTATCGTTTTAAGAGTAAGTTCAACTACGCAACCATCGTCTATAACACTAATCAGAGAGAAAAAATGGAAGGGATCCGACACTTTGAAAAAAACTTATCGACCAAAGAAAGACAAGGGCCACGAAGGGCATGAAAATGAAAGACTCCCTAGGCCTCGAGACCTAATAGCATCGGGGTAGGAGAAGAACAAGAGTAGGCCAAGGGACGTCGGATAGGATAGATAAAAGTGAGGAGCCTGGCACAAGCAAGTGAAAGCATTGCCAGGACTCAACTGAGGGCCTCGTCGTCGCCAACCCACGCTCCCAAGTTACGAGCCCCTGTGGCTCCTTCTAGTCGCCTCTTATGACAGACAGGGGATACCGTGGGTGTTATTGTACCACCCCCAACTACAGGGGGAAAATTTGACGAGAATGAAGAAATAGAATGATAGGACACATCTTAAGACACCGAGGAATTGTTCAATTAGTTTTTGAGGGAAGTGTAGGCGGTAAGAACGGTAGAGGTAGACCAAGGTATGAATATGACAAGCAGATATAGGATGTACAGTGGAACCTGGATATCTCGAATCTCTTCGGGAGCTAAATTTTATTTCCAGTTATCCAAATTTCGTAAAATAGAAAATACCGTTTTTTAATATGTATAGAACATAATTGAACCATATGTATCTCCGGGCTTATATTAGATATATTAACAGTATTAGAAATATACAACTCTTTCTTTTTACGGCATCGCTTTAATTGTGATCCTTATTATAGTAACTTTTAGAAGACAGGATACAGTACACACAACAGTGAAAGAAGAAACATACCTCGGTTTATACCTTTGGAATAAAAAGCCTCTTCTGTTCGTTACTATTAACTTTTCCTCCCCTCACTTTGAAACTTCTCATCAATAGCACGCAGCCGAGATTCGTAAACGGAGATTGTCATCCGCGACTTCGGGGTTTGCTTTCGTACGTGACAGGTAATTAATTCACACTCGAGAAGCAGCAAGGCTTCGCCGATTTTCCGATCACTACCAGTTTTAGTTTTTCGGTTCCCGTCAGATTAGCTCCCAGCATCACTGTAACCCTTTCCTGCTTTACGTCGCACCGACACAGATAGGTCTTATGGCGACGATGGGACAGGGAAGGGCTAGGAGTGGGAAGGAAGCGGCCTTGGCCTTAATTAAGGTACAGCCCCAGCATTTGCCTGGTGTGAAAATGGGAAACCACGGAAAACCATTTTCAGGGCTGCCAACAGTGTGGTTCGAACCTACTATCTCCCGAATACTGGATACTGGCCGCACCTGTAACTCTTTCCTTACTTAACTGTTCCTCAAAAACCACAAATGCCGTATAGCACAGTCAATGTTACACATAATTTGAGTCATAGAATATTTTTTGCTTCAAATTCCAAACTCCAAATTCCGAGTAATAGAGAAATAAATACACGCGAAGAATAAGACAAACCGCCGGGAAATTTAAGTTACTTCGAAAATTCGAGTGATGGACGTTCGTGATATCGAAGTTCGACTGTAGTAGTTATGTAGAAATTATATCATAGGATAGGGTGGTATGGAGAGCTGCATTAAACCACTCTATGGGCTGATGACTCAAACAACAACAAGTAATATTTGTATGCTTGTATTTAGAAAAGACGGTTGAAAACAAACAAAGTATCAAATGACGATAAATATGTCTTTAAATAAAAGAAACTCAATCTAATACCGATTAATTTAATTGCATTTAATGAATAGTTTCCAGGGACATCTGTATGGAATGTTGTGTGGACATGTGGAGGATTAGTGCATGGCCTATCAAACTACCAGGAATGAAATAATCACTTCTCTTTGATAAGAGCCTTCTAAATGTGTCTCAGCCATGGCCATCCATTAACGGTCGCTAGGTAACATCGTCTTACTTATTTTGTAGCGCTCTGTTCAGATGGCCGCCAACCAGAAGACGTATTTATTATGTCAATAAACAAACAACTGATGTGATTCTGGTACTATCCGAAATGCCTCCTACTCCCCTGATCGCTCTTTCGAACACTGACAGAGTGAGGGAGGTACTGACCAGACAGAACGAGAGCAGAAACGCTTGCGTATGGATAACAGCTGGAGCCTTTCACTACAATAGCAAGCCGTACTCTCAGCATACAAGTGAGACATTACATGGATTCTTGGATCATCTCAGGAAAGAACGCTGGAAGATGGTCAGACAAAAGTGTCTCCAAGAAACTTTTGGAATACATTTTTCCAAATTCTGAATTGCCTTCCTGTTGTGTGTAACATCTGTCAATTTTATGTTAATGTGAAGCGTATTTTGTGTTGTATAACTGTTCACTCATCTAGACAACGAAGGTGACAGAAATACATTTCGTTACCCCTAGTGTGAAAAGGAAAAAACAATTCTATTTTAGTTCAATTATTATGTGACAACTTGATGTTCTCCTGTGTTAAATTTTAATTTGTTTAGGTGCAAACTTCTAAACGGTATGTTTGCGGAATAATCATAAACTTGTGTTAATTTTTTGTTTCTACTCACACATTTGCTTTGTGTAGTAAAGATACATGTTTAAAAATCACAAACATTCTCTCTCAAACAATATTGCTGTCTTATTTTCAGTTTGTACTTGTAATGATTTTTGTATATTAAAAAGTTAAAGAGAAAAAATTAACCACGGATTGCTTGGCGAAAGTTCAGTCGTCCTGTTAATTGTTACGTGATTAGTGCTGAATAAAACATTACGTGCTGATGCCAAGAGGAGATAGTGGCACGCTCGAGCTTGGCGATCACGTGTTGGATGCATGTCTCCGTCTTGAATACTAACTGCACAGTGGATGAGAAAGAAAAGCGCACCGCGGAAGAACACCTCGCTCAACAGAACCACAGGGCTGACGATAAGGATCACTCTCGATGGGAAGAAAGCTAATTTCCAACAGAAGAAGAGTTGGTTAAGCGGTAGACGGTAGCTAAGAAAGCATTTGTTCGAGACTAATTCGAACTGAAGTAATCCTCAGCTCCAAAGACAGCAATTACAAGAAAGTGTGTGAAGACTTTAAGCAGCTTCAGTGCTTTGCAGGAGTGGTAGAGCTCTACAGAGTTCCCGGTGCAGACTAGCGGATTCGGAAAGCCGGTCAGAGTGAACAGGATCAGGATAGGTCATGGAAAATGCAGGGATTCTTTCTGCGAATGGAACATCGTGCCATCTCCAGAACTGTAGAGTGGATCGTCAGAACATTCCCCAGCTTTCGGCTTATCCAGGTAGCTGAGCAGACTTCTTACAAAAGCACTACAGTGGATTGAGATTGAGAAGCTGCTGCTGCTGCTGCTGCTGCTGGTGATGATGATGATGACTTCATGTTTCATGACTCCCTGTGGGTTGGAGACGCAGACGAACAATACACCCACGGTATCCCCTGCCTGTCGCAAGAGGCGAATAAAAGGGGCGACCAAGGGAACCGTAACACAATCTGTGATTAGTACTACTATATGTGGCTCCCTCTTAGAGTAATAATCACTACTACCTGAGGAATACGTACTGGGTCTGTGTTGCCGTTATGTGTGACATACGCTGGGTCTACGTTACCTCAGATTTATACTACTACAGAAGAAACAACATGGTTCTGCTTTACCAGTGATTACCACTATTATGAAGGGCCGCTGACCTGGATTTTGGACCCCCTTGGAAAACAAGCATCATCTCAGAAAATGCGACATTGTGAATCGGATCCACTGATTGTTTGCAATTCACGGTCATTTTTTCATGACCATTCGTTTTATATTCTAGTCAGTGGATACATTTTGAAGGTTGCAGCTGGTACCATTCGGGGCTGATGACCTAGCTGTTTCATAGTGTTGTGTATAGGGGAGACAGCACCTGCTATTGCTCAAGCGGGCACTGAAGGATGAAAGCTCCACGCAGAGCGAAATGAGAACAATGTTGAGCCTTGATCTACTACAGCTGCGTGCAACGGGCCCTTCATTTCTCCTGCACGTATTAAGGGTGTTTGTGAGAAATCTGACAGATAAGAGAGTATATTAGCTCGGGGCAAGGCTGGCTAAGTGAGAGGAAGTGTTGAGCTTATCAGCCATGTTAAATGTTTATTTCTCGGGGCAGGCAAGCAATTTAAACATAGTAAGAACCCTAGATACAGTCAAATCTTCATACCACGATAAAATATTGCGCTCTAATTTTATTTAAAATTGAGCTGGATTTAACGACAATTCTCTCCATTATGGTTCCCTTTTCAGACTGCGGCGCCAGGCGCACGTTGGGACGCAGAAGAAGCAGCTGAAGCAAAGCAGACTCCTGTAATCCACACAAATTATTGTACACGCACGCACATTAATGGTGTCCCGACATAAACAATCAACACTGCCCCACTCCAGTACTGAAAACGAGAGGAAGGGACTGAACAGGTAGTGCTGAATACACACTCTGTGTATTCCGGCGTTATACTGTAACATTGTAATACGATGGCTCCTATCCTATCACAGGGGAATCGAGGCCGTATTATTGGCATGTGGGAGGCTCACATGGTCCCCCAAGCAATACCATGCAGTCTTAAGACAGTTTAGAGATGGATAGAAATATGGCAAGAACGAGGTGAAGAAAGATTGGTAGACCCGATATAATGCAGCTACAAAATATTCCTAACTAGTATAAAATACTTTTCGGTTAAAAACCTCCTTTATCTCTTAATACTGTTATTAACAGAGTAGGCTACTTTTTAATTTTTTTAAATGTTGAAATGCTATTTGTTCGGGGCGTCGACCTATAGAGTTCTTTTTCCCCTACTTGCACAATATATGAACCTGCATGTAATTGGAATTGCGGAAGTGTTGAGCGTTGAATGTGAGAAACGTTAAGGACGACACAAACACGCAGTCCCCAGGCCAGGGATATAATCATTTACAATTAAAACCCCCTGACCCGGCCGGGAATCGAACCCGGGGCGGCCGGACGCGTTGCCCCGTACACCGCGGGGCCGGCGAGTAGGTAACCTAATGCTGTACTTCAATACATCCGCCACTGTGCCCATTTCGATCACAACGAAGTCTTGTAGCGGGCTGTCTGCATGCAGTCCATGCAGCAATGCGTTAAGCGAGAAGGTGAGTCATTTTGTGCCTTCAACACTACCCCTTCACTCTCTCCCCTTCTTTTCAGTACTGGAATGGGGCAGTGTTGATTGTTTATGTCGGGACACCATTAATGTGCACGTCTGTACCATCGCAAGTTGTGCGCCAACTTGGATTATCCCACGCACACTTACTGCGTATGTCACGTTCTTTCTTGGTAAATAGACGAGAAAATCATCACAGCCGTTCGGGCTGTTTTATCAGATGTTAACCATGTGGAGGAAAATGCAATTTTTAGTTTCAATTTTTCTTCAGGTATGTATGTATGTTCACGCATCTTGAGAAAATGGCTGAACAGAATTCACTGAAAATTGGTATGTAAAGTCCGGGAATAAGGCTCAACAGTCTAGGAGAGGTATGGGAAACCTTTACCGCCTGGCCTGTCACTTAAGGTCTTGTTTATCACTTTTTACTGTCTATTGTGCCATCGGCCGATTTCCTTTGAAATCATAATGGAACTTCTTATTTGACTTCATTTAGGTATTAGATTGCATTCGACTGAACGCTTCACGATTTTATTTGGCAAAAATCGCTGGAAATTACATTTAAAAAACAGGTAAATTTTAAGAATAATATTTTTGGTCTAAACTCATAAAACTGTAAAAAATATGGCCATGAAATTAATTGGAGCACACTTGTTTGTTGCCAGATTTTCGACCTACCGTATTTATTACATGTTGCCTGACGTGCTCGTGTATGGTAGATTTGTCATCGCTGGTCTGGGCTATACATTTTATTCAAACTGGGTCGGGCTGAGTGGCTCAGTCCGGTGGGTACTGGAAGGTATTCAGATACGACAGCCTCGTGTGGGTACATTTACTAGCATGTAAAAGAACTCATGCGCGACTAAATTCCGGCACGAGGGCGTCTCCAAAAAACCGTCAAAAGTAGTTAGTGGGATGTAAAAATCAATGGCATTAACATCATCTGAAAATTTGTGTAACGTAACGCCACGTGACGTCACGTTAGTAGTTACCGTAGGCCTTGGTCGCCAAAGATGCAAATAAATCGTTCCTTATCAATATCAGAGTTTCATTTACTTCATGATCATTAGCTTTATGTGAAGAATTTTCTTTTTTTAATTCCAGTTTTCTGTTATGCATCTATGTTCATGCATCGCGAGAAAATAGCTGAGCAAAATTCAATGAAAACCAGTATGTTAAGTCGGGGAATAAGTAACTACTCCCGCTGGTTGAAATGGTAGTTTAGCGCAAAGTGCGAACTTGAATTCTCAGATATTTACGTTATTAGCAGTCAAATCGATAAATACTACATAAGAAGAGTTATAGAAAATATAATTCTCAATGATTTATGTCTTATACAGTTCTACCTTTCTAGTTATGTTATGGTTATGGTGCTTAGTCGATACCAACGCTAACATGCACATAATGTTCAGTCGTGTTGACTGGCGATGGTGGTGGTTTTTGTTGTCATCGACTGCGAGGATGACTATCGAAATGGAAAAAAATCGTGAAGGAACGAACTCTTGAAAAGTAAGATCAGAGGGAGTCACGTATGGAGCAAGAAAAACTCCCTTTACATTGGATATCGTAATATCACAGAGTCGGAAGAAAATATTCTTCCTTTCCTTCTTTCTGAAATCCATCGAGACACTGCCCTACGGCCGACTGTGCCGCAATGTGCGCCCGGCCTAATCCTTCCACTGTTCTCGTCATTCGTTTCCTCACTCTGTGAACTGATTTAATTCTTGATGTCATCTTGTATCTGCTCCACACCTCAGCTAACGAGAACGTCGCGTGTTCGCAGCAAATACGAACTCTGGCATGACTGCTACCACCTATCTGACATAGTTCTGCCTGGTGCAATTCCTATATTAATCCTTTGTCGTTTGTGGACGTGTAAGTTGTCTTGACTTAAGCCAGTAAGTACCAGACCTTGGTCGCCCCGAGCTATGTCAGGTGAACCCATGCATTGTTTAGTAACGTATGAACAATGTTAAGGACGCGCGGAAGAGAATTCGAAAGGTGAGCCAAGGCGAGCGAGTCTGGACCCTTCACGTCAGGTGTCTGAGAGGTGTTTCATGCGATCTCAGATGACCAGCAGCGACCTCAACGATCTTGCCGGTCATCTTATAGGGCGCGCACAGTTCGTCGACATTTAAACATGTCTAGCACACAACATAGTTCCCTTACTGTTAGGAAATTCTTCTTTGTCTACTCAGACTGTTTATAGATGTTGGTTGTACTTCCTCTTAAAACAATAATCACCACCATTGCTGTTAATAGAGGATGGTTGTATTTCCTCTTGAAACAATATAATCACCACCATTAGTGTTAATAGAGGATGGTTCTACTTCCTCTTCTAATTAATTTCGTGTGGCTATTTCTAGCCTGGTGGAGCCCTTGTAAAGCAGACCCTCCGATGAGGGTGGGCGGCATCTGCTATGTGTAAGTAACTCCGTGTTATTGTGGTGGAGGATAGTGTTATGTGTAGTATGTAGATTTCAGGGATGTTGGGGATAGCACAAACACCCAGCCCCTGAGTCACTGGAATTAACCAATGAAGGTTAAAATCCCCGACCCAGCCGGGAATCCCGAGACCCTCTAAACCGAAGGCCAGTACGCTGACCATTCAGCCAACGAGTCGGACTTATTTCCTCTTAAAACAATAATCACCACCACAAACATCGCTTTCTTGTAAGGAGCAAATACTAGTAGCATTGAAGCGATGGCCTAGATGTTGAACCGCATAAAACAGTGATGGTAATGAAACATCAACTTCGTTGAGCGGTGTCCCTTCTAAAACAGGTGATCTACGTCAATCACGGATGACAAGTCCAATATAAGGAAGAATCATAGGGACAATATGTGGTGTCCGATATGATAACGTGTCGTCTAGAACATTTTGAACAGCAAGGAAGAAGCGAGTCCGATGAAACATTTGAGAAACATAAGGTGAGGTCAGAGAAGAACTGGACCGCTAGATTCTGGAAGGAGGAGGAGAAGAAGAAGAAGAAGAAGAAGAAGAAGAAGAAGAAGAAGAAGCTGCAGCTTTTCTAGATTTGATGTGCCGGTATTGTGGCCGAGGTGTCTTTTTTTAGCCATCCGAGAACCAATAATGGGCAACAGTCGGAAGATACCATTAAACTGGCCAGCGAGTGATCGTCGATCATGATTGGAAAAACACATGAATGGGGACCTTGGAAGTGACATCGGAATGGGAGTTGCCGAGCCACTGGACTGCGTGTGTCTTGTCTCTCACTATTCAACAAGAGTATATAATGTCACACTCTGAAGGTCGAGCTTCCAGTCAATGTGGAAAAGAAACTGACTTATGCCGGTATTCACCAACGCGAGAAAAGGCTTTCCTCTTGGTTTACAGCTAAGAAAAAGAGTTATCTCGGTTTAAAATTTTCCCGCAAACGTTTGGTCGGTAAAACAGGAAATCTAAGGTTTCAAGATGGCATCTCGTAGACGATTGGAATCTATATTGTAAGAGTTTACTAAAAGCAGCTTTGGTAAATCCGTCCGTCCGTTCTTCTGGACCGATATGCTTCATTTTTGTTTTATTCTCTTCGAAATTGACTGACGGTGAATCATGAGACATTGATAGGTCTCTAACTTAAGCCAACCGTGAGTAATCATAAAATCAAATGATCACTCCAATAATTGCAGGCGAAGGCTTACCTTAACCCCCAATGCATTTTGTACATAGCAGGTTGCTAAGCGACTAACACGTTCATCAATATTCTGATATATGTGATTTTCATCCTTAGTAATGCCATTGCATGCAGCCATGTTTGATTACTACCTGTCAAGTCAGAGTATGAACTTCCTCTGATCATGGACAATATTATTCTCCGCTAGATATTCTTTGAATCTCTAACCTTTCCCAGTTTTCAATTACAGGGGGCTGACACTTCATAGGGAGCGTCCGAAACAGTTCTGAGATGGGCCAATCGATCTCCGCCAACTAATGAAAACTAAAATTCTCTTTTAGAGGGTTAATTTAGAAGGCAGAGGTTGGCATTACACATTCAGTTGCGTGGTACAGCAAATTCAAAACACAACACCGTTATCGTTGCGCGCGAAGGGACCTTGGTCGTACGGTATGTAATAGTGCTTGTTAGACGAAAATTTGTTGAGATTCTTTCGCATTGAACGAGATTTTTGATCCAGTTTTTTGAGAGTATGGTGTGAAATTATAATTATGCGCGTTCTTAGTGTGAAGAAATAGTATTATGATCATGAACGTACTTCACATTGAAGTTGCTAGTAAACGTCTGTGTGATTGTGCTTCTTACCTGCTGTTTGGAATAAATAAATTCAAAATATAAACTGTGTGCATTATGCTGTGTTTTACTTTCATCCTTTCCTTCTCGTGTTTCCATTCCCATACATAAAAGTCGTGGGAAGGGTTCAACAAACGAACGAAAGAATGAGGTTATGTTAGATCGTGATTTAATCAAGTATGGGCTTTTGGGGTTTTATATGAATTGCATTAACATTTTCAGTAATCAATGTTGCATTTATCACTTAATAGATGTAAATTTACATTAAAATACGAACGGTGAAACTACGATACAAGCTAGCGTTATAACAGTATTGCCAACATACAAATACGGTAATTGCAATTTACTTTTCAAGTAAAAGACACGACAGAAGCTTTAGATACAACTTTCCTACCGAAATACAATCATTATCTCTCACAATTACAATTTTAACAAAGTAACAACTATCATCATCGTTTTTACTACGAGGTACTATCGTGGGATTTATTTCCTTATGTTGGCAGAGAGAAAGTGGCCACTGTAGCTTCCATGACCTGTTTTCTCAGCCAACTTTATTATACAGGAGTGACGGATCTATTTCTCTTATATGATCCTTGTTCAATTACATTCAACAAATGGCAGAACGTTTCTAATAACTTACATGCTGCTAAGAGAAAAACGTCTACGTACAGACCCCATCATGACATATGCCTTAGACATTATCTAGGAACACCTATCGAAGGATAACCTAGCTACAGACTGAAGGCCATGAATGTTTAAAAGAAGTTCTATGCCTAGCGCAAAAAAAGAAGAAAAAAAAGCTCCTTTGAGACTAACCTATGAGCTCACAAGACAACCGTTCTGTATAGAAGAAATGCTATTAAAAACACCATTGGCTTCTACAACACAAGAACTGCAGGATTAAAAAAAGCGAATATATGGATAGATTTTACGAAACATGCGGCATAATGATGGATACATTCTGACTACGAACTGCGGCATACGATTACACGCTTCTTGTTAAATGTTCATAGTACCATTGAAAAGGGCAGGCAAAACAGGCGTATCAAGCCGAATTATCCGACCTAATTATTCAGTTACTGTCTATTCAATCAAATATTCAACAGTTAAGACACCATAACAAAATGTTGATGTTTTCTGCCGCCAAATTCACTAACGATTCCTTCTCTTGGAACGTCATACTAGGCAAACACCGAACCTACGTAAAAACATATTGCACCGCTCCCGCGTCCAGGTGGGGATACACGAGTTCCAGACTAGCTCTTAATAACGATTCCATCTACCTAATATTAATGGGTTGTGAGTTCCGCGTGAGAAAGTACACCGATGGCCTATGGTAAATCCCAACCTACGTAGAAGGACGTCTCCAACACGCTATCAGTCGGATACCATACTTGCATGTTGCCGAAATTTATCGTAAAATTCAGGTTATTATGGCTTTTCAAGAAATTCGTACATGTCATCATCAAAATCGTAATCAGAAATAGTCATTATAGGCTTATATCTAGCACTTATTCTAAGTAGGCATTAAAAGAATTTAAATATTTTCACTACTCAGCTTTTATTACCAAATCAGTCTAAGTATGATTTGAAGATCACGTAGAGTATCTTGAGAAATTATTTTATACAATGTGGCTGGTTTCATACGCAAACAGCATCTCTAAGTGCCGTAGTTATGTTGCATTGAAAAGAAACAGGTTTGGAAAACCTTTAACAAATAAATGGAAATCAGGCCTCATTCATCTATACGCTAATCCTGGCCTGTCAAAAAAAATATGTCGTAATTAAGTATTATCCTTGAAAATTAAATGAAAAGGAAAAATTAAATTAAATATATAATTAAGTGAAAAATTATTCAATATAATTGTAATAATCAGATGCATCCAATTGGTTTAAGTAAAACAAACTATACTCCCTACTATATACAATATTTCAACTTGGGGTTTCAATTGAAAATGTGAAAACGCAAAGAAGGTAGCCAATAATTAATCAATTAATTAATTAATTAAGATCTGGAATCTTTCCGTATTGAGGTGGATTGCTCCTCAAAAATTACCAAAAAATTCAATCATTTGAACCTAAATTCACATGTAACTAAAGAAATCCATATCACTTGGCTGAAAACTTCATATCAATGTCCATGCACAATAGGAAAAACGTGTGAGAAAATAATGTTTGTTCTTAAGGATTTTCACTAGTTGAGGTTTCAAGTTTTCATAATGTTTCATATTTCATATTAACTGACCTCCATATAAGCAAATCTAAGTCCACTTTAAGTCGTAAGTAATCTCAAATTAATTCTATCGTAAGGCTTATGTGGCTAAAATCATTCAATTATTATTTTAATTCATGGTTGAAATTCAATTAAAGTGCGTATATGACTTAATATAGCATTACCAAGTGTATTTAACTAACCTTCCAACGAATAATACCATAGGTGGAAAAATTGACACATTAGAAGACTCTATCTTCATCTAAAATCCTCATATGAAAGACTAAGTTACCAATGATGTGTCAAACTGCTCCCATAAAACCATAAGTTAAGTTGCCGTATGTGAGAATACATGAAAACAATCGTAGATATGTCAGTGAAGGCCTAAATATTGACGTAAGTGGCCTATCGGCTCCTGATGATCCTACATACTCAATTAGTTCTATACTGATGGCATTGAGATCGTATCCTAATCTATATTATATATTAGGGAAGAAAAATAGCAATTGAAAACAGTACGTCTCAACATATACCTTAGCATGTGCAATTTACACATACTACCATCTCTCGAAGAATACTATGACCAACTTCCTAAATAACAATAACTATCACCATCATAATCTACTACCAACTCATATGATTATTTCATTCACCATTTATCACTTCAATTATCGCGTAGCATTCATACTAGTGCGTCTCAAAGCACTCGTTTCATCAAATATGCAGCATATGTGCCATAACCTACACATATAAAACCATTATCATTACTGTCATAGTATCAAAGAACAGCACATCACAACATTAAACTGTGCCACTATATTTTGTCATAAACATTCCCTAAATACGATCTTTACGCTTGTTATTTTGTTAAAGCCATCACGCATGTATATTAACTCCGCTTAATACTCTAACACTTCACTGACAACGATTTAAAAAAATCAATCACTTCTTTAACACCATATTGATAAACTTGCGAACGGCATTCACTGGTATTTTACACCTGTGTATGGGATTTACGGTAACTTCAGATGAATACCTATTTCCTTGTAACTACACTTGTATATTAACTACGCACACACAATGTCATAATGCACATCACATATTAACCAAAAGAATAAAGGTTTCTACTTACGACACGACTCATAGGGGACTTAACTTTGCTTATTGGGTAGTGATTTCCATCTCGCTGTTGTTCGTTGGGAATGGTAGGCCTCGCTCCATGGTTCGGCTTAGGTAATCGGGTCCATCTCGTCCTCTCAGCTGATTACCACCCTCCTGGGTCATCAATCTCGTGAAGCGCCACCATAGCCGGAGTAGTCTCTGCCTCAGCTTCTTAGAACATCATAGTGGTCTTCATTACGTCAGGGACAGAATAACATAAGGCATTAGTTGATTTATACATATCGTAATCTGTTTCGTAGTGCTAATGAGAAAATAATATATGTATTCTAGTCCGTCTAATTTGCTTATAACAGCTCTAAATGTCCTCTTATTTTCAGCTGCCTTGCTCATCGAACAAATGTAAATTTTATGTGCTTTTGGAATTGCACTTAATATCCCGTTGAATTCTGCTTTCTTCACGTTGTGCAGTATCGGGCAAATATAATGTTCCGAGCCCAACCGTGACGTAGTACAGAACCAACTTGACGTTTTCTTACAGCTGGTCTATAATCTCACGTATATATGTCAACCTACAGCTGACGTTAAGTGGGCTATCGCGGATTTGATTTCTTCTTCGATAATTGATTATAGAATCCGATAAGTAACTGGTTTCTTTACACGATCCTGTCCTTTCTTCACTGCAGTGCTGGATTGATATTTTGTTCTAATGGAAGTCTTTTTTCAATAATCGGTTTAAATAATCCGCTCTCGTCATTCTTTCGCACCGCCTTCTAAGAGTAGTTCTTTCCGTGATTGCCGGTTGAAATTATTATCTTTTAGGCTCGTACCGCTGTTATTTGCTTTTATATTGATCCATTAATAGCTGGAACGCCATTTTTGTTCCTAACACTGCAACTATAGAACGGTGAAATGGCACAATATTTACTTCTCGATAATGGCGGCAGTACGTAGTCATTTGTTTCCTGTGCGTCTTTGTGATAAATTTAACGTTCAAATTCAGATTGAAGCGAATTAGAGATGGGCACTATCGACTGAAAACCACTATCGACTAGTCTGGCGATAGTCCCTTCATACTATCGGCTGAATAGTCGAATGTTTTCAGTCGAACAAAAGTATTCATTACTTCCTGTTGAGAAGACTGAATAGTCGAATGATTTCATTCGAAAGAAAGTATTCATATAACGCAAGTAGTCAGTCCATGAAAAACATTCGAATGTTTCCAGTCGAAACTCTCCGTATCAAAAGTGGAGAGTCGTACTTTTACGAATTCGACTGATTTTAACGCAATTTACCAATAATTAGAAATCACTTGTATAGACACCCATTAGAACAAAATTAATGTTAAATTGAGTGACTTACAAATTTATTCAAAGGGACCCACGTTCGCAGCCGAGGAGTCCACACCACTCTATATTAGGAATAAGAAGCTGCCCCACCTGGATATCCCAGGTCCGTATTCCATTCACTGACAGCGGATACCATATCCTTAATGCAGTTTTCCATGGGGTTTTTCTACATTCATTCCCGGCAAATGCCACAATAGTACTGTACCTTGGGCGCATACCCCAATCCCAGACTTTTATAATCACACTATCGAGGAATTCACAGTTGCGCAGATTAAAATCCGATTTACGCACTCGGCGCTAATAAATAGGGAGATGCCCTTAATACGAATAAGCATCATAGGAATGGCCTTTCTTGGTGCTAGATGGATAGTGAAACGTAGAAAGACAACAATGAGGCTCTATTCCCGAACAGTGCTAACAATAATAATATGTAAAATTTGTTGCTGTAGTACACAATCAAGATATATATGAGACTAGCCAAACACACTACTACTGTATTTTCTAGATTATTTTTATAGTTATGCCTCATTTATGAATAACGTAATTAATATAAAGAAATATGCAACGAAATAAAGAGCACATAAACGACAAGAGAAAATCGCCACATTAAGTATGTACCTATAAAGTTAACATATTATATATTACATATCCGAAATGACCATAAACCGATAGTTCCATTCGCTTCCGCGTCGCTGTGACGGGAATGCGACTGAATTCAGTCGACTTGTTTTGTGCTGACTGGAGAGCAAAGCGTGGAGAGATCCGTGACGGGGACTGCGACTGAATTCAGTCGACTTGTTTTTTAAAGAAGTCTACTGTTACGATAGTTTCAACTATCGACTAGTTCGATAGTTATCAGTCGATAGTGCCCATCTCTAAAGCGAATACTTACGAGATAATACATCCTGTGGTGAATACAGAAGTGAGCGTTGTTCGAGATAACGACATTATCCGTGTTTTGAAAATCTAAGATAACAGAAAAAGTAACTGTCTTTGGTGAATGCAAGCCTTAATGAGACGGTTTACAGATCTGGTTGGATCCTCAGCTATCATAAACATGAGTATTTATTTAGCGTGTGACATACGACAAAGGATATAATCTTAAAATCACAATATTACAGTACATTAAAAATGAATCCATGGTGAGGAGTGGATCAGCTGGCAATGAAGATTTTACATCCAGTTTACTAGCTCGGGCGTGTCGTCAATTAAATCTTGGCGTTTTCCTGGATAAGATTGAACAGGAGACTCGAACGCGATATGACTATAATGTTATGTCGTTCGTTTCAACATCACATACAAGTGGACGGGATAGGTCAGAAGACGATCGGCTAGCATAAGGTGTTTTTGCGAGTGCTCTTGGGGAGATGCTCGAATGGACCATTCTTCATCCAATTCCTGTATTGAGTTACATTATATCATAGTCTGTAGATATCGGAAGGGTTCCTTGAGGTTACTGGAGGATGTTGAGTTCTAACATGTCAGTATGGACTGGTAACTGACGGTTCGACAATATATCTGTCTAGTGTTATTACCTGCAGCCCTGTTTCGATTCGCGGTACTGCGACAAACATTCTCCTTCTCCCTCTTTCTCTCCATTTTTGGTTTAGTAAAGTTGCGTTTTGCTACCTCCTTTACGTTGCACCGACACAGATAGGTCTTATGGCGACGGTGGGACAGGGAAGGCCTATTAGTGGGAAGGAAGCGGCCGTGGCCTGGTGTGAAAATGGGAAACCACGGAAAACCAACTGATAACGTGTGCTGCCTCTGTGTCGATTTCGACGTTCGATTTTACTTTATCAGATGGTGGACGAGCAGAACAATGGCTGAGTTTCAGGGTAAACACCGGATTTGTCACCACATGGCGACCTCGTACGACATAGACTGAACGATAGACTATTTCAGCCTTTCAAAAAACAATGTCTCATGCCAGGTTTGAACTAGCAGTCTCTAACACTCATTCACAGTCGTATGTGTTTGTTACGTCCCGAGCCCGAAGGCTGCTTGCATCCTCAACAGCTCCACCATTAAGTGTCATATATGGGCCAGGCATCACTGAAGAGGGGAAATGAGAAGTGAAGTAGTTTCTCGTTGCTTTCCTCGCTGAGCTAGAAGTTGCTATTACATATCAGTCTGCCAAGGTGACTGAAATGCCCGCATCAACCGACCCTAAGAGCAACATTTTCACACCATTCATAACAGGGACTGACTGAATAAGGAACGGCGCATACCTCGGTCACTTTCAAATCGTCAAAGCCAAGGACGAGACTGGGAGAGATCAATGTTCTAGTTCATAGTAAACACTAGGTCTCGCCAGGAAAGGAATGTCTGCACGTTGTTACAGTATTAGTGAGTGCCGCAATTACATGCATTATAGTTAAACTCAAGGCAATCGCTGACGTCTTTTTAACTAAACACGAACGAGTGGCATTTGTTTTCCACTTCATTTTTTTTCTTCCTAAAGACATAACTAGCAACCTTCAACATAGCAGAGGATGTTCTGAGCTCGACGCAGAGCTACTGGGCTCGCTGCTTCAGCCTTCATTTCAAGTCGTGTGACTTTCTGTACTTCCTTCGTCGCGTGGAATGCCAGCCGGGCTACACCACCACCCCACCGAGTGTTCCTATTATTATTATCATTATTATTATTCTTTCGAATGGGCCACCAGAGGACCACGTGCCAATTTCAATTCCTTCTTCTTTGTTCTTTCCTTTTTTTCCAGTACGCTTTCATCTGTTCACTATGTTTCTTATTTCTGTCTTCAGACCACTTTGAACCAGTCTTTTTTACTTTCCTACCTTGGAGTCCTTCTATTTTCAATACTTTTTGCAGAAAGCCTTCTCTATTATTTATTTCTTCTGTTGTTATATTGTTTTTTTCTAAATCCTTTCTTACTTCATTGACCCAGCTTGTCGTTGATATCTGAAAATCTTACTGGTTAATCTACTATCTTGCATTCGATATAAGTGTCCAAAAAACATAAGTCTCCTTTTCCTCATTACATCTGATATATTTTCTATTTTTTTATATATTTCAGCATTACTTCGTAATTTCCAACCTTCTGCTGTGTTTTGTGGGCCTAATATTTTCCTCATGATTCGCCTTTCTAGTATTTCTAGTTTATCTAAATTATAGTTTAATCCCAGACATTCGCTTGCATATAGGCATTCTGGCTTCACTACTGTGTTGTAATGCCTTATTTTTGCATTTTTGGATAGGCATCTTTTATTGTAGATATCTTTGCTCTCTCCATTTTATGTACCCTCTCCTCTACTGCAGATTTTTCTAAACCATTTTCTTGGATTATTTCCCCAAGATATTTGAATTTTTTTACCCTCTCTATTTGGCCAATATCTGTTTTCAGAAATTATTATTATTATTATTATTATTATTATTATTATTATTATTATTATTCCCACAAATTGTAGATACAATTCAGCGATGGTGGATGGAGAAAGGGCATAGCCCCACATACACGAAGATGCCTCCATCCTCTCTTAAAATTACATTATTAAATAATTACAACTATACAAGTACAGAATGTGCTTACGTACGAGGGAGAATCAAAAAGTAAGTTACACTTGCAAGTTATGGCCACCTACACATAGACAGCACGGCCAATGTAAGGTCACTTTTCCACATAGTCTTCGAGAAACTGTAAACATTTCTCGGGACGGTGAACAAACTTTTCGATTGCGAATGCGTAGAGATCACCTCCAGCTCTATGTAACCGCCTGGAGACAGCTGCTATCTCCTCCTCATTGTTTGGGAATCGTCGTCCACCGAGATCCTTCTTCAGCTTACCGAACAATGATAATTGCATGGCGCTAACCCTGGACTGTATGGAGGATGTAGCCACTTGAATCGCTGCAGCAGTTCGGACATTGGGCGGACTCTGTAAGGCGTTGGGTTATCGTGTAACAAAATCACACCACCGCTCTTCTTTAATTGCTTTACGCAACCGGTTCAACGGTTGACAATACGAAGCCGAGTTGTCGTGCGTCACACCCTCCATGTCGCCATTACCTTTCTTGCTGAAGGTTGGACTTTGGCCTTCTTTCGTGGTGGTGATGTGGTGTCCCCACATTCCATCGACGTTCTCTTTGTTTCGGCGGTGAAGAGGTGGACCCACATTGCATCCCCTGTGATGATTCGTCACAGAAACTCGTTGCCCCCCACAGAATACCGTTACAAAAATGACAGTGACGATTGGAAACGTTGTCCTTTGTGAACATCGGTGAGCAGACGTGGGACACATCTTTGACACAGTTTACGTAACCCAAGGTGCTGGTGAACAATGGAGAACACACTGACAATACGAAATGTTCAGCATGCTGGCAATTTCTTTGAGTGTTATTCTCTCTAATGATCCCATCCACACGGTCAACATTTGCAGCGGTACTGGACGTTGCGGGCCTGCCTTTGCGATATCCATCCGTGAGATCCGTGCATCCGGCGTCGAATTGCTTACATCACTTTAGAATACCTGGACGAGAAATTACACGCTCACAATATACAGGAGTGATGTCACGATGAATGTCCGTGCAATTGAGCCGTTTAGCCGTTAAAAAGTTTGATCGTTGGACGCACCTCCAGTTTGGAGTGAACATCCAGTTGACGCGCCATTGAGCCTAGGCCGCTCTGCATACGCAACACGACTGAATACCACACCAACCTTCATATCGGACGTGTCAGCAGTTACTGTAGCTTGCTCCACATTGGCCACGGTCACGAGACACAGTGTGCTCTCGCGGGGAGCTAGTGTAACTTACTTTTTGATTCGCCCTCGTACAATTGCCTTATTTACATAGATGTATTATTTGCATAACATTCGCAGGATCTGTTGTACATTCCAGTAATTCTCCTCACACGTGAATTCCCGCTGTGCCGACTCATTCACATCTACAGTACTTAGTCATACACACTCGGGATCACATATTCACACAAGTACAGAAGGTTTAGTTAAATCTATTTACCTCTTTACAACATTTTCTGTAGGAAGGCCTTTTTCCTGTGGTGACAGTTCATTCCATAGCAGAGCAGAACGAATAAAGAAGCCGCTTTCATAAGATGCAGCTCTTGCAAGTGGACGGAGACGTGTCGACCTCTTTGAGCGAAGCAGTACTTCAGTTGTAAGCCGTTGAAGGGGTTGATGTGAATGTTATCCGCGAGGGTCTTTCTCAGAAAAAAGTACAGTAATATCTGTTTGTTTACAGAGAGCTGTCGTGGGGGCAGTGACCTGGCTGTATTTGAATGACTGTGTTCTCGTTCTGCTCGTCCTTGATGTCCCTTGAGTGTCGTATGTTCTCTACTGTAGCGGGGCCCCATGCATTCAATTGATGAATGCAAACATATTAGTCGAGAGTATTTAATTATGTCACATAATACGAATCGTGTAAACTAAGGCCAAATACAGGCGCTGGTCTCCTCTCCTCACCACCAGCACGTTCTTTTCCACTTGTTAAGTCTCATTCAAGAAGCCTGTAACAGTTTTGAAACCTAGCTCTCTCAACACGTCAAAGGTTCCACTCTTGTTTTTTTGTTAACCACAAAGGGAGAAGCCAAAACTTCTTATGACTGTTCAAGATAAGAAGATCTGTTTTAGGACATCCTCCTCATTTTTCTCGTTCGAATACATGTTGAACAATGTCATATGAAAAACTAGCCGTTTCTCGACCAGGTCTGCACCTCATACATTTTCAAACGTTTAGGAAATGTTGTGTATAACTGGAATTATGATGAGAGTGAGAAATTGAGTGGAACTGTGTCCTCTCTAGAGGAGGCAACAAGAGAGAAATGTACCACCCCAGGAAAAGATCGGCATTTAAGAGTAACATCACGCGTTAATAAGGACATAGTAGCTGATGGTAATGTTATAAGACATGTTTCCTAAAGTGGCTGATAAGTCAGTACCAAGCGAATGACTGCGTGTTTTGAGTCACGTAGCTGTGAGCTTGCATTCGGGAGATAGAGGGTTCGAGACCCACTGTCGGCACCCGGAAAATGGTTTTCCATTTTAACACCATGCAAACGCGGGGACTGTACCTTAATTAAGGCCACGGCCGTTTCCTTCCCACTCCTAGCCCTTTCCTGTCGCATCGTCACCAAAAGACCTATCTGTGTCTGTGCGACGTAAAAAGAAAAAGACAATAAGTCAGTGCCATGTAACTACCACCATATCTGAAGAGTAGTTGACCAGTCGGAGAGGTGGTGGTGGTGGTGGTGGTGGTGGTTATTGTTTTAAGAGCAAGTACAACGAGGCAACCAGCCTCTATACAACAGTAATCAGAGAGAAAAAATGGAACGGGTCCGACACTTAAAAAATGGAGGTATCGGCCAAAGAAAGACAAGGGACACGAAGAGCGTGAAAATGAAAGACTCCCTAGGCCTCCAGTGCTCTAACACAGTCGGGGTCGGTAAAGAACAAGAGTTCAGGCATGTGCCCCGTGATCGCCAACCCACGCTTCCAAGTTTAGAGACCCTTTTCGGCAGAGAGAGAGAAGGCAGTACTGCTTTCCATAAATAAGATTCTATCAGTGATTTTTGATGCCTTGGTGTATAATTTCTCTGAGAGTACAAGGCAGGTGATGCGTGAAGGAAAGAAGCCCCGATGTTTAGGCTTATAGGTTAGGAGGCGAGTAACAAGTACACTCTGCTGTCAGATTAACGAACTATTGGAATTCCCTAGAAATCATGTTGGTCTCGCTACATTATGGAGGAGTGCGATAGAACACACTCCCTACTAGCAAAATTAGTTTGCATTTTAACCTGTTATGATTAAATAATATGCTGACTGTACTTATTATGTTGTTGTGTGGTTTTGTCATCGGCTTGCAGGAAGCCTGGCTGGACAATGTTCCCACTCGTAATAACACGGCTTGGGTTACTGGTGTTCTATCAGTAGGCGCCAGCGAGTTCATTGCGACTCTTATGTTCAATTTTGAACTTACCGTATATTTATTTCAGTTGGAAGTGGTTATTTTAAATTTGGTCGTGTGCTTTGTTACTTCTAGTTACGTGAGATCAAGGCGACGGCTCGTAATTGAACATCGAAATGAGATTACAGTTCACACAAGGCTAGAATTTTTATGAACATACGGATTATCGCAATAACAGTTGAATTTTTTTATGTCTGATATGTGTAGGATATTAATAGGCTGATTCACCTTGTGAACAACCTTGGTCTGCTAACTTGAGACACGTTCTTATTGGCTTAAGGGGAGACGCTACATAAATTAGTACTTTCTGTAATTTTATCCAGCTTCAGACAAAACTATAGAAGTTGATTAGCATGGCTCTAATCAAGAAAAGTTGAAAATTTTACACATATAGAAAACATATTTGTAACATTATGGTAAGTTGTAAAAGCAACTGTGTCCATTTTTAAAATATCTCAGGTGCAAGAAATGTTGGTGTATTACTCTTTCAACTTTGCTATATAAGTTGAGGGAAATAAATAAATAATTAAATATACTAACATTAAATCTTGTTTCATTGGCATTTAAAAATAAATGTTGGCACCGGTACTTGGACGGATCAAGTTCAGTGTAAATGCATCAGTTATATTTTCTCCTGTTTTGTTACTTGATTCCGTGTTAATAAATTTTACTAAATTTCTTTTTATTGATGCATTAGGACATTTTTTTAATTCACGATTATTTTATATATGTTTCCTATTATGTGTTTTTATAACTACGTGTACAGTTTAGTTCTATAGTGTGTGTGTGTGTGTAATGTATTGTTAAATTGCATGTATATTTTAAGACATGGTTTCGCAGAATAGCAGGCTTCATAGCCTGACACACGCCATGTAAATAAAGGAATAATAATAATAATAATAATAATAATAATAATAATAATAATAATAATAATAATAATAATAAGACAATACAATAGTCATTAAACCAGAATGTTTTTATGGATCAGACCCAAATTTTCAACAGGAAAGCAGACATTGAAAAGAATTACGAAAAAGGAACGAAAAATCATAAGAAAAATTCGAGGCCCAAAACTCACCAACGGACAATACCAACTTAGAGGCAGACAAAAAAAATCAAACAATACACAAATATTCACAGCGACATTAGAAAACGCAGGCTAAGATTCTATGGACATATTAAAAGAATGCATCCAGACAGACTTACCAAACAAGTAGTCGAATTCTATGAAAACAGGGGTGAAGCTAACAGAGACACACCGGGCGAGTTGGCCGTGCGCGTAGAGGCGCGCGGCTGTGAGCTTGCATCCGGGAGATAGTAGGTTCGAATCCCACTATCGGCAGCCCTGAAGATGGTTTTCCGTGGTTTCCCATTTTCACACCAGGCAAATGCTGGGGCTGTACCTTAATTAAGGCCACGGCCGCTTCCTTCCAACTCCTAGGCCTTTCCCATCCCATCGTCGCCATAAGACCTATCTGTGTCGGTGCGACGTAAAGCCCCTAGCAAAAAAAAAAAAAAAACAGAGACACAATGAAATAGATTGGCGAAATCAATACCGATTTGAAAGAGACACGAATTACACCAGCGGATGTTC
Source organism: Anabrus simplex (assembly GCF_040414725.1). NCBI lineage: Eukaryota > Metazoa > Arthropoda > Insecta > Orthoptera > Tettigoniidae > Anabrus > Anabrus simplex. The sequence goes on along the minus strand of NC_090279.1, from coordinate 218,114,363 downwards.
AAAACACGGGAATCTTCAGATTCAAAATGTACAAATGGCAAGTTGACCAAGATACCCATGAAAGAAATATGGGCACAGAGGAAGGCAAATGCACGCCAATAAGTACTTTTTCTTAGTCTTAATGGGCTTATTCGCATATATATTTAATAATAAAGCAGTCCCGAAGATCATTCGCAATAGTTCTTTTACTTTGGGGATGAGGTCAAAATCGTACGGGGAAAGGTCCGGCGAGTACGGTGGGTGTTCCAGCACTTTCCACCCTAGTTGTCACTTCTGGAGGAAGCCTAAGTGGTGGTGATTATTGTTTTAAGAGGAAGTACGTCCGACTCGTTGTGTGAATGGTCAGCGTACTGGCCTTCGGTTCAGAGGGTCACAGACTCGATTTCCGGGCGAGTCGAGGATTTTAACCTTCATTGGTTAATTCCAGTGGCCTGGGGGCTGGGTGTTTGTACTGTCCCAAACATCCGTGCAACTGACACACCACACATAACACTAACCTCCTCTACAATAACACGCAGTTATCTACACATGGCAGATGCCGCCCACCCTCATCGGAGGGTCAGCCTTACAAGGGCTGCACTCGGCTAGAAATAAGCACACGAAATTATGGGAAGCGATCCTCTATTAACACTAATCAAAGAGTGAAAGAATGGAAGGGCTCCAACACTTTGAAACATGAAGGTATCGCCCAAACAAAAACAGGAGCCATGAAGAGCTTGGAAATGAGACTACCTAGATCTCGGTACCTAATACCGTCGGGGTCGAAAAGAACAAGAATTTACCAAGGGAGGTCGGATAGGATAGATGAAAGTGAGGAGTTTGGCATAAGTGGAAACAATGCCAGGACTCAGGTAAGGTTCAACCCATGTTCTCAAGTTAAGTATCCCTGGGGGCGCCTTTTACTCGCCTTTTACGACAGGCAAGTCCTACCTTGAATGTTATTCCGCTGCCCACACCCAAAACGGTGTTGAGATAGAGATATAATAATAAGAAGAATAATAATAAGACAAGAAAGGAAAATCCTCAGAAAAATCTTGGGACCAAAATGCGGAAATAGTTTGGATAAAAAATGAAATCATATCAAATCCATCAAGTTACACAAATAATTACAGATACCATCTGGAAACAGCGATTACAATGTTATGGACACTTATGTAGAATGGATAGTAACAGGCTCGCAGAAAAAAAAAAAAACTTAGCCTTATCTGTGAAAAATCACAATAATTGGCTAAAAGATAAGACCTAAATGAAATTGGCATTACTGAAGGAACCATTCAATACAGAATGAAATTCACAACCTTAATTGACAAACAAAGTTTATGTAAAGTCCACCCGATTAAATAGAGGATGCTCTGAACAACGTGAAAACGAACACAGCGAGAGGATGAAGAGATATTGGGAAGAGGAGAAAAATGCTAATAAGTTCAAACAGGCTCCTTATTTGCGCAAAACGAATAAAACAACAAGAAAACAAAAGCAAATACATTGCTGTTGGGAGATGTGCCGTCTGCTTACAGTGCTACAGCAACGACATGAATTGGAAACAAAATATTACAAGGAATTATATCAACACAAGAAATTCCGTGATAAATGATTAAGATAATGATTGATTAATCCATTAATTTAATTAGTTAATTCATTAGTTGTGTCTTAACACACACACTCAGGAATGGAGTTAAAAATCTACTGCTCGTTCGCGAATTAAACCCGGGAAACTCTGAACTGAACGCCCATTCAGTCTATGAGCAGGACAGTAACGTACCCTGGTGTTGATTTGTGTTTTAAGATAACTGGTAAGTGTTTGTGTCCATGATTCATTGCCTGCGTCTTGCTGCGAAATGAAGTAATTTTTCTTCCTTCTTTCAGGGTTACGGTGCACAGGAACTGCGGCGATAGTTGTACGCAGAGGTAAAAGAGGCAGACTTTGCCCACTCCCATAGTTATTTCGAGATACTTCATTGATATTAGTGAGTTACTTCATATTTCTTGTGTGTTGTGTTTATGTTATGAACTATCATTTTCAAGTTGAGCAGGCCTGTCAAAGTAGTTTTACAACAACTTAGTGCAATGCCTTTGTTTTTACTTAGTTTACGCAGAATATCGAGAGATGTCCTGCCAGTATAGTCCTCAACGAAAGAATAAAATATTCCAGCTCTCTTCTAAGAAAGATGTAGGCCATGAGATCAACGGTTTTCTTTTAACTTATGTCTATCTTCTTGTTGTGTGCAGCTGCTGTGCTTTTAATATCATTTGTTAGTACATTTATTTACGGATGATTGCTCTCTATTCCTGATGTACATGGAGCTAAAGCATAGAGTAACTTACGGAGGTTTCTTTCCTTTCAATTGTGTTGTGTTGAGGTGGAATCGATATAATATTATTCATTGTAAAACTCACGATAGTAAATACAAGGAAAACATACACTCTCCGTAACTTTGGATTTGAGATAGAAATAAAAACACTCAGTTAACTAAACCAATGAAGGAAACTGCTTCATCAGTCAAGAATTACAGCAGATGTAAGGCTTTTCAGTCGTTTGCTGTATAAAAGCAGCATTCAATCAATCGAGTTGATTCCAAACTTAGCCTTTACCTCCTCATTCGTTACCTACTGGCATTGTTCCCACCTGTTTGTATGAGCGATCATTCTTGCTACTTTCACGTCTGTTACTTCTAACTCACGAATAAGATGTCCTGAGTCCACCCAGCTTTCACTCCCTTAAAGCAAAGTTAGTCTAAAAACAGACCGGAGTAAAGATAGTTCCGTCCGGCAGCTGACTTCCTTCTTACACAATACTGCATTAGCTTCGGTGCACTTTGATTCTATCTCACTATACCACCATCCTGGAAGAGTGTTCTGTGTATTTAAAGGGCAATCATAGATGCGATACATAAGTGAAATGGGGAAGAGAAGCATTCTCACTGTCGGTATTTCAAATCGTGTCCGGAACGTGGGAGGTTAGTCATTACCACAGATTGTCATTTATCACGATAAGGTCGTTCACAGCAAATTGTTACTGTAATTAATTACAACTTTAGTTGATTCCGGTAACCTTTGAAACAAGTGGCACATGCGCCGCTGGTGATAAGGAACATATGGTCGTCCAGAAGAAGAAGAAGAATAAGAAGAGGCGAGTAAAAGGGTCTCTTAACTTGGGAGCGTGCGATGGCGTCTACGGGACTCTGAGCTCAGTCCTGGCATTGCTTCCACTTACTTGTGCCAGGCTCCTCACTTTCATCTATCCCATCCGACCTCCCTTGGTCAACTCTTGTTCTTTTCCAACCCCGACGGCATTAGAGCACTCGAGGCCCAGGGACTCTTTTATTTTCATTTCTTTGGTAGCGGTTGTGTTTTTTGGCCGATACCTTCATTTTTCGAAGTGTCTTACCCCTAGTGATTGAATTTATTGATGATTTACATGCCACTGAGGCTGAAAAGCCCCTTTATGTAGCGGCTTCGTATAATACAATACAGGTTTATGGACACACTGATTACATTTTATAATATTAAACTAAACATACATTATATAATAAGTAAGAAAGTCAATCATTAAGCCCATTTGTTATTTTAGATCTAAAGAATATAAAGCTAAATCAGAGAAACAATTTTCGTCGAATTATACATATTTCTGATTGTTAGACACAAGAATGCGTGATCTCAGCCTCTTGCGTACTCCTCCAGAAAGACAGATGTTAAGGGCTGCTATAGTTGGGTACAGTTAGTTGTTATTTGCGAAACGATGAAGTTTAAAAACGTTAAAAAATCAAACCAAACCAAACCCCATGGCACTACAGCCCTTGAAGGGCCTTGGCCTACCAAGCGACCGCTGCTCAGCCCGGAGGCCTGCAGATTACGAGGTGTCGTGTGGTCAGCACGACGAATCCTCTCGGTCGTTATTCTTGGCTTTCTAGACCGGGGCCGCTATCTCACCGTCAGATAGCTCCTCAATTCTAATCACGTAGGCTGAGTGGACCTCGAACCAGCCCTCAGGTCCAGGTAAAAATCCCTGACCTGGCCGGGAATCGAACCCGGGGCCTCCGGGTGAGAGGCAGGCACGCTACCCCTACACCACGGGGCCGGCTTAAAAACGTTAAAGATACGATTATTCATTCGAAACTCTATTAGAAGCAATTAGTAGTGAATTTTTCAATTCGATTATGACGCACTTGAGTAATGAAAGCTATCGAAATAATCAGGTGAAAAGTAATGTTATTAAGACAGTTAATTCACTCATTTAGTTTCAACATTTGTACATACGTTTGGAAAAGGGCGCATTTCTATTTTTCATAAGAGTTCATCTATTGGATTATTTCAGTCAGTCATCCATCCGACACACTTAAACCGAAAAATTGATTCATGACGCATCCGAACATTCTATGCGATACAACTGAATGATACTTGAAACTCGTTCGATTATTAAAAGTATACGATTATCCCATCACTACTTACCCCTCCCCGATTAGTGTTACTATATAATGGTTGTGCAGATAAACAATCACTATCACCACGTCCTCAAGCGTTGGCCCTGAGCACAAGGCTCAGTGTCCCTACACCTAATACTCAAGGATCAGCTGATGTTGAGGTGTTTTTCAAACACTGGATTGCTTCATTACCTTTTGCTGATCATCTGTGGGTGGTGATACAAAGTAACCTCCTCAAGGTCATTTCACTGCTCACCTTCAGAGAATATCTCGTTTGACCTCCGCTTGCTGCCCTCACGTCGCTATGTTATTACTATCTCATTAATGAAACCTGAGACGTAAGCGACAATTGGATACGGTGATGATAGCTGCATAACCAAGCTCTCTTAACATTAATCAAAGCAACATTTCTGAACAGTTTCCACGGAAACATCGTGTGTGGAATAGCTTCGTTTAAAACAAGGAAATGGTACAAACATATCACACTTTCTCGGAGGAACTTACTCCTATACCGTCTATCATATCGGAGATATTATTTTATTAATACACTATCACTTAAAGTAAAAGGTAGATCGGAGAAAACTATGGTAAATATTCGTTTGTAAATCAGGGAACAGATTATTGGAATGCATTACTCGCTGCTGTCTTAGAGCCATTTCCAAAAAAAATGTAAGATGCTTTAAAAATAGACTCTATCATTCTATAAATTATTGTAAATTTCTATGTGATGGAGTCAAATTTTAATGTAACGCTCAACCCGCTGTAAATTGTAGTATTAAGGCATCTGGATTATTTAAGATACGTGTGTATTTGTATATGATGATGCTGGATTTAAAATGTTAAGGTAAGACCGAACGCCAAAATCTGAAAAAAATTACTCCTTTCGTTTATTGGCTTATGTTACAATTTGGACTTTATCGAACATTTTGGTGTATCATTTATATATAAATTCGTCCTAGAAGTATTTTTAATTATTTTTTAAACTTACATCTACACTGCACGGATTTTCGTTTCATGTTGCACCGATTGGTATAATAATAGGAATTCCTTGACCTAGAAGGCTGTGGTTTGGCTCATTTTAAAGTTCTGGAAGTTGGTATACTGTTGCGCTCTAAGATGTTTGCCTACTCTTGTTTACAAACAAATAAGTGGCGATAAAGTTATATGTTTATTGAATCCTTGTTGTGGTTTCACATTTCTTTCAGTTTTTTAATAATATCATCTGGACCAGGGTTTGTGGGATATAATACATTAAAGTTAGGGGTCTCAGATGCTATAATAACCTTAAATCATGGGAATTCAGGCAGACTTAAGGTTCTTGAAGAACTGGGAGTAGAAATAGGAGAGCATACAGGTTAAGGGTGCAAAAAGCAGAATTTGCGGCAAATCTGGCAACAAAAGAAGCAAGAAATAAGAAAAAATTAGTAGATTAGCCAGCGAAGAGTCACATTATGGTGCTGGATTCTTGTAATCGGTCTTGGAAAACGTATAGGGTAACTTTTAAGATACTTTTTTCACCCTTCAAATTTGGAGTTGATTTTCTTGAAACTTAAAAAAATCTCAATAAATGTTCCTTTTTCTTCAAAACTATACAATGTGTAACCATGAAATTTTGATAGGTATTTGATGTCTATACAATACAGCTGGGGATCTACAATCAAGTCATTGTGACTAATACCTTGGGAGTTATGCGTCATTGTTCATGATTTTTAAATTAGAATATATCTTTTCAATAAAAAATTATTACTCCTACATTTATTGAACCACAGTTCCGACTGTAGATCCCAGCACTTAGTAAGAGTTGAGAAATACACCAAAAAAATGTCATGCATTTATCTTTAGCAGTTTTTGAGAATAAAGAACATAAATTATACAAAATTAACATTGGCGAGATAGGGCATTCGGTCTTACTTTAAACTAGTAGTATTTCTTGTATTATTTTCTTTCCATGGAATTGCTTGTTGTACTCTTGTTGTTGTTGGGTAATTATGTTTTAACTTTCCTTCATTATCACACTACTGTAAGCGATCATTGTCACCGATATATTTCCCAATTGCGATGTATTTAATAACAATAACAACAATGGTCATCTTCTCAGAATGAACTTAAATAGATTAAGCAAACACATCTTTGACTTCTTCCATAATTGCAAAACAAAACCCAACTAGTTTAGAGAAACTGAAAACGTCCTAGTAGAATTAAAAATTACATAAAATTCACTATTCGAGTGAACAGCTAATATAATATAATAAAATATAAGGTTCCAAGACAAATCTACATTAAAACCCAAACCTATTATCTCAGAAGACGCGAGGAAACGAAGATTAGGAAGAATGAAGACATACTGGGCGCTAAGAAAACAATGACACACAGAGAAATGATTGATAACGCGTAACCCCAAAGAGGGTAAAGCGAAATAACAATAATAATAATAATAATAATAATAATAATAATAATAATAATAATAAGAAGAAGAAGAAGAAGAAGAAGAAGAACAACTCAGTCTAGTGGACATAATCTTTCGCTAAGAAAACAATGACACACAGAGAAATGATTGATAACGCGTAACCCCAAAGAGGGTAAAGCGAAATAACAATAATAAGGAGAAGAAGAAGAAGAAGAAGAAGAAGAAGAAGAAGAAGAAGAAGAAGAACTCAGTCTAGTGGACATAATCTTTAAGGTGTCAAGTGTATGTGGTCTGACAATATGGTTAGCCGGTTCGAGTCCCGTTGGTAAAAAAAGTTCACCATCAGAATGTCGGCCGGGAGGGTAGGAGGGGTGGTGTTATACGAATGCCAATCGCAAAAGCTGTTGAGATGGAGTCGAGACTGGATGAGCAGATTAGAGACCTTTGAAATGTGGTTACACAGCAGAATGCTCAGAACAGCCTGGACAGATTTTGTAACCAATAATGAAGTGTTAAGGAAAGCTAGAGCTGTGGCAAACATTATCAAAACCAGGAAAGCAGTTTATTTAGGCAGCGTTCTACGAGGTAGAAAGTACACCTCATATTACACGGAAAGATAGAAGGGAAGTGAGGAACTGGTAGACCACCGATGTCCTGGCTCCAAACAATACCTCAGCAACTCTTTAAATCAGCTAAAGAAATGGGTGCTTTCTCCACGGTGATCGCCAACGTCCGAGGGCCCGGATTTGACGGATGGTAATGGTGATTATTGTTTTAAGAGGAAGGCAACCATCCTCTATACAACACTAATCAGAGGAGAGAAATAGAAGGGATCCAAGACTTCCAAATATGAAGATTCCCTAGGCATCGAGTGCTCTAATATCGTCGGGGTCGAAAAGAACAAGACTTGACCAAGGGAGGTGGGATAGGAGAGATGAAAGTCAGGAGCCTGGCACAAGTAAGTGGAAGCAATGCCAGCACTCAGGAAACAGCCCCGTAGTGGCCAACCCACGCTCCACAGTTGAAAGCCCCTGGGGCCCATTTTTGTGCTCTCTTACGAGAGGCAGGTGATACCATGGGTGTTGTTCTATTGCCCTCATCCACACGAGGGCCCGAAATGGCACTTGAAGAAGAAGAAGTCACTGGATTCAAATCCAAACCTCTCCGCAGTTCTCACATGGTTGAGGGCAGATGACGCTTTTTGATGGCGATTAGTTAAATCTTTAACAGACCCCGTTCTGATAACATCTCATAATAAGTGATCGCTACTCATTTCTCAGCATCGTTTAGTGGATATCTCTGACGTATACCTGTTTTCTAGTTACCTTACTCCAACTAACATTGTTCGCTGTAGCCATTACTTACAACAGTTTTCCCCCTGTGGGTGGGGGCGGTAGAATTAACACCCACGGTACCCCTGCCTGTCGTAAGAAGCGACTAAAAGGGGCTCTAGGGGCTCTAAAGTTTGGAGCGTGGCTTGGCGACCACAGGGCCCTTAGCTGAGTCCTGGCATTCCTTCCCCTTACTTGTGGCTGGCTCCTGACTTTCATCTCTCCTATCCCACCTCCCTTGGTCAAGTCTTGTTCTTTTCCGACCCCGACGGAATTAGGTTCCCGAGGTCTAGGGAGTCTTTCATTTTCACGACCTTTGTGGCCCTTGTCTTCCTTTGGCCGATATCTTCATTTTTCGAAGTATCGGATCCCTTAAATTTTTTCCCTCAGATTAGTGTTATATAGAAGATAGTTGCCTAGTTGTACTTCCTCTTAAAACAATAATCACCAGCATCCCCTTACAACAATGTAATCAGAACGCGAGAAAGACTCTATTGCACTAAAGTTTATCAGATTGTATTGTACAAAGCCGTAGAAGGGTAAATATGTAGGCTATAATTTACGAAATAAAATTTAAAACTGTTGCTATTGGCTTTACGTCACACCGACACAGATATGTCTTATGGCGACGATGGGATAGGAAAGGAAGGTCTAGGAATTGGAAGGAAGCGCTCGTGGCATTAATTAAGGTACAGCCCCGGCATTTGCCTGGTGTGAAAATGGTAAACCACGGAAAATCATCTTCAGGGCTCGAACCCACTATCTCCCGATTACTGGATAGTGGCCGCACTTAAGCGACTGCAGCTATCGAGCTCGGTTTAAAACGATTTATACTGTAAAAATACAGTCCAGTTCCTTGGGTGAGTGGAGCCGGAGGGCCCCAGGTTACATTCCCGACCGGGCTGGAGTTTTTAACTTGAATAGTTCTTCTAGCTCGGCGGGTGGATGTTTTGTGGTCGTCTCATACACAGCTTCGTTGATATACTTACATCATCCCACAGAAACACGCTACAGTTGTAACAGGAAAGGCCTCCAGCCATAAAACAGGGTTAAATCCTAACAAGACGTAAGAACTGGCAGGTAGCCTACGGGTAAGCTGATGGGGAAATGAAGTTGTAAAAGTATATGAGATCGCTCACGTTTACGACCCACATACAAGCTAAATGAAGGAGTCCAGTCATTCTTCTTGCGCAAAGCAAGCTGCTTAAATGAAGCTCCAGCTAGACATTGAGTTTGAAACGAGTACGTACATCTAATAAATGCCGAAAATAATCCATAAATATACAACGACAAATAAACACCGAATACATTCTAGTGCTAAAAGTACGGTAATTAAAATAAATATCAAATAGTTTAACTATAATTAAATAATGGTTCTTAACAGAAAGGATGTATGTAATTTTTAACCTTAACCTGACCACCAGTCCTCGTGCAGAATGGAAGTTTCATGACACTTGTTTCCAAGTGACGTATCCCGTTCCTATGGTGTTTCTCTTTCCACTCTCACATACTCCTAAAAGTTTTCACAAACTTTTTATAGGGGACTGGAAATATGACTATATTCACTCCAATCAATCCTTTCTGAATTTTCTGGAAGAGCGTGATATTCTCGAAAATTGGATTTTTGAAATATTAATAATTCTGAAACCGGGTTATCTAATAAAAATAAATTCATCTTCGCTACCGGTACTCGAATCCAAGCAGAAATAAATATGTAAGCAAGAGATTCCTATCCAAACTATATACTGGCACAAAGTCAAGCAAATAAATAGCCAGCTGAGCGGTGCAAGCGGGAAAGAAGTAGGAAGGGCATACTATATTGTTTTACATTTTATTTTTGTACCTAAATGAAGTAAATTACACATCTGTTGTTACGTCCTCCTTCTCAACATATTCTCCTTATAAGTGTATGCATTTTTGCGATCGATGTGCCAGTCTCTCCAGACCTTCCTGAAACCATTCTTTCGGAGTGCTGCGTACACATGCCTTGACAGCTGTGTCCAGTTCTGCAAAATCGGCAAAACGACGACCACGCAGAGGTTTCTTCATGATAATCACTTGGTGCCAAGTCGGGATAGTAGGGTGGGTGTGGCAGCACCGCGAATTGTTGTTGTTGTTGTTGTTTAGTTTGTGACCCATGGTAATGGAGCCATGTCTCATCACCAGTCACAAGCCTAGCCATGATGTCGGCTGGATCTTGATCATGGTGTTGCAGAAGTTGTCTGCACATGTCCACACGCCTCTGCTTTTCATCTGCAGACAAGAGTCTAAGCAACCACGTGGATGACACCTTCTCCAGCTGTGAGTGGCCGTGCACGATCCGCTGCAAGTGACATCGTGTGAGGCGAATGGAGGAGGATAGGTTACCTAGGAAAATAATGGACTCTGTTATGGAAGGTAAGAGGGGTAGAGGGAGACCAAGACTACGATGGTTAGACTCAGTTTACAACGTTTTAAGGATGAGAGGTATAGAACTAAAGGAGGCCACAGAACTAGTTACAAATAGAGGATTCTCGCGCCGATTAGTAAAGTCAAACACTGAACGTTGAAAGGAATTTCAGCCTATATTTGTTTTGTTAACATTGTTTATTAACTTTGGTGTGGACCAGTGAGTGCAGAAAACATAATGAATAACTCTACATATAGGTATTGTTTCAAAAACTTGAACAGTATTTAATTCACAACATAAAGAGAACCAGCCCAGTAAGATACAGCTGAGTTACACCCACATTATTGCACTTTCCTGCTGAATGCTTTTTGCAAAGAAAAATGGAAACATAAAAAGGTTTGGTTTAGCTATAAGTCCGCTGTATGCTGCGATGTTATGACTTCCTTCTGCACAGCCTTCTAAATACTGCGAGATATTTGCTTGATCAATGAAAGAATAGGTTTAATAGTTAAGGTAAGTTGTCAACAGAATGCAGCACCATTCCAATCTAGGATTTTAGATGTTTTCTTATCTCCAGTCAGTAAACGGCACAATAATTCGTTCCGTAAGTTTTTGTCCAGACGAGGGGACAGGTACTAAAAAAAGGACAATCCCGTTAAAAACGGAGCGCCTCGTCACCGTAATCTTGGCTTCACTGTCTTCTTACCCAAAGTAATTGGGAAAACTGGGGCTGAGTGGCTCATCTTGGCAGGTTCGATAGTGGCTGAGTCCGGTCGTAGAACTCGTCGGAGATGACATTCTGGCACCTCGGCGTCTCCGAAAACCATGGAAGTAGTTAGTGGGACATAAAGCACTATGCTCTATTCTTCTCTCCTCAGACCACCTGGGTCCGGGGTTCCTTTCCATTCTTCATTCAATCCTTCCATTCTTAAAACTCTCTTTCCTTTTATCTTAATCTGTTTCTTTCTAATACTTCCTTGTATCCAGTTTTTTGTTGACTTTTTCTCCAAAAGGTACTTGAATATCTGTTTCGTCAGTCGATTCTATAGATATGTATAAAACATAGTCATCTCCTTTTTCTTATTGTTTCTGTTATATTTTATATGTTCTGGCATTTTTCCTCATGACTTTTTAATTTCCATTGTTCTGTTGATTACACTGGACCTAACATTTTTCTCATGATTCTTCTTTCTAGTACTTCAAGATGATCTAAACTATAAAAGAAGTGTAGGCATTCACTTCCGTAAAAACTTTCTGCTTTGAGCACTGCATTGTAGTACCTCTTCACCTAGAAGCACGCAGAGTTCAATAGTTCACCGCTTGTTGTAATTTCTGTTCCTCCACCCAAGTACTGTACGTCGTGGTCGTGTTGGTTTCTTCTCGTCTTCCTCAAATCCCCTTTCGTGCACAGTTTTCCTAATTACATTCCTCTCTTGCAGATTTGGCGGGCCTGCTTCAGTGAGGTCTTTCTCTACTTGATTACACCATGTTGATCTCGCACGTTTAGTTTGCAGACATTTGTGTTTTCATTAAGTAAATCTGTTGTTGTTCATTCTTTCCAAATGGCTTACATACTGAACTCGTCGCATTCTCATTGTATCAATAAGTTCAGATATTCTATAAATATATTTCCGAGTTTTGTTTCGGGTAATGTGTTCCATTTTTAATTCCTGGCCCTAAGATTTTTCTCATGATTTTCCTTTCGTTAATCTCTAATCGACGCAGCTGTGTGCTTACACCCGGAGACAGTGGGTTCGAACTGGCGGCCCTGAAGATGTTTTCCCGTGGTTTCCCATTTTCACACCAGGCAAATACTCGGACTGTACTTTAATTAAGGCCATGGTCGCTTCCTCTCCACCCCTAGCCCTTTCCTATCCCATCGTCCCCATAAGACCTATCTTTGTCGGTGCGACGTAAAGCTAAATTAAAAAAAGAGCCTATAATGGCAAGACACGACTATGTGTATGAAACGAGCTAAGCGAGTTGTATAATTTCCATATGGGTGTCTTAATAACCATTACAGGCGAGCTGCATACGTCTGAAATCAAACATCTGCAAAGAATGTCGCTGGAGACGGCCATGAAACTTTTCCAAGTCAAAGTGCTACCAACGCTCACATACGGATTAGAAGTAATATGGGAGTACCTATCATGTAAACAGCTACGAGATCTGGAAAGCATGAAACCGAGATACCTTAAGAAGGTCCTAGGGGTATCTAAATTCACCCGATCCCGGTACGTATATGTCTTAGCACGGGAAACCTTCTTGATAGAGGATTTAAGATTACAAATGCCTCTACAGCAAACTCCGGCATACGAGGAGCTGTTACGAGAACTACGGGAGAAAAGGGACTCGATCGAGGAAAGCTTTTACAGTACAGACGCACTGATAAATAAGGATTGGATGAAAGAGGAATATGAGTTGAGACATTTGGTGACACGCTTTGCAATACACGGCTTTCATCACCGTATCTGTGCCAAGAAGTCCTACCACCGGGCCAGCCAGGAGTGTGTATGTGTACTGTGCAAAGAACAGTGTGATACATATCACGTAATGAAGTGCATGAAGAGAACAGTCTCTCTGAAGCAATTTTGCTCTGAACAAAGTGCTCCTTAAGCGAATTGTAATTTAATTGATGTAATATGTAAATTTTGCACATTGTGCGCAATAAAATTTATTATTATAACTCTATTCTTTAAATATTCATACATTTCTGTCGAGATGTCGCTTGACACTTGAGTTTACTGAGCAGAGCTGGGTTATTGATTTTCCGTGAGTCGATCAGAGACCTTGACAATGTTACATGTTTTGATAGAAGGTTATCATAGCCTAGCTTTATTTCAAATACACATTGTTTACTGTACAGTTGGGAATGTGCCGTGTGGTTGTGGAATATTGGAAGCAGAAGGTGCATTGATGTGTGTCCCACATGTTTAATTTTGGAAACAAGTGGGAAGCTTGTGCGTTGAGCGCAGGTAGGATGTTATCCTTGCCTAATTCGTCAAACAGTTGTATCATGAGGCTCATTAAGATTCAGTTTTCTTGCATGTAATATTTATATTTCGGCATCGTCGAGCATAAAATCTCTAATATATTGTTACTTTAAATATTTGTAATAATAATAATAATAATAATGATAATAATATAATAATTCGGAAAAGGCCAGGATTCTGCTCCCCTCTCACCCTTCATCCATACCCCCTCAAATCACTCCCACGCACTTTCTGGCCAGAGAGAGGGTGTCTCTAAATGGCCCGCCTTGCCCGGTGAGTGTAAGGAATGCAAAATTAAAGAAAGAAGAAAGGGCACTGAGAAAATACAACGCGCGTTAATACTGAAGTTTATGGCTTATACTAATTTCTTGTGTTTTGTTAGATCTCCACTGAAATGCCAAACAGAAATACCGTTTTTCGAACGAACTTCGGGAAAAATTTTCGTCTCTTCCCCTGCACCATGTTTTTATATACAACTAGCAAGATACCCGTGCTTCACTACGGTAAACGAAATTTATAATTGAATGCTTAACGTGTTATATATAATCCGTCGAAATTCGCGATCTGACTCGTTTTCTGAGTTTATGGCAAACTTCCTTCCATTTTTCAATCTTTCTTTCCAGTAATCGATTTCGTACTTCCCGGGCTAGGTCCAGGTATTCCCCCCGGTCAGTTGAGTCCCTAAATCTTTGCCATATTTTCCTATAAGCATTTTTAATATGGATCAAATACTTGAGGAGATCCGGCGTGGTGTCGTCTTGGGTGCCTTGGCGGTACTGAACCCGCGGCCGGAGTGTATTCGTAGTCATTACCCGGCCAGGACCCGTTTCCGGCGCGTTCCGCACATTTTGACGACGGTCCAGATTATTATTATTATTATTATTATTGACCCCGTAGCAAGATGCAAAACCGCTACTTGGCTGTAAATTACATCTGCTGCCAGCACCATTGTCGCGCGTAGGCAAGTGCGCAGGATTTCTGGTGATACGAATGAATTACTTCCGTGCATTGTTGACCTTATTATAGAGGTGGACAATTGCACGGTCAATATCATTCCTATAGTTTATTTCAAATGTGTTAAAATTTTTATTTATATGCCAGGAGAATCTACTGTAATCTAATTTTAAGTTTTCCAAAGGAAAAGATGGATCTTGAAAACGAACCCAAGAAAGATTAAAAATTATCGGTTTATGATCAGAATCAAGTGCATTATGAACAGTAAAATCAATTCGTCTCAACTCCTTTTTCAGCCCCCCTCCTCCTCCGCCGTTAAATTTATTTACCCCCCACCCCAAAAGGCGTGTTCCTTTATGTTTGAAGGAAATTCCAAATGCCAATGTTCACGTCTGTTATCTTCAGTTTTAAGATATAAGTATCCACATAAAAATAATTCACATTTTTTTCACTTCCTTTCACACTCCCCCCGTTAAGTGAATTTTTCGAGAAAAAAGCTTTGTTACTTTATTTGTGAAGGATCTTCTAAATACCAATTATCACGACTGTAACATCTTCAGTTTTTGAGATATGTGTCCTCATAAAAGGGATTCAACTCCTTTCCAGCCCCGCCCCCAAGATGATTTTCCCCCCAAAGTGCGTTTTTCTTTGTTTTTAAAGGAGATCCAAATACCAAGTTTCACGTCTGTAACAACTTAAGTTTTTATTAGATGTAAGTATCCTCATACAATTAATTCAATTAATTTTTCAATTCTTTCACCCGCCCCCTCGTTGGATTTTCCGAAATCAAAGGAATACGTGCTTCTTTACTTTTAAAGCAGATTCTGAATACCAATTTTCACGTCTGCAGCATCTTTCGTTTTTGAGGTATCAGTATCCTAATAAAAATAATTCATTTCCATTTTTAGCCATTTTTACCCCCACCCAAGTGGTTTTTCCGAAAATAAAAGTACATATTTCTTTATTTTTAATAAAGAATAAAAATACCATTTTTCACTTCTGTACCATGTTAAGTTTTTGAAATATACTGTAGACATGCTCATTTTAAAATTCCACCCCATTGTTAGTTCCCCTTAAGTGAAGTTTCCGAAAACAAATCACCATTCTTTCTTTACTTTTACAGGAGATTGCAAATACCAATTTTTACGTCTGTAACATTTTACGTTTCTGATATATACTGTAGATATATTCTTTCCAAAATTCACCCCATTTGTCGCTCCTGTTTAACCCCCATTAATTGGATTTTCCGAAAACAAAAAATACGTGTTTCTTTATTTTCAGAGGAGATTCCAAATACCAATTTTCAGGTCTGTAATGTCTTCAGTCTCTGAGTTACAAGTATCCTCATTAAAGTCATTCAACCCGTTTTTCACTCTTTTTCACCCCTCCTATTGGGATTTTCCGAAAACAAAAAAAATACGTGTTTCTTTATTTTTAGAGGAGATTGTAAATACCAATTTTTAGATCTGTAAACTTTTAAAGTTTTGAGATATAGATACACTCATTTTAAAAAATTCAACCCATTAGCGACTGAATATCCAAAAGTCCTCCCTTAGCGAGCACCTACAGTACATTGTAATATAAATATATCCTCAAAATTTAATTTCTGTATGTCCAGTAGTTTTGGCTCGGCGATGATGAGTCAGTCAGTCAGTCAGTCAGTCAGTCAGTCAGTCAGTCAGGACAAGTTATTTGATAATAAAACACACAGTTTCTTATGATAAGTAACTAAATATTGGCAAAATTAATTATATACAGTACAGTGGTTATTAACATATTTAAATGTTGCGTAATGGCTCATTGCTTATCGAGAAAGAAGTGTGGCTTATTGTTTATCGAGAAAGAAGTGTGGTCATCTCAGAATCTCAAAATATGGCAACCTCTCGACGGAGAACGGCAAAGTTTTACAACTCGTATCGCAAAACTTGTTTTCCGACCTCAGATCTCTTGACTTGATCTACATATATTTCAACGAAGGCGATCCACTTTATAGGCTGTGACATCTTGTTTTGAAATAACGAGCCTGTCTGCTATAGCCTGTCGGAAGAGGTATAAAATTTGGCAAATACACTCGTATTCCTTGACATGAACATCGAAGTGGCAACTTTCTAGTCATTAAATGCTCTGCAATGGCCGGCCCAGAGCCTCCTAAAACAGTGCCGTCCTGGCCTGTCAAAGGTCCAGTAATGTCAAGGTCGGCCGCTTCTCTCGGCCAACAGGAGACTTGTAAAACTTTGCCGTTCTCCGTGAGACAGATCAAGAACGGCCATTTTATTAGCATTCAGCTGGAACAGGGCGTTTAGGTTTAAGCCAGCTCGGTTTGTTGACATCTCTACACTTCAAATGTGTACTTGCTTTTTATCTCACGTTTAAGCAGAACGTGAGTTTATTTCAGTTTTTGGTATACCACGAGAATAACAGCGGAATTTCTCCAAGCTCGGTATTTAAGTTGAGGGAGAGCTGGGTTACGCTCTAGGCTATACCGAATTAAGTAGTGTACAGGGATGTAATACCCCTGTCGGTCGAGGTGGTAAAATACATCCACCTATCCCCTGCCTGTCATAAGAGGCGGCTAAAGGGCGTATCAGTGGCTTTGAATTGAGGAGAATGGGTTGCCAACCATGGTTCCCCTGAGTTCGTCCCTTGCCTACGAGATCTTCCACTTACTAGTGTCAGGCTCCTCACTTTCATCTATCCTATCCGACCTCCCTTGGTCAACTCTTGTTCTTTTCCGACCCCGACGCTATTAGGTTCCCGAGACCTAGGGAGCTTTTTTATTTTCACTTTATATACATTTATACACTTTATTTACATTTTATAGAAGTTTATTTGGGTTTGTTTATTTTTCTGTTTGTGTGTTTACTTTGGAAAACAATTGTACCATGTAAGCGTAGAGCAGCCTCAGGATATCTCCGATCTTAAATACAGAGTCCGAAGAAAAGTCAAGACAGACAGACAGACAGACAGACAGACAGACAGACAGACAGACAGACAGACAGACAGACAGACAGACAGACCCTGTTCTCGACTTTGAATGCCTAATCTTCAATACATAGTGTAAAGTAAAGTCGGTCCGTTTTCTCTGTCTGTTTGAAATAGCTAATCTCACGAAGAACTGAACGGATTTTATTCAAGTTTTCAGCAACGGATGGAGTTTGTATAGAGAAACATTTATGTGTATAATTAATACATGTATTTTGTACATTAGCTGAGCTGTCACGGTTTATGTCAAGCGCTGCCTATAATATAAGAGATCGCATGATATGAGTTTTGTAATGAATGGTCGCGCGCTGAGCAATAATGTAGATTATGATAAAGTAGTTGGTGTTTTCTCGACGACGTGCTAATAGAGGATACAATACGGCAAATGCTAAGAGACTGCGCCTACTATGTAGTATTATGATGAAAGAGAAGACCGTTTAGAGACTGAAAGGGCAAACCCGTCCTTGAGGAGAGAGAGGGAAACTTCCCTGGAACGAAACGGTAGGTAATCTCAACATCGTGAAAGAAATACTGTAGGTCCTAGAGGACAGCGTGTGCTCAGGCATCGCGCCAGACATACAACACTTAGTTCTAATAAACGTCCGCATAATGGTTGGTGTTACTAGCTGCCGTCCTCGGGGGTCTGGGTTCGATTCCCGGTATTGCTAGAAATTTAAGGATGGCAGGAGGGCTGCTGTGTGGTTGGTTCGAATCCCACTATCGGCAGCCCTGAAAATGGTTTTCCGTGGTTTCCCATTTTCACACCTTAATTAAGGCCACGGCCGCTTTCTTTCACCTCCTAGGCCTTTCCTATCCCATCGTCGCCATAAGACCTATCTGTGTCGGCGCGACGTAAAGCCCCTAGCAAAAAAAAAAAAAAGCTGTGTGGTTGCAGCTCATGTCCATTGGGGGTGCACCACCTCAGGATGCGGACACGAGTTTACTTTACTTTAATTCTAATAAATTATGATTACAATGTTCAGCAATGAATTACCATTCTGCCATAGATAACAAAAATTGTACGACTATTGTCTGAAATGGCCTTAGTGTCGACCCCAGATGGGAAGTCACGTAACACTGAGCTCGATAGCTGCGGCCAGTATCCAGTAACCGGGAGATAGTGGGTTCGAACCCCACTGTCGGCAGCCCTGAAGATGTTTTCCCGTTGTTTCCCATTTTCACACCAGGCAAATGCTGGGGCTGTACCTTAATAAACGCCACGGCCGCTTCTTTGCCATTCCTAGGCCTTTCCTATCCCATCGTCGCTATAAGACCTATCTGTGTCGATGCGACGTAAAACAAATAGCAAAAAAAAAAAAGGTCACGTAACGCAATGTAAACGGACATGTTTAATATGTAAGGCCACCCGTATGAAGCTCGATATAAATACGAATTATAATTTTATTTTTTAATTATTACTGTATTTTCTTACAATTTTTTACGTCGCAGCGACACAGATAGGTCTTATAGCGACGATGGGAAAGGAAATGCCTAGGGATGGGAAGGAAGCGGCCGTGGCGTTTATTAAGGTACAGCCCCAGCATTTGCCTAGTGTGAACATGGGAAACCACGGAGAACCATCTTCAGGGCTGCCCACAGTGGAGTACGAACCCATTATGTCCCGAATGCAAGCTCACAGCTGCGTGCCCCTAACCGCACGGCCAACTCGCCCAGGGACTTTATTTACGTTGCTAAGATTACACTGACAGAGTATTCTCCTTGCACTCGAGTTTAGGGTTTAATGACAAACGAATCGATCGGCCTATTGCGAAACGGTAATACCAATATTTTTCTTGTTTAATTCTTCATTAGAGCATATAAGACACATTATTTTTAAGTTCATTAATGATTTTTTATTTGCAGTTGTACCAAATATTGTCTGGGTTTTTGGCTTCTTCTCTAGGAAGCGCTCACTTAGGAATATATAGAAGGAAAACTATTTGTCTACTGGTAATCAAATTTTTATATGTCATAATCACATGTAGGCCTATTTCTGGTGTAACAGTCAAGTTACAACTTTTTTCAACCACCCCAAAAATGTTCTCATATTTTTTCTAAAGCAACTCTTTGTCAGCCCAGGATAAACTACAGCAGCAAACCTGGGCTTGTTTTGAAGCACTCAGTCGTGGTTATCATAAACTACAACAACTGTAACCGTACAGTTTGGTACCGAGTTTATGAAGAGTAATATTGAAAGGAGGTTTCGTGTACGCCGGACCGTGCGATTAAGAGCAGACGGGGTGGAGAAATCGGGCTCAGTAGATGAGGCGTGCTTTCTTTTCTGTCATCTTCCTCAGGTAGCATTACTTCTGTAATTTTAAAAATGAACCTGCCAAATGTAATAATTCTGCTCATGGAGTTGTGTTTTTCAACGTGTGGTCAGTTTGTGCATTAAACAGGTCCGGCAGACCCCACCTAGGAATTCAAGGCAAGGCCAAGGAGATTTATGAGAGTCTTACAATAATGATCTGACAACAGGTTCCATTGCAAGGTCATCAAAACGCGCTCCGAGGAGGAAGGTCACTACGACAAACAACCTGGACCAAGGGCCAATTGAGGGCTTAAATGTTTTAGGTCACGCAGACGGAACTATGTGCGTCTTAATTTATTTTCTCGAAAATACCGTTTCCTAGCTTATAATCTTAACAAGACCTGCTGCAGCTAGGGAGGTATAATTGTGTCAGCATGAGTCTGAGAATGCCAGAAACCACACAAGATAGAAGTGACCATCAGTGAAGTCGTCTGCACACAACACTCAATGCAGCCATCTCATCGATCCAAGTTACGCCCTAGTCCATTATTATTATTATTATTATTATTATTATTATTATTATTATTATTATTATTATTATTATTATTTATTTTCCTTAAATTGTACATGCACAATTTAGGGGTGGTAGATGGAGAAAGGGCAAGCCCCACATACACGGAAGTGCCTCCCATCTCCACATGTGTTCATAAACTCTACTGAATATTTACATTCGTTTGTACTTCAACCATTCTACTTGAGTTTCAGCACAAGGTCGAAACTGACGAGCACATAACCAGATGACGTCAAATTAAAATATCTGTATACGGTAGCTGAGTTATTATTATTATTATTATTATTATTATTATTATTATTATTATTATTATTATTATTATGTTCGTATCAGCCTACTAAGGACCACGTTATTTCTTCTCTGGGTTTTGATCTTTCTCCAGTGCTCCTTTATTCGTTGCCGGAGTTGCTATTTTCTTTCCTCCGTCCACGTCTTTCCCGTCTTCAACTTTGGTCTTTCTTGAAAAGCTGGTGGTCTTTTACTTTCCTCTTGAGTGGGTTGCGCTCTTGTATATCTACATAATTGATCCCAATTTCCTGCAAAGCTCTTTCCATCTCCTTCAACCAGGTTGGCTGGGTCTTATCTTTAAAATAGGTAAAGATCTCGTTCGATAAACGTGTGAGTTTCACTCTTAGCAAGTGGCTATAAAATGCAGTTCTCCTTTTCCACATGACATCAGAGATCTTATGCGGGCTCATGGTCATGCCGAGGTCTATATTCATCTTTGTCTTTAATTGGGTCCAGAATCTTTAATTTTCAATTTTTCTATCGTGCCTTTCTTGTTCATAGCAAGGCATTTCGCTGCATACAAAGCAATGACAGTGCAATAATGTCCGACTTTTTCGTTCAAGGATATGGACTTTTATTTGTAAACGTCTTCGGTCACTTGAAAAGCCATTTCCATTTTATTTTCACTGTATTCTTCTTCTTCTTCTTCTTCTTCATCCTTTCACTTCTCATCTTCCCTTCTTTCTCAGATATGACCAATTTGGTTTCTCCTGGAATGTTTTGATGCTGTCCACTCGGCTTCTAAACTGTTTTCTCTTGTGAACCATATCCATTGTAAGACCACTTTCTATTGCATCTCTTTTTACCTCTTCGACCCACTTCGTAGAAGCTTTCAGTCCAGTGATGTACTTGAATATTTTCTTAGTTAGCCGTTTCTCATGCGTTATTTCTAGATGCCCATAGAATTTTAGCCTTCGTTTTAGCATGGTGACGGCGATTTTTTCGGTATATGTGTAGAGATCATCATTTTTTCTATTCCTCCACTTCCCATCAGCATTTATCTGTGGTCCTAAAATTTTCCTTAAGATTCTCCTCTCCTTTCTTTTCGAGTTCTTGAAGCTCACCCTTTTTATTCATCGTCAGGCTCTCTGAAGCGTAGAGACCACTGTGCTATAGTGTAACATGTTGCTCTTTTGTTGTATCTGTTCTGCGTTAACCTGTAAGCTAATTTTAGTTTTCTAATTCTTACCCTATTCGCGTTTTTATCCAATTCGTTAGCTTCTATCCATTCCCCTGGATATTAATTTTCTCAGTTCTTTGTACAGAATTCTATGTGTCTCTCCCCTTGATGTCCATATTCCATGTGTTCCATCTTCTCATATGGGACTTTGAGACACGTTTTCTCAGCAATCTCATGTAGAATATTCAGCATAATTTGAGCATTTTCTCGGTTGTGAGCCAAGAGGGCAAAGTCAAACACTTAATTTCTAAGTTCTGTCCTTTCCTCCTTAAATATATTCCCCTTATTCTTTCCACTTCCAAAGCTTTTTCCCAGGTTCTAATGATGTTTTTTTAGAACTATGTTAAAGAGAATTGCTGTCTCACTCCCGTTTTTATTTCAAATGGTTCAGAAATTTCACCGAAGAATTTGACGTTTGAGAAAGTTTCTGTCAGGGTTTATTTTATTAATATTCTTGTTTTCCTGTCAATCCCGAATTCCTCTAAGACGTTAAGTAGAGTCTGCCTGTCAATCGAATCATACGCTTTCTTAAAATCAACAAATATTACCACGGTGTTCTGGCTTCTCAAAGCTCTTATTCTGAGAATGCTCTTCAGGTTAAAAATTTATTCTGCGCATAATCTTCCTTTTCAGCAAAAAAAAAAAAAAAAAAAAAAAAAAAAGGTCTTCTTCGTACAGGCCATGAAGGCCCTTGGAGGGGTGGGAGGTAAAGGCCCGGCGGCCTGGTACTCATTTTTGGTGTAGGCTGAGTGAACCTCGCTCAGGGCCATGTGCACCTCCAGAAGTGGAAATCTCATTTCTTAAATTTTACGACTTCCTGACGGGGATCCGAACCCACGTCCTTCCGGGCGAACGGAGCACGCCTTTACCGCCTCGGCTAGGCAGCTCTTAGTAAAGAGATGCCTCTATAGTTATTGATGTTCGTCCGGAGACCTTTATTGTGAAGTGGGTGTATAAGAGCACACTTCCAATCATTGGGGATCTTCTCTTCTCTCCAGATTTCTCCTATGACAACGTGAATTACTTCTGCTGCAGTTTCTCCTCCGAACTTCCACATTTCTGCAATAATTCCATCTTCGCCTGGTGTTCTGTTGCTTTTAAGTTCATTTATTATTTCCTTGATCTCTTCTAGACTCGGAGGCTTGGAATCTTGGTTGTCCTGAAATAGATTTTTCGTACCCAATCTTTCCACAGGTTCTGCACAATTCAGCAACATTTTGAAGTAATCTGCGAGAAATTGACAATTTTCTGTGTTGTTCATTACTACACTACCATCCTCCCGCTTGAAACACAAACTTGATGGTTCGTATCCCGGTAGTTCCTCTCTGAAGTTTTTAAAAATGCTCGAGTGTATCCAACCTATTATTATTATTATTATTATTATTATTATTATTATTATTATTATTATTATTTTAATCCCAGAGAATATGGGAGAGGTGGCATGAGACCTCAACAACTTAGTCTAATACTGTCGGCGTCGGAAAAGAACAAGAGTTGACCAAGGGAGGTCCGAAACGATAGATGAAAGTGAGGAGTCTCGTACAATTAAATGGATATCCTCCAGTTTAACGGCTGGATCCTCTTCCTGGTGCGAACTGTATACGAAGGGACGTATTCAATATTCGTGTTTCTTCGGTCGTTGGTTTGAGCGGTATGAAGTGTATTACGTCCCTGAGGCAGGTGAATGAGCCATTCGCATTTAATAATCACCGCCCAAACCGGAAATCCACCACGGGGCCGTCTGAACCGACCATTCAGCTAAGGAGCCCGACTCGAGATAAAAACTGTACATACAAAATTATAACATATTTTATGTAGACAAAGAGCTTGTCTGCTTCACTCCTTGCTCATAGCATAATACTTTAAGTTTGTGGCTTGTTATTCGAGCGATCTGCTACCGTAATCTACAATGTAATTAGCTCACCCAATCAATCAACGTTTTTGTTGTTTTGTTGAGGGGAACTAAATTCATAATCAAACAGGTGGCATCATTGATAATAAGCAGGTTTCATTCACAGAATGTAACATTGGTATTTTCTCACTCTCATGACGTCAGCGTTGCCATCTGGTGCAGACACGTAATGCCAGTGGCTTGTTTCCAGGCAACAGAATACGCTAGCTGCACGACGCTCCAGGAGGCTTCGTTCACTCCTGGTGACGTCCTTTAGGAACCGTGCCGGTCATTTTGATATCATAGATCATTTTTCTCCATGATTTCCTGTCATTGACTTGTTTTATTGTTGTTGGGACTTTACCTCCGGGCCTTAGTTTTCCTGATTTATCAACTTCTCAATATTTTCTGTACTCCTGCTAATTGCATGACCAAAGTATTTTAGGATCTACTTTGTGCAGTGATTGGTCCATGGAGTACCGGGCGAGTTGGCCGTGCGGTCAGGGGCGCGCAGCTGTGAGCTTGCACCCGGGAGATAGTGGGTTCAAACCCTACTGCCTGCAGCCCTGAAGATGGTTATTCGTGGTTTCCCATTATCACACCAGACAAATGCTGGGGCTGTACCTTAATTAAGGCCACGGCCGCTTCCTTCAAAACTTTGCGACGTAAAGCAATTTCAATCAGTCACTACTGATCTGCATTTAGGGCAGTCGCCCAGGTGACAGATTCCCTATCTGTTGTTTTCCTAGCCTTTTCTTAAATGATTTCAAATAAATTGGAAATTTATTGAACATCTCCCTTGGTAAGTTATTCCAATCCCTAACTCCCCTTCCCAAAAACTAATATTTGCCCCAATTTGTCGTCTTGAGTTCCAACTTTATCTTCATATTGTGATCTTTCCTACTTTTAAGGACACCACTCAAACGTATTCGTCTACTAATATCATTCCACGCCATCTCCCCACTGACACCTCGGAACATACCACTTAGCCGAGCAGCTCGTCTCCTTTCTCCCAAGTCTTCCCAGCCGAAACTTCGCAACATCTTTGTAACGCTACCCTTTTGTCGGAAATCACCCAGAACAAATCGAGCTGCTTTTCTTAGGATTTTTTCCAGTTCTCGAATGAAGTAATCCTGGTGAGGGTCCCATACAATGGAACCATACTCTGGTTGGGGTCTTTCCAGAGACTTATATGCCCTTTTTTTACATCCTTACTACAACCCCTAAATACCCTCATAACCATGTGCAGAGATGTGTACCCTTTATTCACAACACCCAGAAACTTACAATGATCCCCAAAAGGAACTTTCAGCCCATCAACGCAGTAATTAAAATTGAGAGGACTTTTGCTATTTTCCTATTTGGTCCATGGAGTTCTCCAGAAAAACATTAGTATGGAAAATTCTACTCAGTTTACCAGTCTTATTTTCAGGTTCCTGGAAATTAAGTTCGCTAGATTGCTTCTTGTTTTTTTCTCTTCTTCTGTTGTCAGAGATCCAAGGTAAATGTATTCACTGACACCTTCAAATCGATCCTGAATGTTGTGCGTGTGGACTATCGTTATTTTCGTTTTCGCATTGTTCAGTTCTAAACAGAGTTAATGGCTCTGCTTTTCAGTTCATTTAATGAGTTCGTAATAATTATTCTGGACATTTTTGCTATGAATGCCGTATCATCAGCAAAACAAATTTTGTAAATTCTTTGGCCATTAACTGAAACACCTCCTTCCCATTCGTGGAGAGTTCTGCTCATGATATACTTCCCATGCACGTTTAAAAGTTGAGGCCACAGTATACAACTCTGTCTAACTCCACGTCTGGGTGGAAGTAGAGTCTGAAGCTCTCTCACTGATCCTGTAGTTAGTGTATACAATTCAACTATCAGCGATATGAGGTGACTGGCGATCGCAAGACTTGCCATATATGCCACTTTACTTCCTCAAAGTCTTTCTGACAGCACATAAAACATGTGGCGTCATCACAACAGCGCTAGAGTTCAAAAGCCACAAAAGTACGTCAGGTGACAGCACCAAGGAGTCCGGCTGCTTGGCTGAATGGTTAGCGTGCTGGCCTTTGGCCACAGGGGTCCCGGGTTCGATTCCCGGCAGGGTTGGAAATTTTAACCATCGTTGGTTAATTTCGCTGGCACGGGGACTGGGTGTATGTTGTGTCGTCTTCATCATTCATTTCATCCTCATCACGACGCGCTGGTCGCCTATGGGAGTCAAATAGAAAGACCTGCACCTGGCGAGCCGAACTTGTCCTCGGACACTCCCGGCACTAAAAGCAATAAGCCATTTCATTTTTTACAGCACCAAGGAATCTCCATGACGGTCGCTGGGAACAGAAACACGCGTTAATACTGACACAACAAGTTTCAGGAGGGCAAACAAACTGCACATTTCTGCGCTCCGATTAAGAAGCAGTAAATTGTGTCCAAAATTGATGTTCCATTTAATGTGCATCATATCAGTAGCCATCCACAAAGGTGTGTATAGTGGAGAACAAAATTCTTTCGACTTATCAATTGTCGAATTGAACCAATTACCATTTCTCTCCGGCATTGCGCACAGACAAGACTTTATTCCGGATACCTTGAAGTAGGTGTTCGCATTGTTCCAACTTACCAGGCTACCTACTTTCAATCCGACCTTCCTTGATCAACTGTTGGTCTCTTGCGACGCGGAAGGAATGGTCCTTTCTAAGCCTAGGAGTATTTAATTTTCACACTTCTCGGTGTCCTGTACTTTCTGTTTCCAGCACTCTCATTCGTCAGAGAGGGATTACCGGGAAGATACAGCCTCACAATTACTTTTTCAAACGATATTTCATTAATACGTTTTAATTAACCTATCATTTATTAGTTTGGGATATTAATTACCACGCATCGCCATTCAGAGATACTAAAAGTCTTCTTGTGACTCCGAAATGTTTGAAATAAGAAAATGAACTACGTCTTCTGAACGGTACAATATTTCGAATCAGAATAATCATTTATGAATTATATATGGGCGCAACGCATGTTATTACTTAAAGAATAAATATTACATAACGTATCTAAGCAAGCAGCTCACCTGCTGGCGCTGAAGTCTAAACGGCCTGACGCTGTGGTTAGCCGGTTCGAGTCCCGTTGGTCAAAAAAAAATTCACCATCAGAATATTGGCGGGCAGGGTAGGGGAGGTGGTGGTATACAATTTCTAATCACTAGATTGCGTGCCAAAAGCCTTGATTACATTCCAAACCTCTCCGCATTGCCCATGTGGAGTGAGGGCATATGAGGCTGTTGATGGTGATTCCAGACCCCAGGAGTAGGCTATGTGCCGGCACCGGGTTTCACTCTCTCCCTACCATCATATATATCACGTCATTCATTTCATCTCATTAACTCCTGTGATGACGTTGACGTCAGGTAGGGCATATCGCCACGACAAATTCATCTCATCTCATACCCGACCTCGTAGAGACACGGGACAAGTGTTGGACAAACAACATATCTAAGCAAGCAATAACCTAACGACGACCCTCTGATTACTGTAGCAAGGTACATTTTGATCCCGAGCAGAACAACGTAAAAATTACCTGTAATTAGAATGAACAGACTTGGTTATGTTCCATTGCAGTTCCAAATCATAACAAATGTGTATCCAAATCCTCCTGCATCCAGCTTTGTGCTGTGCATGCTGTACGATCTACAAGGCTTCCTAGGCCTGACCACATTGACGTCATCAATGGTATTACCTGTCCTTTCACCAGGTGGAGCACATGCCTGTCGCATGCGTCGAGGGTTACGTAAACATGCGTGATACACGAGGCTTGTGCTAGAGCTAACCAAGCATTTAGAACTTTATCTATTACTCCATTATAAGCCTAGTAACTACTTACTCTCAGTCCCTAGATTCCCGCGTTTAATATATATTTTTGTCTTAGATGTTAAGAACGTTTTATAGGGGTAGGCGGGTCGTCCTAAGGTGTATGCACATTTATGATAGCTTCCAAATGTTTACATTGAGCGGTTCAGAAAAGACTTGAGCCTGATGATTTTCAGTAAAATCTTGTTTTCATTTAGTGATTTTGTCTACCACTACACAGATTCCCCTCTCCGAACTATTCACTCTAAAATAATGTGTCAGTTCGTGTCTCCCATTGACTAGGTTTGTAAAAGTGCTTAATTATGCTGCATTGCTTTTTAAATGTTAAATACATTCCTTAGCAAGCAAGGTAGCGGCCCTCATACTACAAAAGACGTAAAATTAAGCAATTTCCTCAATTGTGCTGAAAGTTGAAGGGCAAAAGGGCCCGTAAAAGTTTCAAATTATGGGTCCTAGATAGCGCTATCAAACTTTTAAAAAAATCGAAAATCACTTCCGGACTAAATGTAGCTCCGGAAAAAAACAGCCTAAAATCGTTTGTTTCTTCACTCGTCTTCTTTTTTATTCAAATCCTAGACAACTTAACTTATATAATTCTTTCTGTAATGTTTTCCTTGCTTCAATAGCCTCGGGCGTTCTTTGATTTTTTTGAAAATGTCCACAAGGGCTTAACTGTAACTCTGCATTGAGTCACATTAGCGCTCGTAGTGATAGAAACAGGCAAACTCTTAATGTAATCGACCGCGTAACGATGGTTAAGAAAAGGATTGTAATTTTTAGGAATACATAAAGGACGTATTCTCTTCACATACTTTATCACATTTTTTTAACCTAAAATTGGTAGCTCATATCCCTACGATGTTTTCAACACTGAGTTGCTTGCGTGAAGGGCGAAATCCACTCATTCACTTGAACCTTCTCAAATAGCAATGAAAACCTCGTAATTCCCCTCACGAGAAAACCACGTTTCTCCATCTCTTTGGTGAAGGTTGCCGCGTTGCTTGAGAGAAGGGCAGAGAAGACCTCAGTGGTAAAATAATAGGGCCGTCATTAAGCCAGTTTTGGCTTCTCCTGTAAACTTCACCCCGAAGGAATTACGACTTCTCCTTTGTCCAGTGACGATACATTGTTGGGGAACAGGGTGCTGAATGATATGGACGGAGTACAAGATGAAAGTAACGGAGAGCAGTTGAAGGAAGCCAAGTAATATTAAATTAGGAAAATAACTCTTAAAAGAAGTAGATGAATATTGTTACTTGCGCAGTAAAATAACTAACGATGGCAGAAGGAAGGAGGACTAGGAAAGCTCATTTCAAACATTGATATATGGAAGTGAAACATGGACGATAACTAGCTCAGAAAGAAAATAGAAGCTTTTGAAATGTGGTGTTACAGAAGAATGCTAAAGCTGAGATGGAGAGATCGAATCACGAATGAAGGGATACTGAATTGAATTGGTGAAAGGAGATCGAAATGCCTAAATTTCACGAGAAGAAGAGACAGAGTGATAGGACATTTCTTATGATTTGCAGGAGTTGTGCAATTGGTTCTTGAGGGAAGTGTGGGTGGTAAGAACAGCGGGTGTAGACTAAGGAGGCAATATGACAAGCAGGTTTCAGGAGCCAATCCCCACTGTTTACAACGTTTAAACACGATTTTGGCTAACTCTTCTGATAACAGTGTTGTATACAGGCTCTTTGGACATAACCTTTCTGTTTACAATGCTGTATACAGGCTCTTTGGACCTAATCCTTCTGTTCACTATGTTATATACAGGTTCTTTGGGTCTAACCCTTCTGTTCACAATGTTGTACCGGGCGAGTTGGCCGTGCGCGTAGAGGCGCGCGGCTGTGAGCTTGCATCCGGGAGATAGTAGGTTCGAATCCCACTATCGGCAGCCCTGAAGATGGTTTTCCGTGGTTTCCCATTTTCACACCAGGCAAATGCTGGGGCTGTACCTTAATTAAGGCCACGGCCGCTTCCTTCCAACTCCTAGGCCTTTCCCATCCCATCGTCGCCATAAGACCGATCTGAGTCGGTGCAACGTAAAGCCCCTAGCAAAAAAAAAAAAACAATGTTGTATACAGGCTCTTTGGACATAACCTTTCTGTTTACAATGCTGTATACAGGCTCTTTGGACCTAATCCTTCTGTTCACTATGTTATATACAGCTTCCTTGGGTCTAACCCTTCTGTTCACAATGTTGTATACAGGCTCTTTGGACCTAACCCTTCTGCTCACAATGTTATATACAGGTTCCTTGGGTCTAACCCTTCTGATCACAATGTTAAATACTGGTTCTTTCGGTCTATACCTTCTGTTCACAATATTACATACAGGCCTCAGGGCCTAACCCTTCTGTTCACAATGTTATATACAGGTTCTTTGGGTCTAACCCTTCTGTTCACAATGTTGTACACAGGCTCATTGGACCTAACCCTTCTGCTCACAATGTTATATACAGGTTCTTTGGGTATAACCCTTCTGTTCACAATGTTGAATACAGGTCTTTGTGCCTAACCCTTCTGTTCACAATGTTGTATACAGGCTGTTTGGACCTAACCTTTCAGTTCACAATGTTGAATACAGGCCATTGTGCCTAACCCTTTTGTTCACAATGTTGTATACAGGCTCTTTGGGTCTAACCCTTCTGTTCACAATGTTGTATACTGGTTCCATCGGACTATGTCTTCTGTTCACAATATTATATACAGGCCGCCTTTCGGCCTAACCCTTCTGCTCACAATGTTATATACAGGTTCTTTGTGTCTAACCCTTCTGTTCACAATGTTGTATACAGGCTCTTAGGGTCTAACGCTTCTGTTCACAATGTTATATACTGGTTCCTTCGGTTTATAAGTTCTGTACACAATATTATATACAGGCCTTTGTGCCTAACCCTTCTGTTCACAATGTTATATACAGGTTCTTTTAGTCTAACCCTTCTGTTCACAATGTTGTATACAGGCTCTTTGGACCTAACACTTCTGTTCACAATGTTGTATACAGGCTCTTTGGGTCTAACCCTTATGTTCACAATGTTATATAGAGGTTCTTTGGGTCTAACCCTTCTGTTCACAATGTTGCATTTACGCTGTTTGGATCTAACCCTTCTGTTCACAATGTTGTATACAGGCTCTTTGGGTCTAACCCTACTGTTCACAATGTTAAATACTGGTTCTTTCCGTCTATACCTTTTGTTCACAATATTATATACAGGCCCTTGGGCCTAACCCTTCTGTTCCCAATGTTATATACATTTTCCTTGGGATTAACCCTTCTGTTCACAATGTTGTATACAGGCTCTTTGGACCTAACCCTTCTGTTCACAGTATTATATATAAGTTCTTTGGGTCTACCTTTCAGTTCACAATGTTGTATACAGGCTCTTTGGACCTAACCCTTCTGTTCACAAAGTTGTATACAGGCTCATTGGACATAACCCTTCTGTTCACAGTATTATATATAAGTTCTTTGGGTCTACCTTTCAGTTCACTATGTTGTATACAGGCTACTTGAGTCTAACCCTTCTGTTCACAATGTTATATACTCGCTCTTACGGTGTATACCTTCTGTTCACAATGTTATATACAGGTTCTTTGGGGCTAACCCTTCTGTTCACAATGTTGTATACAGGCTCTTTGGACTTAACCCTTCTGTTCACAATGTTGTATACAGGCTCTTTGGGTCTAACCCTTCTGTTCACAATGTTGTATACAGGCTCTTTGGACTTAACCCTTCTGTTCACAATGTTGTATACAGGCTCTTTGGGTCTACCCTTCTGTTAACAATGTTATATACAGGTTTATTGGGTCTAACCCTTCTGTTCACAATGTTGTATACAGGCTCTTTGGACTTAACCCTTCTGTTCACAATGTTGTATACAGGCTCTTTGGGTCTAACCCTTCTGTTAACAATGTTATATACAGGTTTATTGGGTCTAACCCATCTGTTCACAATGTTGAATACAGGTTCTTTGGTCTAACCCTTCTGTTCACAATATTCTATACAGGCTCTTTGGAACTAACCCTTCTGTTCACAATGAGTATACAGGATCTATGGGTCTAACCCTTCTGTTCACAATGTTATATACAGGCTCTTTGGACCTAACCCTTCTGTTCACAGTGTTATATATAAGTTCTTTGGGTCTACCTTTCAGTTCACAATGTTGTATACAGGCTCTTTGGACCGAACCCTTCTGTTCACAATGTTGAATACAGGCTCATTCGGTCTAACCCTTCTGTTCACAATGTTGTATAAAGGCTCTTTGGGTCTAGCCCTTCTGTTCACAATGTTGTATACAGGCTCATTGGACATAACCCTTCTGTTCTATATGTTGTCTACTTGAGTCTAACCCTTCTGTTCACAATGTTATATACTCGCTCTTACGGTCTATACCTTCTGTTCACAATGTTATATACAGGTTCTTTGGGGCTAACCCTTCTGTTCACAATGTTGAATACAGGCTCCTTGGACTTAACTCTCCTGTTCACAATGTTGTATACAGGCTCTTTGGGTCTAACCCTTCTGTTCACAATGTTGTATACAGGCTCTTTGGCCTAATCCTTCTGTTCACAAGGTTGTATACAGGCTCTTTGGGTCTAACCCTTCTGTTAACAATGTTATATACAGGTTTATTTGGTCTAACCCTTCTGTTCACAATGTTGTATACAGGCTCTTTGGACTTAACCCTTCTGTTCACAATGTTGTATACAGGCTCTTTGGGTCTAACCCTTCTGTTAACAATGTTATATATAGGTTTATTGGGTCTAACCCATCTGTTCACAATGTTGAATACAGGTTCTTTGGTCTAACCCTTCTGTTCACAATATTCTATACAGGCTCTTTGGACCTAACCCTTCTGTTCACAATGAGTATACAGGATCTATGGGTCTAACCCTTCTGTTCACAATGTTATATACAGGCTCTTTGGTTCTAACCCTTCTGTTCACAATGCTGTATACAGGTTCATTGGGTCTAGCCCTTCTGTTCACAATGTTGTATACAGGCTCTTTAGGCCGAACCCTTCTGTTCACAATGTTATATACAGGTTCTTTGGGTCTAACCCTTCCGTTCACAATGTTGTATACAGGCTCTTTGGACTTAACTCTTCTGTTCACAATGTTGTATACAGGCTCTTTGGACCTAACCCTTCTGTTCGCTATGTTGTATACAGGCTCCTTGGGTCTAACACTTCTGTTCACAATGTTATATACTGGTTCCTTAGGTCGATACCTTCTGTTCACAATGTTGAATACAGGCTCTTAGGACCTAACCTTTTTGTTCACAATGTTGTATACAGGTTCTTTGGGTCTAACCCTTCTATTCACAATGTTGTATAGGATCATTGGGCCTAACCCTTCTGTACATAATGTTACATACAGGTTCTTTGGGTCTAACCCTTCTGTTCACAATGTTGTATACAGGCTCATTCGGTCTAACCCTTCTGTTCACAATGTTGTATAAAGGCTCTTTGGGTCTAGCCCTTCTGTTCACAATGTTGTATGCGGGCTCTTTGGATCTAACCCATCTGTTGTCAATGTTAAATACTGGTTTTTTCGGTCTATACCTTCTGTTCACAATGTTGTATACAGGCCTTTGGGCCTAACCCTTATGTTCGCAATGTTATATACAGGTTCTTTGGGTCTAACCCTTCTCTTCACAATGTTGTATACAGACTCTTTGACCCTAACCCGTCTGTTCACAATGTTGAATTCAGTTTCTTTGGGTCTAACCCTTCTGTTCACAATGTTATATATATAGGTTCTTTGGGTCTAACGCTTCTGTTCACAATGTTGTATACAGGCTCTTTGGAACTAAACCTTCTGTTCACAATGTTGTATACAGGCTCATTTGGTCTAACCCTCATGTTCACAATGTTATATAGAGGTTCTTTGGGTCGAACCCTTCTGTTCATAATGTTGCATTTAGGCTGTGTGGATCTAACCCTTCTGTCCACAATGTTGTATACAGGCTCTTTGGGTCTAACCCTACTGTTCACAATGTTAAATACTGGTTCTTTCCGTCTATACCTTTTGTTCACAATATTATATACAGGCCCTTGGGCCTAACCCTTCTGTTCACAATGTTATATACATTTTCTTTGGGATTAACCCTTCTGTTCACAATGTTGTATACAGGCTCATTGGACCTAACCCTTCTGTTCACAGTGTTATATACAAGTTCTTTGGGTCTACCTTTCAGTTCACAATGTTTTATACAGGCTCTTTGGACCTAACCCTTCTGTTCACAATGTTGTATACAGGTTCATTGGACATAACCCTTCTGTTCAGAATGTTGTATACAGGCTACTTGGGTCTAACCCTTCTGTTCACAATGTTATATACTGGTTCTTTCGGTCTATACCTTCTGTTCACAATATTATATACAGGCCTTTCGGCCTAACCCTTCTGTTCACAATGTTATATACAGGTTCTTTGGGGCTAACCCTTCTGGTCACAATGTTTTATACAGGCTCTTTGGACTTAACCCTTCTCTTCACAATGTTGTATACAAGCTCTATGGGTCTAACCCTTCTGTTAACAATGTTGCATACAGGTTCCTTCGGTCTAACTCTTCCGTTCACAATGTTGAATACAGGTTCTTTCGGTCTAACCTTTCATTTCACAATATTCTATACAGGCTCTTTGGACCTAACCCTTCTGTTCACAATGAGTATACAGGTTCTATGGGTCTAACCCTTCTGTTCACAATGAGTATACAGGTTCTATGGGTCTAACCCTTCTGTTCACAATGTTATATAAAGGTTCTTTGGTTCTAACCCTTCTGTTCACAGTTATATATACAAGTTCTTTGGGTCTACCTTTCAGTTCACAATGTTGTATACAGGTTCTTTGGACCTAACTCTTCTGTTCACATTGTTGTATACAGGCTACTAAGGGTCTAACCTTTCTGTTCACAATGTTATATACTGACTCTATCGGTCTATACTTTCTGTTCAAAATATTATATACAGGCCTTTCGGCCTAACCCTTCTGTTCACAATGTTATATAAAGGTTCTCTGGGTCTAACCCTTCTGTTCACAATGTTGTATACAGGCTCTTTGGGCCGAACCCGTCTGTTCACAACGTCATATATTGGCTCTTTGGGTCTAACGCTTCTGTTCACAATGTTGTATACAGGCTCTTTGGACCTAACTTGTCTGTTCACAATGTTGTATACAGGCTCTTTGGACCAAACCCTTCTGTTCGCAATGTAGTATACAGGCTCTTTGGGTCTAACCCTTCTGTTCACAATGTTATATACTGGTTCCTTAGGTCGATACCTTCTGTTCACAATGATGAATACAGGCTCTTAGGACCTACCCTTTTGTTCACAATGTTGTATACATGTTCTTTGGGTCTAACCCTTCTGTTCACAATGTTCTATACAGGATCTTTGGGCCTAACTCTTCTGTAGACAGTGTTATATACAGGCTCTTTGGGTCTAACCCTTCTATACACAATGTTATATACAGGTTCCTTGGGTCTAACCCTTCTGTTCACAATGTTGTATACAGGCTCATTCGGTATATCCCTTCTGTTCACAATGTTGTATAAAGGCTCTTTCGGTCTAACCCTTCTGTTCACAATGTTGTATGCGGGTTCTTTGGACCTAACCCTTCTGTTCACAGTGTTAAATACAGGTTCTTTTGTTTTAACATTTCTGTTCACAATGTTGTATACAGGTCTAGGGTCTAACCCTTCTGTTCACAATGTTATATACAGGTTCTTTGGGTCTAACCCTTCTGTTCACAATGTTGTATACGGGCTCTTTGGTTCTAACCCTTCTGTTCACAATGTTATATACAGGTTCTTTGGGTCTAACCGTTCTGTTCACAATGTTGATTACAGGCTCTTTGTACTTAACCCTTCTGTTCACAATGTTGTATACAGGCTCTTTGGACCTAACCCTTCTTTTCACAATGTTGTATACGGGCTCTTTGGTTCTAACCCTTCTGTTCACAATGTTGTAGACAGGTTCTTTGGGTCTAACCCTTCTGTTCACAATGTTGTATACAGGTCTAGGGTGTAACCCTTCTGTTCACAATGTTGTATACGGGCTCTTTGGTTCTAACCCTTCTGTTCACAATGTTATATACAGGCTCTTAGGACCTACCCTTTTGTTCACAATGTTGTATACATGTTCTGTGGGTCTAACCCTTCTGCTCACAATGTTGTAGACTGGCCCTCTGGACCTACCCTTCTGTTCACAATGTTATGTACATGTTCTTTGTACCTAACCCTTCTGTTCACAATGTTGTATACAGGCCCTTGTGACCTACCCTTCTGTTCACAATGTTATACACAGGATCTTTGGGTCTATCTCTTCTGTTCACAATGATATTTACAGTTTCGTTGGACCTAACCCTTCTGTACACAATGTTGAATACAAGCCTTTTGGACCTAACCCTTCTTATCACATAGATATATACAGGTGTTTTGAACATACCTCCTCTGATCACAATGTTTAATACAGGTTCTTTGGGTCAAACCCTTCTGTTCACAATGTTGTATACAGGCTCTTTGGAGCTAACTCTTCTGTTCACAATGTTGTATACAGGCTCTTTGGGTCTAACCCTTCTGTTTACAATGTTATATACAGGTTCTTTGGGTCTAACCCTCTGTTCACAATGTTGTATACAGGTTTTTTGGTCCTAACCCTTCTGTTTACAATGTTATATACAGGCTCTTTTGACCTAACCCATTTGTTCACAATGTTATAATCAGGTTCCTTGATCCTACCCTTCCGTGCACAATATTATATATATACAGGTTCCTTCGAGCTAACCCTTCTGATCACAATGTTATATACAGATTCTTGGGTGTAAACCTTCTGTTCACAATGTTGTTTGCAGGCCCTTTTGGCCTGACCATTCGGTTCACAATGTTATATACGGATCCTTGGGTCTAACCCTTCTGTTCACAATGTTATATACAGGTCTTTGGGTCTAAACCTTCTGTTCACAATATATTATACAGGTTCTTTGGGTCTAACCCTTCTCTTCACAATGTTGTATACAAGCCCTTTTGACCTAACCCTTCTGTTCACAATGTTATATACAGGACTTTGGGTCTAATCCTTCTCTTCACAATGTGATATACAGGTTCTTTCGGTCTAACCCTTCTGCTCAAAATTTTGTATACAGGCCTTTCGGCCTAACCCTTCTGTTCACAATGCTCAATACAGGTTCTTTGGCCTAACCCTTCTGTTCACAATGCTGTATACAGCCCCTGTGGTCTTAACCCTTCTGTTCACAATGCTATATACAGGTTCCTTGGGCTAACCCTTCTGTTCACAATGTTGTATAGAGTCTCTTTAGACCGAACCCTTCTCTTCACATTGTTGTATAGAGCCTCTTTGAGTCTCACCCTTCTGTTCACAATGTTATATACAGGCTCTTTGGACCTAACCCTTCTGTTCAGAGTTTTGTATACAGGCTCTTTGGACCTAATACTTCTGTTCACAATGTTGTATAGAGTCTCTTTGGACCGAACCCTTCTGTTCACAATGTTATATACAGGTTCTTTGGGTCTAACCGTTCTGTTCACAATGTTGTAAAGAGCCTCTTTGGGTCTCACCCTTCTGTTCACAATATTATATACAGGCTCTTTGGACCTAACCCTTCTGTTCAGAGTTTTGTATACAGGCTCTTTGGACCTAACCCTTCTCTTCACAATGTTGTATAGAGCCTCTTTGGGTCTCACTATTCTGTTCACAATATTATATACAGGCTCTTTGGACCTAACCCTTCTGTTCAGAGTGTTGTATACAGGGTCTTTGAACCTAACCCTTCTGTTGACAGTGTTGTATAGAGCCTCTTTGGACCTAACCCTTCTGTTGAGAATGTTGTATAGAGCCTCTTTGGACCTGACCCTTCTGTTCACAATATTATATACAGACATCCTCCGGTTGATTCACATTTCTAAGGAGTATCCATTATTCGGGAGATAGTAGGTTCGAACCCCACTGTCGGCAGCCCTGAAGATGGTTTTCCGTGGTTTCCCATTTTCACATCAGGCAAATGCTGCGGCTGTACCTTAATTAATGCCATGGTTGCTTCCTTCCAACTTCTGGGCCTTTCCTATCCCATCGTCGCCATAAGACCTTTCTGTGTCGGTGCGACGTGAAGCAACTAGCAAGAAAACACTTCAAAGGCTTCCAAGACTTTCCCTGATATTCTTTTGAAGGCTCATGTTTCTACAGCATGTGTAGCGTTCGTCTCTCTCAGGATGAAGTTGTTCAGTGACAATTGCACTCAGATATTTAGAAGAGTTTACTCTTTCAATCTGTTGGTTGTTTAGTTGTATAATTACCTCAGTATCGCCATGTCTGCTGAAGATCAGGAACTCGGTCTTGTTTGCATTTGTTTTTAGTCCCATTTCATCACTTATTTTTGAGCAAGAGGAGACATCAAAATCATATGCTGAATGAATTTTGATGCAGTGTCTCTACAAATGCAGAAATTTAATTTTGAACAACTTACAACTCACAAGTATTCTAAATTTAGATCAAAGTGCTATAACAATCCCGCGATGCTGTAACAGAAAGAGAAACAAAGAAAAAACAGAACCCGATAAATGCAATTATTTGTTGTAAATACTGCAAAGGCCAAGTGTCAGGTTAATTCAAAATGCCATTTTATATGTATAAAGATATACAATTCCTGTAAATATTTACCAGTGTTGCAATCATCAGCCCGCGCAATGGACAGTAAATTAAGAATCCCGTTTCTTTAATGGTACCAAGGCCAATGTCACGTGTGTTGAATAGAGGGCAGCTGTAATTGGCGGCTGTCTTTTGTTCTTCAGTCTAATCATGGCGGGTGTGTTACAGAGAATGAATTAGCGTGTAATTGGCGTCAGTGCGTTCGTACTTTGTGAAGAAATAGACGTAATGAAGCATTAGAAAGGAATGGTCTTCGTTTGAGAAGTGTCTTTCGATACGCTTCTTAATTTCATGGCCTCCCACAGTCGCGCTTTGTTGCCTGATTACGATCCGCGACATTTTTTGAAGGCCGCGGAAGTTCTTTAGATGGTGTAAGAATGTGTAAATTCTGAGAACTGGATGCAGAAGGTGCACCAAGATGGCTGCACTGCGCATAGTGCTAATACTGTAGAGCAGGGGTTGGAAACTTTGGGCATGATCACGGGCCGCACTTTAATAATAGGATAATTTTCGTCAAATTCCGCGAATAGAACAGAGGTATCAATATGAAGGTTTAATGATCTTAATTGCTTAAAACACTATTATATAATTGCTAGGGGCTTTACGTCGCACCGACACAGATAGGTCTTTTGGCGACGATGGGATAGGAAAGGCCCAGGAGTTGGAAGGAAGCTGCCGTGGCCTTAAATAAGGTACAGCCCCAGCATCTGCATGATGTGAAAATGGGAAACCACGGAAAGCCATCTTCAGGGCTGCCGACAGTGGGATTCGAACCCACTATCTCCCGGATGCAAGCTAACAGCCGCGCGCCTTTAACCGCACGGCCAACTCGCCTGGTCGTTTTTATAATTGCATAAGATTAGAAATTAAAAATAAACATTATTATTCCCAGGACAGTTGAAGAAGAGCGCAGCACTCTGTACCAATGACAGAAGAACGAAGAACAGAAACCGCTTCTTGCACCAATGGGAATTAAAAGTAATTTTTGGTTTTCACTGCACGTTACGTTACATAAAATGTCCACAGTGAGATTGGCATGGAGTTGAAGGTTTGTAGTGGATCACATAGCCATTCTTATAATGCTTAAGACCCAGAATTGGCATTTGTAAGGACTCATTTTCCCTGAAGTGTGGATTTCAATTTTTTAACATTAAAAAAATATTTTCACACGAAGTGAATACTTAAAAACAGGAAATAATATTAAAGAATGAATCAGTTCTGACTTGCGGCTATAAAGAGTACCTACAAGTATAGGAAAGATACGTAAAAATTAATACATTTTTGAACGAGCTATGAATTATTTTTGTAAATTTTTTCACTTAATTTTTAAAGCCCTCGCGGGCCCTAAATAGGCCGCCATTTGGAAACCCCTGCTTTAGACGAATTGTTTTTAAGGAAAGCGCTTCTTATTCCTTCAGCATTTTTTTAATTTGCTATAGTGGAAGAGTTATCAGTTATTATTTGAGTAATGTAATCATGTCTTTGTACGAATATGTTGTTGAGTTCGTGTCGAGCGTGACCAATTTCTCGACCCCATTGTAAACATGACAACTACTT
This sequence comes from Anabrus simplex, assembly GCF_040414725.1. NCBI lineage: Eukaryota > Metazoa > Arthropoda > Insecta > Orthoptera > Tettigoniidae > Anabrus > Anabrus simplex. The sequence goes on along the minus strand of NC_090279.1, from coordinate 218,074,610 downwards.
AGTCAGTAGCGTCATCTTCTCACTGTGTGTTCTCCTCCTGTAACTAAGAGCTTGAGGAAATCTCGTATGAAGTGAAGTTTCTTCTACTCCTTAGAGCAGAATTTGAATCCTTGTACTGGGCGGGAAACGAATCCAGAGCCTTGGAGTAAGAGACAGTCACGCTGCACTTACACCTCAAGGCTGGCTTTGTATTCTTCTTCTTGTTGCCGAATCTAGCCGCCTATGGACCACATTGAACTTAAGGGTTTCTCTTCTTCTTCTGTTTCTCCTCTCAGAACCTTTTCATCCTTTAACTTCTAATCTTCCCTTCTTTCTCAGATATGACGAATTTGGGTCTACATTCTGGTGGTTTCTGGTGGAATGTTTTGATGCTGTCCACTCGGCTTCTAAATTATTCTCTGTTGTGAATCGCACCCACTGTAAGTCCACTTTCTATTGCATCTCTTTTTACCTCTTCGACCCACTTCGTCGAAGCTTTCTGTCTAGTGATGTACTTCAATATTTTCTTAGTTAACCGTTTCTCATCCGTTCTTTCTAGACGCCCATAGAATTTTACCCTTCGCTTTCGCATGGTGACAGTGATTTCTTCGATGTATTTGTAGAGATCATCATTTTTTTATTCCTCCATTCCCCATCGGCATTTTTTGTGGTCCTACAATTTTTCTTAAGATACCCATCTCCTTTTTTTCGAGTTCTTCTTATTATTTAGATTCCCATTATACATTGGTGAAAATGGAAATTGTTACACCATGATGTACCACTCTGATATTTATCAAACTTTGTGGAGATGTCCATCACATAAGAGGTCTTAAGTTGATTAAACTTTCAATTCATTCGGAACTGCCCATCATTATCAGTATGACCGCCACGGGCACGAATGCACTCTTGTGTTCGGTGTGGCATGGAAGCAAAGCCTCCGAATATGATCTTGAGGGATTTCTTGCCATTCCTGCAACACGCTGTGTCTGTTCATGAGGATTGCTAGCTGGAGGCTGGTATGACCGTATACGTCTTCTCATTACATCCCAGACATGCTCAGGGGACCGAGCAGGCCAGTCAAGGATCCTCAAAGAGTTTCTGCTGTCAACTGCAGTGTGGGCTGCTACAATATGACATTTGGTACCCTCGTCATGAAGGATTTATCATTCTTGTCTACCTCTTGTGATTGGGGGACGCAAAGTGTACACCCACGGTATCTCCTGCCTGTCGCAAGATGTGACAGAAAGGGGCGACCGAGGCGTGCTGACATTAGAACTATGCGATTACTTGTCATTAGTATCATTCCGTGCGGAACACCATGGGTCTACGTTATACATGAACAGTATCATTATGGGAGGAACACAACAGGTCTGGGCGTTGCTTGTGAGTAGTGCCACTTTATGAGAAACACATGGGCCTATATTACCTGTGATTAGTACCGCTATAGGAGGAACACCATGGTTCTACTTTAACCAGTGATTAGTACCGCTATAGGAGGAACACCATGGTTCTATATTACCTGTGATTAGCACCACTATAGGAGGAACACCATGGTTCTATATTACCTGTGATTAGTACCGCTATAGGAGGAACACCATGGTTCTATATTACCTGGGATTAGCACCACTATAGGAGGAACACCATGGTTCTACTTTAACCAGTGATTAGTACCGCTATAGGAGGAACACCATGGTTCTATATTACCTGGGATTAGCACCACTATAGGAGGAACACCATGGTTCTACTTTAACCAGTGATTAGTACCGCTATAGGAGGAACACCATGGTTCTATATTACCAGGGATTAGCACCACTATAGGAGGAACACCATGGTTCTATATTACCTGTGATTAGTACCGCTATAGGAGGAACACCATGGTTCTATATTACCTGGGATTAGCACCACTATAGGAGGAACACCATGGTTCTATATTACCTGTGATTAGTACCGCTATAGGAGGAACACCATGGTTCTGCTTTAACCAGTGATTAGTACCGCTGTAGGAGGAACACCATGGTTCTATATTACCTGGGATTAGTACCGCTATAGGAGGAACACCATGGTTCTATATTACCTGTGATTAGTACCGCTATAGGAGGAACACCATGGTTCTATATTACCTGGGATTAGCACCACTATAGGAGGAACACCATGGTTCTACTTTAACCAGTGATTAGTACCGCTATAGGAGGAACACCATGGTTCTACTTTAACCAGTGATTAGTACCGCTATAGGAGGAACACCATGGTTCTACTTTAACCAGTGATTAGTACCGCTATAGGAGGAACACCTTGGTTCTACTTTAACCAGTGATTAGTACCGCTATAGGAGGAACACCATGGTTCTATATTACCTGTGATTAGCACCACTATAGGAGGAACACCATGGTTCTACTTTAACCAGTGATTAGTACCGCTATAGGAGGAACACCATGGTTCTATATTACCTGTGATTAGCACCACTATAGGAGGAACACCATGGTTCTACTTTAACCAGTGATTAGTACCGCTATAGGAGGAACACCATGGTTCTACTTTAACCAGTGATTAGTACCGCTATAGGAGGAACACCATGGTTCTACTTTAACCAGTGATTAGTACCGCTATAGGAGGAACACCATGGTTCTATATTACCTGTGATTAGCACCACTATAGGAGGAACACCATGGTTCTACTTTAACCAGTGATTAGTACCGCTATAGGAGGAACACCATGGTTCTACTTTAACCAGTGATTAGTACCGCTATAGGAGGAACACCATGGTTCTACTTTAACCAGTGATTAGTACCGCTATAGGAGGAACACCTTGGTTCTACTTTAACCAGTGATTAGTACCGCTATAGGAGGAACACCATGGTTCTATATTACCTGTGATTAGCACCACTATAGGAGGAACACCATGGTTCTACTTTAACCAGTGATTAGTACCGCTATAGGAGGAACACCATGGTTCTACTTTAACCAGTGATTAGTACCGCTATAGGAGGAACACCATGGTTCTATATTACCTGTGATTAGCACCACTATAGGAGGAACACCATGGTTCTACTTTAACCAGTGATTAGTACCGCTATAGGAGGAACACCATGGTTCTACTTTAACCAGTGATTAGTACCGCTATAGGAGGAACACCATGGTTCTACTTTAACCAGTGATTAGTACCGCTATAGGAGGAACACCTTGGTTCTACTTTAACCAGTGATTAGTACCGCTATAGGAGGAACACCATGGTTCTACTTTAACGTGTGATTAGTACCTCTATAGGAGGAACACCATGGTTCTATATTACCTGTGATTAGCACCACTATAGGAGGAACACCATGGTTCTATATTACCTGTGATTAGTACCGCTATAGGAGGAACACCATGGTTCTATATTACCTGGGATTAGCACCACTATAGGAGGAACACCATGGTTCTACTTTAACCAGTGATTAGTACCGCTATAGGAGGAACACCATGGTTCTACTTTAACCAGTGATTAGTACCGCTATAGGAGGAACACCATGGTTCTACTTTAACGTGTGATTAGTACCGCTATAGGAGGAACACCATGGTTCTATATTACCTGTGATTAGCACCACTATAGGAGGAACACCATGGTTCTACTTTAACCAGTGATTAGTACCGCTATAGGAGGAACACCATGGTTCTACTTTAACCAGTGATTAGTACCACTATAGGAGGAACACCATGGTTCTATATTACCTGTGATTAGTACCGCTATAGGAGGAACACCATGGTTCTATATTACCTGGGATTAGCACCACTATAGGAGGAACACCATGGTTCTACTTTAACCAGTGATTAGTACCGCTATAGGAGGAACACCATGGTTCTACTTTAACCAGTGATTAGTACCACTATAGGAGGAACACCATGGTTCTACTTTAACCAGTGATTAGTACCGCTATAGGAGGAACACCATGGTTCTACTTTAACGTGTGATTAGTACCGCTATAGGAGGAACACCATGGTTCTATATTACCTGTGATTAGCACCACTATAGGAGGAACACCATGGTTCTACTTTAACCAGTGATTAGTACCACTATAGGAGGAACACCATGGTTCTACTTTAACCTGTGATTAGTACCGCTATAGGAGGAACACAATGGTTCTACTTTAACCAGTGATTAGTACCGCTATAGGAGGAACACCATGGTTCTACTTTAACGTGTGATTAGTACCTCTATAGGAGGAACACCATGGTTCTACTTTAACCAGTGATTAGTACCACTATAGGAGGAACACCATGGTTCTATATTACCTGTGATTAGTACCGCTATAGGAGGAACACCATGGTTCTATATTACCTGGGATTAGCACCACTATAGGAGGAACACCATGGTTCTACTTTAACCAGTGATTAGTACCGCTATAGGAGGAACATCATGGTTCTACTTTAACCAGTGATTAGTACCGCTATAGGAGGAACACCATGGTTCTACTTTAACGTGTGATTAGTACCTCTATAGGAGGAACACCATGGTTCTATATTACCTGTGATTAGCACCACTATAGGAGGAACACCATGGTTCTACTTTAACCAGTGATTAGTACCGCTATAGGAGGAACACCATGGTTCTACTTTAACCAGTGATTAGTACCGCTATAGGAGGAACACCATGGTTCTACTTTAACCAGTGATTAGTACCGCTATAGGAGGAACACCATGGTTCTACTTTAACGTGTGATTAGTACCGCTATAGGAGGAACGCCATGGTTCTATATTACCTGTGATTAGCACCACTATAGGAGGAACACCATGGTTCTACTTTAACCAGTGATTAGTACCGCTATAGGAGGAACACCACGGTTCTGCTTTAACCAGTGATTAGTACCGCTATAGGAGGAACACCATGGGTCTATATTACCTGTGATTAGTACCACTATAGGAGGAACACCATGGGTCTATATTACCTGTGATTAGTACCGCTATAGGAGGAACACCATGGTTCTACTTTAACCAGTGATTAGTACCGCTATAGGAGGAACACCATGGTTCTACTTTAACCAGTGATTAGTACCGCTATAGGAGGAACACCATGGTTCTGCTTTAACCAGTGATTAGTAACGCTATAGGAGGAACACCATGGTTCTACTTTAACCAGTGATTAGTACCGCTATAGGAGGAACACCATGGTTCTGCTTTAACCAGTGATTAGTAACGCTATAGGAGGAACACCATGGTTCTACTTTAACCAGTGATTAGTACCGCTATAGGAGGAACAGCATGGTTCTACTTTAACCAGTGATTAGTACCGCTATAGGAGGAACACCATGGTTCTGCTTTAACCAGTGATTAGTAACGCTATAGGAGGAACACCATGGGTCTATATTACCTGTGATTAGTACCACTATAGGAGGAACACCATGGGTCTATATTACCTGTGATTAGCACCACTATAGGAGGAACACCATGGTTCTACTTTAACCAGTGATTAGTACCGCTATAGGAGGAACACCATGGTTCTACTTTAACCAGTGATTAGTACCGCTATAGGAGGAACACCATGGTTCTATATTACCTGTGATTAGTACCGCTATAGGAGGAACACCATGGTTCTACTTTAACCAGTGATTAGTAACGCTATAGGAGGAACACCATGGTTCTACTTTAACCAGTGATTAGTAACGCTATAGGAGGAACACCATGGTTCTACTTTAACCAGTGATTAGTAACGCTATAGGAGGAACACCATGGTTCTACTTTAACCAGTGATTAGTAACGCTATAGGAGGAACACCATGGGTCTATATTACCTGTGATTAGTACCACTATAGGAGGAACACCATGGGTCTATATTACCTGTGATTAGCACCACTATAGGAGGAACACCATGGGTCTATATTACCTGTGATTAGTACCACTATAGGAGGAACACCATGGGTCTATATTACCTGTGATTAGCACCACTATAGGAGGAACACCATGGTTCTACTTTAACCAGTGATTAGTACCGCTATAGGAGGAACACCATGGTTCTACTTTAACGTGTGATTAGTACCGCTATAGGAGGAACACCATGGTTCTACTTTAACCAGTGATTAGTACCGCTATAGGAGGAACACCATGGTTCTACTTTAACGTGTGATTAGTACCGCTATAGGAGGAACACCATGGTTCTACTTTAACCAGTGATTAGTAACGCTATAGGAGGAACACCATGGTTCTACTTTAACCAGTGATTAGTACCGCTATAGGAGGAACACCATGGGTCTACTTTAACCAGTGATTAGTACCGCTATAGGAGGAACACCATGGGTCTATATTACCTGTGATTAGTACCACTATAGGAGGAACACCATGGGTCTATATTACCTGTGATTAGTACCGCTATAGGAGGAACACCATGGGTCTACTTTAACCAGTGATTAGTACCGCTATAGGAGGAACACCACGGTTCTGCTTTAACCAGTGATTAGTACCGCTATAGGAGGAACACCATGGGTCTATATTACCTGTGATTAGTACCACTATAGGAGGAACACCATGGGTCTATATTACCTGTGATTAGTACCGCTATAGGAGGAACACCATGGTTCTACTTTAACCAGTGATTAGTACCGCTATAGGAGGAACACCATGGTTCTACTTTAACCAGTCATTAGTACGATTATGAGGGGCAGGTGACCTAGCTGTTAGACTTCTTTCAACAACAGTAATCATCATCATCATTATCATCATAATCATCTTTCGACTTATCGAAACTCATTTCGTTTGTGGGTGGACTCGTGTCGTAAAAGACTACTAAGAGAGATGAAATCAAAGAATCTCTATTCTTGTAAGCCCAAAAGCATATTCATGATTCTATGTTTTTTCGCGCAGCGGAGAAAATGTTTAACTGAGAAGCTTTTTGTTTCTCTTGAGAGTTTACAGGAAGGAAAAACAAGTAATTAAAGAAAGTGACTTTGTACAGATGTGTGACCATGTAATCCCCCAGTGCTATTACTTTTGAGGCGTGTTCGTTTAGAAATACCTCGATTGTTACATAAAACTTGCCTTTGTGACGTAGAGAACGATCTCCTTCCTCTCAGGCATTTTGCAGAACACATTTCAGTGAAAATTACAATCAACGAGTTTCCCATAAATAACCAGCTGTTCTTATGAATGCTGGAAATCCCTTATTTTATGATTTGTTAGAATTTTATTTCCAATTAATGTCAGAGCTGTTAGCGAGGCGGCCTCATCGATATTCAAGACTGTACTCTTTATATTTTCAATGAAACGTGACGCGGAATATCTTATTCTCTCTCTTATTTTTATGACGGCACAGACGCATCAAATATACTTATTTATCTTATGAAAGCGTCGTAAAGAACGTACGTTATAAAAAGTTGATTGCAGCAATTTAATAAGAATAGACGTTAGTGCGTACAGGGGGCCGAGGAAATGGCACGGCTAGAAGGCTGTGAAATGTAAACATAAGATGACGTCACCGTGGTATCTGATATGTTGTGAGGAACTAATGGAGAACATCGTAGTGCTGAGGGAACGTAACGTCACGGGAGGGCAGTGTAGTGATGCGATAATCGAACGAGTTTCAAATATCATTCACTTGTATCGCATAGAATATTCGGATGCATCATGAATCAATTTTTTCGGTTTAAGTGTGTCGGATGGATAATCGAGTGAAATAAGCGAATAGATGAACTCTTATGAAAAATACAAATACATCATTTTCCAAACGTATCTGAAAATGTTGAAAGTAAATCAGTGAATGAACTGTCTTAACAACATCACTTTTCATTCGACTATTTCGAAAGCATTCACTATTCAGTTGCCTCAATCATTCGAACGAATAATCGAATTGGAAATATAATCGAATAAGTGATAATTTAGATTCGATTATCGCATCGCTGCGGCAGGGTAGCTATCCAATGTTGTTGATGTTCCAGCATACACAAGAGACGCTAACTGGTGAGACGAAAAGCTGCAAACAACTGATGTAAAACATAAGACTTTCCCAGACAGGAATGACAACGGCTCGAATTCTTATCTAATTAAGTAATTCCACTTCTGTACTTGCGGACAACTGAAAAAATGAAAGTGAAACAACAGTCTGACATCCTGTGATAACAAGAAGGCACGTGTCCGTGGCGCATCGTCCTGCAGATAGGTAGGCCAGACTACTCACAGTGCCTTGGACACGCATCAGCTGTGATCTGTGCTTGCACCCCAACACCATAAGGCGCTGTATGTCTTGTGAGAATGCAATCAATGTGAAGCCTCTCCCATTGTCTGCGGCGAATCAAAATACGGCGATCATTGTCAAACAAACAGAACGTGGATTCGTCTGAAAACACTATCTGCTGCCATTCCTGTCCCCAGTGACGTCGTTCCATACACCATTCCAGTCTAACCTGTTTATGCACATTATGCAAAGGTAGGCGGAGAAGTGGACGACGCGCCGGTAACCCAGACCGCAATAAACGACCACAGACTGTCACTCCTGCTAGTGAACGATATGTTACACTCTCCCATTGTTGGGCCAGAGCCCAGGAGGACGCAGATCTGTCCTGCAATGTCATTCGGATGAGGTGTCGATCTTCTCGAGGAAGTGGTGGGGAGAGGGCGTCTGGGTAGTGCGACCAGACCCACCTCGTCGTGTTCTACGGCCTTCTGTGAACCATTCTGTACACACCTGTTGCACTGCCGGCACAATTCGTCCCACACGAGCAGCAATTTCCCGAATGGATGCATCACGATCTCTTATTTGACGGTACGGTTCTCGGACACGTCTGCGAAGCACCCTGCACGTCTGCTCGAGTCACACTTATCCATTGCCTTCGGTTTATAGCGACAATGAGAGCCGCAGGCACATTATACTAGTCGATGGTGATGCGCCGAGTTATCGATGTGGACCTTCAACCTGAGGACCGAGATGATTCAAAATGCTAATCATTTCTTCAGAACATACCAGTGCACATGTCGTGTGAGTATGAACTGCCTGGGACTTACGTTACTCTCCTTGCGAGTAACAAGTTTATTGCAACCTGCGTAACGATTATGCAATGAGGTATGCATACACATTAGGGGTTCGAGAAGCCTTCGAATGTATGTTACACTTGCTTCATTACACAAGAGCTGCCTAGAGGACACAGCCTAAAGTCCAGGAGGTAATTACAGTGGAACCTCGATATCTGGAATCACCTCGGGAGCTAAATTTTCTTTCGAGTTATCGAAATTTCGAGATATAGAGAATATCGTTCTTGAGCATGTATAGCACATGCGGTCTTATATTCAATACATTATTTTTAACAGAACTTGAAGACAGGATACAGAAGTGAAACAAGAAACATAGCTCCGGTAACACCTGTTTGTTACTGGTACACCCCCTCCCCTCCTTCACGGTGAAACTTCTCGCCAATACCACGCAGCCGAGATTCGTAAATGGAGCATGTCTTCCCCGACTTCGGGGTTTGCTTTCGTACGTGAGAGGTAATTAATTCACAGCCGAGAAGCAGCGAGGCTTCGCCGATTTTCCGATCTCTAGAAGTCTGAGGTTTTCAGTTCCCGTCATATTAGCTTCCAGCATCACTGTAATCCTTCGTCTCCTCCCAAACCAGAAATGCCGCATTGCACACTTAATGTTGCACAAAATTCGATTTAGAGTATTTTTTTTTGCTTCAAGGAAGGAAATGTTTGCTTTGAGAAGTGGAGAAATTCGTGTAACAGAGAAATAAACGGCCGGGAAATGTAAGTTACTTCGACATACTGAAAATGGAGGTTCGAGATACTGCGATTCGACTGTATGACCATTAAATTTCGGGAATGTTCATTGAAGCTTTGCTGGACCTCGTTGCGAGTCTGTAGCTCAAGGGCAGAATGTGGCCTACATTAGTAGCTGAGGGAGCACGTGGCGCCTCCCCGCCGTGCACAACTCTCTCAGTAGGACATCTGTCTGCCAGGAGCTCGTGGGGATGATTACTGACCGCCATGTGCCACGTGTCTTAACCCCGCTAAGCTCTGTGGGTTCGAACCCCACAGAGCAACCAACCCAAACCCCATGGCCTAACACGCGACCGCTGCTCACCTCGAAGCCGTGCAGATTATGAGGTGTCGTGTGGTCAGCACGACGAACCCTCTCGGCCGTTATTGTTATCTTTCTACACCTGGGCTGCCATCTCACCGTTACATAGTTCCTCAATTGTAATCACGTAGGCTGAGTAGACCTCGAACCAGCCCTCAGATCCGGGTAAAAATCCCTGAACTGCCCGGGAATCAAATACGGGGCCTCCGGGTAAGAGGCCGACACGCTACCGCGGGGCCGTCGCCGCCTCCTTCCACATCCTTATGCAATTTCAACTTCATTAGTTTCTGAAGTTAGTTTGCCTGAGGACGGGCATCCACCTGTAAAACATGCCGTATATCATGTTACTTCATACCCAATCCCGTATCAGTAGACACACCTAAGGATTATAATAATAATAATAATAATAATAATAATAATAATAATAATAATAATAATAATAATAATGTCTAGATGGGAAACCACTAGAGACTAAATTGGGCAAAATTAATCAAGTGAATAAGTTCAGTTGTTTCGGAGAAGTATTTCAGCCATCAGGCTTGAATCCTGAATCAAATAAGGGCAGGATCTCAAAATTACAAAAGTCCTGTAGACTCTCCTGGAACAGATGTAACAAAAAAATTAATATCCAGGAACACAAAATTAAGACACGATAACTAAATTATCAAAGCTGAACGAAGCACAGTACGCCTCGGAAATCTTGATCGTTGGAGGCAGACCACTTATTAAAGACATAGAGAAACAGGAGCGGGAAATATTGAGGAAAAATTTTGGTTCAGTTTACTCAGACGGAATGTGGACGAAACGGAAGTTTCGGGAGTTTTATGAGCATTCTTGAAAGATCACAGACACCATCAGCAAAAAGTTCTATGACCACATTCTCAGAATGAACAATGACAGGCTCAATGGAAGTCAAGAGCAAGTGGCTTAGTGAAATAGAAATAGACCTTCAGGAATTTGGCGTGCCACAGGAAATTATTGAACATCGGTTCCAATTCAAAAAAGGAGCTAAGAAGCATCATTTTACTGAGGTAATGAATACCAGGACCAGTAAATCATGGACTGAAGAACAGAGGGAAATGTTCAGTGCCCAGATAAACAAACAATCAACATGAGTTAAATAAGTTCTATCGTGGTCCATAGAAGGTCATGATGGCGTTTGCTTTCAATGTGACGTCTTATTAGGCGACGCAAGCGCCTGTGAGGACGGAGCCGTACGAATTAACCAATGAAAGTTAAAGTCCCCGGCCTGGCCGTGAATCGAACCCGCGACCCTTTGTACCAAATGCCATGACGCTAGCCAATTAGGCATGCAGCTGCACAATCAAAGAATGAACAGGTTTCTTTTTAAAAAAGGCCCAGGAAATTTAATACTTTTGGGTTGAAGAATGTTGGTTAAGGTGTGTGCCTGGTGATCGCCACTTGTGTGTGTGCGGAAGAGAAACGCAGAGTGCGTATTGAATTACTTTGATGTGCACCGCGGTCGTTCGAAACTAAAAAAGAAGGAAGCTTTGCCGCATTAGTTGGCGGCTCATAGCTCTGCTTCTGGGAAACTGCGCTAGTGGTCGTCATGGCAACGGGGCGGTGCACCGTAACAATGGGTGGCCTCCTGTTCACTACACCTTATGTTCCACCCTGTAGCCTGATATGTGGTAACTATTTGTAACTATTAATACTTTTAGTGTCGTAATCTAATATACAGGCTGGCCCAAAAGTCCGTTAACATTTGACGATGTAATACTTCACGGAATGTTGGAGATAGCGAGGTAATAATTGTCACAAATGATTGGCATGGTATGGGGTTTCTTCGACACCAAAATAAAGTACGCAAAATGACGAACAGATGGCGCTTCAGGCGATACACAAGCAATAATTAGCAAAGACGATGCTCTTTATAACAGCTGCTCAGCATGTCGGCCGTCATTCATCAACAATACCTGTTGACGAGGGACGATGTTGTGAACAGCACTGCACAGCATATCCGTAGGTATGGGTCGTCGGATGTTGTGTTTTAGCATCCCTCATGAGGTCGGACGATCGCGGTAGACTTGCGACTTCTTGCGTAAATAAAACCCCATGTCATGCCAATCTTCTCTACCTCTCTACACCCAACATTCCGTGGAGTATTGCCTCCTCAAGTGTGAACGGAATTTTGGCTCAGTCAGCCTGTACAATACTGTTTGCCCTAAGGTTGTTCAGGGAAATGCGATATAAACGAAGACTTTAGAAGGATATGGCGATTGATTTGAAGTGACAGCATTGACATACCAATGCATTCTAATGAAAATGAAACTCCGCAGCTTGTTCCCAGTCATTGGACCGGGTCAGGAATGGAATGAATGAAATAGTTCTCCAAAAAAGCTCAGGCACAGCTCGATATAGTAGAGGAGTAAAGGAAAATCTGAATCGTTAATAAATATTTTTATTTCTTTCTGAATTGTTTAGGGCCAAATGATATCTGTTGAGGGGCTGTAGAACAACGGTCAGACTACATGGCTGAATGGTGAACGTTGGGGCCTTCGGTTCAGAGGGTCCCGGGTTCGATTAACGGCCGGATTGGTAAACTTAATTATCTCTGATTAAGACTCTCCTGTTCAGACAATGCTCCGTACTACCACCACCACCAAAAACACACGCCATAGTGGATACATCCTTGCAGTTAATGTTGGCGGCAGGAATGGCATCCGATGGTAAAACAGAAACAAATCCACATGTGCTATGCAGTCCATACCCGCGATGAGACAGATGCGGGAAAAGCGGTTGATTGTGATTACTATTTTTCATTAATTAACAGTTTGAAAATGGTGCCTATTTATATGTAGGCCTAGTTGTCAGACCTTACGTATTTTCTTAAAGGGGTAAGCAAGCTGGATCGGGCACCTCCCAGCCGGCATTTTTCTCTATTGTTCCCCCGCGCGCTTTCTAGAACATAAAACGAGAAGTTTTCGTCTGTGGCCGAACCTCGAAGATTCTAGTCCTCCAACATTAGGATATAGATAGACGGTAGCCGCGAACAGTGAACTGAGTGGACGCTGCTTTCAGTGTCTCACCGGAGTCAAAATATCGTCGTGCACTAAGCGGATACTCTGCAAGTTCAAGTCATGACATTTTTCTTCATAAAAGTTATGCACATTTAGGAGCTATTTCACGCCTAAAAATAAACAGTGGTATTTTTTTCGAAGCCGACGAGTTAGTGCGCGTAGAGTTGGCAGCATTGTGAGTGTCCTGAGGAGTATTGTTGTATTAGTTCACGTGAATTGACTGTCTGAGTGGCGGACTTGTCTGGAGTCGAACGAAGGAGCAGTTCTCGTGTGTTGTGGTGGTCACCAACACTGTGTTCAAAGCTGTCTGCGTGCAGCAGCTGTTGTGTGTGAAGTGACTCAGCGGGCGGACCGGAAGTGAAAGGTGAACCTTGTCAACAGCTGGAGTCCTGCTGTCAGAGACTTGTAAATAGTGAAGTGTATGTGAGACCGTCCTGAACTAAATTAGATCGATAGAACAGACAGTCTTTTGTTCGTAAGAGTATTTACTGTGCTTTCTCTCTGCTGAAAACCATAACAATGCGCGAATTGTTAGGCCTGTCACAAAATAAAGCCGCGAATGTCTACTTAAAGATAATTTCCTTCAAAAGAAAAGGTTATATGAAATTTCTTTGTAGGTCTAATGGTTCACCGTGACATGATCCTTTTACGTGTCGAGGCATGCATTTCTGAGTCTCGGAAACACTGACCGACTGTTATCAGCTGAAGTTAGTATCGACTGTTAAAAAATAACTTCGTGTGATTATTTTGTAAGGCAGACCTTCAGACGGGGTTGAATATGGGAATATGTGTGTCAGTTGCAGGGATGCCGGGCTGAGTGGCTCACACGGTTAAGGCGCTGGCCATCTGACCCCAACTCGGCAGGCTCCATCCTGGCTCAGTCCGGTGGTCAGCCTCGTGTCAGTAGATTTACTGAAGGAATAAATTCCGGCACCTCGGCATCTCCCAAAATCGTAAAAGTAGTTAGTGGGACGTAAACCAAACATTATTATTATTATTATTATTATTATTATTATTATTATTATTATTATTATTATTATTATTATTATTATTATTATTATTATTATTACTTGCAGGGATGTTGGGGACGGTACAAACCCCCAGCCCCGGAGCCACGTAATTTACCATTGAAGGTTAAAATCTCCGATCCGGCCGTCTGAACCGAAGGAGACTGTGCTGACCAATCGACCAATCAGACAAGGACTCCGACAGAAGTAAAGTCGTGTCCTCATCCCGAGCTGGTGCAGCTCTTTGACAGGTGTCGCGTATTATTCGGGATTTCCCGTATTTAAAGATCTGAAGTACTGTCCCGTTTTAACAGCATACAGGGCACAATTCTGGTGTGATGAGTGTTTTTAAAGAAGCAATACTTGGGCTTGAATGAAATAAACTTAACATTGTTATAACTCATGATGCAATGTCTAAATTGAGGTGGCGGAGTTTACTCATTAATAGATCAGTACCTTCCAAATCTTCGGAATGAATAAAGCGAAAGAGTTTTGCCTGTATATTGCTCAGAATTTAAAAAAAGAATGGTATTTCTGTATCGGACGAGTTCACAGCAACAAGGAAATGCACTTTATTAAATAATAATTTTTAATAATTTTATTGAAGCTAAGCGAAATGGTAGTTTAGGGGAAGGCCGAAAATGTAATGATTTTTTGTTATTAATGGCCCTATCGATAAATACATTCTTACCGAACCGAGTTACTCGTCAATTTCGATTTTTATGGGCCACGAGAAGATGGGTAAAGAGAATTTAATGAAAATTGGTGTGTAGAGTCGGGGAAATACAGTCTAATGTATAAATAATTTTAGGGAAAGGCGGCTGAACTTTAATTAAAGAGCTTTTTCAATGCTGCAATGAATTATAAGGAAATGTTTATAACTTCAGTCATGTTAATATTATTAAGAAATTAGATGCTTTATATATGAAAGATGTTACATTTTCCGCTTTTGAAGAAATTATTAATTCTTTGAATTCCAATGACATTTCTCGAGCTTTTAATTTGGATAGATTTTGCGAAGAATTTCTTCCCATAACATTGAATTACGTGTTGCTGAAACTAGATATACCTGTACTGGTGACCCATCAGAACTCAAAATGTGTGAATGTTTTATTTAATTTTTAATTTAGATGCTCTTCCAGTGCTAATGTTCTAAGTACCCTATACCTGGTTCGAATGCATATGTTGTGAGAGTTTCCTTTATGAATTTAAAAAGAAACGAATAGAATTATGAAAGGAACAGATGTTCACTATTTCTAATAAAGTCAGAAATTCAAGTCTCACTTAATTTTGATCGTAGTTGTACGGAATTTCATGACTTTATTAAAGGAGATGCAGCATTATTGAAAAAGCCTAAAAGTGAAGTTTTTAAATCTTTGTATGCAGAAAATGGAACAAACCGTGCCTACAATTAGTGAAAGGATTTTAAGGTGCAGAGAGGTCAATATATGTATTTCGAGACATGAAATAAACACAATTTGTTATATCGTTTCCACTTTTCTGGGGGATTACTAAATTTAGCCCCCTTTTTCCTTCTATTTCATGTCTCAGAACTTTCCCCCCACGTTTATCTCTCTTTTTAAAACAATAGACAGATTTTTCTCTTATTGAACAGAGTTTTAACATATTGTTTAATCAGAAGTCAACAAGAGTCAATAAATACATATTCCAGTAACAATGGCCAACCTGGAACTGTGATGTCCAATTAAAGTTTAAACGATGATGCTGAGTTCAGTTGGCTCTGTTGTTCCTCGTGTTTGTGTTTTACGAGTCCCGACACAAGATCGTATTTTGCTCAACACAAAATCATGCCCATGGTTAACGATAAGTTGTGTGCACTGTCAGAAGAATTCAAGATGCAGTTTACCGAAAGTGATGGCATCATTCTTTGATGTGCCGTTTGCAAAGTAAATATTGCAATGCTTGACAATAATAATACATCAGCATATCCAGTATAGGAAACATATAGAGAACATTAAACTTCGTTTCAGGATCTTAAAAGCAGCGATCATTGAAGATCCTCCAAAACGCTCGCTATATTATTATTAGTAGAGCCCGGATTTTTATGCATTAATAGGTTAGAATGCAAACTTACTGAAGCGAGTAGCAAGTATAGTCTACCTTGACAACGATTATACTATGGGGTTTGCATAAACACGTGGGGTACGGCCCATGAGAACCCCTATAATTTATGTTACTCTTACTACACTATGGAAGAGCGGGTGGCGGGCACTTCCTACTAATCAAATTAGTCTGCAATCTAACCTGATACTGCATAAAAATCCGGGCTTTAATTATTAGCATATTAACAACATCATCCGCGTATTAATATCCAGCGTGAGTGAAATATTATGCATCCTCTGATGTTTTCCCTTTATGGATCCTCCAAGCGCTAGCGACTTACTCTCAAAAACTTTGAAATATTATGTGTAATCCTATGTGACAACTTTATTAATTATTAGAACCCACTAAATGGGATGAGGAAAGTCCACGTAACTGGTTTAAACCTTAATAAAGTGCTTCCATCAGCATCTTTTATGCACCTTCTTGTATGTGTTTTCAGAACATTTTCTTTCCTTTTTCTGACCATACCTAAAATCCTTTCCCTAGTCATTGAAAAATGAAAATCCACAGCCTGTTTCGAGTCATGCGAGAGGGTCAGGAATGGAATGAATGAAGCCCCCATCTAGCTGCGAGGATAGGAAATGTGCCGGCTGCCGAAGTTTGTCGCACTCCTCTGGGGCAGTGATAAATACTGACAGATGAAATGTTGCTGGAATGAAATATGACGGAAAACGGGAGTGCCCGGAGAAAAACCTGTCCTGCCTCCGCTTTGTCCAGAACAAATCTCACATGGAGTGACCGGGATTCGAACCACGGTATCCAGCGGTGAGAGGCCGGCGCGCTGCCGCCTGAGCCACGGAGGCTTCTCCCTAGTCATTATAGTAGGTACCGTAAACAATATGCCAGTGTTTTCTTTAGCGATGACCTGCCCTCCTGTGGCGCCTCCGTTACGTTCCAGAGACGGACTACACGTATGCGCTGTCCACGTTTTAAAAAGCACCGCAATCCCCGGCACGTGAACGGGTTAAGGTAGAAAGTGTGGGCTCGTAGCGAGCGCCCTCCCCTGTGTTGTGTTGTGCACTCCGCCCGCCCGTATCGATTATTGAGCGGGCGCACCAGGACGCAACCCGCGCACCACACTCAGTTCGCTGGCGGTCAGGCATCAGTGAGTAAGGCGCTCCACTTGGACAGCAGGTAGGTGTTATCAGTGTTATCAGTCACACGCCTGTTCTATACAGACCAAAGTTTTAAATTCCAATTCGTGAATAATTACACTTTTCTTGCGGACCCATGGCATTCCTGTGCGATATTGTGCTAAAGATGCATCTTTAATTCGAAGTATAAATATCGTATTAGAACTCTTCTAATTTCAAACGATACGTAAGGAAGATGCAACACTGTCTGTTTGGAATATGAAAGGAGAATAGAATCGTTCTGCTGATGGAAAAGTACTCTGCTTGTTGTGAAGCTCAGGGTATGTTCTGTCAATAGTATTGTAGGTAGTGAACGTAGAGTTTTGGTAACTGGAAAAAATCTGCTCATTAGGCATAAACTCTCAACTGAACGTGGAGTTAATTGACAGCTGTCAGCAGATGGAATGGAACATCCATTGCTTAAAATCCAAAATCAGCAACTTTCTGGACAAGCTGTACAGAATTAATGACATTTGTAGTGTCATGTCAGGATTAACAATTCTATGTAATAGCGAGGTGTGAAATATGAGCGGTCAGTCGTTTAAATATTGGCCGGCAAAGAATTATTTAATTGTATACGTTCTATAAACGCGACAGGATGTTCGTAAACTGTGGAATCTTATCAGCTGCTCGATATATTTATTGTGTTTCAAAGAAGAAATTAATATTTTGCTACCGCCAATTTTTGTGCAGATGTTTGAACCTATCAGAATAGCAATATGTAATAATGAATATAGATTTAGGCTATACCTCGAATAATGCCGGTTCGTCTTCAGAATCAAACTCACTTGCACTTAGTTCTGTAGCTAGTGAAACTAGAAAGACGACCATACTGTTGCAGTTTTCAGAGTAGAAGGGGTGAAACTGGTTAAAAAGAAGACTTCTTGTTTGAAAGTTTAAAAAGCAGTACCGTTTGGTTCTATTCAGATTTAGAGAGAGAAATGCAGAGTCTCTCACTGGTAGCCCTTAACTGGTCAGAGAGAGAAGGAATGTATTGCAATCTCCTTTTGAACTGAATATTAGTCCATTCTGAATGCTGTATGGTCCCAAGGAACAGCAAGTCCAGTAACTCTGAAGTAAAATGGTTTTAAAAGTCAAATATTTAAGTTTATAAAGTATGAAGGTATAAAATGTAAAATTATATCTTATTGTATCGATGGTAATAACTAGAGCAGGCAACAACAGGTATCAATACAAACTTATTGAAGCGGGTAATTACTGTATTCTAGCCTCATGCTATGGGTTTTGCATAAACACATTAGGGGTACGGCCAATCAGAACCCCTAGAATTTATGTTGCTCTTGCTACATTGAGGAAGGGCGGGTTGAGTAACATATCTACCAAAAATACCGTGCTGTAGTATTAATAGAATTCGTCGAGATTTCTAATTTACAAGTGCGCTGAGTGGAATATGTTGACCTAGTCATCAATTATGACTTATAAGTAGATCGAGGATTTTAAGACGGTAATGCGTTACAGTACAAACTCATTTGGTTATTGGAATGTGTCGACCAGCCCGCTCTTCAATAATGTAGTGAGATTTTCTGATGGGCCGTACCCCTAATGTGTTTATGCAACACACATATCATAACCGTTGCGCATGTCAGCTTCAATAACTTGTGTTCTAACCTATGACTGCTTCAATACCCGGGTTTCAACTACTGTAAGTGGAATACAAGCATGTCGTGTCCACCGGACTTAAAAGCTTATCAGTTATACTAGAGGACTCGTGCTGCTCCGCAACTCGTCTTGACACGTCTGCCGTAGTCATAATGTTTTGCCTAATGTTTTCTGTAGTTTAATGAACATTCAATAGGAGACTCGTTATTGTATGCCGCAGTTCTTGATGTAAAGCTTGGTATTGTGTCCTAGAAGTCAATCGCAGTTCGTTTTTCGAGAGCTCATAGGTTAGTTTCGAATTGGCGTTTCTTTTCCAAATAGGGAACTTTTTAAGATACATGGCCTTTACTCTTTCCAGTGCAGTTAGGTTATCCTTCAATACGTGTTCCCAAATCATGTCTAAGGCGTATGTCATGATGGTGTCTGTTTGTACGTAGACTTTTTTCTCTTAGCAGCATGTAAGTTATCAGGAACGCTCTGCCATCTGTTGAATATATTTCGAATCTGGGAAAGGGTAGAGAATCAAAGAGTATTTAGCAGGGAACAGTATTCTTCCGTGATCATAGGAAGTGTATACTCTCTGGCTTGACAGCATGCAATGACATTAATAACGATGAAAGTCACATATCAGAATATTAATGAAAGTGTTAGTCACTTAGAGTAACCTGCTAAGCACAGAATGTATTGGGGGTTAGGGTAAGGCTTCGCCTGCAGTTCGGGGAAGGACTGATAAATGGGTTGAATCCCTTTTATGAGTATACTTATATCTCTAAAACTGAAGATGCTACGAACGTGGAAATAGGCATTTGCGATCTCCTTTAAAAATAAAGAAAATGTGGTTTTTGTTTTCATCTTGAGAGAAGACTGTTTCTCACATGTACAGTTCAATGTCGCATGGTCATCTTAGCCCCAAAAGGTAATACCCCAAACGTGAGATTTACGAAGTGGTGCTGGGGTAAATGAAACTAAATTTTTGGGTGATTTTTATACTTTAGAGATTTTCTGATAATGTCTTAGTGCAGTAGCGAGGAACGTTTACTTTTGTGAAGTTAGGAAATCATCGCGAGGGAAGCCGCTTCCCGGGTAACAGCTAGCCACTCATAAAACTCATTTCTTAACCTTGTTGTTATTTATTGATTATACTGTTCTTAATTTTTTAATTAAGTGAAAAGAAGAATTATGTCTACTCTTCAAAATACCGGTATATGTGTGTGTCACTTGCTACTTGTTACTCAAGTGTTGTAATCTACAGCGTCTTGATTTATTTCTTAGTTCATTTATTCATTTACTGATTCCTGATTTAGATGTGAAGTGGCGAACATTTTTTACAATTTTAAATTAAAATACGATTGATTCAATAATTAACAAAGTAAATTAATGTTAAAAACTGAGGTGCAGTAATTTTAAGTTAAATTTTAAAACCTAAGATAAATGTCGAAATCAAATAAATAATCAAGATCATTAAAATTACCTAAGTAATTATAAATATTTGAACGTTAAATTAGATTAGAGCATTTCTTAGAAGGAAGTACATATAAACAAGTATTGCATTTTATGGTCGTAACAAATTCTGAGAAAATCAAGGCAGACTAGACTGTATGTATGTCTAATTTGCTGAGACGGCATAAAGTGAGGTGAGATGAAATGAAATGGCATATTTTTACGGCTGGATGCCCTTTCTGACTCTAATCACAGTTGAGGAGCTAATGGAGGTGGTGAATGAATTTGGGTTAGAAAGTGGAAGAAATTGGCTGTGAATAGAAACTGTCGCGGCATTTGCCTGGAAGTGAAAATGGGAAACCACGGAAAACCATTCTCAGGAGAGCTGACGGTGAGGTTCGAACCTACTCATCTCCCGACTCTCGTTGGGTCTTACTGTGGTTGAGAAGGGATCCCCATAAGGGGGACGCCCCTATGTGGGGTACTTCTTGTGGGTAGTAAGCTTGGCCTGGCGGCTGTGCGCGCAGACGATCATCGATAGTGGTGGTGGTAGTGATTATTGTTTTAAGAGGAAGTACCACTAAGCAACTATCCTCTATTAAGAATTATGAGAGGGGAAAGAATGGAAGGGGTCCGACACTTCGAAAAATGAAGGTATCGATCCAGTAACAGCGATTGGGATTCAGAAGTGGGAGGCAAAAAATGTAAGGACAACAAAAAATTGCCTGGAGGGGCTACAAAGTGCTAAGCTTTTCTGATGCTCTCTGAGCGAATTTCGACAGAGAAGTAAATGTTGACAGTTTACCAACTAAAGTGCGGTAATAATCGTTTTTATTAAAGATTTTGATTCAATACTACAGAATAAAACTTTCACCAAAGGAATAATATTACATATATATTGCAATTAAATAGTAGTATTCCGTGATTGTACCGTTAAAAACCATTAATTCTTTGACTGCAGACTAACAAACTAACAGATACTTAAGAGACTGCCAGACTGACGAATGCGCGCGGCAAGCTGGTGAATCGTAGTTCAGTGTGCATGTCCTTGGCACCTGCCACCCTTCGTCACAGCACATGCAAAGTCTCCACTACTTGTTGCGGCGCTAGACACATCAGTCAGCTGCGACGAACGATATTTTGTGCGTGCGTCCGCTAATAATTTTCTAATAATTAAAGAAAATAAAGGAAAGAATTAGCTGTTAAGACAACAGGGCTTGTTTTAATAATTCCCAGTTTCAGCCGGCTGAAGTGTAATGTTGTCTCCACAAAGTGGGGGTGGGGAGAGACTGACCCCCTCAACTCCCTTAATCGCCTCTACCATATCGGCCAAAGAAATAGAACGACCACGAAGGGCGTGAGAATTAAAGACTCCCTAGGCCTCAAGTGCTCTAGTACCGTCGGGGTCGGAAAAGAACAAGAGTTCACCAAGAGAGGTCGGATAGGATAGGTAAAAGTAAAGATCCTGGCACAAGTACGTGGAAGCAATGCCAGGACTCGGCTAAGGATTCCGTGGTCGCCAGCCCACGATCCCAAGTTACGAGTCGCGGAGGACCCGTTTAGTCGCCTCTTACGACAGGCAGGGGATACCGTGGGTGTATTCTTCGTCTGCGTCCCCCACCCACAGGGGGTGAAACTGAGACAGGTCAGTGTTCTGGCCCATAGTGTTCTCTAAACACTAGTCTCTCCTGCTAAGGCGTACGTGTTTCTATCTTGCTTAATATTGTGTAGGCTTACGATTTATATTTAGTAGGTGTAGATTTATATTCTTTTTGTTTATAGTCAAATCTTCTCTAATACTTCGTATTCTGTTGTGAGACCACGGGCTCCTTCACCAAATCTTGTTCGTTTTCGAATCCAACAGGATTCCAGCATTCGAGTTCTAAAGAGGTTTTCCCCTTTTTTTTTATTTGTCAAAGGTTCAGATCTTTGTTCTTCCTCTTCAAGTTCTTAAAATATTTAATGTGTCGAGTGTTGAGAGGCTGTCTGTAAGATAGTTGCCGTCATCCATTTTTTCCTATACCGTTTCTTGGTCAATCGCCAGGGTAACTGGTCGAGATCAAGTAATTCACAAGTGTTAAATTCAATGAAAATATTCAATAAATATAGCAGCGAGTACAGTCTACACACATTCCACAGTAAAACAATTGAAACAAATTACTTAATACTTTTCTATTCTAAAGAAACATCACGTGATGTATAACACACACATACTTGCAGGCCTCCCACATTTTATCACTTTGACGTCGCTCATAAATCCGCAGGAAAAAGGGCTACTTTACTCGTCTGCTGATATAAGTTTAGAAATAACGATTTCGACGAAAAGAATCGTATACAATAAAATTGGATTTTTTTAAAGGATTTTGTCCATATACTGAAAACACACCTGAATTATCCTAGAGTTCCATGATCACCTTAGCTGTAAGTCAGGATCCGTTCCCTTCGGAATAAACAATCAGTTAGCTACAAACAATTGTTCTAAAAATGTAATCAAATATATTATGGGTAACTCCCGTTTTTGAAAATCTGAACACAGTGTCATATATGGTAATGCATGTAAATTAATAAATATTTTTGTTTAGACAGCATATTTCATTCAAGAGTTACAAAAATTAGAATTGTACTGAAATTAGCAAATTAACTGAATGTTAGACTGGTGATACAAAGCTGGGACAGGTAGATAAAAAGCAAACTCATCTCCGTGCAGGCCATGAAGGCCCTTGGAGGGGTGGAAGGCAAAGGCTTCCACTATCCGTAACCTCGGTACTTGGTGGTGTAGAGTGGTTGGCTCTACGTCTGGCCGCCTTTGCCCCCAGGAATTAACCTGGTACTCATTTTTGGTGTAGGCTGAGTGAACCTCACGGCCATGTGCACCTCCGGAAGTGGAAATCTCGTTTGTTAAATTTTACGACTTCCTGGCGGGGATTCGAACCCACGTCCTTCCGGGTACGCCTTTACCGCCTCGACCACGCAGCCCCTAGGAAGAGGTAGTTGGTGTGTGTTCTCTCAGGATGGTAATATAGTAAGTGAGATTGAATCAAGGTGCAGTGAGCTCGCAGTTGCGATCAGCAGTATTCTGTAAGAAGGAAGTCAGCTCGTGGACGAAAACTATCTTTACATCGGTCTGTTTTCAGATCAACTTTACTTTACGGGAGCGAACGCTGGGTGGACTCAGGATATCTTATTCATAAGTTAGAAGCAACAGACATGAAAGTAGCGAGAATGATTGCTGGTACAAACAGGTGGAAACAATGGCAGGAGGGTACTCGGAATGAGGAAATAAAGGCTAATTTAGGAATGAACTCGATGGATGAAGCTGTACGCATAAATCGGCTTCGATGGTCGGGTCATGTGAGGCGAATGGAGTAGGATGCGTTACCTAGGAGAATAATGAACTCTGTTATGAAGGGTAAGATAAGTAGAGGTAGACGAAGACGACGATGGTTAGACTCAGTTTTTACGATTTAAAGATAAGAGGTATAGAACTAAATGAGGCCACAGCACTAGTTGCAAATCGAGGATTTTGGCGACGTTTAGTAAATTCACAGAGGCTTGCAGACTGAACGCTGAAAGGCATAACGGTCTACAATCATGCTTTATATATGTATATAAGCAAGTGAATAATAAAGCTCCCTCGTTAAAAACTTTCCAGCAGTTCGTCGTGGAAATAACATCAACTTAGTTCGTAGTCCCATTATACAGTCTGTAGAATTGTTTATTGTGCATTCTGAGACTAAATAAATCTACAAGCGACTATGAGGATGATAAGTTCTTACTTGTGAAAATTGATACGTGGAAGTGTGTCCAGCAACATTTCAAATGCTATTTTCTTAAAAATATCACTATGACTGGGCGCTGAAGTTGTGCGCTAGGTGAGATTTCTTTCAGGTCCAAATCCCAGATCATGTGGGATTTTTCAGAGGAAGAAATTGGTCTGATATCTTCTCTCAACACTTGAATACCCAAAGCATCACAAACAAAAATGTTTATAGCGAATATTTTGCAATATTCATTATTTTCGGAAACTTCTAGGCTTAAGGAGATGAAATTCTCAATATGTGCTCATGGGCACCGGGTACAGTTCAAATCTCCCGCTTCTGCTGCACGAAGGAGCGATTCAGAAGACGCCAGGCGTGACTGAACGAATGTGCCAGAATATCAAACCACAAAAGAATTTTTTGGAAACAAAAAAAAAAATAAAAGAAAGAACATTCCTTTGACGGAAGGTTTGAACCAGGTGCGGCTTCGTAATACGATCTGCAGAACGACCAGAATTAAAGGTACAATATGTAGCGATTAGCGATCCCATCCTTCTTATTGTGTGTTGTATCGAGCCATACCGATTCAGCTATTTGTGATCTGGCAACCTCGCTTGAATCTGTGAACAATAGGAACATCAGGTTGAAAGCATGAGAGGTCATTTGACTACAGATTTTGCGATAGGTGGCTAAGAGTCGCCCGTAAGGTTCTGTATGGACTGCACGCCTGTGTCGCTGAGACGTCCCAGTCTCCGCAAGTGCGACTGCAAACCACACGCTCTGCTCTCTTTGGGAATACTTTGTCTTGCTTTTAGAGCTGGTTTGACAATTTGTACTGACATGTCGCTATACCAGATAATACTGCGGCAGGGAATTAGTTCCGGGGTTTAAACTGACCTCCTTCCGACAACGGTTTTTTTAATAGGTAGTCTTTCACTCTTCATAATACTTCTGGCAAGATCAGACAAGCCATGTCATTATATCAATACCTGAACGAACATTTTACAAGATGTTTCTTCGTAATGGCAGTGAAGTCCTCGAAGTTAGTTAGTCATGAAAATGAAAACAAGAACGCTAGTATTATAGACAATGTTCCCCCTCCATGCATTTAGAAAGCCGGCTCCCAAAGTTGTATGCATGTCTCAGAACCTCTGTAAATATGACTGCGTCGATACTGGATCAACATTTTTTCCATAAGCGGAAAAAAGGCTTTACATTTTTCTAAATTTTTAAACTTTGTTTTGTACAAGTCACTTATATCGTCGAAGTTCCTCGAAATTGAGTCTTACAAATTGGGGTGTATGTTTACCTGTAATTTTTTTCTGTAAATTTTCGGGAACTTCAAAGCCGATACGACATGCGGGGATGGAGGAGGGATGAACACGAACATAGTTGGCACTTCTGTATGCAATACGAACTTAGGTTTGTCATTACACTTCGTGCAATAGAGTGAGCGTCACAGATCAGAACCACCAACATAATTCAGCACTGGTTTGAACCAATGTGTGTCTCTTCTACGATTAAGGCTAATGTCCTCTTTGTCTTGTTGCCTCTTAAAGTAACATTCTGCAGCTCGATATGATCAGTCATTAAACCAATGAGTTCTGGAAGTCAATGAACAGTGTGGTAACCTAGCAACGGCCAGTTCACTGTCCGTAGCGCGCTCTGAGTTGGGGAGTGGCAACGCCAAAAATCGTGACAGGAGTGTTAAAATAATGAAGTTTTATTAACGTCCTTGTCAGCCTCTGACCGTGTGCTTGTGGAAAATAGCGTAATATGTAAACGCGGAGAGAAACAAGGACAACTTTCTCAATTTTGAAGGTATCCTTGAAAATATGATCAGCTGAACATTCGTTTCATGTAACAACTAGGGAAAGAAAAGCACGATCAGGTTCACATCTATATATTAACAGTTTACTAAAAGCAGCTTTGGTAAATCTGTCCGTCCGTGAATAATGAGACATTGACAGGTTTCTAAGTTCAGTCATCTTTTAATAATCATAAACTCAAATCCTCCAGTAATTGCAGATGAAGGCTTATCCTAGCCCACAATTCGTGCTGCACTTAGCAGGTTGCTAAGCAACTAACACTTTTGTTGCAGCCATGTTTGATCACTATCTGTTAAGCCAGAGAGTATACATTTTCTCTGATCATGGAAGAATACTGCTCACTGGTAGATACTCTTCGATTCTCTAACCGTCCCTAGCTTTCAAATATATTCAACAGATGGCGGAGCGTTACTAATAACTTACATTCTGCTGAGAGAAAAAGGTCTACATATAAACAGAGCCCATCATTATCTGGGAACACCTATCGAAGGATAATCTGACTACACTGGAAAGAGTGAAGGCCATGTATCTTAAAAAGTTCTCTGCCTGACAAAAAACGGTTCTTCAGACTAACTTATGGAGTCACAAGACAACCGTTCTGTATAGAAGAACTGCGATTAAAACTATAATTTTCTTCTACGATACAATACCAAGTTTTGCATGAAGGACTGCAGGATTGAAAAAAAGCTAATATATGCATAGATTTTTACAAAACACAATGTGTGAATTCTGACTACGGACCCCGGGATACCATAACGCTCTTATTAAATGTTCACAAAACATGGCAGGCAATACAATATGACTATGACAGGGGTATCAAAACGAGTTATATGACCAATTTATAAGGAAGGAAGGGCAGCACGGGTCTTCTAGTTTCTAGGTTATAATTTTTCCATGTACTGAAGAAACAAAGCAGGAAATAAACCACTTTTCCCTTTGCGAAAATCAGATGATCATAAATATGCTTCCCGGCCACACATCGACGGCTGCTAATTGCAGATGGCCAGCAGCCATCCGACGACACTTAGAGACTGGCTCAGTAGGTTGAGGCGCTGGCCTTCTGACCCAAACTTGGCAGGTTCGATCCTGGCTCAGCCCAGTGGTATTTGAAGATCAGTCTCGTGTTCGTAGATTTACTGACACGTAAGAGAACTACGCGAGTAGTGGACGTAAAGCCAGTAACATTATTACGTAATCGATTGTAAACAAGTATCACAGTTAGACTCCATAGCAACGTGTGAGAAGCACGTGGCCAGTAAAGATGACGGAACTTGCAACTGGTCACATATTCAGATCAGTGTTTGCATCTCTGCAGTGCTGCTGAGCTACAAGGCCGGGAATGTGAAGGTGACATTCACCCAACAAATCACTCCTTCCCACCCACACGTTGCTCGATAGGATAAATAACATTCTAAAGGGACTTCTATACTATACGGCACTCAGCAATCATCGGCATGATAAAATTCATTCAACCATTCTCTATCAACACTGGTGGTAATTATAGTTTAAAGAGGAAGTACAACTAGAAAACCATCCTCTATTAATACTAATGGTGGTGGTGATACAGTAAGCAGTCTGGCCTATGCTGACGACTTGGTTTTGATGGCAGATTGTGCCGAAAGCCTGCAGTCTAATATCTTGGAACTTGAAAATAGTTGCAATGGGTGTGGTATGAAAATTAGCCTTTCCAAAACTAAATTTATGTCACTAAGTAAGAAACCCAAGAGAAGTGAAAATCAGATTGGTGATACAAATGTGGAACAGGTTGATAATTTCAAGTATTTAGGTTCTGTGTTCTCCCAGAATGGTAATATAGTAAGTGAGATTGAATGAAGGTGCAGTAAACCTAATGCAGTGAGCTCGCAGTTGCGATCAACAGTATTCTGTAAGAAGGAAGTCAGCTCCCGGACGAAACTATCTTTACATCAGTTTGTTTTCAGACCAACTTTGCTTTACGGAATCAAAAGCTGGGTGGACTCAGGATATCTTATTCATAAGTTAGAAATGAAGATGAAATGGCGTGTGGCTTTTAGTGCCCGGAGTGTCCGAGGACATGTTCGGCTCGCCAGATGTAGGTTTTTTGATTTGACACCCGCAGGCGACCTGCTCGGCGTGATGGGAATAAAATTATGATGAAGATGACAGCGAAATTAACCAATGATGGTTCAAATTCCCGATTCCGCCGGGAATCAAACCCGGGATCCCTGTGGCCCAAAGGCCAGCACGCTAACCATTTAGCCATGGAGCCTAACTCATAAATTAGAACTAATAGAGATGAAAGTAGCGTGAATGATTTGTTGGTACAAACAGGTGGGAACAATGGCAGGAGTGTACTCGGTATGAGGAGATAAAGGTTAAGCTGGGAACGAACTCGATGGATGATGAAGGTGTACTCATGTGGAGTCATGTGAGGCGAATGGAGGAGGATAGGTTACCTAGGAGAATAATGGAGTCTGTTATGGAGGGTAAGAGAAGTAGAGGGAGACCAAGACTCAGTTTCTAAGGTTTTAAAGATAAGAGATGTAGAAGTAAATGAGGCCACAGTACTAGTTGCAAATAGAGGATTGTGGTGACGTTTAGTCACAGACGCTTGCAGACTGAACGCTGAAGGGCATAACGGCATAATGATTTATGTATGTATGTAGTGATGATTATTGTTTTAAGAGTAAGTACAACTGGACTACCAATCTCTAAACTCTCCAACACTTCAAAAATGAAGATATCGACCAAAGAAAGGCAAAAAGCAAGAAGGGCGTGATAATGGAAGACTCCCTCAGTCTCCATCGTCGGGGTCGGAAAAGAACAAGAGTTGACCAAGCGAGGTCATATAGGATACTTGAAAGCGAGGAGCCTGGCGCAGGTGGAAGCAATGCCAGGACTCAGCTAAGGGTCTCTTGGTCGCTAACCCACGTTCCAAAGTTCAGGGCCACTTTCAGTCGCTTCATAGGGCAGGCAGGGGATACCGGGGGTGTTATTTTACCTCCTCAACCCACAGGGGTTTGGGAAGGAAGAGACTGTGAAACACGCCTCGAAGCGCCTAGGCAACTCGTTTAGTCAATTAATTATTAATCATTAAGCAAATATCAACTATATCTGTAATATCGTATCGTGTGTGTGTTTTCCACATCTTCTCCTAAGCGAGCGGGGAAATTTCAACTAAACTTGGCACACATATATATTTTTTATTTTTTTAATGCTATTGTTCGGGGCGTTGACCCATGTGGATCTTTTGCCCCTACTGACACCATATTGCGTGTAAGTGGAATGTTGTGTGTGAGGAAAGGACGTCACAAGCACCGAGCCCAGGGATATTAATCATTACAATTAAAAACCCAAACCCGGCCGGGAATCGAACCCGAGGCCTCCGGCTGACAGGCGGACGGGTTGACCCCTACACCGTGGGGCCGGACCGCACATAAATTACTATCTACGAAAAATACTTCGGGTGTTCAGCCCTTTAGCACCCATAGGAGAAGGGGGAGAGGGGGGTTTGACATATAAAAATAATTGAAAACTCCCTATATTAATGTCAAGTCCATAACTTTGGGGAGGTGGTGGTGATTATTGTTTTAAGAGGAAGTACAACTAGGCAACCATCCTCTATATAACACTAATCAGACGGAAAGTACGGAAGGGGTCCGACGCTTCGAGAAATGAAGATATCGGCCAAAAGAAGACAAGGGCCACGAAGGGCGTGAAAATGAAAGACTCCCTAGCCCTCGCAAACCTAATAGCGTCGGGGTCGGAAAAGAACAAGAGTTGACCAAGGGAGGTCGGATAGGATAGCTGAAAGTGAGGAGCCTGGCACAAGTAAGTGGAAGCAATGCCACGACTCAGCTGGGGGCCCAGTGGTCGCCAACCCACGCTCCAAAGTTCAGAGCCCCTGAGGCCCCTTTTAGTCGCCTCTTACGACAGGCAGGGGATACCGTGGGTGTTATTCTACCGCCCCCACCCACAGGGGGTAACTTTGGGGATCGCTGAAATGAAGTGTGACACTCTGGATTGTGTTTAAGTCCATTTTGAGCCTCAATTACCACGGGGGTTGAAAAAGATAACATGTCCAAACTGATGCAGATGAGTGCTGAAACCACAGTTATCGGGGTCGCCGGCTAATTGGTGTCTGTCCCAACGTTATTCCTATAGCGAGATGTGTAAATACATACATTTATCAATTATATTTGAAAGGATCGACTGTTTTCCAAACAATCTGGGCTTCCATAAGCACGTCATTTTACGCGAAAAAAGAAATGATCTAAAACTTAATATCAAACACGTATCAAATACTCTAAAAGTACAAAATAGTTCGTAAGGTATCAGTCAACGTGACAATAACAATATCTACAAACATTCACTTCACACATAATTAACAGATAAAAGTAAACGTCTAAAGAACTATCCGCGCAGATCCCGCTACTACAGCCAGGTAGATATAAAGAAAGGAATTTTTTTCTGCTAGGGGCTTTACGTCGCACCGACACAGATAGGTCTTATGGCGACGATGGGGTAGGAAAGTTCTAGGAGTTGGAAGGAAGCGGCCGTGGCCTTAATTAAGGTACAGCCCCAGCATTTGCCTGGTGTGAAAATGGGAAACCACGGAAAACCATTTTCAGGGCTGCCGATAGTGGGATTCGAACCTACTATCTCCCGGATGCAAGCTCACAGCCGCGCGCCTCTACGCGCACGGCCAACTCGCCCGGTAGAAAGGAAATTAAAGAGACATTAAACTAATAGCTACGTTAGTTAATTTGCCAAATCAACCTTGGAAACATAGAATTGCTTCCCTCGTCGTACATCTGTAGTTAATCTTCCTTCATGAGACACTGGATTTGAACCCTTCTTTGAAAAGAATATTATCATCCACACTAGAGACGTTCACACAAATTCACTGAAGTGGAGAAGTCCAGATGGACTGCCAACACTGAAGAAGGAGAGAGAAACATATCTCAGTGTGTTAGTTTTATCGCGTCTGCTTCCAGCACATCAACAGAAACACGGACGCGACTCTCAATTGTTCCCTCACGAGACGTCATCAGCGGTAATACCGGGCCAAAGAGTTGGTGAAGATAAGAGAGGTAACAGTGCCATCTCACAGTGTGACGTGTAAACTTTTCTTGTTTTGTTTGTATAGGCGTGGATATAAAAACCTTCTGATGGCACTTAACATATACAGCCTTCAGTCAGGAAGCCTCTGAGACTTTAAAAAGCGCCTTCCTCTGTTTACAGCTCTATCCGTGGCCTCCTGTAATCCTGCGTCTCTTACCATCAGATCATTAAAGACGTGTGTCTAACAATCTCTTACTTATTTATTCCTCGTAAATAATTAATATGTGAGGTTAAAATGAAACTAATACGATGTATTCGGATAGTGTACGAATCGAAAGGGACATGACCTTGTTTGAGGTTGTAAGGTAAACAGGCATGCATATATAAACAGTTTCCAGGATCATTTTCCCGGTTTGCGAGATGTTTATATAGTTCAATCAAGACCAACTACAATTACATCAGACTGTAACCTAGAAAAACATCGATGGGTGACATGAGAGGTTGAGGAAAAGATTATGCATGCTTATTCCGAGTCTTCTAAAGAAAACATCACAAGTCGAACGTCATGAAATGCAACTCACTAACTGAATATATGAATAATTAAACCCCAAACGTAATGTTATAGCGTAATTCTATTTTACGAGCGTAAGTTAAGTTTCAGCAGGAAAATAACGAAGCGAGATTCATTTTATCAACGTCATATGAAACTCCTGCCAGCAAATAAGATAAATAGATGACAAGAAATAACATTTTTAACTTAAAATGAAATACCATGCAGCAGCCACAGCTCATTATGTAACATTCAAACAAATAAATTTATCGAGCAAAATTTCAACTTTCCAAAATCCACCTGAATTGTTGAGTACGTGCAATGGTATCTGTATGACACACTTGAACATCTCAAGCACTAGTCACCTTAAAACTCGCCGGAATTGATGGCACATCATTCTCTTGCAATTTATAAAAAATGACCTAATCCACGTCTTCACTCACGAGAAATGGGGTTAGGTTTAGTTGACGCACCTCCGTTGTAAAACACTGAAAATGATTATTTACATCATTCTTGCATCACCGTTTAATATTGTTTTCGTCTTTCAATCATAACACTTGGTCACGATTTTCTGGATCTTTCTGAGACTGATTTCTGTGTAGACATCATTAGTTTTAACTTCAAGTTTGTGTTGCACTCGAATTGGATCATCACCTTGTCATGGAAAAACACTGAATGTGATGTTAATAACGAGTTGCTCCTCTGCAAGCCTCTGCAGAGGTATCGACTCTGCAGGTGTTGGAATCGTCCTGGAGGGATCTGGACCCACGCATCTTGCACTGCTGCCCACACTTGGTCTGTGTAGTTGGTGCGGTGTTCATGGAGCGTTCACCTACATCGACAGCATCCCATAAAAGCTGGATTGTATTAAGATTGGGGAATCTGGAGGGCCAATCCATGGTCGAAACTTCACTGGAGTGCTCTTCAACCACCTGCGTGCCACCACACAGCGGTGACATGGTGTATTGTCTTCTTGAAACATGGCATCTCCATTAGGATACTCTATGGCCAGAACGGGGTACAGGTGGTCTGAAAGAATGTCCACATAACGTGCATCTGTCAGCGCTCCTTGCAGGCGGACAATGGAGCCTGATTGTGACCATGTGAACGCCACCCAGACCAGAACTGAGCCACCCCCCGCCTGGACACAATCTTGTTGGCACGCAGGATCCATAGCTTCATGGGACATACGCCACACTCTCGCTCGATACAGCTGGAACCGGGATTCATCGGACCATACCACACTGTTCCATGGTCCATGCACGTCGTTGAGCTCTGTGTCGAGGAACACGAGTTGGCCGTCGGCTGCTGAAGCCTGTGCGATGCACTTGCCTCCTTACAATCCTGGTAGGAATGGGTTCTGACCCCCAACATTCAACTGGCGGTGATCGGACTCACAGTAGCCCGTCGAGCGCCCAGTATGGCGACGTGATGTCTGTTCGTTAAACACCTGTGGGCTTCCCGTGCTCCGATGATCATCCCACTCGCGACGTGTTGCCATCTTCACGACACTGGTGTCTGTGACACATATCTCAGCTATGCCGCAGCTAACCGCAACGTTCAGGGGTCATACACGGCACATTTTCTAATGGGACACCCCTTCCTGTGACTTTTGGCCAATCAGTGTATCTCCTCTAACAATACATTTGGTATCAAAATTATTAATGCACACAACACTATTAAACCTATTACTGGTCGAAGTTTTCCCAGTGAATGCACTTAACCCATTTTTGCTTTAATATTGGGTTTTTGGAGCTCTGAACATTGAAGCTTGTTCCCTTCCACTATAATTGGAGTTACATCCAGGCACATAGCACATTAAACTATGAACATAATGCACAGGTAACTGAAAATATTTTCAGAGAAAAACAGGAGAGCCAACAATAACGTAATCACCACGGACATTGTCCCAACAAATAAGCTCTTTAAGAACAAACAGCTTCTTACGGCACTGAAAGGGGCTCTTTAGCCCTTTTAAGACTATACATTATACTTTACGATTAATAAAATTCAAATTTGTGGAAATATTTGGTAACAGCACGACTTGCACAAATCAAAGTCATGCTAGCACTTCGATCGCCGCCATTATGGACAGTTTCGATAGCTCTGTTGGTTCACAAATGTGTCTTATGACTGCGGGTCATCTGATGTTACCTAGCAACCGTGCACGTTGTGATCTCAGTACTGATAGATGGCCTTGACTGAGAGACATATAGCAGGCAGGCCTCGTCTCATCACACTCTAGAGAACTAATTATTTCACTCGTGGTAGTTTAAAAGGCCGTCAGTCAGTTTCCCGCTTTCACTGCACTGAATGGCATACTTGCGGACACCAAATTCCATACAGACGTCTAGAAAACGATTCGTTAGGTGCAAATAAATTAATGATTTGAGTTTAATTTATTGAAAAACATATTGATGATCATTTTATATCCATGAAGGGAAATTTGCAACTATTTGCTTTTCAGATTACCGGGCGAGTTGGCCGTGCGGTTAGGAGCGCGCACCTGTGAGCTTGCATCCGGGAGATAGTAGGTTCCAATCCCACTGTCGGAAGCCCTGAAGATGGTTTTCCGTGGTTTCCCATTTTCACATCAGGCTAATGCTGGGGCTGTACCTTAATTAAGGCCACGGCCGCTTCCTTCCCATTTCTAGGCCTTTCCTGTCCCATCGTCGTCATAAGACCTATCTGTGTCGGTGCGACGTAAAGTAAATAGCAACCTTTCCAGATTTGTTACAGAAGTCTGTGAAAATAGCATACAGGTTATTGAGAAGAATGGAGGAATGACCAGGTATTGGAGAAAAGAGGAAGTTACTACAAGGAAGAGGAACTAGCTAGGAAGGCAGTGTTTGCTGATGGAAGCTGTAGAATGATCAGCAAATGGCAAGAGAAGAAGAGGACGAAGGTAACAGATGGTGCACAGTGTCAAAATAGCAGTCAATTACGAAGAAACTAATAGGATGGCTGCAGACAGAACTGTATGCTGTGTGAGGACCTGCCTAAGAGCAGAACACACATATATTATATATATATTCT
The DNA here is from genome assembly GCF_040414725.1 of Anabrus simplex. Classification (NCBI taxonomy): domain Eukaryota; kingdom Metazoa; phylum Arthropoda; class Insecta; order Orthoptera; family Tettigoniidae; genus Anabrus; species Anabrus simplex. The sequence goes on along the minus strand of NC_090279.1, from coordinate 218,040,015 downwards.
ACAAAGCAAACAAAACGTTCTTATCACCTGCCTTCTATACTGTTAAATGATACTCATAGTTAAAGGTAGAAAAATGTAGAAGACATCAATAATGAATCACTTTCAGGCATAGTATAAACTTAAAACGTGCCCCCAGAGTACCTGGCAGCATCAAGATTCCTAGAAAAATCTAAAATTCCGGAACTTCCCACTTCTGAAACGCGGACTGAGAAGCAACCCAGCATGAAAACCCAAGCGTAAGCATATACGGGACTAGGTTATGCAGGATGTGACGTAATGCGCATGTGAATGGAATTCTGATACCGCGCAGATGCAGTAATTTGATTTATGTGGACAAAATGTAGCAGAAAAACTTAAAATGTGACAGTATGCTTTTAAAGTATTGAAGATTTTGTGACAGCCCGATGAACTAGTAGTTACCCGCGGCTTCACTCGCGTGGATTTCTTAATTTGATAAAAACATCGTTCCTGGGTACTGGACTAAGACACTATCTGAAATCCCTAAAGTATAAAAACTCACCGAAAAATTGAGTTTCATTTATCGCAGAAACTCTTTGTGGTATTGTCTTGTGAGGCTGAGACCACCATTTGACATGGAACTGTACATGTGAGAAACACTCTTCTGTTAAGTCGTTTCTCTATCTTTAAATGATATTCCAAATACTAAGTTTCACTTCTGTAAACATTCAAGTTTTTGAGATATACGTATACTCATTTAAATAATTCACCTCCTTAGCGACGGAATATCAAAAAATCCTCCCTTAGCGAGCACCTACACTCTAATATAAATGTATCCGCAAATGTTCATTTCTTTATGCCGAGTAGTTTTGGCTCGGTGATGATGAATCAGTCAGTCACGACATGTTATAGATAAGTAAATAATTTATAAACTTTTATAATTTTTAGAATAAACCTCAAGGAAGTTTGTAATATTGTGGGGTTAGTGAGTTGAGCCTGGGATGAGCTATGCCATTTCAGGTGCAGTAGTGTGTTCGTTTCATGTGCAACGCGTATTTTCCAGTTTGACTTAGAGTTAATTCACGGTGAATAACACAAGCAGCAGTATCGCGCATCGCAGGGGTCAGAGTCAGAAACGTGAGACCAACTTCGACTGCTCAACATTTAGGAGATTACCTCTTCAGGGCAACAGGGTCCGTGTACCTGCACAAACTGTACGCAATCAACTGCATAGTAACCATTTAAGGTCTTTTCGACCTATTAGACTTGTTCCGCTAGAGAATTGAGAGAAGATAGGCCACCCAACATCCAAATTGGGGGTTGCACGAATGGCGTAACCTCATATTTGCACATGAAACACGGAAGGCCAGATACACGACGATGAACGCTGTGGAGACGTAAAGGACGTGGTGGAAAGTGCCGCTATGTTGAAGAGGTGGTGTAATGCTTTTGGCTGGGATTACGCATCACCGTCGTACACCATTGATACAAATTCGAGGAACTTGAAGTTTCTAGCGGTATACTAATGGAATTCTTTGACATTTAGGGAAGAATATGACGCTGAATTCATTTTCGTCGACGATAATGTTCTCTCTGATCGGTAAGGAGGTTCATCACAGAGGCGAGTATCAATCATATAAATTGGTCAACTAATTCAACGGACATGAACTGCATTGAGCATTTATGGATCAGGTTGAAAACGGCTGTTTTACCTCCGATCTACGTGTCACTTTTGTAAAGAAACATCATTTTGATTAGGTCATACCTTTTATGTAACTTGAAAATTACATGTTCATTTGCTGTAAAATATTCCAGAATTATTTCAAATAGCAATAGCGCAGAATGTAAACCTTGAAGATCAAAATCTTTAAAAGAGTAGCGTTACAAAAATGTTGCAAAGGTTGAAGTGGGAAGACTTGGGAGAAAGGATACGAGGTGCTCGACTAAGTTCCGAGCTGTCAGTGGAGAAAAAGGCCTGGAATGATGATAATGGACGAATACGTTTGAGTGGTGTTTTTAAAAGCGGAAAGATCATATTACGAAAATAAAGCTGGAATTCAACAGGACAAATTGAGGATAATATTTGTTTATAGGAAGGTGACTTAGGGATTCGAATAATTTACCAAGAGAGATGTTCAATAAATTTCCAAAGTCTTTGAAGTTATTTAAGAAATGACTAGGAAAACAACAGATAGCAATTGCCCTAAATGCAGATCACTGGTGATTGATTGATTGATTTATTGATTGATTGATTGATTGATTGATTGATTGATTGATTGATTGATTGATTGATTGATTTATTGATTGATTGATTGATTGATTCTTTCATTCATTGAATCATTCATTGATAGAAATATAATCGTTTATGGAAAATTAATGCGAGAGAAATTAAGAAGGATGATTGCAGAAGAGATTCCACAAATAATTCCCAATACTAGGTTATATGTCCTCCGGCAGTTTTCGTGTTCTTTTGAGGTGTACTGTCCATCCCGCTATTAGATCCCACGTAAATCAATTAAGTTCCAGTTTAATCTCATTAGTAGGGGACATTGTAGAGCGTTGTAGAAATGAGTAGCTCCTGCTGGTATAAACTGTATCAAGTTAGAAGCCTACAGCTTAGTTAAACCAGTCACAGTTGTGAATCACCGGCCGAAGCCGTCTCCAAGACGACCACATGACGTATGCACAGCCTTCTCGACGGGCACCTCATTGTCTGCGAATGAACAATATTCCATTGTTCCTTCACGGGACGTCATCGCTCTTGTTGTTTGTTTACTAACGTCAGCAGTGGTCGGCCTCTCGGCTAATGGTCCGCTTGAAGACTCCCACACACTAGTCTATTTCTGTCTCAGATATGACTTGAGACCAGATTCGTAATTTAATTTCATCCATTGTGAATATAAAAGTAGGTTCAAGCTCTTTAGGGTGTTGCCAAAAATGCTGGTAATTTCACGACTTCAAAGATGTTCAAAACTTTGTCAAGACGAAAACATCACTTTCATCATAGGCATCACCACCTATAGAGAAGGCCTTGCAATACGATTCGTGACGTCACAGCGCTAAGCCTACGGGCGCATGCCATGTCATTAGTAACTTAAACACGTTGACCGGATTATTTCAGTTCGAATTTACAGTTAGCTATCACACATACATCCAATCGGTTAAATCTTTATTTTACTGAGCAATTACCGTACCAAAACATGTAAGATGTATTACTGACTATTTCTAACGAAAGGCTTATTCGGCAAAAACAACCAATGATTAAATAAGGAAATTTTACATAGATAGGTACCCGGCTATCCTTATACTTCGTTTGGTAGTTTCCAAAATATTCAGGCTCACTTCAAGAGGAAGGTGAAATAATTAGTAGCCCACAGATTTTACAGTAGGTACTAATGAATTCATAGGCTAAGATATTTTACAAAGCAGTTTCTAAACAACAGCAGCAGCATCTTAAAACACACCAACTAAAAGCTGGCATGCACACTCAATAATACTATAATTACCTTATCAATGAATGAAATCCAGTACATGGCATAGACATCAATGTAGAAGTTTAAAATACCAATTACTGACAGTTGCGTAGAGTATTTAGAGAAACATACCAGATAATTTAATGTACGAACTAATTGAATGCTTTTAAGTATAGTCATAGTTCTTACACTAAAAGCAGTCTGTACTCTTTTTACAAAATGATTGCCGTAATCAGCACTAAACACTATAATTCACTGCATTAGTTTTCTTTTTTATGCAGGGCGATAGTTTCAGATTTACATCATCATTGAAATCCTTTATAAAATTATTAATCAATATATTGCTTGCTGTATGTAGAATGTTCCGTTCAATGAGATCTGTCGTATGACTGGGGCACTTGTGACCCATAAAATGTCAGAGGGCAAACATTTCATAGTTACTTGTAACAACACATTCAAATGACTGGAAAGATGTAAACACTGTGTTTTGAAATCCTTCATTAGCAGTTTATTCATAATTATGAAAGAGTATGATGTGCACAATACCGCATCACTGTGTGGATGACACAATCCTCCCCTGCCATTTGCCTTTGTTAAACTTGAATGGGCAGCAGCACTATTGCCTGTTTCATGGCAGATAAAAACTTCACAGTAATCGCAGCTGTATCGTTTCATTATACCATAAGAACAGTATCCAGTGATGAAATGTAACAGAGGCCAATATTCTTCTTCAACCCCATCCACATCATTTTCGTCTGCTGTACATTCTACAAATACACCAACATCACACTCCTTGTCTTCTGCACAATCAGCATTAGCAGCATCCAGTTCCATAACAGACTGAAGTCGCAATTTATTTTCAACTTCATATATTTGCCTGAGAGATATTTTGTACTGACTCTATCTGCAAGTTGTCGATATTTACCAAACCGAGGTTCCAAGTTATCTCTCTGTACTTTTCCAGGTAAGAAAAAGCTGTGACCTTTATCAATGAGAAAATCATTTGCCATTCCTGTTTGTAGAGAGAGTCAATGCAGTGTCTCTCTTTACTGAGTCTTCCATAAGAATCACTAGACTTCCAATCATCTAACCCTTGCACTAACTTCTCCAAATATTCAATATGACGTGAGACTGTGGTTATAGCCTCCTGAAAAGGGTTTTGTGAGACGTTTACCTTTCCATAGGGTTTTGGCACTTACTATGTCCCACCACGTACAGATTATTTCTATAAAATTTGCTGTACTTCCCCAGCATTCGAAGTTCTTCTTAGGTCCTATTTCCTTCAGGGCAATAGCAATAGACACTGCTTCCCTGTTCAGAGCACTTATCTGCAATAATTGCTACTACTTCAAAGCCTATTTCTTCCAAACCAAGAGTTATTGTTTTCATAGTGTTAAATAATTCCTTACCATGAATATTAGTGGCAGCTACAATATGAGCAACATCTTTATAATGTGAAAGTACAGCATGGACCATGAAAACATATACACTTGTGGCACATTCATCACTGTACCTACCACCCTGCCCTGTTCAAAATCTAACTGGGGTTTGATATGAACCTCATACATTGACAATAGTACTAATTTGTCTTCTGTAGACATTAATGGAAATTTACTCTTCATATAGAGCGGGCAATTGCCATTATTCTCCTGCAGAGGGTTTTTTACAAGATTTCAGCGTATTATTGCAACATACATGAAGCTGTAACTATTTGATGATAATAATAAATATAATCAATAAAATATATCATAAATGAAAATATTCAAAAACTTCATAAAATACTTTAAATAAATTAATAAAAATAGTTAATCGAAATGTCTGTGGTATGGGCGCCAAAGTTCACCAGAATGGATCCCTCGAATTTTGATAGAGCATGATAAACTTTATATCCCAGGGCGTGTACATAATGCTGCGTACTGGTACATCTGCTGCAGGCCTTACCTAACCTCTTGAAAACGACTAAATAGGTAGGAACTGCACCTAGGTTCATCAATAACTATATTCTTAATAAAATCTGTGCATGAGCACCTCATCAACACACAAAATTATACATATAATACACACACACATATTTACAACAATAACAATGAAAACAGTGGGAAAACGAAAGTGAGAACTAAACTACCATTTGTAGATAGTCCGATGAACAATATACATACATGTAGAAAAATACCCTTCACTGTCTCTGCATCAATACGACTTGTCAATTCTCACAATCGGCATTTATAACATCACACAGATACTGTACCTCGTAATACTGTGTTCACAGACTTTAAAACTTGTTGTAAAGATATATACATTTTAGTAACACACGCTTGTCGACCCTGAACATAAATTATGGAAAGTCTGAGATAGCTTTCACCAACATATAATGCCAGGCCGCCACAAGTGCTACAATACTTAATGCGCAAGCACTCCACAATCCGTCGATCAGCCACTTTCCACGAACATAACAAGACTACGCTCCACGAACGTTTGAAGTCCAGTCCATTGCAGCCGTGTCACTCCAGTACCGTGTATCAGCACTACTTCCTGCTCGTACAGTGTGTCAGTTCTGGTTCTAGTAGCACCGAGTCAGTTGTGGTTTGGTTCCCTCATACAGTGATGTCGAAGTTTATGTAAACATCCGCTTCTCCCTTCCTCTCAGATGATACGTCTGGATTGGTCCTTGCCAGCCAATCATGAGTGAACCACAAGTCAAGACCATGCCCTGAACTCATACTTGGTCCCAAGACATAAACAAACGCTCGGGTGTTCCACATGAGTCATAGAACTTTCCTATTACAATAACATCAACAAACACATCTCATCAGACACTGGGATGCCCGCATGAGTCATCCAAATTACCATAGTCCAATATAGCAATGTTTTCCCACTCGTGCAAAACAAATTACTCATACCTACATATGTGGATATCTCCCAGCTTACAAATATAAATGACAAAATATACAAATAAAATACAGATAATAATAATAATAATAATAATAATAATAATAATAATAATAATAAATCGAGTACTGACAATAATATCTCTAACTTCTACATACAATTCGGGGGTGTGATATATGTACTATCACAAAGCAGGAAGAGTTAAGTTACCAGATCCTCGAATAAATTTGTAACAATGGGGAGAAATTGAATGAGCTTATGAAGACAATACCATTAACTCCCAGGAATAATTATTCACTCTCTTCTTAGGCAACAAGAATAATTGTTCTTTTAAGAAATTCGACATATTCTTCTTCTCAGGAAACTTAGTTTCTAAGTGTTGCAACAAACCATCAAGAACAGTCAAAGTCTCTTCTATATCCTTGCGGCTGGACATAGTGGAATATGCATAAAGAGAATATCTGTAATATTCTTAACATGCTTGGGCAATGACACCTCTTTTCAGCTCTTAACTTCTACATTATTGACAAATAATGAAGCATGTAAATCTTGTGTTATTTAAACACAAGAAATATGAGGGTTAGGTTCCTCTTTCATTAAAATGAAATATAAACCTGATTCTTTCTTGAGCAAGTCCCATTCAGTATTAAATGTAATGACATTCACTTTCAGTATTAATTCCCCAAAGTCTTAAATGTTATTGCCTCAGTATGTTCACTATATGTACGTAAACTGTCACTAATAGCATTGTCTAAACACTGGTTTTCCACTCTACGCCGCCTGTTTTCCGGATCTGTACGGGAGGCAGTGTGGAAACTGTGATGGAACTGCATCTAAAATGTTTAAAATTAGTTGTTACATTATTGTACTGAAACTGGCATTCCATCAGGAAACGAAGAACACGACTAAAACATTATTGTGCGCTGTCTAGGAATGATGAACTAACGTTTCACCAGCCTGGGGTTTGACAAAGGAGCAGTGAGTAACCTGCCGTTCTTTTCATCGAACATGTTCGTGGATCTTTCAGTTTCATCATCTTTAAAATGAAGTTTGCACACCTAAAGGTCAATGACATTGAAAAGTGAATGCACATGTTCGTTGACTATGCTGTTCGTGATTCCCGTGTCAAAAGGATTTAGTAAACCAAAACTATACATACCCTAGAATGTTTCGTAGGAATAAAATCCTCCCGATGAAGAGCTGTTATCGATTTTAACCTCAATTCTTCATTCGCAGGGAAAGAGAACACACTCGCTTTTGGTCCGTTTAAATAATTGTTTTTGTAATTTTTCGGCTCGCTGATGATAAGCCATATTAGGCGTAGCTTTACACCTTCCCCTGAACTAATATTTCATTCAGCACGAATACAATTATTTATAGCCTAGTTGGTATTTCTTCCTTCCGTTGTCTTTAAATACCAGTTCTCATAAAACGATTTTTATCCGTTGTATGGTGATGTACGTACGAGCATGTAGACAGACAGACAGACAGACAGACAGACAGACAGACAGACAGACAGACAGACAGACAGATAGACAGACAGACATTACGGGAAGTTAAAAATAAGTAAGACTTTCACGGTCACTGATAATGGAGAATCATTTTTCTGTAGCGAGTTAGCAACTTTTATTTGCGAAGCAGGGGGGACTGTGTAGACCAGAGGGGCTTACGCTGGGCACACGGCATGCAAGAGGCTGGGAGAGCGATCAGTGTGTGCGCTTCAGTGACAGCGACGTTGTGCTTACGTCACAGGCCGTGACGGTCAATGGACAGTGCAATTGTTCATCAATATCAAGGGAATAGTACTTTTGTTATTTCCATAGGGCAGATCTGTAGGTAATTTTCAATATAACGTTCGTCGTAAGAAATAAGTTATTTCTGCTGTATTTACGTATATTTACTGGATACAATGAAGAGTTCACAGGTATCTCAAAATTAATCTGTACTCTCCGCAATGAATTGAAACCTTCACTACTATATTTTAAGAGGGCTGTGCTTTAGAAACATTCCTAATATAATGAGTAATGAGGGTAAGGAATGGCTTGTTGTTGCTTGAGTTTAAATGATCTGATGAACTCAACAATCTAATCATGTTTACTGGGGATAACATGTATTTGAAGACGTACTGCGTATATACTTATTGTACTTGGACATTTGCGTCCTTTCTAGTGATGAAACTCACTCGCTATTTAGAGGCTAGGTCTTATCAATGGGCGTCTGGTAAGTTTTAAATAATATTTCCAGAAATTCAGTGAACACGGAAAATCACATAGCATTATAACAGTTTGCAACATGAAGCAGTACATTCGTTGAAGTGTGTAAATAAACTGTCTAACAAAAAATGTTCAAGCGTGCAGAAGAAATGTTCGAATGTGAATGTAACTTCGTACACGTAAAAACATCGGTGGTTATGTAAATGATTAGAGCTGCAGTTCATTGTGACAAGTAGAACGGCCACCAGAGTGCATTAGTGTTGTTAGCAGGCCTGGTAGGGTGTATAAGGGGCGCGAACAGTACCACTTCTTGAGTGATCATTGTGAAGGACACGGAGATGCCACGTACTCGTCTGGGACAGTTACCAGCACCTCATTGTAGGTCTCCATTTAACCTGCTGTTCGAATCGCGCAATATCCAGTTTTGTGTGGCATTCGGATGCGACAGTTGCCTGAAGTTGGAGTGCATGCGAAGGTGACGGCAGGTATACTTGTCGTCGCGGTACCGGTCGGCGACGTCTGCCCACCACAAGGGAGGACGCCGTATTGGGCATCAAGCACCTCGCAATCCCACCTGCCAGCCGAAAACAAGTAATGGACTCCCTGCAACATTCTGTGTCTTCCCGCACCATTGGTCGGAGGCTGTGTGTTTGGAGTGGCGCCGTGACCGAGATGCTGATGAATGGCGTCCCGGGTCGTCTGAGGAGAGGTCCCATTCTTGACACAGCGGTGTTACTTCCGGCGCCATGGTTTGGGGAGCCGACGGGTATAACTTCAGGTGACAGCTGGTAGTAATGAGGGAACTCTGGCACAACTGCACGTCACGGACATCCTGCGTCCTCGTGTGTTACCTGTAACGCAACAGTATCGTGGTACAATTTCTTATCAGGACACACGGCACCCGTCCCTATAAACTGGCGTGATGTTTAGGTACCCCAGTGGCCAGCAAGATACATGTGCGGGACAACTCCGTCCCAGAACCAGTATCCAGGATATCTACAACAGCTCGCCTCACGAGAGGATACAACGCCTTCATGGCACCCTTTGCAACGTCATACTGATAAGTGGGCTCTACTACGAAGTTCTTTGTAAATATGACTCGATATTTTAATCACTGAAATAACATATTATAAAACGTATAAAATGGCAGGGTAGGATTCAGTTAGGTGGAAATGTAGTAAGCAGTCTGGCCTGTGCTGACGACTTGGTCTTAATGACAGATGGTGCCGAAAGCCTGCAGTCTAATATCGTGGAAATTGAAAATAGGTGCAATGAGTATGGTATGAAAATTAGCCTCTCGAACACTAAATTGATGTTAGTAGGTAAGAAATTCAACAGAATTGAATGTCAGATTGGTGATACAAAGCTAGAACAGGTCGATAACTTCAAGTATTTAGGTTGTGTGTTCTCCCAGGATGGTAATATAGTGAGACTGAATCAAGATGCCGTAAAGCTAATGCAGTGAGCTCGCAGCTGCGATCGACTGTATTCTGTAAGAAGGAAGTGAGCTCCCAGATGAAACTATCTTTACATCGGTCTGTTTTCAGACCAACTTTGCTTTACGGGAGCGAGAGCTGGGTGACTCAGGATATCTTATTCATAAGTTAGAAGTAACAGACATGAAAGTAGCAAGAATGATTGCTGGTACAAACAGGTGGGAACAATGGCAGGAGGGTACTCGGAATGAGGAGATAAAGGCTAATTTAGGAATGAACTCGATGGATGAAGCTGTACGCATAAACCGGCTTCGGTGGTGGGGTCATGTAAGGCGAATGGAGGAGGATAGGTTACCTAGGAGAATAATGGACTCTGCTATGGAGGGTAAGAGAAGTAGAGGTAGACCAAGACGACGATGGTTAGACTCGGTTTCTAACGATTTAAAGATAAGAGGTATAGAACTAAATGAGGCCACAACACTAGTTGCAAATCGAGGATTGTGGCGACGTTTAGTAAATTCACAGAGGCTTGCAGACTGAACGCTGAAAGGCATAACAGTCTATAATGATAATGTATGTATGTATGTATGAAATAACATCTCATGCACTCTCAACACGTTAAGTTTCATTTCGCTTCTTCCTCCGCTTTTCGGTGCTTCATTGTTTTTGTCAGGCAGTCTATGTTCAAATTATATTGTTATATTAACATCCTGTGATGTGGCGCTAAGAATTCTGGGTGTGGAGCTGCCACAATGGCATACAAAGACATCAGAAAATTGAAGTACTTCCCACAGCTTTACAGGGATTAAGTCTCTGCCATTGTTCATTGTATTCCGCGCCTGTAGCAGAGCCCCCTGTAATTACGGGGAGGAACGTCACATTCATTGCTTCAGTATCGGGGAAGCATTGATCTGTACTGCAACAAGCCTTTGACACACGAGACTTTCATTACGAGTCATCAAAGGAACGCAGAAATAATTAATTGTTCTCGCAGTATCGCAGACTTTGCGCTCCTCGGTTAATACTCCAGTATAATTATGTGTACAATCAACCTGCTATGATGTTATAGAAAGAGCCGTAAATCTCTGTTTTCCCTTCTTTGTGTTGATTTAAAAACATAGACCACTTCAAGATGGCGGCTGCGATAATACGTCCTGCGTACGGGTGATGTTATACTTTATCGTCATTTCATTGTATTTCCTTTCTCCATTTAGCTGATGTACTTAATAAAGTCCCTTGTGTGTGGGGGGGCGATACAATAACACCCACGGTATTCCCTGCCTGTCGTAAGAGGTGACTAAAAGTGGCCCCAGGCGTTCTCTACTTGGGGAGCTTGGGTTAGCGTCCACGGGACCCTGAGCTCAGTCCTGGCATTGCTTCCACTTGTGCCAGGCTCCTCCTATCCGACTTCCCTTGGTCAACTCTTGTTTTTTCCGACCTCCCCCCCCCCCCCGGTATTAGAGCATTCGAGGTCTTAGGGAGTCTTTCATTTTCACGCCCTTCGTGCCCTTGTTTTCCTTTGACAGACGCGTTCATTTTTCGAAGTGTCGGATCCCTTCCCCCCCCCCCCACGCACTTTTTTTGTTCTCTCGCTGGCTTGAGTGGCTCAGGCGGTTGAGGCGCTGGCCTTCTGACTCTAGCTTGGCAGGTTCGATTCTGGCTCAGTCCGGTGGTATTTGAAAGTGCTCAGATACGTCAGCCTTGTGCCGGTAGATTTACTGGCAAGTAAAAGAACACCTCCCGGGCTAAATTATGGCACCTCGATGTCTCCGAAAACCGTAAAAGTTGTTAGTGGGACGTGAAGTGAGTAACATTATTATTGTTTATTATTTTTTTCTCTCTGATTAGTGTTCGCAATATTCACCACAACGGCTGGCCTGCTCCTCAGGTGAGGCTGTGTACGGGACACCCCTGACGCCCTGAGGCCAAGCAATCCACCACGTAGGACCAGACCAGGCTCGGTTTGTCTACTCTTCATTTTGTGCAAATCGAAGAAAATAATGCGCTGTGGCATGAAAAGAGGAACGTCAAGAAAGGAAGGTGCAAGTCACGGCTCGCAGCCTCCCACTACTTACAACGGACCTGTACTACATGGTAGAGCCCTGGGTGGATGTACAAAATATTATCCGCATGTGCACTTCCTTCATCCGCGGATATTGTAAACATTTAACGTGTTCCGCCGATTCTTTTGCACATTGTATTAGCAAATTAATTGAAATTTCCTTTCTCTGCTGAAGCAACCACTAAGTCCATGTAGTCACCTGTAAAAACGACTTTCCAGCAAGTAGAATTCGTCAGAGACGGACGAAAGGTGGATGTGGTGATTATTGTTTTAAGAGGAAGTACAACTGGACAACCATCCTCTATCTATCTATCTATCTATCTATCTATCTATCTATCTATCTATCTATCTATATAATATCTACTGACTGATTCATCATCGTCTAGCCAGAAAAAGAAATTAACTTTTTGGACACATTTATATTACGATGCTCACTAAGGGAGGATTTTTGGATATTGATCGCTAAGTGGGTGAAAAGGGAGGTAAATTTTAAAAATGAATATATTTATATTTCCAAAACTCAAGAGTTTAAAGATATAAAAATTGGTACAGTATGTGGAATCCCCTTGAAGAATAAAGAAACACGCATTTTTTTGTTTCCTGGATATCCTCTTAAGGGCGGTAAAAATAAGTGAAAAAGGATTGAATCCTTTTTTGAGGATGCTTGCATCTTAAAAGCTGAAGGTGTTACAGACGTGAAACTGGTATTTGGAGTGTCTTTTAAAAATAAACAAACGCCTACTTTTTGTTTTCGGAAAATCCATTTAAGCGGTGGAAGGGGTGGAAAGAAGTGAAACAAGTGGGTGATTTTTTAAAATTAGTATATTTATAAAAGTTAACATATTACAGACGTAAGAATCTGTATTTGGAATCCTCTGTAAAATAAGGAAACACATATTCGCTTCGTTTTCAGAAAATGCATTTAAGGGGATAAATGACCGAAAAAGTGGTTGAATTCTTCTTATGAGGATACGTATATCTCAAGAATTGAAGACGTTACTGGCGTGAAAATTGGTATTTGCAACCTCTTTGAAAATAAAGAAACCCTTTTTCCCGACTTGAGAGAGGACTGGTTCTCACATGTTCAGTTCTATGTCGCATGGTCATCTTAGCTGCAAAAGGCAATACCCCAAACGTGGTTTACGAAGACATTCTAGGGTAAATGAAACTAAATATTTCAGTGAGTTTTCATATTTTAGGGATTTTCAGATTATGTCTTAGTGCTCTACCAAGGAACGATTACTTTTAACAAATTACGAAATCCACGCGAGCGACATTTCGAAAATTGAAGGTATTGGCCAGAGGAAGACAACGGCCACGGAGGCCTCGAGTGTTCTAATAGCATCAGGATCGGAAAAGAACAAGAGTTGGCCGAGGGAGGTCGGATAGGAGGAGCCTGGCACAAGTAAGTGGGAGCAATTGCAGAACTTAGACATGGGCCCCGTGGTCGCCAACCCACACTCCGAAGTTAAGAGTCCAGGGGCGTATTACAGTATTTTGAAAGTTACATTCGAAATAATTTATGTTAAACTTTTAATGAGTGTGTTCAAATGAGGAAAATTTATTACTTTGAATACTCATTTCTAACTCCAAGATGCCATGCTACGCGTTTGTTAATGTTCAAAATTTCACTTCAGTTTCCCATATCTAGAAAATCCAGCAATTGATACGTTGATATTTGAATATCCAATTCTCCATTCGAAAATATCACTTCCTCTGTAAAACGCTTCCTCTTGCTGATACTGCACTGTTCTGCATGTGAAAAACGCTGATTTTTAAATAGTATTTTGTATTAGTTGTGATATTGACTAAAAGCTGCCTGTAACGCGCATATTAAGTACAAAACGTTACTACTTATAGGATTAATTATCTGGCAAAGAATGAATAATATTTACAATCTTGAAGCACTTCCCGCTAATCTAGACAAAAACTATTTATGAATCAGTGATCATTCCAATATAAGGATATCAATAGTACAACAGAAGACAGCTGTCTATCTCTACAACGTTATCACTTTCGTTCAGTCACTCATTTTATCGCAACTTCGTCAGCTTGTTTTAGAACAGCTTCATTACTCTAACCTTCAGTTGTCTTCAACAATCAGTGAACAGGAGTAACACTGTTATTCTGGTGAAGCCTACAGCGGACATATTGGTGGGCTGCGTGCGACCCAAACGATGGGCAAAGTAGACCATGACATAACCACATTAAATACGTGTAATTTGTTTTATGTTTAGTCACTATTATCATTACTTAATCTGTAGTTATTTGTTAAATAATCAATCAATCAATCAATCAATCAATCAATCAATCAATCACTACTGATCTGCATTTAGGGCAGTCGCCCAAGTGCCAGATTCCCTATCTCTTGTTTTCCTACCCTTTTCTTAAATGATCGCAAAGAAATTGGAAATTTATTGAACATCTCCCTTGGTAAGTTATTCCAATCCCTAACTCCCCTTCCTATAAACGAATATTTGTCCCAGTTTGTCCTCTTGAATTACAGCTTTATCTTCATATTGTGATCTTTCCTACTTTTAAATACAGCACTCAAACTTATTTGCCTACTGATGTCATTCCACGCCATCTCTCCACTGACAGCTCGGAACATACCACTCAGTCGAGCAGCTCGTCTCCTTTCTCCCAAGTCTTCCCAGCCCAGACTTTGCAAAATTTTTGTAACGCTGGTCTTTTGTCGGAAATCAGCTAGAACAAATCGAGCTCCTTTTCTTTGGAGTTTTTCCAGTTCTTGAATCAAGTAATCCTGGTGAGGGTCCCATCCACTGGAACCATACTCTAGTTCGGGTCTTACCAGAGACTTACATGCCCTCTCCTTTACATAATTACTATAACCCTTAAACACTCTCATAACCATGTGCAGAGATCTGTACCCTTTATTTACAATCTCATTTATGTGATTACCCCAATGAAGATCTTTCCTTATATTAACACCTAGATACTTACAATGATCCCCAAAAGGAACTTTCACCCCATCAACGCAGTAATTAAAACTGAGAAGACTTTTCCTATTTGTGAAACTCACAACCTGACTTTTAACCCCGTTCATCATCATACCATCTCACAAAATTATCCAGGTCATTTTGCAGTTGCTCACAATCTTGTAACTTATTTATTATTCTGTACATAATAACATCATCTGCAAAAAGCCTTATCTCTGATTCCACTTCTTCACATATATCATTGGTGTATATAAGAAAACAGGTCCAATAATACTGCCTTGAGGAATTCCCCTCTTAATTATTACAGTGTCAGACAAAGCTTCGCCTATTCTAATTCTCTGAGATCTGTTTTCTAGAAATACAGCAACCCATTCAGTCATTCTTTTGTCAAGTCCAATTGCACTCATTTTTGCCAGTAGTCTCCCATGGTCTACCAGATCAAATGCCTTAGACATGTCAGTCGCAATACAGTCCATTTGACCTCCTGAATCCAGGATATCCCAACTGAATACAACTCGTGCTCTGGATTATCTCAAGGTAACTTGTGTATCTCTCGTTAAATTACTAGAGATTCAGTTTCTAACTCATGTTCGACAGCCTCGTGCTGGTAGATTTACTGGCACGTGGAAGAACTACAGTGGGACAAAATTCCGGCAGGTCGGTGTCTCCATGAACCGTGAACAATATTACTGAAGGAAGTGCTTGTGGGTGATGAAGTGCACCCACAGTATTCCTGCCTGTAATAACTCCCTGTGGTTCTAAACTTGCCACCACGGAGTCTCTAGCTGGGTCTAGTATTCTTTCCATTTCTTGTCCTTGTCTCTTCACTTTCATCTTTCCTGTCCGTCCTTCCTTGGTCAACGCCTGTTCTTTATCGATCCAAGGGAATCTTTTATTTTCACGGCCGTCGTGGCTCTTGTCTTTGTTTGGCGGATTTCTTCGTTTTTTTGAAGTGTCGAACACTTTTTCCAATTTTCCCCTCTGATTAGTATTAAATATAGAATGGTTGCTCAGTTGTAGTTTCTGTTAGAAACAATAATCACCACCAGATCATTCCCATTATTCCCTCTGATTTGTGTTATTTCCTCTTAAAACAATAACAACCTCCACAGACTTAACGTCATATTATTATTATTATTATTATTATTATTATTATTATTATTATTATTATTATTATTATTATTATTATTATTATTATTATTATTATTATTATTATTGATTCGTTGTGCCCAACTAAGAGGCGCATTTGAACTTATAATTACTTCTCTCCTTCCCAATATCTATTCATACGTTCTTCAGTCCACCCTTTATATTTCCTTTTAGGTTCCTCTGCAAATGCGTTTGCTCACTAAGCTTGTAAATTTCGTTCTACCTTGAATGTTTTACTCGGTAATACCAATTTCTTGTAGATCTTCGTTTACTTCCACTAACAAATTGTAGCGGTTTCTCTGGTTTGTCAGCCTGTTCTGAGTAGACATCCATATCATTTTAATGGCCTTCCGGCATCCAAAAATGTGTGTAACGTGAGGCGACAAAATGTTTGACGGTAGTGACGCCACATTAGTCCTTACCGTAGGCCTTGGTCGCCAAAGATGCTGCGGCTACAAGTTGAGTTCGTTCTCCTCGATATAACATTGTTTATCAGGAGTAGATGGTTATCTCGTGTAATCTCTGTGAACGATGCAAACAAATCGTTCGTTATCAATATTTGTGTTTTATCGATTAAAGACATATTCATGATCATTACCTTTTCGCACAAACGGAAAAGTTTCTTCCTCTAATTTTATCTGTGATTTTTTCTGTGATTTGATGAATATTCCAATTTTTTTCATCCGAATGCTGTTGTCATATTTTGGCCCTCCGATTTTTCTGAGAATTTTCCTCTGTTGTTTATCAATATACTTTTATTTGTGATCTGCCGCCAATTACCAGGGTTTTAGATGCATAAAGTGCTTCTGATTTGATGACAGTGTTGTATTATCATAATTTTGCATTTTTATAAAGATTTTTTGTTGTATGTCTTTCAGATAATTTTGTAAGCTCTTTCGAGTTTATTATTATTATTATTATTATTATTATTATTATTATTATTATTATTATTATTATTATTATTATTATTATTTCACTTCTGGTTTGCATGATTTGTGCGCCAGTATAGCTACGTCAGTGCTCCTTATCTCGATCATGACGAGAGGGAATTCTCTTAGTAGTAAACTCAGAACGATAGAACATTGAGTAGGACCAGGGAAGAGCTTTAGAATGTTCCATGAACATCCGGCCGCTCTTTTGTCTTTTGTCTCTACAACGGTTATGCATATTGAAGCTTTGCTACGCCTTACAGAAACTCCATCACGCTCTGAACAAGCTGTACACGACCCAGGGGGGGAGGCTATAACATTACTGATGCCATCAAATATGCCTGTTCCTATCAAGAGTGTACCACAGCTACCGAGGGCTTTGTCATCTCATTCGCAGCCTAGCGGGCGCGTTCCAGAAGTTGGTCTCACAAACCACCTCGGAGAATTGGAGAATACCTTGTATGTTTTGAAATAAGAACCAAAGTGGGCTCGCAATTTTGATCCACAGTTTTCTGTAAGAGAGAAGACAGTTCTCCGACGAAACCGTATTCAAATCTCTCTCTTTTCAGACCGACATTTTTTGTGTGGAAGTGAAACTCATAATGTGAAAATAACCGACATGGAAGCAGGGAGAACTATCACTTCTACAGAGGGGAACAATGGAAGGAGAACAAAAGGATGAAGCTGTAGGCATAAGCCATCTTTGGTGGTGGGATCATGTGAGGTAATTGGAGGACGACAGGTTACCTAGAGAATAATGGACTCGGTGATAGAGGGTAAGAGAAGTAGAGAGAGACCAAGGGGGTGACGGTTGTGGCCTCCGTAGAGTTGAGCGACTTGCGCGTCTGGTGTTGATGAGGGAGGGAGAGGATGAAAATAGGTCTGTGTCTGTTAACATCAAAGGGTCGGCTCAAGGCTTAATGTCTCCATCCGACGGACAAATCACCGTCAACAGTGTAATATGCCCCCACTCCATATGCAGACTGCGGACAGATTTCGAACTGAACGCAGGATTTTTGCACGCAATCTAGAGATTATGAATTGTGGACCACATTCTTATGGTGAAAGTGTTTTCTACCAACCATAAAGATTGTTCGTCTTAACGATCATGGCCATCAGGCAAATAGGGCATTGTAGAGACTCTTAGTTAATTGACAGAGGCTTGCAGACTGAACGCCGAAAGGATTAACAGAATGTAATGAAGATGTTTGTACCTATGTACAGTCTCCTTCCCAGTTGTAGGTTTCGCTTCGTTTTACGACCGGATGCCCTTCCTGACTCCAGCTCTATGTAAAGGGGAACATTCATATTGCATGTTTCTGCGGTGTGTTTTCTGAATATGAAGAACAGAGTGTTGGGACAAGCACAAACAACCAGAACAATTCATCATACGCGATTAAAATTCCTCACTCAGCCGGGAATCGAACCTGGGACCCTCTGAGTGGTCATGCGGTAAATAAACATGTGCTGCTTGTGGGAATTGTTTATTTGGGCATAATATATTTATTTTTCAGTTGTAATTGAGTTCTATGGCGATGTGTTTATGTAAATACAGGTACAATTCATGGTAGAGTGCTTAAACGTGTGGATATATCTCGCATTCGACGTGCCAATACACTGAATAACAGTGCATCAACAAAAAATCAGAGATGGTATTTTATCATAAATTAACAACAAGAAAATGTATAATACTTAGTGCAGCAATTCATAACACTTGTGTGCGTTCCAGTTACAGTTCACAATCTGACATTTGATGATAGTAAGGAAAGGTTTGGCATTCTGAATATTTTCCAGTACTCTTAAACCAAGCTTCTATTAACTTACATTTTTTTTTTCAAACTAAAAGTCCAGTTTCTCATAGCCTGCTGCATGTAGAGCAACGACTTTTTTTTTCAGTTTCATTGAGAATAACGTGCATAATTATTCTGTTAAACGCATTTTCAATTGATAAATTGTAGAAATTTGGGTGTCGAGAAGGACATCTTAAAATAGAACGTAAAAATTAAATATGTAATTTAGGTAATTTAAAGACATCAAAATTTTTGTTCTACATGATTTAGGTTAAAGGCATCTAAACGTGTGACGAAAATATCAGAATGAAATACCCAGTCGTTCTGAATGAAATGCGCCATAAAATGTTGAATATGTGGAACATTTTTATTTTTTCTAAAATCCACCACAATATCAGACGTAGTTGTGAAAATATGCATGAAAAGCTTGAGCTAAATACATTTAAAAGTGTAGAAGCTACCCACATTTACTTTCGGTCATGTTTTTGACGTGCATCCTTCCTTAATTAACGTACCACCCGACGGACGGCCTGCTTTAATTCAGCCGATTCTCGTGGTCTACACGTAACAAGTTACATGAAGTACTGCGAGCTCTAAGAAACAAAGCGTCTGCGATGTGCAGACTTCATTCCTTAAGGCAGGTGAGAGGTCACCACGATCATAAAGATCATGGTTAAGGAATGGGGCTGAGCGCATCACGGCCTCATGGAATCCTGTCAAAGAGCATGCACTGGCATTCTAACAAGACACCAGGGGCCGTGATGAGATGCAGAGAATAACACTGGAAGGAATGAGTCAACATTGAGCTCACACGTAAGCACGTTTGAAGAAGGAGAGGCCATGCTTTGTGATGGCAGTTAATACGAACAACCTACTTCACACTGGTATTTTTTTAAACTCTTTTGTTTTAATTGCTCACGCCTTTTGGTTGTTGTGTCAGAGACATGCTCGCGAGGTCTGTGTCGTATAATACGTAGATGAAGTAGATTGAATCGAGTTGTTGCAGAAAGACCAACGCAGACAATCCTCGTTAACTCTGTTTCGGCTTTGCTTCACATGACATGCAATATCAGATTGCAGTTCAGTCAATACTGTCATAGGACTGCAGAGAGCGCTAGGTCTATGGGTAGCATGTTTTGTGCTTGTGGCTCACGGCCAAAAGTATGGCTGCTTCCTGATTGCTTCGAGGATGAAATCCCAACGTCCATTTACTAGACAGATTCTTAAAGCAATGTTTTCCCTATCAATATGATTTCTACGAACCTTGACATTTATTTGAACACTCATCATACTTTATGTTTGTAACCCGTGACCACTTTACTTGTATATTTTCAATCTCTTGACAGTATCCTGTCAATATTAAATGTCTTCCACCTCCGAGAACAACAGCATAATGTTAACTGTAACGCTGGTCATGGTAGCGCTTGTTTTGATCCATTTCTCCTTTTTCGGTGATCATAATCATTCTCATGAGGGCGTTAAAAATGTAAGTCAAATTCCTAGGAAGAACCCGTTGTACCTGAGGGGAATTATGACTGGCTGATGATGATTATGATAATGATAATATGTTTGTGTTTCGTAAACCTGTGCAAGGCATATGGCAGAGCACCGAGGGAAAATATGTTCGCCGTACTGCGGAATTACCGGATCACGGGTAGATTATTAAAAGCAGTCAAAAGAATTTATATTGAGAACTGGGCTACAGTGATAATTGATGGTAGAATTGGTTCTAGGTTCAAGGTTCTTATGGGGGTTAGACAAAGCTGTAATCTGTGACCTTAGTTGTTCACAGTTTACATCTGTTGAAAGATATGATGTGGCAGGGAGGGATTCAGTAAGCAGTCTGGTCTATGCTGACGACTGGGGCTTAATGGCAGATTATACTGAAAGGCTGCAGTCTAATATCATGGAGCTTGAAAAGAACTGCGATGAATATAATATGAAAATTAGGTTTTGAAGATTAAATTAATACCAAGATGGAAGTGGTAGATGATGTGTTCACTCCCAGGATGGTAGCATAGTAAGTGAGACTGAATCACGGTGCAATAAAGGTAATGCAGTGAGCTCGCAGTTACGATGAACAGTAATCTGTAAGAAGGAAGTCAGCTCCCAGACGAAACTATCTTTACATCGGTCTGTTTTCAGACCAACTTTGGTTTATGGGAGTCAAAGATGGGTGGACTCAGGATATCTTATTCATAAGTTAGAAGTAACAGACATGAAAGCAGACAGAATGATTGGTGGTACAAACAGGTGGGAACAATGCCGGGAGGGTACTCGGAATGAGGAGATAAAGCCTAAGTTAGGAATGAACTCGATGGATGAAGCATAAACCGGCTTCGGTGGTGGGGTCATGTGAGGCGAATGGAGGAGGACAGGTTACCTAGGATAATAATGGACTCCATCATGGAGTTAAGAGAAGTAGAGGGCAAGACGACGATGTTTCTAGAGATTTAAAGGTAAGAGACCATAGAGCTGGTTACAAACAGAGGATTGTGGTAGTTTAAGCAAATTCACAGAGGCTTTCAAAGTGATCGCTGAAAGGCATATGTCTACTATGACGATATAAATAATAATAATAATAATAATAATAATAATAATAATAATAATAATAATAATATGATCTCAGCTACCGTAATGTAGATCGTGTGAAGTGGTGCCATCTAGTGGGCCTACCTGTGATTGTGCCGCTAGCGAGCAATACGTGTTGTCAATAACAATGACACGCAGTGGCGTGCGGTGAACATATTCATTACCCCAGCTGCAGAAAAGGATTTTTAAATATCTCTAAAAGTCAACATTTCCATTTGATAAGGCTTCATTTTTCGTGGAAAGGTCTGCCTGAGAAAGATGTTTCAGGAATATTTTCAACCACACGCTCGCTATTCACGGCAGTGACGACACCATCATAACTTTATCTATAGCAGATTTTAAACAATGTACTTACAGTTTGATCCGGTGACGCTTCGTGATTGTACAGTCATGGTTTTCACAAAAATACACTGGAACTATTTGTTTTTTAATTAAAAAGTCTAATCTAAATGAATCAGCAAAGAACTGGTATTTTAACGTCGCTCAAGTTTTATAGTTTCACTCGCATACTGAGTGTGCGTGCATCAACGACAAACGAGGGAATATAACACACGTTATATTCATGAGCAATGCCACAGAACTTGCGAAACCTTCACCTATAATCGAAGAGGAACACTACACAAAAATTCACTATATACCGCCATCACAGACAGCCATTCACGCTTAACTCTGTGTTCATGCTGTACACGTGTCATCAATGAATTGCTCGAAATGACCGTATACATGCCGAAACCCATATTCTTCTATATTACAATTCATTTCATATACTGGCTGTATTTTTATTAGCAAGACGATGTGCAAGTGGCTCTACTGTTAAGATGTTGATATTTTTCTTGCAGTCTCTAGTGTGTGGCGCTGAAGACTTCGAGTGTCAAGTATTAAGACTAACACCCCTTACCTAAGCTAGCTGGCCTCTCGCCGTAAATTGCTGTCGGGGGAGGGGCCACAGCTCCGCCTCGAGGAAGCTTCAAGTGCATGCGTCACCCAAGCGACCTTAAACTTCGCTGGGGGTAGCTCTCTATCGCGCCGGCAAGGAAACCCAGCTCGCTGCAGAAGCTGAACTGCGGCAGTGCGAGCGGATTGTCGAGACAGCTGTACTTGCCTTGGCTCAGATGTTCGCAGCTTTTAAACATTATAAAAAGCGTTCTAAGCAATAATTAGAAAAGGTTAATGTTAATACAGCAGCGCTCGCCACTGATGACGGGGAATGACAACATTTTTGACCGTCCTTCGAAAATCAGCTACGAACCCGCGAACTCTTACTCTATTCAACTTATACGTCGAGGCACCTTGCTTCAGCTAATTACGTGCGCGGTTCGAACACCGGACAATATATAATATAATAGACGACCTGCGCGTCGTGATGAGGATGAAATGATGAAGACGACACATACAGCCAGCCCCCGTGTCAGCGAAATTAAGCAATTATGGTTGAAATTCCAGACCCTGCCTGGAATCGAAGCCGGGTCTCCTGTGACCAAAGGCCGGCACACTAACCATTTAGTCATGGAGCCGGGCATAATATATGGTATTTTCCAAATGAAAAGTAAGTCGTTCAAATGTTACGTTAATCTTGGTGGCTATGAGATGGCCTGGTTATTCTTGGTTGTAAAGGCGGCCAGTATACATCTGACCCCTGTGTCCCACATTGTGCGCACGAGACTTGAGCTGCTCTCTCCAGTCTATTATGAAATCATAACAAATTAACTTGTCGGGTAGTATGCTGCATCATCAAGTATGCAGTGGATCGGAACTTCTGTGGGCGAGGGCGGTACAATACTACACACGGTATCCTGTGCCTGTCGCAAGACGCGACTAATAGAGGGCCCAGGGTATCCTAACTTGGGAGAGTGGGTTGGCGACCCCGGGGTCATTAGCTGGCTCCTGCATTGTTTCCACTTGCTTGTGTTAGGCTCCTCACTTTCATCTATCCTATCCGACCTCTCTTGGTCAACTCTTGTTCTTTCCCGACCCGGGCGGTATTAGAGGACTCGAGGCCGAGACTCTTTCATTTTCACACCCTTCGTGACCGTTGTATTTATTTCTTTGGCTGATACCTTCATTTTTCGAAGTATGGGATCCCTTTCATTTCTTTCTTCTCCTTAGTGTTATATAGAGGATGGTTGCCTAGTTGTACTCCCTCTTAAAACAATAATCACCACCATCACCAGGCGCAAGTGGCGAAGTAGCCGCAGACATCTTCTCGATCTTCGAACCTCTATGGTTGTACCATTTACTCCGCCTGCGAGTGAGTGTCGAGGTTCCTTTACACTCCAGCAGATGGTACAGGAACCAAAACTCTATTGCTGTTGTTAGATTTTATTGTTCCTGGATAAACACCAGATGTAACACTACAGGGCGAGTTGGCCAAGCGGTTATGAGCGCGAGGCTGTGAGCTTGCATCCGGGAGATAGTGGGTTCGAATCCCACTGTCGGCAGCCATCAAGATGGTTTTCCGTGGTTTCCCATTTTCACACCAGGAAAATGCTGGGGCTGTACCTCAATTAAGGCCACGGCCGTTTCCTTTCAACTCCTAGGCCTTTCCTCTCCCATCGTCGCCATAAGACCTATCTGTGTCCGTGTGACGTAAAGCCACTAGCAAATAAAGAAAGAAAGAAAGACATGTTCTACATGGGAATATCGTTCGAGATTATCGCATGGTCATCTTAGCCCCAAAAGGGAATACCACAAACGTGGTTTACAAAGCGTTTCTGGAGTAAATGAAACTCAATTTTTGGTGAGTTTTTATACTTTAGGACTTTCAGGAACGATTACTTTTATCAAATTACGAAATTGACGCGAGCGAAGCCGCGGGTAACTCCCTCCATAAATAAAGAAACCTGCAAACGTTTCCTGTTCACAACATTGACTATCGATTATGTACTATTATGACATCTCGATTTCGACGCGGAAGTATTCTTCACACTTCATGAATTACTACAATCATAATATAGAAAGCAAATGTCTCCAAGGAGACGTCGCTGTTACATGAGCAGTGTTATTGAAGGAGGCCGTTCTTCCCGTTCTAAATTCTTGTAAATTAACGCTTCATTAGTCTATGAGACCGGCATCCTTGGAGAACAAACAGATGGACTGTTTTGGCGCACCAAGGCCAAGGAAAGGGAAACAAAAGAGAACAGTTAATTCGTTTGGAAACAGTCAGTCTTGTGCGGCGAGCATTGCAAATCGCTAATGGCAGCTCCTCCACAGCCTTCTAAACTGAACTATTGTCAAGGGCTGCTTTCCGCTTGATCTCTGCGCCGAGACACCGGATTATCTAATGTTCGTTCGTAATAGTGAAAACATTACATGACGTCTCTTAACTGTCTGACGCGTAGGTGAATTAGCTTGCTTGTTGTTTTAAGGGGCCTAACATCGAAGGTCATCGGCCCAGGTGAATTAGGACTATAGTACGCGCTATTCTGGATTCCGCGATGTGTTTTCTGTCTTCATGACTTAATTGATCAGCTCATTTCATCGTATATTGATGCGTACATAATAACAGTATTATATATAATAATTATAATGTTTATTGTTATTATAATTATAATGTTTTATGTCCCACTATCTACTTCTAAGTTTTTCGAATACCAAAGTGTCGGAATTTTGCCACACATAATTATTTTACGTGGCAATAAATATGCCGACAAGAGCTTGGCGTGTTGGTGCTCTTTAAAATACGGTACCACCGGACAGAGTCAGAGTCGAAACCACGAACTTTGGATCATAAGGCCAGCGCCCTGTCTTCTGATCCACTGAGCTGTGCAGTTTGTTTCATCTTCTGTTTCTTTCGGCTTACAATATGTATATATGCAGCATGATGTTTTCAGAACTGTAACAAAATTTGCAGATTTGAAAGAAGGATTATTGTGTATTAGGCAACCTGTAAAATAAGCGAGTATTCCGGTATGCATTTGAAGATGTGTAAGGAGATCAGGAAGGCTGTCTCGA
This sequence comes from Anabrus simplex, assembly GCF_040414725.1. Lineage (NCBI taxonomy): Eukaryota > Metazoa > Arthropoda > Insecta > Orthoptera > Tettigoniidae > Anabrus > Anabrus simplex. The sequence continues at coordinate 218,014,613 of NC_090279.1, read as the reverse complement.
TATAATACACTATAACGTACTGCTTGCTGAAAGGTCTGCTCTCACAGCTTCGCTCTCGACAGAATGTGATCGATTGTAGTCGAGCTTCAGATGCATGATTTATTTACAGCGACGCGTCACTTCTACACTCACAATGCTAGGCTGTGCCAAGACACTCCATCTTAACTAGAGACCAACACACAAACTATTGGAGCAAGGTTGAAATATCAGGACGTGAAACAATAAAAATACTATTTTCTCACTCATGTTCACTTTATATTGTTGTTAAAATTTATTTGCTAGATGCACACAATGGATGTGGAATTTAAATTGCGGATGGAGACACCCTATCCCCGTTCACCACCCCTGAATTGTGTGTACAATTTGTGGAAAGCGAATAAGTAAATAAATAAATAAATAAATAAATAAATAAATAAATAAATAAATAAATAAATAAATAATGTGACAATGTTAATATAAACGAAAATTTAATACGTAAAACGCGGAAGGGAAAGCTTATTGAACTCAAAATGACACGTTTCTTGCAAGGCACTGGACATTTTTAAGTCCATGCAAATTAAGATCATCTCAGAAGTTACTGACATTTCTAAAGGCTAACAATTCGATCCCGTAGTCATCAGCATTCGAAGTGTGCGCTGCAGGTTGTACGGAGCCGCGTGGTTACCGTCACCTAGCTGTGAGCATGCATTCGGTACATAGTGGCTTTGAATCCTGCCGTCGGTCGGTAGACCTGAAAAATGTTTTCCGTGTTTTCACTATTTTTACACCAGGCGAATGCTTGAGCTGTTACCTTACGTCGCTCAGACAGGTGATCTGCTTTTAGGGCAGTCGCCCAGGTAGCAGATTCTCTATCTATTGTTATCCTAGCCTTTTCGTAAATGATTGCAAAGAAATTGGGAATTTATTGAACATCTCCCTTGGTAAGTTATTCCAATCCCTAACCCCTCCTCCTATAAACGTATATTTGTCCCAGTTTGTCCTCTTGAATTCCATATTGTGATCATTCCTACTTTTAAAGACGCCACTCAAACTTATTCGTCTACTAATGTCATTCCACGCCATCTCTCCATTGACAGCTCGGAACATACCACTCAGTCGAGCAGCTCGTCTCCTTTTTCCCAAGTCTTCCCAGCCCAAACTTTGCAACACTTTTGTAACGCTACTCTTGTATCGGCAGTCACACAGAACAAATCGAGGTGCTTTTCTTTGGATATTTTCTACTTCTTGAATCGAGTAATCCTGGTGAAGGTCCCATAGACTGGAACCATACTCTAGTTGGGGTCGTAGCAGAGACTTAGATGCCCTCTCCTTTACATCCTTACTACAACCCCTAAACACCCTCATAACCATCTGCAGAGATCTGTACCCTTTATTAACAATCCCATTTATGTGATTACCCCAATGAAGATCTTTCCTTATATTAACACCTAGATACTTACAATGATCCCCAAAAGGAACTTTCACCGGGCGAGTTGGCCGTGCGCGTAGAGGCGCGCGGCTGTGAGCTTGCATCCGGGAGATCGTGGGTTCGAGCCCCACTGTCGGCAGCCCTGAAGATGGTTTTCTGTGGTTTCCCATTTTCACACCAGGCAAATCAAATGCTGGGGCTGTACCTTAATTAAGGCCACGGCCGCTTCCTTCCAACTCCTAGGCCTTTCCCATCCCATCGTCGCCATAAGACCTATCTGTGTCGGTGCGACGTAAAGCAACTAGCAAAAAAAAAAAAAAGGAACTTTCACCGCATCATCACAGTAATTAAAACTGAGAGGACTTTTCCTATTTGTGAAACTCACAACCTGACTTTTAGCCTGTTCAGCCGTTTGGAAATGAAAATATGTTGTTTGTCAGTAAGGGCTTCAGCACGTCATGGTCGTTAAGACGCCAGCCAGCTCTACACCGTGTTTAGCCGGTTTGAGTAGGGGAAGTCCGGGCAAAGTGAATAAACTAATTTTATAACAGTTTATTTCTGTAAATACGAACGACAATGACCTGATCTTCACTGTAATTGTTCCTTGTTATCTTTCCATTTAATTGATATAAAAATCAGAATCAATTGTTAAACTATTCATAGTTAAAATTCGGTATTAAGTAATTATATCAAATTATTCACTTTGCCCACATAGCCGGGCAAAGTGAATATTCACATGCGGGCAAAGTGGATAACGAAATGAATTGTTTAAAAGTGAGAATGTTATTACTAAGAAACGATATGTTTGATATTTGCATACAAAAGGAATTCAGAAATTTGTTTTCAATAGTTTTTATAGTGTTCACAGTTTACATGTTATAGCTAAATTAAGGATAAAAAAGGGAGAAAATAAGGACACATTCAATACACTGAAAATTAATAATTCTTATTCCGTTCCTTTAAGTGAAATCCAAACTTTATATCACAATGTCCATACTGAACAGAGTACTTGCCGTTATATTGATTTTGTTTATTTGTTCCAATATAATACTGTAGAATCGATTTACTTGAGGACGATTAAACCAGCAAGCCCTTGCAACTAATGTTGGTTCTGGAGTCCGCAATACAATATCGCGATGTCGACTTTGAAACCCCTTCAGCCAGTCAGCTCCAACACCAACATTTTTTTCCATCTTGAAGGACAAGGGACTTTATTTCTATTGGCAAAATCATATGCCAATTTCATAAATTCCCTTCTTGTAAGTCCGTAAAAAAGACTGTCCATTTCTCTCAAACAGTCAACCAGTTCGAGTTCTTGTTCCTCACTGGAAACTATTCTAAATCTGCCTAAATGCTTCTTGCTAGAACCGGATTTTCAGTGCCGGTACAACGTAGAAAAGGGCAGACCGTATTTTGTAGCAACGGAGTTAATAGGATTTGTACTACATTCCTCCAGAGCTTTCTTCATTGTCTCTTCGGATCAGCTGCCCTGATCACTGGTTCGTTTGTAATTGTAAACCATCTGCAAACAACAATTACATTATTTAGTTTATTATTGATACACTTGATATGTTACTTTTTCATGTTATTTAGTAATGGTTAAAATTAATCTGTTTTGAACAGGCTACAATCCTCCTGGACCTACCAGTTTACACTGGTCTGCGTGGTAAAATAAATAAATAAATAAATAAATAAATAAATAAATAAATAAATAAATAAATAAATAAATAAATAAATAAATAAATAAATAAAAATTAATTAATTAATTAATTAATTAATTAATTAATAGTTTGATATTTCTATATAGATAAACTATTACTCACTCTAAAGTAATTATGGACAAAGTATTCAACAACATTAACCTGCCCGGGCAAAGTGAATAAATATCCGCTTTGCCCTATTCACTTTGCCCAGCTGTGCTCCATTAAGGAAATCGTGACTAAACGCTCAAATGTAATGTAGCAAAAAGCAAGCAAAGTGTGTCCATAAGTGGTTAGGAATAACACTAAAATACAATGTAATCACTTTTAAAATAGTTATAAATATCTATGAATAACAGTGTGTTTCTTACCTTGATAAAATTTTAAGAAATGTTGCAAAAATCTTCTAACACTTCCAGTCTCACTCTGTTCACCACTGCAGTCTTTGTGCCACTGATTCTTATGTCTCCAGCAGATTGTAGCACTTCCTGCAGAAGCAACTCAGCGACACCTAGCGTAATTTTCCGTAAAGTTTACTTATTCGCTTTGCCCGGGCTCTTCGCTTTGCCCGGTCTTCCCCTACTGTTGGTGAAAAACGTTTTCCCCAACAGAATGCTGGCCGGGACGGTAGGAAAGGTGGAGGTATACAATTAATAATCACTGGACTGGATCCTGAAAGCCTGGATTCTATTCCAGACCTCGCCGCAGCGCTCATATGGAGTGAGAGAATGTGATTCTATTGGTGGCAATTCTTATGTTACACTGTCAAAGATATGTCACAGTTCTAAAGTAATAGATCCATTACAGTTTGCTGCGAGTGTAAGTGCAGTAATATTAACTTCAACACTACTGGAGAAGAAATATAACAAAGAAAGGTATTCTGCTCACAAATTGGATATGCAGAAAATATGCAAAGGGAATCCATCTGAGAGAACGAAAAATGCGAAGACGTAAAGTACTTAAGGATGATTTCAGTTTGTTGTTTCAAAAGTTTCACCTTACTTTTCAAACCAAAGTACTCCCTGCAGGAACCGCGATAAAATCTTGTTAAGATGTTTGGCTACTCGAGAAGCTTGCTGTTTAGTACTAGAAAACGACAGTGCACTATTTCAAAAATAATTCCGGAAAGTTGTGAAGCTATGCACACATCGATGAAAGATGAATACTTGAAGGTAATTTACCATGCTTACCACCCACTGTGGGTGGAGGACGCAGACGAAGAGAACAGCCACGGTATCCCCTGCCTGTCGTACGAGACGACTAAACGGGGCGACCAAGGGATGATGACAATAGAACAATGAGACTACTTGTCATTAGTACCATTACATGTGGAACGCCATGGGTCTGCGTTCCTTTTGAGTAGTACCCGTATGTGGGAAACACCACAGGGTTGTGTTACCTGTGAGTGGTAACATAGTGTGTGACATACCATGGGTCTACGTTACCTGTGATTGCTATTATGAGAGGCCGGTGACCTAGCTGTTAGAACCCTTTAAAAATCAAACATCATCATCAGCACAGCATGCTTGCCGTATTTTATATCTTGTATCACATTTATGGCATCTGCAATTTTTAAAAATATTTTCAGTATTTTTCTTTGTTTTTATAATCTTTTTGTATTGAATTGTACAACATTTCATAGCAGTCGTAATGCGAAAGCAGGCTTCCTTCTTTGTCAGGGATTTGATGAAGCACTAGGTAGCAGAGATGTGCACGTGCGAGATACGTATTGAGCGCAGTCAGGCCGAGTCAAGGCCGCCTGTGTACACCACGACATGCAGGCCGAGCGTTGGCATGACAACCACTCTTCATTCAATTAGTGGAGCCATCATGTTCAACTTCCGCCAAACCAACACTTGTTTGTCGTAGCGTTCACACTTGTACAGGCAACTACCTCTTCTTGTTGTTATTATTATTATTATTATTATTATTATTATTATTATTATTATTATTATTATCCATAATCGATTTTGGCCAATCATGGACCACGTTTTCAGCCGTCCAATGTTGTTTCTTCTTGGTCGCTGTTTCTGGCTCTAATAATAAATAATGTTATTTGCTTTACGTCCCACTAACTACTTTTACGGTTTTCGGAGACGCCGAGGTGCCGAAATTTAGTCCGGCAGGAGTTATTTTACGTGCCAGTAAATCTACCGAAACGAAACTGACCTTTTTGAGCAACTTCAAATACCACCGGACTGAGCCAGGATCCAACCTGCCAAGTTGGGGTCAGAAGGCCAGTGCCTCAACCGTCTGAGCCACTCAGTCCGGCGTTTCTGGCTCTAGGAACCCCTCAAATGTGTCTATCATGTTTCTGAAAGTGGTTCTGTTGTGGCTGTCTTGATCCATGGTGTTCATTTCTTGCAGATCCTTCTTGGTATTTACAAACCATTTGTCCTAAGAGTTGCCTTTCCTATAGAGCTTGTTGAAATTGTTAAAAGTTTGTTACTGAGTCTGTCCTTGGGCATTCTTGAAATATGTCAAATAATGTAACCCTTCATTTGCGTGTGGTATTTTAAATCCTGCGGCTTGTTTTATATACTTCTTTGTTACTACGTAATCGGTTTGTGTCAGTACATCTTTGTGGCCCGAGAATTTTTCTTGAAATCCTTTCTTCCTCCTCCTCCTCCATTTCTTCTATGTCTTTTCTGGTTGCTAATCCTAGGCATTTTGAAGCACAAAGGCACTCTGCTTGGGTTACTATCTGATAGCCTCGTAGTTTAATTATTATTATTATTATTATTATTATTATTCAGTAACATTGGGTATATTAGATAGATACTTAGAACTAATGACTATGATATGAAAAACTAATGAAATATTGCCTCATACTTTATTTCTATTTCGGATTCGATATAGAAATGTCAAAAACATGTGTATGTCAATTTTTATCTGTCACAGCATCACGGGAAAAATAGCAAAATACAGCATCTAAAGTCTTTGTATTTAACTTCATAGGGTGGGAACTACTGAGTGTGTTCTTTGACTGGTATATTGTGACTGAATAACATAAGCAGTCCTAAACAAGATTTATCAATTTTTTCTAATATTAGTCGTGTTCAAAAACTGTTCCGAAGTAATAAGTCATCCAAAATATAATTTTAAACTTTTTATTTTTTCTTCCATGATCACAGTCTCAGAAATAACAGATTCAATCAATCAGTATTGATCTGCATTTAGGGCAGTCGTCTAGGTGGCAGATTTCCTATCTGTTATTTTCCTAGCCTTTTCTGAAATTATTGCAAAGAAATTGGAAATTTATTGAACATCCCCCTTGGTAAATTATTCAAATCCCCAACTCCCATTCCTACAGAAGAATATTTGCCCCAATTTGTCCTCTTGAATACCAATTTTATTTTCATGTTATTTTTCCTACTTTTAAAGACACCACTCAAACTTATTCGTCTACTCATATCATTCCACGCCATCTCTCCACTGACAGCTCAGAACATACCACTTAGCCAAGTATGTCGCCTCCTTTCTCCCAAGTCTTCCCAGACCAAACATTGCAACATTTTTGTAACGCTACTCTTGTGTCGGAAATTACCCAGAATAAATCGAGCTGCTTTTCTTTGGATTTTTTCCAGTTTGGAATCAGGTAATCCTGGTGAGGGTCGCATACACTGGAACCATACTCTAGCTGGGGTCTTACCAAAGACTTATATGCCCTCTCCCTTACACATGATTGTTATTTTCATTTTATTATTATTATTATTATTGTTACGGGGTTACCCGTGGATCAGCAGAGGTGAAAGAAAGTGCCGGGGTGAATGGGTATAACTACAAATTAATGAATTGAATGAACTTTAACAAATATTATATATATTTAGGATTTTAGAAATCAACAGCAGAACTTTTAACAACTTTTCACTTAGTGAGATAACAATGACGTATCAGGTACCATGGCAAAGTTTAGACAAAGTAAGAACATCCAAAATTTAGTGACTCTTTAGTAATCAGGGCTTCCAGCCCCTCGCTTCATAATTATTGAGCACTCAGCTCACGATTTACAAAGACACAAAATTGTACAAGGGCAGAAAAACCTCAATACAATGGAGCACTAGCTCCGTAATTTACAAAATCAAGCCTCCTAGAGGCACTTTTACAACACTTGAAAAAGAGCTAACGTGCTCTCCGTTTTCCAAGCCTCTCCAAGGCGATATCAGAAAATACAATCACTTGCCATCAAGGCAGAACTTACAATTTGAAACAGGGGGATCTAGTACCCAACCTATTGGGCCGTAGCGGAAAAGAAGGTTAAGTAAATGGCCCGAAACACAAATGAAAGGAGGCGAATGTTTGCGCTCCTAGATATGAACACTTAAAACCTAAAGGCCACTAGGCCGATGAAACAGGGGCTATTCCCAAAGTATGGAGATGACTCGTATAAGAAGAAATTAAAGACATTACGAAAAGGAAGAAAAGCAGTTACAAAACGTAGTCACCTCAAAGCAATATGAAGGGGATCTCGAGAGTGTATATCACTTTCTATCCCCGATTCACAGTTAAAGATTTATGAAGTTATTACATAAGCCGGCAGAAGTTACATTTACAGAAAAGTAGGTTACATCGTTAAAGTTTCGGACCTCTCCCTCGGGTTAAACTGCGGAGCTACCACGAAATAAAGATGTTAAACGGCCATTACCTTGCTGAAGAACTGCTGCCTGATAAGAGAGGCGCCTCCCGCCTCGTGCTTCACACACACACTTAGTTAGATGTTGATCACATGACCAAGAGACGTGAAAATCCGCAGTTTTTAAACCCTCGGGGAAGGTTCGAGACCTTTCATGAATAATCGGGCCACACCCTCTCACTTTATTGGTTACCTTAAAGATACACACAAAATCTAAGAAGAAGCCTGTGATAGGCCGAAAATTAATTACAGAAATTAGGGATGGGCTAAATTCAAAACTGGCGGAAGGAAAAGATCAATGTCACCAACCCAACAATGAATGAACATAATTTAGTTAGAAAAACTTATGAATACAAAACTTCTTTAAATCAAAGTTCATCCACTTCGCACCAGGGCGCATGATCATAGTTTTTGTAGTGACATCTGTTGCAGAAGGTCCAAACTTCTTGATAAATGGTAAACAAAACACGTAGAATTTCATACAGTACATGAAACTTCAAAATAAGAACATTTCATTAGATTTCTGTAGTGACATCTTCTGAGTAATGGTTTAAGTAGGTGTAGTTTAAAGTTCACTGTTCCTCCAGAAGAGGAGTTCTTTTGGGCGCAAGATTTAAATGTGCGGCTTAGAGGTGTACTCCCGGTACAATTATCATAACTCATTTCATAAATTTCCAAGTATAGTTGTATGCAAAAAGTGTACGTAGCAATAATCATAGGAAATAGACAAACTTTTATATTTGGAGATAATCACGACCTCCATAAACGGGGAGCACCTGTGACGTTCAGTCGTCATGGTAACGAACGAACAGTATCTCCTGCCTGTCGTAAGAGGCGATCAAGGGAATGATGGAATTCGAACCATTGACATTACTTGTGATTAGTACCATTATATGAGGAACACCATGGTTCTGCTTTACCAGTGATTAGCAGCATTATGAGGGGCCGGTGACCCGGCTTTTGGATCCGTTTAGACAACAAACATCATCTCAGAATACGAGGCAATATGAATTCGATCCACGGACTGTTTTGGTCTCATGGTCATTTTTTCATCATCATTCGTTTTACATTCTAGTCAGTGGATTCATTTTGAAGTTTAATTATCGTTTCGAGCAGAACGAATGTGGTCAGTGTTGTATATTTGGCAACAGCGCTGCGCACGTTTCCCTTGTGGACCACTACCACCATCTCGGTAACAGCACGATGATTCAAGGTCTTGGCGTGCACATTTTACGATGGAGCTCAACAAGAAAAACACAACAACGAACTATGGGTGTCCCTCAAGGATCCTCCTTGCACCTCTGTTAACGTGTAGTAACCTCGAGAGGTCAAGGCTGCTATTGTATTCAAAGTGCGATAAGCAGAGGTCAGTTGACGTAACATGTATTCGTCATAAGAAACTGCATTTGGAGCTGGTTTGACCAAGGAATTATGGCCCAGGATTGCACTTGTTATTGTTTCTGTCATCATCCCATAGACTCATTTGATGCAGCTCTCCGTGCTACCCTATTCTGTGCTTTCCTTTTCATTTCTACGTAACTACTACACCCTACATCTGCTCTAAACTATTTTCCATATTCGTACCTCGGTCTACCCCTACCGTTCTTACCTCCTACACTTCCCTCAAAAACCAAGTGTACAAGTCCTGAGTGTCTTAAGATGTGTTCTATCATTTTAACTCTCTTTCTCGCCAGTTTTAGCCAAATCCATCTCCTCTCACCAATTCGATTCAGTATATCTTCATTTGGTCGTTCGATCTATCCATCTCACCTTCAGCATCCTTCTTTAACACCACATTTCAAAAGCTTAATTTCTCCTTCTTTCCATGTTTCACTTCCATACTATGCCACGCTCCAAACGAAAGTCTTCAAAAACATATTTCTAATTCCTATATCAATGTCCGATGTGAGTACATTTCTTTACTGAAGAAAGCTCTTCCTTGCTTGTGCTAGTCTGCATTTTATGTTCTCCTTACTTCTGCCATCGTTAGTTATTTCACTGCCCAAGTAACATTATTCATCTACTTCCTTTAAGACTTCATTTCCTAATCTAATATTTCTTGCATCGCCTGCCTTCGTTTGACTGCACTGCATTTCTTTTGTTTTGGACTTATTTATTTTCATCTTGGACTTCTTTCCCAAAACTCTGTCCATTCAACAATTTCTCTAGATCTTCTGCTGTCTCAGATAAAATAACAATACCATCAGCAAATCTCAGAATGTGGTTTTGTCTGCTTGTTTGTGATTCCTTTTCCAAATTGCTCTTTGATTTCCTTTACTGCCTGTTCTGTTTGCTTTTTACTTTAAACAACCTTTCGCTTTCCTTCTTTTGTAGGGAAAGAGGTAGAAATACAACAAAGAAGGAAGGCTGGTGGAGGATCCTGTTATAAATATGTAGAAGAAATACGAGGCTGACGTGGCGGAGGGAATACTAGAACAAGATGAGTGCCGAAGCACATGTTCCGCTTTCTTGCCTAAGTGATCAGTGTACTCCATCATGTCGGAGGGTCTCGGGTTCGATTTACAGCTACGTCCCGGATCTAACTGCGTATATAATTCGTCTGGTTCGGGGTCGCACTGTTTGTGCCTCTCTGTCGGCCTTTAGTTCAAACCCAGCAGAGGTAGAAGGATTTTTGAAGGATAGAAAGAAAAAGCAATTCGACACTCGAGGTCGTACTGTGTACACATGTAAACGATCTCTGGTGACACATTTGGTCTTCACCCGACAAAATACATTAAAACTCAGCCGTACACAATTTTCCCTGCCTGTCGTAAGAGGTAACTAAAACTCTTAACTTGGCAACGTGGGTTGGGGACCACGGGGCCCTCAGCTGAGTCCTGACGTTGCTTCACGTACTGGTACCAGGCACCTCACTTTCATCTATCCTATCCGACCTCCCTTGGTGTACTCTTGTTCGTTGCCAACCCCGACGGTATTAGATGTCAAGAGCTAGCGAATCTTTCATTTTCACGTCCTTCGTGGCTCTTGTCTTGATTTAGCCGATATCTTCATTTTTCGAAGTGACAGACCTCGTCAATATTTTCCCTCCAATTAGTGTTAATAGAGGATGGTTGCCCAGTTCTACTTCCTGTTAAAATAGTAATCACCACCATCATCAGATTTGCATTAGTCTGTTATCTAGTGGGCATAGAGTAAAAAGAAAAGGTCGAAATTGATGATTAGGCAACCAGATAGCATCCATTAGAAATCTCTGCTCAGGGACGATATTTTTATTATTATTATCACAATACTGAATACAGTTTGGGAGGGGTATTCGCCGTAAAACTGCGATGAACCCCAGATTACCGGGAGAAGTCCAGGAGGTAGGACTGTCCGCCATTTCTGCAGCTGCTTCTCCCGGTACATCTCATGAGTAGGCAGTATAATTAGGCTGCAAACTGATTTGGTTCTTAGAACCTGTCGCCTAGGCCGCCCGCTGTTTCGCAGTGTACCGAGAGTAACATAAATTCTAGGGGTTCTGGTGGGCCGCACTCTTAATGTTCATGCTAGCCTGTACATGTTACTCTGTTCTGTAAGTGGAAGTGAAACATGGACGTTAACTAGCTCAGAAAGAAAGATAATAGAAGCTTTTGAAATTTGGTGTTACAAAAGAATGCTGAAGGTGAGATGGATAGGGTGAGGGACGCAGACGAAGAATACACTCATGGTATCCCCTGCCTGTCGTAAGAGGCGACTGAAAGGGGCGACCGAGGGATGCTGAGCTTTGAACCAAGAGATTAATTGTGATAAGTACCATCACACGAAGAACACCGTGAGTCTACTTTTCCTGTGATTAGTACCACTATGTGAGGAATACCATGGGCCTGTGGATGGATCACTATGGGTTTACAGTAACACTATGACGGATGCTCCTCTCTGCCCAGGTTGGAACATCCCAAGCACATCAAAGGAGGCTATCTTCATAGGGGTGCTTCAGCATGTGTCTGCTTTCCGCGGAACACCATAGGTCTGCGTTATTTATGATTAGTACCGCAATGCTCCATGGCTAAATGGTTAGCGTACTGGTCTTTGGTCACAGGGGTCCCGGGTCGATTCCCGACAGGGTGGGGAATTTTAATCATCATTGGTTAATTTCGCTGGCACGGGGGCTGGGTGGATGTGTTGTCTTCATCATCATTTCGTCCTCATCACGACACGCAAGTCGCCTACGGGAGTCAAATCAAAAGACCTGCATCTGGCGAGCCGAACATGTCCTCGGACACTCCCGGCACTAAAAGCCATACGACATTTCATTTCAGTACCGCAGCATGAGAAATACCATGGCTTTACTTTCCTAGCGACAAGTACCATTATGACGGGCCGTTGACCTGGAGTTTGCACTCCTTTAGCAACAGGCGTCACCTATTCAGGATTGTGCTTTGGAAGCAGCCCCTTGGTCAGTAATACTGTTGTTTTAACATAGTTTCTGGGAAGGTGGGGCATTGCGGGTCGGATCCATTGAGTGTTTTAAGTTCCTAATCATTCTTATTGTTATGTTTTGAATTCTGGCCAGCGGATGAATTCTGGAATTTTAAATTGTCATTACATTTCGGCTCATTTCGTACCATTAGGGGCCGATGACGTAGTTGTTAGGCCTCTTTAAACAACAAGCATCATCATCATCGAATCATGAATGAAAGGTTACTGAATCGAATTGGTGAGAAAGGATCGATTTAGCAGATTAGAGCAGATGTAGGTTGTAGTAGTTAGCTCAGGGTAGGGTAGCATGGAGAGCTGCATCAAACCAATCTATGAACAACAACCAGCTTACTCGTAGTAATACTTCACAGCACAGCATACACGTGTGAGAGGTGAACCAAGGGACTGTAGGAGTGTACAAACCGGAACATTGGACGATCGATGTCGTAACCAGGCAACAGGGCTGCGGCACGTTGTCATGGGGACGGCGCTGCTCACATGCAAGCACAAAGTTCCAGGCGAATCTTGAGCTAACGATGGGATAGGTCAGGACTAGCACGCCGGCCTTGTCACACTCCCTTTGACAAAATCGAATGATGTCTTTCAAATTCATAACGATTACTTTATTGCCATCTAACGAATTGTTATCGGGAGATATCTCGAGTTGACAAGTGTAGGACTGAAAGCGGGAATGAAACAATCAGTTCTCTGTGATAAAAGAGTCATGGCCATCTAACACTAAACAGTACAAGCTGCACGGTTGCTAGGTAACAGTCGCTAAGGGGATATTCAGACAACCCCCTGTGGAGATCAGTTTCGTGTTCCATTTTCACCATGTGCCAGCCCTCTTTCCTTTCTGAATTTTTTGGGAATACCGGTAATCGAAGCCGGTCCTCCGAGAATGACAGGTAATAGTGTTAACCGTTGCGCTACGAGGGCGGACACAGATTTGGAGTCAACTTACAAACATCTTCAGGGCTTCAGATAGCGGAGTTCGAACCCATCATATCAGGAAAGGCCCGAACCATCACTTGCTATCCAGAAATTATTTCCCATACAATTCCGTGGAAGAGGTGATTGTTGGTTTTACAGAGGAATGAGGTGAAGCTAGCCATTGCCCGACTTAATCCCTGGTGTGTGAGTATATTTTCAAAAAGAAACCATCCTCTGTGTAACACTGATCTGAAGTAAACAGCAAGCGGTCTGGCACTCGAAAAATCAAGATATCGGTAAAACAAAAGGCCACGAAGTGCGTGACGCTGAAAGAGCCCATAGGCCTCGTAAAGCTAATACCGTCGAGATCGGGAGAGAACAAGTATTGACCAAGAAAGATCGGATAGGATACATCAAACTTGAGTAGCCTGACACAAGAACGCATACACTTAGTTAGGGAACCGGTGGTTCGACGACGCTCGTCCCAAGTTATCAGCGTCTTTAGATTACCGTCGTACGAAAGTCAGTGGGTACAGAGTATGGGACCCTCACCAGATACGAGAAGTGGAAAACATCCAAAGGTTTCTTGTGGTTGATTTCCTGCAAAGGAAGAGTGTTATTAAAATGTTGCAAACTTTGGGCTACTTCTAAAAACACCACTCACATGTCTCTCCACTGACAGCTCGGAACATACCACTTAGTCGAGCAGCTCGTCTCCTTTCTTCCTATGTTACACTTGGAATGTGAGTAATAACTCGGTACAGTATGAGTCTGTGAAGAGTACGACTGACCACCACTTCCAACTGAGTGCGCGAGTCGCCATCTTGTAACAGAGTATCCGTGTGACGTCACATATTTCAGTTTCTTCTTTTATCTATCCGTTGAGACATTAAACATCATCCTGAGTGAAATACTCCCGGCGTTCTACCCAAACACTAAAAGCGACTTAATTCTTTTCATGTCCTCCTTATCGAGGAACGTAATACTCTGATGCGGTAGAGTGGTCAGCTTTACGGGTTTTTTGCAAGCGGTCTCGCTTTATGCGGTGAGTTTGCTTTCATGTCATGAAATCAGCCTTTCTCACGGTTCAGGTTTCTTTATATTCTTCTTTGGTAGACCTTCTCGGCTAAAATCTACCCTGACGATACGGCCTATTTGACCACGTCTCCTGGAAGAAGAGGAAACGTCGACACACGGACAGCAGGTTTATTTATTTTCTGCTACTGTGCTGCCTGTTGCTAGGATACCTACCTGTGGAACACTCGAGGGACACTTGACTGCGGCTATTTACACAAGCCTCTCCACTAAGTAGCGCCACTGACCAGCTCCTTGTCTCGGCTGTGGGATCGCATCGCAACACAGGTTGTCTGTATTTACCAGTACCTAAATGCGATACATGTTTTACTTGGAGTGCACAGAATTACGGGTCTGCGGCGACAATAATAATTTGAATCAAAAGCAAACGAAATATTTTTTACAGTGCCTTTCCTGACTCGCAAAACTAGGACAATCAACAAAAAGACACAAACGAAAAATCAAAAGGCAAATCCTAGGCCGCAGATTCGTACACTCGGAAGAAAGCATTAAACAAACAGTAGATTAAACATTTTATAGGTACATCACAAGAATGAACCCTCACGGAATTATTATTATTATTATTATTATTATTATTATTATTATTATTATTATTATTATTATTATTATTATTATTATTATTATTATTATTATTGTCCGCCTCTGTGGTGTAGTGGTCAGTGATTAGCTGCCATCCCCGGAAGGACGGGTTCGAATACCGGCTCTGCCACGAAATTTGAAACCTGGTACGAGGGCTGGAACGGGGTTCACTCCGCCTCGGAAGGTCAAGTGAGTAGACGGGGGTTCGATTCCCACCTCAGCCATCCTCGAAGTGGTTTTCCGTGGTTTCCCACTTCTCCTCCAGGCAAATGCCCGGATTGTACCTAACTTAAGGCCACGGTCGCTTCCTTCTCTCTTTCTTTCCTATCCCTTGCAATCTTCCCATCCCCCCACAAGGCCCATCTTCAGCATAGCAGGTGAGGCCGCGTGGGCGAGTTAGTGGTCCTCTTCCCCAGTTGTATATCAGATCCAAAGCCTCATGCTCCTGGACACTGCCCTTATGGCGGTAAAGGTGAGAACTTTCGCTGAGTCCGAGGGAAAAATCAAGCCTGGATGGTAAAGGGATTAAGAAAGAAAGATGTGTTCCGTAAAGTAGTCAACACTTCGAACACTTGTTACTACTGTACTTCCTACCACCACGTCGTAGTCCAACCTGGTTACGTAACATCGGATACCTAAAAACAGTCCTTTTCAAGACCATATGAAAATTCACTCTTTGGAACAGGATAATATGCGGGGATATTACAGTCACTGTAAACGGCGTTAATGGGAAGAAAGTGCACCAGCCTGTGATTCCCCGCAGTAGTGACACGTGTTATTCGCAGCTCTGATCGTTTTCCACATTCATTGTAGTTTAAGTAATACAAATAACACTGCCGCTGATGATTTCTACCACATTCGCGAGCATTATATAAACGGTATGGTTGTACTAAGGCCATAAAGAAGCAGGTCCTAATGTTTTTCGGGTGACTGTGATAGGCGCGTTAGTTGGGTTACCTAGCTCCGAAAAAATAAGGGGCGGTGAACCAAGGGTATATATAAGTACATGTTTCGAGAATTAATATTCTCTTCTTCATCTTACAGATTAATATCACTTGCATGTAAAAGACCTTATTTAAATTTTGTTTGTCCCAACAAAGAACATGGTTGAAATCCAAAAGTTCTAACATGAATATCATTCATGTTATGTCCAATGTCATGTAAAGAGTTCATATATGGTACTAAAATGTAGATAGTTAACAATTGATTTATAACTGATTATTATTATTATTATTATTATTATTATTATTATTATTATTATTATTATTATTATACTCCTGTTTTGAGTAAAGCATATTAATAATTCAATTTTCTTTGTATTTTGGGATCGCTATTGCCATCAGTTAACGCTGCCAACCTGCGATTCACAAAGGTGCCAAGGTACGACGTAAGTTTGCACAGTTTCTGTTAATTATATGTAAAGTGTTTCTTGGACTTAACGTAAGCAACTATTGCTCCGAGAGCATCGGGAGGGGCACACTTATGACAGCTCCCGGGATCACTTTCAAAGACAGTGACGTTATGAATGTCCCTGTCTCCAATAGGGTAGCAATGCACGGCCCCCTTCAGCAAACAGAGTATCACTTTCTCGTTTCGCATCAAGTCCACTGGATGTCGTTCGTCACGCTGTTTTCTTTAAAATCCAAGGCCACCCACACCACCACTCCCAAGTGTGAAGGGAAATACGGACAAAGGAAGGCAGCGGCTGTTAAAATGTACTCGTAAAAGTGCGATGAGCTGGCGTATTATGTAAACAGTAACATTTTGATGAGCTCGCCGTTCGATCGTGGAACTGCGCTACTTTCTTACGCCTGGTATTATACACTGAATGATGTTGGTTGGTCACCGGTTCTCAGATCTTTTGATTTGAAGAGCCACTCGATCACAATGAGAACTTGTATTGCCGGGTGAGGTGGCTCAGACGGTTGAGGCGCTGGTCTTCTGACCCCACGTGGCAGGTTCGATCCTGGCTCAGTCCGGTGCTATTTGAAGGTGTTCAAATACGTGAGTCTCTTGCCGAAGATTTACTGACATGTAAAAGAATTCCTGCGGGACAAAATTCCGGCACCTCAGAATCTCCGAAACCTATTAAAATTATGGGACGTAAAACAATATTATTTCATTATTATTAGAATGTTGCCGGCCCCGCGTGTCTGTCTTTTACTTGGGGGCCCCGGGTTCGATTCGCAGCCAGGTCAGGGATTTTTACCTGGATCTGAGCGCTGGTTCGAGGTCCACTCAGCCTACGTGATTACAATTGAGTAGTTATCTGATGGTGAGATAGCGGCTCCGGTCTAGGAAGCCAAGAATAACGGCTGGGAGGATTCGTCCCGATGACCACACAACACCCCGTAATCTGCAGGTCTTTAGGCTGAGTATCGGTCGCTTGGTAGGCCAAGGCCCTTCAGTAGCAGTTCTTATTGCTCTTTGTAACGGCGTTAGCTTGTGCTTGTTGTGATCTGTGGAACAATTAGTGTTTCTTGGTAAGTATATTTTGGAACACACTTATGCCAGCCAGGGATAAAGTGCAGTATATGATAACACTACATCATGGTAATGTTCTCTGAAAAGTTAATTAAGTTTTAATAAATCGAGAAAAGGGTGAAAACTCCTAATTTAATGCCAGACCGCTGTAATGTAATTTATTAGTTCCGCGGTATTTTCCGCCAGAGACACCAGTTTCACGCCTTCACCTAATGGATTGGAAAGTCCTAATTACTATCAGTAATTTTCTTTTTAGAATAACATCTGGGCTTGTCGGATTGAAATTCTTTTCTTCAAAGTGATTTCAGAGACTGGAAGGCTCAACGACATCTGTTTTTATGTTGCTATGTAACACGTTACTCTATACGTGTTTTTAAACAATTCGCGAAACGCACCCTTACCGTTAACATGAAGTTTACGATAGGAAAAGTAATCGCAATTAACCTAGTTTCTTTTGGACTATTCTTGCATCTCAGTCCTCACTTTCCGTGAAATAATTCTCTTACTTGTTTCTGACTTTTAAGAACTTTTTATTGTTTGAGTCATCAGTCCACAATGTTGTTTGATCCAGCTCTCCACGCCACCCTGTCCTATGCTAACATTTTCATTTCAACGTAACTGCTTCATCTCCTCTAATCTCCTTGTCATATTCATTCCTTAGTCTACCCCTAGCGTTCTTACACCCTACTCTTCTTCTCGCCAAATTTAGCTACATCGTTTTCCTTCCACCAATTGTCTTCATTAGTCATTCCATCTATTCATCTCACCTTCAGCATTCTTCTGTAACGCCACATATCCATACAACGCCACGCTCCAAATTAAGGTCTTCAAAAACATCTCTCTAAAATCGCATATCAACCTTCGAAGTGAGCGAATTCCTTTTCTGAGAAAGGATTTCCTTTCCTGTGCTATTCTGCATTCCATGTCCTCCTCACTTCTGCCCTCGTTAGTAATTTCACTAGCCAAGTAACCATATTCATCGAGTCCTTTTAAGACTTCATTTACTAATCTAATATTTCCTGCATCCCTGACTTCGTTCGACGAAGCTCCATTACTTTTATTTTAGACTTGTTCTCCTTCAGCAAGACCTAACCTAACTAACACCATGGCACTACAGCTCTTGAAGAGCCTTGGCCTACCAAGTGACCGCTGCTCAGCCCGAGGTGTCGGATGGTCAGTACGACGAATCCTCTCGGCCGTTATTATTGGCTTTCTAGACCAGGGCCGCCATCTCACCGTCAGGTAGCTCCTCAATTGTAATCACGTAGGCTGAGTGGACCTCGAACAAGTCCTCAGATTCAGATAACAATCCCTGACCTGGCCGAGAATAGAACCCGGAGCCTCCGGGTAAGAGGCAGGCACTTTGCCCATAACATTCAGACCCTCTGCAGACTCAGAACAATACCATCAGCAAATCTCAGGGTTTTGATTTCCTCTCCGAATTCCTCTTTGATTTCCTTACCGCCTGTTCTACATAACATTTGAGTAGGAGTGAGGATAAACTGCAGCCTTGCCTCATTCCTTTCTGGATTGCTGCTTCTTTCTTCAAAGCCCTCGTTTTTATCGCTGCAGACTGATTTTTGTACAGTCTTGTTATGATATTACATTAATAAAATCTAAGCTAGTGATATTATAACTGATATGGTAACTGTGGGGAAGGCAGTGACTGTACATTTCAGAAATATTAAATTCATACGTCAGAGAAAATTCTACGTGTATCGCAATCTAGACAGAGCTCGACATCTATTATTTATTGTTGAGCGTGTGTTTAAACTCTTTGGCTGATTTTCATCCCACGGTGACGTTGTGATTGGACGCTGTAGCTGCAAGTTCTTATTACATAAGTTGGAGGAAAAATGTCGTGGCCTTGATCGCTGTCTTTCTCTAGTTTTTCGCTCTAACGCATCAGAGGACAGAGCAGGCGGCCATGGCCTTGGTGCGTTCCGCTCCATCGCCCCTTTCCGATCACGTCTTGGTCCATTGCTAGCTGGCGCTTCTCGAGGGAATGTTGTGGTCTGTATCTTAATCGCCCGGGAGATTTATGTTCCTGTCACGAGAGATATCACTTGAGCACTGTAAATAAAGTGACGTTCGAGATGAAGTGATGTTGACTTTTACGTCGTCTTGTGACAGCCTGTTCCCAAGTTACAGCTGGCATCTCCAGAGCGCTCTCTAGACAGCAGTCAGGGTTCGTTACAGACTGGGAAACGAATTTTAGGTACAAACATATGCAAGCAAATCACAAGTATGTTGCCAGCTCTACAGTTATGTAGGCGAGTTGCATAAATATTAGGGATTCTGATAGTTCACATCCCCAATATTTATGCAAACCTCACTGCATAACCACCACTGCCTGTCGTAAGAGGTGACTAAAAGGGGAGACCAAGGGATGATGTAATTGGAACCATGAGATTACTTGCCATAGCACCATTATCTGAGGAACACCACGGACCTGACGGTCTGGTGACTTGGATTTTGGACCGCTTTGAATAACAAGCATAGAAATATGATTTAGCTTTGGAAGCAGTCCATTGTTGAGTTTGTAGCACTGTTTAACGTTATTCCATGGGAAGGTTTATGTTCTTTACCATTTTTTATTTTTCATCTTCATCTTTTTGTATTCTAGTCAGAGGATGCATTTTAGGATTTTTATAATATTAAATTATTTATCTTTATCATGTACCAATATGGGCCGATGATTTAGATGTGAGGCCCCTATAAACAGCAAACATCAGCATCACTGCAGAACCGTTGTGAGTACTAGATTCGGACTTTAAAGGAATCTGGATGGGAGACGTGCATGTTTGAAGGCTAATTTTGTAGGTTTATTTCCAAAAAACTGTTTGTTTTAAGTAGGAGTTTTACCCGGGGGAGGGCTGTAATGATATGTCGTATGCAGTCCGCTAGGAGCAGGTGGTATGTTTATTGCCACTCATTCATATCCTATGAAAATTACTGTAAATTGTGATGGGAGTGGTCACTGGACGTGGTCGTCCGAGCTTCAATTCCTAGGTCTCCAGCAGATAAGTAACGCTGCACTTGACAATATCGGCAGTTACACCAAGCCGGGAGGTGACAGCACAGCGCATTGCCAACTTGTTAAAATTATTTACATAACGATCGGTACATTAGCACGACCTTACTGTACGGTACTCAGCAGGGATATTTCTATGAAAGACAAGAAAATGCTTCCAAAATGACCAGCTTTAAGTTCCTGTATTAGTAGTGCTTGTTTGAAAACTATAAGAAGTTCCTATAATTTGTCATGTGGAGAAACAAACTATTAGTTGGAGGAAATGAAAGTATGCACCACTGGGAGTGCGCCACGGTCGAACTTTGTCTTGGATAAATCACCAGTTTCAGTAAATCAATGCCTTAGATTCAATACATACACTGTCTCACGAACGGAAGGTCGCAGGTGCCCGCCCCTAACCGCACGTCCAACTCGCTCGTTGTTATTACTCTGTTAGAATCTTCTAGAGACCGCGAGACAATTTCAATGCTTCATCCTTTGTTGTTCCTTCGTCTTGCTCCAATACTGCGTCTTATCACTGTGCCTTCTTCTCTCTCGGAACACTTAGAGCCTGTTTCCTTTCCGTCCCGACTGTGGAATCCCTCCATTTTTAACACTCTCTCCATCTCTCTCTGTTGCTTCTTCCCTTATGCTGTTTCTTTTCAGATCTTTCTTGACTTCATTAATCCAGGTTGTTGTTGACTTCTTGTTCCAAAGATATTTGAAGATCTGTTTGATTAACCTGTTCTCATCCATTCTGTATAAATATCCAAAGAATATCAATCGGCTCTTCCCACATTGTATCTCTTATGTTTTCTATGTTCCCGTATATTTAATCATTACTTCTTAATTTCCACAGTTCTGTAGTTCTTAGTGGAGTGGGTATTTTCCGAATATTTTTTCTTTCCAGTACTACTAATGTACCCAGCTTGTAATTCAGTACTAGACATTCACTTGCGTATAGGCATTCCGTTTTGACTACAGCATTGTATTATTGTATTTTGAGGTTTTTAGATAAACACTTTTTGTTGCAGATATTCCTAGTTATACTGTATGCGCTCCCATCTGGTGTATCCTCTCTTCTACAGCGGACTTTTCCAAGCCATTTTCTTGAACTGTTTCCCCCAAATATTTGAATTTCTTTACCTTCATTGTTCCACCAATTTCTGTTATTACAAATTCTGGAACATCTTTTATATTTGTCAGAAATTTGTTGTTTTTTTCTAGAGAAATTCTTAAACCTGCTCTGTTGCCGATATATTGTTGTTATTATTGGTATATATAAGTACGATAAATCCAGTAAATTGCTCCGCGACAGCGGAAAGCTAGTTACTAATTAAGTTATGTTTTTTTGACGAATTCCCCATGGCGTGTCTTTAAGAAATTAGTGAACATGATCGGTCTCAAAAACGCCGGTGTGCTCAGCTTCAGTTTAGTGACTTGGTGTGTCTCAAATGTCAGTGCTCTTCAGTGTCAAACTTTTATGTCGAACAATGGCAAGCACAAAGCCGCCGTGGCTCAGGCGGGAGCGGGCCGGCCTTTCACCGCTGGGTTCGCTGGTTCAAATCCCGGTCACTCCACGTGAGATTTGTGCTGGACAAAGCGGAGGCGGGACAGATTTTCTCCGGGTACTCCGGTTTTCCCTGTCGTTTCCACTCTCCACTATCATTTTATTTCATCTGTCAGTCATTCATCCTTGCCCCAGAGGAGTGCGACAGGCACAATTCCTAACTTCACCGCTAGCTGGAAGGCTTCCACTAATTCCATCCCTGACTCGGTCACTGACTGGAAAACAGGTTGTAGGTTTTCATTCAATGGCAAGCACGTTACACTTGCTCTACAAGAAGTACCACTGTCTGTTGTATACTAGCCCGCAACACAGCTTACTTAATCGGGTTGTATATTTGCAGGAGCTTAGCCGGCGTTTAAAAATCGGAGGTGGAGTCAACTTGTTCTGCGCTTTGGAGTGACAGCAGATGTGAGTGGGGTACGAAAGGGAAATTCGTGGCGTCATACGTACCGAACCTCAGTTCTGATCGTGATTCAGATCCAACGTTAAGTACGGAATTTTAAACGGAACTATATGAGAAATTTGAGAATCATTTCGGAGATATTCACACATTTCGTCTGATAAACTCTTCTCAGTAAACGTGAAACTATCCGTCCAATAATATTTGCAATTTTATTTCGCTACGCGAAAGACTTAGCATGATGCAACGAGAGAGCGAGTTCCCCTCTTAGTAGCCTCTTATGGCATGCAGTGATGGTGATTAGTATTTTAATAGGAAGTACAACTGGGCGAAGAACACTCATGAGAGGGAAAATGGAAGAGGAGCGACATTTCGAAAAATGAAGGTATCGGCCAAAGAAAGACGTGAAAATGAACTGCCTAGGACTCGACACCTAATACAGTCAGGTTCGAAAACGTGTTTACCAAGGCCGGTCAAATAGGATAGATGAAAGTGAGGAGTCTGTCACAAGTAAGTGATAGCAATGGCAGGACTCAGCTAAGGGTCCCGTGGTCGTCAACCCACGCTCTCAAGGTAAGAGACCGTGAGGCCACCGACAGGGAAGATAAACAGTTCCGATAAATCGAAAAAATATATGTACCGCCATGATCTGCGTCCAACAATATGACAACTGATCCAGCATAAATATTCGTTCGTAAGATACGTATTATGAGAAGAATGCTGCTACCTGTTAGCGTGTGTAAGGAGGCCTTCGTTCCAGGATTGTCAGTATTCAGGGATATGGCAGGAATGATCATTTGAAACAAAAAACTTCGTATGCCGTATTCCGAGTGGTTTCCTAAAAAGAACACATTTAATGTACATTTGTCGTACCTACGCAACCTCGTTGACGTTTTGAAAGGGGTACAAGTTCGCTGCACCACTTCAACAATGTGTTGCTGTTCCTGCACAGGAGAAAACTGGGATCTTGGAAGAATACTTGTTTCACACAATGTGCTGAAAACTCTGGAATTTGAGGTGCCGGAAAGCGCTGGCGGTATTCGTCGATAGAACTACTGCATATTGTTCATTAGTGTAGATGTGTGGCGAGTTAACCGATGATTCTCTCTGATACATTCTCAATCCCTCGCACTACTTCACTCACAACACTGCGCGCTCAACGGACTAGTGTAATGCCAGAAATACATCCCGAATAAAGAGGTAGGTTGGGGTTGAACAAAGCGTCAAAACCATTCGGAATAGGGAGTATGTCCATATTCAGTTTTTTCCTTCAAATGATCGTTCTTGTCATATCCCTGTTCCTCCTGGGACACCCTCTATAGAAGGCAGTGTAATAACGCGAGCGAGATGATGACGTATACTGGTTTCCTGGTTACCACACTGTCACTTTCTGTCCACACTAAATTGAGGACTCTAATAGACCCCCATTCCAAAAACGTTTGTTTGTTTGTCCAACCCTTGTCCCGTTTCCCTACGGGGTCGGGTATGAGGTGAGATGAATTTGTCTTGGCGGTTTTTTATGACCGAATGCCCTTCCTGACGTCAACCTCATCAGAGGAGTTAATGAGAGATGAAATGAATGACGTGATATATGATAGTAGGGAGAGGGTGAAACCCGGTGCCGGCACATAGCCTACTCCTGTCGAATAGCACCAAGGGGTCTGCTCAAGGCTTAACGTCCCCATCCGACGGACGAATCACCATCAACAGCGTCATATGCCCTCACTCCATATGAGCACTGCGGAGAGGTTTGGAATTTAATCCAGGCTTTTGGCACGCAATCTAGTGATTAGAAATTGTATACCACCACCTCCCCTACCCTGCCGGCCAACATTCTGATGGTGAAAATTTTTTTCGACCAACGGGACTCGAACCGGCTAACCTCGGTGTTAGACCGTTTTTAGACTTCAGCGCCTTAACGATCATGGCCACCAGGCGGGCTCCCCATTCCAAAAACGTATCTATGTTTATTCCAGTTAGAGTTGAGAGAGTTACAGTGCTAAAGTGAAATGAAAGGTAAGTTTCAACATACGAACAGTTTAACTGAGTTTTATGTTCATTTTCCGCACGAGAAACTTAATAGATTTTACAAAATGCAAATGTATGTTCCGATCCATCTATTTGTGTCAAGATCCGTTTTCATTGATGAATATATATAAGTATAGGCACAGCAGTACCAAGAATTAATACGAACTGCTACATAAGCCTGTCTTCCACAGTCAAAGTTACCATCTATAAAGAGATTTGGAAATTCGAAATGAACTATTAATATATCTCTCCAATTCTAATGGAATCAACACAGGTGTTGTAGTAGTTCCTTCTTCTTCTTCTTCTTAATCTGTTTTACCTCCAAGGTTGGCTTTTACCTCGGACTCAGCGAGGGATCCCTCCTCTACCGCCTCATGGACAGTGTCCTGGAGCGTGAGACTTTGGGCCGGGGGATACAACTGGGGAGGATGACCAGTACCTCGCCGAGGCAGCCTCACCTGCTATGCTGAACAGGGGCCTGGATATGGGATGGGAAGATTGGAATGGATAGACAAGGAAGAGGGAAGGAAGCGGCCGTGGCCTGAAGTTAGGTACCATCCCGGCATTCGCCTGGAGGTGAAGTGGGACACCACGGAAAACCACTTCCAGGATGGCCGAGGTGGGAATCGAACCCACCTCTACTCAGTTGACCTCCCGAGGCTGAGTGGACCCCGTTCCAGCCCTCGTACCACTTTTCAAATTTTGTGGCAGAGCCGGGAATCGAACCTCCGGGGGTGGCAGCTAATCACACTAACCACTACACCACAGAGGCGGACTTGTAGTATTGAGTGCAGTTGTACTTTGACGTCCATGGATCGGCGGACTCTTGATAAAGCTGCATAGTGTCCAAAACGAATCACCGTCAGCAGCGCCCTATGCCCTCACCCCCACCGACATTCAACAAACGTGACTCGAACCGGCAAACCACAGGTTAACGACCAGGCGGACTGCTCTATCTCATGTTTATCCATAGAGATAAAGCCGAGAATGAAAACAATCACTAAAAGGTAGTATTTTTCAGTGAACAGGTATCGCGAATATTGACAACGACGTATTTTTCCTGTAAAGAAGACATAACTCGTACCAATTTCAGCTGTTAAAACCTTGTTGTTCCCTTAATATCACTGAATGAGAGAAAAAAATAGGGTACGAAGGTTATGCCGAAAGTTTTTAGCAACGCGTAAACCGTAATCCTGAGGACAATGGGATTATTTTCATTTGAAAGAGCGATGTTTTTCGACCTTAGAACATGCGCGCGCAACCCCACAGCGAGGGAAGAAAGCACAGGCAGTGCTGAGTCAGACACGGTGCGAGATGGATCTGTCGCGCCGCGATTTTCGAGCAATGAATTTTTATGATTATAAAAAGAAATTAAGTGTGCAAGAATGCCATTCTTCTTTGCTCCACATTTTTGGTGAGGCTGCCCCTTCTAGAGCCACAGTTGGAAATTGGTTTCACAAGTTTTCAAGGGGTCGGCGGTCAATTGAAGATGAACCTCGTCCCGGTCGCCCAGCAACAGCTGTGATTCAAGAAGACATTGATGCTGTGAGGGAAATGATCAAAGCAGATCCACATCTTACATTTTGTGACTTTAAAGGGACCTTAAATATTGGGTCATCAGCAGCGCAGACGATTATTTAGGCCTTACCAAGAGATCTGCCCTTGGGTGCCACATTCCCTGACAGAAAGCGAAAAGGAGGAGAGACAGGACTGGTGTCATTTCATGCTAGAAAAATTCAATGGAGGGCAGTCCGAAGACACCTACAATATAATCACAGGTGATGAAACATGGGTCTACCATTATGACCCTGAAACGAAGAGACAGTCTTCTGAGTGGTGCTTTCCAGGGGAGGAACTACCCACAAAGTTCGACGAAGTCGGAGTTCCGGACAAAAGATGGTGGCAACTTTTTTTTTTTTTTTACGAAAATGGGGCATCTCACCTCTGTTACCTTGGACACACGTCGTACAGTCAATGCTGAATGGTATGTGAATGACTGTCTTCCCAAAGTCCTCGCCACTTGGAGGTCACAGCACCCAAAGTCCAAGAGTGGGCACCTTCTGCTGCATCACGACAATCCATCTGCACACAGGGCTGCCAGAAGAATGGACTTTTTTGAAAGGGAAAATGTGCGAGTGTTACCTCGTCCCCCCTATTCACCTGACCTGCCCCATGTGACTTCTTTCTGTTCCCTAAGACCAAGGAAAAAATACGTGGGCAGTGGTTTTCGTCAGATGAATAGGCCATTGCAGCGTACGAGGGTGCACTAAGTGACATCCCGAAAGAAGCTTGGACTGAAACGTTTTCTAAGTGGTTTCAGAGATTGGAAAAGTGTATACGTGCTAATGGAGAGTATTTTTAAAAGTTGTAATTGTTGTTTCGCAAATATTTTTTTCTCACACTCTGCTAAAAACTTTCGGCAAAACCTTCGTGTATATATATATAATACAATGTGAAACAACCCAAATGTCCTGTGAAGCACATATACACAAACTATGTATTTTAGTTTGTTTGCTTTCGTAGTCATCGATACAAAAATGGTGTCAAATTCTCTTACGGAAATATCAAATGATCGTGAATATGTCCTATTGTCGCTCGGTCATGGCCTGCTAATGACGGATAATCGCCTGCATAGTTGCTAGGTAACCCACACTTTACATCACAGCCTGTACGGTTGCTAGGTAACATGGTCTCACACAATTTTACATAATTTTAGCCATGGGCTTGCTGCACAATATGACAATCCTCCGCTGTGGTGGTTAGATATGGTTGACCCGAACCTTGACGACCAGTATGCCTGCCCTCACATTACGATGCAGTCCAGCATCGGAACATTGTCACATCTGGATATTTCACGATTTGACCAGCCGTCCAAATGGAGACCCTTTCAAACGCTGTCAGGTGCTGATACACGAGTACGCGACATCTCCGTATCCTTCACAGTAATCGCTCAATATCTGGAACTGTTCACGCACCTCATACACATTCTGGAGGCGTTCTAGCTGGCACAGGGAGTTGCAACTCTAATCATTTGCGCACCCTTCTACGAAGTTGCATTAACATCCGACCATTTCTTCTGGGAGCTTCATTTTTTTGCCACACTGTGTATTTATGTGAAGACAAGTAGTAAAGGAGTATCTCTGTCTGTTTCCCAAGTGACAGGTGACAAGTTCACAGAGCAGACCTTCACGTTTTACCAATGATAAATTTTCATTTTGTATATATTTTGATATTCCCCCCCTGGCACAGAGGACAGCAATCCTGCAGCACGCCGGTGAAAACGTTCGGTCAAAGTAAACACGCCATACGTTCGCTGATTAATTAAATTATTTTCAAAGTGGAAATTCCTGTCTCTCACAAACGAATTGAATTTACCAGTAAACAAACTTTGTATGTGGATGAATGTTAATATCATCACTGATACACTCTGCTGGTAAAAGGCACACGAAGTTCGTTTGTAGCAGACTTCTCTTCTCATGATAACGCCAGGAAATTGGTAAACTCCAGGGCAATGGTGAGATGCCAGTTGTACGATTATTTGGATCAGGTTTCGCAGTTCTCGTCTGGACGTTCCATTGTAGTAATTATACATATAATTAGTTTGGTTCTCATAAATTACTTTATATTGACCATTGATTAGTGGCATATTTGCCCATCGTAATGCGGTGATACAAATTTATGAATACGCCGTCAGTTATAATCAGATTATACAGACATCATGAAATAATGTGCAGTATTTAAACCAAAATCAAGAGGAACAATGTAGGTTGGGATTATACTTGAGAATATTAGTCTTAAAAGACCACAACTAGGGCCCGGATTTTTACGTTTCTCGTGTGCTCAAAATAGTTTCTTCTAGGCTCTTCTGCGTGGATGCAGCTACTTCTGTTGGGTTGGTTAGTACGTACCAACATCTGGCGATGAACAAAGTTAAAGTAATCTTCAGGAATGCCAACTGTGGAAGAAATAAGCGTTTGCTTACTGTTGCTGCTGGACGTATTTCCCCTGGCTATACTAACAAGCTGCTCACATTCAACCTGAAAAACAATACAAATCAAAGTCCACTAAAGTCACCGTATTGCAGTGCATGTTTTAGTTTAGTTACATGCAACTTACTTCCTTACCTGACAGAAGAGTACTCGATCATTCCTTGTAAAGTTTAATCTGTAGCAATCCATTTTTTTAATAAGTCGGATTTAGGTATTGTTTCGCTATACAACGATTAAGGTTAATAAAGTAATGCAACAACCATTGACCAGATCATGTCAGCCAGTCTTATGTTGCCCTCGTATGGTTACGCCTCGAAGACAGACGCACGCTGCATACCTTGACTTCATTGCACCGAATCCTTACCTTGCAATCCCCAAGTGACCTGTATGAACGATTTAATAACCTTTCTGAACACCAAGATAAATAAAACACCAGAGCGCGGAACTCAACATTGCTCGCATCCCTAAGCATAAATACTCAACCTACAACAATTCCAGCCGTAAATGCAACTTCCTTCCGCAGGAAGTCAGAGGGATATCAAACCATGGGAGATTTAAAAGTAGGTGCTCAAGATATGTGAACGGAACGAGCTCGTAGTGCGACAGTGATTATTATTATTATTATTATTATTATTATTATTATTATTATTATTATTATTATTATTATTATTATTATTATTATTATTATTATTATTATTATTATTATCGTATTGGTCTTCTTATATTATTCATGGATACTGTTAGAGCAGAAGTAGTCCTCAGCTGTGCTCTCCTGTATACTTATCCTTACCCCGATCCCCTTTTCGTAATGTTTTTCTCGCGCAGTCATAACACAAAAACTGTAACTGTCGTCAGTGTGAGAAATTTCTGGAATTCCATTTTAAATTTTAAAATAATAGTATGTTCGTGTATGTTATATTATTATTATTATTATTATTATTATTATTATTATTATTATTATTATTATTATTATTATTATTATTATTATTATTATTATTATTATTCCAATTCATCGTATTTTAATTTCTTCGTAGCTATTATATTATTTTACTCAGGAAGCAAAATGCTAATTTATATTGTTTGTTGTAATAGATATTTTATGTAGCATAGTAATTTGTTTGACTACCTCTTCTGATTTATTCAATATTCAAACTTTTCCGGTTAAAATAAATCAGAACTATCTATCCAGGACGCTTTCTGCCAGATGTAGTCTCTGTGGATGACTGTTACGCTCCTCCTTGTATCAGCTGCATCAAGGTGTCACCAGATGTCATGGGCAATGGGAGGCATGGGGCGTGCTGCATTTAATGGCAGTGATCTCCCCCCCCCCCCCTCCTGCTTATACGAGTGGTGGCAATTATTGTACGACAAGTTTCAATGGGAGAATAACATTCTTCATTTGAAGAAGGCGAAACAGTTATCCTTCAGCTAGAACATGTGATAGTTTCCTCTGCCCCTGCAGCGAAGAGTAGACCGCCCCGCTGCACACATCGGCAGTATGGACTGTTCGTTAGGCCACCCAACATACTGAGCCGACTCCCAACGTAAGCCTCGTGTCGGTAGTTTTACTGTCACTCTGCGGGACAAAATACTGGCACCTCGGAGTCTCGAGAAACGATGAAACTAGTCAGATGGACTTAAAACCAAGATTATTTCGCTCGTCTATGAACCACGTTTGACAATTTTTGGATTTTGTAGCCTTCTCTTTCGAAACCCCCATCTTACTCAAGGAAACCATTTACACTCTGTCTTCATCTTCCTGAAGAATTCAAAGATTCTCTTAGCCAGTGTGTTATTGTCCATCATCAACAAGTATCCATAGACCGGGCGAGTTGGCCGTGCGGTTAGGGCCACGCGGCTGTTAGCTTGCATCCGGGAGACAGTGGGTTCGAACCCCACTGTCAGCAGCCCTGAAGATGGTTTTCCGTGGTTTCCCATTTTCACACCAGGCAAATGCTGGGGCTGTTCCTTAATTAAGGCCACGGTCGCTTCCTTCCAACTCCTAGGCCTTCCCTATCCCATCGTCGCCATAAGACCTATCTGTGTCGGCGCGACGTAAAGCCAGTAGCAAAAAAAAAGTATCCATAAAACTGTAATCTCATTTTTCTCATCCATTCTACCACTCCTCCTGTTCTTTGATACAATTCTTTGTTAGATTTGAGTCTCCTTTCCCACTCATATCGAACAGTTTTGCTCCATGCAGGCACAACAGCATTTAGATGCCTTACTTTAGCCCTATACAATAGAAGTTTTTTGTTGTAGGTCCTCGTGAGTTGAAATACCATTTTTATCGTCCGCTCCTTAATGACATTCTTTTCGGACGCATTCTCTTGCAGTTTTCCTGCCAGAAGCTTCAATATTTTAACCATCTTTATTTTTTCGTATTATTATTATTATTATTATTATTATTATTATTATTATTATTATTATTATTATTATTATTACGCACATCTTAATTATAGACTGTTATGCGTTTCACACTCCAGTCTAAAAGCCCCTGTAAATTAGCTAACCACCTCCACATTCCCCCACTTACAAGTATAGTCGCATCAACTTCAGTCCACTGAGGAAAGCAGTAACAACCTACAGCTCGGATTTTAAGCTGCTGGTTAAAATGCACAAGTGTTATGCTATGGGGTTTGCATACACAGTAGGGGCACAATCCACCAGAACCCCAGTATTTAGGTTACTCTCGCTACATTACACATGGGCGGGCTAGTCGACGCTTACTAACAACGAAATTAGTTACTGCCCAAAACTAATTATCGCACTTTGCACGGCTCAGTTTTTGACATTTTGCTCTGATCGCATAACCGTAGGTGATGTTTGCTTGACGATTCAACCAGCCTTGGGGCTGAGAAGTTAACAAACAGACTTACAACTTAAGAATCCACCCAGCTTTCACCCCCGCACAGTTAAGCCGTTGTGAAAACAGGCCGATAAAAATATAGTTTCGTCCAAGAACACATTTCTTTCTCACAGAATGGCGCTGACTGCACCTTACCCTGTCCTGTTTTGTACTCACTACCTGACATTCAATACTGTCAACAAAAATTAATTATTCAATTTCCCTGTGGGAAAAGATCAAATGATTATAAATATGTCTTTCAGTATAGAGATCGTCACGTACGACTATACACTATGGCTCATCACTGCTGCCAACTTGACTAGTTACATATTGAAATCATGAGACAAAAATCAACAAACTAACCTCAAATAAGTATCAATAATGGAGGTTTCCTTCGTCTAGTAAGTTATCAATCAATATATTCATTTTTATTTTTGCTTCGTAAGTCCTCCTAATCGAATTCTATAGGTAAGTATTGGACGAAATAAGACCGTAGGTTACGTTATTGAATGCAGTATTTGAAGATTCCACAATTCTACTTATCTGGTGTTATCCAAACAGATTAACAATCCCACAGAAAAAGAAGATACACTTTAATTATATCCGCAAATGTAACACTAGTGATTTTAACAATAAGGTAGTGACAATACGTACTTTTCGCAAGTCACGAAATAAATCATCACTGTATAGTGACAACTTGCCAGATTAACAGTAACTGTAAGACGTAGTATTGGCAAGTAGGGTCCCTAAAAACTGTGTTGTTAGCGACACTGAATCGAACCCAACAGCTAGACAATAACTATAAATCACTACTTTCAGTATTAACAGGGGAGAAGGGTAACGTTGTACCTTTACTGTATGGACATACGTGCCAGGGAGTATAAAATGTGTGATGTGATAAGTATTGTTAGATGGCCATGACATACAGCGCAGCTCTCAAGGTACCGTTGCTAGGTAATACATTACACCACCTCTAACTCTTCAGCTTATCCCAGTTATTTCTGGCCTTGCGGAGCGAGCCAGGTATCAGTTTTGCTGGGGGTTTAAATCCGGTTTCCGTCCCTGATGACACCTGATTAATCAGGTGAATATTGCAACCAAACATAGGTCGAGATTTCAACCTCGGACTTCAAACAGGAAAGCTAGAAGGTAAGCCACTGTGGTAATCACTCATCCTTAATAATAATAATAATAATAATTACAGGTAACGGAATGATACTCCATAGCACATTTTGCAATGGCTCTGTGGGCTTTGATCCGGAATCGATCCTAGGACCATCCAGTCCTCACTAGAGGTGATCAACAGCTGTAGATGTCAGCTGGTGAGCCCCTTATGTTGAAAATTACGAACCGTCTGATTAATCCGTGTGAAACAGGGTGTTCCAAAAGTCTTAAAGGTAATAACAACGGTAGTTATTCAATCTTCTAGAAGTCATTAGGAAAAAAAAGACGAATGTGGTGACAGTCGACTTACAAAGGGGGAAATAGGTGATTCCAAGGTCCTCCACTTGGGCTTCATGATTTCTAATAAAGGAGAGTGTTCACATGAAATCAAGAGAATAACTACAGTGACCAGGGCAGCGATCACAAAGTTGAACACAAAACTGCAACTAGCTCCCTCACTCACAGGTAGTGGTGATTATTGTTTGAAGACGAAGTACAACAAGGCAACCTTCGTCTATATAACAGGAATCAGAGGGGAAAAGAAGGGATCCGATAATTCGAAAAATGAAGATATCGGCCAAAGAAATACAAGGACCACGAAGTGCGTGAAAATCAAAGACTCCCTAGGCCTCGAATGCTCTAATAGCGTCGGCGTCGGTAAAAAACAAGAGTTGACCAAAGGAGGTCGGACAGGAGAGATGAAAGTGAGAAGCCCGCCACAAGTAAGTGAAAGGAGTGCCAGGACTTAGTTAAGCCCCCACGCTCCCAAGTTAAGAGCCCGTGGACTTCCTGTTAGTCGCCTCTTGCGTCAGGCAGGGGGGAGCAGGACATAGTAGTCGTTGTTGTTGTTGTTGTTAATGAATGAAAGTTACAACAATTTGACGGGAAAGGTCTCGGGATCTCAGAATCAACTTTCTTCTGAGCTAAACACTTTTCCTTTCAAGGTGCGAATCATTGTTTGTTGGGACTTGAAGTGCGGACAGTGAGGGGTGATATCGCTGCCAAGACACTCGGAAGTGAGTGAGGAGTGTTGCAATGCACCACCTCGAGTTGGCGCGCGGCCGAACCAGCTTACGTAAAGAGCCCTGACAACGCACAAGGTCACAGCGCCGTTATTACTAGAGAAATATGACACATGGGAATGAAATACCAAGGGTCGACCATACCTTCTCCTTCATTGTGACCCAGAAAACTACAACGAAGGTCTTGCACAGGGGTGAAGGAGTTCTCGAGGTCCTACAGCAGGTTCCCTTTTCCTTAACCTACAAGTTCTCTTATCTGCCTTACTTCACCAACAGCAACAGATCACATGTAAAAATACAACATTTCTACCACAACTTGGGGTACGACGTTCACGGAACTTACTGAACGACAGGAGTAGGCTGTGTGCCGGTACAAGGTTTCTCCCCCTCTCCCTTCATACTATTGCATATCTGGCCATCATCTCATTAACTCCTCTGATGAAGGTTGATTTTAAAACTCACTACCAAGATTCATCTCTCTTCATACCCAATCTTGTAGAGGTATCGGATAAGGGTTGGACATATATAGGCTACATACAAACAGACACCATTATTATACACCGTTATACCTTTCAGCGTTGAGTCTGCAAGCCTCTGTGAATTTACTAAACGTCGCCACAATGTTCTATTCGCAACTAGTGCTGTGGCTTCATTTAGCTCTATACCTCTTCGTTAGAAACTGAGTCTAACCATCGTCGCTTTGGTCTCCCTCTACTTCTCTTACCCTCCATAGCAGAGTCCATTATTCTCCTGGGTAACGCATCCTACTCCATTCGCCTCACATGACCCCACCACCGAAGCCGGTTTATGCGTACAGCTTCAACCAACGAGTTCATTCCTAAATGAGCCTTTATCTCCTCATTGCGAGTACCCTCCTGCCATTGTTTCCACCTGTTTATACCAGCAATCCTTCTTGCTAATTTCATGTCCCTTACTTCTAACTTATGAATTAGATATCCTGAGTCCACTCAGGTTTCGCTCCCGTAAAACAAAGTTGGTCTGAAAACAGACCGATGTAAAGATAGTTTCGTCCGGGAGCTGACTTCCTTCTTACAGAATACTGCTGATCGCAACTGCGAGATCACTGCATTAGCTTTGCTGATCCTTGATTCAATCTCACTTACTATATTACCATCCTGAGAGAACACACAACCTAAATACTTGAAATTATCGACCTGTTCCAGCTTTGTATTACCAGTCTGACGTTAAGACCAAGTCGTCAGCATAGGCCAGGCTGCTTACTACATTTCCATATATGCAATGAATGGTAATTAATTGTTAATTACGATGAAGTTTTTCAGTAATAGATTCTCATTTAGAAACACGCTATGTTGTGTCACGTCAGGTGCGCGTTGCCATGTGCAATAGACAATGACAAAAATTATACTTTTCGTCTGATTGGGTGAACTCCGCTTGAGAGTTAGAGTGATCTGAACATCAAACTTAACCTTGTTGAACTGCTTCTCCGCCTGATTGCAGCACAGTCGTTCCGCGGTCATTTAAACAAAAATGGCGTCTGTGTATCCCTCTCAAGTAATGTGTCGCCATCACAGTATTGATAAACAGATAAATATCGCATTGCCTTGCCTTCATTGATCCAGGTTTACGACTCTGGCAGCTTAGTGGACTGTTCACTGCTTCAAATAATATTAATGTGTATTAGAACACAGCCCTGTGTACACACTTAGTATACTTTTCATAGCAAGACACGAGCAACGAAACAAGAAAAGCTCAATGCATGGGTAATTTGCGTCGTACGGATGAAAATTATTTTTAATTAAATACACATAATTTAAATTAGTTAATTCACCATACTGTGAAATGAAATACACTGCTCTACAAAAAAAAAGTCTTCTGGAGGAAAAATGTGTGATTCGTAGCGGCATATTAAGGCTGAATTCAAATCTGGTTTTAATTTCATACATCAGGGATAGTTTAAGAGTAATCCGATTGTTAATTTCTCTTAATATTTTCATATCATTATATATATATTTAATTTAGTCATAGACGTACTGACAGGGGGAGAGGTGATACTCCCAGGTGGCGGATAGTGGGGGTCCTAACCGGCTTCCCGGCGAACTTGAGCTAAATAAAGTAGCTCGCGCGGACCAAACACAAAACCTCCTGTGGATGGGGAACGCAGGCGAAGAATACACCCATGGTATCCCCTGCCTGTCGTAAGAGGTGACTAAAAGAAGCCGCCAAGGGATGATCGAATTAGAACCATGAGACTACTTGTAATTAGTACGCCACGCGGGGAACACCATGGGTCGCTTTTACTTGCGCGTAGTACCGCTATGTTAAGTACACAATAGGTTTGTGTTTAGTAGCGACAGTGTGTGAATCAGGGTGAGTTATACAGCACCCCGGGATTAGTATCACTATATGAGCGACACAATGGTTCTGCCTTGCCTATGATTAGTACCCACTATGTGAGGTGCATCATAGGTTTTTGTCGCCTGAAAATGGCACCGTAATGTGAGAAACACCATAGGCCTGTGTTACATGTGCGTATTACAATATCTGTGAGCTGTAACATAATGTGTGGAAAACCGCGAGTCTACACTACTTTTGATTAGTACCGTAGCATGACAAATACCATGGTTCTACTTTTCCAGCAATAAGTATCATAATGAGGCGCCGATGACCTGGATTAGGGACCCGTTTAGACTACAAGCATCATCGATTCAGGATTGTAGTCCCATTATCAATAATACCATTGTTTAACGCTAGTTTCTGGGAAGGTGGGCCATTACAGGTCGGATCGACTGATTGTTTTAAATTCAGATCCATCCATTCATTCTTCATCATGTTTTGAATTCTGATCAGTGGATGATTTTGTACTTTTAAATTGTCATTACATTTCGTGTCATTTCGTACCATTACGAGCCGATGACCTTAGATGTTAGGCCCCTTTAAACAATCATCATCATCATCATCATCATAGACATACTGACATAAATTAAATTAAGGGGGTTATAAACATTAGGAGAGTATAGTAGAAGTGCTCACATAATGTATACACCTTTTAAGCCAATTCATAAAAATGGAAAATATGGACAGAAATTAGCCACCACAATGTTTTATGTCTTTTGAATGAAGCATCCTTCTTGTTCCGAATTATACTCCAGCAATAGTCGGCTATAATTGTGAGCATCCATTTCTCCACGGTAGCTATGTCTTTATGAAATATTTCTCCATGCTCGTCTGATACTCTCTGGAAAGACGAGCCCATGGAACGTACTTCCAAGGACATATTACATCCCAAGTCTTTATAACCTCTGAAGGTTTCTTTCACAAACTCTTTCTTCTACGTCCAAGGAAGTTTTGTGTTACTTTCTTGAAACCTACTCAGGCTCGCTTTTCTTTGTCAGACATATCGATTAGAAATAAAAAAAGAAGAGAATATTCACAGAAATACTCACTTGGGAACAAGCCAAATAAATAAATGAATAAATAATTAAATATATTTTAAATCGGTAGAAATCGTTGCATTCTCATTGTGGCACACTATCTGAACAATAGCATCAGTGTCTAAAAATGAATAGAAAATAGTAAAGTTAATGTTGCCAACTGTTTATTTTTTAAATTAAAAGTACCATATTTGCCGCAAACAATGATACCACACATGATATATATGTTCAGAGTACTGAAAAACTATCCCTGATAGCGCAATTATGATTTCAGACTTAAATTTAGCAATGCAAATTTATTTATAATTACATATTTTCATGCCAGAAGTAGGACCTTTGTAGAACGGTGATATCGAACGCACCAGCCACTTAGGTTTACGTTACTCATTTAGAAATTCCGTAGACATCTCACTTGTAACTTCAAGGATCACTTTATGTGGCTCCTGCGTACATAACTACGAAAAGTCTGAATATGCAGTGTGAATAATAATCTTCGGCCTTCTATAATGGTCTTATTTATCTGCGCAGTCGTCAAATGTATGCGCTCTTAACCTTTACTCCTTGGTAGATTTTTCCACGTCTGCATACATGGCCGAATAAAACATGGCCGGTCTTGGTAGAATATGCTATACACATACAACGTCGAGTATCGACAACAAAACCACGGCCTTCTGTAATGATTCATGTTTATATCTGCGCCGTACATAGAAACGTGTACTATTTTCTCTTTTTGAAAACAAACAGCAAAACTGTGCTTTCCTCTACTTTACTCTGTGACAGTTCTTACCGTATCCGTACACAGGTGACCTGCTAATATGACTCACATTGTTTACGTCTGAGACCAAGAATAGTCTAGGATATTTTCTCTGGCTCCACAAAACTGACCGCTGATATATTGTTACACAGACAGACGTAAGGTAAGTAGAAAAATGAGGGAACCGGTATTAATATAGCAGTGGTCTACCTTGGATTGCACAACGTCTCGATGGACAAGTTTTTCATGAATCAAGTCCAGTTCTCCTCCAAAATTACATTCTTGGTAAAGATAATAAGTTCTCTGTCATTGGCAAAGACATTCAGACATGGAGAAGTGTCCTTTAGTGTGATAAAGTGCTAACAACTCTTACCAGCTGATTAAACTGACCAGATTTCTGAAAAGAAAAGGACATATTCTTGTAAGACGTGATTTTTTTTTCAGTAGTGGCTTGTTTTCTGAGCATGTCCTTGCAAAGGCGACGTCCTTTTTCAACAATCCGCAACTTTTTCCTTTTTTCCTAGTTGTTTTTTAACGTCTCGCTAACACATGGAACATTCTCGGTGACGGAAGTATAGGGAAGATTGCGAAAGTAGGGGCCTTGAACTTAATTAAGTTGGCTGGTGTAACAAAATGGGAAACCACGGAAAACTATTTTCAGGGGTACCAACTGTGGGATTCGAACCCACGATCTCCCCAATGCAAGCTCAAAACTACACGATCCTAACTGCGCGACCAAGTCGGTCGGTGAACTAATTCGTTCATTTATCCCTGTGGATGGGGTTAGTCGAATACATCCCTGCCTGTTGTAAGAAGGTACTGAAAGGGGGATCGGGGCTGTCAAGGAGACCACGGTTCGTCTAGCTGAGTCAGGCATTCGTCCGACTTATATCTGTCAGGCTTCTCGGTTACATCCTTTTTTTTATCATACCTCTCTTGATCAACCCTTGTTCTTTTCCGACTCCGACGGTATTAGGTATCGAGGCCTAGGGAGTTTTTAATTTTCACGCCCTTCGTGGCCCTTGTCTTTCTTTGGCCGATACCTTCATTTTCCGAAGTGTGGGATTCATTCAATCTTTTCTGTCCGATTAGTGTTATATGGATAAGGATTCCCTAGTTGTACTTCCTCTTAGAACAATAATCACCACTACTACAAATCACCTGCAGTTTTACGTAAAATTAGAACCTCAAGTTTCCGACATTTCAATGAACAATATCGTTACTATTAGAGCGGGTCACACTGAGCCTGTGGACTCACGTGTCCCGGTCATAAACCAGAGCAAACAACCACCGCCCATTACTCAAGCCATTGTGTTAACGACACCAACATGGAGTTGGCACTAAACGTACCGGAAATGCGAGCCTGCCGGGGATTCCCCGACACGCAATGGAGTGCCTCAAGACGGCCAGATTGAAGTTTGACCCAGATAGCTGCGCTGCGCTCCAAAGCCGTCTGAGGAGTCACGCTTTAAAGAGGCCGCGCATTAAATGAGAATAAAGCTGCTCCGGAAACCATCCTTCCTTTGTTTCCTATTGGAATTTCCCGCTGTCGATAACATCTCTGGTTTATTATGGCGATCTTACGATGATCAAAATTAGAACGTAAACCTGATAAGAGTCACATTTATCTGCCGTTATTTTTATCACGTAGTATTAATAATAATAGGAAATGTTAGAGTATATGTAACTTGTCATCCGAAATATCCTGGATTCGATGCCAAGCGATAACAGCTGATATTTTCAATTAGTATTGCCAGTACAGTCCTAATATCTCGGACAAAATTATGATGATCATAGTTTATAATTATCATTGGTTTTTTTGTCCAGTTAAAGAGCGCGTTTGAACTTGTTACTTTGGTATTCTTCTTCTTCTTCTAAAATATCTTCATGAATTCGCTGTGGTGTTTATCACTTTCTCCGTCCACTGCTTTGTCTATGAATGTGCGATCTGCAAACAGAATTCCAAAAAGTTCACGAGTTTTTATGGTATCTTCTGTAGCATTTATTTCTTGCAAATTCTGCTTAATTTCTTCCATCCAGTTGATCTTGAACTTCTCTGAATTAGTAAATTGTCCATTCTACAGACGTGAACATGGGATTTCTAGCGTCTCCTACAGTAAACTACTGTGTAGGCCTACAGGTCTGTAGCTTTCTTTTAATTCATATGCCATTTACGTGAGTGGGGCAGGATATTATTATCTTCCATTTCGGCCTACTTTGGACCACGGGACACACTTGATTTGGTAGTCATCTTTTTTTTCTTCTCCCAAAGCTACTACTCGATCATTTCCGTGTGATTCCTCTTACCAAATGTTGGCCTTTTCTTTTCTTTTGCTTTCCCTGCATTTCCTTGAATTTATCAATCGTAGCTGGAAACATATCTCTATTCCTGATATATTTAGAACTGAAGCCAACTTCCTCCACGTCTTTTCTTGTTTCTTCTACCCATTTTATAGTTGCTTTTATCTCGGTGATGTAGTTAAGGATTCTTTCGTTAAGACCTTGTCTCCTTTTATGTCTGCTATCTGTGATATTCTTTGACTGTGTGCATAGATCTTCATTTCTCCTCATTCTTCATCTTTTCTCAGGCTCTCTCAAAATGTTTCTTTCCTTCTTTCGTAGATCCTCCATTTCCCTCTTGTTATTCAGTATCAGACACTAACGTGTATATTTCAGAAAACTCAAGCTCTTAAACCAGAGGTAGTTAAAAGATGCGGTTTATACCAAATCTTCCAAATCGTCTCAGTAGTACAGGAAAAATCTCGCATTTCTTGAAAAGTCAATGGAAATATATTTATAATAATAATAATAATAATAATAATAATAATAATAATAATAATAATAACATACATACATACATACATACATACATACATACATACATACATACATACATACATACATACATACATACATACATACATTATCATTATAGACTGTTATGCCTTTCAGCGTTCAGTCTGCAAGCCTCTGTGAATTTACTAAACGTCGCCACAATCCTCGATTTGCAACTAGTGTTGTGGCCTCATTTAGTTCTATACCTCTTATCTTTAAATCGTCAGAAACAGAGTCTAACCATCGTCGTCTTGGTATTCCTCTACTTCTCTTACCCTCCATAGCAGAGTCCATTATTCTCCTAGGTAACCTATCCTCCTCCATTCGCCTCACATGACCCCACCACCGAAGCCGGTTTATCCGTACAGCTTCATCCATCGAGTTCATTTCTAAATTAGCCTTTATCTCCTCATTCCGAGTACCCTCCTGCCATTGTTCCCACCTGTTTGTACCAGCAATCAATCTTGCTACTTTCATCTAACTTATGAATCATAATAATAATAATAATAATAATAATAATAATAATAATAATAATAATAATCCATCGTGCAGTCTCCGCGATTAAATGCAAAGATTCACTGTCGCTAGGCAACCTACATAAGATAGGCAATACAAGTCAAGGGGCCATCTTACGTCCATGGCGTAGGAAGCCATTTTCGGTCCCCGACACGAGGAGCCACACTCGGAACTGTTTGTCTGTGTGAAAGTGTGCGATGTCCAGCCAAATCCATGGCAAGCAGTGATTTGAAATTATTAACAGAGGCGTATTCTTAGATGAATCTTTTTGTAGGTCGAATCCTTCATTAATTATTTGATTACTTTTTATCGTTTCATTTATTTATTTTTTGGGCGAAACTCAATATTTGCCCAATAGTAATTTCAATCCCTTAACATTTCCACGCATGGCTGTCTCATCTTGCTTCGAGAAATGAAGCTGCGAACGACATCAACAAGCAACTTACTCCGTGTTCTGCAAATGTACAAGTCTATGGAGACGACATGCAATACAGATGAGGCTGTCAATTACACAATCGAGCTTCTCAACAACTTGGAGCCACCTGGAGCTGAAGATTATGACACCGATAATCCACTCCAGGCATGTGAATTATCCTTCCATTTGCAACGGAACACGACTCTCCGTCAAGAAAGTGATGCAGAATATTACTGACGACACAATCATGCTGGACATGCCCGCGGACGGTGTAGTATTCATTCCTTAGATTCTAATCATCACTTCAGATATACCGTTTTAATGTAAACGACTGCAGTTCCCCGTTTCTTTGAGTCTCGCTACGTGTATCAACAGGTCACAAGGCCAATCGCTTAAAGATGTAGGGCTCCATCTTCGGAAATGGTGCTTCTCCCGTGGTTGTTCAAGAGTCGGAAAGGCAAGCACACTGTACATCTCAGCTCCAAATGAAAGGAAAGGAAGCTCTTCAATGGAAAATAGTTTTTCGTACAATATGGTCTTTTATATTGTTTGTACCATCCACCAACCCGGGATCTTAAACATTGAAAGTAGCAATATAATTAAAAAATAGACTGTTGTAATTAATCCAATTTATGTAGAAACGATGTGTGTGAATAAATGTAGGGCTAATTCTCTTAAGATTTTAATTAAATGATTTAAAACATGTAACGGTTGAATTAACAAACGCGGGTGACGCTGGGGATACACACTAGTTTATTATTATTATTATTATTATTATTATTATTATTATTATTATTATTATTATTATTATTATTATTATTATTATTATTATTATTATTATTATTATTATTATTATTATTATTATTATTATTATTATTATGGCACGGGTATCCTGGCCGTCACATAAACGATCGTCTTATCTTAATCAGTTTCGTTGGCCGCAATGCCACCTGTAACCGCCCGCGCTGATCTTGGCCTTGGAAGCGCCGCTCACCGCACCTCAGGTGGCCTTGTGTTGCGTGCACTCCCAGGCAACGAAGCAGAGTAACAACGCCTATAAACCCGATCTGCTGTACTTTTGCCAACAAGAATGGATTTGCATTAGTTTCTTAAGAATACCTTTCCATTTTACATAATCTGCGCTTTCAAGAACCTGGCTTACTCAGCGGAAAATTAATTGTATCGTTTCGTGTGGCTGATCTACCGCAGATAACGCCTAAGAAATGCTTGACTCTTCGTCTTATTGGCTACTTTTATGTCAAGAGTAAAAATAACGAGCTCATTTGAGGGGTGTAATCAGCAGATAAATGGTCTCATAAATCGACCATTTCTCATGTTGGCAGCAATCAGTAACATGGTACGTCTTTGGATATTAATACTATTTGTGAAAATATTTCAGACTGCAATTTGTGTTGAGATTCCGTGCATTTATAACGATGGGGGCTGGGGCAAAGATCGAGTTATTCTGTCATAAGATGTAGAATAATGTAGTGCACATGTAAGCATTTTTTGAATTACTGTACTGTTACCTAAGTTGGAGTTGAGGAAGTCCCGACTTACGTGACAATTTTTAATATTTTGAATTTGAAGTTTTTTAAAAATTGTAATACATCGACTGAGAATGGAAGAATGATTCCGAAACGCGCTTATGTTTTAAAATTAACTAATATGTGCTGATATACCGCCGTGCTAGGGGAAAAGACGGCAGTGGT
Source organism: Anabrus simplex (assembly GCF_040414725.1). Taxonomy (NCBI): domain Eukaryota; kingdom Metazoa; phylum Arthropoda; class Insecta; order Orthoptera; family Tettigoniidae; genus Anabrus; species Anabrus simplex. Next base: position 217,971,683 of record NC_090279.1, on the reverse strand, counting down.
GGTGGTGATTACTGTTTTAAGAGGAAGTACAACAAGAGAAACATCCTCCATATAACACTAATCAGAGGGAAAATGGAAGGGGCCCCACACTTCGAAAAATGAAGATATCGGCCAAAGAAATACAAAGTCCACGAAGAGCGTGAATATGAAGGACTCCCTCGCCCTCGAGTGCTGTTAACAGCGTCGGGGTCGGAAAAAACAAGAGTTGACCAAAGGAGGTCACATATGATAGATGAAAGTGACCAGCCTGGCACAAGTCAGTGGAAGCAATGCCAGGACTCAGGGAAGGACCCCGCGGTCGCCAAGTTGAGAGCCCCTGGAGCCTCTTTTAGTCGCCTCTTACGACAAGCACGGGATACCGTGGTTGTTATTCGACCGCCCCCACCGACATCGGAAGGTATAATTGTGTAACGCATAGTTTTGAAGCAATTGGCAATTTGTTACACAATAACACTTGTGATTAGTACCATTATGAAGGGCAGGTGACCTGGATTTTGGACCCCGTTAGACAACAAAGTTTAGGATTGTGCTTTGGAAGCAGTCCCTTCTTCAGTTTATACCATTAAGTTATTTTAGGGATTGTGGATCGGATCCACTAACCGTTTTAAGTTCGTAATGATATTTTATCATCGTCTTTTCCAATTCTAGTCAGTGGATGAATTTTGAAATTTTAATTGTCATTGCATTTCGTCTCATTTTGTACCATTAGGGGCCGATGACCTAGGTGTCAGATCCTTTTAAACAAGAAGCGTCATAATCATCATCAACATTGAACAGTTTTTATATCAGAGGCCGAATCAAAGGACAGTTTTAAAAGATACACAGAACATTATTATAATCTGGGAATATTTGAGGAAAACAGACCGCAATTACGCTAAAGAGGAAGCAAGGCCAAGTTGTGTTAATTAAATCTCATTATGAATCGAATAACAAGCAATGGGAACTTGTAATTGTGAAGGAGGTCCACTTCTGCTCTATACAACCTTCCAATTCAGTGGGAAAAAATGCACTTAACTTATTCATTCTACTAGTTAACATGTTGCCGTAATTTGGGAAACAATCAAAACACAATTATTGTTTGCGTTTTTACTTCATTGTTTTCTCTAAATAACTTTTGTCTGGACGCGTCAATTCTTTTCCTCACACTTCGTTTCTGTGTGTGATTTAGTACTGTATATAGAGGTCGAAAGTAAGGATACTTAAGTTAGTTAGTTAGTTAGTTAGTTAGTTAGTTACCGGTAGTTAGTTTTGTTTGTTTGTTTGTTTGTTTGTTTGTTTGTTTGTTTGTTTGTTTGTTTGTTTGTTTGTTTGTTGTGACACCACGGGACATGTAAGCGACAATTTGTGTTCTTTCACAAACAGAACATTACTATTGTCCCCTTTTGTCAGTAAGTTGTGTGTAAATTTCTATGCGATGGTGTCATATTTCAATGTAACACTCAAATCCTCTATTGAGGTATTAAAGCAACTGAATTAGCTACGGGTGAATTTGTATATGACGGAGTTGTAATGTTAAGCTAGTTTTAAGTCTGCTTCATTGACATACTACTTTAAGTGACCATTCCCACCGGTGTATCTGTTAATATGTGTATAAAAACAGAACAAGACATTGAAATTGGTGGCATCTAGTGAGTAGTTAAACTTGATTAACGAATGAATACTAAGTTATCAGTTCAATAAGTTAGGTGGTGTTATGCTATCCCACACAAGGAAGTCCATCGAATCATCACTATGACAAATTAATGGCTACCGGGTAGATACCTCACCATTCCAGAAATAGGGCATTGGTACGGCCACGCTAAAATGTCCTAGATTATTTGTGATAAAAGTAGAATTGTAAGACCACTTTTCGACGGAATTCGTTAAAGTGTAAATCAATCATTTCCTTGGTGAAACAATAATTGCAGGGTGCTTTGCGTAGCACACGGACAACACAGGGCACTAGATGTTTATATGTGACAGCGCTTCCTTGCGTTGTCAGAGGGAACTGCTGCTAATTAGTGCAAGCGAGTTCTTTTGTGATGGCGCTGATTAGTTAATGAGCTAACTGAATGAACGAGAGAACTGATTGGGTGCTTCTGTGATTTAGTTCTCTGCAGACAGCATTCGTTTATTCTGTTCATTTATTTGTACCTCGTTTGATTCATATCGGACTTGTAATGAATTGGAAAAGAAATCTTACAGCCGTTTATAATTCTCACTGCTGTCTTGATTCGTGGCTGATAATTCTGCACTTTGTATTGATAAACCAAGGCCCTTGCTGGAAGCCATTTTGACGACAGTCATTGGCCAGTAATGAATCTAGTCGAAATGTATACGTAAGCCAAATATGGCGTATTCAATAGACTGCATCAATTGGCGTTCTAATAAACTCAACAAAGAAATTATATAATGCCATAACCTTCATGACAGTAAGAATAATTACAAATGGAAAAGTGGGTGAAATAAATAGCTTGCTCTGTGATACTTGTGTGGTCCGAAAGGAATAAGGGTAGACCCAGGTGGAGTTATATGAATAGGTGAGCATCAAATAAGATGTTGAAACGAAGTTTTTGCACTCAGGTTTCGTTTCGTTGGAGACACTAAGTGCTTGTTCAATGTCCGTGGTTAATGCCTACAATTATAGTTTTATGGGCCTATTTATAGAGAGATTTACCTGCATTAAAAGTACTTTTTCTTCACTTCGGTGTAATACCTGTACTTCCTTTCTTTAAACATTATCACAACATGAGTTACACCTGAGGAACTGTGGTACAGTGTCGCAGAAGTAGCCAGATTTTTAAAGGGTGGAACAAAGCCCAGATCGTACAATGTTGGCATGTAAAAGATCTTTGGTGACACATTTAGTGTTCACCTGACAAAATGTCAGCCATACATCATCGCTCCATCTAGTAGAATGGAACGTCAAAACTGACATGCAGGCAGCATAAATTACGCCACATCAAAACGCTCAGTGGCGGTAGTTAAGGCCTTAGAATTATTATTATTATTATTATTATTATTATTATTATTATTATTATTATTATTATTATTATTATTATTATTATTATCCTTTCTTCGTTATGCCCGACTAATGCGCGAGATTGAATTTACTTAGCTGAAGTCGTTGCCTTTTTCTTCTCCCAAAATCTCTTCATCTTCTCGCTGTGGCTTTTCTTGCAATCGTCTGACCAGGTTTCGTTGGTGGTAGTGCGTGGATGATCTGCAAACCCATGACTGTCGACTAATTTTTTTTAACTTAGATCTGTCGAACAAAATGCCATTTCCTGAAGATCTTTTCCAAGTGCGAGCAGGCGATTGTTTTTTACTCTCACTGATAGGGCAAGGTACAGATCTTTTTTGGTCAATATCTGATTACTCATTCTGAGAATAAAAGCAAAGCAAAGTTATCTCCGTAGAGGCCATGAAGGCGCTGGGAGTGGTGGAAAGTAAAGGCTTCGACTATTCGTAACCTCGGCACAAGATGGGGTAGAGTAGGTAGCTCTACGCCCGGCCACCTTTTGCCCTCAGGAATTAATTTGGTACTCATTTTTGGTGTAGGCTGAGTGAACCTCAGGACCATATGCACCTCCGGAAGTGGAAATCTCATTTCCTTCCGGGCGTTCCGAGTAGGCCTTTACCGCCTCGGCCAGTACGTCCTTCCTAATTGTGTCTGGGATTTCCTCTACGTGTTGGTTACAGATCAGGACATTTTGTTAATATCCAGATTCCCCCTATACAGAATGGCCCAAATATTTTCCTTAATATTTTCCCTCTTCCTTATGTACATTTTTAGTAGATGATCTGCGTCCAATCATCAATGTTTAAGATGCATATAGTGCTTCAGGCTTGATAACAGTGTTGTAATGCATTCATTTTGCATTTCGGGATATAGATTTTTTATTGTATCTGCTAATTGTAATTTAGAGATCCCTTGTGCATGACTTTTGCCAGGTATTTGAATTTAGATACTTGGGAATTTTCCATATTGCGTTATTATTATTATTATTATTATTATTATTATTATTATTATTATTATTATTATTATTATTATTATTATAGTATGTTCTCTACGTTAAATATTGAATTAGGCCATCGTTGTGAATGATGTTGTATATTTCCTAAGATCCTCACATAATAATTAAAAGCATAGAACTGATTAGCAGACAGGAAACATTGTACATTAACAATATTCGCCGTAATACGCAGCAGTCCTATTCTATTATTTGCCAGACGCTTTCAAAGCCTACAAATGTTCGATATGAGAGTTTTTGATCAAATTATCGTTGCTAAAGAGCTTCAATGTCATGCAATTTTCTTCATTTTGAAGTTCCCTCAATAGATCCCTAAATATGCGTGATGGCGTCACGAATTATTAACTGTATAGCATGGCCATCTCTAATTAATACGGGATGAATTGGAGAAGGCTTTGACTAGCGACCGCGAACAAAACAGATTACGATAACACCGCCTCACTATTGATCGCGGCGTGTTGGAGAATCAGAACACGACCGCAAGCACGGAGCAAATATTATGTAGAGTTTATATGGCATTGCATTCGTGAGGGCCATGCGTGATTATATTCCTCTTGCAAATAAGTATTGGCTGTTTATTTCTTTTTAACAACAGTTAATGCTGAATGTTCAGTAGAAGGATGAATAATAATAATAATAATAATAATAATAATAATAATAATAATAATAATAATAATAATAATAATAATAATAATAGCTGAATAAATTAGAAGTACTGGAAAGACGGAAAATACTCGGCCCCCTAAGAACTACAGAACTCTGGAAATGAATAAGTAATGATGAAATATAGCGGACAACGCGGAGGAGGCGATTGATAGTTTTGGTCATTTATACAGAATGAATGACAAGAGATTAAGCAAACATATTTCAAATATCTTTGGAACGAGAAGTCAACAACAATCTGGATTCATGAAGTCGAGAAAGATTTGAAAAGAAACAACATAAGGGAAGAAGATGCAACATAGAGAAAGAGATTTTAGAAAGTGTTAAAAATGCGAAGGATTCCAAGGTCGGGAGGGAAAGAAAAGATGCTGAAAATGGAGCGAGGAGAGGGAAAGGAGACATAGTGAGCGGATGAAGGAATATTGGAGAAATAAGAAGGAACAACAAGGGAAGAAATATTGAAATTGTCTCGTGGTCGCTAGAAAACTCTAACAGAGAAAGAAAAAAGATAATACTACTACTACTAATAATAATAATAATAATGAAAAATTAAAGGAAAATAATTTTGGCAATAACTTTGATGAGAAAAACAAAGGCGGTGAAATTAATTCTCTAGCATTTGCAAACGATTTTGTTGTACGTTCAGAGAACTTGACTGATGCAACAACATAAATGGGTCTCTTGGAAGAAATAGCGAACAAAACAGGTTTGGGAATCTCTGTACAAATATCAAATTTGTTATAAACATTAAAAAATCATCCAAAATGTTTGACAGTGCATATTGGTCGAACAGGGAGAGTAAATAAATGGAAATACCTGAAAGAACAAATTCAAGAAAATGGTTTAGAATAATCTGCTGTAGAAGGAATGTTACACAAGATGGAAAGAGCGCACGGCGTCACTATCTTATCTGAAAATCCAGTGGTGCTTAGATAAACCGGAAGTAGTAGGAAGAAGAATCATGAGACAAATGAGGACCAATGAACAATGGAAAAATAAGAGCTAGGTCATAAGGAAATATACCAGAACATAGAAAATATAACAGAAAGAGTAAGAAAAAGGAGATTGCTATTTTTTGGACATATCTATAGAATGGATTAAGAAAACAGATATTCAAGTACCTTTGGGAGAGTCAACAACAATTAGAATTGAAGAAAGAAAAATAACAAAAGAGGAAAGTAGTGTATAGAAAGAGGGATTTTTAAAAAATATTCAAGAATGGAAGGATTCCAAGGAAGAATGAATAGGAAACCAGGTCCCAAGTGGAGAAGAATAGAGCAATGATGAAAGAGGAAGAGGAAACAACAAGGGTCCCTGGCAGGCCTCGTATAGATCCCTCTGGCGGCGCTCCAAATGTCACAAATGAGCATTCAAAAGAAAGAGAATAAACATTACCAGTGACGAAGTGTACTCTTATTTCATAAATATCTGATAATTTACTATAAAAATGAGTTTTAAAAAATTGTACGAAGTGTGCGATTTGCACATCCTCTTGCTGTAGGAAAATGCGCGCCACCATTGCTGTCCTCTTCACATTTTGGCCGCTAGGACGCCTGTTTTATGTCGTTATAACATGATGTAATTATCAGTTAAGAAAAGAATGATAGTGAAAGAATTTAAATATCTTGGAGAATGGATTAGTTGGAATGCTATGGAATGCAAAGCAATGGAATCCAGGAAAAATAAACTTGAACTGGCCTTCCACTAACAAAAGATACATACAACAAGAAATCCCTTTCATGGGGGTCTTAAATTAAACATTTTAAAACAGAGATTAAACAAGAAGCAGCAGAAACACTAAACATGAGTTGCAAAGGCCAGATGGAGAAACTCGAGCCAAAAGAAAGTACTATTTTAAGAAAGGTCATAGAACCAAAGTGTCTCGATATTAAGATAATATACGTCAAGAATGAAACACTCTACAAGAAAATTGAAAAATTATCAGGTACAATAGAAAAAGGATAAATTGTGGCTGTCATCTTCTCAGAATGAACTCTAATAGATTGACCAAACGTATCTTGCACTTCTGCCGTAATCACAAAACAAAACCCAACTGGTTTAAAGAAACTCAGAAAGACCTAGTAGAATTAAAAATTACAGAAAATTCACTATTCGATCGAACAGCTAATTTAATACCTAAAGACGAAACGAATCTACATCAAAAGCAAACCTATTATCTCGGAAGACGAGAGGAGACGAAGATCAGAAAGAAATACTGGGCACTAAGAAGAGAAGAACACACAGAGAGATGATTGATTCAATCTACCCAAAAAGGATGAAACTAAATAAGAAGAAGAATATAATAATACCTATTCACATTGGAGATTATTTTGTGAAAAACGACGCCGAACAAAGTTCTATGGCGATAAAGAAAATGCCTGGTGTTTTGTTTCCTGAATTGTCACGTGGTTATCTTGTATCTCTTGTGTTTACTGCTGACGTGATGACAAGCGGCGCTGTCAGAGTTATGGAAAAGTATCGAGCTGTCGAGACAAGCAGCGTGTCTGTCTTTGTGTCCACACGACGGCTGTTTGTTGTCAACATCCCAAGTGTTGAATCCACCAGTGTCGGAATACATATTTACGCAATTATCTTACAAAGTATGTTTTTACTTTACGAGTGAGATGTTTCACTTTAGTGGCCATTGTGTATAATTTTTTAATTCATACTATAGGGAATTTACTCAAATGGATTTATTTATAAATAATTTTGATTCTTCACGACACAAATCGTCCGTGTTTGATCCATGCATTTGTTGTTCGTATCTTGTTGTGGAAGATGTAAGGTGTGTACATGGGATGTGCTGTTTGTAATTTCGTTGTTTGTTTTGACAATTTTTTTAGATATCTGTCCATTTTAGATCAACTCGAGACCGTATCAGTGGTATTTATTTTTCGTGTCTGTTTGTTATATCATCACGTTGAAACGGCTGGATGCATCTCGACCAAACTTCATATTTAGAGTATATTCATCCCGGCGAGCCAACGGCCGTAGCCGTGTTGAAACACCGGATCCCGTGAGATCTCCGAAGTTAAGCAACATTGGGCGTGGTCAGGAGTTGAATGGGTTGCCACGCGCTGTTGGTGGGGGGTAAGGGAATGGAGGAGCGGAAAGGAACTGGCCACCCTACCGCACGTAAACTCTGGCTCAGGAACACCTCTGCGGAGGTTCGGACCTGCCTTCGGGCATAACACCCTTACCTACCTTACCATCCCGGGGATGGTTTAGGTATGCGTATGATTTAAAAATCAGTGAATAGACTTGCGGTTTAGAGGAAAACTATACGGTAACAGTTTTCTTCCATTTTCTCTTATACTATTGATGTTCTCTAAAATCCGTCAACTATGTGTGAAACGTCACTTCATTATAAACAACTCTTGAAATGACGGAGACAATTACTACCTGCTGCTGCCTTGAGCGTCTGACAGACCGACAAGGTCACCATGGCAACGTCTGTGGCCGCTTGCCATGAGGGAACTAAAGAACGCTATTTTCGTCCTCATTCCTGTAAACTCGTGATCGTCGCTTAGGTAGAAAGCGAGACAGACGTCAAGCTGCCATTCTTGGGGATATTTGGGGAATACCGTTGGAGGTTACTATCATCCTCGAATCGAACTAAGGGGGGCTGTTAATATTTGAACAGTTCCGTGGAGTTTACCTCCATTATTTCACACCGTAAGGTCTTTTCTGGCATTCGCTATAATTTTTACTCTATTTCTTTTCTAATTCTGTTCTCTGCTTTAATTTGTTGCCTCTTCCTTGTATCTTTAGGCTAAAGTAATAACACCATAAGTGATCTCATCTGTTTACCTAAGAATCCCTGCGCCTCAATTTCTGCTCTGTTATAGACTTCTTATATCCGTAACTTATATCTTCACTGTTTAATTTTCCAGTACATCCGCTTGGTATTGTACATATTTGTCTTATCCCGCCCTCCTCAGTTATAATCCTATTTCTATTATTTTGAACTTTCTTAACAGTACTTCTTTCTTCCTTAATTACTTCGCATATACGCGAGTGATAATCCCAAAACCTGGACACTCTTTCCCTTGAGGAAATATTCCAAGCCGTTCAATTGTAGGCTATAACGTTTTGGCCTCGGATTATATCGAAATTCGGATGCAATATTAATGACGTTTGGAGACGTGCGTTTCTGGGCAACTGGTGGCCAAACGGTAGGTCGTATCACAGAACGGATTACACAGTCACCGCTCAACTTTCGGCGTACGATTTTTTGTCTATCTCGATTCTTTATACGCTAGATAGCGCTGCATTTCTCGATTATAATCAGATCTCTCCAGCTCGATGGTGATTGTCATTAGGAGACATTTATAACTAGAACTCTCCATCTTTATTTTAAATAACTGTTGGCAAGTGGGCCTGCTGGTATAGAAGGAACTCTCGAAATCGATTGTGAATGACAGTAGGAAATGCGGCCAACTATTATCATCAAAACTTCCCCAGTGCGCACGTTACATCAGAAACAACGTATGGCGTCCTCCCTGTTTTGTTTCTCAGATAGCCCTAAGTTACATGGAATTTAATATATCTTAGTGCGTTTTTACATAGAAATCCGTATATAATATAGAATATCGTAGCGAAGCATGAGTACATTTGCTAGTGTTGTAAGAAAATATAAACAAATAATGCTATTTGATGCAGCGAACTGTCCACCATGGTCTTCTGGTCCTGGATCAATGAAGGTAATACAGACATTATGATATACTGTGGTATTTATCTGTTGGAAACTCAGTATTGTGATGGGGGAAGATTGCTTGAGCTGGGCAGATCGGCACAGAAGCACGGTGCTGTAATGAAGCGGAATTTCACCAATGAGAGAGAGTAGTACCATTATAGGCGAGTTGCATACAACTGTTTGTGCTCAACGATAATTATAACTCTGTTTTTTTAATATTCATACATTTCTGTCGAGATGTCGCTTGTCAGTTGAGTTTACTGAACAGAGCTGGGTTATTGATTTTCCATGAGTGGATCAGAGACCTTGACAATGTTACATGTTTTGATAGAAGGTTATCATAACCTAGCTTTATTTCAAATACACATTGTTTACTGTACAGTTGGTGAAGTGAGTGTGCCGTGTGGTTGTGGAATATTGGAAGCAGAAGGTGCATTGATATGTCCCACCTGTTTGATTTTGCTATCCTTACCTAATTGGTCAAACAGTTGTATCATAATGTAAATCTGAACTCTGATTGGTGGAGAACCTGTATTGTAATGAAACTTGAACTGTAATGAGCTTCAATAAGATTCAGTTTTCTGGCATCGTCGAGCACAGAGGTGCCTAGATGACCTGTCGCAGTCATTTTATTTTTCTGACTTTTTTCGATACTTCTATGAAAATGTAATACCTGTTCATAATAACTGATTCATTCGTAATGTACTTTATAACAATATCCTCTGTGCTTCAACCATTCGCGCTTCTCTGGATCTTAACATTTTCAAACGATCTTTATGCCGTGGCTCATTACTGGTCATGCAGAAGGCTGGTACCTTCCCGTCCGTGCGTACGTAGAGTGTTTTCTCTTAGCAGCATGTAAGTTATTAGGAACGTCCTCCCATCTGTTGAGTATATTCATAAGCTGGGGAAGGTCTGAGGATCAAGCAGTATATAGCAGAGAATAGTATTCTTCCATCATCAGAGGAAGAGTTCGGCTCCATCGCTAAATGGTTAGCGTGCTGGCCTATGGTCACAGGAGGCCCCGGTTCGATTCCCGGCAGGATCGGGATTTTTAACCATAATTGGTTAATTTCGCTGGCACGGGGACTGGTGTGTATATGTCCTCTCCATCATCATTTCATTCTCATCACGACGCGCAGGCCGCCTACGGGAGTCAAATCAAAAGACCTGCACCTGGCGAGCCGAACTTGTCCTCGGATACTCCCGGCACTAAAAGCCATACGCCCTTTCATTTCATCAGAGGAAGTCTATAATCTCTGGCTTAACAGGTAGTAATCAAACATGCAATGCCATTACATCTTCTATATCTGTTTTACACTCTAGGGTCGGTTTTTACCCTCGGACTCGGCGTGGGATCCCACCTCTACCGCCTAAGGACAGTGTCCTGGAGCATGAGACATTGGTTCGGGGATACAACTGGGAAGAATGACCAGTACCTCGCCCAGGCGGTCTCACCTGCTATGCTGAACAGGAGCCTTGCTGGGGATGGGAAGATTGGAAAGGATAAACAAGTAAGAGGGAAGGAATTGGCCGTGGCCTTAAGTTAGGTACCATCCCGGCATTTGGCCGGGACACCACGGAAAACCACTTTCAGGATGGCTAATGTGGGAATCGAACCCACCTCTACTCAGTTGACCTCCAGAGGCTGAGTGGACGCCGTTCCAGCCCTCGTACCACTTTTCAAATTTCGTGGCAGAGCCGGGAACCACCCCCGAGCCTTCACCACAGAGGCAGACAATGACATTACTAAGAATTAAAACCACATGTATCAGAATATTAATGAAAGTGTCAGTCGCTTAGCAACCCGCTAAGTACAGAATGTATTGCGGGTTAGGGTAACTCTTCGCCTGCAATTATTGGAGTGGTCATTTAATAATTTGATTTTATAATTACTCAAAGTTGGCTGAACTTACAGACCTATCAATGTCTCCTGATTCACCAGCAGATAATTCTGGAGAGATTAAAACAGAAATGAAGTAAATCGGTTCAGTAGCACAGCTTTTTTCAGTAAATATATAGCTACTTTAAAGTTACCCGTGAGCATGTGTCGTCAGCAAATGGAGCACAGTGACAGCTGGATCTGTCTCACATATTGAGCGATCTCCATTACAGAAGGTAGGAGAGACGAGCTGCGTCATAAGGCGGCTTATCGCTTGTAGTGTGCGTAAGACTACGAAGGAAGCTCACACAGGAATAGAGTGTTCTTGACTCAGACAGAAACAGTTACTCATTTCCAGACGGTAAGAGCCTGCCCATATGAATCTCACTTACCCGCTAAATGTATCAACAGTTTCATATTCATCTCGCATGTACCTCAGATAACGGTTGTCATGGTTACGGCTGTGTCGTGCCTGACGCTTTGGCTTTCAGTGTCAGCAGGCGTTGGCTGTCGAGACTTCATAACATAAGCCAGACAAGTGAGAGCACCCTCTTACATTGAGCAGATCGACAGGATATTTGCAGTTGCCGGGCGCAGTTTTGTTCCACTGGGCCGAGTGTTTGGAAGTATACAGATAGAAATAAATTATTATCGACAGTAATAAATCCATCCGAATATCATGGAATGTTCTCAAAGAAGTATAGTCAAGTTATACTGTCCAGTTCTAGACTAGATGAGCGAGATTCAAAAGATATTCTAATCAACAGGTCTTCGAATTCAACAGTGTCATAATAATAATAATAGAAACAATGTGGAAGTGACGTTGATATTTTTTGGACATTTATATAGAATGGAGACAACGGTTGAAAGAAACAGATCTTCGAATATCTTTGCACCAAGAAGTTAACAACAACCTGGATTCATGAAGTGAAGAAATATTTGGAAAGAAACAGCATAAAAGAAGAAGACCCTAATGGAGAAAAGATAACAGTAATAACAAACATACATACATACATACATACATCATCATTGTACCACTATGGCTTTTAGCGTTCAGTCTGCAAGCCTCTGTGAATTTACTAAACGTCGCCACAATCCTCTACTTGTAACTAGTGATGTGGCCTCATTTAGTTCTACACTTCCTATCTTTAAATCGTAAAAACTGAGTCTAACCATCGTCGTCTTGGTCTACCTCTACTTCTCTTACCCTCCATAACAGAGTCCATTATTCTCCTAGGTAATCTATACTCCTCCATTAGCCTCACATGACCCCACCACCGAAGCCAGTTTATGGGTACAGCTTCATCCATTGAGTTCATTCCCAACTTAGCCTTTATCTCCTCATTCCGAGTACCCTCCTGCCATTGTACCCACTTTTGTACCAGCAATCATTCTCGCAAATTTCATATCTGTTATTTCTAACTTATGAATAAGATATCCTTAGTCCATCCAGCTTTCACTGCCGTAAAACAAAGTTGGTAAAGATAGTTTCGTCGGGGAGCTGACTTCCTTCTTGATTGCAACTGCGATCTTTGCATTATTTTACTCTAGCTTCATTCAATCCACTTACTATATTACCATCCCGGGAGAACACACATCCTAAATACTTGAAATTATCGACCTGTTCTAGCTTTGTATCACCAATCTGACATTCAGTTCTCTTGGATTTCTTACTTCAAAATCAAAATCAAAATCTCTTTATTTGCAAATGAGGTGTCTACCTCGGTGGTAAATGGTACACTAAAATACATTATTGTCAAACACTAAATTTTAAATTAACAAGACACGAAGAAAATTTTCCTAGAATACAATATTATACAATTTATGCTAATAATAATTACTTACGGACATCAATTTAGTCTTCGAAAGGCTAATTTTCATACCATACTCATTGCACCTATTTTAAAGGTATAAGATATTAGACTGCAGACTTTCGGCACATTTGCACCCAATAATAATAATAATAATAATAATAATAATAATAATAATAATAATAATAATAATAATAATAATAATAATAATAATAATAATAATAATAATAATAATAATAATGTAGAGTTGGGGAGAAATTCCGTCCCTGCCCCTAATTTCGTCCCCCTAGGGTTGCACACGCGTAGTCTCATCCTGTTGTCTTGTTGTGAGGGTTGGTTGTGCGCACCACGTTTAACACAAGGAGGATTCATTTTCCATACTGAGGTGAGTTCGTGCAGCGTGCAAATTAAGAGCCTGTTGTTCCTAGAGTGAATGATATGTGTATGAAATACTGGTCTGTATTTCAGTCGTGTGGTGTAGTTCCTGGCTTGAGTTACTGTAGGGGCCATTATAATAAATCAGGGAATGTTCGTAATTTCGTACCCCTTCATTTTATTTGTTATTTATGAAGTTTATTATTATTATTCTCAGATGGGGAAACGCAAGCAGTGGGGTAAGGAGGCTATTAAGTCAGTGAGGGATATGATAATGGGTTACAAACCTGCAAGTAAAGCGTTTAACATCCCACTAGCAACGCTGACAGACTATGTTAAAAAGAATACCAAGACAATCTTTTTCATAAATGGCCTTCAAGTAATTCATTATAGGGAAAGTGTTTGGTAACGTTAGAAAGGAAAAATATATTAAAATTAATGGTCTTTTCATAAATCTGGTGGGGACGAAATTACGAACACATTTTGGTAGTTCAGGTTTTGTACTGTTTATGTCAAATATTGACTGCTTTACGTTATGAGAGTTTAATTGTAACTTGCCCTTAAGTGGAGAATATATTCAGTAATGTATGTACCAATTTCTAGCCTTGTCCATAATATTCCTGAATTTCTACAAGTGGAAATGTACTAAGGGGACGAAATATTGGCCCCTACGTTATAGGCGTAGCATACACTGAATTATTTTTACGTAGTGTAAAGTCGAATTTTTAAACTTTTTCAAATTACTTAATGCTTGTTTTCCATATTTTAGGATACGACATACTCGACAAAATTTATCATATACAAGGGAATGTAAAGGTTTTAGTACTCAAATTGTAAACTAAAATCCCCCTGTGGGTAGAGACGGTAAAATAACACCCACGATGTCCCCTGCTTGTCGGAAGAAGCGACTAAGAGGGGTGCCAAAGGCTCTTAACTTGGGAGCGTCGGTTGGCGACCATGGGGAGCTTAGGCCCCTGGTCAACTCTTGTTGTTTTCCGACCCCGAGGGTGTTAGGTTGCGAGCCCTAGCGAGTCTTTCATTTTCACTACCTTCGTGCTCTTGTCCTTCTTTGGCCGATACGTTCATTTTTCGAAGTGTCGGATCCCTTCCATTTTTCCCTCTGATCGGTGTTATATACAGCATGGTTGCTCTGTTGTACTTCCTCTTAAAGCAATAATCATCACCACCACCACCACCACCTGTAAACGAATACCAATTGGTCTGTTTGAATGTCCACACAGCGGTTGTATGGTCGAGCGACGATTACTGCTCCAGTTCCAAGGTACAGTATCACAAATGAAATGCATTGCCGATGGCCCTTCAAAGCTCTCCAACAGTCGACCGATCTTTGGAGTGCCCTACATCAGCAGTAACATCTGTGACGTCACGACAGCCACTCCACATCGTCCTCTTTTGTGCCCCACGACGACGTCACAATCCAAGAGAATTTTCAATCAACTTGGCGAAGAACGCAGCGTCAGCAAAAGTGCTCGATGGTCCTAGCCAACCACAACGACCACCTTTCGTGCTGCACCTCTGTAATAACAATAATAATACATTTTATTAATACTTTATATATTCAAAGAGTACTGTTCTACTGGACCGAGCTGCTTCATGTTTTGTGTTATTCTCCCTGGAATTACGTGCTGGTGAATGATGAGACATTGATAGATCTCTAAGTTGAGCCAACTTTGAGTAATCATAAAATCAATTCATTAAATGATCATTGCAGGAGAAGGCTTACCCTAGCCCGCAATACATTCTGTTGCTAAGCGACCAACACTTTCATTAACTTACGTGATTTTAATCGTTAGTAACGTCATTGCATGCAGCCATATTAGATTGAAGCCAGAGAGTAAACATTTCCTCTGATCACGGAAAAATACTATTCCCTGCTAGATACTCTTTGATTTTCTAACCTTGCCCAGCTTCCAAATATCTTCAACAGATGGCAAAGCGTTTCTAATAACTCACATGCTGCTAAGAGAAAAAAAGTCTACGTGCAAACAGACCCCATCATGACATACACCTTAGACACCTATCCAAGGGATAACTAGAAACAGTGAAGACCATGTATCTTAGAAACGTTCTCTGCCTGGCAAAAAAGACTCCTTGGAGACCAACCTATAAGCTCACAAGACAGCCGTTCCGTGCGATTAAAAATACCATTGTCTTCTAAGACAGTACCAGACAACAGACGGCGTGGTGAAGTCACACTGGATAAATCCCGACTACGAACTGTGACATGCCATATGAACTGTTCATAAGACCATTGAAAAGGGCAGGCGTATCAAGACGAGTTATGTGATCTGCGGAGCAGCATATGTCCTCTAGTTTATTATCAATCTTTTTTATTATTACACAAACAAGCGCCTTTAATATAGACTGTGTTGCGTTGCACATTTAGTCTGCCAGTTTCTGTGACTTAAACTAAACGCCGTCACAATCCTATATTTGTAATCAGTTCTGTTGGCGTCGTTTAGTTTTATATCTCTTGTCCTTAAATCATTTCAAACTGAGTCCAATCTTCGTTGTCTTGATCTCCAGCTCATATCCTCAAGGGCCGTGTCCATTATTGTGATAAGTTTACGTCATTCGTATCGAAATTCCGGACGTAAACATCTTGCTCTTAACACTACTACTAGCCTGTAGGGTTATGGCGGGTGACATGTGATATGTGCGCGTTGGCGGCCGTGGAACGATCCCGGCATTCGCCTTAGTGCACGAGAATGGAAAGCGACGGGAAACCATGATTGTCGGGACAGCCCCTCCCCGTGTGCCACTTGCAGGCCGACAGGTCACAATGCACAATGCGCTCAGATCGAAGCAGTTTTATACCAGCGTGACCAGATGTCCCGTTGTCTCGGCAGAAACTTAACGAGACGTATAACTGTCCCGGATTTTCGATCTGTGTTGTTTGGAGATAATAGAAACCACTTTTCCCTTTACCAAAATGCAATGATCATAAATGGTCATGGTCAACCATCAACGGCTGCTGATTGCAGCCATAAGACACAGCTTGCACGGTTGCTAGGTAACGATACCTTACATCGCTGTTGCTATGGTTACACATCCGTCACACATGCACACTTGACACAAATTTTCGGATGACTCCCAGACATGACATAATTTTCTCAAAAGGAATTCGTTTTCAGTATGTTCCTGGTAACGGAATCTATGAAATTATGTTACAAAACACCAAGGTTCTGAATGACAGAGCATAAAATGCAACAATATGACTAAATAGATCAGCAGCCATTCACTCCCTACCAAGTTGATACAATAACTTATTCAATTATGTTCCACTTGACGTTCCTCTTTAGTTTGTTAATAAACTATTGTTTTTTTGTAAAATTACTTATCTGAATAGATCCGGCAGTAATAGATTAGAACGCAAAGTAATGTGGCCAGTAGGAAGTGCCGTTACATAACTGTTAGGGGCCCCTAATGCAGAGATGTTGTTAGTCACTTCGTGAAGTTTCCTATAAATCCTTAAACATTCCGTATCTAATGGTTACTGCCCGTTCCCGCGTGCCTACCTCTTATACGGAGACCCCGAGTTCGATTCTCGGCAAGGTCAGCGATTTTTACCTGGATCTGTATCGAGGTCGACTCAGCCTAGCTAATTACAATTGACGAGGAGGCCCCGTTCTAGGAAGCCAAGAATAACGGCCGAGAGGATTCGTTGTGCTGACCACACCACACCTCCTAACCTGTTGGCCACTTTCCTGAGCAACAGTCGCTTGGTAGGCGATGGCCCTTCGGAGCTCTTGCGCCATGGAATTTAGTTCTATTGATTATTAATTTTTTCTCGATTTACTATAAAT
This sequence comes from Anabrus simplex, assembly GCF_040414725.1. Classification (NCBI taxonomy): domain Eukaryota; kingdom Metazoa; phylum Arthropoda; class Insecta; order Orthoptera; family Tettigoniidae; genus Anabrus; species Anabrus simplex. The sequence goes on along the minus strand of NC_090279.1, from coordinate 217,954,416 downwards.
ATGATGTAACATGTCGATGATTCCATGAAATCACTTCATCGGATTGTTCGCTGACCTTATTTTGTACACTACACTGTTTTTAACTCTTTCCTATTTTAGAATCCTCTGATGGATCATCTATTCTTTCGTCCCTGTATGAGTATCAGCTTTCATACAAAATATGTCTACGGTTATTTGAGATATTTACATTTCAGTGGCATATGAGCAATCTGCATCTCTTATGACATTTCTTGTCTGACCTAAGTTATTTACTCTGCTGGTCAAGGAATAAACCTACTACTTGACTTCATATTGCAAGCTGATGATGTGGCGATCTCGAACATAAACATTTAATTTAATATAACAAAATATGAGTGTATATATATGCTTTATTCCTAAAAATTACAATCATTTTCTTAATCATCGTTATCCAGTCGATTAGATGAGCAGTTTGCCTTTTTCTGCCACTACGAGCGCTAATGTGAGTCAATGCAGAGTTTCACTTAAGCCCTTATAACTACATTCAGTGTGTACATTTTTCACAAAATCAGAAACCGCCTGAGGGTATTGAACACATTCACAGAAACAAGCGATTGTAGGCTGTTTTTCCGGAACTGCATTTAGGCCGGAAGTAATTTTGGAATTTTTTAGTTTGATAGAGCTATCGAAGACTCGTAATTTAAAACCTTCCCGAGCCCTTTAGCTCTTCAACTTTCGCCACAATTGAGGAAATTGCTTAATTTCACGTTTTTCGTAGTAAAGGGACCTCTATTTTGTCTGCTAAGAAATGTGTTCGACATTAAAACTGAACGGATTGTAGGCAATGTGGCTTGTAGGAAGTGTTGTTACATAACTTCCAGGGGTTCTAATAGGCCGCGCACCTAATGTGTATAGAACTCTCATACCAGAGATGTTGCCCGGGCTAGGATATACTTGTTATTCACTTCGTTCAAATTGCGTTCTATCCTATGCACAAATTTAATTAAAACTGAACGGGTTATACGCAAGATATTCTATAATTTCACACATTGAAATTAGTACTGTTTTAACTTGTATATAAATGAACCTGTTACTGTCATTGTAATTCATCCTCTGAAAGATAATTTCTGGTTTAAGGAGCAGTGAAAATAGCCCGTTTTGAATTACTTTCGCGGATATTGTTGGATGTTTTAAAACATGGAAGTAGAACTTTCAATAACCAATAGAATCACACGATACAAAACGTATTGGTGTGATATTTCAGAATTTCTCTCGTATAGTTGCAAATAATATTTTGTGAAGTGTAGCGTATGGAACCACTAAACTGCTATGTTTTTAACAGATCGAAAGAATTAACTCAGCATTTTCGGTCTCTTAGAGACATTCTGTCACCTTTGTACTTGATTTTGACGGCTATTTCAACGGTGTTACTTCCTTTTCTCCGCGGAAAACGCCACTTTTTCCTGAGCACTGTACCTGTTAACCATTATTTCTAAGTCCTTCTTACATCTGTCCTCTAGTATTCTCAATTGGGACCAATTCTTTGCTTTTATAAAATGGTCATAACTGTTGGAATTGATTTCGGTTCGCTCACGGAAACTACAGGGACGTGGGTTCAATTCCCTTTCAGCAAGTCGTGACGTTCCCACTTGTGGAGGAGGACATGTCTATATCTCGGGGTCAAGGGAATTAAAACGTTTGGCTCACAAATGAATCTCTTCTCACATTAACGGCGGCAAGGTCAAGGGCTGCGCCATCCGAAATTAACATGACACTTGCTATGAGTGGTGCTGATTAACGAAACAACGTAAATGGGCTAATTGTGACGAGAATCCTTATAACGAGACTGGTTTCGCCTGGCTACCTCCTGCAATGAGCTCCATTCTAACAACTCCACACTCTCATCTTGTTGCGGTATGAAGCACCTCAGCATTTCCTTTACTTCTTACTAAATTGTCTACGGCTTGACGTGAAAACAACAATTCTAACACCTTATTGTTCTAATTTTATGTGAAAGTTTGCGATTATATAACCAGGGATAGCGTTCAGGCTATGGACCTGAGCAACTCGTCCTTGTTCTCCTCGGAAGTAAAATTTCCCAAACCAATAAAGCTACCCACTTTCACCGAAATAAACTGAATTTGTTTCCAAAGTTTAACTTCATAGAAATTCTGCATTCCGACTCGCTCATCGTCGTATTTTTCACTAAAAAGTGCTATGATAACACTAGCATGATTATTTATGTCATGAGGGTATTTAAGACATTTCACCAATTTTCATAAGTGATCCTTAGAAGGCAAAGGCAGTACTTCATGATTCAAGGAGTGCATTTTTGGAGAGGATCCAAAGAAAACCCATTAAGGCATCTCTTCTTTTCTCCAGTTGGCATTTCTTTAAACATTGTTTAGACTACAATTTTTCAGTTGTTCTTTTTTTTTTCTTGCTGTATGATGCGACCTGTTCTGTCTATTTATTTAATTTTTGGGACGAAAATTTAACGAAGCTCTCACCAGTGTGGATGATGGCTGGCGCCGATGGGCTCTGCCATTGTCAGAAAATTTGCCCAATGTAACGTCACTCTCATCATTCAAGACATCGTCATATTAGGACAACCTGTGAGAGAATAAAAAGTCTTGAATCAATCAGGCAATATGGCAGTCGCATTAAACATCATGGGAGAAAAAATGAAAAGAAAAAGCGTGAAACGGTAATGAATTCTCGACACTGTTAAGGATAGATTGCGTCACTCCCATATTAATTATTATACATAAGATAATAGTCTTACTTAAATAATAAAGAATCTAAAGACTTGCTTACAAATCTGAACACTGTGTAACATAGATTGCGCTGCTGTTGTCACTGTTACGGGAGAAGGACTTAATTACAAATCTGAACACTGTGTAACATAGATTGCGCTGCTGTTGTCACTGTTACGAGATAAAGACTTAATATAATTACAAATCTGAACACTGTGTAACATAGATTGCGCTGCTGTTGTCACTGTTACGAGATAAAGACTTAATATAATTACAAATCTGAACACTGTGTAACATAGATTGCGCTGCTGTTGTCACTGTTACGAGATAAAGACTTAATATAATTACAAATCTGAACACTGTGTAACATAGATTGCGCTGCTGTTGTCACTGTTACGAGATAAAGACTTAATATAATTACAAATCTGAACATTGTGTAACATAGATTGCGCTGCTGTTGTCACTGTTACGAGATAAAGACTTAATATAATTACAAATCTGAACACTGTGTAACATAGATTGCGCTGCTGTTGTCACTGTTACGAGATAAAGACTTAATATAATTACAAATCTGAACACTGTGTAACATAGATTGCGCTGCTGTTGTCACTGTTACGAGATAAAGACTTAATATAATTACAAATCTGAACACTGTGTAACATAGATTGCGCTGCTGTTGTCACTGTTACGAGATAAAGACTAAATATAATTACAAATCTGAACACTGTGTAACATAGATTGCGCTGCTGTTGTCACTGTTACGAGATAAAGACTTAATATAATTACAAATCTGAACACTGTGTAACATAGATTGCGCTGCTGTTGTCACTGTTACGGGATAAGGACTTAATATAATTACAAATCTGAACACTGTGTAACATAGATTGCGCTGCTGTTGTCACTGTTACGAGATAAAGACTTAATATAATTACAAATCTGAACACTGTGTAACATAGATTGCGCTGCTGTTGTCACTGTTACGAGATAAAGACTTAATATAATTACAAATCTGAACATTGTGTAACATAGATTGCGCTGCTGTTGTCACTGTTACGAGATAAAGACTTAATATAATTACAAATCTGAACACTGTGTAACATAGATTGCAAATTGGTTTGGTCCAGGGCAAACGAATGCTGAAGCATTATTTCACCGTCCCCTCGCACGTAAACAAATCTAACGTATATCGCAAGAACAATGGGCATGGAAATCCTCAATGGATGATTGCTCGGCAATGGCTCTAACTATTTTGTCTGAGAGAATACCTATAGCATACGGATAGATAATTTGCAAAATTTGACATGGAGACAGAGAAAACACAAGGGCATGATCCTGAAATTCAACTAGAAATCTTAAAAATGAAATTACATCACTGGTGGTATTAACGGAAAACTTAGAAATACCTCTGAGCAACATTGCCAATGGATGAGGCAAGCTGCTAAACCCGGGTGACATAGTAGGTAAAGGCTTCAATGGCAAAGAAGTTAATTCAGAACGGATGTTACTCAATGATGCGCGACGTTCAGATTCGTTGTCCAATGGGGCAGGGATAGTTTGAGCAGCAACGGTTACCCTATTAACTTCTCCCTTGGGAGGCGCTTCCTCACTACCAGTATTCACTATGGTGGGTTGATCAGATTTGGGAGGAACTTCCCCAGTTAACAATTGAGTGACCTTACTAGATAATTCGGAAATTTTCCAGGAGCGTACTAGCTTCCTTCCTCTGAACGTCATTCAGTTTTAGAGACAACAGATCGTTAACCCTATTCGAAAAATGATATAGCCTGCCTTGCACACGCTTAATTTGATTCGGAGACGGATCATTTTCATCAAAAAAACTAACTACAGAAGCTAGCCCAGTAACATTCTCCGTGATCGTGGAAAGAGAATCGTCAATTTCTTTCTCTCCCAAATTGGGGATGGAAATGGAAATGGGCAAATCAAGGGACTCTCTAAGCTTGTTAGTGTCTACTGCAACCGTGCCTCCAGATTGCACATTTCTGATATTTAATTCATAGATCAACTCCTCTTTGCGCAAATAATTAAGATGGAGAACATCGCGAGGGCCGGGCATAATGACCGAACAATTTTGAAAAGTCAAAAAAAAATTCCAGCAACTGAGAAAATGGTTAGAGTTCGGATCAAAACAATGTCTAGCCGTCAAAAGGGGCTAAATTGAGACCCATTCAACCACGCTCTGCTACCACTTGTTACCGTGTTTTGGTGGTAGTTATGCATGAAAGAAGGTGCTGGGTGGTGAATAGGTCTCAAGCTACTAAAGTGAAATTAATTTTAAAATTTAACAAGGTTATATTTTCTTTGCAAATTTAGGTAACAACAAATAGAACAGGTACTTAGTAGCCGAAACACGATTGAAAAATACATTTACATAGGTACCCCATTTGGGGCTTCAAAAGTCAGAAACATAATTCTTGAGCAAAGAGCCCAACCTTACAATGAACACCATACAACAAAGGGGCCGAAAACCCCCAAACATGCCAGAAACATTTGCTTCCAATTACGCCCAAAAGCCTCCTTGAGGCAGAGACACAATTTTCAATAAAGGGCAACTTCCCCTTAAAATACAAGCCTATCATAGGCCACTCCGAACTCCACTTTTAAGCTGTCCTCCAAGGACGTATACACAGGGGTAAAATACCCAACCTACTGAGGTCTGTTAAATGACAAGAAGGTTAATACATGACCTCTAAAATACAATTTGAGAGGAGGCGAACTTGCACTCCTAATACACATTGCTTACGACCTACTTGGCACTAGGCCATTAATACAAGGGCTAATCCCATACTACAGAGGTGACTTAATAGCAATTTACATTACATTACGGAAGAATTGGTTGAGAAAAAAAAGTTCACCTCAAGACGATGTGAGTGGGAGCTCGAGAGGGTTAAGCACTCTCTATCCCGATATGTCGTTTGAAAGATAGAATAGATACCAGTAGTTTTTACATTTTAAAGGAAAGTTACATGGTGGAAGGCCTAGAACCCGCCCCGAGAGTTAAACTGCTGATCTAGCAACGAAAGAAGTTATTAATTGGCCATTACCTGGTGTTGAACGGCTGGAGAAGAAAGAGGCGCTTCCCGCCCCCTGCTGTGTACCTTACGCACTGAAAGATGGAACAGAAGTGGCCCGGAGACCCGAAAATCAGCAGTTTATATCCTCTCGCGGAAGGTTCTAGGCGTTAGGGGAAGGAAAACACCCTCCCACAAACTCTCTATTGGGTAGGACCCCGCAACAGATTCAAGTTGGGGGAAGATACACCAGATTGGTCAGAAATTAATAGAAGAAATTCGGGATTAGATACATTCATAACAAGGGGAAGAAAGGGGTAAATATTGCCAACTTAAACAATGACAGAAAGAAATTTAACAAAGAACAAACTCTTGAAATTAAATTTTCTCCAAAAAAAATAGTTCTTTGACTCCGCACTAGGTTGCACTATTGTAGATCTTCAGTAGTGTCCTCTAGAAGAGAAAGTTCACACTTCTTACTTCAAGCGAAACAAAAACACATCAAAAGTGACACAGTTCTAAAACTCCAAAATTTACAGGTAGTGACATCTTCTGAGAAGGTAGAAAATTAATACCGTCAATAAAGTTCAGACTTCCTCCAGCAGAGGAGTTTTAACTGGCGCGCATTTAAATTAGCGGCGTGGAGGTGTACCACCTGGTACAATAATTACAAATCTGAACACTGTGTAACATAGATTGCGCTGCTGTTGTCACTGTTACGGGAGAAGGACTTAATTACAAATCTGAATACTGTGTAACATAGATTGCAAATTGGTTTGGTCCAGGGCAAACGAATGCTGAAGCATTATTTCACCGTCCCCTCGCACGTAAACAAATCTAACGTATATCGCAAGAATGAACGTAGAAAAATCGTTCATACATTAATGAAGAGCAATTTCCCCCCCCCCCCCCATAATACTTACTTTCGTGTTATGCTGTTTTTGTTTCACGTTTTCTTTGCCCTAGGCCATGATTGACGTATATGCCAATAAACTTTTGAATTTTTGATTACCATAGCAACGAACCCACCCAGCGCCCCCTCCCCGTCAGTTGGTAGCAGTCGCAAGGAAGTAAGTATGTCCCTAGCGAAAAATGAACATCAAATAGCGCTGCGTTCCTTTGGGGAGAGTTTGGTAAATATGCACCTTTTTCCTCTAGCAACGTTCAGTTTATTACCTGTTCTTATTCAATCTTTTCTTCAACAAAAACAACTGGTTGTTTATCTAACATTGACGACATCAGGGGTATCTTCACAAACACATTCTAATTGGGGCTTTTATTATCGGATGAGTTTACTGAGTAGACGTACCATTATCGAAAGAAACATATGTATGCATGGCCTGCCTTTCACGGGAGAGTAAAGTTTCTTAAGTGTCTTTGGAAAACGTTGGTGTATGTTACGAAAGATTTGAGGGACAGCTCCTTGCTTTCACTTGCACCTCGGTCTTGGAATCTCTACTCGTTCAGCATTGCCTATCAGCTTTTTTGTTATACTTTTATTTAATTACCACTTAATATTAAGTCAATTAATGTGAATTTGAAATGCAAACATATTATAATAGTTCTTTAAGGACTGATTTTATTATATATTTTGTGTCTGGTAACAATTTGATTTTATCTAATATTTGTTCAATATGTTTTGCGTTGTATGTGCTCTTATATAAGTTGCACTTCATTTTCGTATGAGCGTCGGCTCGTAGAAACCTTGAGTGAATGAATAAGTAAACTTAATGAATCACAACGAGTCTACTTTCACCAGGAAGTTATTGGAAAAATGAATATCATGCCGAAATAATTAAAAGTCACGTATCTCGGAGTAGCTTTTTTCCTTGTAAATACGGAATTGCTGTCTTTAGATAAACATGCGGATAGGAAAGAAGTGACCATGTTGCGGTGCCAGTTTTCCCAGGTTGCTCTCTTCAAACACAACATACTTCACACATAATACTCATTAACTAATTAAGAAGTAAGGTGGCAACTGCACGGCCTAGACGTTTCCCCACTGCCAGCGAACGAATCAACAATTATTATGAAAAGTTGAACTTATGGCAGCTCTGTGTGGAGGAATGTAATCACAATCACTGTCCTTTTTCTTCCTGTGGGCTTTGGTAGTGTCGTATGTTATACCTAAGTGAAAATGTCTGTTAAGACTGTTACAAATACGCAGACCTGGAGAAATTTAATCAAACGCGGCAAAAAATTCCTGACATGGCCGTGACTCGAACTCGAGTCTTTGTTTACTGAAAACCACTACGCTGAAGATTCGTCCAACGATCTGGTCCGCGTTTCTCAAATATTGCAGTGATGCAAAGAATAATATGCGAATATTTCAATATATCTTGTTGTTTATGATCTGTTTCTTGGATGCACGTACAACAAAATAGCGGACAGGAACTAGTTTCCTTACTACAGAGGAGTAGCGTACACAAGTTGCTATGGTAACACCGTACTGCAGTTCCATAATTAAAGCATGAGGCATGTGAAATGTCGGAGTTCCAGATCACTGAGCTTAAGTGGGCTGTGAATTAACAATAACAATGACCGCGGGTTATGCAAATCCTCAGGGACGCATATTCTATAGCATGTTGCGTTCGAAATAGCAAATGATGTATGCAATACGCACTTGGAAAAGACATACCACTAACATCCCTCCGACAGCTCTCCTTCATCCGTTATGGTTTTCCCGGAGGCACCTTCATGCGTATCATGCAGGTAGAGGTCTACACAGTTGCCTAAAAACGTGGATTTTCATTAACTGACTTTTAAATTTTTAAATTCATTATTTATTTTAACTATAAATGTTTTAGTGCCATTAATTCAAAGACACATTCCTTTTATATAGAAGAAGAAGTTTCACTGAAAATGGGTACACACTGAGACAGAAATTATTTTTTCTAGGGAGTTGCAAATCATACAAAAGTGGGTGGCCCTCATGGCTAGCAACTAAGAAATACGCGCGGCACATAGAGGATTAAATTCCGACAGCCTTTCTAATTCTCTGAAATCTATTTTGGAGAAATTCAGCCGCTCATTCAGTGAATTTTATCAATTCCATTACCCTCATTTTCTATGATGTACCCTCTAAGTCCCTGATACATAACACTAGCTGAGCAGTGATTTCTCTCTTCTACTGCGCTAGATGTGAATATGAAGATAGTAGTGAAAGACGATCTAAACCAGATATTATTAACATCTGTGTTTCATGCATTCGCTTGCACAAGCGTCACTGGACGGTTGCAAGTGAAGTTCTGTCCACAACAAAATTGTTTATTCCATGAATCGATTACCTCCATCACACCGCCGTACGTTCCGCTCGACTGCCTGAGAACAAAGGTGACGTAACTAACGAACCAAAGCCCGCAGATGACAGAGATACCACCTCCGTAGACCGCTGAAACCACAGCGCTCTTAACACTGCTCTTATTACTGACAGGCTTTACTGCAGCTGGTGTCATAGCCGCATTGCTGGTCAGTCCCGACCAAAATGTATTCTCTGAATTTGCCATAACAGCTATGGGTAATTGTTTTGGCAGTATGTACTCACACCAGCATTATAATCTAATCTCTAAAGCAGAATGTTAGACAGAAAACCGACAGTGTGGTAACCAGGCAACCAGCGTACCTCACTTTATTACACTGCCTTCTATATACAGTAGGTACAAATGGCGCCGTGTGAGTTTCCGTGGCGTTTCGCGAGGTCACAGCAAAGCCCCTTACATAAGATAACATCAATCAATTATTCTCATAATACGCGTCTTGCTAATACGTATTTATGGCCATGGAACAGTGTGCTAAATCATTGACCATTTTGATTGGTGAATAGGCACGTGAATGTTGTGTGCTGGATCAGCTGTGCTATTGGTGGACGTGCCCCTTGCATGTCGTAAGAGGCTACTAAGAGGGGGACAACCAAAGAATCTGTACCCGCTCACTCGTATTGTAAGTCCCATGATTCTATGTACTGTATTTCCGTGTACGGGAGACATTTAAATGTGTCCTTTTCTGCTAATGATTTCACAGTCAGAAAGTATGGACATTGTATAAATCTCATTCTATTTGGTGGGAAGTTACGTCTGTTCGATATATAATCCATACATCAGGGGTCTATTCCACAAAAGTATGGTCTTGTACATTACAAGTAAATTCTCTAGTAACTAGCACAAATACCAGAGTTTCTGTTCCACAAAAGAATTTTCTACAATTGTACTTCACTACTCCATACTTACAAATTACCAGTGAATTTCAATGGGCGTGTTCCACGAAAGTACTTGTAACTTACTAGTGAATTGAGAAGTATTATCTACCAGTGAAAGGACAATAATACATAAATGTACTAGTGCTATTTAAATATGCTTATTTCAGATACATTTGGATAAATATGTGGTCTAGCAGTAGTGTTAGTGATGGTAATGAAAATAAAAACTACCGTCTGTACAGGGAAAGAATAAACGTCCAGTTTAACACTATTTTAATGCAATAAGCGTTTTAGGTTAAGCACAACACAAAAGGAAGAACTTTTGATGGATACTGGGCATAGGTTAAAACATCCTACGAACAGAAATAAATCTCTCTGCAAAACAACAGTTACTAACAACACTGCATTGGCTAGGAAATGGTGGTCAGTACCATGGTATTGCAGATATGCATGGGATGGCAAAATGTTGGGTCTGTTAGTCAATACATTCTGTGGTAGCTGCAATAAATGATATAAAATTTCCTCAAATTGTTCGTTGGCCTGAAAATACTGAACAAACGTGTTCCAAGAAGGACATTCGTGGAATCATTAATTCCAATTTATTCCAATCATTAATTTTCCCCACAAAATCTCCATGAGCTTTTCCCAAGTAAAACATTTCCATCCAACCATTTATTTTGTCTTGTTTTTACAGACTCTCGCTGAATGCACTGAAAAGAATATATTTCCTTCTTTCTGTTTCCTTCAAAATGAATTACTTCCTTTCTCTTGACACCATTTTAACAATTCACGCAGAGTTTGCAGTTTCGTAACAATTAAGTTTGACGCCCGAATATCGTTATTAGCGGCATCTGATTCCTAATGACAGACCAAGGTATGACAGACTATCGTGGAAGAACAGGATGGGTGATAATAACGGAGTAATTTCCTATCATCAAAGAAATAAACTGAAAAATAACATAGTAGCATTAAGAAATTCACAGAAATATTTGAGTTATTTTAATCTTTGCTGCATAAGTTACCTTAAAATACGATATTACGATAAATGATGCAAGCATAACCTAATTCAACGAATGGAATACGAAGATAAACAGCTGATTCATGCATTGACGTACTATGTTTATTGATATGTCGTCACTTGTAAAACTTGTAACAATTCACTGGTAATATACAAGAGAATTTCAAATCTTTTGTGGAACAGAAATTTACTACTCCATACATTACAAGAACCCATACTAATAACTTGTAATGTGCAAGACCATACTTTTGTGGAATAGGCCCCAGGAATATTCAGCCTGGGGAGGCTACAGCCCGCTGTACAGCACGATAACACAGGCGTTACCGGCAACTTGTCCGTGCACGCCGTTAAGCGGCTGTGCATACCTTGCAAGCGATATTAACGCACTTTCGTCCCCACCGGAGACAGATCTTATGTGAAAAACTTCAGAAATAGATTCCTCATATAAAGAAAAGAATGAAAGGTATGGAAATATGAGTCGGGAAAGCCATATGAGCTTGGATTCGGGAGATAGTGGATTCGAATCCGATCGTCATAAGCTCTGAAGGTGGTTTTCCGTGGTTTTCCATTTTCACTCTAGGCAAATCCTGAGGCTGTATCTTAATTAAGGCCTCGGACACTTCCTTTCCACTCCTAGCTTTTACGTATCCCATCATCGCCACAAGACCTATATGTCTCGATGACACGTAAAGCCAATTGTAAAAAAAATCGGAAAAAGGAAGAGCCAACATTGCAACAGAATGTGTGAAATCTTTGCTGAACATTAAATTAACTGTGACTACAGCTACAGTGCGGTCCTACGGTATTATTTCCAATCTTTACCTCTTTGAAGTGATTTTTTGTGGATTTAGAGTTATTGTTTATTTATTTATCGCTTAAAATTTGTGTTGCCGCAGCCCAGATTTTCTGGGAACTAGTTCCTTTCAAATAAATAATAAAAGTATGTTACAACTGTATTTGTTTACGCGTCACGCTGTAGATATGTGCACAGCTCTCATCAATCATCTTAGTGACCACGAAAACTGTCGATTCGACACTAATATCGGTCGTTTCCGATTGTTTTTACATTTTACTCCGTCCCCTAAGAGTGTCAAGCCTCCAGATAATACACCATATTTGTATCAAGTTTTGTTGAGAGCTATGCTGGAACTTCTTTATCATTGTGGACATGTTCTCCTTCTTCCCTTCTCAGCCCTCATGCCGATGGGAGCTGAACGCTTATTTCAACGACATTCGGAGTGTCACTACTCATCTCACAGGACTCGAAAACTATGGATTCGACACTATTTTCAATGATTTGTATATGTCACCCCTCCCTACCCGCACCCCTAGGAGGCGTTAACTCTCCACTGTTTGTCTCCAGATGGTAAATCATAGGTCTATGTGTACGAAGTTTGGTTGAAATTGCTCCAGTGTTATGGGATGAGATGTGGACCATACATACATACATACATACATACATACATACATACATACATACATACATACATACATACATACATACATACATACATACATACATACATGTACCGATATTTATTAGATATATGATGACCCAAAAGTCCCTTAACATTCGACGAGGCAATACTTCACAGAATATTGGAGGTAGAGAAGTAATAATTGACACACATGATTGGCATGACATGGGGTTTTATTGACACCAAAATAATGAATAAAGCTTCACTACCAGTCCCTTTTCTGGTAACGTCAACATGCTGCTATTGCAGGCGCATCTGACACCATCTTCACGACAGCGCCTTTCATGCCGTAGACAGGACTCATGCGGCTTGACTGACATGTTGCTGTCCAGCGCCATCTGTTGCTCACTTTTGTGACTTTCTTTTGGTGTGAATGAAACCCCATGTCATGCCAATCATGTGTATCAATTATTACTTCTCTACCTCCAACATTCCGTGAAGTATTGCCTCGTCGAATGTTAACGGAGTCACCCTGTATATACAAACATTGAAGGTGTCATAGAAAAAGCTGCATCCTCATTAAAATACATATGGGACATGAATGACCCCATCTAGCGCCTAACAAGTCACATTTTTAAGATAAGGTATTCTCTTATAAGATATTTAAGTTTTATTTCTTTCAGTAATGTGGCAGCCCTGGTGCATTTCTCAAAGGAAATCAGAACATTTTCTTTTGAAGTTCACAGGTTCAGAAGAAATAATACACATAGTATTATCGGAGCACCAACATGACACGCTCGATGTTTGAGAGCTTCGACTTCTCAACTTTCCTCTCTTCCCAAGTTCCGCTGTAAGTCTACGCCTGGGTAAAATGAAAGAAGACAGGCGAGATGAAACGCACTGCGGGACTGCCTACCTCGTTGAAGACGCTCAGAGGTTAGCGAGACATTGTTGCCAAGGTTACCGTAACGATACTGTTTGTATGTTCCAAGATGACATCAGTTCACAAATTGAGTGTGACCGCGAGTGTCCTGAATTATAAATGAAAGGCTAATTATTAGAAACATATTAATCAATAGAATAAAATGTTCCAGGACAATATTATGAACATCAGAATCTGTAAAGTGACATGTTCTAAGTAGAGCATGGATCAGAACTATAGCGGCAAAAAGTTGTTCGTGTTAAGAACGAAGGTGCGATCGGATTGGCGGAGAAATGAGGTTACTTTGTTACTTCGGGGCGCATGTGCTGTGCCAGAGGAGGGAAGGGAGGGGAAGTGGGAAGTGGGAGACAGAGGTAATGCACAAGATTCTGGTTCGCAGTGTGCAGTTTGTTCTGCACAAATTGACTACTATGAGAATCCCTTAGAACGTGACAGAGGCAGCTTTCCGGGTCGTTCACGACACACCACACATCCTAAACAGACTGCAAAGGTCACTAGTACAACCTTGAGAACTGTGCATCGAAGTAGGAGGGGGCACATTGAACATCAGACCATTGGTGTGTTGTTTGTTGTGAGTGAATGAATACAGAGTCGTAGGGTGACAGACGAGGTGTGTTCTTCTAGTCTGTGGATGACAATGATACACTCCTCTTCCCCTCCCTGCAGCATGGCAGCTGCTTGTGCTCTGGTCTAGGAAACAGGGCGATGTAACCTCTCTTCTCCGATTGCAACATAACACGAAGAGCACTCCATGTGTAATAGGGGCGGAGATTTAGGATAAAAATAATTCCTGGATTAAAGTCACGTGTATAGCAAACCAGCCGAGATATCATTGGCTTTCTTCCTAAATTCCTAACATGGTCTGCCTATCCAGTTTCATCTTTCCTACCAGACATGCAATCCTTTTTGCTTTTTTCCCTACTCACATCAATTCAGTCTTGGAAGTGATCATTTTCATATCATGCTCGCTGGAACTCCCTCAAATCTGTAAGATATTCGGCTGCACAATTTCAACACATTTAGACCAAAATCCTCGACAAAGACCGAATACACAATACAATACAAATATATATATATAATTTATTTTCTCCCCTATACGGGAAGACATAGGATCGTCGACATGTTTTGGGGCTTACAATACGAGTTCCCCTCTTAGTAGCCTCTTATGACATGCAGGAAGTGCGCATAATGCACCATGGTCTACGTCCAGCATATGCCATGTCGCAAGATGGACAATGATTTAGCACACTAAAATACGTATTAGCAAGACGCGTATTATGAAAATAACTGCGTGATGTTATCTTGTGTAAGGGGCTTAGCTGTAACCTCGGCCAGTCAAAGACGGTGGAAACTCCCCATCTATACCCATCCCACTGAATATAGAAGTGAGGGAGAAGATGGCGAACACTGTCAATTTTTTGTCCACGCTAATTGCAGACAGATCCTCCAGCCCGTGTTAAAATCTTCCTCTTTCACCGCTGACAGGGCACTTTAGTGGTTGATAGTGTGCTGCGACCAACACAAACACAGAGTCCCCGAGAGCAAGAGAAGTTAACCAAATGCCATCAGTCAGCAAAGAAATGAGACGGTGGCTTAGAAACAGCGAAATGTCAGTACAGGACATTCCTCTGCCTACAGCTTGTCAAGTCCCGACAGGAAGCTATCAGAGATGTGGCGGATATTACAGCTTGTTGCTAGGGAACCAGCATGGCCTGCTAGACTCATCGATCACTAGCGTGTGTACAGACTCATTTCCACGTCTGATAATTTTTTACGGGAAGAGGAAATTTTACGAGCTCCTGTTTGTAGTGTCAGCAAATTTATCATACGGTTCCGGTATTGACCCTAATTTTCAACCACTAAAACTTGTGACCAATGTTGTGTTTAATTTACAATAATAATTATAGTTTCTAATCAAGTATACTTGTAGAACACACTAGCTGTTATACAGCTGTCCATCAGTAATGCTGTCTAACAAACTATTCTCTTAATGGTCAAATCTGACAGTGACTAGGTGTACTCAATGACCTTTGTGTTACTGTCTTTCAATAGTCATGTTGAAAGGATTGCCAACGAGTCGTACGAATGTTTAGCTTTTATAATTATTAATTTACCAGAACCTATAAATAAATAAATAAATAAATAGTCCTAGCCCTTCAGGCAAGAAACTCAATGTTGGAAACATCCTAGGGATATGAGCTACGAATTTTAGATAATATAATAAAGTACGAGAATATATTCTTTATTTATTCCAAAAATTACAATCCTTTTTTAATCATCGTTATCCGGCCGATTAGATGTTCAGTTTGCGTTTTTCTGCTACTACGAGCGCTAATGTGACTTCATGCAGAGATTCAGTGAAGCCCTTATAACTTTATTCGGTGTGGTCACTTTTCAAACAAATCAAAAGAACTCGTGATGGTATTGAACCAAGGAACATATAGAGATATTATATAAATAGGTTAATTTTGCTAGAATTTGAATAAAAAAGAAAACGAGTAAAGAAACAAGCGACTTTTTTTAAAATAGAGATGTCCAGGACTCATAAAATCCCACGCCCTTTAGCCCTTCAGCAATTGACGAAATTCCTTAATTTTGAGTTTTTCATAGTGTGGGGGCCCCTACGTTGCCTGCTAAGAGATGTTTTCAGCGGGCGGTGGAATATATACCCTGCCTGTCGTGAGAGGCGAATAAGAAGGGGCCCACGGGCTCTCAACTACGGTACGTGGTTTGGCGACGTCGGGGCCCTTAGCTGAGTCCTGGCATTGCTTCAACTTGCTTGTGGCAGCTCCTCACATTCATCTATCGTATCCTACCTTCCTTGGTCAACTCTTGTTCCTCTCTGACTCTGGAGCTATTAGCTTTGCGAATTCTAGGGAGCCTTTCATGTCCCCTGACTTTCTTTGGCGATACCTTCATTTTTTGAAGTGTCGGACCATTTCCATTTTTCCCCTCTGATTAGTGTTATATAGAGGATAGCTGCCTAGTTGAACTTCCTTTTAAAACAATAATCAAATGATCATAAATATATCCTTCAACGGCTGCTAACCCCGTCATAAGAGATAGCCTGCACGGTTGCTAGGTAACAATACATCACAGCCTGCACGGTTGCTAGGTAACAATACATCACAGCCTGCACGGTTGCTAGGTAACAATACATCACAGCCTGCACGGTTGCTAGGTAACAATACATCACAGCCTGCACGGTTGCTAGGTAACAATACATCACAGCTTGCACGGTTGCTAGGTAACAATACATCACAGCTTGCACGGTTGCTAGGTAACAATACATCACAGCTTGCACGGTTGCTAGGTAACAATACATCACAGCCTGCACGGTTGCTAGGTAACAATACTTTACATCACAGCCTACACGGTTGGTAGGCGACACTTCCGTCACACATTTTCGGATGACCCCCAGTGAAATATGCGTATAATTCTCAGCAGCCAGAAACTATTAAATTAAAGTTGGTGTGATAAAGCACAAGTATTGTCGCTCTTTCTATGTCACGGGCCAAGACATGGCGATTTCTAGGCGGAGTCCAAAGGAACAACTCATTCAGTTCGCAACGACTCTAGGCTATTAAACATTACGTCGCCATGTGCTATCAAGATGTTGTAAATATGGCGGGGCAACGCAAATTAACAGGATGTGTGGCCAGTCCCACGTTCAACGGTTCTGGACATATTGGGGATGACAAAAGACGTGCTTGAATTGTTGAAGACTGACTCTATATTGTGTTCTCTTTGTTCACAAGACGAAATGAAACCTGATGTCTGTTGCATATTACATAAATTTCAAAGCCAGTCCCTTTTTAATATTCCAGAGAACCTTAAAATAACAATCTCTCTAAGTAAACAAGTGACAGTCACGTTTTCATTTTCTCTTCTTTTGTTTTTCAGATGGTCGTTGCCTTGACGACCGGGACTCTGCTGACGTCACGAGAAGAGGAGTGACACAACCTCTCTGTAGCGGAGTGGGCCATGGAGAGTACAAACAACCAGTAACCAAATTATCGTCACCGGAATAGAATTTCCTTTCGCTTCCTTTGAGAAAAATATGTACAGAGTGAGCAAGAATCTGGCCATGGAATTCACTTGAGTGTCTGGCGATGATCAGAGATGATACAAGAAAAGTGAAAAACAGAATGATGTGACAATATATGAAGACAAAAACGTACTGTTAGTGGCTCAGTGAAGTGAGGCTATTACAATATACGCGTGCTCATTGAAAGGAATTGACCTTTTGTTGGACGATATGCAAGTTCAAAGATATTTATTTTACAAGAATTAGATTAACGTGTACTTTTTATTCCGCGCAGTGCTTTGCCGAGTAGCAAAAGACATGCCACGAGCGTTTGGTGTTCAAATAACTACCTGATGTTCCGTCGGAACATTCAAGTGCTATAGCAGAATAATGTTGCGTGTGTTCTGTAATTTAAAATATGCAAGCTAACTGAAACACAATATTTGCTCAGTGGAGAGGTTTTTTTTAGCGAGAAAACGAATTCTTGACAATTTTGAAAAGGATATTATCAAAATATTTGAAAGATCTCACGTTTTATATTTTTAATGGTAGCCGAAATAAGTGCGCACTTTCTGAGATTGTAAACCTTGAAATACGTGTTGACGGAGGATAGAGGGGATGTAGGTGGGACGGCACGCGATGGGTTCTCTGCCGAATCTTCACGCGCTCTCGGCTGCCCTGGACCAGCAGGAGAGGCCGTCTTCGCAGGCCGCAGTGCTGCCACCTTCAGCCAACTTCAGGAGCGCTGTCAACCACCACATCCTGAACCCGCAGCACGTGGTGAAATACCACCACCGGGTCCACCAGACGAGGAGCGGCGGGCACCAGCACGGGGCCTGTTGGGATGACTTCATGCTCGAGGTGAGTGCTGTTACCATGGTAACACTACTGTCTGTTGTCATGGTAACCGTATGGCCGTCAAGGCATCACGGTCAATGTGATAAATATTTATTGAATGATTTTCTTATATACGACATTCCTTGTACTTTTATTTTTTAACAATTTCCTTCACGTCACACGGGCACATATAACTCTGACGGCGACGATGAGACTACAAGTGGGGAGGAGGTGACGGTGGCACAGCTCGGGCATTCGCCTGGTGTGAAAATGGGAAACCGTGGAAAACTATCTTCAGGGATGCCGACAGTTGGGGTTCGAACGCACTATCTTCCGAATGCAAGCTGATAACCAGGCAACCTCTTGCTCGGTGCATTCCTTGCAGGTTTACAATATCGCTCTCTTGACATTGCAAAATGTAACTGGTCACGGCTGAAAACTGACTGAGGTTTATTGATCACGATACGAAATGCCAAACGAATTGAAAATTGATGCCTCTTGAAAGAAAATAGAAGTGTCTTATCGGATGTTGTTAAATCAATTCGAGGGAGCATTACCTCCACTTGTTATTCCCAAATCTAAAGACATTTTCGTTCGTACTTCTTAGAGTTAGGCCCTAATCAGGTTACCCGTAGGAGTCGTTGAAAAAACGTTCGGATTTCTAAGCAGCATAACCATGGCTCCAATTTCTAGAATAATAATACGTCGAGGCAAACCATTAATTCCAAGGAATTCAAGAATTATGTAGGAAATTGTAGTAGCTAGCTTTAATCTTCAGTACTAATCTGTTGACACTAGTGTACAGTATAGTTTTGAACTACCTGCTATAAGCCCAATGACTTTTTAATGAATTAAGAATGTGAACTTTCGAGAAAATTGCATATTTCCCAGAAATGAACGTTTTCCTACCAATTTCAATCACCATAGCATCATGTGCTAGAATTCTGGCTGACCAGTCACCATCTATAGGAGGGTAGTCGCCGCTACCGATTTCTTCCAAGAATAAATAAATAATTGCTTGGCGTAAAGCCTGTCCCAAAGCAGGCAAAATCTTTGTCTCCCAAGAACAATAATTTTCGCACTAGAAGGAATGGAATGCCGTTACCTGCGATATATTTTAAAAGAGGATTCACATAAATTAATGAATGACTATTTGCCATTGACCCGTATGAAATATCCTCAGCTGCTTTAATCCAGACACCTCTCTCGAATTTTGAATGTAACGTGCAAAACAGCGGCTATTCCTGTCCACTGCGCATGCGTACCTACCCCCTTCCACCTCCCCTATCGTGCCACCTGCTCAGGCAGCCTGGAAGCACTGGCAAATGATAATGCCACATTTTCCGTTAATAATTTCAAAATATACGGCAAAATATGTTTATGCTACTTGGTTGGATTTTTTTTCGTAACAATGTTGAAATTACGCAAAGAGTCGGATTTTTCTTTCTCGGTATTTCTCCCACAGAGTGCATATACGTTGTTAGAATTTTCCAGAATGTTCACCACGTTATGGTGCTTCCCAGTGGACAACCATGCTCTTTACAGCGCTCTCTTGGCTTTTAAACGACACGCGCCCCTCACTGGCTGCCGTCTGGGGATATGTTCACCATTCCATCTTCATGTGCAATGAAATGTATGAGAAAATCAGTCGTCAATGTCGAAACTGGCTACGAATTTTATTCACCATTCCTCTTCCGTTAAAGTTTACATGTTGAACTGTGATGTGAAGAAGAATAAGATTACTAAGTGTGGTAATATGTACTCTCTCTCCTCCAGCCGCTTGAGTAAGCTTGAACTGAGCGCTTACTGGCGACACCTGTGAGTTAGTGTGTGTAGGAGGAAGCGCCACAAGGACGGTCGGAGTCACACGTGTATTGCCTGTTGCCGAAGACTTATTTGCTTGCTTGCTTGTTTAAGATATATTTCACTAATTTCATCAAAAATATGCCGTTTTCTCTTTCATTTTCTTGAGCTTGTGAGCGGGATTCGATTTTTGATCAAGGATTATGTGCAAATTTCCCACAGCTGGGCAACCGGATAGTTCAAACTGAACTTTTTCTTCTCATTATTTTACCTGTATGTATGTAATGTCGACAATGTGAATATCTTATTACCTACATTATAAGCAGAATATGCCCTTTGAAAGTTATATATGTACAAGTCATTTAGTTTTTAGTGTAGCATGAATGTATTGAATAGGTGGACCTAAATATATATATATATATATATATATATTGTTTAAGAATTGCAGTTGTATATACCTGTATTGAATGTATTGTTGCTAAGCAAAATGTGAAACTCTACCCCTGTTGCCATAGAAACAGGACCGAGTTTGTTGTTGCTACGCAACAGGTCAGACACTCACGCTGTTGCCGAAGTTCTTGTTGCTAGCAAATGATATTTTTTGCCGTAACAACCAGATTTAAAATCCTATTGCTAAGCAATGGTCTGACATTAGAGCTATTTCCAAAGTAATTGG
Organism: Anabrus simplex; assembly: GCF_040414725.1. NCBI lineage: Eukaryota > Metazoa > Arthropoda > Insecta > Orthoptera > Tettigoniidae > Anabrus > Anabrus simplex. Next base: position 217,933,756 of record NC_090279.1, on the reverse strand, counting down.
ATTAAAACATCTTGTTTCTAAGAAACTGGTCATACACTAGTGCTGTTGCTCTGGTAACACGATTCAAAGTCTCGTTGCTGGGCAACTGACCTCCTACTACGGTAAATTGATTGAAACTATTGATGCTAGCAACTTGTCTTACCATAACGCTGTTCGTATGGTAACCGGATTGAAAGTCTTGTTCTTAGGCAAGAGTCCTGTTGCCATAGTAACTGGATTGAAAGTCTTCTTCTTAGGCAAGAGTCCTGTTGCCATGGCAATCGTATTGAAAGTCTTGTTGCTAGACAAGGGTCTTGCTGCCACGGCGATCGAATTGAAAGTCTTGTTGCTAGACAACAGGTCTGTTGCCACAGTAACTGGATTGAAAGTCTTGTTGCTAGGCAAGGGTCTTGCTGCCACGGCGATCGAATTGAAAGTCTTGTTGCTAGACAACAGGTCTGTTGCCACAGTAACTGGATTGAAAGTCTTGTTGCTAGGCAACAGGTCTGTTGCCACAGTAACTGGATTGAAAGTCTTGTTGCTAGACAACAGGTCTGTTGCCACAGTAACTGGATTGAAAGTCTTGTTGCTAGACAACAGACCTGTTGCCATGGTAACTGGATTGAAAGTCTTGTTGCTAGACAAGGGTCTTGCTGCCACGGCGATCGAATTGAAAGTCTTGTTGCTAGACAACAGGTCTGTTGCCACAGTAACTGGATTGAAAGTCTTGTTGCTAGGCAACAGGTCTGTTGCCACAGTAACTGGATTGAAAGTCTTGTTGCTAGACAACAGGTCTGTTGCCACAGTAACTGGATTGAAAGTCTTGTTGCTAGACAACAGGCCTGTTGCCACAGTAACTGGATTGAAAGTCTTGTTGCTAGGTAACAGGTCTGTTGCCGTAGTAACTGGATTGAAAGTGTTGTTGTTAGACAACAGGTCTGTTGCCGTAGTAACTGGATTGAAAGTGTTGTTGTTAGACAACAGGTCTGTTGCCGTAGTAACTGGATTGAAAGTGTTGTTGTTAGACAACAGGTCTGTTGCCGTAGTAACTGGATTGAAAGTGTTGTTGTTAGACAACAGGTCTGTTGCCGTAGTAACTGGATTGAAAGTGTTGTTGTTAGACAACAGGTCTGTTGCCGTAGTAACTGGATTGAAATTGTTGTTGTTAGACAACAGGTCTGTTGCCGTAGTAACTGGATTGACAGTCTTGTTGCTAGGTAACAGGTCTGTTGCCGTAGTAACTGGATTGACAGTCTTGTTGCTAGGTAACAGGTCTGTTGTCGTAGTAACTGGATTGAAAGTCTTGTTGCTAGACAACAGGTCTGTTGCCATAGTAACTGGATTGAAAGTCTTGTTGCTAGACAACAGGTCTGTTGCCATAGTAACTGGATTGAAAGTCTTGTTGCTAGACAACAGGTCTGTTGCCATAGTAACTGGATTGACAGTCTTGTTGCTAGGTAACAGGTCTGTTGCCGTAGTAACTGGATTGAAAGTCTTGTTGCTAGGTAACAGGTCTGTTGCCATAGTAACTGGATTGAAAGTGTTGTTGTTAGACAACAGGTCTGTTGCCGTAGTAACTGGATTGAAAGTGTTGTTGTTAGACAACAGGTCTGTTGCCGTAGTAACTGGATTGAAAGTGTTGTTGTTAGACAACAGGTCTGTTGCCGTAGTAACTGGATTGAAAGTGTTGTTGTTAGACAACAGGTCTGTTGCCGTAGTAACTGGATTGAAAGTGTTGTTGTTAGACAACAGGTCTGTTGCCGTAGTAACTGGATTGAAATTGTTGTTGTTAGACAACAGGTCTGTTGCCGTAGTAACTGGATTGACAGTCTTGTTGCTAGGTAACAGGTCTGTTGCCGTAGTAACTGGATTGACAGTCTTGTTGCTAGGTAACAGGTCTGTTGTCGTAGTAACTGGATTGAAAGTCTTGTTGCTAGACAACAGGTCTGTTGCCATAGTAACTGGATTGAAAGTCTTGTTGCTAGACAACAGGTCTGTTGCCATAGTAACTGGATTGAAAGTCTTGTTGCTAGACAACAGGTCTGTTGCCATAGTAACTGGATTGACAGTCTTGTTGCTAGGTAACAGGTCTGTTGCCGTAGTAACTGGATTGAAAGTCTTGTTGCTAGGTAACAGGTCTGTTGCCATAGTAACTGGATTGACAGTCTTGTTGCTAGGTAACAGGTCTGTTGCCGTAGTAACTGGATTGACAGTCTTGTTGCTAGGTAACAGGTCTGTTGTCGTAGTAACTGGATTGAAAGTCTTGTTGCTAGACAACAGGTCTGTTGCCATAGTAACTGGATTGAAAGTCTTGTTGCTAGACAACAGGTCTGTTGCCATAGTAACTGGATTGACAGTCTTGTTGCTAGGTAACAGGTCTGTTGCCGTAGTAACTGGATTGACAGTCTTGTTGCTAGGTAACAGGTCTGTTGTCGTAGTAACTGGATTGAAAGTCTTGTTGCTAGACAACAGGTCTGTTGCCATAGTAACTGGATTGAAAGTCGTGTTGCTAGGCGACCAAACTGAACACAAGAGTTATTACCGACATTCGAAGTGTATCACGTTCTTATCAATAACATTTATCCTCACGAGACCGTGAAAACCCTGCGGCCGATCACGTGATAAGACATTCACCTACAAAAAAACATAAGTTCACGTCGAAATAACGTAATTGTAAGAAATATAAACGGCTTTACACTTGCCATCAGAAAGTGCTGCACAAGACCACTCATTCGGGAAGTAGAGCAGGACACATGAGTACGTGTGAGAGTTACACACTCCTCTAACTCCATACTTTGTAGAGACGCACCACAGCGTGCAGGAGAGATGCGTGTCCTAGGATGATATAATGTGCGTTACAATGGCGACCACGTTGTATCCAAAATTGTTTCTCCTTGTTTGTGGCGAGCGCTCCCATGACGTGCAGTCTTTAACTTCTCATTATTCAGCGACTCTTCTCCGTGTTTCAAAATAACAACACTGTCACTTAATTAGAGACCAATTAGCTCGATCAGATTGTGGACTTGACCTCGAGACACGCTGCGTAACTCGCCAGTAATGATAACGGAGATTTAATTACAATGGACTGAGCTCTGATAAACGGGTCAGCTAAATTATTATTTGTGTTGTTAATTGTAATGATGGGATAATAAGCACACAATTGTCTTCTACAAATGTCATTATTGGTAGATGATCGTTCGCCTCCGAATACCAGCGACAGCTCTCGGGTAGGGTTGTCCCCAGTTTAATGTCCGGCTCCATGGCTAAATGGGTAGCGTGCTTGCCGTTGGTCACAGGGACCCCGGGTTCGATTCCCGGCAGGGTCGGGAATTTTAACCATAACTGTTTAATTCCGCTGGCATGGGGGCTGGGTGTATGTGTCGTCTTCATCATCATTTCATCCTCATCACGGCCGCGCAGGTCGCCTACGGGAGTCAGATCAAAAGACCTGCATCTGGCGAGCCGAACTTGTCCTCGGACACTCCCGGCCACTAAACGCCATACGCCATTTCCTGTTTCACCACCGAAATGTGGTTAAAATACGGATTAAATATGTATCCCAGTTGTCAACTGTTGAAAAGTACCTGCTTTGAGTAGCCGAGTGTACAGCGCTCGGCAAGCGAAGCGAAAACAACCAGAGACAATCATTTGAGCCTTCGCCTGCTAGATTAGTTGTTTTGAATTTCAGCGCGAAGAAGTTAGAACAGAACTGTATCATTCCGTCAAGTTTTCTGAAAAATAAGAAAAGTCAGTGCCATTTCAGTGACCAGAAAAGGGGAATTTTAATTTTGTATATAAATTAATAGGCTGTTACCCGTAGCTTCGATCTGGCGGATTTAGTAATTCGATAAATATCATCGTTCCTCGGTACTATACTAAGACATTATCTGAAAATCCCTCAAGTATAGAAACCCATCGAAAAACTGAGTTTCATTTACCCCAGAATCTCTTTGTAAAACACGTTTGTAGTGTTGCCTTTTGGCGATAAGATGACCAGGCTACTGGCACAGTCGTCTCTCAAGTCGAAAATAATACGTGTTTCTTTATTTTTAAAGGAGATCCCAAATACTGTAAACTGTTAAGTTTGTGAGATATAGATATATTCATTTAAACAATTGGACTCTCTTTTCGTCGACTTAGCGACGTAATATCCTAAAACCCTTCGTTAGTGAGCACCTACATTGTAATATGAATGTATCCCCAAAATGTCATTTCTTTATGTCCAGTAGTTTTGGCTCGGCGATCATGAATCCGCAAGTCAGTCAGGACATGTTATTATATATACATAGATTTCGTAGATGGAACGCTAAATTGGTTTTCCTGTGTGGTTAAAACTTTGCAATAGGTAGAAGAGTGAGAACATGAAGAATATTGATCATAATTATACAAGCGAAAAGGGACAAGAATCCGCTACTTTGTAAATCTCAGTCGAAATGCATGACAGATTATTTTCATACAATGGAACCATCAAAAAATTAATAAACTCAAATTATGTTTGTCTTTTTCTTTATATATGCTATATTTCTTTGTTGTAAAATATCACAATCAAAACGAAAATGTGGGGAATTCCAGTACCTGGGAAAAATTCTCTCCCCCAATGAAAATGACAGAGAAGGTATAAACAGAAGGGTGGAAAAGCTGAAAATGGCTGCCAGATTAGGTCATGGAACTTATAAATCCAACTGCATATCCATGTAAGGAAAATTAAAACATTAGTGTACGGTGATCAAAGCACAGTGTCTATATGCGGGGGACAGTAACGGATCCAGTCATTGAAGAAAGAGAAAACCTTAGGTCTAAAAAAATGACTAGATTCAGAAGCCAAGTTCCGACTGAGACCGAATCGAGAAGTTTATGAAAACGTTAGCAACTAGTATGAGGAAAAGAATACTGTCATTTTATGGGTACATTAAAGAGAGTGGCATACAGAATACACAACCTATGGCTGAATGATGTTCACAAAGACGTGGAAGAAGTGGGGAGGAGATCAACCGTTAGCAAGAAGCTTGTGGGAATACGCGACATCAAGAGCGACAAGACTTAAGAAGGAGTGTAAAGGAAAGGGAATACGTTTGAGAGCAATATGGTCTGGTGGATTGTGTAAACAGTCCGAAGATGGCCCTAACGAACGAATGAAAGAAATAAAGTGTATTGCTTATGAGAAACAGACTTTACGTATTACAACGACAGCGTTTTTTCAAAACAGTTGGCGCTTAGAATACCAGAAAAAGTATCGTGAGCTGATTGGTGAGTTTTCACGCTCCTCTCTAGTTTTTGTTGATGGAACCAGAAAGTCATCCAGCTGTAAGTTTGGAAATGAGATTGTTAGTTAGACGATACGAAAATAACAAAACTCCCGTAGGTCTTCCATGGCTATACTCCCTGCCATGTATTCTGTTGATACTGAGGACAGTGATTTATAGTTATTTTCCAACTGCAGGGTTCGATTCAGTGTCGGTAGCCACACAGTTTAGGGACCCTACTTGCCGATATGACGTCTTACAGTTACTGTTAATCCTGCACATTGGCAGTCATGGTTTTACCGCCCCTGCCGTGTTACACTTGCGGGTGTAACTAAAGCATATTTCCTTTTTCTGCGGGGTTGTAAATCTGTTTGGTTAATACCAGGTAAGGAGAATATTGGCATGCTCGAATAATTAATTTACATTAATACCGTTCGTGTTAAATGACGAACGTAGCATATTAATAATACGGTCTTATTTCGTCCAATTCGTATGTACAGAATTTAATGTTTGAGAAGCAAGAAAATCTGAAAGAACTCCTCCGAAAAGGAAAGAAACGTTACCTTCTGCATAAAGATCAGTTCTGTCTAACTTGTCACTTTAGTGCGGTTTGCAGACGTAGCCTTTGAGTTGCGGCTTGTGCACGTGTACTATATTTGCTTGTGTGTGTTATTACAGAGTGGTTTCCATTGAGTGGGACAAATAATAGCACTTTTCACGAAGGGAGCTGAATTATTTATACCAGGCAAACACCGAAGAATATGGTTATAGTAATGCTTATATTAAAATAAAGACAGAAATATATAACATTACATTCAGTGAGCGTGAGAGAGATTGTGTGTTTCTTTAATTCCTCATTGAGCTTGACAATGGTCCTAATTATGAATATCTTGATTGAACATTTACGTGAGTAAAGGAACGTCCATTATTGATCCTTCCAATAAGGTTAGTTCGTTGATGGTTATGTCTCGTGATTTCAGTATGAAACTAATCAAGTTGGCAGAATAGGATGGCGATATTTGCCTTTTAGTGCATGCCAACTGCTATAGACGATGGTGACAATTATTCTTTTAAGTACAAGCATCGCTCTGGAAGTCAGAAATGCGGGACTTGATAACGTGAAGAAGTTAGAGAGCAGTGTGTCGTCTCCAAGGACTAACTCCACCGGATGTGTTACACACGAAGTGAGATTACACGCACGTTATGTTATATCTTTAGCACGCAGACCACTCGGTTCTCACTCAACCACGACGTGTTCCCTGAGCAGCCTCAAATACACTCGCGACATTCTTCAGTCAGCTTGTAATTCTTCTGACTTCTGTTTTTACTGCAAATTGCTGTCCGTTTCGGCTGTAAAAATGTTCATTCATTCATTTATCAGTACGCAGTGAGAAGAACAAGAAGAAGAATTTCTCCGACCATTCTGGACTTAAACATGAAGAGGTTCCTGTAGTAGAGTGGTTTTCAAACTGTCGTGCAGGAGCAGACTTTAGGGAAGAAATGAACAAAAAATGGAAGTTTCACGTGGACATCAGAAAACTCTGTCGCGCCCTCCAAACCCATTGAAAGTCCGCAATGTCTGAATTCCAGAATTGAAATTGAAAACGTTTCATCCTTATTCATGAATTTGCTACTGAGGCTACACTATAATGTTTTGTGAACCTTTCATACACACAGAATATCCTCTGTTACTTCATTATCATTGCAATATACTTGACACAAACTCTTAAATTGCTTGTAGTGCGCTATAAAAATATCGTCTTATTTATGATGCGTATTTAAAAATGGTTTATAATCAATTAGCCGGGTACTCATACATTTTAAAACTATCATTTGGGGTTATTTTCGTGCGGGTACATGAATGAGGGGTACAATCTCAGCTGAAGTAGACTGATCTGTATCTCCCAACTGGGCCATGTCACCCTCGAGATTTGTTCCAATGTTCGACACAAAGCCACCTGTAGCTGGCATCTCAAGGCCTTCTGTAGTATTCTTAATGAACAAAAGACATTAATTACGTCTCGCTGCTTTTGTCTCTCGTTAAACGCAGCGGTTTTGTTGCGAAACTTTCTTCCCACAGTCATTTGTTTCGAATTACGTAAATTATCCATTATCCTGGCGTTGTCACTCAAATACATTCAATTATCTCCTTTTATACCCAATAATATTGCTTTATTCTGTTACTTAGCCGCTCACCACCAGGCTGTCGGTAGATCGGAGTTAGTCCCCCAGCCAGTCGAGTACATGTCTCCAATTAAAGAGAATATGATCTGTTTCTTGGTTTTATTTATTTATTTATTTATTTATTCAATATGGCCAAAATTAGGTTTGCCTAAGTTCACAGAATAATGACAGATGATTCTTCTTACATCCGTGAGTTAATAATCTCTACTCTAGCCTCTCTCACCACCAAACAAATGATTTTCAAGAATAGTCGTAATATTGAAAGACGGGTGCCATGGAAACGTGGGCGGACCCAGTGACGTTGTCATGGAGATAAGCCTGCTCGCCGGCTCGTGTTGCTTGGAGTTGCCAAACCTCTCACTTTGAGTTACATACAACAGCGGTCTCAGCGAACGAACAGGGGAAGGAGAAAGGAATGTGGCAACACCGAGTAACACTCCTCCCTGCAGCTCTGCGTGTCAAAACGCTCCTTTCAATATTACGACTACAATTATATTAGTTAGAATATTTTTTGAACTCGCTTTTCCAATTTATAATAACCGCACCACTTAACGAAAAATTTAAAAAAATTGTTCGCCTGCGCCCAAAAAACACACCAGGCGCTTTAAGGGTACCGGGAAGTGTGAAACGGTAGAAAAATATCACATCCGATGTTTAGTCACATATCTCAGAAACTAAAAGAGGCATTTCATTGAATGTTCTTTTGATATATTCAGAATACATTCATAATTATTTGGGTAGAATATGAAGTTTCTATGTTTAATATTTTGTGTCAGAAAGAACAATATAAAAATAATATTTTAAACACATTGTTAAAAATTCCTTCAACTGATGTACCTTTTTCTGACAAAATACTCAAAATCAGATCCAAGAAACATTTTATGCATAATATGTGTACCTTTCTTGAGATGCCGAAGTAAAATTGTTGTCCCATTGCTTGCAGGAGTTGATAAATTATTAATTTTTTTTTCCTAGTTGAAAACTAAAATTTTCCGTAAAATTGTCACTGCTCTTCAAGCTGGTCTCGATGAACTAATCATGATGTTTGATTAAATTTACTTCCACAAGGAGATCTATACAGTGTCTAAGAGACTAGCAAGTTTCAAATACATTGATATGATAGTTTGTGAGAAAAAGGTACACAAAGTTCAAAAAATATGACTAACGTCTAGTGATACTGAGCGTGCAGAGTTATGTTTAAACCTAATTTTATTGCCTCAAATATAACTTAAGCACAATAATTGATACACAAAATTCTTCAAGAAAGATTAGAGGGATTCTAAGCTCAAAAGCGAAAATTGACATCTTTTTTAGCCTGTCACACTTCTCGGTTCACTTAAGTGTATTAAGTTAATATTTATCTAAAAGTAGGGTATAGTTGAGTCATGGTATTCTTTCTCCCATTTGTCAACTTGTTGTGCTCCTGCAGTCTCGAAACGAACAGTAAGATTGAAATAATAAGGCCGGGTGCAGGGCGACTTGTCAGGCTCGCCACAAGAAACTGGAAGCTGATAAGAATGGCTGAGTAGGACAGGTGGTAAACCGCTGGCCTTCTCAGTTCAAATTGGCGTGTTCGATCCTGGCTCCGTGCGCTGTATAAATATGACACCCTCATGCCGGTAGATTTACTCACCTTGTAGTAGACTACGCTGAGCGTAAGACGAGAAAGAACTCTTTAAACCAAGTATGTTTCTTAAAACTTTCAATTGCTTTTACCTACCTTAAAATATGATCAGGTCATTGTCATGTATAAAATGCTTCTTACGATAGAGTTCTTATTCGTTTCACATGAAATGTTCGGAGAATGTGATTATCTGTCGAATATTACCTTCATTCGTACTTCGCAACGTTTAACAGGTTGCCCCATAGCATTTCTTTGGGTCAAAGTACATAGTGGCATTTTTGGCAATGAAAAGGCTGACGTCCTAGTCAAACGTGGTGCATCGGAAGGTCTACTTACAGCCCTGTACCTCCCATGGATGGACTTTATTCCCACTGTTGGACAGTAAATTCGTCACAAATGGTCTACGTAATGGGAAACATCTCTCGTATAAGACAACAGCCATGGTATTATAAGTTTCATCGGTCACGAGGTTCTAACGGCTTCCATAATCCGAATGGATCATTCCCTTCACATCTACATCGCATAGGGGTTTCGGATTCGCCGCGCTATCGATGTCAGTATGCGGAGGATGGAGATCTCATTTTGTTTAAGTGTGGCCTTTATGATGCTTTTCGAAGCCGCTTTCTATCTCAACTATGTCATCTACAAGTGCCGTTCCCGACCAGCGCTGCATTGGTGTTGCAAGTTGAAGACAATTCACTTCTCAGTGCTGTGGTGCACTTTTTGAGAGCCGCGGATATAAGAATTTGACTTGCCAGTATTTTGTTTGTTCTCCCCCTCTCCTTCCGGAAGAGGGATTGGCTGTGGTGTTATGTACTTGAAGGATGTGTACTTTGCGCTGACAATATTTATATTTTTGTCTGTGTGCTGCGAGTATTTCTTGTAGATGGAGGATGACCAAATGTTGATACAACAAACGTCAATTAAATAAATAAAAAAAATACTTCGCAACAAATTAACTGATCAACTTGAAATTGTGTGTGGTGCTGCATCTTGTTAATGTGTGCTCGTGTTTCAAATATGATTAGGCGGTAATTTGTAGAAGTTCAAAATGTCAGTCATGACAGAGGTAAAGAGGTACGTAGTTACTGGACTGCTGAGGGGACAAAATTCCGACACATCGGTGTCACCGTAAGGCATAAAGTCATTATCAATGTTCTCCCAACTACGGTCCATGAGATGTGAACTGTCTCCTTCATTTGCTCAGTGTTCGTTCTCGGTGTTGTTCCATTCTGTCCTGTTTCTAGTTTCGGCTTTTTCTGGGAGCCATGGCATACTTGAAATTTCTTCTTGAGTGGGACACGCTTCAGAATGTCACTACGTGTGACCTCCAGTTCTTCTAGACCTCTTTCTACCTCAGTGAACCAGGCGCCTTTGATTTTCTTGTCCTGAAAATAGTTAATGAACGGTTTGGCCGATCTTAGTGGCTTCAGTCGCATCTCGTGGCCTGAAAAGGTAATGCTTCTTTTTTTTTCCGGGTGTGTCTATTACCTTCTCCACATGGTCATGTTGTCTTTTATATTCACGATTTTCTTCGACAAAGCCCAAGATTTTTCTCAAAATATTTCTTTGTTTCTTTCTTTCTTTCTTTCTTTCTTTCTTTCTTTCTTTCTTTCTTTCTTTGACCTCCGGTGTTTTAATCTGGCCTTTCTTGTTCATTGTGAGAAATTCCTCAGCGTATAAGACATCTGCTCGGATGACATTGCAGTACTGTCCCGGCTTCGCATTGAAGGATATTGACCTTTCGTTGGAGACATCCTTAGTTAGTTGGTTTGCCGTTTCCAATTATTATTATTATTATTATTATTATTATTATTATTATTATTATTATTATTATTATTATTATTTCTTAATGCCTTTGCTGGCAGGATGTAGTGTGTACAGTGCACTATGTCTTCTGGTATGGGCTAGAATAAATTTGTTATTTTCATTGACCTGTCTCAGTCTTATCCTTGGCTTTGACAAGATGAAAGTGACTGAGGTATGAGCGATGCTAGTAATACCATTCCTTATGCAGCCAGTCTGTTATGAATGGTGTGAAAATATCGCTCATAGGGTCGGCTGGTGCATGCATTTCAGTGGGCTTGGCAGACTGATATGCAATAGCAACTTCTGGCTCAGTGAGGAAAGCAACGGGAAACTACCTCACTCCTCACCTCCCTAGTATGCCACTTCAGTGACGCCTAGGCTATCTATGACAGCTGTTGGTGGAGCTGTAGAGGATCAAACCAGCTTTCGGGCTGATTACCCAACATACAACACATTATTATTATTATTATTATTATTATTATTATTATTATTATTATTATTATTATTATTATTATTATTATTATTATTATTATTATTATTATTATTATTATTATTATTATTACATGACTAAGGGTCATCTCTTCGTCTTCTTGGTGTCGCTCTTCACCAGTTTGTGTTGGTGGTAGTGCTTGGATGGTGTGTAAAGCGGTGATTGTCGACTAATTCTCTGAACTTAGACCTGCCTAATACAATGTGATTATGTTATTCCCTGAAGATCTGTTCTAACTTCGAGCAGCCGATTAATGTTTACTTTCATTGATACGGAAAGGTTCAGAATTATTTTCGTAAATCTCTGATCACTCATTCTGAGAATATATCTGTAAAATTTCAAACGTATTTTCTTCAGTGTGTCTGAGATATTCTCTGAGTGTTGGTACAGATCACGAGATTTCCTTATCATCGCAATTCGTCCTGTACAGACTGGTCCAACCAAAAATTTTCCTCAAGATTTTTCTTTCTTGCTTTTCGTCATCTTTATCCAACGATCACTATTTCAGATGCATATAGTGCTTCCGGCTTGATTATAGTGTTGTAATCCCTTAATTTTGCATTTCGAAATATGTATTTTTATTACCTGTTCCAAGTGGGCTCTTTGCAGTTTAAAAGATCCTTACTTTATTTGCTTCACGTGTCCCAGGAATTTGAATTTAGACACTTGGGATATTTTGCTAAATTGGGTTTTCAATGCTTGTCCATTTGGTACTGAAGAGATACTTCCATGTATTGCGTTTTGTCATATGAGATCTGGAGTCCTGTTCTGGATGCTATTATTAATGTTTATTATAACTATTTATTCAGTTGTGGCCTACTTTGGACCATGGTAAACAATCGACTTGCTGGTTATTCTTTTCCATTGTTGCCAACTTCCTCCATATATTATCTTGTTTCTTTTACCCATTTAGTAGTTTCTTTCAATGTGATCATCTAGTTAAATATTTTCTTCGTTAGTCGATATTATTATTATTATTATTATTATTATTATTATTATTATTATTATTATTATTATTATTATTATTAGCCGGGCTGAGTGACTCAGACGGTTGAGGCGCTGGCCTTTTAACACCAACTTGGCAGGTTCGATCCTGACTCAGTCCGGTGGCATTTGAAGGTGCTCAAAAACGACAGCCTCGTGTCGTTAGATTTACTGGCACGTAAAAGAACTCCTGCGGGACTAAATTCCGGCACCTCGGCGTCTCCGAAGACCTTTAAAAAGTAGTTAGTGGGACGTAAAGCAAATAACATTATTATTATTATTTCGTTATGCTCATTCATAGAGCACGTTGGAAATTGTTCATTGCCTTGATGACTTTCGCCTTCCTATTCTTTCAAAATCTCTTCACGAACTCACTGTGTTGCCTGTTGTGGCCACTCTGTCTGTCGACCTCGGTTATCTTCGAGATTCGTACTGACAACCTTTGAAACACAAACTAAGAATCGCTTATGCATCGCTGTGCGACATCTGGCGTACACTTTAAGTACTCGTACTGTTGTTGTTTACACAGCAAAGCCAAACTATTGAATTCATGCTAGGAACAAGATTCGCATCGAGAAATGTTATATAATGTGTGTCTGACATATTTGTTGGCTTAAGATAATAAAGATATTTAAAAAATCATGGTTACATCGCGCATTCCTATCTACGAAATGTCACGGTAAAATTTGTCACAAATTGAACATAATAATTGCTTTTACACAGTTGAAGTGTAAAATCTGCGGTAAATTAAAAAATATTTTATTTTTGATGAATATTATGTATACCTACTTTACTACATCAAGTACTTTCGGTGCTACGCTCACAGTAACACGTATGTCTTTTGTTTGTCTTACACTTTCAACAATTTCGTGTGTGATGTCTGTGTTCACTGAAGATCTTTGCTTTCGTTTTATTGCTTCAGGTGTCGATGACATCATTTCCTGAACTGCTTCGCGATATGCAAGATTTAATAGGCGACAAAAAGCTATGGCCAATGCACATAAGAAGAATTCTCTGGACTAGTGATTTATTGGTCCAGGGATCGTGCTATTTTTCTTATCGTGAATGCTATTGACCTCCATTTTGCTGTTTGAACTCGCCGCTCTACTGATATGGACAAAGATAATGAGAGTCCACAGACATGGCACTCCCATTTCTCGGTGCTAGCCCTGGACCTCGCGAAATTAACAAAAGACGGCACCAGCAGCGAAATACGACATAAAGGGGACCTGTATACAGGCCTTAAGTGTGTATTCATATTTCTCTAATAACGACGGTATTTCTTAATTTACCGCACATTTTTCACTTTCATTTAAATAAATGCAATTATTATGTTCCATTTGTGACAAATTTTACGGTGACATTTCGTAGATAAGAATGCGCGATGTAACCAAAATTCATATCGATCGATCATACTATCGATTCAATTCAGATTTCATTTCCATTAAGTTGGCAGCGCTACCGGAACCGGTAGACCTGTGTCCATACGCCTCTTCCGCGCAACTGAGGAGAATCGCTCAGACATAGGATAGAATTCTTCTGAGTTTTTACCAGATACCGTCTTGAAACTTGGGTCCAAATATCTTCCTGAGTATCTGCCGCTCTGTTTTCTCTATGTCCTTGATGTTGAAGATTAAAGATGACGTCTCAGTTGTTTGGTATGAACAAGTGTCTAACCTGCTAACGCGGGCTCAGAAGGGCAGAGTTTTTTGCCTCACTCTCCAGCCCACCAGAGGTGACATATTTGTTGGTCACTCTGAGTGTCTACCAGCCAGCGTCATTTGCTTTGTTGGTGTCCGTTAATGATGAAATAGATTTTATTTGGTGAGTCGAGAGTCGTCGATTCGTGCTGTGTCCATACGCCTCTTCCGCGCAACTGAGGAGAATCGCTCAGACATAGGATAGAATTCTTCTGAGTTTTTACCAGATACCGTCTTGAAACTTGGGTCCAAATATCTTCCTGAGTATCTGCCGCTCTGTTTTCTCTATGTCCTTGATGTTGAAGATTAAAGATGACGTCTCAGTTGTTTGGTATGAACAAGTGTCTAACCTGCTAACGCGGGCTCAGAAGGGCAGAGTTTTTTGCCTCACTCTCCAGCCCACCAGAGATTCCACGTGGGAATATAGATGTCATTGTACTGTGTCAATCCGCTAGAGATTTGTGCGACTAGCTCAAGTGGCGGGGGCGCAATAAATACCCTACAGCGGACATTACACACAGTGCAGTGTCATAAAGCTTTGCTCTGGCAGCAGCGGATTAATTCCTGCAATAAATACGAGGTCCATCACCCGCCGATGTGCGACGAACAGCACTCAGGAAAAAGTAAATATGGAATGTGTTTCTACGTAGAACCAGGAGAGGCTGGTGGATACCGTGCACCTGCACATTAGTTCCACTTCCTTAATAATAATAAAAAACCATGATCTCTACAAACACCAAGAAACCGTCACAGATGTCATCAGAAAAAAAACGGCTGGCTTCCTACAGACACCTGTATAGAATGGACTCCCACAGGCTGTCCTGTAAGATCTCCAAAGTAGCCAGCAAGTGTAGAGGCACTGGATCGCTGTGGATCTGTCAAAACTTAACATTAATCAAGCCACAATAATAACTGAAGCTAACCACAATGGGACTAGGAAATGCTCTGACGAACAGGATTTTGATCGTGCTTCATTCATTTTTCTGGCTCGGGGAGTGTTGGTTTGTGTTTGTACCAATACTCTCCTCTTTATGTTCAGAAAACACGCAATAGTGATTACATCCTTCCACATAGAGCTGGTGTCAGAAATGGCGTTCAGAAAGTGCCATAAGAACAAGCGTCCTATTCTGATCATTTACAGTTAAATAATTTAAAATTTGTTGTGTAAATCTTATTTTTTGGAATTTATTTCGTTGCAAATTGAATAAAGTCCTCATAAATAATCCTTACTGTAACTGAATGGTGTTATGAATTCCTTAACTGCGTCGTACACAAATGTGTTAACTATCACAGTACAGTAGAACCTCCTTTTTCGGCCCCTTTTAGTCGGCATTTCTCGTTAGTCCAGACGAATATTACCAAACATGTTATACATTTTATTTTATGCAAACATTATCATTAATTCGTTGTCCGGAATAAAGAATTCAACACAGAGGACAGTACTTTATTTCCGAAATTGTAACAAAAGAGTAAAAATATCCTGTTTAAATCTCGTGATTGCATGCGTTATTAACTATAGTGTATTATTACGTAGATCTAGTACCGTTGAACTGTTTGAAGTGTGTCGGCTGTTATTCCTGTAAAGATAAGCGGTAAGTTTCAAAAATATCTCCTACTGTATTTGCAAATTCTGAGGTATATTACAAACGAACTGTTGTGACATTCTATCAACAAACACTTGAAAATACATCAGAAAGATAACATGAATTACATTTGTTTTTCTGCAGTTTCGAATTTGTTGATTAGAAGTGGCGAGACTCCCTGTGGATGGGGAACGCAGACGAAGAATTCACCCACAGTATCCCCTGCCTGTCGTAAAAGGCGACTAAAAGGGGCGACCAAGGAATGATCAAATTAGAACCATGAAACTACTTGTGATTAGTACCAGCCCTCGGGGAACACCATGCGTCGCTTTTACTTGCGCGTAGTACCCCTATGTTGGGTACCAAATAGGTTTGCGACACCATGAGATGAGGGAACCCATGGTTCTAGCTTGCCTACGATTAGTACCCACTATGTGAGGAACACCACGGGATAGTACGAGTCCCTGTGGTTAGTACACTCAGGTGATGAACACCATATGTTTGCGTTGACTGTAAATGGCGCCGCAATGTGTGAAACAGCGTAGATCTGTAATACATGTGCGAATTACATTACCTGTGAGTAGCACAATAATGTGTGGAATACCGCGAGTCTACGCTACTTTTCATTACTACCGCACCGTCACAAATACCATGGTTCTACTTTCTTAGCGAAAAGTACCGTGTGAGGATCCATCCATCCATCCATCCATCCATCCATCCATCCATCCATCCATCCATCCATCCATCCATCCATCCATCCATCCATCCATCCATCCATCCATCCATCCTTCCTCACGTTTCTAGTTTGGTCAGTGGATATTTTGGGGCTTTTACTTTGGCATTTCATTTCGTCTCATTTCATACCATTATGGCCGATGACCTAGATGTTAGGCCCCTTTAAATAAGAAGCACCATCAGCAGAAGTGGGGGGTCAAGCGAAAATTTGTTAAGAAAATAGTGGCATGTAAAAAAATGTGTGTTGGAAGTGTAACCTAGCAACAGTACCTTGAGAGCTGCACGGGTCGTGGATCTGAATGTCATGGCCACCCATCACAGCCTGCACGTAGCCAGGTAACTTCGTCACTCATTATAGAGAAAGACATGTTTATTATCATTTAACTTTCCTAAAGGTAACTTTATTAACATTTTATTTTTTGACCTCGTTGTGAATTGATATCGATTCGTTAACTTGGTACATCTTTACTTACTGTGAGATCAGTTATTGGATTTATTTTGGAGGAATGCATCGTACACAGCTAGAGGGGAAATTTGAATGAGGCATCTGTCTTGAGGTGGCTCGCCACTCCAAGAGCGGATGTTGCTCCGCAGCGTTCATTATCAATTGGTCAGATAACTTGTCTTGATACGCCTGCCGTAGTCCTGCCCTATTTAATGGTTTTATGAACATTAATAAGAAGCGCGTTATGGTATGCGTCAGTTCGAACTCAGAATTAATCCACTGTGACGTCATCATGCCGTCTGTTCGGTAAAGAACTATCGATGCATTCGGTTTTTTATCGTTCAGTTCTTGATGTAAAACTTGATATTGTGTCGTAGAAGACAATGGTATTTTTAATCGTAGTTCTTCTATACAGAACGGTTGTCTTGTGAGCGCATAGGTTAGTCTCGAAGGAGTGTTTTTGCTAGGCAGAGAACTTTTTAAAGACACGTGGCCTTGACTCTTCCTAATGGAGCTAGGTGTTGCCAGATAATGTGTAAGGCGTTTGACATGATGGGGCCTGTCTGTACGGTGACTTCTTTCTCTTATTAAGAACGCCCTCCCATCTGTTGAATATATATAGAAGGTTAGAGAATCAAAGAGTATGTAGCAGGGAATTGTATTCGTCCGTCATCATAGGAAGTGAATACTCTCTCGCTTGACAGGAAGTAATCAAACATGGCTGCATGGAATTACACTACTAAGGATAAAACACATCTTTCAGAATATTAATAAAAGTGTTAGTCGCTTAGCAACCTGCTAAGTCCGTTGAGGTGGATCCATACACCCACGTATATGAACTTCTCTTTCCTTTTAACCTTCCCACGTGTTATCCCCATATACCTCTCGCTGTGGTGCTTGTACTCCATATATTGCCTTTTCATAAGAGAGTTTAGGAGCCAGTTTTTCGGCGATTCCATGCAGCCTCTCCAGCATCTTTTAAGCATCTTCTCGCTTTTTTCTAACATGGCAAGGTTATCTGCAAAAGCTAAACACTTTATTTCTAGCTTCTGTCCTTTCTTCCCCTGGCGTATTCCACTTATTCCTTCCGCTTTCCATCCCAGGTTTTCGTTCTTTTCTCCTGCACGGGATTGAAGAGGATCGGCGATAAACCGTCACCTTGCCTCATCCCTGTCGTTATTTCAAATTAATTTATCTATCACTGCCTTAAATATTACAATCACGCCTACTCACTATTTACGCCCCATCTCTAAATTGTAGTTTCTAAGATTTTTATTTGTGTCCTGGACGTTATCATTGTTATACAGACCTTCAAAGATGGCCCTGAGTAACTATTAAATAATAAAACCAGTGGCATATGATAGCGGTGGGTGCGATGATCGGACGGTCTCTCCCCCATGTTTGTGGTTATCCGCAGCTGCGGGAGGATGTCCGTTTTCTATTTTCATCGATCATATGTAGTTAACATTATTTAACTTTTAACGAATTGGAATAGCCTATCTTTGGATTTTTGTTCATTGTTGTTGTTTGTGTGTTTGTTTTGTTTGCTTATAGTACATTCAAATCTAATTACGTGTAATGTTTTAGATGACAATAAACGAATAATCTCTCCCCAGTCGGTGATCATCCGTGACTGGGAGAGAAGTGTATTCATTTATTCATTCTTCCATAGTCTAGGACAACATGTTGTATCTTGCCATTATTAATTTGTGACAGTGCAAGTATTTACTTGTGTGACGAGTCTGAATAGAATTAGTTTAGCTTACAATAGATATTGTGAATGCAGTAAAAGGTCTCATCCAAGTCACGGATAAGAATTTTACGATATAACTACCTGTACCACCTTCTGGTACTGGTCAGTGGAGGCGTGTACATTTGTATGACGAACAAATGGATAATGGCATTTCCCTGGATCCTCTTTCTCCGCAGCAGATGGCAGCCTACTCGCCCATCAGCAGTCGGTCGACGCGCTCCACGGTGCACAGCTACCACAACACTCACTCCACAAGACGGAGGGACTCCATGTCGTCCTCTGGAGGAGCCTCCTCTGTACGCAGGCTCATTGCCGTGGTGCGCTCCACTCCCTCCAGGCTGGGACCCATCTACTCCAGACGAGTGCTGCTCAGGAACTTTGCCGCGCTCTGCCTGGGACACGCCACCGTCACTGCGGCTCTCCTGCCGCTGCTCGCCCTGCAGTCCTCCATCTCCACCTGGTGGTAAGTACTGAACCACGCTCTGCTACGGGGCCTCTTAGAAGCCCCTACACTATTACTACGCTCGGAGGGGCGGGTTAGGCAACACTTCCTACTTCCCTAATTACTTTGTATTCTAACCTACTCCTGCCTGAACATCCTGTCTCTAGTAATGGCATTCGTAGTACGAGTAGTGTGCCTCGATGTAGTGGAACATGTTGCTCATAGGACTGGTCGTGCTGCAATAACACTTTCTGGTTAACTTTAGCCATTCAACCCTTTTGCCTTTTAGCCCTTACAAGTTCAGCTATGAGCCCTAGACCATAGCTGATTCTCTTAAGTCGTTTTGTCCGTTAGTCCTTTTGCCTTTTTGCTATTTAGACCTCTTTCCCTTTTGTTCCCTATCCATTTATCCCTTTTGCCCTTTATGCGTTCGCTCAGCTCTAAGACCTAAGGTCGCCTTCCAACGTTATTCCCCTATGAATAGACCATATGTATTAAGCCTTACACCATCTCCCTAGTCCCATCAGTACATTGTGTAGCCACCATCTTGTTCCGAGTACAGCTTCCAACATTAAAGCCCCTATGAATAAAGCACATGTATTAAGTCTTACACCATCTCCCTAGTCCCAAATGTAGGCGCCATCTTGTTTCGAGTTCAGCTTCAAACATTACGGCCTCTCCAGGTGTAAGGTTAAGACAGCACTTTCAGCCAGGGTGAAGGGAAGGGGAATCGGTTAGGTTTACGCCTGGTCTTTTATGCAATTAGTCCGGGTGTCGAACTTAAATTATGTTATGTTAAGTTAAGCTTACACTCTTATGCGGTTAGCCCGCGTGTTGAACTTTGAGGCTCTTAGTTTAAGCTTGTACTCTTTGCCTCGAACCAGGGTCTATACGGTTAACGCCCTCAGGCGTGGGGTCGAACCCGAGGTCTCTAAGCCTAGACGTAGAAAGCGTAAGGCCATGCGAGGTTAAGCGCGCGCTCTTAGCTAGCAGCCCGCACCGCGCTGTGACGTCACCCACCGGATCAGGCCTCGTCCAGGGCCACCGGATTCCGGATGCCGAAGAACCATCCAAAAACCACTACTCTAGAGTGACAGTCCCTAACTTGTGTGTTGTTTCAGCTGGCCTAGAGCGACAGCCCCTAACTTGTGTGTTGTTTCAGCTGGCCTAGAACGACAGCCCCTAACTTGTGTCTTGTTCCAGGTGGCCTAGAGCGACAGCCCCTAACTTGTGCCCTGTTTCAGGTGGCCTAGAGCGACAGTCGCTAACTTGTGCCCTGTTTCAGGTGGCCTAGAGCGACAGTCGCTAACTTGTGTCTTGTTCCAGGTGGCCTAGAGCGACAGCCCCTAACTTGTGCCCTGCTTCAGGTGGCCTAGAGCGACAGCCCCTAACTTGTGCCCTGTTTCAGGTGGCCTAGAGCGACAGCCCCTAACTTGTGCCCTGCTTCAGGTGGCCTAGAGCGACAGCCCCTAACTTGTGCCCTGCTTCAGGTGGCCTAGAGCGACAGCCCCTAACTTGTGGCCTGTTTCAGGTGGCCTAGAGCGACAGTCGCTAACTTGTGCCCTGTTTCAGGTGGCCTAGAGCGACAGCCCCTAACTTGTGCCCTGTTTCAGGTGGCCTAGAGCGACAGTCGCTAACTTGTGTCTTGTTCCAGGTGGCCTAGAGCGACAGTCCCTAACTTGTGTCTTGTTCCAGGTGGCCTAGAGCGACAGCCCCTAACTTGTGTGTTGTTCCAGGTGGCCTAGAGCGACAGTCCCTAACTTGTGTGTTGTTCCAGGTGGCCTAGAGCGACAGCCCCTAACTTGTGCCCTGTTTCAGGTGGCCTAGAGCGACAGCCCCTAACTTGTGTGTTGTTCCAGGTGGCCTAGAGCGACAGCCCCTAACTTGTGTGTTGTTCCAGGTGGCCTAGAGTGACAGCCCCTAACTTGTGCCCTGCTTCAGGTGGCCTAGAGCGACAGCCCCTAACTTATGCCCTGTTTCAGGTGGCCTAGAGCGACAGCCCCTAACTTGTGCCCTGTTTCAGGTGGCCTAGAGCGACAGCCCCTAACTTGTGTGTTGTTCCAGGTGGCCTAGAGCGACAGCCCCTAACTTGTGCCCTGTTCCAGGTGGCCTAGAGCGACAGCCCCTAACTTGTGCCCTGTTTCAGGTGGCCTAGAGCGACAGCCCCTAACTTGTGCCCTGTTTCAGGTGGCCTAGAGCGACAGCCCCTAACTTGTGTGTTGTTCCAGGTGGCCTAGAGCGACAGCCCCTAACTTGTGCCCTGTTCCAGGTGGCCTAGAGCGACAGCCCCTAACTTGTGTGTTGTTCCAGGTGGCCTAGAGCGACAGCCCCTAACTTGTGTGCTGTTCCAGGTGGCCTAGAGCGACAGCCCCTAACTTGTGTGCTGTTCCAGGTGGCCTAGAGCGACAGCCCCTAACTTGTGTGTTGTTCCAGGTGGCCTAGAGCGACAGCCCCTAACTTGTGTGTTGTTCCAGGTGGCCTAGAGCGACAGCCCCTAACTTGTGTGTTGTTCCAGGTGGCCTAGAGCGACAGCTCCTAACCTCTCCTCTGGCCTGTCCGGCTCGCTACTCCTGTGCGCCATGTTCGTGGTCGCGGCGCTCTCGTCTCTCCTGGCGCCCGCCGTCGTGCAGCGCATTGGTGCCAACTGCACGCTCATCATCGGCTACGCGCAGTCGTGTATCTTCTTCGGGCTCCACCTGTACCCCACGGTGCTCACCTTAGTTCCAGGGTACCTGCTCATGGGGATCTGGCTAGGCCCGCTCGCCAGTGCCAGAGTTACCTTCCTCATGACACTCGCCTCCAAGCTCTCTTACGTGATCACGGAGGAAGAAGAGGACGACATGGAGGATGGAGGGCGGAGGGAGGCTGTTGTTCAGAGGTTAGCCAGAGGACTGCAGGCGGCCCAGGACTTCGGACTGGTGTTGGGCAGCATAGCGGCGGCGCTCCTGCTCTGGTACACTCTGCCATCGCCAGGTAAGCTGTAACAAGTCACCTTCATAACATAACTAATATTACACCACTATACTAAGTATTATTTAATATAATAGTTAAGACGAACAGGATGTTTCACTTAGGATATAACAGATTTATTAATATGATTTGCAATGTTTAAACTATTCCTTTACCGAGCTCGATAGCTGCAGTCGCTTAAGTGTGGCCAGTATCCAGTAATCGGTAGATAGTGGGTTCGAACTCCACTGTCGGCAGCCCTGAAGATGGTTTGCATGGTTTTCCATTTTCACACTAGGCAAATGCTGGGGCTGTACCTTAATAAGGCCACGGCCACTTCCTTCCCGTTCTCAGGCCTTTCCTATCCCATCGTCGCCGTAAGACCTATCTGTGTCGGTGCGACGTAAAGCAAATAGCGGAAAAAACTATTTCTTTTTTACTTTCTCAATATAATTTTATAAATATCAAAAACACAGTGCAACAAGAACTAAATTTAGCTTCTGTCATACTGAAATATCAACGTATGGATTAATATTATTGTGAAGTCTCGTAGCTCTATTAACTGGGAAGTTCTCGTGAATTTCTGTGTTAGTCTTGGAAATAATTCTAGATCGACTTAGCTGTGCTGTGTAGAAAAGACTCATCAATTTTATAATTCTTTTTACAGGAAATAATCTTTGCAACGGAACATGCCAACTTAGGCTCAGAGAGACAGCGCTATACCGTTCCAGTCCCTCAACCCGACATACCTAATTTGAGACGTAACCCCTGCAATAGGAGGGTGGGGAGGTTAATATGCGGGGTATTCGAAAATCGTCATTACAAATTCCCAGAGCTAGTAGACTGCGACATGCTCTCTCGTCGCGGTCCAGAGCGGTTACCTCACACTGTTATTGGTAGATACAGTGATCCTTTCTCTTTACAGTGAGATATTGAATTCTGTCTTCAGACTTATCTAGAAATGAATTCGCTTTGAAAAACTCCTCTTCTTGTCAGCTTCTCCAACCCAGATACAGACGTCACAACAGTTGAGGTGTGATATCTTTGTTTGCAGACGTGGACTCGTTGCCTAGCGACACCACTGTGCTTGACGTGATGTTCCAAGACAATGACAACGGAGACCGTATCTGCGGCAGCGCGGCGTGTCCAGTGGCGACCCCCTACCTGTCGACCGGCCCGCCCTCCAGCGGCAACAGCAGCAACGTCAGTGCAGGTGAGCAATGATAGATAAATAAACGATTATAAATGCAATTTAAGGTGTGGGTGGGGAGATTAATATGCGGCTAATGTATGTATGTATGTATGACTCCACATATGTATTCTGGGGAACGGGTCGTCTTTATTAAACCAGTCATGAGACAGGGGAACACGGACAACTTACTGAAAACATGTGTTCTCAGATAAGAGGATTGAATGCCTGAAATGGAACTCAAAACTAGATCAAGCAGATCTTTTTGCCATAGCACTGTCATCGTGCGTCACTAAAACTTTCGAGCGTCTCGTACAACTACGACTAGAATGATGGTTGGAGCCTAACAAATTGATGCCAAAAACCTAAATAGGATTTAGAAAGCACACACGATCATCTTAGCGTCATAACCATCGACATCAAGAGAACGTGTTTGGAGAAAGGATACCTTACAGCAATTTTTCTTGATATTTCTGGAACCTATGACAGCGTTCTTACCAAGGTCCTCATTGACAAACTTCAGAACTTATGGGTTCCTCTCGATACTACCTCGGCACTTATAATCTACTCCGCCATCGAATAATTTATGTTCGAGAGCAAGGCAATACTCTGTTTGTAATAAGAGGCCTCCCTCAAGGGGCCATTTTGATTTCGTTATTGTATACTTTGTACACTTCAGATTTTGAAAACATTTTCCAACCAAATATTAAAGTACTCCAATACGCCGATGATATTGGCAACTACGCTAAGTCTTCCTGCTTCTGGGTAACAAGATTTTGGCTAAATGATGCTCTTTCTTGGTGGTCCTCGGACCATGGCCGACACTTTTCCCATCAAAGCCCTCGGTCATTGTTTTCACAACAAAATCGCTTACGTATGAAGCAACAAATATTCGATTGCATCCATATACCTTTCCTATAGTCTCGTCAGCAAAACTGCTTGGACTATATTTCGATAGTCGACTAACATGGAAACGACATATCGAACATGTACTAACGAAGATTAGCACAACAATGAATGTATTTCGGGCTGTTACACGTACGTGGTGGGTGGCGCATCCCGCGACTTCTTTACAGGAGTCTGATTCGCCCAATATTTGTTTATGGTTGTGCTTTCTTGGGAAACGCACCAAACCACACTTTGTAGAAATTGGATAGCCCATCAGGCTATGTGTAGGTGCAATGATGTCAACTCCTACAAACGCTTCGCTGACTGAGGCCACAAAAATGCCTCTAGCTCTACGTCTTCAGGTTCTTACAGATGTCTTCATACTTCGTACAGCTTCCATGTCAGAACACCCATTACAGAAGAAATTGGAGAGCCTCACACAGTCCATCGCTGACGGACGATTGTCCCAACGACGCCGACTTTCCTTGCTCCTCATCAGCTACAGTGAACACAAAATGAGGATATTTTCGATTTATAAAAGTTTACTCAACATTACCTCCCAATATGACTATGACCTTCTGAAGCCTTCGGTTTATCACCTTCCACAATATATGCAGGAGTTGATCCAACTACCTGGTCCAACTATGTCGAGATTTACACCGACGGCTCAAAAACCGCTGAAGGATGTGCATTTTATTGTTCACTCACGGAAGAATGTGGCCACTAAAACTTCCTACAGAAACATCTATTTATATCGCCTAAAGTCTAGCCATCCTTGCTGCCGTAAAATACGGTCCCTCTTACCATTTTCAGAACATACTCATCCTCACGGACGCGAGAAGTGTCTTAGAAAAACTGCAACATTAAACTCAAAACAGTACCACAAATCCTTACATTTATCATCTACTTCAAGAGATTCAAGAAGCTACAGCATCCGGTAGTGAAATCCACTTTCTGTGGATAAAAGGACACAGTGGAATAAGATAGAATGAAGGTGTCGATCATCTCGCGAAAGGAAGTATACTCAGTGGCATGTTTCAAGGGATACAGCTTCCATATACTGACTTTATTCCGCTAGTCAAAAGAAGAGCCTATACACAGTGGAAAGATGAATGGGCAAGAATTAGCCACCACCGAGGAACACATTACGCAACACTGCAAACAACAATACCACAAACACCCTGGTTCTGGAAATACAATATTGCAAGGAGACATGTAAGAATCATGATCAGGATGAGGCTTGGACACGGATGCTACCCTGACCAGCTCGAAAGTGTGCCCACATGACTACGATGATGCGGATCTGAATCATATATTTTCTTGTTCCAGGTATGAACAACAACGAACAAAGTTACTCGCACAGCTTCGGTTACTACACATCCTATTCCCCACAAATGTCAACATTATTCTTCAAGACCGCGATAACAACATCTACAGAGCACTGATCCAGTTTCTATAAGACACCAATCTAACTCTATAAACCCTGATGCAGAAGCCACCAACTGAAATAGTTGATAAAGATTATCTGCTATCTGTTACACCCCATTACTACTACCTTTCTACCAGGTCTTTCCCACCCTGTAAGAATGGCATGACTGGTCTCATGGCGAGAAGATTTAGCATCATTCTTATCCTTATCACTACCAGCTGGCCAAATGGTGTATAACGAAAGGCCATTGTTGTGAAAAAAGAAATATTTTAAAATGCTGTGCATGGTAGAGTAGTAACGTGCAGTAAAGCTAATGCAATGACTCGCAGTTGCGATCAACGGGGTTCTGTAAGAAGGAAGTCAGCTCCCGGACGAAACTATCTTTACACCGGTCTGTTTTCAGAGCAACTTGCTTTACGGGAGTGAAAGCTGGGTGTACTCAGGATATCGTATTCATAAGTTAGAAGTAACAGACGTGAACGTGACGAGAAGCATGGGTGGTACAAACAGGTGGGAACAATGGTAGGAGGATATTAGGAATGGGGAGGCAAAGAAGGACCAGTTGTTCTGGTTGATTTCCGACAAAAGGGTAGTGTTATGAAAATGTTGCAAACTTTTGTGCTGGGAAGACTTTGGAGTAAAGAGACGAGCTGCTCGACTAGGTGGTATATTCCGAACTGTCCGTGGAGAGATGGCGTGGTATAAGCTTAAGTGGAGCTTTTAAAGGTAGTTGAAGATAAGGAGCAGTCAGGAGCTGAAATAATATATCACGGGGAAATATTTGATACATTTCGAAACTCTTGGAAATCATTGAAGGAAAGGGAATCTGCCAGCTAATTGCAGATATGTGATGATTAACTTGAAGGGTAAGTTAGGAACTGACGCCATAAATGAAGCTGTACGCATAAACCGGCTTCGGTGGTGGGGTGGATGTAACATGGAGAATAAGAGAACTAGAGGGAGACCCGATCGTTATGCTCTGTTTTAAATTATTTAATCTGAAAAGGTCACAGACGATTGAGGAGGTGCTTAGTTAAGACACGTGTATGGTATTGAATGTTCCTGATCAAAGCCTCCTGTGTGTGTCCAGCAGAGGCGGACGACGTAACCATGACAGCGGCTGTCCCCTGCAGGACGTCCGCCATGCTGGCCAGTGTCTTCTTGGGCTGCTCTGTGATGGGGCTGGCGCTCACGGCCGCCTTCCTGGACCGCATCAGACTGTTCGTGTACCAGGACCCGCTGGAGCGGCCGACAGGAGTGGCCGCGCTGCGAGCAGTGAGGGACGCCTTCAAGGACCCCAGACTACAGCTGGCCGCCCCCCTGTCCGTCTTCATAGGCCTGGAGCAGGGCTTCCTGTACGCAGACTTCAGCAAGGTACGATCGCCCTCTACGTCATCGTCGAATATTGAAAAAATATCAACGGTCCTTTAACTTCAGACTCATAGTGAGTGCAATTCCCCATGCCATCTTGTGCATTGAATTTTCTGCCTAAACCATTCCCTATCACTGAACACTCAACATCCCCATCCCGCAGTTCATATTGCCGGGTTCGATTTCGGCTCTCTCACGGAGTATTTGAAAGTGACCACATACAGCCTCGTGTCGGTGCAGGTTAAAAAGACGCCTACGGGACAACATTTCGGTTCCTCGGTGGCTCTGAAAACCGTCAAAGAACAGCGATACTCCCATCTGTGGAGCGCTATAGAAACTATGTAGCTGATGGTGATTTTCTCGCCAATAAGATGCTCAGTTTGTTTTCCAAGTCTCGTGATTAGGGTTTCGGAGAGTCTTATACGCATATTCCTCTGTCTGCTTTATCCCCTTGTTTGTGGGGTGGGTGAATAACAGCACATTTCCAGTCTTCAGGAATAATAATAATGTTATTTGCTTTACTTTCCACTAACTACTTTGACGGTTTTTGAAGACGCCGAGGTGCCAGAACTTAGTCCCGAAGTTCTTTTACAAGGCAGTAAGTCTACCGCCACGATGATGTTTTTCAGCACCTGCAAATACCACCGGACTGAGCCAAGTTGAGGTGAGAACGCCAGCGCCTCAACCGTCTGAGCCACTCAGCCCGGCCAGGAATTATTTCCGTAATCCAGGTGTCTTCAAAAATTACTTCAATTTACTCTCCTTCCTTGTTCGCATGCGCCTACTGAGGACTACGTTCTTCTCCTTGCCCAGTGCTCCTTCATTCGTTGACCGTGTTGTTCTTTTCTTTCGTCCGTGTACTTCTTTCCCGTCTTCACCTTAGCTTTTGTTGAAAACCCTGGTGGTCTTTTAGTTTCCTCTGCGTTCGTGTATATCTTGATAAGTGATCCCCATCTCCCTTTCCACCTCCCTGAAACAAGTTGGCTGCGTCTTCTTGTCGTTAAAATAGGTAAAGATCTGGTTCGATAATCCTGTGCATGTCATTCTTAGCAAGAGGTCATAAAATGCAATTCTCCTTCTCCGTATGACATCAGAGATCTCCTGGACATGAACATCTGATCTTTGTCTGTAATTGGGCTAAGAATGTTCATTAAAATCTTCATTTAATTTCCAATGTATTATTATTTTTATTATGAATACAAATATTATTACAGTCGAAGTGCGGTTAAACTCGGTCGGAATCACCGCAGATTTCGATTGAACGGTGTGTAAAGTATGTCTCGGGAAAAAATGATCGATAAAATTATTATTTTTTAAGTCTAGTAATGAACTGTATACAGGGATTCTGCATTACAATCTGTGCGCTAAACACACTTTCAAGGGATAAGTGGATTGGGTTTTATGAACTGCATGTCTGTCTATTCACGGAAATAATAGTCTTTCTGTGCACAAGAGAACATTAAGATGACGCCGCCCCCCCCTCTCTCCAACAACTTGAACTTGTTTATCTGCGCCTGCGCTTACAACACTACAAACCGCTTGATTTTTAGCTTTTATCAGAAAATCTCCTAGGTAAGTCTTGAGTTCCATCCAGGTGCTGTCATGTCACAAAGAAGGAAAGCGTACTCTGCGAACGATAAATTGAATATTATCGATCGTGTGAGCAATGGAATGTCGAATGTGTGTATTTTAGGTAGAGTAAAAAGTGTCAATCATCTGTCACCATGTAGGTTATTTTCCATGCATTTCGGTTGACTTATAATGTCCCCCGAAAAATGCGTTAAATGAAGCTTCTACTGTATAATCATGATCGCACTTGGCGACATTTCGCCTGTATGTAGCGTGGTAGCTACCAGCAGAGCAGGCGGATTGAGCGTGTTGCATGCCCATAAGGGGCGTATAGTGATGTCACAGTTGATTGAAGGGCTGCTAGGTTACTATGGCAACAGAAAAAGCTTTTCATTATGCACTGCTATACAGTTCAGCATTTAGTTTGAACGTTCCTACAACTTCTCTGTAATCTTCTTTTACACAGTCGCGTTGAGCTTCAGCCACCGACTTTACTCCTATATCTGCCTTTATATCCTCATTGCGAGTTCCCACCTTCAATTCTTCCCAGTTTATTATACATTTAAATCTTATGTTCGCAATGTCTGTATCGGGAATGCTAATGGGCGAGTGAGTGTCAATACGTACTACTGACCACCAGAGTACCTGCAATTTAATTATATCGAGAAGGGATGTAACACAGGGCGAAGTTCACGCTGTTTACACCCATAAAACCAGTAGAATGTGAGAAAGAAAATGTAGTGGAAGACGAGAAATTACTCTTGTAATCAACTGATAAGGAAAACCTTTAAGAAGAGGCCAAATCTATCTCTACAGCTGCTTATACAACTTGAACATGTTGTATTAAAACTGATGAAGAAAACGGAGAGCATCTGCTTCGAAAATGTAAGCAGAAAGTAGGAGAATATCTAGCCTTACAAACTTGACGGACATTGAGTTTAATTGTAATAAATGATATTACATTATTGTTTTGCAATCAAATCGTTGCCAGTTAAATGTAATAACTAGAGTCCGGATTATTAGGTACTGATAGGTTAGAATGCAAATTTACTTAAGCCAGTAACAAGTATACCCTACACTGTGCAACGGTTATGCTATGAGATTTGCATAGATATTAGGGGTACAGCCTGTAGAACTCGTTGAATTTATGCTACTCTTCCTACATTTTGGTACAACGGGTTGCATAACACTTCCTACAAACCAAATTACTTTGCATTCTAACCTATTACCACCTACAAATCTGAGGTGTAGTAATAACAGCCCTTTTTTTACTTTAGTCGTTTACATCTGTATGCGATGCAATACTTGGTCATTCTTTTGCATTACGATTGATAAAACAAAATATATAGCATAAATTCGCATCATATAATAATAATAATAATAATAATAATAATAATAATAATAATAATAATAATAATAATAATTTGTGAATCTGTCCGTGGGCAGCGTTTCCGTTCCTGAGCAAGCCTCTTAAGCTCTTCATTCTTCCTCCCCGCTATCACACCAGAATTGGAAGCAAAGCACCATCCACTCAACCAACTGATGTACACAAGGTGAAGTGTGCACTGTGCATGATCCTACAATTCCATACTTTGCCGAGAAATATAATCTGGACATGTGTTAGGAGCACGAGGCACCATTACTCACACATTCCACAACTTTTGTAAGAAATTTAATTTGCAAAACCAATTTATTAAGGACATTGGGTTAACATCTTAGCTACGTCTTTGTCCTATGAGGAATTCGTCATGGATTTTAAAATTATTGAGTGATACACATTTTTAATTACTATATTAAGTAGGCTTTAATATAGTATACTTATCATTTATGGATATATTATAAATGACCCTTGTAGTTATTAATCAAATTTTCATGTAAGCTTTGTCTTTTTGGCATATCTCTCTCTCTCTCTCTCTCTCTCTCTCTCTCTCTCTCTCTCTCTCTCTCTCTCTGTCTTTCTCTCTCTTCGAAATTATGAATATTATGTTCTTCTTCCGAAAACCTACTCGTCCATGTGTTTCCCTTTTGTAGACAATCTTTTCCCCAGAAAGTGCCCAATAGAATTTGCTTTCTAGAACAGTAGAGAGGTAATACGTCCAATTTTACCAACCTAAGAGAAAGTGACTGTCACTAGTTTCGCTAGGGCGTTATCCTGTAAATTAGTGACGTAGCGTCATGAACACTTTGAGACCGAAATAATTACTACTTTGATGGACAGGAAATCGATTCTAAATTATTTTACTGAGTATTAAACTACCTAAATAAAATCTCACTATCCTTGTGTAAAAGTTGCTTTTAAGAATCCAGTTTACGCATTGAATTGTTCCAGTCGTATGTGGTGTGCGCGCTGCGGGTTCCCAACGTGAGCCTGGTGTTCCTCAGCCTCGGCCTCCTGCAGTCCGTAGCTGCCTTCACACTGAGCCTCCTGCTGCAGCACATCAGGCGCTGCCTCGCCATAGGTGAGTACTGTCACTTACTACAAGCCCATGACTTTCAACATCTCTGTTTCTCTTTTTTTTTTTTTTTTTTTTCTTCTTATGCTGAAATTCTCAGCTCAATGAACTGAACACAATTTTCACAAATAGTTTTAAAATAATTATTATTGCACAATGAGTTTACGTGTAATTTGGACTCGTGCCTTGAAACTTATTTAATCCAATATAAAGCATTTTATGTCCGCCTCTGTGGTGTAGTGGTTAGCGTGATTAGCTGGCACCCCCGGAGGTCCGGGTTCGATTCCCGGCTCTGCCACGAAATTTGAAAAGTGGTACGAGGGCTGGAACGGGGTCCACTCAGCCTCGGGAGGTCAACTGAGTAGAGGTGGGTTCGATTCCCACCTCAGCCATCCTCGAAGTGGTTTTCCGTGGTTTCCCACTTCTCCTCCAGGCGAATGCCGGGATGATACCTAACTTAAGGCCACGGCCGCTTCCTTCCCTCTTCCTTGCCTGTCCCTTCCAATCTTCCCATCCCTCCACAAGGCCCCTGTTCAGGATAGCAGGTGAGGCTGCCTGGACGAGGTACTGGTCATACTCCCCAATTGTATCCCACGACCAAGAGTCTGAAGCTCCAGGACACTGCCCTTCAGGCGGTAGAGGTGGGATCCCTCGCTGAGTCCGAGGGAAAAGCCGAACCTGGAGGGTAAACAGATGATGATGATAAACTATTTTATTTTGACAATACACTGCCTGCGATTGTGTGTAACGTTTAGGTGATTTCTTTTTCGCGTAAATCTTTGCCCTTGTATAAGCCCAGAAAAAGTGATAACTGTGCGTATTTACGGGTCACCAATCAGCCTGGCGACCCCGAAGACTACAAAATAGTTCGCGAATAATAATGAACGTTACAAAAAAGATATCTACAGAAATTGACTTGACACACAATTAACAGGTAATACAAATCGCGAAGTCAGCATTCGAAAACCTACCCGGGCAGTGACGGGTACTACAGTAATATATATTGCTCGCGAGACCTAGTGTTTACAGTGGGCTGTGTCAGTCAGTCCCTCTTACGAATGGTGTGCAAATGTTGCTCATAGGGTCGCTTGGTGCATGTATGTCAGTGGGCTTGCCACAATATGTAATAGCAATTTCTGGCTCAGAGAGGAAAGCAACGGGAAACTACCTCACTCCCCATCTCCATAGTACGGCTGTTCACTGACGTCCAGGCCATCTACGACAGCTGAAGGTGGAAGTGTTGAGGATCCAACTAACCTTCGGGCTGAGGCCTGAACATACATACACACTTCATTTCACGAGCCAAAGTGTTTCGATACTGATGTCCTATATTATATTATATTATATTATATTATATTATATTATATTATATTATATTATATTATATTATATTATATTATATTATATTATATTACTTATCATGCTAATCACTTGAAGGTTACGGAGAGATCAACCGTAGTCTGTATCAAAATTACAACTAAGGTTTTGAGCCTTACAGGTGCCTCAAGATGTATTCTGGCTGTTCTTTGGTTTTGGCAGTAATTTTTACGACCGCATGCCCTTTCTGACGTCAACCCTCCTCATTTATGCGGTCTTGGGTTAATGAGCTAGTCAATACACCCATTAAATTTTCTGTAAACCCCACCCGACTAAGTACAGGATGGAACACAGCGAGAGGATGAAGAGACATTGGGAAGAGAAGAAAAAATGCTAATAAGTTCAAAGGCGCTCTTTAGTTGGGCATAGCGAATAAAGAATTATTATTATTATTATTATTATTATTATTATTATTATTATTATTATTATTATTATTATTATTATTATTATTATTATTGGCCGCCTCTGTGATAAAGTGCTTAGTGCGATTAGATGCCACTCCCGCAGGCCCGGGTTCGATTCACGGCTCTGCCTCGAAAATTTAAAAGTGGTACGAAGACTGCAACAGAGTCAACTCAACCTCGTGAGGTCAACTGAGTATAGGGAGGTTGGATTCCCACCTCAGCCATCCTCGAAGTGGTTTTCCCTGGTTTCTCGCTTCTCCTCCAGGCAAATCCCGGAATGGTACCTAACTTAAGGACACGGCCGCTTCCTTCTTTCTTCCTTGTCTATTCCTTCCAATCTTCCCATTCCCCACAAGGCCGCTCTTCAGCATAGCAGGTGAGGCAGACTGTGCGAAGTACTGATCCTCCTTCCGAGTTGTATCCTCGACCCAAAGTCTCAGGCTCCTTTGAGGCAGTGGAGGTGGAATCCCTCGCTGAGTCTGACTGAAAAGTCAACCGTGGAGGGTAAACGGATTAAGAAAGAAAGACAGAAGTATTACTATTATACACACATGTATATACATTATCATTATAGACCGTTATGCCTTTCAGCGTTCAGTCTGCAAGCCTCTGTGAATTTCCTAAACGTCGCCACAATCCTCTATATGCAACTAGTGTTGTGGCCTCATTAAGTTCTATATCACTTATCCTTAAATCGTTAGAAAGTGAGTGTAACCATCGTCGTCTTGGTCTACCTCTACTTCTCTTACCGTCCATAAGTGTATTAATCTCCTACGTAACCTATCCTCTTCCATTCGCCTCACATGACCCCAACACCGAAGCCGGTTTATGCGTACAGCTTCATCCATCGAGTTAATTCCTAACTTAGCCTTTATTGCCTCATTCCGAGTACCCTCCTGGTATTGTTCCCACCTGTTTGTACCAGCAATCATTCTCGCTACTTCCATGTCTGTTGCTTTTAACTTATGAGTAAGATATCCTGAGTCCAGCCGCCCGATGTAAAGACAGTTTCAGCTGACTTCTTCTTACTTATTGAAATGTATCAGAGAGGCTAGTACATTTACAGTGGTGATCTGTTCCAGTGGTCGGGTTCGTGTTCCACGCCTGCCTCCTGCTCGTGTTGCTGCTGTGGAAGCCGTCGGGGGACGATCCGGCGCTCTTCTACGTCATCTCCGCCGCCTGGGGAGTATGCAACGCTGTGTGGGAGACGCTCAGCTTCAGTGAGTATCAGCGTCAACAGAGGGAGCTACACGTTTATTACTTTATGTTACTCCTCTAGATTGCTGCTTTCAGCTCGCAATAAGTACTTCCTAAAGAGCTATCATTTTCGACAATAGCTCCGGTAACGTTGATCATAGATCGGTTCACCAGTGCGCAAAGTCTTTTCGTTGTCATGTTCCACTTCTCCTTCATCCGCGACAGAGTTGCCATCAGAGCGAGCTTTAAGGGAAACACAAAGTTGTCTCCCGGGTTAATTTACTTCTTCTAAGCAGACCTGATCATTTTCTTTGCCACGAACCCACTACGCTGGCGTAGCAGGGGGAAGAGGTGTTACTCCCACGTGGCGGATAGGGGGGTCCTAACCGGCTTGCCGGCGGACGAGGGAAATAAAATACCTCTCGCGGACCAAACACACTACCCCCTGCGGGTGGGGGACGCACATGTAGAATACACCCGCGGTATCCCCTGCCTGTCGTAAGGGGCGACCAAGGGATGATTGCCTTGGAACCATGAAACTACTTGTGATTAGTACCATCATTAGAGCATTTCCTTGCGGGTAGTACCACTCTGGTAGGTACTCAATAGTTTTGTGATTCGTAGCACTCAAGCGGGGTTCAGTGTGGGTTTCCAGTACTCGTGCGTCGTACCCATGTGAGCAACACCACGAGTCTGCGTTACCTGTGTGACGTACAATACTTGTGAGTAGTACCTTAATGTTTGGAACACCGTCAGTTTACGCTACCGCAACTTGAGAAATATCATGGTTCTACTTTACTCGCGACGTGTACCATACTGAGGGGCCTTCGACCAGGTTTTCGGACCCCTTTAGACATCAGGCATAATCGATTCAGGATTGTGCTTTATAAGTGGTCCCTTGGTCAGTAATACTGTTATTTATGGCCGTTTTTGAGTCGGATCCACTGTATTTTTGTTTGTTTGTTTCTTGGTTTTTTTTGGAGGGGGGTTCATGTCCATCCATTCATTCTTAATGACATTTTTATTTATTTTGGTCAGTGGATTTTTTGAACTTTTTGTAGTCATTTCATTTCGTACCATTAGGGGTCGATGACCTCGATGTTAGGCTCCTCTAAACAACAAGCATCATCATCATTTTCTTTGAACTGTAGAATGAAATACGAACGTTATGTGACAGTATTTAGAGTTTCCTTCCGGTTGTCAAAATGGCCTTCAGCACTCCCAAAAGTGTTAAGGCTGCGGGCTGAGGTTCTATTGCATGCAGTGCAGTATCGAGTTGGAAATCGATCGAGAGATTTCACTGGATACTGTCAGCGCGAGGAAGGTGTCGCGAACAAACCTGCAGCCAAAATTAGAAAACAGAAGACTATATAAATTATTTGAAGCAACAATGATGACTTTGTCATAAAATATGGAGCTATGTATCATATCATAAACATAGTCGTAAGTCGTAGTAAAAGGAATATACGAACATTTTGTAAATTTAGTGCATAAATACTCTTACAGTGATATTTACTATATTATTATGTACAGTACATACTTCGCACATAACGATCTGTGCCGTAGTCTGTATTAATATCTCTCAAATTAATCACCATTTTTGCCTTGGATATTTATACAATTTCTCCGTCTACGGAATATTATTCTGGGACCAGACGTTACCGTGGTAACATCACAGCCACATTGCTTGACAGCGCTCTCGTTTGTTTGGTCGGAGGGAAAACAGTAGACGATCACACGGCAAAATAAAACGTGTCGCTGATCAAAAGGCTGCACGGTAGAGTTGCTAAGCAACGCCTTCAAAGACAACGTCTAAACACAGGTGCTGGGGAAAGACATCGCACTCTTGCACTCGACTCGTATGCTTGGAATTCCATGCAATTTGCGTCCAGCGCCCATGCGAACAGTATGTGAAGCTTGTCAGTGCAAGGTGTGGCTGATGTCACACGAGGGCTGTCAATAACATACTCCAGACACCCGCTAATACTTGGTTCAAACATCATAATGGACGGCTGAACACATGGACGAGACTTGGAGACACTGGTGAGTAGGCAGAGAGTCAGTAAGCAGGTGTTGGACTGCAAGATTTTCCCAGCAGCAGACGTCGACTCCGATCACAACTTGTTGCTCATGAAATGCCACCAGAAGTTGAATAAATTAAAGAAAGGAATGCACGGAGACGGAATCTAGACAGGTTGAAAGAAAAGACGGGGAGGGATTATTTCAAGGAACATGTTGCACAAGGACTAAATGAAGAAGCACAGTAGAGGAAGAATGGAGAGTCGTGAAGAAAGGTCAGTAGGAAGAAAGGAAAGATCAACTAAGAATCAATGGATAAGTCAGGAGATAATAGAGCTGTTTGATGAACGACGTAAAATATGAGAAGGGAAAGAATACAAGCGATTAAAGAATGAAGTAGATAAAAAGTGCGGGACAGCTTAAAGCAGAAGTGCTGGTGTTTGTCTTAACAGGAAGTAACCATCCTCTATATAACACCAATCAGAGAGAAATTTGGAAGGGATCCAACACTTCGAAAAATGAAGATGTCAGCCAAAGGCAGCAAGGGCCTGAAAGGACATAAAAATGAGACTCCCTGGGCGTCGATACCTAATACCATCGCGACCGAAAAGAAGCAAGGTCGGATAGGATAGACGAAAATGAGGAGCCTGGCACAAGTAAGTGGAAGCAATGCCAGGACTCAGCTGAGCGCCCTGTGTTCGCCAACCCACGCTACCAATTTAAGAGCCCCTTGGGTTCCTTTTAGTCGCCTCTTACAACAGGCAGAGGATACCGTGGGTGTTAGTTCTATCGCCCCCACCGACGGGGGGATGCAAGGATGATAAAGGGCATATGGTCCTAGGAAAGGTAGGTGCTGCATACAGGAAAATCAAGGAGAAGTAGGTGTATGGATATTAAGAGCTCAGATGGAAAACCACTTCTAGGGAAAGAAGACAAGTCAGAAATATGGCAACAACATCGGAGATCGCAAATAGGATACGGGAGCGGTGTGCATTTGACGGGCATCCAGTTGCGATTGTTGTTGCTGTGTGGCGTTGAAGTGAAGAGTGTCGATTTCACCGCTCTAAAGCACGTGATCAGCGTCCGTGGATTAAAATCGAGGTTGCCCGTGGCAAGAATGCATCATAATGTTGTCGAGGATTACGTGAAGCCTGCGGCGAGAAAGCATTCCCGTATAGGACGGTGCACGATGCATCAAGGCGTTTCGTGCGGGTTGGCATGAGACTTGCACAGTGAGTGGTCTGTCCCTGAATTATCCGTAGAGGTTGGTCTCAGTCATCAAACGGTGTGGCACAGACTGAGGGAATGTCTGAACATGAGGAAAATTGCACCCGACGTTGGGTTCCACATCAGGAGTGGCACCGGCATGCACTGGGTGGCAAGGTATTGTCATTGATTAGACGTGCGAACGATCTTACGAGCCTGTCACCCAGAAATGTGGAGAGGAAGCGAGTCGGGTGAAGCTTAGGCATACGACCACGATCATGCTGTGGGTGAGGGACAAAGTCACTGCTATTGCCGATTTCTGGAGCGACATGTGCGTCCGGCTATGTGGCGCGAACATCTACGTTTACGATCGCCTTCCACATCCTTTTCTTACCAGGGTTTTCCACACCTTTTCTCTGTTAACACTATTGTATATGTACAATTTTCAATTTATAATTTCTAATTGAGAGACTCTCTTCCTGTTGCAGCGTTCATCGTGAGTGTGTACCCAGACACGTGGCAGGCGCCGTATGCCCACTGCTACTTCTTCCGCTGCCTGGGCCTGGGGCTGGCCTTCGGGCTGCACGGCGCGCTCTGCAACTGGCTGAAGCTCTACTCGCTGGCGGGGGCGCTCGTCCTCTCCGTGGCGCCCTACACCTGGCTCGAGATGAAGCTGGACGCTCGCCGCAGGAACAAGAATGACCTGGCGACCTTGTGACCCCAGCTGGACCTCTGGTGACCTCACACAAACTGTAGTATTCGATACATTTTTAAAACTAATCTATAACTTATTGAAGATTGAATTTCTATGGACACGTTTTCACTGACGCTTACGAGCGATAACTTTTTAATAGCAAAAGTCAAAATGAAAAAAATATTGTAGCGCATCGGTAACGCTGCGATCTTATTTTAACTAGAATTGAACCTCCTTCCTTACCAAGGAGGACGATGTGTTACAATCAAAATGTAAAAGAAATGTTCAAAATTGTTAAATTAATAGGACAGAGTGGGTAAACATAGAAATCAACTTAAGACGAAAATCAAAACTATCAATGTAGCAGAACATATACAGAAAAGTTACAAATGTATTCTTTGAGGTATTGTTATCCTCCTTGCATTCCTTCTCTCGAGCAAGGATGTGTTACAACAATCACGTGAAATTATTTTGAACAGATTCTCCCTTTACTTGGAAAATCAATAGAAGCGTCATATCTCCACATTTCAGGGTGAGCCAGTCAGCACTTTCGCCTTGTTTCGTTCTCTTGCTAGAAGAACCTCGAGCTCACAAGTGCCTGTTGGACCTGGAGCAATTCTCTCTTTCTGACACCTGGTGCTTGAACCTCAGAAAGCTTTTCTTCCAAGATCTGGCAGCCTCGTCCAACTGTCAACTCAAGTTGAGACTTGCTGAGTCGATTCCTCCTTCAAGCGGGTCATTTCTCCCTCTTTGAAGCACGCTTGCCTTCCAGCTCTGTCACCTGGTTCGTAAGATTCTCAGTCAGATTCTTGTAATCCTGCACCTGTTTCTGGAAAGCAGTGACATCTTCCTTGTGGGTTTCAAGCTCCGTCTCCAGTTGTTGTAATGCTGTCTTTGAGACTTCTCTTGAGACGAGTCGAACGCACCTCACCCTGACTTTCTTTGTCATCTGCAGAAACCTTTCCTTTCTCCGCAAAAACGGCTGTGAGAGTTTCAGTAGCCTCCAACATTGCGCAAGTTCATTTTCTCAAGTTGCAGCACGAGAATGGCGCTCCAGCTTGACTGATCTTTACACAGAGCAGAAGCATTGATTGGGAATTGGAAGTGAGGGGCAGACAACAAATAGTACCCGGGCTATACACATCAAAAATGAAAGCTGCAATGTGACGCTCTTTGAGGTAAAGGTTGACAGTTTACCAACTTAAGTGCGGTATAGTATGGACATACTACACAATACAACTTTGACCAAAGGAATAACAGTACACATGTATTACAATTACATAGAAGTAGA
Organism: Anabrus simplex; assembly: GCF_040414725.1. Lineage (NCBI taxonomy): Eukaryota > Metazoa > Arthropoda > Insecta > Orthoptera > Tettigoniidae > Anabrus > Anabrus simplex. The sequence continues at coordinate 217,894,749 of NC_090279.1, read as the reverse complement.
GCGTGATTATACAGTTAAAAACCATTTAGTATTTGACTACAAAGTCACAGACACTTAAGAGAATGACGAATATGCGCGGCAATGTCCATCACAGGACATGTAATGTGTGGCGCTATACAGGTCGGTCACCCGCGACGAACAACATTTCGTGTGTGCTTACGCTAAAACGTTTGTTAATAATTACAGAAAATGAAGGAAAGAATTAGTTCGTACGACAACAGGGCTTGTGCAAATTGCTTGTTTTTAAAAAGCTAATTCCTTGTTTCAGCCGAAATAAAAATGCAATGTTCTCCTCACAAAGTGACCACTGCCCCGCTACTGACACAGAGCCTCCTCTTTCTCCCGAGCTTCTTTCCACCGACAGTTCCCAGTTGTGTTTGAACGTAAGTAAGAAGATGCTTAGTCGGTTCTTTAAAAGTGAGGACAAGCAAGAGAAACTTACACCACATGCAGTATGTTCAAAAATATTATAGAATTGGCTTGTTGTTTAGAGCAGCTGTATGTGAGGAGAAACCAGGGCCAGTGTATTAAACATGTAACTCCATGTAAAAATAATTTAACAGTGAATTTAACCAGCTGATTTGGGGTTCGAAATTTTCTCCTTAGAATACATGCAGTGTCAGGAACGGCATCTGACCTGAAACACGGGTGGTTGCATCGTCCCTAGGAGTACCTCTCACAAACTGAACAAAGTTTATTATAGTCTACAATGAGGCACTGCTGAAGTCTATCACCAGTCGGAGCAAGTAAAGCACATCAAATGCAAGATCTGATTTTCTTTAATCGCATCCTTTTGTGAACAAATCTACTGTAATTGTGTTGCAGTTATAAGTTTCATACATGTAACGTATTTTAGCTGAGAGATGAGTGCTTGTGTTACAGGAACACACACACACACATTGTAGAGGTATTCTAAAACCAAACTGTACTTTTATTAAGACTTCTCACATCCAGGGTTTCTTAATTAAAAATACAGATTTTCCTGACGTCGACTGCTGTGTGCTTGGTCAGAATGTTGTAAATTGTGCTACTTCACATATGGGATAAGCGATGTGATGTTCTCTCGATCCAATAGAGATCTCTAATCCCCCCCAACACACCTTTGTTTTACTGTCACGAGAACACCAAACAGGTCATTGAAATTGCACGTTAATGCTAATAGTGGAGATAATTACCCTACGTTCATCTTTGTAAGCATCGAATGTTGTTCAGAAGTGATAATGATAAAGCAGGGCTCAAGGACCACATTGGAAACTTCCGGTGTGATAGAACAGAGGTGACATGCACACTTCAAATAATTTAATCATATTTCTTGCTTAGAAATCTATCTTATAATTGCAAAAGACTAAAATTTATAAAATAAACTTTTATACCCAGAACAATTGAATTTCAAAGAAGAGCGGAAAGAAAAATAAAACCTCAAGAAAAACCGAAACGAATAGTGTATCTTAGTTAACAGAGCTGATGGTAGCACTTATTTTAACTTATTTTAACTCATTTGGACGACACACTCATGCGGAATTTAAATAATTTTAACACTGGTGATGGACATTAGAGTCCGAAAACCGATGTTTAATTAAAATTAGTGTGCTGATACGACTGCATGTGATTAATAATAATAATAATAATAATAATAATAATAATAATAATAATAATAATAATATGAATAATGTGGTCAAGACAAAGGAGAATTTAGTGGCAGTACTGCTGTCGATCAGCTGCACCAGCTCACTGATCTCGTAAGATGCAGCAAGGAAAAATCTGGAACTTACTTCTGTACTGATTTTCAATGAAATTCTTAGACGAGAAAACACTTTCACATGTGTTGTGTTCCAAAACATTGAAGTCGTTTTTAGTCCAAATTGTCTTCAGTTAGGGTATTTTATTCTGGATAGCAGTTTTAAAAAGTGTGATTCCTTTTCTGGTCCAAATCCAAAAAGCGTGCTTGTGGAGGGCACATTGATGCGTACTTCGACGAGTAAATCCCTGAGAGTGCAGAACTGTGCACCAGCCAGTACTACCAACAAGACAACTGAAACTGCCTCCTACACTAACGAATATGAAACTATTTTTTGGTATTTGCTTGGTTGCATAAAATGTCCACGACCGAGGCTTACATGCAGGTCAAGATTTGGAATGGATCCACAGCCATTTTTATAACGGTTAAGACCTAACGCTGACTTTTCTTACGGCTCATTCCCCCACCAAAGATTGGATTTTAAATTTTAAACACAAAAATTATGGGTTTTCACTCAGATCATCATGTAAGGGGCATGAAAATTAATATTTTTATTTGGATAAACAATTAAATATTTTTCGTAAATTTTATTTTAATTTCCTAAAATATGTATTTTTTTCCAAAAACGTTTGAGGACCGTAAAATGAGCCACACGAGCCGCATTTGGACCGCGGGCTGCCAGTTCGAAACCCCTGTAATAGTTTATGAAATATTGCACTGATTTAATTGATAATCTTTAAGGTTGTACATGGATCGTATTATATCAGAAATCTATTTATGATGATGATGGTGGTAACGATGTATTATGTTGTAACCAAAATATGTAAGTAGCAATTTTTTATTTTATTTCTTTACAAATTTGTGTTCTTTAAGTATACTGTTATTACTGCTGCACATTGCTTTGGCCTCTTAGGACCACAAATTAATACTTGTTGGCCTTTCTCGATCAGTATTCCTTCACCTTAGTAGAAAATGTGGTTCTTCACCCTTCAGACCACTTGTGGAGTTGTTCTTGTCACTTTGTGTCAGTGCAATATAAAATAAATAAAGTTTTTTAAATCTGGAGACCTGCAGGTCTGGCGACATTTTGTCATGTGTATTAATATTATTATCATTACCTGCTTGGTGTTACCAGGGAACGCACGGATTTGAGTAAGTGATCCTTAAAAAACCTAAGTCAATCAACAAGTTGATAATCATATCAGTAAAACAGAACTGTTCGTGTTTTACAAGATGTAGACATAGAAGATGCTTGGATAGGTTCTCTCTTTTACTAAAAACTTTGTATCATAATAGGAATTATTATGTAGTTTGTAAATCATGACAGAATGTATTCGACATGTGGTACTAAGGTCTAAGGACAAATAACCAGTTATTGTGGATAAGACAGGATGTTTCATGAGATTATATGAAATTACTCCACTGGAACATTAATAAATTGTATACTGAAACAAGAAGTAACGTGGAAATAAATCAAAATGCAACCTACTTACAAAACTACCCTCTGCACAGATCAATGTCTCGCTGTTTAACTGTGTGTATAGTCGTTAATAGTTATTGCATATTTTTGCTATATTTGATCATTTCCAGGCGAAAATTTCATGCCATCCCGTCCAGCATGATTATCGTTTAGTTCAATAAAATTGCTTCCAGAACTATCCTTGTTGTTAAATTCATCTTCAAACGATTCACTTTTTCCTGACTTAAATTCATCACCAGCCACTTCAAAACATCTTGCTCTCTGGCTGCCTACAAATTGGCAGATGTCTTTCTCATTACTTAACTGGGTGTGTTCCATTTCTGAAGCTGTTGATTGACACGGAGCAACGCTCTCTGTGAAACATGAAGTGTTTTGTTGACACGGCAACAGCCGGAAAGCTGAATATCTTGTCTACAATTACAGGCCGAGAAAGCATCAGTCTAAACAGTTTGTAGATCTTGAGCAAGCAGAACACTGTTATCTACACATTGCAGATTATTTGTGATCATATTAACAATGATGCCCTCTTGTTTTCCATCCAGCACTTAAGTGTTGGCTTGTAGATTTCACGTATGGCATGTAGTTATCAGCTAAGAGAGAAATCTCAAAGTTAATCAGAACGAAGACTACATTTCGTGTGCTAAGTGGTAGGTGTTCACAGCAGTAAGTAGCAGTGCCACGTGTCGGTACATTCTGTACTCGACAGTATTAGCAATCTCCCGCAGGACGAGTGTGATGCAACATGAAAATCTTTGTACAGTATGTTTAAGTAGTAATATTTTTACATGGACCTAGGACATGTTTGTTGTTTTAAATGTCAGAGGAATGTTGTTTATTAGATAATAAAGAAGAGTTGTGTATGACATGTTCTGTTCCATCCTTCTCCCCATACCTAACACAGCTGCTGACGATTGAGAATTCCAGAGTACAATCGGCTGTTAACATTCAAAATAAGCAAGACTGTGTTTCTCAATGTCTCGGAGCAGAGGAGTACATTTATGTATTCTTCAGTTTGCTGAGCAATGTAACAGAACTTGATCAACCACCTAATCAATACAAAAGATGATTTATCAAACAAAGGTCGACATGTTTCAGCTGTTCGAGCCATCATCAGCGCACAAACACTTAAATAAGATTAACAGCACATCAACACATTTGAAAGAAATGTCATGAATATAGTAATGTTATATTGTTAACTAAGACAATTGAAAACAAAATATTGCAGCTCATTGATAAGAACTTCATAAATACACCACAAGATGGCTGGATATATAACGGTAAGACTAAATACACCAAAGAGGAGAAGTTCACACTTGAGCTGGTATCCATGCTGTAGTCTAGTCGAGAAGAATGCAAAGCGGCTACTTGATAGACGCATCAAATGTGGTAACTTCTTGTTAATAAACGTAGACTTCTTCACATGTACATCATATCAATGATGATAATAATACGGATCAATATAAACATGATTACTGTCTTTAAGAGAACGCGGCATGTAGCATTCCTGGTGCAGTCTTATGTCTCAGATGGGCTGAGTGGTAGTGATGGGTAGTCTGAAACGAGGTCTCGAGGTTTCTCGGGATTTCTCGAGACTAGCGCAGGCATTATTTCTCGCGAGAAATTTCGAGAAATCTCGAGAGCGTTGTCCCCACATTGTGCGGCGAGCAGCGTGTCGTAGGCCTGAAGGTAATCGGAGCTGAATGTTGTTTGTCCCGAGTATGCGAATAGCCAACCACGGCGACTAGGGCGTTCATTTATACCGAGGTATATTTTGACGCACTATAACGTTATTATAAAGGATACGCATTTGGGCATTGCATACACTGGTAGGTACACGAATGAGTGGTTTAAGTACAGAACCTGACGGCTACTGTAGGTACACGTACCTGGATACTAGAGGCGTTCATTAATCGAACTCGAGACGAGGCAAGATGCGCCTTGCTGCATATGCAACCACCATTATGCATGAGTAGAATGTGCAATCTAAAATGCTTCAGTTTGGAGCTAAATCGGGCATTTTAGATTACACGTTCCACTCATGTGTAGTGGGAGTTGCATATGCAGCAAAGCGCGTCTTCCCCATCTCAAGTTCGAACACTGCACGCCTCTAGTATCCAAGTAGGTGTACATCCTATCTACAGTTATTCACAAATTATGCAGGGTTATTCAGCTAAGATGTTCACTCCAAATAACTCGTGAACAGTTTAAGATACTGACATTCTGTTTTCACATTTGTTAATGGTATTTAGGGGTTCATAGTTGAACATGCTGTACTATTCCAGGCTTTTGACTAAATGTATTGGCTCACACGTTTTAATATGAGAACATTATTTCACGCAATAACTGCCAATGATATACTATCAGGTTTACAGTCGTAGTTACTGGTACGTCGCACAGCTTGCACTACAGAAGGATCGGTCTCGAGATTCTCGAGATCTGCGACGTCAGTCTCGAGCGAGAGCGTTGCCCATCACTACTGAGTGGCTCAGACGACTGAGGCACTGGCCTACTGACCCCAACTTGGCAGGTTCGATGCTGGCTCAGTCTAGTGGTATTCAAATACGTCAGCCTGGTGTTGGTAGATTTACTGGCACGTAAAAGAACTCCTGCGTGACTAAATGCCGACACCACGGCGTCTCCGAAAATCGTAAAACTAATTAGTGCGACGTAAAGCCAGTAACATTACTTTTATTAGTCTTATCTCAAGTAGCAACCAAATTTGTTAAACCTCTGCTAAAAGTGACCAGACATCCCGTTTTGTTTTCATTGATGTAATATTATAAATTATTACATGCTCTCAGATCTGTCTTTATGATAAGGCAATATTCTTGTCTCCATCACGGCTAAGGTAGAGCATCCGTGACTGAGGTGGCAGCGCGCCAGCCTCCCCCTGCTGGGTTCCGTGGTTCAAATCCCGGTCACTCCATGTGAGATTTGTGATAGACAAAACGGAGGCTTACTGGTTTTTTCCCCGAATACTCCGGTTTTCTCTGTCATATTTAATTCCAGCAATTCTCTCCACTATCAATTCATTTCATCTTTCAGTCATTAATCATTGCCCCAGAGGAGTGCGACATGCTTCGGCAACCGGCACAATTCCTATCCTCGTCGCTAGATGGGGGTTCATTCATTCCATTCCTGACCCGGTCAAATCACTGGTAACAGGCTGTCGATATTCATTGCTAAAGGGAAATGTTACGTCTATAGGGTTTGTAGTTAAGCTGTAAAGACTGGTAAGACCACGATGGGACAATATATATGGACTACAAAAAGCAATTGAGTTTATCCTCGAAAGAAATCTGAGATGCATTATTGAAGCTCGAGATCCAGTGAAGGTGCCACCTCTGCAGCAGTGAAGCGTTAAAGAACGTGAAGTAGGATGAAGAGGGAAATGCAGCAAACATTGTTGACTTAGCTCGACTTGAAAGTGTTGAGATAACATTTTTTATTCAGGTTTATATTCTTAAAAGACCCAATTACATGAGTGCAGTTTGATATAAATGTTAAATCACTCATCGCAGGGAAGAACGAGATAAAGGGAAAGCAGCTCGATTTGTTTTGGGTGATTTCCGACAAAAGAAAAGCGTTACAAACTTTGGGCTGGGAAGACTTGGGAGTACGGAGAGGAGCTACTCAACTATATGAAATGTTTCGAGCCGTCAGCGGAGAGTTGGCGTGGAATGACATAAGTAGAAGAATCTGCTCGAGTGAAGCTTTTAAAAGTAGGGAAGATCACAATATGAAGATAAAGAGGAGAGATTGGGGCAAGTATTCATTTACAGGACGAGAACTAAGGGAATGGTAAACATTATCAAGGGAAATGTTCGATAAATTTAAAATTTTGTTGAAAATATTTAAGAAAAATCTAGTAAATGTATATATGAGGTAAAATAATTCATAGGGAATCTGCGATCTGGGGACCACCCTAAATGCAGAGCATTGATTGATTGATTGATTGATTGATTGATTGATTGATTGAGTTATCTTGTTAATATTCTGAAAATTGTTAAACGTGGCTTCAACCGGATAAATCAATTTTTCTTGTGTGTACTATCATTTCTGTTGTTATTATGAACGTCGACATTACTATCTTGTAGATGAATAATTGGTAGTGAAATTGCACAGCCGCCTTTGTTAAGAGAGCGGTTAAAATCTTACTAGTTAACAAAACACAAATGTGACTTACACCACTTTGGTTCTCGTCAATAAAGGACAAGTCAGTTTCATTCGGTATTCAAAGCAGATACTTAATTAAAAGTTTGAATTAAACAAAATGAAACCAAAACCATTATTTAAAAGCTATTTCATGTCACGCAGAATGGTTTGACAACATTTGGTTAATGGTTGATTTCGTATTGTTTAAAAAACTTCCGCTGATAACTTTAATTTTATAATTATCTTGTTATTCGCTGGTATGAGAGAAATGATCTTCCACTTTCTGTAATGTTTCATATTTTTATATTATATTTTTTTCTAAGGTAACTATTTTCATTCATTATTCACAAGGAAACTTGTCTTGATTAGATTAGGCCCCCTCAGTGGTAAAAGTAAGGGTTGGCATTGCTACGGTTAACAAAACTTCGCCACCCCTGCTTAAGAAATTGACAGTATATGCGAAAATAATCAACAAGAAGACAATGACATGAAAACAAGAGATCCTACTTCACTAGTCAATATGTCACTTTCTCTTGGACCATGCCACCGATCATATCATCATAGCAATCAATCAATCAACGATCTGCATTTAGAGCTGTAGTCAATGGATTAAACTGACTTTACTCTCAATGCACAGAAAAGCCATGTAAGCTTTCCTTACAAAGCAAAGTACGAAGATATGTTTTAATTCGTCCCTATGATGAAAATAAATGTTCAGCAATCAATGAGTCAGTACTGATCTGCATTTAGGGCAGTCGCCCAGGTGGCAGATTGACTATCTGTTGTTTCCTTAGACTTTTCTTAAATGATTTCAAAGAAATTGGAAATTTATTGAACATATTCGTTGGTAAGTTATTCCAGTCCCTATCTCCCCTTACTAAAAACGCATATTTGTCCCAATTTGTACTCTTGAATTCCAACTTTATCTTTATCTTTATCTTTCCTACTTTTAAAGACAGCACTCAAACTTATTCGTCTACCAATATCATTCCACACCAACTGACCAATGACAGCTTGAAACATACCACTTAGTCGAGCAGCTCGTTTCCTTTCTCCCAAGTCTTCCCAGCCCAAACTTTCCAACATTTTAGTAACACCACCCAGAACAAATCGAGCTGATTTTTTTTTCAGTTCTTGAATCAAGTTTACCCAATGAAGGTCTTTTCTTATATTAACACCTAGGTACTTACAGTGATCGCCATAAGGAACTTTCACCCCATCAGTGCAGTAATTAAAACTGAGAGGACTTCTCCTAATTGTGAAATTCACAACCTGACTTTTAACCCCGCTTACCATCATACGGTAAGTGAAGCTACTACTAAACGTTTTCATTCCTCCCCTGAAGGGGGAGGCGGGCCTCTTAGACGGGAGATGTGTTACGGTGAAGGAGAAGTGCGCAGAAGGTGAGGGGGTGGGCGGCCGTGGCCTACACTACGAACTGTCCCGGCATTCGCCTTAGTGCAGGAGAATGGAAAACCACGGAAAACCATTCTCAGGACAGCCGACGGGTGGGACCAGGCGTGAAGTGCAGCACTGTGCCCCAGGCCCGTCTCCCGAATGCAGAGGCGTAGAGCCACGGTAGAGCCGTGGCCAACTTTCCTCTGCTCGGTTGGCCGGCCCTGAGCGACTGCCGTAAATGCAGATCAGTACTGACTGATAATGCTGTAGGAGAATCTGGACTGGGAGAAACGAATGAAAGAGGGAAGTTGCCTGGTTAAATTCTGCACTGATCATAATTTAGTGCTTTATAATATTGACTTCAAACACCACAAACGACGGCTATGTATGTGGACGAGACCTGGAGACATTGCAAGGTATCAAATAGACTTCACTATAATTAGGCAAAGATTCAGAAAGCAGGTGTTGGATTGCAAGACCTCCCCAGGAGCAGACGTGGACTCTGATCATCACACCTTTGTGTTCATGAAATGCCATCTGAAGTTGAAGAAAGGATGGCATGTGAGGTGATGGGGGATCTAGTATTATCCGCACACTTTATCTTGGTGCATTTACACCCTAGTGCTGAATCGGTCGACCTCGGCGATCTTCGAGATTCGTACTGGCAACCTTTGAAACACAAACTATGAATCGCATAAGCATCGTTGTGTGACATCTGGCGTACACTTAAGGTACTAGTACTGTTGTTGTTTACACAACAAAGCCAAAGGCTACGAACAAGATTCGCATCGAGAAATATAATGTGTATGTGACATAGTTGTTGGCTTAAGATGATAACGGTTTAGAAATTTCATATCGATCGATCATATTCTCGATTCAATTCAGATTTAGTTTTCATTCAGTTGGCAGCACTATCGATACCGGGACAGCTCCCTCCTTACTCCTCACCTCCGTACACAAATGCACCAAGATAAAGTGTGCGGATAATACAAGTTGTAGGAAAGGATTGTTTCAAGGAACATGATACACAAAGACTAAACGAAAAGCCTGAAGGAAATACCATAGTTGAAGAGTCGACGGTCGTGAAGAATGAGATGTTGAGACAAGTTTAGAAATTTACGTAAGAACAAGAATGGCGCGGGTTCGAATCACGGCTCTGCCTTGAAATTTAAAAAGTGGTACGAGGGTTGGAACGGGGTCCACTCAGCCTCGGGAGGTCAATTGAGTAGAGGTGGGTTCGATTCCCACCTCAGCCATCCTGGAAGTGTTTTTCCGTGGTTTCCCACTTCTCCTCCAGGCAAATGCTGGGATGATACTTAACCTAAGGCCACGGCTGCTTCCTTCCCTCTTCCTTGTCTATCCCTTCCAATCTTCCCACCCCCACCAAGGTCCCTGTTCAGCATAGCAGGTGAGGCCGACTGGGCGAGGTACTGGTCATCCTCCCCAGTTGTATCCCCCGACTCAATTTCTCACGCTCCAGGACACTGCCCTTGAGGCGGTAGAGGCGAGATCCCTCGCTGAGTCCGAGGGAAAAACCAAACCTGGAGGGCAAACAGATTAAGAAGAAGAAGAAGAAGAAGAAGAAGAAAACTTGCAGTTTATTAAATACCAATAGCGTATTAGATCTTGCAAAAATATTTTTGCTATATTGGAAATTATTCAATCGTATTTACTTCAACATATTATTGCAGTACTGTGGCTACTAAACCAAATTCGTTGTACTTGTGTGCGTGGTTCTTATTAGGCCCATTCTCTTTTGCATTTCATTACCCAAGATGTCAATGCCACTCTGCTACGGCGATGTATAGTCTCGGGGTAACGTACTGGAGTGCGAACGCTGAACCCTGAAGTTCGGATCTCAGTGGGTCAGAGGTGTTTTTAATGAATATTTAATGGATGTAGCCTTTAGTAACAGAATATCAAGGAAGTGTGTGGACCAGAACAGCCAATAGGAAGCAGGACGCAAGGGCTGAATAGATGATGTCATACAATCGATATACAGGACTGAAGAAACTTGGAAACGCATGTATGAAATATGACATGAAGAACAAGTCTTACGAAGGGAACTCCTGGAAATGGTTCGGAAGAAATACGATACGAGTAAATGGGTTGGGCTGAAAGGGAAACATGCGCCTGTGAGGTAGACAACCCGTACAGAGGCTAATAAACCGGCGTAGAGTCCTCTCTGTATTTAAGACGTGTTCCAACAAGTAGCCCGCCCTTATACTTCCACTTATCAGGGCGAATGGATTTTTTACCTCCCTTCTTTTTGAACTTTATTACCCAGTATCTCAATTCTAACGTTCGACAGTGAAGAGTAGTCTCGGGGTAACGCACTGGAGTGTGGATGCTGAAGACTGGAGTTCGAATCCCAATGGGGCGGAGTATTTTTACTGAATAGTAAATGAATATAACTTTCAGTAATAGAGTAGCAAGGACGTGAGCAGCCAATAGGAACAGCTGAGTGGAAGGTGTCATGGCGGAGACATGGATGGGTCAGAAACAAATATCAGAAATATGGCGGATGAGAAAATATGAAATAAGGAATTCTGAAAAAGACAATGTCCAGGAAATGGGCGAGAAGAAAGATGATACGAGTAAGGAAAGTTGTTCAAGGGTGGGAGTGAAAATGGGGTTAGCGCCTGTGGAGCAGGCAACCCGCACATCAGGGGTCAACGAACTATTTTTAAACAAACCGACATAGCGTCCCCCCTGCATTTTAGACAGCTGGGGGTAATGGCTCTGGTTCCCCCCTGGGGTCGGCCGACCGCTGCCTTCGACGTGTTCCCAACCACTAACCCACCCTTATACCTACATCAAACATCAGACCAGAAATCCAGTATTTCGTTCTGGTTACTGATTGGTTGTACGTGGTCACATGCTCACGCATGCGCGCTGGAGTATATTGGGACTTAGTATTGTTCTTTAGAACCATCATCTGCACCTCTCACTTCCTTGGTACTCTTATTACTGTAAGTTATATTCATTTACTGTTCAGTAAAAAAATTCTGCCCACTTGGGATTCGAACTCCAGTGTTCAGCATCTATACTCCGGTGCGTTACCCCGAAACTACTCTTCACTGTCGAGCATTTGCGCTGAAATTATGGGTAATCAACTACAATAAATAAAAGGCTTGATAAACCCATTTCTTCTTCTTCTTCTTCTGCTTCTTTATCTGTTTACTCTCCAGGGTCAGCTTTTCCCTCGGACTCAGGGAGGGATCACACCTCTACCGCCTCAAGGGCAGTGTCCTGGAGCGTGAAACTTTGCGCCTGGGAATACAACTGGAAAGGAGGACCAGTACCTCGCCCAGGCGGCTTCGCCTGCTATGCAGAAAAGGGCCCTTGTGAGGGGATGAGAAGATTGGAATGGATAGACAAGGAAGAGGGAAGGAAGCGCCTGTGGCCTTAAGTTAGGTGCCATCTCAACGTTTGACTAGAGGAGAAGTGGGTGAACCATGGAAGAACACATCGAGGATGGCTGAGGTAGAAATCGAAACCCTCTCGGCTCAGTTGACCTGCCGAGGCTGAGTTGACGCCGTCGTAGACTTCGTACCACTTTGTAGATTTCCTGCAAAACCGGGTATCGAACCTGATACTCAAGGGGAAGGCAGCTAATTACACTAACCACTACACCACAGAGGCGGACTCTATTACTGTTATGTTGCTAATAATTGGGATCTATCAACGTTAATGTCATAGTAATGTACCTCGTAGACAAATGCTACTTAAATAAGTACACGGACTGAGATAGGTCGGTTCCTTATTGAACCTAATTACACAAAATCAAAACACTAGCGCTCGTTGGTTCTGTTCGGTCTCGGGGTTCGACAACGGAGTGAGAATATACAGCGCATGAGTTCGATTCACGTCAAGGGAGAATTTTTTTACTGAATTGTAGGTGAATGCTACTTTCAATAAAACATTGCGATTGTCATTGTTCTACAGATCTGAAGAACAAAGTCTAAGTCCCAATATACTCCAGCGCGCATGCGTGAGCATGTGACCACTTACAACCAATCAGTAACCAGAACGAAATACTGGATTTCTGGTCTGATGTTTGATGTAGGTATGAGGGTGGGCTAGTGGTTGGGAACACGTCGAAGGCAGCGGTCGGCCGACCCTAGGGGGGAACCGGAGCCATTACCCCCAGCTGTCTAAAATACAGGGGGGACGCTATGTCGGTTTGTTTAAAAATAGTTCGTTGACCCCTGATGTGCGGGTTGCCTGCCCCACAGGCACTAACCCCATTTTCAATTCAACCCTTGAACAACTTCCCGTACTCGTGTCATCTTTCTTCTCGACCATTTCCTGGACATTGTGGTTTTTCAGAATTCCTTATTCCTTATTTTCTCATCCGCCATATTTCTGTTATTTGTTTCTAAGTTTCTGGCCCATCCATGTCTCCGCCATGACACCTTCCACTCAGTTGTTCCTATTGGCTGCTCACTTCCTTGCTACTCGATTACTGAAAGTTATATTCATTTACTATTCAGTAAAAATTCTCTGTCCCACTGGGATTCGAACTCCAGTGCTCTGCATCCAGACTCCGGTGCGTTACCCCGAGACTACTCTTCGCTGCCAAGCGTTTCCACTGTTATCATGAGTAATCAACTGCAATAAATAAAAGGCTTAATAAAACCCATTTCTACAGGTAAAATTGTCGGCAGTTTTGTTTAGCATGTACACTACTGTCCGCCTCTGTGGTGTAGTGGTTAGTGTGATTAGCTGCCACCCCCCGGAGGCCCGAGTTCGATTCTCGGCTCTGCCATGAAATTTGAAAAGTGGTACGAGGACTGGAACGGGGTCAACTAAACCTCGGGAGGTCAACTGAGTAGAGGTGGGTTCGATTCCCACCTCAGCCATCCTGGAAGTGGTTTTCTGTGGTTTTTCACTTCTCCTCCAGGCGAATGCCGGGATGGTACCTAACTTAAGGCCATGGCAGATTCCTTCCCTCTTCCTTGTCTATTCCTTCCAATCTTCCCATCCCCCACCAAGGCCCGCTGTTCAACATAGCAGGTGAGGCAGCGTGGGGAGGTACTGGTCCTCCTGCCCAGTTATATTCATCAACCCAATGACTCATGCTCCAGGACACTGCCCTTGAGGTGGCAGAGGTGGGATCCCTCGCTGAGTAAGAGGGAAAAAGCCAAACCTGGAGGGTAAAGCGATTAAGAAAGAATTCCGGAAAGCTTTTTAGTCCATTCTGCTGAGATCAATGCAAATAGAGTCTGTACAATTGCTTTGTGCCCTGGTATAGAAAAAGTATTCTGCAAGTTTTAGTGACCCTGACTACAATCAACTGACTTTGCAAGGTAACTTCAGGGTCATTACCACTTTCATTCTGAAATTGTTTGAAACTGCAGAACTGATCAAAATTTTGCACATCATTAATTTGAAAGGGTTTAGACTTAGCTCTCATATACAGGAATCTGCCGTAAGAAGACACTGCAGGCCTGCTGTTATGGGAGTAATACAGTTTTCTTTTTATAGGTAGATCTGCTAAAATGAAATACAATCTTTCAGGTTTAGTGTTCTCTTTTGTTGGTTGGAATAGAACCCCTAATCATTGGTCGGACACCAGCACTGATCTCCCGAGGAAGCTCTTTAACCAGCGAACGATGAGTACGACCGCTGTAAAATTCAACAGTTTTAATAATAATAATAATAATAATAATAATAATAATAATAATAATAATAATAATAATAATAATAATAATAATAATCCGTTTACCCTCCAGGGTCGGCTTTTCCCTCGGACTCAGCAAGGAATCCCACCTCTACCGCCTCAAGGGCAGTGTCCTGGAGCTTCAGACTCTTGGTCGGGGAATACAACTGGGGAGAATGACCAGTACTTCACCCAGGCGGCCTTCACCTGTTATGCTGAACAGGGGCCTTGTGGAGGAATGGGAAGACTGGAAGGGATAGGCAAGGAAGAGGGAAGGAAGCGGCCGTGGCCTTAAGTTAGGTACCATCCCGGCATTCGCCTGGAGGAGAAGTGGAAAACCACGGAAAACCACTTCCAGGATGGCTGAGGTGGGAATCGAACCCACCTCTACTCAGTTGACCTCTCGAGGCTGAGTGGACCCCGTTCCAGCCCTCGTACCACTTTTTCAAATTTCGTGGCAGAGTCAGAAATCGAACCCAGGCCTCCGGGGGTGGCAGCTAATCACGCTAACCAATACACCACAGAGGCGGAAAATAATAATAATAATAATAATAATAATAATAATAATAATAATAATAATAATAATAATAATAATAATAATAATAATAATAACAGTGCATGGCATCTGTATAGGCTTGGTGCTGACCTAATGAGGATAAAATGAATGGCGAAGACGTAATAAACACACAGTCCCCAAGCTAGGGGACTCGTGCCCTCATCCCGAGGTGGTCCAGCTCTTTACAGACACACCCCCAATGGAGGTGAGCTGCATGTACGACATGCCAAACCCATTCTTAAATTCCTGGCAGTACCGAACCCGGGTCCCCGAGAACGGCATCTAATAACACTAACCGTTACGATACGGAGGCATCGGAACAAATAAAAACTTTCTATCCATTTAGCCACAAAGCCAGACTTTAATTTGCTAAACCTTAGGCTACCATCTCCACGGATCAGAGGTTGAGTACAGACAGTAGCAGAGGACAGGACAGCAGGCTAGCCCGTTGACTATTGGCCGCAGCTCGAAGGCTTGACGTTCACTAAACCAACCTTCGGAAAGGGGTAACCTAAGTCTAGTGGTAGGCCACGTCTTGATCCCAGCACATACCACTGAGTTTATTGCAGCCTAACTGATGTTACTTTTCTAGGAGATTATTCACAATCGTAACGTAGTTAACTCTTCGATTTCCCAAGAAGCCATTCACAACATCTTTAAATAATGCTTTCTCATGGCCCTAGAGAACCTGATCTTTAAGGAGATGACGAATCTGCGGTCCAACGAAGACACCTTCTTTATCATCATTGACCTGTGGAAATAGTCCTCTGAGGAACTGATAATCTTCTCCGCCCTGTTCCATCGCCTTTATAAAGTTCTTTGTTAATCAAAGTTTTATGTGTAGAGGAGGCAAAAGAATTTTGCTTCTTTCTACCAGAGGATCATCATGAACACTTTTCTCTTCGGTGCAGAGATTTTCCCTAGGGGGCCGTACTTTTATTTTGTAGTGAGATGACCTAGCCCGACGGTCGCGCCGACACAGATAGGTCTTATCATACATGCCCCAAATTGTAACTATGTAATATGGTGCAATATAGAAGTTGCGTAATGCAGTATCCGGCAGCGCGTGGATTTAGAAATAACTTCTTATCTTTCATAACAACAGCGAGCATCTTGGGGATTCCGTATGATTTAATCGGGGAATTTACGAGAGTGTTTGAGAGCGGCCGATTCAAGAAAGGACCAATCACAGCCCTGGAAGCGATATTGCGGAATGAAGGGATCTACAGAACAAATGAAGCCAATCCTACCAACTTTGAGATTTACAGTGCTGCACTACTCTTGATTTTGATTTTACTAGGCAATCTGTTATGAAGCCATACTCCACGTTTTTGGATATGAAATAGAAGCAAGTTAGACGTTAAAGACTACCTGTAGACAGTCACAGTTCTTAATTCTGGACTAATAATGTAATTAATGAGCGCTTTTGCCCAGCCATCAGTGGAATCCCCGATGATATGACTAATACCGGAAGTTTGGTGAACGTAGCAGCTACTGGAGATGGAAAGCTTACTCTATCTTGAAGCTGATAACTGTGCGGGTCGGTGTTCCTTATATTCAGCCAGCGTTGTATGAAAGTAACTTTTACAGTGACGATTTTTAATCGAACAAGTATATATAGTTTGTGAAAGCTGAAACGTTATTGTTTTGAGAATATAATACCTATATGCAAGTGAATATAATTAAGACGATAGTTACTGTCGATATTTCCGAACCCGTATTTGTAATTTGCATTTGGATTGTGCAAATACCGTGATCGATACGCGTCCGGTAATCGCGAAAAACGTGTGCGAATCGTCGTTATCGTTCCGGTACAATCTTATGGTGTGTGCGGAGCACCACATTTCAAGGATAATGGAAGAAGAAAGGACCTGCAGTGTATTTGATAACGCCATGCAGTTTGTTACAAATATGGCGTAATTTTCCTGACAAGGCGGCCTGGGACCATGAAGAAGCTGAGACAAGCAGATAAGTTCATCTTAAAAACCTTCTGGGCATGCTTAGATAGAAGAAATTAGGCTAATACGATCCTAGAGTAATTTAGCTATAAATGCCAGTCCTTTTGTGGCTGAGCTAAGTTATCTTTTTATACTTTAATGTCATGTTTCAGGGAATATGCATGTTTGAACCCTGATTTTTATATATTATTTTATTTCCTTTTTATTAGATGAGAAAGAGGGAAATGTTAGGTGTAGATGAGGATATGTTTGTCAAGAGGTAACTGTGTATTCCATTTTTTTTTGTAACAAGATCTAGACTTTTTTATTAAAAAGGCTGCACAGCCTAAAGCGTGTTTTGGGATAAATTTCAGTAGGAAACTTTTTATTTAAAGGCATGTAGCATGTTTACAGGAGTGGAACCAGTGTGTACGTGTATCGTTGAACTAGTATCTTTTAGATCGGCAAAGAAGACTAGCTAATTGGTATTGTGTTATAAATTTACGAGAAAAAGGAAAGATTAGCCGGATACTGAGATTACAATGTGTGTTTATACAGGACGTAGGTGCCTGATATATAAAAGAGGGGAAATACAATGGTGTTAGCTGCATGATAATCGAAAGAGGCTTGATTTGCCTTGAATGTTCAGTGATAATATAAGAGTCGAACCCATGGACTCCGAAGTGTTAGGCCAGATGTGCCGTATGTCGTATCATAGCCGTGCTAAATTGGAATATGTATTTAAGGCCATATGAATGTGTATTGAAGCCTTAAGTTGAGTTCGAGGCCTTGTGTTAGAGAAGTGAGTGGCAGCGTTAATTTATATTCCCTGATATATTAAAATCTCTCAGGCAGGAATTACCAATCCAATTAGCTAGCTTCTTTTTCTTGCGAGGCAGGATGCTTCATAGCTGGCTCATTAGAAGTGTTACTTGAGTTATAATTTGGCGTGTCAGGTGAAGACCAACATATGGACAGCTGAGCCAGGAATTCCGTGTTCTTTCAATATGAAGGAGTTCAGCATCTTATTGCTGGTATTTCAGATAACGGATACACAGATTGTTTGTTTATTTTATTTGCATGTATTTTACAGGCTTCTTTGAAGTGTTTTGTTTATATTGAATTGTGATATATGTTTATTGCTGATCATGTCATTATCAACGTTGATAGAGACTTGTTCTTAAATACGAGTTCGAAGCTCATTTTATTGGGAAGTAGCCTTTTATGTCATCCAATTTGTAACAGAGCGGTCTGTTAGTAAATTTAATGTAGCTATAAGTTAGGACCCTGAAACATTGATTTGTTGCTAAGTGTTGAATATATAATTTTAATTATGGATCGGATTTAGCATAATTTTATTCTGTCGCGGCATGTCCTAAAACCGTAAATGGAGCGATATCCGTCAGGATTCGATAAGATGAACTTAACTGCGTTGAATCGAGGTGAAGTGTGTATTTCTTCCCCAGGTCGTTGTTTTTATTTTGTAAATATTTTTATTTTAAAAACGGGACATTGCCCATCTTTTTGTAATAATCTTTGCGTTAATTATGTGCACGGCACATATTGATTGTCTGGCATTTATTTGAGCCATATTATTTTTGTTTTATATTAATTTGTTTATTTTCGATTTTTAATAATGTTTTTCTTTGATAATAAACCCATCTTAGCCCTTATTTTGATTTTCATTTCGGAATTATGTTTCCCGTTCACATACGCATGGTATAATTTTCATCCTGAGACGTTTAATTTATTTTTGCCCCGATCATATTTTTACGAACCGAGCACGCAGCTCTTCGATTGGCGCCGGTAGACTGTATTTTAGACGGGAACGGTACATTATAGCGACGATGAGATAGGAAGGGGCTAGGAATGGGAGGAATTGGTCCTGGCCTTAATAAGGTACAGCCCCAACATTTGCCTGATGTGAAAATGGGAAACTACGGAAAACCATCTTCAGGGCTGCCGATAGTGGGGTTCGACCCACTATCTCCAGATTATTGGATACTAGCAACAGCGTTTTTACAAATTGTCATATTGTATTTAATTATCCCCCTGACCAATACATCGAGTTAAGATGAGCTTTCAATTAGACATGTTTCAACCCAAGCATAGGGTCTGCCTTAGTAAAATACATTATAATAATTTAAAAACATTTAGACACACGATTGTATACTGTCCTTACTAAAACGTTTTTCATTAAAAATCAAGATACAATTAAAATACGAGGTGATAAAGTTTTTGTGCTTGAGATCTTTTTGTTGTAACTTCATCGTTGCCCCTTGATGCAGTTCACGGGAAGGTGTATCCCACTAGAAAATGTGCCGTGTAAGATCGCTGAGTGTTGCGGCGTAGCTGAGCAGTCTGTCGTGAAGATGGCAACACGTCGCGACTTTGAACGTGGGATGATCATCGGCGCATGCGTCATATCGTTGTGGAGTTTACACGCGAATTCCGAGTTTCCGAGGTCAACAGTGTCGAGGGTGGATCTTCAGTATCGCCGCACGGGAAGACCACAGGTGTTTAAAGAACAGACATCACGTCACCACACTGGGCGCTCGACGGGCTACTGTGAGTCAGATCACCGCCCAGTTGAATGTTGGGAGTCAGGAACCCATTTCTACCAGGACTGTAAGGAGGCAACTCAACGACGTATATGGACCCGCGGACATCGGCAATGAACCATGGAACAGTGGCGGCGTGTGATATGGTGCGATAAATCCCGGTTCCGGTTCTATCGAGCGAGAGTGTGGCGTATGCCCCATGAAGCTATGGATCCTGCGTGTGAGGTGGCTCAGTTCTGGCCTGGGCCGAGGTAGGCCCCATTGTCCGGCTGCAGGAAGCGCTGACAGATGCACGTCATGTGGACATTCTTTCTGACCAACTGCATCCCTTTCTGGCCTTAAGAGTACCCTGATGGGGATGCCATGTTTCAATAGGACAACGCACCATGTTACTGCTGTATGGTGGCACGCAGATGGTTGGAGGAGCACTCCAGTGAAGTTACGACCATGGATTGGCCCTCCAGATCCCCAGATCTTAATCCAATCGAGCATTTATGTGATGCTGTCGAAGCTGGTGTGCACCAACTACACACAAGACCAATTCTGGGTAGCAGTGCAACATGCGTGGCCCAAGATCCCCCTCAGAACGATTCCTACACTTTGTAGAGTCGATGCCTCGTCGTCTTGCTGCCGTTTTGAGGGCTCGCGGAGGAGCGACTCGTTATTAACATCACATGAAGCGTTTGGCCACTCAGTGTAAATCTGTACACTGTTCACTCTCGATTATTGTGTTACGTCAGAGACTAACACTATGCGGGTTGCTAGTGAAACTGAACTGTATAATTCATAATCTGTAATATGGATATTGAAAACCAAATTAAGAATGAAAAAGAATGTGACTAACATAAATGACGAAAATAACCCACGCACCATGGCCCGCTCGACCTTCCCGTGTTTGCTGCCTGCGGAGAGCTCTCGACTGATGTGCTCCTGTAGTCGAAATGTGTGACTTGCTGTTAGGAGGAGGTAGAGTGGGGAAATGGGGTGGGACTTACGGCAGTGTAGTAGTTGTGAATTCTTCTGATCTTGTTTTTTACTGTAAATAATCGGAATGAAAGTTTGCCATATTATGCCTCTTTATTCTCTCATTTAATTTGAGAGCTGGATTCTGGATTCTTGTATTAATCCATACTAATGTGAAAATTCTCTAAAATATTGAGTAGTGGACCTTTTTGTTCACGCTGTAGAATTTTTAGATCTTGATCTATTGTGGTATAAAAATGATTTTGGCCCAGGAACGATTATTGTAAAGCGTTCCGGTGTTCTGTGTATCTTATCACTAGGGAGCTGATTTTTAAGTAATTACATATTTTTTGTGTAAGTTTTAAAGCAACTTACAAAGTTCATTATTCCTATTGTGCATCTCCAAGTGTAAAAACTTAATCATATTTCACATAAAAGAACATATTTTCACATTTTTAATGTAAACACATATTTTAAGAAAATCTACAATAACCATATAAATCGGCAATATTTGTTAATCAATAAAATTTAAAATGCTTCTGTGTTATAAAACAATGCTCATATTTTCATTTTACGATTACGGTATTGTTTATAACAGTGTATTTAATATAATGTATCTGAATGTTTCGGCTATTTATAGACTTCCCTCCACAAGTTCTAAACCTTGCTGGTCACTGGCTACGTCGTTACACTTAGACAGCGATTTGATTTGCTGCACAAGATGTTTCCTTGCATGATGTCATTCCAGCTCGCTTTTATGAGTCAGTCCGCTCGGGTTTTGTTTATAGAATATCAGCGAAAGGCAATCACGTACAGATAGAGAGACAGGTAATACCGTTACGATATGGGAGACTGGGAAGAATATTGCCCCACCATTAGGTAGTGTAAGAGTAAGGTTAGCTGTTCGGGTCCATATATTATTCCCGTGGTCGTGTGATTTTGTATGGATTTCTAAAAAATATTTCCTTCAGTGTCCGCTGCTATTCTTTTTATTGAAACAGTGATTCACCGCAAATGCGTGTGTCCTCACCTGCAAAATAATGCCAAAAGAGTAGTCGAGTACAAGGTCTCGTCTTCAACAATATGTAGTGGAATTTAAAAGCATTTTCACTACCGATGGAAAAGTATTATTTTGCCAACCGTGTGGTAAAACAGTAAGTGCAGATCAACGTTCTCAAGTAACCCAGCATTTCTCTGGAAATAAGCATACTGCGGCTGCTTCGCGTGTGCGTTCGCGACAATTACTAATAGCTGAACCAGCTACTTCAAATGCAGGCCCATCTAAATATTTCCAGTATTATTTAGATGTGTGCTGAACATTTGTTTGCGCCGACATTCCTCTTGGCAAAATAAATAATCCGGAACTGAGAAATTTCCTAACAAAGTACATTAATTTTGAGCCTCCAGACGAATCCATATTAAGGACAAACTATTTTCCAAAATGTTACGAAGAAACTTTATACAGAGAATTCGGGCAGAATGTGATAGCGAAAAACTGTGGGTGAGCATTGACGAAACCACTGATTCAAGTGGCAAAAAAAAAAAATAGGAAATGTTGTAGTTGGTGTGCTGAAGAATGATAAAACTGCTTATTTGGTAGCATGTAAAGAAATGGTTGCTGCAAACCATGTCACTGTAGCTAGGTTATTCAATGAAGCCATGTACTTACTTTGGCCAAAAGGTATAAAATACGACCATGTATTGCTTTTCCTTACTGATAGTGCAGCTTACATGAAAAAGGCAGCCGAAGGTCTTTCTGTGAGCTTTCCGAAAATGAAACACGTAACTTGCGTTGTTCATGCTCTACACAGGTTTTGTGGAACTGTGCGGGCTCAGTATCCTCAAGTGGATAAATTAGTGTCTAATGGCAAAAAAGTCTTCGTAAAAGCACCCTCGAGAATCGATCTCTTTAAAGAGAAAAACCTGGATCTTGCGCTTCCTCCTCTGCCTATTGTTACGCGGTGGAGTACCTGGCTTAGCTCTGTGGTATACTACGCAGACAATTTCGAAAGTTTTGCATCCGTTGTGAATGCACTAGATAAAAACGACGCGTCGTCAATTGAGATTTTTCAAGAGATACTGAAAGACAGCTCTTTGAAGAATGATTTGGCGTTCATATCTGCCAATCTAAGCTTCTTATGTAAAACTATAGACATACTTGAAAAATCCACTAACCTGTTGTCCGAAACAGTGAAGGAAGGGCGGGCTTTTGAAAAATAAAGTAGATTCACTCCCGGCTTCGCAGGTACAGGGACTGTTAAAGGTCAAATATCAAAATTTGTTCAGGAAAAACAGGATTTCAAACAATGTGCCAAATGTCTAATGTATTAGGGGGTGCTCATGTTGGCGAAATTGATGGCGTTCGTCTTGGTGACATTCCTCTCTGACTTCCTGTGGTGTGGAGCGATCGTTTTCGCAGTATAAGGCGTTCTGTAGAGATAATCGGCATGCATTTGTGATGGACAATTTGTACATCACCTTTGTTGTTCACTGCAATTCTGAGACTACTTCTAGCAACTAATATTCCAGCGTGTGATGGGTGGTACCATTTTTTCAAAGATGATAGGTTGCTTTTGCCATATTGAAACTTCTATTGAAAGGATGCACAAAGACTACATATCGAAGAACCTTCTTTTATTCTTTGAATAGTGAGAGACTATATGCATACTTCAATGTGTCACTGCGCCAATTTTTGCTCTTCTGTTATGGCGATTTATCTTAGCACATGGTGTGAATGGACGGTTAAAGACTTTTAATGAACATATTTCAATGTGTATCCACAATAGTTTTGATTATTATGTCATTGCTTAAATATTTGTGATTTATTTTATGGCTGACGATGACATTTTAAATGTCGAAACCGGTCCTATGTTAAATAAAAGTGTGGCGGCCTCTAGTATTAATATATGTGTATAAACTCACATATGTTTTATAAACTCCTTGAACTTTGTTTATGTTTCGAAGACTTTTATATATTGATGTTCTGTGCTTCTAATATTATCTTTATTCTCTCTGCTTATTATTCATGTTTTACGTTCGTCCCCACGATACTTGGAGTGTTAATTAAACACATAAATACTCCATCCCTTTACTATTATTAATTTAAGTACATAACCATCATCAATAACTACAATGTACTTTTGGATCCAGCCATGAACTAGCATCAAAGGACATTAGCAAGCCTCAAGCCAGTGAGATGAAGTCTTATAAAACAGCTCTCCAAAAAAAAGTGAAGGGAAGATGTGTGGAGAGCAGACGAAGGAGTTAGGAACTTGACAACACTGGAGCGTGCTCGTTTACAACCACCTTACTTGGCATGCTTGAAGGGTTCAACATTGATGACATTAGTACAACAGGTTGAAAAGTTTGAGATGGCAAGTACATCAGCTTGAATTTTTGACTGATTCTACAACCAGACAGAAAGGATTGCAGAGAATAATTCCCACTATTCCTGAGATTTTAAAAGGCATGAAGGAAGAATGGACAGAACCCTAGTCCAGCCACAAACTTTCAGCTTGGACTGTAGATGTAGTTTTCCAGGTGCTCACCAGTGTGTTGAAAGAGTGAATCTTCTTGGCTTAAGCCTGGAGTGGGGTGAATATGAAAACAGAGTAGCTGTAATTGCCATGCACAGAGTTGGGAAGCCACATGCTGATATTTTCCAGAACCCGAAACAACTGATTCCGGACAATTCAGTGAAAAACTGAGAGAGGTTTTCAATCCAGCGAAACTCCATTCGGAAGCAGAAGCTGAACATTTCATCAAGATACAGGGGTACATTTCTGGACACTGCAGCTCCTTCAGCAGTACATTGGAGAATTCTCTTCACAGACGAGAAAGTTCAACTGCTACAACGGCAGCGTATCCGCAGTAAGTTCGTGAGAGTTTCTAAGGTCCAAAAGAGTTATGGTTTCGTGGGTATGAGCTTTGACCCAGGCTTCATTTTTTAGAAAAAGGCATAAAATCAAGTGTCAGTGTATGTGGAAACTGTTCTGGACCGTCCTGTTAAGGACTCGAGTCACACCATATTAAAAAAATGTGTCCGGGACCTTTCAGCAAGATTCAACGAGAACTCATAAGGAAAGGATAACTCTACGATGGTTAGAGGCCAATGCAGCAGATTTCATCACCACTGCTGAGTGGCCTCTTAGCAAGTTCGTTTTCGTTCGACATGATGCGGTCAGAACACCTCTTCAATCACCGTATGACGGGCCGTATCCAGTCCTGTCTCGCAGTGACAAACACTTCGAGGTTGAGATGCCAACAGGGAAACAAACTATTAGCATTGACAGATTGAAACCTGCCTTCCTTCTGACAGACCAATCATCGGACAACAAGGAAGACACATCTGGAGAAACCACTGTGGACATTCCGTCGAGTTCCATTCCAAAGACTGTCAACCTTCAGATGAAGACAGGCAGCACTCAACCCAATACACCCGCACCACGGATCGCCAGATCAGGTCGAAGGGTCACCTTCCCTCGAAAATACATGGACGCTGACACTGCGGAGGGAGTGTGTGGTGGCCTCTAGTATTAATATATGTGTATAAACTTATATATGTTTTATAAACTCCTTGAACTTTGTTTATGTTTCGAAGACTTTTATATATTGATGTTCTGTGCTTCTAATATTATCTTTATTCTCTCTGCTTATTATTCATGTTTTACGTTCGTCCCCACGATACTTGGAGTGTTAATTAAACACATAAATACACCATCCCTTTTCTATTATTAATTTAAGTACATAACCATCATCAATAACTACAAAAGTTATTAGTAACATCAACAAGTAATTAGTGTTGAATAGGTTGAACCTAATAGATATCTCATCTCTGAGATATTTAAACAAATATTACCTTTTAAAGAAAATAATCATTCATAATATCTACTCCAGTGGCGGCGCGTGACTTTCATCACTGGGGGTTCAACAGAAGGAAGAATTCTTGTGCCCCCCCATGCCCACACATACCATCACTCCTACTTTGGCCCAAGTCCCTTCGCTTTCATCACTCACAAAGAATAAACAGGGAAAACAAAACATCCTGTTGGTAACTTCGAACCCACACATCCACTCGATTCTTTTGCATAGGGCCTATATCCATTCTGAATTTACGCACGATTTCTTTACTTTTAATCTGCATCGTTATATCAAGATCAAGCAGTGGGCGGCCGGCATTCTTAATCTCAAGTTTGCGCTCAAGAGAGAGAGAGAAGAAAATTTTGTCTTTCTAGGTATCTGGACACTGTTCATACTCATTTTGTAGCTCCTTACCTTTCCCGAGCACAAAGATTGTGGGCGCAACCACAATGCACAAAAGACACACACACGGACATAAGATTGTAACTTCTTTATGTTCTAAAAATTAAGTTTCTGTACGACACAACATCTTCCCGCTATTTTTTGCCTCAATGATTTTAAAGTTAAGTTTCTCTCCAAGAAGTAATTAAAGAAGGAAAATTAATAGATGTTCAGTAAGTATTAGTAATATATTTGGGACAAAATATCAATCGGAATTTGGAAGTTTAATGTGACTTTTGGTAGTAATTATACTTTCCAACACTAGTGTTAACTATATGTACTATTCTTTGTTGCCGTAGTTAAATTCCTGTAAGGGCAACAGATGGCAGGCATGTACTAGTTTTCTAACCCCAACAACACGACTTGCGATTACGAAGACGGGTGAGAGAGACTGGCATATTGCGCATGCGTAAATCACGGATATCCGTTTCTGCGATATCCTGGTCTTGTCTACGTGTTGGTCGGTATCTCCCCGCACCTCACCACACCCTTCGCCAAGGTACGGACGGTGCTTGCTTGCTTGCTTACTGATGCTTATGGGCTGTGTCTACGACATTTCACCCAGTCAATACTCGCTTACTCATGTAAAAACACTAGTATAAATGAAAAATGTCAGTTCAATAATTGATGCTTGCGCTGGCAAGTAGAAAAACACAAAACACTGCACTTCAGTACGGACGGTGATGTGGCCTTTCATGGGGGGTGCATTTCAGACGAGTATCCAGCCAGGACTTCGCGCGGCTCGCTTGAATTGAAAGTCAGTACGAGTATATTACGGATAGATGAGCTTAGCAAAGCCTTCGAGATTGCCAAGGCAGTTGTGAAAATTAAGTAGTTAAGTACAATGTGATATAAACTGGAGGTTCATTGCTCCATTGCGCTATACCAGAAACCGCCATTGATCTACTCTGGCATATCAAAAATTAATATACCATACTACAAGTTTCCATACACAGGCACCAGTTTGCCTTAAGGAACACGTTTGGTAGCACAATATTCTAATACAAAACGTTATACTTATTTATTTCTTGAGCACGAGTAGTTGTGTGATATTTAAAGGAAAATAATTTGAATTTGTTATCACATATTTTAAAGTTTTTCAGCATATAAAAAAATTAATATTTTTCACATTTTTAGCATATAAAAATACGCTCCCTACTTATCAAGAAGTTCCTGCTGGTCTGTACAATGTAAGTTGATCCGCATTCCTGACATTCCAGTTTATATGCCCCAGAATGTGTGTATGTGTGTGTGTGTGTGTGTGTGTGAGTGAGAGAGAGGGAGAGAGTTAATTTTCTTTTTCTTCTTTTTTGGTGTTGCTGGTATTAAAAGCAATTTTTAGGTTCTGTTTTCTTAGGACGCTAGTGATTATATGTACCGTATGCGAATGTGGCACATTTTTCCGTAGTTTTAGACTCCTTCGTCAAAGTGGTTTTGTTTCTATGTTTACTAATTAACTTATTTATAAACTTAGTGCTAAATCCGTAGCTCACGACTATTTCTTCTTTCAAATTTTTCTTTGAGAGCGGGATTTTTAGAACTCTCTCTAACATGCTATTTTGTGAGCTTCAGGATGTACCGGTACCTACTGAATTTTGTTTGCATTTCAGAGATGAGTAAATATATATTTAGAGTGGCACTAACCTTATTTGAAGGACTCTTCAGCGACTGTCTGCATAAATTACACGGCTGTACTAAAAAACACATGCACCAACCACAACAAACGCGCATCCGGAATGGGCAGTGGTAGACTATTTTACCACAAGAGTGCATTTCATTCGTTTGCTGCTGTATGACTTACAGTATAGGGACTTGGGGACTGTATTTTGCAAAAATGATAGAATTGGTATTGTGACAGCGGCGTCAGTCAAGATATTTTAGCTTCTCAGTTCACTCAATCAGAAAACAGATATTTGAGGGGTGGTAAATTATTATACCAGTACGGTAACCTATAAAGGATTAACTACAAAATCTCAATTTTCATTCGCAGATCACTCGGTCTTGTTATCATACAAAACATTTCCACACGAGTAAGATAACTGCATGTAAATATCACAGTCTCAATAGTAGAGACGGCGGTGATACATATTTAAGCCTACAACTATCGTCATCAGGGAGTAAAGAATACAGCCAAGGGTATGTTACATTTTTACTCTAATTGTACGTAAATATTCCTCAAAGCATCACTATCGACAACATTTGCAAACTTTTCTTTCTTTTATCCCTCTTCTCAGATTAAAGCCGGGATTTTATAGATTTTCTTTCTGTTAGTAGGCGTCATGTTAAGAGGAAAATTGTCCAGCTATTAAATGTTAATTCATTGCATCATATGTGTAAGGAATGTGCCGATATTTTTATTGACAAATGTCTTAATATGATGATACATTGTTTTTAAATGAGAAAAAAAGACAAATCCAACCGTAAGATTTCAGGCAGGTATGCTAAAGCTAAAAAAGTAATGCATAAATGAAAGATCAAGCCATTTCACAACAGTCCATTTCACACCTTGTTTATATGTCTAATTTCAGTCTTTGAATAATAACCTTTTAAATAATTCTTCATTCATTTATCCAGAATTGCTTTAGCAACTTCGAAGTTAATATCTCAATACCACTTTCTTTCTAGACGTAATTTATTTATCCATTTCCGTATATACATTTCCATTGATATTTGAATTTAGCGCGATTTGTTCAGGTCAAGTCACTAGGAGCGCCACCGTCGAATTGTCTCCCATTTTAGCAAGGCAAAATCCGTAAGTGTCGTGTATTGTCTCTACTGTATTTGACTAGATGTATGCCTTGTTGAACGGTTTTTAAGGTTTAATTTTTTCCAGAATTATATTTCGGGAAGCTTTGATCTGAATCGAGTTTTCGCCCTTATAAATATCCTAAAAAAATTGTTTCACAGTCGGTGTTATGTGGAAATGATAAAATAAGAAACATTACGTTAGAAATTCTGTCATATTCAAGACCACCACCAGACGATTGCCTCTGTCTTGCCAGAATCCACTGAACATCAATTCTCTCCTCCTACTCTAAAGAAAAACCTGGGATTTTCAAAAAAGTACAGGAATACTATATCTATTCTCAGAATCGGGAGAGGGAGGAATCAGGAGAGAGGGAGGAAGGACCATTAACTCAGGGGAGTTTGCACGTCTTTGTCATCCTTTACATCCTGTGCTGTGATCCACAACCTCAATGTCAATTCCCTACTTCTCATACTTTATTACCACGCATAATATTTTTACTCAAGCTGGACGACTCCATACTAATTAGGCCTGTAAAACTAGTGTGGTCGTTTCCAACTTAACCACTACCTATTTGCATTGAACATATTCTCAACTTACATCCTCATTCGTTTCAATCTTATTATCACACAAAAATTACAGAATTCTTTGGAGAAGGGGAGTGGACTTTGAAAATAAATGACAGACTTTTTTAATGTTTGATATTGCAGCTACTGCCGTATAACATTTCTTTCACAGAAGTGTGAGCATTTTATTCAATGTGTTTAACTGGTTATACCTGTACCGGGTGGGCATAGGTCTCTAACAGGTTTGTGAACGGAGAGTTGCTATATTTTAGGTCTCAACTCTACGAAAGACATATCACGAGCAAATGAAGGGAAACTTATTCCAGAGAATGCTCTGTTAATATTTTTTCTTGTCTTGAACCTAATATGCCTTACCATTTGGTTAGAATTGAGAAACTGGCCAACCAATTGTAGGGGAAAGAAAATATACTTGCAGGAAAGGAGGGCTGGGAAGACTTGGGAGAAAGGAGATGAGCTGCTCGACTAAGTGGTATGTGTTAAATAAAACTAGTTTATTTTTATAGTCTACCCACCTATTGAATACAATACAATACAATATTAAACATTAGGACTTTGTCCTTATTAAATTGTCAACTTAAAAATTGATATATTAGATGGTACCGTACATGTTTTGCCTATCAATAGTAGGCATCATCAGCCATAGTATCACCTTAGGAATAAATCAGGTACTCGATTGAAAATAACTTAAGAATACTATTGACATATAATTATGTCTTGTGAAATGGATGAGAGGTCATTATACAACTATTACAATATAAGCCATGGTATGCTATTGGCTTAACAATGATTGTAGCAACATTTGAGTCTAAAAAACATAATTATTTGAGAAATTATGATATAAGGTGGTTGATTCTTGATATTACAAGTTATTACAATATGGTTAAAAATCAGAAAGCACATTCCAATTAATTGTCAAATGGCGTGTTGTTACAAACTTGAGTAATGTTGAATATTAAAAATTCATCTGGTGATAGTCGTTTCTTGAAGTTGATATGTATTAATTTTGCATTTATGTGCGTATAAATTTGAAGAAATTTCATATGGCGTAGTTAATTTTGAGATAGTATTAGTTGAATGCTGGATGCAGTAGGCCATATTCAGGTTTGTTGTAGATGTCATTGAGCCGTTTTCTCTGATATGGTGTTTATGTGTATGTTGTGTCCTTTTTAAAATATGTTAGTTAGCTATATTCATTTATAGGAAGGGGAGATAGGGATTGGAATAACTTACCAAGGGGGATGTTTCAATAAATTTCCAATTTCTTTGCAATCATTTAAGAAAAGACTAGGAAAACAACAGACAGGGAATCTGCCATCTGGGTGACTGCCCTAAATGCAGATCAGTAGTGACTGTCAATCTCATGGTTTCTTCACTGATGTTTTTTAAGAGAGTAGTACTGCAATGCGTATGTGGCCAGAGTTGTTATTGCAAACTCACAGGTTATTTGAGATAGGCTATAGAAATAAATGAAATTATGAATTATACATTTTGTACCTGAAACTAGTAAACACATAATTAATTATTCGCTTTGATACCTACGCAGTGTACAACTGAGGAGCTCTCTGATGGTGAGATGGCCCCAGTCTAGAAAGCCAAAATAATGGCCGAGAGGATTCGTCGTGCTTACCACGACAGCTCGTAATCTGCACGTCTTGAGGGTGAGCTTAAGTTATGATTTTTCATTTCCGTGTTACGTATAACTTATATAATAGGAATTAATTGAGGGACGTTCCACCATTCACCAGTTGCTCCATCGGGTTTGGTTTGGTCGCATCTCTAAACATCCTTGCTGACCATACTTCTTAAATAACTAAATTCCTCCACCCTTTCTACAGGGTCTCTTATATACACTAAGACCGTCGAAGGGGAGTTCATACTCTCTGATACGTAAGCTGTGGTATGGGAGGCACGCGCCTAGTTCTTAACCTTGCAACTGATGTTGCATTCAGGCTGCTTGCAAGTCTCAATCTCAGCTCTTAACATGGTGAGACAGTTTGTTGCAACACCGTATTTTTGTATGTAAAAGTTCTGGTTTCATCTCAACAGTCGTCTAAACAGTCACAACTCTCGCTATTGGTGTACAGAAAATCCTAATGGTGTTGATGAAGTCCCACATTATGATAGGAAGATTGGTATTTGGTGTGCTGTTAGTGCAAGATGAATAATTGGGCCTATTTTTTAAAGACAATGGTAAATGCAGATAGGTACCAAGATGACGTTTTGATGCCGTTCTTCCAACAGTTAAGAAAAAAAACATCATGTGGGTGGTTTCTGCTTATACAGTAGAAGATTTCCTTTCTAAAATCTCGGAAGTGTGTGCAGACAGCGTGCTGGTCTATTTCTCCCCTAGTTCTCCAGATCTAACAGTGCATAATTTTTACTTGTGGGGTAAACTGAAAGAAGAAGTACTTGAACAAATCCTCACACTTTGAAGGAACTGAAAGAAAACATTACAAATGGAATTTGAAACATTACACTGGCAGAACTGGCTCGTATCAGCTAGAATGTGGTTACCATGTACAATGCCTGTATAACCCAGGAAGGACAACACTTCCAGCATCTTTTATAAGATTGCATATACGTTTAAAGCAGGGCGGCCGCGCACGACATTAGTTTGGCTCAGGCAGCTGCCATAGCACAGAGTACAAACACCGTGCGTTCCGTCTTAATTTATATGGAAGACCCTGCATAGCCATTCCATTTAGTCAGGCTAGAGTTGTTGCAAAGTTTTATGTGCATTTCCTTAGTCTTTTTGTCATTTATCTTTAAACCTACTTCATCATCATCATGAAGTTTCCACTCCAGTTTCCTAGGTGTGGTTTAAGAGCGCTCTCCATTTTAGTCCATTCATGTACCACTGCTCCTTCAAGACTTCATTCCAGTTGATTCCTTTGCTCACTTGGTCCAGCCATCTCCTAGGTCTTCCAACAGGTCTCTGTCCAGTAATCTCAGTGTGCAACCATTGTTTAGCAGTTCTTCCTTCCGCCATACACTTGACGTGACCAAACTATCGCAAATGTGCCCTAGTTATGGTCTCCTTCAGGGACTCGTTTATTCCAGCTTGTTCTCTAATCTTCTCATTTCTTACTTCGTCTTTCCTAGTCTTTTGAAGCATGCTTCTTAGAAACTTCATTTCTGAAGCCCAAAGTCTGCTGTCATCCTTTTTGGTAACTGTGCAGGTTTCCAACCCATAAGTCAATATAGGGACAGAGTATGTTCGAAACAGAGTTTGTTTTGATCTTTATGGTCAGAGCAGATATCGAACTTGCTGATAGAATTGACTGGATACTGGGTCACACCCTCAATCATTATATTATCTTTACTTCTCTGTCTATTAACAGACACACCAGGCGAGTTGGCCGTGCTCGTAGAGGCGCGTGGCTGTGAGCTTGCATCCGGGAGATAGAAGGTTCGAATCCCACTATCGGCAGCCCTGAAGATGGTTTTCCGTGGTTTCTCATTTTCACACCAGGCAAATGCTGGGGCTGTACCTTAATTAAGGCCACAGCCGCTTCCGTCCAACTCCTAGGCCTTTCCTATCCCATCGTTGCCATAAGACCTATCTGTGTCGGTGCGACGTAAAGCCCCTAGCAAAAAAAAAATAAAAATTAACAGACATTGCAGCAGTTTTTGCAGACTTACTTTCAGTCCATATTTTTTCAGATGATCATTCCAGACGTTCAGCTTTTCTTGGACTTCCATCTCGCTATTTCCCCAGATAACTATATCATATGCAAAAGCATATGGTTCACAACTTCCATAGCACTACTTCATATCTTGACGACAAGATGCAACGATATTTTTTGCCGTAACTTCTTTTATGATTTCATCCATGATGGTGATGAATAGTAATGGTGAAAGGGCACTCCTCTAGATGTCTGGAACCAATCTGAATATCCATTTCCTACTTGAATACAGCTGTAGCAGTCATCATAAAGCATTTTTATTCTCTGAATGAGTTCCATAGATACGTTCTTCCTTTTAAGACACTCCCATATAGTTGTTCTAGTGACACTATTGAATGCTTTTTCAATGTCTAGAAACACAAATGTCAAGTTATGATCTTTCTCCCAGTGCTTTTCCAAGAAAATTTTAAGTGTGAATGTAGGGTCTATATTGATCTATCTTTCCTAAGTCCATATTATTGTTCTTGCAGTTGGGGTTCAATAATTTTCCTTAATCTTTTTTCAAGAATCTTCTCAAATACTTTTAAACAATGGGACAGTAAGGTAATGCCTCTATAGTTGCTGCACATTTTTTGACTTCCTTTCTTGAACAGGGGAACTATAACACCCTTTTTCCAGTCATCTGGTATTATTTCATCCTTCTATATTGCCCTTATCACCCTGTATAGGGAGCGTGCACGGTACTAGTAACAGAGCGCTCTGGCAGAGTTCCGAGAATTAATAAAGTGAGAGTGCGTTCCGCTGAAGTTAAGACTTGCGTCATAGTTACGGCAAAAAATATCGGTGCATCTTGTCGTCAAGATATGAAGTAGTGCTATGGAAGTTGTAATACAATATGGGTTTGAGTTCATATACTTCCAAAATAGTCGCAAGTCAACAGTGAATAAAGCGCAGAAACTAGTTGACATTGGCCATGTGTTACAAGTTGAAGAAAGACAAACTGTTTCCAGCTGTACACTTACATTTTAATTTTGTGTGATTCAGTTAAGTCTGTATTACTTCGAATAAAATTAGAAGTGCCTTTCTTGACTGCTCCGAGAGCAGTAAAAAATATTCGCGCAGCAGTAGTCCGATATACACCAAATATGACTGGCAAGGCAGCAAACGTTATAACCATTTTCATTTTCATTAAAAATAGTAAACAAACATTGTTATTACTTATATTTATAGACACTTTATAAACGAAGAAAGAAAGTAAAACCAAGTGAATCCTCTGCATATGTCCAGTGGGTTGTTGAGACCACAACTTTTATCCACCTTCTCCGAAATACTTGGAGGTACTGTGCTTGAGTTGCACTGTGTGCCTACATCATTCCCACTAAAAACACAAGTGAATTCTAAAGTCGTTACTTCAACCTCAAACGCTGCTTGCACCAACTTACGTAGTTTTTCACAATAATTTCACGAGTTTCCTGATTAGAAGACGTACGTAAATTTGAGCATTTCATTCGTTTACTTGCTCTTTCAAACCAGGATACATCACATTCTCTTTGTGGTTTCTTCTTATAGCTCTTATGAAACAATGATATACTGTATATGATGGACGATTTTCAATATTTCTTGGCTTCCTCCAACAAAATATTCATTGCAAATGACGGTGGGTTCCTATTGAGTTCCATCTGCACTGAAATGCAGGAAAACATTATTATTATTATTATTATTATTATTATTATTATTATTATAAATATTCAGCGTAGTCAAGGCACGTACACATGGAAGGACATGAATGTAAACATACGAACCTACTGCAATGCATACTTGAAATGAAATTCAGTATTTCAAAGTGTACGTAAATGAACGTGTTCTTGACTTTGCATACCTGGTATGTTTGAAATGTGTGATTTAAGTCACAAATGAAATAAGATACTGTACTGTACTTTATTCTTCCCACAGCCTAAATCCACTTCTCCGATTCCCATGGTCGACCAGGAAATGTGTGAAATGTAATTCCTTTTCCATGCGTGTCTCTTTGTGTGTTGTGACAGTTCACTGCACAACAGTTTCTATTTGATTTAGGCATTTTTATTCACTACTACTACCGCAATTTCACACCAACAGTTACACAGCCTGGACCGACTGCTCAAGACAGGATCACCAAAACGTTACAGATTTCTTTCACTAGAGGCTCAGAGCAGCCGTGCACACTCCCTATAGCCATTGAATTTCTTCTGGGCCAGCAGCTTTAAAAATGTCTGCACTTAGTTCATCAAAGCCAGTAGCTCGTTCATTGTGCTGATTCTATTTCACTCCAAGTTAGTGGCGTTTCTTCAGATACAGTACTGTATATTATCACTGCAGCTTGACTGAATCTGTGCATCAGGACTGGAGTCCTCCTTTATACCACTGTATAAATTCCCAAAAGTACAATTTCATAATTCCTCTTATTTCTGTGTCTTCCCTAGTGATGCCCCCATCTTTACTACTACTTCAGCTTATATTGTGTCATAGTTTCATTTCCATATCCTGAAAACATTCTGCAAGAAGACAGATCATCTGCAAAAATTCATTTCTTCCAATTGGTTATTTAATCCCCACTTAATGCACTGCTTTCTATTCATTGCCTCTCTATAAACATAAAAACTTGTGCTAACCTTGTCGCGTCATAATCTACAGGCCCTCGGGCTGAGCAGCGGTCGCAGAGCTGTAGTGCCGCCTGGTACTTGTACTTTAATCTCAAACCTATACTCCGCACGGCTCTACTTCTAAATTGATGTATTGGCTCTGCCTGGTGGTTATGCGCTGAAGCATAGACATCCAACCAATCCCAAGCTGCTATTCATATCGGCAGAGCACAATCTCCAAATCTAGTTGCCAACTCTAACATTTACAGTCGCCACATGGTTAATCTATCTCCCGCAGCGTGTATGGTATTCGGTACGGTTCGCAATCTTTTGCAGTAATTAGTGTGTTTTTCATATTGTTGGGGGTTCTAGTGACCGAGATCAGTGGAGTGTTCCCTTTGTAGACCATAATCTCCTTCCTGTGGAAGCCAGTAGCAGAGTGATGAGTTATTTCTTCATTCTCTTTTATTCTTAATAACATATTCTCTTATTAGTGTCGGATGATGTTGGTAAGTGTAGTTTTTGTGAATTTGTTTTCAATCCATATTCATTAGTTTTTCCAAGTACGGTATTTCATTTTACAAGGGCTGTTTACCGCAGTCCCATCGCATCAGCTGTTCTCGCGGGTGTAGTGCGCTGGCAACAGAGGAAAGGTGATGCTCATTTGTTTCGCGAAACTTCAATTTAGAAATAAGGCCATGCAGAGTACATATTTCAAAATTAACCTCTAACCTTCCAAAACACTTTGCCCTCTTCCAATCAATACAACTTGAAATCTTTTCCACACATATTGTTTTTCTTCAATTCACACATATTTTATTCGAGTCTGCCCAACACATTTTATTCCATTTTTTATACAGTGAAACTTCGTTAATACGTTTTCCCACTTAGCACGTCGTAAATTTGAAGTCCCGATTCTCATCGTATTAAATCTATACAAAAATACTTCGCTTATCGAGTTAAGAATTTTCGCTATTATCGCTCAGTACAATCACATTTTTCCTAGCCCTGAAAATGTTGTCATACCTCGTGAAAGAAATGCGATTTACAACTCTGGTAAGACCCATCGCCACAGTTGCGTGATTACAGAAAAAGTGAGCCTATTTGTGCATGTATTTCACATTCCATCCCGAAGTTAGACATTTTTTTTTGTGTCAAGTGGTACAGTGAAGTTTTGTCACATGATATGATGGCTTATATCTGGATTAGTAACATAATTTTATGAAATTTACTAGCAAGGTGCATATTTGTCTTGTAATAGCCTAGTTATGGAAATGGAAGAAAAGTTGTGAAGTTCCTTACTAATGAAGCCAAAATTAAAATCTTTCAGAAAGTGCAACTTTAAGCGCACAGAGGTCGCGAATGTTGAACTCTCACCGTAGAGTTTCAACTCTATTACTCAAGTTGGCTGAAGTTGTGTTCAATTCAAAATTGTGGCCAAAGTAGTTCCTGCCAGTCGCACATGGCAGAGTGTAACCTCCAATTCGCTATCAAAGAGTGTGACAAGGAATTAATGTTTAATAACCCACTGCTCCGAAATAAAAGGCTTCTACTAACATTTGTTTTATCTGCAATAATACCTGGATATTTTTATTGGCCCCCATGCATGTTTTCATATTTGTTTATTTGGTGGTTTTCATACCTTTCATTGCACTTGTCATTTTATAAGCCCCAGCAGAAAAGGTTTTCATATTTGTTCTCTGGTGTTTTTTCACACCTTTGAATACTTTCCTCTCATCTTTAGAAATAGTAGATATAGTTTTCACTGTACCCACGTTTACACAACGTAAAATTCCCTCATTTCACTAAAAATCTTATCTAGTGTTTCCATATCCCTGTTTGATAGTTTCTATTCGTATTCAGTAGTACGTTTTCGCGCTTAACATGTTCATTTTTGTTGTCCCTGCAGAAAAGTCTTAACAAGGTTTTACTGTATTATGCTGTGTGTAATGCAGTATTATTTTCAGTTGACAAGTACTATTCGCACACCTTTTAGTGATAGATTTTTGTTTGGGGATGAGGAGTAAGAAGGGAGCTCTCCCAGTACTGGTAATACTCCCAACTGAATGGAAATGAAATCTGAATTTAATCTATAGGTTCTTTCCAACACAGTCCCTGTACCAGTACATGGTCTCCTTGAGCATGCGCATTACGAAAAATCCTTTCCAACACAGTCAAAATTGCGTTCATGTATTCGTCCATGTACTGCAGTCAGGCGTTCCAACTAACTCTTCGCATCGATCCCTGGCGGTCGGAACTAGTCCGCAGTCTAGAGCATGTACCGAGCCGTACATTTCTTTGACATGCGCAGAAACACTGTATCGTTGCCTCCTGTTATACGCTGATTTCTTTGGAGTTCCTTAATCACCTGTTTTTATGCACATTGCACGCTCTTCTCCCATTAATAAATTAATCAGCTGTTTGGTTACCGAGGTTAGGATGGATAGTGACAAAGATTTTTTACACTCTTCATCCAGTGAAGAAGAGGAGGTACTATTTTTCGCAAAAAGAAAAAGAAATGACAATTATTTAGGTGGCGGTAATTAAACATCTTTCTTTAGTTATTTATGTATTGTGTTACGTTAGGCCTATTGTTTATGAAGGCACAAAAGCTACCAGGTGAAACAAAATATAATTTAAATACGATGTATTTTTCAGAAGGAACTGTTCCTCAGTATAATGACAACTAGTTTTTCGAGCATTTCCGCATTATAATACCATGTTCCCTATAGGAATCAACATCTATATCATTTCCGCATTAGCCGAGGAGTTGCTCAAGATATTACAAATTGATATGAAAGAAGTGAGCATCATAAAAGACATTACGGGCAATATGGGAAAATATCGGCATTACACCAGGTTAGTATAGTAATTGCGTTACTCCTATTCCTTGGGAGTTCATGAACAAGAATCCATTCCAACACAACCCAATCGTGTATCATCCCGGAAGCGATAAGAAGTCGGCGCATGCGTATAGTGCGGTATATGGATGCGTCCATGTACTGACAGCAAACTGCGTGTTGGAAAGAACCTTATAATATGATCGATCGATATGAATTTTCTAAACTTTTATCATCTTAAGCCAACAACTGTGTCGCACACACATATAACATTTCTCGATGCGAATCTTGTTCCTAGCATGAATTGTATAGTTTGGCTTTGCTGTGTAAACAACAGTACTAGTACGTAAAGTGTACGCCAGATGTCGCACAGCGATGTGTAAGCGATTCATAGTTTGTGTTTCAAAGGATGACAATACGAATTTCGAAGATAACCAAGGTCGACCGATTCAGCACTAGGGTGTCCATGTATCACTAAAAGATACGCGATTAGTAGTAGAATCTATTATATATTTTCCAGCTAATTCTTGGTTGCCAGCGTTTTGCCCTATGTGTGCCCATTTGGGCTCATCAGTTGCCAAGTTTCCTATAGGAATCAAAATTTATCAGTAGAATCTATGTTAAGAGTGCACAATGTCAGACGAGGCTTTTGTACGTCAGAGTTCCAAAAAAATATGAAGGTCAGATGAAGTTGGGAGAAGCATGCCACTCGTCTGTAATTGTGGCAACAACAACAACAACAACAACAAAATCTATCTTCTTGTTCATATCTAATAACAGTTATTAG
Source organism: Anabrus simplex (assembly GCF_040414725.1). NCBI lineage: Eukaryota > Metazoa > Arthropoda > Insecta > Orthoptera > Tettigoniidae > Anabrus > Anabrus simplex. The sequence goes on along the minus strand of NC_090279.1, from coordinate 217,855,788 downwards.
ATCAGGTGATCAAGGAGGATGTTAAAATAAGACAAACAAGAAACATGTTCAATAAGAGTTTATTTGCCTTCAACATTTTACAGCTGCTGGAGTGTCTGAAACTTGGAAGAACTAAGATGCTGGAGATCAAGCAAATGAAACAAGGTATATCAGTGCATGGAGGCTATTTACAAGATGTAAACCACACTGGATGGAATACAGTCATTAAACAGTGTATTTATAATATTTACAAATTATTATATCAGAGATGCATAAGAAACGCTGTGCCGAGACCTTCAGTGGCGAGATTTTTTATGTGCCGTTCAGCAAAGTTTTATGGAGCTCTTTCCTCAAATGAATTTTGCTCACTATGTGAGAATCGTAGGATAAAATGGGTACTACAACGTTCTAGGCAACAAATCTATACCGGTAAGAAATCTCTCTCTCTCTCCGACACTGCACCAAACTGAGCTCTTAAGATCACGATCAACGACTTTTACGACTATTTAAAGCACAATCTGATCTACTGCCTGATAACCACAGATATCAATGCACATATTTTTGGTACAGTGACGTTAGCTAGGAAGTTAATTCAATCACTGCCTTTACATTATCACCGATGTTAAATTATTTTCACTTGCTCACATCCATCTGGTGGATAGTCTACGTCATTTGTACCATGTTTATGCAGATATTAGACGTGGTTCTTTCACTATTTCCCGAGCCGACCTTTTCTGTAGTCTTTTACAATTGATCACTTCTTTACAAATGTAAGTATTCCAAGAAGAATGTGGCATTTGATCTTAAAGAAAATAATGAAAAGATTAAGGAAGAGTGATCCATCTCCCCAGTTATGCCAGGGAAAACCCTACCATATTCAGCCTCATTCACTGATTAATGAAACTAACAATGATGTTTACTAGATCTACAAATACAAGCACCAAGAAGATAATTTTATGAACTTTCAGTGATAAACACCATATGAAACTATCAAACAAACATTAAATATTATTACACCACTTCGACAGGTGAAATAAAGGGACTGTATCTTAACATTAGCGAGACCAAGATATTAACAACCGGATGACCATCAAACACCGAAGATCAATGCGATGTGATCAACCAACAAAAACAATGGCTCCGACAGTCCAGATTAACTCTTGGCAAGGCAACATTCCAAAGTCTTGACAAGATCTTCAGATGTCCCGATATGTCCATGCACCCCAAGATCAAAATAGCCATAGCTACATATGGCTGTCAAAACTGGACCAGAAAACAGAAGTGCACTGATATGTTCTGAGTTACGGGGCCGGAGGAGACTTTTACATATACCTTGGGTTATTCAGAAGATGACACCCCATCTTTCTTGTGAAGCTACAGTCACTTTGGGCACATAATTAAGCAGTCTGATTTTATCAAGAAAATGATTATGCTCGGAAAGGTGGAGGGAACACTAAGACAGGATCGCCGGCATTGAGGTGGATAGGCATCATCAGAGGAGCAATGAAATCATCACTAAGAGATATAAAATGTCCAGGTGAAAACAGAAACGCCTGGGGTAGACATCTACCTGATGCGAGAGAGAGAGAGAGATATATATATACATTTAACTATACAGCAAATCAAAGATTGTACAGTATGTTTAATACGCTACGCATAAGAAATTTGAGGTATTCCTCCAATGCATGAACTGAAAAACCTCTGCCAGAAAACATCTACAGCTGTTTCTCCCATCTCATCTGCACTATCATAAAAAAAGTTCTTAAATAAGACTGATAACAAAAAAGACTCCACTGGTGTTGAAAAAAGGCAAAGGGAAGTGAGGTCAACATTACAAGGAAGTTAGTTCTGTCTCACCATTTATTGTCTAGAGAACCTTGAGGTTTCCATTGAGTTTCTTCAGTTTTATTAAAATTGAAGCTACTTCATTACCTGACTTATTACATGTACCTAGCTGCAGACAATGGACCAAAAAATTGTATTAAATTAAATAGACTAAATCCTGCACCCCAAGAAGGGAGACCAGACATCAGCTACATTATTTCATGCAAGAACAGTCTTGAACCCTCTGGTTGTCATGCAAGGAACCTGAAGTAATCAAATAAACGGAAAACAAAAGTCTTTCTCAAGTTAGAGGATAATGGAATGTCTGGTACATAGCAGACTGTTCTTGCATGAAAATTTGATAACTGAACAGGTTCATATTTGTTTCTGTTCTGAAATGAGCTTAAAGATTACCTTTGTACCACACAAGACTAGATTGTGAGTATCCTCCTAGCAAACACCTCCAACTGCTCATTTAACACATTGAATTTTACGAGTACATTTGATTAAAATAGTCTAATTTCAGTTCAGAAAATAAATTACGTTTCTAGGACAATTCAACGTTATCAACTTACAGAGGGTACCGCACAATCCGATTACTCATCACGGTGTAGACAGCCTCTCAATTACTTCCTGCATATATACACAAGAACCTAGTTCATCTAGCCTACATTAATCTGCATTATCAATTCTCTCTTACCCCGACACGAAGATATGTATATCTGTTTTAATAATAATACCACAGATAATTCAGAGATCACCGAAACCAAGCTTCGTGCTATGATTGCCTCGAAAGGTCTGTCCCCTGTATCGTTCCTCTGTTTCTGCATTTTGGGTGTGAACAAGTGAAATGACAAGAGTGGAAGGGGGTTGTATCTATGGGCGAAAGGTTGGGAGATTTGAAGAAATAGATAAGGAAGAACTGTAGGAAAATATAGCTGCAGAATATGGAGTTGGGACTTCAAAATGACGATTAAAGACAGTTTAGAGAACCACATTGAAAGAAAGAAATGTATCCTTAGAAGAGAGATTATTTGTTTAGCTAAGTGAAAAATAGAGCGTGGTTTTCCATGTATTGCCTGATCTTGCACAGGAATGCTTAAACGGCAGCCTGACATCCAGTCAGTGATGGTTAGAAAAATTTAAAGCTCATCATGGCAGATGGAGAACAATAACAACAATTATTACATACTGCAGTTAATCTACAGCTAACAACAACAGCGATTGTGAACTGGAGAAGGAAAGGAGCTGTAAGAAGAAATAATCTCATGTAGAGGCAATGGCACAGCTGGGAAAACTAATGGTTGATTCAGAACATTGGACAGAAATAACCCCAGCCCAGCTGATCGTTAACACTTACATAAATTTGAAACAAAATAAACTTTCACAGTAGTTCGGTAAATCTAAAGTAGTACAGTGTTGACTTTCAGAACCTAAAAAGTGTAGGTTTATTTCTTGTTTGAGACAAAACGGAAAGTTCATAATTCGTATAGAATATGTAGGTTGTATTCAATTTATTAGTTTATTTTTATATTATTAGGATCTCCTCTGATCCTATCCAATCTAGATAAACAAGGTTCTTGTATCAAAACTACTGTAGCTCGATATTTTTTTTTCCTCCACCAAAGAACCACCTTCTGGGAGTTAAAAAGAATGTTTGAGAAACTAAACTCCACCATGGCTGAATGGTATCAAAGCTCATTGCACAACAAAGCTGATCTGCTTTGTTCCTAAAAGACAAATTGATCCAAAATGAAACCACTGCACACTCACAAAGAATACATTATGCTAATTCTTGTTAGGCAGACATCAACATGATGTAAGACACTTATCCAGTTCTACACAGTTTCTCTCAGCCAAGAAACAACTTAAGCACCTGTCAATTTGTAAATCTTTCCTCTTTCTCAAAAGATCTATCAACAGATTAAAGGTCCACTTTAAAAATAACCTAATTTTGAAGTTCACCACAAACTTTAACAGGACTTAAACAACTAGCTGATAAGAAATCAAAATTAAATCTATCAAATATTCTTTAATGTATATCTTATTTTACCACTTAATTTTTGTTGCTATTATACTTTTTCATTTTTTATTTTTATTTTTTTACAGTTATATTTATTAATACGATGGTTATCATCTACTCTTGTCCTTTTTCTTTTAGACTTATATACACATTCACATGCATACGACAAAGCAAGAAAACCAATACATTTCCGTTCACACTCGCAACTTCTTTATACACATGTTATATATATACCACACATAGCGAGGCGAAGCTCAACTCAACGTCCCCGGTCAGTCACCCTGCACTCCAACCACGTACAGGCCCACGTAGGCCAAGTTAACCAGTAATTATTCTGCTTAGAAAAATATTTTCTTGCAATATATGAGCCTAGTAATTCAGGAGAGGGTGAAAATATCTAAATTAATCCTTGTTTCTAAATCAGCCTTTCAGGGACAGACTTCAAACCGAAATGATCTGATGACTTTCATTCAAGAAAATCAGTCACGTTGGTGGAAAATCACGATCTCTTTACTGGCAATGGAATGTTTATACAATTCTTTTATTATATGCCATATTTAACTGACGATTCATGATACAATATACAAATAGAGTATGTATTGGCACAAATTAGTTATAACCAGTTTTCTAAACTAAATCACAAGTAAAATGCTTGATATTTACGTTTAAAACTTCAAATATCCACATAAAATGTGTCATTGAAACACTGGCAACCAGTTTGGTGATTTTAAAATCATCTGCTAGACATGACTAAACCAAACGAGTCAGCGTTTTATTCAAAGACATTTTATATGGATAATTTAGAAATTTTAAATGTAAGTATTGAGCATTTTCGTGATGATGGGATTTAGTTTCCAAAAACCAGTTATAACAAAAGATTTAAATTTGTGCCAATACAGACTGTATTTGTATTTTATTCCATTTCTACAAGCATAAACAAATTAAAAAATAAAAAGCCATGGTTCTTTAATTTGCAGGTGTACTTAGTTCTTCTCAACAAAAATAGAGAAACTATTGCAAGTTTCTCCAAAATTACTTAGAATTTGAATATGAAAAGTTTCATTCTAGTGAACAAAATTTGTCAACTATTGTGAATAGGTCAAACTGACATAACTTCGAGCTTCCTCATATGCCCATATGAGCTCAAAGACACTTCTTTCACTATTGATAGGGCACAAAGCTAGACGCATGTAAATACTGAGGTAAGTACGAAAAGGAAGGAAACTGTGCAGAGAAAAGTCAGCAGCCTTTTAAGTTGTAAACAGGCCTGGAGAAGGGAAGTGATGCACACAAATACAAGGTATGTAAAGACATCACATACAGAACCAATACAGTTAGTAGGCCCTGTCAATAAAAATTTTGAAAGTTTCCCCTTCAAACGATGCTTCCCTCTGGTTAACATATTTGCACAAAAGCACCAGCCTCTGGAAAATTGGGCTTGCTATTCCTCGTTCCCATTCTAAATATCTAATCTTGAAGAAGGTCTCCAAATATAATTGGTATGGTTAATACTAAATCCATGCTCCTTTCTAATTTACAGGGAAAGTGGGAATAATTCGAGAGCAGGTCAAAAAGCTGTATAGGAATTAGTAATTTATCGATGTGGGTTCTAGCAACACGAGCTAACACTAAATTCACACATAAGTGAATGGTGCTCTTAATTTTGAGGAAATGGGCGTCAGGGATTGAAGTGCACGGTGTTACTCACACCAAACTAACAACATAAATCACAACACAGTTTTAAGTAACGTTTGTCGATCACAAATACACAGCAATAAATAAACCGACACCTTGCATTGCTTGGAATAAAATTTTGAACTCCAGACTGCATGACTAGTAATAACTAATTCAGTCTTTAGGCTAGTTTGCATGCCAGGATTGAGTTGAGCACCTCGCTACTGCCTTCCTCGCTTAGCACCTCACACAGGGACATAGTTGCCCTTGGGTCGATAGAACAGCTGTCCCTTCATTATTCTCCTGCCCAATTCATTTCGCAGCAGACTTTTCTCTTTCTTGATTTTCTGCAGGATGCCCCGGTTCTCCTGGGCTCTCCGTGAAAGGTAGGGTAGCACCTCGTTGATGGGTCCGTATGGGATGTACTTGTACACAGAGTAGCCTGACTGACCTGGAAAAAAGTTCAACATAACACACTTTTAAACATCTGCTGGGAAAAGGAACAATCATTAACTAGCAGGAGCCTACGACCTCAACTACCATGCCCAGGCATTTTGATTGAACGTTCCACTTTCTCTGCTGCACAACACAAAAATGGGTTCTGTTGGGAGATCACCAGGAGAGTTAATTCATTTTGTCACGAAACATTACATGTGTCACGCCAACATCGTGGGACATGGAGTGCCAAATGTACTTTCAATAACATGCACGCATAACATCTTCACTATACCGTTCAGTCTGCAGGCCTCTGAATAAACTAGGCACCTCCACAATCTACCATATTTACGCAAATAATCCCCACAACCTTACTTTATTAAGGCTCATTTTTAAAAATAATGCCAATATTGATGCAAATAAAACCTGAACACCAATTTTGTGCATCAATTTTTTTTTTAAATATGCGGGGATTATTCGTGTAAATACGGTAATACTTTCAACTAGCTTTGTGGCCTCATTTAGTATCGCATCTCTCACCATTAAAAACCAAGCCTAACCATCGTCACATTCTCCCAGGTAAGCTATTATCCTCCATTTGCCTCACAAGACCCCATCAAGGACACCACTTTCATCCATTCTCAAAGGAACTTTACACCTATTCAATATAGTGTCAACCATTTATAAAGGTAAATAGTTCCTTAACCCTTAGCCCTCTTTTTCTTCTGAACACTGCTGCCTCTCCAGCTCCATTTAAGAATCTGCTTTCAGAGGGATAACAGAGAGCACAAACATATTGACAGCATATTTATAAAAATCAGCTAAAGCAAACACAAAATAAATATAATACAAGTACAATACAGTACTCAGGTGCAATTTTCAGCATTTTCAAACCTAAAATTATCTCAGTCACTTTTGTCTGTAATAGTGCATTGTGTGAAACTTCCCAAAACACTCGCCGGGATGTAATCCAGGCTTTTTTCTGCAGGTATTGCTGAAAAAAACCACTCTCGCATCGTAATTTAGGCTTACTGTTCATTGCCATATTTAGGATTACACCTAAAAATGCTTTGTTTCAGGAAAAGTAGCATCCATCCACGACCCCCTAATAGACTCACGTGTGAGAGGCGTAACCTTTTGAATGTTTACACTAGCATACCGGATAGTCTCGCGCACAATTCCCGACAATAACTAGTCAGTCAAAGGTAATAATAGGAAAAAGTCAAGTTCATTCAACCATGCGGTTGTTTATAACCTGACGTACCTGTGAATGAGCTTTTGAAATCCAAGTCAGAGTCGCGGTATTTCCTCCATCCATCAGAAGAGGTACCAGCATTGCCATTCAGCATAATTTTCTCGTTATCGGGATTTTTATCAATAAACTCACCAACACAATCTCATTCCGCAATATCTTTCTCACCATTTAATTGAAAATCACTTCCACTATCGCTGAAATCAACGTCACTTTCACCTAAAAGTCTGGCGATTTCTTTCTCACGCTGCTCGAACGACGCCATGTTGCTAAGCAATGTTTGTTTACAAACTCACATGGTCTGCAAAGAATCTGCACAAAACCTGATTTCAAAGAGATTACAGCTATACACGGCTTCAAATTTTCGTCGAATGTTTGCAGTACCTTACTGTACCTGTAATTCATGCACGCGTAACCCGACAAAGGATTTATATAGGGAAGAATGCGGGATATTCTCGTTGTCGGGCATGGCCCGCCGCGTGTGTGCTAAGGGTTAAATGTTAGGACAGGTTTCGATCCTCTTCAGCTAACTGTAGGGAATCATGATGAATGTATGTTAAAATGGACTAGTTATGAGAACATGTTAAAAAACAACTCCCACACATTAAAAAATCTTGTTAAAAAATGATGCTGTAATCATCGTCTACAATTGTTACAATGCTCTTGTTGAAGTAAAGGATACAAGGTAGGTACAGGTATTTGAAAAATGGGGCTGGAAGTAATCTCATATAGTACGATTGAGACGGCCATTATTACAGAGTTCTCGGTTAAATAGTTGACAGTTATATTAGAGTTTCTTTAGTGAATTCTATCAAGAAATGGGAAGTAAGAAAGAATGAATTGTTGCTTGTGAAAAAGGGTTAATAATTGAAGTTTTTCTCGAACTATCTTCCAGCCCCTGGAGTTGACTCATTCATGTGATGTTAACAACTGAGTGAGCACGAGCAGGTGCCTTAGGTCTGCAGTAGTGAAGGAGAACGGTAAAGCAAAGCTTTAGGTCCAGCAGCCAATGTATACTAAGACCCATGATAGCCGAGTCTGACGTTTTGCGCCACCGGCGAGAAAAAGTTGACTAACGTTGCTCGAAAGGATCTGTTGCTATGACAATGATAACAGCGATGCCACATTTAAGGAAGCTATCGCCACAAGGGTTGGCTTGCTCTCAGTCGCTTATGTGATATTATTCGGAGTAGTTCTTGCTGCTTTATGTATGTAAGAATTTCTTTTCTGAATATTATTTTCATTGTTAGTTTCTGTTTCTTGTAAGTTAATCATTAGCTAGTTGTACAGTTCTATTCTGCATTCAACACATGCATTTGTTGAGGTTATTGTCAGAAAATGATTCATTTTGGTGATCACGATATCTCATATGTATCAGCGACGACTTGTTTTGTCGTAAATGCTGGAATTATTAGCACGACCTTAGGAACGGGTCAAAGTTCATTGAATTTTATTAGGCCTACGTTTTATTAAACACTCAGCCTGTAAGAAGGGGCGATATGCCGCAGATGGAGGTAAATATGACAATACAGGATACTTCATAGCTGCTGCTTTCACGCAAACTCTCGTGGACCCAACTATAGCTGCTATCTTGGCACCACTCAGCGGTCACATCTACGGCAATTTTAAGTTATACCTATGGACGTGCAGCAACGAGAGAGAGAGAGAGAGAGAGAGAGAGAGAGAGAGAGAGAGAGAGAGAGAGAGAGAGAGAGAGAAAGAGAGAGAGAGAGAGAGAGAAAGAGAGAGAGAGAGAGAGAGAGAGAGAGAGATATATATATATATATATTGTCCGTTCAATATATAGTTCCGATAAGTAGGGCACCATAAAAGACCTAGTGGAGTGCAAATGTACATAGTGGTTAACCTGTATGAATTGCTTACGATATTGCATTATCTCGCTCATGTTTTACCGATATCTGACTACTGGGATATAGAGGGTTACTCAGCAAAGTTGTCCACCTCTAATATCAAACGGACCAATCAAGATAAAATGGCATCGGCATCCTCTGAGATAATGGTATTAACTGTTTTTAAAATGGAACTACAATGTTTTCTACACCTAAACTTAAGTCTACAAACATGACAAGTTCAGCACTATGATTATTCTGAAAAATTGATCCAAGTACTTCAAGAAAATGTAATGTATTCAAACGTGTTTCATTTGCCAGCTGGGGACTGCCTTATTCAATTTGCACTATGCATGAAACATGAGCTAGCTACTGACAGCATAGTTGCTTCCATCTTCTCCTGACAGCTACGTATTCGCTCTGCTGTTCTCATAAAAGCACTATGATCAAATGTATGATTTGACACCTTTAATATCGCCGTAGGTAACAGGTACGGCAAAGGAAAAACGGATACAGTGAAACCTCGATTCTCCGTTTTTCAAGGGACCATGAAAATAAAACGTACAACACGGGAAAACGGAAAATTCGGGAATGAATGAAAACCATCAACAATTTGGCTAAACATCACAAAAATGAAATATGTATAATTATAATCTTACAAAAACTCCTAAACCAAACCAAAATACAGCCCCAGTGGGACTGCCTGCCAAGCGACCGCTGATCAGCCCGAAGGCCTGCAGATTACGAGGTCGCATGGTCAGTGCGACGAATCCTCTCGGCCGATATTCCTGGCTCACTAGATCGGGATCGCCATCTCACCATTAGATAGCTCCACAATTAAAGGTAATCACATAGGCTGAGTGGACCTGGAACCAGACTTATATCCAGGTAAAATTGTCTGAACTGGTCGCAATCGAACCCGGGCCCTCTGGATGAGAGGCAGGCATGTTAGACCGCGAAACCGTATTAATTACCGGTAGGCCTACGCGAGTTCCAAATTTTCGATACTTTATATTCAGTTTTATAGGGGAATCTTCGTCAGTTTCCCGTGAAAACTTCTTTCAGTTCAGAAACTTTGATTAGGCTAGCCAAACTCTTCGAAAAATCTAATAACGCCAAGTCAAACGACAATCGACCACAAGTAGTTTTTAATGCTCTCATCTAATAAAATAAAGCACATTAGATACAAAAGCACCCAAAATGATGGCAAAATCCCTTCATTTCTTAATCTTTCATTGTAATTTGGTCTCCGGTATACTGTTCGTACGTAGTCAGTTTCTGGAAATCTCGTACCGCGCAAATTAGGCCTACATCGACTTTTAAAGGTTATGTTGAACTCGAAAACACGGTTTCGAATGTAAGTATCGATTCTTAAAAGTTCTCGAATGCATGATATTAAATTCTGCCCGTCACAAATCCAATCAAATTGGAAAGATAAAAGAAATATCATCAAAACTTCAGAAATTACGGTTATTCGTGACCTTGAGGTCACCTGGTAAGCGCGCTCGCTGCACATGTCAGTACGAGTTGGAAATGATACCAACTATTTAAATGTGACGTGCGCAAATAAAACGACTGCGGGTTTTGGTATTTTAACACGAAAACGTAACATTCCCAGTCTTATATTAGGACCTAAACAGTAATAGGCAATCCCAAGACTCGTTCCGTCTTCGAGCAGAGCTGTCGAAATGCGCCGTGTCTCCTTGCAATTGTGGCCACTCTCTGCTTTATGATTTTCCGAGATTCTCTAAGCAATACCACCCGAATGCGATGCTAAGATGGGCCCTTATGCAAGTTCACCGCCGTTCGCTTTTTCAGTACCGGTACAGTCCTTGCTTTAATTATCGCAATGAAGGGGCGTTAACGCCAAGATCCATAAATATGCCATAGCCGTCCTTTCGTGAGATACAGTTTATTAAAAAACGATTGTTCGAGGATTTAGCGTTGATGGGACTGGGATTTCTGGACGGTTGATCCGGGAAATCGTTTCTTCGAGGAACGGATAATGCGGGACTTTTACAACGTGATTTAATTACGATGCTCGCGGGACCACGTAATTTGAACGCATATTCCGGGAAAACGTATTTTCCGGGAACGGATAATCGAGGTTCCACTGTATGCGACTAGTTCTATGCCACAACATTTTTATCCTGACGTGATATTAAACTACACAAGACCAAACGAGCCTAGTGCAACTGGCAGCCACCCCTTCTTAATACTAATTGATTCTTTGAAGAATGAATAAAAGAAAGAGAACAGCCACGAAGGTCGAAGGCATCGCAAACCTAATACTGTCAGGATCAGAAAAAAAAAAAGGAGGGGGTTTTGGCAGAGGAAGTCTGATACCAGTTTGGCAAGAAAAGCATATGAAGAAATTCCAGTATATGCTATAAACGACGTTCATTTGTCGAGAGTCACAGCCAGGTCAATACCACCATTTTAGTACCATCCAACAGGCAAAGCTATTTCGTATTTCATTTGTTTTGCGGTGTTTCAATGCCCACTTTTCTGAACTCAGATTAGATTTGAACTATACATGTGTAAACAGAGTTCAGTTTTGTACAATGCGACGAAGTCGCAATCTCAGTTCATTTTCAGAGCTAGATTCTAAATTGATCTCTGGTCAGATGTCTTCATACAATTGGGCCTAGGACCATTACTATCCAGGCTTTTACCACCCAACTGAAAGACTGAGTATCAGCTCAAATATTAATTTTTCCAACTTTTTCTTGTTAACATTTGTTGTTGTTTGAGTAATCAGTCCATAGACTGATGCATCTCTCCGTGCCACCCTATCATGTGCTAACCTTTTCATTTCTACATAACTATTGCATCCTACATCTGCTCTAATCTGCTTGTCATATTCATACCTTGGCCTACCCCTACCATTCTTACCACCTACACTTCCTTCAAAAACCAACTGAACAAGTCCTGGGTGTCATTTATAAAGACTAATTTACAATCATCCCAAGGAAATCCGTATTTTACAGAGAATTTAATACAAGAAATAATACTTACCAAGAGGGAAGGTAATGTAGTCGCACATTCCCAATAACTGACCAAAACAGATGACCTTATCTTCTGGAGAGATGCCGATTTCCTTCATCCTGTTACAAGAGATGACAATTATTACATACTGTAGGTTTACAGAGGAAGAAGAAATACTCTAATCAAATGTAAGAACTCACTTTTCAATAGCAAACCGGACAGTGTCTTCGTTGTGACTGGCCACCATGATGCCAATCTTCTTCTCCTGTCCCAGGTCTTTCAGGTCCTTGATGCGGCGCAGACATTCAGTCAAGGTGCGGTGGTACATCTCTGTCGTAGCTTCAAACGTGGGGTTGGTAGGGTCCGGATAGCCAAGGACGCTCGCACGAGCTCTTTCCTGGAATAATGTTAGTAGTGTTATACTCTGCCACTGCTGCATTATCTATTTTAATGTATTCTATAGTTTGTTCTCCTTAACCCACACCTTGTTGTGTAAAAATGCATGTGGTGGAAACTGAGCCAAATGGCAGATTTTCTGTATTGTCTTCATGCACTTTCACAATTAAGACATTTTACTTTCAGCACAGCAAATTAATAATACATTTCTAGAGAGTGCACCTCACAGAACGTGCAGCAGGCTAAAGATCACGGCTCCAATGGTAATGTAGGATGCTAAATGGTTTATTTTGTCACCTATTCAATACATATAAATTTTACATTTAGGAATTTTATTATTAATTCCGCTTGAGACATGTTTTGCCCTTCATTGAGGGCATCATCAGTCAAATTACCTCCTCAAGGCAAAAATCAGGTACCTGATTAGTATTTAACATGCAAAAATTAATACACATTACCATGGGAAAATTAAGTACCTACGAAAAACTCTTGCACAATGGTGATGGTTAAACAATACAAGTTAAAAGAATAAGAAGTTGGCACCAATCTTTAAAATTACTGGGTAATTATAGCAGAGTTCAGCATTGGTGCTCTGAAGAATAATTGATGCACTCATAGGAAATTATAAAGTTTATAAAATTATTTACAGTATAACAGTCGGGGGGGAAAGGGTATAGTGCTCAGCGCCAATGTTTTTTTTTTTTAAATTACTGCCAATGATTGGTAACTATACAGTAAATTTACATTATCCAATTGAACAGTTGAGAATTACAGTTTATATACATACAAATTTATATGTATTGAAAAGGTGACAAAATAAACCATTTAGCATCCTACATTCATTATCTTCAATACGGACAACAATGATTTTTATCACTTCCAATCGTAATATCGAGAAAACCGAGCTCGATAGCTGCAGTCACTTAAGTGTGGCCAGTATCCAGTATTCGGGAGATAGTAGGTTCGAATCCCACTGTCGGCAGCCCTCAAGATGGCTTTCCGTGGTTTCCCATTTTCACACCAGGCAAATGCTGGGGCTGTACCTTAAGGCCATGGCCGCTTCCTTCCCACTCCTAGCCCTTTCCTGTCCCATCGTCGCCATAAGACCTATCCATGTCGGTGCGACGTAAAGCAACTAGCAAAAACAAACCGAGAAATGCAACTAATCAGCCAGCCGCATATTAGAAAAATTTTATCGGTTTCACCTTTTTTTGTTACAAATTGATGAGAGCAGTGCACAATACACTAGAGCACAGACTGCACGATGTAACTGCGACATATTGGGAGACTGCGGCCCAAAGAGTTTCTCTTTTTCTCTGTGCAGGATATCAATACCTATGTATTTAATTAGTTTTGTATTTAAGCACTTTTATCCTTACTTATTTAATTCCCTAACCAGTCAAAATAAATAGAACCCGAAATTCAGATTCTCTAGGTCTCATTATTACTACAGGTAATATTGCATACGCTATCCTCAACCATTTTTGTTTGTTTGTGCCGTGAGCGTAGTTGAAGTGCTAAGCAAAGCAACCATTAGGTTCTTTAAACCTTTCACAAAATAGTTAAAACTGGCACCTGTTACAAGTTTTATTACATTTTAAACTCATTACGCATTTCAGAGACTTTGCCCCGTCGTGAGGTGGTGAAATAATGATATATATAATAGTTGTTCTACTTGATATAAAGAATATTACACTACCGCTTTTTTTTTTTTTTTTTTTTTACACAAAATAACATTACAGAAATAAAAGAAGACTCAACGCCCTCTTTTCAGAAACAAAGGACAGAAAGAAAATTACCTTGATTTTCACAATACGAGACTAATGACACCGGTAATTAATATGAACCGACAACCACCAATAATGTGAAATAAATCTAAAATTCATATATCTAGCATCCTCGTCAGACCAACTAAACTCCAGGAATAGCTCAGCTTATAAATTAAACAAGAAGCTACTGCACATCTTAAAAATGTCCTGAACAATGGAAAATTACAGAATAACAAATAATACTGAATTTAATGCATTTGTAAGTAATATTAGTGTCCCATGCCTGGACACTGTCCATCGTAATAGCAATGCATCTATAAAACTCTCATTACAAATGATCAACCACCACCTCCAGAAGCATAAAAAGAGAACTTGTTCCGTCATAATTATTTTAAATCTACCAGCAGCAAGATGTTTTAGCTGTGGGATATATGGTGCAATCTCATTAGCACTTTTCCTATTTAACATGACTTTCTCCAGTTCCAGTCCTACTAAATACGTGTCACTACATCTCTTCAAAATGTGTTCTATTCCCACTTATGATTACCACATTTTCGTTGTACTGTCTGGTAGGGAACCAGGTTTTCTTCTTATTTCATGATATAAATACAAAATTTGGCATCCGTAAAACATGCGATGTTGCTTCCTTTCCCTGATACTTTTTGACAGTGAAGAACTGATTTCAGTTATGACAACACGGAAGTGATAGCTGACACCCCCCCCCCCCCTCTCTCTCTCTCCCCCCGCTTGTCTGTTTCTCCTTCGTGTAGGTTAGAGGTTTATGCATAACCATCACAGACTGAACTTACAGATTATGTCTATATTCCTTGTAGAGCTTCTCTTCATCCAGTCGGTACATTATTCTTTGAATTATTAGTAAATACAGTACTCTGAAGTTTTCTGTTCAGTTGAACATTTTAAGAAATGCATTGCCTTCTAAGCTAGCAAACTCTTAATTGTTTCAATCTTGTCAGTGTCACCAATATTGAATCTCTTTTGCTAGATCTGCTGACATTTCATACTGTACTGGATTCAGGGGTGTCTTGTTCGTATGATGTAAGTTTGCTCACCTGACTGCTTGTGCACTTCAGTGGTGTGATAAAAATTTACTCTATGTTGTTACGATCTATTTTAATTTATTTGTCATAATGGGTAAGAAGAAAGTATGACAAATAAACAATGACAATTTGAAATATATTCAAGAGGGACTATATAATCTGTACATAAAGCATGTGGGTATAATGCAAAACTAGGAAGATACTCTGCAAAAGGAAGGAAATACAACGTGCTTTGAGGAAGGGGTGAGCGGCAAAAGGAGACTTGCGCGAAAGGGACAGTTTCCTGAACTGGAAAGTGTGTTATTGACATAGTTCGTACCAACTGACAGAACCGTGGTTCAACCACAGGCCCGGAATTTAGCCGCGTTGAACTATTAATTTCTGATTCAAGTGTGAATTTTATTTCAGAACTTACGGAGTGTAGATTGAGGAATGTTCCACTTTCGCATTATATCCCACACGCTTTATGTAAGGATTATAATCAACCTCTTGAATATATTTCAACTTGTCATCGTCTAAAAGTGGTTTAAAAGTGTTTTAGCATTGATTAATCTTTGATCTATAACAGTAAAAATGTCATCTACATTCCTCGTCCAATAGTGAATGAAAATAATTTAAAGTATTTTTCAGGCGAAACATGGCCTACATATTGACTATTTATTTAGAATAGTATAAATAAGTATTGAACACATGGAACCAAATATTATATATCTGTCAAGGAATAAGAATTGATCTGTGTACAAGATATTCATTTTCATTTATATGTTATTTATTTCCCGCATAAGTAACTGATAACCTACAGTATGTTTACGTTGTGACTGTCTTAGTGCACGTCATTTAATAAAACTTCATTGGTAACAGTTTTTATTATTTCATAAGGAATTAACACAGTCAGTCATGGAAAAGGCCTGAATCAAAACATGGTTATGTTAAAGATTATCAATTTTAAGTTGCGATCACGGATTTTGTAGTTCTCAATTGAGTGCCCACAAATTTTGAAATAAATTTTCACCAAATTAGAACTTTTCTACATTCGTATGTATTCAGTCCAATTTCAAATTCTGATTGGAAATAGCCCTCAAGTCATACATTCCATACAAGTTCAGCAACAACAGACAAGAGCTGGGCACTATCGACTGTCATCCTTATGAAAACAGTCTCTTAATTTTCACCAGCATATTTTTAATCATGCTACCAAGCGAGTGGCTGCGTGGTTTGGGGCGCAGAGCTGTCAACTTGCATTCGTGAGATCGTGGGTTCGGCAGCCCCGAAGGTGATTTCCCCATTTTCACACAAAGCAAACGTTGGAGGTGTACCTGAATTACGGCCACGCCCCTTTCCTACCCCATTGTCGCCATAAGACCTATCTGTGTTAGTACAACATAAAACCAATTCCAAACATTAAATTCTAAATGTGTTAAACTTCTTGAGTCAAAACAGAAGACATTTAGAGAACCATCTGCTTCAAACGGAAGTTGACACTTGCTTCTCTATGAAAATGGCAGACAGAAAGCCACACAAGGACAACTTACCTGCTCCAAATAAGCACCTCGCACCAACTTGGCACCAAAGTAGAAATCTTGTCGTTTAGCCTGCTCCAAGTCTGTCGTACACTCATTGTATGCGTCCTTCAGGTAACATTGGTAAGTGTTGAATACAACAGCCTGCAATAACAGAAAATTCTAGAATAAGTAATTTGGTGTGGAAGGAAACTACTAGATGCTCTTTCATTAAGTAATTGAGCAACTTGAGCTGAAAGCAATAAGAGAGGCTTCACTTACAAAGTGAAACAAGTCCACTTTAAGAAATTTGTTTAGAATTGAAGCAAAGCAAGCAGTTGCCTTTATTAATGATTAGCAAAGCAGGGGTCCGCATACTACAAGAAACAAAATTAAGTGATTTCCTCAGTTGTGCTGAAAGCTGAGCCTTGGACACCTCTATGAAAGTAAAAGATAAATTTCAAAAATCACTTCCGGCCTAAATGCAATTCTGGAAAAACATCGTAAAATTGCTTGTTTCTTTACTTGTTTTCTTTCTGATTCAAATCCTAGCCAAATGAACTTACTTACATAATTCTTTCTGTAATGTATTCTTTGGTTCAATACCCTCAGGCATTTTTTTAAATGTCCACACCTAATGTAGTTATAAGGGCTTCAGTGAAAGTCTGCACTGACACACATTAGCGCTCGTAGTGGTAGAAAAAGACAAACTGCTATTCTAAGCGATTGAATAATGAAGATTACCCGCGATCGGTCGTGCGTTAGATTTTATCTAACATGATATCTGTGTAGAGAAAACATCAAATAGAGGGTATTTTTCAGGTTGGATTTGTTTCTTCATAGTTCAAATGCATTAAGGTAGATTTAATATTATGAAAATTACACTTTTACTCCCTCAACGTAGACAAACAGGAATTTTTAGAAATAATTGCTGGAGCATAGAAAGTTAAAATGATATTGTATTCATAAGAAATATTTTCCAGCAATCGATAACGTTCATACAGTTCTTCGCTTAAACTTTTAACACCAGGCAGTTTAGTTATTATGCCGGCCCCGTGGTGTAGGGCTAGTTCGAGGTCCACTCAGCCTACGCGATTACAATCAAGGAGCTATCTGATGGCGAGATGGCGGCTCCGGTCTAGAAAGCCAAGAATAACGGCAGAGAGGATTCATCGATTCATCGTGCTGACAACACGACACCTCGTAATCTGCAGGCCTTCGGGCTCAGCAGTGGTCGCTTGGTATGCCATGGCCTTTCGGGGCTACTGCACCATTGGGTTTGGTTTGTTTTGGTTTAGTTAAGTTGTTATATTTTTCTCGCGTGTTTTAGTCGGAACTGGCTTATGGACCTCCCACTTCATAATTTTGTATTTACCTATGTACTCTGAAGCCGGTCTACATTCAAGTAAATCACTGATATGCACATCACTCTCGTCTCCACTTACATCTGATTGACCTGAATCAGATTTGTGTTCACTGTGTTCAGAAGGTGCGTCACTTTCACCACTGTTCGTCAAGAAAAGAACTAGGAGTCACATGCTCATCTTCCTCTTCGATCCACCGCATAATTAGATCCTCTTCTGGGTTCGAAGCAATGTTATACACCTCACTTCCACATGTATGTCACATCCAACGTCACTGCTTGCGCCCTTAGAAACAACCCAACACTAACGTGACCAGTCCCGCAGCTAGATTTCATCTAGCACACAGGTCTCCGCCAATTCAAAACCCTGTCACCAATCACGCGACACCCCACTGTTGAAAGTAACAAAGTGGTGTCGCTCAGATAGTGGGGAAAGCATTTCGGAGAGTTCTGCGCCATCCACCACGGAAAAACAAAATTGTGACGAAGAAACTGCCAATGTTAGATTTTTTCTAACAGCGCGACCGATCCCGGGTTAAGATAGGATTGTAATTTCTAAGACTAAATAAAGAATATATTCCCATATTTTATTATATTTTATAACTCGTATCCCTAGGATGTTTTTGACATAGAGTTGCTTGCCTGAAGGGCTTAACTGGGTTTTTTTTGACAGGCACAGATTTAGGTTCTGTTTGAGTTGTGGACAATTACAATTTCCTAATTTATTGTTTGCAACAATGGGCATACTGTACTTCTTGCAGTCATCAAGCTTTAATGTTTGTCTGGAACAATTTGAGTGCCTTGTTATTGTTGTCAAAGTTAGTTGTTAGGAACATGAACATATGGAATAGCCATTCCACTGCGATCACAACCTTAGCATTGTTACAACCTTTTAAACAGACCTTCTAAATATTTCAGAAACGCTGCCCGATTCACCACCGTTTGATCTCATTACTCCAATAGTGGAATGCCTTTTCTGAGGTGAGGTTCAAATATCAATGAAGTTCTCTTATCTCTAATGTATGGCTAAAACAGAAATGCTCACAGCTGTGTATTACCTCATACAGAGGAGAAGGGTTCCGATGACTTCACCGACGGCCAAGCATGGTGGGGAGATCCGTGTTTGATCCCTACCTCTTACTCTTTGAGTAAGTTATAGCTTATTAACACGTTCAGTACCTGCTTCTGAGCGGGACACTTGAATGCCTGGACCGGCCATTTTCATGCCCGGCCCTCTCGACGTGCATCACTTAATACAATTTACAATTACTCCTAAACTATAAATGTTAGAAAAATGATACTTTGTGCTTACCTCTAGTAAATATTTAGGGTGTGATATCTGGTGTCACAGGTTTCAAAATACGTCTAATTTTATACAGCCTATCTGTATTTTCGGCATAATGATTACTGTCACCGAAGTGAAGAAATGAAAGAATATGAAGGAAGCGTATTCGGAACACTGTATTAGAAAATATCGGAGTATGAAAAACAGGGTTCTCGTTCCAGTACATTTTTATATCAGGATTTTGGACTAATCGGTTTCCACAATTGCATGATCGAATTATTTGTGAAAGGCCGGGGGATCGCATTTGACTCGCGTATAGATTGGTCTGCTCACACATACTGATAAAATTCGTCATTCATGAAAATACTCGCATAACTCAAAATATCCTGCTTATTTTCTATTTGAACGTTTATACCCGAATTCTCTGTAAATGGTGGAACGGGTGGACAATAACTAGATGGTATGTATCAGGCACTTCACTTTTCTCTATAGGCCTATCGGAATTTCCTCGTCACTCTCACTATCTGAGTCTATTTCAGGAATAAGTTCATCACCAGAATAATAATTGTGAGCAATATCTAATAATTAATCTTCCGTAAGAAACTTTGTTTTATAAGCCATTATACTACACTCAGTAAGAACGACACACACTGCATTGGAATCTCAAGTACCGTCTTGACGCACGAGGAAGTGCTGAGATATTCCCGCTAAAACAGCTAAGATAAACATGAGCCCACTCAACGCGAGCGTTATCTCAAAAAGGTCAACCAACTTCCTGCTACAACCAATAACGCTGACTAAGGTGTAAGAATGCATAGATGACGAATATAAACAGGATTGCTTCGCGCGGAACATTAAACGTCTTACGCCGTCCACGGTCCGCAATGAGTTAAGGTACAAGTTTTGAAACATTAGCCACAGTGGACCGCTTGAGTAGTTCCACGTTCACTTTCGCTTTGAAGGTTGTACTGTTTGGTTCTTGCGATCTGCCCAGTACTTTGTTCTGATCTTAATTTTCTCAACTTGTCTGAAATCGCTATAGCCCTTCTATGCGTCATTTTTCCTGAAAATGTGCAAGTCGTAAAAAGGGTGTTTACTTAGTTTTGATCTCTGCATCTGTTATCTCAAGTCCAACTGCTGTGAGATGCTGAATTTTGTGGATCCACTGTCCCCCTGTCTTCTTTCCAAGATTTATGATCACGTAAGTTTTGAAAGATTATTAAAAGTATTTATTTGAAATTTTATAGGAAGTGTTGCAACCATTTTTGTTTCTAGAGCTTCAAAGTTTCCTTGATGTGTCTACTCCAATCCTTACATTGATGTCTGCCCTCCCATGTATGGAGTCTTGTAAATGGTTGGAAAACGTAGGTTGCAATTTGTGTGATCCGACAAGTTCCATGCACCTAGTTGCTTTGAAAGTGAAATTTTGATGGAATGCTTTCAATCCCCCCCCCACACACGCACACACACACACACAAAATATGTACAGTGGAACCTCGATTACACGTTCCCGGAAGCTACGTTTTCCCTATTATTCGTTCGAATTATCCGCGAGCATCCTAATTAAATTATGTTGTAAAAATCCCGCATTATCCGTTCCTCGAAGAAACGATTTCCAGTATATCAACCACCCAGAAATTTCAGTCCCGTCAATGCTAAATCCTCGATCACGCGATTTTCAAGAAACCGTACCTCACGAAAGGACGGCTACAGCATACTTACAGATCTTTGTGTTAACGTACCATCATTGCGGTAATTTGAGGAAGTACTATACCGGAAAAACGATAGGCGGTGAATTTGCATAAGGGACCATCTTAGCATCGCGTTCGGGTGGTACTGTTTAGAGAATTGAAATCATAAAGCAGAGTGTGTCCACAACAATTGTAAGGAGACAGAGCGCATTTCGACAGCTCTACTTGAAGACAGAACAAGTTTCGTCAAATGTTCGTATTTGACAAACATCTACATTATGTCCAGGGTTAAATGTTCATTTTTTTCTTACTTTTTTCGAGTGGATCACAGAACAGGTTTTAGGCACTTCCCTCAGGGCACTGTATAGTCACAGATTTCAGGCAGGAATCGAAACTGCTCCTTCTTAAGTAACACAAATTTAGTATTTTAATATTATCGTATATGATTAGGTTAATCAGAGTTTACACAAGGAGTAATTTTAATACCACCTATTCAATACAATTTATAAATTGCTATTAGCTATTTTCAATACGGAATAATGACGAGAATAATGGTTTGTAATACAATTAGGTTATCGAGACCAGAACAGATGTTGCACCTTACACACGTAAAGCCATGGGAGGTTTTGTGATTGCCTATTACTGTTTTGCTCCTAATAAAAGACTGAGGATTTCACTTTTTTTTTTAGTTAACATTTTATAAAAACCGCAGTCATTTTATCTGCGCATGTTACATTAAAAAACTTAGTATCATTTCGCACTCGTACCGACTTTTACAGCAAGCGCGCTTTCCAGCTGAGCTCAAGGTCGCGAATTTTCTTTCCAATTTGATTGTGATTAGCGACAGGCAGAACTGAATATAATGCATTCAAGAACTTCAGAATCGATACATTCGAAACCATATTCTCGAGTTCAACACCACTTTAACAGTCAATGTAGGCCTAATTTACGTGGTACAAGATTTCCATAAACTGACTATGAACACAATATACCGGTGACCAAATTACAATGGAAGATTTAAAAATAAGGATTTTGCCATCAAGTTGAGCGCTTTTGTAGCCAATGTGCTTTATTTTATTAGATTAGAGAATTTAAAACTACTTGTGGTCGATTGTTGTTTGGCTTAGTGTTATTAGGTATTTCAAACAGTTTGACTGATCAAGGTTGCTGAACTGAAAGAAGTTTTCAGAGGAAACTGATAAAGTTTCCCCAGTAACAATGAATGTAAAATATGCAAGTATGCAAAGTATTTTGAAAAACTTTATAATCAAGGTGACTGCTCAGAGGAAGGAGATAAGAAAATGGAAAATAAGATGGAGAAAAAGAAAACTTGGAAGGGCAGTGAAAGCAATGACCAAAGGTAAAGCAAGTGGAAAAGATGAATTCAATGCTGATATGATTAAGGCAGCAGGAAGCACTGTACCACTGTTAAAAAAAGGAAATGGGAAGAAATGTGAAAATTATAGAGGTATAACCTTATCACATGGGCTAAAAATAGTGGAGAAAGTCATAGACAAAAGACTGAGGAATATAATAGAAACACAGAGGAAGAACAATATGGCTTTAGACCAAATAGATCAACAATAGACTTGATATTTACAATGCAAACGATAATGGAAAAACATCTGGAAAGGAACAAGAAAATCATCTTTGTAGTTTTGGATTTGGAAAAAGCTTATGATACAGTTAACAGAAAACATATATGGGAATGCCTACTGAAAAGGAATGTACAAGATCATTAGTTAACAAGATAAAAATGTTGTATCATGAGAGTAAAAGCCGTGTACAAGTGGAGAGTGGTGACTCTGAAACATTGTATACAAAAAAACGGTCTCAAGCAAGGAAGTGCACTGTCGCCATTATTGTTTATTATATTGATTGATGAAATCATAAAACATGTAAAACAGAGTATCAGTAGTGATAAAGTGAATGCTTTGGTATATGATGATGTGATTTGGCAAAAGGGAGAAGAAGAAGTACAAAGAAGACTGGGGATTTGGAATGAAAATGAAGGAGTTTGGAATGATAATTAGTGAAAAGGAAACTGTAGTAATGCACTGTGGAAAAGAGAAAGAGAAGCCAGGTGAACATAGACCGAGAACGGTTAGAAAATGTAGAACAGTTTACATATCTGGGTAGCATTATTAATGGAAGTAACGAAATCAACCCTGAAATTAATAACAGACTAAGTAAAGGTACAACATTTTATCAAGTCAGAGAGCTTTTATGGGATGACAAAGTACCCAAGAGAACGAAATTAACATTATATAAACAGTATTTCATACTAATTGTAACATACAGACTAGAAATGCTGGTAACTAATAAGAGACAAGATATTAAGAACCAAGCAGTAGAAATGAAATTTTGAAGAACATCGGTTAAAAAGACAGGAAGAGAGAGAATTCAAAATATTAAAGTCAGAGAAGAGCTGAATATAGAACCATTAGTACAGAAAATGCAGAAAGCCAAGACTGAGATGGTTCAGACATGTAAAAAGAATGGGAAAGGAATGGGTAGCAAGAAGGGAATTGGAAAGAGAAGTTAAAGGAAAGACACCAGTTGGAAGATCGAGAAGAAGGTGGATGGATCAGATTTGGAAGCTGGATTGGATGTGGCGGAAGTAATGGAGCAGGAAAAGTGGAAGGACAGAAAGGAGTGGAGGAGGCTTGTAAACCACACCCGGGCGACTGGAGTAAGACATTGATGATGAGGATGATGATGTACCGGTAATTAATGTTTGAAGCCAGCCCCGCGGTCGAACTTGCCTGCCTCTCACCCGGAGGGCCCTGGTTCGATTCCCGGCCAGGTCGGGCATTTTTACCTGGATATGAAGGCTGGTTCCAGGTTCACTCATTCTACGATTACCTTTAATTGAGGCGCTATTTAATGGTGAGATGGCAACCCCGGTCTAGAGAGCCAGGAATAACGGCCGAGAGGATTCACCACACTGACCATGCATAACCTCGTAATTTGCAGGCCTTCAGACCGAGCAGCGGTCGCTTTGTAGGTGGAAGGCCCATTGAGGCTATAATTTGGTTTGGTTTAGGGGTGTTTGTAAGGTTGTAAGTATACATAATCTTTTTTGTGATGTTTACCCAAATTGTTGATCGTTCATTCATTCCTGGATTTTTCGTTTTCCCATGTTGCAAGTTTCTTTTCCCGGGTTCCTTCCAAAAACGGAGAATGGAGGTTCCACTGTACTGATTTTCTTCCACTTGCAACATAACAGGATAAATAGCAAGAAAACATTTTTATTAAACCATGGCAGTACAGTGCTTATAGGCCTTGGTCTACCAAGCAACCGATGCTTAACACTCGGCTGTTGAGACTGGGATTACCATCTCACCATCGCGACAGCTCCACGATTGATCTCATGCAGGTCAAGAGGACCTCCAACCAGCCCTCAGATCCCAGACCTGGTGCCTGCTGGCGAGAGACCATAGGACCGGCTAAACTTGGTCTTTTTTACAAAATGAAAAATAAGTTGAACTAAACAGTCAATATCAGAATCTGGGAATGCAAGTTCATTGAAATGACATTTGTCTAAAATATTTTACTGAATAGCACTAAACATTACAAAACTTGTAGGCCTATGTGCACAAGAAGTTATTTAATTATACTGTTCAGCACATTATCACCAACTCTGAAACTATCTAATAAAACATGCTTGAATTTATCACATTTAGATGAAAGTCTGACTCGTTGGGTGAATGGTCAGCGTACCGGCTTTCAGTTCAGAGGGGCCTGGGTTTGATTCCCGACCGGGTCAGGGATTTTAACCTTCATTGGTTAATACCAATAGCCTGGGGGCTGGATGTTTGTGCTGTTCCCAACATGCCTGCAACTCACACACCACACACATAACACTATCCTCCACAGTTACCTACACATGGCTGATGTCGCCCACCCTCATCGGAGGGTCTGCCTTACAAAGGCTGCACTTGGCTAGAAATAGCAAAAAAATTTTTATTTTTTTTTTAATTTTTTTTTTTTTTTACTATGCGACTAAAAGTCTATTTCAACTTACAAAATACTCTGTGACGAAGACTCTCGTAGAGAGGTTTAAAAAATAAACCTCTGTGTACGCTACAAGTTTAGTGAACCATTCCCCTTAAGTTTCATGACCCCTTTGACTCTCCTTCGCTGACAGTACATTTATGTTGCTGTTAGCGGATTGTTACATGTGATAATGCATACACTCCAATTAGCCCTGTAATCAAATGGAATATATCAAAGTAATGTCAAGCACCTTTTCTTTATTGTATTTCCTCATGAACTCTAACGTAATCCGCGAGATTGCAGGCTGGAAGTAGGTCTGTTCAGCATCTATCATTATCCGGACATCCAACTCTGCAGCAGTCTGGAAGAAAATAACACGCACGTTAGATAGTTACAGTTCTAATAAAGGTAGATAAATCCTCCAGCAACATCATCTCCACTTACCCTAGCAAGCATATCGAGACGACGGATCATGTTGCGGAACATCTCCTCCTCCTTGGGGGTCAGCTGGGTGATCAGTCTCACCATGCGGCCAGTCTTCAGGTCCGGCACTCTAAAAGTCTCGCTCAGCTGCTGGTTTTCGTCTATGATTCCGCTCCAAGGGAACAAATGGATCACACTGCAAAGGAAAGGAGCAACGAAAGTTTATAAAGAAAATGCTTCGATGAATAGAGAGGTCAAGCACGAAGCTGTCAAAGGTATAAAGAATATTCTTAACTCTATGTCATGTTGCCTTACAATTGCTCATTTTTTCTGGTACATTTAAAAAATCTATTTGCAACACATCAAACTGAACTACTCCTCCCATTTTTTAAATACAAGTTTCATATGATATAGAACTAACAAGGCCAAAGAGCTAGTTTAAAACAGAGGGTTGAAGAGGCACTTATTTCATTTACAAAGAAAGCTGAAAGGCGTGATGGTCTATAAAGAAGGGACAAAGGCCATTCATAAAGCCTCGTTTGAAAATGAAGATTTAACAAATATATCTGTTGAATTAAACAAAATTATGATTTAATGGGTGGCTACATTTCTAGAAAACAAAACTCAGAATTAGAGTTGTCTGATCCTGTTAGACTGATACAGTCTGAAGTCGCTAAAACCAGACTGTAGGTTTTAGGCTGCATGCTTACACACTTAAAGCTTCAAAAAAAAAACACAAGTGAAATATGTGCTGTATTTGCAACACAGTATATTAAGTGAGGAAACAAATAGCAAACAATGAACAGGTCTTGGCTAATAAATGCATTGCAAACTGTACAAATCATGGAGTATGTTAGAGATTAGGCCAGTGAGGGGAAGTGTGCGAGTGAGAAAGCAGAGCCGTGGGAGCGAGAACGCCGACTTCCCCTTCTCGCTCAGTGTTGTGGCGACGTACAGTTGACCCGAAATATTTGTTATAACTGACATGGAACACACTGCAGATTTTCAGTTAGTTGAATTCCCTTCCAGCTGTAAATTACAGACATACCTAGCCAAAATGAATTTATTCAGAAGTGTTACAGATGACAGATAGGTTTAAGGAGTTAGAACACTTTAAACCTCTTATTATTACAGTAGCTGTGAGCCTCCATGGCACAGACAGCAGCGCGTCTGCCTCTCACAGCTGGATACCATGGTTCAAATCCCAGTCACTCCATGTGAGATTTCTGCTGGACAAAGCGGAGGCGGGACAGGCTTTTCTCCGGGTACTCTGGTTTTCCCTGTCATCTTTCATTCCAGCAACACTCTTCATTCTCATTTCATAGCATCTATCAGTCATTAATAAATCACTTTGGGAGTGGCGACCCCATCGTACTAATAGCCTATATCTGCTTCATTCATTACATCCCTGACCCGGTCAATGACTGGAAAACTAGTTGTAGGGTTTTTTTTTCATCTAGTAGCTGTCAAAATCATTTTCGTGCATCAAATTGCGTAGTCCTTATTTTAAAATATAATTTGATGTAAAATTAACTTTACGGCGCTGTAAATGTAGAATGTAGAAAATGGTTTTGCTATAACACCAGGCTTCATAACCTAAGCCACATCATGTAAAATAACTCGCTAGTAATAATATTAATAATACTAATAACAATAATAGTAATAAGATAATATACATCAAGAATGAAACACACTTCAAGAAAATTGAAACCATCAGATACGATGCGAAGGAGGATAATTTTTTACGGTAATCTTCTCCTCAGAATAAACTCTTAATAGATTAACCGAACAAATCTGTGACTTTTCCCTTAACCCAAAACAAAACTGAACTGGTTTAAAGAAACTGAGGAAAAAAAAAAAAAACCCTGGTAGAATTAAAAATTACAGAAAATTTGCCGTTCGGACGAACAGCTAAAGTAATAACTGAAAAAGAAAATGTAAAGTTCCAAAACAAATCTACTTTAAAAGCCAAATCTATTATCTCAGAAGATGAGAGGAAACGAAGATCAGAAAGAATGAAGACATATTGGGCACTAAGAAAAGAAGAACACGCAGAGAAAGAATTGATTCAACATACCCCAAAGAGGGTGAGAGGAAATAATAAAATAATAATCTATATATATATATTATTTAAAATAAGAGTTTTGTCTGTACATTGCTCAGAATTTGAAAATAATGGTATTTCTGTATCAGTCATATCCATAGTAACAAGAAAATGGTCTGTCTGTACACGCATCACGATAAAACGGTTGAAGAGAATTTAATGAAAATCGATATGTGAAGTCGGGGGATAAGCCTCTACAATCTTTTTTTTTTTTGCTATGGGCTTTACGTCGCACCGACACAGATAGGTCTTATGGCGACAATGGGATGGGAAAGGCCTAGGAGTTGGAAGGAAGCGGCCGTGGCCTTAATTAAGGTACAGCCCCAGCATTTGCCTGGTGTGAAGATGGGAAACCACGGAAAACCATCTTCAGGGCTGCCGATAGTGGGATTCGAACCTACTATCTCCCGGATGCAAGCTCACAGCCGCGCGCCTCTACGCGCACGGCCAACTCGCCCGGTCCTCTACAATCTAGGCTATAAATCACTTTACTCACGCTGAGTGAAATGGTAGTTCAGGGGAAGGCCTAAAATCTAATTCTCAAATATTATTGTTATTAGTAGTCCTATCTTGATGAAAATCGGTATACAAAGTCAGGAAAGAAGTCGCTATAGTCTAGGCTGTAAATTATTTTATTCACGCTGAGTGAAATGGTAGTTTAGGGGAAAGCCTAAAATGTAATTCTCAAATATTTCTTATTAGAAGAGTAGTCGATGAATGCTAGATAACTAAGGTTATATAGTATTAAATTTCCTATTATTCCTGTCTTATACATTGTTACCATACTGGCCATCACCAAGATATTCATGAATTTGAATTTTTGTTACTAAGTCCATATCAGCACCGAGTAACGAGAAAATGGGTAAACAGTATTTAATGAAAATCGGTATGTAAAGACAGAGAATAAGAAACTACAGTTTACGGTATAAAATATTTTACAAATCACAGAGTCGAAAGAAAACTAAATATGTAGGCCTACAATATAGAAAGCTCATAACACTGATCAACAATAACATTACATTGACCACTGTTTGTCGTGATGTGCTTTGTCTCTTCTGTTGCCCCTCATCTCCGGTAGATAGGATTACTGCTGCGTACAGAGTATTTTTTATTTGATTTCCGTCGCACCGACATAGATAGGTTTTATGGCGACGATGGGATAGGAAAGGGCTAGGAGTGACTTAGGCCTTAATTAAGGTACAGGCCCAACATTTGACTGGTGTGGAAGTGGGAAACCACGGAATACCATCTTCAGCGCTGCCGACAATGGGGTTCGAATCCACTATCTCTCTGATGCAAGCTCACAGCTGCGCACCGCTAACCACACGGTCAGCTTGCCCAGTCGGACAGAGTGTAACAGCCTGCCTGAATATTGATGGGGAGTAGCTGGGGAGTTAGGTAACTTTCTTCTTTAGCATGCCATTCCCCTGGTTTATAAATTTTCTGATACTACTGGTACATAACACGCTGGATCATCATAGCATTCGGGCTATTCAATCCCTACTCTGAGGTACTGATTGGAATGAACAGTGTGCATATTTAGCGGAATAATGACAGATGAGTGTTCATGGCAATCTGCGGCCTGGTCATCCCAGCTCTGGAACTTTGGACTATTAGATTGGCACCGCAATCTAACCGCAGCACTGTTCGTTAAAAGTGATAAAAGGTGCGGCTTTCCATTTGATCGAGTATTTTATATGATAGCATTGCTTTTAATCGCTACATTCATACTTACGTTTTTGTTATGACCTATGTTGATTTCAGTTAGGAAAACCACAAAATCAGTCTTTCTGAGAATCCCATAGCAAAGCACGGGTACATCAGCTAACAATAAATAATAATAATAATAATAATAATAATAATAATAATAATAATAATAATAATAATAATAATAATAATAATAATAATTAAAATAATTAATTTTGCTATAAGGCGAGAAAGCAATGTTAGACTATATGATCGTTTGTCCCTAACTCCTTAGTGCCAATATTTTGTTGCTCTCTTGTAAAATAAGAAATGTGACTTAACGATATGACATATATAACGATATACTTGTTCTCGGGTACAGAAACAAAATATAATTCATAGAAGGAAACACCATAAAGGGTCTACAGATGCTGAGTAAAAGGCAACAACGTGTGTATACAAAGATGACTTAAATGGCCTTTGAAATAATAAATAATAAAATAATGACACTGTATTCACAAAATGAGCGCAAACATGTTTTATAATGTCCACTACAGCTCTTCAATTCCACTGAGTCCTCCGTCATCACTTCTGCCGTCCTCACCGGATGACGTGTTGTCGGCTCCCAGCTGGATCGCAAAGGACTTCATAAAGTCTTCAAAATGTTCCTCATCCCTCATGAAATCTTTCTCCACCTTCTTTGTGTGTTCACATTTACGCTTCCAGTCTTCGGCGGATATTGACGCGAATTTCGGTCTAGCGAGTTTCTCTACGTCGTCAGTAGTGAAGGTGACGTGAGAAGCTACCCAGTCCTTCACTTTTGCCCACATTATTTCAATACTGTTTAATTCAGGGTGATATGGGGGCAGTCGAAGGACCGAGTGTCCGCACTGTTCTACGAGTTCATCTAGGACGTAGGTTGTGTGTGCCGGCTTGTGCAATTTGATAAGCGCATGAAGCTCATGTTTGTACATCGTCTCACGGTGTGGAATGTTCCTATTCACTAGCCAGGAGATTGTCACTTTACGTAAGCTGGAGGTTGGAGCATGATCTACTTCCTTGTTGAGAAATGACGCGTAGTCAATCACGAGAACACTGCGAGGTGGAAGATTAGGATTAAGCACATCTTTCACCTACTTAAAAAAATGTCACTATTCATGTCATCGTGGTAGTCACCACTCTTGCTGCCAGACTTCCAGATTAGCAGACAGTTCTCGATGAAACCCATTTTATCTCCCGTATGCAGTTATCAGACTGTGCTTCGTAAATAGGCTTCTGATAAGTTCACCTGCATACACCCCAGCGTCAGTGGGTAGGGTCTGACACATCCCACTCTGAAGAGTCTAGTGTCAGACCTGGGACGAAGCGCTGGTTAATAGAGCAAACGCCGGAAAAGCCATCCATCTAATTTTTGATCTGAAACCCATTTCACCGCCAGCATGTACAATTATAAGTCAATTTCCTTTTGACATGGGCACTGATATACCGGATATTGAATTATCAGATCAGCCTTTGCTGGATACATGGGATGTATGTATATATGTTTCATCCGTATACACTATAGGCCTATCCTCCGCCCGATACTGGGCAATTTTTTTTTTTTTTTCAAATAAAAAAATCTTTTGTATTTTATGTTATGTTCTTCCATTAGGATGCGCTTGACACTAGTATTGGATCCTTTGAACTTTAAGTCTTATCTAACTTTACACAAATTTTTGAAACTGTAGGTAAACATTTTTCATCAAAACAAAAATTGTTAACAATACTACGTACAGAACCTTTGTCAAAGTTGTCCAGTCCAGTAATATTCTTTGTGCGCATTTTGTTTTTGTTTGGCGTTTCAGACTATCCATAGGTTTTCCTAATTCTATTGCTTTTCATTTTTCACTCTTAATCCATGCCACAGAAATTTCTGACACTCCAAGAGCTTCTGCTACTCTTTCCTGCACTTTCTTACAATCTATCACAAACTTTTCTTCCATTGCCTCCCTTTCTATAAAGTCCATAATGTTCAAGATTGCTGCACAAGTCTGACACTTTAGCACCTTGTGAGGCTGGCTACTTTTAACGCCTTCCATACTGGTTACAGATAGACCTAACGTACACCACCAATAACCACAGTTACTACAGAATGAGAAATTAGAAAGCAGCGCGCGACTGCTGAGTGTAAACTTATGCACTGAACTGTCCTTGTAGCAGGAGCTCTGTTAGGAGGGGATGTGCTACGCGGGATAGTACAAAGTGCGCATGCCCTTCCAGACGTCTTCCTAGCTGGCCTGATCTCTACACCCAATTCCTTCTCGATGCTCACATTTAGTTAAAAAATTAGAAGAAATTGGCAGCGAATTGCGATGGCAGAACATGTACTAATTCATTATAATTCAGTACAATAACTCTATTTGGCCTTCATTATTTATACGGGAATACTAAATACTGGACATACGTGAACTTTAGGAACATGCAACTTTTCATCCTTCAACATGCTGATCACATCACGACTAATTGTTGTTCAACACACCCGAAGCTGACTTAGCCCTCTTCAGAAACTCTGTACTAAATTTTTGCTCAAAGCACTTGCCTTGCTGAACTGATTTTAAGGTTAAAAGTTTCTCCAAAGGTTGTTCAGACAGCAAGGATCCTAACTGTGTTTTTGTCTTTGTGATTCTGCTAAAAATCCTTTCACATTCTGCATTGCTATTTGGAATTGATTTTTTTTTTTTTTTTTTTTTTTTTGCTAGGGGCTTTACGTCGC
The DNA here is from genome assembly GCF_040414725.1 of Anabrus simplex. Taxonomy (NCBI): domain Eukaryota; kingdom Metazoa; phylum Arthropoda; class Insecta; order Orthoptera; family Tettigoniidae; genus Anabrus; species Anabrus simplex. The sequence continues at coordinate 217,823,738 of NC_090279.1, read as the reverse complement.
ACCGACACAGATAGGTCTTATGGCGACGATGGGATGGGAAAGGCCTAGGAGTTGGAAGGAAGCGGCCGTAGCCTTAATTAAGGTACAGCCCCAGCATTTGCCTGGTGTGAAAATGGGAAACCACGGAAAACCATCTTCAGGGCTGCCGATAGTGGGATTCGAACCTACTATCTCCCGGATGCAAGCTCACAGCCACGTGCCTCTACGCGCACGGCCAACTCGCCCGGTAATTGATAAAATAGCAAGCATCACCTTAGAGATTCATGTTTAAGTACACCATCAGCTGATTTCATCTGACCAACCAATGTTTGCCAGGTCTGTTTCTTAGAGCTGAAAGTTATAGAACTGGGAGTAGTTTCTTTATCTAAATGTTCTGTTTCACTAGTCAGAATGTACGGAAACTTGTTAATTAAAAATCTAAGGCTAGAAAATGATGCCTTACTTATAGCAGCAACATCTGCAACTTCTGCATTAATAAAAACTTCATCTTTGAACGAAAATTTGTGGTCCATGTAGTTGCATGATGAAGAGAAACACTTTCTAACAGACTTAAAGAATATGCATTTTTTCTCAAGACTTCAAAGTGTTCACTAAAACAAATGCAGAGTTCCCTATCATCAGATCACAGTCATCCTTTTGATTTGCTGGAGTATGATAACCTACATCAAGGAGAGAGGAGGAGCTTTTAATAACGTGTGGTTTCACAAATCTTGCCATCACATTCCTATTTATTCATTCATTCATTCATTCATTCATTCATTCATTCATTCATTTATTAAACAAACAGCGAGAAGCCAAATTACAGAGTTCCGCAAAGGAAAAATATATTTACAGTGGAGTAACAAAGGCAAACATAAAAAAATAAGTAGCAGAACAATGAGGGAAAAAAAATTAATGATAAAAATAGAGGAAAAAAATAAAAACTAACAAAATAATTGTAAAGACACAACAATTAAGAACAAAACATAAAGGCTAAAGAAACGAGGAAAACTGAAGATTGAACATAAAATTAAGAGAAGAACTTATAGCTAGGCACAGTAAGATAAATACAGATATGTAATGGTATCGTACAGTAAAAAATAAATAAATAAATAAATAAATAAATAAATAAATAAATAAATAAATAAATAAATATTACATTATGTACAAAAGAGAGGACAGCAATGAGAAGAGAGAAAAAAAGAATATGAAGAAAATAAACTACGTTAAGGAAGAATCGATTAAAGGAGACATACGAAGAAAAAACGTCCAAGTTCCTGCCAGAAGATAAAGAGTTAAGGAGGTTGTTATGCAGATAAATAAACTTCTTTGAACGAGAGAGAGGCGGGAATACGGAATAAGAAGGGGCGGATTAGTCCTGGTTTTGTGAGTTGGAACCTGCAAGGAAAAGAAGGATGCAGGTTCGAAAGAACAAAATAAATAGTTCCTCCAAAACTGACCTCAATAACTGGATGTGCAGCATACTTGACTGAAGAGCTATATTTGGATTCTCAAAGATATCCATAAAACTTGAGAGAACAAGGCAAAAAGATTTATGTAAATTTGATGAAAGGAACATGAACAGTCATTCTTCACGTGACAATGCGTAGCTCTTAGTGTCATCCGTAGGTTTTTTTAAGTGAAACTGATGACTGGGTTTTCCTTTTAACTGAGGTATGGTGAAATGTTATGACAATCGTTCACATTTTCAGACAAACAAAACACATCTGCACTTGAACTGTGGTTAGAAATTTTGTAAGTCTTCACAGTTCCCATCTGAGAATCCTTACTCACAATTTTGCTACTGAATAAAGTAACCAAAGGGTCCTACTGCAGCAAAATCCTATCTAAACACCTTAGTGATAACCATCGTGTAGGCACATGCTTTAGAATTTTCCTGATCTTTGTGTTGTGTAAAGTCTGAAATTCTCTGAACTTTTCTTTCATCTTTGCACTCCTTTCCAGATAATAAAATATATCAATTATACTTTCATCTACATTTACAGGCAAGCATGCCACACCCTTCTCAGCAGCAAGAACAATTAGGTGACAAGAGCAGCCTACGATGCTTGTGTCACTATTTTCCCGCTTCAAACATCCTGCCACATCATTCTTTAAGCCTACCATTACTAGAGCATTATCAGCACCAAGAGCTAGGCAGTTTTTTAACTGAACACTGAATTCCTGAAAAGTGAGAGCAAATGATTGGTAATGTTAGCTCCAGTAGCATCCCCTCCTAAATTAGGAACAGAGAATAGACTATTCTGAATTTAATTGAGTTTAGGCCTAAAAATTTTACAATGGGATATATTTTCAAGTCGCTTTTATTGCTACCATCAGTAGCAACAGAAAATGCATTCACCTGCAAATGTGTAACAATTTTCGCCCTTTCTTCCGAGCACATTTCTGTAATGATAGCCACAGTTTTCGTTCTAGCACACCCATATCGTTTAGCGATTTCCGAATCGGGAAACATTTTGGGAAACAAAGGTACCGCGTGGTCGGCACAATTTACAGGCAGGTTATGTTCTACGATAAATTACGTAAATAAAGCCTCGGCATTCACAGGATTTACATCTTTGTTTTTACATGAAAAGTTCAGTTTCTGGTTTCTTTCTTATGTTTTTACGTTTGTATACACTAGCGTCAGGAAGTTTAGACTCGCCTACAAAAATGATTAATTTTCTTAAATAATTGTTTTCTGTGTGATAAGTGGTACTTTAGTTCTGTTACGTATGTGTGGAAGCCTTCAGCACATTCATAAAGCTATTTCAGTGCATATTGCGAGATTTTACTTCATCTTTTACAAGAAATTGACAGATTTATGGTCTAGATGTTGATTCCCATAGGGAATCTGAAATATTTGTCCTGAATGAGCAAATTTATAATACCAATATAAATGGTCCTTTATTGGACATTATAAATTTTCCAGCTAGCTCATTCTTGGTTGCCAGCGTTTCGCCCTCGTGTGCTAGGGTGGGCTCATCAGTTGGTACCTAGCACACCTACCAATACGCTGGCTAGTGCATACAGTGGAGGCCACTGCGTAGGCTGACTGGAGCCACCGGCAGTGCCAATGCACTAAGAGACTTTGTCTCATCCAGTCAGCCTACGCGTATTGGTAGGTGTGCTAGGTACCAACTGATGAGCCCACCCTAGCACACGAGGGCGAAACGCTGGCAACCAAGAATGAGTTAGCTGGAAAATTTATAATGTCCAATAACGGACCATTTATATTGGTATTATAAATTTGCTCATTCAGGACAAATATTTCAGATTCCCTATGGGAATCAACATTTATATCATCTGATGGCCAAGCAGGCATCAATTTTTAGTGATGAGACAAAGTCTCTTAGTGCATTGGCACTGCCGGTGGCTCCAGTCAGCCTACGCAGTGGCCTCCACTGTATGCACTAGCCAGCGTATTGGTAGGTGTGCTAGGTACCAACTGATGAGCCCACCCTAGCACACGAGGGCGAAACGCTGGCAACCAAGAATGAGTTAGCTGGAAAATTTATAATGTCCAATAACGGACCATTTATATTGGTATTATAAATTTGCTCATTCAGGACAAATATTTCAGATTCCCTATGGGAATCAACATTTATATCATCTGATGGCCAAGCAGGCATCAATTTTTAGTGATGAGACAAAGTCTCTTAGTGCATTGGCACTGCCGGTGGCTCCAGTCAGCCTACGCAGTGGCCTCCACTGTATGCACTAGCCAGCGTATTGGTAGGTGTGCTAGGTACCAACTGATGAGCCCACCCTAGCACACGAGGGCGAAACGCTGGCAACCAAGAATGAGCTAGCTGGAAAATTTATAATGTCCAATAAAGGACCATTTATATTGGTATTAGATTTATGGTTAATGCCTGCTTCTACCTGGATAACTTTCAGCCCTTTCCCAGGTAATAGACATGCCTCTCTCACATGATTACTTGTCCTTGTTTCCTCGCCGTCTTGGAAGTCGACAGTTAGCCTGCAGAAGTTATCCTGAGCAGTTTTATGTTAATCTCTGTACCAGATTGTTTATTTTCGACATTGTTATCTGGGCATAACTACGGTAACAACACACATCAAACAATTGAATATGGGGAAGAAGGCTAATATAACCCAAGATGCTTATAAAGAAACTGGGTGGTCGAACCGAAAAATTGAACATTTCAGAGTGCAGCGTTCGCAGAGCAGTGAAACGCAGAGAGAAAACGGGTAGTCATGAGGATTGAACACGCAGTGGACGTCCAGGGAAGACTTCTAAAATTGAAGATAACCATAATTTAATCCTCAGCAAACCCATACCTGCCAACTTTTAGAAATAAAAAATAGGAACATTTTTTAATTCTTGGATTTCATCGAGTGTACTGCGTCATCGTCTCGGTAAAAAGAGGACAAGATAAAAGGCATACATATCTACAGTTACAATACGATTTAACCATTACATTTAAAATATTAAACTAAGAAAACAAAAACGATTGCAAGAAAATGTACCTAATAATCATTCTCATTTATGACACGTACATACGAATAGTAACATTTAGACAGATAAGTCAAGAACTGACTATAACTTACCAAATGGTGAAGAATATACACATGTAGGTGACAGAGACTGCTGTGTTTACTTGTTTAGCATTGAACTGGCAGCTAACTTTGCCTCTTCAACAATGCACTGTCATACTGCTGCTCATAACACTTTCCACTTAGACTCGATTTGACCACCAATAGTTTGAGATTTTCGTCATTCAGAAACGACTGGAATTGTGTTCTAGTCTTTTTTACCTGGCTGAACAATCTTTCGCACTCGGCATTGCTGTGTGCATTACTTTTGCGATTCTATCATATTTGAAACACCCATCTGCACCTCGTATATCCCCTATAGCAGACCAAGAACAATCTACTCTTTTTTCTTGCACAACAGACAATGGTAAATCCTCCAATTGGAGAGCACAAAACTGGCACTGTAATGCATCCATTGCTTCTTGGTCATCTTCACCATCTTTCACTGGCAATATAACAGGAAACTTTGAAACAAAATACTTTATGGCATGGAAGGAAGAAGTCTGCAAAGAATTTATCTGAGCTACTTGAGCATTAACAAAAACATCACTATTCAAATTAAATTTATGAATAATATAATCACAAACTGCAATAAAATAGTTCCTGACATGCAAAGAAAAGTTTTTCTTCTCCTCAGGTGCCAAATTTTCTACAAGACAAGATGCTGAACAGCCAATTACTAAATCATCATCAGCTTTCCGATTCTCTCTCGTGTGATAGACCACTTCTAAAACTGTAGGACATATTTTTATAACCACTGGCTTAACAAACCTACACAGAATGTCCTTCAATATATCCGTCAGCATTGATCTTATGACATGAATGTGAGGTGCTTGCGACCTTACTATCTGCATCACGGGCCATTTCATTAATTATGGCAGATGTTTTTGTTCTAGCACACACGCCTACTTCTTCGCAATGTCTGAATCTGGGGACATATTTCTGAACAATGGCCCTGCGTGATCAGAACAAGACAATGCAAGGTTATGTTCGACAATGAACGCCGTGAACAAACATTCTGCTCGAGTGACTGCATCATCATCCTTCCCACCTACAAAAAAATTACTTATTTTTTTGTTCCTCTCAAGACAGCTAACACTATCTTTGTGTTTTTGTGTGACACTGTGAGCTACAATACCAGTTTTCCTTCCATGCGAGATATTTATATCACACCGACACACGGAACAAAATGCATAATAGTTTCCTTTATGAGACTGTAAAATGAACGGAAATTCAGTTTTATAGGTATCCCTGAACACTTGGAGATAACGTTTGTTATGTTTTGTAGTCATCATGTGAAGAGAAACTACCACAAACTGTCACCGACACAACTCTCTGAAATACACTGGTCATTAAAATTATGAACTCTGATCAACACAAAAGCACTGAAATACGCGAAACTACCACATACAAAACAGATCAAAATGTCTCTTACATTATTAACATATGACTTCGACAGGGGGAAAAGCACAGAACCACAAGAAAAAACACGTGGTCTAAAACTCCAACGAAACTACGCACAGAAACGAGCACACGAACCACACAATAACAGACTCAACTCTTTCATCCCAATCAACGGAGTCCCTAGCAGTCGCTAGTGCGCATGACCTTCTCTGACTCATAGGACGATTGCCATCCTGAATTCCCACCTGAACAGCACACATGCTGCTGTAGTGAGTGGGAAATACGATACATGAAGGCGGCGGATGATCCGCCCACCAAATAAAGCATCAAATAAATATGCTTAAAAATGAGGTTGCGTAAATTACACAACAAACGTGACAGAAGGCGTACAGTGATAGATATTTGCTCAGAGATAAATAAAACAAGAGAGCAACCTGTGTCTGTGACAACAGTGAAGAATCGTCTGCCTGAGGCGGGATTGTTTGGTCGCGTAGCAGCATGGAAACCATTGTTGAAAACAGTACACAAGCAGAAAAGGCTACAGTGGGCCAAAATGCATGCTAACTGGACCGCTGAACTATGAAAAAGGATCCTTTGGACGGATGAATCTAAATTTGAAAAAGGTTATGGAATCCTGCATAATTCTGTCTGTGAAGCATGGTGGAGGAAATGCGATTGTGTAAGGATGTTTTGGAAATAATCAGGTTGGCGATTTGGTGAAAGTAGAGGGAGTACTGGAAAAGAAACAATATCACCGTATCCTTTCGTGCAATGCAGTGCCATATGGAATGAAGCTGATTGGTGAAGGATTTGTTCTACAGCAGAACAATGATCCTAAACACACCTCTCATTTGTGCAAGCATTATCTAGAAAGGAAACAAGCTGAAGGAAAATTGGAAGTAATGGTCTGGCCTCCTCAATTACCCAATCTGTCACCTATTGAACTTTCATGGGAAGAACTTGACAGGAAAGTGAAAGAAAAGGTGCCAGGCAGTGTGGATGGGTTGTGGCAATGTCTATTAGAAACCTGGGGATGTATAAATACTGAGACTTCGGAAAAATTAACAGCTAGAATGCCACGCATCTGTAAAGCAGTAATCAAAGCAAAGGGTGGACACATTGATGAACAGGCAGTGTGATTGCTTAAGATGTGATTGTGTTTCTAGCTGCCTGTGAATGATCAGTGTAAAGGAAAATTTAGTGATATGTGTAATAAAACTACTATAGTTAGCTCTAAAAAAAAATCAGGTATTTCCATGTTGATTTTCAACAAATAGCCCCTATATTTCATCGTAAGTGAAAATTTATGGGTGAGTAAACTTTCTGATGCTAGTGTATGTTTGAGTATATCGCACTTCCCGCTATGCGCAACTGAAAAATCACACCTACGTATAGTACAGAAGGTGAACATTGGTCTCTTCCTGGATTCACTGAAACATGTAAACTCTTCCTTATAAACACTTTTAAACACTGCATCATATTTCCTTTTTGACATTTTGGCCAAAACTAATACTAAGACATACAACACCAGCACTTACGCAGGTTAGACGTCTACGCTGTGCTACTTCAGAGTTTAGGTTACTCGCTTGCGACTTCCACACCCTATTAAGCTATTTGAGTTTTTGACCAAAGACAATGAGTATTTGACTGTGCTATAGAGCAAAGAGGAGCACATGACTGGCCACCGTGCCCCATACCGACATCTGATTTCATTAGAACTACTATCGACCAGCCATATATCGTCTGAGTTTGTTTCCCCATTTTCTAATTGCCATATTATGTGCGATTTATCCTTAATATTAAAACACTTTCCATTTCTTTCCCTCGATGACTTACAGCTGTTTGAACATTGTAGCGAAGGATATACAAATTTTCAAGAATCTTCAGCATCCACATTGATCAAACTGAATTATCCTTCAACGGCAGCCAAGTGCTTTACATTAATGCAATTTATGCATAATTTAAAACTATCTCCATTTAGACTGTTTCATCTTCAACTTTTAACTTTATAGCTTCAAACCACAATATTTCTGCGATATATGTACATTGTTCATGGAATATTTAATATGTTGTGCAGTTCGTGTTGCTGGTTGATGACGACCTTGACCTTAGGTCGAAACTAGTTCCAAATGTTTCATTTCTAATATAACCCGCATTTAAAACATTTTTGTATTGAAAAGGTGGAACTGTTAAACTAAACTTTTAATTCTATATAGAATGAGGAAATGCGCAGGAGTTTAAAATAATTCGAAAATTACTGAAACTGCTCTGAAAATTGGGGGATCGGTCCCGGTGATCGAGAGATGGGGAAGAACGATGAAAAATCGGGAGTCTCTCTCTTAAATCGGGAGACTTGGCACGTCTGCATTTGTTTCCCCATTTCCTAATTGCCATATTATGTGTTGTTATTACAAGATATTAGAATCATTCCTCATTGATGGTTTTCACCTTACAAAGGTAAAAATTAAGTGTATCCTCCTAATTCAATACATCATTTCATTTAATTCCATCATAAGATGTAATCAAATACAAACATGTTTCGGCTCGTTTGAACCATCTTCAGTGAAAGTGGGGGGTGAAATAATTTAATTTATATAATACAAGCTAAAAAAATGCCACAAAAAAAATGAAGGAACAAATGAAAAAACAAAAGAGACATAACGGAAATAAAAATAGCACAATATACAATATTTACATCATCATGTGGAACAAAAAACAACTCTCTGCAATAAAATTCAGTGAAAAATTCAGCGATTTTTCTTTAATATTAAACACTTTCCCTTTCTTTAGCGATATCTTCACAGCGATGCTTCCCTCGACTATTTAGCAGACAGATTTGAAATCTACACTCTACTGAAAAGAAAGTGTTTGAAAACAAAATTTACATTGTTATCAGCAATTTCCAAATAAGTAACAAAAAAAAATAATCAACATTTGACATTATAGCCAATAAATTTCTTCGAAAATGTGATAAAAGTATGTCGTATAATACACTCATGTTCATAAAAACCAGAACACCTTGAAAGACTAGAGACAGGAAGTTCATATTTACAGGACATGTGCATTAGTATGTGCTGCAGAAATGACTAGCATTTCAACCATGTCCGCCCTCGGGTTCAAGGTCCACATCGATATCTCTGTGCACCACCACCGACTGGTAAAATGTGCCTGCGGCTCTCGTCGTCGCTAGAAACAGAAGGTAATGGATCAGCGTGACTTGAGCAGACGTGCAGGATGCCTTGCAGACGTATGTGAGAACCGTACCGTCAAGCGAGTTTGAAAGAGGGCGCATTATTGGCATGAAGAGAACGTGATGCATCCATCCAGGAAATTGCTGCTCGTGTGGGACGAAGTGTGTCGGCAGTGCAACGGGTGTGTACAGAATGGTTCACAGAAGGCAGTCGTAGAACACTACGAGATGGGTCTGGTCGCACCACCCAGACCGACCCCCGAGAAGATCAACATCTCATCCGAATGGCATTGCAGGACAGATCTGCATCCTCCTTGGCTCTGGCGCAACAGTGGAACAGTGTAACACATCGTACACTATCAGGAGTGACAGTCTGACGCCGTTTATTATGGTCTCGGTTACCGCCACGTCGTCTACTTCTTTGCCTACCTTTAACTCATGTGCATAAACATGCTAGACTGCAATGGTGTATGGAACAATGTCACTGGGGACAGTAATGGCAGCAGGTAGTGTTTTCAGAAGAATCCAGGTTCTGTTTGTTTGAAAATAATGGCCGCATTTTGGTTCGCTGCAGACAGGGGGAGAGGCATCACATTGACTGCATTTGCATACGATATACAGCACCAACTCAAGGACTTATGTGTGGGGTGCTATTGGGTACATGGTGCGTGTCCAGGGCACTGTGACCAGTTTGACCTATGTGAACGACATCCTGCGACCCGTAGCCATACCCTTTCTGCACAACACCCCAGAGGTCATACTTCAGCAGGACAATGTGCGACCACATGTTGCTGCACGAACATGTGCCTTCTTGTTGTCACAGGAAGTCAGACTGTTGTCCTGGCCCGCCTGATCACCGAACTTGTTGCCAATCAAAAATGTGTGAGATATGGTGAAACGACGGGTGGAGCGCTGTGACCCAATGCCAACCGCCAAAGATGAACTGTGGAACCAGGTGAGTGCAGCATGGATGGCTACCCCCCAGGGCGCCATTCGCGCCTTATACACGCCAATGTCATCACGCATGCCCATGGAGGACGCAGTGCCTACTAAGCAACAGGACACATGCTGAACCTAGGTGAATGAAATGCTGATCGTTTCTGCGGAACATGCTAATGAACATGTCCTGTGAATATGAACTTCCTATCTCTAGTCTTTGAAGGTGTTCTGTTTTTCTATGAACGTGAGTGTACGATGTCTTAATAAGTGATGTCAAACTAAGCGATTTTTAAAATACACTATTTATATAGGACTTAAATGGGAACGTTAGATTTTGCAGTTATATCCAATACGTCGTCGCAATAAACTGTTTCAACTGTATTCATATAAACGATACGAGTAAGTAACTGGAATTACAGATAAGACTTTTTGCAGGCGAGGTTAAAACTGTATAGAGTTATTTATTGTGAGCAACTGCACAAAAATGTGAGATTGACAGCAGAAAATGGTACGATGGTCAACAGGATGAAAAGTCAGGAAAAGTTTCACCAAGAACAGAAGTTCCCTCAGTTTTAATGATGGGGTCAAAGTACCTCACATTAACACTCTTCATATGGTTATGAGCTATTTAGGGGACAGTAGTAAGGATGTAAAGAATGTATTCCTACACGTTAAAAACAAACAATTACACACAATAACATAACTCAACTATTCTTGTAGCATTTTCACAACTGCTTTTACATCAAAAGCAGTCACCGAGCATGATGACAATTTTTTTTCCACCAGGAGACCAGAGAGTCCTTTTTACTCGTACTTGATTCTTGCAAACAATACTGAATATTCGCACTGCTGTGAGGTATCACTAAAATGGAGTCACTTGAGGAAGAATAGAATATTTAAAATTTCCAGAAGCATCTTTAGAGCTTCAAAAATTTTAGACCATGCTACATTCATTGTCTTACAGTTGAAAATGCCTTCACTTAATGGACCTGCTTGGTAGGAAGCAAATTCCACTTCCAGTTTGTCTTGGCCAATGTTTTCAATTAGGTTCTGAAACAATTCAACAACAAAAATGACTAAAACGAAGTAATTGCCTTCAACAAAACACCCACCACTTCCGCATGCTGCCCCACAGTCATGAAATGGGCATTTGTCCAAACTGTACTTGCACGTTGTAGTGAAGAAATTTCTTACCAATTTGAAGAACTGTCTCATGTCATCTCCACATAAACAGCAAGCTTCACTTCCTCGCTTAATGTCCAGTTACAAGATCGTACTCATCTTACTGACAACTCCCGCTATTGAACTTTATATCTGTAATGCATTTCAAACTTACTTCTAACTGCTTTCCAATCTTTTCAGCTTTCACAAACCTTACCGTTAAATCCACCATCAATCCATTCATGTACCTAGCCACTATGTATGGAGGGAGCTTGTACTTTGTGAAAACAGGGAGTGTGTTCTTCAGAAATAAAAAGTAAAAGTTTTGTGGCATCATTTTCCATTGCACTGCAAGAAATTTGCTATTGTTGGTTTCTCCTGACATGAATTCTTCACCAACATGAGACAATTTCAATGGCTCCCATTGTTCTAATACATTGTTTATTGAATCACTGAGGAATAACCATCTTGTGCTGACATGTTCCAAGATTTTGTGGCTTTTGAGCTCAGGTCCACTCATTTACTGATACATCTTCAATTGCAGTTGTATTTTTCTCTTTCCTTTTGAGTTCCTCTCAGTAATAAAATATATCTCTATTAAAAATGTCTCCACATTTGCACTTTCTGGCAGCTAAGTGTAGTAGGTGACAGATACAGCCTTGTATAACCACTGAAGGGTTCTGATGTTTCAAAAATGCTGACACTCCCTTAACCTTTACTGGTCGACTGACTGGCGAGCCAGCCCCTACATTATGTTTTTCTGAAAGAGGTTGAATGCTGGTGGAACCCAACATGTGATTTACAATCATCTTATGGTAATTATACGCTTCATGTGCAATACCAGTGGTTGTGTTAACTCCTCGAAGCAGTTAATAAAATATTTAGATATATATCAAAATACTACAAACAAATTCCAGCATGAACAACCAAGCCTTTCTATTTATGTTTTGCATACTCGCTGAACATCATGGCGTATACAAGTAACATAGATAGCAAACTTAAACGTACCTTTATGAGAGATTCAGACATTGATGCAGTCAGAGAATTCCGACAGTGATATTATGGTTCCTCGGATATTAAGTTAAACACTTAAAAGATTAAAATTATTGTGTCCACCATTTCAATACAAATATATTTTTTAGTGTTTAAATTCTACATGAATTAAAAACACCAGTCCGCCCTAGTTATGGGCATCTTCAGCCTAATACTAAATCTCAAGGTCAAGAATTAAAACTATAAACATCGGAACTTAATAGTAAACTTAACTTAATACTAAATACAATGGTCTTATGCTTTTTACATAGTTTACAATATGTAAGGAAGGTATGTACAATATGTACATTAACTTTGCCAGAATTTACGAACAATGAATTAATTTATTTTATAATGACTAGACATCCAAATTGTAGATTGGAGTGATCACAGCGTGAATTGGGGTTTCTCAAATTGTACTGACTAGAGATTTATCACAGCGTGAGTTGGGGTGCCTTCAATTGTTATGGTGGCCTGAGTCGTAAGAATTATTACAAAACCGGAACCTTGGTTAAAGTTGATCATGTTAGGGTATGAATCAGTTTGAATATTCCTTTAGAAAGAAGCATGGTTATGTATGTTGAAAATTACAGTTGATCGGATAAATTTTTTGGAATATTACGTCATTCTTGTTGATTAAGTTCTCATTGGTGCATTGTTCAACCTTGGGATGAATATGAGTTGTCTGTAACTGGATAAGAGAAAAAACAGGGAACTAGAATGAAGAATGTGGAACCCAATATGATGATAATTGCAGAGTGAGTGTTTATCACATGAACTTACTTGTCTTGTAGACGTTAGCTGGGACCAATTGTTGTGGTTGTGTCTGAACGACTCAGGACACCATAACAATTGAAGAGACCCCAACTCACGCTGTGATAAATCTCTAGTCAATACAATTTGAGAAACCCCAATTCATGCTGTGATCAATCCAATCTACAATTTGGATATCTGGTCATTATAAAATAAATTCATTGTTCGTAAATTCTGGCAAAGTTAATGTACATATTGTACATACTGTACATATTGTAAACTATGTAAAAAGCATAAGACCTTTGTATTTAGTATTAAGTTTACTATTAAGTTCCGATGTTTATAGTTTTAATTCTTGACCTTAAGATTTAGTATTAGGCTGAAGATGCCCATAACTAGAGCGAAACATGTCCCTAACTAGTGTTTTTAATTCATGTAGAATTTAAACACTAAAAAATATATTTGTATTGAAATGGTGGACACAATAATTTTAATCTTGAAAATGTTCTACTTATTGTATCTACAATACGGACCAAAATGAGATTAGTTACTTGTCCTCTGATATTTCCGAAGTTAAGAGAAAATTGGTGGAAGAACTATTGGCCAAGAGAAAGTCTATGCGAGGATCAGCAAAACGAGGTCATTAATCAACACATGACACATGTGAAAGGCTGAATGGGAACCCATATTTTATTTATTCCAAAGAGAAAAACAACACAAAGGACTGCACAGTGTGTTCAAATACAAAAATTAAGAGTGAACAAAGGGAAACTGCGTGCTTTCTTGCAACCTGTGAAAAGAAACCTGGTCTGCATCGGGTGTCTGTTTCGAATTGAACCACGTGAGAGTAGATTACAGGACTAAGGACTAAAGAAAAGGTGTAAGTGTGAAACAAATTACAAAAGCAGAATCGGTAGCAAAATCAACCTGTATATAAAGTTTAGTTAAATTAAAGCATTTGTGTGAAACTTGTCAAACTAAGCCCTGCTGAGCGAACATTCTCTATTTAAATAGAAGTGCTAAGTTTACCAACCATTGCATTTGCACTGTCACAACCAAATGATGAAAAGTTTTCCCATTTCAGCATCTTAATTTCTCTATCCTTCCCCAGTGTTGTCACATTTCACCAAAGCAAGCAGTAGAGTAACAATCTGTTCTCTTTTCTCACAAAAGTAAGCAAACATCAATGGATACAATTTGCAGTCATCAGTAGAATACGAGTTGACTCAGACTACCACTTCCATACAGTACGTTTTAACAATACAGCAGTCGGCCGTGAATAATGGTCTGGTGTGGATAAATAAGGTTATGTTCAACCAAAAAACGTATGAAATCTCATTTAGCACGTTTTAACATCATTACAGTCACTTTTCTGTAGTAAGAAACTACTAGTGTCTTGCATCGCCCTTTGATGTACAGGTGCTCACGATTTTTAGATTTCACATGACATCAGCAGTCACTGCATCCTCCATTTTTAACTGAAAAATCACACTTGCATGTGGTTCGGTGAAAGTTTAGATGGTCCTAAGCAATGAAACTCTTCTGTGTACTGCTTTCAGTAATGTTGATTTGCCAGAAATCTTTCTGTCACTCGGCTCTTCATTGATTTTAAGCTTTAATTTTATTTTTTATATGTGACACAGCAATAGGCTTGTACTACATAAAGTGACGCTGTGTTTTGTAACAAAAGCAGGCAACTCATTAACTAAATCAAATAAATATGCAGGGAATATGTTTGCCAAATATGTTACACTCACAGTCAAAGGTTGTACACAAATGTCACCATCTTCTAATTTTTTTCACAAACTGTATTTTACTAGTGTCTCTCCTATGCGAGGTACCACATGAAACTTAAGTTTTTCATATCTGGGGAGAAAATGGAAAAACAGCACTTCGAATTACATCCTCGTCTACGATACAGCTACCTACACTGGCACGTCGATGGAAGGAAATTTATTTCTTAAAGCGTATATTTCCTATTAAGACATCATCGTCGTCATTATCATCATCATCATCATCATCAATGTTCCATTCCAGTCGCCGGGGTAGAGCGTATAATTTCTTTGAGGCAGCTGATGAACTGTATCATCTTCTGAACTAAGGTATGAACGTTCGATATGTTATTGCTTGCATTGGATTATCAACGCTTTATTCACGACTGTTTATTGTTGCAGAGCCGGTATACAAGAAGCTGTATCACATTCCTGGAGATACGCTGTTCCCTTCAAAATTTCAGCCAATTGTGTAGAGTCTTTACGTTTGCGAAGGTGAAAAACGTTGTGCAATTCTTATAAACTTATGACCTAGGATTTGATTGTAGGGTTATTTACTTTGGGAATGAACACATTTGCCTCTTAGAAATTACGGTACATAACTTCACATTTGGACATGATGAAATGAGTTAGGCCTATAGTGAACGGAGTTTAAACCCATCAAATTTGTAACATCTGTAATAATCAGTACCAATTCCGTACTGTCCTAGTATATGTGAGAAATCCGTAGAAACTAAGGAAAATCCATAGTAGTTTACATCTCTGCTATTGTGGGTTCCTTTTCACGTTCTTATCTTTCCATACAAGACATCAAGTGATAAGGTTCCTCCCCCCCACCCCCCTCTATCAGAGGAAAAGTTGTAACCCTAACATTAAGACAATCTCTCTGAAACTCTTAAAAGATGTGCAACTCTTCAGTGCATATAAAACATTACCTACTCTCGAGAATGTTTTGAAACTAATTTTTTTCTAACTGCAAGAACTCACCCTTCTCTGTCGTAAGTGATCTTGTCGAGGAACTTCTTAACAGGTGCCTCGCTCAAGAGACAGGCCTGTTCAAACTTCTTCTCCAGGTCTTCAGCCTTGACATGATGGGAGATCACGCTACCTGTGCCCCCCACCACATCCGTCATGTACTGGCGGGTACGCATGATCACCTCCGACAGCTGCAACTGTAAGCACAACCAGAAAAAGAGTTAGTAGTTAGCCAATTTTAGTTTAGAATTAAAGGAAGAATTCAGGGCCATGGTGAAGCTACAAAGCAATGTGAGTCACGTTTGTCTATTCACGTACAACACAACATCATTAAATTGTTCAACCCATGCACCGTCAACTGTCTATGTATCGGCTAAGTTGATCAACTGACATGTTTCAGCAACTTCATCTAGTTACCAATTTCTGCAAACGGACTGTACAATGCATTAACTTTGATGTTCCTACAATTATAAGCAGACACTTTTCTTAGTATCCTGCACAGTTTTAATCTGTATGAGTGAAAAACCCTACTTTTTAATGTAAACAGTTTATG
Organism: Anabrus simplex; assembly: GCF_040414725.1. NCBI lineage: Eukaryota > Metazoa > Arthropoda > Insecta > Orthoptera > Tettigoniidae > Anabrus > Anabrus simplex. The sequence goes on along the minus strand of NC_090279.1, from coordinate 217,807,423 downwards.
ATTGCACGTCAGTTTCAGAGTCATTTTACATTTATTGGGAAGAAAAAGTAGTTTATGTTTAGTGTATAGAATTTGTCAAGGCCCAGAGTATGAAAGAAGGCTTAATTGCTGTTTAAAAGGCCTAACATCTAGGTCATTGGCCTACATTCAGGGAGTGAAAACAACCCCAGAGATGAAACAGGAACTGAATCTTTACAGAAATTTATGGTGACGAGGGCAGAATGTGAAGTATAATAACACAACCAAGAGTAGCAGCAACATTGTGGATGGTTCAGCAAATCATTAAGGCCCGTGATAAGGAAGCTCCTGTCTGTGGAATACATCCACTGTATCCTCTGTATCCTGGTAGATGAGCCTGGCATTGTTTCTACTTGTGGCAGGCTCCTTGTTCTTTTCTGACCCAGGCTGCATTAACGTTTGCAAGGCCTTCTTGGCCCCTCCCTTTCTTTTGCCAATATCTTCATTCTTTCGTTTTCCGTCTGATTAGTGATAGAGGATATATCAACACATCCTAGAAGAAGCTGGACATGGGAACTACCAGTATCTTCTGCTGCGCTGGTGCACACCAATAAGTCGGGTGGCTATGCTCAATGGTTGTGAACTGTTCTGGAATGGCACTGTGGTGTTTTGTTATGATCGTGAGTAAACACGGCATCGAGTGGGAAACTCCGTGAGTGAACTGTAAATTCATTTACTAGACTACGCCACAAAATAAATCAGATTCCTTGAAGCAGATGAAAAAATATTAAGATTCAAATGTTCTGAAAAAGGAATAGCAAGGGATATTTAAGAAGGTGCAGAATGAAGTGTAGACAGTGAGTTACTGAGAAAATTCCACCAATCAAGAAACCTACGAAAGACTGCAAATGTACATGAAACTGCTTGGCCATGATTACACAAAGAGAAATCAGATTGACATTTTTATAACAGCAAATCAAGAAGAAATTCAAATAAGAATAAAACTATGAAATTTTCAGATATTTAAATATATTTTCACCAATTTGGTGCAAGGAACAGGTTACTACATTTCAATTCTGTGTTTATTTCAATAGCGTTGGATGGTACGTCCCAAATTACTGCAAAAGAAGACTGGTTCAAAGTAGGAAATTCAAGAACACGCATTAGAAACTTCTTTACGACAGTTTTTTGTTTGATGAAATGGTATTCCCTTTACCTTGCACCAAGTGGCTACAAAGTATGACTCACTAACCAGCAGCTGTGGGCGACCCAAGGCTGTCAGCTTGATAGCACAGATCCCAGTGCCGAATGTGGCTCCTGCAAAACAGAGGAGCAATGTTCAAACATCACATCATGGAGTCTTTTGACTTACTAGCTTTTCTTGTTTCTTAATGATGAACCTTTATTATCCACGAACATGGATTTCTTACTTTCAAATAAATAAAAAAGTAAACATCCATTATGAATGCTGTCTCTAATATTGCTTGTGTCTCAATAGGTAATTGTACTTTACTTTAAAAAAAGGCAACACCAACAGGGATAGACAGATCACCTACGAGAGTTAATCCTCTTATCTAATAATTTTGTGCAAGGAGCAAGCGGAGAAGGATTTTTAACCTGCTAATAAATTTATTCCTTTTGATATTACCAAAATTATACAAAAATGTTGTATGGTAACAGGTTCAGTAAAGTTCCAACCACCCATACGCCAATGTGTGAATCATACTTGTGACTGTGTTGACCAATATGCAGGCTGCCGACTGTGCGATCTCCCCCAGGGTAGCTGAAATAGACCCCCATTTACCTCCATAGTTTATTTTAGCTGCCTGGCGAGACCGAGTGCTACGTCAGTCACCCTGATAAACAATACTGCTTTATATTCAAAATGACAGCAACCTGTACAACACTATTCAGCCTGCAAAAATAACTATAAAAATGTTATTGGCTTTACGTCTCACTACTTTTATGGTTTTCGGAGACACCGAGGTGCCAGAATTTAGTCCCGCAGGAGTTATTTTATGTGCCAGTAAATCTACCGACAAGAGGGCGATGTATCTGAGCGCCTTCAAACACCACCGGACTGAGACATGATTGAACCTGCCAAGTTGGTGGCACAAAGTCAGTGCCTCAACCATTCGAGTCACTCACCCCAGAAAAAAAAAAAAAAACACAAACGATATGATAGTTTAACAGACCATGGAAGCTTCAAATCCAAGAGCACTACATAAATGTTCACACTTCTTGTGAACAACAGGCAATTAAGGTAAGAGAATTACAATGAATAAACTTTTAATATCCACCAGTTCGATACAGTAATAATGTTGTTTATACATGTAATTACAACATTCTAATCATATACAGTACTAGTTTCAACGCATTTTTGCGTCATCGTCAGCTGTACAAATAAATCGGAAAGTAGGCAAATTATATAAAACTCATGACAGATGTTGATTGTGTGTGATATAAAACCCTATGAAATCTACATTTTTAAAAAAACACATAATAAAACCTTATTGAACAAGTTAAAGACTTGCGAGTCAAACGTGTACTGAATGCTGAATAACAGTTCACAAGTTGATTCATGTCCCTGTGGACATACAGTAGTAAGCTCAATAAATTTGGTGAGCGATTTACAATAATAGAATATTTTGTGTTTTAAAACTTTTCAGACCTTGTTTCAACTACGGTCCATGAACTGCGGAGTCATCTTAAAATAATCGTGAATATTGCTGAATAAAATTTAGGTATGATGGAATTCTTCAATATCTAAGGCCTATGAGGTGGAAACATAAATGACTCCTTAAGATGTAAACAGGAACTATGTTTCTCAGTTCAAATGTGGAACCTGTGAAAAGTAAATAAAAAACACCAATAACGATTTGAAGCGGAAAGTTTTAAGATTCTACTCAATAATGTAAGTGTATGCAAGACTCGCCCCCATACGGCCGTAGACCGATCGTAATGCAAATAACGTGCAGTAAACAATGAACAGCTCGAGTCAGGTATGCATATCTGGACGGGACAAGGGAGGGGCTATAGGGGTAGGCAGAAGTAGGGCGTGTGGAGGGGAACTGGTGGGCGTGGACTACGAAACTAATATTGAGGAGTACGAATAGGAGTACGGAGGTGTTGCATAATTCAGCCACTATAAATAAATCCAATCCTTATCGCAGATCAGGAGTAAATAGATTTCAGTGCAATGACTGTGGTAGCGCCTACCTCGGGCAAACTGGGCGCAACTTCAAGATAAGATATGCTGAACATTGTTAATGCCGCGAGATATAATAGATTCTCTGCGGTAGGCCAACATATCCACGAATTAAAACAATTTCACAAGCTAGGAGCAAGACATTCAGATACTAGAGACTTTAAGTAAAGGACCGTTGCTGGATGCTACTGAATTCTGTTATATCCATCTAGACCAGTATTTCAATGGAAATCTCAATCTAAATGATATATTCGAGACACCGAAAGTTCTCTTTGATTTCCTTATAGCATTTCTCAAAAATGTTCAAATTCCAAACAAGAGTTTAATTTTAAGTATTATGCACAACAAGTTTTCTCAATATTAGTTTCGTAGTCCACGCCCACCAGTTCCCATCCACACGCCCTACTTCTGCCTACCCCTATAGCCCCTCCCTTGTCCCGTCCAGATATGCATACCTGACTAGCTGTTCATTGTTTACTGCACGTTATTTGCATTGCGATCGGTCTACGGCCGTATGGGGAGAGTCTTACATACACTTATATTATTGAGTAGAATCTTAAAACTTTCCGCTTCAAATCGTTACTGGTGTTTTTTTATTTATTTTTCACAGGTTCCACATTTGAACTGAGAAACATAGTTCCTGTTTACATCTTAAGGAGTCATTTATGTTTCCACCTCATAGGCCTTAGATATTGAAGAATTCCATCATACCTAAATTTTATTCAGCAATATTTACGATTATTTTAAGATGACTCCGCAGTTTCTAGACTGTAGTTGAAACAAGGTCTAAAAAGTTTTAAAACACAAAATATTTTATTATTGTAAATCGCTCACCAGATTTATTGAGCTTACTACTGTATGTCTACAGGGACATGAATCAACTTGTGAACTGTTATTCAGCATTCAGTACATGTTTGACTCGCAAGTCTTTAACTTGTTCAATAAGGTTTTATTGTGTGTGTTTTTTTTTAATGTAGATTTCATAGGGTTTTATATCACACACAATCAACATCTATCACGAGTTTTATATAATTTGCCTATTTTCGATTTATATGTACAGCTGAAGATGACGCAAAAATGCGTTGAAACTAGTACTGTATATGATTAGAATGTTGTAATTACATGTATAAACAACATTATTACTGTATCGAATTGGTGGACATTAAAAGTTTATTCATTGTAACAACAGGCAATACAAGCTGCCGTACAAGTTCCGACTCCAGCATGTGTCATGCGGAGCATAAACAGCAGCAAGGATTCGAGCTCTTCCTCCGATTCAGTTCGAGTCTCCTACACCAGCCTCCTAAGATCCCGCGCAAGGTCAGGAGAGCGAGAATGAGACTGCATTTTTTAGCAGCTTCTTAAAGGATTATAATTGAAATATAATTCTCAATCACACCAAACAACTATCAATCCTAAGCTGTGGTTTGTTTTGAGCTCTAAGTTTGAGCAATTATTTTTGTTACACATGGTACAAATGAATAGGAAAGCAATAGGCATATCACAGAGCCTGGCAAAGCGAGCTGATGGTGAACTATGTGCCCTCCTGATAAAGGCTTCATCTTTCTCCAACTCCAGGACGGAAGTAAACATCGTGCCAAATAAACTACAGTGTAATCTGTCCATCTCTGTTTTGATAGTTCTCTAGTATTTCAATGATATATAAAGAAGTCCACCTTTCTCCCTTGGAAAGAAAAGGTGTCGAGGAGGATACTTTTTTTGGGTAGATGGAGCCTCAGCTGAGCCGCGGACACACTTCCTCTCCTTCTCTAAACTAAAACATCTCCCTGGACATTCTGACCTCTTCACTTAGTTCTCTCGTCCATCTTCTAGCACAATGCTAACATGTTCCCTAACTCCTAGTAATATATTTTTAGTGTCAAGTATACTGATTGAAAGCCTGAATTCAAAATGAAGAGTGAAGACTGATAATGTCAGGTCAAAATGTCCAGTCTGCAGGCAACGAGCAGCACTTCTTCTTGGAGAGTCCTCGTTGTGTCGTTTAGCACTTGGCACCGTCCACACCGACTCCCCCTCACAAATACATTGATCAGCTCTGGTTGCACAGTTCAGAATCAAGCAACCATGTTGTTACACAATCTGTAAGTTTGTTTAACAACCCTGTGGTCTCCATAGGAATAAGGTTTTTTCTTTAGAAAGGTAGGATTCAAACATATAGAAGTGGAAGTTGCTGCTATGTTTCCTTGTGATCTCAAATTTCTTTCAGATTTTAAACAAACTGACTACTAAATTTTTATTTATTTAAATAAAATAAAAACCACAAATCATCGCAAGGAAAACATAGCCAGGAACTTTGTATGAAGTGGGGACAAAGACAGCACCATGCTCATTACTACTCCTGCTCAGCATATTGTGGAGCCAACGGGTCAGAGCAAACTCTTCCGTTTTAAAGAGTCTTCTGTTCCTACTTTAATCAATCCAACACAGAAATGAAAATGATGAACACAATCAGAAGCTGTATTTGGGAACAAAAACTAAGTGAAATATAGTATTTAACAACCAGGAGAACTATAGTTTGTATTTCATTCCTGCCCCCACTCTAATCTCTGAAATGTATCTGGGCTTGGTGAAGCTCAATCCCTTACTACAATCTGCTTACATAGACAACTTCAATGCAGCTAAACATACCAGGGAAAATGGAAACTGCAACTCCATGAAAGGTTGTACCTACAATATGGACACAGGTCACCACAGGGAATGCCCAGAATCACATCCTATGCCTGCTGCCTAGAAACCTGGCAGGTCACTGTAAAAGCAAGCTTTGCTGGAGATCCAGTTGTGTCTTGCTGAAATATCCAATTTGTAACAATAGCCATGAGGTCTACATAGAAGTCTATCGTTCCCCAGGCTGAAATCTTGGGATTCGCTCCGCCTGCCTCTTAGCAATAAGACTCCCCAATGTGGATTCAGACACGATTGTGACAATTACCGTGGCCAAGACAAAAGCGCAATTCATCAATGAAGACTATATTACGCCATTCATTGGCCCAGTGTGACCCTCAATACGAGGACAGCCTCTCATGTCGATGCTGTGAGGTCCCGCATGCAGGACTACCACGTTCTGCAAATGAACACATTATTTGTCGCACAACATGCAGTGTCACTGAAGCTCTAAATTCTTCCATTATTGTTGAGAGTCTCTCCGGGACATTCAAACAATGTGCTATTGTCGAGTTGGTCTTGTCCTAGGTCTCCAAGTATGCCTCCTTTCATCAGCCAATGCTACCACGCACGTACCATAGATGCATTTTGGCAACACACGCAGCTACTACCCCTCTCAAGTGGCGACAATTTACCTGTCGGCAAGGCAGGTTTTGCAAGCACACGCTTCACGTCACTGTACCTCAATTAACCTCAGAGGTAGTTCCCCCCCCCCCCCCCCCCCCCCCGAGACCAATCTGGTGCGAAAGGCTGTATTTCATTTCCAATATCAACATGAATAACCCATTCCTTCATGGTGTTGGAATTTTCATTTTCCCTCCAGTAATAATACTCTACAACAGAGTTAACATTGAATCTTTTTCACTCAAAAATGTTGCTGATGACCGACCAAGCCCAGCTGAGTACAGCATGCTGAGCTGAAAGAATGTAGTAATCCTCCAAGTGCTGAGTTATCCCCCGCCATACTTTATTTCAGTTCATAGGGGCTGTGAATTCCTTCTCCCCTCTTATCACAGCTCTTACACACGTACACAACAACTGCTGGATCATGAGGAAGAGGAGAAATTCACAAAGTATTTCATCAACAGTAGACGCATCCATCCAGCGAGACCTAGCACTAGCAAGCTGAACACAAATGCAGTGAATCAATTAAACACTGGCCATCTCTGTCAGTTACAGGAATGAGAACGAAGTACTCTTCATTAAACTTTCACATATTTCACGAGATGTTCCGACAATAAGGTACTCTTCACCAAATAAAACAATTATTGACTTAAAAGATTAATAAACTTACTGGTATGCTCACATACAGATTATTTTTTAGTACTTTTGAGAATCGATTACATTATCACAGCACTAAAAAAAAAAAGTATACAAATCCAAGTTTATAGACTGTTTAGTAAACGAAATCCCAAAGAGCAAAAACAAGAAAGGAAGTTGTTGGTATTATTTGTTCTCATCCCGTTTGACAGCCAAGCAGTGACTGCAGGCGAGTGAAGTGAAGCAACTGATGTCTTCTAAGTCAGGTGATTGAAGAAGCGAGGTCTTCCTTTGCTCTGCCTTACAATCTTCTGTTTATGACGTTATCTAGCAAAAGGAAAACCCAGCCACTCCCTATCTAACAAAGCAGAAGCTGAAAGCATACTTAGAAGAGATCAAGAGTGAAATTACTGCTTTATCTTTCTAGTGCTAGGCATCGTGGATGATAATTCATCAGTACAGAGAGTGAACATAATTAGCAAGGATGAGGTTTGAGGAGATGGAGCAGTGCAGTCAAAATAATTCAGTTCAATTTTAGGATCACCCACATTAGGTTAGCGAGGAGATGGCCGAGGCACGCCAAAAGTAATTCAGTTTTCTTCTTCGTTGTTCTTTACATGGCAGAGCCAGGGCCAACCAGAACACAGCAGCCAGAGTTACCGTTTAACAACTACGAACAGGCTCTACTGTATCTTAGTGTATTTACTACACGAAATCTACACTGATCGAACAGTTCGACTCAAAATATCCGCCACTCAACTAGAAGATACATTTAAAGGGGAAAAAGGATGATTTATGAGTGAACTATACCATACATATAAATCAAAGATATTAAGGTAACTGGTCTACTTTTTGGCTCGAGGGGAACAATTGGAAACATGTTTGTTAACTGGTGAACATCCTATAAGCAAGAGAACATTGTTCAATATGATACTGTTATTACAATTTAAAAATCAGTAACAATACTCAGAAATCACGAGTACAGATTCCATGGCAGTTACTTTCTTATTAGTTCAAACCTTAGTACTATTATGTAACAAATCTCTAGTTATTCTCTGCCATTTTAGGAAACCACCCATTCTGGGTCAGACGAACATAAATTAGTGCAAATCTTGTCAATGCTGAAAAACTGCAACCGTTTGGTTGAACAGCACAAGCAGCATACCCTCAAAATAACTGTTAGTGCCCAATGGGCTTCCTTTGCAAGGACAAAGGCTTTGAAGATCCTCTATGAAGACTATTTTCCAGAGTGTTACTTTCCCTCCTCAAATTGAGACATTATGCTCATGGAACGTAAAAACAAAATCTGAAACATACCCAAGACCAAATACTGCCCAATTTGTTTCTCTAGATTATCCATGAACATGATTGTATACTGCTTTACTTCCCTCAAATGGAAATACAGCACTGAAGTCAAATCCAATGGTTTATGGACTTCAGTAATCAAAGAAAGTCTATATACCATCAACAGCTCGTGTGTTCAAAACCCCAGCCAGTAGGCTACTTGAAGCAATCCCAGTCAAAACTGAGGAGAGACGAAATGGTAACTACTGAATGACAAATTAGCAGTAACAAGGTGCATACCAAGCTTATACAATCAAATATATCATAATCTTATTACTTTTCTTGCCAGTACATTTGTGAGTAACTAAGCCACTAGTAAGTTACAATCTAAAGATGACATTGTTGAATTCATGAGGATTAAAGAGAAAAAAAAATTAGCAGGTGTTCTAATGGGAGTAAAACTTTGTCAATCCATGCAACAACGGCAAAACTGCACTTCATATCTAACATTTGCCATACGAGTTGTCAAGTGGTTTCAGCAATACAGGAAATATTATACAATAGAACATTCATTCTCAACAAACTCGTTAAAAATATCTAGTTCCTAATTTCTACAATACTTCATGTGAAATTAATACTAAAAGTCTTAATGCACTACAGTAAGCTAGTAGCATGCAGAAGAGGGCTGGACCAACAACACTACTGCTATGTTTCCTTTCTTCCCTTCAAGATCAAAATAGTGGCCCTCAAAATAGAACATTTGAAAAATGTTCAATTTGAAGAGTAAAATCAACATGACCCCTGTGCAAGTTCTCCCAAACAAAAAAGGGGGTCCCATAATTTTAAAAATTAGGATAACAGAAGTTCAACTTCAAAATCTTAAGACCACAAAGCTTGTATCAAAAGAGGAAAATAGCTCAACTGTAGGAATCACTCGTCGTGTATGAGGTTTAACGATGCTATTTATATACAACTCTTATACTGAGTAAATTTGCACACTGTTATTAGGACAGCAGACCGTTAGAAGTGTTCCTTAAAGATAAAGATTCAAGGTAAGAAATATACATCAGCGACATTTCAGTCAGAAACAAAACTGTGTGTGATTTTTGATGCAACATTTGTGGTGGGGGAAAGTCTCTTTCCAAGTGTTGAACTCGTCAGAAAACTCCCAAACAAACATGTCATGCATTTCCTACAATTTTCTGCAATCAATAGTCTTACCCGCAATTAGATCTCAAAGGTGGGAAAAATCTGTTTTCAAGTATTTGCGGAGTACAAGAAGATCAGAGAATATAGATGAAAGATTAAGCTCGAACTCTATACAACTACCAGATAAATGACCATGTATTTTACTTTATACTTAAAAGTATATAGTTGTGGCATCTAGAAAAAATGCTGTGATAATATTTCAGTTCAGAACTTTGACCAGGAATGTTCTTTCATCTAAGGTTCAGTATTGCATGAGCTATATCAACAAGTGATACATGTGCTGTGGGTCAACACTGTCACTTACGGTATTTTGAGGCTCGACGACAATACTCTTACTACTGCATTTCTAGAAAATATCATACTGTATGTCTACGGTGTATTTACAGTGTTTGTTATTAATATTAGTAGTTAATACCACTCTAGACAGCCAAGAATAACCACACGAGACCTCGTAACCTGCAGGCCTTTGAACCGAGCGGTGGTCGCTTGGTAGGCCGAGGCCTTCAGAGCTGTAGTGCCATGGGGTAAAGTATTAGTTATTACTATTTTGTATGAACCAACATAATCTAATGAGAAAATTCAGTAATCTACTGATTCTTTATAGTGCATCATTTTGATTATTTTCAACAAGCATGACATTTTTAGCGTTATGCTTGGAGTTTCTCATGGAATGGGATCAATGTCCAAATGTTTGTCAAAATGTTATGTAGGCTTTAACTGTCAAGATTTTGGTATTATGGTCTGAAATATTGAAAGAACGCTCTCTTCTGCAACAACTCTCAGCATCTACTCTTAATATAAAGAGTTCAGAATTTTAATGTAATTTTCATGGTAGTAATATTCCTTTCCTAAAATTTACTATATTAAAACTTCTATTAGGCTTCTAAAAACTACTTCCACGAGCAATATAGTGGTACAAAACTATGTATAGAAATAAAACTGTTCCCACTGAAATAATCCTGGAAAAGAATTTGAAGTTAAAAAAAAAACACCTTACCTCCAAAGAAATAATAGAAATCCCGCAGTTATACACGTGACAAGAAATAATAAAAGGATCACATAGACTTGTGTAGAAGTTGCAGTATTGGCCCAGCCCTTGAGGAACAACTCCCCCTTACCAGGTGAAGTGGATGACAAGTTAGTCTCGACATCATGCACACTCTCAATATCGTAACTCAGAGATCCTCGGCTCTTGAACCGATTGTTTTATCTCGCGCACGGTAGACATTCATTTGTCTCTCTCCTTGCAACAGCAGATGTTCAACACACTGCTAAGGGGGAATCCTAGAACTGTACTGAATTATCTGTCTGTTAGAACGGCGCAGGCTTACCAGAATCTGCTTCCTTGGACCAAGGTTCCGTGGGAGGGGATTTAAGGTGAGAGGAGCAGACGTCGTATTCTGGGAGAAGGTAGACAAGTGCCGCAAAGGGACGGGAGGGGAAGCGCAGCACAAAGAAAAAAAAAAGAAATATAAAAGGGGAAGCTTTCCATATAAACAATTTCTAAATAAAAAAAAGGATCTTTCTTTACAGGATAAAATTTACCATTCACAAATCTCTGCTTCTCTCCTTTTCAAAAACAAATTATTAACTTCTCCCCAAGACAAATGGGGCAGAATTCATCACAAAAAGATATTTCATTCTTGGCAAAGCTTTATAGATACGAGAAACAGTTCATCATCTAATGAAACACATGGGAAGAGAACAACAGCACTGCGACATCCCAGATACCCACAGCAGTCCATTAAAGTAATACCACCACTGTAATGAAAACTGGGACACAACAGTCCAGTCAGCAATAGTTTTACTCTGTCATGCTTTCTTGTACATCAACTTCCAAGTAATATTTCGTAGCCCTCTCTGCATGTGTCGACCTCTCATCCCAAAATCAGAAGTGTGATTTTCAAAGGCCTAATTACTGTGTTGTTAGGGTGAATGTTCCTTGTAGGGATCATTAAGTACCCGTCGTCATTGGGGTAATCACATAAATGGGATTGTAAATAAAGGGTACAGATCTCTCCATATGGTTATGAGGGTGTTTAGGGGTTGTAGTAAGGATGTAAAGGAGAGGGCATATAAGTCTCTGGTAAGACCCCAACTAGAGTATGGTTCCAGTGTATGGGACCCTCACCAGGATTACTTGATTCAAGAACTGGAAAAAATTCAAAGAAAAGCAGGTCAATTTGTTCTACGGGAGTTCCGACAAAAGAGTAGCATTATGAAAATGTCGCCAAGTTTGGGCTGGGAAGACTTGGGAGAAAGGTGACGAGCTGCTCGACTAAGTGGTATGTGATAAAGATGTTTCCCATAGGGAACCTGAAATATTTGTTCCGAATGAGTCAATTTATAATACCAATATAGTTGGACCATTATTGGACATTATAAATTTTCCAGCCAACTGATTCCTGGTTGCCAGTGTTTCACCCCAGTGAGCTAAGTTGGGCTCATCAGTTGGTAAACAGCACACATACCAAGACGCATGGCTAGTGCATTCCGTGGGGGCCACTGCATAGGCTACTTAAAGCCATCGGCAATGCCAATGCACTACGAGAGACTGTCTCATTTTCAAAAATTGATATCTGCCTGGCTATCAGATGATATAGATGTTGATTCCCATAGGGAACCTGAAATATTTGTCCCGAATTAGCAAATTTATAATATCAATATAGCAGGTCCATTATTGGCTAAGCAGTTGCCTCCACGGTATGCACTAGCTATGTGTCTTGGTAGGTGTGCTACTGATGAGCCCAACTTAGCTCACTGGGGTGGAATGCTGGCAACGAGGAAGGAGTTAGCTGGAAAATTTATAATGTCCAATAACGGATCAACTGATTGGTATTATAAGTTGTAAGTTATGAGCTGTCAGTGGAGAGATGGAGTGGAATGACATTAGTAGACAAATAAGCTTGAGTGGTGTTTTTAAAAGTAGGAAAGATCATAGTATGAAGAAGTTGGACTTTATAGGAAGAGGAATTAGACTGGAATAACTTACCAAGGGAGATATTCAATAAATTTCCAAATTCTTTGCAACTGTTTAAGAAAAGATTACGTAAGCAACGGACAGGGTATCTGCCACCTGGGCGACCACCCTAAATAGAGATCAACGGTGAATGATTAATTCATTTATTTATTTATTTATTTATTTATTTATTTATTTATTTATTTATTTATTTATTTATTTATTTGGGGAGACTAAACCTGCTGGAATGTGCAATTTCTACAGAGTGTCAGAAGTTGTGCCAATGTAAAATGAAAAACTGTAGAGAAAGGCAAGCTATCAACAGATGGTGCATCAATGATGGCAGCAAATAATTTGATGGATACAGTTGGGTCCCAGCCCCCATTCCCACTCCCTTGCCATTTTTACCCACGTGGCAGTGTGGTCATGAATGCCATCTGTTCTTTGAAGTCAGATGATGTTCGTATGTGGTGTACTGACGGCCAGAGAGCCCACGAGGTGCGAACATTGCCTCTTCCTGATCACTTCAGTGTTTTCATGCTTCTCGTCTCCACTTCCCACACATGTTTATCTTAATATGTGTTCTAATATTTCTGTGTGTGTCCAGATTTAGACTTCCTTTCCTAACGTTGGCCCATTGGGCTCCTTTTCTCGTCCTGTGTTTCTATCTTCCTAGTCTTTTATCAACCGTTTCCGTCTGTCTCTTCCCTTCTCTGATGTCCTCGTGTCCCCACAGACCTGTCACTTATTTGTTGAATGTCAGATTACCCATGTTTGTCACAGAACTGCTACGTCTCTTCAGTAATTCAACAGAAAAAGAAAAAAAAGGAACATTTCATTGCTTATTAGCATTCTCAGGCAATTGGGGAATTTCATCTTTCTGAAAGTATGACTATGTAATAGGAATCTAGCCCAAAATTCCATCTCTAGATCATGAAATGCAGGAGATACCCTCCCTTTCTCAAACCTCTTCACTCTCCTGGACACTAACAGGTGCTGCTGTTGATACAATTCTTTCCATCATCGAGAACTATTAATTCCATGAACTGTTTTTCATATCTACAGCTTTGAAAGTGTTCTAAAAGGGATTCCTTTTTAATAACATTTTTTAAAATATAAAAATGAAACTCTGTCCTTAGTGATCAACGTACCAAACACCCAAATGGGGGCAGAATGTTTGGGGGAAGTAAAGCTTTTTTTGTTTTAATTAAATGATCATTCAAACTTTTTTGGTTTGTTTCTAATGGTGTTTAGCTACATTTGTTGAATCCACTCTCGTAGAACTCAGATGTTTCTGGTTTCTTCTGGAAAAGAGTTTCTGCATCACACACACAAAACACAAGTAAAAAAGACACTCCTACACACATTAATAACTAGATACAATGCTTTGGTTATACTTAATACTACAGAGCAAGACAGATGTACACACGTCACAATGCTCGTAGACACAAGTGTTCGGTTGTATAAGGGGTGAGGACGGCAATATTCATTTCTGGCTATTCTTCAATTTTGAAGATTGTGAATGTAATAGAGCATGGAAATGTTGCACTAGCAAGACAACCATTTTGGGTTGGAGCAGAATGACTTCATGACACTTGGGCGAACGTTCAATTAATATATCCTAAATTTAAAGTTATTTTTTTGCAATCAATTTGTGGTAGCGCAGAAAAATAGCCAGGCAGCTCGGGGCAGTAAGCTGATTTAGAAAAACACTGGTAAGTTACATGAAAACTTTACACTGAAAACGAGATCTTAACAGAATTTTACCAACACATACAGAGTTTTAGTATGAAATCTAACACGCTAAACTTTTATTAGCACAAGGGAACTGTTCGATGTTCTCATCATCCTACCAAACAATTTCCTTGTTACGTCAACTTGAGTTCTGAACAGTAGTAGGCTCTACCCCTCAACAAAACCATTATTCAAAACGTCAGACTACTTCTCTTTTAATTTGAGTTGTCTAGTTTCTTTCCCATTAAAACAGTTATTACTACCACTAAACCTGAATTAGGAAACTTGAGTGCTTTTAATTACCTCATAGCTCACTAGGCCTGAACATTTTAATAAGATGCCCACAGCCAAGCCACTATACTTGCTCCGACACCTTGGTAGGGAGGACCACTTCCTTAAACAGTTTAGATACAAAAGACCAGCCTCTTCCGACAGCTTGTGAAGGACTAATCTCTTACAACTTCACAGTTAGAACACGAACATTACGAGTGTGTACACCTTTCTTTTTGCGAATGGGAGTTATTATACAATGTCAGCGAACATAATACTGTAGATGAAACATTAGACCAAGCACTTCACACTCCACACATCAACCAAGAATATTTTAGTTTTATTTAGGATCGTATACATGAGAAGACTTGGGACAGTCTTAAAGTCAAACCTCCTGTAGCACACAGGAGCTCATCGACTACTTAATACGGCAGCTGCAAGCAAGAACAGTCAACAAAGGTAGTCCTCATTTACAGGAACAGTTTCTTAGGAGCTAACAAGTCAACACTTAAGAGTTCTTTGTCAGCGACATTATTCCAGACCTGCCTGTTAACTTGCTCCTATCCCTACAAAAGATATTTAAACTATCCCTGCATTTTCACTACAATGACAATAACTATCAACCATTAATGGAAATTATATTCTGTAAATGATATTTTTTTTCTTAAAGCAACCAAGGTGAATAAACAATGTATTCTGATAAGGATTAAATGAATAATCTCAAAATATGGTTTTTATTTTAAGGTTTACTTTTATTCTACAAACTATACAAAAACATTTACTGAAGACTACCTTTATAAACAGCTCAACAATTCATCCACACACATACCTGGGGGTCTATCGTTTACTGTTCAGGCAGTGTAAGCGCGAGTGGCTGATTTTTCTTTGAATTCCTTCAGTAAAACCACCACAGCTCGGCTCTTGGTGCGATTACCATTTCACACACCTGAACCTTCATCAATAAATACTCTACAAAACGGTGAGAAGTTCATGTGGTGGTTCTCAAGAGTGATGTGCAACACTGCCCTGATAGGCTTACATCTCGTGTCCATTTAAATGCGAACCCCAACAGCCAACGAGAGCTACTCACGTGAAAAAAGTTCCTTAAATTTTTGTAATGTTGTACAGTCTTACAATGTTTTAGCACCCTTCTACGACAAAACTCGAGCCAAACGTAGCAATTCAAAGGTCAACCGAAATTATTTGTGACTTTCGGCAATTTAGTTGGAAAGTGAGAAATAGGAGCAAAATCATGCTTTTCCAATCCAACATAACACTCATGATATATACATATATCTGGCACTCAAGATGAATAATTACAAGGTTGCTCCACAATTCTGTCGACATGTGAAGGTGTGAAGTGCTTGATCGTAAGTCTAACAAAACTCCAGATATCAAATGATTGAGAACAGTCCTGCTGCAAACTAAAAAAGACCAATGCATGACTAAATAGTTTACAAATAAAAAATTCCTTTTAAAATAGTAAAAATCATCATAGTAAAACAAAATTTTAAAAAGGCAATGCTACACGTTCTTCACACATGAATAGACAATAGTTTCTGCAAGGATGTACATCGAGGACACCAAGACCACAAGAATGTAATTCTTTGATGGTAGGGGTGGAAACCTTTCAGTCTTTACAACTATGGGGTTAAACATCTCAGAACTGTGGGTTCTGAGCAGAAACCAAACAAGACGAAGAAGGCAACTTCTTGTTGGAAATTCGACATGATTAGTTTTTATACAGAAGACTTTTTTTGTAAATTTGAAGTGATCTGCGAAGCAGCCACTCGTGTTGAAATACTACATAACCTGCCTACCCTGTGCTACTAAATACACAATAAAGAACAAACAGAAGCAGAAAGCAAACCACTAAAATTGATAAGTCATTGCAGCCACACGATAACCAGAATTAGATAGAGCTCTAACCACAGGGAAAGAACTTCACTTCAGGATTCTGTGTGCATTTGAACTGCAGATACAGTATCTTTGTAAGAAGCAATCGTTCCCCAAACAAACTGGATCTCATAATGCAGCATTTAGAACACAAGGCACGGAACTATCACTGCTTGAATCCTGTGGGGTTAACGTCTTTCTGCAGCTCTGTAGCAAGCCATTCCCAGAAGTGTAGCACTCTGGACTGCTGACACCATCACCTCCACTACAGACAACATATCCTTACACTGTCATCCCATTTCACTGTACACACAGTACAGGCTAGCATTTGCTGCACCCAAGCCCTACATCTGACTGCCTCACGTCTCGTGTTGTCCACACTACATTACCGAACATGACTGGTGAAATATACAGTTTATGGGTGGGTGACCGAACGTTAACCCAGTCGAGGTCTAGCTGCACTGTTAGCGGGCCTTTGGTACTCACAAGATTTTCCGGTACCACCTTCGATGCTTGACAATCCCTGCCTGTCAACACATGTGGCCTACCCAGCCACGGCTTTGTCTTCACAATTTCACTTCAGAATCATGACCCCGTCAGTTCACTTGGGCAACTTGAGAAGGGCAACCAATAACCATTCCAAGTTGCAAGTCGCTAAGCAGGTACAGGAGCAATAGTGGTTGTAGCTCTAGTTAGGAGAGTCTGGATACTTCTGATCAGATAGGGACTGTGTTTCACATGGATGACATACTACTATTTCAGTCTATTTTGAAGTAATAACTCTGCCAACCACCAAACAAACACAACCTGATAAAAGTCACCATTTAAATAAAGAAACAATGTGTGAAGCTACGAGCAATATGAGAAGACACTAGTGTTAGTAAGAGAGATTTGCAGCAAGGCTGTTGAAGCACAATTCAGTATTTTTACAACACAATGTGTAAGTGTTTATGGAGGAATCCTAGCTTAAGGTCAGGCACACACACCTAGTGGGCACCTGGCCAAGACAACTAAACTGTCCGAGGACACTTCACAGTATTACCACCTGCCCTAAACTTACCAGCAGCAGCAAATTTCTACAGACTTCCCAAAATCACTAATATGTACACAGTTTTTAAGTCTCACAAGAAGCCGTAATTCCCTGAAAGAAGGCTAAGGTTTAATGATGCGAACTGACTTGATAAATAGCACACAAGCGGAGAGTACCTCCAAGCAGAAGAGAATTCTTCTCCCCCCCCCAAGAGCTTTTTGAAATACTTGAACACTATGGACCAATACAATGGTGGAGATGTCACTCACAATTAGCGAATTAACAACCCATTCAAAGCATAGTATAAAAGCTGCAAAGACAGCCAATGCCTTGCTGTAATAAGCCTAAACTAGGCATTCACAGGAAGTCAATAGAGCTGCCTTGTTAGATCAGTGGTACAATATCCGACTCCTGACCCCAATCTGAAGTAGTCTAGTTTCAAAAGGTGGTCAAAAATCTCCGCATTCCAGGTTGGCATGGTGGCGCCATGCAGCAGCACAATCCGGAACTGCCAGACGGGCCACTCAGAAGGTGGGCAACTGTGCAGCCAATTATTAACATTTCAATGTTGACATCTCAACAGTGGTGGCATGGACGTCCTAAACTACCTACATCAAGCCTGCAAATTTACCACCATTGACAAAACTATTATTTTACAGAAGTGTGCTAGGCTCCTCGCTATGTTATTCTTGACGGTACCTTCGTTCTTCAAAGGGTCAGAACTCTTCCTTCTCTTCTGGGAACAAAATAGTGGAGTCCACTATTCTGTTCCCCATTATATTCTCAGTTCAATACGGATTTAATATGAAGTTCTTAAACATGAATTCTTCTCTTCTGATTCGAGTTCCCGTCCCTTGTCTACCAGAGAGCTGAGTGATACTGGAAGTCTCCTCTAACAGGTCTTGTGTGTACTGCCTCTAAATACAAGTTGGTTTGCATGTTTGTTGGTTTTGACAGAGAAACAAGAAGGTTGTTAACAAGGTATAAACATTCTTAACGTGTGTTACAGAAGAGCATGTAATGTTCATGAAAGAGAAGACACGTTCTGCATCGAGAGAATAAGAGGAATGTTGTGAGGAGACAATACATAGTACATGCATGCAACACAGAAACAGCAACGTATGAGGGGGAATGTAGACCCGACATGCTCGGTCCCAATCTGCCACCAGCGCACAATGTAACAGACTGTTAAACGGATAACAATCTGAAATACACATACAAGCAGGAGGGAAAAAAAAAGAAAACCACTGTGGGAAGAGGGAAATATATGAAAAGGAGACAGGGAAAACAAAACAAGAAAAGTATTCGGACAATCTCCACATCTGTCGTAGCCAATCCCAATTCTTCTCAGCCCATGACGAGCTCGTGTTGATGCCTGATGAAGCAGGAATGTGCTTGACAGGGGCTGAGAAGAAACAGATGTGAATGGACTCAGACTGATGAGAAAAGAGACTGACCTCTTCTCCTCTTCCCACACTATTTCTCCAGACACAAATTGAAAATATAGGTCCCGCTTGATCTTTACATCGTTGCTTTTGAAACAGAAATAATTGAAGGGTGCAGCCGAACAACAGCGCTTTCTGCAGGAGAGGCAAACGGAAATAGTCAGAAACACTTCAGCTCGTGCTGCTTCCACCTAGGACGAACTGTACACATGTCCCATCGTTCCATCTACGGTAAAACAAGATTTGAGAAGCACGATCTAACATGCTACATTGTGGAACCTTTCATTTATTTTAATGAAAGATTTGTGCTTGTCGTATGATAGGTCACATATAACTCCTGACTTCTTTGTACGTGTTCACCTCTGCTAATGGGGGCAATGTAGCAATATAGTTACCTAAGAAGGGTTTTTTTTTTTTTTTTAGTGAAGTATATAAGTAAGCATTAAGTTCATGGGTTCTTATATTACATATGTACTGCACAGCCACGAAAATAATTAATACGTATAACAACTTACCATAGTCGGCACAATATTAGCACGAACTTCATCTTTCATCGAAACTTACGACTCCCGAGAATCCCGCAATCGTTTCCTTTTACTACAAACCCATTCTGAAGGTTTGATAGGCCTTTTACGGGTTTTATTTAGTTGTCTTTCATCACTTTGCGATAGTTTCATGGTATCTGACATACCTAGGCACCAAACAGGAACGATTTGAATAAAGATTGAGAAAGCACAAACAACCTTGTTAGACTTGGGAGGAAGGAAAGCCCAGACTGGTTAGCGAGAACTGCATGAAATTACAGCGCTTTTATTGGCATGTGTCCCGTTATTCCACTAGACACAAAATGCGGCTTCTTCAACTAAATCGAGCCTACCTTGCCTTCTAGTGGATTTCCCTTTTAACCGACTACCAATCACGTTATAAGAGGCCTGAATCCTGATGTTCCACTGAAATTTCTACTTTGCTCACCCTTCAATTATTCTCTTTAAATAGCTCATAACAACAATCTACGCTTTTCTCACTTTTAATCACCTCTACTGGTCACTGCACAAGCACAGGGCAACGTGGGACTAAAGGCATCAGCGATGACTGAGGAAAAGGGGTGTTTGTTAAACATACTATGCAGGTTGCAACAAACAGCTAACAGAAACATCCCAAGCCACAACTTAAGGCATTAATGCCCAGCAGTATTTTCAAATACTAGTAAACGCAACATTTTTTTGTGGCTATCACGAATGTCAACCAAATAAAGCCCAAGAAACAATCTGCATTCCCATCAGCATTCTTCTCACACTCTGCGTTTCTGCATTGCATGGAATGTCTGAACAAAGCATTGTTCTACAAGCACTTTATGTCACCTTACCCACACATATGCTGCAACCAGACCAAGAGAGTCTTACCTGAAACAGCCTCCAGACACTCTAGGAAGGTCTCCATGTTACGTTCGCATTGCGCCTCATTTAGGTAGAAGTAAGTACGGGCGCTCTTCACCTTGTACCGACGGTCAGCAAAAGTCTTGGCTAGGTGATACTGTGGTATAGTACCTGCAACAAAATAAACCAAGCAGCTGAGTACACTAACCCTTCCAAGGTTTTGGATGTGAACTTTTGTCAAGTATACACACCTTGGTTTTTCCACTTCTCGCCAATTCAGCCCTGCATTATCCAGCCTCTCAGTAATATGGCCTTCAAACAGTCCACCGTTTCTTTCTTTCTTTCTTTCTTTCTTTCTTTCTACATACATACATTACATAATAAGAATGAGAATAAATACAGTACTGAACTGTGCTTTTAAGCATCTCAAGTCCTCCATTATTCTAATCATCATCTTCATATACAAGTACGTACATAAATTATTGTACTAAGCAGTGTTGCGACTCCACACCTCTGCACTTGAGATTCAGAAGCGTAGAAAATTGGTTGTTGCGAGCTTACGAGTTTTTACTGCACTGGCTAAACAGTACATAAAGAATCTGGTTTGTCAATACTAATCAAAAAGCAATTTTATATACAATGGCGGTAAATAAGTCCAAACACCGAGAAGGGGTTGTGCCAGACTAACTAATGTTGGTAGGAGTGTTTATACGCCTGAAAGACAACGTTGATTCAAATTTCCTGCAAATCGCATTAGCATGGCACTAGTAGCAGCCCCAGGACTTAGCAAATCAGGTTTGCTTTAAATACGAGCTGTACTGTGCAAGAGCACTAGTTACCTGTGAGATTGGCCGAGTCACTGTGAGTGGGTCAAAAATGCCTTTACAATGACGAAGAGGCCAGTATCAACAGCTCACTGCGGTTGAACAAGGCCGTATAATAGGGCTACGTGAAGGTGGATTTTCCTTCTGCGCTACTGCAGAACGACTTGGCAGGAATGTCTCCACTGTGCACGTGTGCTGGCAGCAGTGGTCACGAGAAGGTACACTCACAAGAAGACCGGGCTCTGGACGTACTCGTGGCACCACCAAGAGGGAGGACCACCATATTCAATGTATGGCTGTGGTGCAACAGACAGTCTGCTGCAGCAATTCGAGTGGCAGTTGGCACCACAGTAACAAACTGTTTGAAATCGATTACTTGAAGGACAGCTGCAAGCTAGACGCCCTGCGACGTGCATTCCACTGCTGTCTGCAACTTCAGTGGTGTCAAGTGAGAGTTCACTGAAGGATGGAGTGGAGGTCCGTTGTGTTTTCCGATTAAAGTCTTGGCTCCAGTGAGGGCCATGTGTTGGTTAGGAGGAGGCCAGAGTGAGCGCCTGCATTCCACCTGACTAGCCACCGTCTTGGTAGGTGTGCTAGGTACCAACTGATGAGCCCAGCCTAGCACACGAGGGCGAAACGGTGACAACCAGGAATGAGTTAGCTAGAAAATTTATAATGTCCAATAACGGACCTTTTATATTGGTATTATAAATTTACTCATTCGGAACAAATATTTCAGATTCCCTATGGGAATCAACATCTGTATCATATAACACTGGACCTATACCGGAAGTTCTGGTCTGGGGAGCAATTTCCTATGACAGCAGGAGCACTCTCATGGTTATCTCACACACCCTGACTCAGATCTGTACGCCCATCTGGTGATTCGACCTGCTGTGTTGCCGTTCATATACAGCATTCCTGGGGGCGTTTTCCAACAGGATAATGCACGCCCCCATGCCACTGCTGTAAGCCAACGTGCTCCAGTGTCGACACGTTTCCTTGGCCTGATCGATCCCCCGATCTGTCGCCAATCGAGTAAGTATGGGACATCATTGGACGACAACTCCAGAGTCATCCACAACCAGCATTAACCGTCCCCGTATTGACCGACCAAGGGCAACAGGCATGGAAGTCCATCCCGCAAGCTGACATCTGGCACCTGTACGACACAATGCATGCCTGCATTCAACAGTCAGGCAATTACACCTCTTATTAATGGACCCATACGGCACATTTGTGATGGCTTTTCTTGTACGGATGTTAACCTATAGTCTTGTGCCTTTTATCAATTAAATATGTTACCACGACAAATATATTGTCGAAATTTCTGTGTTTTACATTCCTTATTTCATGGTGTTTGGATAATTTTTTCTATCAGTGTATGCTAATTAATGGTACATGTTTCAAGAACATATTCTCTTCTTCAGCAAAAGTAAAAATGTTCCAACATCTATTTATTTTAATCATGCGACAAATTGTGAAATTCTTCACTGAAGAAGAGAGTGGTATGTTCTCGAAAGATGTACGAGTACTTTTATGTATATATACACATATATGTTTGTTGATTAGCATTAACAAGGGGCTTCTTTATCTACTGTTTATTCAGTGCAGTAAGTTTAGTACTAAGTAGTTAATACGGTCAAATCAAATTTATAGATTTACGCGTTCAGTCATGGCATCTGAAAGAAAACCTACAGTGATAGATCTGCTTCAGAAATTGGAGATCTTAGACAGGTTAAAACAAGGATCCTCTTTAACAGCCGAGTACAAAATAAGATGTACTACAGTTTATGGCATAAAAAATGAAAGATCAAATTCGACAGTATGCAAGCTAAATTGACGGAGATAGAACACGAAAAGTTCTGCAAATGAGCAAAAATGAAGTACGTGATGCAACCTTTTACAGATGGTTCATGCAGCAACGCAGTAAAGGTGTGTTTCAAGAACATATCATCAGTGGTCCAATCATACAGCAAAAAAGCACTAGCACTTAACAAAAAGCTTGGCGACAGTGAAATGTTTGCAGCAAGCAGAGTTTGGCTTTTGAAATGGAATAAAAGGCATGGTGTGCAGCAGTGAACAGTTACTGGGTAAAGTCATTTAGCAAACTAAAAAGATCCGGAGGAGTTTTTGTAAATGTTGGCGGTAGTAACAGAGGTAAAAGGTTAAACGCCTGCTGCTCTGTACAACGCTGATGAAATAGGCCTCATTTTCAAAACGCTCCCTATAAAATCTCTTGCTGCTAAGAAC
This sequence comes from Anabrus simplex, assembly GCF_040414725.1. Taxonomy (NCBI): domain Eukaryota; kingdom Metazoa; phylum Arthropoda; class Insecta; order Orthoptera; family Tettigoniidae; genus Anabrus; species Anabrus simplex. Next base: position 217,784,035 of record NC_090279.1, on the reverse strand, counting down.
AAAAAATTAAGCTCGTGGATATAAGTCTTAGCCTCACCTCATGGTGACTGACACAGCAAAATGAGTACACCACCAGTATACTCTTATGTTCAAAAGAAAGACAGGTTGGAAAGTGAAATTTGTATTAGCTGCAAACTGAAGAAAAAGATACTTATTGATACTGCTCCCAGTCATCCCTTGGACTTGTGCCTGAAATCAGGCGAGACATGAACCGTCTTTTTTCCCACCAAACATGACAGCCCCTGATTCAGCCTGTAAATCAGCACATACTGTCACGAGTTTCTTAACTCGTTGGTTGAAGGAGAAAGAGACTCCAATGAGGCTATGCTGAAGGCAAGGAAAGCTATTAATGTACACTATTATGCTTTCCAAGCAGGAGCAGCATGGGACATGGGAGCAGATTGCAAGTGCTGGAAGAAACTGTGGCCTATGATTGACGCCGAGTTGGGGTCGGCACCGAGTAACCGCAACGTCAGTGAACCAATCAATTCAGACTTATCAAACCCTGATTCTGTGTACACTGATATATAACACAAACTTCCAGGAGCAGCAGAAGTTGAAGATGAGGAAAATCGTGAAACACAGGAGACAAACAGATGAAGCATGCAGGAAGAAAAGATTAAAGCAACGAGGAAGATGACACCACAGAAGTAGGGCCCAGGAAAATTCCAGACACAGATGGCGTTGAAGCTGCACGCACGCACGCACACACGCACACATTCCTGCAGTACATGATGCTAGCGAAGAGAGTGCATGACAAAGCATGCAGTCACAGAGAGTCTTCACTAAAACAAAGAAAAATTAGTGACATTTCAAAATGTCCATACTAGGTAAGAAGTGTTTAAGATTTGGTGTGTACATATAATAGTAGCAGTTATTGTATTTTTGGTGCATGCATAGTTTTAAATATTTATGATCCAGTAATCTGTGTTTTTAGTGCATTTGTATACAATATCACCCAGTAATCCAGCACCCCTCTGTACAAGATCAGCGAAGTTACAAGCTTTCCTGAATTCAAAAATACAGTATACAATCTCACCATCAACATATTTCCTATAGTGGCTCTACAATCTTTGGGTACACTTTTCTCCTGAGACATAAGGTAGACTTCAAAACGTGTGTTTTATGGCACCAACTGCCCCCAAACTGTCCTTTTGAGAGCTCATTTTCATTGCAAGTACTAGTACTAACAACTTTCAAAAATATGATATACTGTTATATGCATCCTTGTTGATGAACTAAGTAACGTACAAAAGAGGCCATAAAACCTGCATGTACCTGTTCGTCTGCGTCATGTCACTACGTATTGCTAAGGTGGGAAAAGCAGCACGTCACCCCCATCCCCCTGTATCCCCATCAACTGATTTATGATACTGGGCCAAAATGCCTGGTAACCTGTTTGATCCAACGACATATCGAGGTTGTATCGATCTTCATTTCTGCCGATCCTTTCCCGATTTAATTAGTTAATGTAACAATAATTCATTCAGAGGGTCACTGACATCCTCAATATATTTCACAGTTCTTCCACCACATTTTGCATCTAATACAGAACCAGTTGAGTAAGTTTTCCTCTCTAGTTTCTGTTTATTACTTTTCAGTTGCTTTCTTAAAACTGTGAAAGAAGTTTCTTTTTTTATGTCTCACCAGCTCTTCCTTATCCATGAACGCATACGCTAAAAATGAGATGTTCCTTAATTGTGGGTGGCGCTTCGATACCCACCCCACATGCTGGGAGGATACAGCCACTGCCATCGTAATCTTACAACCGGCTATCAGGTAGGGGCTTAGAAAACAAAATCAATGGTGATATTCTGATATTTTTTTGTAAATAAATAATTTTACCTCACTGACAGAGTTTCTTCCGATTCTTACGAGAAACAGCATGGTTGTTTTGTAGTCACGCTTTGTAGTTGTGTACGTGAATACCGAAAACGCTGAACAGTTGTGTTCGGGCTGCACAATACTTATTACAAAGCTGAATATACACTGGTATTCTTTTTTTCCTGTGCATGGAACCCGAAGAAACCTTTGGCTACGGAAAATACTCAGAAAAAGTTTAATGGTGAGAAAAGAAAAAAGATACTTTTTTGCGTATTGCTCATTTCTCAGAGGACCAGATTGTTCAGGAGTCGAGAGAGTAAGTTATACAGGTATTCTATTAATACCAGACTCTACAAATTGAAAGATAGTGAGATTCATTCTTCTATTGCAAGTCCATTCAGTGATCAGACACTGTTTGCATCTTAAAGAATTTGAGGAATAAATGGCTGAATGTAAGAAAATCAAATATTTAATTTTCATCTTTTAGTGATGATCAAGCAATTAAAACTGCCAAGTTCAAGGATGTCAAAAACATATAATCGTGAGCTCCAAGGAAAAGTGACATAGTTATCCCTTTTTCCTCCATTCAAAACTGCAACAAAATTACTTGTCTCAATTTCCCATCAATATTTCACTAGGTTTATATTAACCCTGACATATGACATCTCTCAGCAACATATGACCAAAACCAATTTAAACAGGAAATGATGTGACTTTGGCCAACTCTCCTTTCATCTCAAATGCATTTTCTAATATCCCAGTAGCTCTGAGGGTTGTCCTTTATTTGATGAAAACAATATTGCAGCTATTAGGTAACTTAATGGTGCAAAAGGTATGAAGAAATGGTTTCAAACTGTACATAAACGGTGGTTAACAGTGGATATGAAACATTCAAAGAAAGACAAGCATGGTACATCATAGTTCAAGAAAGGCTAGGACATACGCTGATAAGTAAGAATGAATGGGTAGGCTATCGAGTACAAATTCTGGTTAATTTTCAATTCTCAACTCTGATTAGAAAAAAATCTTGTTTAGCCATTTTTTATGACCTTGAAATGTTAAATTTTGTATACGGTAAAACCCCGTTTATCCTAAATAAAGGGGGTGGAGCCACTTCGGTTGACGAGTTTTTTCGGATGACGCATGGTAAATATTTTTGGAAGTTAAATGTCAAAATAAAAATGCATAGACTCTGTTAAGCAAGGGTGCAAACTGTATATTACATTAAAATGTTGAATGTCACTCATTGTAAAATCAGAAATTTTCTTCCGAATTTTCTTGGTGCAACGCTGTCGTGCAGCTATGTCACGCCACCGTTTAATCAAGAATAGGCTACAACAGCTGGTGTAGATTCACTGGTTTGTCTAACAAAGCACAGAGGAATCTGAAATAATGAAACAATTTCTTTTGTTACTACTGAATTGAGTACTGTATACAGTACTGTAATTAAAGCGTGTGGTACTGTATTTTAATAAAAATTCAAAATCAATCAGTATAGTCCGAGCAGTAAACAAGATGAAACTCCCGCAACTGAAGCAAGGTTAACCACACTCTGCATAATCTTTATGACGAATAATACAGTAATAATAATAATAATAATTCCCGCTTGTTAAAGAAAAAATGTATCATGGAACGAACTAGAGTGTAAGAAACTGTTTTGTTTTATGTTACACATGCATTCTGGCACAAGTCATAATAATAGGGTTCGCCTAGTAGCTCTCAGCACATGTAGCAAGAGAATTACTAATATCAACGGCTAAGAACGAGAGGGTATAAACAAAATATTAAAGTACAATTTTGCCAGAGCATTTTGGTTAAGCAAAGTTCGGTTAAGCGGGTTCTACTGTATTTATGTATTATTAATTTATAAAGAGGAGCAAAACACTGATGACAAGAGGAGAAAGAGAAGGAATCTTATCAGAGGATAAAAACCTTGAGGTGGTTGAATGCTTCAAATATTCAGGAAGTGAAATAAATGCAATAAAAACTTTCCAGTCTGTCAAACATGCCGCAATTACAATATACACTTAAAAAAACTAAAATTGTAACATCATGAAGGCATTGGTCGTTTTGTATTGATTTTCAAGATATGGAACGATGCCATGTAAGTATGTAAACGATCAAAGTTTCAGACACATTGGATTGTTGGTACAGGTCTCCCCACGTGATTGGTCGCGGAGGAATCAACTCCACTATACGGACAAAAATAAAATAAATTCACAAGTATTAGCAAGTTTTCCGTTATATTAATACTTGTGTATTTATTTTATTTTTGTCTTTACTGGTTCATGTTATCACTAAACTCTGCATCATTGACAAGTTTACATAACATAAACAATACTGTACATATATAAGCATGTTTTATAAGTGATTTGGTAGAATCTGAGGATGTTCTTGTAGAACAAAACATGTCATTCTTTGTATATTAGTGTGTATTTTACAGGTATATAATTTATATTATAATTGCGGTGTGTTTGACAGACTGGAAAGTTTTTATTGCATTTAACTAAGTTGACACTGGAAAATATGGCTTCATTCTTAACAAAAAAGTGAAATAATGCAAAATGCAAGGTTGGATAAGAAGATCAGCAGAAGGGTACAAGTGGGAAATACGTGTGGAACAGAGAACTTCCTATGAAATGTAAAGAGATAATGTACAAGATGTTATACGTCAGAGACTTGGACTTCGACAGCAAGCAATGAGAGTAAAATTCAGGCCAGTTCCTGAGGAGTATAGCAGGAAAGACAAGGCGAGATGGAGTAAGAAATGTTGAGGTCAGAAAAGAGATAGGAGGTAGAAAAACTGAGTGATTGGATGGAGAAGAATAAATTGAGATGGTTTGGACATGTTATGAGGATGGAGGAGGGAAAGATACAAAACAAGTGTTGGAGGCTAAGAAATAGGACAAGAGGGTGGCCCAGAGCAAGATTGATAGACTATCAAGAATAGTATGAGAGCTATTTTTTAATTAACAACCGTCTGCCAATAAAACAAGGACTATACATTTTTATGCCTCTTTTCATACCTCAGCTATTTTTCCATATAATTTTATGCTTTTTGAAACATTTGTCGTTGTGTGGATCTTCGTCGTAGAAGTCTGCTGCCTGCGAGGAAAACCACTTCTGAATTGTCGTTTAATTTTGTCGGTGTGAAAATGCTTGTCGTCTAACACCTTCAGACACGGAAAGAGGTGACAGTCAATAGGCACTGAGGTCTTGCGTTGTTGTAGAGAAGGCTCACCATGGTCTCCGTGGACATTCTGCATGCACCTATGAATATCTGGGATGCCCTGGTTTTCCGCCAAAAGAAACTGAATAACTGCTCTCTCTTTGGTACGCACCTCCGTTTGAACGCCATTTTTTGGGCTAGTTATAGCGCTGCCACAAAACGGAAATTAATGAAACTCTACGAGACGAAACGGGAATATTCAAAGATGTCCCAAACAAAATTCCAATTTTTTAAAACCCACACTGGCCGAGAAATAAAATGTGTTGAATTATATATTGAAAAAAAAATGCCCCTCTTACTTCTACACTTTTCCAATACACCAATGTGCTGGCATTTAGTTCTACACAAGTTCATTTATATTGCCGATAAATCTATACCCATGAGGTTGGCGTATATGACAACCTTCGAATACCACCCGACTGAGTGAGGTTCAAAACCAGCGCTTCTACTGTCTGAGCCACTCAGCCCAGCCTCCTGTCAGGCAAGGTGGCGGTGGTGGTGAGAATTTTAAAATATAAAAACGAAATTATTTATTCAACAAAGTAATTTGGAAACGCAGTACAAAATAAAACAAAAAACAATTATAGAATTAGGCCGAATGGATTACTAACGTATCAAAAGGGAACGTACGTTCCCTGAGTAACAGTACACTTTTAATTTATATACCCTTGATAAGTCCACTGTCACACATAAAGCGGATGACGAGATCAGCAGTAGTCACGTCATCGGCTAGTATGCGTTCGAGTGTTTTCTGCAGGCCGAGGCTCCGTCTTAGGCCAGAGAGATCGGCGCACTCTGTGAGGATGTGGGCCACGGTGAAGTCAGCACCACAAGAACACACTGGGCCCCCCCCCAGTCCTTCCCTCTTTAGGAGATAAGAGTGCGTGGATCGTAAATGACCTATCCTCAGCCTACATAGTACTATGGCCTCCCTCTGTGAAGGTCGGAAAGAGAACCGCCACACAGTAGTTGTCTTCTTAATTGCTCTCAGCTTGTTGGGAGTTCGGATATCTAGCCACTCCGATTCCCAGGATGCCAAGATGGTTCGACGTAGCTGAGAACAAATATCCTTAGCAGGTACATTGACTGGTCTTGGAGGTAAAAGTACAGCTTCCTTTGCAGCTTCATCCGCAAGTTCGTCTCCCGCAATCCCAACGTGGCTTGGAAGCCATGTGAAAGTGATTCTCGTGCCAGCAACCCACAACCTGGCTAGGTCATGTATCTGCTGCACCAGTGGGTGTTACGAGAACCAGGTTTCAATAGACTGCAGAGAGCTTAACGAATCGGTACACAACAGAAAGTGGCTTCTTTTGTCACGCAGTGCAAACTGCAGAGCCTCTAAGATGGCGTAAAGCTCTGCAGTATACACGCTACATACTTAAGGGAGCAAGATCTTCATGCTCATATCATCAATGACGAAAGAGCAACCATCATTATCTCCAATTTTTGAACCATCCGTGAAGATAAGTCTCGCAGCTGGATATTGGTGAACGAAGTCCTGGAAATACCTCCGATAAACCGAGGAATCGGTGTTCACCTTGGGTCCACGCAGCAGATCTAGACATATATCCAGTCGCGGAACCAACCACGGAGGTACCTCTCTAAAAGTTCTTTCAAGACAACCACCGATATCAATATTCAAACCATGACAAGCTATCAATCCAAAACCCAACCGGCCGTGTGGCATTCGGCCGGTCTTGGCACCGCTAGTGGTATTGAGTACGATAGATGCATTGATAGCTTGGATGTAGTGGCATTTCACGAATTTTGGCAGCGTTCGTGAGGAGTAACTGCTGCCTCCTTATCCGTAAAGGTGGAACTCCCGCTTCAGCGAGTAAGCTGGGAATGGGGCTGGTACGGAAAGCACCCGTTGCCAGCCTTACTCCACTATGGTGAATACTGTCTAAGAGGCTCAGCGTAGATTTTGATGCTGAGCCATAAGCCGCACTTCCATAGTCAATCCGGGAGAGGACCGTAGCCGTGTAAAATCGCAGCAGTACCGCAAGGTCAGCCCCCCACGAAGTGCCGCTGAGAAACTTAAGCATGTTAAGTCTCTTCATGCAGGCAACCTTCAACTGACGGATGTGGGGCTGCGACGTAAGTCTCTTATGAAAATGGAGACCCAGGAATCTGCATGTGTCAACCACTGGTAAGACACTGTTTCGCAAGCGGAGCTCTGGTTTGGGATGCACAGGCCAACGTCGACAGAAGTGTACAACAGAGGTTTTCGCTGCTGAAAATCTAAAACCGTGTTGCAGGGCCCATCTGTCGACTCGGTTAATAGCTTGCTGTAGCTGTCTCTCAGCAAACGCCACCCTTCCAGAGCTGTAATGTAGAGCTAAGTCATCTACATACAGCGAAGGAACGACTGCGGGTCCAGCAGCGGCAACTATGCCGTTGATGGCGATTGTGAACAGCGTGACACTCAGTACCGATCCCTGAGGTACTCCATTTTTTGAACGTAATATTGAGAAAATGCATTCCCTACTCTGACTCGAAAGAGACGGAGGGACATGAAGTTCTCAATAAACATTGGCAAATTTCCCCGAAATCCCCACTGGTGTAGTGTGGAAAGAATCCCATATCGCCAGGTAGTGTTGTAAGCTTTCTCCAGGTCAAAAAACACGGCGACTAGGTGTTCCTTCCGGAGAAAGGCCTCCTGAATGGCGCTCTCCAGTCTGACCAGATGATCAGTGGCAGACCGATCAGAGTGAAAACCACAATGGTAGTCAAACAAGAGACCCTCCTTTTCCATGGCCCACACAAGATGTCAGTTAACCATCCTTTCAAATAGCTTACAGAGGCCATTTGTAAGGCATACTGGCCTATAACTATCCAGAAGTTTTGGATCTTTACCTGGCTTGGGAATTGGTATCACAATTCCCTCACGCCATTGAGATGGAAACCCTCCCTCCCTCCATATTCTGTTGAATAGGGTGAGGATACCCTTGAGACATCTGTCACTCAAATGCTTAAGCATTTGATTATGGATTTTGTCCGGTCTAGGAGCCGTATCTCTGCATAGCGCGAGTGCACTCCGCAACTCCCACTCCGTGAAGGGCACGTTGTAGGGATGCGAAGCACTAGAGGCAAAAGAGAGATGGTGTGCCTCTGCTTCGCGCTTAATTGGAAGAAATGCAGGGTCGTATCTCCTAGAGCTAGACCTATCTGCGAAAGTGACGCGATGTGGTCGGCAATGACTGAAGGAATCGTAACTATATCTCCATTAATGGAGATTCCGGGTACTGAGGGCACATTCTGTACTCCGACAATACGGCGGAGTTTTGTCCACACTTGTGATGACTGAGTATGTGCCGTGATGGATGACACTTTTCCCACGTAGATTTCTTACTTTCTCGAATCAAAAAATGGGCCTTCGCATGCAGACGCTTAAATGTGATATGACTGGCCATCGTAGGATTCCGACGATAATGCTTAAAAGCCCATCGGCGATCACGTATGGTTGCTGTAATTTCGTCCGTCCACCATGGGACCTGTTTCCGGCGACGAATACCGGATGAGGAAGGAATTGTTTCTTCTGCAGCAGCCAAAATTCCAATAGTAATGGAAGAAACATGGTCGTCAGACTCCAGCATATCATCAGTCATCACTGCGCGTTTTGTAAATTCTGGCCAGTTTGCCCGCTGAAGTAACCAGCGCTTGGGTACTTCGGACTGTTTTTTATTCAACAGAGACAGAATTATCGGGAAGTGGTCACTATCACAGAGGTCGTCGTGTACTTGCCACCGTAGTAGGGGAACTAGCACACGGCTGCACAGAGTGACATCCAGATGTGAGAATGTGCCATGTGTCGGTTCCCCTGTATTAAGCACATAAAGATCGAATAGGTTGATCATTCGCTCGAGCATCCTCCCCCTAGAACAGGAGGACGGAGAACCCCATAGTATGTTGCGAGCGTTCACGTCTCCCAGCATGAGGAAAGGAGGAGGCAGCTGGCTGATTAAATCTTGTAGTGCACGAATGTCAAGGTTATAATCCAGTGCAAAGTACACGTTGCAAACCGTTGTCATTACTGGCAACGGAGTGCGAACTGCAACTGCATCTAGCTGAGTACGGAGCGGTACTTCTTCGCTGAAGATGTCGGAGCGAACTAGGGTACAAATGCCCCCAGATGCCGCGCCATCCATAGCTACTCTGTCTTTGGAAAAAGAAGGTATCCTCTCATAGTCATGTCGTGTCCAGGTCTCAAACGAGATTCCTGTAGACAGACTATGGAGGCCGCATAGACGGATATCAATTGACGTAACTCAGCTAGGCGACAGTGGTAACTACTGCAGTTCCACTGCAATAATGCCATTGTGTGGACTGGTAGTGTTGCGAAATTAGGACAATTGCTTGCCCTTCTTTTTGTCAACTACCTGCCATTTTCCGCTGTTCTTGTCAGTATTGTCTTCATCATCCAAGATGATGAGTAGTTCAGTCTTCATTGTCTCCTCAGAAGAAGGAGGCACGGTGACTGGACCCTCCGCGGACGGTGATCTCATTGTTCGGGAACAGTGGGCCTTCTTCCTGGGAGAACTAGGTTCTCCAGAAAGTGATCGAACAAGAGGACGTCGAGGCCTCTCGTTCTTGCCCACCGTTTCTTTCTTTTTTGGAGCAGAGCCGGCAGATGGCTTGCCGGATTTCTTTGGGGATCCAGTGGACCCCGAATGAGTTGTAGAAGGCTTCTTTTCCAATTTTTTAAGGGAGCTCTGTGGCTTCACCTTCACTTCCTTTATGATCTGGGCATTGGAAGGAGGGCTGGACTTTCCAGCCCTATTTGGGGAAGTCTTTCCCCCCACCCTGTTGGGGGAGGACTTCCCAGCCGAACGTTCCTGGGAAAGGCCCTTCTCAGGCAACGTCGACAGTAACGCTCTTTTCAGTGCTTCACAATTTGAATCTCCAGTTTCTTTAGTTCTTGAATTTTGTTGCTGGATTTGACTTTTCGATGCATTTTCAGTACTGGTGTTCTGTACAAAACTCAGTGGAATAATCCGCACGTTTGCGACCTTTTCAGCGAAGGAGATGGAGAACTCCGGAGCAGCCATGGACTTGAACTTCCTCCGGGCGCCTGGATAAGATAGCTTATCCAGCGTTTTTATCTCCTGGATCTTTTTCTCCCTCTTGAATGTAGGGCACTCCTTGGAGATTGAAGCATGTGTACCCGGGCAGTTGACGCACATATGTGGTGGTGTGCATTCAACCCCAGCATGCTCGCACTTACCACACATTTTGCAGGTCGTCGAACCTGTACATCGCAATGAGGTGTGGCCAACAAAAAACAAATGGATGCATGAAGTGGGGTCCTTTCGATTGTAAACGACATAGGGGCAGATCTCGCACAAGAAGGATCAACAATATCCGTGCATTTGCAGGGAAAAGTGGCAACAAAGGGCCAAACATTGTAAACTGTGAAAGAGGGCTTGGATACTTAAAGTAGATCAAATCGGTAACAAGTACATTAGTCATCGCACACCGATGAGAAACTGAATTACAGATATCCTCTTTCACCCTGATGATGGCAGTCATGTGGCGTCACATAATATGGACTGCACAAGATATTGAAGGTGTTAGGGAGTCAAACTGATCCACTGCATGACCGGTAAGGCACAAACGAGAGGGAGATCCGTTCTTTCTTCAAAGCAGTACATCCTGAAACTTATGGACTGAAACACAGCTTGATTTCCCGATTTCATTTCTGTCCATTTGACCTTTAACAACTCACAATAACTTTTTAAGGATATCTCCCTTTCATAAGGCCCCATTGGCTTTCTTCCTTTTAACAACAATGTATTACCACTGTCAGCGGTAGTTTTAAAACACAAAATTACGAGAAATTGTATTGCATTACTTTTGTCCGTTCCCTGCCAGTGAAATTTTGTAAATAAGGTGTTTGTTTTTACTTCAAGACAAATTTGCCAGTACTTTTTACAGCAACTAGTTTTAAGGACAGTGCAATTTGTCGAATGACAATCAGAACTTTAACTTCCCTTTTTAGGAATGTTTTTCTCATAATTCATAGAGCAAATCTTAAAGAAGATCTTACAATTACACGGTGTAGATGTTTTTTATTGAACCTATACTGTAGGACTTGCCTAAGAAGACTATGTAATCTTTATATTGTTTGTCACATCATTGTTAATATGTAATGCAATTTTTAGTTCTTAAGTTTCTGTATATGTAGCCGAGGAGGGTTATATTTGGCCGAAACTGTACTACGAGTTAGATTAAGAATTTATGACTTCCTTATAGTGTTGATTGGATGGGAGTTTTTTAATGAAATCCTTTTTATGACACGAAACAATGGAACTGTATGAATTACTTGCCCTGAGTGCCTATTCTAACTAGTTACTTCCCCTCCCTGCAACATTCAGTCCAAACAAACGTATTTCACTTGTCTCTGTGACACAAACAGTGGCTGCCACTGGCTATCCATCTTGACCAACAGTGATATTTAAATCGTATACTCGCTGGAGTGAATGGTCATAAATTAACGCTCATACCCACCATTCGAGAGCTGCATCACCCTGCATCGTAATGCACAACTTAAATCCATTCGGCACAGATATACAGATGGCAGATCAGAACAAATTCTCAACCTTCTCAAACGACTGGATTAGCTCTTATAAGTGACGGGATATCCTGCGGTTTGTTTCACAATACAGTCATCTTTTCTCTTCACCCACCTCTTGACCGACTCCTTGTCTGGTAGGTAACTGATCAGCAATGATGCCCCGAAGTACGTTAAGCCGCACCCATCCTGATGTGTCACAATAGCCAATCCATTCGTGGAGCTGCTGGTTTAAGAGTACGAGCTCCATCCTGTCGTCATATCATTAAATTGAAAGCAGTTTTCAAGTTCTGTAAAAACCACCTCTTGTAATATCTCTAGATATTGGTTGCTAGTAATTGGTCCTACGGCACCTCCACTCGTAACAGTCATACAAAGACTGCCTTAGAGTTCTGAGATACCTTCATACCAGTATGCATTTTCAGTAGCATAACAAATACATTTGTGCCGGTTTACTTTGCCGTTCAGCTTTAACCAGACTTCATCATTCATTGCAATTTGTTTTCCAAAAGCCAATATCGGCTTTATGTCGAATGAGACACCTTTCAGATCATCTTCACGTAATGCTTGGAAAAATCTTGGTTGATATATTCTCTGTTCAGATCGTGGACCAAGCTTGTTAAAGTAAAGCAATTAATCCCCAATTCGAGAGAGATCTTTCTGCCAGACCTCCGTGGACTAATAACTGAGCTATGCGATCAGCTTTTGCTTCCGGTCTAAACACTTCATGGTCGTCAGTTCTGCGGTAGACCTAAAACATTACCTGTTTCTTCAAACCGTTTGTTGAAATTTGTCATCGCTTCACTTGATGGCGGTTGAACACCAGGAAATCTCTGCTCAAACTCTGCTATCACCAATGCTGTGTTTCTGTTGTGTTTCCACCAACATTGAAGCACAAAAACACGTTGTTCTTTGGTTATTTTGAGATTCACTGTAAGAAACACGAGCAGTTATTACAGACAACCCAGCAAAATAAACAATGACAATACAACATCGAGCAAAAAAAAGAGAAGACACACGAACAACATATTTGCCAACTCCACCACTCGCACACCGGGGTACTCGTTTGTATGTACAAGTATGAAAACTAAAGAAATTTTTGTGAAAGCACCTTTTATCCCACCTTCTCCAAAATAAGCTTCTCGGTACCCGATTGCTCGAGTAACCAATGAGAAACCTGAGTGCAGCAAGTACACGAAGGAGGACACGGGAGAGAAAAACTTCCCTACCTTAACAATAAGGAGAGAATAGTATTCAAACGTTTGCTGCGGCTTGGCCCTCACGACGATAGTTTCCTACAAACCACATAGCACAAGGAACATGCGGCCTGGCAGCCCCTTCCTAAATAACGTAATTCATCAGAAAATTATTGTAAATACACCAGGACTGTTCACGTGGAATGAAATGGGACTCCTGGCATATCTGGCAATATCCCTCACCGGCGAACGTTACAGAAACCTCCGGCACCCTGCAGGAAGCCTTTTCCTGTAGCAAGACACTGGCCCATCACATCCAAATAGTGGCCGATTGGTTCAATGAACACCCACAGGCATCAGGTCGTATCTAGCATATCCGATCCTGCTTCGACCAATCTCTGTGCACTATAGGAGGTTGTGTGACGGTCATGGCTATGCATGACCCTCTAACGCCTTTGATACCTCGTGGAGTCCACGTCTCACCATGGCCCGGCCATCATCAGATACATGCTTCTAGCCAGATACCTAATTGAATTGCTCTTCAGCGTAGAACACCTGAAGTTAGCCGTAAACACTGCTGTACATGAAAGTATGCACAAACCAACCAGAGTTATGGCAAGATAAAAATCCTTTACTTATTCACCTTTTCTGATCAGACCAACAGTTTACCCATCATTCTGCTTCTTATCGGTAAAACATAAAATCACATTTTTCTAGAAAATTGTTAAGTAGGAAGAAAACTCATCAGAACTATTTTTCTAAGAAAGTGAATTCTAGGTAGGCGACACTTAAGCTCTCAACTGACCTTCAGCCACCACAATCACTTTTAGGATTTTTGTTGGCTTGAAGAAAGTTTTCTTAAGACAGCATAATACTCTCATTGTGTGCAAATTTAATCCAGATACATCAAATCATTCAGGTGTGAGGGTTCCACAACATTCAGACATTTTCACATTTATTACACTTGCAGGGATTCAGGATGGAGTTGATGCGAGTCAGCATTCTGAATGACGAACTCAGAACAACAATGAACATGTACGTCTTGTCCAAAATGATTACACAAAGTGTGAGCGCATTCTTATACGTCAAATTTCTATACCTTTTACTTCAATCAAATATATCATATGTACTTTTATTATATTAGGAAAGTGCCAGCTCCAGATTTTATCTACAGAGAATCTGCCAGATTAGGGATCTATGGGCTGGTTCAGACTACATGAGAATAATTTAGGAAAGTGTCTTTCTCAGGTTAAGAGGGCAGATTATCTGTCCAAACATAGAAATTAACTGTATATTATTGTATACTACTACATCATGACTATGTTAAAGTGCCCACGTTTTTTTCTTGACATCCTTGAACATTTTCCCTTTTTCCTATGATTCCACAACTACATCCATTTTTCCCCCTCACCCATGGGAAATTCCCCTCAATCTGGCAATGCTGCAAATATCACCTGCTTCAAATCGATCGTAGAAAGTTTGAGCAAAGTCATTAGATATCGGGATGAAACACAACAACACTTATTTTCTTCAAAAAAATTGCCATTGGTAGGCCTGATCTTATTTTTAAGTGCACAAAAACAGAGGTGCTACTAGTTAATACTGAATATGTCAAACTAGACGCTCGCTATTATCCGAATCCTCAACTTCATGGTCATGTTGCTGCCATCTATGAAGATGTCTGTAAAGAACAGACTAAAGTACTACTTTAAGTTAGCTACAGATTGGTACAAAAAGCACCTGCACTATCAACCGAGGAGTATCTGGACCTCGAGTGGGAAAAGTTAACGGGACGGCAGTACATGAGGCTTGCTGGTACCCAATGAACAAAATGAAGATGGCAAATATGAGTGACTAAAGACGAGGACGGTATGTTAATATGTTATGTAAATATGCATTCTTTCGGTGGGGTATAAAAGTTACGTAACGCGAGAATTAGTTGTTAATATACAGGCAAGTATTCGTGCTTTTAACAATGTGAATATATAAAGTAGAATGAGTTCAGATTTAGAAGCCTACTTGCATGCTCCAACCTACTTCATTGTCCGCAGGGGTAAAGCCCAAGAACAGAATATAATTTTTTCAGTTGATTTACTCAATGTGAGAAGAGATTATTATTATTATTATTATCATCATCATTATTATTATTATTATTATTATTATTATTATTATTATTATTATTATCATTATTATTATTATTATTATTATTATTATTATTATTATTCAAGACCGATAGATCCTCTAATGACCTCTTCCAAGGATATAATACTTTTATTAATGAACAACAAATCCCTCGATCTTCAAGAAGTGTTAAAATGCCTGACAGCGTAGATACTGTTAAGAAACTGACACAGATCACACCAGGAGAAGCATGTAAGCCTTCGAATGGAAAATATCTGTTTGCTCAGGTCAACTACTGTCCCTACGTCCCCTACCGTTTGGAGTTAAGTGCCATTCGTAATCAAATTAAACCAAGATATATATTTTTATTGAACGAATCAACGAAAGCATATCAAGGTAATGTTTTATCACATAGAAATATAGCGGCAATACGGATTTTTTAAATTATGGAGGTCCGAACAGGTGAGATTTCAGGATGTGTACAGATCCTCGTATGGTAATGGTAACTACATGCTGTTCATAGGCAGGTCGAACTTCTTCCAGAATTCTATGAACAAGGCAGGTATTATGCCACGAGCACCAACCATTAGGCTGATAATCTCTACTTCATTCAGCTGCTATTTATTTTTGTAGAACGGAATAGTGGGCGCATAAATGTTCTGCTTTCAAGATGAACTTCAGTAAACTGGGCGACATGGTGCTCGAATCGGATGGTCGGATCGATAATGAAGCCTTTCTTGTCGTTATCTTTAAAGGCAATTGAGTAAATTCGTCTTGTGCTCCCTGTCTTAGACAAATCGTGAACTACTTCCCACACACGGAAGTTTTTGCTACGGAGTTCTTCTGCAATCGGGGATCTTATCTTGTGGTGACACGAGTTTCTCAGTACTTCGCCATAGGGGCAAGAACCCAGAATGCGAGCCAGTGTTTGTTTCTCTCTGACACATCTGTGACAGAGGTTTCCGTCCTGAGTTCTGCCTGGGATAGTTTGTACTGCAGAAACATTTGACGATATCTGGATTGCCTGTTGCCATTCGCTACAATAAAGTCCTTGCTGATGCCTAATCCAATTATTGGCCAGAGTGTACTCTTTATACAGCTCTACACCGATCCCCTTCTGAGGCAAAGAGCACCAAGTTGTCATTTCACAACTTCTTAGTTCTTGGCAGGCCAAGGAGATGACCTGGGGGAGTCATTAATTCAACCTTGTGACTCTGGCTAATAAATGGGGGCGAGATGCAAATATAAGAACTCAACAAGAGAGTTCTCTTAGCCTCTCTCACCCCAATTCTCCACAATTCTACATACATGTGGTGCCCCTGTTAAGCTAAGCAACCCAGCGGAAGGTTGGGTTGCAACTCCAGTGGGAAGCTGGGTTAGCGAGCCGACAGGATGTGGAGGACAGTGGAAGGCAACGGGAAACCACCACTGGCAGTATCTCCCAAGATGTTCATGAGATGGACCTCTTTGTAAAAGATTCCGGAGGTAAAGATTCCCCTCATTCAGATCTCCGGGAGGGGTGTACGAGGTTTTTAAAATATGGAAAGAAGGAGAAGAAAGAAGAATTACTGCGGATATGAACGTGGAATGTTCTAACCCTTTTACAGGAAGGAAAATTAGAAAACGCTAAATATGAGATGGAGAGAAATAATTTGGATGTACAGTAGAGTCTCGATTATCCGACTTAAACGGGACCTGGAGTACGTCGGATCACCGAAAATGTCGGATAACACGGAATAACTTTGAAAATGTACTAAAACAAACAGGAAGACTATTCTGTATTATGTACTATGTTTTACGGGACTCTATTTATTGACTTATTAATTCAATTGTACAGTAGATGCAGTACTCTTTTCTTACTACGCCTGTAGACATGCGCAGACGTCTTGGCTTGGGCTGCAAGAGTTTTGATGTCAGCATCTTGAAATTCAGCCCAGTCTCATCACAATTAAAAATCTGATCACCAGATAATCCTTCAGCAAGAATTATTTCTTGAAATTGTCTTTTAAATTTCACAACCCCATCGGATTTAGCTGACAGTTTTTCTCCACAGATATTAAGCTGCCCAATGCCGTACCGTTTTCTCCACCGATCAAGCCACCCAGCACTGGCAGTAAAATTAGGGTCCCTTTATTAAACTCCTTCTGGATATACACCGCCATTTCTTGCAGAATGGGGCCAGATATTGACAAGCCCTTTTCCTGGTTTTTAGTGAACCAAAGAAATAGTGCTTGACTTACTTTTTCGTACTCACATTTTTCATTGTTTTTTTCTAATTTTCAGTGCATCACTTGTTGCTCTGGTAGAGCACCACTTTTCAATTTATTCCCTCGTATGTTTCCAGTCTCCCACTTTAACACGTCCAGCACCATAATCTGAGGCCATTTTTTGAAGCGTTTCCCCTTTGTCCAGTCTCTTTAACCCACTCTACTTGTCTTCCACAGAAACAATCACTTTCTTACGTTTACTCGCCATACTCACAGAGGATTTGAAAACTATAACATCCGCACCCAACCAATACTACATTGAACAATCCTACCGCATGACTGCCAGGGCTTGTCCCACAGTCGCACCCTCCACACCGCGTGTCCCAGAATTGCATCCACCTAAAGTTCAAATTAAGACTAACAGTGTCGGATAACACGGAGTGTCGGATAAGCGAAGGTCGGTTGAGCGAGACTCTACTGTACTTGGAATGTGTGAAGTGAGATGGGGTGGATGTGGAGAACTAGAAAGCGGTGACTTCCGAAAGTACTATTAGGGTTAAGATAAAAATTGATTGTATGGAGTTTGAATACTGATTGAAAAACGACTGAAGAACAAAGTTATGAAGGTTGAATATATCAATGGAAGGATTATGATAAGACTGAAAGGGAAAAGAAAAGACTTAGTGATCATTCAAGTTTGTATGCCGACCTGTAGTCATTCTGTGAAGAGGTAGAAGATTGTTATGAGAAGGTAGATCAACTCATTGAGAAAGAATGCATGTATTGTTGTAAAGGGCGATTGGAATGCGGTTGTTGGTGAAGGATCAGATGGTAAGACCATTGGTAAATTTGGATTGGGAGACCAAAATGGGAGAGGAGATAAGTTGATTGAATTCTGTAATGAAAATTGCATTATGGTTGGAAATACTGATTGACAACCACAAAAGGAGAAGGTATACTTGGATATCTCAATTAGATGACAAGAAACATCAAATTGATTATATAATTATACAACAACGGTACAGAAACTGCCTAAAGAATGTTAAATGTTACCCAGGAGCGGACATTTATTCTGACCATATATTAGTTGTAGCAGAGGTACTGATTAAATTGAAAATAGTATGGAAAGGAAAGAAGAGAGAAGAAATTAATATTGAGAAACTCAAAGACAAAGACAAGTGTAGAGAACTAGAGGATGAGTATTGTAACAATAATACATTAGGAAATGAAACAGAAAATGTAGAAAGAAGATGGGAAACTTTTAAAAATGGGATAAAAGAAACAGCTAAGAAAACTCTTGGAGTCAAGGAGAGGAAAAGGACAAAGAAGGAATTGATAACATCAGAAATGATAAATAAAATGGAGGAATGCAGGAAATGGAAAACAATAAATACAGAAGGAGGAAACCGTAACTACAGGAAGTTAAATAATTAAGAAGAGAAACAGAAAAAGCAAAGAAGAAATGGTTGACAGAAAAGTGTGACGAGATAGAGCAACTGGAGAAAGACGGGAAATATGACTTTGATGTACAAAGAAGCAACAAATATAGTATTCAGATAAAAGAGAAGGAACAACAGCAATAAGGAAAAAGAGGCTACAGATGGCACAATGATATATGAACCCCAAGAAATAATGAAAAGATGGGAAGAATACATAGAATGGCTATATGATCGGGACAATCGACCAAATGAAGAACAACTTGAATTAGAGGAGGAAGATATGGTTAAAGGGGATGATAAAGGGGAAACCATACTAAGAAGAGAGATCGAAGCATCACTGAACGAGACGAAAAATAGAAAAGCAATGGGAATAGATGAGATTCCTGTTGAACTGTTAAAAGCGTAAAAAAACGAAGGAAGAAAGGAGTTGATTTGATTATGTAACCAAATATACATGACAGGAAAATGGCCTAAGGACTTTAGTGATATCATCTTAATCCCTATGGAAAAGAAAAAGAACAGCAAAAAATGTGAAGAACATAGGACATTGAGAAATTTCATACGCAGCCAAAGTCTTACTGCGGACGCTCAACAGAAGGATATATGGAAAGCTGAATAACTTTATAGGTGAAGAACAGTTTGGTTTCAGGAGAGGAGTTGGAACAAGAGACGCCATTGGACTTCTGAGGGTGATAGGAGAGAGGTACATAGAGAAAAACAGGAAGGTTTATGCTGTATTTATTGACCTTGAGAAGGCTTTTGACTGCGTCAGATGGGACAAATTGATGACAATCCTGAAGAAACATGGAGTTGATTGGAGGGATAGAAGGCTAATAAAGAATATGTATTTAAACCAGAGAGCAGGAGTGAGAATAGGAGACGAGTTGAGTGAAGAAATTGAATTAGGAAGAGGTGTAAGACATGGCTGCTCTTTATCACCAACACTGGTCAATATCTGTCTCTAAGAAATAATCAATGAAAGTTTTAATGGAAAAAGTGGAGTTTGTGTTGGAGGTAGGAGAGTAGAATGTATAAGATTTGCAGATGATATGGTTGTGATGGGAGAAAGCGAACGTGAAATGATACAAATGTTAGATAAACTCGCCATGAAACTAGAAGAATATGGAATGAGCATTAATAATAAGAAGACCAAAAGTATGATAATTGGAGGAAAAGGTAGAAGTTGTCATATTAGTATAGGGGGCGAAGAAATAGAGCAAGTCAGTAACTTCAAGTATTTGGGAAGTATGATCAGAGAAGATATGTACTGCATGACAGGAATTAAGAAAATAATTTCCATAGCAAAAGAAGGCTTTAAGAAAAAATCAAAATTACTTTGTGGACCACTAAACAAAGATTTGAGGAAAAGACTTGCTAAAAGTTATATTTGGAGCATAGTGCTGTATGGCGCAGAGACTTGGACACTGAGAAAGAAAGATGAGAAGATTGGAGGCACTAGAGATGCGAGTATGGATGAGAAGAGAACGAGTGAAATGGAAAGACCAGGTAAGGAATGAGAAGGTATTACGAAGAGTTGGAGAAGAACGAAGTATGTTACAAATCATTGCAAGGAGAAAAATGAACTGGATCGGACATTGTTTGAGGAGGGACTGTTTACTGAAAGAAGGAATAGAAGGAATGGTGGAAGGCAAACAAGGAAGAGGAAGGAAAAAATATCAAATGTTGGACAATATCAAAGGAAATAAATATTCGGACATGAAAAACTTGGCGCAGGACAGGCAACAGTGGAAGAGGTTCATCCCATAACAAGACCTGCCATAAGGCAGAATACCTAGATGATGATGATGATGGATAGTTCTTGGTGGATTTTTCTTGGATTTGGAAGGTCACTGCCTTTATTGGAGAATCTGTTAATATCTGTGATATTAAGGGCCTGTAGACAATGCATCGTTTCGGATGTCAGATCACACATCTTTAAAACGCAGCTATTGCTGGCTCGGTGAAGAGCGTTGCATGTGCTTGTTTGTTGCAGATGTACTTCCCAAGTTGCTTTCAAAAGTCCGAGGCCTTTGAATCTTAAATCAGAATACATAGCACTATCGGGTGTATCTGAGGGTAATGGCAAAATTTCCTCTAGGGAGCTCTTTACCATTTTGTCAGCGGTTTTCAGGAAGCTAAGCGGTACTTGTCTAATTTCAGCGGTCTGAAAAGTATACACGAGAGTAGGGCTGACTGCTTTGTTCCAACCAAGGAACTTTTGAACTGCCTTTAACAAAGGTGAGGCCGTAAACGCATCTAACTTCTTGTGCATGGTTTTTAAAGAAGAGTTTGCATCAAAGGTGAGTTCCATAAAAAGTGACGCCAAGACATCGAATTTCTTCTCTTTCTTTAATAGTACTGATCTTAAAATTGTTGTGAATATCGACCACTCCGTCCAAGAGTTTCCCCTTTTCAATACATATGCCTCCACATTTGTTGGCATTTATCTGGAGACCGATTTCCTGGAACAACATGATAGCGATGCATGTCAACTCAAGAGCTGCTTCCTTATTTTTGCCAACAATGACTGTCATCAGCGAAACCTATAATACTAAGAGGGGGCAATTCTGCAGAAACTGATTTGCCATATGCTTGCAGTAGGTTTTCTTCTGTTATCTCATCAAAAATGAAATCTGTGGCCAGGTTATACAATGCTGGCAATAATGGTGATCCCTGCACAAGTCCTCTTAACAAGCGAATTGGCTTTGTTTTACCCTTAGTGGTTTCGATCTGTGTTGTATTGTCAGTCTGTAGATTGATGATTAGTTCCTTCAGTTTAGATGGAAGTGGCTTGGCAGCTAGTGTTAGATTTAGGTGCTAACATTGTAAAACAAACAAGTTCAACATGCACATGGGATGAAGAAAGTAGAGCAATAAATGAAGTCCATTTGTTTCTGATGAAAAATTAGAATTTGCACTTTACTGAATTTTAATACAATTAGACAACTGAGCATTGTAGTGCAGATGACTCATGCATATACAGTATTTGTTAGTGCAAGAAGAAGTGGAGTCACCCCCTATGGTGCTATCCACCATTATAGTACTGGTTATGTTATAGAGAGGGGAAATTTTTCAAAAGTTTTTTAAAGGTAAAATTCTGAATAACTTATTTTACTAACAAATAAAAATTATTGATAAACATGGCAGTGTTATGGAATTTGGTACAGAAGTACAGTTTATTATTACAAGTAATAAACCATCTCATTTCTTAATATTTCTCCAATGATCCAAACAAAAATTGAAGCAACTTTGAAAGCACTGAAACTATTGATATTCTATTTTCATTATATAAAAGGGCTCGCAAAATACTATGCTACATCTGGTTTTGTTTTTTATTTTTTAGATACAGTAGGACAGTTACAAATTCCGAAATGTCATTAATTCACACATCGAGAGTTCATTATCTCCCTAGCTCTATCCTATTTGGTGCAGGGTGCTCTTTGCTCACCACTTGGCTCGGTCCTGGGTTTCAAACGTATCCCGCAGATTATCGTATCACCATTTATGTTTCTTTAGTTCTGCTGTTGAGGTTGTAAGATACATTTGGGACAGTTCCAGGTGCTTGAATACTATTACAGCCAACCTTCTCACATTTTCTATAACTGTCTTCAGATATGATCTAACAGAGAGATATGCCCACCGTCCAACAAACCATGTGCGCTCCCATGATACAAAGATGATTCTCTGAATACAATGCCACTGGGTGGGCAACATTTGATTAGATTTTAGATTTCAGACGTATAGTGTTCCCGTAACTTCTCTGCATCTCGTGAATATCACCGTCACTCTGCAAACAGGAACCCAGTACTGGAACATATTGGGTTTGGTTACCGACCTGGATGGAGCTGTCTGTTGGGCTTGGAGTCTAAACTCAAAGCTGATCGGTCGACGCCTGCACATGTGGTTCCAGCGCTTCCCTAGTCCAGCCTTTCCACATCAGCATAGAATACGCTCCATGGGACAAAGCGTGGCAATCATGTGATTAACAAAAATAAAGAGGGCTGGTGACAGGGCAAACCATCACATGGAACTTCTCAGATGCCGGCTGAGCACCCTACACAACTGATTGCATTCTGATACAACAGTCTTAGTAATAAATGGTGTCTAACTTTTACTTAAGGTTTATACACCATTCATGTACAATTTCTTACTAATAAACCGTGTATAAGCCTCCTGTGTATACAACTGTTATAGTTATTCACTGAATTACTTATACAGACGAGGACCCTTGTGTAAGCGTTTTAGAACAGCGAGTGACGAAAAAGAAATGAGTGATCAGTTTATTTTCGTGGTATTTACTGTCTGCAGTAATATAATCGTGGTGAAATTCGACTTGCCCATTAAAAAGTACACACTGAAACAATGGAAAATAACAATGATCTCCACGATATTTGTAATACAGAAGGCATAGAACATTTAGAGGTTATGGAAGCTCGACATGTTCATAAAATAAAACACTAAGAGACAGAGTGACGCATTTCTCCTTGATGACTAAAGTTTTAAAATGAAATATATATTTACGAACGAGTACGCTCAAACTTATTACTACAGACAGAAATGACTTAATGAAGGATTCAAGAGGTGGCATTATATCGTACGAACTTCATGTTCCCAGACCACAACGGACATGAGCTCGGAATGAGGTTAGTAATTATTATTACTAGTGAAAATTACATACTGCTGAAATATGTGTATTACTGTTCTGTTCTTGCTTATTTGAAGATTCTATTCTATTCTATTTGTGTAGCCACGCGACTTTTTGAAAGGTTTTGCTTCTAGATAACCAGCAGAAGCAATCAAAGGGGTGAATGTGAAGAAATACTCCAGTGAACTGCAGGGAGAGATTCCTTTGGCTTGGAACAAGTTATAGCAATACAAAGCGTATACCATGTTTATTAGTAAGAAAAATATGCAACGCCTTATATGAAATTTATTCAATGTATAACCAAACAAGTGTAGAGTAACTCTGGAACTCTGTGTTCTATGCAGGACGCGGTCAAAAGTCTTATCTGGATCAAAGAAGATTGTAGAGGCTTTCTCTTCTCCTTATGTCCTTAACAGCATGGGTGAGGCAAAAATGGCATCTGTGGTGTCGGAACCTTCAAGATTAACCACGTTTCAAATGCACAGATCCAGAATTCTTTTATTTTACCTGATCCATGAACAGCCACGTGAATTTGTCTATCCGCCAGTGTCTAGACTTTTTGATTCCCAGTAAAGAAGTGCGAGCCTCATGATGTCGGACAAGTCCAGGATGATCGAGAAAGGCGATACATATCTGCGACAGCCTCCTCCACCACTTGATCGTATCATGGCCTCAACCCTGACTTCTCCATACTACGTTTTTCACACCAGCAACGACGAGCCAGGCAGTCGGCTCGGTCATGGCAGGAAAGTCACGAAGTCTATGTGGCTGTTGTTATTACCACTGGAGTTCATTATCAGGTGGCTGGTTCCTTTCTTGAAAATGAGTATAATGAGGAGGCTAGTGGCTTTAATGAAGTCTTAGGATTCCAACATTATTTTCCATGCCATACCCATTTACTATTTAGCACGTGGCTCTTAGTGCCGGGAGTGTTCGGCTCACCTGGTGCAGGCCTTCCTATCGGACCCCCACGGGTGACCTGCGCAAGCACACACGCGAGATGAGGTACGGAGAGGGTGAAACCCAGTCTAACTGTCTGGTCATGGCTTAATGCCTCCATGCGATGGACGAATACACCAACAGTGTCGCCGCATGCCTTCATGCCATATGAACACTGCGGAGAGGTTTTGAACCGAATCCAGGCCGAACTGGCTTACCACAGTGACTGGCAACAGAGTAGTTCCTCCACTGGACATGAGGTAGGATCCAACAGCTCATTCCAGAAATGAGCTTTCTCCTCTTCATTACAACGTGTTCAGGCAGCGAGAGCATACAAGATATGCAAGCAGACATGAGGCGATCAGGAACTGCTTTGAAGTTCAGAGTTGAGGACAAGGGCAAACCTTAGTTGTGGTCACCTTTCTGATCCTTCCACCTTGTCTTCTGAATACTGGCTACATGCAGTAGACTGCATATGAGAATATTTGCAAGCTCTCTACTTCATCCGGTGAACATGCCAAGGCGTGGTGATTTCTCTCTAACTGCTAAAACAGACTCTGTAGCCCTTGTCCATCTGTGAAATGGGGACACTGAGGATGGTAATGCCCTAGTAGTCACAATAACCGGTAGTGGAATCTCGATCTAGTTGGCCGCAACGCAAGCCGTTCCCTTGTTGTGATCCCCACCATATAACTAAAAGCACGTCCCTTAGGTTTGAGACATTTTGACAGGTGAACTAAAGACTGAAAAGGAAGTTTTATGTCTTAAAAAGAAAAGAAATAAAATAATAGCGTTGGTTACAAACAAATGTAGCTCTATTGTGTCCATTTGGAGAATAAAGTACAGGTGAAGTAAGAAAAATGTGTCAACAGTCATCGCACCAAGGAGTATTACTGATGTTTCAAAAGTAACTGTCCTATGTATGAATTAATTAAATATCTCACTTTATATCAGTTCAAACATTTCTTCTAAAGGCAGCTGATATCAGCGCAGTCCTATTAAAAACAAAATTTTCTTAATTTTATTAATTATCCCACAGAAAAACGTAGCACAATGATTTACGAACCCCCTGAAAACAGTATGCCAATACTTTCAATGGATTGGAAGTTACTTAGGTGTAATATATTGGGTGAATAAACTTATATACCCTGTATTTTGTATGGCAGAACAAGGATATATTTTAATTATTTACAATATACACCATCAGGAAAAGGTGATTGAAGTTCTATGGCCACATTCTCAGAATGAACAATGACAGGCTCGCCAAAAGGATTCTCGATGGAAGTCAAGAACAGGCTTAGTGAAATAGTAAAAGACTATTCAGGAAATTGGCATTCCATAGAAAATTGTTCAAGATCTAGTCCAGATTTAAAAAAGCAGTCAACAATCATCATTTTCCTGAGAAAATCAATACCAGACCAATAAGTCATGGACTGAAAAACAGAGGAAAATGTTCACCAGATGAGGAGATTTTGGGAGAAGAAAAAAGCTATCGCGCTCCACAGATGGGCATAAGGCTGTATAAAAAAGTACAAACTGAGGGCAACATTCTTGATAAGAACACAACACAGTTTACACTCCATGACTACATATCAAATGTCTGCGGTATCTTGCCATTCTCAGTTCAACTCCCTCCCTCCCTCCCTCTGTAACGCTGGAAATCACTTCTTGCATGGTTCGTTCTAACTTATATACTTCTTGGTAAGTTGGAAGCAAGGTTAGGAGATTTCATCTTAGTGGTCAGAATTTGTAGTCTCATCTACATCGAAGTGAAATTTAATTAGCTTCTACTAAACTTCCACGAGAAGATTCTGGATTTTAAGCTCTAGTTTCCAAGGATTGCAGTCCTGAACTAATGTTTTGTGAATGCAGGTACTGAACTGATATCAATAGCAACAAAAAGTATTTTCCAAAGTGGTGGAAATTGTGCCCAAAATTGTTTCATTTGACATGAAATGTCCCAAAACACAAACAGGAGAAAGAATATACAAAGGAATATTCAATGTTCACTTTTTAAAATCTTGGTCATATGCTCTTTGACATGCAGCTAGCTGTAAGAAGGTTTGTTAATTTTTGCGATTTACTTAAGTAGCAGGTTATGTAACAGAGCGTCACTGGTCGGGCATCCAATAGATTCCCGACAAAATGGCATTCCTAAGACATGACAGCAGCAGTCGCTGGTGATATGTACGCTGCATATCGTAACTAGTTTTTTCACAGACTGAGCACCCCGTTACATCAGTGAGAGCGGCTACTACTGTCAGGTGCACTGAACAATTTATAAATAGAGGGACAATTCGTGGCTTACCTTGAGACTTCTCATCACCGGCGGCAGATACGCTGCTCCTGAAAACAGTAAACATCATGTGTTTACTTCCTTAGCTTACACAACAACAGTCCAATCATACCACAAATAGCCTCCAGCCACAAATATTTTAGTTTCTCAGAATAAACTAAAAGCATTTTTAATTGTTTAGGGATAAAAATATAGGTCCTGACATCAATTTAGGCATTTTAGGTACTATAGGACAACTGCTTTTAACCTTATTAATACACAAAATACTTTTATTATCCTGGATTCTCATACTACTGATAGCAACACAGTTCTTGAATTACTTAATAACCTGGATCCGCACATAAAGTTTATGATAGAATCTGAGAACAACAATCACAAAGAACTACAATTCCCTTAATTATCTTGATTTAACTATTACTTGCAATCAGAATAAAACCCTTTCTTTTAATACCCTGGCTGGCAAAAAAAGTGGATCACTTTGAAAATGTTGATTTTCTGTTCGCTAAAACAAATTTTTAAGGACATATTTCATTTTGTGATGTTCCTCTTTATAAATAAATGTTTTCAGCACTCTCTGGTAAGTGTGTGGTGCATATGGTCCGAATTGACCGACTATTAGAGATAATTTTCCATGCCATTAGCTTTTATGACGATCCCTATTATGGTTTTATGACGGTCCCTTTTAACGTGGTTCCTCGCCCCCTAATCAAGCGTTAAGTTACTGTAAACATTTGCAGTGATAAGATGTTCTTTGTAAAAACTGTGGGGAGTTCCAAATCAGTTTTTGTTCGATCCTTGATGAGTCAAGATGCCTCTAAGTAGAGAAAATGTTGCACGCGTAATTGCCTTGGTTGAAGACTGTCGCAGCCTTCGGTATGCGGCCCATGCTGTAGGAGCATCTTATGGAAGTGTACAACGGGCCGTGCAACGTTATCATGAACGTGGAACATGCGAAAGGAGACCGGGATCTGGACGTCGACGAATTACGATTTCTTGTCCTCCAAGTCTTGAGAGACCGAAGAACAACAACGGTTTAGGCGAGAACAAGAAATGTCCGTGTGAGCGAGACTCCGGGAGGCTAACCTTACTTCAAGAAGGCCCGCTACAGGGCCACTATTAACGGGGCAGCATCGGAGAAGACAAGTTCGCAATGCAGCATCGAAACTGGACTATTCAGGACTGGAGCATGGTGCTTTTTACAGGTCTGAGATGGGCAAGAAAGAGTGTGGAGGAGGCCTGGAGAGCGATTCTCACCCGTAACTCTCTCCCAAAGGACACCATTTGGGGGAGGCTCTGTGATGGTGTGGGGTGGCATAAACTTCGAATCCCGTACCAAGCTTGTGATTCTTGATGGCGGTTCTCTCACTGCTCACCGCTATGTGGAAGAAGTTATGCAGGATCATGTTGTCCCATATGCACAATTTACGGGCGACAATTTCATTTTAATGCACGACAATGCTCGCCCGCACGTCGCCCGTATCGTCACCCGTTACCTAGAAGAAGTTAGAATTCAAACTCTAGACTGGCCAGCAAGGAGTCCTGACCTAAATCCCATAGAGCACGTATGGGATATGATTGGGAGAAGACTTCGGTCTCAGAATATCGAGACTCTGGCTGAACTGAGGGCACTATTGGTGACAGAATGGAACAGTATTCCTCAGGAAACAATTAGGAATCTAGTGCGCAGTGTACCACAACGCCTCCAGGAGGTCATCACTGCCAGAGGTGGAAACACCAGATTTTAATGTCTCTAGTGGTTTGCTAAAACATTTTCTGACAGTGTAAATCAGTGAAAGTGTTAAAATTGGAGTTAACTTAAATACAGTGAAAGACATGCAAATGAGTAAAAATTACAGGAATTACAGAAACGATAAAATGTCATAATAAAGTGAATGTCAGATAAATTATGAAAGTGAATTTAGTGTTAAACGTGATGGTAACATAATTTTTGATTAGTATTATCAGTATTATTTATTTAGGACACTGGACTAACACTATATCCATTGAAACAATTTTTTTCAAAGTGATCCACTTTTTTTGCCGGCCAGTGTATTTACAGGAAGCCCACTCACACAATAAACACAATCCACCAGACTTCTCTACACCCAGGGATGCAGAAGAAGACAGCTTATATTACTATGATTTTCAGAGCTCTTATTGTTCCTTTATCCCGTAAGAATTTTAGAAAGGAAATCAACACCATTTATACAATAGCCGAAGGTAATGGTTTCAGTAAAGCTTTCAAAATTCTTAATAAATTTAAAAGTAAACCCAAGACCACCTTAGAAAAAGAATCTTCCCCTAAAGAGAAATTCACGCATTTACCTTCAATAATAACATATATCCTATTTCAAACATCTTTAAAAAACACAAGTTAAAGGTAGCTTTCAAGACCATTCACACCAAAGAAAAAACATTTTTTAATTATACTGTCAATAGCAACAAAAAAAATTTCAAACTCTGGGATATACAAATTAAAATGCCAATCATATATTTCAACGTATGTTGGGCAAACAGGCCGCAGCTTCAATATAAGATACTCCGAACACCTCAATGCCCTAAAGTACAACCGCTAACCAGCCATGAGCGAACACTGTAGAAAGAAAAATTATAAATACACAACAACTGACAAAGATTTAAAGATCTTACATTAGGAACAGAAAGGTCCCTTAATATACTAGAGAATATTTATATAGATATCGACCAATATAACAATCCCGTGCACAACTTGAATGAAATCGGTGAAAAGAAAAATATATTACTGCAAACCTTTGTCCCACTTATCTGTGAACAATTTATTAATAAAAACGAGTTTCACTACCGACATTTTGAACAAGAACAAGACCCACCCTCCTCCCATGACTCACCTCGTCCCTCCCCCTTCGCCCCTCCCTCTCCATTCCCCCACCCAATTGCATCGGCACAGATACATGGTAAGCCACACAAGCTTAGTTGTCAATGTGACTTGAGACTGACAAGGTCATTTCCATTCAAGACAACAAGTTAATCGAGTTTTCTTCTCTTACATTATTTTTTTACTCTTTTTTCATCAGCTGATAATTCCTTTTCCCATTACAGATGTTACACACTTTTTAATCCATGGTATTGACGGTCTCACTACACTGCTTAGCACAGTGTTTTCATTTTAACAGTCAGCAAGTTTTATTTGACAATCAAGAACGACCCATCAAACGAGAGGAATTAAAAACAGAGGTACGTCATTAATCATGATCACTGTCATTTCACTTCAAGATTTTTAATCTGTTTGTATTAGGTACTAATTGTTCTGCTACTGAAGACGGCCTTGAGAATAGGCTGAAACATGTATACACTTTGTTTCATCTAACAGATGAATTGATTTGTATTGATAGGAGGATTTTGTAAATACTTTTATTTGTAAAGTGACAAAATGTAAGTTATAATTTCAGGAACAAAATAGGTTTTTGACTAAAATCCAAGGTTTATATTATTCAGGGGCAGGGAAAGGATCATGCCTCTATTTCAAGCAATTCCTTCAACATCTAGTTCTGCATTTCCTACCTTTAATTTTATATCAGGGTCAAAATGTTTGTCCACCAAACATCTAGAACAAAGGCTTTTCACCCACTTTCTAATAACTACAAATGATGAAGTGAACACTGTTTGAAATATGTAGAAGTGATTTGTGATGGTACATTGTAGACAAGTTCCTCTTCAGAGAAAAAAAAAAAAAAAAAAAGCACTGGGAGATAACCCTGAAGATGGTTTTCCCATTTTCATGCCAGGCAAATGCTGGGGCTGTACCTTCCCACTCTTAGCCCTTTCCTATCCTACCATCGCCGTGAGACCTAGCAGTGTGTGTGCGACGTTAAACTGTAAGAAGAAAAGAAGGAATGCACTCTTTAGTCGAGTGTAAATTATATTATGGACCTCTGACTAATCTCACCTAACATAAACTTTAAAGCTTTTATAACACATGACTAACATACCTGTAAAAACACTGACACTAATAAGTGTTTTATTTTATGGTTATGTTATATTGTTATAATGTAACAGACAAAAGCTTTAAAGTTACACTACCTGCCTCAATACTGGAGAGTATGCATTCCTTCTTAACAAATTAATATAATTCAATCTAATCTGTCTACAAAGAAGAAAAATCAAAATTACAGTAACAAATGCCACAAGGCATTTCTTTTCCGTTAAAAAACTTAACTAAAAAATTATTGTTCAAAAGAATTCAGGATATACACAATTATCCTGTAATGTTACTTCATGGCTATGAAAATTAGGTCTTAACTACAAAAAGTTACTACGCAGTAATCAGGATCGACGAACAACCTATTGCCATAATCTGGAGCAGACATCTGAAATGGTTTCGCCATATATTCTACGAAATTGTGGCCTACTACACCAAGCGGAGGAGAAGAGACCTCTGGGTAGACAGACTTTGCTGGGGGAGAGAACCATACAAGATCTTCAAGATGTACAAGGACAAGAAGTCTGGGACAGAAGAAAATGGCAACACGTATGTTTTAAATGGCAAGGGTTGTAATTGTAATCAAATCCAAAATGTTGTGGGCTTGGACTTTTAATAAATTGTTCTAAAATATTGTTTAATACACACATAACCTTGTATCACAATTTGTTATCTGTTAATGTAAATCTTAAATTCAATTAAAACAATCCTCATGTTTATGCTAAAATCAAGAGATGTGTTGCTATGTATACTGCCTACTCCGCAAAAGCAAAATGTCTGGCCATTTGAAGGAATCGAAAAAGAAAGCAAAGGACATCTCAAACCTAATTATTAATACCATCCGAGTCTAAGAGAACAGGAGTTGACCACGAGAGCGGAACCCATGAGGTGAAGAGCCCCTGGGGATCCCTTACGACAGGTATGAGGTTTATAATACCAATATAATGGTCCGTTATTGGCCAGGCAGGCATCTATTTTTGGTAATGAGACATAGCTCTCATAGTGCATTGGCACTGCTGGTGGCTTCAAATAGCCTATGCAGTGGCCTCCACGGTACGCACTAGCCTTGCGTCTTGGGTGGTGTGCTAAGTCCCAACTGACGAGCCTAACTTAGCACACGAGGGTGAAACGCAGGCAACCAAGAATGAGTTAGCTGGAAAGTTTATAATGTCCAATAACGGACCATTATATTGGTATTATAAATTTACTCATTCAGGACAAATATTTTAGGTTCCCTATGGGAATCAACATCTACATCATCAGGTGTGAGGTTTACCGCTCCCACCCACAGGCAAAGCAGAACGTCCATCAGACACATGAAAGGGTCTCAAACCTAATAGTCAGACCAGATGGAAACTGCCTACCAAAGTCCTGTCCTAGGAAGTCTGCAGTGCCGATCAACACACCCTTTATTTAATTAATTTTATCAACAAGTTTTATATTGGATAGCTTTCTTTGCCACAAAACTTATTTTGCACAATAAAATTGGATAGTTCTCTCTTTCAATCACAGGTAACAGGTGATAATGCCTAGTAGTAATTTATTTATAAAGTAGCTGTACTGCTGTTATTGAACAACTTACTACCATACGATTAGCAGGAGAAATCAACTATGTGCGCATGGGTTGAGGGAAATAATGAACAGATTTTTTTTTTAAAATCTCCACAAGAATGCTTGTCAGTACGAACATATGCATATACTACATATAAAACTACATGGCTGGCTCACTTTCTCACCGACGACGACTTCAGTTTATAATAACATGGATCAGCGACGCGGAACAGGGACATAGCGCTCAAACGTACCATTCCACGGATTCCAAAGGGTTCAAATGTTTAATTTTTTCCGGGGTTAAATTTTCACTCTTCGGAATTTTCCCGTTGACTCCCTCCACGGTAAAAACTATAAGTGTACTGAATTTTAAGTTTCTATCTCATCGGGAAGTGCGATAAAATGAGATTAACAAATGGCCTTGGGTCTCGTGGGAAGAAACTATTTTAACAGTTCTATGCCGTTTGACGGAAGCAACCTTAAAATCAAGTAAAGGCTTTTTTTTTTCTTTTTCTTGGGAGGTTTACTGGGGCTAAACGGTAAGTCTTATCAAAAACGGTTTGGTCCTATGAATCGTATCTCCAACGGTTAAGTCTCAACAGAGCGAGTGACATGTGTAATATCACATATTCCATTTTCCATATATTTTTTTAGAACTAACATTATAATCAACGAATAATTTGACATTTCCTACTTCGGTCCACTTACAGTAATAATGCTACGCCACTGATTACTAGTGCACAACCCGGCTTTCTCTGAAAAATATCGGATTTTCGAGAAATTCTGTAGAGTAGCTTCTCCGGCACTTCCAGGTCAGCACTTTGTAGGCATTGAGACAGTTTTACGGCAGGATGCCCTTCCTTATGTCAACCCTATGCATGTCTCCTTATGAACGAACAGCTATGTATTAAGACTATCACAAATACCCAGTCCCCGAATCAAACGTGCCAAAAATTCCTAGCTCCGCCGTGAATCGAACGTGGGACCCTCTGAACCGAGTTGCTTTACGTTGCACCGACACAGATAGGGAATAATCAAATACTCTTGTCTCGATTCTTCGAGATCATTTATATGGAGTTCATAGCATTTAACATTGTTAATTGTATATAGATATTCACTGAAGATTAATCTGATTTATTTGTTGAGAATTTCATCATCTCATCAAAAATGTCACTGTATATTCTGTGCCATTTGGCAAACGTAGAATATCCTAGGTCAGGTTAAATAAATAAACTCCCTTCTCCTTCAAACCACTATAATATCCGATTAGACACCTGAGTGGTCCCTGATGGGGTTGTTTTGTGCACATGACAGCATCATCTGGTTCAGAGAGTAAAGGAACGGGAAAACTGATTTTCTTAGTACACCCTTTAAGTGACACCTGACGTTCTCCAGACTGAGAGCTAAACAGTAAGATGTACTTCTTTATACAGTTTAATGGGAACCATTCGAGGCTATATATAATCATTCCCGCTAATATTCCGAATTAAATAAACCATACCACGCACAGTATATCTCCCAAATTTCAAAAATTATGTCTACTTACGAAGTGCATCGTCTATCGCTTCACCTTCAATTTTCTCTCCCCGTATTTCTCTAATACTGCGGAATTTTGCTATGTTCCCCTCCTCTGAATTCTGCATGAACTTCCATAGCCACATTTTTCCTTAATTTCTTTGATGTCTTTACAGTGCATGTGTTATTTCCGTGTCTTCCTTTCCCTGCAGTTTACTCTAGCCCTACTAACATCTAAATTATCCCACTCTACATTATTACCCACCATTACCTTGGACAATTCCCCTCATTTATTTATTGAAAACACTCGCTCCCTTCTTGTTAACTATTTTTATCTACTCTGGCCTTCTTCAATTACCGAAGACATCACAACTTAGACAACTTTGCGCGCGCGCGTGTTTGTGTCCACTACTTACGTGTTTCCTACCTCGATAACATCAGTTACCAACAGACAGGTGAGAACGAAATCTGGAAAACTTTGACTGGGTCTTTATTTTGATCATAAATAGTCAAAATGGAAAACTGAAAATATTTGAAGTAACAGAATTGTACGAGCGTTATTCGTGCTACAAAATATAAAATCATTTGATAAGCTTTCCATTGAACCAGCTTTTAATATTTTGAGAAGAGCCCACTTCTTTAGTTATGCCCAGTCTTACCACAAATACTGTCCCAAGTTTTGAGGGTGGCTGTACTTCCGGCCGAACGAGGGAGCTGCTACAAAACCGGTATCGTGAGGCTTGAGTCATTTGTTGGTTGAGCTGCAGAAGTGTATAGTTGTCAGCTTGGGGAGTATGAGAATCGTGTGGCCGTGATAGCGTTACACAAGGTAGGGCAATCACCAGGAGAGATTTTAAAAACCCTCAAGAAGCTAAAAATTAGTAAGAAATGTGTTTACTGCACTATAAATCGATTTGTTGAGGTTGGAACTGTGAGAGATCGCCCGCGGCAAGGAAGACCTCGCACAGTACGAACGCCAGAACTCAAAGCAGTGGCGGCTCGTGTGCGACAAAATCCGGTAAGGAGACAGTCGGTGATGGCTCGTGAGTTACAGACCTCGCACGTTAAACGTTGACCTGCGACACCATGCTTACAAACGACGCAAAGGACATCTCCTGACAAATGAACTGAAGTGCCAGAGGCTCCTAAAATCAAAGCGCTTACTTAAGCGTTATGCGGCTAATGGTCATCGTCGAATCCTGTTTACAGATGAAAAGATTTTCAGTGTTGAGGAGACTTTCAACGCCCAAAACGACAGGGTATATGTCTATTCCTCTAGAGAAGCTGCTAAAAAGGATCCAGAGGAGTCATCATCCCTCGTCAGTTATAGTGTGGTGGGGTGTGAGCTTTGAGGGCACAATGGAGCTGCATTTCTGTGAAAAGGGAGTCAGAACTTCAGCTAAAGTGTACCAGGAGACAGTGCTTGAGGGACTGGTCAAGAATCTCAACAACACCCTCTTCCATGGACAGAACTGGAGCTTCCAGCAGCACTCAGCCCCAGCGCACAAGGCACGGGCAACCCAGCAGTGGTTCCTGATTTCATTTCCACTTCAGATTGGCCGTCTGCAAGTCCAAATTCAAACCCTTTGGACTACAAATTGTGGTCCAAGCCTCAAGAGATGGCTTGCAAGAAAACACATTCCAATATTGAAAACTTAAAGCAGTCTCTTCAGAGGGCAGTTGCAGAATTTCCAGTTGATGTGTTGCGTAATGCCATTGATGAGTGGCCACAAAGACTTAATGTCTGTGTGCGTGCAAATGGTGGCCATTTTGAATAATTATTTGTGGTTATAGTTCATAATGCATCTATGTAACACTTGTTATTCGGATATTAAAATATCTCTAACCATTTTGTGTCAATTTACTTAAACGTTTGGGACAGTATTTATGATAAGACTATGTAGATATCACAATTGGAAATTAGAGTGGAAATTGCCTGCTTTCAGTAAATCCTTCAAGGTTTTGTCGCAGGTTTATGTGTACAAGAATGTCCTTACGAAAAACTGAACAATTGAAATGATTAAGCTATTAAATTCGTGTCACATACACTCTTGAGGTTATTTAGCAATGTATTATGTCTGTAACGGTAAAATTAACTTTAAAGCAAAATTATGCTTTTAGGGAAGGAGACATTTTTCACAACAGAAAATAGCAATTTATGGATCATTTGAACCCTTTAATGCCAAGGCATAAATGTTAGATCACGAATACTAGCACATTAGTCTCCCAAAATCTTCCACAAGCTGATGTATCTCAGAAGAGGTCATGATCTGGGCTACTGCTAAATGATGTTTACTAACATGTCAGAGCACCTGGACGTGGAAGTTACCAAAAGTTCACATTTTAGTTTTTCTCTTCTCTAAATAGAGAAAGTGTTCCTAAATCCAGAAATAAATAACATGTGCATGTTTCTGCTGACTGAATCTAAACCCCAGTATTTATCCTCAAAGTTTAATTTACTCTACTCTCATGAACGTATCACACAATCCACTACTATACACTCAATTTCTGTGCATTGCTCATTATCATATAACCACTCCTTTTAAGTGTCTGGTGCAAGGCTATGGAATTCCCTTCCAGTCAGTGTTAGGAGTTTCACCACTTTACCTTCTTTCAAGCGGTCTTGCTGAGATTACTTATGAAATTGTAACATTCCAGACGTAACAGTGTAATTATGTTAATTTTATTATGTGTAATTAATTCAGGAATTTAACGTCATGATATTTATCTTCGTATGTAATTTTATTATAATTCATGTTTGATCATTTGCTCACTATCATTTCATTACTTTGTAACTACGACTTGTAAACGAGGGCTGAATATCCTAATATTAACTTAGATTCTTGCGACATTCGTTTAAATTTAACTTGCAGTAGACTTTCCTCTATCTTGCCACATCACCGAGGAAGAAGGAAGGACAAATTTAGACATCAAATTCTGGGAAAAGCGAGCACGTGTTCAAGCGTTGTAACCACAGCTACTGTATTTCGACCAGAATAATTCAAACTGATCACCGCCTATATTTTCAAAGGAGCGCCATCTTGCCATGGATACTGAGTGAAAGGGCTAATAGAAGAACAGTTGATATTATGGTTGGGACCCATCAACTTTAATATCTGGAGTGGGGAGAGACGTGTCAACTGATTGGACCACGTGTAGCGACCTGTAATTAGAGCCAGAAAAGGTTATAAAAGGGCGTGTTGGAGCTCTTGGCATCATTCTTCTTCTATCTTGTATTTCGCTTTAGGTCTGATAACTTGTCTTATGGTTGTTGTACCATAGTGGACTAGTGTGATAGTTTATCACTTCTACATTCATTACTTCGTTACCACGACGTGGTACTTAGGAATTTCAGAATGATGGGTGTATAGCCACTCTCATCAGGAAGTACGAACAGCTCTGTATTAGACCAGTTTATACCAGTCTAAGACAATAGGTAGCATTAAACTAGATAGAAATGAAACTTCAGTGCACATTTTCAGTAAAGTTGGAAGGATTGTTAATTGAGTATCCTCTTCACATAACCCAAGGAGGTTTTTCTAACTATGATTTAGGGCTCATCTCCAATATATGGGATAGAGCATAACAGGGAGTGATAGTTTCAAAGCCATCATCCAATTAGTGGTTGATACAATTTGCAAGGCAGGAATGGTACTTAGCTGCAGATGAAGATATCTCAAAGACGACCGGTGATGTTCCAGCTACAAGGATGGAAGCTTTCCAAGGACCAGCAGAACAAGAAGACATGGTGAGCAAGCGAGTTAAAAAATATTGCAAGTTTTCGCGAAGTAGAGTCATTCAATTTTTTGTTAAATTCATTTCCTATTTTAAATTCAGTTCTCGTCAAACCGTCGTCATTTATATTCAATATAATAAATAGTATTTTCCTAGTTCACTTTAATCAGTCTGCCTTAATTAGCCTTTTGATTTCTAATTCTCCTGCTTAATGATTAGTGCACTATCACCCCATCCCTGTGATGAGAGTCCGTCCAAGCTTTATTATAAATTTTTGTTTTTAAGTCATCAACTTAAAGATTGGCGCCCTTAGCTTGCATAGTTGCATTTCTCGTTCAATTATTGTTCTCCAAGAGGGGAAAGTCACAAAATGTATAACCAACTTGTGCGAATGCCAGTATGAATGGAAGAATGAATGAGGTTAGGATTTTTATTTTATTATTCTGATTTCTGAAGCTTATTTTAGATATTACGTGGTTAACTGTAAGAGAGGTCCGTGAGCCTTAACTTCGCCACAAATGAAGGCACGAAATATATATATATATATATATATATATATATATATATATATAAAATAAGAGTTTTGTCTGTACGTTGCTCAGAATTTTAAAAGGATGGTATTTCTGTATCAGTCATGTCCACAGTAACAAGGAAATGCACTTTTTTAATTTTCCGTAATTTCTGTCTGTCTGTACAGTATTGTATGTACACCCATCACGAGAAAACTGCTGAAGAGAATTTAATGAAAATCTGTATGCTTAGTTGCTATAATCTAAGCCATAAATAATTGTATTCACGCTTAGTGTAAATTTAGTTTAGGGGAAGGCCTAAAATTTAATTATCAAATATTTATGTTATTAGTGGTCATATTGTTAATACTACATAACTAAAGTTATATAGCATTAAATTTCCGATCATTTATGCCATACACTGTTACCGTACCGGCTATGATCACAGAGATATTCGTGAATTTGGATATTTGTTACAGCACCGAGTCACGAGAAAATGGGCAAACAGAATTTAATGAAAATTTGTATATAAAGTCGGAGAATAAGAACTACAGTCTACGCTATAAATATTTTTTTATAAGGCGCCCTAATATCACAGTCGAAAGAAAAACTAAATGTGAAGGCCTACAATATAGAAAGCTCATAAAATTGATCACCAATAACACTGCATTGACCATCGTTTGTTGTGATGTGCTTTGTGTCTTCTGTTGCCAGTCATCTCCGATTGATAGGATTACTGCTGCATACCGAGAATTTTTTTTTTAATTTGCTTTACGTCGCACCGACACAGATAGGTCTTATAGCGACGATGGGATAGGAAAGGGCTAGAAGTGTGAAGGAAGCGGCCTTGGCCTTCATTAAGTTACAGCCCCAGCATTTGCCTGGTGTAAAAATGGGAAACCATGGAATACCATCTTCAGGGCTGCCGACACTCTGGCTCGAATCCACTATCCCCCGGATGCCAGCGCCCCTAACCACACGGCCAACTCGCCCGGTCGTACTGAGTGTAACAGCCTGCCTGAATATTGGCGGGAAGTAGGCTGGGGAGTTAGGTAACTTTCTTCTTTAGCATGCCATTCCTCTGGTTGATAAATTTTCTGATAGTGCTGGTACGTACCCCACTGGTTCATCATAGCATTCCAGCTATTCAAATCCCTATTCTGAGGCAACGATTGGAATGAGCAGTGTGCATATTTAAAAGTGTTTACGGCTGTCTGCGGCCGGGTCATTCCTGCTCTGGAACTTTGGACTGTTAGATCGGCACCGTACTACTGTTCGTGAAAAGTGAGAAAATGTGCGGTTTTTCATTTCATCTAGTATTGTATATGATAATATTGCTTGTAATCGCTACATTCCTATTGACGATTTTGTAATGACCTATGGTGACTTCAGTTAGAAAAACTGAAAAGTTAGTCTTTCTGAGAATCCCGTAGCGAAGCACGGGTACATCAGCTAGTAAATAAATAAAGATTGCTATTTAAATACTTAGTTTACACAACATTTCCAAAAGTGACGTTTGTTAATGTTTGTTCTCTGAACTCAGTAAAAACTAGAAGGAAGACTTTTAAGAAGTATAGAGCCCGTGTTATTAACTAGCACAAAAAGAATGGGGCCCAACGTAATGTTGTTCCTAAAGTTACGAATGTTTAAAGGTGATTTAACTCTGTTTATGAACTAATGCTGACGGGCCCCCGTTAAACAAAAACCGTCTGGTAGTCTTGGATATGAATCTATAAAATACTAGATACCCACGTTCAGCCTTGAGTACCACACACATGTACGGATAACAGACTCGCTTCACAAGCCATAGGGACACTGTTCAATCAACCTGTACTGGTGCGGAATTCGGCGCCCCAAGATCTGGCCTGTTCACATTCCTAAGCGGAGAGGCGCCAGCCGTGAACGCAAAAACAAGCGAGACCATCGTTTTACCTGTGAGCTGCACAGCTCCAACACGCCGGGAAAAAGATATCACGTTGTTCCCAATTAAGGAACGCGACTGAACTTGTTTACCAGAGTCATTCGATTCCCAGAATCTCTTCATCCTCTCGCTGTGTTTTTCTTCCTCCCTTGTACTGGGTGGTGGTTTTGTTCTTGGGTTTTCAGCAAAATGATGTTCACCACCATTCTAGCCCCATATTATTATTATTTCGAAAGAGGCTACGATATTCTTAGGTGCCCGGCCGGAGGTTTCTCGTTTCTCATCCTCGCCTGGACTTCCACAATGTTCATTACTTCCACTTTTTTCCATGCTATCATAAAATCATTCGAGCAACTACCTGTTCCATGCTGATGACCGTAAAGTTCACAGGGTAACTGAAAACACGAGTGACTGCGAACTGCTACAGTCAGATATTAGTGATTGGTGCGAAAACTCGCATTCAACTCTTCGAAGTGAAGTGCAACATCCTTCACGATGAAATAGTTCATGCATACACAGAGACTTTAGTAATGAAAATCGTTTCTCTTTGAATGAAAATGTATTTAACAGTCAATGAGGCATTTAAAAATGGCTTCTTGGAAAGAAACTGCAGGACTTCAAAATCCACGGTCTTACTGAAAACACCGCATTTCTCACTCGTAGAGGTAAGTCTAGAGTATTGCTCTTCACAGCAAAGTCTTAAGGGGCCCATAGATGTGCAATATTATTGCGCAATATCGGGGTTTATGCAATAAAATTGATAGTATGTATTCAATATTGAAGGGTTGTGCAATATATTGTACGAAATCAAGAAAGTTTGAAATATATTGCGCAAATCGCAATGTACTGTGCTGTGTGTTGGCAATATTGTGCAATATCCCGTCCTCCCGCCAGTTGGTATCAACAAGCGTTGGAGAAGGTATCGTGATGGCAGGCAAAAAGGAGGAGTAAAAGTTTATTTTCGAGTTTATCGAACTGTACCATTGCCTTCCGGCTCTGTGGGACGTTAAGAGCAAAGCGAGGAGTTCATCATACAATTCACCATTCATGCTCAGAAAGTTTCGAAAATCATTTGGTTCCCATTTTCTCAGTTCATTGAATAAATTTTTATGAGTGTACTTTTCTGTCTAGAAACCACTGTTTGGCCCTTGTGCTTCTTTTCCGTTTCTGCTTCTTTTTGGCACTTACGCCCACGGCGATCAAAACGCAGCAAAGATCAGTGTCACTCAATATAATCGCCAAATAAAATACCGGCATGGACTGACTATATATTGCAACGCATATTGTACGTCTATGACCGCTTTGCACAATATATTGCACAACTATCAATATTATCTCCACACGATTCTATTTATTGCACAAACTCGATTTTTGTGCAATAATATTGCACGTCTATAGGCAGCTACAATCCATTTTGCGCAATAATATTGTACGTCTATAGGCAGCTACAATCCATTTTGCGCAATAATATTGCACGTCTATGGGCCCCTTTAGAGCAAGTGCAGATATGATCGTGTTTGTGTACTAAGATTATGATTATGATCTGTTTTGTACACTCCTAGAGCTCGGCGCACGTGTGAATGCACGTTTCATATATACAAAGATGTTGGCAATTTCTTGGATTGTCTTAACCCAGATCTGCCCAAAACAATTTTTTGCTTGAGTTTGAAGATTAATGGTATATAACTGACCTATAGGTTGTGTTATGATCCCCAATGTTGAGTATTTCAGGACCAGGTACGTTGCATGGACAGGAGGGGGTGTCCTATAAAAAGGACAGTGGGCAAAAGGGGTATGATAAGAAAAATGTGTATGCCATTCTAATGTTATATTATTTTTAATTTAGTCTAATACAAGTAGTCTGATTACAGAATGAATTGTTAGAGTTTGAACTGAAGGGAAAACAGTAAAATGTAAGACTTCAAAGGACCTTGGTGCTTCCCCACGGCACGGTGGTACTTCTCAAAACACTTCGCATGTAGCGTTATGTTGCACTTTTTGCACCTCATAGACGCTTTTTTGTCGCATACCCTGCACCTTGTTTGCTTCCGTTGGGATTCAATCATGTGATCTACGTGGTCATATCTAGAATCAGCATTTTCTAGCGGCGATGGACGACTAAGCTTTTTTGCCGTTTCAGTTTCCAAGTCATGTTTTGTCCACACGTATGAAGTTTTAGAAGACACGGTCAATTTCGGGTGGTTTTCCTCAGTAATGTTGCAGTTGGATGTGTTATTTACAACTTCTTCATCTACTACATCGTCCTGTTCATGGTACATCATTTCAGCATGAGCATGTAACTGTGATCCCGGAAGATGATTCACGTTCAAATCGTCCTCTTCACCGGATTCCTCATAAGTAACGATGTGATCCATGGAACTAGGTGGTAACACAGTAACAGATGCCACATTGCAGTCTGGTTCTTCCTCCAGAATTGACAAAATCTCGTTTAGAGGCAAGCTGGAATAGAGGAGAAACAAACTGTGGAATAGTACCCCTTATGCCCACTGTCCTATAAAGAGGACACTCAAATATAAATAAGAATCACATAGTCAATTATTCGCCACGAAGAATGGAGAGTTCATATAACCATTACTTGTACCTTGACCAACATATCACACAAATTGGATTATAAATATCAACAAAAGGTACTGCGTAACTTACCTTTCATTCTTCAGGGGCACGAGCTTTTCCATGATGCCATAGTCTGGTTTTTATAAAGCTATCAACAATGTACAGAAACTTCTTTAAACTGCTTGAAACCAAAACAAATGACAGTTTATATCTTTAGTGTGCTACCAACAATTAGCACTGACGGCTTAGGCAGTAGTAAAAGATGTCTTCCGTCCTTAAAATAGGACAGTGGGCAGATCTCGGAATGACTACAGCAGTTACCAATTCATGTTCCTTCCCGTAATAATAGACAGAGCGTCACCTTTTGATCAACAAAGTGCAAAAATGAATCGCACAGGAAGTCTTGGTTCATGCAAGTCATAAGATCTCTGAAGAAAATTAGTGAGATTGTGGACTTTTCCACTCGTCAGCTAGTGAAATTCTTACACATCCTATGGACACCTCAGAGTTCCTTAGTGTCATACTACAGTCTTCCTTGCAGTGCACCGAGTGTTCATATTTGCTTTACGTCGCACCGACACAGATAGGTCTTATGGCGACGATGGGGTAGGAAAG
Organism: Anabrus simplex; assembly: GCF_040414725.1. NCBI lineage: Eukaryota > Metazoa > Arthropoda > Insecta > Orthoptera > Tettigoniidae > Anabrus > Anabrus simplex. The sequence continues at coordinate 217,741,190 of NC_090279.1, read as the reverse complement.
GGCTAGAAAATAAGGTACAGCCCCGGCATTTGCCTGGTGTGAAAATGGGAAACCACGGAAAACCATCTTCAGGGCTGCCGAGAGTGGGGCTCGAACCCACTATCTCCCGATTACTGGATACTGGCCGCACTTAAGCGACTGCAGCTATCGAGCTCGGTGCACCGAGTGTGACGGCAGGGCTGTCCTAAGAACTTCTAGAAATGTAATGACAGTAGTGTGCTTCTAATCGAATAGCCTCCTCAAATCCATTTTTGGATTTAGAAAACTAATTATATTCAAAGAATTTATTTTTTATGACGTTTCACATCGAACTGTCCTTTATGGAACCAGGAGACAAATTTGTGATGTCATCGCACACCACAAACAATAGGTGATGTTCCCACAAATGACCGCACTAAATGTCAGAGAAGACCAACACACATTCAGCAATTCTGAGAGACTACAACTCTTAAAGCCAGCAGTAATTCTTCCACTGCTCATTTTTAAAGAGAGACAATGGTGTTCTTGTGAAATTAATCACTGAAAGCGTGAACGAACAAAAAGTGACGTTCCTCTTCTGAGCCTTTCAAATCTGTATTATTAGGGGCAGATATCTACTTTTTTTTTTTAAATTCAGGTTTCAACATACATCTTCTCAAGATAGTCGAAATTAGAAGTAGACTTCATATAGTTAGGACTAGTTAAGGATGTAAGGATAATTTTGAGCATTTTTAATATTAAAAATTAATATACAAAATCGTTGTTGACACGTTTACGAGTGAACGATTTCGCCTTTTATTCCATCGTATATTTGGTGAACCATCGAAGCTTACTTTCACTGCGATCTTTTGGGGCAAAGATTGACCGATCCGAAGTATTAGATAATGTCAGCTTAATTTGCTCGTATAAGGAGCAACTGGAGTGTTTGCCCCCTCATGGAGGAGTTCGACTATAAGAAAATGAGTAAAATGTCAGAAAATCTTATCAGTCACTTATTGAGAAGAAAAAAAAAATCAGTTGCTCAAATCATACTTCACGATCTAGTAGATGGTCACCGTAGTACGTGGACAACAGTTCGATCAGCAGGACGGATTTTTATAAAGGACTTAAATAGATGCGAATTTGGCACATTGGTAGTCTACATCAAAGGAATGTGATATGGTTCACAGAAGAAAACAAGATTAATACAAATATTTACCATCAGTCATCCTGGAATGAAAGTCCCCTTTAAGGCCTCGCTAACCACCATAGCAACCTTTTGACGTTGTTTGATAAAATAATACTCTAATGGAACCTTATAACTGGTATGCATTCAATTGTCAGCAGGTATTTTGTATTTATGGAGCAATTGCCCGCTTAATTTGTGAGGTAATAACTTCATAATTTCTTTCTTTAAAATATCATTTTCCCTACGAAGGTGCAAAACATTACTTATAGTGTATTTTCTCCGAAACCATCCAAGGTAGTGATTTCAATTTTCCCCTCCTATATCCTCCAGTGTGGGGGGAGTAATCTAAAAAAATTATGTTCCTCAAATATTTTTTTTTAGTTAAGATTTTACATATTTTATTTTTATAGGAAATGTTTGATACTACTACTAATTTGTAGTTCAGACTCGTTACAGAACTAGTAAGAACACACACTTTCCGGAAAAAGGCACCTTTTGACGAAAAATGAACGTAAACGTTTGAAAATAAGGGCTGTGCCCATACAGATAGAGCCACGCCCATCATAGACTTCAAAACCCCAAACATTAAAACTAATATAACAAAAAAAGGCGATTAAAAACTTTTTAAACAATTATTTTTCATTCGTTCATTTTGTTGAACTCGCTACTGTACTAGTGTGACCGCCGTTGCGTTACACGTATCTACAAACCTCGTCTCCATACACGTTCACTTTCAGTACCTACTCATTCTACCAGTGGTGACGGCTTAACGACCTTCATACTGTAATACGTCACGGCGCGTAACTCCAGCAGACAGCCTTCCGAATATTTCCACCCGGCGAGACAACACGCCACCTGTCCATGAGCATTACCAATTAATGGAGGAACAGTATCTACGCGGTCCCCTGCCTATCTTTGGAGCGTAGGTTAGCGAAAACGAGCCCTCCCTTGACCACATCTATTTCTCTTTCGACCAGACACTATCAGTTTACGGATTTTTAAGGAATCGCATTCCGCCTTTGGTGGCCCATTCTCTATTCAGATGATGATAGTATGGCGGGCGATTTGCGTGTCTACATGGCAACATGGTTGTTATAAGCAACCATCCTTTATATAGTATAAGACTAACCAGAGAAATGGAAGGGATCCAACACTTCGAAAAATGAAGGTATCGGCCAACGAAAGAAGAGGGCCACGAAGGGCATGACAATGAACGACTCCCTAGCCCTCGGAACTTAATAGCGTCGGGGTCGGAAAACAACAAGTGTCGACCAAACAAGGTCGGATAGGATAGATGAAAGTGGGGAGTCTGGCACAAGTAAGCGGAAGCAATGACGGGCCCTGTGGTCGTGTACCCACGCTCCCAAGTTGAGAGCCCTTGGGGCCGCTTTTAGTCGCCTGTTATCACAGGCAGCCTCCCACCCACAGGGTGATGGCAACACGAGATGTAATATCGTCAGGGAACGAGCAGGAGCGTGCATGAAGGAATGAACTACGTTCTTCAATACAAGAAGTCTGAATCAGCGACAACGAGGAGCCTCGCCTTGTCATACGAAACCAGAGGCTAGATAAGGCCTCCGACAGTTCTTCCGGTGTATCCGTGTCGCTGCTTACTCAACTTCCACGAACAAGGACGACGCCATGCCATTTCCCATACACTCCAGCAAGGTGCTACTGTTACCCACACTTGTAAGTCCCTAGTCATCACTGCTTACTCAACTTCCAGAAAAAACACGCCATGCAAAGTCATTTCCCATACACTCCAACGAGTTGCTATGGTCTCCGCTTTTCAGTCCAAATACAGCGGCGGACTAACAATCACTTTCTGAAGCAGAACCCAAAAACCAGCTTTGCCTACCATCAGGCCACGATCCAAAAGGCCTACGGCGGCACTCTGGTAAGAGCGTTACAACTTTTTCCCCGTTGAAGGAATATAGCCAACTTAAATTTTCAAATTACAACTTGCTCGAATGAATGTTGCTATCAAATTCCTCCTGTAACTTTGAACAGGGGACGATGAGAAAACAGCAAATTTTTCTTACCTTGCGAGGACGACTTAGTGAAAGTGTGAAACATGTACCAACCAAGTACACCGACCACAAACTGCTCAGATAAACACTTTCTCAACTTTGAGGTGTTATGTGGCTGGGGCACTCCTCAACATTGAAGGTTCGTGCTTGGTGATTTAAGATAATTTTGCACGTCGGAGAAAAATAAAAGAAAAGAAAATAGGAAGGTCTTCTCGAAGACAATTTATCTACATAATTTATCATGTAGATTTATTACATCTTGAAAGCTTAAGTGTAGCAATACCTGAATTTTTCGACCGAGATTTCACAAATTCCCCATACACACATGTGAAAGAAGCGATTTCTTTTCATTTTCGAAAAACGCAATAGTGGCGGTAGGGAGAGTGGACGGGGTGGCAGAGCTGTTTAGCCCAGGGCGTTGCCTACGAGATACAAATGGCCGGAAATACAGCACACTAGACTGCCTCGAGATGATTCCGACAACCGCCACTGGAGTTCTTTTTACTGAGCTGTCTCGCCCGCTCATTGCAAGACGTTCCAGTACGAAAAGCTAAACAATTCATTAATACTAGTAATTTCAGAAGACACCAAACAGATGGGAGATAAAGTACACAAAAAGCAGATGTATGACTTACTTTCTACAACATATTTCTTACACTTTGCTTAAACGAAAGAAGTAATTCACAAAGGAAGCAGAAGTATATTAGGGACTTTGTCACTTCTCTAATTCTGCCTCAGTGTATCCGGTAAACTGATCGAGATTGCGGTCAAATAACTTGGGGTGTAACCGCCATCTTAAAAATTATCAGCGATCCTATCTTTTCCTCCACACATCTGATGTTGCGACATTCTTATTGAAGCCGCTGTTTGGAGAGCGATGTTACACACCTTTCGCCATTAGAAAATCCTATGTAACTTTTCAGCATCTTCTCATGTGGTACAGTTAGGCAGTGCAAGGATCTCAAATCTGTAGCCGGTAGGTGCTTTTCTATACCAGGGGACGCAAATTTTTAGCGTCGTTTCTCCGTATTTCACTTTTTCTTCCAGTAAGATTCAATTTGTTCTAACAGGAATAAAGCTCCTAAATGACCATTTGTACCATTACTTTCAATTTGGTTTACTTTTTGGTCAAGTTCAGATACCTTATAGCATTTTTCTGATTTCGTTACCGTATCCTACTTTTCAATATACCGACTGTTTTCCGTAATCTGGTATTTGAAATTTCACCAATATATAACTTAGATTTAACAGATATACTCGTAGCCTTTCCTTGACATAACGAGACTTGCACTCCTTTCTTGTTTGTGGCTGACGTAGAACAATTACATGCTGAAGATATGGTATGTTCAACGCTATCTGAACCAGAAATTTAACTAATATTTGTATGGCAATACGTCATTTCTGGGAGCTGTTCTCCATTGTGTTATTTTCATTAACATTTTCAGAAAAATTATCACAGATCATTGCTCTTTCAATTAGATTTCTGCATGGCTCATGGCCGTGTCTTAATTTCAGCTGTAAACGCCTCAGTATGGAATACACTCGAGTCTAAGTCCATCTTGCTTTAAAGTGGAGAAACAAATTCAGTCTCGAAGCTCCTCTCTCGAGTGGGACTGATTGGAAATGGAACAGAACTTCCCAACACCATTCTATAAAGCTTGATTTCCGATGAAACGAAGAATAATTCTCATTCTTTCTTCATTCTGTAAGGCATCACTTCTCTCTTCAAAACACTTGCCTAGAAAATGTTAACTTATCCATTCTACATTATGTCTCTCAAACCCAAATCTGTAATCAGCTTAATGCGATATTCTGCGAGCTATACAAAACTTCTTTGGACGTTTTACCAAGTGAAATTCTGCCATTGTGACAATCAACTTTTGTAAAGAAAGTGAAGCTTCCTACTGAGGTACCTTCAAAATTCTTAAGTATGCACTCCTTTATTCATTCGCAGATAGTCTCCAGGAAAGCAGGTGTCCCATATTGTAGTAGGTGGTTGATGTCTATGTACCTACTACCATTTGTTATTCTTACGAAATTAATGACATGCTCTGTAAACATAAAAGAAATATTTAAAAAAAAAAAAAAAACACCAGGTGCTGTTTCATTCATGCCATCGAAGTCTCCTCCTCTTTCCCTTCTTCCAACAGCTTATCACTGTTTCCATATGACTAACTATGTAGATGTTTTACTTTGTTTCGCAATAATTAAATTAACACGTGATGGTGGAGGTTAGAACCACGTATTATTCGAAGAAGAAAGAAGAGATGATCCAACTCGTCAACAAGTGAGGACCACATATGTCCTGTAGCTGTTCTCAGAATACGGAAAGGAGTTTTTACAATTGCCTTTACGTCGCACCGACACAGGTCTTATGCCGACGATGGGGTTCGACCCCATCACCAGAATGAAAGCTCACAGCTGCGCGCCTCTAACCGCACGCCCAGCTCGTTCGGTGATACCGAAAGGGGAATTAAGTCAACAGCACAAAGGAATAACGTCATTCTGTCCATGGGCACCCCTACCTCCAGACAGTTCAAAGCGACACGTGTTCATACAGGTAAGATACAACTCTCCCTCCACCTGTAGCAAGAACCAGACCACAAGTCGATTTTCTTGAGGACGACAAATGCAAGGTACACCAACCGCTTCGCTGTCAAGCTTGCGATTGTTTTCATGATATTAAATGAATTAAGGCCACGGCCGCATCCTTCCCAATCCTAGGTCTTTCCCATTCTTGCATCGCCGAAAACCTTCAATGCGTTACATAGAAAAAAGTTTAGACGGAGACTTCAGCGGACAGAGGATAGAACAAGAGGCAAAATAAATCAAATCTTCAATTTGCCGAAGATATTTATTATTTTATCAGAGTTGGCGGACGACCTGGAGAAATTACTGAATAGTATGGAAACAGTTTTAGAGGAGGAGTACAAGACAAAAATAAATAAATTCAAAACAATGGACTGCAGTGAAAGTCAAGTGATTCAGGGTATATCAGATTAGAAAATGAAGTCGTCAAGGATACGATTTTTTTTTTTTTTTTTTTTTTTTTTTTTTTTTTTTTTTTTTTTTGGCTGTACGAACCCACTATCTCCCGGATGCGAGCTCACAGTTGCGCGCTCCTAACCGCACGGCCAACTCGCCCGGTGGATACGAATTTAGCTTACAGGAGAGGGTAAGTAGTGGAGTACAAACAGTAATTCGCACGACTTATGATGTAAGCCGATTTTATTGGCAGTCTTAAATATACACATAGGATGTAAAATGATTGGTGTATTTTTGAACGGGAAGCACGTTTGCACTCTCAGGAAGACAGGAGGCAATTATCGAATCAGATTTCAACGCCCCAAACGAGCCCGAGTTCTCATACATTGATAGCAAGATAAAAGCTGGCTAGGTACTATACTAACATTGTCTTGGAAAAACTAAAAGGACTACTTTCAAATTTGCAGCAATAATCTGAATAATAAAACTATCAATCCTACACCGCATGCATGCCGCCTGCTAGTGATACGGTGTCTAGGTTTGCCAATTTATTTTACACTCAGCAAAATCGGTGGCATTGATTGCGAAAATAAACTTTACTTTCGTTGCAACGTGTATCTTCTTAGTACTAGAGAAAAAGATAATTATATTTTGTGGTAGGAATTTGTGCCAGCCCCGTGGTGTAGGGGTAGCGTGCCTGCCTCTTACCCGGAGGCCCGGGTTCGATTCCCGGCCAGGTCAGGGATTTTTTACCTGGACCTGAGGGCTGGTTCGAGGTCCACTCAGCCAATGTGTTTAGAACTGAGGAGCTATCTGACGATGAGATAGCGACCCCGATCTAGAAAGCCAAGAATAACGGCCGAGAAAATACGTCGTGCTGACTACACGACACCTCGTAATCTGTGAGCTTTGCTTGGTCGTTTCTCTGGGATGCAGGGCTCTACGATCTGCAAATCGCTGTAACCATAACCCTTGAACGTGACTTTGAGCGTGTCCATCTCCACCTGGATATGCGATGGCTCACAAATTCGTCTTGGCGAGTGTCGTGAGAATGCCTTGTTTTTGTGCTGGATGGTGGTGAGAATCTGCATGAAGATAGCGATTTGTGTGGGTAGGCTTACGATAGACTGTATGTCCTAAGGAGCCGTCCGGTTTCTTTCTTACTAGAACATCCAAGAAAGGAAGGCATTCGTCCGACTCCTTCTCCACGGTGAATTTATTGAAGGATGTTGCTGATTTAGGTGGTTTAGAAATAGATGAAGTTTCTCAGGACCTTCTGTCCAGACCACAAATGCATCATCAACATACCTCCACCATATCATAGGTTTGACGGGCTCCGAAGCAATAGCCTCCTCCTCATAATGATCCTTGAAGAAATTAGCCACTACGGACGAAAGTGGACTTCCCATAGCCACTCCGTCTGTCTGTTCATACAAATTGCCCACCCAACAAGAAATAGCTGGAAGTCGTGCAGTGGTAAAATAGCTTAATAATGTCCTCAGAGAACAGGTGTTCAATGAGAGACATGAGAGTCAATCGGCACTTTAGTGAACAAGGACTTCAGATCCAAACTCACCAAAAGTGCATTAGGTTGAAGGGTTATGGTTGACAGCTTTTTGACGAAATACCGAGAGTCCCTGACGTATGATTCAGTACGTCCTATGTGTGGCTGAAGCAATTTGCTAAGGTATTTAGACAGAGTATGCGTAAGAGAACCAATCGCACTAACAATAGGTCTGAGGGGAACATCTTTTTTATGGATCTTCGGCAGTCCATATAATATAGGTGGCACTGCATCCCCCGGGGACAGATGTTTAGCCTCCTCTTTTGGAATTGAATATTGCCAAGAATTTGATTCTAGTTAACAGTTACCGGACTGTCCCATTGCCAGTCTCAAGAAACAAGTCTCTTGAAAAGCGAAAAGCTCTACCTCCCCGTACATGTCAAATGAATTGCTGCGATTTAGCAGCGGGTGACCTACAGAGAGGCCGTCGGACTAACATTTCTTCCCGGAATCGTCTCATAATACAAATTACATGTTTCATGCTACATAATATCTGATTGTGATTCACTCCTCTCATTTGATGTTAAACAGTGTTCTCAGCAGTGTTTAAACATGGCCAGTTGAACAGCGGTTTTAGACAGTGTCTAAGTGATAAGTAAAGTCTTTGCAATGCGGCAGCCATACTTAGGCACTGTTTAAACGTAGACTTAGTCTTAATACCGTTTCTGCAATCGGCCTCATGTGTTTAAGAGTTAAATCATGCAACACATCAGGAATATTTTCTCTGAAGCTATCGAAGTTGAACATTTTTTCCATGCATATCTTAGCTTGAAATGCAAATGACTGACTTGCAAAAAATGTTTTTTGAAATATTTTCTGAGTATCTAATTCTTCAATTCGATTTTCTCGCGTATATGCCGGATAAAATCTCTGTATCTCGCTTATCACCAAAATAATATTTCAGCTTATGTATGACAAGAGTAAGTTTCAAGTCCCTGGGAGTAGGTACATACATTTTAGAAAATGGTATTTTTGTTTTTTTCGAACCGAGTACTGTATCTTTCGAGGTTCGAGTATTTTTGTTTTTTGAAAGCTCGGATGATTATTCAGATAAACAGGCGCAAATAATAACGCAGAACAAAGAATGATGACTTTAAATACAAAATATTTAACCAATTGCTGAAAATAAAATAACTAGGCAAAATTACAAGATAACTTTAGTAAAAAATGACTTTCGCAATTCTGTAATCAGGGGACCATAATCAGGATTTATGTACCAGACAGCAATGTGTACGATAAATCGTACCAGTTAAAAGATGTCATCAAAATCCAGCCCCAGGAGAACATTATACTAATAGAGAATTTATCTCGATTAACAAAATTTCAGTACTGTACAAGGGCCGATAATGTTCTGTAGGTATTAAAACTTAACTTGCAGGAAATGGCTATTGAAGTCACAGCTTTAGTGCATTTACTAAATGTACCATTTTACAAAAGATTAATTAAAAATACTCCCATTTGAAACATTAGCAATTTATATAAGGGAGAACGATCATTCTGACAATGAACATTTAAAAACCAGATAATAAATTTTGCTCTTCCATGTCGCATTATTATTATTATTATTATTATTATTATTATTATTATTATTAAAGGAGTGAAATGTTAATTACCAATACTCAGAAGAGAGGTGTAGAGAGCAACTTCAAATATTCAGCACTCTTGTGACATTAAGGAACACCCTTGACCATATTTAAAAAAAAAAAAAAAAAAAAAAAAAAAAAGGTGAAGAAAGTTGCCAAAACTCCAACCTGCCTAGACTTCCCGGTTTCTCTGAGGACTTCGCAACATCCATCAGTCTGCGAATTAACAGCTCCTGTCAGGTATCCGCCATTTCGTATATTTTCCTCCATTTACTGAAGAGATCATGATATAAAAAAAAGGAGGGAAACAAGGTGGTATCCACTATCTAATCCTTTTTAACTATATATACATTTATTTATTTATTTATTTATTTATTTCTGAATTCGGCCTTGATGAAGTTCGTAAAGGAAAAGAGATCAACGGGAAGTAAATAAACAAAATCTGCTTTGCCCAAGACACAACGGAGGGCCGTCAATCCCTTTTGAACAACATCAAGGAAGTAAGCCAGGAGTACGGCTTTAAAATAAACATTCAGAAAAATGCATTCATAGTAATCACAAGCAGGAAGTCACGAACGCTCGTATCACATTGGACGGAAAAGCTACTCAAATCAGAATCGACATCGCAAGAAGCTTGTTTCTCGTGACTTACGATTCCGAGCGTTGCGTTCATAAATGAACCGATTGCAGGCCTTAGAAATGGGGAGGCACGTCACCACCATGATTAATTAATTCATTCATTATGTATTTACCATATTCCGTGGTTCAAATCCCGGTCACTTCATCTGCTGGACAAAGCGGAGGCGCGGCAGGTTTTTCTCCGGGTACTCCGGTTTTCCCTGTCACCTTTCATTCCAGCAACACACCAATATCATTTCATTTCATCTGTCAGTCATTAATCATTGCACTACAGGAATGCAACAGGCTTCAGCAGCCGGAACAATTCCTATCATCGCCGCTAGATGAGGGCTTCATTCATTCCATTCCTGATCCGGTCAAATGACTGGAAACAGGCTGTGGATTTTCATTATTTACCATAAACTTTTACAGTATCTACGGAAGGGCAGGATGAAAGGACAGGCCCCCGTAGTGCCCCCTGACAAATTATTTTCGCAGTCTAACTTCGTGACGACACCTCGTCTACAAATTGATTCGAAATAAAAGTTTGTTTTATAAAATTGCGGGACTACTGCTGTGTAGAACGCCGGTTGTTCCGTAAGGAAACAAAGGAGCTATAACTTTCGCAGCCTGTTTTAATAGATGCTTGACGAGGAAGGAGAACTTCCGACAGTCGTTCGACATCCACGACACAACTGTTTACATTTTTTAAGTTCGGTAAATGTTTGAAGTCTTAGCTGTTTCAGGCAAGTAAATGGCTATTTGCTCCGCATCGCTCAGCAGGTGTAGCCTAAGTTGGGAGTGTGTTGCGTAAACTGTCGTGAAACATGGGTTTATGGACAGAACATGGAAACGAAAAGCAATCATCACAGAGGTGTCGGTGGAAAAAAAGTCGCCGAGAGCGAAGAAAGAGCTGTAGGATAGAAGTGGTGTTACACGGTTTATTTCCTCCGGCAGCGATGTTTTGTACCTTGAGAATCAAAATAAGGAAGTATTGAGATGTCAAAGAAAATGTCAGGAAAAATAATCAAAGGGATTTCAACGCGGGCAGAAGCGCACGTGATAAAACTAGAATGTAGACTGTGCAGCGGCCTGCCGACGTTGTCTCAGTTCGCACGTGCTCTCTGTGTCGGACATGGCCGGGTTTTTCTCGGCCTTTATTTGCTTCTACTTTTGGTGGTATTGATTTTTGCATCTTTTCTTTATGAAACCCATGTTTTCGACCCAACAAAAATGCTTTTTTAACTTTTTAGAAAATGTTTAGGTTATTTAACAAACGTTTTCAGAGTACCTTTAATATGAGACATGAATCGTTTCTCTATGTTTTCAACTGTAGAAGCATTAGCACTTCAAAGTTTCAGACGAACTGTTTTCGTGATGATACCTCGCCTACAAATTGATTGGAAAGAAAAGTTTTTGTTTGATAAAATTGAGGGACTATTGCCATGCAGAACGGCAGAATAAAGGAGCTATAAGCCCTCTTTTTGTAAACGCTGCTGGAGTCTATGTGGAGGGCCTGAGGGTGCATGCTTTAAATTGCATTAAGCCCAGACTTATGGAGAAAACTCCTGGAACCATCGGCATGACATTGCTGTTAATTCGTCTGCTTTCTCATCGACTCTACCCCATGACCTAAACCCGGCAGACTTTTTTCTATTCCCCAAACTGAATTTCCTCTCCAAATTTTAGTACCTTCACAGAATTTGTAAAACCACGTCACCTCATGTCTCCATGTGAAGAAAAATCCAAATAGCAGTTCATCTCCTCAATCGATGCAAACAGCTGGTCACTTACCTCCGTGTTCACCTATGCCAAGTTATTTCCGACGCTAGGACTATTAGGTTTATGAGTGAAGTATTCCACACCCAACAACTTTCATATGTGCTCTCGACACTTAATATCCTGCAATATACCCGAAGAGTGAAACGCGGGGATAAATTAAACGGACGTTCACGTTGAAAGAACTATTCCAGTCAAATAAAGTCAAACTGAAATTGGTAGGATCTTCCAAACTGCCTACCAGCGCTTTCGGATGTGAAAACTGTGCTATTAACAGAGGTTTCAGATGTAATTTACTTACTCGACTTCTCGTCTTTCTGCCTCCTCCTGACTGATGTCCTCCTCCACGGAGTAGTCCAGGATGGGCTTCACACCGAAGGAGCGCAATCGCTCGAGCGTGGGTTTTATCTTCACTTGATCCTCTCCCGCGACGAAATGGCCGTAAAAGGTGCACTTCATCAGCATTCCGAAGAGCCGGTCTCCCAGAAGCGTGCGGGCCACCTTCATCAGCTGAAACACAGAATACAGACTGATCAATGATCACACCAACATGTATTCCTCACCATATGAAGAAGAGGCTCTTCTAGAACATTCACCTTTATATTTCAATTCACCTCTGAAATTACTCCATTTTTACATTCTCCTAACATTATAGTACTGTGCATTATTTTCGGCACATTTGTTACATTTACGATTATGTTCAAATATGGTTCAGTGTAAAAGTAAATATTAACTATTAGGAAAAAATCCGTTGAAATAAACGTTCATTGTGAAGTGAGAAGCTTCCAATTGCTCTCCCTCTCCCCACCCGAACATTGATAACGCCTGCATGTTCGCTCTAGCTAACATGGGTTTTATACTGCTAAACAACAAAAAAACACTCGCATAGTCCGGCTCCATGCATACATGGTTAGCGTGCTGGCCTTTGGTCACAGGGGTCCCGGGTTCGATTCCCGGCAGGGTCGGCAATTGTAACCATCATCGGTTAATTTCACTGGCACGGGGACTGGGTGTATGTGTCGTCTTCATTTCATCCTCATCACGACGCGCAGGTCGCCTACGTGAGTCAAATCAAAAGACCTGCGCCTGGCGAGCCGAACATGTCCTCGGACACTCCCGGCACTAAAAGCCATACACCATTTCATTTCACTGTCATAATATTGTGAACAACTTACCCAATTCTTACAATACCAAACCAATTTGATCCCATATTTTATCCTGTTTCCTTACGGTTCCTATAATCCTCAGTGGATAATAAAACACACACACACACATAGAGAGAGAGAGAGAGAGAGAGAGAGTTAGTTTTGTTTGTACATTCCTCAGAATTTAAAAATAATCGTATTTCTGTATAGCTCGAGTCCACAGTAACAAGGAAATGCACTTTTAAATTTGCCGTAATTCATGTATGTATGTATGTATGTATGTATGTATATGTGCATCACGAGAAAACTGCTTAGGAGAATTTAATCAAAATCGGTATATGTAAAGTCGGAGAATAGGTCGCTACAATCTAGGCCATAAATAATTTTATACACGCTGAATGAAATGGTAATTTAGGGGAAGGCCTAAAATTTAGTTCTCAAATGTTCATATTATTATTGGTCCTATCGATAAATACTACCTAACTTATATAGTACTACATTTCCGATCATTTATGTCGTATACATTTTACCGTAAGGGCTATGATCAGAGATATTCATGAATTTGGATTTTTGTTACCAAGTCCATATTAGGGCCGAGTCACGAGAAAAAGGGTAAACAGATTTTAACGAAAATCGGTATGTAAAGTCTGGGAATAAGGAACTGCAGTTTTCGCGATAAATAATTCTATAAGATGCCCTAATATCGCAGAGTCGGAAGAAAACTAAATGTAAAGGCCTACAATATCGAAAACTCAAAATTGATCAACAATAACATTACATTGACCATTGTTGTGATGTGTTTTATGTCTTCTGCTGCCACTCATCTCCGATAGATGGGATTACTGCTGCATACCGAGTCCAACAGCCTGCCTGAATACTTGCGGGAAGTAGCTGAGGAGTTAATTTCTTTAGCATGCTATTCCTCTGGTTCATAAAATTTTCTGGTATCACTGATACGTAAAACACTGGTTCATCACAGCATTCCGGCTATTCAATCCCTACTCTGAGACACTGATTAGAATGAGTAGTGTGCATATTTAACGGAATAATAGCAGAGGAGTGTTCGCGGCTGTCTGCGCGCTGATCATTCCAGCATTGGAACTTCGGACTTAAATTGGCAACGTATTAAATTATTATTCGTTAAAAGTGAGAAAATGTGCGGTTTGTCATTTAATAGAGTATTTTATATGATAAAATAGCATTGCTTTTAATCGCTACATTCCTACTGACATCATCGTAAAGACTACGGCTCTATAAGAGCCCTAGTAAAGACCCATGTTGCCTTCAGTTGGGAAAACCACAAAGACAGTCTTTCCGATAATTCCGTAGCGAAGCACGGGCACATCAGCCAGTCATATATAATTTACGATGGCAATTTCCTAGTGAACGCCATTCAGCACAAATTTCGCAGCGGGAAATAAAAATAGAACCTAGCACGAGGCGAACGCTGCAATTCCGCTGACGACCACACTGTAGTATAGCTCCTTGTATACTAGAACGTGCGCTGATTTAGCACCTGGATGGCGCCTCAAATAGCACCAAAGAATTTGTTGTTACAGGGAAACTGCGACGTACTTCAGCACAACTGACCGTATGAACAGCACTTTCCGTAACATACAATTCCCCGAATAGCATTATTCAACACGAGTCTCACGTGGAACTAGTGGCAGCTGTATGCAAGAGGCGAAGTCAGACAGCATCGAAGAAACGAGGTGTGTTGAAATTCCTTGAAAGGAACCTGCACACGTCAGCTCCCTCTCAACCGCGGGGCATTCGACACGCCGAGTCGTACGATGCCTATGCCTGGTGAACACAGATCTGGTTTACTCTCATCTTGTGGCATAAAAAATGAGCGTCGAAACTGGCGCAAACATGGCAGCCGAAGCCATACTGTGGTCGAACTTCGCTTCGTTTTCTTTGAGAGCAATGAAAACAAGCTGAATCTGGATGAGAGCGCGATCAGTGGACGGCACACTTACCTGTTGTACAGGTATTACATCAAACTACCGAGTTATGACGCGACAACGGGCGGTCCTGAACAGTACGTTCCTTTCCGAGTTCTGGGTGGTCTATGATGATAATGCTTGTTCTTTAAAGGGGTCTAGGTCATCGGCCCCTAGGAGACGAAATATAATGACAATTTAAAAGTACAAAATCATCCAATGACCAGAATTCAAAACATGATGAACAATGGATGGATGGATATGAATTTAAAACAATCAGTGGATCCGATCCGCAATAACTCCCAGTCACAGAAACTGGCGTGAAACAATAGTATTACTGACCAAGGGACTGCGTCTACAGCGAAATACTGAATCGATGATGCTTCTAGTCTAAAGGGGTCCAAAATCCAAGTCATCGGCCCTTCATAACGGTACTTATCGCTAGGAAAGTAGAACCATGGTTATTTGTCATGTTGCGGTACTAATCCAAAGTAGCGTAGATTAGCGGTATTCCACACATTATGGTACTGCTCACAGGTAATGAAATTCGCACATGTTACACAGACCTATGGTGTTCCTCATATAGTGAGTACTAATCACAGGCAAGCCAGAACCATGGTGTCGCTCTTATAGTGGTACTAATCATAGGTACTGTAAAAGCCGACAGCGCACTCTGTTGCTATTAAACACAAACCTATTTTGTACCTAACAGTGGTACTACGCGCAAGTCAAAGCGACTTATGGTGGTCCCCGCGTAGTGGTACTATTTACAAGTAATTTCATGGTTCTAATTCGATCAGCCCTTGGTCGCCCCTTTTTTCGCCTCTTACGACAGGCAGGGAATACCGTGGGTGTATTCGCCTGCGTCCCCCCACCCACAGGGGGCTGGGTGGTCTATTATAATATAAATTTGATTAAGTTCATAACAAATGTACACATCGTTAATGATTAACTTAACAAAGCGGACCGAAAACACCGCCCTAGAGATTTCTGTAACTGACCGAGAAATCCAGCTTCTTTCGCTAGCAAGTTATTTTGCAGGAAGCTCTTTCATAACATCTCTGGTCATCGATCAGTCACATCCGTGTGAATGAGGATGGAAGTATGCGACTACAAACACTACAAGTAAGAACTATCCTGATATTCCCTCCGCCTGTCATAAGAGGCGACTGTAGGGGGCCTTAAGCGGTTCAACTTGGGAGCGTGGGTTGCCGACCACGGGGCCCTTAGCCGAGTCCTGGCACTGCTTCCACTTTTCAGGCTCTTCACTTTCATCTATCCTATCCGACCTCCCTTAGTCAACACTTTTTTTCCGACCCCGACGGTATTAGAACATTCGAGCCCTAGCGAATCTCATTTCACGCCCGTCATGGCCGTTGCCTTTTGTTGGCCTATACCTTCATTCATTTGTCGAAGTGACAGATCCCTTCAATTTTTTTAATAGCTGTACTTCTTCTTAAAACAAAAATCACCACCACCATCCTGATATTCGTAGACAGGGAAGGATGTGCCGCTACAACTTATCAAACGTGTTCGAACGTCGAAATGAATGGCTACGAAAATACCGCCGGGGCTGGAAGGGAATAAGAAGCCACCAGGCGGATGTAAAAAACGTACACGAATGAGCAATGAACGACACCGGAACATAGGAATGTTCCCGAGGGAAAGAGCGCGTCGGTATGACCCTGAAATACTAACACAGTTGACCTCGTCGCTCGCCGCACTGCGGGTCCCCGCGCACCGCACGATATACAGTAGACCAGATGTACTCGATCAAACCTTATGGAAGCCGTAAGTCAATCGAAACCCCGGGGCCTCCCTCACAAATTATCTCCCGGCAAGTTTTATATTTTACCTTCTTGTAGTGCCTTAATAGCCTGCGTGGCTCAGGCGGCAGCGCGCCGGCCTCTCACCGCTGGGTTCACTGGTTCAAATCCCAATCACTCCATGCGAGATTTGTGCTGGACAAAGCGGAGGCGGGACAGGTTTTTCTCCGGGTACTCCGGTTTTCCCTGTCATATTTCATTCCAGCAACACACTCCAATATCATTTCATGTCATCTGTCATTCATTAATCATTGCCCCAGAGGAGTGCGACAGGCTTCGGTAGCCGGCACAATTCCTATCCTCGCCGCTAGATGGGGGCTTCATTCCATTCCTGACCCGGTCAAATGAGTGGAAACAGGCTGTGGATTTTCATTGCAGTTTCTTCTCCATTACTGAGGTTGGCCATAATCACAGCGAAGTCTGTCCTCATCAGTCTAGTAGAATGTAGTCCTGCCCAATCCCGTAAGTTCCTCGGTTACCAACAATTTCAATAAACCAAGTTGCTTACAAGAACAAACGATTAGCAATTCTTATGTAATTATACAAAGGAATATGTAATTTAGCAAAACACTAGGCATATTATAACTTAATGTGCTATTGTTTAATACGTACTTCAATAAACACTTTTTTGTACGGTAAAAACTTTCAGATATCTGATGATGATGATGTTTGTTGTTTTAAGGGGCCTAACATCGAAGGTCATCGGCCCCTATATATATCTGATGTATATCCTTTGCAAGACGCTGTATTCAGTAATTCGTGTGTCATCAAAGATACTTTGACTAGTTTTAACTCGAAAATGTTAGTTCAACAGCGTTCGTGATCGCGGGACACCTTTAAATCGTTAACTTTGTCATAACATTTGGGAACGATGATTGCACCATATCGTCAAGTGTATTACAAAATGACTGACGAGGAGATAGCTAGGAGAAAGTGTACTGTGAACGATGTTTATGGGTACATTAACATTACATCAATATAGTATTTTCTCTACGCGGCGGCTCAGGAAACCACACCACATGTCAAAATCACATTTGCTTTTTGTTTATAACAATAAGAATATTTGAAACAGTTTCTCCCTGGGTCTAAAAATGCATTTCTTATTGTATTTCAAATATTATGAAACTTTTTATGAATTTGCGGAATAACACCGTCAAAGTTCAAGAAAACTCAACATCTATAAAAGTTTAGTATTGGGAGGTTTTTGTCATCTGAATATTTACAACGTGTAGGCAGAAGAGAGTGTGTGTGTGTGTGTGTGTGTGTGTGTGTGTGTGTGTGTGAGAGAGAGAGAGAGAGAGAAATTAACTCTACAGTAAATTATTTAATATGCATAACTATAAACATTTGTATTGTTTGAAAAATCATATGCAATTAGTTTCGATTTTGTTGAAATTAACAGCGGAGGAAATGTAAGATCTTCCCGTTGATCTGAAACATTTAATAATAATAATAATAATAATAATAATACTTTTTCAATTATGTTATGCCTAACCGAATCCACTTATCGCCTGTTTTGACTGTGACAAATTTATTTCTTCGAACCCCTGGCATAGTTCTAACCGTCTGACTTAGTTTTGCACGGCCTTCGACGAGGCCTCTGGCGGGCTTATCTGCATCAGCCTCCGGATCCTCCTTAACAACTGCAATTTCCGGAGTAGTGCATATCTTCTGCTTTCAAAAGTCAAAATTTGGGGCAACTGTCCATCTGTTGGTATAGCTACAACCAGTGCACAAACGTGTTCACCGTTCACTTCGAACTGGCATACCACAACGCATGGAAACATTATACTAAATTCGAAAAGGATGACATTTGCGTGGAATTTTCTTTCAACCAAAAGCAATCAAGTACTGCCGCCGGTCTTTGAAAGGAATTTGAAAAAGCAGCACACCATTATGCCAACACAAATTATGCATATATCATAATGCCAAGCCACATGTATGACGACATCTGACAATTTCGTTTCGGTCGTAGAACTGGAGTGAAGCAAGATACTGTGTATTCATTACGTTGTGATCACGCTGTCTACTGCCCGACATCTCCGATAACGGTTTGAACCGAGAGATGACGCCGAAATCTACAAGGAATAAATTTTGACCCAATCCTTTCCTGCTCTCTCTCTCTCTCTCTCTCTCTCTCTCTCAAAAACTTTTTCCAGCGACATGTGGCATGGATTCCCGTTATATTTGTTTCTTTGGTTCGAATCCTTTTATTTTATCATCAAACAACTGAAGAAGGCTTGATTGTAATATTTTTAACATCGTTGCTCCGTTCCCGCTTTCTAATTAAAGAATTCACGAAACAGACTACAGATCTTTAAAACGATTATCAACGAAGATTCTTAATACTAATAAGAAATAGCTCACATGGGTTACCGTTATGTCAGGCGAAGTATTCCCGAAGGTAATTAACAATATACCGGCGAGAGAAGTTTAACACTGTGAAACGTCACAAGAAAATGAAGACAACCCGGGTCATTCTGTAAATAATGACATACTGTGAACAAATGTAGATGTGCTACCTGGCTGCAAAGTTTATGTTGACATGAAACCCCTTGCCTGCGCCCAAATGGTACTTCCTGATCAACATGTGTCGTGAACATGGGGAATGCGCACATTCCAATATTTTTGGCTTACATTTTTTAAACCTAAATTATGAGCAAAATTTGGGCCAAAATGAAACCGAGGTTGTGACCTCGATGAGCCATCGTTTGAAGTACCTTTTTTTTTTTTTTTTTTTTTGCTAGTGGCTTTACGTCGCATCGACACAGATAGGTCTTATGGCGACGATTGGATAGGAAAGGGCTAGGAGTTGGAAGGAAGCGGCCGTGGCCTTAAGGTACAGCCCGTAACCGCACGGCCAATTCGCCCGGTTTTTTAAATATCTAATATCGAATCCGAGATGAAAATGAAGAGCCAAAAATCTGAAGTGTACAGACAAAATTGTAACTGCATGTACATACATATTTATAGCACCATCCGACCCCTTGGCTGAATGGTCGGTTCAGAGGACCCAGTCCAGATCGTGGACTAATTGCAGGGTACTCCACATACTGTTGGCTACATGAACACACCAGTGGCGGCGATAAGGTCCCCGCAGACCCAGCAGCTGAAGAGTGATTTTACATAATTACAAAGCTACAGCACACAACACGTTATTATTTGTTTTACAGAGGCTTGTTCCAAATTTAGGCCGTCGTAGTGCAGAGCTTCTTTCATCAATAGGAGTAGGGTAGTTATTTCTGAAAGAAAAGAAAAAAAGTGTTTCCCAACCTGTTTCAACCCTTGCTGCCACTTACAACAATCAACATTCATTTGAAGTAATTCGCCAGCTCTGAGAAACCAGTAGTCCGCGAAGATGCAATAACAAAGACATCGTCCTCATCTAAACTCTAAATACTTAAGTTTCGAGCCTGTTTATAACTCTCGGCAGTCAGTGTAGCTAAGTCGGCCTACGATGGACGGTTGAGCTGTAAATTATTTGGTTCTAGGAACGAGATTATTTCTTAATATTGTGACGGTCAGCGTGTTTTGGTTACTATAGTTGGAATATGCATTTCCTGTGTGTGTGTGTGTGTGTGTGAGATTTTCATTCCTTCGGATTTGAAAACTAAATTGTGTAACTTATTATCGTCGTTGCTGTCAAATGTGATAATATACAACCTTGCACTACGAAATAAACTTTTAACTTTCCATATCAGGAAACAAGAAGCCCATTTTCAAGTATTGCGGGGGGAGGGTCCGAACTTCTTAGCGCCGCTACTGGAACACACAGTGCTGACCCGGAAGAAAAATATATTAAATTAAAAGCACAACGCAGCCTCTTAAGTAATGGGACGAGAAGCGAGATGCAGCTGATTTTACAGGGGATAAAATCCAAGCATGGGGCAAAAATGTGTACAAGCGGTTTGCAAAAACAGAACGTCTTGCTCCGAAATTGGTCTGTAACTATCCGTACAGTGTGTTACATAAGACGAAGGACACGTGAGGAGTCAACAGCAAGCGACGAATATGCTAATAAAAACGCGAGTGTCGCAAGCACGAGAGCAGACCAACAAACATGCCCACGTCTTCCGCTAATAATACCGGACAATGACGGTCAAGCTCACGTGAGCATTTCTTCATTCAAGTCACACGACGCACCCGCTGCAGTGACGCCAATACCATAGCGTATCTGGGCGACTTTGGATCATATCGGTACAGTATACTAGTATTAACAAATCTTTCTCGTAAAAACCCCCAGTATTGCATAGAAACTCGTACCTCGTTAACTATTGCTCGCTTTTAAAAAATTCCTGTTCAAGTAGCGAAGTGTTCTCTATCTCTCTCTCTCGCACCAAATCAGACAGGTGTTATGGCGACGATAGGACAGGAAGCGACTGTGCTCTCAAGGTACCTGGTGTGAAAATGAGAAAACTCGGGCTGCCTACAGTGCGCTTCGAACCCGCGAACTCCTGAATGCTTAAAGACCCGAACAGCTCGATAAAGTAGTCCTTTTCCCGCCTTACCCATGTTCACTTTGTGGCCGCGGTGATACGCAGATACGTTTTGTAACGATTCAAGATTTCTACCTGCCTGCATTAGACATGTTGATTATTACTGTATAGGAACAAAATGCAACAACTAATGAACAACTTTCATTTTGGTATGGAACAGTTCCTATATTCCTTTCAAACTTCGCTGTTCGCAGTGATAAGCAGGGAAACTGTATTAATAATGTGATTTTTGATCATTTAAAAGAGAATTTTAGAATTTGCGTCCTTTTTGCCAATATTTTATCCTCGAGAGTAACCAGAGACCAAAGTCCATTACTAAAAGTTAACAGCAATTTTGAAAAGTATTATTCTTATAAATTTATTATGATGTTCACTCTGATAGAAAAGTTAACCTGCAGTGAACGACAGGGAAGGTATTGCCTAACTTAACTTTGTATGATAATAAAAATGAACAGGATAATGAGTGATGTGCAGCATGCGTATATATCTCATTTGCGCAATCCCTAACCAACCAATTGTCCCGTAATAAGTTGCACAGTCTTCAAAAATAATAAAGGTTGCAATCCAAAGGCGAAGTTCAGCAGCGAGCCAGGCCCGGAAATTAGCTACAGCACTCTCGAGGTCTTCCAAGAAAGTCCCGCGCTGCGAGGTCAATTCCGGCGTGGGAAGGTAACGGCGGCGGCCTTCCGACAGTGTGGTTCGAACCTGCTACAGTGTGTGTCGAACGGAGCTTATAGCTACGTGGCTACTTCCTCTGTGGATCAAAACAAATTACAAGACTACGTAAACAACGGATAGCCTAAGGAATCAGTCACCTGGGAAACAGCCCTAAATGCAGATCAATGGTAAATAAAAAAGTTAAGTCCAACTCACTATGAAAAGTCTAGTTTCCATCCCGACGGACAAGAATCCTGGCATATGTAATAAAAAACACAGTGCATCATCTACACGTCCATGTAGTTGACCTTCCGTCTTTTATGGCAGCGAAAGTAAACGCCGAAATCAGTGGTCAGGCCGTCGACAATGTCTGCAACTCGAGGCCATACGACGGCGATGATTATTTATCATCATTATTATTATTATTATTATTATTATTACTATTATTATTATTATTATACCGGAAGGTACACCTCTACGCCGCGCATTTAAATCTTGCGCCTAAAAGAACTTCTACAGGAGAAACACAACTTGAAACTAGACCTACTTAAACCTTTTCTCAGAAGATGTCACTACCGTAATTTTGTTATTGTGAAGTTTCCAGTACTGTGTGAATTTCAACCTTTTTTTGTTTTCCGTTCATCAGGAAGTTTGGACATTCTCTCAGATGTCACCGCTAAAAAACATGATCGTGCACCCTGGTGCGAAGTGAAGGAACCTTTTTGAAGAAATTTTGTATTCATAAGTTTTTCTTTACTAAATTTCATTCTGAATTCAGCCAATCCCTAATTTCTGCAATTAATTTTCATCCTATCGCAGGCTTCTTTTTCGATTTGGTGTGTAACTTTAAGGTAGCCAATAAAATTGAGCGGGTGTGGCTAATTTATTCATGAAAGGTCTCGAACCTTCCCCGAGGGTTTATAAACTGCAGATTTTCTCCTCTCTTGGCCATTTGATCAACATCTAAGGCCCGGTTTCACAGTTTGAGTTTAAGCCGAAGCTTTAGTAAGCCACGCACGCCGCTTAAGCAAGGCTTACTCTTTGGCTTAAACACTACGAGTTTCACAGTAGGGGGACCATGTGCAGCTTTACTAAGCTGAACATCTCCGAAGTTGGTAATGCTTGCGCATGCGCAATGATTCAATTCTCATCTTTGTTTACATTCGTAGCCTATGATTGATTGACTTGTATATTATACATCGTTTATCAGCCAAGATAATTTAGAAAAATGAACGGAAAATGTGATTCCAATAATAGTAACAAAAATAAAGTTTAAAAAAGGTCACTCGCCCGTCCTGACACGTATCACCACTACAGTCTAAAATGGCCATAACTTCTGAACTATTCATGCAAATAATGTACTGACAAGGTTATTGTAATCCTTATAAAATACTGGAGGAGGTCAAATAATTCATTTCGATGAGGATTTCGAGGATAATATCGAAATATTTATTTAATGTTAAGGAGTTATATTTTTTTACCGCTGAGTATAGCATAAAATCACTTCTAGAGGGCAAACGGTTGGAAATAGGTATATACCATCACGGACTTTTTTGTAGAGGTTTCTATGCCCTACAATTCGTACACTTACACTTGGGGTCTATCGTTGATGGTTCGCGCAGCGTAAGCCAAGAAAGCAAGTGAACGACCGACATTTTTGTCTCTTTACTGTATATCGGAACACGGAAACTTATTTCACGAGCTTCGAAATATATTCAGAAATATAAGTTATTTAATGTTAATGTTATTGGTTTTACGTCCCACTAACTATGAATTTGAGCACCTTCACCACAGGACTGGGACAGGATCGAACCTGCCAAGTTGGGCTATAAGAAGGCCAGCGCTCTACCATCTGAACTGAATCCTTAGCTTAAACATCAGTTTCATACAGCTTAAGCCAGTCACAGATAAGCTCGGCTTACCACTTGCACTCCCCACTGTGAAACTCGTCCAGAGTTTAAGCTCCCGCTTAAGCTCGATCCAAGGCTTAAGCGTATACTGTGAAACCAGGCCTAAGTGTGTGCGTGTCGAGCAGGAGGCGGGAGGTGCCTCATTCATCAGGCAGCAGGTCTTTAGCAAGGTAATGGCCAGTTAACATCTTTATTTCTTGCTAGCTCCGCAGTTTAACCTGAGGGAAAGGTCCGAAACTTAAACCATGTAACCTTTTCTACAAATGTAATTTTCTGCCGGCTTATGTAAAAACTTCCTAAAATCTAACTGTAAATCGGGGATAGAGAATAACCTACGCTCTCGAGCTCCCCTTCACTTTGGTTTGAGGTGATTACGTTTTGTAACTGGTTTTCTTCCTTTCCGTAATGTCTTCAATTATTCTTATACGAGTCACCTCCATAGTTTGGGAATAGCCACTGTTTCATCGGCCTAGTGCCCTATAGGTTTTAAGAAGTCACATCGAGGAGTGCAAGTATTCGCCTCCTTTCATTTTGTGTTAGGACCATTTATTTAACTGTTATTTCTTTTACACGAAGGCCCTATAGGTTGGGTACAGGATACCGCTGTTTCTGTTTTGTAAGCTGGGCCATGGAAGGCCAAAAGATGCAAGATATTTTTGGTGTTGCCTTGAATAGGCTTGAAAACAGAGCATGTTAGCTCTTTATCAAAGTAAGATTACTGAATGCCTTTTGAAGGCTTAATATTGTGAGTTGGGAGCCAGTGCTCCAGGTATTAGGGGATTTCTGCCCTTAAGTAAAGTTATGATCTTTGTAAAGTCAAGTGTGTAGCTCAGGAATTGTTAAGTGAGGGCTTTAAGCCCAAGTTATGTTTATACCTCCAATCTTGTCTTTCCTAGACTTGTTTATTGCTACTGGTACCTGCTACATTGTTCTTTGTGATTTTCTTTTAAAAAAGAAAAAAAGAAATATAACCTTTGTTAAAAGTTTTAAATCACTTCATTAATGTGTAGTTAGACCCATTCACCCCGGAACCTTCTTTCACCTCTGCTGGTCCACGGGTAGCCCCGTAACCATTATTATTATTAATAATAATATACACGGGGAATTACATTCTTGCTGCTGGTCATAAGGAACAATATGATTTTATCAAAGGATTCACATAAAGCAATTTTAAACACAATATTTCCTATTTTGTGAAACAATATGGGACGTTTTCTCACAAAAGTGATACTGAATCATAAAATTCGGAAATAAACTCATCACGTATCATAAATCTCAAGTCCTGACCGCATTATAATTAGAAAAATACTACTTCAAAATATCCATCGGAGCATTTATCAGTATTTATGAACTTAACTTCGTATCATTTGATGTCTGAGCAAAGAACTCTGCACAGTATTACGAACGCCAAGAGGGCTGTCTAGCCAACCCGGGTCACGTGCGTTCGATTCCTCGAAAAAGAGAGGCACCAGGAGACAAAGGCGGTATCGCACTCAAAGCCGAGGTCGACCTGGACCGAACATGACCGTGTTTTATGAATTAAAACACCAGGAGCGCTACAAATTCAAAAATAAACTGTGCAATCCCAATTTCAGGAAGGACATGGAAACGGGAGACACTGGGATATACTACAAACGGGACTCTCCTGGAAAAAACGGGACGAATAGGGATCCTATTAACGTTTGAGAAGGGCCGACTTCCGGCCGTTTCAAGAAGAAAGGGAAGGACTATGGGCCGAATTCACAGACAGCACTTATGTTTAAGTGCCCCTTATAAGCCAGGTTTCATTTCACATTACCTACTTAAGTGTCCCACTTATTGCTATAAGTGGACCTCCCACACACACTTAAGTGACTCACTTATGTTGCAGCAAGATGGGGAATATTGATTTTGCTGAATGTTTCATTTCATTCTGTTGTATGTCCGGTGCTCCCTTCTCGCTCCGCCAGCCAGCTGCACGCGCGCCTGTGTATCATTCTGCTAGCTTCGACGCGCAGCCCTCAGTGCGCGTGCCTGACCATCGAGTGTACTATAAATAGGAGCTCCCGGCCTGCTCACTTGCCCACTTGCCCCGGTGTCCAGCTCCAGAATACACCCTACGTCGAGCACGGAGGCTACTCCTCTTGAAAATGTGCTTCGACCAGGTGGACTGAATTTCTGGCAGTACGAGGTTTCACCTCTGGTCACCGCTCCCTTACCTGTTTCCGCTGCCTATGTTCCGTAATTCTTTTACAAGCCATTTTCATTCACTAATTTATGCAAGCTCCCTTAGTTTCGCTAGGTGGAATTTCTTCAATCAATTGAACTTGCTTTTTAGGAATTCAGGCACTTCCACAAACAAGGACTCTCATGAACATTTATGTTAATGTGCCAGATAGTTCTCGACTATCAACGTGTCAATTCACGAAGACTATCTTTTCAAGATAGAAGTGTATATAAAGACTGCAAACCTGTACATATTGTATAAAGACAAACTTTTCTCAAGATTCAATATTCCTTTTTGCTTCAAAATAAATTTCAGTTATTTGTGTAAATATCATAAAGTGAAGCAAATAAAGTTGTGTTCTGTAAACTTCAACCTTGGTTACAACACAACTCTATGGCGACGAGGTAAACAAGCACCAAAATACAATTCATCGGCCCCAGTCGCCAACTCTATGGCGACGAGGTAAAAAAGCAACAAACTACACGTCATCAGCCCCAATCGCCAACTCTATAGCAACGAGGTAAACACGACACTACAATTCAACAGGCCCAGTTGTCAACACTACGGCGACGTGCTAAACAACAACGACACTCCAACCAGTTCTGACACACAGCTTACCTTACTCTTTCTTGCACGCATCTCGCAATGGCTACTGCGGAACAGCTCGCTACGGTCTTCCAAGCCTTACAGCAGCAACAACAACAGTTTATGCAACAACAACAGGCAGCATTAATTCAGGCTATTCAAGCTATTTCTGTATCTACACAGCCATCAGCTATTCCTCCGTTCTCTGCTTTTGATCCGGCTAAGGAAGAATGGTCAGTTTATTTAGCCCGCTTGCAACAGCATTTCATCTGCCATTCTGTCACCGTTGATCAACGCCGCCGCGCACTATTTCTTAGTTCGGTTGGCAATGCTACGTGTGAATTACTACGTAAATTAAGTCCAGAAGAACACTTATCTGAAGTACCCTTCCCGCAGCTCTTAGCCCGTCTCACGGAACACTATGCCAAAGCTCCTCACATAGTGGCTGCTCGCTATAAATTTTTTCAGAGCAGAAAGCAACCCCATCAGACACATACTGAATGGATAACTGAATTGCGTGGTCTAGCTAAACCCTGCCAGTTCATCTGCTCCAAGGACGGTTGTGGTTCATCCTACACTGATTCTCTCATTCGGGACATGATAATTTTACATACTCCTGAAGACAAAATACGTTTTGACGCTGTCAAGCAGAGTAACCCTTCTTTAGAAGACGTCCAGCGTATTGCTACGGTTTATGAGCTTACTACCAAGACTGCCGCAGCCATAGCTTCTCCACACGAAGTTGCACAAATCTCGCCTCAGGCCCGCAAGTCCTCTGCTACAGTGAACCGTACGGATAAGGCGCTCTCCACCAAGCATTCTCGCCAGGTTCCCTCTCGTAATGCTACACGGAAGCCCAATTCTAAAAGCACCTCGAAACTCCTGCCTTCCTGCCGAGGTTGTTTCAAGCATCATGAACGTCGTGACTGTCGTTTTTTCAAAGCTACTTGTCAACGATGTAATAAACTTGGACACATTCAGACTGTCTGTCAAAGTTCGCTCCGCCCTGCTAAGACTACTGCAGCGCGCCGGAAGCATATACAGCCCCGCCAAGACATGGAAGTTGATCAGATCAATCTTATTCTTCCCACAAAGGATTCTCACAAAATCATCATTCCTCTCTCATTCTCTGATCGATCTGTCGATTTTCAATTAGATACTGGATCACCTGTCTCTTATTAACCTGACTACCTACCACGACTTAGGTTCACCTTCATGCTCTCCAGCTGACATCCAGCTCGTGACATTTAACAAGAAGAAAATTGACATCAAAGGTCAAATCAAGCTTCAGGCTAGTTATAAAGGAATTCAGAAGGCCATTCCTCTTCTCGTAGTTAACAACTACACTGCATCAAACATTATGGGCATGGATCTCTTTAACTTATTTGGTTTCCAGATACATGACAACATTAACGTCGTATCTACATTGCATCCTACTTCTGACGTTACCGCTCTCCTAGCGCAGTTTCCTGAAGTCTTCGACTCTCAGCTCGGAACAGCCAAAGACTATACAGCTCACATACAGCTGAAATCCGGAGCTAAGCCTCGCTTCCTCAAAGCTCGTCCAGTACCCCTAGCACTTCAAGACCAGGTCACAAAAGAATTAGAAAGATGGATACAAACTGGAATTGTTGTACCAGTTACTTCTAGTCAATGGGCTACTCCACTCGTGGTAATCAAGAAACCTGATGGTAATGTTCGACTTTGTGGCGATTTTCGATCTACAGTCAACACACAACTCGAAACCGATATCTTTCCTATTCCACGTCCAGAAGACTTATTCCGTCGTCTCTCTGGTGGACAATTCTTCTCTCGAGTTGATCTTAAAGAAGCATATCTCCAGCTACTTTTAGACGAAGAATCTAAGAAATTTCTCACACTCAACACTCCTCTCGGACTGCTCCAGCGGCTCCCATTCGGTGTTTCATCCTCAGCGGCTATTTTTCAGCGCTATTTGGCTCAACTCACCGCCTCCATTCCCGGTTGTGCTAACTACCTGGATGATATTATTGTTACTGGAAAAGATCATCAGGAACATCTAACCAATCTACGCCTCCTTCTCCAGAAATTGAAAGACAATGGCCTACGAGCGAATCTCGCTAAATGTACCTTCTTTCAGCCTCAAGTTCACTACCTAGGACATATACTTGATAAGAATGGAATTCGTCCTAGTACACAGAATGTCTCAGCGATAGTAAACATGCCAGCACCTCAGAACCTCAAGCAGCTTCAGTCCTTCATAGGCAAAGCGAACTATTATAATAAGTTCATTCCACGCTTCGCTACAGTGGCAGCTCCATTAAACGCTCTACGTAAAAAAGGTGTTAAGTTTCAGTGGACTCCGCAATGCCAACAGGCATGGAAAACAATCAACAACGCCTTAATTCAGGCTATACAACTCACTCATTTTCAGCCCGACAAGATCATCACGCTAGCTACTGACGCTTCAGACTACGGTGTCGGTGCCGTTCTCTCCCAGCAGGATCGTCATGGACAAGAACGCCCCATCGCCTTCGCTTCGAAAACACTTAATGACCATCAACGTCGATACTCACAGATAGAGAAAGAAGCTTTAGCCATCATCTTTGGTATTCGCCGTTTCAATGAATATCTTTATGGCAACCATTTCCTGATCATTACCGATCATAAGCCTCTCGTACACTTATTCCATCCTGGTAATAAGATCCCAGAGAATTCCCTCAGAAAGCTTCAAAGATGGTCCATGTTCCTTTCTGATTATTCCTATCAGATTGTATATCGAGCCACATCCCAGCATTGTAATGCTGATGCCCTCTCCCGCTTACCCGTTGGTCCTGATACTGCCTTCGATTCTCAAGAATCTGAATGTCTTCAGTTGGACATAGAACTTGAAGATACTGTATCCAGTTTTCCTATTGATGCTACCTGCATAGCTAAAGCTACGGATAAGGACAGTACACTTGCTACTGTATGTACTTACATCCGCAACGGTTGGCCTCTTCAGAGCACACTTCCTGCCCACCTGGCACCTTATCATCGTATGCAGCATCGTCTCACGACTCGTGCCGGAGTTGTACTACTAGAAGCAGGCACCATCTTCCGAGTGGTTATCCCACTTAGCCTACAGCAACAAGTTCTCGAGTTATTACACCAAAGCCATTGGGGTATCTCCAGAACAAAGCAACTCGCCCGTCAACACTGCTACTGGCCCGGTATTGATGCCGCCATCGAAAAGCTAATACGTCATTGTGAGCAATGTCAAACGAATCAGAACGCCCCGTCTTCTGATCTTGCTTCATGGCCTCCTGCTACTACTCCATGGGAACGAGTTCACATCGATTTCGCAGGTCCTTTCCTCAATTCCATGTGGTTAATAGTCATCGATTCACTGTCAAACTTTCCATATGTAGTGGATATGCATTCGACTACTACAACCGAAGCTACCATTCGTGCTCTCCAGAAAATCTTTACTACAGAAGGTTTACCGCAAGTACTCATTTCGGACAACGGACCTCAATTTACAGCTACTGCTTTTCAGAACTTTTGTACACATAATGGCATTCGTCATATCCTAGCACCACCTTTTCACCCTCAATCTAATGGTGAAGCTGAACGCTTCGTACAAACATTTAAAAGAAGTATGAAGAAAGCTGTCTCTTCAGGCTTAACCAAAGACCAAGCCTTGCTCCAACTCTTAAACAACTACAGAACTCTACCCGGCGCTGATAATATCACTCCTGCACAGAAGCTCCATGGACGACCTCACAGAACTTTACTTTCTCTGTTACAGCCTCTCCCGGCCCAGCATAAGACCTCACCAACGAAGTTCTCCCTCAACGACAAGGTCTACACCAGGACATTCAAATCCAACCCACTCTGGATACCTGGAGTCATCTGCAGATCTTTGGGTCATCGTCTCTACGAGATACAGACTACGGAGAAACGTATCTGCCGCCATCAAGATCAGATACGTCTACGCTACCGCCCCTGTCCAGCTATTGATGCTATTGCTAAACCAGATAAATCTATTGCTGAACGCGCTTTAGATCATTTAATAACAATGGGTTCCTTTCAGGACGAGACAGCGCCACTCCGCCCAGTTCCAGCTCCGGACAATACAACAGAGATATCAGCAGCTCCGCCCCAGCATCGCAGTCGCCGCCAGCGCCGCCGCCGTTTCACGCCGTACCGGCGCATTTAGGAGGGGAGGGTGTTGTATGTCCGGTGCTCCCTTCTCGCTCCGCCAGCCAGCTGCACGCGCGCCTGTGTATCATTCTGCTAGCTTCGACGCGCAGCCCTCAGTGCGCGTGCCTGACCATCGAGTGTACTATAAATAGGAGCTCCCGGCCTGCTCACTTGCCCACTTGCCCCGGTGTCCAGCTCCAGAATACACCCTACGTCGAGCACGGAGGCTACTCCTCTTGAAAATGTGCTTCGACCAGGTGGACTGAATTTCTGGCAGTACGAGGTTTCACCTCTGGTCACCGCTCCCTTACCTGTTTCCGCTGCCTATGTTCCGTAATTCTTTTACAAGCCATTTTCATTCACTAATTTATGCAAGCTCCCTTAGTTTCGCTAGGTGGAATTTCTTCAATCAATTGAACTTGCTTTTTAGGAATTCAGGCACTTCCACAAACAAGGACTCTCATGAACATTTATGTTAATGTGCCAGATAGTTCTCGACTATCAACGTGTCAATTCACGAAGACTATCTTTTCAAGATAGAAGTGTATATAAAGACTGCAAACCTGTACATATTGTATAAAGACAAACTTTTCTCAAGATTCAATATTCCTTTTTGCTTCAAAATAAATTTCAGTTATTTGTGTAAATATCATAAAGTGAAGCAAATAAAGTTGTGTTCTGTAAACTTCAACCTTGGTTACAACACATTCACAGAATGCTTTCCGTGCGCACAGTAGAGATGGAAAATCCTGTCGAAATGTAATGTGACCAACAATTTAATGAAGGTTTCGTTTTAGTAATAATAATAATAATAATAATAATAATAATCGTATGGCCTCAGCTACCGTGTGCAGGCATTTCAATTTGACGCTATCTGGCTGTCTGCTCGTCAATTTCGACGTTCCGTTTTACTCTAGGCCAACTAGATGGCAGACCGAGTAAACCGAAACTCTCTTGGGTGTCTATGGCTGAGATTTAATGAATTTTGTCGGGTAAACACCAAATGTGTCACCAGAGATCTTTTACATGCCGACATAATACGACATGGAGTGTCTAATGGACTTTTTTCCGCCCTTCAAAAATCCGACTACCTCTGGCGGGTTTGAACCCTCTATCTTGGGATCCGGAGGCCGACACTCTACCAACTGATCCACAGAGGCAGCTTTCCGTCTTAGTAAAGTGAGAGTTATGAATATTCTTGTTCCTTTGATTGAGAGAGTGAACATAACCTCTAAAGGACCCACTATCTCGCCATTAATGAAGATGTTTTCAGATTTTATACTACCTCTTAATTTCAGGTTATTATTATTATTATTATTATTATTATTATTATCATCATCATCATCATCATCATCATTACCGGTATTTCACTTAACTGAAAACGTGTTACGAGTTAAGTTATCAAGACTGTAGCTCTATGGAATAGTAAAGAACTATACTGAGTTATAAGAAAAATGAACGTGCTGCACCACCACCATTTATTTTAAGGTTGATTTGTGCTAATTATATCAGGTTAGTCAACCAATCGTTTGCCGGATAATATCAGAAGTTTCTGAAATTATGGCATCAAAACATACTATTTACATTTTATTGGGGAAGTAATTAAAGCCTATTACAACGTAACGGCTACGGATGTATTTGCCAAATCATTAAAAGCGTTGTAAGGACAGATATTAGATAGATAGATATGATTTATTTTAACTGGCAAAGTTAGGGACACATGTCCCTCCCTTACACTTAACCAGTGAAATACATAATTAACATAAAAATATATAACACACTGAATAAATGAAAAAAGAGACAAACAAATTACTACGGTACTATGCTATCCTGCTGTACATAAAAATAACGATTATAATGCACAATATAAATTAACATTTTGCTTCCTATGAAGAAATTAACATACAACAAAGAACGAAATTACAATTTCAATAATAATAATAATAATAATAATAATAGTGTAATAATAAGAAGAAGACTGTCGCACTACGAGCTCGTTTCATAGAGATATTTTGAACACACACTTTTAAATCTTCCGTGGTTTGATATCCCTCTGACCTCCTGCGGAAGGAAGTTCCATTCACGGCTGGCATTTGGATGGATATGTGTTTAGGTTCGAGTACCTGGATAACTATAAACATATTAAGAAGAAAATTAGACTCGGGGCATTTTCGTAGTTTGCATTTTCCACAAGTCATTCATGTTCTGATGAGAAACTGTGTCGGTCTGCTTGTTCTATATTATGCGCATGTTCTTACAGGTGCGGTCTCATCTCGCTGTTTTGTTATCCATTCTGATAACGAAATACAATATAGACGATCTTTTAACCTCAAAAACTTGGCGCGCGGTCGTGCGATGTTCTCCGATAAACAAAACACAATAGATCATCCCACTATTCTGTAGCCAGAACTACACGATCCAGGAAGCATGGGCATAAAATACAGCATTGCCACATCTCCACTGATACTGTATCAATGAGTGTGCTCCGTAAGTGCTGTCTATGAAATGTAAACTCATAAGTGAATACTTATTATAACCGAGCCCTTATTACTTAAGGGTTCCACTTACGTATAAGTGCTGACTATGAACTCGGCCCTTTATCACTGCTTTGTCCCGAATTCTGTGATAGGCCAAGTCCTGCACGTCTTGCAAATTTTCCCTGCCTGTGGCTCACAGTTCGTAACAAGTCGCCTTAATTTTCAACAATAAGATAACTTGAATGACGTGACCGGTTTGCCATATTCTGGCATCAGACAGATGTGTGTCTACAGTTAGGCTTTTACCCCGCCCCTCGTTCTTTTCTTCTCATTTCGACAGTCCACCATCCACGGGACGTCTGAACATTATTTCCACGTCAGCAGTCCCCGTCGCTGATGGACTCAGTAATAATTAGCATCTCTGTTCCTATTCCTACCACGGTAAATAAGCATCCTTACGCTACTTATGGTATGAGTTAGAGTCGTCGAGAACATGTTCGGGCTCCCTCCGCACCTCTGTGGCATGATGAGGTAGCGAGAAGGTGAAACCCGGAGTCGGCACGTGGCCTACTCGTGTGGAGTTTACGTCGCACCGGCACAGATAGGTCTTAAGGCGACAATGGGACAGAAAAGGCCTAGGAGTGAGAAGGAAACGACCGTGGCCTTCACGTACAGCTCCAGCATGCCTGGTGCCAAAACGGGGAACCACGGAAAACCACCTTCAGGGCTGCCGACAGTGGAGCTCGAACCCACTATCTCCGGATTCAAGCTCACAGCTGCGCGCTCCTAACCGCACGGGCAACTCGCCCGGTGCTCCTGTCCAGTAACACCCAGAGATGACTTAACGTCCTCATCAACAGAGTCATCTGCCCTCACGCCATATGGACACTGCAGAAAGCTTTGTAATTGAATCCAGGCTTTTGGCTCGCAATTTAGTGATTAGAAATTGCATACCACCACCTCTCCTGCCCTGCCCGACAATATTTCGATAATCCCCGCCTTAGCGGGACTAGAACCGGCTAATCACCGTCATCGGGTGGGCACTAATCAAACAGTTTCAATAACTTCCTGATGTTCATACAAATTGAACTAAACCCATCTTCGAATGGTGTGTATCAAGTCCAAGACAGAAAGGAAATTTGACGCAAAAACGTAAAGTCGTCTTTTTTCTTGGATCTGCAGTCTCTCAGGCCCTTTTGTCTTCTCCAGCCCGCCTTGGTAATATAGCGCTCGACTGTTCTCACGCATTTTGCTCATGGATTAGTGCAACACCAACCAACGTCCCACTGCCAACATTCGCGACCAACAGTAGGGTAGATTTCATTTTTGATGATCTTAGTGTACAGAAAAAATATAATTTGGTTTATAGAGATAGACGATCCCTTCATTATCAATTCAGTAAGTGCATTCCAAACCAAACAGTGTTTATCAAACAGCGCGTAGTTGACTAAACAGGTTCTGTCGGGAAGCTAATTAAGGCGAGTGTCAAGCGCAAGCTGAAGAGCAGAAACTAGTTTTAACCGGCTGCACACCCATAACAGTGTGATTCATATCCACAGCAATCTGCGTACAAGAGACTCGTCACCGCTGCAAGCCTGACATCGCTCTACATACTGCTTGAACTCGTGCCAACCTCTTCCTATCAGACCTTCCGACTCTGGCGGCAGTAGGTCTGCGAGGCCTGATAGGATAATCGAATGCAAAATAATCGCCTATTTCCCATTCCATTATTT
Source organism: Anabrus simplex (assembly GCF_040414725.1). NCBI lineage: Eukaryota > Metazoa > Arthropoda > Insecta > Orthoptera > Tettigoniidae > Anabrus > Anabrus simplex. The sequence continues at coordinate 217,706,342 of NC_090279.1, read as the reverse complement.
ATATATTATTCATTCGAATGAATGGGACAACTGAATCGTGAGTGCTTTCAAAATAATCAAAGGAAAAGTGATGTTATTAAGACAGTTAATTCACTCGTTTAGTTTCAACATTAGGAGACACGATTGCCCATTCGATACAAACCGAAAAATTGATTTATGACACATCCAAATATTCTATGCGATACAACTGTATATTACACACTCATTCGATTATCCCATCACTATTACAGAGTGTCTCAGGTTCAGAGATGGAAAAACAATTCAGTAAAGCTCAATTGTTTCAGTTGTGTTTGATTAGTAATGACTTGTGTGATTCTTCGCAATAATCTAAGTATAGTGTACTATGCATACGGACATTATCAACTCAGAAGTGTTGTACTGTATGACAGTGAAATAGTCACGTTTACGATCGTTAATACATACATCGATTTCTTAGCGAAGTGCTCCTCCACAAGTTCTGTTCTGTGTACGACTACAGCCACGAAAGTAAATACGCTAAAGGAATACGCCAAAATCTTCTCGGTTTTTCTCGATATGTTAATATCACAGTTCTCTCCAGTGGTATGTAACCCTTCTCAATCATCTGCATCTTTTTAAGTGCACTGATCTTCAAACCATAAGACCGTTCGTCACCCAAGGAGATGGACATCGGACTAACACAGCACGAACCTTTGAGTGACTGGTAAGAAAGCCACTATTTGCTCAAACTTCAACGTCTGCTGCACTTACTACATCGTGCGCTACTTCGTTATGAACACTCTTCTTTAAGATCTACGAACAGAACTGCCAGGTGGTCGTGGTGATTGTTTCAAGAGAAAGTACTTTTTTTTTTTTTTTTTTTTTTTTTGCTATCTGTTTTACGTCGCACCGACACAGATATGTCTTGTGGCGACGATGGGATAGGAAAGACCTAGGAAGTGGAAGGAAGCGGCCGTGGCCTTAAGGTACAGCCCCGGCATTTGCCTGATGTGATAATGGGAAACCACGGAAAACCATCTTCAGGGCTGCCGACAGTGGGGCTCGAACCCACGATCTCCCTATTACTGGATACCGGCCGCACTTAAGCGACTGCAGCTATCGAGCTCGGTAAGAGAGTGTACAACTTGGCAACCATCCTCTATATAACACTAATCAGAGAGAAAAAAACGGAAGGGATATGACACTTCGAAAAATGAAGTTATCGCCCAAAATAAGACAAGGGAAAGAAAGGGCATGAAAATGAAAGACTCCCCAGGCCTCGATACCTACTACCGTTGGGGTCCGAAGGAGGTCGAATAGGATAGATGAAAGCGAGGAGCCTGGCACAAGTGGAAGCAATCCCAGGACTCTGATGATGATAATAATAATAATAATAATAATAATAATAATAATGCTATTTGCTTTACGTCCCACTAACTACTTTTACGGTCTTCGGAGACGCCGAGGTGCCGGAATTTAGTCCCGCAGGAGTTCTTTTACGTGCCAGTAAATCTACCGACACGAGGCTGTCGTATTTGAGCACCTTCAAATACCACCGGACTGAGCCAGGATCGAACCTGCCAAGTTGGGGTTAGAAGGCCAGCGCCTTAACCGTCTGAGCCACTCAGCCCGGCAGGACTCTGATAAAGACCCCGTGGTCGCCAACCAACGATCCAAAATTCAGAGCCCCTATTACTTTCCTTCTACCGGGCGACTTGGCTGTGCGGTTAGGGGCGCGCGGCTGTAAGCTTGCATTCGGAAGATAGTGGGTTCGGATCCCACTGTCGGTAGTCCTAAGATGGATTTCCGCGGTTTCCCATTTTCAAACCAGGCTAGTGCTGGGGCTGTACTTTAATCAAGGCCACGGCCGCTCCCTTCTCATTCCATCGTCGCCATAAGACCCCATCTATGTCGGTGCGACGTAAAGCAAATAGTAAAAAAACGTTTCCTCCTGCGACAGGCAGGGGCTACCGTGGGTGCTATTCTACCGCCGCCACCCACAGGGGGAACAACATAGGTAGCAATATCAAACACTCAGGTAACACTGTTCACCGTACACTGTGCTAATGAAATTCAGAACACTTCGACAAGAACCTTGCTAAACGAGACCTGTCGCTTTGGCGAGAGAGGATCAATAGAGGACGTCGTGTCTAGCTTATATACAAACAGCTCTTGTTGACGGGCTTGAGACTGGGTATGTGTTAGTAATTACTTGGGGGCAAAGGAAACGCTGTGGGTTACAATGTCGGAGCCCCACTTGAAAACTAACAACGAATTTCTTGTTTTGTAAATTGGTGAATAGCGAACCATTATCTCTCTCATTGATGTTAGTTGAGGTGTCCCATTCGTAGTAAGGATTGACCGGAAGCTATACCTTGGATCAAGGTGGTTGTACCTTGGCTGATGATCCGATACTGTGTAGACAGGTCTAAGACCAACAGTTTCACAAGGACTGGCTGCCTAAGGAACCAAGAAATAATGAGACTCGTGGAAACTACTAACAAACATCCCATTCGACATCAAATTTGTAGATGGAAACTTTCTTTGTAGAAAGTCATCTAAGACAACAAAAACTAACGAAACACGGCAGTAGTTACATTTACACACACTGAAAATTAACAACCGTGTACTGTATTGTGGTGTGTTTGCTTACCGTATTTGTAGACTGCTCTCAGATGTTCTAGGTTGCATATCCTCAGGCTCGAAGTTGATCACAGGATATGTAACTGGTGTCCCACTACTTTATTTTAAATTGTGAAAGTATGCAGTAGCATGATGAACGAACTTTTCCGAGAACGTTCCGTTGATTTGTGAGCAGCCTGTAATTGCTTGTAATGTTACCGAGCCCAAAGTTTCCGAGTCGAGTCGTGATATTTCGTGTATCGATATGACATAAGAGGAATAAGGCTGGATATCAATATTTTCGACTAACTGCTATTCAGAAATATCGTTAAAAAGAACTATTATCTATCCCGCATGATAGAAGTTTTTAGAAAAGTTGACACAGAACAGAGGAACTAAAGTGCTCACTTTAAGGGCTTGACACGAAATTTCCATAAGCTGATGAGAATACAGTAAACATCTATGGAGTGGTGTTTTGAAACAGTCATCAACATTCCAAGAATAAGAGTAGACCGCCTCACGATCACGGCGACTGCATCTTTGCGGTCGCTGCCATTCACCCAGCTTCACACTCTTTAAAACCGACAACAGATTCAGCTTTTTGATGCAAGAGTAACGTCTGGAATTAAGGATTGGTTATATAATATCGACCCCCCCCCCCATCACCAACCTACAGTGGTTCAAGTTGGGGAGCGTGGGCGGCGACCACCAGGTTGTTACAAGTAAGACACTGCTTCCACTCAGTAACTGTGCAAGGCTCCTAATGTTCATCTGACGTCCATCTATCAACATTTTCATCTCTTCTGACACAGACTGTGTCAAGCTTGGAGACCCAGCGAGTCTTATTTTCATGGCCACGAACGTTCTTTCCGCCTTTCCGGTACCTTTAATTTTGAAGAGTCCTATCACTTTCTCTTAGGATCCGAGTTAAGAAGGAATAATAATAATAATAATAATAATAATAATAATAATAATAATAATGATACGAGGGTCGAGCCATAAGTCATGGCAACTATTTTTTTTCTCGCGAACAGGAGACAACACGGAAAATCTAAGATATGTATTTGGAAACGTACGGTATGTACTTGCGTATGATGGCACTACACTGAGGGTCTTGAGAGCGTCACAAAATGGAAGTCAGCAAGCAGGAGCAAAGATGTACGGCAAACTCCCCGACTTGTTTCCGGAGAAACGCTGAGAGCCATGCAATTTAATAATAACCTTCTCACAACGTGTACACTAATTCACCTAGAAAGCTGTACAGAATACAGAATTCCGTAGCGAAGCACGGGAACATCAACTAGTAAATAAATTAAAATAATCATGATCGGGCAGTAACCAGCCGAGAGACTAAGAAAAGATTTGAGCTTGGCTTTGCTGGCTGAAGGTCACGTACAAGCTATTAACATGTTACACAAGCTCAGTGGAACATGATGGGGAGCAAACGCGACAGTACTACGAACATCAGCTCTTGCCTTGATCTATCCAGTTGCAGAATACTGCTGCCCTGTGTGGCTTAACAGTGTATATACTTCAAAAGTTGATATACAACTGAATGATACCATGAGGACAATATCAGGCACCATCAAATCGACACCCCTAAAATGGTTACCCGTTTTATCCAACATCCATCCCCCTCACATACGAAGAGAACTGGCTCTAGTAAGAGAATGGCAGAAATGTCGCAGTAACCCTGAACTGCCCTTACATCAGGACTGCAACCCTCAGAAACCAAAGAGATTAAAGTCCAGAAACCCATCATGGAAGTTAGGCGAGAAGCTCCTGGAAACACATTTTGATGCTGATGAGATCTGGCACGAAGAATGGACCTCTTCAAATCCTGACCACCTGGGTTTAATCCACCATCCTTGTAGAGCTCCTCCTGGTTTTAACTTACCGAGAAGGGAATGGACATCTCTAAACAGAATCAGAACAAACCATGAAAGGTGTAAATTCTGGCTTCACAAGTGGGGAAACTCTGAAGACCCATTCTGCGACTGTGATAATGTGCCTCAGACCATCCAGCACGTTATTATGGACTGCCCAAAAAGATGATTCAATGGATCCATTAAAGAACTACATAGTGCCTCTACAGAAACAGTGGCCTGGCTGAAAAGTCTGGACATTAAGTTTTGAATGCTGACTTGTAATCACATACTTATTTAAGAAATATGTATTTATATGTACTTATAATGTATCCTTGTTTTGCCATACGAAATAATAATATTAATAATAATAATAATAATAATAATAATAATAATAATAATAATAACATGTAAATCCACCATAGGCTGGTTACACGGATAGTTGTCTGAATTCACAAGCTCCCATAAAAAAATAACTTTCTTCTGTTAAAAACTCTCCTATATTCTACGTGAAATACAACTCGAAACGACAGACATGAAAATTTAAGTTATTTCTTCGACAAAAACTTTACGAAAAACTCTAAATATTTGAGCTTACTTCGGAAGTAGCTGTTGCTACCCTGACTACCCCTGAGGATATTTTCTGCCTGTAAGGAGGTTGCAGCTCAACTTGGGAGCGTGCAAGGGTCCCCTCACCGAGTCTGAAAGTGGTTTCACCTTTGCTGACTCCTCACGTTTATCTTTGTCGTCCAATCTCTGTTGGTCAATTTGTGTTCTAACACCGATTACATTAGGTTCGCGAAAGTTCACGCCCTTCGGAGCCCTTAGGTCTTATGGCAACGATGGGATAGGAAAAGTCTAGGAGTGGGAAGGAAGCGGCCGTGGCCTTAATAAAGGTACAGCCCCAGCATTTGCCTGATGCGAAAAGGGGGAACCACGGAAAACCATTTTCAGGGCTGCCGACAGTGAGGTTCGAACCCATTATCTCCCGAATACTGGATACTGGCCGCAGTTAAGCGACTGCAGCTATCGAGCTTGGTCTTCCCTTTCTTTAGCAGATATCCTACTTCTTCGAAGGGTCCGAAACATTGCATTTCTCCATTATTAGTGTTAAAAGTTCTATTTTCTTTGAAAACAACAATCACGACTACCATCACAACCCACTTTTCCTGTCAATCTACAGGATGTCCACAGAAGAAAAACAAACGAGACACCAAAATAAGAATCTTAAACAGAAGTATTTGCGCAGCGAACAAATCTGTATTCACAAACTGGAGGTCTTGCCAAGTTCAATCAAACAACATAGGAAAACAGGCGCGAATAACGTAATACGCATCTGATTAATTTTATATTTTCAAGGACGAAGTAGTGACAATTACAGAATTTTATGCACTATAGTAATAGTAGAGCAGAAAATGATGGCAAGTTGCGAACGTAATTCGAAACCTGTTGAAGTAACAAGCCCCATGCTCCACATTATACGTCTATTCTTAGAGAGTCGTTTCTGCCTATTTATATCTTACGTACGGTATGCGCTCGATACCCCTAAGAACTCTCTGTTATGATGGAGCAATGACTCCGACCGTAAGATGCAAGTTTTGAAATACATGTTCCGGGTTTACAATCGCCCTAGCCAACAAGGATCACCATGCAGCTGCCCGCTGAACTCATGATAATTAGCAATGTTCTCAGCAGCGTTTCCAGGAATTCAAATTGAAAAGTTGGGTTAACATTTAATAATTAATATTTGCTTTGCTTTGGTGAATTTGTACCGAAGTTCTTATGCTGTAAACTAGGTGGGATCCCGATATATCCGAGACGAGGTCTCATGTTGTGTCAAGAGTTTCCACTCCACTAAAAGCAGAATTAGCGCTCCATAAGACGCAAGGACTTGTGCTACTACAGCATATTGTTCACTGAATTGAGGAAGTTGGGGGAAGATAACTGCATTAGACCCATACCGACATCGTCAGCGATAGCAGGGTAAAGAGGTGCTTCAAGTGCGGTGGCAGGTAGTTTACACAGATTAGTTTTATCATTAAAGACACGACATAATGCAGACAAATGTACATCCCTTAATTTCTTTTCCTGGTTTAGACTTACATTTTAATCTCTGGTAAGAAATATTACAATATATACAATGTTTTAGTGCATTTCATATTAACTAACGAAATAATAAATATTAAAACCACCGCAAAGGAGAATTTATATATATTTTTTTTACAATTTTTCTTTACGTCGCACCGTATTCATGAAGCGAGAAACATTACTTAAAATTAGAATATATACAGTATGCACATAACAAAAACGTTGCAAAAAATTAAAAAAATTTTAAAAAAACCTGAATTGTATGGGCACAGGATTAGACTGTAGAAGACCAAAAGGTGGCCGCTTCATTGACCAGGTACAACGGGTTGGGCATACACCACATTGGAGCAAGTGTTCTCTGGTCTGAACTCATTTCAATCAACCACTACTGATCTGCATTTAGGTCAGTCGCCCAGATGGCAGATTCCTCATCTGTAGTTTTCCTAGCCTTTTCTTAAACGATTGCAAAGGAACTGGAAATTTATTAAACATCTCCCTTGGTAAGTTATTCTAATCCCTAACTCGAATTCCAGCTTTATCTTCATATTGTGATTTTCCCTACTTTTAAACACACAACTCAAACTTATTCGTCTACTGATGTCATTCCACGCCATCTCGCCACTGAAAGGTCGGAAATTACCACTTAGTCGAGCAGGTCTCCTTTCTCCCAAGTCTTTCCAGCACAAACTTTGCAACATTTTTATAACGCTACTCTTTTGTCGGAAATCACTCAGAACAAATCGAGCTGCTTTTCTTTGAATTTTTTCCAGTTCCTGAATCAAGTAATCCTGGTGAGGCTCCCATACACTGGAACCATACTCTAGTTGGGGTCTTACCAGAGACTTATAAACCCTCTCCTTTACATCCTTACAACCTCTAATAATAATGTTATTTGCTTTACGTCCCACTAACCTGTACAACCTCTAAATACCCTCATAACCATGTGCAGAGATCTGTATCCTTTATTTACAATCATATTTATGTGATTACCCCAATGACGATCTTTCCTTATATTAACACCCAGGCACATACGACGATCACCAAAAGGAACTTTCACCCCATCAACACAGTAATTAAAACTGAGATGACTTTTCCTACTTGTGAAACTCACTACCTGACTTAACCCCGTTTTTCATCATACCATATATCTACTAAATTACTTAATTATATTCCTTTCTTTACAATACTTCTACAGTTGAGCACTTAACGTTTTTATGTCATCCCTACGCTTGATTTCCAGTTGCCTGTTCCCTTATCACCGCTCTCTAGGCCACCCCGTTTCGCAGAATGTACCTCCTTATAACCCTTCTAAACAAATTTCCAACCTTATACGTACCACTGCGGTTTAAGTGAAGGCCATATGTTCTCCACATTCACACAAACTGGAATCTTCTGCAGAAGCGATATGTTCGTTTGGCATCATCCCGTCATTTGGATGCTGGCTTTTTGCTTGCCTCGATGCAGTGCCTCAGTAGATCTTAAGAAGCTTCTGTTGGCAAGCTGGCTGGTAGCCAAACGGAGGATGTGCCTGAGATACCGTTAACTTATTCTTCTCTTTCCTAGACAGCTATTTCTCGACGGATGTCGGGAGATGCCATACCGGCAAGACAGTGGAGCTTTCCCAGAGGTGTAGGAAGCAGACAGCTAGTGATAATTCGGCATGTCTACATCTACGGTTTTGGCATCGTATATTATTATTATTATTATTATTATTATTTAGAAAACCCGCTCTGCTCAGCAACATTCGCTATAAATAGGTCATAACTCTTGATATGCCTGTGGTAGTCATATTGTTTTGCCTGCCCTTTCTAAAAGTTCTATGAACATTTAATACCGGTACATAATACATGATTCGACCATTCGGACTTTTCTGGATCTTAACATTTTCAAACAATCTTTATGCCACATACAATTGTCCGAGACTAAATACTGGTTCGGGAAAGTAGACACCCACTTTTTCAAGAGGTTGTTCCTGCGCTTTATTACTGGCAATAGTCACACAGAAGGCTAGTGGACTTGATACCTTCCCGTCTGTGCGTACGTCGATGTATTTTATTAGCAGCATGTAGGCTAAGTTATTAAAGTTCTACCATCTGTTCAGTGTGTTTAGAAGCTGGGGAAGGTCAGAGAATCAGAGAATAATATTCTTCCATGATCAGACGAAGTGTATAGTCTCTGGCTTGACAGGCGGTAGTCAAACATGGCTGCACGCAATGACAATGCTAAGGATGAAAATCACATGTGGATCAGAATATTAGCAACCTGCTCAGTACAGAATGTATTGCGGGCTAGGGTAAGCCTTCACCTGCAGTTACTGCAGTGATCATTTAAAAATTTGATTTTATGATTACTCGAAGTTGGCTGAACTTTGAGACCCATCAATGTCTCATGATTCACCGGCAGGTAATTCCTGAGAGATGCGGCCCCGGGTTCGATTAGCGGCCGGGTCAGGGATTTTTAATTGTAAATGATTAATATCCCGGGCCTGGGTGTTTGTGTCGTCCATCCTCACATTTAACACTTTACACTTCCGCAATTTCTAAATACACGCAGGTTCATAACATATGGTGCCAGTAGGGGCAAAAGATCTTTCTAGGTCGACGCCGCAAATAAATAGCATTTCTTTTCAAAAAAAAATCGGAGAGAATAAAACAGAAATGAAGGTCTTAATATATAGATTATTATTATTATTATTATTATTATTATTATTATTATTATTATTTATGATTATTGATACAACAATACAACTTCGCCGCTGAACGGGCAAAGGAACGCGCTATTTCTAGTAACCCCGCGACCCTGTGTTCGATTACATCGACCTACCGACGTTGACATGTATAAAGCGCTTCCTACAAGAAATGCCTATGCTGAACCCAAGGCGCTGTTCGCCATCGGACTGTGAGGGAGAGAACACTGTAGAAATTAAATACATCGGCTGATGTTTCTTCAAGGTATATACGTGGTATCAATACGAGAACGCCTATGTGCGCCTGCGGTATTTAATATTATTTAATATTAATCTTGTTATAGCAAAGTCTGTGATGACTGTTGGGTAGGCAGTAGAAATTCAAACTACGCAAGCGAGAATGTACTGGATGGAGTCAATTCTTTACTAAGCGACTGCCCTGTGCAGACAGTTGACTCGTGGGATGTGGCCTAGCTAAATACCAACTACTCTAAATTCACCTTTCAGGCGCAGCATTCTAAGACTCGAAGTTTTTAAAAGACAATTCCGATAAGTTTCACATTTATTTTAGCATGATACTAAATTATGCACACCACTAACACAAACCGAGCAAGTTGCGGCTCACGTAGCTATCAGCTTACATTCGGGAGATAGTGGGTTCGAATTCCAGTGTCGGCAACTCTGAAGATGGTTTCCCATTTTCATATCAGGCTGTACCTTAAGGCCACGGTCGCTTCCTTCCCAGCCCTTTCCTATCCCATCGCCGCCGTAAGAGCTATCTGTGTCGGTGCGACGTAAAAAATGGACTTAATGTCAGTCCTAAGTCTGAAAATAGGAAGGAGAAAGCTTCCCATTTACACTTCAGTTGACAGTTCAATACACCCATGAGTAAGTCATTCAGTAAGTTTACATATTAAAAAAAAAAATGCATTAATGCTCATGGGCAGTCGTTAATTCTACAGAATCACGGGAATTTTTAAACCTGGCTACACAACTTGTCCTGCTAAAACACCCTAGGCAGACTGTGCCAGACTAGGAAAGAACATTTAATGTTCCTATCTTAATGAATGCTAATGACGAAATATTTATTTTGTAGATAAATTTTCCAGGAGTTTGCGGCAAAATGGAGCTCTGAAGTTCGTGAACATACTCGGTGGCCTTACCGTCTTCGGGCAACTTGCACATCCAAATACCTGACCCTGTCTTCAAAAACCTTTTCCGAGATGGAGTCTTCCTTTAGAAACTAAATATAACAATCAAGTGACGTAAAGGAGGGGGTCCATATAAACCTTTATAATATTTTAATGAGTTCTAATTTTCTTCTGAAAACTAACTTGAACCTGTATTTTTGTTTAATGACCTTTGTGGTTCTGGGAGGATTTATGTTGGCATCGCTACATTCTTGACTATGCTGACTTTTGTTGGCTATTCATTTTTGATAACACGGCCATGCAGAACTCTCTTCGGCAAAGATTTAATTTGAAAACATTAAAAGACAAATTCTTTGATTGGAACAGAACGGGCATTTCGAAAAGAAATCAGTGTCGCGACTGTCCAACCAGGCCAACAATTTCATCGATGGTAAAAAAAGATGAAGGCGACTGATTCCCTCCACAGAACTCCGCCGATTGAACCACGAGACAGGCAGGCACACGCCAAGAGTGCGTGAAGTGCACGAACTGAATTGAAATAATACGCGGAAACAAGAACTCTGAGGAATCTCCCACAATTACTCTAATTGAGAACAGATCGGATACGCTTGCAATTACTGGCTCAAAAGTTACGTCAAAATGTTAAAGCTTTAAACATGGATCGCCCTGTATTACAGTAAGCCATGAAGGCCCTTGGAGGAGTGGAAGGTAAAGGCTTCCACCATTGTTAACTTCGGCACGTGATGGGGTAGAGTGGTTAGCTCTACGCCCAGCCGCCTTTGCCCCAAGGAATTAACCTGGTACTCGTTTTTGGTGTAGATGAGTGAACCTCAGGGCCATATGCACCTCCGGAAGTGGAAATCTCATTTCTTAAATGTTACGACTTCCTGACGGGGATTCGAACCCACGTCCTTCCGGCGAACCGATCACGCCTTTACCGTCTCGGCCAGGCAGCCCCTATTACAGTAAGCAAGGCACAATATTAATAAAAGACGGAACACTAACAAAAACAATGTTCGGGAGAATAATGGAAAGGAAGAAACAAGTGAAAAATGGAGTCATACACAGGCTATAGAAACATGAATATGAAAGCACAACCGGATAAACAATAACAGGCCAGCTTCGAAGGAGTAATAGAAGCGGTGACGAGAAGAAACATGAAAACACGAAAAGAAATACACAATCTCCACATCGTCATGTATTGCCGTCCTCAAATAGGTAAGAATTCAGGAAGAAAATTCAGTACAATGTCCCCGACCTCTCAACCTTCTGGACACCCTACGTAAATGCTCATAATTACTGTCTTATCACAATGAGCTATGAGACACTAGTAACACTCATTTGCAGGCAGTCTCTGCGATGATCGTAACGTCGTCCCTAAGATGAATGGTAGGCATATGCCTTTCAATTGGCTTGACTAACTTGAAATAATATTTTCTGATTCGGTAAGTGAAGGACATACCTGCCTCACCATCTTTCTCCCCTCTACGGCTATACTATCAGTTCATTTCTTGGAGCAAGAACTGCCCTTTGACACAGCCATGCGTGAGTGATGAAATGCTGTGCCCAGGTATGGTAAAAATGTCCTACATGTGGCTGAGCATCGCACACACACACAGACAACACTTCCGGATCTTACGCACTGAATATAGCTCCTCGTGTCGGAAACCGAAAATGGTTTCCTACGCCATGGACGCAAACTGGCTCCTTGACTTTTATTACCTATCTTATGTACGTTGCATTTAATTCTTGTGACAACACGTTGGATTGCCGTATCCCGACCCACGTTTTCAGCCGGTTTCGTTCAAAACTCACTAACAGGAAAATGAAAAATCCGGCTTCGAGGTGCATTTGGACCCCTTCACAGGCGAACTCGCCATTATTATTATTATTATTATTATTATTATTATTATTATTATTATTATTATTATTATTATTATTATTATTATTATTACAGACAGATTCGATAGACTGCTTAAGAAAGACTGCGATATACCGTCAAAAGTAGTTTCCATCGAAGAATTAACGGCTGTCCCCGACGGAAATGAGAACTTTGCTGATCACGACTTCTCGAGTTTTTGTCGTTCCTTCTTTCCGCTGACGTTAGTCTATGGACGAGTCAGCATGTTTCGTGAGAGGTTCACGCAAGCTCGATTGAATACTTGGCTATGCTCTACTATGGAGAAGTTCGCTTGTCATAGATTTTTTTTTTTTTTTTTTCCAGGGAAGCACTTGTGGAAAACTAGAGAGGAGTAGCGGATGCTGATTTGAAAATGTGGCGCATAATGGATGAGGTTTGTACATACTTTAAACTTACACTAATCTAAGTGAAATATGACCTAGTAATTAAATTAAATTCTTCTCCAATGCGGACAAAAGCACCCACATCTAGTCTACAACGGCAAAATGTACTGAATAGTTTTCGTGTGAACAGCTCCAGCTGAAATGCAACATTCCTGAGCTGTCACGCGGCAAGGGAGATAGTTATCACCAATCCTGCTAGTAGACTTATTCTGGCAATTTGGTGTAGCAGTACGGCATTTCTCTCAAAAATGTAAGTATATTTCACATCATAACATTTGGCCCGCCCACATCATAACGTTGCTTAAGACCCAATATGGCCGTCACCGCAAAGGATTGTGGTAACGTGACCCGACTTTCGTAGAGTGATCTTGAGATAGTTCAAGGTCCGTCCAGGACCCTGGCCTTGAGATATGTACATGACGAGTTCCAGAATGACAATGGTTTAGTGCTCTAATTCCGAAAATAATATTGTAATGCCGTATGTGAGAGTTTTTTGATGCAAAATATGCGACGGTTTACTGCATACGCCATTTTTTTAAAATATTCATACCACTTCGAACAAAAGATTAGGTGAAACGGATACCTTCCTGAATCTTCCTGGTTCTTGGTGCAAGTGTGTTGGTACCCATGCCAGGAAGTAAGATGATCGCGTCTGAATGGAAAATGAAATGGCGTATGGCTTAGTGCCGAGAGTGTCCGAGGACATGTTCGGCTCGCCAGGTGCAGGAATTTTGATTTGACTCCCGTAGGCGACCTGCGCGTCGTGATGAGGATGAAATGATGAAGACAACACACACACCCAGCCCCCGTGCCAGCGAAATTAACCAATGACCCTGCCGGGAATCGAACCCGGGACCCCTGTGACCAAACGCCAGCACGCTAACCATTTAGCCATGGAGCCGGACTTCTCAATGCAAAGAAGGCACGCCTCTATCCCTACCGTTCCTGTACAAGCCAAAATTATCTCTGAACGACATGCCCGCAAAGACGAAGGCTCCTTCGTACAGAGAAAGACTCCTGCCACAAACGTTCATGAATGAAGAAATAACATCGTAACAAAATTGATAATTTTAGAAAATAACTGGGCGTTGTACAACCCTTCCACCACAATGAGAAGTTGACTACTAGAAAGTAGGACGATATGAGGTATTGTAGTATGCGAGACTGAGAATTAAGTCAGTCATACATGTCTGTTAGGTCATCAGCCCAGAGGCTGGTTGGATCCTCAAATAGCACCACCATAAGTTATGAGGTTATAAGGAAACCGCAGAAACCAATGGCAGCACCAAAATGAGGCGTACTAGGCAAGACAAGGAGTGAGGTAGTTTGCCATTGCTTTCCTCACTGGGTCAGAAAGTGCTATTGCAACACGACTGACCCTATGAGCAACACCTTTCATAACACTCAGATGCACTAGTGCCATTACTCAGCACCACCCATACCCCAGCAGCTTCCATATTGTCACAGCCATGGATGAGACTGGGACTTCGGTGAAAGCTACACTTTACTCTGGCCTTCTCCATTATAGCCTGTTACGCCTTTCGCTCAAACTGCAAGCCTCTGAATGAACTTAACTCCTGCACACTCCTCGTTTTTTGCAACTGATGTAGCTCTGTGGCCTCGTTTTAGTTCCACACCTTTTCGCAATCATTCTCACTACTGTTTCTGACTAATAAGATGCCCTGAGTACACACATCTTTCACTCTAATACAGCAATGCCGGTCTGAAAACAAAGCGGTGTAAAGAGAGCTGACTTCTTTGATCCAGAGTACCGTTGATCGAAACTGCGACGTAGCTGCATTGGCTTTGCAGCACCTCAATTCAGTTAGGTCAGGTTGTCCTTCCAAACGGGAAGAGTACGCAAAGCGTGCTAAAAGATCACGTAGACAGATGAGTCGAGATACCGGTTGGTACGAGTGCGCAACCAAGCACAGGAGGCAATGATACAGTTCAGGGCAGCCATGGTGGCATCATCGTTTAGAGACAGTGCACATAATGTAGGATGAAATGCGGCCAGATTGCCGCTTTGGCAAAATGGCGCTGTGGTTCCGTATTTGAGTGCGGCAAGATTATTGGTGCTTCCTTCTCCGAAGTCGTGCAGCCACTGAGCTTTCCATGGGCCACCGTGTCAAGAATGTTTCATGATACGTGGATTCGGGAAATACCACGTACAGTCAATTACCATGGAGTACGACATGTTGATGGCTAGCTTGGATGTGTCGTGATGGCACCGATGCCGGGAATCGAACCAAGATATATTAAGTCCCATAGCATATATTAAGTTAAGGAGATTAGAATTGAACTAGTGTATCCCCAGTACAGGAGACCACTAGGAATGTATAAACGAAAGGATAAAGAGTTTTCTTATAAGAAGAATTATGGTTATTAATTGTGTAAAATGTGCTACTTTATATTTGAAACATTTAGAATTGGATATGTGAAATTACTTGTTCTTCAAGTCCTGCTACGGAAGGCTTATGAGTAACTTGTTATTGAGTTGTAATCTTATCTATGTAAACTGACCAAGGGTTGAGTAAATGAACAGTGGCTAGCTACAAGCACAAATCCAGCATTCAGAATAATTAGCATTGGGAGAGACAAGGAAAGAATACATGACTCATGGAAGGATGGAGCATCGGAAAATCTCCACTTCATGGCAAAACATTCCACTCAGTGAGAGATATGAGTTAGGCTGAGTGAGACAGAGAATAAGTGGTTCTGAGATTGACCACTATAGCACCACCTACTGGAGAGGGATCCCAGTTGGGGGTAGACTAGTACTAGGGTGGGAGTTCCCCCTCTCACTAGTTAGCAAGGGCTAGACCAGGATATATATACAAGCTGCAGAGGCTTAAGGGATATCTTTAGTCTTGGACAGGAGAACGCTCTACGTAGGTCAAGAACGTCGGTAATAAGACTGGAGGTGCTTACATTCAGAATGAGAGAGATGAGTAGGACATAGCCGCGTTAGAAGTGATATTGGAAAGACTTAGTCTCTCAGACAGTAGTGGGAGATGCGGACTTAGGCTTAGAGACAAGCTAGAGGGCAACTCTCAGGTTTTCAACATAGACTCTACCCAGGTCGGAAGTCAGTATTCTAAAAGCTTCCGGAGCAGGCACATCACTGAAGTATGCTGTAAATAGACATTGTAAATATGTACGGTAGTTGGGAAGTCAGAGTTGAATTCAAATATATATCATATTAAATGGGACTCAGTACTTCATTTAATGGTTCAGGGCACCCAACCCACAGATTCTCCAAGCCGCTCGGGAGAACAAATCGTCCAGAACATCTCGGGACAAGGTGAGTCACGACAGATGGTAAGTGGCGATAGACGGGTCGAGAGTGCAGCAGATCATTAAGGAATTCAATGCTGGACAACGACGAAATGTGGGCAGCTATGCCATACAGGGGTACCTCTGCTCACCAGACGTCAGAAAGCACAATGACTGACATGGGCAAAGGAACGCGTGTTAAATCGCTAGCAGCAGGAAAGGAGGTTTGGAGGTTAGAATGGCGAGTAGTCTTAGCTCTCGGCTCTGTCATTTCACTGTGTGTTCCAATAGTACACAGGAGCTGTTAATGCACCGCAACATACCACCATTACTCCGACAGCAAGCTTCAGCAGGTAAGAACTACTGTATCTTAGCTGGTAACCTCGCAAAGACAAGCAGGTCCAGAATGATTCGTGGTAAGAGGAAATTAACTTAAATAGACGAATACAGTAAGAATGGCGTTCCATTTCATTTACGAAGCTATGAAGATGTTAGCAACTGTATGCAGCATTTGTATAGAATAGGCCGACACCAGGATTTTGCTTTCAAATGCATTGACCGTCCTCAAGACCATCAAGGTAAGAAATTTTCTTAACACGTACTTCACGACAAAGAAAAGGTCATCGTGGACTTTTTTGTAGGTTTTATTTCAAATATATAGAACATTCTACAAGTATATTTCCGCAATTAATATGGATCTTATCCTCCAACGTAAGAAAAAACTGCCTGTTTTTTGAAGTAGTGAACAAGACACATCTTCCTCATAGATTTTAGTAATGTCTTGTACTGGTACTGATGTCCCATATGTTGACACAGAACAAATACAAAACCGAGCAAGTTCGCCGTGGGATTACGGACGCGCAGCTGGGTTCGAACCTCAGTCGGCAGCCCTGAAGATGGTTTTCCATATAGTTTCCCATTTTCACACCAGGCAAATTCTGGGGGCTGTACGTTAATCAAGGACACTGCCACTTCCTTCCCACTCCTAGCCCTTTGGTATGCCGTCGTCGCCGTAAGGCCTGTGGCGGTGCGACGTAAAGCAAACTCTAAAAACCGAATACAAAATTTCGTCCTACAGATGTCAGGTTCACTTCCTGATTAGCTCCCAGAAACACAGACCACTTCCAATACATACGTTTTGCTCTCACAAGAGCTGCTTAACCGCACTCCACGTACAGTATAATACAATAATGCTAGTGTATTAAAAGTAAGGTCAAGGTAACTCAAAGTACAAATTAAAGGCACACGAGATTCAGTTTTAATTATGCAAATAGCAAAGTTTCCGGCGTTAGTTAATCATTGTGTCTTTCTGCAGAAAGAACGTCACGTATTTAACATTCTTCAACTGCAGTGGAGTGCCGGGCATTGGCCCTACCAAGGTTTCGTTCACTTGCCAGTAAATCCTCCACCATCACGCCCGTCTTACTTTTCAGCACTCCTAAATGTGAACAGACTTCGAGTACAGAAGACAAGCGTCTAAACGACTATGTTGAATATGATAAGCTTTGACCTTCCAGAATACAAGGCCGACAACTTGTCCGTGAAAGTCTGGCTGACTTTCGTTTTCATGTACATTCACAGGAACTATGTTGTTAGACTTCACATCAGTAAAATTGCGGTAGAACTTGGTGTTTTTCACACGTTGAACCTACATAAGAATACAAAACATGAGGACTCTGTTCAGACGTTTAAGATGGTGGATTTAAACCAATTGTTCGACGATAAGGGTATCGGCAAAAGAAAGGGAAGCGTGTGAAAACAGACCTCGGTCAAAAGGAAAACAAAAGTTGGCCAAGGAAGCTCAGATAAGAAAGACAAGTAGGGTAATCATGGTCCCCAAGTCATGCTTCCACGATGATCTCCGCTGAAGTTCCTATCTTAGTCGCCCATCACCGGGGATGCTACAGGGACTGTTGATATTTTGAATGAAGTTCACTTTCATCCTACAATGCCACGTCCGTAGAAAACACCGGTATTGCTCGGCACTACACGTACGTTCACCCCGCTGCCACAGCGGATGTATTCCACAGCCCCTTAAGCTATGGATAATATTTACGCGTCTCCGAGGATGAGAAGCGTCCACACGAAATCGTAAAGTATAAATAGAATTAACAGGATGATGAAAAGTATCCACATAGACCCTTCTTTTCGGGCTATGGCATGTTCGGCTCTCCATATGACGCTCATGGGCGACCTGAGCGTCTGGATGTCAGATGAACATGAGGCCCGGTGTCGGCAAATCGAGCAAACTGTTAACGTTCCCATCCGCCAATAGTGGCATATGCCCCCACTCGACAGAGACCTGGGATTGAATCGAGGCTTTAGCACGCAATCACGTAATTGTACAGCACCATCTCTCCACACGGTGTCAGAGCTTCTAGACTCGACGCCTAAACGATCATTGCCACCACGTGGGCTTGTAGCCTTCAGCTAACGTGTAGAGGACGCATGTAGGCTGCCTGCTAGTCAATTTCGACGTTCCGTTTTACTTTACCACGTGGCAGACAAACTGGAACTCTGCTGGGCGATCATGGTTTGAGTTATAATTAATTTTGTCAGATAAACGCCAAATGTGTAGCATTTTTTACATGCCGACATCAGCATAAGAGCGTGCCGCCCTTGAAAACTCAGACCACCTGCCTCAGATCAAACTCCCAATGACCCCCACGAGAAGCTAACTGAGCAGAGCGAGATTCTAGAACACTCCAGCTCTCCCTGGAGACTAGGTGTCGCGGTCGGCTGGCTCGCATCTCGCCAGCTTACGGCGTAGAAGCAACCAAGTGGAATGCCGTTATCGATTGCTCTGAAGACAGGCACAGAGGCAGACGGTGGCCGCACACTCAGCAGATGAGCGCGCTAAGAAATTTGATGCCACTTCATCGTGAGCAATACACAAAATGGTTTGGAAAACAAAACCTTAAGCGAGATTAAATGTACTATATTTTAGGTGAAACAGCTCTTCGCCATTTCTCTTCTCAAGCTATTCTGCCTTAGAATACACAATGTAGTAACAACTACACCCCGTAGATCAAACAGGGTCCCAAAGAATGTCCGTTGAGACAAAACTCGTATCTTCACGAAGAACCAAATGAATCAGGTTCGAAAGTTTGTTTGAAAATTTTCAGCATTTTCAAATTGTCCTGACGATAATGGCACGCAGTTCGTCCCTTCCGCACGTAGTATTACATATTGTAACATGCCTTTGCTGGCGAGATGCTGTGTTTACAGTGCACTATGTCTTCTGGTATGGGCTAGAATAAATTTGTTACTTTCATTGACCTGTCTCAGTCTTATCCTTGGCTTTGACAATATGAAAGTGACTGAGGTATGAGCGATGCTAGTAATAGCATTCCTTATGCAGCCAGTCTGTTATGAATGGGGTGAAAATATCGCTCATAGGATCAGTTGGCGCATCCATTTCAGTGGGCTTGGCAGACATGTAATAGCAACTTCTGACTCAGTGAGGAAAGCAACGGGAAACTACCTCACTCCTCATTTCCCTAGTACGCCTCTTCAGTGATGCCTAGGCCACCTATGACAGCTGTTTGCGGAACTGTGGAGGATCAAACCAGCCTTCGGGCTGAATACCCAACATACAATATTTTAACAAACTCTGGGCAAAATCAAATTGTTAATGGCCATAAGAATGTTTTCGAAATAAAATACAAATGGAACCTTAAACCATTGTTGTGGCAGGTGTGTTTCTGAAGGCTTTAGCGAGGCCAAACCGTTTACAAAAGTGGTCAAGAGATTTAGGATTAAGACATTTCACAAGCACCGATTCAAGACTGTCATTTAATTTTAAATTAAAGCGTGAAAATTGACAATTTCGAAAATTTTATGAAAACTATTCCCAACTCTGACTTGCAAACAAAATCTTCAGACGGTACATTTTACATTTCGTGGGGTGGTTTTTTTTTTTTTTTTTTTTTTTTTTTTACGATACAAAGATCCCCCATGCTAGGTAGCTTTATTTCACTCTTCCCTCCCATATCAAGCAAGCGCTTCGGTGTCTTCCCATGAGCTCAACACATCTCGAGAAAAAATGTTCTTCGCTATGCGATTCGGGCACGGCCCCTCTGTCCCCATCTCACTGCTACCTTTGGAATTTTGTCTTCCATCAGTTGGCAGTCTTCTACGTGCAAGGATGCTATCTATGAAGAGTACACGATCCACTTCCCCGCAGTACATCTCCGTTAGTGACATACTGAAATACTCAATCGAAGAGGGCACTTCTGTTTAACCCGCGAGGACTCGCCGCGCGGTCTTTTCGACCGCACATTCATTTATTCGCTTGTAATCTGCAATGAACTTACATCTCGTCTTGTTCTTGGTTCTCTTATCCCTTGCTGGAGAGTTGACAACGCTAGTGCAGTAACAGTTAATCTAAATTTGTTGTCCATTGTTACCGGGAGGACGAAACTCTGACCTCGACGGAAGTTGCGGTCTTTTCCACCGCGCGCGGGGCCTTGCGTTTGGCGTTGTTCTTTTGTTTGTGTTCCGTAGAGATACGTTTGCGCAGGATTTTGGGTATTGAAAAAAAGGACCAACGTCACCAAACTGTAAATCAGACAGACAATGGTCGCTGTGCTTATTGTGACAGAAAGAAGAATCGGAAAACCAAAACTAAATGCGTTTCATGTTCACGTTTCATATGTAAAGAGCACACATGGCCATCATGTGTCCAGTGCGCGGAGAAAAGTGTTGAAATCGTACAGGAGGAGGGGGATGATGACTAAATTCTTCAGCATTTGTGAGATCTGGCAAGTTCTGAACGGTTTTCCTGTATTGCACTCAGTGTTTAGTTCCGAGATTTGTTTTGAAGCAGCCATAGGTGATGAAAATTACCAATGACTGGTGCATTGGGACTTGAGTGGGTTGTCATTCTTTAACGTTTATTATTGTTTGCATTTTACATTTCCAGAGTTCAATTTTTAAACATCGGTAGCCATACGTTCTGACGGACAGATGTTCAAAGCAGTCAAATGAAATTAATATGTCTTTATTTTGTGTCTTGTAGAATATTTTCTCAGCTGATTAGACATACATTTGTGGAATAAAGCTATGATATGACGTTTCGGTGTATTGTGTTCGAAAAAATAATTTGTGCATTAAATAATGGCCCATGGATTCTGTGCGGTCGAAAAGACCGCGCGCGAGTTCTGGCGAAAAAATATCAGTGCGAGTTCTCCTGGGTTAAAGAAGTAAACGGCAGTTGGAATGGCTATGGAGATGAAAAGGCGGAGTGCGATCTTGTGTGTGTTTATAAATGTTTAAATCAAGTAATTACAGTATTTTGTTTAAACCTGTCTGCTAGATCTTCAATCCGGAGTTGGTTGGATCCTCGGAACGCTATCAAATGCTACGAGATTATAGGGAAACTGCACGAAATCTATCGCGGAATCAAAATGAGACACGATACGAGACAAGGAGTCAAGTAGTTCTTCACCAGACCAGGAAGTGCTGCTGTAGCACAACAGACCCCACGACTAGCAGACGGATTAATCGTGCTCTGAACCTCAGAAGTTTTCTTAGTGTTCAAGCGATAAATGAGACTTCAGTGGAAGATATATTTTGCTCCGGCAATACCAAGAAACAAATGTAAAACGACCTACGAAATATTCCAGAAATGATTACATTATTTCTAAATGGAGTATTCATTGGGGTTTAAATTAGTCTGCATAGCCTCGAACCGGTAACAGATAGTCATCGACAGATACAGTACAGTGACTCGAGAGCAATGTCACCTACACCGGAAATTCACTTTTAGCTAATGTAAGTATTTCCGGACTCCTACCTTCGAATGCGAGCATTAACTCGAGTTTGTGGGAATGTTCTTGACAGTGACGAAATTTCATAATTTTTCTAGAAAATGGACTAACAAGAGAACAGTATGGGTTGGAGCAGACGGATGGCAAGGAAACTATGCGGGACGATCAGTTAAGAAATCTTAACATCGCTACACTCAACACAGATGAACAAGACTATACACTACGTAATATTCTACCTTCCATTATAAACGACAGGGCCAATTGGGTTGTTTTTCGTACATACTGGTTGTGTTTCATACAGTAACATATGTCCGGTTCCTGGACTCTGGGTTGAATTCCCGGACGGGTTAATTGGCTCAGACTGGACATGTGTCCAAGGGCCGGTTCTACCACCTACTGGTAAAGTAGCGCGTAATTTGCCCTCCGCGTAAAAGGATGTTTCCGTCCGACCACTCCCAGGTAGCGCTATCGGCAGCATAAATCGTCGTTACCCGGCGCGTAATTTGTCAGCCACTTCGAGGGCCCGATAAGACTTTACCTGCCGGGCAAGTTCTGAGAGCTGAACATTATTAGCTGTATTTCTGGTGATATGCAACACAAATTAGCTTAGTATACTGAAAAAAGCAGTATACTGTAACAGTGATCGATATTGTATTGCAGGATTTTGAACATTAATGCTCCCCTTTAGTTGCAACGGTCACACCAGCCTCTCGCATCGGTAGCGCAGGGAACACATTTTGTACGTCAAACTTTCGTAAAGAAACTCTAAAAGGATATAAAATCAAAATCTATTTGGAAATCATTTCAAATGGGCTTTAATTTTCTACTTTTTCAGTTTTCGGACACGAGATATATATTACTGTATGTATCCCACCTAACCCAAGCGTTTTCTTAGCGTAATGGTTAACACGCTCGCTTCGTAATACGAAGTGTACAGGTTCGAGTCATTATTATGACGAATCTTTTTTATTTCCATTATTAGCGTTGTGTTAATCTGTATGCCTCTTTTCATACGTTCTTATCACAATATTATGTCTACTAGGAAAATTGCTTTATATGTATGCAAGTGATGTTATGATAAATAGCACATAGGACTGTCGCCCAGGTAGCAGATTCCCTATTAGTTGTTTACATAGTCTTGTAAATTATTTCGAAGAAATTGAAAACGATTCCATTCCAGAATTCCTCTTCCTATGAATGGATATTTATCCCGATTAGTTCTTTACATTTACAGTGCCTTCCAACTTTATCTTCATAAAGTTAAAGGCAATAAGTCCGTAAAGAAGATGTGTGTGTATATACGTATATGGAAGCGCGTAAAAGAGAGTTAAGAACAACGGCAGGGAACGAAAATACATTTTAAAATGTAAATTAGAAATACGATGAAAACCTGCGTACCTTCTATTACGGAGCGAGCGACTTGACCAACCTACTACGAGAATACTTTTCAAAAACGCTGCCTTACATGACAGGTTATAACTGGCGTAAGAAAATGTAATCTCGAGATTTTAATCCCAATTAGGTATTGATATTGAAGATCATAGATTAAAATCACGAAAGCTTGACATGAATCGTTGTCCATAACTCTTAAGACTCCCCTTATTAGGCTTTTTGGTGATAATCAGCAGACGCAAGCACAGGGAAATAAGACAATCGAAATGGGTTTCATGCATCTGACGATAGATAGCACCACACTCGAAAGCGAGAAATCGCTGAAAATCAGTCTAGCCAACTTCGTATATCGGTGTCTAGCTCCGGGTAGCTACCTAGCGCTTGCGCGGAGGTGGTTGGACACAAGCCAAAGTACCAGCCGATTTACACCTCCAGGTAGTTTACCTCCCCGGCAGCTGCCAGCCACTTTACCAGCAGATGGTAGAACCGGCCCTAAGTCACACACAGCTTCGAATACACGACAGATGCCGCCCAAGGGTTGCACCAGACTAGAAAAAGCCGCGCGAACTTATCTCTGTAAGCCAGAGGGCGCCGAAAAAGAAAGAGAAACTCAGCGCAGCGTCACGGCTTCTCTATTCATCACAGGAAACTGCCGTTAGTTCGGTCATGTCACCGCGAGTCTGACCATGGATTGGATGTAGCAGAATACAAAGAGTACCATATATAGTCTGCTCACCTGGCCTGTTACTCTATTTCAAGAAACGCGATTGACACTGAAGCAAAAAGAAATATCAAATATTTCATGTTTAAAATATAATAGGTATTTATCGCGAAAAAGGCACTAGGTCAAAGCAGGCATTTATAGGGATTTACAAATGCTTTTTATTGTAATCATTTCGCACATAATGGATTTTTATCTTTACCCTATATCTTTGTTACAGAAACAGACCAACATACAACTTTCTTCAAAGTATCCCAGTTATTGCCGAACTCATTTTGCTTTGGGCAGGGGATTTAAGGCCAGATACCCTTCCTGACGTCACGTGATTCTCGAGATGGAAATCTCCACCGGGGTTCGAACGTCAGTCTTCCGAGTGGGAAGCTAACAGCTAATCACGCCCCCACATAAACAATCCCAAGCTCAGTTATTAGCCAGCAATTTATTGCGATTAAGTGTTTGCCTCTAGATCTACATATAGTGTACATTAAAATATGACATATTACGGGAACTGGGGAGTGTTATCAAACTAAGGAACACAGATGTTGGTATTTCGTAAGGTTTCTAACCGATTTTATTCCAATTGTTTCCCGTAACTTATCAAAGCCTGGACTTCATTTCTCCATAGCATCAGCCTAGCTCCGAGTTCATCGGCCGATAAAACAGCGGTTGTACCCAAACGATGCTGTATATTGTCGGTTTCTCGGAACTAAATGAAACAATTTACTCGGGAAGTGAAACCTTCTGAACCTCCAACACAGTGTAGAAACTTTTACGTCATATTATGTACACTTCCGCATTCCTTTCTGAATTGCTGAATGGGAACCAGCTATCTCGGCCCATTCATGATAGCACACGTATGTTGACTTGGTCTTACTACGAGAGTTCAGAGGTCACTACTGAGCGGAAGTATTCTAGGAGGCTCGGCTCGTGACGTCATCTCTGGGAATGATGTTTTATTTGGTCCGTGCCAGCCTGCTAGACAGCGACGAAGTTAGAGGTCAATGTTATAAATACGATCGGCGATACGGTGAGTCATCCGGGGACTGGGTCGACACAACGTGTGGTAACAGCCACTTTCTATTGCACTCTTGTTTCGTGGAAAACTATCTCTGGAACTTTCTTCTAAACGTATTCCCAATTAAACAAACATCAATTAAATTCTAGATTCATCACGTTCTTCGTTAATGCTTGACATTGCTGGGTATTAGCAAGCCTGCACATTTGACTTAAGGTGCCTCCTCGCTGATCCTGTCTCTTAGGCAGATGTTCAGTTATCAGTAAAATGTATTACAAATTTCAGAAATAATCACGATTAACTCTGATGCCTATAAGCGGCATGTGTTATGAAAAGAAGGAAATGCCATCTATATTCAAGATGTGGCGACTTCCCAATAATCTTACAATATACCAGATGATGTAGAATTAATGTGAAGACACGGTGGTTAGCCGGTACGAGTCCCATCAGAATGTTGGCCGAGGTGGCACTAGACACTAGATTGCGTGCTTGGATTCAATTCGAAACATCTCCAGTGTTCATTTGGAGTGACGGCAGTAAAGACTTGAGCAGACCTCTTGATGGAGTAGGCTAAGTGCTTATACCGGGTTTCGCCTTCGCCCTACCTCAGACGCGCAAGTCACCTGAACGAGGCGAGCCGAACATCTGTCACTCCCGGCACTGATACTGAAATCTACGACTACTATTAAGCAGTGGCCAGTTACAACAAATTGACTGGACAGCCAGATGGTCAGACACCGAGTAAAGCCAAGACTTCGGCAACGTAGAGGTTGACCAGCCCGTGAACTTACTGCTGACCGGTTAGTGCACAGTTTTGACAAAATAATTCTTATGGCTGGAGGGTGTGTAACGTGGCCGACAAAAAATAGTGACGGATGTAACAACCGTGATTTAAGGGATGGACGGTCAGACAATGTTACCCAGCAACCGTGCAGGCTATGTTTTATGGCTAAAATTAAGAGCCGTTGATGGATGGTCATGAACGGGGAGACATGATCATTTGATTTTCGCACAGAGAAAAGTGGTTTCTTTTTTACATGACAGTTCCACAAACTGGTCGAGTCATCGTCCAAAAAAAGGACAGCGATAAACTGTTTTTGAATAATCAGACTTAAAAATTACCCCTCCTTGACGAGTTTGGAGAAGACAAAAGGTTTTAAGCAGTTCGCTACAACAGCTAGCACCGGGCGAGTTGGCCGTGCGCGTAGAGGCGCGCGGCTGTGAGCTTGCATCCGGGAGATAGTAGGTTCGAATCCCACTATCGGCAGCCCTGAAGATGGTTTTCCGTGGTTTCCCATTTTCACACCAGGCAAATGCTGGGGCTGTACCTTAATTAAGGCCACGGCCGCTTCCTTCCAACTCCTAGACCTTTCCTATCCCATCGTCGCCATAAGACCTACCTGTGTCGGTGCGACGTAAAGCTCCTAGAAAAAAAAAAACAGCTAGTCGCTGCTAGTAAACTTTCCCGTTGAACTTAAAAAAAGAACAGGGTTAGATCTCCCAGACATTTCAGGGAAGGGTTTACAAAAACCTTCCTAAGGACTGTCCCTGAAAACTATGTTCACGTGTTCTTAATGCGCGGTTCGAGGCGAGCTTGTTACCTTGCATTCGGGAGTTAGTGGGCTCGATCTTCACAGTTGGCAACACTGAAGAATTTTTCTGTCTTTTCCCATTTTCATACAAATTATGCACACGGTGGCTTCCTCCCCTCGTCTAACCCTGCTTAGTCCCATCGTCACCATACGACCTGACTTGTAGCAAATAGCAAAAAATCTCCAGTGATCATGCCATTCCTCTGGTACGTAAATTTTCTAATAATACTGGTACGTAACCCACTGGCTCATCATAGCATTCTAGCTATTCAATCCCTACTGTGAGGCAAGGGTTGGAATGAGCAGTGTGCATATTTCACGGAATAATGGCAGGAGTGTTCACGGCAGTCTGCGACCGGGTCATTCCAGCACTGGGACTTTGGACTGTTAGATCGGCAGCGTAGTACTGTTCGTTAAAAGTGATAAAATCTGCAGTTTTTCATTTGATCGAGTATTTTATATGATAACATTGCTTTTAATTGCTACATTCCTACTGACGTTTTTGTGATGACCTATGTTGACTTCAATTAGAAAAACCACAAAGTCAGTCTTTCTGAGAATCCCGTAGCGAAGCACGGGTACATCAGCTAGTTTGGCAGAATATTATGGGAGAAAAATGAGATTTAAATCTGAAATTACAATTGGCAAACAAAGCATTATTACAGTAATAAATTGTTTGAATTCAGCTTAACTTCGTGACAGGAACAAAAACTCAATCCTTTCAATTTCAGCCATTTAAAAAAATCCACTACATTGACCAAAATATCGATTTTTATCTCCGGAGTGTCGCCTTAAGGCAAGGAAAGTAGTAGAATTTTTTGTAAATCCACAGCCTGTTTCGAGTCCTTCAACCGGGTCAAGAACGGAATGAATGAATCCCCGTCTAGCGGTTAGGCTGTCGAAGCCTGTCGCACTTCTCTGACAGATGGAAATTAAATATTGGAAGAGTGCTGCTGAAATGAATGATGACAGGGAAAACTGGAGTACCCAGAGAAAAACCTGTCTCGCCTCCGCTTTGTTCAGAATATGGAGTGAGCGGGATTTGCACCACGGAACACAGCTGTGAGAGGCCGGCGCGCTACCGCCTGCGTCAAGTAGCAGTATTTTTCCTTTTCTGATAACCTGATAAAATACTGTAAAGAAAGAACAGCTGTACTGATAAGATGAAGCCTTGAGGGAATCCTGACCTACTTCAACTGGCAGTACAGATATCTGACGCACTCCATCACTGATAAGAGGCATCATCAAACACACTATGACGACAGCGGGAAATTTAATGACTATCAACAAACTTGAGATAGCTTACCAAAACGAATAACATATTTTTCTGATGAATACTTTATCTGTTAGTGTCAACAGCAACAAACACTAGTAGACTGAACCACAGTACTCTGATCGTGACGACGACCTGCGTGAGTTCTCCTGCAACATGAATACAGTATTTACACGAATCTAATGAAAGGACTCAACATACAAAACAAAAAATGTTTCCTAGTGATTGCAATGCGCACGGACAAAGCATGAGAAAAATTTAACTTCACTGCGTACTGTTATGGACTTTACTACCGGTAGAAAAGAATGCTTTATACGAGATGGATTTTTATAATATTTGCTTTGCGTCCCACTAACTACTTTTACGGTTTTCGTCCCACGGTTTTACGTGCCAGTAAATCTACCGACACGAGGCTGAGGTATTTGAGCACCTTCAAATAAGACCGGACTGAGCCAGGATTGAACCTGCCAAGTTGGGGTCAGAATGCCAGCGCTTCAACCGACTGAGCCACTCAGTCCGGCTTTTTGGATTTTTAACGAAGAATACTGTTACACAATGTACTTAAACTACAACTTCTGCTACCAACCTCGGAAAACTCAGTATGTGTACTCTTCGTCCAGTGTTACGCTTTTTACGTCAAATACTTCTACAATTTCGGAACCATATTTCAACTAGTGATTGTTATGAAGGCATCAAAGTATTGAAATGGTCACATAAATAAGTGTTGGATATCTCACTGTGCACTGGAAGGAGCCCTGACAACAACTCATCTCCACAACTGTTCTCTGGACCACCTTTTGATCAGACTAAAGCGGAAGTGACGTCACTGTCGTCACACTCACTGTGGTTGCCAAATGAACCGGCGCGCGATTCAAAGTTGTACTCCAGCACAGCTCACGGATTGTACCTAGAGTGCATTTAAAATAATTAATACATTACCGTTCGCGTGTTAAAATTGTTACATCTTTAAACAATTAACTTACTGAATTACATGTTAAATGTGAAAACCTACAAACTGTTTTCCAGTCATTGATTGGGTCAGGGATGGAATGAATGAAGCACCATTTTGCGGCGAGGATAGGAATTGTGCCGGCTGCCGAAGCCTGTCGCAATGATTAGTGACTGACAGATCAAATTAAATGATACTGGAGTGTTGCTGGAATGAAAAAAGACAGGGAAAACTGGAGTACCCAGACACAAACCTGTCCCGCCTCCGCTTTGTCCAGCACAAATCTCACATGGAGTGACCGGAATTTGAACCACGGAACCCAGCGGTGAGAGGCCGACGCGCTGCCGCCTGAGCCACGGAGGCTTCACATTTTTAATGTACTAACTACAATTTCACGCTTAAAGCATTGCGAACGAATTCTCTTGACATACACAGGAAGCATTCATTATATTGTTCGTATTATTATTATTATTATTATTATCAACCATCTACCATGGGATTTCGAAGGGAAGATGGAAAATTGGCAGTGAATAAGAATGAAAATTGTGAGAGATTAGCTACATATTTTGAGAAATTGTTGAACTGTGAAAAACCTAAAAATAAATGGCCAAAAGAGGATCCAAAGCAACGGAATGAAAACTCAATACCCCCTGACGAAAAAGAACTGTGAAATAATTACAGACTTAAAGAACAACAAAGCTGCAGGGGAAGAATCTGTCACAGCAGAGATGCTGAAAAGTGGTGGAGAAATCGCATTAACAATTTTAAGGCGAGAAATGGAAAAGATATGGGAAATGGAGGTAATCCCTGAAGATTGGAAAAATGCTATCATTCATCCTCTACACAAAAAAGGTGATAGAGCAGATCCTAACAACTACCGCGGCATTTCCATCACATCTGTAACTTATAAGACACTCTCTAAAGCACTACAGAGGAGACTTGTGGAACAAGTGGATCATCAACTAGGCGAGTATCAAGCGGGATTTAGGAAGGGAAGATCGTGCGTTGATCAAATCTGGAGTCTGAAACGTGTACTAGAGAATCATCTCTCAAAGGATCTGGTAGTCATTTTTGTAGACCTTAAAAAGGCGTATGATTCAGTCGACAGGGAAGTGCTATTCAATATATTAGTGGAATTTGGAATTGACGCCAAAACAACAGCAATTATTAAGCAGACTTTAACTGGGACACATTCGAAAGTTAAGTTCATGGAAGAGAACTCCAAGCAGTTCGAAATTAAAACAGGAGTCAGGCAGGGTGATGGATTGTCTCCAATTCTTTTCAACTGTGTGTTGGAGAAGATTATCCGGGAGTGGGAAAAAGAACTGGACAGAAAAGGATTACTTAACCAAGTATACATTGGAGGGTCAAAAAGTGGTGTCATGATTAATTGCCTTGCCTTTGCTGATGACGTTGCGCTGCTATCTAGGAATACTGACAAAGCAATAGAACAGCTGAATGTACTAAAACTACAAGCAGAAAAAGCAGGACTACAGATTTCTTTCGAAAAAACTAAATATATAACAAACATCAAAACAGCCCCTCGGTACCTGAAGACAGAACACGGTAAAATAGAAAGAGTTGATAGCTTTAAGTATTTCGGTGAAATAGTGCAATTGAAAACAAATGAAAGAGAAGCAAACAACATCAGACGGGAGAAAATGGCTGCGGCTTTTCGTAGGACATATCCTATATACAAGAAGAAAACCATCTCCAGACGAGCTAAACTAAGGCACTACAACACAGTGATTAAAACGGAATGTCTTTATGCTAGTGAATGCCTCCAAATGACAGGAAAAGCGGGACTGAGAGAAGCTGAGAAATTTGAAAGAAAGATCCTTCGCAAAATAATGGGTCCAAAGATTGTGGATGGACAGTATAGGCTGCGAGGAAGGGAAGAACTTTACCGAGACAATGAAAGGCTAACTGAATCCATGAGAAAACGGAGACTTAAATTCTATGGGCATTTATTTAGAATGGATGAGAAGAGACTAACGAAAAGGATTTTCACAATACTAGACAGCAGACCTAAAGTGTCGGACAAATGGTTCAGGGAGGTAAGAAAGGATCTGACAGGTGGGACTAAATTCGGAAGACATCTCAAACCGAACAAAGTTTACGTCAGTGATCGACAGATTTCAGGGATTCCATGACGAACCAAAACTTAACCGTGGGTGGACGGACGAAAGAAGACAGGCTGCCAGAGAGAGGATGCTGAAGTTCTGGGCTGTGAGGAAGGCTTCCAGAAACATGTAATTGTTATCTAACGTGGTCTCTAATGGCCGTAAACGAATATATATATATTATATTATTATTATTATTATTATTATTATTGTAGGTAGCAGGTAGGGACCCTCTTCGGAGGCAGCCCTACCCAGGGAGTGGCGCCCCTGCCTATGTGCGTCCCAGAGCACACTGGCCTGATTTGTATCATCTGGTAAGGATCCCCAGCTCAGGGTTACGAGTGAAGACGTCAACGGCAGTGAATGCGGAGATGAAGATCATTGGTATGGCGGAACTGGTGGAAGAGAAATCCTTGCTTTTTGGGACAGTAATAAAAAGCATTCACGAAGATAGTCAACACCTTCAGTAGCGGATGAGGAATTTGGATCCTAACGGTAAAGAAGGTAGAAGAACTATCTTTGAAATGTAAATCCACACGTCTGATCCCGCAGCGGGCGGTGTTGTGGTCAGCGTCTGTATCCAGTTCAGGGTCTGCTGTTTAAGCATGCTCCAGGTCTTACCAATCTGGTTCTAATTTTTGTGGGACCTACGGGTTCCACCCTCATGTGAAATGATTCACACAATCTACCATGATGGTAAAACGCACAGCGGAAATTACCCCAGCCGGTAAAATCCGGGGCCAGTTAGAGTCTGGTCTAAACAGGGTATTGGATTCTGTGGGTCCTGCACCATCATGTTGGGATCACTCGGAGGATCCAAAACGACGCCACTGCCAAAACTCGCGCTGAGTAAAGCGCCCGTGTGACAACACCGTAGGCGCTGCCCCTGGTCTATTCACTCACTCCCGCTTTAGTCTGCTCGAAAGGTTTTCCGGAGAATATCATCGCATAAAGTTCCAATTATAGAGAATTCTGGAGAGATTTCATTCACGCTTCAGGCAAGTGGAAAGTGACGCCTAATGGTGGTTACCTCATCATATCTCGCGCCTGTTGACAATGATCGTTAAGGTCTCCATGGGATTTGACAACGTTGTTATCCGGCCAGAGTTCCGCTGATGGAGACGATACAATTTATATTCATTAGAAGATTGCGTGCCAAACGCCTGGATACAGTACAAACCTACCCGCAGTGTTCATATGGAGTGAGGACATGACACCGATTGTAATTCGTCGGTCAGATGGAGACGTTAATACATAAGTCGACAACTTTGTGTTATTCAACAGGAGTGGGCTATGTGCCAACACCGGGTTTCACTGTCTCCGAACCTCATTCACATCACACGCGCAGGTCGCATGGGGTGTCACCTGCACCAGACGAGCCGAACATGTCTTCAGACACTCCCGACACACCGACGTGGCGGTGGTGATTATTGTTTAACAGGAACTTCACCTGGGCAGCTATTGTCTATCAAAACTGATCATAATATTCTAGTCCGTCTCCGTAGTACTATTAGCTGTCTTCATCGGGAGCCAGGGTTCGATTGCCGGCAGTGTCATTAATGTAAGAATGGCAAGAGAGCTGGTATGTGGTTGCAGCTCACCTCCATCGGGGGTGCACCACCTCGGGATGAGGACAAGAGTTTACTTACTTGCCTTGTCGCCGCAGCCATAGATGTCCATCTGGAGCCAGTCTTGCAGTTCATTCTCTGAAGCAGGTTGTGAGTCGTCCTGTTCCTCTTTTTCTTGCAATTCTTCCTTCAATGATGTTACAAAGGTGACTAATTCATTTTTTATTTTCCGTTTTTCAATTTCGGTTACCAGACTGCGTTTTTTTCCCATCTCTCTATTGTTCTTATGCTCTGCATTCTTCTCCAGATCCACATTTCAACTGCCTCTAGTCTTTTATTTTCCTGCTCTCCTCCTAATGTCAAATTTTCTCAACCGTAGAGAAGTACACTCCAGAGGATTTTGAAAAGGCCTTCCGAGTTTGAATATCTATGTTTGTTGGCCAGGAGATGCTTTTTATCAGAGAGCGGGAAAAAAAGGATGTCCGACACTTCAAAAAAAGGTAAAAGCCATGAAGGGTGTGAAAATAAGACTACCTAAGCCTCCCAAAAATAACAGTCAAGAACAAGAGCTCACCAAGGAAGGTCGGACAGGAAAGATGAAACCAAAAAGCCTCGCACAACTGTAAACAATGCCGGACTCTGCTACTAGAAAAAATCGAAATACCGAAGAAAACTAGGAACGTATGTAATCGGTTGCTTTCAGATTGCTGTGGGTAAAGGGAACTCTCTCAACCAGTCCATCTCGCGTCTCCGTCTCCAGGTATTAGTTTAATTCTTTCCGCCCGTAACACAAGCAATATAATTAGTAAGCAAGCTGCTCACAAGACAAGAGGTGCAGAGTGTGCGGCTACCGGTGTTGTACAAATTATTTGATCGGGCCGCTTAAAGATCAAATGTGTTTCGTCAATCACCGCAGGCACATGGGGAAGAAGTCTGTCATTGTGAATTGTGATGTACGATGAACCACGAGCACTTTTAATCCTCCTTAATGGAATAAATTTTGCTAGTTACGTAACTTTACATGCATTTTTTCTAAGGACGTATTGCTATCTATTTTTCGGGTCAAAATAGTTACTAATCTCAAATACTCTACATGATTACGTAAATATTAGAAATTCAGAATTTCTAGGCATGTTGCTCTCTGTTCAGCTAAATATCTCGACGAAGGCCTTTTTTTTAAAAATTGGAATATGGTCAGTAGCCATACAGCCAGAAAAACATGTACATGCCATATACAAAATAACGCTATATCTAAAATACATGCAACAAATGAAATATCTAAAAAAAAAAATGCAACTGAATGTATTCACTTGACAACAGACGCAAAATTAAACGTCTCGTTTAGATCTTCACATCAGTCATGTGTAATAAAAATGGGCAAGTGCTAGGTAAATTATCAGATCATCTTAGCAAATATATTATGGCGGTAGGAAAAGTGATATGAATAAGGGCCATAAAAATTTGTGCCTGTCGATATTTACTCAAACCAAGAATGTGATTAAGATCCGCAATTTTCTGTTTGTCCTTGTCGTACATACCCTAGGAGAATCCTATCTTATTCGATGAACGTTATTTGGGTAGCAACTATTTTTGCTATTCGCTTTACGTCGCACCGACACATATAGGTCTTATGGCGACGATGGGACAGGAACGGCCTTAAGGTACAGCCTGGCGTGAGCTGCCGACAGTGCGCACTATCTCCCGGATGCGAGGCGTCTCCAACTAGGACGTAATGTGTCATGTTGGAATGAGCAGCGTGCGTTATGTTCGCACCAATCATCGTGAGATTGGTTGCGTAGCAGAGTGCTTAGCCAGTTGATCAACTAGTTCGTTATGCTCTATGCCAGAGTGTCCGTTCAGCCGAAGATTTTTTGCACCTATGTCATTTGCAAAATGTCAAAATGGTAGTGATTACATGTCACGGTCCACAGTGTGTGTTGTAGTTGCAACTTAGAATCGACGAAAGTCTAGTTCCATGAAAAATGTTTTGGACAAGTGGATTTGCTCTTCGTCCTTTCCTGGTTTCGGATAATCTGAAAGGAATACGTTCTTTAGAGAGACTGTTTGGAGAGACCGGAAGAAGGTTCACGTAAAAACGCAGAGCATTGAACTATAGGTAATACTGGAACGCTGACTGTATGGGAGTGAAGTACGGCTTCCGGGGCGACTAGCTGTACGGCATGGAGGCATGATTGACGTATACATTCATGCGACGAGACACAGGTATCTTAGCGAATTTTAAACATTTAGGCGGAATGTCTCTCGCATATTTCACCTGATTTACGATGAAATATATATTTCAGAGGATTAATAGCGATTTGAAACTGAAAATGGCTAGGAATATTGGATAAAATGAAAATATATTCTAGACCTGATTATTCTCAAACATTTTTCCTTCAAGAGTCACAATGCAGTAAATGCGTACATCTACAATAAAAAAAAGTAACAAACCCCTGGCGCAACAGCCTTGAAGGACCTGGGCCTACCAAGCAAACGCTGCTCTGTCTTAAGGCCTGCAGATTAGGTGTCGTGGGGTCAGCACGACGAATCCTCTCGGTCGTTATTCTTGGCTTTCGAGACCGATACCTACACTAGAAAAGCAATAATAGACGCCATACAAACGAAACATACGCATACAAAATTATAGTCTGGTGGTTTTAGACGGGAAAGATCTGCGAATGATGGTCAATTGAAAATACATTTTAATCAGTTTTAGAACCATATTTATTATAAGGACAAAGGCAGCATGCGTATGCGTGTATATTATACATACGCAATACACAACTTCACAATGGAATATACACTTAATAAACAAAATATATACATTTTACAAAATAATCAATCACTCTTGATCTGCATTTAGAGCACCCACCCAGGTGGCAGATTTCCTAGTCTTTTCTGAAATGATTTCAAAGAATTGAAAATGTATCGAACATCTCCCATTTCGTTAGGGTCCAATCTATCCTTTTCACAGCTACAACCCCCTTTTTTTAATATTTCCGGACCTTTCCAAGGAAATTTGCAATTGAAGTTTTAAATTCTGTAACAATATCATTCTGACTATAACCTATAAAACGTAACGTATGACATTTAATATGCCAAAATATCATGTAATATATCTCCATAAACATAGAATACTTAGTGACAAGAGCCAAACCGGAAGAAAATAGTAATTATCGTTTTAAAATACCATATTTATAGCTTTGCAGTGAGATAGTGCACAGACTGCTTACATGTGGAAACGAAGCTTTTGTGAGTTCACATCTGTTTTCTTCTGCTGCCTGTTAGTGTAACCGTATGCTACACAAGAAATAGGCATCTTGATTGTATCACAAGTTTGACGTACGGTCAGATATTACGAAAGGAGTCCATCAAACATAACACACCAGCTCTAGGCTCTGTACCTTGTCAACTTTGCCGTACACGAGGGGGCGTGACTAGCCAAGGAACAGGAAGCAGTTTTCTGCGAGAGCTACCACTACAGTCAGCATTCCAGTATTTCCTATAGTTCAATGACGCAGAGTCATACGGTTATTAGGTGGGCGACTTCCCGTCCTTGGGAATAACTTGTACCAAAACCAGTTTCCATGGCGTTTCAGTCCTGATGGCCCTTGCCTACCAATCGACCGCTGCTCAGTCCGAAGACATGCGGATTATGAACCGATATCTCACTTGCACGAGAAGAACTGAACTAAGTGGACCAAAAGGCAACCCTCAGATCCAGGTAAAAATCCCCGATCTGACTGGGAATCGAACACGGGGCCTCTGGGTTCGAAGAAGGCTCGCTATTCCCCACACCGCGTGACACGTGCAGCAATGACTGCTTGCGAAGGTGGCGATTGCTGTCCGACCCTTCGAAGTCAAGTGAAAATTGGACACTCCCTACGACTCTCCCAAACCGTCGGGGTCGAAAGAGAGTAAGAAAACAAGGGAGATCCGATAGAAAAATGAAAGTGAGGAAAATAGCACTAAATAGAAGTAATGAAAGGCAGTAACAAATGTTTACCAAGATACTTTTTATACACAATCTCTACTCAGAACAAAATAAACACTTCATCTCGTGACCAGAGACAAAGTCAACGTTGTTGAGGCTAACTAACGGGATAAAGTCCACACGAGACTGAGGATAAGTTATTCCCATCAAGTAGATAACACTATCAGTGCACAGTCAATTCTGATCAAAACAATCGTATAATACCCACCCTGTCCTGTGAGCAAGGCGCCTCCCTCCATTTATGGCGACAGAGGTCGCTGACACAGCAGGAACTTGTTCGTAGAGCATGCAAAAGTGGCAGGAGTCGCACGCCAGAATTGAACTATCAATGTGACTGTCGGCAGACATTGTTATAAAGCAGCTCTGATGTAAATATGCTGTGCCTGGTCACCGTGTATCTAGGTCAGGGGTCAACAATTAGATTTATTGGAGGTCCAGAATCACTAAACATACGAAGCTAGGGTTTTTGGTTCAAGCAATATAAAATACTCTCAAAATTAAGTGAGAAAATTATTTTATAGCAGTAAATTGCACAAATAAAACAAAACTCATTTTAATTACTAAAAGAAATATACATGCTAACACATGGAAATGCAGCACCATTGTTTCGTTTTGACTTTCTATGTCCTTCACTGCATTCAAATTCACTTCCCCGCCCGTGTCTTTCACAATTCTGTAAAAGGTTCACTCCGGCAAACCGAACTCTTTCAAAATGTCCGCACGTGCTTTACGACTTTCATGAGTTCGAGGTTTTGGGTACTTCGTCCTTTACAAAGGTTAAAGAACTCAACCATGGAGAATCACAGTACACTTCAGTGCGTATGAAAGTCGTAGTAACAATCAAGATAGTTATAAAGAATACATGTCAGTTACTGATTCCCAGCCAGTTTCGTGGCAAGCTCAATCTACTGAAACATTCTTGGTCAGTTTGCCGGACTGTATTCCTTTCTTTTTCTTTGATATTTGCTTTACGTCGCGCCGACACAGATAGGTCTTATGGCGACAATGGGACAGGAAAGGGCTAGGAGTGGGAAGGAAACGGCCGTGGCCTTAATTAAGGTACAGCCCCAGCATTTGCCTGGTGTGAAAATGGGAAACCACGGAAAACCATTTTCAGGGCTGCCGACAGTGGGGTTCGAACCTACTATCTCCCGAATACTGGATACTGGCCGCAATTAAGCGACTGCAGCTATCGAGCTCGGTGGACTGTATTCCGAAGTACAAAATGTAATGACAGTAATTAAAGTATTATTTATAAATTCGAAAAATAAATAATAAAGTAAAACTTATCAGATTTAATGACGGTGTTGATAGGGTGAAAGTTCCTTATGGGGAGCATTGTAAGTACCTAGGTGTTAAAATAAGGAAGGATCTTCATGGGGGTAACCATATAAATGGGATTGTATTTGAAGGGTATAGACCTCTGCGCACGGTTATGAGGGTGTTAAGGGGTTGTAGTAAGGATCTAACGGACAGGTCATATACAAGTCTCTGGTAAGACCCCAACTCGAGTATGGTTCCAGTGTATGGGACTTTCACCAGGATTACTTGATCCAAGAACTGGAAAAAAATCCAAAGAAAAGCAGCTCTATTTGTTCTGGGTGATTTCCGACAAAAGAGTAGCGTTATAAAAATGTTGGAAAGTTTAGGCTGGGAAGCAAAGACGAGCTGCTCGACTAAGTGGTATGTTCCGAGCTGTGAGCGGAAAGATGGCGTGGAATGACATCAGTAGACGAATAAGTTTGAGTGGTGTTTTTAAAAGTAGGAAAGATCACAATATGAAGATAAAAGTTGGAATTCAAGAGGACAAATTGGGGAAAATATTCGTTTATAGGAAAGGGGGGTTAGGGATTGGAATAATTTACCAAGGGAGATGTTCAATGAATTTGCATTTTTATTTTTTTATTTTTGACCATTTAAGAAAAGGCGATGAAAACAACAGATAGGGAATCTGCCACCTATGCGACTGTCCTAAATGAAGATCAGCAGTGATTGATTGAAAAATCCGTATTGGATAATTGGACAGACTTGAAATAAGTTATAGTGTCTGCCTGCAACTTTTGTTTTCACTTTCCTACGTTCCTCTGAAAACATTACACAGTTCTGCCGTTTACCCCGGTATCTTCCATTCCCTCATTAATAATTTAAGAAGAGTGTACAGTTGAAGTCCATTTTCAATGTTAAGCCTACACACCTGTTCCCCATCTATATATTTTTCCGATTTTTCTCATTTCTTTGAAGTCCTTAAGCAGAAGTGCCTGTATACTAAGTAGGTAGGTAAAATAGAGGAAACAATCTACGAAATGTGAAAATAAGAGGCAGAGCAGCAGTGCCTCACCCACACACTAGTATATGAATGAGGTAGAAGCGCAGCTATGGTGCATCCTCGCCATATTGATCGTGTGCAGTGCAGTGCGACGTGACGTGACGTGCTCTACAGTCTAGACAGCGAGCCAGCGTAAATCGTGTCAAATATTGTATTTTTTAATTTATTGGTTTAACGTCGCACGAATTCATCGAAGGTTTTCGGTGACAAGTATGCGAAAAGTCTACGACCGAGAAGGTGAGATCGTGACCTTAATGTACAACCCCAGCATTTGCCTGCTGTGAAAAAGGGAAACCACGGAAATCCATCTTCGAACCCACCATCTCCCAAATGCGACCTCATAGCTCCCCGACCCTAACCGCACGGCCAACTCGCTCGGCACTACGTCCTATCGCACTCCCCATGGGTAACCATCGCAACACAACCTCCCTCGGAAGAAAGACAGCACTTACCACTCAGAAACAATATAACGTTGCCCTCGTAAGCCTAAAGAACGTTCGAAGAACGCAGATATCGGTGAGAAATACGGAAGAGCAAGGTTACCACGATCGCCATGAAAAAAATAAAGACATTTTGTATTGACAAAAATGAAGTGATATTTACCGGTCAAAAATATGACAAAGAATCATGGTCTACAGCAACATCATTGTTTCTAAAAAGTACTTAAAATAATATTTGAAATGGTACTGTAATTATGTTAGTGCTTTCCTTAATTATAATTAAAGGATTGGCTTAACGAAAGAAGCCGAGAAAAGGCGGAGGAGACTGGAAGCAGTTACATAAAAAGACAGGACCAGGAATATAAAGGTTATGCGAAGAATTTGGGGAAAAATCGTCAAATATACGAATTTTTAGAAGGAGAATAATGAACTGGATTGGGCACTGTTTGAGAAAAGACTTGTGCTGAAGGATGAAAAATGGTAGAAGGGGAAGGAAACAAATGCTGCATATCACATAAAATAACTACGTGAAATTAAAAACAGAGCGACGGATAGACAATGGAGAAGGTTGATCCCATGATAACACCTGCCTTCGGACAGAAAACCTGGATGATCATTCTCATGTTCCGTCTTTTTTACGTGTCAATTTCTTCTAGAAGAAGCAAATTCGTTCAAATATTTTCTGCTCTCAAACAGCTGCTGATAAAACTGAAGCAGTTTATTACGTCTCAAATTGTACCACATTCACACTTTGAATCGTGAACTTAGTTCCATCCTCCCTCCGTGAAGGCCCAAAAGAGGACCACCTCACCGCCCTCTGGCAGCCACCGATTCAAGACCTACAGGACGCCGTGAACACTAGATGCTGTGAACGGCAGGATCATTAAGATCTCACAAGAGCAGTTGTCTGAGTGTGGTCGGACAGAAGCAGGCTGGCGCCAGTACGTGGAAGTGAAGCGCATTTATCAAAGAAGATATGTTCACAACTATTGTGGAGGAAAGGACTTGAACCATTCTCGGCAACTGTGATTGACATGAACACTGTGTGACTCACTGAAAATATTTACACCAATTGACCAACTGATTGATTTTGCTCCTAATGTTCAGAAACTTTTTGCTTCCGATATTGGCCAACTTTGGATCACGTGAAGATTACGACTTTCTTGCCATATTTTCTTACCAGAACTAGCTTTTTCCGCTTATCTTTCTCTGCTCCTTGGATATTATCAATTTGAGTTACTCTTAATTGCTTCTTGTGCGCAGGTTGCCAATTCGAGTTCTGAAGTCCTTTCCGTTGTGGGTCAATACTAATGTGATCCCATCCTTCTTGACCTTCTC
Source organism: Anabrus simplex (assembly GCF_040414725.1). Taxonomy (NCBI): domain Eukaryota; kingdom Metazoa; phylum Arthropoda; class Insecta; order Orthoptera; family Tettigoniidae; genus Anabrus; species Anabrus simplex. Next base: position 217,665,890 of record NC_090279.1, on the reverse strand, counting down.
TGTCCAATTCATGGCTGTTTTAAGTCCTAAGATATATTTAATGATCCTTTTAGTCAATCTGTTGCTGTTCATTTTTGATGGGTGTCCAAAGAATGTCAACCTTACTTTCCTCACTGTATGGTAAGTCATTTTTTTTTTACATATGTTTCACTGTGAAGATACCCGATTTTTTCTACTCAATCTCTCCCAAGTCACTTACAGTGGTTTAACGTCGCACGAACACGTTTTCGGTACCGGACAAGTGGGAAAGGGCTGAGAAGGTTGTGCTAACCCCAGCCTTCACCTGGTCTGAAAACTTAAAACTACGGAAAATACCTTCACGACGGCTGACTACTATCTCCCGTATACCACAGTCAACTCACTCTGTTCCGAAGTCAAACCCTACGAGTTTCGTTCACATAAACAGTTGAAAGTGGTCAATGAGGTGCCAACCAGGCTCGTACTTTCGCACTGGGCAAATACGGCCAGGCCCAAGGCAGCAAATTCTTAAAACAAATTTACGTACATCTCAAACTCAAGAGCCAACTGAAATAGAGAAAAGGGGTTACAACAGGGCTGGCACGTAATAATACATACAGACACGCTCAAAGTGTTCTCAGGGTTACAATTAGAACAGACGAAAGACCTTAATATGTAAGAATGAAAAACTTGCCTACCTCAAACGAGTATCGACGGAATAACTACTTTTACCACGGACTGCAAAAATTATTCAAAATGATTTGCATTTTAGGTTATTGGGGCTGCTCATGCGTTCGTAAGAGCTTTCTACCTTCTATTTTTCCCGCTTTGCTACGGTTTAGTTTCTTCTGATCTCTTTCGTCGCAATCCTATTTCTTGAATCACTTTTCGGGAAGTGATTTAGTGTTTCACGAACAACGAAAGTTACACAATCTAGCCTGACATGGGCTCTGGGGCTTATGCTGGTTAGTCTATTCTTCCATCCTCTACGATAGTTGCGCCCATTAAAGATCCTTGTTTAAGGCATAGTTCCTCGTGGATCTCTGCTATCTTTCTCTGGATGGTTGTTACCTTGACCGCCAGTTTTTTTGTGACTGTTGTGTTCCTTTGATGGTTAGGGTTTTTGAGGCATAAAGAACTTCTCGTTTAATTACAGTAACTTACTTGATATGGATTTCTTTTGGTAAATCTTCCTGCATATGTTGTAGGCTATATCCATTTCCTGACTGATCCACTTGACTAAATATTTGAGTTGTTTATGGGTAAATTGTGTTCTGGTGTCCTTGGTCATGCAGACTGTTTTCTCGTAAGATAACTGAGGGCCAGTCTTGGTGGCTATGGATGCGAAGGTTTTCATTTGAGACTACTGCCGTTTCCACGATTATTGACAAAAATACAGCGAGATACCATCAAAGATTACAAGAGATCTTGAGAGCCAGGAGTACAGATAAGCAGCGAGATAATATGCTCAGATTGTCTAATAACCGGTTTTATAAACATGGTGAATCAAAATCCAAAGCCAACATTTCAGTAATGAATTCCTCATCTACGGAGAAAAAAAAAAAAAAAAAAAAATAGTGTGACAACGTGGGTCCGGAAAGATATAATTACAGAGGTGTCCGACGAAGTGCACGCAGACACGTCCTGACACGTGTTACAGTAGTTATCCCTAGGTCCACGCACATATCCTGTCGCCTCCAGGTCTTGGCGATTGTTCATTGGGACCCTGTGCTCTTCCGGACAGAACTGCACAGATTTCGCTGGTACTAAGCACACTGCTGGATGATTACTTTCAAGATATACCACTAGCATCCCATCGACAGCTGTGCTCCCAGACATTTCACTCTTTGTCCGCAAGCACCTTAATGCGAATTATCCTGGACGCTGCATTGCTCCCCTAGCTTAAACCCCCTGTGGAGAGACAAAATCTGTTGATTATGAACCAACTTACAGATCGGATAACTCGGCAATTACATTTCCGGACATGTGTTGCCAAATCCTTCGTTTTTTCCTCGCTGTACGAGGAATACATTCCTGAAATCTTGCGATATATTCTGCACATACGACTTTTACGGAATATTCAATGCAAATAGAGTTATAGACACGAACGATTCGCACCCGATGTAATCAGATCTAGACCTAAATCAGTCGAAAATGCCTCATCCAAGGGCCAAAACGTAGATGAATATACTGATACAGTGAGTTGTGAAGAACAATATTTTTAAAAGCGCAAACTACAATACCTTGTACATATCAGGAGACACCAGAGAAATACAATCTCTTGCACATCACCAGGCACGGTTGATCGAGGTGCCAGTGAATTTGGACTAGTATAATGGAAAATCTTTCATACTTTTTCGAACTGCTTCCTGTCATTTCTTGATTGATACAGTACTTTTGCATCCATCTCTTGGCCAGAGCAAAACGTAGCTTCTATTGAAGTCTCACCTCATCCATGATTGCTGGGGTGTGGGTGGTGCCGAGTACGACCAGTCCGCCTGATAGGGTTACTTGTGCTACAATAGTACTTTCTGGCCAAGTGAGGAAAGCAAAGGCACACACTACCTCACTCCTCTCTTGCCTATAGATCATTCCATGTTAAAACAGTACCTATAACTAGCGAACACACCCCGTCTAGACCCTCATAATTCCTCGTGATTAAGGAACATTATAATGCATTGTATTATGAAAGAAAAAGGGTGAAGCATTTTTTGACCCTGAGTTATTTTAATAACTACTTACCACACTCCACATTCGCAGGGAGGAAGCACAGCCATCGCTTTGTTGTCTTCCTTCACTACATGTGAATCGCCGGCAGCGGCTCAAGAGAAGTCGCCTATTTATTCATGTACTGTACAGCAGTTGTTACTGAAGAATTTGACGTGATGTGCAGCGATACATCACATGACATGTACTGATACAGAAATTCGCTATGATTTTTATCTGTTATTGGTTTTATTTAGCTTAAGCACGTTTTATTTTTGCCACGTTTATAACCATTTTACAAGGGCACTTAATTGTTGCCATTTTTTTCGTGAGGCGATACGACGGAACAGTAGTAGCCAGTGATGCCTAGCCCAATTTATTAAACGTGATTATCTGAATTCTTCACCCCCGAGCCTATAAAAATTGTGTTTTTTCTATTCCCCTGCTCAATTCCCCTTGAATTTAAATATCTAGTTTTGTATTGCAGTCGTTTACCGCTGTTTCTTTAAAAATCTAAATAAGCCCCCCCTCTAAAATCCCTGTACCCTAGATATCGTAAAAGTAATTTTAAGCTTAGTTTCTTCATCCTTTTATTTCGAAATCAAATACTGAGTTTCACAATTTACCTTCCTATGTTTTCCCGTGATTCTGTTTAGCAGAGCTGTTCGATATGGCGACACTTTACTTGACATGGAATGATCTATATATAGTATGCCTCATTTTGGCGGCGCAATCGGTTTTTGTGTTTTTAGGCCTCATGACTTGACAGGATGATTCGAAAATCAGCCTATAAAAAAAAAAAATCGGCAACATTTCCTATGCAGCTACAGCGCAAGAGGAAGCGTACTCCCTGAATGTCTGACTACAGCTACCTTGAATCCCGGGGTTCATGTAGCTAAATATTTTCAGAACAAAATGTAATAGTTCAGATAACACATTCCATGAAGTGTTATTACAGAATACAGTACATCAACACTTCTGCCTGTTCCATTCCATCTCAGTGATGTGACACCATCCTTACTAGATTTTATTACGTCCGCAAGTACCTTATCAGAACTAGCCAACAACTACCTGAGGACACTAAACGTTGTGCATGTTTTTTGTTTATCAGAAACACTGGCAGTAAACCAGTGTTCATGGGACGACTTTACAAAGATGTTTGTCGGTTTGAGAAAAGCTAACGTGCAGCTAATGTCCTTTGTTCTGGATTACAGATACAATCAGTCTGTTTAACGGCTGTGTCGACAAGATAGTCTGACCAGATAATTAATTTCCTTAAACTAATAAACGGGTTTAAACAGCAATGCCGATTTACTGTTGGAATAGGATAGCATACTTTAGAATCATGGTTCATACTTCGTCTGACACGTCTGAGAGTTATATTAATCTTGAATTTTCACCTAAAACTAGCTTAATTTTAAGTCTATCATTAAAATTTTCGGGGTCATAGAGGTAAAACTAACACTTTGCAGTTTTTCAAAACTCTCTTGAGTAGAGAATGTGTTCTCAATGCGTTTACCAACATTTGTTGAAAGTTTATGAATATCATGTAAAAGCTACAAAGTTTTCAGATTTTATCGTGAAATTTTATGCACTGATTTAAACCAAAAAGCTACAAAGTTTTCAGATTTTATCGTGAAATTTTATGCACTGATTTAAACCAAACACACGAATTTGGCAATAAAGTATTTTTTAAATCCCGATTCTAAAAGCCAGGCGAATGTAACACGAGACTTGAATTCGTCACGTAAGGACCTCAAAACCGAGCGATGTGGCCTTAAGGTGCAACCCCATTATTTGCCTGGGGGAAGTGCGGAAAACAATGTTCTGGGCTGCAGGCAGTGGGGTCGAATGTTACAAGCTCACAGCTATAGGTGGGCCGGCGTAAGGTTGCACATGACAGCTGTGCACAATGTTGGTCACACTGCATTGGCACACGAAGCGATGTTGCCGCCGTAACAACAGCTGATTGCACGACACATGAGTTTTTAAAAACATGGGAGAAATGTTTTTAATGTCATCGCGACGATACACAATACAAATGAATTCGGCCGACAAAAATCGAAGTTTCAACTCACCGATTATTCATCACACAAAATTATACGAAATAAATATACTACGAATTTCTTATTAACACGATGTTAGAAAATACGGAAGAAATCGGCCGACAAGGATCTCACTTTAAATACACCAATAAATGTTAGAATAATATACACCGGTGGTAACACAAAATGTTTCAAGTAAAATCTATACAATTTACGAACATTCAGAAACCGTATTTTCATACCTGATTCGCAAAGGTAGAGGCTCGATACCCTCCAGATCACTGCCATCACTACCGTCGCCTTCGTTGTCATTGTCATCATCGTCTTGGCAGATCATCAACTCCTGAGTCACTGATGATGCCATGTATTGCCATTGCCGAGTAAATGAATGCTGCGACATGGCTAACTTTCTTCCTCCACAAAGCCGCATCCATTCGAGCAATACTCTCCCGGAACAGTCCTTCCACTTCAGAAATTGTGAAGGACTTGTTATTAGTGCGTACGTAATGTTTTACTTCACCCCATACCGTACCAACTCAATGAAGTTGAAGTGACAGTGGTACGGCGGCAACCTAATAACCTCGTGCCCTTGTCCCTTCGCTACCTTGTCGACATTTTTTTTTTTTTTCGTTACGTTGCACCGACACAGATAGGTCTTATGGCGACGATGGGACAGAAAAGGCCTAGGAATGGGAAGGAAGCGACTGTTGCCTTAATTAAGGTACACCCCCAGCATTTGCCTGGTGTGAAAATGAGAAACAACCATCTCCAGGACTGCCGACAGTGGAATTCGAACCCACTATCTCCCGGATGCGAGCTCACAGCTGCGCACCCCTAACCGCATGGCCAACTCGCCCGGTGTCGCCTAATTTAGTCATACACATATGCGTTGGGATATTGTTTTACTGCAGCCATTCCACTAACAGTTCTTTACGGGCGCTCGAAGTAGGGGTCTTGTATTATTACGGAGTGGTAAGGTGCATTGTCCATAATAATGACAGAAGGGACTTTGAGCTGTAATAATCGTACTCGTGTCTTCGTATTGCATCAGCCTGGAAAGAATTAATTCCTGTTACAGGAGATAGCTTAATGCGTTTCTTTCCCGGAGTGCTGTGAAACAAGTCCCTACTATCAGCCCCGTTTCCGCTACTGCTATGTTCCCCAGTCACTTTTTCCTTCTGTTCTTGGAGGCGAACACCTCTCTGAAAGCCCTAATGTTTGACATATGCGTTCCACGACATGATCTGCAGGAACAGAGAGACGGCTATACAAGCGTACGAATTTCCTCTCCCTCTCGTAAAACTCACGAGTTCTCCGCACTAATTCTAATGCCTGACTATTAAGGGATAGTCCGCGGCGCAAAGGATTACCACTTCGCGCTTCATGACTACGTTGTCATTTTCGAGACATCGCTCTGCATTCGTTAAAATAAAATTTCACACTTATCTTACAATAAAAACAAAATTTTCATAAACGCGAGAATCACACCTGACCACGTGCTAGCGGCGATAGACAAACCGGCAACACTTTAATACCGTAGTCAAGCTAGTTGTAGATGGCACCACTATACTACCCATATTGCCAACAACAATCAACTGAAAATAGTCCGTATTTATTTTGTGGCTCGTTTAAACCTTATATTTTTTTAAATGCTCATATTTGTGTAAGCAAATAAAGGATTACAAGCACTGTACGGAATTAAATACGAATTAACATGAATAAAATGCGTAACTGTATTTGACATAAAAAGTAGTGGATTGGTCATTCTGATTGACGGGTGACGTTCTTCATTTTATTTTTGTAGTGGTGCCAACATGACTTACAACTGTCAAGTGCAACCTTGTGCCGGCCCACCTATAGCTGTGAGCTTGTAATATTCGACCCCACTGCCTGCAGCCCAGAAGATTGTTTTCCGCACTTCCCCCAGGCAAATAATGGGGTTGCACCTTAAGGCCACATCGCTTTCTTCCCAGACCTAGCCATTTTCTGTACCACTACCGCCGTAAGACTTGCCTGTGTCTGTGCGATGTAAAACAAATAGCAAGAAAGGACCTCAGGCAGAAAAAGTTCAGTCATGCCCGACTTGATTGATATGGTTACGTCGCGCATTCCTATCGACGAAATGGCACTGTAAAATTTGTCACAAATAGAACATAATTGCCTTTACACAGTTGGAGCTGACTACGAGATACGCACCATGTTCAATTCTGGAGGTGCTGGGTTCGAACCTCAAGGCGGTTTCACACTTTCACACCATGCAAATGCTGGGGTCCATATAATTTAATAAAGATCTTCCTTTCTTACCTTCTGCTTTATCAACAGAACAAAAATAACGAGCATGTCAATTAAGACTGAGTGATTGTCAAATTCATGACCTAGTCCGCTTACCAAGACCGTAAAAACGCCTGGTGGCGGCTAAACAATGATAATAAGTACTTCAAACGTTAGCATCTTGCTGAAGGAGCCAGTGACTAAACGTCACTTAGCATGTTGCTGGCGAGCAGTGGACGTTATTTAGCACTAACGTCTAATTGATTTACAACATCATGAGCCCAAAAGTCAAGAATCAACTGTAATGGATTGAAAGATAAGATCAACGAAGGTCGCAATAGCACGAGGATTAACTCAGCTGGATTACGTCAAGTACTAAGCAGATATCTACAGCCGAGATTAAGATGCCACTAGACAGGCGTACCCTTATGTCGAATCAACAGATACATTTAGCTCGTTAAAAGTTATTATGGAACATTGAGACATTCACCAAGAGTGCACTCTTCTTCTGCACCCAAAAATGTCTGCCTCACCTCGTACAAAAGCCAAACCGGCAGAAGCAGGAAGGGCGCAAAGAAATCAATTTGGCACTAACATTTCGTACGATGTCGGCATGTAAGAAGATCTCTGGTGACATTTAGTGTTTACCTGACAAAATTAACAGATCGCCCATCAGAGATACGGTTTCTCTGCCATCTGGTAAACCAAAACGGAACGTCAACATTGACAACCGTGGAACCTAGATGGCGTCCAAAATGCCTTCGTACGGAGAATGAGCCCATACTATTACTGCATATTTCACTTTCCATTACTTCACAATTTGCACACATTGCTTTGTAAATAGCAACTGTATACAGTAGACGAAAGGCACATTTTCCAGTCCTCCATTTCTGAAAACGGTCTAACATTCACACTCCCTGAGCGAGTAATCTAAATACCCAATCCAGATCTTCCGTTTAACTTGGTAATATTTGAACACCGTGTAAGATGCAGCTTTGAAGTTAATGAAAATAAGCGACGTCATCCTCTATTTTAAATCGCCTCGAGAACAGAAATATTTCATCGCTTCTTGAAGGTCATTAGGTACAAATGACCTCAGCGTCTTCTTTCCAAGTAAAACAATAGAACCTAGAAGACTATAACACTCCTCTGAGGCGCTGAGAACGTGTCTGGACCAACAAACTCCAAAGGATGTCAAATACTACCCAACATGTCCATGATTGGTTGTAAACATTTTTTTTATTTTTGTCACATAAAATACCTGAAATTAGTTTGTTGGGGCATTTTGGCAGCGCTTATCTTCAATAACTATGTAAGTAGTTTTTGGTGCTTTTCCCCTTTAACAAGATGGATCTACAATTGCCTAGTTCTAAGTTTCGCAGAAGCTACCTCCCCAAAGAGAAGTTTGGGAACAGCTGAATATAAGGGATCCTTCCGCTTCGCTATTGATCCAGCCATAAAACGGGGCTGCAGGAGGGCGAGTCCAGTTACCACGGTAACGACAAGGGGGCCATGCTCGATCAGCTGTGCTGCACCATCAACCATGCACTTTTTTAAAGCATTCACAGTTACACTTTCCCATCACCGAGAGGTAAACATTCATAAGCCTTTAGCTTGGCTGCTCTTCAATTTCAAAACTCGATCTGCCCATAATTACAATGCAGGCAGAATCCTTAATACAGGACGATATTACCGAATGCTGCCCACATGCCTTAAAACACATTTTATTCCCGTATTACCCTGTTTTATTTAAAATGAAGGTTAAGTTCATAAGAACTATCCTGTTATCACGGGGGTCATTCTAAAGCAGGGTTATAAACCTAGGATGGATGGGCTTGAGGGGACCGTGAAAATAAAATTAAAATGTAACATTTATAATCACTATAATTCTAACGTGAAAAACCGGACAACATTCCGGTGATATAATACGATGCAACACATTTGTTACCATATAAGTATTCGTATTCTGGTAATTTAAAAAAAACGAGGCAACGGAGAAATAAGAAAACACCGGCCGCATGCATCTACTTTCGCTATGCTTTAAATAAAATTACGAAATCATGACGTTTTTAGTACACAGATCTGTCAGTAGGGAAGTATACAATGGGTCCCATCTGCTGGCGGACTTAAATCAGTCAGTGAGACGTACGCATCCACCCGATTTTGAGTTGTTGATAGTGTCCAGAAAAGTAATTCCTGCTCCGGAAAAACTGGGTATAACGTGCTACTTTTGGCAAATGGAGATTCTCATTATCCTCTGCGAAGCTGAGAAGCAACGCGTTGAATTCCAGACTGGAACGTCTGTACTACGTGCTAAAGACCGCCAAGAGTGCGAACAAGCCGTTGCGTACCACCGTTGCAATGGAATGGTGACACGCGGTACCGCTCACACCGATACGATACGGTATTAGTATTATTTATGTACCACAATTCTGAGCTAAAAAAATGGAAGGTCCAGAGAAAAAAAAAAGAGCCCCACGTGCCTATAACATGTTTTCTAGATACGGAACAGTTTGAATGTTTATTTAGGCCACGGTTCAACTGGCATGCTGGTAAGAAATCTCTCTCCTATCCCATCCAATAACGAATGGTGTAATCATGATCTTTGAACAGATCAAGTGGAGGGAATTTGAAAATGAATTAAAACGAAAACATTTTTATTAAGCCGAAATGGACACACACACACACACACACACACACACACACAAATAAACAAAAAAAAAGGGAACGGATGTTTCCTGAGTAACAGAACACTAAATTTGTATGCGCCTGATTAATCCACCCCATACCTAAAGCGAAAGGCGAGATCACTAGTAATCTCGTCATCGGGTGGTATGAGTTCGAGTGTTTCCTGCAGGCCGAGTTCCGCGCACTGTGAGGTTGTAGGACATGGTGAATTCGGCACCACAAGAACACACTTCACGAGGTAAGAGTGTAGATTTTCCAAGAACTATCCTCAGTCCTCACAAAACTACGGCCCCTCTCCGTGAGGGCTGGAAAGTGGACCGCCACACGCCAGCTGCCAACTTGTTAGAAGTTACACTACCTAGTCACTCCGTTTCCCAGGACGGCAGGATAGTTGGATGAACAAATACCCGTCTAGGTGGTTTTAGTACCGCATCTTTTGCACCTTCGTTCCTCGCAATCCACACGAGGCTTGGAAGCTACGTGAAGGTGGTTCTGGTGCCAGCTAAGTCATGAATCTGCTACACCAGTGGGTGTTGCGGGGAACGTGTATTAAGGGACTACATAGAACTTGAATCTAAACACATGAGAAAGTGGCCTTATTTAAATTTATTTTTTATAAGTTGCTTTAAGTCGCACCGAAACATATGTCTTCTCTGGCGACGATGGGATAGGAAAGGTATAGGAATTGTAACGAAACGGCCGTGGCCTTAATTAGGGTACAGCCCCTGCATTTGCCTGGTGTGAAAAATGGGGAACCACGGAAAACCATCTTCAAGGCTACCAACAAATTGGGCTCGAACCCACTCTCCCGAATGCAAAGCCCACAGCTGCGCGACCCTAACCGCATGGCAAACTCGCTCGGTGAGTTACCCAGCGCAAACTGCAGAGCTTCCCAGATGGCGAAGAGCTTCTCCCGGCACACACGCCACAGACAACTAGGGAGCGAGAAATTTTTGTAGTCATCATCGAAGACTAACGAGCCAGCCGCGCGTGCTGATACTGGTCCCGGAATATCTCCGGTGAACAGAGGCCTGTGTTCACTTTAGCTCCACGGAATCGCGAAACTAGTCACGGAGGTACCTCGCCAGGGGTCCAATACCCACATCCAACTCAAGACACAAGATATCAATTCGAATCCCAACCGGTGGTGGCCAATAACTAATGCTTCTTGAATCTTGAAAGTTATTGTAAGAGCATTATCCTCCTTAACGATCGGCAGTGACAATGCCGGCGAAGTAGTTGAAACTATTCCTTTCCTCTCGCACCACTCAGCTCTCTAACAGAAGCATACTGACGTTTCCACGTCTACTCCGCGTATAAATGAACTATGTAATATTTCCTGTTATCAATGAGCTTATAGCAATATTCACAACAACTACCGATTGCAGTCGCGTTGACCGCGCATGATCACGCGAGTGTTTACAATACACTCTTGCGAACTGCTTAAGCGACTCTGACCAGGATCGCTCAGTGTGCCACTCGTTAACGAGGACAGTGTGCAAAAAATAAACTAACGAAAGAAGTCTGTCTCCCATACCCCCACAAATTTCACATGAAGTCCCCGAGACTTCAAGCTGGGATGAAGCAGTGAAAGGCTGCTGTCGGCATAAGCAGTGAGAAAGTAAGAACTAGAAATCAGTTTCCACAATCACACACAGCACAACTTGAGATACCAGTTAAATACGACCATGATTTCTAGATAATTCATTTCCACAAAGAAAACTTATCATTTGACAGAAGTGACACAGATAAGACACTAAGCAAAGAATCTGACCACTGATAAAATAATCACTTGTAATCGCAGAGCCAGATTAAAATAAGCTTAAATTCGTCGTTCAACACATTACACAAGACATGATGAATTTGTTGAGAGTCTGAAATAATGGGGGAGGTAGATAAGGCCATGAAGTGTAATATAGAACATAATCGACATAACATCAGGTTAAAGCTTGAAGGATCATTGTGTTAGTCCATATCGTAAAATGTAAATTATTCTCACAGAAGAATTTACAAAAAGCTTCAATTAGGGAACTTCACTTCTCCCACACAAAGAAAACTGGAAGGAGAAAATAAACAAAACTCCTCAAATTCGGAGGTGGTGATTCATGTTCCATGAACTACTTTTACGGTTTTAGGAGAAGCGGAGGTGCCAGAATTTTGTCTGCTGGTAAATCTACCTACACGAGAATGACACCAACTTTAGGTCAGAAGGATGAGCTACTCAGCCCAACAGGGAGGCGATGGAGTTACAGAAATTTGACAACTAAACATACCAACTTCTGTGATAAAGTAGCACATAATCCATGGTGCAGAACGGAAACCTCTCAACATTTTGGATTAATACACGAATCAATCAATCAATCACTACTGATCTGCATTTAGGGCAGTCGCCCAAGTGCCAGATTCCCTATCTGTTGTTTTCCTAGCCTTTTCTTAAATGATCGCAAAGAAATTGGAAAATTATTGAACATTTCCCTTGGTAAGTTATTCCAATCCCTAACTCCCCTTCCTATAAACGAATATTTGTCCCTATTTGTCCTCCTGAATTCCAACTTTATCTTCATATTGCGATCTTTCCTACTTTTAAAGACACCACTCAAACTTATTCGTCTACTGATGACCTCCCAAGCAATCTCTCCTCTGACAGCTCGGAACATACCATTTAATCGAGCAGCTCGTCTCCTTTCTCCCAAATCTTCCCAGCCCAAACTTTGCAACATTTTTATAACGCTACTCTTTTGTCGGAAATCACCCAGAACAAATCGAGCTGCTTTTCTTTGGATTTTTTCCAGTTCTTGAATCAAGTAATCCTGGTGAGGGTCCCATACACTGGAACCATACTCTAGTTGGGGTCTTACCAGAGACTCATATGCCCTCTCCTTTACATCCTTACAACCCCTAAATACCCTCATAACCATGTGCAGAGATCTGTACCCTTTATTAACAATCATTTATGTGATTATCCCAATGAAGGTCTTTTCTTATATTAACGCCTAGGTACTTACAATGATCCCCAAAAGGAACTTTCACCCCATCAACGCAGTAATTAAAACTGAGAGGCCTTTTCCTATTTGTGAAACTCACAACCTGACTTTTAACCCCACTTATCATACCATTGTCCACCGTCCACCTCACAACACTATCGAGGTCACCCTGCGGCCGCTCACAATCTTGTAACTTATTTATTACTCTGTAGCGAATAACATCATCTGCAAACAGCCTATCTCTGATTCCACTTCTTTACACATTTCATTGATATATAAAACATAAAGGTCCAATAATACTGCCTTGAGGAATTCCCCTCTTAATTATTACAGGGTCAGATAAAGCTTCGCCTACTCTAATTCACTGAGTTCTATTTTCTAGAAATATAGCCGCCCATTCAGTCACTTTCTTTCCAGTCCAACAGCACTCATTTTTTGCCAGGAGTCTTTCATGATCTACCCCATCAAATGCCTTAGATAGGTAATCGCGATACAGTCCATTTGGCCTCCTGAATCCAGGATATCTGCTATATCTTGCTGAAATCCTACAAGCTGAGCGTCAGTGGAATAACCTTTCCTAAACACAAACTGCCTTCTGTCAAACCAGTTATTAATTTTGCAACCATGTCTAATATAATCAGAAAGAATGCTTTCCCAAAGCTTACATGCAATGCATGTCAAACTGACTGGCCTGTGATTTTCAGCTTTATGTCTATCACCCTTTCCTTTATACACAGGGGCTACTATAGCAACTCTCCATTCATTTGGTATAGCTCCTTCAACCAAACAATAATCAAATAAGTATTTCAGATATGGTACTATATCCCAACCCATTGTCTTTAGTATATCCCCAGAAATCTTATCAATTCCAGCTGCTCTTCTAGTTTTCAACTTTTGTATCTTATTGTAAATATCATTGTTATAATATGTAACTTTTAATACTTCTTTAGTATTACTCGCCTCTCCTAACTGGACATTATCCTTGTAACCAACAATCTTAACATACTGCTGACAATACTTCCGCCTTTTGAAGATCCTTGCATACACACTCCCCTTGTTCATTAATGATTCCTGGAATGTCCTCCTTGGAACCTGTTTCTGCCATTATGTACCTATACACACCCTTCCATTTTCACTAATATTTGTATGACCATCAATCATGCTTTGCCATCATGTTATCCTTAACAGACTTCTTTGCTAGATTCAATTTTCTAGTAAGTTCCTTCAATTTCTCCTTACTTCCACAGCCATTTCTAACCCTATTTCTTTCCAACCTGCACCTCCTCCTTAGTCTCTTTACTTCTCTGTTATAATATAGTGGATCTGTACCATTCCTTACCACCTTCAAAGGTACAAACCTATTTTCACATCCCTCAACAATTGCTTTAAACCCATCCCAGAGTCTGTTTACATTTTTATTTACCGTTTTCCACCGATCATAGTTTTTAACTCCCTCATGCCTGTTTTATCAGCCATATGGTACTGCCTAATAGTCCTAATTTTAATACCTTCCTTTCTTTCACATTTATTTTTAACTACCACAACAACAGGTTCACGATCACTAATACCATCTTTTACTTCGGTTTCTCTACAGAATCTCATATGGTTTTATCAGCACCACATCCAAAATATTCTTCCCTCTAGTTGGTTCCATCACTTTTTGAATCAGCTGCCCTTCCCATATTAACTTATTTGTCATTTGTTGTTTATGTTTCCTGTCTTCCCAACTGACATTTGGTAAATTGAGAACACCTACTATCACATTCCTTTCCATATCGTTTCCAACATAGCTCATTATCTTATCAACTAATTCGAATCAGCGTCAGCGCTACCCTTTCCCGGTATGTACACTCCAAAGACATCAACTTGCCTATTATCTTTAGAGACGAGCCTTACAATTAGAATTTCATGTTTTTCATCCTTAACTTTTTCATAGCTTACAAATTCTTCTTTCACCAGAATGAATACTCCCCCTCCTACCATTCCTATCCTATCTCTACGATACACCCTCCAGTTCCGTGAAAAAATTTCTGCATCCATTATATCATTTCTCAGCCATGATTCAACTCCCATTACAATATCTGGTATGTATATATCTATTAAATTACTTAATTCGATTCATTTGTTTACAATACTTCTACAATTGAGCACTAATATTTTATTTTGTCATCTCTACTTCAATTTCCCTGTACCCTTATCACCGCTACCTAGGCCACCCTGTTTCCCTGAATGTACCTGCCTATAACCCTTCTAAATAAATTTCCTAACTGCGGTATAAGTGGAGGCCATCTGAGCGCAGATCCCTGTCTCCCACCCACCCGCTACGATAAAGAAATCTCGCTCCCAGTTTCTCACATACCCACTCCATAGTCTCATTAAAATCCCCAATTACCTTCCAGTCAGTATCCCTCCAACACAGTATTCCACTGATAATCTCCGCTTCCTTAAACTCCACCCGTGTTGCATTTACCAGATCCCACACATCCCCAACTATGTTGGTACTTATACCTGCTTGTCTTACGTTGTTAGTACCAACGTGAAACACTACCACCTTCTCCTTTCCCTCTTCCTTCTCTTCTACTTTCCTCAACCAAATTCCTGGATAACACTCTAGCCTGGTTCCTTTCCTCCACACACTTTCCCAACATGTCTAACGATGGAATCCCCATGACCAGAGCCTCAAGCCTATCCACCTCATTTGATCCCCTCCCCTCCTGGTCAGCCCTATCTTCTCTCACTGCTGCAGAAGCTACTTCCTCCTACGTTCTTCACTTTACAACAACAGCTCTGTTGAAACAATCAATTTAATAGCAAACGAGATTCTATTCTGATAGTAAAGGAGCATCGCAAGGCATACGTGTCATTTACATAAGAATAAGAGTATTTCTATGTCGGTAATACTTTCAGAGAGGTTTTCTCGACACTCAAACGTTCGTACTTAACATTATTTCTTTATATTGCTTATATACTGTAGCCATGATTATTTTTTAAAATGTTAAAAACATTAATAACAAAGCAGAAATAGTCCGGAGTGTCAAGGGGTTGTGTATTACTACATGCCCTTTGCAATAGTTCAGCGACGCTAAACCGGGAATTAAACATATAAAGAGGGAGATTATTCTCATCTCGAAAAATGAGGGGCCAAAGAAAGAATTTTAGGCGCCATGGCGACCGAAATTTGTCGTGCCCTGAGTTAGTGGTTCCTGTCTTAGCAAATTTGTCTACGACATCTCCGAAATCTAATCTTATAGGGAAATCAGTTTCAACAGCATGTACAGGAAGATGAAGGAAATTTGTGGAGTACGTAAATTAATTCAAGTAATTCAATCGTAAGGGTAGGCCTACCAATTGAATTTATTTAACGTGCTCAATCGGGAGCAATAAACTGAAGTTTCCTTGTGGGAGCTTAATCTCTGATCACGATCGTAAATACTTTGCAATCTTAACAAAAGTCGTAAACGACCTTTCAACTGAACAACTCGAAACAGGAGAACCGTAAGTTTTTACATCGTGAATAAACTAACACGAGATGACGCAAATAGAAAACACATTAAACATGCAGGAACTAATTAACAGTTAAAAAATCTGTCATAAAAATATGGGAGACCAGGGATACCAATGTTATTTCCGTTCACTAATTTAACACTTAACAACGTGATCAACAACACCGAAAGCTCATCGAAGCATCAAACTTCTCTCATTCGCGTCGTAAAATATCCCTCGAAATGATAATTTGTTTTGCCGCCATGGTCCGAGCCCGCCCACCCTACGAATGTCACACAGCGAGAGCTTTCAACGCCAATAATTGATATCTCGTGCTTTACACTACGTAACAAAAAATGTCTATGCTTATTTGTGTTCATTGTATAAAACCAACGTGCTGAATGCGAATATGCCGTTAGTTTTTTTTCAAATGTCGATATTTTTTTTATATTTTAACGGTTTATGAAAAACTGTGAATTTACCACTTTTTCTGGCAGTCTTAGTTGTTCAAGGTGATCACCACTAGATCGTTTTAATGTGATATTCCATCAGTATTGGTATACAACTGGAAAGGTTCAATATATCGACTTATTTAAAAAGCCAACTGTATATATATTTATCCACAATATCTTCCTGTCGTTCGTGAATGTAGATCCAGTTATCTTTTAACGACAAATGTCAACATCCAGACGTTATAAATTGCCAGCAGACGCGTTTTGTTATGTTTGTGAACATTACAATGGATCTAAACAAGTGAAACATAAAATTGTTCCGTGAGGCGTACCGCGCTTATTTCAGTGTGCATGTTCGAGGCAGCTGTCGGTCTACTTTAGATGGTTGGCTACGTGGAACAAGAAAATGATTTGCAATTCCCCGAAGATGGCGAGAGCCTATAAATCATCACGACGGCTGTTATTCTTGTATGGTGGATATTACACATTACAAAAGTACAAAGAGCAGGCCTAGCATACCGACATCTATTGCTCCAGCACGACATAGTGAAGAGCTGCCAATTCCATCACTACCAAAACAGAATACACGTGAAAAGGACGTAGAGACAAATTCAAGTGATAACAGCAATTTGGAACCACAGCTCTTTACTCAGCCGAAATTGGATGACCTTGTTAGGGAGTTGCAACTAACTAATCAAAGGCTGAACTTCTTGCAGCCCGTCTGAAGCAATATAACTTGCTCGATAAAACCTGCAAAATAACAAAATATAGGCTAAGGCGTGAGGATTTTGCATGCTTCTACCAAATGTACAAAACTTTTTTTTTTAATTTTTTTTATTATGTTAATGGTCTGTTTGAACACATTACGATTCCTCATGAACCGGATCAATGGCGTTTATTTATTGATTGTTCAAGTAGAAGTCTCAAAGATGTCCTACGGAACAATGGGAACAAGTTTCCTTCCATACCAATAGCTCAGTCAGCACAACCTAAGGAGACTTATGAAGATATGAAGCTGCCCATGGAAAAACTAAATTATGGATGTTACAAATGGGATGTTTGTGGTGATTTTAGATTTTTGAATTTCTTCTGGGGCTTCAAGGTGACTACACCAAATATTCTTGCTTCCTCTGTCTGTGGGACAGCAGAGCGGATTATCAGCATTACACCAGGAAAGAATAGCCAACAAGGAAAGGACTCGTTCCAGGTGCACACAACGTGAGAAATGAGCCCCTTGTGTGCAGGGAGAAGATTCTGTTACCACCACTCCGTAACAAACTTGGACTTTCTAAGCAATTCAAAGGTTTAGACAGCAACACAGACTCTGAGCCTCAGACAAATGTTCCCCAAGTTCATCATCATTAGTCGTTGTGATCATTACTGAGCGTCGTGACTTCATCTCATAACTCCATTTCCGTGTTGCAACCTTGACAAGATGTCTCCATCCCGAGCGGTTTTCACATTTCGTTAATATGATCTGACGTGGTAGCCCAGTGATCTTCGCCTGATCTATCCGTCGGCTTGCTGTTCTTCCTCGTGGTCTACTGCCTTCAATTTTGCCTTGTAAAATTACCTTTTCCAAGTTCTCACCGTCTCGCCTTAGAATGTGGCCAAGGAACTGGAGGTAACACTCACTCACACGGGAAGGTAGGCGTTTCTTGATGCAAAGTTCGTCCAGAATGGAAACATTAGTTCTTTCTGTCCAGGGTTCACGTAGCATTCTCCGCCAACACCACATCTCAAAGGCATCAATGCGTTTTGTCTTTAACATTCACGGTCCAGGTATCGCAGCCGTACAATGGTGAACGCTTTCACCAAGACATACACTGCAAGGAAAGCAGGCATCGGGGACGTTGGGATTGTGCTATGATGGGAGACTATGTGTGGGGTATAGTACGAGCAGAGGGGTCAGAAGAACGTATGAGGAAAAGCCGTTCTAACGTACATTTTTGAATGTCACCATTGTTATGTGAAGATTCAGCGTTACCACGGCCATCGTGTTACTCAATATCTTTGCACTGATTCCCACCAATTCTTGAGGTGCTGTATGGTAGATCTCTTCTATAGGACTAGTATTAAACAAGCATGCAATACTAGTAGCTTTTAAGAAAACCGAATCATCAAATCCAAAATATTGACACTTAAGAAAAACTACTTATATATTCATAATCAGCATCACCAAATTAAGCCATAAATGTAAAAAAATAAAAATAAGATAAACAAAAACTTCGTCAAATTTTGTTACGTAAAGTTTTCTTATTGCTCCGTTTCACCCTCTTTGGGGTACGTAGAATGAATCATATCTCTGTTCTTTTCTTAGTGCCCAGTATTTCTTCATTCTTTCTGATCTTCGTTTCCTCTCGTCTTCCGAAATAAGACTTTTTTAAATGTAGCTTTGTCTTGCGACCTTATATTTTCCTCTAGTTAGCTGTTCTATCGGATAGTGAATTTTCTGTAATTTTTAATTCTACTACGTCAGTTTCTTTAAACCGGTTCGGTTTTGTTTTGAGGTTATGAAAGAAATCAGATTTGTTTGCTTACTCTATTAGAGTTAATTCTGAGAAGATGAACACAAAACTTTTATCCTTTTTTGCATAATATTGGAGAGTTTTTCAATTTTCTTGTTTTATCCTGGATGTGCATTTTCTTATTACATTGAAATTTTGCTCTCATGATCTTTCTCAAAATGTTCCTTTCTTTTAGCTCGAGTTTCTCCATCTGGCCTTTGAAATTCATGTTTAGTGTTTCTGCTGCTTCTGGTTTAATCACCGTTTTATAATGTTTAATGTTAGACCTTCATGAAAGGGATTTCTTGTTGTATGTGTTTTTTGTTAGTTGGAAGGCCACTTCAAGATTATACATTATTTAATTTACTTTTTTTTTTTTTTTTGGTTCATAAGAGCATCAGCACACGTAATGTGTGTGACATTAAGGATCCTGAATTTTACAGAAACTCCAGAAGGCGTAAAGTTAGTTTTTTTTTAAATTCCACTATTCAGATGCACAAATAAATACATGTCTTGACACGGTATATATAACAGCAATTATTAGGAAAGGAGTAAGACAAGGACATCACCCGCAACTATTCAATGTATCCACTGAAGCGATTAAAGGCCAACTTCAGTCATGTCAAAAGTCCCAAACAAATCAATATTGAAAAGAAACTATAGGAAAATCAGAACTTTTCTGATGAAAAAAAAAAGGGAAACTAATGGTAATATAATAGGAATTTCAAAAATAGATCAGGTGAAGATATTTTGTTGAATCTTAGAAGTTCAATCACGGAATACAAGATGTTAGATACCCAAAATAGAAAATCATTAAACACATTTGTTTACCAGCCTCGTCGTGTAGAGATAGCGTGCCTGCCCCTCTCCCGGAGGTCCCACGCTCGATTCCCGGCCATATGAGAGATTTTTACCTTAACAGGAGGGTTGGTTCGAGGTGCTCTTTCAGCCTACGTGATCAGAATTGAGGAGCTATCTGACGACTGCGGCCCCTGTCTACGAAGCTAAGAATAACGGCCGAAAGTATTCATCACGTTGACCACGTGCCACCTAATAACCTGCAGGTCTTCGGGCTGAACAGCGATCGCCTGGTAGGGTCGCAAGCACTTAATTGCACGCCAGCGAGAGTCGCACAACAGGAAAAGGGACAACTGGAAGCAATCTGCTTTACGTCGCACCGGCACAGAATGGCGACGATGGGATAAGGAAGGGCGAGGAGTGGGACGGAACAGCCGCTGCATTTTCCTGGTCACAAAATGGGGAACCACGGAAAACCATCTTCAGGGCTGTGGACAGTGGGGTTCAAACCCCACCATCTTCCGAATGCAAGCTTACAGCTGCGCGACCCTAACTAAACAACTGGAAGCTGCGGAAATATGAATATGGAGGAAGCTGTACAAAGAAGGAACCCAATAAACAAGTCTTATCGGAAGTGAAAGAAAAGAGGACTCTTGGAAGAAATGGAAAATAGGAAAATTAATTTTGTAGCCCACATACTGTATAAAGACAGCCAGTTTTAGGAAAAGATAGTTGAAGGAATGATACTGGGGAAGAATGAAACAAAAAGAAACGAGTGCAATTTCAGGATTAGTTTCAGGAGTTGTGAACTGAAGAAAGAGGCGGTGAATAGGAAAGAATGGTCGCAGCGACAGGGCTTATGATAAAATACACCGCCCTAAAGCACTAGGTACAAATTATTGCGAAAGTGGAGACTAAAAGAGCAGCGTCGAAAGGTGCGCAACGTGCACCGAGTTGGCCAGGTCTTTTCTACACTATTAATAGTCTGTCTATGGCATGTCTCTGAGGAGAAAGTGTCACATCACTCTGAAAGTAGTTTAAGGCCGCTAAAACCCAATTTAAACACAATGGTACAACAGATCTACCGAGTGTGACACGGGTGGAACTAGTGCGTACCACCTCTCGTACGTTCCTATCTCCCTCATTAAACGGCAGAGGTGTTCAATTCATTCTTATAATAATAAATCGGATTCAGGAACTAGCAACGGTTACGGCGAAAGCCAGGGTTGTTGTATAAGTGATGTAGGATAAATAATTCTAATTAGGCTACATAAGTCGCTGTTATGCACCTTCAAGCAACCACGTTGTAAACTACGTTTATAAAACATTCCCAACTACTGCGTACCATGCCCTGTATGCTTAATGATTTTGGCCCAAGAAGTCGACTGGCATTTTAAGAGAGGCAAGATTTACATTAGATTTAAGCCTGAGTCTCAAAACTGAATAATTACAAATTTCAGCTTGTATATTAACTTCACTTCTGATAGCTACATATATTGGCGGAGATTTGAACAGCGACTGCCTTAGTGGTTAAGTCAATAACTATAAAAATTAGCTACCACGTTCGGCTTCTAACAATCACAAAGATGTTATGATTTTATATTTTCCTTCACTTTTCTCCTCCCACAGCTGTGGGGTCGCGGGTGCGAACTGTGTCGAACATGTGGGTTTGACCTTTTTACGACCGGATGCCCTTCCTGACGCCAAACCTATCTGCAATATTGCGTGTTCGTGTGGTGACTGGTAGTGTGGTGTGTTTGAATATGAAGGGGAGAGTGTTGGTACAAACGCAAACACCCAGTCCCCGAGCGAGAAGAATTAATCAAACGCGATTAAAATCCCCGACCCGACAGGGAATCGTCGCTCGGTGGAGACATTTCAACAGACAGTGAGCTACTGGAAACTCCACGACAGTCCAGTGGTTGCGCAAGAATGTACCAATACGTGAGGCACCAGATCTTCGAGTTTGAGATGCTCGATCTAACCAGATTAATCTACTCGTGGACAGTGCTTTAGAATTTGGTTCTTTGAAACACGCACTAACCAGTGTGTTCGAACCAGAATCTTTGAACGAGTCTAGACTTCCGAGACTCATCTTCAAGCCTTTGGGAGTGGGAAAGTCGTTTTGCATAGCTCTGAAACATGCTCCTACATATATTTTACGATCATGAGTATCACTTTAGGAAATAATTCAGAAATCGCAAGCGCTCTCGCGTGCATGCTGATAAAGAGAGGCGAGACTAGACTTAAGGATCGCCCCTCCTATATATTTGCGCGCTGACAATCAGAAAGAGAAGAAGTCGCCTCCTATCACAAGAACTGGACTTCTGGTCGAGGGACCGTCATTCGTGTCGCTTTTGCCAATTACGCTCATATTGACAAGCTTCGTAAACTATCCGCATCGCATCGAGCGCTGAAGCACGAGGAAGGTGCGAGGTAATGTTTGAAATTCATAACGCATTCGAAGGAATTTCACGTGTGCGAAGTAGAGGGTTAATAAGCTGCGAGTTCGCGAGTGGACCGCTGCCGACATTTTGCCCGCGAGTGTTGTGCGAATAGAGACTGCAGATGATGCAAGGAAGCAAGTCGAGTGAAGAGTAGACTGTTACATTTGTGCAACTCGGAGAAGCGGATGAACTTTTTTGGAACGTTGGTCTTTCTATTTACAAGAATAAAGATGCCAACAATTGCACACTAATAAGTATTATGGAAAAAAAATCCTGGCATGGGCGCTGAAAAAATCAACAAGAAAATTAAGAACATTCACAGTACGTATAAAGACTAATTATGAAGCAAGACAAATGACTTCAAGAAATGTATTCACCGACAATTGAATGAGTTGACATCACTAACAGATTCCTCGGTGGAGTAATGACCCTGGAATCTCCAGCAAATTTTGGACGTGACGTTGACGAGAATAACGGCACATTTAAAACCCACCGATGTACCAAATTCATTGAGTTTCAAAATCCACTCCCATGTCCACCAACTCTTTTTCCTTCCGGCCCCAACATTTTAAAAAATGTGACGATAAACAGCAACAGCTGAAGTCCCTTCTGGCGCGAGTGCACGCTCACATCGTACTTTGAAGATATCGTCACCGTACCGATAAGGCGGTAAGTTATACTGTATCGCTCAGTTTACACTCTAGTCCCAAGGGAAGCCTATCGTGAGTACTTGCAGGGCTAATATATATATATTCTACCCGCAAGAAATATTATGGTCTGAAGGAGGTAATCTTGCATGAATAATTCATCAGTAGGCATCCACGCAACTGGAGTGACCCCCCTCCCCCTGCCGGAACACAGAGTCTAGTTCTATTACAAAACAGTTCCTAGTTAGAAAAAAGTTTTAAAACACTTTGGTCCATTGTTTCCTGTTTTACCATATACCTCGTACCATAGATAGAAGAGGCAACTGGCACCAGGAGTTAATATAGCAGCCACTTTTAACATCAGCATTGAGGAGAGCCAATGCAAATGTAGATCTTGACTGCACAAAAACAAGGAACAAAATAAAAATAGTGAAACAATAAATAATGCAGTCATTGTTATTCAAAGAAACAATACACAGGCTATAAGTCCATCACAGATTCGTAAATTGTACTCCCAAAGTTTGTCAATCATAATTTGTTCTGTCTATTCACTTCAAACTTGCGATCAATTTAAAACAATGCCTCAGAGTTAACCAGCGTATTGCATGTAATTGTGTTATCTATGCAAATAGACTTACAATTTTGTCTATACACTTCAAATTTTCTTCATACTTCACTTTTTACCAGTGATTCGGTGTACGAAACTGGATTCACTTATGAACATCGCGGGAAAACTGTATGCTTGAAACTCTGTGGGGTCTGGAGAGTGCACTAGGCCCTAGTATACAGCAATATTAGGTGTATCGAGAAACTGTACGTGGTGAAAGCCGTGAAAAAGTCCAGGTTCGTCAGTTTCTTACGTTGCGAGGAATAATAACCGAAGCATTCACGGTTATTTTACTATTCCCAAATTCCAAGTATCGCTTCAATCTAAAACCTGTAAATAACAATTTAGAGAAACAAGTACTGCTCATTTATGTGCCCTAAATATTTACCGTAGTATGCCCATCAACGCCGCACCTCGCTAACATGGAAATGTTGTCCAATAGTCATGGTAAATAGTTCTGGTCATGATTACTTCTACAAGATGAAAATCCATAAGTGCAGTCTCTCGGTCATGGGCCCCGACTGTTATAATATCGCCAATCCGGAAGAAAACTAAATGCAACGGCGTAAGTTACCACCAACAACGCTGTTAGTCTGTGACCACCACATTACCACTCCATGACATTACTGCTACAAAAATTTAACCCGTTAACGACGACTATACGAGTTGAACACGCAAACAAGATCCTTTTAGTGGCTGAACGTCACACTAAGTTAGGCTGGGTTCCGGCAACGCTAGGATAGGAAAGGGGCCGCGGTCATAAGCTTTCCTGTTGAGGGCTGTCGACGGTGAAGTTATAACGCGTACCACGTGGCCAAGTCGCTCGGTGCTTGCCCTTTAACAATAATTATAACCACCGCCAGTTCGTTGAAACATGTCCAGAGAGTTCCCTCTTCCTGCGGAAAGTTGAATACCGTACCGCAATTCCTATCAAGCAACGATAAACAACGTAAACTAATTAAGCGTCTTAAAACCACACAAGATGCATGACGAGGTATATCTTAGACGAGCATTTTTGTGTACTGACCTTTCCATTTTATTTCCCATATTTCACATAATACAAGCCTTTACCTTCCACTCTGACAACGCCTTCACGGATTGTTTGGAGACAGCTAAGCTAGTGAATTTTGGTAAACAATTATTAGTAATCCCCGAGATGACAATTCGGTACACACCAGCACAGTAAAGACGACACTTGCCCTCAAAAGGACAAGCGAGACAATAGTACGAACAATCTGTAAATATAGCCAAAAGCATCGAAATCTAGGCATAGGATCAACCAGGTCAAATATTTCTGGCATCGTCAAGTAAGAAACTTGCCAAGCTAATTAAGCGTCGGTACATTATTTTGAGAGAACAACGCTGTTTACTTTTCCCAGCTGGTCGGTTCTAAAATCTGTATGATACCCCAAGGTTCGGTACTAGCCCCTCATAGCTCGTACGCAATAAACGCATTCCAAAGCTTGGGTATGTAGATGACGGCAACTAACATTTTCATGGAAGTCACAGACGGAGGACCCAGCTCTCCTGGGGCATTACTTATGAAAATTGAGACTTCAACCGAACACTAATAAAACTCAAGCAGCTTGTTTCCATCTCAATAAGAAGTTCGCCAACAGTTAACTGAATATTCAGTTTGAGAGAAGGTAAACCGAACTGGAGAAACAACACCTTTCCAAAGCTATGTGGAAATGCATGGGGTTCTACAGCTTCCAACATGACCAATTAGCCCACTCTTGCCCATTCTACGCCAGAGTATAAAGTAAAAATAAACTAATCCGGACAGAAATGCAATTTAAAAAATTCAAAAGATGAACGACCTGAGAAATTATTCATATCGCAAGTCTGAATACATGGACAATACTACGAATAAATGGGAGAACACAAAGATCATCCTAGTTTTGCGCTTGCAAATGCGAAGTCCTGTCGTTCTTCTAGTACAGACTTTTTTTTTTTCCAAAAGCCGCGAGATAGCAACGAACTTCGCTGCTGCGTGTCCCTGTTCTTTTTATAGCTGAGAATCGTGGACACAGGTACTTGAAGAAATTTGAGATTTGTCTGTACAGGAAGATTGTGAGAGTCGCGTGGAAAGACCATGTGTTATGACAAAAATTCCTTGGAGAATGAAGAAATGCAAGGAAGTTCTAACCACTGTGAAAACAACCGGCCCCATTATAAAGAAAAGAAGCGAGGGAAGATACCAGGAAAGAAAATATGAGAGAAGGATCTCCTGGTTCAAAAAAAAAATACGGGAACGTACTGTAGACACCGAAAACTACCACACAGCCGCAGACAGAAAAATGCAATGGTTGGTAACATTCGGAACCGATAGCGACCAGAAGTGTAGCCTAGACATCTGACGCCCAAAATTCATAACAAGGAAACCAAATAAAACTCTTATGAATCATCCACGTGCTTTAAGCAAATAGCAATAATACAAACTTTCGTCACTCGCTGCCAACGTTTCCGGATTTCGTGTGCGACATGAGAGAGAGAGAGAGAGAGAGAGAGAGAGAGAGAGAGAGAGAGAGAGACACTCTCTTATTCCAAGAAATATATTTCACCAATGTATTTTTGAAAGACTTGAGATTGCTGACAAAACTAGTCGTAAGTGAGAAAACAACAGCCCTGGCCCATCATGCCTTGTCGCTGTAACAGACGATCTCCTACTAGCCTCTTCATGCTGCTATATGAACCACATTCCAGTCTCAGTAAGTGTCCAAAGAACTTAGTTTTCCCCTTCTTTATCGCATTTAATAAACATCGACCCTCCTCTACATTCTTTAAAACAAAGTCATTTGCTTTTTTATCCATGCAATTTGATTTTTTAAATTCTCCAAAACGACATTTCTGCATCCTCAAGTTTTTTTTTCTTCCCTAATGTCCAGGTTTCACATCCATACGGTAGCCCGTACACCCAAAAATCCGCATCGCTGAGCGAGCGAATAAAGCCTCTGAACTGGACATGTTGACAACATACTTCCCTCGTAGCACAATCGGGGGGGGGGGAATAACTAGAAGTAATTATGGTAATCAGCGGGTCGAGTGAATGCCGAAGGTCGAGTCTGACCACACCGCGACTAGGCTATAAAAATACAAAAGCTGCTTACTCGACACGTGCCAACGACCGTAGCAGTGTTGAAACACCGGATCCCGTAAGGTCTCCGAAGTTAAGCAACACTGTGCGTGGTCAATATTTGGATGGGCTGCCACGCGCTGTTTGTGTGGGGTAAAGGAATGGAGGAGCGGAAAGGAACTGGCCACCCTACCGTACGTAAACTGCGGCTCAGGCACCTCTGCGGAGGTTCGGACCTGCCCTTACCTAGTCGACACTAAACCCCACACAACACTGACTTAACGACTGGTAATTTCGTGTGGCTATGTCTAGCCGGGTGCAGCCCTTGTAAGGCAGACCCTCCCATGAGGGTGGGCGGCATCTGCCATGTGTAGGTAACTGCGTGTTGTGGTGGAGGATAGTGTAATGGGTGGTGTGAGTTGCAAGGATGTTGGGGACAGCACAAACACTCAGCCCCCGAGCCACTGGAATTAACCCGGCCGGAAATCGAACCCGGGACCCTCTTGAACGCTGACCATTCAGCCAACGAGTCGGACAACCACTGGTAGAGATGGTACATAAATACGAAATATGGCCAAATTCTGTAAATGCATTCGACGTTTGAAACACTATTGAGTGTAACATTCCGGGCAAAATAGTCAGCCTGTTTCCGTGAAATTACGAGACATTCTCATCTATGAGAAGAAAATAGCTAACTTATGAAGAACTTTAAAAAAAATCAAATCAGAAGGCTGGCATAGGGTCTGACTTTTCTAAGTAGTTTGGTCACCCCTTCATATTATATCGAATACAGAAGTTTTCACTGAAGGTCAGCTAAGAAAAGATCAAAATTAAGGAAAAACAGATAGTTCGTGTTAAACTTTTAACTGACATGTTCAAAGGACACAATAAAATTATTACACGAGTGTTCTCAGAAATGTTCGTTAGCCGGTTTTCAGGCATGAGTAGCCGGGCGGGGAACATTACGTAAAAAATATGATAAAATGTCCATTTATTCTCCTCAGAGCATTAATAATACCATACAGGAAAACCCTCCTCTGTGAACCATGTGACCTTGCCGCGGTGGGGAGGCTTGCGTGTCCCAATGATGCAGATAGCTGAGCCGCAGGTGCAACCATATCGGATGGGTATCTGTTGAGAGACCAGACTAACGAATGGTTCATCGAAAGGGGGGTAGCAGCCTTTCGGTAGTTGCAAGGGCGGCAGTCTAGATGATTGACTGATACGGCCTTGTAATAATACTCAACATAGCTTAGCTGTGTTGATACTGCTACACGGCTGAAAGCAACGGGAAACTACAGCCGTAACTACGTCCCGAGGACATGCAGCTCTCTCTGTATGAATGATGTACTGATGATGGCTTCCTCCCGGGTAAAATATTCCGGAGGTAAACTAGTCCCCCATTCGGATCTCCGGGTGGGGACTACACGAGAGGGGGCGATCATCAGGAAGATGGATACCGACATTCTGCGAGTCGGAGCGTGGAATGTTAGAAGTTTGAATCGTTGTGGTAGGTTAGAGAATCTGAAAAGGGAGATGGATAGGCTAAAGTTAGATGTAGTTGGTATAAGTGAAGTACGTTGGCAGGAAGAACAGGATTTTTGGTCAGGCGACTACCGAGTTATCAACACGAAATCAAACAGGGGAAATGCAGGAGATGGTTTAATAATGAATAAGAAAATAGGGCAGCGGGTAAACTACTACGACCAGCATAGTAAAAGAATTATTGTCGTCAAGATAGACACCAAACCAATGCCCACCACAATAGTGCAGGTCTATATGCCTACTAGTTCAGCGGATGATGAAGAAATTGAAAGAATATATGAGGAGATAGAAGATTTAATACAATATGTAAAAGGTGATGAGAATCTAATTGTGATGGGAGACTGGAATGCAGTGGTAGGCCAAGGAAGAGAAGGTAGTACAGTAGGAGAATTTGGATTGGGACAAAGGAACGAAAGAGGAAGTCGGCTGGTTGAATTCTGCACTGATCATAATTTAGTCCTTGCCAATACTTGGTTCAAACACCACAAACGACGGCTGTATACGTGGACGAGACCTGGAGACACTGGAAGGTATCAAATAGACTTCATTATGATTAGGCAGAGATTCAGAAACCAGGTGTTGGATTGCAAAACTTCCCCAGGAGCAGACGTGGACTCTGACCACAACTTGTTGGTCATGAAATGCCATCTGAAGTTGAAGAAATTGAAGAAAAGAAAGAATGCAAAAAGATGAGATCTAGACAAGTTGAAAGAAAAGAGTGTGAGGTATTGTTTCAAGGAACATGTTGCACAAAGACTAAATGAAAAGGCTGAAGGAAACACTATAGAGGAAGAGTGGAGAGTCATGAAAAATGAAGTCAGTAGGGCTGTTGAAGAAATGTTAGGAAGGAAGAAAAGATCAACTAAGAATCAGTGGATGACTCAGGAGATACTAGACCTGATTGATGAACGACGAAAATACAAGAATGCTAGAAATGAAGAGGGCAGAAAAGAATACAGGCGATTAAAGAATGAAGTGGATAGAAAGTGCAAGGTAGCTAAGGAAGAATGGCTGAAGGAGAAGTGCAAGGATGTCAAAGGCTGTATGGTCCTGGGAAAGGTAGATGCTGCATACAGGAAAATCAAGGAAACCTTTGGAGAAAGGAAATCTAGGTGCATGAATATTAAGAGCTCAGATGGAAAGCCACTTCTAGGGAAAGAAGACAAAGCAGAAAGATGGCAGGAGCATATCTAACAGTTGTATCAAGGTAAAGATGTAGATAATTTCGTTCTGGAACATGAAAAGGCTGTTGATGCTGATGAAATGGGAGAGCCAATTTTGAGGTCAGAGTTTGACAGAGCTGCGAGTGACCTAAATAGGAACAAGGCACCTGGAATTGATGATATTCCTCTGAATTACTGACTGCCTTAGGAGAAAGCAGCATGGCAAGGTTATTTCATTTAGCGTGCAAGGTGTATGAGACAGGAGAAGTCCCATCCGATTTTCGGCAGAATGTTGTTATACCTATTCCCAAGAAAGCCGGTGCTGACAGGTGTGAAAACTACCGCACCATTAGTTTAGTATCTCATGCCTGCAAAATTTTAACACATATTATTTAGAGAAGAATGGAAAAACAAGTTGAAGCTGAGTTGGGAGAAGATCAGTTTGGCTTCAGAAGAAATGTAGGAACACATGAAGCAATCCTGACTTTACGTCTGATCTTAGAGGATCGAATCAAGAAGGACAAGCCCACGTACATGGCATTCGTAGATCTAGAAAAGGCATTCGATAATGTTGATTGGACCAAGCTATTTATGATTCTGAAGATGATAGGGATCAGATACCGAGAACGAAGAATTATCTACAATCTGTATAAAAATCAGTCTGCAGTGATAAGAATCGAGGGCTTTGAAAAAGAAGCAGCAATCCAGAAAGGAGTGAGGCAAGGCTGCAGTTTGTCCCCCACTCCTTTTCAATGTTTACATAGAACAGGCAGTAAAGGAAATCAAAGAGAAATTTGGAAAGGGAATAACAGTCCAAGGAGAGGAAATCAAAACCTTGAGATTTGCCGATGATATTGTTATTTTATCTGAAACTGCAGAAGATCTCGAGAAGTTGCTGAATGGTGTGGATGAAGTCTTGGGTAAGGAGTACAAGATGAAAATAAATAAGTCCAAAACAAAAGTAATGAAGTGCAGTCGAACGAAGGCAGGTGATGTAGGAAATATTAGATTAGGAAACGAAGTCATAAAGGAAGTAGATGAATATTGTTACTTGGGTAGTAAAATAACCAACGATGGCAGAAGTAAGGAGGACATAAAATGCAGACTAGCACAAGCAAGGAAGAGCTTTCTTAAGAAAGGAAATTTGCTCACTTCAAATATTGATATCGGAATTAGAAAGATGTTTTTGAAAACTTTCGTGTGGAGCGTGGCATTGTGTGGAAATGAAACATGGACGATAACCAGCTCAGAAAGAAAGAGAATAGAAGGTTTTGAAATGTGGTGTTACAGAAGAATGCTGAAGGTGAGATGGATAGATCGAATCACGAATGAACAGATACTGAATCGAATTGATGAGAGGAGATTGATTTGGCTAAATTTGACTAGAAGAAGAGATAGAATGATAGGACACATCTTAAGACACCCAGACTTGTTCAGTTGGTTTTTGAAGGAAGTGTAGGTGGTAAGAACGGTAGGGGTAGACCAAGGTATGAATATGACAGGCAGATTAGAGCAGATGTAGGATGCAATAGTTGCGTAGAAATGAAAAGATTAGCACAGGATAGGGTGGCATGGAGGGCTGCATCAAACCAGTCTATGGACTGATGACTCAAACAACACAGGAAAACAACCGCAAAATTGGACTATTTTAGTGTTATCACAAACAAGACCTAGATAGCAGTGTATTTTGAACTTAATTTTCTACTGCTCGTTCATAATCATGTAACACTGTGCTGTCGAGTGCCATACGGATTTGAGATGTCCCGCAGAATCGAGCGCTAGTCCAGGCACCGTTCGCACACACTATAAGATAGTCAAGCTGCACATTTAAACTACGATGTAACTGATGCAATTATGCTGACAACAATCAAGATTTATCACTTAAACAGTTTTACAGCCATTTACATTTTAATTTGGAGCACCCAAGAACTCAAATATGAAGAGCGTCTGTTCAAACGATCCTATTTCCACCTTACGAAAGTCGTGGAAAAAGCGCAAGGCAAAACGAACGTACCCAGGATTAGGTTAGGCACAACTTTTAAGGAATTACATCTTCCTGATCTGAATTGCTCATGACAATTACTGTAATGCATGTGTACGAAATACTGAAGTGGAAATAGCACCGTTTTAACACACTCCTTATACGTATTAATATTACGTAACTAGCACATATCTAGGTTATTTAGTTGAGCAGTGCGCCCATTAAAAAGGTCCTAGGGAGAACACCGATTATACGTTGCCTTGAATACCGATTTCTAAACGCATGTTGAAAAATCAGGTCTATATCACAAATCACTTGTTCGTTTATGTTTTATAATTTAACTGTATTATTTCCTTTAGTTATTTTCCGGAATTTAAACTGCAAAATCTACCAAACTCAGCACTTCCATCGTAAAACCCTACATAATTCTAATACTCACGTTAATAATGTTAGAAAATGTTAAATTTAGTTTTTAAATGCTGAATTCTTAGTTTCAAAATTATAAAATCCACCGTCTCTGTTTTGACGGGTGCGTCCCTTAAATAGCTGAATATCCCCGACTGCAAGAAATTAAACTTTCCTGCACACTTTTGGAACAGCCCTAGCCACGGGACACGAAGGCAACTCGTGACAGACAGCACAAGTCTATTCCCACGCGATCTTATTAGGCTTCATCTAGAGACAGCACAGTTACGGAATTTATAAGGTATCTTGGGAAGTCGTAACAATTCGCCCTGATCGGGAACTATTCCACTTTATGGTGTACACTTCCTGACACAAACTGAGCTGATTCTTGAATAAACAAGAGCAAATTTCATATGCCCACCTGTGCCATAGTCTTCTGTTATCTAACTAATGTCTGACAATGTACAGGTATGAATATTGGGGAGCCATCATGGACAACACTTTTGTCATGGCTATAAATTACACGACATATGCCAATGAAGTAAACGATCGACAAATGAAAGACCAATGCATTGAACGTGAAGAGTGGGTGACGTAGAGATGTGCAGCAGGAGGGTAGCTGAGGCAAGGCTGAGTCGCGCAGCAGCAGAAGCAGTGCAACTCGAGAATGCAGTGATAGAAAGTTTTCAGTGGTGTCGAACGAATCGTAGCGAACTATACTCCGCACGGCCTTACTTCTAAATTGAAGTTTCGCAAAACAAATGAGCATCGCCTTTCCTTTGTTGCCAGCGCGCTACGCCCGCGAGATCAACTGACGCAATACGACCGCGGTAAACAGCCCTTGTGAAATGTAATACCGTACTCAGAAAACCTAATGAATATGGATTGAAAACAAATTCACAAAACTACACTTACTAACAACATCTGACACTAATAAGAGAATGTATTATTAAGAAAAAAAACCAATGAGGAAATAAAACATCACTCACCGCTAATGGTTGGCACAGGAAGGACGTTATGGCCTACAAAGGGAACACTCCACTGATCTCAGTCACTAGAACCCTCCAACAATACGAAAAAACACACTAATTACTGAAGGAAAATGCGAAAGATCGCGAAGCGTACCAAATACCATACACGCTGAGCGACATAGTTAACCACGTGGCGAATGTAAATATTAGAGTTGGCAACAGGGTTTCGAGATCGTGCTCTGCCGATATAATTCGATATGAATGGCAGATTGGGATTGGTTGGATGCCTATGCTTCCGCGCATAACCACCAGACAGAGCCAAAATCTGCCAAAAACGTCAATTTAGAAGTAGAGCCGTGCGGAGTATAGGCTACCAAATCAACTGAGCAATAATCAGCAGTGAAACTGGAAGGAATACGCGAGTTCAGTTGTGCAAAGAGAGATAATTCATAATGCCGAGGCATATGCGATGGAGGGTATAAGCAAACGATAGAGCCCGGCAAGGTGAAGAGAACAAGCCCAAACTTACCAATGCGGAGGGGTGCAGACAGAGAGAAAGAAACTCAAGGCGGCGCAGCACATATGTGCCGAATTATATTGATGTACTCTAAACTACTGAACACGACACAATATACTGTAAATCAACAACATGTCAACATTGATCTGCATTTAGAGCAGTCACCCAGGTGGCAGATTCCCTACCTGTTGTTTTCCTAGCCTCTTCATGAATGATTGCAAAGAATTTGGAAGTATACTGAACAACTCCCGTAGTAAATTATTCTAATCCCTAACTCCCCTACCTATAAACGAATATTTGCCCCAATTTGTTCTCTTGAATTCCAACTCCATCTTCATATTGTGATCTTTCCTACTTTTAAACATACCACTCAAACTTATTTGTCTATTAATTTCATTTCACGCCATCTCTGCACGGACAGCTCGGAACATACTTAGTCGAGCAGCTCGTCTTCTTTCTCCCAAGTCTTCCCAGCACAAACCTTGCAACACTTTTGTAACGTTACTCTCTCTTGTGGATTTACAGTGCTCAAAACAGCAATTTGACCACGTGTTTAGACGTTCCTAACTACATTATAAGAAAGCACAATGGGATTAGGATTGAGCTATTATGGTAATATCATGCACCATTCACATAACAGAGGGCTCCACTGTCATCCGGATGTTTGGGAGGCACGGGTGTCCGTTCAAAGGTACGAGCACCTCAATTCAAAGAGAGTGCGAAAGGTTTGTCTGTGCGGGGTGAATGTTTACATGTCTTGGTTGAGATGAGCAATAAGGTCAACAGCTATCGTCGAATGAAGACACTCGTGTACTTACAATGCTTTAACAAGACTACTCGAAGAGACACGTCACCCGAATCCTGAGGGTTGCTCAGAATACGATTTGGTATCTGTGGAAACCTTTCCAGGAAACTGGAAGGACTGCCGGGCGCTCTGGCGCGGGCCCCAGAAGTAGAAGAATCGTCTACAAGCACTCCAAAACTGCCAAGTTAAGCACGACTACTATAGGTAGACTGGAGTAAGAGTTAGTGACCAGTCGGAAACGGGTTTCGAGAAACCAAATCTAAGATCCTGCTCTGGGCAGTCTACATCGTGGCAGGAGACTGCAGTCTGCTAGAGATCATAAACGAAGTGTGAGTAGCATCCAGGACCACCTCCTGTCAATGAGGAACAGAAGCCACCATACTACTCGGGTTCCAGTGCTCACCGCACGTCACAAGGCACAAGAAATTACTTCGGCACGCGAACACCACCAATGAACTCTCAAAAAACAGATAAAGATCGCGTGGACAAATCAGTCGTGGTACCAGAGTGTACAGGCCAATGGCTCTGTACGAGTACGTCTCCAAGCACTCGAGCCAATTCTCTCGTCAGCGGGCCGGAGATGCACGTATCATCGTAGAGAGACTGTTCACGTGGGATGAAATGGGAACCCTGGTACAGATGACGTTCCTCACCGACAAACGATACAGGAACCTGCTGTTGGATCATATCCACCTCCAGCACACTGAAGGAGACATGCACATACAGGCAGACAATGCACCATCCAATCACTCCCGTACCGTGGTTGACTGGACGTAAGAACACTTGCCAGTCTAAATCCTATTGAGCACATCTATGATCCGCGCCGTTGACCCTACTCCAAACAATCTCTGTGGATTACGGAAGGCTACGCAGCGGTCTTAGTACAATACGACTTCCCACTCTTCTGTCACGCCACATTGCCTTCGTCGTCATCAAGGTGAAATGGGAGTGCTACGCGCAACTAGCCAGGTCTCGAATTCAACTGGGATGTCGAGAACATTGCACACAGGACAGTTCGCGCTCCAAGAGTACCTGTCCAAGCTGCTTTGCTAGACAACGGCCGAAATATTAAGAACAGCGATTTCCCAGTCCTGATCTAGAGAACAATTTAGACCTCCCGCACAGTGGCAACTTCTTCTGCGGTCATCTACATAGTCTGATGGCTTAAAAGTTGCTCCTGTACGCACGCAATAGAAACTAAAGAGATTGAAAGCTGCATTTCACTGCAGTCTGCATGCGTTTGTGTTCTAGATCTAAGGCAAAGAAAACAATTTTGGGTCCATCCAATAGCGAGCCAAGTTTTACGACTTATGAGAATAAAAGGTTTTTCAATTCTTTACACTCATGCCTGAATATTATTTCATTTTAGTGCTCTATATTGCCGGTCGTTTCTCAATTGCATTAATAAAACATTAAACATGGATATCCATCGACATGTGATTCCACTACACGCTAGTACAACTGCAAGCAACTCAATCGCCCGTGCGCGCCGACAGACTTAACATCCATGGCCTATCGTCAAGTTTGCTCGCCCTCAGAACAGAGCCCGCGGCAATTTATAAGTGGTTGCAATTAAATCACATGTGCGTGGCTTTCATAAGGAAATAAGCCGGCCGGAATTTGGGCAATTAAAAATTGCCAGCAAGCGCCGCTCAAAAGGTGTTAGTGCGCGGGTGGCCTTAACGTACTCCTCCAACATTACAGACATCACAAACGGCTGATATGAATGAAATCTAGCATTAAGAAAAACTCATAGATTACCGCAGAACTGTTTTATAGCACTGTATTAACCTTATCACGGTAATATTGTCGAGGTGTTTACTTCTAAGAGTAGATGAAGAAAAAATCAGTTTATTGTGAAAACAATACTTATCAAGAGCCTAATATCAATGAACTGCAAGTCGTAACTTCCAGGAACAGGGAGTAAACAAGATAACTGGAGATAGCATACACGGAAACGCGTCTAGCAGAATGTGTATTCAGAGTCAATGTCATAGCGGCTGTATGATTATTCAACTTACTATGTCAAGCTCGAGGCAAATTCACAAAACAATCCTGATACTTTGTTTTTACCTCGAAGATCACAGTTAATATCCTATGTCGAGTTCAGTTTCATTTTCATCTGTCACAGCACCACAGAAGAATGGACTGGTGGATTTTCATGAAATTTCGTATTAATTTGAAATGCAGTTGATTTTTCCTACCTGCTAATAACGTGTTCATTTCACAGATGTACGCAGAGTTAAAATAACCGCATTTCAAAAAAAGAAATGCCGATACAAGTCTTAGAAAAACAGTATATGTGAAAGTGCTAAATTGTGAAATGTATCTACAAATTACGTCATGTTTTGACTGTTTATAAAAGTGACAGTTGAGGCAGACTTGTTCTCTCGTGCTCTTCTGTACTTTACGTGAACCGATGTCCTGTGTCAGTGCTAGCAATCAGTGTCGCCTGCTTAGGTCGAGAAGTACAAAAATGGCACGTCAGATGGGATTCATTTTTAGCAATGCGACCGCGCCCATAAATTCATAGATAAAAGTCCCCAGCATTTCTTCCTTGTATCGGTAAAACAGTATAACTTATGTAATTACTAATTTTTTTTTTACAATTTGCTTTACGTCGCACCGACGCAGATAGGTCTTATAGCGACGATGAGATAGGAAAGGCCTAGGAGTGGGAAGGAATCGGCCGTGGCCTTAAGATACAGTCCCAGCATTTGCCTGGTGTGAAAATGGGGAAAACACGGAAACCATTTTCAGGGCTGCCGACAGTGGGGCTCGAACCCACGATCTCCCGGATGCGAGCTCACAGCTACGCGCCCGATAACCGCACGGTTAATCTAATTACTTGTGGCAAACAAACAGCTATTGATTGTTGAATGAAAGTGGTCTCCTTGGCCCCTTGGTTGAGAGCTCGACTTCGCAGAACACACTGCCGAAAACCTGTTATTTGCAAACCGGTAATTCGACCTTCAGTAGGCGGCAGCCTTCCAGCAGTGTAAGCAACAACCCTTGTTCTTACTTAAATGTCTGTTAGTATTGTAGATGCTCAGAACTTAGTTGCGTGCAATCGTTTGATTCCTGTCTCTGGCTGTCACATGTTTCTTAGTCAGCGCGTGGCAATGCTCGCTACCGGTAGTTTTGTGTACTCTGCTGGATCTGTCCGATTTGTGCAACATCGATTTGAAATTGTCAATGAACAATCATCTGATAACTGTGGGTGATGAGAAGACAAAAGGAAGACGCAACGCGTTTGTGTCGTTTCACTGTTATAACATCTACCACGAGACAGCCGTGATTATATGCACGATTTATTTTTAAACACCTTCAAAATACGAACCTCTTTCCAAATTAAGACTTCCACGAACAGTAATGGTTTCAGCACGTTGTAACATGTTGGTCGCCTGGAGCAAAAAGCAGCTTGCACAACAAACCGGTCCCAGCACTGACGTTCTTACAACCTGCTAAGAGCACTTCGGCGTGTCGGCTCAGAACTCACGAGTATCAAAATTCAAGAATTCCAAGAAGAGGATTAGTAAGAGTAGATTGCTTTATCTGCGTCAGCTGAAAACTCACGAACTGGGCAGGCTACCTCTCATCGAGAGTCGGACGTATCGTGTAGCCTCGCACAATGTCACTACTAATCTGCATTCAGGGCAGTCGCCCAGGTGGCAGATTCCTATCTGTTGTTTTCCTAGCCTTTTCTTGAACGATTGCAAGGAAATTGAAAGTTTACTGAACAGCTCCCTATGAAGGCAAGTTGTTCCGACCCCTAACTCCCCTTCCTATAAATGAATATTTGTCCCAATTTGTCGTCCTGAATTCCAGCTTTATCTTCATATTGTGATCTTTCCTACTTTTAAAGACACCACTCAAACTTATTTGTCTACTAATGTCATTCCACGCCATCTCTGCACTGACAGCTCGGAACATACCACTTAGGAGAGGAGCTGCTAGACTTTCTCCCAAGTCTTCCCAGCCCAACTTTGCAACATTTTCGTAAAATCCCCCAGAACAAATCGAGCTGATTTTCAAAGGATTTCTTCCAGTTCTTGAATTAAGTATCCTGGCGAGGGTCCCATACACTGGAACCATACTCAACTTGGTGTCTTACAGGAGACTTACATGCCCTCTCCTTTACATCCTTACTGCAACCACTAAATACCCTCACAACCTTGTGCAGAGATCTGTAACAATCCCATTTATATGATTATCCCAATGAAGATC
Source organism: Anabrus simplex (assembly GCF_040414725.1). NCBI lineage: Eukaryota > Metazoa > Arthropoda > Insecta > Orthoptera > Tettigoniidae > Anabrus > Anabrus simplex. Next base: position 217,627,607 of record NC_090279.1, on the reverse strand, counting down.
TTTCCTTATATTATCACTTAGGTACTTGCAAGGAAACATCACAAAGTATACGCGACAGGAGGTTGACAAACCCACGGACGTCAGGCACACACTGGTGGGCTATTTCACTTAAAACGATATCGTCACTTGCAATTATAACTACCTGCACACGTGGAGATCAGTCTTATTACAAACCCCTACTGTTTCGCTGCATATAAAACCTATAACCGTTGTACACTAAATTTAGTTTACCCTTTTGCGAAGTACTGAATTCCATGTTGTGCACAGCTCGATGACACCAAGCAGAATAACCGAGTAATGATCGGTGTTATACTATCTTGGAGGATTTGGCCTGTGATAGGGTAATAGTTCCTGTAAAGAATACATGGGAAGTACATGGATAGACAACGAGAGATTGAAGGACAGCGTGAGTCACAGTGCACCCTCCTGCGGTCATCGCAGGCACCTGCTGTCGTGAATTGTAACTCATTAGAATGTTAATTTAGTAGTCGTGAGTCCTGAGAAATAACCCACTTCACTACGTTTACGCTTCCTGTGCCACATTTTACTGTATATCACAAATAGACAACGTTATAGGGCTCGAATCAGGTTAAAGATTGAACTACCTTTTCCAAATTCAAATATTATAAAATAACATACAGTGGTCAATCATCAAGTGGCTGTAGATGACATAACTTGCAGGTGGTGACAGAGCTAGAGGAGTGCCTTCATCACTTCTGAGGGCTGAGAAACAACATGCCTGCATACTTTGACAATTTTGAAATTGATAGAGAAACTTAACAAAGAATTCTGCACACGTCCTTTGTCATCCTCGTCTGCGTTCAAATGATCTCCTCAGCGTTAGATTCGAAGTTTAAAATTTAAATAAAGTTTTTTAAAGCCTAGAACCCCAAACCTACAACCTTTTGGAAAGGAGATAATGACGAAAGAAACAAAAGGGCGCGACGAGGTAAACCTGTCAAGTCGAATAGGAGGAAGTTTGCCAGCAATGCCTGTCACTCACTCTACCGACAGGGACAGAGCACTAACATCGCCAACAAACTGCCGCACATCGTTCCCGAAATACGAGCGAAGCGCGTAAACAACTACGCTACCGAATGTAAAAACATGGTAAAAGGACGTTGGGATTTTTACATGTCCAGATTTAAGAGGACTGATATCAAGTAGGAAGTACAAATATGGAGTAAGTGGGCCATTTCAAGTGTTGATGTGTTCTTCCAGGACGGAGGTGTAGTGAGTTTCAACAACGCTAATGCAGTGAGCTCTCAGTTGCCATGAACGGTAAGAAAGAAGTCTGATTCCCAATGAAACTGAATACATTGGCCGATCTTCCGGCCAACTTCGCTGTACGCGAGTGAAAGCTGCGTGAGCTCACAGTATCTTGTTCACAACTTGGAAGTAACAGGCATAAACGTAGCGAAGTGACTGAACAGGTGAGAATTATTATCATCTTTTTCTTCAGCGTGTTTCCTCCTATTGACGGGGTCCGCTACATGGACTGGTTGTCTACATTTAGTGTCGTGGGCTGACGCTCTTCAGATCTTTGGGAACGGTATCGGCTCATCGCTGTTTTGATCTCCTACCGGCGACTTAAAGCATGTAACCCCCCCCCCCCCCTCCTCTTCGTGATAGTGTCGGAGACTACTCTCGCGCATTTTATCTTTAATCGATGCAACGCCAAATCTCTCCATGATGGATTAATTGGAGATGCGGTCCAGTTTAGTGACGTCAGCGATCCACCTCAGCATCTTAGTCCCCATGACGCCCTGTCGACGTTCCGTCTCAGTCGTAGTCTCCCAACATTCGCAGCAATAATAATATAGTCTAAATGAGGATATAAAAAAAATAAGTTAAGAACGAACTCCCAGGACGAAGCAGTGTGCATAAACCAGTTCCGAAAGTGTGTAAGGGGGGGGCATGCGAGACGGATGGAGGACGGGTTACCTCTGAGAATAAATGGACTCTACTATGAAGGGTAAGAGGAGTAGAGGGAGACCAAGACGATTATGCTAGACTCTGTAATTATAGGAGGTGCGGAATTCAACGTGGTCACACACCTAGTTGTAAAAAGAGAATTGTGAAGGCGTGTAGTTAATTCACATGCAGACTGAACGCTGGAAAGGCGTAACAGTCTATAATGAACATGTAATGCGATCACAAACAGCGTCTTTAATCTTTACGTCGAGTTTTAGCCACAAGGACATCAAATGTGCTATGTAACCAGTATAGTAGGCGAATTTTTACATAAAGTTTGAGACACCTAGTGCAGTAACAAATGCGGAGGAATGTGCTAGCAGCTTGAATAACTCGCTCCCGAGATCAATACCGCGGGATCAACGACCGCCCTCACACTCCAGGGGCCACCCTACAGGTAGTTTAGTTAGTTTTTCCTCGCTGCCTAAAACGAGACCAAGGATTTCAGGCATGCCAGCCAAATTCTCATGACCATGGTGAGAAAAACTGTCAAGATTCATACGTGTAATATTCCTAACAAGATCCTTTTCGGTCCTGATACTACTGGGCGGAGGGGGGGGGGGGGAGGGTCCAAGTGCAAAAAAAAATATTTTGTTCCTTGTTTGCAAAAGGCTTGTCCTGTAAAGAATAGCAACAATTCTAAAGACGATAGAGAACATAACGAAAAAATAATCGAACCAGACAATGGGTCTTCCTTCTTTAAAATGTAGGTCATCTTCAGAGCGAGGGAAGCCATTGAACGTTCGGCTTTACAATATAGAATCGTCGTACCCAAACCAATAAAATATGACACAAAATTATTTTTTAGGTCCCTTCGCGTGTTTTATAGTTATAGATTAATAAAACGAGTTCTAATAATTTCGGCGCACCCGTCAATAGCACTGCGCATCCCAACTCCCTAAGTCAATATTTAAAGAGAGCATATCCATTACACAGTAAATGCCAAGCTTGGCTTACACAGTTTTATGAGAAAATGGATTGTAGGCAGGACTGCGCAATGGGATTAATGTGCTGAAGGATGGAATTGGAATTGATCATTTAAAGGATATTTCATTTTCTGCAGCTCAAAGTTTTGAATCTGAAAGAAGAAAGGCAATATTTAAAAAATGATGTATCTGTCCCTGAAGTACGAAGTGGTATCACGTGAAGAAAGTAGATATCCAACAACCGCTTCCCTCTCATCCAACAGTTGGAAAAAAATACCACCGCACTAGCCATCGAAAACGTGGGCTAGCATGAGATCTCATCAATGTATTTCGTCTCGTCAACTTCTGTTACATGAAACAGGAGGGAAGTACACAAGTGTACGTAACGCAACACCAGAGAAGCGTTGCTAGTGGCCTGAGAAATCCGCCAAGGCCAGTGGCAATCTGTATCCGTCATGATGTTCATTAGCGCTTGTCAGGTCGTGGGTTCAAACGCAGCAGATGTAGTCTTGATTTCTAAAGGACGGAAACAAGTCCATTCTGCACACCCATGTTATACGATGTCGGCATGTAAAAGTGTTTCTGCAAACACATTCCGCGTTTAGCGGTAGACCACCCAACAAAGTTCTCTTCGAAAACATTTAAGAAAAGGCTCCACATGGGTGACACCCTTAAATGCAGATCACTGATGACCGATTGCTCTAAATAGCGGAGAATAGAAACTGACACGCAGACAGTCTACATACTGGAAAATAAAAACGGAAGCTTAGGTCATACGATTGCGCCGGAACGAAAACTATCTAGATACAAGAAAGTCGTCGATAGCGACTGAATTACAAAGGCCAGTGATGTTCCCATTGATGATTTCACAGCCCGTGACACAGGCTTTTGGGCTCATGCCGTGTCAAGAAAACGCTTTGCAGAGAACCTTGCCGAGTCTTCTCCAATATTAGAGAAGTCTTCTTTGTGAACAGTCGAGATTTTCTTTTGAAGACGCGGGGCAAAGTTCTCTGAGAAGCGTTTTCTTGACACGGCATACGCCCTAAGCCTGTATCATGTCTACTAGGCCAGGGATATTAAATTAATAATCTCTCTCTCTCATTCTCCTCAACCTGATGGTTGGTGAGTAGCATGAGTGTTCTCGTCCAACGACCTTCTATCCTGAGCTAGCTCCTTGATTACTTGATATGGACGTCGCCCTTTAATGCCATCGAGGAACCCTGCTCTTGGTCATCCTCTTCTAGTCTTTCCTTCCAGTTTCCCTTGAAGCAGTGTGGTGCACCATGATGAATGCCGGAGTAAATGTCCTAGCCAACTACATCTTTTCGCGATCATTTTCTTCAGCTCTCTTGAGAACTTCATTTGTTAGCCTGTAAGTCCAGGGAATTCGTAACATTCGACGCCAGCACCACATTTCAAATGCATCTATTCTTTTCTTATCAGCCAGGTTTCAGAGCCATAGGTCGCAATGCTCCAAATGAAGCTTTTAATGAAATGCTTTCTTACAGGAAGGGATATTGCATTGGAAGTCAACAAGCTTCTTTTTGTTTATTTATTGAAAGTTCTTTAGCATGGGCTATTCGAGAACGGATGTCCTTTTCACACCTCCCATCAGATGTAATGATGCTTCCCAAATAACTGAACTGATTTACTTGAGTCAATTTTTCTCCTTCCAACCAAACATTAACATCCTGTTTCCATCCAGAGTGCATTTCATTATTTTGACTTTTGTTTTGTTAATAATATGGGCTGAAAATTCGGAGTTCAGCAAAACTGAATATATCTGATCTCTCCTGCTCTTCCGACTTGAGAATTCTTTAATCCGCGGTGGGACCAAGGCAAACCTGACCATGTCGGCTTTCCTCGGGGCTGACATCATTCCCGAGAGCGCGTGCGGGTCGCACCATCCGCAACCCTGAAGAAACCCGTTCTAGCACATTTTAAGACAGTTCTCTATACACTGCAGAGAAAATTAAGGGGGTCTGGGCTGTGGAAAGCAGACTGGGAGGCACCACTTCAACATCTGTCACTTACTATAGAGGTTGTGTCCCATTTGCAATCCGTCTCATTTGCGATCACAGCAAAATTTGTCCCATTTGCGATCACTGTAAAATTATCAGCAGCCCATCAGGGTTTTCCAGCGTCCTTGCAGGAGGGAGACTGCTAATTAGAGCGTACTCCGCACAACAGTGTGACAAGGATTCTCCCAACCCGTCCCCTCTCGAACGTTTTTGTGGAGGTAATATGAGACTGTAGTTTTTAACATACTGTAATTATACCAGCTGTAGACATCCATCGTTGATGTAGCTTTTGTTGTTATCTGAGGGCTTACTTACTACACGCAGGTCATTGAGACTAAGATGGGCAGGCCTTGTGCTTTATATTATGGAAAGGCCTACTCTTACAGAAATTTACGGAAAAGTCAGGGATGTTTGATGAAATGGGTCTTATTTTTTACCGCTGGCTTTACGTCGCACCGACACAGACAGGTTTTATGGCGACAATGGGATAGGAAAGGGCTAGGAGTTCAAAGGAAGCAGCCGTAGCCTTAATTAAGGTACAGCCCTAACACTTGCTTGTTATGAAAATAGGAAACCACGGAAAACATCTTCAGGGCTGCCGACAATGGGGTTCGAACCCACTATTTCCCAAATGCAATCTCATCTTTTAGCGCTATCATTATAGAATTATGATTTCTTCAACTTATTTTAATCTATACATTTACTTAATATTAAGTTCTGGAATCCTGTACATCTAATCCGAGCGTACAGATAAAACTTATCATTTTATTTATATATGTGAAAGTAGGTTGAGTGGCCGCGCGTTTTAACGCGATACGGCTACGGAGCCAAGATCTGCATTCGTGAAACGCGTGGGTTCGAAACCCACGTCGGCTGTTCTCAGAATGGTTTTGTGTGGTTTAATATTTTCACCTCCAGGCAAATGCTTGGACAGTTCCTATCCATAGGCCAGAGCTGAGTTCTGCCACCTCTTACCCAATTTCATTCACCATAACAGATTTCATAATCATTAGCTCCTCAACTGAGGTTAGTGTCAGAAAGGGCATCCGGCCGTAGAAACATGCAGTATAAATTAATCTCACCTCATCCCCGACCCGGTATCAAGAAACGAGACTAAGGGGTAGATATACATAGAGATAGATGAAAGTAGGCTAGTGTTATTTTGAGCAGCTGTTTACTTAACGTGGCAGTATGCATGTTTAAAAAATTTGAGCATTATTTAAACAGTAATGTAATAGTGTCACCTATTATATATGAAAAGTGTAAGTTAACTGCCAGGTCTGAAATGAGCTATAATTGCTTAGAAGTCCAGCTCCATGGCTAAGTGGTTAGCGTGCTGGCCTTTGGTCACAAGGGTCGCGGGTTCGATTCCGGCAGGGTCGGGACTTTTAATCATCATTGGTTAATTTCCCTGGCACGGGGGCTGGGTGTATGTGTTGTCTTCATCATCATTTCATCCTCATCACGACGCGCAGGTCGCCTACGGGAGTCAAATCAAAAGACCTGCACCTGGCAAGCCGAACCCCTCGTGGGATTTCCCGGCACTAAAAGCCATACGCCATTTCATTTCATTGCTTAGAAAAGGGTGGCACTGTCGAAGAAGCAAAGTATTACAGCAAACTCCTTTCTTTTGAGATTGAAAAGTGTAAAATTCAACGGTTGTAATACGCCCATCTTTTGTCCTACTTCTTAAAACTCATTTAACCGCCTTTACACCCACAACCATCTGGTAACTCTAAATAAAAGGTTCATTTGAGTCCTGTTTATTTTCTGTCAGTCCCGGTATTAATGGATCAGTCTCAAACGGTAAATATTAGTAGTAATTTAATGAGTTTCAACGTATGTACTTTCGCCAGTTACCTGATGGATGTCTTCCTGTACCAGTTCTTCAGTAGTGAATTCCCTCACAGCAACCTGACTGTATGTCGCTGATAACAGTGATCACAAATTGGACGACAACCACTATAGAAAGCCGGTAATGAGTACGTAACATCATTGCGCAATCTGTGCGTTCAGAGACTTGACCTAGGAAATGCAGATAACACCCAACTCGAAAAACTTAGCGCAAGGAAGTTTAGAGAAATGGTATAGCAAATGGTGCGCATTAAGAAGTCACAGTAAGGGACCCAGCCATCCTCTATCAGGAATACACACTGGCTAACCGATGGATCGACATCGTAAATGGGCTCTCCGTATGGTTCCTGTATGGGCCCTCCCTGGGCGTAGCCGGGATGGAATCCACTGCAGACACTGCAGTTAAGCCTGAAACCCTAGCTCATGTTATTGGTTCATGTCCACGGGGGGGGTCTTGCTAAGGAATGTTAGGCACAACAGAATAACATCTAGAACTGCAGAAGTATTCTCCCAGAAAGGTTACGAGGTACGTGAAGAGGTGCTGTGGTGTTGCTGACGGTGGAAGCAACCGGAGAATAGATAATAGTAATTGACCGTGAAAGACTTTGCATATATTCTGGACCCCACCATTAGATGCGAGGTCAACTCAAGTCAGCCAGCAGAGGTAGACCGGAGAAGCGACCCTCTGTGAACCAACCATCACCAGCTACTTACTTTTTTTTTAGTAGAATCCTACATCATCTCCTGAATAAGGGTAGTAGGACTTTTCATCAGAGCAAGAAGAACCATATCAATATTCTTAGTTGAGTTCTTCAAAAGTGTGGGCATTCCCGCGAATCTGTACTGTGATATAGCCGTCTTGGACATTAAAAAATTGTTAGAAATCACCTCTATAGTCCTGCATACAAGAAGGACTAACTCCACAAAACTCTTCATGGTTAAACATACATCCAATATTCAAGTGTTATGGTATACTTTGTCAGATTTAGGCAGCCTAACATTGTAGGAAGTAGAAATAAAATTACATTCTGAACGATTCCTCCGAGCAAGCAATAGAGAAAATATAAAAGAACTAAGGACTAAAAACACAAAGAGAGCACCGTACGGAGAATTTCAGTATCGTTAAAACCAACGTGTAGAGATATCCCAAAAATACACCCTGTTTTTCTGAACACAATCAGATCAAAAAGTCATCTTAAAATAAGACCGGTGTATAATCAAATAGTTTGAGAGCCAAGTAATTTGGCGGTACAGGCTATATCGTGCTGCACGCAACTCACTCCACAACAACCGTAATACTACCCGGAGGCGATGCGTGCCACCATCTTGGCTTCACGACTAATTCATTATCGAACGAGATGGTGCATTCAACAATCTTAATGCTTCACCACGCAGGTCTGTGTAGTCTATCGACAACACGCTAACTAAACAGAATTGAAACAATACTGCATAACCCTTATAGCCGAAAGGTGTGACGAAACCTATACATGAATTTATTGTACAGGTCTTAGTTCCAGTTCCCCGCTGACTATTTCAAAAACTGGTCTTTGTGCTTCCCGTTTCGTGGATGTGGAAACACGCCCAACATAGTCTTCTCCCTTCTATGATCAGTTTTATCACACTAGGGTGGCGTGCACCAACCAAGAGTAAGTTCTACTTCCGTAGAAAAGTACTCTTGAAGTCACCATTCGGCGACTTCCATACGAGAGTAAATTACTTCCGAAGTATTTTAGTCCTTTCAGATACTCCTGGACTAAATTACTTTTTCTTTGCTAGGGGTTTTACGTCGCGCCGACACAGATAGGTCTTATGGCGACGATGGGATAGGAAAGGCCTAGGAGTTGGAAGGAAGCGGCCGTGGCCTTAAGGTACAGCCCCAGCATTTGCCTGGTGTGAAAATGGGAAACCACGGAAAACCATTTTCAGGGCTGCCGATAGTGGGATTCGAACCTACTATCTCCCGGATGCAAGCTCACAGCCGCGCGCCTCTACGCGCACGGCCAACTCGCCCGGTGACTAAATTACTACAAGAGTAAAATGTTGAAGAGCACCATCTTGTAGTATATTACTAAAGAAGTAAATAACGTACGAATATAGGTTAGAATTTACTCTCACGTCGTGCCTGGAGTAAGCTAAGTTTAGACTTGACCAATGATAATATCGTGCCGTATATGAGAGGAAAGACGTTTCAAACGTGTTTATGGATTACTTAGATTATATTGACGATCTCGGCGCAGTAAACGATGGAAAATATAATAGTGCGTAGGCCTACAGTGCGTGAAAGGCGAGAGACGTGTAATGTGAACACGGCGAGTTGCAGGAACGTTTTTGGTCTTAGGAAGGAATCCTTTACTTTCCTTCTAAATCTACTTGGAGATCACTTACAGCTGAATTCTTGTCTTAATTTTGTTGTATCTCTCAAATTACAGTTGCTGTGTGTCCTACGAGTGTTTCGTACCGGAGCATTTCAGTACAGTTGCCGGTGATCTAATTAACGTTCACCGTATCATTCGTCGCGTGGTTAAAGCACTAGTTCAGGCTAAGAGGGAGGTACGCCTGGAAATGATGATGATCGTTCGGAAAATAAAAGAATATTCTTCACGTTGGCAGGTTTCCCCACATCGTGGGTGGAATTGACTGTGGCTGCGCGCATATTCAAATTTATTGCCCTCTCGGTGACAACGGTAAACTTTTCAGAAATCGGAAAGAGTTTTTTTTTTTTCAATTTGCTTAACGTCGCACCGGCACAGATAGGTCTTATGGCAACGATAGGGCAGGAAAGGCCTAGGGACTGGGAAGCGGCCGTGGCCGTAAGGTAGGGCCTACAGACCCAGCATTTGCCTGGTGTGAAAATGGGAAAATTTCGCTGTGGATGTAAGCCATCTGTATGAAGAAACCATCAGTTTTAATTTTTCCCGTGTGTCCATGACTTTCTGCTTTGCTTCCGTCTTGGCTTTGAAGTCCTTCTACAGAATCTTAACTTGCTTTTCACTGCGTTTTCCGTCACAACTTTCCATGAATTTCTTTTCTTATCCAGCATCTTTATGTTGTGTTTCTTACACCTCATATCCTTTGCATAGATCGTCATTATCTCTATGAACAAGCATTTATCTTTTTCGCTTACGTTTTTTCCCCGTTTCCTATCGCATATAGCCTTATCTCTTTAGATTTCTTTGAAGAAGATACACAAACACAACACTACTCCGCGAGTAACGAACGCTACTTCTGTAGTAGTAATTAAAAGAGTAAATTGTACTTCAACTCTCCGACGTTACTTCCGGAGTAAATAACTCCCGTAGTAATTTACTTCTGTAGCATGGACTTCTTTAGTAAACGCTACTTCCGTAGTAATTTACTCCAAGATGGTGCACGCCACCCTATATGTGGCCGCAACTGGCTGCGAGGATTAGGACTTTACATGATTTTCCGGCACGGAGTGACGTGGTCTACCCATGCGGTACATCCACATTACAAGTCTTCACTGACGAAGTCTTTAGACAGCATAAAGCACCACACCAGTAACAACCCATTTTCAACCTCCAAGCTCGGAAATCTCGAGGAGCCAGCTACCAAACGGGTCAAAAGGCGTATCACATTCCATACTACTTCCATGATCTACAGCGAGCATTAATAATAATAATAATAATAATAATAATAATAATAATAATAATAATAATAATAATAATAATTTCGTGCGGCTATTTCTAGCAGAGAGCAGTCCTTGTAATAGACACCCCCCCCCCCTGATGAGTGTGGACGGCATCTGCCATGTGTAGGTAATTGTTATTGTGGTGGAGGATAGTGTTGTGGTGTGTGAGTTGCAGGGATGTTAGGAACAACACGCACACACTCCTCGAGCCACTGGAATTAACCTATGAAGGTTAAAATAACCGACCCGGTCGGGAATCGAACCGGGACCCTATGGACCAAAGGCCAGCACGCTAATCATTTAACCATGGAGCTGGACAACATTAATAAGTGAGTAATCTCATACGACACATCAACTAGTCTCGAATGCGAGGTCTCTATTTTTTTTTTTTGCTAGTTGTTTTACGTCGCACCGACACAGATAGGTCTTACGGCGACGATGGGACAGGAAAGGGCTAGGAATGGGAAGGAAGCGGCCGTGGCCTTAATTAAGGTACAGCCCCAGCATTTGCCTGGTATGAAAATGGGAAACCACGGAAAACCATTTTCAGGGCTGCCGACAGTGGGGTTCGAACCTACTATCTCCCGAATACTGGCCGCACTTAAGCGACTGCAGCTATCGAGCTCGGTGCGAGGTCTCTGCTGCACTTCAAATACACTTCCTGCAATGCAAAGGCTGGTTCTGAAATGCCCACGTAAAACATCACGTTCAGAAAAAAGACCGATATCGCATATCACTCAGTTATCCTAGGAATCTGTAATGGAAACCCAAGAATTATTTTAGCTGTAGTTGCTTAGTAACAAGAATCCTCCACGGCCATGAAGTCCCCACCGATCCACACTTAATCGCACGTTTTTTACAAGGCGCACGATGTTAAGATTGTCTGCGAAGGTTCACTCAACCTCCTTGTCACCAACTTCATGACCCCTACACGCCAGAGATCCATGAAAGTCAATAGCACCATCGTTTCTAGTAACAAACTGACCCACACATAGCTTTCTAACCATCATTTAAGTGAATTTGTAATTCTTGAGTTTTCTGCAGCTTCCCTACGACTTGCTAACTTCTAGTTGGACGATCAAGTTTGTACGGCGTCCCTGGTGCCAATTCCTTATGCACATGGTAATTTCTTTCAATAAAATGTAAATTATTCACTCGCTTCTGTCACATTTACAACTCGAACTGATTCCTCGAACGGCAAAAGAACAGCGTCTGGTCGTGTAAGAACACTGCACTCGAGTTTCTGTAGTTTTTAATATTTCGTTTCCTTCCGCAATGCCGCTGAGATTCAAGTAGGAAGAATAAGTTGATATATTTGATAATACACTATATTTCTGTGCTCGCAAGTTACAGTCGAATTATTTATGGAGCTCATCAATGTGGAATACACGTTCAATCAATCGATCGTTACTTTATCCTGATCTATTCCGTGCAGCAGTCCGATTGCAACCTAATGATTTATGGGTCAATTTTGAGACCATGTTAAGTCTGGATACTGAACAAGGCTCATAACATGTAATTCACTTAATTTTAAAACATTTGGCCATATTTCACCTTCATCAGCAATTATTTTAGGCAAGCGACAGTCGACAAAGAAGTTACTGAATGAAGTTTGTTTTACGTCAGTTATATAAGAAAATATATTCTACGCCAAGTAGGTCACTGGTGAAGTAGACATCATTTACAAGAGTTATCTCGGCAACTTCCTGCACCAGGCCATTGTATTAAAATAACGTGGGTTCAACGCCTATTCTGCTACACTTAGCCTGAAGCATTATTGTGTGTTATGTTCATTTTCATTGGTTGTCTGTTCCGTAATATCTCGCATATTATTTGAATATGCGTGTTACTTTTTTACGTTTATTTTGTAACTACGGATAGTTCTGTTATTTTCCTTGCTAATCATTTCTGGGATCACAGTAAGTACCTAGGTGTTAATATACGGAAATATCTTCATTGGGGTAATCACAAATATGATTGTAAATAAAAGGTATAGATCTCTGCACATGGTTACGAGGGTATTTAAGCTTTGTCGTAAGGATGTAAAGGGCATTATAAGTCTCTGGTAAGACCCCAACTAGAGTATGGTTCCAGTATATAAGACCCTCACCAGGATTACTTGATTCAAGAACTGGAGAAAAATCCAGCTCGATTTGTTCTGGGTGATTTCTGACAAAAGAGTAGCGTTACAAAAATGTTGCAAAGTTTGGAGAAAGGAGACTAACTGCTTGACTAAGCGGTATGTTCCGAGCTGTCAGTGGAGAAATGGCATGGAATGACACGAGTAGACGAGTAAATCTGAGTGGTAAAAGTGGGAAAGATCACAATATAAAGATGGAATTCAAGAGGACAAATTGAGGCAAATATTCGTTTATGGGTAGGGGGGTTAGGGATTGGAATAACTTACCAAGGGAGATTTTAATAAATTTCCAATTTCTTTGAAATCATTTAAGAAAAGGCTAAGATAATAAGATAGGGGATCTGCCACCTGGGCGACTGCCCTAAATGCTAATCTGTAGTAACTGACTGAAGCCGAACTTTTGTGGAATCTGTTTGGAAGAAAAAAAGTGACAATGAGCTGCTCGCATTTTAAATGCCACGTTCCTGGGTCAGGTTTCAACCCCACGAGTTACTACTAGGTGTTAATAACTCCTCCATATTCTAACTGTGTTTTTTTTTTTTTTTTTTTTTTTGTTTTTTTTTGTTTTTTTTTTTTTTTTTGTTATATTGTAGCACGTCGTTTATTCCTAGTTTTCTCTTAACTCGCCTGTTGCTTTCTGAAGCAAATCACTTTAGCCTTGTTACTACTCATGCATGACCTCTCGGCATCTAGGTATCTCAAGATTTGTCCAGTCTAACTCTTCTTCTGTTGTTGAAATATACAAGTGTAGATAAAATATTGTCAGATGAGAAATGAATTTATGCATCAAAGTCTTTATAAGACTATCCCGCGTAAATCTATGTTAATGCATTTAGGGACACATTCCGAATGGTTAATGAAATGCGGAAACCGACCCAAAACACTGGCAATGACCGGTATTCGAACCACAGTCGTCTTTGTGAGAAGCGAGTAACTATGAATATCTCCCTCACCCCATCCTTTAATATTTACCTTCAGTAAGGCTCACTGGAATGATAAGAGCGAATAAAGCACTGTTTACATTTTCGAAATGCGGCTATCAAATTTCATGATCCTGTTTGTTCCTTTCCATTACTCAAATTGACCTGTTGGATGACTTTTCTCCTTTCGTGTTTATCCAGTATTCCTAGTCTTATAATCTTTCTAGGAAGACGTGTGTGCATGTCGGTGCGGCGTAAAGCAAATAAATTCTAAAAATATTTTTCTTTTCACAAAACACAAACCCACAGTACCATAGCGCCATAATGCACTGTGTCAAAAAAGGGGAAATAAAAGGTATAGTCCATCCAACCTAACTTTATTCCTAATCATATGCGGTCTAATCACGAATACAACAGAGAGAATAAAACTAATAATGGTTGATTAACGAATATTGTTGCTTCTATGACATCTGACGACAACTTGTCGTTCGGGTCGTCAGAACAACAAATTAGCTCTTCACGCCGTCTCGTCTCACCCTGTGCTAACGGCCAACTACTATACCTACCACCGTGTCATTTTCTCAAAACCTATGGTAACTGAACAAGTCCTAGGTATATAAAGATGTGTAATGTCAGTAACTCTTCTCGCCAAATCATTCTTCCCTCACCAGCTTGATTTGGTAACCCTTCTCTTAATTTATTGTCCGATCTAACAACCTCACCTTCATTCAGCATTCTTCTGCAGCACCACATTTTAAAAATGTGTATTCCCTTCCTTTATACATTCAATATCTAGGGCCTATACAACAAATATCATCGGAGTAGTAAATTCCGCCCTGGAAGAAAAATGTTCTGCAATAAGGCAGTATAATACCTAACTCAATGCCTTTTTATGTCTTCAATCGACTGTAATGGGATTCGATCTAGCAACACATGCCAAGAGCTATGGACTGTGACGTACATACATACACATTAGCAGGGAGGCTGGAGGTACAAAAAATAATAAACACATTCACATTTCTGCGACCGACTACCATCTCGAGGAGGAGTTTCCAACGTCACCAATTTCTTTGTCAAAATCCCTACGTTTTATCGCCCTTCTGGAAGACTTACAGAGAAGTGGGAGGAAGTGATATCAAATGTACCCTACTGCGAATCTGTAAGCGTCTCACTCTCAATAACAAATACAACAATGTTCAGAAAAAAATCACCTAAGTACACGTCAATGGACTTCGCAATTTTGCCGAGACAAAAACTGAACCGTTAAAAAAAGAGAAGTGGATTCAATCCACGGGATTCCACAATGAGAAAATTATGCCGTAGCTAATCAACTTTTATTGTGCCGACGACCTCGATATTTGTTACCTACAAATGACTCAAATCAAAGCTACCACGATGTGGTCAACAGGCTAAATCTTTATTTCACCAAGATTCTCTCCTTCCACGTGGATGCATGCCTGTGCCTATTCCTGTCGCAAGATGTCTAGCTTCACATCCCTACGCCAGGGGTGAATCTATGCAATATTATGCAATACATCCTCGCAAGGGAGCTTTTAAAGTAGCTTGGAATTTGAAGAACCACACATATTTACACAGACTCACAACTTTCAAATTTTTCTCTACGGCAGAAGTCTAAACCGAACCCTAATCTTATCAAACAACCAATAACAAGCAGCAACAGATTTTTCTTTTGAAGCAAATATATTAGGGAGGTCTCCACAAATTCCGCGATTTTAATATGAAATTCAATACATAACCTAAAAAATGGATCTCGACATTCATACTTTTAAAAATTCTAATCCACGAACCCTATTACAGCCACAACTTTGATCACATCGACGAGTTAGTCTTGTTTTACACATATATAAAGTAAAAACAAACAATAACAAAACTAACAATGAATATAATGAACACCACCTCCCAAAATTAACGTCCAACGTTGGAAGGTAGATCAAATGAAAGATAACTCAAACACTACAATATTTCAAGGTCTATGGGTGGACTTTGTACCGCCATAACAAAATAAACATTAAAACTGACAAGCACAATAAAATTAACCCAGCGAGCCAATAAAACTTATCATGCTAATCATGGACACGCAATCATTATGCTACAAAGGAAAATGCGATACTTTTAAGTATGTTTTATCCAACAAATAAATTACATACAAGCAAATCGGCTACGTTTTGTGTGAGAAGTGGCATATAACACGCCATCATATTAATAGTACGTAGCTAGAGGCCGATTATAGGTTACCAAAACTTCAACAGGGGATATATCAATATAAAATATTTGTGAACTACCTAATCACTTACCTTTTCGTTATGTTCGACCAAATATTCGAAGGAACACATGGTATACACGATATAGGCTCGAAGCACTTCCCATGTCGTTTTACTCTTGAAAGATGCTACTGGGTCTGCAAACGAGAGATCCAAAGGGTCGCGTGGATGTCGGCTTTCCTGGACTTCAGTTTCGTATCCAATAGCACTCGCAGCATGTGTGGATTTTAATGTAAATGGGCCAATAGACTGAACAGGAATAGAAAGACGTACCTGAGCAGAATTCGCATTAATATTATAAATGCTAACACGGAACTTACGAGAAACGCTGCACCGGATTACAGCTCTCAAAAACGCCATTCCTTTAACGCAAATTTAAATGAAAAAATGCTCTCGTCAGACTTCACGCCAATTGACAAGTTCCTGTTTACTTTACAGATACACCGGCAATGAATGAATCACACTATCAAGTCTTTTAGCCCGCACTCGCCTTCTGTGCGAACCCGTAGGTGCAAAGGTTGAATCTGAGAGACTGGTTATGTTCAGGATGACTTTTCGTCACTGGGACTATGAGAACATCTAGCGTAACGCACATTATAGAATTAATTACCAAGAAGCAAATGTAACATTAATTGTGAGAAAAAACTTTTAAATATTTAATTATAGATATGAATGTAAATATATTTTTTTGTTTTATCACTTCACTTTGATAGAATTATTATCGATTTTGTCATTGAAGGCTGCGTCTGGCTTCTGAATTTCTCATATCTACGTCATTCACTCTGATTGGTTGGTTGGGGAGGTGTGTTGATGAACTTCTCTATCGATTGGCCAGGAGCAATCACATGTTGGCACTCAGCAATATGGTTCCCCTTTGGTCAACAAAGGCGGTGAGAAGTAATAAAATTTGTGTTTTATGTCACTGTGCCGAATTGAATACATAAAAGATCTATCTTATTTTATTTTACTGATGAGTTGTAATTCGTACAGTTTGCAATTCAGGAACTAACTGAACATCTGACTGTTGTACGCATACCGTGTTTATAACCTTACTTTTGTCGCAAGGAAGATTGATCGAGAAAGTTCAAACGTGTGAAGTCATTCAGTGTTCGATTATATTTCATTCAAATGGCGTCGTTATTCATTAAAATTTACGTTGGCAGAACGTTAAGTGAGCAATTAATAGTCACGTGTGATATGATTAAAGATGTTACAACTGTTGGTACTGGAGGTGGGGAAACTGTCAATGATATTATTAAACCAGGACGTGTAAATTCTGTTGTCGAAGCTTTTGGAGATTCAGAGAAGAATGACATATCTTCAAACATCAATAATTTAATGATTGATTTCCATCCTGACGGTAATCACTGTGTAAGCGTTAACAAACAGAAACAGAGAAGTAAGAAGGCTTTCCTAAGACTGTACATGGATGGATACTTACTTTCTTTGTTTATAAATGTTCTTCGTTCATCTGTGTGCTACAGAAACAAAGTTATTAACAATTTTAGGATTTTGAAAGGAACTGATAGCTTGCACAACAAATCTCTCAGATTAAAAATTAGGTTGAAGTCCCCTGCTCATCATATTATTGACTATTCATGGGAAGTGTATTATTTATTGAATATCAGTTTTGATCTTGTTTGGTTTATTATATATATATTACAATTATTTGTTCTTGAATTTCAGGAATGAGAAACTGGAGCGGATACTTATCATCCACAGGGAGTCGGATAATGCACTGTCATGGCTGTCAACTTTAGGAGGAGCTTTCTCAGCTTTAGGGGACTATATGGAGCATTGTGTAAGTGATCTGTGGGTAATTTGTGATAATAAACTTCCTCTGCCTATCAGTTAGCTGCTGTATTATTACATGACACAGAATTACATGTCAGGCTCCATGGCTAAATGGCTAGCGTGCTGGTCTTTGGTCCAGGGGTCCTGGATTCGATTCCCGGCCTGGTCGGGGATTTTAACCTTCCTTGGTTAATTCCAGTGATAGGGGACTGGACCAATGGTCTTGAATATAGGATTAGGTAGTAGTAGATGTTACATATTTAAGCTATTCATACTGACCATAACAAAGATATGTTGTAAGGCAGGGCATAAAACTTGATAGAAATTAATGTGTAGGTTCGCATATTTAGGAACCATTAAAGGTATATAAAAATGTGAAGGGATACTTCAGTCGGTCATCATAGATCTGCATTTAATGCTGTTACCCAGGTCGCAAATTCCCTATCAGTTGTCCTTTCTTTAATTTCAAAGAACTCGGAAAGTTATCAAACATCATCTTTGGTAAATTATTCCAATCCCTAATTCCCCTTCTTATAAATGAATATTTGTCATGTCTGAGATTCAAACTCAGGACAGCTCGTATCTCTGAGGATCAAACAACCTATGGCTTTGGGATCGTAGGAAAAATAGGATCCAACGAGTTTATAAGTATTTAAATATGTGGTAAATGGTATTAAATTATGGTAAGACATCATAAATGAATATGAGAAGGCTGAATTACGATAGTAGCTTAAGAGAAGCATAACAAATTTATATTTCTGTATTCTGTAGTGTATGCAGAATATGACATAGTGCAACCAGACAACGAAAGGACATGAGATTTAGAATAAGAGTTAAGCGTAAACAAGTGCAAGGTCGTTTCCGCTAACAGATAGGGATGACTCAGAGTCACCAGGATTGTAAGAGGTGGACTAGGAAAAATGGAAAGGGAGATTTTCAGGTTTTTTTCAGCCCTTATAAGCAGGTTGAAGGAGCTAATGAGGGCTCTTCTTCAGTAGTTAGTGGCGCGTAGTTGCTGTTAGATGATTGTCCGTTGGTGTTGAATCTCTGGCAAGTTAAAGGTTATATGTCCAGACTTCGTCTTAACTGGTTACACCACAACATTTATTTATTGCACACTACAGGACATAGTGTCCCAATTACAGTGGCAACTACATCAGATAAGCTACAGTTAGCATGGTGGTTCTTATATCTAAACTGTATTCTACAATTATATCTAATCTCCTATAATATTGATATAAAATATTGAAATATTTTTTAAAAAACTAAAGAACCTTATATTAATATGATGGAACAAAACTCGACAAAGTAAAATGACATAATAAACGAAGCAGTACACGCACAAGCATAATACTATAGAACCATATTATGAACCATTGTAGATACCGTACATAGTCAACATTTAAAAGCTTATTAATAGGGAACAGGATTGTTTTCTTCACATACAGTTGGCTCATCCTACCGGGCGAGTTGGCCGTGCAGTTGTGAGCTTGCATTCGGGAGATAGTGGGTTCGAATCCCACTGTCGGCAGCCCTGAAGATGGTTTTCCGTGGTTTCCCATTTTCACACCAGGCAAATGCTGAGGCTGTACCTTAATTAAGGTCACGGCCGTTTCCTAGCCCTTTCCCGTCCCATTGTCGCCATAAGACCTATCTGTGTCGGTGCGACATAAAACCACTAGCAAAAAAAAAAAAGTTAGTTCATCCAGACCTTGGCAACATTCCTAAACCACTCCGGGAACATGCAACCTGACAAGGCAACATCTAAGGGTCATGATACTTCCCTCTTGTCACAGCATATTTTCTCCAGTTTGTCCAGTTCCACCTTTCTCTCTCCTCCGTTTAAAAGCTCCATTCAAGCTTGTTTGTGTAATACTGTCATTCTGCTTGAATCTAGATCCTTCTTTTATGCTTGCCAGTAACCCACAGATCTGCTGCATTCAGTCAGAAAAAGAAAATTGTCATGTTAACTGTAGGAAGCAAGCACTTGCTCCTTGATTTATTTACAGCATCTCACCTAACCAAATTAGACCAGTGCTCTTTTCTTAGGAATACTAGATACTGCAAGGCATCCCCAAGACCTCGTTTACTCGTCGTTTAATTCTGGGACATTAACAACTAGGCCTAATGGCCTTGTCACTCTCATGTGAAGGATTTTGCCCCCAGGTCCCCTTTGCGTGAAAGTTTAATTCAACATTCATCCCCTCTCGAACGTTGGATGAATGCTCTGCTGTGCAGTGTACTGTAGGTGACTGTATTGTGACGTGCGAGCCGTGTCATGTTGGATCTCTAAGATATCCTTTGTGAATACATTGGTTGCCATTAAGTTTATTCCTCGTAAAAAGCTTCCAGAATAAATGCCTTCATACATCTTCAAGAGAATGATTACCCCAAAGTGTCTAATTCAATTCTGGATGTAATCAAAATTATAAAAGATAAGAATTGCAGCTAAGAGCTCAGTTTAAGTGGCAGTATACTCTTCAGTAAAGTGTAGCTGAGAGAATGAATCGTACAGACTCCCAACATTCAATTCTGTACGTAAGTTAGTGAAACCCGCATAAAGCAGCCAACAGTCATTCATTCTGACAAAGTGGTTGAAAGGGGGGCTACATTTCTGAAAATGGAACTTGCAGAACTAGAGTACCTAGGTGAAGCGTTACGTGATTCTATGATGATAAAAGCAGGGCATTATTATTGGACCTTTATGTTATTATGAGTTGCAGGATTGTGAATGACTGCAGGAGGATATAGACAATGGACAGCAGACAATGGGATGAAAGGACAAGTTGTTTCACCAAGAGTACTAGACCTCTGTTTTGATTGTTATCATGGAGAACAATCTAAGTACCTACGTGTTATTATAAGGATATATCATCATTGGGGTAATCATATTAATGAGGTTGTTAAGAAAGTTAACAGATCTCTTCACATGATTATGAGAGTATTTAGGGGTTCTAGTAAAGATGTAAAGGAGAGGGCATGTAAGTCTCTGGTAAGACCACATTTAAAGTATGGTTCCAGTGTATGGGACCAGTCACTAGGACTACTTGGTATGAGAACTGGAAAAGATCCAAAGGAAAGCAGCATGATTTGTTCTTGATGATTTCCGACAAAGGAGTAGTGTTGCATCTCTGGGCTGGGAAGACTGGGGGGTAAGGAGAAGAGATGCTCCACTATGCGGTAAGTAATACCAACATAGTTGGTCCATTATTGGACATTATAAATTTTCCATCTAACTCGTCCCTGGTTGCCAGCGTTTCGTCCCCTCGTGCTAAGTTGGGCTCACCAGTTGGTAAATAGCACACCTACCAAGACGCATGGCTAGTGCATACTGTGGAGGCCACTGCGTAGGCTACTTGGAGCCACCGGCAGTGCCAATGCAGTATGAGAGACTGTCTCATTACCAAAAATTGATGCCTGCCTGGCCATCAGATGACCAGGTTCCCTATGGAAATCAACATCTACATCATATGTTTCGAGCTGTCAGTGGAGAGTTGGCATGAAATGACATTGAGTGGAGCTTTTAAAAGTAGGAAAGATCACAATATGAAGATGAAGTTGGAATGCAAGAGAACAAATTGGAGCGAATATTCCTTCATAGAACAAAAAGTAAGGGATTGAATTTATCAAGGTAAATGTGTGATATTTTTCAAAGTTCTTCGAAAATTTTTAAGAAAAAGCCAGGTAAACAATTAATACGGAATCTGGCACCTCGGCGACTACAGATCATTGATGATTGAATTAATGTTGCAAAATTTTGGATTCAAGAAGTATGTTATATTAAAAATAACATATATATGCGGCGATGGTTCATGGTGTGGGTTACTGTAGTTTCGTCCTAGTTCGTGAACCACGGGCAACGTTTGAGTGGCCTGGTAAGTGGTCCTGAGTCGGGATACCAGTTGCTATGGAATGGGAGTGGGCATCTCAGACTTATTCTGAGTCGTGGCCCTCCTTGTGCTCAGGCGGCTGGGACTATACAATCCACCGGTGGTCCCTAACCCGTTAGAGGAGAGATCCTCACTTGGACTATGTGCAAGTAGGGTAGCATCCTGCTTCATGAATTTACCAAGCTCAGAATATTTTAAGCAAGCCTCAAACCTATGGGAGTAACGGCGTCCCACTCCCATTTGACAGGCAAGGGACTCTCTGCAAACAACTTGGGGAAACAAAATGGAATTCAAATCGGGAGCTACCAGTAATAATGGAGCTTATGGGAGAAAGAAAGTAGAACTGGCTGAGTCAGCAAAGAGGATGCATCTGGATGTGCTAGGAGTAAGTGATATTCACGTAAGGGGAGATAACAAGAAAGAGATAGGAGATTATAAAGGGGTAGGGCTGTTTATCAGGAATACCATTGCACGCAACATAGTTTCTGTTAGGCACGTAAATGAGCGAATGATGTGAGTAGATTTGGCAGTTGGAGGAATTAGGACGAGAATTATTTCAGTGTATTCACCATGTGAGGGTGCAGATGAGGATGAAGTTGACAAGTTTTATAAAGCATTGAGCAACATCGTAGGCAGGGTCAACAGGAAGGATAGAATAGTGCTAATGGGCGATTTCAATGCGAGAGTTGGGAATAGAACTGAAGGATACGAAAGGGTGATTGGTAAATATGGGGAAGATATGGAAGCTAATAAGAATGGGGAGCATTTGCTGGACTTCTGTGCTAGTATGGGTCTAGCAGTTACGAATACATTCTTCAAGTGTAAGGCTGTTCACCGCTACACATGGAGGCTAGGGGTACAAGATCCATAATAGACTATATTTTAACCGACTTCGAATTCAGGAAATCTATTAGGAATGTACCGATTTTTCGATGGTACAGACCACGTAGTGAACTAAGTATCTCTAGGCCTAGGGTAGAGAAAGTGAAATCTGTCTGCAAACAAATAAGATTAGAAAATCTCCAGGACGAGGAAATTAGAAGTGCATGGATATGATTAGTGAGAAGTTCCGAACAGTGGACAGTAAGCAGGTTCAGGATATAGAAAGAGAATGTGTGGCATACAGGGATGCTGTAGTAGAAACAGCAAGGGAATGCCTAGGAACAACTGTGTGTAAAGATGGGAAAATTACAAGTTATGAATCTCATTATAAAACCGTATTGGATTTCAGAATAAGAAGTTATTATATTAATAAAAAAAACACCTTTACAATACACAATAGTCCTTTAGGATAAAACCATTAATAGATATTAAAAGTAGGACATGTTTTGCTCATTCTTATTGAGCATCATCACCTAGAGATAACTTAATCCGTGGTGGGTCAGGGCCCTGATCCCAGTATAGATAACGAAAAAACGTCTAATATTACATTGATAAAATACATATGGTACTGTTTTCACGATACATGTCCATGAAAGAATAACAGCTGCAACCTTAGCCATGACTGATATAAAAAAAACTTCCAAAGATCTCGCTGGCAACCGCAATGGAAATATTCAAATTGAAAATTACCCCTGTAATAACATATGGTTATGGCATTAATTTGGGAGTATCTTACCAAAAGCAATTCAGCAGATATAGAAAAAGTGAAAGCCAAATTCTTAAAAAAAGCTTTATGTGTATCAAAGTACACCCGATCACGCCTGGTATATGTCCTGGCAAGAGAAACTTTTTTCATAGAAGATCTCCGCCTACAACTGCAACTACCCTCTACACCGGCATACGAGAATTTGCTCATAGACCTTCAGAGAAAAAGGAAAGAAATATGGCCGGAGTTCTACTCTACAGTCGCTATGTTAAACAGCGAATGGAAAAAGACCGGGTAACAGCTTAGACATGTAATGACGCGATTTGCTGTTCATGGATTTCACCACCGGATATGCAGCAGAGCCAACTACCATGAACCAAACGATTCACAGTGCTTCTGCAAATTGTGTGGCAATGGCTGTGAAAGGTGCCACGCAATGTCATGCAGGAAAAGATTGGTGTCACTGACTAAATTCTGCCTCGATGAAAATGAGAGCTAAAATTATTTTCTTTGCACATTGTGCAAATCTTTACTGTTAAATAAATAATATACAAATTTTAACAATTTAAAAATAATCAATAAGATTATATTATGTCTATTAAAACAAATATTGATAATTAAAATTGCTTAACATGTAAGTTTAACGAATGACATGAAAATGTTACTATAATATGTAGTGATTAATTGTTCGTATAAATCAATGACCATAATAATCTTTGCTCAATGGCATTAAACTGTTTGTGATTAAAAACAGTTATTCACATAAGGGTGAGCTCTTGTAATGAACTATGATGTTGTTTCATAAAATAAACATGATGAGGAATGCCAAAATCACATAGGCCTATATTGGTTGAAAAACGAACTGCACTGATGGATAAAACGTCGTCTGGATCGGCGTAAATAACCTTATGGGACTTCCTCGCGTTGTGTTTCAAACATTATTTATGTAGTAGTGTGTTAATATTGGGCTTCAAATGGAGAACTACTGATCTCGTAGGTGAAAAAACATAAATCGGGTGTATCCCTTGTGTTAATTGAGGGGAGATTAGTCCCTTGGTTCTTTACGGAGGTTTGATGGTCACCAAACAACGTACCTATGCAAGGAATTGACAAATATATATTCTAAAAGTAGTATTTTACAAGAAAACTATGTTTTTACATTAGATCAGAGGAAGAAATAGACAATATGTACACATTTACTCCCACAGATCACCAGATCACACTCTCTTCTCATCAGAGAAACCCCCTTTGCCGCAAATACACTTTTATCTCAGCATTCTCATAACTTTTCTAACACTGATGCAGGCATCCTGCAAGATGTCGCATAGCTTTTTCCATGAGGGACACTCTTTTCGGACTTGCCGATCCAATTCCTCCCATAGCCGCTAAATTGGATTTAAGTCCGGGGATTTGGTGGGGGGGGGGGCTGTCATTCCATTAAAAACAATACCCCAGAGTTTTATTTGTTATACAGATAATTCACGCAATAGCGAGACGTGTATCTGGGGTCGTTGTCTTGTTGGAGGACAAACCCACGTTGCTGTCCACACGAAAGAGGATAACAAGATACACTGTATAGCAAAAAACCGACGCACCAGGAAGAAATCGTCCGATGGCGATAACAATCAGTGGATATGAGGAACAGACATAGAAAAAAAAAAACGATCAAATGTGCAGAACAATCAAATGATTTATTGCAGAGTTAGAGCGTTACAAAGTGAGGACGTCAGTAAAGTGTTGGTCCACCCCTGGCCTGGATGTAAGCTCTCACTTGACATGGCATAGACTGATAAAGGTCCCGGATGGTGTCCTGCGGAATTTCGTACCAAACGGTCTCCAACTGTTGGGCTAAATCGGCGACATTCCGGAATGTTCGCAATAGCCTTCCTATGACGTCCCAAATGTGCTCTATGGGAGAGAGATCAGGCGACCGAGCTGGCCAAGGAAGGTTAGGGCAAGCTTGAAGACGGTTCATGGCAACACGTGCCGTGTGCAGCCGGGCATTATCCTGTTGGAAAGTAAGGCCTGGATGTCGCTGAAGGAACGGTAACACAATCGCCATAGAATGTCATCAACATACTGCTGTACTGTCAGTATGCCAGGAATGACTACCAGAGGGGTCCGGCTATCAAAGGAGATGGCACCCCAGACCGGCACCCCCTGTTGTGGGGCTGTGTGGTGTGTGATAGTCAAGGCAGGATCCCCACGCTGCCCTGGATGTCTCCAAACACGTCTGCAGTTGTTGTCAGGGCACCGTTGGAAACTGGACTCGTCACTAAAGACTGTACGTCCCCAGTCAGCGCAGTTCCACATTGCTAAAGCGCGGCACCACTGTAATCTGGCTTCACGGTGAACAGGCGTGAGTGGTAAGCGGCGTAACGGGCGGCGCGAGCGCAAATTACTCTCGCTCATGCGTTTGTTGATGGTCATGGTGGACACGTGTGCGGGTTAGACGCTGGAGCGTTGATTACGACGACTCCGGTGCTGTGACAGCTGTTCTGACAATCGCTCTGTCTGCCCGTGCTGTTGTGGCCTTCGGTCGACCACTGCTGTCCTTGAAATAATAACATTAAGTTATTTATTAGACCACCTAATCAATACAAAATCGTCTTGGATGATTTACATAAATTTGTTAGCTAATACTCATAATATTATTATTATAATATTACAAGCTATCTTTGTCACCGTCAAGTGGTAAGTGCATACGATTCTACTTCAAGATTTTTCAAATATCTTTTCACACAATTAACTCTACGTTTCTTGCTTCCATTTACAGATTCCACTTGTATATGCTTTTTCAACTAGAATATCTACAAACTCACAATTTACAACATTTGAACATCACTTCAAATTTTGAGATGGTCCATAGTGATCCTATTTGAAACTGTTCTTCAACTTCTATTCACCAACTTCATATCCTCAACGTGTTCTACAACTTCACCATATGCATCTGACTTTCATCCTTTATCTTCAAGATCATAATGAACTTCGGATCTCTCGACTAACTTTGACTTTTACTCTCTCCTCTTTACTTTGATTACATAAGATTTTTCGCCATCGTCTAATTATAACCGCCATTACTATCAACTTTACTTTTATGCAATCTTACTACTTGTTGTATAACAATCTGTTGTTTTATTCCATTGTACTTATTTTAGCAGCCTTCTAAGGTTAATTTTGTTAATACTTCCACTATTGTATCTCATCACATTGTATTTTCAAACCATCATTGTTATTTTTAATGTTATTTTACTTCAAATCTCTTCAAGATTTTAAAATTCATTTCATCACTACATGTTATTTAGACGCTTATTTTTAATTTAAGGTTAAGACTATGGCTGATGATGCCTTCAGAGAAGGCGAAACATGTCCCACTATTAGCTAACAAATTTATGTAAATCATCCAAGACGATTTTGTATTGATTAGGTGGTCTAATAAATAACTTAATGTTATTATTTCAATCTACATCATCAATACGGACCAAAAATGATATTTATTACATGTAACACTGCTGTCCTGACGCTGATGCCTGCCGGTGCTGACCCATGCTTGCCAGCATCGTCTGATCGCCACATCACTTCGACCCAAATGTCCAGTGACAGCTCGATTCGACCAACCAGCTTCTTTCAGTCCGATCGCACGACCTCTTTCAAACTCTGACATCTGCTCGTAATGAGCACAAATTCTTCGGCGTGGCATTCTTACAGCCGACGTTTCGATATCTTAGTCGAATCCAACAACTACTTTGAGCATACGCTTCAGAATCGCGCCTTATGTACACCTGATGCATGCGTATTTCGGATGCGCAGGAGCTCCCGCTATTCATTCATCGGACACAAAACTTTAATCATTTGCATGTTTCCGAATGTCTTTGCAAACCTTATTTCATTATAATCGGACAATGCCTTTCCGGTGCGTCTTTTGTTACAGAGTGTAAGATGGCATGGTAGCTGTTTTTGTCCAGTGTTCCTTGAATTCGGTGCAGTCTACAAACTCCACTGAATGTGAAACGCTGCCCCCTTTTGTGTTACACTGTACGCTTATGCCGTTACGTAGAACATAAACATATTGTATTGAACAGGTGGACTTATAATATTGTAATAATTTTTGTGACGAACATAAACTTGTCGCTGATGGCTGAAAAACTTATGAACTTGGTTACAGTAATACAATATAATCTGTCATTAAACATATTCATGCGGGTACATGTGTTTTGTCCAGAAATTTTGGCCGGCAGTGTATGTACGTACGTATGCAGTGACTGGTGACTCGATATTTCGTTAAAAGTACTATACTGTACATAGAGTAGGCTATTTTAAATTTACTGCAGGAAGACATTTTTCAAATTCACTTGATTTGCAATAAAAAAATTTAATGTGGTTTGTTTTGTAATATTTCCACAGCTTCTTTTTAGCGGCACGGGTTTTAAAAAAATGTTTGATACGTGATATAGTATTCTCACTGTGCTGTTCATCTAGAACATGATACATTAGCCGTATGTTGCGTATTTGCGTCCTGGCACGTTTGAAGACTATGGCAAGTTTCCTTGCAGAACTTTCTATCTCCCCTCCAATGTTAAAACAGTGCTTGACTTAATACACATTCACTGACTGAGGACTGCCATTGAGCATAACAGTAGTACACCCTCTTCAAACATTATTCTAATCCAAAATATTTTGAAATTGATTAGCATGCTGTCGGCTTGTTTGGTCCTGCCGTCCCAATTGTTGTTGTGGGTTGGGCTTCAGAAAGGAGAGGATGTAGAGGGGTGGTGGTATTGGTACAATTGGGACCGAGCGAGTTATCCGTGCGGTTAGAGTCGTACAGCTGTGAGCTTGCATTCGGGAGGTACTGTAGTGGCTTTCGAAGCCACATTCGGCAGCCCTGACATTGGTTTTCTGTGGTTCCCCATTTTCACACATGGCAAATGCCAGGGCTGTACTTTAAGGCTATGGCCGCTTCCGTCCCACTCCTGGACTTTCTTTTAGTTTACGTTGCACCGACACAGATAGGTCTTATGGCGACGATGGGACAGGAAAGGCCTCTAGCACATATCTGGCAATGTAAGGTGCGGGTGCACGAGAATCTGTATGACATAGGTTCGATTAACTATCGAAACTGGCAAATGCAGCACGAGGCTTGGGACGAAATAGGAAAACAATTAATGCAGACAGGTGAGCACTAAAATGTACTAATTTTAATAGGCATTCAGTTGTTGAAAACAGTCCTCACTTGTACTTATGATTATCGCAGTAATAATAATTTAAATACTGCAAAAATTACAAATACAAATTATCCTGTTGAATTAGAGGTAGGTGAATAAATGTTTGATCCATTCACTACCACACAGTTCTTTTCTTCCATGACGAACAATAGGGAACATGCATGATCCGGGGTTTTAATTAAAAATATGCTAATCTGATTCAAAATTTCATGCAGAATTCAAAAATGTGATCATAATGTACAAACAATAACTCCAAACATGATAAAAATCTACGAAAATGTCACGTCACGCAAGTACGCGATCTCATTGGTCTGACGTCATCGTACAGGTTGACTGAATTAGCAGACGAAATAACACATAGTGTGCTGTGAGAAGCAGGATACACTTCGCGTATTGCTACTTTACGTTAGTGTCTGGTATGGTTAAATTCGAGGTCTATACATTGGATAATAATCTGAGTGGTATATTTTAGACTTAAAATGAATCCTGCGCAGACAGTGAGGCAGAAAACTTATAAATGGTGTAGAGTTCCGATGTGCAATAGCACATCGCATACCATACCAAACAAATTGTTTATAAACGTTCCAAAGACGCTAAAACTAGGGAGAAATGGATTTTGGCGAGCCGGAGAAATGCTGGTGATATATCGGAAAAGTCTACAGTTTATTTTTTTGAAGATTTTTTTTTGCTAGGGGCTTTACGTCGCACCGACACAGATAGGTCTTATGGCGACGATGGGATATGAAGGGCCTAGGAGTTGAAAGGAAGCGGCCGTGGCCTTAATTAAGGTACAGCCCCAGCATTTGCCTGGTGTGAAAATGGGAAACCACGGAAAACCATTTTCAGGGCTGCCGATAGTGGGATTCGAACCTACTATCTCCCGGATGCAAGCTCACAGTCGCTTTTAAAGATTTTAACGTAAGATTAATTTGTTTGAATTTTCAAATCACTTTTCCATGTCAGCTGTTCTAGTGGTAAAACTTTAAATTTTAATGTATGATGCTTTATTTAAATGCTTCAATTACATCTTGGAATATGAAAGTAATAAACAGTGCATTAAATAATGCTGATTATTAAAGTATTCTCCAAACCTAACCTATGTTTTGGGTGATACATGTCTAGATAATAAATCAAAGGGTTATGAACCATTTTGACAGCTCTAATTCTACCAATATATCTTGGCATGGGACAGTTATGTATCTCTTTATTGAAGAGCTTAATTGGTAAAGAAATTTAGGCTATATCTAAATACTCTGTAATGTAACAAAGAATAGGCGTGTGCATCATGAAAGGAAACAACGTGAATTTAACAAATGTATAACTCTACACAAAACCAATGCTTGTCTGTTACGGTCTTATAAGTTAACAATGCTCAATTATAATAATTATCATAATATTAATGAAATAAATAACATAATTGCACACAGGTGAAAATAGTGATATAGGTGTTTAAAATATCCAACTTAGCCTAAGTTTTAGGTTATACGAGCCAAGTCAATAAGCCGAAGGGTAAAAATACCGCGCGAGTTGGCCGTGCGGTTAGGAGCGCGCGGCTGTGAGCTCGCATCCGGGAGATAGTGGGTTTTGAACCCCACTGCCGGCAGCCCTGAAGATGGTTTTCCGTGGTTTCCCATTTTCACACCAGGCAAATGCTGAGGCTGTACCTAAGGCCACGGCCGCTTTGTTCCCATTCCTAGGCCTTTCCAGTCCCATCGTCCATAAGACCTATATGTGACGGTGTGACGTAAAGCAAACAGCAAAAAAAAAAAAAAAGTAAAAGTCACGGCACCCAAAGACATTCCTGTATTGAGCGACTAAAATGTCACCAGGTCACTTTTCTTTCCTGATATGCTCAGTTTGTTAAAAGCCAAATGTAATTAATGTTATTGGCTTCACGCCCCGCTAACTACTTCTACGATTTTCGGAGACGCCAATGTGCAGGAATTTAGTCCTGCAGGAGTTCTTTTACGTGCCAGTAAATCTACCGACACGAGGCTGACATATTTGAGCACCTTCAACTACCACCGGAGTGAACCAGGATCGAACCTGCCAAGTTGGGGTCAGAAGGCCAGCACCTCAACAGTCTGAACCACTCAGCCCGACTTGTGAAAACTAGATGAAGTCATATTTATCTTTATCATGTTTAACTTTTTCCCTCCACAACGATATTTAATTCTCTTTCATGGACCCCGGAAGTGGGTAGGCCAGTTGTCCCAACCATAAATATATATTTTTCGGGGAATTATAGATTATAGTACTATGATCTTTCTTACCTTCTTTCTTTCTTTCTTTCTTAATCAGTTTATCCTTCAGGGTTGGTTTTCTCTCGGACTCAGCGAGGGATTTCACCTCTACCACTTCAAGGGCAGTGTCCTGGAACGTGAGACTTTGAGTATGGTGATGCAACTGGTGAGGAGGGCCATTACCTCGCCCAGGCGGCCTCACCTGTTATGCTCAACAGGGGCCATTTGGAGGATGGGAGGATCGTACGGGATAGACAAGGAAGAGGGAAGGAAACGGCCGTGGCCTTAGGTGCCTGGAGGAGAAGTAGGAAAATACGAAAAACCACTTCGAGGATGGCTGAGGTGGGATTCGAAACCCTTCTACTCAGTTGACCTCCCGAGGCTGAGTAGACCCCGTTCCAGCCCTCGTACTATTTGTTTTCAACTTTCATGGCAGAGCCGGGAATCGAAACCGGGCCTCCGGGAGTGGCACACATTAACCACTACACCACAGAAGCGGACTAGTACTATAATGCTACCTATATGTTTATGTTAGTGCTGAAATCCGATTTCTTACTTTACTAATGCTGAAAGCCCGAAAATGTAATGTTATTCTTTAATAGGGGAATCAGTCTAGAAGGAAATGTTGAAAGTTATGTGATATCTATCCAGGTTCGTTGTTATCCTAATACTATGGGTTACAGTACACTGCACGTATATAAAAGACGCCACTTACAAACTTGCTTGTTATCCGCGAATTTCTGCGGCCACAAAAGTCACATTTTTCAAGAATGATGACATCTACACATGCCGGGAGTGGGTAATTTGCGCGCCTGCTGCCTTCCTTGGATGTGGCAGCCGTTTCTCAGGCTCCCTCTCCGGAATCGAACCCTGATTCCCCGTTACCCGTTACAACCGTGGTAGGCGCAGAACCTACCATCGACAGTTGATAAGGCAGACATTTGAAAGATCGTCGCCGGCACGAGGACCGTGCGATCAGCCCAAAGTTATTCAGAGTCACCAAGGCAAACGGACCGGACGAGCCGACCGATTGATTTTGATCTAATAAAAGCGTCTGACTGTGCTGTTTTGAACCTTTCTTCTGTCATTTAGAAGTTATTCGCGATCATGAATAATAAACAATCGGCTTTTAGCAACGGCTGATGCACAACGGCCGGTAGAGCTTCATGCGGTACTGGATCGTGACGTCACAGCGCGCCGCTTACGTCAGAGGCCGTTTCACTCGCCTTGCGGAAAGGCACTATTAAATATTTTTTTAATGGTAGAAAACAAGGCAACATACCACAATGTAATACGTTTACGTACTGTTTCATTGGTGTACTTTTCAAAAAAAATATTTTTGAAAATGATGCATGTTCCCAATTGGTAATTGCTATGGCAGAGAGCCTTCAGGCGAGTTGGTCATTTTTGAAATTTTCTCGTATCTGAAAAGCCTTGTGTAGGATTTCTCTGAATCAGTGCAAATGCAGAGCATACTTTGGCCAACAATTTCATCCTTGATGAGATTATTTATTTATCGATACGGCCACCTGTGGGCCACGTTTACACAATCTTCCTTCTATCACGCAGACTGATACCCTTCTCTTTACACTCACGCCAAAGATTCTTGAGTCTTTGACTTCTTCTTGCTCGTTCTTCCACCAAGATGTTCCGTGGCTTCGCATGTTGCTCTTCAGACGCATCCCTCATTCCCGCAACCTTCTTCCTAAATTACATCCTCCTCCTTGATACCTATTTCTGCCAAGTCATTGTGCACCTGTGTAAGCCATCCCGGTTGTTTTTTCCACTTTTCCTGCAGAAGAAGTATCCTGTTGGCCAATCTCTCAGGGTTCATTCTTTTGATATGCCTATATCCGAGCTCGATAGCTGCAGTCGCTTAAGTGCGGCCAGTATCCAGTATTCGGGAGATAGTAGGTTTGAACCCCACTGTCGGCACCCCTGAAGATGGTTTTCCGTGGTTTCCCATTTTCACATCAGGCAAATGCTGGGGCTGAACCTTAAGTAAGGCCACGGCCGCTTCCTTCCCACTCCTGGCCCTTCCCTGTCCCATCGTCGCCATAAGACTTATCTGTGTCAGTGCTACGTAAAGAAACTAGCAAAAAAAAAAAAGATATGCCCATAAAACGTCAGTCTCCTTTTTCTCATCACAGTCGTGATTCTTTCTACTGTCTTGTAGAGCTCCAAATTCGATCTTAACCAAAATGTGTTGGGGTCACTTGTCGACTTTCTTGGGCCTAAGATTTTTCGTAAGAATCTTCTTTCTCTTTTTTCAAGGACTGGGTCAGCCATCCTCATCAAGGTTTCTGCTCCATACAGGCATTCTGTTCTAATCACTGTGCAGTAATGTTTTAACTTGGCCTGAATTGAGAGGGACTTGGACTTGTAGTGTCGTGACATAGTCTGAATGCCAACTCCATCCTTCTCACCCTCTCCTTTAATCCCTCCTTTTCATCTCCATTGGGGGTGAGTATTTCTCCCAGGTATTTAAATTTTTGCACACGCTGGATATCCCCATACAGTGTGCACCACCCCCTTCCCTACCGATGACGTGAGACGTAAAATGATACGCACGTAGGGGAAAAATGAGGCGTGGACGACGACTAGGAAAGGCCAGGAGAACACAGCCTTGAGCTGAAAACGTCCCTCATTATTGATGAATAAGGATATCAATCTAATACTACAGTAATAAAATCTGAATAAAACTTAAATGGGGGTTTATTGATAAAGTAAAATTCAAACAGATAAGCAAAATAGTGATGTCGATAACTTAAAAAGGGAAAAGAATTGTAACATAAGCATACCTCGTTCAATGGATGTCAAAACATTATAGCGTGAGCAGCGTTATTACACTCCAAGATACAGATAACTATTATCGCAAGCTCGCCGCCTCAAATATAACCTCGTTACATCATGTGCAGGTATTAATACAGCTCTCATGGCCCAGTTAGGTCGTTTCTTTTACGAGATTGACTTCTTTCAAGCATATATATTCCTTGTGCTCATTATCCACACAACAATAGCCATATCTCAATGGGAAAATACCTCTCCGCATCATGGAGAAGAAAAGGCAGGTAAAACAAATATGAAAGACAATATCACGCCAGGGAGAGGAATGTCTCTGGACCAAAGAAGTGTATTTAAAATCAAAGGAGAAAACACAGGCATGCACATCACCCACAAGAATGAAAGTAAACAAACGTGGCTGCCTCACGAGCAAGCAAGCGCCCGAGACAGAGACCACGACAAAAATAAGCGATACTGTACCGAGAACAGAAATAAGGTACAGAAACTAAATAGAACTGACCGGTACATCATCTTTTTGCTCCCCTCACTCACGCACACATATGCCAGTACGGCAGGCAGTACGAGCTGTCGCTCCAATTAATAAAGTCCAACACCAATCCATATAGGGTGACTCACCTGGTCACGAACTGCAGGTCTCTCATACACCACACAGCAGTGTGCACAATGCAAACAATATAACAACGAGATCAGAAGAATTCCGTACTCAAAACCACCCTGTCACGTGCCCCGTACGGCGAGAATGGAGCTTCCAGTCGACACGGGGAGCACAGATATATTTGATGGCGAAATACCATGCGATGCAGCGCACATAAATGGAATCAATTAGAGACTCAGTATATTTGTGACTATGCCATGATAACTAACAGATACACGTCTCATTCATGCTGTTTAGGGCGGAAGACTCATATCGATCAGCCATAATCAATAGGGCCAATAGTAATACTAAAGAACTGCAGAACCAAAGTTAAACAGGAATTAACGTACCTGCGATATGAATAATCAAAACAATAAGATTCATGTTAATATGAGCAAGGTTTGAATATATTAAACGCCCATTTGTAAGATAGGAATGCAGCTTTGCTCTGTGTGGGCTCCATGGTTAATTCATCTCCCATAAACAAAGCAAAGATACCCTTTAGAGAGATAATACTTCTCGCCTCGCAAAAGGAACGATCTTCCGTGTTTATATCACACAGTGCTGCCCTCTCCAGTACATTGTCAGAAACACATAAGCTATTCGAATTGAGGCCATAGGAAGCCATTTACACACTGAAAAACGTCACATTTATGAACATGCCAATAGGCATGGCTCAAGTATAATAAGTCTGTCCGTGTCATCTTTTTTTATAGAATCCATGAATGCTGCTTTTTCGAAAGAGATACTTAACCCTGTTTTGACTGCAACATTTTTGCAGTTCTCAAACTTGTTTCTTGGCTGTTTGACTGTTGTCTGTAATAAGAACGACGTCATCTGCGAAGGCAAGGCAGTCCAACATCATCGCATTTTTTCCACAGCCTATCTTTACCCCATTCGTCACTCCATTTTCAGTCATTCTCAACCTCCATTCCCTAATAACTTTTTCTTAAATCAATTACAGAGTAGTGGAGAAAAACTGTCTCCTTGCCTCAAACCCATTTTTATCTCAAATGGATTTGAGAGTTCGCCCATAAATTTGACTTGAGAAAAGGTGTTTGTAAGACATTGTTGAATTATGGCCAGAGATTTCTCATCCACTCCAAACTCCTGCAGAACGTTCATGAGCACTCCACGATCTATGGAATCGTATGCATTTTTGAAATCAACGAAGGTTATGATGGTCCTCTTCTGATTTCTCATTGATCTTATTTTCATAAGTGATTTTAGAATATAAATCTGCTCAGCACATGATCGTCCTTTCCTGAACCCGGCCTGGTATTCAACAATTTGTTTATCTAGATGTGTTTCAAGCCTCCGCTGCAATGCTTTGGATAGTATTTTGTATGCTATAGGAAGAAGGGAGATACCTCTATAGTTGTTGACGTTAGTTTGGTCCCTTTTTTGTGTAAAAGATGAATGAGTGCATTCTTCCAATCACTTGGTATTTCTTCTTTTTCCCAAATAAAAGCGAATAATTCCTCTAGTTTTTCCACTATATTTTCACCTGCAAATTTGAATAACTCTGCAGTAATTGACTCTTTTCCAGGAGCTTTGTTGATTTTTAGTTGCTTAACGATGTCCCTAATTTCTTCCTTATTTGGTGGTAATGAATCCTTCAACTTGAATTGAGGCTCTCCAAATAGCAATCCATCTTCGGGAGGTTCACAGTTCAGAAGATTCTGGAAATAGTTGGCCAGATACTCGCAGTTCTTCTTGTCACCAATAATGAGTTTCCCTTGTTCACTTTTTAAACATAGATTACCAGGGGAGAATTTTTTGATTTTGTTTTTAAACCTTCTATAGAAATCCTTTTGTGTTTCTCTTGAAATCTTCTATGTTACACAGCTGTTCTTTCTCGTACTTTCTTTTTGTATTCCGAAGAATTTTTGCTGTGTGTTTCCGTTGTTCCTTGAAGTCTTCGAAACTCCTGTGATTAGTAGACCATTTATTCCATGCTTTAGACCTTTCCCGTAAGGCTACTTCACAATCATCATTTCACCATGGATGTTTCTTCTTTTTGGTGATCATTGTAGTCTTTTCAGCTGCTTCTTGAATCCTCCTTGACATTTCGTCCCAATTCGAAGATTCCAAGACCTCAAGCTATCGTTGATAGTTCTCGACAATCTCTTGGTTTATCTTGAGTTCATCAGTTCGATATTTCTTGATTTTGGGTGAAGGTCTCTTGAAGGACTTTGGAATAAACCTTATCTTGACTAACAAGGTAGTGGTCAGAATCTATGTTTGCTCCTTTTTGCACTTTAATGTTCAAAATCTTTGCCGGGCTCGATGTGGCTACATGGTCTATTTGGAACTCCCCTAACATGGGATTTGGTGAACGCCATGTTATTAATTTCTTCCTTTTTTCCTTGAATTGGATGGACATTAACTTGAGGTTGAATGCTTCACACACTTCAATAAGCCTTTCCCAATTTCTATTGGTTCTTATATGCCCAGGATTACTGCCAACTATTTTCCTGTATTTTCTTTCCTTGCCAACTTGAGCATTAAAATCACCCATTAATATTTTAATCACATGTTCCGGAGTTTCCAACAACTCTTTTTCCGGGAGAGACCAGAATTCTTCAACTTTATCTGGATTTTTCTTATTGTCCTCATTAGTAGGTGCATGCCCATTGAAGATTGCATATGATTTGTTTCCACTCTTCAAGGTTAAGATGGAAAGCCTAGGGGAAGGTGATCGAAAATCAATGATTGCATCTATAATTGAACTGTGAACAAAAAAGGCTGTTCCTAGAATTGAAGGTGATTTTCTTTTATTACCCATTTTATATTCCCTGATCGCTGGTTGTCCCTTTATTATCTTGTACTTGCCCATCATAGATACTTCATTTGATGGGAATCTTGTTTCCTGTACAGCGAATAGCTTGATCTGATATCTCTCCAGTTCTTTGATAAGTTCCATCTGTTTGCCGACTCTTAGGAGGGTACTGACATTCATTGTACCAAAGAAGTGTTTTTTCTTGCTCCTAATCTTGCGGGGTGAGGGATCCTCCGACTGATCCCAAGATGATGGTGCAGGGCCCCCAGAATCCAATGCCCTGTTTAGACCAGACTCTAACTGGCCCCGGATTTTACCGGCTGGGGTAATTTCCGATGTGCGTTTTACCATCATGGTAGATTGTGTGAATCATTTCACATGAGGGTGGAACCCGTAGGTCCCACAAGTATTAGAACCAGATTGGTAAGACCTGGAGCATGCTTAAACAACCTGGATACAGACGCTGACCACAACACCGCCCGCTGCAGGACCAGACGTGTGGATTTACTTTTCAAAGATAGTTCTTCCACCTTCTTCACCATTGGGATCCAAATTCCTCATCCGCTGCTGAAGCTGTTGACTATCTTCATGAATGCTTTTTATTACTATCCCAAAAAGTAAGGATGCCAGTTCCGCCGTACCAATCATCTTCATCTCCGCTTTCACTGGCGGGGAATCGAATCCACGTCCTTCCGTTTTTGTTCACTTTGTTATATGCGACACATAATTTGGATCTCGCCACAACGAGACCTTGTGTATCAACACCTCAAGGAAGGTTCGTATTGAATTGCAAGAAAGTGAACTTTTGCACTGGAGTGAACTGCCCCATAAGGGTAAGGGTGAACACACACCAACTAATAAGTGGATATCAGATCAACATGGTTTATCATGTTCAGAATGGCAGGAAGCCCATTGACATGTTTTAAGCAATAGTAGACACTACAAAGGCTATATGGTCTACAAGGAAGTGTCTGGGTTGGTAAACTGAAGCACCAGGTGAACCTTTAAACCGCAAATCAAGAACGGAATAATCATTGATCCAAAAGTGCGATTTGAATCCCATTCTGGTCAGCCAGAAGTAGACTTGGAGAAGAGAAGCCTTCATGAATTTACAATCTGCCATTTGCACATGAGGCAAATGCTAGGGCTGTTCCTTAAGACCACCACGAACCTATTACGCTGGCGTAGCAGGGGGAGAGGTGATAATCCCAGGTGGTGGGGAGTGCTAACCGGCTTGCCTGCAGACTTGAGCGAAATAAAATACCTCTCGCTGGGGATGCAGACGAAGAATACACCCACGGTATTCCCTCTGTCGTGGGACGACCAAGGGATGACTGAATTAGGACCATGAAACTACTTGTGATTGGTACCATTATGCAGGGAACACAATGGGTCACCTTTACTTGCGAGTACTACCACTATGTTAGGTATACAGTAGAGTGTTTCACTGTGGGTTTACAGTATCTGTGATTAATACCCACTATGTGAGAAACACATAGGTCTGCATTACTTGTGAATAGTACCACAGCATGAGTAATACCTTGGTTCTACTTCACTAGCGATAAGTACCATTATGAAGGGCCGTTGACATGGATTTTGGACCCCTTTAGACAACAAGCATCATCGTATTTTAAGTTCATAATCATTGTTCATTGTCGTCTTTTTGAATTCTAGTCAGTGGATCGATTTTGGAATTATTTTAACTTTCAATATTGTGAGCTGGACCTGCTGATTATTTAAAATTCCTGTTAATCCAGTCATTCATCGTCGTGTTTTGAATTCTGGTCAGTGGATGAACTTTGGACTTTTAAATTGTCATTACATTTTGTCTCATTTCATACCATTAGGGACTGATGACCTAAATGTTAGGCCCCTTTAACAAGCATCATGATCAATTAAGACTACGGTTGCTTCCTTCCCACCGTAGCCCTTTCCTATCCCATTGTCCCCATAAGACCTATCCAAAGTTCTAGAGGAAGCACCAGATATCGTAGATTGAGGAGGAGCGTGTGCTTCAGCATAATCCAGGGTGGAAAATCATTGAGTGGTTGGTTGTATGTTAAAGGGTGATTCACAAACTCTGGCTATAAGTACTTCTTGAACAGCATGAAGTTGCCAAGATGAAGTTTTTCTGTTTTGTTGATGTTGAAATGAGTTTCTCTTGGTATAGAAATATTCTGCATCTTGAGAAATATATGAAAAGACATTGCAACAAACATTCTTGCATGAAGTAGTGCTGTAGATTGGAAACTGAGAGAGTGGTGGTGGTGATTACTGTTTTAAGAGGAAGTACAGCTAAGCAACCATCCTCTATATAACACTAATTGGAGAGAAAAAATGGAAGGGACCTGACACTTCAAAAAATTAAGGCAACGGCCAAAGAAAGACAAGGGCCACGAAGGGCCTGAAAATGAAAACTGCCTAGGTCTCGAGTGTTCTAATAATGTTGCGGTTGGAAGAGAACAAGAGTTGACCAAGGGAGGTCAGATAGGATAGATGAAATTGAGAAATGTGGCATAAGAAGTGAAAGCAATGTATGTGTGCGTGTGAGAGAGAGCATTATGAAATGGTTTTTTTTTTTTTTTTTTTTTTTTTTTTTTACTAATTTCTTGAACGTCCGCCTCTGTGGTGTAGTGGTTAGCGTGATTAGCTGCCACCCCCGGACGTCCGGGTTCGATTCCCGGCTCTGCCACGAAATTTGAAAAGTGGTATGAGGGCTGGAACGGGGTCCACTCAGCCTCGGGAGGTCAACTGAGTAGAGGTGGGTTCGATTCCCACCTCAGCCATCCTGGAAGTGGTTTTCCGTGGTTTCCCACTTCTCCTCCAGGCGAATGCCGGGATGGTACCTAACATAAGGCCACGGCCGCTTCCTTCCCTCTTCCTTGCCTATCCTTTCCAATCTTCCCATCCCTCCACAAGGCCCCTGTTCAGCATAGCAGGTGAGGCCGCCTGGGCGAGGTACTGGTCATTCTCCCCAGTTGTATCCCCGACCAAGAGTCTGAAGCTCCAGGACACTGCCCTTGAGGCGGTAGAGGTGGGATCCCTTGCTGTGTCCGAGGGAAAAGCTGACCCTGGAGGGTAAACAGATGATGATGATGATTTCTTGAACACTGGTGCCTTTTTAAGCACATTGTGCTGCCTTTTTTTCCTGCATATGTTGTATATTTCTAGTGCTTATAAATTCATGCTATAGAGATTAGGGACTTACCTGCTGCACTCCTCTCTTTGTCTCAAACCATCCAGATATTCCAGTGTCTATCTGGATACAGCTGTAACTGTTATGGTAAAACGTTTTTACTTTGTAGTTCAGGAACTGAACACCTCCATATCTTATTCCAAGGAACACAGCCATAGACATTTTCAAGGTTTCTCCATTTTATTGTATTTTTTCAAATAAGAGAATGGGTTTGTTGTTACCTTAAAAAGGCCCTGATTGTGTGTTCTATTCCCTGTAATGCCAAGTGTATCTGGATTAATGCCAGCATTCTCTTTGCAGGCAGTGATAGCAGGCCGGATATCAATTCATCAGCTGCGGATTGCCTTGAGGCTGGGCGACCCTCTGATAGCTGCACGCTGTAAGCTGTGGCTCGCCCTCAGCATGATCCAAAGAGGTTACCTGCGAAGGGCCAAGCGTCTCATACGGGAGCAGTACCAGTTGGCGCACAGCCTACCCGTCCTGGACACCCGTCTTGTCCGCATGTGTTACGGCATCTGGGCTAAGCTGCAGTACGTACACAGGATGGAGCACCAAGCCAAGAAGAAGAAAAGTGCTCGCAGTCTGTAATCGAGCCTAGCGTGGTCCCATTTTAATATAGCAAACAATAAAATAATCAGTAAAACAAAGTCTTTATTATTCATCAACCTAGACTTCGAAAACAACCACAGAGCAGCTTATGCTGAGGCACAAAAGGCCACCAGTCTTCAAGCTTTGTACAGTCCATAGCTGTGTCTTAACAGCACTTTTACCCTCGCAACCATCACTGCACATTCGTGACATAGAAAATGTTATTAAAAGGCTGCGTGATAGTAAAGCTTGCAGTGAAGGTGAAATTCCCAATCCATTACTTAAACATTTAACTATTAAGTCTAAAAGATACTTAACTAAATTAAATTCCATAATATCATTATAAATGGAAATTTGCCAAATAATTAGTTTTCTTAACCCTGGTAAAAACATCACCTAATAATTAGACCTATTAGCCTAAATACCACCTCCAAACATTTTGAAAAATTACTTCATAACCCATAAACTTCGTTGTAAAGACACATTGTACGGATGGACATGTTTTTACCTGGGTATCTACAAGTGACAGATCCTGTCTTGAAGGCAGTATGTCTATCATTGCGTACGTATTTTGTGCGGGCTGAACTTCAACTTAATGAAAGGTCTTAAAAGTGGTAATTTTTTTTCCAAATCATACTTTTATAAATTTGTGAAAATATTCCTTTACTTTACCCGTATACCATTCCTGACTTGTGAAAAGACAAATTATGAGGTTGCTCTAAAAGAAGATAATTTGTGTATATCAGGTGATAGACAGTATTATTCACCAGTATTTATCCTACTCTATCATGAATCTGAAAACATAAAGTATTAGATTTTATTGTTTGATTTGAATGGTTGAAAAATTATCCATAGTTATTTTTGTCAGATCGACATACAGGAGTCAGAACTCTCATGAGAAAGCAAACTTCAGAAACATAATTCATCAATTTAATGTTTGGCATGTAGCAAAATATTTCATTAAATACCAGCTGTGGTAAAAGTTCCGTCCTGCAAGAATTGAAACATTTTTTTATGATGGTCTTCAGCCACTTGTAAGGGAAATACTGAACTTATAAGAGATTATTTCATTTCCTCAATATATAAGCAATGCCCACTCCTGGGGTAAAATGTGAAAAATTTCATTCTTGTGACCATGATACAGTGAGTAATAAAAACACAAAGTTCAGCATGCAAAAAAACAAAGAATTTTGACAAGTGTGGTATTATAGAGTCATCAGTCCATAGACTGATGCAGCTTCCATGCCACCCTATCCTGTGCTAAACTTTTCATTGCTACATCTGCTCGCCATATTCATACCACCTACACTTCTGTCAAACCAACTGCACAAGTCCTGGGTGTCTTAGGATGTGTCCTATCATTCTACCTCTTTTTCTCATCAAATTTAGCCAAAACGATCTGTCACCAGTTCAATTCACTATTTCTTCATTCATGATTCTCTTTCTTTCTGAGCTAGTTATCGTCCATGTTTCACTTCCATACAATGCCACGCTCCAGACAAAAATCTTCAAAAACATCTTTCTAATTCCTATATCAATGTTCAAAGTGAACAAATTTCTTTTCTTAAGAAAGCTCTTCCTTACTTCTGCCATTGTTAGTTATTTTACTACCCAAGTAACAATATTCATCTACTTCCTTTAAGACTTAATTTCCTAATCTAATATTTCCTACATCACCTGACTTTGTTCAACTACACTCCATTACT
This sequence comes from Anabrus simplex, assembly GCF_040414725.1. Lineage (NCBI taxonomy): Eukaryota > Metazoa > Arthropoda > Insecta > Orthoptera > Tettigoniidae > Anabrus > Anabrus simplex. Next base: position 217,585,390 of record NC_090279.1, on the reverse strand, counting down.
TTTGTTTTGGATTTGTTTATTTTCATCTTGTACTCCTTACCCAAGACTCTTGTCCATAATGTTCAGCAATTTCTCCAGATCTTTTCCAGGGTAAGATAAAATATCATCGGCAAATCTCAGGATTTTGATTTCCTCCTCTTGGATTGTGATTCCCTTTCCAAATTCCTCTTTGATTTCCTATTAAGAGATATGAATTTCATTCTGAATGGTCCGTATTGAACTGTGATTACAATTAAATTAAAAATTAAGAGTAAAATATTTCCACCTTTTCAATATAAAATCAAGTAACATGTGTTACATTACGGAAGAAACATTTGTTGGAACTAGTTTCGACCTATTTTTTAAGGTCATCATCAGCCAAATCGCGAGTTGCACATTGTATCTCAAGTTCATAGGAATTGTAAAATAGTCGTGAAAACACTATGGTTTATGGGATTTCTACCGTATGTGTGCTAACTTTGGTTGTCGGATAGGATGGCAGCACTGGCGTAGCCAAGGGGGGGAGGGGGTTCCAGTGGGGTTGGGCCCCCCCAAAAATGTTTCCTGAAATTAGAGCGAAGATCAGCCATTGTTTTACGTATGGTACGAGTAACTTAAAAACTTACGCCGAAATGATAAATTGACATAGTGACAAAGAATGTACTAGCAGGGCTCAATATTGTCATACATAATTATCTATATTTGTACTGCTTGAATGAAAGGAAAACACTTAGGACTGTGATGCGCGGGAATATTTTCCTCTAGAGGCCTCAGTATTGGGAATGTAGTTGTGTTGACAAATGTCAAAAAATGAGGAAAAGGGCAATTAGCAAAGGATTACTCAGTAGGGTGCCGGAACGTGACCACCGAGATAACGGGGACCACAGCCAGAAACAGTTGAAAGTTTACAACATCGTGTCAGCTTTTTCACATCGGTTCCAGGAAACTGGGTGTTGTACCGTGGTTGAGAGATGTGCTGTGTTTAAGTTGCAGTGTTCGGAAGACTGTGACAGGATTGTGAGCTGCACGTTACTTCCTCATTTTGTGCCATATAGGTTAAGTAACTGTTTTGAAGATGGACCGTTTTGTCACTAAGGGAAAAACTATGTGCATCCTCTGTAAGTTATGAAAAAGTTTTTTATTCTAACAGTAGCAAGACAGACCGCGGATGCGTGCCTAAATTCTGTAGGTGGGCCTATACCTAATTTTGTCAAATGCCCGGGGACTGATTGGAACCTCAAATGGCACCATCAAAAGAGCGGGTAACTATTTTGTAATTAGCGGGCGTGATAACTGAGTTCCAATGGTTCTATCTTCTCATCAAGATGGCCGAGGCTGGAATCGCAGTCGGTGCATGAAATATTTTAAAAATGGGAATTCACGTTCTATTGATTCGGATTCTACTTAAAACACTAGATCCCGTCCCTTACCTTTCTTTAGTACTTTTGAGCCATAACCAGATCATTTATGGTGGTGTATTTTGAGTATCCAACCATTCTTCGGGCTTATCTTGTACCTTAAATGGTGAGTGGATTCAGTGGCGTACCCACAAAGTAATTTCAGTGGGTGGGGTATAACTCCAGGCCAGTAGCGTGGATACAACTTTTCCTTGGAAGGGGTTGTGAAAATATGTTTATTTTTAAATTAGAATTTGCTTTACGTCGCACGGTAGGTCTTATGGTGACGATGGGAAAGGAAAGGGCTAGGAGTGGGAAGGAAGCTACCGTGGCCTTAATTAAGGTGCAGCATTTGCCTGGTGTGAAAATAGGAAACCACGGAAAACCATCTTTAGGGCTGCCAACAGTGGGGTTCGAACGCACTATCTCCCGGATGCAAGCACACAGCTGTGTGCCCTTAACCGCACGGCCAACTCGCCCAGTGGATATGAAAAGAAAGCCGGTCCTAGCGAGTGCGGTGACGGATCTTCTGTAGATATTGATGGTTTTGATTGTTACCATGTAATTATATCCAACAATCAAAATCATAGCTTCTGAACTCTTAACAAAAAACCGGCTGCATTATTAAAAGTGTTCGTAAAATTGATAATATCCTTCTTCGTTTGTGAGGAAGTAGAATCTTCATCTAATTTGTCTTCTTAAAAAAAGGAACCACTTTGGTACTACGCCCGGTGAAGGTGACTACCTGCCAGGTAGTAGATATTTCGATTACGGGAGACTCATGGCCAACTCTATTGCACCCACAAACAAGGCTGTATCTTCCCGATCCCATGCCTTTCTTAACTCTGTCAGTGCCGGGCATCGAATGCAGGATGCCTTAAGTCAAATTCTAAAATAAGGAAGCCTAAACGTAACCATCCGGCCCCGTAGTGTAAGGGTAGCGTCTGCCTCTTACCGGAGGCCCCGGGTTCGATTACCGGCCAGGTCAGGGTTTTTTACCTGGATCTGAGGGCTGGGTCGAGGTACACACATCGCACGTGCTTATAATTGAGTAGCTATCTGACGATGAAACGACGGCCCCGGTCCAGAAAGCCAAGAATAACGGCGGAGAGGATTCGTTGTGCTGACCTCAGGACACGTCGTAATTTGCAGGACTTCGCACTGAACAGCGGTCGCTTGGTAGGTGATGGCCCTTCGAAGCTGTTACGCCATGGAGTTTGGTTTGGAAAAGTGAACAGAGAAGGAAGCGACATCCTTACAAGGCTCTTTAGCTTCCAGCTAGTTCTTCTGTTCAACCTCGTGCATTTAGGACAGTTGGAAAACGTACGCCTTAATAACTGCTCCTCATAAAACCTTTGTGAACGTACTAACTGAATCTATTTATAACAATAATCACAAACGCCTCCTTTTCATGTGGCTCTGTTGGTTGAGTCGCTGTCCTTCTTAGTCCGAGTTCGCAGGTTCAAATCCCGACTTGGGTCGGTGGCCCTCAAAACGGTGTTGAATTGGTAACAGCTCCATGTCGTTGGTTTCTGCCACGTTAATAAAAATTATACATACGAATATTAGCGTCATAAAATTGTAACTTTATACTACTATATTCTGTATCCCAGGCTTGCGAGGGAAACTAATGAACAATTTGCTTTACGTCGCACCGACACAGATAGGTCTTATGGCGACGGTGGGATAGGGAAGACCTAGCAGTGGGAAGGAAGCAGCCGTGGCCTTAATTAAGGTACAGCCCCAGCATTTGCCTGGTGTGAAAATGGAAAACCATCTTAAGGGCTGCCAACAGTGGGATTCGAACCCACTATATCCCGGATGCAAGCTCACAGCTGCGCGACTCTAACCGGAAACATGTACTCTCAACAAGATACTGGCTATAATTGGCGTAATATACTAGCAAATTCCATCACACACAGAGACAAGTAGATCTTCCTTAGAAACTGAAAAAACTATACACAGTGCCATATAGCTCTAACGATGGGAACCTGTACCTACAGTGTATGCCACATTGCACCGGAGCGGAATCTGTACCGGATTTACATTAGGTCATTGATATAAATACAGGCAAGGACTCTTAGATTACTGCCCTGTGGGGCAGCACTAAGTTTCATTTTCTATTTAGAGGCCTTGTCGTTTACTGTTACACGCTGTTGATAGTTACTCAAATAAGAACTAAAAAAATTAAGTGCAACCAGGTCGAAATTTAGCGGTTCCATTTTCTTTATTATAGTCGGAATTTCTATAATGTCAAAGGCACTACTGAAGTCAAGAAGGATAAGTATAGTGAGCAGTCGTTTGTCCATAGCGTTTCTAATGTCTTCAGTAACCTTCAAAAGTACTGTCGCGGTACTGTGACCCTTCTTAAATCCAGATAGCAAAGGGTCTGAAAGAGCATTTTTATTTAGGTATTCCAGAACTTGCTCATGTAATAAACGTTCAAAGGCTTTAGAAAGCGCAGGAAGTATGGACATAGGACGATAGTCAGAGGGTGATTGTGGGTCTAAACTCTTAGGTACCGATATAATATTGGCTGTTTTCCAGACAGTAGGGAATGTTCCGTTTAGTAAACAGTAGTTCAGTATGTGCGTCAGTATAGGCAGGACAGCACCCATAATGTTATGTATAAAAGTAATAGAAATATCTACACGCGTAGCCTTTGATTTAATAGAGTACAAAGCCTTTTTAACCTGATTTTCTGTGACACTGTGAAATGTGAATGGTGGATTGGTTGTAGGGGAGGGCAGTGAGTCGGTGCAGTTAATTGGGGTAGGTTGAATATTTATTTTACTAAAGTAATCGTTCAGTTCGTCAAGTGGAATGTCAGGAGTTGTCTGTCTCTGTTGATGTTTTCCTATTCCCAGAGCTGTAGTGTAAGTTGTTCCCATGCGCGATTAAAATTTAAGTTGTTAGCTAAATTCCGGAAATGTGTACATTTTTATTTCTGATCAACTGCTTTGTGCGATTTCTTAAGATGTGGTAAGGTTTGAAGTCTGTGTCATTGAAGGTTTGTTTATAATGTCGAAATAACGAGTCACGGTGGGCCATCATTCTCTTGGTTTCATCATCTAGCCTTGGAGAAGAAGGGCGAGAAACCTTTATTTTCCAAGGAGTCCAGTCACCCCTGGAGTTTTAAGGAATGCACATTTATTAAGCATTTTATATTTAATGTATATTACTATTAGCTTACGGAGTCCAACTCATTGGCTGAATGAGCAGTGTTGAGGCCTTCGGTTCAAAGGGTCCCGGGCTCGATTCTCGACCGGGTCGGATATGTTAATCGCGCCTGATTAATTATTCTGGCTCGGGGATTGAGTGTTTGACCCAACACTTTCCTCTTCATATTCAGACAACATACTACACTACCAACCACCAAATAAACACATAACAGTGATTACATCCTTCCATATAGGATTGGCGTCGGGAAGGGCATCCGGCCATAAAACAGGGCCAAATTCACATGTGCGACACAGTTCGCACCCACGACCCCACAGATGTGGTATTCTAGGTATTCTATACCACCTAAACACTGGAAGATTGGACACCTATCAAAATAAAATTCTGGATGAAGTACTACCTTAATGCCCCCCCTCCCCAAACTGAAATCCTGGCTACGCTACTGGATGGCAGGAACACATTCTCTCCATCTCTCAATAACAGACATACTGTAAAACATGGAAAAACGGTCCCAAATTCCGCAAACCACCATTCATAAAAGGCACTGTCACGCAAGTTAACATTGTATACCGGTAAGTGCCAAAGTCAGGAGGAAAGACATATGCAATATAACGTCCAAATATTTGCAATTAAATCCAAAATCATCAAAATATGCATTATGCAAGAATATTCTCCTAAAAATGCCAATATATGCAAACACGCAGGGAAAAAGAACGGTTATTTGGAATCGTTAAGTCATGAAACGAATATTTGCAAAGTTTGAGAAGTGTAACTAGCTTATTTAAAAACATGCATTTGCATGGAAATCCGTGCTCTCGTAATCACAGTTCAATGCGAACCATTCAAAATGAAATTCATATTTCTTACTGATACAGCCTACCAGGCGAAATGTAAAGTTTTTTTACTTAAGCTTAAAACTGAATATTGCCAAGTTAGGAAAGGACATAGATTCCCTTTAAAAATGTATCTCGTTAAACTTAACACGTAATTTTCTTAAAGGCACTATAAACAAAATATCGTTATTCACCTCAAACCATTAAAACCCACATCAAAACTAATTTGGCTAAGAGAAGAAATTAAATTCTTTTACAAGAAGAAGTTCTTCTTAAATCATAGATTATATGAGACTCACCTTGAAGCCACTAAGTTGTTATCACTGTAGTGATGGGCAATGCTCTCGCTCGAGACTGACGTCGCAGATCTCGAGACTCTCGCGAGAATCTCGAGACCAATCCTCCTGTAGTGCAAGCTGTGCGACGTAAACTGTAAACTTGATAGCATATCATCGGCAGATATTGCGCGAAATAACGTTCTCATATGAAAGCGTGTGAGTCAATACATTTTGTCAAAAGCCTAGGAAAGCACTGCATGTTTAACTACGAACCCCTTAATACCGTACCATTAATGAAAGTGAAAACAGAATGTCAGTATCTTAAACTGTTCACGAGTTATTTGGGGTGGACATCTTAGCTGAATAATCTTGCATAATTTGTGACACTCTGGATACTAGAGGCGTGCATTAACTTATTCGAACTTGGGACGGGGAAGATGTACTTTGCTACATATGCAACCCCCAATACACATGAGTGGTACGTGTAATCTAAAATGCCCGATTTTGTTCCAATTCTTTCAGCGGAGGTGATGGTCAACGCTCTCGAGACCGATTCTCGTGTGTTGCGAGCTGTGCGACGTCCCAGTTACCACGAGTGTAAGCTTGATAGTTATCATCAGCAGTTCTCATATAGAAACGTGCGTGACGATAAATTTTGTCAAAGGCCTAGGAAAGCACTGCATTTTGAACTATGAGCTCCTTAATAGAATTAACGAAAGTGAAGACAGAATGCCAGTATCTTAAACTGTTCACGAGTTATTTCAGGTGGACTTCTTAGATGCATAACCCTTGTAATATGTTAATAACCGTTATTAAGATGTAAACCTACAGTAGCTGGACGCCTCGCAATCGTTGTCGACAGGGTAGGTTCCTGTGTTGCAGGCCGGGTCGGAGTTATTGTGTGACTATTTATCTTCATTTATATTATGTGGTTTAAAGTGTCAGATCATCCCAGAAGTATTTCTGTCGACGTATTTTACTTCTTTTGAATAAACAACACAGCGGGCTGCACTATGTGGCATCTCTTCAAAACAACCGACATCCACGACTTACGTTGCATTTCGGACATCGTCTTCAAGTTATCGCGTACAACTAGACACAATTACACATTGCACTGTCATATACCGAAATACCTAATTATTATTATTATTATTATTATTATTATTATTATTATTATTATTATTATTATTATTAATAAATACATCGCAAATGGGAAATATCCCGGTTGCAATGGTCACTAACAGTAGTGTAATAATAACCAGCATACTGATGTGGGCAAGTTTTCATTCGTAAACAGGACCACAAGGGATTGGAATAAATTACCTGCAGCAGTCTTTGATAGATTCTCTTCCGGTATCAAATCGTTCAAGATGATGATTAGTGCTGGTGCAAATGAAAAGCTATAAAGGACGGACACTGAATTTGTGATTTTCTGCTGGATTTAGAATGTTAAACTAGTAGTATTTCTTCTAATATTTTCTCTCCGTGGAATTTCTTGTTGTACTCTTGTTGTTGTAGTTGTTGGGTAGTTATGCTTTAACTTTAATGTCACTTATAGTGTTAAGCTAGTAGTAAGTTCAACCTATAGTATTGTAAGCCATAGTGTTAAGTAATGGAAATACTTAAGTTGTGAATTTGTGTATAATGATGCCGGATTTAGAAAGTTAAACTAGTAGTATTTCTTGTCATATTTTCTTTCGTTGTTGTCTTTATAGTGTAATGATGGTTTAACTTCACTTTATTATCACTTGTAATGTTAACCTAGTAGAAAGCTCAACCTATAGTATTCTAAGCGGTAGTGTTAAGCACTGGAAAAACTATTTGATACCGGAAGAGAATCTATCAAAGACTGTTGCAGGTAATTTATTCCAATTCCTTATGGTCCTGTTTACGAAGGAAAACTTGCCCACATCAGTATGCTGGTTATTATTACACTACTGTTAGTGACCATTGCCACCGGGATATTTCCCATTTGCGATGCATTTGTTAATAATAATAATAATAATAATAATAATAATAATAATTAGGTACTTCGGTATATGCCAGTGCAATATGTAATTGTGTCTAGTTGTACGCGATAACTTGAAGACGATGTCCGAAATGCAACGTAAGTCGTGGATGTCGGCTATTTTGAAGAGATGCCACATAGCACAGCCCGCTGTGTTGTTTATTCAAAAGAAGTAAAATACGTCGGCAGAAATACTTCTGGGATGATCCAACATTTAAAAACACATAATATAAATGACCTCCCCTGCGAACCATGTGACCTTGCCGCGGTGGGGAGGCTTGCGTGTCCCAATGAAGCAGATAGCCGAGCCGCAGGTGCAACCATATCGGATGCATATCTCTTGAGAGACCGGACTAAGGAATGGTTCATCAAAAGGGGGTAGCAGCCTTTCGGAAGTTGCAAGGGCGGCAGTCTAGGTGATTGACTGATATGGCCTTGTAATAATACTCAACATGGCTTAGCTGTGTTGATACTGCTACACGGCTGAAAGCAACGGGAAACTACAGCCGTAACTAACGCCCGAGGACATGCAGCTCTCTCTGTATGAATGATGTACTGATGATGGCTTCCTCCCAGGTAAAATATTCCGGAGGTAAACTAGTCCCCAATTCGGATCTCCGGGTGGGGACTACACGAGAGGGGGCGATCATCAGGAAGATGGATACTGACATTCTGCGAGTCGAAGCGTGGAATGTTAGAAGTTTGAATCGTTGCGGTAAATTAGAGAATCTGAAAAGAGAGATGTAGTTGGTATAAGTGAAGTACGTTAGCAGGAAGAACAGGATTTTTGGTCAGGCGACTACCGAGTTATCAACACGAAATCAAACAGGGGAAATGCAGGAGTTGGTTTAATAATGAACAAGAAAATAGGGTAGCGGGTAAGCTACTACGACCAGCATAGTGAAAGAATTATTGTCAAGATAGACACCAAACCAATCCCCACCATAATAATGCAGGTCTATATGCCTACAAGCTCAGCGGATGATGAGGAAGTCGAAAGAATATATGAGGAGATAGAAGATTTAATACAATATGTAAAAGGTGATGAGAATCTAATTGTGATGGGAGACTGGAATGCAGTGGTAGGCCAAGGAAGAGAAGGTAGTACAGTAGGAGAATTTGGATTGGGACAAAGGAACGAAAGAGGAAGTCGGCTGGTTGAATTCTGCACTGATCATAATTTAGTCCTTGCCAATACTTTGTTCAAACACCACAAACGACGGCTGTATACGTGGACGAGACCTGGAGACACTGGAAGGTATCAAATAGACTTCATTATGATTAGGCAGAGATTCAGAAACCAGGTGTTGGATTGCAAAACTTGCCCAGGAGCAGACGTGGACTCTGACCACAACTTGTTGGTCATGAAATGCCATCTGAAGCTGAAGAAATTGAAGAAAGGAAAGAATGCAAAAAAAAAAAAAAAAAAAAAAAAAAAATAGGACCTAGACAAGTTGAAAGAAAAGAGCGTGAGGGATTGTTTCAAGGAACATGTTGCACTAGGAGTAAATGAAAAGGCTGAAGGAAACACTATAGAGGAAGAGTGAATAGTCGCGAAAAATGAAGTCAGTAGGGCTGTTGAAGAAATGTTAGGAAGGAAGAAAATATCAACTAAGAATCATTGGATAACTCAGGAGATACTAGACCTGATTGATGAACGAAGAAAATACAAGAATGCTGGAAATGAAGAGGGCAGAAAAGAATGCAGGCGATTAAAGAATGAAGTCGATAGAAAGTGCAAGGTAGCTAAGGAAGACTGGCTGAAGGAGAAGTGCAAGGATGTTGAAGGTTGTATGGTCCTGGGAAAGGTAGATGCTGCATACGGGAAAATCAAGGAAACCTTTGGAGAAAGGAAGTCTAGGTGTATGAAAACTAAGAGCTCAGATTGAAAACCACTTCTAGGGAAAGAAGACAAGTCAGAAGGATGGCAGGTACATATCCAACAGTTGTATCAAGGTAAAGAAGTACATGATAGTGTTCTGGAACAAGAAGAAGCTGTTGATGCTGATGAAATGGGAGACCCAATTTTGAGGTCAGAGTTTGACTGAGCTGTGAGCGACCTAAATAGGAACAAGGCACCTGGAATTGATGATATTCCCTCTGAATTACTGACTGCCTTAGGAGAAACCAGCATGGCAAGGTTATTCCACTTAGTGTGTAAGATGTACGAGACAGAAGTCCCATCCGATTTTCGCCAGAATGTTATTATACCTATACCCAAGAAAGCCGGTGCTGACAGATGTGAAAACTACCGCACCATTAGTTTAGTATCTCATGCCTGGAAAATTTTAACACGTATTATTTACAGAAGAATGGAAAAACAAGTTGAAGCTGGGTTGAGAGAAGATCAATTTCTTCAGAAGAAATGTAGGAACACGTGAAGTAGTCCTGAATTTACGTCTGATCTTAGAGGATCGAATCAAGAAGGACAAGCCCATGTACATGGCATTCGTAGATCTAGAAAAGGCATTCGATAATGTTGATTGGACCAAGCTATTTAAGATTCTGAAGGTGATTGGGATCAGAAACCGAGAACGAAGAATTATCTACAATCTGTATAAAAATCAGTCTGCAGTGATAAGAATCGAGGGCTTTGAAAAAGAAGCAGCAATCCAGAAAGGAGTGAGGCAAGGCTGCAGTTTGTCCCCCTCCCTTTCAATGATTAAATAGAACAGGCAGTAAAGGAAATCAAAGAGGAATTTGGAAAAGGGATCACAATCCAAGGAGAGGAAATCAAAACCTTGAGATTTGCCGATGATATTGTTATTTTATCTGAGACTGCAGAAAATCTCGAAAAGCTGATGAATGGTATGGACGAAGTCTTGGGTAAGGAGTACAAGATGAAAATAAGTAAGTCCAAAACAAAAGTAATGGAGTGCAGTCGAATGAAGGCAGGTGATGTAGGAAATATTAAATTAGGAAATGAAGTCTTAAAGGAAGTAAATGAATATTCTTACTTGGGTAGTAAAATAACTAACGATCGCAGAAGTAAGGAGGACATAAAATGCAGATTAGCACAAGCAAGGAAGAGTTTTCTTAAGAAAAGAAATTTGCTCACTTCAAACATTGATATAGGAATTAGAAAGATGTTTTTGAAGACTTTCGTGCGGAGCGTGGCATTGTATGGAAGTGAAACATGGACGATAACTAGCTCAGAAAGAAAGAGAATATAAGCTTTTGAAATGTGGTGTTACAGAAGAATGCTGAAGGTGAGATGGATAGATCGGATCACGAATGAAGAGATACTGAATCGAATTGGCGAGAGGAGGTCGATTTGGCTAAATTTGACGAGAAGAAGAGATAGAATGATAGGACACATCTTAAGACACTCAGGACTTGTTCAGTTGGTTTTTGAAGGAAGTGTAGGTGGTAAGAACGGTAGGGGTAGACCAAGGTATGGATATGACAGGCAGATTGGAGCAGATGTAGGATGCAATACTTACGTAGAAATGAAAAGGTTAGCACAGGACAGGGTGGCATGGAGGGCTGCATCAAACCAGTCTATGGACTGATGACTCAAAGAACAATAGAAATGAAGAGTAATAATCACAAAACAGCTCCGGCCCGTTCTGAATCACAAGAAGCCACCGTGCCGACAACGATTGTGAGGCATCCAGGTACGTTTACATCCTAATAGCAGTTATTAACAAATTAGGCCCGGTTTCATCAACACATGTTAAATATATACTAACAAGTAGTTAGTTAATACGAAGTTAAAAATTTAACACCTTGTTAGGTTTCTTGCGTTTCATCAAACTTTTCTTGTGAAATGTTAACTAATCGACTGTTAACTCTCCCAATATTGCGAACTGGTGCGAATCAAGGAGGCAGTAGTACGAACATGCTGTTTTACAGCGCGCTCCGATGCGCTTTTGTTTGCGTACAGCTGTAAAATATGGCGCGTGAAGTGAAACGGAATCGTAGTTCTCATTTTTCCTCCTTCGAAAAAGAGTTGTTAATTGAATTAATTGGTAAATATATATGTTATTGAGTGCAAGCGCACAGATGGCTTGACGATAAAAGAAAAGGAGGAGGCGTGGGAGAAAATCCGCGAGGCTTTCAATGGGGTTAACATATTTTTTTTAGCGGGTATCCACTGTCACCTAACAAAATCACTTCGTTAATTGTCCCACTTCGAACTGTGTTCCGATATGGGAGTTATTAAATATTGTATTGTCGTATGCAGAACCAGACCACCTACAAGTATATCGCCGATTTGGAGGTTAGGCTCACTAATCACCTGAACATTAACAGATAAATATCCCTTCCGATTACGATATATTTCGGCCCAATTATCTCCAGGTGATTGGATTCCTACATGTGTGTAATCTATTGCACCTATAACAAACACTAGGAAAACGGCTTATTTCATAGAAGTCGCGGATAATTTGCTGACGCTCTTCTACTGAAGGGAATGTAATGTTATATGCCTCCTCCTCATGGATGCTATTGTTGCAGACACTCGACAAACAACTCTACTAACAGTGGCTTTAGAAATTCCAGCATTGTCTCCGACCATTATGTGAAAGGAACCAGTAGCAAAAAATCGTAATATTATCAGTACCTTCGTATTATCAGTATCCTCTTCGTAGGATATTCCAACCTCACTCGAATTTCGTCAACATCCTTAGCAACGACTATTTTCGATAACCTGTATCTATGAAGAAATTCCACATCCGTCAAATTTTCAAAGTCATTGCGTCGCTGGACTCTTCTTCGATCAGGATTGTTTTGTAAAAGATCTAAATAGAGCAATTTCGCATCGAAAGCGAGATTCACAGCAGGCATTTTGAAAGTGGTTCCTATAAATGCTAATGTTAGCCATTTAACATTGGAAATGGCTGATGTTAACTTTAATACGCAGTTTAACATTTGTTAATGTTAACAGTTGTTGATTAAACGCAAATTTTCTTAAATCGTATGTTAAAATGATTTAACACCTTGTTAAGTACTAGCATGTGTTGATGAAACCGGGCCTTATACAGGTTATTCCACCTGAAATAACTCGTGAACAGTTTAAGATACTAGCATTCTGTCATCACTTTCGTTAATGGTATTAAGGAGCTCATAGTTCAACATGCAGTGCTTTCCTAGCTTTTTGACAAAATTTATTGTCACACACGTTTCCATATGAGAACTGTGAGAACTGCTGATAACTATTTTTTTTGCTAGTTGCTTTACGTCGCACCGACACAGATAGGTCTTATGGCGACGATGGGACAGGAAAGGGCTAGGAGTGGGAAGGAAGCGGCCGTGGCCTTAATTAAGGTACAGCCCTAGCATTTGCCTGGTGTGAAAATGGGAAACCATGGAATACCATTTTCAGGGCTGCCGATAGTGGGATTCGAACCTACTATCTCCCGGATGCAAGCTCACAGCCACACGCCTCTACGCGCACGGCCAACTCGCCCGGTCTGATAACTATCAAGCTTATACTCGTAGTTACTGGGACGTCGCGTCGCACAGCTCGCGGCACACGATAACAGGTCTCAAGAGCGTTGCCCATCACCCCTGCTGAAAGAATTGGAGCAAAGTCAGGCATTTTAGATTACACGTTCCACTCATGTGTAATGGGGGTTGTATATATAGCAAAGCACATCTTCCCCGTATCAGGTTCGAATAATGCACACCTCTAGTATCCGAGTACGTGTACATCCTATCTACAGTTACTCACAAATTATGCATGGTTATTCAGCTAAGATCTTCACCTCAAATGAGCCGTGAACAGTTTAAGATACTGACCTTCTGTTTTCACTTTCGTTAATGGTATTAAGGGGTTCATAGTTGAACATGCAGTCCTTCTCCAGGCTTTTGACAAAATGTATTGGCTCATACGTTTTCATATGAGAACGTTATTTCACGCAATAACTGCTAATGATATACTATCGAGTTTACATTCGTAGTTACTGGTACCTACGTCGCACAGCTTGGACTACAGATGGATCGGTCTTGAGAGTCTTGAGCGAGAGCGTTGCCCTCACTAAACTATGAGCCCCTTACAACCATTAATGAAAGTGAAACCACAATGTCAGTATCTTAAACGATTCAAGAGTTATTTGAGGTGGACATCTTAGCTGATTAACTCTCCATAATTTGTGAATAACTGTAGATAGGATGTACACCTACCTGAATAACTTAAGTTTGTTGGCAGGATAGCTTCTTGTGATGCGGAGCGGGCCGGATGTGTTCTCTGGGACGATTCCCCTTCAGTAATATTATGTTTTTAAGTACTGGATCATTTCAGAAGTGTATTACTTCTTTTGAGCAAACAACACAGCGAACTCTGCCATGTGACATCTCTTGAAAATAATCTCACGTCCGTGACTTACGTTGTGTTTCAGACATAGTCTTAAAGTTTGCCGCCTACAACTAGACAATTACACGTTGCACCATCATATACCGAAGTTCCTAATTATGATGCGAATACTGTGTAGCATCGTAAGGAATTATTTCCTTCGTCCCCATAATGTCGGTAATCACAAACACTGGTCAAATGTATATTGAATGTGGGGCCTGATAACGATATACACCTACAGTAGCCGTCAGTTTCTGTACTCAGCCTATTCATTTGTGTACTTACCGCTGCATACAATGCCAGAATGCATATCGTTTGTAATTATGTTATACTGTATAATATATTGTTTTAAAATTTTTTAAAATAAAGGGAGTGATAAAGCAAAATCTATTTGTCTGCTGTCTGAAGATATTCTGTTATATACTTCACACATTTTTACAACAGGTGAATGTTTATGATGTGAGGTGCTTGAGAAGGGGCAGTTAAGTGTTTGTCTCAAACGAAGAGTTACCCTCTTGGTACTGAAGTTGATTCTTTTAAGAAACTCTTGGTTATCTAATATTCCATTAACTGTCTTGTAAAGAAATATCTGTTGAGCTAATGTTCTACGTGTACTGAGCTGCATTAAACCAAATTCATTTAATAAGAGTTCTATAAGAAACTCTTTGATGATACGATGATCGATTATATTTTTTAAAATATAAATATCACAAAAATTTGTTTTGTATTTTTTCTATTTCGTTAATTGTACACATGTACTGAGGAGCCAACACTACACATGCATATTCAAGTTTACTTCTAACAAGATGACTGAATAAGATTTTTAAAGTATACTCATCCCTAAGTTCCCGAGTATTTCTAATAATAAACCCTAATCGTTTAAATCCATCGTTTGTAATTTTGTGAATATGACTGTTGAATGAAAGGTTTGAATGAAGCATAACACCAAGATCATTTACTAAATTACACCTCTGCAAGATCTCACCATTTATACTGTAGTTATGCACAGTCAAATTCTTATTACGAGAAAATGTGATCACAAAACGCTTTTTTATTGAAAAAAAAGCCTGTTTGCAACACACCATTTGTAACAGTTGTTCAGGTCAGCTTGCAATTCCATAGCATCATCATACCCGGTAATTTGCTTATAAATCTTTAGGTCGTCAGCAAAGAGTAAGCATTTTGAATATTTTATTACTTTCGGTTAGTCATTTGAAAATATTAAAAAGAACAATGGACCAAGGTTTGAGCCCTGAGGGACACCAGAATTAACTTTGAACTGGAATGAAACTGTTTTCTGTCTAACAGATATGAAGAAATTAATTTCAGAAACTCAGCAGATAAACCAAATAATGATAATTTACTCAAAAGTATACCATGATCAATTTAATCAAAAGCTTTTGCAAAATCAGTATAAACTGCATCGATAAGAAGCTCTTCATTCATTGAATCAGAAATATCCTGAATAAAGTTCATAAGATTAGTCGTAGCAGAACGTTTAGGATAAAACCCATGTTGAAATTCTGATACGTACGGTTTTATATGATTAAATATTCTAACAGAGTATTTGTTCAAAGAGCTTCGCTGGAGCACATATTATTGAGATAGCTTTGTAGTTCCCAATTTTCGAACTATCACCAGATTTGAGGATCGGAGTTATTTTACTTATTTTCCAAATCTCAGGAAATATTTGTGTCTTTAAAATTATATATGGCACATAGTGGAACCATTAGCACCTCTGCACATCCTTTAATAATATAAGGAGGTATGTGATCAATTCCTGCCGATTTAGATGCCTTAAGTTTTGTTACTGCATCTTTGTATTCATCTTCGCGTATAGGACCCATCTGCAAACTGTGAGCAGTAATCATTGATACTGACAGAGGCTATATATAAAGAAGGCTGGGGTGCATAAACAGTTTGAAAATAACATGCAAACGCGCTGGCTATTCCTTGCGCAGTTACCAAATGGTTTCCACCATATGTCATATACTGTTTGAACAAACTATTATTTCATTTACTTTTTATGAAACCCCTAAATGTTTTCAGATCATTTTGTATATTATTCTGTGACTGTAATATATACAATTTATATGCCCTTGCAATAAGTGTCTTAGACTGTTTTCTTAATTGTTTGTACATGTGAGCACTGTATTCAGAATGCTTCATGTGCTTCCTGTGAATCTCCTTTAATTTCAACATTTTAACTATATCTAATGTAAACCAACAAGGGTACATTCTTTTCTTATTCACTGTTTTTTTAGGAGCATATTTTTTGAAAAGGTTATTGCATTATTAGGGTCTTCACTCAATAGTAACTGATTCCAGTCATATTTTTATAACGATGCATACAATTCATAAATATCGGCCTTCTGGAAATTGTAGATGGTGACAGGTAATATTTTGATCGCTCAATGTTAGCAACCAGTTCAAAATATAAAGCAGGATGATTAGAATCCTCAGGCACAAGGGGGTAATCTCTTCTGAATACATTAATATTTCCTACATAGTTGGACAGAACTAAATCAAGTGTTTTACCACTGGCATTTTTTATATTATTTATCAAATTCGGATTGAATAAAGCAATAAAATTAGCCAGAGCGAGGTATTTTGGTCCACTGTTAAGTAAATTACTGTTACTATCATTGATCAAAGGTAAGTTAAAATCACAGCTTATAAATCTCATTTATTCCGTATTGGCTCAGCACAACTAAGGTTAAGTTATGAGTAGGTTCCCACCTTCCAATACATAAAAGGAGTTCCTTTTTAAGCATGTTAAATAGAGCCTTTAACATTCCCTTGTCCAAAAACGACCTCCAAAAAGAAATTAATCTCATTTACAAAATAGCGATAAGCAATGGATACACAAAACACTACATAGATAGATTAATGAATAAAATGAAGAATAAACCTCAAACGCAGCTGGTAAAAGAACATAAAAAGAAAAACTTCGCCACCTTTACTTATAATAACGGGAATATTTACCAGATTACTAACATTTTTAAGAAATTCAATTTTAAAATTGCTTTTCGCACCAATAACAACAATTAACGTTTAATTTTCAATCATCAAAGCATTGCAAGTAATAACAAATATTTAAATTTCAGGATATATAGGCTTAAATGCTCAAATTGTGCCAATTCTTATATCGGACAAACAGGCCGTAATTTCTTAGTAAGATATCAAGAACATATTAATGCCGAAAACCACAGGAAGTACTCGGCCATGAGTCTTCACATGACCGAATATAAACACAGTTTTACATCGATAGAAAGGGACTTAACCATTCTACGAACGCTAAACAAAGGCAAATTAATGAATATTCTTGAAAATATCTATATTGAAATTGATCAGAAGCGAAATCCCAACCAGAATGTTAACGAAATTACGGAAAATATAAATATATTAGTAGAAGAGGCTACCAAATTAGATTCATCTAGAAAAACCATCAAAAAGAATCCCAACAAACAACCAACACACCTCCTTCCGATTAGCTCCACCCCACACAATTGTCCCCCTACCTTTCCTTCCGTTTCCCCTAGCCTATCACAACGCCACTCCTCAGTTAGCTCCACCCTACACAACATTTCACCCGCTCTCCTCACGTCACTTACCTCTCCTTCCAATACTCCCTGCCCACCGCAAGTGCCTTACACACGTACACAGGACTCAGTCAACAACACGACATAAGGGAGGACGTTAAATACGACACGACTGTCTATAAGGTAATCAACTACATTATCCTTCATTCTCGCGAACATACATTTTTAACAAGGTTTTCTCCTTAAAATATTTTCTATTTTACTCATTCTTTTCTCGTTTCAGACTCATTTCAATAATCTAACCACAACTCAACTTCAACTACGGTTATTTTATCAAGAGTTCCCCCCGATAAATATACATTAAGAAAATCTTGTATTTCTCCAATTTATCTTCAAGATTAACAAAATGTACACGTCTCCAACATGAAGAAGAACTTTATCGCCGTTTTAAATTCGTCATTTGAACACTGACTTGTTGAATTTTTAACCAACATGAATGAACTTTATTTCATCATCATAATTATATGTTTTAATCTACGTGTCATTTTATCATATCTTTTAGCTTTTGTATCATCATAACATCAATGTATTTTAATTGTCTTGCCTTTTTGTCAAATTTTAGCTGAAGATGTTCCATAATCGGAACGAAACATGTACTAGAGATTATATGGTTTATGTTATGTAATTAATAAACCTATTATATAGAAATTGATAAGTATTGGAAGGTGGGAACCTACTCATAACTTAACCTAAGTTAAAATCACCCGTTATAATAACATTATAATGTATGAATTCGATGTCTTCAAGTATAGCAAAAAAATTATTTTAAGTTTCTAAATCAGAGTTTGGTGGAAGGTAAACAGTTACCATGCGATATATTTTTTCACCTAAAATAAATTTAACACAGACACATTCAATGTTCTCTACACCAAGTTCTACAAGAAGAGATTTAAAAGTATTGGCAACAGCTATCAAAACACCGCCACCCTTCTTATGAACATGATCCTGCCGAAAAACATATCTTGTATAAAATATTTCTCCATTATATACGCTCTTCGTCAACCACGACTCTGTCACCATGATCATGTCATAATTACTAGCAAGGACACTTGCGTATATGTCACTTATTTTGGTGTTCAACCCACTAACATTCTGATAGTAAGATGATAATTTATCCCTTACAGCCATCTATATCATGCCAAATTCTTATCATCATCAATCGTTCTAAGAGTATATACGTGTCACTTGCTTTCTTCCTAAGATTAATATTTCCAGCATTATCTACCCACAAATATGCAAAATCTCTCTCCCTTTTTACCTTTCTCGCTTCACTGAAAATAATCCTGTTTAAAGTGAGATTTTGGTTGACATAGACAGGCCTCCCAGAGGTAAGCCCAATGTCAGCACAACTCAAGTTACGTTTAATCTTACGCCTCTGGAGAAACATATCCCTGTCAAATCTTCTAACAAATTTTACGATAACTCCTGCGTGAGGTTGACTTACTGGCTTTTTTAACCTATGACATGTGTCAATCATATTATCAGTCACAGTAACATCTAATGCCCGACCTACATTTTTCACTAAGGAGATCACATCTTCATTTGGTGTTTCAGGTATCCCATGTATTTCCAATGTATACTGCCTTTCATATTGGTCTAGATCATCTATTTGTTGCTGTAAGTTGCTGATCTTGTTCTTTAATGCAGAGTTCTCTGATTTAAGGCTCTCAATAACTTCCTTACATGATTTCAGTTCTTCTCCATGACTCTTGAGTAAAATAAAGTTTTCCTCCAGTTTCTCATGAACCGAGTTCAGAGATTTACCAAGTTCTACCTCAAGATTCTTATACGATTCCTTAACTTCTTTACTAATTGAAAGCAGAAGTCGATATATCTCGCTTACAGTCGGTATATTTTCTACAACTTTACTGCCTCCTGATCACTCACATTACTACAGGGAGTTTTCTCATAATTACCGCATAACCACATCTCATCATTGGATCGCAAGTTTTTCACGTACTCTTCCGTAAGATTTACACATGCACTATGAAATAGATTACTGCATAACTTGCACTGAATTTTTCCATTTACATCCTGACGTGCCACAGCTTTTGAACAATTTCCACACACACCCATTTTACAACAGGAAACACTTGTGCTCTGTACAGGTAAACTTTCGTAATGTTGGCAGTACTCGTTGCAATCGATTCAATACAATACACTTTTACTCCTTGGAAACATTGAGCATTGAAGTTGGTAGTAGTTTGTAACAATCGATAGTTCACTCGACGCCACAGAAATGTCAATACTATGTTGGTAGCAACTTTGTAAACACTTATAGATTGCACTGAATCTACCTACAGTTTAAAAACTGATTTACAGCACTTAGTTGAGCTACAATTGAAATGTTTTTATGTCAGTTTAAACATGAGTACTTACAGTTTGAAATAATTACATCCTTTTCAGCCAAACATCACTATATCCACCATAAAATCGTGAAAACCTAGAGCACAAGTCACTGCCTGCCTACCTCGCCATTACCAACTATACAACGTGCTAGTATGAGAAATAAAAGTCTCTATAAATGATCTTACCTGTATATTCATTCCTCTTGTTCTTACACTACTGGCTGGTCCTGTAGGATGGGAAGGGTAAGACAAACCAAGACACACTCTCTCTCTCAGATCATTTACTTGTCTTCAGGTAGAGTTTCATACCTTTTAGTTTCACAGTAAGCCTTGTCAAAGTCCAGAACACATCCAAGCTGCAAGTCACAAATACAGCTACAGTGGACTCCCCTGTTTGCTAACTTTACATGCGTAAGAACTGAAATGTGGACAATCATCTGTCCATTGGTCTTGCCCGCTGAGCACGTTCCTGTTCTACTCTTCCGTAACACTGTTAAGTCCTAGAGCAGGCACTATGACTTTGGGTAGCATTCAGAGCTACCTGGTGGATTAGCAGCCAGCAAAGGCAATCATTTAAACAAGATTTACAGCCCATCATCCAAAAGTGGCAGGAAGGACAGCCATGATAAAAGAATGACGATTCATAGGCAAGTCAATAAGCATCTGCAATAGGTTGGCTCTATAGCGTTGTGTGCTCACCAGCCGCTAGATGGCAGCCTTGTCAGATCAATACAGCTTGCGCTGTTGTGACATAAAAATGGCCGTGCCACTCTCTGTTTCCACCAAGGAAGAACAGCATTCCGTAATCTGTTTTTTGTGGTCTAAAGGTGCACCAGGAACAGAAACTCAGAGAAGACTTTCAGCACAATACAGGGTCAATGTTTTGTCACAACGTTATTTTCTTAGATATATTCCACTGATTGAAAATATGTATTACAGCATAAATTGTACATTGTTATTAAATTTTGCTGCTTATCCTGTGGTTCATTTTCACATTTTTATGGTATTGGTCCCAACACTTTACTGTTTGACGAAACCGTAAAAAACTGTAACCATAGCGAGTTATCTACCATCTTGGACCGTTTTGTAAATTTCGTCAAGAACTACAAAATGTGATGTTCCCCATATAAACTAGCATAGCATACAGCCAGTAATACCGAGCAAGAAATAGTCTTATGGTGAAAGAATTACCGAGGAAAAAAGTCCATTGGCACTCCATGTCGTACATGGTATAAGCTGTGAAGATCAGGGAGCCTAACAGGGATAGTACAAACCAGGACTATTCCTTATGTGGCAGGTATAACTGACAGAAAAGGGCGCATTCTTAGGGAGTACAATATAATTCCAGTTTTCACCACAGACCAGAAGCTCAAATCCCTGTTTCGACCAGTCAAAGAACCACCTCTTGAAACACCAGGCGACTATGACGTTCCATGTTGTTGCTCATACGTTGGCGTGATGAAAAGGCTTGTTAACAGGGTGAAAGAACACATCAGGTCAGTGAAGAATGTCGCTCTTGCATGCTGCAAGTCTGCCATAGCAGAACATTCCCACAGTACAGACCATGAAATACTCTTTGACCAGGCAAAGGCCATCGCACCTGCTAAAGACTTCTAAGCTCGACATGTAAGGGAAGACTGTTTCAAGTTATCAAATTCATGGAGAAGTGTACTTCAGAAATACATGCATAACACCACCACGGCAAAGCACGACGCACTCAAACAGTCGACAGAGAGCAGTGAATCAGTAACTTCCCTTGAAACCACCACAGCACGACGATCCCCGAGTCCAGTTAGTAGCGGGCCGTGGATAGTACGGTCGTGACTTGCACGCTCCTTCGAAGAATTTCTTTGCTCAGTGTCGGAGGCAAACCTTCACATGCCCTGATGAAGGCCAACGTAATTTAGCAGAAAGCTCGGCTTAGTTGTCTAGTTGTGGATTTAAACTGGTTTGCATATTTATTTCTTTAGTTTAATACAACGAACCTCAAAAACCTACGTTCATTAGGATCTCTGGTGGTTACTGGACAACACATGGAAGCCGAGGCCATATGATGATGAATATTATTATTATTATTATTATTAGTTACTGTGTTACGTTAGCTGAAAGAGTTCCATTCAACTTGTAAACAAAGTACCACGTTACAAGTGTCATCAGCCCTTCTCTGCCAAAAAGGATCAATCCGGCCAAGGAAGACAGTATTTTACAACACGTTTACTCGTGTTAACACCGTAGATTAACTGGGATGGAGAGTCCACTGTACCTCGTCTGACAACTGTCACAAAACCATTCTTACTACATCAGAGAACATCCAGTCCACAACGGTCTTTAAAAAACAAGAGATGCACAAAAAAGAAACAGCACTTGAGGGTAAAATGTATTACAATATTCTTTACATCGTTAAAAAACTAGCAAAGTACAAAGATAAAATTGCACCTTTTGTATGTTATAAATAAATAAAGGTACATTAGATCAAATAAGGATTATAAAAAGAGCTGTGGTAGAATCGACTTCATTAGTTCAGGGTGTCGCTGGACCCCAATAAGTCTAACCCTTTGGTATCATCAGTAGAGTGCAAACCAGAGTTCTTTGCGAAATGTCAAGAATATCAGCAGCCTATGTACACAAGAAACACGACAGTTCACACAAGAGAACAAGCTTTTGTAGATGATGTGACTAGATACTTGGCAAGAACCTATTTTCTCCCCAAGTGTTAAAGTATGTGTGTGCACGATTATTGGCCCGAATGTCTTTTACGTCAAATCAAGTTGTATGGAGAAGATAGGAACACCAGGTCGGTGTGTGGGGGAAGGAGACGACAACAATCTCCACATGATGTGTGCTCTCTATTCGCCAATCCCAGTTCTTCTACGTCCATCTCTTCTCGGCCTCCAGCGAGTTTCTGCTTCTCAGCTTAACCAGTATGGAGGGCATCAACACTCGCTGTGGGGCCATCTGAACACGTCTTCAGTATTGACGGGACAAGACCGGCACTGGTTTTGTTCCTTTCCAATACCTTACTTATTTGAAAAAAAAAGTCCTCTTATATGCCTAGCCTAATACAGTCACCAGAAAATAGAATCAATAGAAAAATCCTAGAAAAATTATGGAAGAGTAAGAACGAGAATAAAATTACAGTAACTCCTTGTTAATTCAAAGTCATTGGGACGCAAAAATCGGACTTCGAATGACGTGATTTTAAATTAACCACAAACTCGTAATTCAGAAATGCCAACCCTTGCGGTGTCACAAAATATTCTAAACCCCGTTACTGCATGCAATTAACCTTGATTCACATTTTAAACCTTTCAAATCCCATTGAAGAGAACTATTCCCAAAATGTATCTAATCTAACAACGTGCATTTAGATTATTCAAATAATGCACTTGCAAAAAAAAAAAAAAAAAAAAAAAAAAAAACACTGGCAAACATAACCTCACGCAATGAAAGGAAAAAAGCACAATTCAAAGATAAGGACCAATTATGCTGGCTCCCCTGTGCAAATGCTTTATCTTTTGGGTTACTGTACTGTTTGCATTTTTAGATGCCTTTTATTTGCATGGAAAGTGCCAGACGCCCTTAGAACATCGTGGCTTATCGAACTTTCGTATGATGAGGGAAGGAAGTCTCGCTTCCATGTGTATTGCAACACAGTACAGTGAATCCCACCCTCGTGCGATTTCTCGGCTGGCACTTCTCCCCTATAAAACAGAAACTCTTCTTCGGCTTGGCATTAAAAAGAAAACAATGCAGTTTCTTCGGCATTGACAATATTGTTCGGTGCATACAAACGGATTATATGAGCCACGCTTTTCCGTCAACTGTCGGCATCACCAGTGTCCTGCTTCTCTGCACACTAACTCTTACGTGATATTGCAGTATTCCTTAAAACGCTGAATACAAAGTAATTATGATTTCACTCAAACTTAGCAAATATGAAGCACAATGTAGACACACCGAAGTGACTGAAAGTGCGGAAAGCTACCCCTGTACGTTATGGAAGGTGTGTTCTTTCATGATGCGGAGAAATTTTGAATTTAAATTACTCTGTAAAATACATTTTTTTAAAAATGTAAAGGCAGTTTTGAATTAAAAGTCTGAATTTCGGTAATGGGACCGACATTGTTCTTCGAATTACGAATTATCCATATTTCAAATTAAACCATTTAAATAACATCCAAAATCGTACCTCATGTTTCCGGGAACGAGAGCATCTTTGAATTGGGCGAGATTTTGAATTATTGATGTTCTTCTGTAAATGGATCACAGAACTTAAAGAAGACATGAGAGAGTTACACATTACAACAGAAGATTTAAAATACAAAACAAATACATTCAAGGTATTGAAAGATAAACACAATAGACTACAGACAAAAATCAACAAGCAGAGAATAGGAAGACTGTTTCCAGAAGCAGAAAGAAAATTATGTTCAGAAAGGATGAAACAGTATTGGGCTGACAATAAAGAAAAACCTCCATAAACGTGACTAAAGTAGTCCTATGTTGGCTAAAAAAATTAAAATAATGAATAAATAAATGCCCAGCCTAAAATTTAAAGAGACTCATCTTCGTTTAGGTCCTTCTGTAACGCACTGACTTGTGCAGTGGGAGCTGAACTCTGAATATCTTCTCTAATTTGAGCCTGGTGATCTACTCTCGCATAGCGTTCGAGCATTCAGTTTGGTCCAAGCTACACCAGCAGCTCTACATCAGTAGGGTTGGGTGTAGCTTCCCCTTGTGCAGGAGTGACCAACATGCAGCAACTCCAGGTAGTCCTAATGCCGACAACTTGTGTGCATCTGTATTTATTACCTCGTTAATATTTCTTTTGTAACTAGCCATGTATGCATCGCACCCTAATAATGATTATTCAGTTTTTGTCACTATTCCGGTCGTGGCGAATAGCGTGGAAGATCACTTCACTTAAATAAAGGAAAGATAAGTTATAAAAAATTGCAGGTATTATGTGATCCAAAGAGTACTAACAATGTACAAAAAGTTCCACGTTTCTGCATATAACGTACAGCATTGGTGGAAAGACCAAAAGAAAAACTAAGATCGGTGGCACATAAAGAAAAGCATGTAGAGTACCAATGACAGGAAAGTTTGTTTGTGAATTCATCTCCTTGTATGACAAGAGTGAATACATGACTTGTTTAGCAATTTAGTTATCCAGCGACTCTGTCTGGCCCAGTGTGCAGGAATACAGGAGAGGAAGGAAGGTAGCTACTGGAGTCGATTCTACCCAACGAGAACAACAGTTGCTCCATACAAGACCTTAACTACAACGTTATGTACACAAGATAATAATAACATGGATCTGCTCTGGATTATAATACATCGTTCACTAAACATACACACTGCCCATGTTTTGGTTTTGATAACAGTTGAAAAAATAAATGATAAATAGCAGTAATCAAATTTCAGGGTATCTAAAATCCTTCAGATGAAAAAATATTTACAAATCTCTAAAAGCAGCCGAGTAGCTACCAAGTTTATTCTTTGGTCAGAGATTTTTAAAGGCAGCAAAACCACATCCTACACATCCCAGGAGAGTCCAGTAACTGGTGGCTGAAACCAGAGGATGATATTACCGGATACCACCGCATAACCTGTAACATCCTCTTCAGTTTTTAAAAGTCATGACAAAAAAGCAATCCACGTAAAATCAAAGAATGTTTTTCTTAAATTCGCCCAAAATCAGCCATGAGTACAAGTGCCCGTTACACCTACATCACAGCTAACAATGTTCCTCTCCACTCCTCTTCCATCCTCTACATGTGCCCTGCAAATGCGAAGGTGATTCAGACATGTCCCATGTAAACGAGAAGTTACAACTGTACGAAGATGAATCGGGTTACACAGCCGCAATCGAACCGACTGTTACAGACTTTATGTAAGAAAACAAGGAAATTGTAATTAAGACTTCAAACATATAAGATTTGGTACTGAAAAATCAAGAACAAATACTAACAGTAGCGAAGAAAACATGGAAATCATTTCGTGAGGTGCACAATGTACAAGTGCTCGAGTGGTTCACAGAAACAAGAACCAAGTGTCATGTTGTCACAGTTTGGCTGGAATGGACTAAGCTTGTGGAGAGAATGAATCTATTTCAGACAGCTACTGGTTGTCTAAGAGCCTCCATAGCTCTCACCGCTGGGTTCCGTGGTTCAAATCCCGGTCACAGAGGAGGTGGGACGGGTTTTTCTCCGGGTACTCCAGCAACGCTCTCCAATCATTTCATTTAATCTGTCATTTATTAATCATTGCCCCAGAGGAGTGCGACAGGCACAATTCCTATCCTCGCCGCTAGATGGAAGCTTCATTCATTCCATTCCTGACCCAATCAAACAGGCTGTGGATTTTCATTTTTCACTGGCTTATCATGTCCATTATAACGTCACGCAGCATACGCAAGAACTGATTGTTCTGGACCAAGCCGTCTTACTGCAGAGGCGAGTCAGTTTAAGGCAAAATAAAAAAATCCCTAATTTTTTATTACTTTGTTCCAAATAAATTCTTGTTTCATCCGTCATTTAGATAAATGATTTTTTTTTGGAATAGAGATCAAACTTTGTACTTTGTATTTTGTACTTTAAAACCCGACCAAACCAACCTATATATTTTTCCACATATTTATCTATTATACCCTTCCCTGTTTAAGAGGAAATGGGGGAAAGGGGGGATCTTATAAGCGAGTAAATATGCCAGTCATCATGGCATACCTGCCCTAGTCATAACTTCTCCCTTGGTCTGGTCTTCTTGTAACTGTCCATAACTTTTCTTTCTGTCATATGAACATTGCGTTATTTATTTTACTGTTTGTTTAAGATGCTGCGGGTAAACTTTGCAAAGCACACAACAGTTCCAAAGTTTCGTTGTTACTCTTGATGCACTACAGTGTTCTGCCTTGAAGTTGGAACAATACGCTGCCAGCGTTCTGGCTGCAACGTACAACTAGTTCTGTATTAAGTTGAAACGCTGGAAGCTGATGCAGTAAAAGATCAACAACACCAATAAAATTACAGATACAAGAAGATTTCTCATTAAAAAAAATTATTTTACAAATTACAATCTACTAAACCTTTGGTCGTTCCATCTGAAGGACACAAGGTACCCTGAATTAAGGAGTGTAGTTTTGGGGACTTTCACCATTTAAAAATATGCAACATAAGAAGTAGGTTTATTTTGCGAGGGTCCCCATGGGATCCCACGCCGGCAGCACTATGGGTTCCATTTCGAAGACGTCTAGGACATCCTTAGGTACGAACTTACGATCTACGACCACTTCGAATACAAACTCCTTAAACCAGTCGCTGCTCATTATGAGGTAGCCCTTCTCCCCTCGCTCGTCGCCCCACGAGTTCTCCACCCGGAACTTGGTCGGTGTACCGTCCTCCTGAAACACATACACACATAATTAAAATCTAAAGAATAACGAGAATAAAAAGACAGCAGCTGCTCATGAACTGCAAAGGAACTGCAAAGGAATCTGGGGGATATGCCTGTTCCAGTCTAGCCATCACACTGTCCTTATCCTTCTCCCACAGCTTTTTAAAAATTCTACAATGCCCATGTCACGAATGAAAACCTAATAAGATGTCACCTGTCCAAAGCATAAACAAACTTGTTGGGGGTGCAATGAGGAGAGAGTCCATCTTCACGGAGATGTAGAATTTGTGTTGTCTCGCATTTCCTTGCCTCTCATTCCTCCTGCCCCCTCTGCACAATTCATTGTGCACCTGATTGGAAGACACACATAAAA
Source organism: Anabrus simplex (assembly GCF_040414725.1). Classification (NCBI taxonomy): domain Eukaryota; kingdom Metazoa; phylum Arthropoda; class Insecta; order Orthoptera; family Tettigoniidae; genus Anabrus; species Anabrus simplex. The sequence continues at coordinate 217,557,702 of NC_090279.1, read as the reverse complement.
CTTACAACAAATAAAACGGCATATGGCTTTTAATGCCAGGAGTGTCCGAAGACATGTTTGGTTTGCCAGGTGCACGTCTTTTGATTTGACACCCGTAGGCGACCTGCACATCGTGATGAGGATGAAATGATGATGAAGACAACACATACACCCAGCCCCAGTGCCAGCGAAATTAACCAATGATGGTTAAAATTCCCGACCCTGTCGGAAATCGAACCCGGGACCCCTGTGACCAAAGGCCAGCACGCTAACCATTTAGCCGTGGAGCCGGACTTCGATGCAATATATCAAGTAAATAGTATCCCATCACTCTTGGGACTAGTTTCAGCCACTTAAGTGGCCATCATCAGCCAAAATAAAAATTGAGCAGCTCATATGATAAGAGGAATGGACATGTTTCAGAAATGGATTTGTAAAGTGTGCAGCAAACACCTGTGGAAGACTATCAGGGAGGAAAAAGGAACAGCAGGGTAAAGGAAGCAGTTAAAGAGAAACAAATGGCTTGGAGGAAGTTGATAGGCAGCAATAGTACAGAGAATTGGTAGAAATATAAAAAAGCCAAAAAGGTACGCAAGAAAATAGTACAAGAAGAAAAACGGAAGAGCTTTCACAGAAACTTTACAAGAGGATATAAAGGGAAGTAAAAAGGTTTTGTATGATTTGGTGAATAATAGTTTACAAAACAGGGAAGATACAAAATTTGTAAAAACTGAAACAGGGCAGATATTGACACAAAGAGATGACATACTTAAAAGATGGGGAGAATACTTCTCAGAATCGCTAAATATTAAATACAGTGAACTGGTAGATGGGAAGGAGCAAGAAGAAACAATGGGGAAAGAAGAAGAACAAGAAAAGGAGATATCGATGTCAGAAATAGAAGAAGCCTTACAAAGATGAAGAGCGGTAAAGCAGCACGAGTGGATGAGGCGACTACAGAAATGATAAAAGCTGCAGGACCAATACGGCTACAGTGGTTGTATAGAATAATATGGAGGAAGAAAGAGATCCCAATATTTTAAAAAGGTGATAAAAAAGGAATGTAATAGCTACAGGGGGATCACCCTTATTGCCCATGTAGCTAAGATACTTGAGAGAGTATTGGAAGGAAGTCTGAGGAGGAAGCCAGAAGAAGAAATGGAAGGAGAACAGTATGGTTTTAGGAAAGACAGATCAATGTTTGACCTGATCTTTACATTAAGACAAATGATGGAGAAAAGATGGGAGTTTGGAAAACACATAGTGATGACTTTTATTGACATTGAGAAAGCTTATGACAGTGTGCCCAGACAGTTGGTATGGGACACACTAAGGAAAAACCAAGTTAACAGAGTGGAAGTGCAAATGATAAAAACTATGTGTTAGTAATGTGAAGACTAGTACAGGAAAAACAAAATGGTTTAAAGTTGAAACTGGTCTGTACTACCCCCATACTATCATCATAGTCATGGATGAAACATAAGAACATTAAACAGAGATTGGGAAGAGAGGCAACAGAAGCCATGTTAATTGCTGATGATATAGTGATACGGGGTGAGGATGAAACCGAAAAACAAGTAGATGTATGGAATCAAGAGATAGAAAAATTTGGGATGAAAGTAAGCACAGAGAAAAGTAAAACAATAGTGTTGACAAGGGGAAGGAAGGAAGGAAGGAAGGAAGGAAGGAAGAGGAAAGATAAAACTGAATGGTAAAATTCTGGAAGTGGTTAAAAGTTTAAATATTTGAGAAATGTGATCACAGAAGATGGAAAGATTACCGAGGAAATTGGAAAAAGTTACAAGCAAGCAGCTTCTACCAGGGTGTAGGGGTATTTTGTGGAACCAAGATGTCCTAAAGAAATGTAAGAAAATATTATATTCAACCTATTATGAACCCATATTAACCTATGCAGCTGGATCATGGACTACAACAAAACGAGAGTAGAGTATTATACAGGCAGCGAAGATGAAATTCCTAAGGGGTTTTGAAGGCAAGACCAGAGAGGATAGAATTAGAAATGAAGAGATAAGGAAAAAGAGAAGAATTTTGAAGCTTCAAGACAGGATAGAAACAACAAAGCTAAAGTTGTATGGCCATATGATGAGAATGGGAGAAGAGAGAGTGCCAAAAATAGCTTTTTCAGAGAAGTTAACAGGAAAGAGACCACAAGGAAGACCCCGAAAGAGTTGGACAGATTCAGTGTGGGAGTGCATAGAGAAGAGGGGAGGAAAACCAGAAGATGTACTTAAAAAAGGAGAAGAGTGGTGGAGAGACATGCAGCGATGGAGGTCGTTTATTCACAACCCGACCCAGGAAGCTGGAAACGGGAAATGAAGATGATATAATAACTAAAACATATGTATATAACAGGAAGACAATGTTGTAGGAATGATTATAACATCAAATGTTATGGGTGTGATTTTCATGTCGTAATATGATGCTGTCTGAATTAGGCAAATCAAAGTGGATCTCAGGCAATGAAGTAAATCTGGAAATGATGGCCAGAATTTGGAATGAACAAAACAAACAGAAAAGAAAAAAGAGAAAACAAACAGAAAAGAAAAAAGACAAAGAAAAAAAACAGAAAAGAAAAAAGAGAAAAATTATTCACAAGACTCGCCTCGAGTGTGAAATATGTATCTATGTCTGATGGTACAGATGTAGAACAAAACACTGACATGCTAGAGGAAGTAAGCAATGGATACATAGGAGTAGCTAGATAGGGAGGGTAAGGGGATATAAAAGGGAGAAGGAGAGAAAGGGTGCCTAAGGTGGGGCTGAAGGATGCAGAACGAAAGACTGCTGCTGAGAGCGGATTTTAAAGGTCAAATAAAATGTTTGATTTGTCTGAAATTTTATTAAGATTGAAGTTAGGATTAAAAAACTGTTCCAGATGGATAAAACAATTTTCCATAATATTGAACATTTTCTGTCTTGGTCGATATTAATGAACTTATGGTTAGTAATATCCATGTGCAGAGAATACACAGAATGTTATGCGGACCTGACAGCAACAGCATATTATTTAAATTGTTTAATTCCAAATGGGGATAATTTGTAATTCGAAGAACAATGTTGGCCCCGTTACCGAAATTCAGACTTTTAATTCAAAATTTATCTACATTGTGATAGAATACGTCTTCCGGAACGTGAAGGGGTAGATTTCCGCACTTTCACTCACTTCGGTGTGTTTACAGTGTGCTTCATATTTGCTGAATCACAGTCAAATTGTAATTCTTCTGTATTCTGCATTGTAAGGAACGCCACAATATCACGTAGCAGACTGTGTGCGGAGAATCAGAATCCGCAAACACTGGCGATGCCGACAGTTGGCGAAAAAGCGTGGCTCATATAATCAACTGGTATGAATCGAACAACATTGTCAATGCCAATAAAACTGCACTATTTCCTTTTAATGCTGAGCCAAAACAGAATTACGGTTTTAAAGGAGAGAAGTACCAGCCGGGAAATCGTACAAGGGTGGGGGGTGGGGGGGTGATTGTACTGTGTTGCAATACACACGGAAGCAAGAGACTTCCTCTCCTCACCATAGGAAAGTTCGATATGCCACAATGTTTTAAGGGTGTCAAGCACTTTCCATGCAAACAGTACAGTAATAAAAAAAAATTAAAAAAACACATTTGCGCAGGGAAGCCAGCATAATTTGTCCTCATCTTTGAATTGTGTGTTTTTTCTTTCGTTGCGTGAGGTTATGTTTGCCAGTGATTTATCCAAGTGCATTATATGAATACTGTAAATGCACCTTGTTGGATACATTTCGGAAATACAGCAATATCTCTATTATCCTTTCTAATGCCCGGGAAGGGGTGAATTGTCAATAAAAAAAACGGATAATCCATACTACTATTTTTTTTATGGACTTTAAAGCACATAAAATACATTATTACAAGTGATGAAAATCATTTTTCGTCCGTATTGAAAGTTTCATAAACTGTATATAGGATAATATCTTTTGTTTATTTCCACCTATTCAATACATTACAAGAAGTTGGCATTTACTTTAAAACATTATTCAGATGAGACATGTTTCGCCTCTCACTGTGAGGCATCTTCAGTCATTATCAAAAACCTTATTATTTTACCAGGCATCTGGTTAAAGATATTAAAAAATGTGTTTGATGATTATAAGAGAGGTAAGATTTACGTTAGTTATAAACATGTTCATGAAGTAACTAAAAATCAAATATATTGATAAAAACATATGTAGTTCTTTGTTGAATAGGACTTGTTTGATTCTACTATAGTAAGAGAAGGTGGCTTGAAGCCGTAGTCGTTAATAGATGTCTAATAGATAGTGGAAGGCATAAAATATCAGTTCTATGAGAATATACATTACATTCAAATGATACTAAAAACTAGTGGATTCAAAGGTAGTACATATAAAATGTTCAATGAAATAACTATAGATCTAATAAAATGATAAACACATATGTAGTTCTTTGTTAATTAGGACGTCGTAAGATTGTACGGCTTAAAGCCGTAGTCATTAATAGATGTCTAATACATAGTGGAAGGCATATGAAATCAGTTCAATGAGAATATATAATACAAACAATTGATACATAAAAACTGGTAGATTCATAAGAGGTACATTTAAAAATGAAGGCGTCATGTGACTATAAAAGACAGTTGATGGCTTAAAGCCGTAGTCAAAGTTTGAAATGTAGGTCAAATAACTGCTAAATATATGGTAAAAAGATATAAGTCAAAATATACAGCTTAGTATAAAAAATATGAAGGAAAAACATTCCAATTGTTTGGCAAAAGTTACTTGACGTTGGCATGCGTATGTCCGTGATATTTATTGGTCAACATTTCGTAGGTTATTTTAGATTTATTCGGCAAGATTGCGTTGACAAGAAGTTCACCAGATGTTTATAGTTGGCCTAATTTGTAAAAAGAAAGTTGCAGAGATGATGATGGGTGGAAATTCTCAACGTTGGTATGGTTTTTTTGACGTGAAGGTTGGAGAGCTGTTGTGTTCTTCTTCGATGACAATATATTTTATAAAACGTTGATTGTAAATAATTTATACTATTGAAGAGTATTATGGAAGTTTGATGAAGCTGTTGAATTACTGTTGTCGGCAAGCTCTTCGATATCAACATACAATTTTCTCCACGATCACGTGATGTTCTGAGCGGTTACTACATCCCATGATTTCTGGGCAAGATAAAGCGCTTCTTTAAGATTGTGTTTTTTCCAGAACTCAATCATCGATGTTTCTTGGGAAAGTAAGAGGCCTAGCGATTCCCGCTTATAACGCGCCTTAAAGTTTGCGATGACGCCCTGATCCATCGGCTGAATGAATGAAGTTAAATTAGGTGGCAAATGGGAAACAAAAATGTTTCCGTCCTCTGATTTCAAATCTGTATCAACAGCGCGAGAGGGTGCATTATCAAGAAAAAGGACAGCCTTTAATGGCAAGCCTTTGGACGCCAAGAAATCTTGGAACGAACTTATTAGGGAACCAAGTCCTGAAAATATTGCGTGTCATCCATACAGATTTGTTATGACAATCTACTGGGAAATATTTCATCACTGTTCCTTTGAAAGAACGTGGATTTTTTGCTTTACCAACAGCAGCTAATTTTAATTTATGGTCGCCACTAGCAAAAGATGGTAATACGCTCTTTATTAGATTTGTGACCAGGAGCTGCTAGTGTTTTACTGTTCCAATAAAGTCCAGTTTCATCGGCATTGTACACTTGACACGGAACAAAATTGTATCTCTCAATTATGCGCTTAGACTCGTATCTAAAGTTTTCTGCTCCACTGCTATCACCGATGTTTAATTCTCGAATGCCATGTGTCCCTAAATCTCTGTAGCCAACCATTGGACGCTGGTGAGTACCCTGAGAGTCCCATCTTTTCGTGAAAAATTTGTGCCTGCCTTGTTATCGTAGGACCACTTTGCCTCTCTTTTGCTGAAACCACTTGAATAACGCAGCATCCAGTTCTTTTAAAGATGATTCTTTCATTGTTTTTCTTCTAGCGAGTCCATGTGAACTGTCAGAACACGCCGCAAACTGCACACTTTGTCTTTATTCTTCATTAGGTCCCGCACTGTTGTCACACCCACACTGAACTCCGCTGCTAAATTTGAGACTAGTTCACCTCTCTTTAACCATTCGATTGTATAACTTTACTTTGTATGGTTAAAACTACACGTTTTCTTTTTGCTGCAGATATCAATCTCAACACTTCTCGGCTGTTAGAACGGAAAGTAAATGTTCAGCTTTATAAGTCACTCTCACATTTCCTTACTTTGCACTACAGTACAGAATGCAGCCTGCCTGTCTACTAACAGCGGAGGTTGACTATAACAGACCGCTAGGCTGGATTCCGAATCCTGTGCATTGTGAAATATTTACGATGCAGTAGCTTGTGATGAAAATATTTTATCTTGACAGAGAACGATATGAAAGATCTACTACGGTACTCTGAGATGTTAAATGCTACCAAGTAAGTTGTAGGTATCATTCTGAAGTAGAAATGACCAGCATACCGTACTCTACACTCCGTGGACTGGGACAGGGGACATTGCAGTACATTATTCATCAACAATGGAATGGATATTGAAGTTTGTGACTGTTCAATTTGAATAGCATCCCTCTTCTTTCGTGACAGTTACGTAGGTGCTTTGAAAAGTTCTCGGAATGTACTAGAATTAAGTATCTTACCTCGGTGGAACTGCTTTTATTTTTTAACATAGTCTCCCTGTAGACTAATGCATTTGGTCCAGCGATGTTCCAATGCCTTGATCCCATCTCGAAAATGAGATTCCTCCAGGCCTGCAAAATACCTCTCCAATTCGGCTGTCAGTTCTTCCCTTGTAGAAAATCTCCGTCCACCGAGGAAAATTTTCAGCTTGGGGAATAGATGAAAGTCTGATGGTGCCAAATCAGGTGAATAAGGTGGATGTGGCAACAATTTGTACCCCAGTTCATGAAGTTTTGCCATGGCAATAACACTTGTGTGCGGCGGAACGTTGTCCTGATGAAAGATGACTTTTCCCCTTGCCAAACCAGGCCTTGTTTCACGTATCTTTTCCTGTAGTTGGTCTAGGAGGTTTGCACAGTATTGCCCCGTAATTGTTTGGCCAGCAGGAAGATAATCTATCAGCAGAATGCCTTTTGCATCCCAGAAAACTGAGGCCATGACCTTTCCGGCCGAACGCACTGCCTTTGCTTTCTTTGGTGGTGGTGAATCAGCATGTTTCCACTGCTTTGACTGCTCTTTTGTCTCTGGGGTATAATAGTGGACCCAAGTTTCATCTGTAGTCACAAAACGGTGCAAAAAATCTTGTTGGTTGCACTGAAAACGGGCCAGACTTTGTTCGGACATTTTAAAATCTGGTGTGTTTATTGTCCAATGTCAAGAGCCGCGGCACCAATCTTGCAGATAATTATTTCATACCCAATTCTTCGGTTAAAATATAATATACCCATTCAGAAGACATCCCTACAGCTTCAGCAATCTCCCGCACTTTCAGTCGACAATCCTTCATGACCATTTTATGCACTTTTGCGATAAATTCTGGGGTCGTAACACTTTTTGGCCATCCACAACGCGGATCATCATCCAAGCTCTCCCGACCAAATTTAAACTCGCTGGTCCACTTGGCAACAGTTGAAAATGAAGGAGCAGAGTCCCCCAGTGTGTTCTGAAAGTCGGCATGAATTTCCTTTGCTTTCATACCTTTCTTTACAAAGTATTTAATCACTGCTCGAATCTCAGTTTTTTCCATTGTCACAAATCACTACGCGGGGAACAACAACAAAGAGTCGTCACTACCACACTCCTGCAGCTAGAGCACTGACGCGCCACGTGTTCACTCACAAAGGACGTGTGATTATTACGCAGGAACCTCGTTGCTCTAGCACTGACATCTAGCGGTGATTCCGAGAACCTTTCAAACCGTCCTCGTAAAAGTTAAATAATTTTACACAACATAAAATTACGTAGTAAAATAATGTATGAAGTGACGTCTCCAATGCCGATTGCCAGTCTCTGTGCATGTATGTACAGTAGTTACTGTACGTTATGATTGTGGACTCAGGAGTCGGAGAGTCGATGTACAGTCGCTCCAAAACAGAATACAGGCTGAGTGGCTCAGACGGTTGAGGTGATGGCCTTGTGACCCCAACTTGGCAGGTTCAAGCCTAACTCAGTCTGGTGGTATTTGAAGGTGCTCAAATACATCAGCCCCGTGTCGGTAGATTTACTAGTACGTAAAAGAACTCCTGCGAGACAAAATTTTGGCACTTAGGCATCTCCAAAAGCCATCAAAGTGGTTAGTGGGACGTAAAACCAATATTATTATTATTATTATTATTATTATTATTATTATTATTATTATTATTATTATTATTATTATTAGTGACATCAAGAGTACACTCATTCAGTTTTGGAGCGACTGTACATTGCTTTTAAAAAATAAAGATTTTTTTGATGACAGAAAATCCACAGATGATATAGATGTTGATTCCCATAGGGAACTTAAAATATTTGTCCTGAATGAGTAAATTTATAATACCAATATAATGGTCCGTTATTGGACATTATAAATTTTCCAGGTGGGAATGTTCAACGGTGGCCCAAACAAAATTCTAGTTTTGTTAAACCGAAATGGCTAAGAAATAAAATGTGTTGCGTTATATATTGAACAGCCCTTGTATACAGAAAGTATGAATAATGAGACTCCTCTAATACTTACATCTATTGACACTGCAGTGAATGCCATTGCATGAGTCATCATAGATTCTCCGTAAAGCAAGCGCTCCGCTTTTGTTAATCCGAGAGTAACGTCCACTCCAAAGACCAGCTTGTAGTCGTGACTGAAACATATAACAATACATTATCAGCTTATAAATCTCATATTTTTGTCCCGTATTGGCTGAACACAATTAAGGTTATGTTCCAATACTTGTCAGTTTCTTATAGCTAGTTTATTATTTACATAACATAATCCAGCTTAGTCTCTGAGTATAATACTACAGAGAACATGTTTCATTCCAATTAGGGAACATCTTCAGCTAAAAGATTTAACAAAAATTGACATGACAAATAAAACACTTGTGATGAGTTACCGAATAATGAGATTTCTCTAGGACATTAACTTGGTGGTTGTTGAATGCTCCCTACATTATTCTCCTTGGATAGCAACAGCCTGTTTTCCTTTCGAAGCATGATTTTACTCTACTCCCAATCACATTGTTCCTAGATGATGATGCTTGTTTAAAGAGGCCTAACATCTAGGGCATCGGCCCCTGATGGTACGAAACGAGACAAAATGTAATGGCTCATCCACTGATCAAAATTCAAAACCAGGTGATGATGAATATGAATTAAAAATAATCAGCAGATCCAACCCACAATACTGAAATTTAAAAATAATTCCAAAATCGATCCACTGACTAGAATTCAAAAAGACGACAATAAACAATCAGTGGATCTGCCCCGCAATGCCTCACCTTACCAGAAAGTGTATTAATGACCAAAGGGCTGCTTCCAAAGCACAATCCTGAATTGATGATGCTCGTTGTCTAAATCCAGGTCAATGGCTCCTCATAATGGTACTTATCGCTAGGAAAGTAGAACCATGGTATTTCTCAGTAGCGGTAGCGGTACTAATCATGAGTAACATAGACTTAGTGTTCCACACACTGTGGTGTCACCATGGTGCACCTCACATACGTGTACTAATCACAGGGACCCGTGGTGTTTCTCACAATGGTACTAATTACAAGTAAAGGTGACTCATGGTGTTCCTCTCATGATGGTACTAATTACAAGTAGTGTCATCTTTCTAATTCAATCATCGCTTTGTCACCCCTTTTAGCCGCCTCTTACGATGGACAGGGGATACAGTGGGAGTATATTTGTCTTTGTCCCCCCACCCACAGTGGGTACAGTGTTTCTTTCATCAATGGAACTCGCCATTCGCACCGACTGGCATGTTATTTTCTAACATATATTACTGAAGTGCAGTGTGTTTCTTACATTATATACTCCAGTAGTTATGTTTTAACCTCCATAAGTATGAATACAGAGCTTTTTTTTCTTCTTCTTCTTCTTCTTCTTCTTTTATGACCACATAGGATCACTTTAGTCAGTCCGTCGTTCAGGTCTCTTTGAAGGGATTGTTCGGGCTTTGCGGTCCTCCCAGTACTTCTTCAGACGCTCCGATCTTCGTGCCCTTTCCTCAGTTGAAAATGTGCGTGTTGTTGGTTTGTTTTGTGTAAGGGTAAAGCGGAGGTTTGTATTCTTGAGTTTTGTATTCAATTTTATCTTATTTTTGGTGTCTTCTGTTGTAAGGCCTATTTCCTTCAGATCCTCTCTTACTTCTCTGATCCATTTACATCCTGTTGTGGTATTTTTTGAGACGAGATTGTGTTGTACTAGTTGTTTCAGAAGTCTCGAGTCCTGCATCCTCATGATATGTCCAAAGAATCCCAGTCTCCTCTTACGCATAGTATCTGTAATGGGTTCTAGCTCTTTGTACACGACTTTGTTAGGTATTAACCGCCACTGTCCATCTTTCTGATATTTTTTGTTGATACAGGTTCTTCCAATCCTCCTTTCAATTTTCTGAAGTCTGTCAGTCTTTGATTGTTTATTCAGGTAAAAGAGTGTTTCTGCTGCATATGTAGCTTCCGGTTTTATAACTGTGTTGTAGTGTTTTATTTTTGTATTTATTGATAGACATTTCTTTTTGTAGATATCCCATGTTAATTTTTGTGCTTTAGCTAATCTATTTGTTCTTACTTGGATTGAGATTTTTTCATTTAAGTTATGTGTTATTACTTCTCCAAGATATTTAAACTGAGTTACTATTTTGATTTTATTACCATTTATGGTGACTTCTTTTAGCTGTGTTGGTTTTTGGGGCATAATTTCTGTTTTTTCAAATGATATTTTGAGGCCAATTTTATTTGCAATGTTTTGAAGTTCTGATATCTGGGTTTTTGCTTCTTTTATGTCAACTGCTAGTAATGCTAAATCGTCAGCAAAACCCAGGCAATTTGTTTTGATTTTTCGGCCAATCTTTATTTTGGGGGGACATTTTCTAAACCATTCCCTCATTACCATTTCTAGAGCACAGTTAAATAATAGTGGTGAGAGCCCATCTCCCTGCCGTAGTCCAGTTTTAATTTCAAATGTCTCTGATGTTTCCCCCCTAAACTTCACTTTTGACTTGGTATTGGTGAGAGTCAATTTTATCATGTTTATTAATTTGGGGTGTAGTCCAAGGTGCCTTAAAATTTTAAACAGAGATTCTCTATGGATGCAATCATAAGTTTAAAAAAAAGAGAGCAAGTTTTAGGATGAATGAAATTCATCCTGATGACTGTCCATTCAATGCCCTCGATGATGAATTGCACCATTTACGTACCGGCAGTGAAGACGAATTGTCGGAGAACAAGCAGCAATTTACATGTGATCCCCCCCCCAAAAAAAAAAAAAACGGCATACCAGGTCTATGTACATTACATTGTGAGTGGCAGCAGTCTTTACAAACATATTGTGACCACTGATAACTCTAACCCCTCAAACCTTCCGCATGCAGATAATAGAGGCATTGATGATATAGTGTCCAACAGTGACGAAGGGGACAGTTATGGAGAAACCGAGCGAGTTGGTTAGGGGCGCGCAGCTGTGAGCTTACATTCAGGAGATAGTGGGTTCCAATCCCACCGTTGGCAGCCCTGAAGTGGTTTTCCGTGGTTTCCTATTTTTACACCGGGCGAATGCTGGGGCTCAACCTTAATTAAGGCCATGGGTGCTGCCTTCCCAATCCTAGCACTTTCTCGTCCTTCCGTCGCCGGAAACCTTTGATGTGTTATGTGACGTTAAACAAGTAGGAAAAAAAGTTATAGAGAAATGAACAACGTTCATTCTAAACAGAAGCCCGGCCCTCTGCACACTGACCGTTCAGGCAAGGAGCCAGAATTTACCCTAGTGAAGTACAGGTACAAACATTCCTTTACTGACTAAATTACACATTCATTTCAACATGAATTGTTATGGTACAACCACACTGTGTGAAATGAGGCCATTTACTTCAAACAACTAGCCCTCATGGTGACAGACCCTACTGCTCCAGGGGGAAGTTGTGCCGACGCTACTTGTTTGTACCCTTGCAAAGACGCAAAAAGCAAACTGCAGCTTATAATGTTACACAACACGGGACAGCCTTTCTATAGGCAAGAACAAAAAACTGACATAATTGGAGACAACAGAAAACCCAGCTCTTGGTTAGTTAAAGATGTAGAGAAATTTATCTGATGAAAGAACGCGGTAATTTAGAATAGATGTGATGACACTTCTGAACTGGTATCTGCAGGAGCAAGAACTGTCATAGAATCTTCCACTATCCGAGCCTTTCCCTTCCCATCCCATCACTCCTGCTCCCGATACACCCTTCGGCAATTTATCAAATGACACTGAACTGTACTCATTTCAAAAGAAGTAATAAACTGAACATATTTACCCCAGTACATGCTTCACTCACCCCCATGTAACAAGGAGTTTTTTCTTCTGGGAGTGCGCTTTTCCGAAAATACGTGTCTTGTTTTGTAATCTCGTTCCCAATCAAACTTAATAAAAGGTGAAAGTTGCAGGGATCACCTCGCGCAATTAAGAACATTATCTTCATTGTTTCGTAGTTCATTTAGCAAGGACACTAGCCTATTTCTTTCAATTCTTTTGACATTTAAAGGATGAACCCAAAGTTTCCATGGTGGTTTCGAATTAAAGAGCAACAACTGAAGCATCACTGGTATGTGTTCATCTACATCCTCTTCTCCAGACAGCATCTTGACAACTGTTGACTTTGCTGCAGTGTGTGCACAGAGTTCTTTGAAACAGCGGAAACATTTTGCCTCAGGCGGTTTGTTTCGTTCAGTGTGGTTGTACCCATAGACATATCTACTGTGTTACAAATTAGGCAATTTTTTGATGAAAGTGCAGAAATAAATCAGACTATTAGCAATATTGAAATTTATTTTTTAAAATGGAGTTTAAAGGGTTAAGAGAGGCTGAGTGATGTGGACAAGGAGGCCTTTTTCTGCTTCCCAGTTTCACCAGGAGAGTGAGCATCAACACTCAGTCTTGATGTGGGAAGCGAGATAAACACAGCAAAAGGGAAGAAACAAAATTATAACGATGAATGTACACGTTAAATGACTAGGAAGAGGGAACAAACACAGGAGAAGGAAGGGAATCCTGCAGTCCGTGGAATAAAACAAGTCTCAAATTAAATCACAGACGAGAACAAACATGACAGATGATATTACTGCCCTCATACCTCTGGGTAAAGAGAAAACTTACACGTTGAGGTCTTCAATGCCTTGTTTGCCCGCAAACCTCTTGCTGACCTCGCACCCGAACCACACGGGCTCTCCGCTCTTGATGGACTCCGCTGCCAACTTCATGAGAAGGTCGACGGGCTGGTTGTTGTACACGATCGGCCGCCCGCCGACCACGTTACCTAGGCAGTCCACCGTGTAGGCCTTGCCGTAGCTATTGGTGGGACGTGGGTCTGTGACTAGACAAACCTGGAACACAGACATTCATCTATGTGAAACATTCCCTTACTCTGGATGGAATGCTTCTTCCTCAACCATAACATTATCAAAATAAGAACATTCACCTCAATTTTATTACCATCAGAAAAAAAACCCACAATATATGTGGCTTTAGAAATGGCAGATCAATGGTGATCCCTATTTTTAGTATGAGAAAGTCACATAAAGATAGAAACCAGTGTATGAAGAGGGAGAAACAGAAAAAGAGATGAGGACAAACGTGAAAACACAAATGGACAATCTCCACATCTTCATACATTGAGACAGTCAACAGAAATTAGGAGAGCCTGGTTCGAGCAAAAGAGTGCATTAAGGCAAGGAAGTGCTCTGCCACCTTTGCTCTTCACTGTAGTAATGGATGAGTGGAGGAACTAGGGAGATTAGCAGTGAAGGATGGGTTGAAAATATCTTTTGAGAAAACAAAAAGTTGACACTCCACAATACTCAGAACATTAAAGTTGTAAATAAATTTAAATATCTTGGTGAAATTGTCACTTGGAATGCTAATGAAAAAGCATCCATAGATAACAGAACTCTAAAACTGAGACGAGCACAACAAATTACATGGCTGAGTTACAAAAAAAACAGACTCTTTCAATTAATGCTAAATTTCGCCATTATAACTTCAAATGAGAAGCAACAAGGGACAAACCGCAGAAAGTGGATAGAACAATTCTTCGGACAATGATCAATAAAAAACATCAGGTTGATGGCCAGTGGAATTCAGTAATTTACAACGAAAGTGAATCAATTACTGACACGATGAGAAAACGGAGGATTGCATTTTCTGGACACATATACCGTCTGCCAAATTTTAGACTCCTAAAACATCTCTTTGATTTCTTTTGGAATAGTAAAACAAAAAACACTTGGTTTAAAGAAATACAAATGGATTTGGATGAATTGAAAATTACTACAGACCAAATTGAAAAAAGAGAAGAGAAGAAGATACTAAACAACAAATATACAAAACTATCACTTAAAACTTCAAAACGCAAGCAGTATGTTATATCGGCAGAAGAACGGTCTGCAAGATCGTCTAGAATGAAGAAATTTTGGGAAGAGAAGAAATTATCAAGTGTTAAAATATGAACTTATTTTTGATGTACTTAATTTTTGAAGATTTTATTGTATAAAGTTGATTTTGGTGGTCCAATGTGGGGACAAACAGTGTAAATTAATAAACAAAATGGATGATGACAGAAGTGCCAGGGAAAACTGCGCCAGGAAAAATGAAAGTGATGATGTTTGCAGATGACTTGTTAATTTGGGGAGAAAAGGAAGAGGATATCTAGGAACAGTTAGATGCGTGGGAAGATGAGGTGTAACAATATGGAACTACATTTAATGCCAAAAACATCGAGACAGTGATCCCAACTAGAAAGAAGGAGAGACGTAGAATAGGGGAACAGCTTAGGAAGGTATAGAGGTTCAAGTACCGGCAAAATTCCTGGAAAGTGTCAGAAGCCTGGTCTGGAGCAAGGACGTCCCTCAGAGAAGTAAGACTGATATACAGGACGTATGCTGCAGAAACTTGGGTAATGAGGCAGAGAGCCGTGACTAGGATACAGGCAAGCGAGATGAAACTTCCGAGAAGCAGGATAGGAGGATAAGATGAGAAATGAGAAGGTTTAGTAAAGGAAGAGCCACTACAGAGGCACCTAGACTAGGATGGTATGGACTCTTGAAGAGAATGAGGAAAGGACAGTGAGGAGGATGCATGAAATGGAGATGACAGAAAAATGACTGAGAGGAAGACCAAGAGACAGGTGGATAAAAGGAGTGGAAGAGAAGTGGTGGAGAGGCTTATGTTCCAAGCAGACCTGGCCAACAGCTGGGAGTTTGGCATAGATTTTTATTATGTTTTTGAATTCAGGCGTTTATAAATTGAAATGTATAAATATCCAGGCAAGCTAAATAGGCCAAACTGGTAGGAGCTTTAATATTCATTATTAGAACACATTAACGAATAACAGTACAATAGATTTTCTGCTATGAGCGAACACATGGATGACACTTCAATAGAACAGATATGGACATTTTAAACATTTTACAGAAATATACGTTGCCATTATCAGAATGATTGTGTTCTGCTAGTCCACACATATTGTGTAATATGCAAACAAGCCATAAAACAATACACTGTGTTATAATTTTAAGTCTTGAAATGATTTTGGTTACATTACCTTGTCATCCACGTTGAAAAACGGTTTCACGTGCTTGAGGTAGAAATCTAGAGGCGTGATGGGCCCCACGCAGTTGTACTGCTTCGCCTTGTCGTAGTACTCCCACGTGATCGTCTCCGAAGGTATGCCCAGGCAGATTCCAACGATGCGGTACACGTCCGCCATCTGCTGCTCTATTTTCAACGACAGGTCCGAGTCGCCAGCGCCTTCCGCTATCAGTTCCCGCAGTTCTTTGGTATACTCGCGAAGCTGATCGGAAGAAAATAACAACAACATGACTGGGCAGGTACTGACACAAAACTTGCTCCCTTTCGCCAACACCAGCACCTAACACGATGAAGTATAGCCCTAAACTAAGACAAAGAATATCATTTCTGTTGGATCATCTGCCATATTGCTGGACGTAGAGAAACGAAACTGGACTGAGACAGCGGAGTGTGTTGTCACTTTTTTTGTTTTTGTTTCTAATGGTTATGGACAAAATTCTACAGGAGAAAATGGAAGCAAATGGGAATAAGGAGATGAACTTATGAAGCAGAAGTAGAGGAGAAACTAAATATCTGGAATGTCAGGTTTACAGAATATGGACTAAACATCAGTAAAACAAAAACCGTTAAAATGACTATCAACAGCAAGGGCACATTTTCCTGGAGGAAGTCTTTTGCAGTCTGTTTCTAAGTTAAAATACTTTGAAAGTACCATTTCAAGAGATAACACAGTAAACCAAGAAGTACTTAAGAGGACTCAAAAAGCTTCTCAATTTTATTTTCAGGTGAGAAATCTCCTCTGGGATGATTAAATGTGCCAGAAAGCAAAACTGACCATGTTTTATACTTACTTCATTTCAATTCTCACCCATGGACTCGAAACATGTACCCTGCATAACACGGCAAATAGTATAATCGTCAACAGAAATGAAATTCATCAGAACAATGAACCAAAAGATAAGATTAGGAATGGAGCAAACAGGAAGGAGGCTGTTTTAGGAAGACGCAGGCTACAATGGTTGAGACATGTTATGAGGATGGACAAGGAATTACTTTGACAGAGAAGTGAAAGGGGGGAGGCCAAGGAATCGATGGATACACACAGGTCAGCAAGAAGAGTGCCATGTGGGAGGACACAGAGGAACAGAAACTATACTTTGACAGAAATAAGTGGCGAGCGCTTGTACACCACACTAGGGAAACTGGAGCTAGAAAATGATGATGATGATAATATTGTGGCCTGGGAAACAAACAGGAAAGAAGTACAAGGAAATTGATAAATATGGTATGAAGATTAGCTAAATGTATATTGACTTATGCGGCTGAGACCTGGACAACAACAAGGAGGGAGAATCAAGGCAGCAAAATGAAATACCTAAGAAGTGTGATAGGAAAGACAGAGCGAGAAAGGAGGTCGGAATGGAGAGAACTGATAGGAGTAAACTAAGATGGTTTGGACATGTAAAGGGGATGGAGGAGGACAGATGATGGAGATGAAGTTCAAGGGGAAGAGGGTGAGTCCTAGAACAAAGACGAGTGCAACAAGAAGAAATGATGGAGGAGGAATAATGGAAGGTGGACAAGTGACCCAGCAGGACCTGGATAAGGGGAATGAAGGATGAGGATGATGATGATGATTATTATTGGAACTCTGGGTGCACATAAAGGATGCATTATCTGCACCCCTTGCATGTCGTTAGAGCCTACAAAAGAATCTGATCCACTCTCCCGTCTTCTAAGACCAAAAATGATTTAAGCCTTTCCGTGTAGAGGAGAAGCTTACATATACTGTATTTTCATGTAGGCCTTGTCTGTGAATTAATTCTTTATGAATAATTAAAACTGACCCCAGATGGAGCAAAGTCTCATCATTTAATAAACATTATTGTGACTCGTAACAGTTTTAACTATTCATAAAATCCAATTAAGTTTTGCTCCATGTCATTAAATAAAATATTTCAGTGTTCTCCCCAGAAATTTTCATCAGCTGGGTGGCAGGAATGAGTAGCCAGATGAGGAATATTACGTAAAAAGAGAAAAAGATAAAATTTCAATTTATTCCTGTCAGGGCATTGACAATAATATTACACATGTAAACATTAACTGCAAAACTGAACTGTTTTAGTACTATTACGAAGAAGACATAACAGAGTATTTTGAACTTCTACTGTTCGTTTATCATCAGCCAGCTGCTGGTGGAGTACCAGACGGGTTTGTTATGTCCCGCAGAATCGAGTCCTTGCATGCGATTCCATGCTAATCTGGACACCACTCGCGCATGACACGACTTCATAAGCTAAAGATTTAAACTCTGATGTAACTCAACTCGTGCAGTTATGCTGATAATAATGAAGATTTTTCATTTAAATAATTTATAGTATTTACATTTTAATTTGGAACACTCAATGACTCAAATATGTATTAATATTATGTAAACCAAGCAAGTTGGCCGTACGGTTAGGAGTGCGCAACTGTTGTGCATTGTCGGCAGCCTTGAAGATGGTTTTCCATGGTTTACCATTTTCACACCAGGTAAATGCTGAGGATGTACCTTAATTAAGGCCACAGCCGCTTCCTTCCCACTCCTAGCCCTTTTCTACCGCATCGTGTCTGTAAGACCTATCTGTGTCGGTGCAATGTAAAGCAACTTGAAATACTATGTAATCAGCACATATCTAGGTGAACCCATTAGATAAGTCCTAGGGAGAACACTGTATTTGTTACACAACCACTCCTTGGTAACGATATAATCTGTCGGGTCCTTTGGACGTCGTCATATCCACAGTTGTACTGTGTCAATGGTTGAAACAGAACAAAAGAGGAGATACCCACCTTGCTCTTGAGAACAGCGTTCATACGCACGCTGGATTCACAGCTGAAGGATTCGGGGAAACATTTCTTAGGAACGAGACCATGTCTATTGATTAGATTCACCATCATGTCCCACTGGCCGCCATCACAAGTTGGGTCCTGAAACAGCAACGTCACAATATTACTCTTCAAAACGTATAATCTTCATGTTGCGTATTTTGATTTCCTAATTTCAGTAACAAGCCTTAAGTATAGGGATGTTCCACCTAATCAACACTGTACAAATTATGTTGATAAAATAGGAGTTTTGACATAATCTGTACAGGGTAGATTAGGTGCAACATCTCTATAAGGCTTGTTATTGAAATTACAATATTACTCTATCGAGATAACAGGTTCACAGACAGAGAGTCTTGCTCCCTCATAGTTGCACTTGTTACATCAACAATGTCACAGCATGCACAGAAGTTTGGCGTTATGTCTTTCATTGGCTGTTTTTGGCGAATTTGCTAGAACTCAGCTAAATGCTACAACCTCTTCTTATGCCAGCCCTGTGTACTGATGCTCGGTTTTGCGCACTCCCAACACTCTGGAGTGCTGGTGAAAGATTCTAAACTCGTTTTCTTGGCAAGTAAGACAGTCTAACAAACATAAGTGACACCCTGATGATTACTGTTAGACTCTGATTTACCAGAAAGCAACATTAGTGACAGTGTTAGGTCACCCAGCAAGCTTAACCCACAAGTACAAATGATCCAAAAAATCGGATCTTGCTATTTTGGTCTTTAAATTTGATAACTGTGTAATTTTCTGTTCTTTTCACTTTCACAGTAATTCCTTCTGAACAAGTCAATGCCATTAGTTAGTATGTGCAGTTGGCCAGACTGGTACAGTATTAATTAGAAGACAACGTGGCGTCTAAGAGGAGCAATGCTCGCAGCATGTGGTAAGTATTTTGCAAGAATATCACTTATTTATAAGATACCTGATCTCTTACTTGTAGAAGTATTGTTGAGAATCCATGCATTTGATATGCATTTTGGGCAAGTAACTTCATACATTTTGGAAATAGCACGATTTAATTTCACGGACCCAAAAAATCGTATCGCATGCAAGGCTGTCTTATATTGTTCTCCTTATACAAACTAACTAAATGTTCTACTTGCTGTAGGATGATTCTGATCTCAACATAATGAGTAAAAGACATGTTTCTTATTTTATTTCAGTCTTTATGTGGCCAAGATAACTGAAGTGCTTGAGGAAAAGGACGAGGAAGACAGTGATGACAATGAGAATGTAGTATATGCTGCAGTTACGGCAGAGGGTAGGGAGACAGACGTTGACAGTGATAAAACTGATGATGAACATGAAGGTAACCTTAACCACCTTGGTTGGAGGATCATGATCAGCTCATGTGAAATACAGACTAGTGACGCAGACCTTGAACCTACACCAGGACCCATCACGTCTGGTTCAAAAGTTGCTCAGGTACCTGAAACGGATGGTGGACTCCTGCGAAAGGAGAAATGTGTTTGTGTGAAGAAAAACTAAAATTTTACATGAAGGAAATCAGATCCTCATCTTGTGTTGAAAACTCAGTGTGACCAATACCTTGAGACTGCAGAAACATGCTGAACACCAATGCAATTTTTTCATTTGTTTTATTCAGAGAACTTGGTACGAAAATTGTATGAGGAAGCAATAAATATGCAGCTCAGAAAAATGTTATTCTCAGCCTACCAGAGTCAGAATTTTGGGTGCTGGCAGGAGGCCTGCTTTTATCAGGGTACACTAAATATTCCAACAGAAGTATGTACTGGCCAGCAGATGAAGATGTTCCCAAGCTTTTAGCCAACAGCATCTGCTGTAATAGATTTGAAAGTATTTTGCACTACTTGCATTTCAATGACGATGACAACATTGACCCAAACCTGAGACCTATCATCAATATACTGAATGAAAATTTCAGGAGCCATGGTGGATTTGAAGAGCATTTGTCTGAAGACGTATGATTCCATACTATGAGAAACATTATGCTAAGCAATATACTGTATAAGGGGGTAAACCAATCAGATTTGGATTCAAGAACTGGGCACTTTAAGTCAGGTCAGGTCAGGAAAGACTCTGCTACTGTATGTGACAGTAGATGGTACTACCTGCGGCTGTCTGGCCAAGGGTTGGACGGCCAATACCAAACCCGACAAACTAGGGGAAGGTTAGATGAGACCTTTGTGTAGGTAATGACTAGGGCCCGGATTTTTAGGTTTTAAACTATTTTATTCCTTGCTAGTTAACTGCAGTATTTTAACTTACTTATCCATTTCATTACCAATGGAGTAAATTACTTGAATCTTATAAAACCTAAAAATAACTAAATAAGACGTTAAAACCTAAAAAAAACTAAATGGGCTATTCAAGACAGTATTACGTTATTTTGAAATAGAAGTACCAAATATTAATGAAATTGAATGATTTTTTTATTAAATAAACATTATTCAAGACTTTTTGAAATGACTTCATCGTTTGGAACTGGAAGTGGTTTGTAAGTATAACTAGTGCGAGCGAAACAACGTGATACGATACTATTCCACTAGGGTACAGCCCAAATCAAGAGACAACCCCCTGGCGTTCACTGACCTGTATCTAGCAGGTACAAGCCCGCCTAACTTGCCAGCTTCAGTCCATCTCTCAGTGTGTACGGTCGACTACCGCCAGCTACGGTGCTGTTCACTGTTTAGCTCTATGCACATTATTATGCGACAGACTAAAATTAATTTTCCCTATAAATCAATTTATTATTGAAGGCAGTTTAAGAAGCTTACGCATCTCAGTAGTAGCGATGCCTAAAAGCAAGTCATCTCGAAGTTGGTTGATTCGCCAGTGGATTGGTAACGATCCGTACTTTACTACAGATGGCAAAATTATATTTTGTCAAGTCTGCCAAAAGCAGGTAAGAAATTATTTAGCATAACTTCAATAAAATAAAAAAATCCCCATTACTATAATGAAAAGTAAGTTTTTTTCTATTTGCTTTACGTCGCACTGACATGTCTTACTGCGACGATGGGATAGGAAAGGCCTAGGAACTGGAAGGAAGCGGCCGTGGCCTTAATTAAGGTACAACCCCGGCATTTGCCTGGTGTGAAAATGGGAAACCACGGAAAACCATCTTCAGGGCTGCCGACAGTGGGATTCGAACCCACTATCCCCCGATTACTGGATACTGGCCGCTCTTAAGTGACTGCAGCTATCGAGCTCGGTAATATCCGTTTATGTGAAGCGCTGGTTTCGGCAAACGTGCCGTGGAATACGCTGACCATAGCTTGTACCGTCCGAGATGCTCTTCGCATTCTTTAGCCACGAGAAAAACAGGATGGCAAGTTTTTACTTCTTTTGCGTGATAGTGCGGCATATATGACCAAAGCTGGTGAAGTATTGAAGAGTTTCTGCCCTAACATGCTGCGTGTAACTTGCATAGGCAATGGCTTACACAGTTGGCTGAAGAGGTTAGAAATACTTTTCCATGAATAAACAGTATTGTTTCTTCTGTGAGAAAGGTGTTTCTTAAAGCTCCTAGCTGCATTCTCACATTCAAGGAAATGTTGCCTCAAACTCCTCTTCCTCCCAAACCCATAATCACTCGTTGGGGGACATGGCTCAATGCAGCCCTATACTATGCCAATCACTTAGAAGACATTAAAAATGTTATAAATTCTTTTGATGTCGATGATGCACTCTGCATAGTGAAGGCTAAAAGAGCTTTCACGAACAAGAACGCTGTTTCACTTGCCTTCATTAGGGCACACTTTGCTGATCTTCCTGCAGCTACTGAGCGTGTTGAGTCGGCATCGTTGCCATTAAAAGATTCAATAGAAGTTGTGGACTCCATTTCGAAGAAGGAAATACCAGGACCAGTGGGTGAAGCCTATTCACTCAAGCTCACTAAAATTCTACAGTGGAACCCTGGATTTTCAGCAATGAACAGTGTGTCTGCAATACTTCAGGGAGAAGAAATTGCTGGCGAGGTACCATGGGGACCGAGAGCTATTGCTTCAATGAAACTTGCTCCAAGGACTTCTTGTTGTGTGGAGCGTACATTTTCCTGCTATGAGAATATTTTGAGAGATAACAGAAAAAAGTTTTACTCTGAAAAATCTGTAAATGTATTTATTTGTACAATGTAACAGCAAGTGAAAACTGTGTTCTGTGCTTCTGAAAATGATTCTTGATGCATTGGACGTAACAAAAATTTAACCTACATGAAGCATTTATTGTATTTGGGCATAAATATTTTGTTATTTTTAATTTCAGTTGGTATGGTGTGTTTGAAATGCTTTCATTAGGCCATTCTGTCCCATGTTTTGAAATGAGTGGTATAGTTTTGTACTAGAGAGGCATGAAGGTTACAATAAAGTACACAAAATTTGAATGAATAGTATAACTTTAGTAATGATTGAAATGATCATTAAAAACTATTTCAGGAAGATAAAAACCTAAAAAAAACTATTTTGAGCTATTAAAAAAACTAAAACGTGGTTTTTAGGAACCTAAAAATCCGGGCCCTAGTAATGACACAAACTCATCAGCTGTTGCCTTGCAGTGAGGCAGGGGACTGTCAAAGGCTAAGGGAGACAACCCCTGACAGAAAATCCTCTGAAACGTTAGGCCTAGCAAGTCAGTGGAAGAGAGAAATGTTAATTGCTTTCAAAATCAAAAGAAGCCTCGGACTGTTAAACAAAGCCAATAAGGACGCAAGTTCTCCTGGTATTGATATTAACAACAGCTCAACGCTCGATGCTCCATCAAGATCCAGCAAGAGAACTAAAATCTACAAGACAACAACCACAATCAGAGTAGCAACTCCGAATATAATTACTATGACAGAGAAAACAAGAGTGTGTTGGTGGTGGTGGTGGTGGTGGTGGTGGTGATTATTGTTTTAAGAGGAAGTACAACTAGGCAACCATCCTCTATATAACACTAATCAGAGGGAAAAATGGAAGGGATCCGACACTTCGAAAAATGAAGGTATCGGCCAAAGGAAGGCAAGGGCCACGAAAGGCGTGAAAATTAAAGACTCCCTAGCCCTCGCAAACCTAATAGCGTCGGGGTCGGAAAGGAACAAGAGTTGACCAAGATAGGTCAGGTAGGATAGATGAAAGTGAGGAGCCTGGCACAAGTAAGTGGAAGCAATGCCAGGACTCAGCTAAGGGCCCTGTGGTTGCCAACCCACGCTCCAAAGTTCAGAGCCCCTGAGACCCCTTTTAGTCGCCTCTTACGACAGGCAGGGGATACCGTGGGTGTTATTCTACAGCCCCCACCCACAGGGGGAGAAGAGTGTGTTGATTTGATGAAAATGAGGAATATTAATGTACTAGGACCGAGTGAAATCAAGTGGAAGGGACAAGGGTCAAAAGAACTCACAGAAGGTTATCATCTATATTGGTCAGGAGGAAGTTCAAGTGAGTGTTATTATGGACAATTCAATGAAACAGCAACTTCAAATCTGACAGGATTATCCAAGTCAATCTAAAATCAAACCCTACCCAGAACATTCAGTGCTAGGTTGTGATAGTTCAGAGAAAGACCTATTTGAAGAATCCTTGGAAGAGCAAGTTAGAGGTGAAGGAACCACTGTTATTGGCGACATGAATGCCCAAGTAGGGTCTGATAGGCAAGGTTATCAGAGCATCATGGATGGGGACCAAGGAACACTGAGGAAAGTAGACTCCTAGATTTCTGTCTCAGAAATAACATACTTATTGGTAATACCTGGTATCACAAACAGATAAGTCACAAAATCACCAGATATGGATGGAATAGGCAACAGGAGTCCATCATTGATTACCGTATAATCCCAAATATCACCCGCACTTTTCCCCCCAAAATATTGGTTCTAAATCTCCGGTGCGGATCGTATTCAAGCCGTTCATTCTCATAAATATTTACTACGTTTACATGGAGTATTGGAAAAGATTTGAATATGGTTACCGTACTCAATATACCACATGTAAATGGGCATTCAGGTCTTATTGTGTTTTAGTTGCGTTCTCGAAAACAAGATCGATTTTTTCTCAATACGGTTACAGTGGCATGTAAATGCGAAATGTAAGGCAATGAAATACGGTAAATCAAAGAATATGGGTTAATATGAAAGCTGCTGCTGCAGATGCTCGATCGTCATTTGCGAGAGTTGAGACTGTTGGTTACGGAAGTCCACCTCGCTCACATTCGAGTTCCGTATCTGTCCCGAGAAAGTGCTGTCTCAATAGTAAGCGATGGATTCAAAACGGCGCCTGTGGTTATTTACTGTGCGTGAGAAACTTAAAGTTGTAAGCGAAGCTGAAATATACGGAAATCGTGCCGTTGGCAAAAAGTACGATATTGATGAATCGTGTATTTGTGACTGGCAGAAGAAGGAAAAACCTCTAAAAAGTAACGGCGATCGCAGAGCGTTCCGCGGGCGGAGCGCAGTGTTTCCGGAAATTGAAGAACGACTCCACAAATTTGTGATAGAAAAATATGAGTCAGAATATGGTGTTTCTAGTGAAATGTGTCAACTGAAACCACTAGAGATTTCAAAAGAACTCAAAACACAGGGTCTTACTGCAAGCCACAGTTGGATCCGAAACTTTTATTGGAGAAAGGGATTGTGCATTCGGACATGCATATCTATTTCACGTCTCCCTGGGGCGAATGAAGAAAAATTAATGGCCTTTGAACGTCACATTATTCATTTGAGGAAGCAAAATTCTTTTCTGCTGTCGCAAATTAGGAATGCTGACCAGATACCTGTCTATTTTGAAACGCTGTTAGAAAATACAGTGGATAAAAAAGGTTCTAAAAGTGTAACCATCAGAACAGGTGGTGACAAAAAGGAACAATGCACGGTAATGTGCGTATTAGCGGATGGAACCAAAATCCCTCCATATGTGGTTTTGAAAAGTAAAACCCTTCCGAAAGGAAACTTGCCGTCCAGTGTTGTTAGAACACGAGTCCGGCTGGGTGGACAGTGCGTTAGTTGAGGACTGGGTGAAGTGCGTTTGGCAACGCCACACGGGAGCTTTGTTACAAAAACGAAACATGCTTGCGTTGGACAGTTACCAAGGACATACAACTGACGCCGTAAAAGATATGACGACGAAAGGAAAAACCGATCTTGCAATAATTCCCGGAGGACTCACATATTCTACAGCCGTTGGATGTGTGCGTGAACCGACCTTTCAAAACTGCAGTGAAACAGTTGTACACCGAATGGATGTCTGATGGTGATCACGCGTTAACACCAACCGGACGAGTGAAAAGGCCTGAGGTGGGACTAATATGCAGCTGGATCAAGACTGCAAGGGTGCGCATTCCCAACGATCTAGTGTCCAAAAGCTATAAGAAATGTGGAATTTAAAATTCAGTGGATGGTAGTGAGGACAACTATTTGTGGAAAGATGCCAGCGACGAAAGTTCCTATGGTGAAACTTCAGATGACGACGGTGAATTGTGAATGATCTGAGTATTGGACCGATTTTATTTATGATTTTTTTGATGATTTTAGTAATTGTAAGCTGTTTGAATTTATATTTGTGGTATATTTGAAGAAAATTAAATAGGTATGCAAGTTATTTAATTTTTATTTTTTTCTGCATTTTGCCATCTCAAATTTAGGGTGTGGGTCTTATTCGGTGGCGGGTCGTATTTGGGATTATGCGGTATATTAGCTTGATTAACATATACAAGGAATGTTGCTGGATGTGAAAGTGATTCCAAGTGTGTCTCTTGACAGTGATCATAGGCTCCTTGTCAATTATTTCAGGTTTAAAAGCTTGAAAGAAATAAGAACCATCCAGGACAAGAAATTAAAGGTATGGAAATCGAAGGATAAAGAGAAGGCCACAGAATATCAAGAAAAAATCCAGCAGCGAATAACAAAAACAGACACTGGAACAGTTGAAGAAGAATGGAAAAATTTCAAGGAATGCTTGTTCAAGACAACAGAGGAGACATGTGGAAGAACAAATGGCAAAAGGAAATGGAAAGAGACACAGTCCTTAAAAAGAACAATGCTTACAGAAAATATTTCAAAAGTCAAACAGACAAGGACAAAGAACTCCATAAGTTGGCAAAAAAAAGAATCAAAGCAGGTTGTCAGAGCAGAAGGAAAAAAAAAACAAAAAAAAAACAAAAAACGGTTGAATGAATGGAGTGATAAACTAAATGAAGATGTAGATGGCAACAGAAACACGTATGGAATGATGAAGAATAGGAGGGACAAAGAACAGACTAATTATCTGACTAGTGATAGTGGGCATCTCATTACAGATGACAGAGAGATCAAAGAAGAATGGAAGAATTATTTTGATAAGCTGTTAAATGTGAATATCACAAACATTCCATTAGATAGATTAGTTAATGATGGAAGACACTATAATAGATCTGACATGGAACGATACAGAATACACATGGAAGTACATCAAAACAGTAAAATCTCCAGGCACTGATGAAGTGTGTGGTGAAATGAACAGGTCTATGGGAGATGCAGGAAAGCAGTGGATGTATAGACTTTTTCACAAGATATGGAAGGATGGGCAGATTGGAAAAAAGTTATCATTC
The DNA here is from genome assembly GCF_040414725.1 of Anabrus simplex. NCBI lineage: Eukaryota > Metazoa > Arthropoda > Insecta > Orthoptera > Tettigoniidae > Anabrus > Anabrus simplex. Next base: position 217,530,519 of record NC_090279.1, on the reverse strand, counting down.
CACTCTTTAAAAAGGTGACAGGAAGAAATGTTCCAATTACAGAGGAATTACATTAACTTCCCAAGTGGGAAAGCTGTATGAAAGGATTTTAGAAAGGAAAATAAGACCATTGATAGAATTAAAGTTATCAGAGGAACAATACGAATTCCGGAAAGGCAGATCAACAGTTGATCTAAATATTTGGACTGCGTCAGCTAATGGAGAAGTATTATGAACATAATAAGGTCCAGGATATCAAAATGGCCTTTTATGCTGTAAGCAGGGACAAAGTCTGGGAAGTGCTAAGAAACAGTGGAATCAATAATAACATAATAAAACGAATTGAGAATTTAAGACATTGGTAGTCGCATCAAAACACCATCAGGAATGATAGAACCCTTTAGAATAACTACAGGCCTAAGACAAGGTGGAGTTCTGTCACCTCTTCTGTTCATTACTGTGATGAATGAGATTCAACAACAAGTATGCTCTATTTGCTGATGACATCTGTATATGGGGAGATTCCAAGGAGGAACTTCAGGATCAGATCAATGCATGAACAGTAACAGCTAAAGGGTACGGCCTAAGATTCAGTCAGGACAAAAAGTGAAGTGTTGGTTATGCAGAGAAGGGGTCAACCTGAAGAAGGTAAACAACTCAAAATGTCCAACAAATTCAAATATCTAGGGAGCATGATATCAGCAACAGGCTCCATTGAAGAGGAGCTTACCAGCAGGATTCAAGCTGGAGGAACATTCTACAGAGTCGTCTGAGACCTAATATGGAACCCAAAAGCACAACTGAAATGCAAGCAAGCAAGCAATTTATCTGACTTATTACACGCCAATTTTACATATGGGAGTGAAACCTGGACCATGAGGAAAAAGGATGAAGCAAGGATTCAGGCAGCTGAAATGAGATTTGTCCGAGCGATGGTTGGCAAAACAAGACAAGATAAAATTTGTAATGAGAACATCAGAGACATGACTCAGTTGGCAGAATGCAGGATAAGGCTGATGACACACGGAGCGGTTTTTGCCGAGTCGGCCGTCGCCTGTGATTGATACACAGAGCGGTTTTTGCCGACTGTGACGACACCACTGCCTGCTCGATACGCACCCGATGACTGCTTATAAGCAGTCATTTTAGATGCACATTAGTGAGCGTGACGTTAGGTGAGGAAGCTAGCTAAAATTACCGAAAAATAAAGGATTGTTCTTATTCTTATTCAAAAAGTCTACTTACTCTATATGTTTTTTTTTTTGTTTTTTTTTTGCTAGCGGCTTTACGTTGCACCGACACAGATAGGTCTTATGGTGACGATGGGATAGGAAAGGCCTAGGAGTTAGAAGGAAGCGGCCGTGGCCTTAATTAAGGTACAGCCCCAGCATTTGCCTGGTGTGAAAACGGGAAACCACGGTAAACCATCTTCAGGGCTGCCGATAGTGGGATTCGAACCTACTATCTCCCAGATGCAAGCTCACAGCCGCGTGCTTCTACGCGCACGGCCAACTCGCCCGGTACTCTATATGTCCTTTTACGTGTATATTATTGAATTTCAAAGATACTTCATGATATCTAATACAAGAATACCTACCAATGATGCAATCGCTGCGTAAATTCAGCCACGCCCGACTAGAGCGAAGCATCTTTTTTTTTTTTTTTTTTTTTTTTTTTTTTTTGCTAGGGGCTTTACGTCGCACCGACACAGATAGGTCTTATGGCGACGATGGGGCAGGAAAGGCCTAGGAGTTGGAAGGAAGCGGCCGTGGCCTTAATTAAGGTACAGCCCCAGCATTTGCCTGGTGTGAAAATGGGAAACCACGGAAAACCATTTTCAGGGCTGCCGATAGTGGGATTCGAACCTACTATCTCCCGGATGCAAGCTCACAGCCGCGCGCCTCTACGCGCACGGCCAACTCGCCCGGTGAGCGAAGCATCAAGTCGGCCGTGATTCAGCTGAATGTATTAAATCTATGGCGCTAGAGCGCACACAAAGTCTTCAAAATGCTCGCTGCACCGCCAGCTACACGACAGGCCGAGTTGGCAAATCTGCCGCCTGTCGGCGAGCACCGCTGTGTTTGTTTCATCCCATCTGATACAATAGAAACATGCGCCGACTCGGCGAAAACCGGTCCGTGTGTCATCAGCCTAACATAACTTTGTGTAGACTCAAATGGTATGGTCACATGCGAAGGATGAATCCTGATCGCATACCCAGAAAAATGTATGATCTGCAGTTAAAATATTCAAGATCAAGAGGGCGGCCAAGAATGCGATATACAGACATGGTGAAAAACGACATTCAGCAACAAGAAGAGGACTGGGACAACACTGAAGAAGGAGAAAGGTACAAAGACAGAAGTTGGTGGAGGGGCTTCATTCGTCGATCCATTGTATAGATGGAACGATGTGGGATATACTATGCTATGCTAACTGGGCACTTTGTTCTTCATCTGGTTATATGGTGTCCTTCAAAATTTATAGAGGGAAGGAAGAAAATGATGACAAGCAGTTTCGCTTAGGCGGTGATACAGTTATTATACTAATAAAGTAAATTAACAAACGCGAAGGGTTCAAGCGATACTTTGATAACTATCTCACATCAGTAAAATTGCTCAAGACACCTGTCTGATGAACGTTACTGTGGAACTGGAACTATTCGAGAAGGCCGTACCGAGAAATGCCCTCTCATAAGCACCACAGAAATGAAGAAATTGCCACATGGAACCAGCTATTTCCATTCTTCGGGCAAAATATTAGCTGTGAGATGGAAGGATAATGTTGTGACCATAGCAACAAACCAGGGTGAAAACAGGGAGGGAACCTGCTCTAGATGGTCCACGGAAAACAAAGGAAAGGTGAGAATCAAGCAGCCTATACTTTTTGTCGCTTATAATAAAGGAATAGGGAGTGTAGATCTAATAGATCAGTTAGTGGCACCATACAGAACCAGAATATGTAAAAAAAATGGTACTGGCCAATCTTTATTTACTTAGTGGATGTTTATAATGTCGATGCCATGACTGATAATGCGTAAAGCCTTGCTGGATGATAAATCGCAAAGCTTCCTGCAGTATCGACGAGATGTATGCGTTAGTTTGGTGAAGACACACGGAACTGTTTCTAGAAGAGGAAAAACCCGTGGGATTCCAACATAGATAGTTGCTTTGACGGAAGGATCCATGGGATTATTTCCGAGAGCACAGAAAAGAAATGCCGCCAGTGTTCAGGTAAAGCAAAGTTCATGTGAGGCAAATGTGACATAGGCCTGCATCCAAAATGTTTCAAGGCCTACCATTCATACTAGAAAAACAGTGCTAGTATAATGCCTCACAGTTCCCTTGAAGAACTCTGCAGATTGATGTAGTGTGTTATGCGAAGCGGTAGTGGCGATTGGGAGTTAGAAGTGGGGGGAAGCCACAAAAATGTACATTAGGTCTACAGACAACAAAAAGTACCCAGCTTTAAGGGCTCCAGCCTATAGCAGGGGAGAGGGTAGGAAAAAAAAAACCTACATAATGGTAAGATGTTTTAATGCTGTCTGAGCGAATTTCGATAGAGACGTAAAGGTTGAGTCTACCAAATTAAGTGTGGTAATAATAGTACTACACAATAAAACTTTCAACAAAGGGACAACAATTAAACATGCAATTACACAAGTAAAAAATCATTTAGTATTTTACAAACAAAGTAATAAACACATTGGCTGAGTGAGACTCCCAGAATGACGAATGTGTATGGCAAGCGGGTGAATCATACCTCAGGATCCATGACCTCACCTTTCTCACAGAACATACTACACGCTGCTGTGCAATATGAATCTGTTAGCCGCAACGAACAACATTTTGTCCGTATTCCCAGCAAGTATTAAAGAAATTAAAGGAAGGAATTAGCTGAAGAAACAATAGGGATTATACAAATTTGCTTTTTTATAATTTCCAGTTTCAGGCCATTTTTTATAACTCTTAGGTTCTTCAATCTGTCGACACTTAAAAAAAATGTCAGGAGGTTAAAATAGAATAAGGTTATTTTTTCTCCACAAAGTGGGAGGCGACTGCCCCCTCCCCCCCAATCGCCACTACTGATGCGAAGTGTGATAGAAGTACAGAATTTTGAGCAAAGCACTTGTTTGTATCAACATTTGAGCATGTTTCTTGTATGTGAATGTATTTCTAACTGATATTCTAACAAAATCAACAATAAACAAACTATTGTTGTGTTACACTGGTCTTCTCTTACTGAGTCTTCTCTTCCTTCCATGTTTGTCACTGTCATCCTTGCATGTGATCCGATTTTTCGGATCTGGCCTTCCTACCAAAGTACGCAATATTCCAGGTTTTATGCATTATAGATATTTAATGTATTTACAAATGGTTAGGAAAACATTTTAAAAAATAATTAAAATGCAACCAGGAAACTTCATGCAGTAATGGGTTAAGACTGTAATATTATCATTTAGATTTTCATGACCCGTATAACTATTCATGGTGTATATTTTGGGTTTATGCCAAGATTAGGCAACTCCTGCGACCAGCTAAGGACAGTTTCCCTAAATTGCAACGACCTGGTATCTACAGAGTTCCCTGCACTTGTGGCAAGGTTTATACTGGGCAGACTTTGAGAACGTAATGTACTCGCATTAACCTTTTCCCACGGACTATCTTTGACTCTCTGTCGGGCAAAACCTAGAGTAATAATTTGCTTGTCAGGTATAGTTGTGGAGTACCTTCATTAAATAATTTATTATGTAAAAACCACTTAAGATACCGCTTTCAAATTTTGTAACAATGGAAAATACACTATAGTTATTCTAAAATGATACAATGAGATCACCTAATTACATGCCCCACTGTTCAGAATTACACATAAAGAAGCATCCAATATGGTGCATGTTAAATTGCTTGTTCTTAAGTCAGTCTGAATTGCTGGACCTGATGGGGCTCTTATTTTCTTGGTAATGCAGAGAACGCAGGAATTCACCCTGAATCTCCCAATTTATTTCATTTTCAGGATCAGTCGGATGAAGATATTTAGATAGCAAATTGTTCTTCCTCTCGGACATACAAATTATAAATAATTTTTCACTGAATGGGATTGGAAGATAAATTGATATTAGTTGGAATATTATGTAATTAAGTAGAGGCTCATAGTCCAAACAGAATTAACTGGAGAATTAAAACTGATAATTATGTTTTTTACAAGTAGGCCTAAAAAGGAGACGGTACCTGAATGAACATTTCCTGTCCTGTGCCGTATTTCGATTTTCCTCAGATTCATATCCTGTCCCAACGGCTTCCCATACCATTTTCATTATCATACCTATAACTTCAATCTCACTATCATTGCATCTATCAACATACTGATCTAATTTGTAACGAATACTGTATCCTCCGCGCGCAACTGGTTATGAGCAGCTATGTTGTTGCAATGTGTTTACATTTGTCTGTTCTATCTAAGAAAACGTATATTTTTTTTGTTTTTTTTTTTTGCTATGGGCTTTACGTCGCACCGACACAGATAGGTCTTACGGCGACGATGGGATAGGAAAGGCCTAGGAGTTGGAAGGAAGCGGCCGTGGCCTTAATTAAGGTACAGCCCCAGCATTTGCCTGGTGTGAAAATGGGAAACCACGGAAAACCATTTTCAGGGCTGCCGATAGTGGGATTCGAACCTACTATCTCCCGGATGCAAGCTCACAGCAAGAAAACATATAAAAGAACACTTTATTTTAGAATTCAGTGCATGCTGGTTGTACCTAGGGAGCATAGGGAATTCACTGGTTCCTAAAAGTTATATGTTTAGCAGACAGATGGCAGAGGAAGACGGTTCGAAAGTCGAGTACGCTTTACTACGCAATCCGCAGGAGACAATGTGCGACTCCAGTACGCTTTACTACGCAACCCGCGGGAAAGAGTTAAGGAGCAGAAGAGGTGTATCGGACTCAACCAACCTGATAAATCATGATGTTATGTTCCAAAGAGTGGATGTTATTGCCTGTATACGCTAAAACAATATTGCCCCAGAATCATCACGGAAGCAGTTAAAATACATAAACAACCACATAATTTAAACCGCAATACCACCTCAGTGAATCATGGCTACCTGTTATCTGAACCATCAGAAAGTGATCTTCTGCCATGCATTGTCCCTAGATTTGGGCTAAAATGGCATCCCTATTACATCTTAGGGCACCTGTTTAAGTTCTCTGTTGTTTTGTCTTAGCAACAACTGATGCGTCGTGTTTCTTTCTTCTGTTTTCTCCTGATGAAGAAAGGCAAGGTTCCTTTTGAAACGCATTGAGAGTGTTTTATATAGTTCATTACACGGCATGAATAAACCTTAATAATGTTCGTGTTATAAATTACAGACAGCGACTGGTTACATCCTGTTCTTCCGAAAGCAATGTGGAAGATAAAAATGACAAAACTCGGCCCCAACATATTTCCTGCTACTATGCTCACTGGAGGGGGCCGTTACGGGTAATACTGACGTGTTTGCTAACTGTTGATTTTGTCTATTCTTGTCTCCTGATTGGCTACATATTGTGACATTCCAACTTTATGGCTCTGTGTGATGGGAGTGAGAAAATATTCTGGGTAATTTCTGCAGGGTTTTTATTGTTTTTTGTAAAGGTTCTTTGTGTTGTAATTCTCCAGCTTCATCTAAATTATTCTTTTCGTTTCTATAGATTTTAATAACTCCCTTTGTTTGCTTTCTTTTCTTCACTTCCTACTACGATCAGTAGAAGATGCACACTCAGCTCCGAGGAGAAAATTACATTCGTTAGACTGTTTGTATGTTCTAATGATCCTGAAATTACCATAACACCGAACAGTTGTGGAAATGGTTGAAAACCAACGCAAGGAGAGAGGGACGGGATGACGATATTGATCGTTTGTACCTTTTTGAATTGCTGTAAAGCAAAAGGCAATTTAAACTGCCTAGGAAAATCATGCCGAAGTAAAACTTAATGAAGCTTACTCAGCCTGCACGGCTTGCACAAACCGCTCTATGATGCTCATTTGTGCTTAGGTACATTCATAGTTTGTGAGAACAGCTACCAACTTGAGAAATGTGTGCACACGTTTGCGAGGTGAGATAACTGGTTTGTTCACAACACGAGGGGCAAGTCTTTTTGCTTCAAAATTTGCTTTACGTCGCACCGACACAGATAGGTCTTGTGGCGACGATGGGACAGGAAAGAGCTAGGAGTGGGAAGGAAGCGGCCGTGGCCTTAAGGTACAGCCCCAGTATTTACCTGGTGTGAAAATTGGAAACCACGCAAAACTATCTTCAGGACAGTGGGGTTCAAACCCACTATCTCCTGAATGCAAGCTCACAGCTGTACAACCCTTAACCGCATGGCCAACTCGCTCGGTGGCGCTAGACTTTGTTTACATGTATGTAATGCATGTACACTGATTGACCAAAAGTCACGGGAAAGGGTGTCCCATTAGAAAATGTGCTGTGTATGACCCCTGAGTGTTGCAGCAAGCTGCGGCGTAGCTGAGCAGTCTGTCACAGACAGCAGTGTCGTGAAGATGGCAACATGTCACGAGTTGACCGACTTTCAACGTTTGATTATTATCGGCGCACGTGTTATAGCATTGCAGAGATGACACATGAATTCGGGTTTCCGAGGTCAACAGTGTCGAGAGTGGATCTTCAATATCTTAGAGAGAATGTTACCACCCGTGTAAACCGCCGCACGGGAAGACCACAGGTGTTTAAAGAATGGACATCACGTCGCCTCCGCAGAACCGTACTAGGGGCTCAATGGGCTACTGTGAGTCAGATCACAGCCCAGTTGAATGTTGGGAGTCAGGAGCACATTTCTACCAGGACTGTAAGGAGGCAACTGCACCGCATAGGCTTCACAAACAGACGACCAACTCGTCTCAACATTGATTACTTTAACCATGATGATTCAATCTCATCCGTATTGACTTACATTCAATTTCTATGAAGCAATTTTCTGCCTTGTCAATACTTCACATTTTATCATAATTACATGTTTCGAGAGGTCAATTGCTCTCTTCCTCAGCAGTGCAAAACATCAAAGAAAAATCCTTGGACCTGACACATTTGTACAATAAAGTCATCAACAAAACAAATTATACATAAATCTTGAAATCGATAAAATATATTTTTTTGTCTAAACTTACTGCGTCATTTAGTAAAAACTTTAAAAGATAATTTTCAAATCATAAAATGAATAAAATCTATTAAGTTAGTCACTATATACTAAAATTTGAAATGCTGTCTGCTCTGTTCTTGAAAACTTCTCCTTTCCTCAAATCCTACACCTTTCTTCTTCTTCTTTTTTGAACGCAGAGGATCACTTTAGTCAATCCATCATTCAGGTCTCTTTGAAGGGATTGTTAGGGCTTTGCAGTCCATCCAGTACTTCTTCAGACGCTCCGATCTTCGTGCCATTTCCTTGGTTGAAAATATGCGTGTTGTTGGTTTGTTTTTGAGTAAGAGTAAAGCGGAGGTTTGTATTCAATTTTATCTTATTTGTGGTGTCTTCTGTTGTAAGGCCTATTTCCTTCAGATCCTCTCTTACGTCTCTGATCCATTTACATCCTGTTGTGGTATTTTTTGAGACGAGATTGTGTTGCACTAGTTGTTTCAGAAGTCTTGAATCCTGCATCCTCATGATATGTCCAAAGAATCCCAGTCTCCTCTTACGCATAGTATCTGTAATGGGTTCTAGCTTTTTGTACACACTTTATTAGGTATAATCTGCCACTGTCCATCTTCCTGGTATTTTTTGTTGATGCAGGGTCTTCCAATCCTCCTTTCAATTTTTGAAGTCTGTCAGTTTTTGATTGTTTAATCAGGTGGAAAAGTGTTTCTGCAGCATATGTAGCTTCTGGATTTATAACTGTGTTGTAGTGTTTTATTTTTGCATTAATTGATAAACATTACTTTTTGTATAATCTTCAAATCATAAAATGAATAAAACCTATTAAGTTAGTCACTATATACTAAAATTTGAAATGCTGTCTGCTCTGTTCTTGAAAACTTCTTTCCTTAAATCCTTTAGCTAACCTATTTGTTCTTGTTTGGATTGAGATTTTTTTTCATTTAGGTTATGTGTTATTACTTCTCCAAGATATTTAAATTGAGTTACTATTTTGATTTTATTACCATTTATGGTAACTTCTTTTAGTTGTGTTGGTTTCTGGGGCATAATTTCTGTTTTTTCAAATGATATTTTGAGGCCAATTTTATTTGCAATGTTTTGAAGTTCTGATATCTGGGTTCTTGCTTCTTTTTATGTCCACTACTAGTAATGCTAAATCGTCAGCGAAAGCCAGGCAATTTGTTTTGATTTTTTGGCCAATCTTTATTTTGGGGGGACATTTCCGAAACCATTCCCTCATTACCATTTCTAGAGCACAGTTAAATAATAGTGGTGAGAGCCCATCTCCCTGCCGTAGTCCAGTTTTAATTTCAAATATCTCTGACGTTTCACCCCTAAACTTCACTTTTGATTTGGTGTTAGTGGGAGTCAATTTTATCATGTTTATTAATTTGGGGTGTAGTCCAAGGTGTCTTAAAATTTTAAACAGAGATTCTCTATGGATGCAATCGTAAACTTTCTTGAAATCTACAAATGTTATCACCGTATCTCTGTTTCTTCACCTGTTATAGTCCATTATCAACTTAAGACTCACGATCTGATCAGGGCAGGGTCTGAAACCTCCTTGATATTCTCCTAGTTCTTTCTCAAGTTGTAAACTTATCCTATTAAGGATGATTATTGAAAATATTTTGTATGTTATGTCTAGGAGCGAGATTCCCCTGCAGTTATTAGGGTCAGTTTTGTCTCCTTTTTTGTGCAGTGGGTGAATGAGGGCTGTTGTCCAGTGTTCTGGCAGTTCTTCTTTAATCCAGATAGAGACAAGTTGTTGATCGAGAACAACTTCTGCTGATTTTCCTGCATATTTCCAGATTTCTGCAGAGGTCTGATCTTCTTCTGGTGCTTTGTAGTTTTTTAAATTTATTCAGAGCTTGGTAGACTTCCTTCTGAACCTGTGTCTATTCCTCAGAGGACTTTGATGTTGTAGATCTCTTTGTGATGGTATTTGTCCATGCATATGTGATCCAGTTTTCATTCTCCTTTAGTGTAGTCGGAGTGTTTCCATGCTTTGAGTTTTTTAGGTTTTCTCTTAAAACATGTAGATTTTGTAATTAAGTTATGGTTTCTACACAGGTCAACTAGTCTCTCTCCATTTTTGTTTGTTTTCTTGTGTGCTGGCCATTTTCCGATGATGTCACGGTATTTTCTTTCTCTGCCTAGTTGAGCGTTGAAGTCGCCCGTTAATAATTTTACATGGTCTAGTCCAATAGGTCTCAAAATTCTTCTTTACACCTGTCATATAAATCAGAATTTCTCCTCTTAACCTCACCGACCACGCAAGCCATTTTTAAGCGTCAAGTTTCAGCTAAATTACATTTGTCTGAACCAAAATAAATTAATGTGTTTGTTTAATAAAATGTTGAATTTTTGTTCTAATATGTTCTCTATTCATATCTTACTAAGTATTGAATGGCGGAAATATAAAACATTCCAATTAAAGGAATAATTATTTTATTAGTTAAAGTCTATATGGAACAAACAATATGATATTCAAACATAGTTAACAGAAGCCTATAGCCCTAAATTCACAATTGCTTCCATGCAAAGCCAGAATGGGTAGCGAGTACTGTATAAATATAAGTCAATGGAGTAGCTATTGAGGCCAGCAGTATCAAATAAGTCGCTCAATTTGTAATATAGGATTATAAAAGTGAATATATTTTTATGGGCGGGGTTGGCAATGAACACTTCGCTCTCCTACAGGCCAATGAGGTAAGATTTATACGATTCACCTTTCCAAATAAATGCACTTTGTGCTGGGCTGTGTTTTGTTAAGATCGCTGATGATGCATACAGCATTGCCGTGATTAGAGAGGGAGCAAGTAATGAAGTGAGGTGAGCTGCGGCCGTCATCGTTCCCGCTCCTCCACCTGAGCAAAGTATGGGTCGCACACAGCCATGACAGTTTTTTGAGGCACAGAAGGCCAGGGTGGAGGAGTGTGTTGTTACAATGCCAATTACACAGAAACAAAAAAGTGCAGGGGAACATGGCATACAATATGACAATCGAATTGTACAATAAATTGGTACTCACGTGTAATAAAAAGGACACGAGTCTTCCATCAACATCTTCGCCTCGGCGAGCGGTTTTCACAATATTATTGAGGAAGTAGTTACACCGCTCAATCTGAAAAACAGGAACAACCAATTAAAAACAAAATACTTCTTTGTTAACGGAGATGGTCAGGAAATGAACAAGCTATCATGTTATGTTCTTTTGGCAAGCAACAGTTTGATCCCAAGGCAATTCTCACACCTGAGTAATGAATACCGAGAAATCAGCATCAAACACACACACTGTGGGCTCACCGTAGCGATCCTGTCAGCTCGAAGGTCTGTATTCAAACACCTCCCACAGCAAAGTTTTAGTCTTTGAGCGTTACTCTCATTTATATTAAATCAATAAAAGTAAACTTCCACCTGTTTGATACTATATATTTGCTTTAAGCAAATTATTTGTAGAACACTTCATACCTTAGCAACATTTTCAGCTACATAACATTGCTTAGGTGAAATTACAGAGAACTTTCTTCTTCTCAAAAAATATCTTTAAAAAGTACCTTGCTATGCTTAAAACACAACTAATTTAATAAGATAAAATAATTAAAATATGTGGGGAGGGTTGAGTGGGGTCTACTTATGTTCTGGAGGGGCGTGCCATTCCAGCTGATGAGTCCAAATGGCACGTCTGGACGAAACTCTGCATAATGCACACGGCCTAACCACCCAAAAGCTGGTTCTATTGCTGTGATTATAAGATCTGCGGCCGTGAAAGCCTTTTTTGATAATTTAAAACAATTTCCTATTCAATTAACTAGATATTAAAACTTTGTTAGTATACAGCACTTTTGTTCATCTGTGATGTGTATGTTTTTCTTAGTTGTCTAGACAGAAAGCAGCATCAGTTGCTGCTAGACCCCTCCAAGGACACAGTAGGTTGCAGACATAACAAGACTTTGGGGAAGACAGCAATCAGCTTCAGAGGATCCCTTAATGAATAAAAATGAAAGAGACCCATTTTCACCAAATTAAATCAGAAGACAACACTCACTTCGGAAAAGAAGAGTAGCTGAAGAGAACAGTTTAAAAAAAGTTAAGACGGAGCATCGACATGAAAAAGTCCTTTTCAAAACCTTTTCTTTAAACGAACAACTGGCTTTAGTTGTGCTGTTATTTTCTTGCGGCTGCACAATTATTCTTTATTTCCGTGTGTCATTAACTTAAAATTAGCATCATAATATAAAAAAGGAATCATTGAAAATTTGCCGGCAATACCTGTTCCACGCATCTCTACAATACGATGATCCTCCAAAAAAATATGCATGCTGTCTATAAAACTGTTAATTTTACTAAGCGTCAGGTGCAGTAGACGCATTATAACTGCCGCTGAGTAGCCATTGAAGGCTCACGTGTTTTGATGCCATTTGGTGGATTTGAGATATTTTTTTTTTACAGGCTAACAGAATGTCATTCTCTCTTTTGTATTTTCCGAGAACTAGCGATGTTACACGGGAATCAGTGTGGTTACTGTGGTACCTGCCAGTAGTGCTCATTACTGTTATGTCGCAAATGCTAGACGACCCTTGATTTTTCACGTGAAATTCTGAGGAAAAAACGCTGTCTCGGAGTCAGAGAAATACGGTGTTTATGCAGTGATTACCTTGTCCCAGAAGAAGAGATAGCCCTGACTAAATTCAAACTCGTCCAAATTGTACTGCTTCATGAACGGGATGCGGATAACGTTCAAGCTGGCAAAAATCCAACAGCGGCCAGAATTCTTTTGATTCGTGATTGGTTTCCCTTCAGATTCCACCTGAAAGAGACAAGCACAAATGAATATCAACATAAGTTGCACAAGTATCAATAGAAAATACACAGAAGAAGACTCTTCAGTCAAAAAACACACACATACACACACAAAAATGCATGGAATTTGTTGTAGTGTTTTACTGAACTGAAGATCTCGACGTAACTTCAAAGTTGGTAATGCATGCGCACGCACAGTGGTTCAATCGTCATCATTTGTGTCCATTCTGTCAAAGGATCAATCAGCAGTGATTTGCATGTAGTGCTGTCAACCTTTTCAGTTCTTTACTCAGCCTTTCCTTAAACTAGTTCAAAGAAGATGGGAAATTCATCGAACATCTCCCCTGATAACAGCTCTTCCTGTAAACAAATACTTGTCCTGTTGAATTCCAACTCGACTCAAGCTTATTCGCCATCTCTCCAGCGACAACTTGGAACGTACTGCCGAATTGAGCAGCTCATCTCCCTACTCCCAAGTCTTCTAAGCTCAAAGAATGCAACATTTTTGTAACACTTTCACGGCCCGTACTTGCAGACATGGTATGGGCTTTTGTCGTGCCAAAAAAACAAGGTAAAGTCTAAGTTTCACAGAGAACTTTGCTGTCCGTCTCTACTGTTCAGGAGAAATTCTTCTACAATAATGAGGGTTTGAATTTAAGAATATTTTACCGCTGGAGAATCGTAGTGGTACGCTCGTTCGTCGCCAGGTGGCTCTACGCTGGCAAAGCTGGAATGAACCAACTGGTGATGAACGTACGAATTCGGAAAACACCAAAACAAAGAGAAAGTGTACAGAGCATGTATTGTGTAGTGCAACAATCCCTTTTTGTCTTTGAGTTAGGGATGGGTTGTGATTGGTTGGAGCTGGTACACGAAATCATCACTCCAAGGACCGGCCCTGTGAGGAGTGCTACGCGTACACACTCCAAGAGTGGATCGTTTATCGGGACTAGCACCAGTGCAATCACAACACATTCGTCGGTGCTTTACCAGTTCCACTCTGTGTGAGACCAAAACATGTGAACTGCTGCTGGCGCATGCGCATACATCTCCAAATATTTAAATAACGTGATTGCTGTCATTTACTGTCGTAGCTCCGCACTCCACACGGTAATCGTGAATTAGTGCAACATGTCTGACGAGAGAAGGAGAAAGTTGAGCCCTGTTTGGGATTTTTTGACTCCAATAGGAAAACAGACAGTTTCTTATAAAACGTTGGTTTCGAATTTAAAGTAGCATATTATCAGGAAGCACCCAACAGTGCGAATGCATTTATCCAAAGAGCTTTAGACACAAACGTTCTGCTCTAGGAACTGCGGTCCCATGCGAGTGGAATTTTTCAAAACCTGGAATGTTTTAACTGAACGCCGTAACCGGTTCAGTGCAGAAAAAGTTCGACAGATGTTATTTTTGAATGTAAATCTGAAATGAATTTCTTGTGATGTCAACCTGAAGCTTAGTGACACATAGACACAAAATGGTATAATTAATGCTTGAAGTAAGATTCCTTCTACTTTAAGTTATAGCCTATGCATGAAAATATGACTATAAACTAGTTGACAAATTTTGGAGTGGGTGCTGATTACTATATGCTAATATAATTATATAATAGGAACATCAGATCATTCTGCATAAAATTCAAACATTTGTGTTCCGATGTAGCCTATAACCTATTCATGTGTAGTTAATATTAGGAAGATAGGAAAACTTAAAAGGGTCCACCTTTTCAATACAAAAATGTTATAGTTTATTTATAACATATATTTGCACTTGGAACTAGTTTCGACGCTGTTTGGCGTCATCATCAGCCAAAATGTGGGAAATAGGCTAGCATGTAGGCATTTATATTACACAAGGCGTTACATTAAACAATACACATCTTACAAGGAGATAAAAACAGGGACGAATATAGAAACAAATGAATCGTTGAGAAAGCAAAAGTTATACATATTAAAAATAACCTTAACCACACATCTTGCAGTGCGAAAATATTCGTCTTAATGATTCCTGAATACAAAACACACGCGCACACATTTCTGAAGAGCCAGCATGCTGGAAAAAGTAAAGTGAAACCTTAAGAGTTCTTCTGGGAAGAGTTCATCATTTTTTCTATGCTCCGACTAACTAATGAAGTCTCCCTTGAGTTCCTGATAAACATATACAACAGGAAATTCTCCTTCACTCTCAACAATAGCTATAAAAGACCAACAGTAAATTGTATTTTAAATACTGTGCAGAGATGTAAAAGCATGATCTTGAACATGATATAACTTCTTCATTTAACCACCTTTGAAAGTCTCTCTCTATATTACATAGCTTAATTAACACCACCATTCTGTAGATGCACAAAATAATCTTGTAATCTTCACAGGTCCGGTATTCAGCTCGACAAGAATATAAAATTGGTATTAAGGAATACGTTTTCTGAGAGTTTGGAGGTTGACTGTGCCAGTATTTGTGGTGTATTGTTGCAGCGTTACGTGTAGGGTGGGGGCAGGTTTCTATGATGTTTATTATTGCGGGACATGAGGCGGTAAAGCTATCTCCTCGTAAGATGTGTATTGTTTAATGTAACACCTTGTGTAAAAAATTGGGTGAAATGAAGAAGTTATATCATGTTTCAAGATCATGCTTTCACGTCTCTGCACAATATTTAAAATGAAATTTACCGTTGGTCTTTATAGCTATTGTTGAGAGTGAAGGAGAATTTCCTGTTGTGTATGTTTATCAGGAACTCAAGGGAGACTTCAATAGTTAGTCGGAACATAGAAAAAATGATGAACTCTTCTCAGAAGAACTCTTAAGGTTTCACTTTACTTTTTCCTGCATGCTGGCTCTTCAGAAATGTGTGCGCGTGTGTTTTGTATTCAGGAATCATTCAAGACGAATATTTTCGCACTGCAAGATGTGTGGTTAAGGTTATTTTTAATATGTATAACTTTTGCTTTCTCAACGATTCATTTGTTTCTATATTCGTCCCTGTTTTTATCTCCTTGTAAGATGTGTATTGTTTAATGTAACGCCTTGCATAATATAAATGCCTACATGCTAGCCTATTTCCCACATTTTGGCTGATGATGACGCCAAACAGCGTCGAAACTAGTTCCAAGTGCAAATATATGTTATAAATAAACTATAACATTTTTGTATTGAAAAGGTGGACCCTTTTAAGTTTTCCTATCTTCCATTCTCAGTTCAATACGGACAAAAATGAAATTCTTAGATTTAAATAGTTAATATTATGTAGAGTATAGTAATAAATATGTTCAAGGTACTAAAATCTAACCTGTGAACATACGATATCACAACCCAGCATTTTCAAACTTTTTTTTTTTTTTTTTTGCGGCAAGAGGTGTGATACGTGATCTTAACTAATTTTGGGTCGCTGAATACGAATACGTTGTCCGTTTCTACGCATCACGTCACATTTTCTCACAATAGGTATATCAAAATAAGAGATAGACCTGAATATCGCATATAAAAAGTACTGAAAAATGTTGATAATTTAGGAAATATTTATAATTTTTTGTATTATTTTATATATTTTGAAATAGTTGAGTATTATATACAATGAATAATTATTGAGTATAAAATACAATGAAATATTTAGCATTTATTGTAATATAATACTGATTTACACAAAAAGACAAAGTAACAACTCTGAAGAAATGAAAGCAATTTATTTTGACAATTAAACGTGATTTACAAGCAAACAATGTGAATTTTGTTCAGTATATTTATGAATTCATGAATGTGAACAAAATAAACTTTAACGGTCCTAGATGTCCCCTTGGGATATACGCTTGGCTGCCCAGCGTCTGACTGCATCAAGTTTGTCTTCTCTTTTCAAACACCAACAGTAGTCTCCCATCATTGCTTCATCCCACCTCCCCTGGTATCTTCTTTCTGCCTCCTTGATGTCCTGGTGGAACCTCTCTCCCATCTCTTCACAAACAGCCCCAAGATTTTACGGAAAGCGATCGAGATGAGAATGAAGGAAGTGCAGTTTCAGACTCATTCTACACCCCAACACTTTCATATCATCCAACATCGTTTACACTATTATTTCGTTTTGTTCATCCATTACATTTCCTAGGAACTTCATTATGACGTCTCTTATTGAATTCCATGCAGCAAGTTCCACGGCATTCATCGTCTGTTCAAAGTTTGTCTTTCAGAAGTTTTCTAATTTGTGGTCCATTAAAAATGCCTTCCTTGACTTTTGCATCAGATAAATGTGGAAAATTGCTTGCAATGTACTTGAAACAGGGGCTACTTTTGTCCAAGGCCTTAACGAACTGCTTCATGATTTCCAGTTTGATGTGTAGCGGTGGCAAAATAATTTTTTGTGGATCAACTAAGGCAGCATTTGTAATAGTTTTCACACCTTGGGCCAGGAAGGTGTAGACCAGTGTTTGTCCCATTCACATAAATAACAAGGGAATTTAGTGCTTGTTGTCCTAACAGAATACCACACACCTTCAAGTCACTACACAAATCTCGCCGGTGCTCATGATACTTGATTTTTTCTATAAGAGTTTGCATTGTGATATAATTTTCTTTTAGTGAAACAGAATGTGCCACAGCCTTTAAACAAACCACGGCCACTCTAACAACAGCCGATTCGCTGTTATCACAAAGCAGTACTGTGCCGATATGACATATTTTCAGACAGTAAATGGCAAATAACACGAAAACTAGACGTGATACAATAGAACCAATGACATTTCTGTAATCAGGAGACCTTATTTAGTTAAAATCACGTATCAGATGCTTTGCCGCAAAAATCATGCTGGGTAGTGTATTTTACAGGTTTATTTAATGTTTTGCAGTTTTCTGTTAGTTTCACTCACATTAGTCGATTGAGGTACAGAGACTTACAATAATTGAAAATCTTCCACCTTTTTGATACTTTTTATTTGCTTTTTAGCAAATTAATTAATTAATTAATTAATTAATTATAAACAGCACATGTTTCATTCTTATTTCAGAACATCTTCAGCTGTTGTATAGCTTAGGTGAATCACTGAGTTTTTTGAGTACATTATTTTCAGGTACTTTGTTCCTCTTAAAAACTATTTGAATATAAATTGAATTAAAATGATGTTAAAACAATGTGGTGGTTAATGGGTTGGTGAAATGAGACAGAATGAATACATAGTTAGCCTACTTAAAAAACTATATCTATTCATTTGAATAGTAGTAGTTAAAAATTTTCAAACTCTGTTATACTAAAAAGTATCTATCTTCCAGTTAAAAGGTTTTTTAAAATGTATGACTCCTTGACACTGTTCTAAATATTGTTGAATGTTCACTTCTTTCACTCCTTCCAGGTTGGCTGTTATTTATTTTGAGCTTACTTAACGCGTCCTAAATTGAGTTTAATGCGGAACTTTGAAGCTGATTGCCGTTCACTAATTGAGAGGGGAGCTTCGTCTCGATTTCTGAAATGAAATGAGGAAAATAGGGATTTGCTTTTATAACAAAAACATGTATCTTTACAAAGTAACTTAATGTATAAAATGGTTCCATACCTTACTTTTGTTAAACAATTCTACCGTGACCCTGGAGGAGCTACGTTTCAAGCTGCTTTACGTCTTGTATAATAATGATGTGTGCGTTCCGATGTTCGCTCCTCTTTCCGGGGAGGCAAGGCTGTGGAGAGGGAAGTAGGCGCGTCGCTCTCTGTCATGGCTTCGCTTTAGAAGTGGTGGGGGAGTGGATGTACGAAATGGCGGAGGCTCGTTCTTAGCCATCCTTTTATTGTCCGTGTTGTTTATTTTGCCTCAAGTTTCAAGATTTGATAATATCCCTTCAAATATAGGGTTCCTATTGTCAATAATATCATTCAGATTATTGTCCTGATTACTTTCTTGTTCTAAATAAATATATAGATTTTCTAATGTATTTAGAAGAGCTCCTTTGTTTATTTTACGTAATATAGTTAAATCCTGCTCTATAGTTGTGAACTGATGTCCGGTTGTACTCATGTGTTGGCCCATCGCGGAATTTTTTTTTATGCCTTTCAGCACTGACATGTTCTAAGTATCTTACAGTAAAACTGCACCCTGTTTGCCCAACGTAAGTTTTTTCACATTGATGACATTTCAATTTGTAAATTCCTGATTCTGAATGTTTGTTTTTTCCTATGGAATTAACATTATTGTAATTAAAGAATGTTTGCTTTGTATTATTACTGGTTGAATACGCGATCTTATAGTTACATTTTTTTAACAAATTCATTATTGTATATAAGTTAGGGTTGTTGAACGTGAACTTGGCGTATTTATCCTTCTTTTTTATTTCGGTATTTAAGTAGGCTAACTATGTATTCATTCTGTCTCAAGTCACCACCACATTGTTTTAATATCATTTTAATTCAATTTATATTCAAATAGTTTTTAAGAGGAACAAGGTACCTGAAACTAATGTACTCAAAAAAACTCAGTGATTCACCTAAGCTATACAACAGCTGAAGACGTTCTCAAACAAGAACGAAACATGTATTATTTATAATTAATTAATTAATTTGATAAAAAGCAAATAAAAAGTATCAAAAAGATGGAAGATTTTCAATTATTGTAAGTCTCTGTGATTAGAATTTGAGACGGAAAATGAAGCTGACTACTTGCAAAGATTGAGGTACATGTATAGAACTAGGTGTTTACGGTCAAGTACCTAACAACGTTAAGTAAAATCACAACTCTGACAAAATCACAGGTTCTTGCCTGGAGCAGTTCGGAGTGGAGACTATTACTCGCGCAACTTTTAGTGATACATGGTCTCCCTAGTGCTGAATCGGTAGACCTTGGTTATCTTTGAGATTCATATTGGCAACCTTTGAAACACAAACTATGCATCGCTGTGAGACATCTGGCTTACACTTTACGTACTAGTACTGTTGTTGTTTACACAGCAAAGCCAAACTAAAGAATTCATGCTAGGAACAAGGTTCGCATCAAGAAATGTTATATAATGAGTGTGCGATACAGTTGTTGGCTTAAGATAATAAAGGTGTAGAAAATTCATATCGATCGATCATATCGATCGATCATATCGATTCAATTCAGATTTCATTTCCATTCAGTTGGCAGTATTACTAGAACCGGGAGAGCTCCCTCCTTACTCCTTACCCCCCGTAACACCGAATATCACTAAAAGTTGCACGTGTAATAGAAATCCTTGTCACAATACATCTCTACTTTGAATATGTTGTTATGTAGCAAGAAGGTTACTACTAATTAACGATAATCGACTCCCGACATACCTATGCCACAATGGAACGAGTGCAACTGACCTAGTCTTTTCAAACAATCAAGTCAGAATCCTTAGTCACCATATTTTGAAACTGTCTACGTTAACGGGCATCAGGAAGCTCCTGCCGGTCTTAACTTCTCTGACAACTTCCTGAAAAAAACTTCAACCCCAGCAGAGTAATCAAATCAGAATAAAAAGACCCCTCAACGTGTTACACTCAAGCAAGAGGCACGCACCGCAAACCAACAGGTCCTCCGGCAACTAAGTAACGGACAACTTGAAAATGCAGCCCGGATTATAGAAGAGAGAATAAAAACAGCAGATGGACCAGCAGGAAGCTCTGTTCATAAGTCAAAACCATGGTTCAATGCTCAATGCTATGCCGAAAGAAAATATGTAATTGACTGCCTACATAAAACAAGATCTAGTGATAAAAACGCAGAAGAAAGATATAACAACGCTCGTCGAAAATACAAAGAAACTCTAAAAGAAAAAGAAAGAAACTATCTAGACATGAAACACACTCAACTGGCAGAAGCAGCTGAGGCAAATCCTTTTGTAGTACTAAGACCAAGACAACTGCATTTCAGCAACACTGAGATAGCATTAGTTTGTTGAACAAAACAGGCCTTCGCCCAATACAGTGTTCAACATCATAATAAACAAGAGCAAAATGTATAAATTTCCCTCTTAGCACATTGTTGTCTGGGCACGCACTACTCCATTCTTTCATGTGGACCGGCAACAAAAGCACACCTAGCATGAGAAGTAGGATCAAATATAAATACCTGTAAAACCTGTAAATGGTTCTAGGACTCTGTTTTCATCCTTATTTGTCCATCCGTCAACCTCACTGTCACTACTATCGCTAGCATCTTCACTCGTATTATTGTCGCCGTCAACTGACTCGTCTGAACTCAATGTCGCCCTTTCACTTCTGCGCATATATTTTGATGTTGACAGACACACATCTTCACAATCACTAATACTTACACTTTCGCAATCACTAGGGACATCAGATAAATTATCAGCATGCAATTCTCCAAATATTTCAACATCGTTCAAGCTGTCTTTGCTACTGCGCACCATGCTGACACCTGGCAATACACTCAGTCACGCGGTACTGAGTGTTATGAAACCACACTTCCTGTGCCGAAAGCATTGCCAAGGAAAGAATATATCTATCTAAATTCCGATCAACAAAGACTTTAGTGTGTGAACAACACAAAATATTTTGATTAATAAACGGCGGAGAGGATAAAAACACACAAGAATGAAGCAATGTGAGAAAACGTTAATTTACGTAGCCAGTCGCTCGCGCACCAATACGAAAATACGTTAATTGACGTAGCCCGTCATTAATGTATTAAGAAGCAATGACATCCTAACCATATAGAAACAAAAGACCTATGGTCGACTCACTATCC
This sequence comes from Anabrus simplex, assembly GCF_040414725.1. Classification (NCBI taxonomy): domain Eukaryota; kingdom Metazoa; phylum Arthropoda; class Insecta; order Orthoptera; family Tettigoniidae; genus Anabrus; species Anabrus simplex. Next base: position 217,508,898 of record NC_090279.1, on the reverse strand, counting down.
GAGAGACGTTAGCCTTTAGAGTAAACCAAATCTACCTTATAAATAATAAACCAATTATGATAAGTGCAGTATAGTGGTCCCTCCACGCCACGATCATGTAGCCTATAGATGGCAGGGCTACTCACCTTAATAATAGAAAAATAGGCCCACCGTGCCACGATCACCGTGCATAGGAATTTGGTGATTAGCAGATGTTAGACGATTGCCAGAGGGCATAAGGTTACTCACGCTACTATTATATAACAGGGGTGATAATAATAAAAGCTCCTCCCAGTAGAGATAACCGCTGGGTGGAATCTGAAGCTAATCAGAGCAATAAGAAGTGAGAAATGTTGCGCATCCTGTTGAGGTTACGCAACTTGTAGCGGTAAACTAAACTAAAGAAAATTGCAACTGCCTGCAATACCTGGGCCTGACCCACATTAACGTTGCCTCAGTTAGCTAGTCTGGTATCACAATACCACTACCAGCGAACTTTGACAACCTCCTACTTTCTGCTCGGTGTATTAATTTTCTGCTGCCTCAGATCCATCCTGAATACAGTTTAAATTCCTTTCCACTTGAGTGTTTACAAACTCATTTCTTAACTCACTATCACATGCTGACTTCACCTTTCTTTCACAAAGTTTCATCACGGCAGTTCAGATTTCCCTTGCTGTTCCATTCTTTGGAGATCCATGCGATAATTTTTGGTTTGTCGCCAATTCTACATAATTCTTGCTGTTTAACACTTAGGAACTTATTCCTTAACTTTTCTGCCTCCACACATTCACCAACTAGGTGTAATTCATCCGCCCTGTTCCCACATAGAATGCACAGTGTTTTGTCATTTCTCCTTGTCCATCCCTTGTTCCTATGTAAGCCCAAGATCCACCATGTTAAACCTCTTCCCCACCTTCTCTCTCCAAATCTTATGCTAATATTGGAGACCTGGACTACCTCATAAAATAGACTCAAAGACATTTATATATATATATATATTTTTTTTACATCCATCGTTGCCTTTGAATATCTCTTATTCTAGTCACCAGCGCTCTCTGGCTTCTACTCCCTTTTCCTTTAAAAGTCTCAAACCAGATTTAACCCATGCCTATATTTTCAAGATAGTTTTTGATTTCTGCTAGCCAACTTTCTTTGTACATATGTTTTTCTTGCTGTTTAAAAGCCTCCTGAACTACTCTTCCTTCTTCCCTCCATTTCAACCAGGACCAGTAAATCATCACTCTTCTGACACACACTATTTCTATGAATTCTCCACATAATAGCAACGCTCCTACGTTGGCTGTGCATAGAGGCAAACCCATAATAATCTTACTAAACTTATGGATGATTTGGTTTAATGTGCCGTTTTTACGATCAAGTCCCCATGATTCGGCCCCATATAATGCTCTGCTTAAGACTAATGATCTTAGTACCATCCTCAGAATCTTGTAATCTATCCCCGGGAATTTTGCTACTAATGTCTTGACCGCAGCTCGTGCTGCGATACCCCTCCATTTAGCCCTCTTGATATGGTCTTCCCACCCTCCTCTTCTATTTAGCAGGACTCCCAAGTACTCTATTTTATCTACTTCTATTCTTTCCCCCTGGATCAACCAAATCCTGTCTTTATTTCTCCTTTTCTTTTGAATAGTTATCACTTTTGACTTTTTGCTGTTAATTTTTAACCCACCGGCTTACCTAACCGTCAAATCAACGGGTAATGCAGCGTCCTGCTTTATCGATGGTAAAGGGAAGGTAGTACGTTAAAAACTCAACAGATTGCATTACAATCATTCTTTATATCTGAAGGAAGTCTCTTCCGCTGTATTTGAGTCATGTTTAGGGGATTAACCGCATGAATTGAAGATAGCATTGAGCCGATGTCATGGGTGTTCAGTGAGTAAAGATGAGCACGCGCGAGGCTATTACCGAGCGAGAAGTCGTGGATATTTTACTGAATAGTGGTTGTGAAGAAGATTATAATATATTGGATAGTTCTACCTGTGAATCTGGTGATATGGATACGTTATCTGTGCTTAGTGAAGTTAGTGATAGTAATACGAGTCAAGAAGCAGATGTAAATATTATGAACGTAAATGTTCCGACGCACCGTATGAATTACTAGGCGAGCTTATAGTGTACAGTTCACATTTTGCACTGTAATGTAGTACATTCCATTGAAATGATTCTTTTTGAGTATTTCTATGAAAGTTTGACAACGTTCGAGCCAGTAGTTGCAATGATATCATTTAAGCGCAGTCTTGCATGGACCTTATAAACACCAGCATTTAAATGGTAATTTAAAGATCCCGAACGGATGTTTATAAAGTAAGCAGATGGGTTAAGGCCCATTTCTCTGCGAACTCCGACAACTCATTCAGACTCTTTTGGAGACCTCCTCCTGTTAAGGCCACAAGAATGATGTCGTCCGCGAAAATCAATCCTGGGATCTCTAAATTGAGATAGAAACATGGGAGAAACATTTTACGTCGATTCTTAATTACAGAAACCTCGGTACAAAAATCGAATTAGATGAAACCTATGAATCAAACTACCAACCTATCACTGAAAAAGAAGTTGCAGAGATAATAACAGAATCCAAAACGAAGAAAGCTCCTGGCCTCGATGGTATATTAAATGAACACTTGAAATCTTCAATTGAACATGTTACTGTATGGACAAAACTGTTCAACAAATGTTTAGAAGAGATATTCCGCAGTGCTGGAGGTATTCCAAAATCAAAATACTGTACAAAGGGAAAGGAAATATAGACGACCCAAATTCTTATAGAGGTACTGCCATAGAGAACAACAGCTTAAAGTATTTGCTAAAATCCTTTGTAACAGACTGACCCGATGATACTTTAAGAATGATAAAAGGAAAATTCTTTGCAGTATTCATAGATTTTTATAACGCTTTTGATTTGCTGGACAGAGAAGTACTTATCACAAAACTAGAGTGCTTAACAAGAAAGAAAAACTACCTGGCCATAATAATCAGAAACATTCTATCTGACACAAGGGTGATCATAGACGATGGCATCACTACATCCAGTGACATAACCCAAATGAACGGAGTAGTAAAGGGGGACCCCATGAGTCCTATATTATTCAATATCACAACTTCTGATGTGACAAGAATTATCCATGAGAAGAATAAGAAAGTCATGATGTACATGTATGCAGATCACATCGTCATAGGAGGACGAATTCTGCAAGAGGTGCAAGATGCACTCAACGGACTCTCGGAATAGGCTATAGAAAATACTTTCATAATTAATACTAAGAAGACAGTTCAAATGACATTCCAGAAAGAGGAAAGATTGCATCAAAAGACCAATTATGCTTGGGGGGAAACAAATTAACAATTGTGAATCAGTTCAACTATCTGGACATTACCCTCCAAACGACCCGGACCACCTTCTCTATACACATTAACGAACAAGCAACAGTAGCGATTAGAACCATAAAAGACATCCAAAATCCAGAAAAATTATCCCTGATCACCGCAGTGAAAGTATTTCAAGCGAAAATAATGCCGGCTATAACATATGGAATGGAACTTACATGGGACCATTGAAAAATAAGTGACCAAGAAACCCTAGAGAAAGTGAAGGCATCATTCCCCAAGAAAACACTTGGTGTATCAAAATTCACCCGATCAAGACTTGTATATGTACTAACAAAAGAAGACTATCTAATACAAGAGATCAGAAATAAAATCCTTCCACCTTCACTGGACGTCTTTTAGCAAACATTAAGAAGACGAGAACAAAAAAAGAACTGATATTTGGTGGGAATTTTCCACGACTGACGCGATGAAGAAAAGGGACTGGACCCTGTCAGACTACGAGTTGAGACGAGTTGTCAGCAGGTTTGCATGTCATGGTTTCCATCACGCAGTCTGCATCAATAAGAGATTCCATACCAGGCGAGTTGGCCGTGCGGTTAGGGCGTGCAGCTGTGAGCTTGCATCCGAGAGATAGTGGGTTCAAACCGCACTCTTGGCAGCCCTGAAGATGGTTTTCCGTGGTCTCCCATTTTCACACCAGGCAAATGCTGGGGCTGTACTTTAATTAAGGACACAGCTGCTTCCTTCCCATTCCTAGGCCTTTCCTATCCCATCGTCATCATAAGACCCCTCTGTGTCGGTGCGACGTAAAGCAAATAGCATAAAAAAAAAGAAAGAAAAAAAAAAAAGAGAGAGATTCCCTGAACCGTGTGATTCCTGTGCAAAAAGAGATCAAAATCATTGTGCGACTATGCTAAAAAAACATCATGCATATTGTGTGCACTTATTATTATTATTATTATTATTATTATTATTATTGTGTACAATAGCTTTGGTATTCTAACTAGTGATGGGAATATCAAATGTTTTAAACCAGGGTCAGCCAACTGCGTGTACGTGTGATGTCAGGTAACACGTCACACACTCTGCTCGGGCAGCGAAACGGAGTACTTAGTACTGTAACTGATAAGTGAAGGCTAGAGGGGCGAGGGGAAACACGTCAATCGTAGGGGGAGGCCCAAGGGCTGCAGGTACAATGCAGTATGTGTTGTACATATTTCTCTCTACAGATTTTATTGTAACGTAATTTTGTTATGAAGTAGCATAAGAGTTATAAAGCAACTTTATTTCCACATATACAAACTAAACTTTTAGCTGTAGCATTCCTATCATTTTCAACAAATAAATATAGATCTTCCCATAAAGATAAAAAGATCGGAGGTTTAGGTAGCTTGTCGCACCGTGATGTGCCCGGTTCGTCCATACTTATGTACCACACTGTACCAGTACCACTACGTATGACACTGCACGTGTTTACTACAAAGCGAGGCTGTCTCTTCGTCTCACTCTACGACAGCGTCTCCCCACCTTCTGCGCTCATACGTCACATGTGCTCTCCGACGTCACACAGGCCCTCTTACACCACACGCCAGCCAGTTGGCTGACCCTGTTTTAAACTATCGGTAGACTACCAATTGTGAAGCGTGTTTATCGAATAAAAACATTCGATAGTTTTCATTCAGTTTGAAATCGGTTATAAAGTAATAATATACGTTTTGTACTCGGTAGTACTAGTAACTAGTAATAAGTCATTTGCTAGTAACTGCCGAAATGTGGATTGTTCTATTTCACTACCGATTTTTATAGCGTGTTTCTTTTGTTGGTAATGATATAAGCGGAAATACTGAGACTGGTAACAAACGTTTCACAATGTTCGAGTGAAGTGAAATGCGTTGGTCTATGAAATAAGATAAAATGTCCCGATTAAAGCAATTGTCTTCATTATGATTCATTTTAAATAAAATGCATTTCTGTGTCCCTAACCACAAGTTAATTAATGTAAGATCAACTGTTCATAAAATTAACAAATGTTAGGTAATTTCAGATGAAGGTTAGGTTTACAACTTATTGTAATGACACACGATATTAAAGTACCGGTAATGTGAATACAGCAGGGAAGTATTTATAAAAACTATAACATGATTACCTATCGATAAAGTGCACAATAATAAGATTGCATTTATCATTATACAACTTTGAGTCATATCTAGGCCTATTCATTTATAATAAATGACTCTGACTTCACTCCATAACAAAAGAGGAGGCCGATTTCCGCGCTGACTAGTGGAAACAATTGGAATTTGCGAACCGAATGAAAAACCGAATGCAAATGGAAACAATCGGTTGTAACGGTAGTTGACGACTATCGAATAATTCGGTAGTTTTCATTCGATAGTCCCATCACTAGTTCTAACTTCTTGTGCGTGTATAACAAAGAGCCCAACGTCACTGTCCTTTCGGTATTATTGCTCTTTAGATAATAAATTACAGTTCACGATCCCACTTACTGGTACAAACAATAATCATTGTTAATGTCAAAAAAATCGCCATTATTTACTCTAGAGAGTTCCTATTTCCTGCTGGAACATGCATAGCACATAAAAGACCCAATTTGAAAATATTCATTGTTTACCTAATAACTGCATTCTTTTGTGAATGAGTCAACAACTAATAAGAGTTAATGGAAGTAGTCCTAGTATTAACATTTTGAATACTGAGTAGTTTCTCATTTCTTTCATCACGTGGGCCTGCCTGTACAAGTTGATACTGATCCCTAGGAAATACTTCTGTTTAGTGAATTAAACTTTTTTTTTTTCATTTACTTCAAACACTGTGTACCCACCAACCTAACTATGACCATAGTATCATAGGAAATTTGTCAGGAGACAGTAACTATGTATTTCAGAGTTGGCAGCCCTAGTGGTGATTTGAGAATCCATCCAGCCTGTGGGCTGATAACAGACGTAGTACTGATATAAATGTTTCTACAGTAATATCTTAAATAGTAGCCAAATTAAATAAAAATGTATTGTTTTGACAAATTCAATCCTATTTGGATTGAGATTCAACACAGCCTATGCAGTATGTGACAAGACTTCACAGTTAAATTTTACAGAAATTGAAGAACTGGTTAAAGAAAGAACGGAAGAAAAAAAAAAAACTGCTTGAAATACAGTTAACCCCTTCAAGAAGATTCTGAAATATTTTAAAAATATAATTCCAACCAAGTTCAGTTTCTCATATTCATCCTTAACCTAACCTCTTTAGATTATGCAGTTACCAATTTCTTTCCCTACAGTTGAATTTTCTATCTTAGAGTTGTGCTGTAAGTAAGTTTCGGAATACTATGAAAAACAAATGACACCAGTAAATTACCTATACAAGATAACCAACAAATAACAATCCATACCTTATGGGTGAAGACATGTTGTGTTTCTTCGAGATGTCTCCGCGAAAGGCACACTTCAAGAGGGTCAACACGGGTACATACATTCTGGGCCAAGATATTTTTTGGATCAGCATAGAAACTGTTGCGGAATTTTTGGAGAGTTTCAGGACTTAAGGCAGCTGTCAAAAAGAAATTCTTATTACAAAAAGCCATTGAAATGTTCACTTTTCCTTCAGGTTATTTCTCCAGTTACGAAGGCAAAAGTATACCACACGTGACAGTGAAGAGATTACATCATGACAGGTGGATTAAAATGATAAATTTTATGAGATAACAAGATGAATATGGATACAGAAGTTAGAAGCTTTCATATTGAATTTACCATCGGCTTTAACAGTATAAAAATTCTTCATTTGTACATTTGTATAAAATTTTGTTATTACGCTTATACTAGATATTCTACTGTGAAAAAATCTATGGTATTTGCAACAAGCCAGCATTTCCTATGCAACAAAAAGTTGACAAAGCAAAAATATAGGTGACTTACAGGCAACCATGTTGACACATCAACTACGTGAACAGAATTGATGACATTGTGAAATGTCGTTAACTTCAGTATAATGAATCAGCGTTGCGAAAGTGAAAATGAGATAAAAGTTCAACAATTATTTTTGCGTAAGCTTTTACGTAGAAAAGAATATCAAATTCAACGCCTAATCCTCAGATATGATGACTCATCATTTTACATATTTTGAAGATTGACAGTTGAACTTTTTAATGTAAAAATTTTCTTTACATTTCTGAAGGGGTGTATCTTAACAGATAATGATTGAGGAGCTGATTATTTTACAGCTTCAGTATGCTGCATGACCACGTAACATAGGAAGTGGCAGTTTAAATGTGACAATTGTTTCAGTTTATTCTCTTTGGTTTATTTGACGAAATTTCCTGTTATGGGCAAACGCACATTCTCTTTGGGCAATTTTGTATTATGGGCGTTTGTTCGAAGTGAAGTTTTGTCACATTGTGTAAAAGTAAAAATATATAAGTACATCAATGGAAGCTAAGCGATGCACATCGTATAAATACACCAGAGATTGTTTCACAGTATTTACCAAACAATGACTTTCTTACTATACTCCTTGTTCTGATTTTCGAATGAGGTTATGTTGTGTTACATTTGGTTAGGCGTGTCAAGATCGACAAGAAAGCAGCATCGTGATCTGAATTCACGTACAAGTTAAAACTGCACGATGGAAACAAGTAAAAGTGACGAAGTAAGCCATCCTGAGTCTGACATTAAGATCACTACTGAAGAAGATAAGAAAAACGGTAATTTCTATGCGAAATTATTTTTTCGAGCTAAGTTAAGTTATCTATTTCCACACACATTAATGAATATATTGCAGAGCTTCTATAAGTAAAGTTTCAACAGTCGATTATTTACCCTTAGCGCGATTTCAGTGGCGTGGCGTAGATTGGCCTCTTGTGTTTTTCTTTGGCTTAAATGCGAGAGAGACATATAATTGAGTGTAGGTACTGGTATGTGAAAGAAGTCTGCCTCTTTGGCTAAATGGCCATCACTAGGTAGAGTGGCGGCCTTCGGTTTAGAGGGTATCTGGTTCAAATCCCGACCGGGTCGGGGATTTTAGCCGCTTCTGGATAAGTCCTTTGGTTTGGGGACTGGGTGTTTCGATACACACTACCATCCTCCACCAAAACGCGGAATAATCAATACATCCCTCTATGTAGAAGTGGTGGTAGGAAGGGTATCTCTCCATAAAACTGGGTGGCCGTGCGGTCAGGGGCGCGCGGCTGTGAGCTTGCATCCAGGAGATAGTGGGTTCGAATCCCACTGTCGGCAGCCCTGAAGATGGTTTTCCGTGGTTTCCCATTTTCACACCAGGCAAATGCTGGGGCTGTACCTTAATTAAGGCCACGACCGCTTCCTTCCATCTCCTAGGCCTTCCCTATCCCCTCGTCGCCATAAGACCTACCTGTGTCGGTGCGACTTACAGCCACTAACAAAAAAGAAAAAACTGGGTGACTGCCACATGTGGCACAACACACCTTCTACCCTAACAGAATATGGGAAGAGTCATAGCAAAAGAAGAAAACTTGTATGTGAAGGAGCTTTCTCAGAGGTGTTTGATGTCTCATGATACCAACACCAATTAACATACAACCCCAACATTTTCATTATACTAGTCAGAGATGAAATTACCTTATTTTAAGTTGAAAGGACTCCATCTAACTACATATTTGTTATCATTGCTAGGCTACTAAAGGGTAGCAATGTTCATCTTCATCTACCTGAGTTTTCATGTGCAGAAAACCCTGTACGGTGTGCCTCACTGATGGTATGCTGACCGAGGAAAGGGTGGTTGCGGTAATGAAGTGGACCATCCAATTCACTTTTAGGTGCTCTTAAAGGCATACATATACGTACATTATCATTATAGACTGGTATGCCTTTCAGCGTTCAGTCTGCAAGCCTCTGAGAATTTACTAAACGTCGCCACAATCGATTCGCAAATAGTGTTGTGGCCTCATTTAGTTCTATACCTCTTATCTCTAAATCGTTAGAAACTGAGTCTAACCATCGTCGTCTTGGTCTCCCTCTACTTCTCTTACCCTGCATAGCAGAGTCCATTATTCTCTTAGGTAACCTATCCTCCTCCATTCGCCTCACGTGACCCCACCACTGAAGCCGGTTTACGCGTACAACTTCATCCATCGAATTCATTCCTAAATTAGCTTCTATCTCCTCATTCCGAGTACCGTCCTGCCATTGTTGCCACCTGTTTGTACCAGCAATCATTCTTGCTACTTTCATGTCTGTTACTTCTAACTTATGAATAAGATAGCCTGAGTCCACCCAGCTTTCGCTCCCGTAAAGCAAAGTTGGTCTGAAAACAGACCGATGTAAAGATAGTTTCGTCTGGGAGCTGACTTCCTTCTTACAGAATACTGCTGATCGCAACTGCGAGCTCACTGCATTAGCTTTACTACACCTTGATTCAATCTCACTATATTACCATCCTGGGAGAACACACAACCTAAATACTTGAAATTATCGACCTGTTCTAGCTTTGTATCACCAATCCCACTTTCAATTCTGTTGAATTTCTTACCTACTGACATCAATTTAGTCTTCGAGAGGCTAATTTTCATACCATACTCATAGCACCTATTTTCAAGTTCCAAGATATTAGACTGTAGGCTTTCAGCACAGTTTGCCATTAAGACCAAGTCGTCAGCATAGGCCAAACTGCTTACTACATTTCCACCTAACTGAATCCCCCGCTGCCATTGTATACCTTCCAGCAGATGATCCATGTAAACTACGAACAGCAAAGGTGAAAGATTACAGCCGGGTCTGAACCAAGAACTCATTCTACCATCAATTCTCACTGAAGCCCAATTGTCAACATAAATACCTTTGATTGATTTTAATAATCTACCTTTAATCCCATAGTCCCCCAGTATAGTGAACATCTCTTCCCTCGGTACCCTGTCATATGCTTTCTCTAGATCTACGAAACATAAACAGAACTGCCTATTCCTCTCGTAGCATTTTTCAGTTACCTGGCGCATACTGAAAATCTGATTCTGACAGCCTCTCTGCGGTCTGAAACCACACTGGTTTTCATCCAACTTCCTCTCAACGACTGATCGCACCCTCCCTTCCAAGATGCCAGTGAATACTTTGCCTGGTATACTTTTCTTTTTGCTAGTTGTTTTACGTCGCACCGACACAGATAGGTCTTACTGCGACGATGGGACAGGAAAGGGCTAGGAGTGGGAAGGAAGCGGTCGTGGCCTTAATTAAGGTACAGCCCCAGCATTTGCCTGGTGTGAAAATGGGAAACCACGGAAAACCATTTTCAGGGCTGCCGACAGTGGGGTTCGAACCTACTATCTCCCGAATACTGGATAATGGCCGCACTTAAGCGACTGCAGCTATCGAGCTCGGTGCCTGGTATACTAATCAATGAGATACCTCGATAGTTGTTGCAATCCTTCCTGTTCCCCTGCTTATAGATAGGTGCAATTACTGCTTTTGTCCAATCTGAAGGTACCTTACCAACACTCCACGCTAATTTTACTACTCTATGAAGCCATTTCATCCCAGCCTTCCCACTGTACTTCACCATTTCAGGTCTAATTTCATCTATTCCTGCTGCCTTATGACAATGGAGTTTATTTACCATCCTTTTCACTTCCTCAAGCATAATTTCACCAACATCATTTTCCTCCTCCCCATGAGCTTGGCTGTTTGCAACACCACCAGGATGATTTCCTTTTACATTGAGAAGATTTTCAAAATATTCCCTCCACTTCTCCAGTGATTCCCTGGGATCTATTATGAGTTCACCTGAATTACTCAAAACACTGTTCATTTCCTTTTTCCCTCCCTTCCTAAGATTCTTTATTACTGTCCAGAAAGGTTTCCCTGCTGCTTGACCTAGCCTTTCCAGGTTATTACCAAAATCTTCCCATGACTTCTGTTTGGATTCAACAACTATTTGTTTTGCTCTGTTTCTTTCATCTACGTACAAATCCCTGTCTGCCTCAGCCCTTGTTTGGAGCCATTTCTGATAAGCCTTCTTTTTACGTTTACAAGCTGCTCTCACTTCATCATTCCACCAAGATGTTTGCCTTTTCCCATCTTTACACACAGTTGTTCCTAGGCATTCCCTTGCTGTTTCTACTTTTGCATCCCTGTATGCCACCCATTCTCTTTCTATGTCCTGAACCTGCTTACTGTCTACTGTTCGAAACTTCTCATTAATCATATCCATGTACTTCTGTCTAATTTCCTCGTCCTGGAGATTTTCTACCCTTATTCATTTGCAGACAGATTTCACTTGCTCTACCCTAGGCCTAGAGATACTTAGTTCACTACAGATCAGATAGTGGTCTGTATCATCGAAAAATCCGCGAAAAACTCGTACATTCGTAACAGATTTCCTGAATTCAAAGTCTGTTAAGATATAGTCTATTATGGATCTGGTACACCTAGCCTCCCATGTGTAGCGGTGACTAGCCTTATGCTTAGAGAATGTATTCGTAATAGCTAAACCCATACTAGCACAGAAGTGCAGCAAACATTTCCCATTCCCTTTAGCTTCCATATCTTCCCCACATTTACCAATCACCCTTTCGTATCCTTCAGTTCTATTCCCAACTCTCGCATTGAAATCGCCCGTTAGCACTATTCTGTCCTTGCTGTTGACCCTGACCACGATGTCACTCAATGCTTCATAAAACTTGTCAACTTCATCCTCATCTGCACCCTCACATGGTGAATGTATGTATGTTCAGTCCGTCAGCGATTCCGTTGGTGGAATCCTCAACAGCTGTGCCATCATTTGTCATAGATGGCCTAGGCATCACTGAAGAGGCGTACTAGGGGAATGAGGAGTGAGGTAGTTTTCCGTTGCTTTCCTCACCAAGCCAGAGTTGCTATTACATATCAGTCTGCCAAGCCCACTGAAATGCCTACACCAACTGACCCTAGGAGCAACATTTTCACACCATTCATAGCAGGGACTGGCTGCATAAGGATTGGCATTACTAGCATCGCTCATATCTCAGTCACTTTCATATTGTCAAAGCCAAGGATAAGACAGAGACAGATCTATGAAAGTAACAAAATTGCTCTAGCCTGTACCAGAAGACATAGTGCACTGTAAATGCTAGGTCCTGCCAGCAAAGGCATACATGGTGAATACACGGACACAATTCTTGTCATAATTCCTCCATCTGACAAATCTACCCACATCATTCGCTCATTTACGTGCCTAACAGAAACTATGTTGCGTGTAATGGTATTCCTTATAAAGAGCCCTACCCCAGACTCTGCCCTTCCCTTTCTAACAGCCGTCAAGCACACTTTATAATCTATCTCTTCCTCATTATCTCGCCTTACCCGAATATCACTTACTCCTAGCACATCCAGATGCATCCTCTTTGCTGACTCAGCCAGTTCTGCCTTCTTTCTTACATAAGCCCCATTAATATTGATAGCTCCCCATCCAATTCCATTTCGTTCGACAAGTTGTTTCCAAGGAGTCCCTCGCCTGTCAAATGGGAGTGGGATTCCATTACTCCCATAGGTCCGAGACTTGCTTAAAATGTTCTGAGCTCGGTAAATTCATGAAGCAGGATGCTACCCTACTTGCACATAGTCCAAGTGAGGATCTCTCCTCTAACGGGTTATGGACCACCGGTGAATTGTATAGTCCTAGCCGCCTGAGCACAAGGAGGGCCATGACTCAGAATATGTCCGAGATGCCCACTCCCATTCCATAGCAACTGGTATCGCGACTCTCAGGACCACTTACTAGGCCACTCAGCCGTTGCCCATGGTTCACGAACTAGGACGTGACTACAGTAACCCACAAACACGAACCATCTTAAAGGCAATTAGATATATTTATTAGGGTGCGAGGAACAAGATATGGTGCAAAAATACTGCGTTCTTGTACTATTACTCTAGATATAAACATTGAATAGTGCACAGTACAGTGACTTGAGTGACATTTTTATCTCTTTCCCCCCGAAAACGTAGCTGGTACGTTATATAATTGAACTGTTTTATGAAACAAGAGCTTTAAAACGTATAGTACTGTTGAAATTCTAGCACTTTAGTTAACTTTGGATTATGTAGCAAGTCAATAAGTATTTGCAATTTTGCTCTAATTGTCTTCAGGTTGGCTCTATGGCGTGTGTGCTCACCAGGATCTAGACGGCACCCTTGTGGTAGGTTTCAGCGTTATCAGGTCAGTACAGCTTACGCTGTTGCGATGTAAAGATGGCCACGCCACTGTTTGCACCAAGGAAGGGCAGCATTCCGTAATCCGTTTTTTGTGATCTGAGGGTGTACCAGGAGCGGAAATTTATAGTAGACTTTCAGCGCAATGTGGGGACAATGTTTCACCACAGCGAAGTGTTTACCAGGGGAATGAACAGTTCAAAAGGGGTCGTATGAGCGTGAAGGATGAAGAAAGATCCGGGCAGCCGTAACTGATGCCAATAATTAACAAGTGCATGATATGATCCTGAATAAGAAATGAGTGACTGTTGATGACTTGGCAAACCGTATGGACATTAGCCATGGTTATGCATAATAGGCTTAACTTTCACAAAGTCTGTTCGAGATGGGCTCCAAAACAATTCAATGAAGAGCAGAAGCACAATCGTGTGAGAATCTGTCAGCACTTACTGGACCGTCATGCTAACAAAGGTGAAGTGTTTCTGAAATGTATCATCACTTGAGATGAAACATGGGTTCACCACTTCGAATCAGAGATCAAACGTCAGAACATGGATGGAAGCATCCCAGATCCCCAGTCAAAAAGAAATTCAAGAATCAACCTTCTGCAGGAAAAGTGATGCTCACAGTGTTTTGGGACTCTCAAGGACCAATCCTGGAACATTACCAGGAAAAGGAGGAAACAGTGAACGTTACAGTGATATGCTGATAAACAAGCTGAAACCTGCAGTTCCCAACAAACGCAGAGGTCGATTGTCGGAATGAATTCTTTTGTTACATGACAATGCACGTCCACATACCGCCGCCCACACCACCCAAACTCTTCAGGTGCTGCGATTCGAGGTGTTGGAGCATCCTGCGTACAGTCTTGATCTCGCCCCGTCATATTACATCTATTTGGTCCACTTTAAAATGCTCTAAGAGGCCATCGGTTCAGTTCCGATCAACAGGTGAAGGTTGCTGCGCAACCAAATTTTTTTTTGCTGAGGGTATCAGAAAGCTTGTGAAACGGTGGACCATGTGCATTGAAAAGCAGGGTGACTATGTTGAAAAAATTATATCAATAAAAAGTGTGTACTCTTTTTGTAATAAATTATAAACATTGATTGCATATAGTTATTGACTTGCCCTGTTTGTGCAAAATCTGTTTATCATAGACCGAAAGAAGTTAACTGAACATGTAAAAACTTACACTATCCAGTCAAAGGTCCATTCATACATTCAAACACTGTAAGAGATTATTGTAAAAATCTGTATGTGTCAGCCTTCATTAGGTCTCTTCAGCCACATGGATAGAACAAATTGGTGAGAAAAACAAAAATAATCAGGAAATGTTCATCTTGAAGTGAGAAATGTTTTAAAAATGGTATAATTGCTTTCGTGAAAAACAAATTCTTAGGAAATCATCACTTAGAATATATTAAGAGTTTTCTAAAAACAGCTTTGGCAAGTCCGTCCGTCTGTTCTACTGGACCGATTTGCTTCATTTTTGTTTTATTCTCTCCGGAATTATCAGCCGGTGAATCGTGGGACAATGATAGGTCTCTAGGCTCAGTCAGCTTTGAGTAATCATTAAATGATCACTCCAATAAGTGCAGGAGAAGGCTAAGTGACTAACACTTTCATTAATATTCTGATGTATGTGATTTTCATCCTTAGTAATGTCATTGCATGAAGCCATTTCGATTTCTACCTGTCAAACTCAGAGAGTATACTCTTCCTCTGATCATGGAAGAATACTATCCCCTGCTAGATACACTTCGGTTCTCTAACCTTTCCCAGGTTCCAAATATATTCAACAGATGGCAGAGCATTCCTGAAAACTTACATGCTGCTAAGACTCCATCGTGACATATGCCTTAGACATTATCTGGCAACACCTACCAAAGGATAACCAAGCTTCACTAGAAAGAGCGAAGGCCACGTATCTTAAAAATGTTCGCTGCCTGGCAAGAAATCCTCCTTCGAGACTAACCTATGAGCTCACAAGACAACCATTCTGTAAAGAATAACTGCAATTAAAAGTACCATTGTACAATACAGTACTAAGATTTACATCAAGAACTTCATGTTTAAAAAGCGAAGATATGCGTAGATTTTTACCAGACGGTATGATTACGTCAGAGTGGATGAATTCTAACTACGAAATGAGTCATATCATAATGCGCTTCTTATGAAATGTTCATAAAACCATTGAAAAAACAGCCAAAACAATATGACTACAACAGGCATATCAAGACGAGTTGTCTGACCTGTTTATAACGAATGCTGCACGGGTCCTCTAGTATCTTCTTAAAATGTTGAAGAAAAGTAGTACAGTCTTGTTTGAGATTTTTCTTTTAACACTGAATCAGAGAAAACTCACTGAATAATTAATAATATGCAATAACACACACAATGGTGGATATAATTAGGCTATGTAAAATAAGCTTGTGCTTGGAGTTAACACAGAACAACACTGATTTTCTGGATGTAGTTAATGACTGGTAAGTTATCACGTTCCAGTCAAAATTTCTTGTTGACATGTTAAATGGAGGAATCGTAAAAGAGGTGCATGCTAACTTACAGTGGAAACTGCCAAATTGTTGAGTCACTCAGCAAAACCATTTCTTGATTATTTTTCTAAACAGTTTTATTCGTATAACTGGCTGCAGTACCTGTAACTCCCTAGCTACTTTCTCCCAGTATTCAGGCATGCTGCTTTACCCAGGACAAATCACATCACAACAATGGTCAATGTAATGTTATTGTTGATCGCTTTTATGAACTTTTGATATCGCAGGCCTTCACATTTAGTTTCCTTCCGACTCCGTGATATTAGAGTATCTAATGTACAGGCAGTCCTTCCTTCTTTCATGACTCCCGCTCGTCTTATTCTTCAAGCGATCGTCCCTTCACGATTTTTTCTCTTTTTTATAATCATCTTCACAATTTTCCTTGTTGATACGAACCGATGACCATGCAGTTTTACACTTTAAGACAATCATGACAAAAGCCATCGCCAGTCAACACGATTAAACAATATTATCATGTTAACAATGCTTGACGTTGATATGGACTCAGCAACAAAAATAAAAAAATTAGAAATACAGGGTCTTTATTTATGCTTCGCAAGTACTTTCCAGCTCGACCTTGGCCGCTGATGACAGACCGCTACCGGCTGCTGGCGTGCTCAGTTTCTGGCACTTCCTGCAGTTGCTGAGAGATGAGCTCCGAGATAGTAGGGTGTTCAATGAAGCTACTGCGTACTGTATGTCGTATTGTATAGTGTTTTATTGTGATTGTGTATAGTGCTGTAATGTATGTGAAATATTTATTACGTGAACATGTATATCTGCATAATACTTGCATTAAGTGCAGAAAATCGTACGCTAGGACAAGACAAAAGTTTCGAGCGAAATTTCCAGGGGAGCCATTCCTATCAATCGGACAATACAACAACTGGCCAAGAGATTCAAATGTACAGGTGCAGTAAACAAAAAAAATATATGTAAAGGTCATTATCTCCTTACTGAAGCGTGTAAAGTAAAAATTTGTGGCCCCCTCGTAGCCCAGATTTAACGGCATGTGATTTTTATTTGTGGGGAATGGTAAAAAATGTAGTTTATGGGAACAACCTGCACACACTAAGCTTAAAGACAATATAAGAGCTGCTATTGCATCCATCAGTGCTGAAGAACTTGGTAGAGTAACTGAAAACTTCATTAGGAGATGTCGATTATGTTTGGCAGCGCATGGGGAACATTTTCAGCATAAACGGTAAAAATGGTGAGTAAAATGCATGATAATGATTTTGAGCACCATATTCTGCCGTACATACGCACACGCTGTACCCAGCAACTGAACCGTCACTGGCGGCCAAGGTCGAGCGAGAAAGTCCCTGCCAAGCCTAAATAAAGACCCTGTATCTCTGTTATTATAGCCGGTACAGAATAAATGTATAAGACATAAATGATTGAAAATTTACTTCTATATAACTTTAGTTATTTAGTATTTATCAATAGGATCACTAATAACATAAACATT
This sequence comes from Anabrus simplex, assembly GCF_040414725.1. NCBI lineage: Eukaryota > Metazoa > Arthropoda > Insecta > Orthoptera > Tettigoniidae > Anabrus > Anabrus simplex. Next base: position 217,491,370 of record NC_090279.1, on the reverse strand, counting down.
TGAGAATTATATTTTAGGCCTTCCCCTAAACTACCATTTCACTCAGCATGAATAAAATCATGTAGGCTGTAGCCTAGATTTTAGTGGTTCATTCCCCGTGATGCCCGTACACAGATAGAGAGAGAGAGACTGAAATGAGGGAAAATTTAAAAGTGCATTTCCTTGTTACTGTGCACACGTTCAGTATCCAGTATTCGGGAGATAGTGGGTTTGAACCCCACTGTCGACAGCCCTGAAGATGGTTTCCTATTTTCACACCAGGCAAATGCTGGGACTGTACCTTAATTAAGGCCATGCGTGGTTCCTTCCCACTCCTAGCCCTTTCCTATCCTGTCATCGCCATAAGACCTATCTGGGTCGGTGTGACGTAAAGCAACTTGTAAAAAAAAAAAACTGATACAGAAATACCATCCTTTTAAAATTCAGAGCAATGTACAGACAAAACTCGTATTTTATATACTGTATATATAGTATTATAAAGAGGAAAAATTTGTATATTGGTTTGTAACGGATAGACTCAAAAACTACTGAACTGATTTTAAAAATTACTTCACCTATAGAAAGCTACATTGACAGTGAGTAACATGGGCTGTATTTTATTTTCAAAACAGTTTGAGGTGGGGGATGGGGAGTGACAGGGGAGATATAAAAATAACAGGCTAATATAGGCGAAATATCGATTTTGTCGTACAAGGACGAGACAAAGCTCATTTTAAGCCCCTTGATGCAAAGAACAAAACTCGGTAAGCATGAAAACCATGTTTTAAGGCCCTAAAACCAACCGTTGTAGAGATATTGGCACCACACTACCCCTGCTCTAGGAATCGGAAAAAAGAAATTAACTGCAGTAATCATGGCAACGTCAGCTCCAGGATTCTAAAGCAGCAAGATTATGCTTGTATGTTTGGGCATAGCTGCCAACCAAAATTGGTACGCATATGACTTACTATCTGGAAAAAATATACTGTTGTGTAAGACACTCGTAGGACTCCTTTGGACGGGGATGGAAAGGAGGTGAAGTATAAAACTAATATATATATATAGAAATATCATTGTTTGTTTGCATATATGTATTACATCTCCTCCTAAACCACTAGAGCGATTTCAACCAAATTTGGTACACTTATGACTTAGTATCAGGAGACAAACCGCGTGGGGGTAAGACACCCTTAACACCCTTATGGGCAGGTGGCGAGGGAGTAAGGTATATATATAATCTAGAATAGTACTGAATCCATAGTTTTCGTGATCGCTGAAATGAATAGTGACATACCAAATTTTTAAAGTTCATGTTCAGCCCCCTTTGGGGTGGGGGTGAGAGGTGAGTGAGATATAAAAATAATCGAAAATAGTGTCGAATCTACAGTTTTCGGGGTCACTGAGATGAATGGTAACAATCCAGATTTTTTATCTCTTAGTGTTCATCGTATCTATAATGCGATAGTCAAATACATATGGTTATTACTTATTAATTTTTGACAGGATCAAATACTTCCTAGTCGATTCGAGCTTCCATAAGGACAAAGTTTTACTCAACAATTAAATAATCTAAACTTGAAATCAAGCATACCTAAATAATTCTAAAACTACATAATAGATCATAACATATCAATCTGCAAGTCATTCTATAAAAATTCACTTCACACATAACTAACTGGTAATACAAATCTTGAAGGTAAACATTCAGAAACTATCCAGGCAATGCCGGGTACTACAGCTAGTTTTATATATATATAACATTGATTTTTTTAACCGTTTTGTTCTATTCATTGTAGTATGTGTCGCTGTAGAAGGCCTAATGAAGACCAAAATATCTACTGATTTTTTTACAATAATCTCTTAAAGAGTTTTAATATAAGACTTGTATTAACTAAGGTGGACATTTTAAATATTTACCTTTTTTCAAGGGAATTTTGTCTTATATACTTTCAGTACAGGACATTACTGAATATGAAATTCATAAACTGCCACGTAAACTAGAACGTAGTTGACACCGCGAATTCTGCTGGTGTCACAATTAATTGAAATAAGGTAAATAATGGATCAAACGATTCAATACAAGTAGAAATAGAAATGTAATGTTACATTCCTAGTTAATTACATGTGGTACCAGTTTCGACCACTGTTGCAGGTCATCAGCCGATCACATAAAATATAAAAACAATGCTCAGGAAAACAATAGCAAATGCAGTTCGTGAAGCACTATAATAATTTACGGGTTAGCACTGCGTGTTGAAAAGTCACCAAAAACCTGAAGAAGTCGAGGATGAATCACATAGATGAAGCCAGAAGCAAGTTCTTGAAGAGCAGCAGAACATACGTGCTGCCCGGCACTGTGCTTCTAAGTGTTTATGAAACTTAAGGATCAGGCCTGGGAACTTTGCTAGGCGCAAAATAATACAATACAGTTTAATATATTTGACGATAGAAATATATATTAATGTTTATAGAATCTCAAATGTCAGATTCTTGAAGATGGAGATGAAGAACAGATGATATAAAAAACAATTGCAAAAAGAAAAAAGTTTAATAGCGCAATATTAGAGCAAATGAGAAATGCATTTAAACAGTGTGTGATTTCCTGAAGATAAGAGCGCAAGTAGTTCTTGAGGTGGCGTAAAGTATAAAATTAAATTTAAATGTTGTAATATTATGAGTCATGATAATATAATACACAGTTCAATGTGGAAAAGAAAAAGAGAAAAAACAAAGATGTTAATAGTTTTTTTTTTGCAATAGAGTAGAATTAGATAAGAGATGATTAATATAGCAGGAAATGGAATGAAGAAAGGAAAAGATGGGACAGGGAAATAAAGGAGTAGTAGTAGTTTAAGGTGGCGCAGGAGGATGGTAGGAACTGTATAAGACATGGAAAATCGAATTCAAGTGTAGAAATTTAGCATGTTTGAAAATAAGAATGAGGAAGTCGAATAGAATTTTGAGTTTTTCAGAAATGTCGTTTAAATTGAAATTAAGGTTAAAGTATTGTTCAAGGTGAATAAAACAATTTTCAGCAACCACAATTTGACAAGACTCTGCACACCCACAAGCAGATAAACGTGCTACTTATAACAGCTTAATTTTCCGTGCCTTCAACACTCTTATGTCTAAAAAAAGGTTTAAATAATGAATTGAACACGATCCGTAATATCACTAAATTTAATGGCTTTACCAACTCTTTCATAAACCGTATTATTAACAAATTCAAACACCGTCCCAAAACCACGTTAGCAAAACATAAAACCAAAGCCACTGCATTTTCCACTTTAACTTTCACTCAAGATGCTTATAAAGTCACCAACGTTCTTAAAAAACACAACATGAAAATATCTTTTAGAACCAGTAACAGAAATCTTGATATATTACACAACTCTAAATCATTAAATAAATCTAATATTTTTTTCTAAATCTGGAGTATACAGATTCAAATGTAAGAACTTCAGCTCCTCGTACATTGGACAGACTGGACGCAACTTTAATATCTGATACTCCGAACATATCAGCGCCATTAAATACAACAGATTCTCTGCTATAGGACAACACATACAAGACTCCAAACACAATTTCACCAATATTGAAAAAGATATAAAAATACTTAAAATCATTAACAAAGGCCCCCTTCTAAACACTATTGAAAATTGTTTTATTCACCTTGACCAATACTTCAACCCTAATTTCAATTTAAACGACATTTCTGAAAAACCCAATATTCTATTCGACTTCCTAATTCTTCTTCTCAAAAATGCTAAATTTCTAAACCCGAATTCAATTTTCCATGCCTTGCACAGTTCCTACCCACGTTTTCTACCTCCAATAACACATCCTCCTAACCCACCCTAAACTACCCCTCCTTTATTTCCTATCCTTTCCCATCTTCTTTTAACTTCCAGTTCTCTTTTAATCTTCTCTTATCTACTAACCCTCCTCCTTTATCACCTTATCCCATCTTTTCTTATCTTTTCACCTCTCCTCGTGGTTAATTAAAGAAAAACCTATTTTCCGAATTGAACTGTATACGATAATACCACCTACAATTTAGATTTAAACTCATACCTTACGCTACCTCAAGTACGACCCGAATTCTTATCTTCAAGAAATAACACGCTATGCATATGTTTTTCATTTGTTTCCAATATTGCGCTTTTTAACATTTTTCTCTTCACAATTGTTTTTTACGTCAACTGTTCTGCATCTCTAAAGAATCTACAAGATCCTATTAACATTGATATATACTTCAATTATATTAACTTGTACTATATATTTTCACTACTGAAGCATTTGCAGGCTGTTCTTTAAGCTATTCACTGAGTTTCATCGGCATTTAAAAGCACAGTGCCGCACATTGCGTATGTTGCGCTGATCTTCAGGAGCTAGCATCTTACTTTATTTAAGCTACTTGTCTTCGACTTCTACACAATTTTGGGACTTCAACTTTATTAAATCGTGTTGTGACTTCGCGCCTGGCAGTGTTTGCAAGCTTGTTTAATGATCTGTTCACCTCTTCTCGTAAACATTTTAAGGCACAGTGCTGGACATTGCATGTGTTGTGCTACTCTTCAGGGACTTTCACCTTGCCACATATAAGTGACTGATCTACGACTTCTTCTGGATTTTATGATTTAAAATCGCGCAGTGCTAACCCCTGTTGTCTTCTATTGCTTCTTGAACTGCTTTTGTGAAAGACTTATCCTTTAATTCTTTGTTTTCCTATGCATTGTTCTTGTATTTTTAATCCGCTTTTAACCAAATAAGAATGTAACACTACATTTCTTATTTACTTGCATTGAATAGGTTGAACCACTTAATTTATTTCAATTTAATTGTGATACAGTTCAATATGGAACATTATGCAATTTTTATCTTTAATCTGTTGGTAAAACATTCAGTAGTACATCAGCTCAAATGTCTCTAGTTCACACTTATCACCACTATTGTCGTTTTTGGTAGTATTTGTTGAAGTTTCATGTTCATACAAATCTCATTGTCATGCGAGTGTAGTAAACGAACATGGCAGCGTCGAAATCAAAAACATTGCTAACTGACTCACATATTTTAGAAGCTCTTGATGAGGGTAATGACTTTAGTAGTGAAATTGATAGTGAAAATGATTCTGAGGACATTGAAAATCCAGGTGAGACTGGAATAAATTTGGATAATTTGTGAGATGACGATACAGACAGCTGAGGACGAGCACTGTATGTGCGAGGGCGATCCCAACATTGGTGTCCATGAAACATGTTAGGATCAATTAGAGCACTTCTTCAGAGCAAAGAGGGAGTAAATTAGAATCAGAATAAGCTGCAAGAAAAATGAACTTCCTCCTCTCCCCCATATTGTGACCTAAAATTTCCTAGGAGTGCTAATCATATACAGATTTTCTTGAAACTTTCAGGGTTATTTTAGCATTGTATGAGGAACATTTTGTATAGTTTTTTTTAATGATAACTTTTCTTGTGCGATTTTACTTTGTGTTTTCAAGATAACAAAAATTTAAACCACAAAATGTTTGCTTTCTATAAAGGATGTTTAGTTCTAATATTTTCATTTTTAAAAATCTTTTTATTGTATAACACCTCTTTCTGATCCAAATGGTGCATATATTGTTGGTTTCTGATAATATTTACCAATTTTATAAAACATTTTCTAAACCGCAGCATTAATGCCTGGCACTACAGAATATAGCATTGGCACTTGTAGGGTTTTGGGCAGCTGCATGTTGTCTATGCAGTTTGTTTCAGCACGACGATGCTCTGCCACAAAGCAGAGTTTGCTCGGGAGTTGTTTTTTGGACTGTTAAGTTGCAGAAATAGACTCAGCGCTCTGACCTCAGTCCTGTCGAACATGTCTGGAATGAGATTGCTCCAGAGCCCAACGATCTACATCGCTGAATGGTCTGCCATTCCCACAGAGGTGTGGGAGACAATCTCTCCCCTCCTCTGCAGAGTTTGAGCTGTTCTAAAGGCCAAGGGTGGAGCACTATTGGAGGTGATCAGATGATGTATGTTTCATACTAACATATGTATGTTATTTTCCAGAGGAGTACCGCGTCTATGCTGCCATAGCTTTTGCCTTTGTACTCATTGTCATCGGTCTGCCGCTCTGGTGGAAAACGACAGAAGTTTACAGAGTGCCTCTCCCGTACTCCAGAATCACCGCTCTTGACGAATACGACCTGCCTCTAGTCGTCAACGTGACCATAGCGACTCTAGACAGAGCGCGTGGAGAGAAGATAGTCGCAGACTTCAAGAACTACTTCAAAACCTCATGTAAGTAGCAAACGATGTGAAATACACTTGTCAAAATGAAAATTGCACCACTGTCACTGAGTGGGATAGCAAATGGTATCAGTAGTGAAGGTCATGATTTACTTTCTTTTTTCCCTAGAAATTTGACCACTTGGGATCATGCTACAACCTCATTGTTTCTCTTTGTGAGCAAGTGTCTGCATGATTTGGATCACGTAGCTGTCAGCTTGCATTCGGGAGATGTTCCATCGTCACCATAAGATCTGTCTGTGTTGGTGCGACATTAAAAAAAAAACATCTTTGTACAGAGTTTCCTCTTTGTCCAATACTCCTTCATGTATTTGCCGGCCTGCTTCCATTCTCCTCCCTTCCAGGCTCTTCTCGTTTTCAGACTTCTTCCTTCGGCTTGAAACCCTTCCAAAATTTTCACTGCGTTCCTAAATTTATTTCTATCTAACATTTGGACCTGAGAGATGTTTAACTTTTCCATATCTTACTACATGTCCTTAATCTACACTGTAGCGGTCATTTTTCTTTCCAGAAGTAATCAAATATCTGCTTGGTAAATCTTATTTCCGTTCATTCTGCACAAATGTCCTAGAAATGCCAGCTTCCTCCTCTTCCTGGTCTCAGAGATTCTCTTCACCTTCTGGAAGACTTCTTTATCGTTCCAAAGTTTCTATCCGCCTTTAGTTTGTACAGCGCCTATCATTTCACTGTATTATTATTATTATTATTATTATTATCAGCCCACCTGTTGGTAATGAGGATGATTACCTCGTTGTACTTCCTCTTAAAACAAAAATCACCACCACCACCATCATGATCCTTAAGGCCTCAAGTCCGTATGGTCGGGCACTGTGGTTAGCCGGTTCAAGTCCCGTTACTAAATTTTGATATGGAAAATGAAGCTGATTACTTGCAAATCAAGTCCCGTTAGTCGAAAGAAGTTCTACCATCAGAATATTGGCGGTGGTATATAATTTCTAATCACTAGATTGTGTGCCAAAAGCCTCTCCACAGTGTTCATCTAGAGTGAGGGAATATGACGCTGTTGATGGCGATTCGTCCGTCAAATGGGGGCTTAAAGCTCGGACCAGACTCTGTGGTCTTATTCGACAGGAGTAGGCTACGTGCCGACACTGAGTTTCACCCTCTCCCTACCTCATCATCATCCCACATCCAGGCGCACAGGTTGCCCAGGGGTGTCAAATAGAAAGACCTGCACCAGGAGAGCCGAACGAGTCCTTGGACACTCCCGGCACTAAAAGCCGTACGATAGATAGCTTATAATTATCATCAGTCAACAACTCCTATTTCCTTGGGTGTAGCAAAGGACGACTTGCCATCTCTTCCAATCTTGGTACAATTTTTGTTCCAGGACATCTTCCCATGTGGATCTGTCTTTCCACCACAGTGGTTCCCAAACTGGTGGTGGTGGTTGAGAGATTTACATGGGGGTAAGGAAGGGCACAGACAGTTTACTCAGAAGAAAGAGAAATATTTGACCTGATAAATAGAATAGTGAGTTAAGAGATTTTTTTTGCATTCAAATTAATCATCGTCATCATCCTCCAAGTATCAGACAATGTAGTCTGTTACAGTCTTAGTCCACCTTCTCATTAGATGTCTAATGGATCTTTTCCCACTGAGCACATATTGTAGGGATTGTTTTGGATCCTTCTGTCCCCCAACATGTTCTTCCAGTTTTGTCTTCTGAGTGTCATATGTTTTGAAGCACAGGTTCAATTCCTAAATGCAGACTGTTGTTCTTAAAAATGTTCTTGTTTATCAACATTGTCTTAGGTAAAAAATGAGAATATGGAAGAAAGCAATAAATAACGAGTGAATCTGTTTAACAGGTCCAAAAGGGCAGGCTTTTGCTGATGATCTGGCACTGTTAGTAAAAGATAAAGAAGCAGTCCGAACAATGGTTGGAAAACTTGACAAAATTTCAGGACTCATGATTTTGTATAATATAAGAAGAGTTATGCCTGAGAATGTCAACCTCAGTTATGATTTAACAGTGGTAAAATGCATAGCTGACCATGGTGAAGTTGAATTTCTGTTGCATCAAGCCTGGTTTTGAAATGTTTGACGTTTTACCATTTATAAAAGTTTACCGGTCATGACTGAGCGACTCTACATAACCTTACAAGTAAGTTTTGACACGTTGTGATATGATTAAAATGTACCAGTCATAAGTGCGTGCAACCAAAATGCCATGATCTGATCGTTGAAATGGATCTTGAGGATGATAAACAGAGACAGGGACAATAGATTCGATGGACTCCTCATTTCAAAACAAGTTTTGGTCGAGGAGACTGTTCCGTTCGTGTTACTATTAATAGGTGACAAACTCGAGTTCCTTACTCTTAGAAATAGTCCTGCTTCGCCAAGTCAGTGAGCATTTCAGCTTGGCGCTCTTGTTCGGCCTTCCTTTTCTATACCGGCTGATAAACTCGCTTAACAAAACAAAATTAATTAATTTTAGATATAAGGAGATGGAATAGAAGATGGGATTAAAATGACTACAATGATTTGGCAAGGAGAAAGATTATTATTAAACTTTTTTATACAAGTGTAAAATAATTTAAATAAATAACATTTGTTCTAGAATGAAAAAGACAGCTGACGGTTGGATAAATTACTGTCAAACTCATCACTGCCTTCTGAATACTACTTTGAATTACTTCCGAGGGGAATAAGAGTGAGAGAAACAAGCGTCAAGAAACCTCCAGCTCTGTAATGTCTGCATAGCATTAACAAGAGCTGATAATGCACACTTGCACGCAGTTAGGATGTTGGAAGTTGCGTTAAAAACTTCATCTGATCACCATAATCTTCCACCATCAGAAATGACAAAGTAATCTGTTATGAAATTCCAGGAAGGAATGCGTAACCGTGAGTTTAAAACTCTGAACCTATGCCCGGAACAGGTAAGGGGTAGCAGTGTACAGTGTGGTGCTCAAGGCTAGCAGGTGGATATCTAACAAGCGCGCGTTATCTACTTCAGAGTGGTGATGTGTTTAAAGATGAATGCAAATATTGCTGCAGTTCGAGCCGTTCCCAGTCAGTCCTCATACGGTACCCAGTGCAGACACGGCAAACCCTGGCACACAATGCTCATTCCAAACTTATGTCACCACAATGTAAGGTCAAAGATAGCTGACACCCTGAGGAAAAAGAACTGGACTGAAGCTGCTGAAATTTATTTCCTTGCTGTGAATGGATCGACTCAGAGGATTGACACAATAGCATACTCTGTTAATACAAAGTGAGACGTAACTGCGGATTCCACAGTAAGGTTTGAGTTGAGAAATGAAAAGGATACTAGTTAGTGGGACGTAAAGCAAAATAACGTTATTGCTTGGCAGAAAAGGGGAAATGGAAGAATAGGAAAAGAAAGAAAGAAAAATCATAAGGAAGATTCTCGGACTGGAAAAAGGAGATAACATGGAGGAAGAGAAAAAATGTAGTGAGTGCAGATAGACAAAGAAGATTACAGATAAAATGCACAAGAGAAGACTGAAGTTTTATGAACACCTCTCAAGAATTAATAAAAAACGCTGACAAAGAGAATCTTCAATTTTCATCACAAAGATGAACGTGACCACAAAATGGGTTGAGGAAACAAGAAAGGACATGGGGAAAGTAAGGTTCTTTCTAAAAGAGATCTGGAATAAAAACTGTTTTGAACTAAAATTGACAGATTCAAGGGATTCGAGGAAAATATCATCAGACATTCTTTAACCAACTAAGCTTGTTTTTCTCTATTTTTGATTACTTAACTTTTCCACTTTAATTTCTTTCTGTATTTCCTCATTTTGTCGCTTATTGTTTTTCTTACCATACTTCTCAAGAATTGCATTTCACTGTCTGTATTCGACTCTTATCTCTCTTTGTCATTGACCAAATTTCTGCTTCATATGTTGGTGCTTCATACATTTTATACATGGTTTCTTTAGCTTTCATTAGCACTTCTTTGCAATAACAAGTTTACAGAGTTAAGGCAGCACTCATCTTTTAGGTCAAAGTGTTTCCTTGCTGTCCTCATTCAAGCCAGTAACTCTTGTTCTCGTATTTTGTAGCACTGTTCCAGATCCACTGCTATGTGACGGACATCGACAAGCAGCGGCTAGCAAACGCTCGCTCCATACAGGACCTGGAACTGGCCTCCTTCAGCCGCATCAAACCTGGTCAACTGATGCTGCTGGAGGTGCCCGGCCTCAAGCGCTTCACGCCTGGCGACATCCTCGTGGGGCGTCGTAGAATAGTCTACTTCTCCACCGAGGCCAGTAAGTACAAGTTATATTACTATGGCTGTGAAACGAGCAAGTAAGGTTGTAGTTTTGCATCAGTGCTGGCCGACCATGCTCTCTCCCTGGACTTTTTTTAACTCCTCAGTGACAGGAAACATTTCAGTTGATAAAGATGTTGATTCCCATTGGACCAGGCGGGTTGGCTGTGTGGTTAGGGCCGCGCAATTGTGAGCTTGCATCCGGGAGATGAATAGTGTGTTCGAGCCCCAGTGTTGGCAGCCCTGAAGATGGTATTCCATGGTTTCCCATTTTCACACCAGGCAAATGCTGGGGCTGTATCTTAATTGAGGCCACGGCCGCTTCCTTCCCATTCCTATGCCTTTCCTATCCAGTCATCACAATAAGACGTATCTTTGTCGGTGCGATGTAAAGCAAATAATAATAATGATTCCCATTGGGAACCTGAAATATTTGTCCCGAATTAGTAAATTCACGAAGGCCATCCAGAAAGTAGTACCCGTTTGCGCAATAAAGACACAGGAGTAAATATTAGCAAATATACACATTTTTATTGGAAAGAGCATACTTTACACTACTTCTCCACATAATCTCCAAGCAAATTTAGGCATTTGTCATAATGTGGGTCGAGTTATTGTATTCCAGCGTCATAGTCCTCCGCTGCCAGCGTATTGAAATACGTAGTCACGGCTCATTTAAGTTCTTCATCGCTGTCAAATCTTTTTCCCGCCAGAAAGTCTTTAAGCTTCGTAAAGAGATGAAAATCTGAAGGGGCCAAGTCTGGGCTATACGGGGGATGGTCGAAGGTTTCCCACTTGAAATGCTACAAAAGTTGTGTTATCGCAGCTGCATGAGGCCTGGCATTGTCATGAAGGAGAATGACGCCTGTAGACAATAGACCTCGCCGTCAATTTTGTATTGCCCGCCGTAATTTCTTTAATGTTTCACAATACGCATTAGCATTAATTGTGTCTCCATGGGCCATAAAATCCATGAGCAGTACACCTCGGCGATCCCAGAAAACGGTTGCCATGAGTTTCCTGGTGGACAGAACTGTCTTGAATTTTTTTGGTTTGGTTGGTGAAAGAGCGTGATGCCACTCCATTGACTGTCGTTTACTCTCAGGTGATGCATAACAAACCCATGTTTCGTCCCCAGTAATGATGCGAGTCAGGAAAGAGACTCCTTCATCGGAATAACGTCCCAGAAACGTCAGTGCTGCAGCCATACACTTGGTTTTGTGCTCCTCTGTAAGCATGCAAGGGACCCACCTTGCACAGATTTTTGAATAATGCAGATGGTCTTCAACGATTTCATGAACAATTGTTCGAGACACATTAGGAAAATGTTCACAGAGTTCATCAATTGTGACGCGCCGATCGTTCCTCACGTATTCGTCTACTGCGCTCAGCAGTTGGTCTGTAATGACAGATGGTCTCCCTGAACGCTTCTCGTCGTGTGTATTCCTCCTCCCCAGGTTGAAGTTGCGACACCAGACGACTCGTCCATCACATTGTCTCCATACACCTCTGTTAATTGGCGATGAATATCACAAGGTCGAACGTTTCGTGCATTAAGAAATTTAATCACGGCCCTTACTTCACTACTGGCGGGGTTCTCAATTTGTTTAAACATTTTAAACGATCACAGACACAACACAGGCAATGCTAGCGTCACGCAACCTCGCACAGAGCAGGCAGACAAGCCACTGACGCGGTCTGACCTTGCCCAGTGGCTACTCGAGTCGTTAGCGCTTCATGCGGCGCTAACGGGTACTACTTTCCGGATGGCCCTTGTATAATACCATTACAGTTGGTCCATTATTGGACATTATAAATTTTCCAGCTAACTCATTCCTGGTTGCCAGCGTTTCGCCCCAGTGTGCTAAGTTGGGCTCATCAATTGGTAAATAGCACACCCACCAAGACGCATGGCTAGTGCATACCGCGGAGGCCACTGCATAGGCTACTTGGAGTCACCGGCGGTGGCAATGCACTATGAGAGACTTTGTCTCATTTTAAAAAATTGATGCCTGCCTGGCCATCAGATGATATAAATATGATATAGATTTACCAACTGATGAGGCCAAATTAGCACACTGGGGCGAAACATTGGCAACCAGGAATGAAATTAGCTGGAAAATTTATAATGTCCAATATTTTATTTATTCGTGTCAGAGGTACCAATATATAAGAAATCAATTCAAATACAATTCAAAAAAATAAATAATTAAAATATGAAGTATGTTAATCACTCAAAATGAAAGACATATGAACAAATTAATTGTAAAAAATAAAAAAGGAGAAAGGAAGTATTACATGAAAAATATCTACACTATACAGGGTGTTAGGGGTATACGTGCAGATATTAAGCTAGACGGCAAAGAAAAATACATCTCACAATATATGCTATGTACTTTTTACCTTGTCCTATTAGTTTGCCCATAACTGAGCCAAATATTTCAGGACCTAATGTGTTTTGAACGGCCGTAGCAGGATATGCCGGTTACGTCATTCTGTCCACGCGTAGTGGAAGCACAGTAGCAGAGTATAGGGCTTGTTGAACCTGTTTCTTATCGCAGGCCAACGCATGTTGTTGTGCACTTCCCCTAAAGCCTTGGCAAGTAGGAGAGGATGACACGTGCCAAGCCACTTGCTGTACTCGAAAAGCGGTCTAGGGTACTCTGTGTGAAATGTACACAGAATTCTTACAGTGACCTCGAAGATACGTACCAGCACATACATGCGAATCAAGTATTGTGTAGTTGTGTGTGATTTTTAAGACGTCAATGGCATTACTCAGTGATCCCAGCTGACAAAATGAAAGGAAATAGTTAATAAGTAAATTAAAAATGAGCGCAACATTTCTGTGCTCTTATTGCGACAGTCCACGATGAATTTCTGACAATAGACAATGCGAGTTTTCTATGCTTATTCATAAACTTTTCAGGTCAGTGAAAGGACGGTGGACACTGAAAGAAAAGGTTGTAAGTATTCAGTCATACTGTTATTAATGAGACAGATTTCAAAAACCGTAGCTGCAAATATGCGTGAACATTACTCGAAGGAAAAATAGCTACTGTGGATTTGCTTTGCTAGTTACTTCACGTCGCACCGAGACAGATAGGTCTTATGGCGACGATGGGACAGGAAAGGGCTAGGAGTGGGAAGGAAGCGGCCGTGGCCTTAATTAAGGTACAGCCCCAGCATTTGCCTGGTGTGAAAATGGAAAACCACGGAAAACCATCTTCAGGGCCGCCGACAGTGGTGTTCGAACCTGCTATCTACCGAATACTGGATACTGGCCGCACTTAAGCGACTGCAGCTATCGAGCTCGGTCTACTGTGGAATTGCCGCCGGGCATTTCTAATAGAAGGCTTATTCTTCTTTTTCCTAATCTGTTTACCCTCCAGGGTTGGTTTCCGGACTCACCACTACCGCCTCAAGGGCAGTGTCCTGGAGCGTGAGACATTTTCCTAATCTGTTTACCCTCCAGGGTTGGTTTCCGGACTCACCTCTACCGCCTCAAGGGCAGTGTCCTGGAGCGTGAGACATTGGGTCGGGGGATACAACTGGGGAGAATGACCAGTACCCCGTCCAGGCGGCCTCACCTTCTATGCTGATCAGGGGCCTTGCGGGGGAATGGGGAGATTGGAAGGAATAGACAAGGAAGAGGGAAGGAAGCGGCCGTGGCCTTAAGTTAGGTACCATCCCGGCATTTGCCTGGAGAAGTGGAAAACTACGGGAAACCACTTTCAGGATGGCTGAGGTGGGAATCGAACCACCTCTACTCATTTGACCTCCCGAGGCTTAATGGACCCCGTTCCAGCCCTCGTATCACTTTTCAAATTTCGTGGCGGAGCTGGGAATGGAACACGGGCCTCTGGGGGGTGGCAACTAATCACACTAACCACTATACCACAGAGGTGGACAGAAGGCTAATTACTGGACAGTAAGTGCCGATAGGTAATGTAACGGACCCGTTTAATTAAAACTTCCGTAATAATAATGTTACTACTACTACTACTACTACTACTACTACTAATATCTTAACGTTTCACTAACTAATTTTCACCGTTTTCGAAGACGCTGAAGTGCCAGAATTTTGTACCGCAGTACTTTTTTAAATGCAAGTAAATCCACAGACACGAGACAGGCGTATTTCAGCACCTTCAAATACCACCGAACTGAGCCGCCATCGAACCTGCCAAGGTGGGATCAGAAAACCAGCGCTCTATCGTCCGAGCTACTCAGACCGCCATTGGAGCTTAGAGTAAGTTGATCGTGCGGTTAGGGGCGCGCAGCTGTGAGCTTGTATTCTAGTGATAGTGGGTTCGAACTCCACTGTCGGTAGCCAGGAAGATGGTTTTTCGTAGTTTCCCATTTTCACATCAGGGAAATGCTGGGACTGTACCTTTATTAGACTTCGAACGCTTCCTTCCCACTTGTATCCCTTTTCTCTCCCATCGTTGCCGTAAGACCTATTTGTGTCGGTGCGACGTAAAACAATTTGTAAGTACATGTTTCGGTAATTTCGGAGACATGTCTGCAATTATAATATTAATAATAATTCGGACCTGTTAAAAGTTCACTATTTTCTTTAGTGTTTTCTGACAGATTACGAGCTACGATGTTTGAGTGGGGCGATTAACTTTTATTTTCATAATAGTTAGTAATAATAGACTAACACAGTTTTTATAATAATATTGTTACTGGCTTTTCGACGGATGCAAGCTGACAGCTGCGCGCTCCTAATCGCACGGCCAACTCGCCCAATAATAATAATAATAATAATAATAATAATAATAATAATAATAATAATAATAGTAATAATAATAATAATAATAATACATCTTTACGTGCCAATGGAGACGCGCGGTGTCGGAATTTTGCCCACAGGTATTCTTTAACGTGCCTGTAATCTACCGATCAGAAGCGGTCGTATTTGAGCACCTTGAAATACCAGCGGACTGAGCCAGGATCGAGCCTGCTAAGTTCATGAAACCAGTGCTTGAACAGTCTGAGCCACTCAGCCTGGCAACGTTTATTTTGATACGTTTAATAGGCACTGCAAAATCAGCAGTAAGCTAGAAGGCTTTCATTTACATTTAAAGTTCTCTTCGGTTGGAAGCACGAAAGGAAGGTACGTCTAATTCATTTATGTTCATAACATGTCCCTTACTTGTATGAAGTAAAACGTTCGATGTGTTTTGACATTTCAGTTCCGATACTACTCACTTGGAAATCATATCCCATGCATTCTTTCGTTGACGTAATAAACTTTATTTACATAGACGTCAACGCGGGATGTTTCTGCATACGGCGAGTTGCACTCCCAAAAGACCATGATATTGAAATCGCACTGTGGGAAAATATTCCACGTAAGCAGTTCGACAAAAGCACTAAACGTGTCTCGTGCCGATTCCATTGTCTGCTGTACCTAGGGAAGGGGATGTGGCTGGACGGGTTCCCCGCCCCTACATGAAACCGGTCTGTCTGACCTTGACCTGAATAACAGCTGTCAGAGATGCGAATTATCGTCTGTACTAGTACGCGAGTTACTTCGTAGTAGTAGAATCAGTAGTATTACTTGAATAATGCCAGTGTATGAATACCACGAATACCATGATATGCTGCTAGTGTATCGTGTGGCAGAACAGAACACGGGTCGCCCTTCATGAATCTATCGGGAAAGGCTTCGAGCAATTTATATTTTGTTTTTTATTCACTACGAGTTAAAACAGAGGACACTTTGATTTTAAGGGCCGATGACATTAAGACAGCAATCATCATCATCATCATCGTCGTCGTCGTCATCATCATCATCACGTATAAATATTCAATAAAATAATTGTTTTATATTCATCATTACTGAAATAGGAAGTATAAGTTAACATTTAACTTAAGAAGGTTGCCTAGAGTGTTTTGTTAATTTACAAGAGAAAAATTAAAATTTCTTTTAGTGTAAGGCAATCTGTATGTTTTTGTTTTCTAAACTGTTGTACTGTAATGTTTAACATAGGTACATTTTGTTGTTCACAGGCGTTTTCGTGTACGTTCGTAAATCCGTACTTTTCTATTCGAGATAGTCTTGTTACCGTCCACCTGGAATTACGGAGCCCGTACTGTATGGTAGTTATTTTTCTACAACAGAGTGTTACTCATGCGACTGTAGTTCCTACGACCACGCCACTCTTATGTCTGTGTCACTAATGTGCGCTTTGTTCGGCTCTGTACTGCTTGACCATGTGGCTCTCGTTACCTTCTTCTGCCACTTCTTCTACTGCAGCCTTATGTCTTATTCTACCGACATCATCTTAACACGCAGTAGCGTAATCTGTTGCGATTTACCGAGCTCGATAGCTGCAATCGCTTAAGTCCGGCTCCATGGCTAAATGGTTAGCGTGCTGGCCTTTGGTCACAGGGGTCCCGGGTTCGATCCCCGGCAGGGTCGGGAATTTAACCTTAATTGGTTAATTTTGCTGGCACGGGAACTTGGTGTATATGCCATCTTCATCATCATTTCATTCTCATCACGACGCGCAGGTCGTGGATACAGGTGCTTATGTACCACAACATCACCGGCTTTCAGGCCGACTCCTTGGCTAAATGGTTAGCGTGCTGGTCCTTGATCACAGGGGTCCCGGGTTCGATACGCAGCGGGGTCGCGAATTCTAACCATCATAGGTTAATTTTGCCGGCACGGGGGCTGGGTGTGTGTGTTGTCTCATCATCAATTCATTCTCATTACGACACGCAGGTCGCCTACGAGTGTCAAATCGAAAGACCTGCTTCTGGCGAGCCGAACTTGTCCTCGGACACTCCCGGCACTAAAAGCCATACGACATTTCATTTCAGCGTGGCCAGTGTCCATTATTCGTGAGATAGTGGGCTCGAACCCCTCTCTTGGCAGCCCAGAAGACGGTTTTCCATGGTTTCCCATTTTTACACCAGGAAAATGCTGGGGCTATACCTTAATTAAGGCCACGTCCGCTTCCTTCCCTGTCCTAGCCTTTCCAGTCCCATCGTCGCCATAAGGCCTATCTGTGTAGGTGCGACGTAAAGCCAATAGCTGCTGCGATTTGTTATTAGCACCATCATAGTAAAATGTAATATAGTTGTGGCGGAATCTTCTTAGATACCTTCGATATCTGTGGATTGTGTATAATTTGATAACTCATCTGTACTCATGAAAGCGACCGTCGGCCTGGCGTTCAGGTTAATAGCTACATCTCTCTAACGCGTAACCTTGATTATGTTTCTTAGATTTGTTGATGTGTATGTTTGATGTTTATACCCAGTACGAGATTACAGCTGACTCATCCCCACGAGCTTGACCTGGTTCTCGTCTTAAGCATAGTAATCTGTAGGTAACTACTGCGTCCGATGCTAACTCACGTGACATACATTTCATCTTGTTTCCTCTTAAACCACGCGTATTTTACTATTTTCTTCCACGTATTTCAGCTTTTAATTACGGTACCTGATAATAATAATAATAATAATAATAATAATAATAATAATAATAATAATAATAATAATAATAATTGCTTTACGTCCCACTAACTACACCGAGCTCGATAGCTGCAGTCGCTTAAGTGTTGCCAGTATCCAGTAATCGGGAGATAGTGGGTTCGAGCCCCACTGTCGGCAGCCCTGAAGATGGTTTTCCGTGGTTTCCCATTTTCATACCAGGCAAATGCTGGGGCTGTACTTTAATTAAGGCCACGGCCGCTTCCTTCCAACTCCTAGGCCTTTCCCATCCCATCGTCGCCATAAGACCTATCTGTGTCGGTGCGACGTAAAGCCCCTAGCAAAAAGACCTATCTGTGTCGGTGCGACGTAAAGCAAAATAGCAAAAAACTACTTCTACGGTTTTCTGAGACGCTGAGGTGCCCGAATTTAGTCCCGCACGAGTTCTTCTTATGTACCAGAAAATCTGCCGACACGAGGCTGACGTGTATTTGAGCACCTTCAAATACCACCGGACTGGGCCAGAAGTTGGAGTCAAAAGGCCTGCACCTCAACCGTCTGAGCCACTCAGCCCGGAAGGAGGTACGAAATATAGGTACGTTTAATTTATTTAGTTGTATAACATGTCCATTATTCATTTGAAACTAAACGTTCGATGTGTTTCGATAATTCAATTCCGATGCTACTCATTTGGGCATCCCATGACTGTTTTCGTTGGCGTAAGGAACTGCCATCTTTCTTCTACCTTTACGCAATGCACAACGGGGATCGTACCGTATTTCACGTCCTGGCGCGCTTATCCCAACCAATAATTATATCAGTCGTACTGGTCCCGCACCGATACAGGTTTTCAGGTCATTTCCATACTCACTAGACCACGGGGCTGATGACCACAGATATCCCAACCCCCTAAATGACAAAACAGCAAATGAACCAGTATTAACGCTGAGAATTCGGTACATCTTCAGGGTCCGAAACCGATGACCAGGGTTGTCTGAAGCCCCTAAGACGGAAACTAAATACTGACAACAACGAACCCACTCTGGCGAGAATGTAACGTAATATGGCATACACTACTGTAGTAGTCACCTTCAGCTGTTATCATAGCTCAGTGGCTCTTAAACATAAAACCAGTTTGACAAGTATGTTACGTAACATCTCGTGCAATACATTGGCAGCGTTCAGCTGTTACGGTAGCACACTTGCTTGTAAACATAAACAGAAACCAGTTTGGCACGAATGGCGCGTGACTCGCCTGTTCTCAATGCGAAGCTATTCATTCACAAGAACAAGTCATACTACCTATTCTAAAAACATCGTATCTTTTTGCTCTCGAAAATAACTTCCGAGGATTACTAAAAGTTTGATATATAGTGGTTCGTCACATCGTTCTCTATTGCTAGAAGAAATATCTGCAGGTATACACCTAACACCCTGTATATACATTATTTACACAAGTTGTGACCAGTATTTGGCTACATTGATGGCATTGTTTCCAGCCAGTGCCAATTCCAACCCTGTACATGAATCTGGGCAGAGACGACAGTGCAAAAGGTGTGTAGAAGTCTGTTCCTCTCCACATTCGCATAATGAGTCCCCACCATGCACGATGCCCCATTTCACAAGATTGTCCTTAGATCTTGCAACGCCGGTCTGCAGTCTGTTTAATGACTTCCTTATACACCATCCCTCTTCGTGACCAGGTGGCAACTTCTCTTCAATTTCAACACGTTCCGGATGATCTGGGTACCTTTTGTTTCCATAGCTTAACCCTGGCCTTTTTTGGGTCAGAATCAAGTGGAGCAGAAGACTGTAGAAAACTCTTCCTGGATTTCAGTCGAGCTGGTGGTGGCTGATGTTCATGAAGGACGTGGGCTGAGATGCTGCAAACCTTTTGTCTCTCGATATTAGCGGCCACCTCACGTCTAATATCAGGTGGGGCTATACCTTCAAGTGAATACAACTTCTGTGTGGGTGTTGGTTTTAAACAGCCTGTAATTAGCCTGCAGGTTTCATTCAAGGCAATGTCGACTTTCTTTGCGTGAGCTGATTTATACCACACGGGACTAGCATATTCAGCAGCAGAGTAGCAGAGTGCTAGGGCAGTTGTCCTTACTGTCTGGGGGTGGGCACCCCATCCAGAACCAGTTACCTTACGCAATAGGCAGTTTCGTGATGAAACTTTTGCCTTGAGTTTGGTGCAGTGTGTGGTGAAGGTCAGCGAACGATCCAGGGTAACACCAAGGTAAACTGGAGTATTGCTATGTTCCAGCTCCATTCCTTTCCAATTCACACGCAGCTTCCGCAGGGTTTCTTTGTTCTTTAAATGAAAGGCACACACACTAGTTTTCGATGGGTTTGGCTTGAGGTGATTTTCCTCATAATAATCTGAGAGCATCTTCAAAGCAGCAGTAAGGTTTTGTTCCACTTGCTCAAAGTTTTTACTCTGAGTTGCCAGGGCCAGGTCATCTGCGTACAGAAAGCTCCTTGTGCGAGGTGGAAGAGGTTGGTCGTTGGTATATATGTTAAATAGCATTGGTGCTAGGACACTGCCTTGTGGGAGACCGTTCTTCTGTATTCTCCATCTACTCCGCTGTCCTTGTAATTCAACGAAGAAGCGTCGGTTCTGCAACAGCGTGGCAAAAATCGTTGTGAGCCTGAAATCCATAGTAAGATGGTAAAACTTCCTTAGAACTATCTGGTGTATAATGTCCAATAATGGACCAACTGTATTGGTATTTTAAAACATTTCAGTGCCACTTTATCCAGTGGACGATGGAGGTGATTCAGATGTAAGCACTAAGGAAATGCAGCATTCACTGTTACAACAGTTTAGCTCAGATTATTTTCAAATGTTTACAGTAGAGACTCAAAAGAATGTACTATCCACGAAACCTTTAGTGATACTTCGTTTTACGTGGTGAGGGGCAAGGAGGGAACATTAACGGTTCCAGCAATACTGCCAACTGAATGGAACTGAGATCTGTATTGAATCGACAGTTTGATCGATATGAATTTTCTAAAACTATAATATGCAAAGACCACAACTGCGTCACATCATGTCTCATAACTTTTCTTTCATTATCCATAATGGCATCAACCATAATAAAATACCTCGACTGGCCTACCTCTTTTTACCAGGTATGGCTTGAGATTCGCCAATTTGAGAGGCAGAAAGTTTTTTAATCCTCTTAATTGTGGGAACAGATTTTTCCCGTTTGTGCTGTAGATCGTCCTACTGAACAGTAAAAATAACTGTTTATTTTCTTTTTCTATGTCACTGCAATCTGCTATTTTTGATGTTGTTTTTCTGTGGTCACTGTGATGTTCTTTTCTAAGTAGGAGTTCGAATATAAATTTTGTGTTTCCATATTGACAGCTAAACTAATATTCTTTAAATAACTATAATGATGATTTATTTTTGAACAGTATCCTCCTTATTCAATACTCAATACCTTATGGTTAATGTGAATTTAAAAAATTTAAAAGACTAGGCGGCATCTGATTATTAATTGATATTTCGTGATTTGGTTTGTTACATGTGATAAATATCATTCTTGATCCGTATTGATGATATTTGATTGGAATAATAACAATAAGTTAATTTATTGATTTCACCACGTAATCAATACAATAAGTCTTGTCTTAGTTGAATTTACTTTGGCATGTTAACTAAAATGGCACATGTTTCGCCTTGAATTTAGGCATCATCTACCATTATCTTAACCTTAAAATAGAATCAGGCACCTGATTTACATATACATGAAATAAAACAGATTTTTTTTAAAAACTTTGGAGAGACTTGAACTAAAATTAAGATATGGTAAAAGACTTGTAATGAAGTTGGTTTTAAAGATATTACGAGTGAGTAAAAATACAATTGGTGAAAGTCATAGTGATATTGACATTAGAAGGCTTCTATTAAAATTAAAATGAACAAAGCAACAGTCTGTTATGAACAAGTGATAGGATTGCTAAAAAAAATTATGTTGGCCGACCAGCGGTTACAACGAAATGACGATAAAAATCGTGTTTAATAAATAATGTAGAATAAAATAATAATGAAAAATGGTCAAGTGACCAGCAATTATTTGTTTACAAGAGAAAGAGTCGAAAATCAAGGGAATATGGTGATGTGGTTCAGTTTGATCAAAAAATTCGAAGTTGAAGTTGACGGTTGAAGAACGATATTTAAATAGGACCTTTTTGGACCATCTCAATTTGATACAATGCTGCAATGTTGTTAAGAATGTGGGCTGACCATTTTTCAAGCCCCATTAGTCAGCACTTTCTCTCCTTGACCACAAAGGCATTCGGTTTGCGAGGCCCAGGGAGCTTTTCATTTTCATGCTTTATGCTCTTACTGTATGATTGGAATAAAAACACCATATGCAACGAGAAAAGTCCCTTCTCTTCTCAGAGGAAGGATTTGATATCCACCACACTTACTAGTAAATCAAGGTAGTAGAGTAGTGATGAGAGGCTGAAACCTGCAAATCTGTACAAATTAAAATTGTTCTCTTCTTATGCTCTGTTCTAGCTTCACTCAAATTGTCCGAGGTGCTGAGGCATTGGCTCTTCCAGGAGAACTCCATAGACTCCATGGTGAACGCCATGCTGACGCCCACGAAGACTGACCTGGATCGTGTGGGGCGGCGCAGGATACCAGCATCTGCAGCCTACGACATCATGGTCACTGTTGTCAACCCTGAACCAGAGAAACTGAATCTGGAGTGGGATTTAATTCAAACCATTGAGGGTAATTCAGTTTCATTCTTGTGTACACTAGTGTCCAAACGTTAAGCATAAGTTACAAGTAAGCAGGGCAACAGGAAATAGACTGCAAATCGCACTACATATGCACCTACCAACCTTACATGTATAGGAAAGGTGTGTTCCATCTGATAGAGAGCATGCCATGCTGCTGCGAAGCATGTGTGGCCGTTGGGGGTAACCATACAGCCTATTAACAGCATATTTTTTTGTGGAAGACATTGCCAAGTTTTGTTAGTTGTCAAAGGTGTACCTTAGCTATCAGAACATTTCTTACACTGTTGTTTTGGACAAGTTGTGTGACATATGGTGTGTGAGTCAGCTTCTGTTTGTTCAGCAATCCATCTGACATTCCTACAGGGCGGTATGGCCTTGTTTAGTGATTGTACTTAACTTTTGGACACTAGTGCAAGTAACATATTAAGCAGGAGATCTCTGTGGTCATCTGCCCGTGAGAACTTATAGGATTTAAATGTTTCCCCAAAGTGACTATTCTATAGCACCACAAATGGGACATTTAATTTTCTTCTTCTTTTCGTTTTGGCCATCTAAGGATCGTGTTGATTCATATCAGCTTTGTTTGTTTTGGTCTTTCTCCGTGTCCAGTATTCTTTCATTCTCGTACTTTGCAACCTTCTTCACTCTTCTGTCCATTATGATTTTGTTCTGTCTCTAGTTCTGTCCTGAAAACCTGTGCGAGCCTGAATTTTTTATTTAAAAATCACTCTGTTATGTATCTCTGGTTCCTCCATGTCTTCTAGATCCCTTTGTACCTCTTGGATCCAGGGTACTTTGGTTCTCTTGTTCAGAAGAAACTGTATTACAGTGGAACCTCGATATCTGGGATCACCTTGGGAGCTAAATTTTATTTCGAGTTATTGAAATTTCGAGATACAGAGAATACAGTTTTTGAACATGTATCTGCTGTCATTTCTTGATGGGTACAGTACTCTTGCCACAGGCCAGAGTAAAGTGTAACTTCCACCGAAGTCCCAGTCAACATCCATGGCTGTGAAAGACGGAAGGCTGCTTTAAATGTAGCTCCTCCAAGATCACAGTAGGAATGGATTTTGATAACAGCAAGAATATGGGGAAGTTCCTTTATTGTTAGAAAACGGCAATCAGCTTCAAGGCTCCGCAATTAACCTAATTCAACAAGATATGTTAAGCAAGTTCAAAAACAAATAGCAGCCACCTTGGAGGGAGTGAAAGAAGTGAACACTCAACAATATTTAGAAGAGTGTCAAAGAGTCATACATTTTATCAAAAACTTTTTACTGGAAGACAAGCAAAATATTTCAGAGAAACAGTGCTGGAAACTTTTTAACAACTATTCAAATGAATAGAAATAGTTTTTAAAATAGGCTAACTATAAGTATATCCACTCTGTCTCATTTCACTAACCCATTTAACCACCACATTGTTTTTAATTTCATTTTAATTCAATTTATAATTAATTAATATTTAAGAAGAACAAGGTACCTGATTATAATCTACTTAAAAAGATAAAATTTAGTGATTCACCTAAGCTAAGTAACAGCTGAAGATGTTCTAAAAAAGAACAAAACATGTACTGTATGTAATTAATTAATTTGCTAAAATGCAATTATGTGTATCAAAAAGGTGGAAGATTTTTATTGTTATAAGTCTCTGTAAATTAATTCAAACCTGAGAAACAGCACAGCTTTGCCTATTTTCTGATCACTAGAAGTTTTAGTTTTGCGGTTCCTGTCATATTAGCTCCCAGCATCACTGTAAACCCTTTCTTTACTTGTTAACTGTTCCTCACAAACCACAAAGCTGTATTGCACAGTTAATGTTGCACAAAATTCGAGTTACAGAGTATGTTTTACTTCAACGGGTGGAAATGTTTGCTTCAAGAATTTTGTGTAACCGAATTTCGAGTAATAGAGAAATAAATACACGTGATAAATAGGACAAATGGCCGGAAAATTTAAGTTACTTCGAGATACTGAAAATTTGAGTAATGGAGATTTAAGATATTGAGGTTCGACTGTATTTGCAGTGTTAACCTCCCCTGGCCTATTCTCAGGATTTATTTATTTATTTATTTATTTGTCAATACGAAGGTACAGAGGCGGAAGCTGTATTATGTTCCTTTTTGATAAATCAGCTTTAAACTGTAAATACATTAAAATAAAAGTAATAACAACAACAAGAAGAAGAAGAAGAAGGAAAAGGAGGACATCATTAAAATCAGTTCCTAAGTATTAAACAGAAATAAACGGAAATATTGTAAATATCGAGTGTAACTTGATAGAATCTGATGATGTTCTTTCAAAAACTAAACATGTCATTCTTTGTTTAATAACGTGTGTTATAGTGTAATATTGTGTGTTCAACAGACTGAAAAGCTTTCAAGTTACATTTTGACTGAGTCGACACTGAAAAGTGTGACTTCCTTCATAACAAAAAAAAAAAAAAAAAAAAAAAAAAAAAAAAGGTAAAACAGAATGTCAAAATTGACAATTACTTGACTTACTTTGACTTACTTCCTGTATCTCCTAAGTGGAACGTGGGCACCCTTCTGCTATTAAACTCCTCCTCCATGTGTTCCTTGGTCTGCCTCTTCTCCTGTTACCTTGTGGGTTCCATTCCAGAGCTTGACTTGCTATGTTTTCTGTATCTGGCCGCAATGTACGTCCAGTCCACTTTCATTTCCTACGACGTATCAATGGGTGTTTGATGGGTTATTCTCCATAGCTCTTCATTGGAGGTTACTTGTGGCCAGGACATTCCTCTGCTGATCAGTTGTTCGTTAGTCTTCTAAGTGTTTTTTCTATTGGCTTTACGTCGCACCGACACAGATAGGTCTTACAGCGACGATGGGACAGGAAAGGGCTAGGACTGCGAAGGAAGTGGCCGTGGCCTTAATTAAGGTACAGCCCCAGCATTTGCCTGGTGTGAAAATGTGAAACCATGGAAAACCATCTTCAGGGCTGCCGACAGTGGGGTTCGAACCGAATACTGGATACTGGCCGCACTTAAGCGACTGCAGCTATCAAGCTCGGTCCCTTCCAAGTTTCACATCCATAGAGCAGTACTGACTTGACATTTGTATTTGGTATAGGTGTTCATTTTCCTTAATTTCCAGATTGGGCTCAGGATTGCAAATGCTCCTTCAGCCTTACTTATTCTATTTCGTATGTCCTTTATAGTTCCTTCCTCAGTAGTGACCATACTTCCCAGGTAGTAAAACAGCTTACTTGGTATCGAAAGTACGGTAATCCCTCTCCAGTTATCATATTCTAATAAATCTCCTTTCTTCAGAAGCTTAATCAACAGTCCTTTCTTCCTATCTGTGGGGATCTATCTTCTCTTCTTCCCAAATCATCTTGAAAAGTATGGACAGAACATCATCTTAAGTACCCATATCCGCTTTCAAGCCCTCTGGTGCAAGCAGGCCGTTAGATGGCATGAAATTAAAATCCCTCTACACTGTAGCTGAAGCCATTTTGTGTAAATTACCAAACTATTTTTCCAACAAAAATAACTTTTCTTTCGTGAAAATGTATGTCCAAAACATTGGTACTTTAAGCTATTAAGATGCACGTTTGAAACAAGGAAAAAAAAGAAGAAAAAAACAATCTTTCTTTTAAACCTCTCTTTGTTGGTGTTGCCACTGATGTTTAGAAACTGACAATAGATGACCTCCCCTTGCAGACTTCCTCCAGCCCTTTCTGAAGAACTTGGCCCCGCTGGCAGACTATAACGTCCGGTCCCAGTGGCTGTATTTCGTCCAGTTGGAGGTGCAGCCGAAGCTGGTGCCAGACGGCGGGATCGTCGGACGTCACTTCGCACTAGCCGAGGACGTCCTGCCCCATATCATCACCCCGCTGGAGAAGAAACTAGGTGTGTGGTTATTGTATGGTCTAAATAAATGATATAATATGCCTTTCTAAAGAGTCTCGCTAACATGTCACTAAACTTGCTTGTTTTTTCATTCATCTGGGTGACGGCCCCAAGAAATCTGGTTTTTATGCAACTCATACTTTCTTGATCACTGCTACAATCTGGTGGCATGATTATAAGTTTAAAACAGTGTGGTCATGGAACATGTAGTGTAAGGCAACTCATGCTGCATCTGTTTTCTTTAACCCTTTGGGGTCCAATATCGGATTCAGTCCGACATCATTAATTTTCTGTTCTGGTTCTGTGTCGGACTTCTATGTCGGACTTAGTCCGACACAACTTTAAGGTTATATATTTTGTATGTTGGAGCAAAAATGGCATCGAGCTTTACGCAGTATTTAGCCTTGACATTTCTCTGTTCCATGCTGCCATTTACTGTTAATTTGTTTTAACTGAGTTGCTTATTCTATGGAGATAGTTCGTCCCTGTTGTGTTTATATTTCTTATCAAGATGGCGTCCACCAGTCGCAACATGGAACCTGATGATGTTTACGGACAGTTGTTTGACATTGGTTTGTTGACCGATTCTGAAGGAGAAATTAGTATCTTAGAATCTGAAAACAATCTTTCGAGTGAGAAGTAGGAAATTGAGGTAGAAAACTGTGGCAAAAACAGCGATGTAGGGGTGAAGAATGAAAAAGGTGACTGCGATTCTCTTAACTGTGCTATGGAATACACGCCTCCTAATACAGGAAAGAAGCCGGTAGCTTTATCGAACAGTTTTCATGCATTAAAAGGTAGGGAATACGCCTGAAGTAAGTCACTACAAGTCTTTCAGGGATCAAATTATCATGGGACTTATGGGGGGTGTTACGAAACAAAATATCCATAAGAGCGGCTGATGGTGCGTCCATAATGAAGTACTTTGTCTGAATGAGAAGCTACTTATCACAGATGTTTGTGAGCCCAATAAACTAAGGACTGTGCCGTGTGTACTGACAGGAAAGTGAAAGGTGGCAGAAATGAAACATCATTATTTTATTGTGAGACCTGTCCAGGGAACCCATGACTGCACCCAAGTACCACGGAGGAAATTTTGTTAACGTGATAATACAGAAATGTGAAGCTCATATTTTTAATTTAAAATGTTACCATTTTACTTATGTATTTCCTTCTCATATTTGCCTAATGTTAAATTGGGGCTGTGCAAGATGCAGGTGGGAAATTAATTGGACACCAAAGGGTTAAACCTTCATGAAGTTAATAAAATATTAGAAATGTAGAGGTATCCCTGTATCAACATGGCACAGCTTATTCAACTGCTAACAGATACTGGTATTTGTGATGAATTATGTACAGACCGATTATCACATGTACCGAGCGACAGTGAGTGTTAGTGATTCCGAAAGTGATTCTGGACCTTCTGCATCAAATCGTCAACAACAGTCATGTGTTAGAGTAGAGCAATAACTCGGATACGGCCGACAAAGACGTAAACATAGGTAGTGAAGGTCCTTCTTCACAAAGTGTACTACTTTTAACATATTCGCGGCCAGTGACGACACGTGCGCCACACTCAGCGCCAAATATTAAAGCTCGTATTTCTGCTAATCTCCACGTAAACAAGCGGACCTCTTTATCTGTGCGCTGTTGTTAAACACATGCTCCAACTGAGCATCAGGTTAATTGTTAATTACTATTTCTGTAGACGTTACAATTTGGCATAATTTTCTGCAATGTCAACAGAGAATAGTGAGGTTGCAGGGCCTTTCTCAGCGGAAGAAACACCACCTTGTAGGCTCCCAAAATCTATTGCACCGCCTACAGGAACACATTTTCACATTTCACCACTAAACGTGTGGCCAAGGAGAATGGGCGTAGATCGCGGAAGCCGTGCACACAGTGTTAGAAGGGGGCAGTGGTGCAGGACTGCATGCTCTACTATAGAGAGTGCCCAGGGCAGCCAGGCTTGTGTCTTGAGCAATATTTCGTGGAATTCTGCAAAAGACAGAAGTAATTCTTTCCAAACAATCCCATATCTACATGTGTTTGTTGCAGGACACTATTAGCGGCTACTGCATTGATTAGGTCTGTTGTACAGTGATTGTTCACACAGCAACAACACTGATTTTACCACACAGCATTTTTGCCAGAAATGTTCAAATAGGTATTTATCTGTTATAGGAAAGTTATTGAATATCTAAGACTGAACAAAACTTTCCTTCCCCGATTTCAGTTCATTACCTCTCATGATACACTGTGTGTGTCATGGCTCCCATGCACAGAAATATTATTGAAATAATTCAAATGATAATATAAAATGGATAAGGGCACCGAAATAAACTCCATTGAGCGAAAAAAGTATAACGGCACTGCGGTAATGGTAACCCATATCTGAGCGGCCGGGGACGTGTTAAAGGCATCGCACCGCACAGAACGACCACAGTACTATCCGCAAAACTTTTAGTGACACTTCCTTTTACTGGGTGAGGGGCAAGGAGGGAACTCAGATGTTCCAGTAGAACTGCCAACTGAATGGAGCCAAAATCTGGATTGAACCGACAGTATAATCGATATGGTCATTCCAAACCTTTATCTTTTTTTCTCTTTTTTTGCTCTACATCGCACCGAGACAGATAGGTCTTATGGCGACGGTGGGATAGGAAAGACCTAAGAATGGGAAGGAAGCGGCCGTGGCCTTAATTAAGGTACAGCTTCAGCATTTACCTGATGTGAAAATGGGAAACCACGGAAAACTATCTTCGGGGCTGCCAACAGTGGGGTTTGAACCCACTATCTGCCGGATGCAAGCTCACAGCTGCGCGCCCGTTACCACATGGCCAACTCGCCCGGTAACCTTTATCTTAAGCCCATGACTGCGTCACTTCATGTCTCGAGAATTTTTTCATCTGTAATAATAACAAGCTTAATAAGACAATTAGCCCGGTCTACCTTTTCTTACCAGGGTTGCCTAGACATTTGTCAGGATGAGAGGTAGGAAATGTTTTAATCCTCCTGAACGTGTACAAGTATTTTCCCATGTATGCGGCAGCTCAATCGACTTACTGAGGAGGAAGAGCAATGGTTTATTTCCTTTTTCTCTATTACAGCAACCTGCTATTTTTGCTTTTATCAAAGTTTTACTGTATGTAGTGATAAATTCAAATCAAATAAAGAAAATTGTGGTTCAAAAAATGTCTATGCTTCACAAATGATGTGACGTGTACAATAAATTGCTGCAGGAATATTGAAAACTCGTTTGAGTGGTTGTTAGAATTCCAGATAGTCCAAAATCCCACCTGTGTTGAGTTTCAAAACTTCAGGCAGTGGAGCATCGTGAGGAGAGTTGGACACGCCTACTGCTCCATTAGTGGCTGTGGATACCGATCACCCTGGTGATTAAAAAAGATGTGGTGTCGAAAAGGCTCCCACGACTCTCACTGGTACAAATATAGATTTAACTTTTGTCAGTAACATGGATGTTGATATCTTTCCATATGTTTGTGACTTCTCTTATCACAGGCCCATTGTTCATCAACTTTGTCTTCAAGAGGTGTAGAGTTATTTGAAAGCAAGAAAGAAAATGTCAAACCCATATTGACTGTGTATTTTATTTTGACAGTACCTATCACACAGTTATTCTATGTCGAAACCTGGAGCCGTGATTTCCACTCCCTGCCCTTCAGGTATTTTTTGTATACACAGAAGTATTGTAAGTTTGTCCTGCACAAGTTCTTTTATGGGCCGGTAAATCTACCGACAGAAGGGAGGCATTACAGTGGGACTGAGCAGTGATCGAAACAGTCAGCTCGGGCTCAGAAGCCAGCGCTTCGACCGTGTCAGCCCAGTTAAAGCACATTTTGTGTCTACAATGTGCGTTCCGTAAATAATGTGACCAAATTCATAAAAAATCATTTATTGAAGATATTCGTACAAATAATCAAAAATCTTCAAAATAGGACCCTCTTGCGTCGATAAACTTCTGGAGGCGATGTTTCCATGCCTGGAAGGAAGGCATCCTGGAAGGCCTTTTCCGGGATGTCCTTTAGGGCCGATGTAACATGCGCTTGGATTCTTTCAATCGTGTCCCAATGACTCCTTTTAACAGAGGAAACAAAAAAAAGTCAGCGGGAGCCAGGTCAGGACTGTGAGAGGCTGGGGAACCATTGGGGTGTTGGTCCTGGCCAGGAAGTCGTTGACAGTGAAGGCGCTATGACTCGGCGCGTTGTCGTGATGAACTTTCCACGTGTCCTTGATGTCGCTTCGGCAGCGCGAGACCCTCCTTTTCAGTCTTTAGAGCACTTCCAAGTAGAAAGCTGAGTTCACTGTAGTCCCGGTAGGTACGAATTCGTGGTGGACAATGCCTCTGACGTCAAAGAAGACAATGAACATGATCCTAGACTTGCTCATGCGTGCCTTCTTGGGACGGGGCAACGATGGGGTGTGCCACTCTGAACTCTGCCTTTTTGTCTCAGGGTCATACTAAAAAATCCATGTCTCATCACCAGTGATAACCGAGTTTAAAAAATTAGGATCATTTTCACACATTTCCAACATTTCTCGGCACCGAAGCACTCGCATGTCCTTTTGTTTGTCGGTCAACATTTGGGGACCAGTTTGGCACACACTTTTCTCATGTTCAAATCTTCGGTCACAATGCGGAAAACGGTTGTTTTTGCCATGTTTAGAGTTTGTGCTATCAATTGAAGGCTCAGCCGTCTGTCAGAGTTCAAACAATCGTGCACACGCGTCGCATTTTCGTTAACTCGTGAGGTTGATGGCCGTCCACTGCGAGGTTCGTCGGTGATCTCCTCTCAGCCCTCCATGAACGACTTGTGCCATCGGAAAACTTGTGATTTGGACAAGCAATCAGTCCCAAAGGCCTGCTGAAGTAATGGAAACGTTTTGGTGGCGGACTTTCCAAGTTTAACGCAAAATTTGATAGCGTACCGTTGTTCTACAGAACGATCCATTGTGCCGTGTTACATGAACTCAAAACGGGCTTGACAGAAACACACATCCTGACTCACCGGCAGCTCGCTGCCGAATGAGAGCGTTTGAAGCTAACACCCCCCTCCACCTAGCCCAGCAGGTTAGAACACGCTGCGGTGTACAGTTGCGTCAGAAAAAAATTGGTCGCATTACTTATGGAACGCACGTTGTAAAATCGCTCTGTAAAGATACCATATTATTGCCTGCATCCCTTGGTGTCAGACAAGGAGTTGGCTTCAATCCAGCCCTAGAGAAGTTGGTCAGGCATGCTTCAGCGGGTTCTATAAAATTAATTCAGAGTAGTTACACAAGGCTGTAATCTTTCACCCCAAAGGGCCAACTTCTTTGTCTTGAAGTGAAGTTATACGTGACACAGCCTAGCATATGGTGAATCATAAGCAAACTGAGATAGTGAAGATAATGTTTCCTCATCCCTTGAGAAGTTTTAAGTTAAGTTTTCAAATAAAGCAGACTGTAAATTTGTTACAAACTTATATTTTAACCCAAATGTTTGAAAAAACAAAAACGCAAACACATTGTGATGTGAGTTTCACAAATAGGAAAAGTCCCCTCTGTTTTAATTACTGCATTGATAGAGTGGAAATTCCTTATGGGAATCATCATAAGTACCTAGGTGTTAAAAAAAGGAAAGATCTTCATTGGAGTAATCATATAAATATGATTGTACATAAAGGGTACAGATCTCTGCACATGGTTATGAGGGAGTTTAGAGGTTGTAGTAAGGATGTAAAGGAGAGAGCATGTAAGTCTCTGGTAAGACCACAATTAATTAGAGTATGGTTTCAGTGTATGGGACCCTCATCAGGATTACTTGATTCGGGAACTGGAAAAAATCCTAAGAAAAGCAGCTCGATTTGTTCTGGGTGACTTCTGACAAAAGAGTTGCATTGAAAAAATGTTGCAAAGTTTGGGCTGGGAAGACTTTGGAGAAAGGAGACGAGCTGCTCGACCAAGCGGCATGTGGAAAATTCTAAATTCCCATGGAGGGAATTAGATATTTTTCACCAATAAAGCATGTCAAAAACATATCAGATGTAAGGCTTTTCAGGCGTTTTGCTCTATTAACCAGCGTTTCGTCTTAGGTCTGACACTAGACTCGTCAGAGTGGGATGTATCAGACCCTACCCACCGACGCTGGGTGTATGCAGGTAAGCTTATCAGAAACCCTATATAAGAGGCACAGTCTGATAACTGCATATGGGAGATAAATCTCCACAGTGGAATTATTGCCCGCCTAGCAATCCCAAATGGAAAATTCTAAATTCCCATGGAGGGAATTAGATATAGAAGCTTATATAAGCTTCTGATAAGTTCACCTGCATACACCCAGCGTCGGTGGGTAGGGTCTGACACATCCCACTCTTGACGAGTCTAGTGTCAGACCTAAGACAAAACGCTGGTTAATAGAGCAAACGCCTGAAAAGCCTTACATCTGATATGCTTTTAAGCGGTATGTTCTGAGCTGTCAGCGGAGAGGTGGCAGTGGAATGACATTAGTAGATAGATAAGTTTGAGTGCTGTGTTTAAAAGTAGGAAAGATCACAATATGATGATAAAGTTGGAATTCCATCGCTGCCTATCTCTCCACCACTCTTCTCCTTTTTTAAGTACATCTGGTTTCCTCCCCACTTCGCTATGCTCTCCCACACTGAATCTGTCCATCTCTTTCGGGGTCTTCCTCGTGGTCTCTTTCCTGTTAACTTCTCTGAAAAAACTTGTTTTGGTACTCTCTCTTCTCCCATTCTCATCATATGCCCATACCGCTTTAGTTTTGTTGTTTCCATCCTGTCTTGAAGTTTCAAGATTCCTGTCCTTTTCATTATCTCTTCATTTCTAATTCTATCCTTTCTGGTCTTGCCCTCGATACCTTATAAGAGTTTAATTTCATTATTATTCAAGATGACAAATTGGGGCAAATATCCATTTATAAGAAGGAGAGTTAGGAATTGGAATAACTTACCAAGGGAGATGTTCAATAAATTTCCAATTTCTTCGCAATCATTTAAGAAGGCTAGGTAAACAACAGATAGGGAATCTGCCACCTGGGCGACTGCCCTAAATGCAGATCAGTAGTGATTGATTGATTCATTCATTCCTTGATTGATTGAAAATATCATATTGTCTTGTAAGTTATGTTACGACAAAGGAGTACAGTATTCTGTCATGATTGTATCTTAAGCTCTTGCTCTTTTTAGCCTCGCACGTGTCACGTAACCCCTGCTTGAACTTCGTGGTGTACGTCCCTCCGTGCGACAAGGCCCCACTGCACATCTACCGGCGGCAGGGCTTGCGCGTGCGAGGGGGAGTGGACGCCTTCCTGTCCCCGCGCTGGGGCGGGATCGTCATCCACAACCCGCCTGTCACGCTCTGCCTCAACCGAACTGTTCCCGACCCCAAGCCCATGGAGGTGGACTCGATTGCCGTCATGGGCGTCTTCCTGGCACAGCTCAGGCAGCTTCTGGGCATTTCGGAGATGGTAATGTTCTATTGCTTGTACAAATAAACATTTCATTACAGGGCAAGTCCTTATGTGGCAAAGGAGCCAGAAGGTTGTTTTTTTAACATTATACCAACACAGATAGGTGTATGGTGATGATGGGATAGGAAGGGGCTAGGAGTGGGAAGGAAGCGACCATGGTACAGCCTGAGCATTTGCTTGGTGTAAAAACAGGTAAACACGGAGAACCATCGTTGGAGCTGCGGACAGTGGTGTTCAAACCTACTGTCTGTGGAATGCAAGCTGACAACTGCGTGACTCTAACCACATGGGCAAGAAGATGATGAGGAAGATAACAAAGCGAAGATATATACAATTGTATGCAGCTCATCCATGCCTGCATCTGTCGGTCATTTGTGGGAATAATCGGTGTGTACGAGACCTTTTCATACTGCAGACTTGACGAGTACACCTCGAGAAACCGTGTCTGCACTGCGTGGGATGAAAAACAAGGTCGAGCAGCTTGGCGGCAGCTGTCTCCTGTAGTTTTGATAAACTGTGGTGTTTGCCAAACTTTCCAGTCCAGAGAACTATTGAAAAGAATTCAAATTTCACAAATCCCCTCTTGAATTTTCAAATAAAGCAAACGGTAAATGAACTACAAACTTATATTTTACTCCAAATATTTAAAAGCAACACGTAGTGACATCAAACACAAACAGTTAGCTCAGAAATGTTTCACATTCAACTTCAAGCTTATTTTTTAACTTTGATTTCAAATACCTGAAGTGGGAGAATGAGTTTTCTTGTGAGTTCAGCTGTTTGTAATTGTGAAAACTGGAATTTTAATGAACTGTCAGTTGAAAGTAGTTGTTGTTGTTGTAGCACAGGAGAGAGGTTGGTTGATAGCCCATCAGCAAATGGTCTGCACATGTCTTTTTCATACTTCACTACCTTAGCTGTAAGTGAAGTTGCTCCAGATGTGATTTATTAACATGGAGGATCACCTTTGGAACATTTTCTCCTAACGTCTGGACAAAATCAGGCATAGAAGAGAATTTATTAAATAAATATTATTATTTCTGGATTAAAGCCACTTATATATACTGTATTGGCAAGTCTTTAGCAAAAAAAAAACCTGAGCTTTCAGCCATGTTTCATAGGCTTTTATGAGGGCACTTCTATACCACAGAAGTTGGGTGGACCGAGCTCGATAGCAGCAGTCGCTTAAGTGCGTCCAGTAATCAGGGGATAGTGGGTTCAAGCCCCACTGTCGGCAGCCCTGAAGATGATTTTCCCTGGTTTCCCATTTTCACACCAGACAAATGGTGGGGCTGTACCTTAGTTAAGGCCACGGCCGCTTCCTTCCCATTCCTAGTCCGTTCCTGTCCCATCGTCGCCATAAGACCTATCTGTGTCGGTGCAACGTAAAGCAAATTGGAAAAAAAAAAAAAAAAAAAAAGAGAGAAGTTGGGTGGTGATGATAAATCTTAGGAGTACATAATACATCATCTTCTATGTACTTTTAGCTTTTGTTGGTGTATCTTTGCTCGACTCTGTGATAGAAAACACTTCCGCATTCTGTTCTGCTGCTTATTCCACATCAATGTTGAATTCTGCATTACAGTAACAATCACTTGTGTTATTGGAGAGAAAGTACAGCTGAGTGCATGTTTGTTTCAGGAAGATATTCCGAAGGTGGAGGTGCTCCCTCTGAGCAGTTCAGGCATCAGACAGTGGGAGCTGGACTCGCTGTACAGGGTGCGTACTCTGGAGCAGCTGACATCGGCCAAACTTACTTTACAGGTTAGTTCTGTGAGCGTTGTGAGTCGTCTTCAGCTGACTCCCAGCCGAGCTTAAACAGGGTTCACAAAATGCACATTGGAGAAAGTGTTGCCACGCGCCCCCTTTCATGTCTCATTACTGAGCAAACGGACTCGAGCAAGTCTCGAATCCGCGACCTCTGAGACCAAGGATATTGAGTATCGATTTAGAGTTAATATGATCATGTAACGGTAGCAAGAAGTTATAGTGCTTCAAATGTTTGAGTGATAATTCTATTAGGTGAAAAATTATAAGTGTTTAACCCTCTCGTGCGCACAAGCCTCATATGAGGTCCCAAAATTATGTTTCGTTTAGTGCTCCGTTCATTTAATATTGTTATGAATTTGTGGAAAATTATGACGCTGTTCTTCACTTTAGACCTCATGTGAGGTGTGATATTAGTTACAACTATATGAGATAACAGCACTTCCTAGCAGCTGCGAAGTTGTAGACTGTTGTGGCACTCTTGTTATTTGTGTGTTTCATATGGAGACTAAATTATTGAAATTGATACGTCCTTTACAAATATATGCAACTGATAAGTAAAAATGCTTTATATAGCAGAAAAGCATGCTCTTTCCTATGGTATTAGTATTTTTATTGTACATGCTATTTATTACCATTATTTTGTGTAATAATATAGGGGCCTCATATGAGGTCTAAATGCACGAGAGGTTATGGTTCACTGTCATAACCTCAATTAGAACTATACCATATTGTAGTGTTTTGGTGGAATTTTTTATACAAACCAAGACAGACTACTGATGTTTCATGGCACATTTGTCATATATTCTCATTTCTATGCATTTAGAACAAAATGGATGAAGAAACAGGGCCGTCTGTAGAAAATGTAGTCTTCACAACAAATGTCACAATATACTCTGTGCTCTGTCAGTAATACCTGACAATATGATATACAATTGCTTTTGCATGATACAGAAGTATTTGCACTTCATTGACAATAAGAACATTCCAGCAGACATCATTGATCGGCTTATACATTTACGTCCTATGATTGACCATTTCAAGCACATCTTTAGATGTTCTTCCCAGCCAGAAGAATTTTCATCAGTTGATGAGGCCGATCAAAGCTGAAACAATATATATATATATATATTCGTTTACGGGCATTAGAGACCACGTTAGATAACAATTACGTGTTTCTGGAAGCCTTCCTCAGCCCAGAACTTCAGCATCCTCTCTCTGGCAGCCTGTCTTCTTTCGTCCGTCCACCCACGGTTAAGTTTTGGTTCGTCATGGAATCCCTGAAATCTGTCGATCACTGACCTAAACTTTGTTCGGTTTGAGATGTCTTCCGAATTTAGTCCCACCTGTCAGATCCTTTCTTACCTCCCTGAACCATTTGTCCGACACTTTAGGTCTGCTGTCTAGTATTGTGAAAATCCTTTTCGTTAGTCTCTTCTCATCCATTCTAAATAAATGCCCATAGAATTTAAGTCTCCGTTTTCTCATGGATTCAGTTAGCCTTTCATTGTCTCGGTAAAGTTCTTCCCTTCCTCGCAGCCTATACTGTCCATCCACAATCTTTGGACCCATTATTTTGCGAAGGATCTTTCTTTCAAATTTCTCAGCTTCTCTCAGTCCCGCTTTTCCTGTTTTTTGGAGGCATTCACTAGCGTACAGACATTCCGCTTTAATCACTGTGTTGTAGTGCCTTAGTTTAGCTCGTCTGGAGATGGTTTTCTTCTTGTATATAGGATATGTCGTACGAAAAGCCGCAGCCATTTTCTCCCGTCTGGTGTTGTTTGCTTCTCTTTCATTTGTTTTCAATTGCACTATTTCACCCAAATACTTAAAGCTATCAACTCTTTCTATTTTACCGTGTTCTGTCTTCAGGTACCGAGGAGCTGTTTTGATTTTTGTTATATATTTAGTTTTTTCGAAAGAAATCTGTAGTCCTGCTTTTTCTGCTTGTAGTTTTAGTACATTCAGCTGTTCTATTGCTGTGTCAGTATTCCTAGATAGCAGCGCAACGTCATCAGCAAAGGCAAGGCAATTAATCATGACACCACTTTTTGACCCTCCAATGTATACTTGGTTAAGTAATCCTTTTCTGTCCAGTTCTTTTTCCCACTCCCGGATAATCTTCTCCAACACACAGTTGAAAAGAATTGGAGACAATCCATCACCCTGCCTGACTCCTGTTTTAATTTCAAACTGCTTGGAGTTCTCTCCCATGAACTTAACTTTCGAATGTGTCCCAGTTAAAGTCTGCTTAATAATTGCTGTTGTTTTGGCGTCAATTCCAAATTCCACTAATATATTGAATAGCACTTCCCTGTCGACTGAATCATACGCCTTTTTAAAGTCTACAAAAATGACTACCAGATCCTTTGAGAGATGATTCTCTAGTACACGTTTCAGACTCCAGATTTGATCAACGCACGATCTTCCCTTCCTAAATCCCGCTTGATACTCGCCTAGTTGATGATCCACTTGTTCCACAAGTCTCCTCTGTAGTGCTTTAGAGAGTGTCTTATAAGTTACAGATGTGATGGAAATGCCGCGGTAGTTGTTAGGATCTGCTCTATCACCTTTTTTGTGTAGAGGATGAATGATAGCATTTTTCCAATCTTCAGGGATTACCTCCATTTCCCATATCTTTTCCATTTCTCGCCTTAAAATTGTTATTGCGATTTCTCCACCACTTTTCAGCATCTCAGCTGTGACAGAGTCTTCCCCTAAAAATGGGGCTTCAAAATTTGGGTCTTAATCAGTTCCTCAGGATACATCCATAGCTTTGAGATCTATCAAGGTAAAGTTCAAAATGGTCAAGGTCATTCTGAATTTGGAGCAGTTGGCGATGATGTTCTTAGACTGCGTGAAGACCATGAAGTTCAAAAGCCATAAGCTTTTGATAATCTGTTTACGTCGATTAATCTTCTCTAGAAACTTCTTGAAGATGGCATTTATGCTTCCAGGACTATCAGAGCTAACAGGCTTTGTGGTGCTGATCTCAAGCTGCGGTCTGTGAAAACCATGAAGAAGGAACTGAGAGGGTTGTACTCTGTTACGTCGCAGTCCAACATCACAATAACCTGCTAGCATGATAATTCATTTTTACATGTAGCATCTACATTTGCTGGAGCAGAACCTGTAGGTGTTGCTAAGAGATGGTGTCGAAAACTGTGCGCAATCACTTAAATTCCACGACCATATTCCATCAGCATTTACAATTCCCATATGGGTGGCGTACATCTAATGGACTCGCTCATAGGTCTATATCGGCACACCATAAGGCACAAAACGGAGTACTTCAGAGTTTTCCATTATCTACTGAATGCGACCATTGTAAACTGTTGGATCCTCTCTAGAATGAACTCACATTGTGAGGAGCTGGATCTGTTAGCATTCAAGTCCTCAGTAACTACTTCTGTCATTTACATGGAAAGCAATCATCAACTCAAGACAGGAAGACCTGCTTCACAGATGCCACCAGAAACCAAAAAATGGTTGAAAGTGAAGGCTACCTATAAGCTGAGAAAGGATAGAAGTGCCACCTTCACGGTTGTTCAAGGAAAACCAGGTATGTCTGCCTTCGCTGCAAATATTCCCCATAACCTTGTAGTCAGAACTGTTGAAAGATATGCTATTCTGATTGACGACTGAGTTCGTGGGCGTTGAGTTACACATCTGCTTCTACTAAACGTTGTCACTCTGGATGACTATGGCTTCACGGGTGCGGAGAAGAAAGTCAAGAAAGAAGACCGACGCAGATGGAAGAAAAAGCCTTCAGTCATGAGATAAGTAAATACCAAGTTTTGCCATGTTTGATCTTATTGTATTGCAGAGTGTAATTAAACGGTATAGTCAAGGACTTAAGAGAGAGACTATCTAACCAAGAGCTATAATTGTGCAAAGATTTCAAGATTCTTAATTGTATATTTTGTGATTGTACAGTGTGTGTCTATTTGAGATAATACAGGTGAAGGGTAGTGTGTGTGTGGTAAAATTGATCTTGTTATTGGTTAATAATAGCTCCCGAAAGAAAAATCTGAACCCAGGTCCTCAGCCTGCCAAATCCTTACGATCATGACAAAAGTCTCTGGCTTAATGATCGGCAGCTGTAGAACTGTTCCAAAGACATTTCTGAATTTGTGCAAATTATTTTCAATTTCGAAGCAATTAAGTCAAGAAGTGGCTGTTCTTGCACTGAAAAGATCAGTATTGTTAATCTATAATAATAAAAGGAAGTGTTTGTCTATGTGTGTGCAATGCCCATCCAAATCTACGACACGCAGAGATGTGAAATTTTTAACATAGGCTTATTGTTCAGTGATACAGGTAAAGACCTGTTTTCATTAATATTGTTTATATTACTTTCAATCATCTTAATAATTTATTTATTTACTTATTTTTCATCAGATCTATCTGTGTCGGTGCGATGTAAAGCCAGTTATAAAAAAAATGTACTTATTTCTTACTTATTTGATATTCACTTCGTTCACTGAAATGTTTGGAAATAGGAGGATTTCACTATACCAAAAAATAAAACTTCAACCGTATTTTCTTTCAACTAACTCAATCTTATATTTTATTCAGAGGAAACATATAATACATAAGATAGATAAACAAGGAATAGTAAACCAAGGGATCTGGCCGCGCATCTGTGAGCTTACATTCGGGAGACAGTGGGTTCGAACTCCACTGTGGGCAGCCCTCAAGATGCTTTTTCATCGTTTACCATTTTCACACCAGGCAAATGTTGGGGTTGTACCTTAAAGCCACAGCCATCGTCGCCATAAAACTTACCTGTGTCGG
The DNA here is from genome assembly GCF_040414725.1 of Anabrus simplex. Classification (NCBI taxonomy): domain Eukaryota; kingdom Metazoa; phylum Arthropoda; class Insecta; order Orthoptera; family Tettigoniidae; genus Anabrus; species Anabrus simplex. Next base: position 217,450,671 of record NC_090279.1, on the reverse strand, counting down.
TGCACCGTAAAGCCAATTTTGTAAAAAAAAAAAAAAGAAAGAAAAAAAAAGTAATACATATATCAGCCAAGATGCCAGTTTAAGTCCATGCCATAGGAAGCTATTTTCATTCTGTGCAGGATATCTGGAATTGTTTGTCTGTGTGTACACGTGTGATGCCCAGCCAATTCTCCAGGACGTAGAGATCTGAAATTTTTAACCTACTTTGGAACAGCATTTTACCGATCACTCATGGCTGTGTGAAAGAGCAATTTTTGCTTCAAGAATGAAGTTTTTAGCATCATGAGCAAGCAACTTTTGTGGTTTAATCAGATCTAATACGCTCGAATTAATAAATGGGGGCGAAGCCATGAGCACATGCTAGTTATTAATAACTAGGAGTACAGCGAATGTAGATTTATCAAGCATTTTAGCATAGAAATTTTATTATAACTTGATTTTTTTAACTAAAAATGGTATTCTTTGTCATATGGCAATCTGCAGTGGCAGAAAGAAAATTAAATATATAAAGAGAATTTTTTAATTTTATGCATCGTTGCTTTCTGTTTGTTCTCAGTCGCTGGCCCAACTCCTGGGTGAAATTAGCAACATCGTGATCAACGACGACGTGGGGGACTCCATCTACTCTGCTGTGGCAGCCGTTGAACGTGGGGCTCGCTTGCTGCAGGAAGGGGAGCTGACCAAAGCCTTCGTCGAGTCTCGCAAGGCGTTCCTCTCGGCCGAGGCAGCCTTCACCGATCCGTCCCTGCTCGCGCTCCTCTACTTTCCCGACGATCAGAAGTGAGTTCTTCTGTAGCACCTGCCTACACCTAATACTGGTTTAGTACACGTAGCAGGAAAAATGTAAGGGCCATTCAAAAAAAAGTGGGCCATAGGCTATAAAATGAATGCCTGTACTGTTATTTAAAAAATTTTGCCCAGCACTGTTGAGGCACTTGTCCCACTGCGACACAAGGCAGTGAATGGCCGTCTCGGGGCTGCGGTAGTAAGCAATTTGGATAAAATAATTTGATATTTTGCAGTGTTGTTATCGACTGCTGAAGTTAGCCAATGAGAGGCATTGTTGCTAAATCTGTACGCGACTTAAGATAGGTTTAATAAATGAGCACCAAACACTAACACAGCTCAATCCTAGGTCCAGGTTCCATGTGCCTCGCAAAGTGATCTCATTGGCTAACTTCAGCAGTCGATAACATTACAACAGTGCAAAATATCAAATTATTTTTTAAATGTTATTTCTCGCAATGATTGACCCTCTACCGATCATATGCGTGGTTTACATTGTTTCCGATGGTGACTCATATACACACTAACAAATATGTAATGCTACGTTTTTCAATCTGAGTGATAGTTTTGTAGTAAAACAATTTTTTTAAGTTTACCGAAAACTACTGTGAGTAGAATCTTTTTCTTTTGAATCTCACCCATTCAGTTATTCCTGCTGTTACAAATATGCTATTTATTTCTATAATAGTTTAACAAAAAATAAAACACATCTATTGAATTTTGACGTGGTCAGTATAGATTAAAATGCTATGAATGTCTGTTCCAGGTACGCTGTTTACATTCCGCTGTTCTTGCCCGTCATGATCCCCGTGCTCATGTCCCTCAAGAACATTTCTTTGTGGCTGAGGAAGAAATTATCTCGGCAGCCAAAGCAGAAAGCCGACTAAGCGCTCAGGCCTATGGCGAGAGGTTGTGATTTTAACAAGTGAACTCAGTCATTGTAATACACTAGTCACCAAACATTTTCTTTCAGAAATAAATGACTTTGAATTTTATACTATAATATTCCTATATTCTGAATTTCAGTTTATTCTTTAGAAAATATCCCTATCAAGACTCTCCCTGACGTAGATGAGAAGCAGAAATAAGTTGATACTGGGTTTAACGGCCGATGTCACATGCAAGGTTTGATCTCTATCTGGGATATTAGGTCATATCAATGTTTCAGTATCCCTTGGCAAAATGACAATGATACAGACTAATTAACCCTTACCCCTCGAATTAAAAATCTCTCTGTTGTCTCTACTACTCGTATTTAAAATGTGAATTTCTATCTTATATGACCTATATTCATCTTTCATGATTTTAGAGATAGCAGCTGCTCTTAATTGATGTGTTTAGGCCTATAAACATTTACAAGAAGCTAAAGTGGGGCAAATAGGTGCAATATGTACAATTGAAACAAATTATTTTACATTATTATTATTATTATTATTATTATTATTATTATTATTATTATTATTATTACTATCGTTATCATTAAAAGAAAGTACAATAAAATTATCAAATTCAACTAATGCCCTGTTAACATAGAATAAGAACACAGTCAGTCATCATCACTGAATACACTTTTCGGCATAGATCAACGTACTTTTTGGAACAAAAACATCAAGGTCAACAGTCATAAAAATAAAAGCTTGCAGAGTGTTTATCACAAAAGTTATATTAAAAATGTTCACTTTTTGTACATTTCTTACTAGTTAGGAAGGGTAGCAATAACATACACGAGCAAGACAATACAATGGCTTTGTATGATACATCTGGAAACCTTTTCCAGGGTGTAAGCCAGGTTTGTGTGTACACATGTTGCAGTAGAACACACTTCACTTTCCTATCAGAACACAATCTTTAGAATTGCTGTTTTCACTTGCAAAGATGAAATGAGGCGTTGTTCACAATCTGCAGTTGACGGACGACCACGTTTTCGTGAAGCAGTATTTCTCACATCAGTCACCAGCTGTTTGATGAGGTTCTTCCTGTACTGCTTGTGGCTGATTTTGACTTTCCCTTCTTTGATTCTTTGTTCATTGAATAACAGAAAACTATTCACCACACACACTTCCAGCAGCTAGAAAAACATCTTTCGCCACCATTTGACCGATTTCCGTGTGAATGAATATGTAGATGTGTAATGGTCATGTTTGTCTACACCACCCATATACTGATTATAATCACATATCACTTTCGGTTTTTCCACTTCCTCGATGATATTTCCCTTCACTTTTCTTTGCACAAAGCCTCACTGCAGCGAGGCATGTGCCATATTCCCTTTTTATGCAGGAAGGTTTATATTGGAACCACAAACCAAACGTTAACACCAGCCTGCATGGTCTCTCTTTCCTCAATCATGAAATTAAATTTGAGCAAACCATGGTTCAGGCTACCATTCGCCAGTAATCTCTACTGTGAAGCTGTGGAGATAATAAAACATGACAACTATTTCAGCAGTAAATAGGTAAAAATACAGAGCCCGCCCCGCAAGGATTATAACACGTTCGTTTCAATGCTGTTACTCTTACTTAGAAATTATTCTGGAGGAGAGATGTGTTCATTGTGCCTGCCAGGGTCCAACCCACCCGCCCCTAGAAGTATATTTACTTTTATAACCTAAAGTAGTTCTCTAGGCACCATTATGCATTGCTTTTGCCAAGGATGACGGGCATTGGCCGAGATATCGAAGATTCAGACATCATTGCTACCTGTGAAGAGATAGAGATTTTGTTATCAACCTCTGCTGAAGATAAAAAGCTAAAGAGCCCGTGAAGTTTGAAAGTGTCATGGCATTGGACGATAACCTTATACGTAATCTTACCATAAATACTGTCCCAAACGTTTAAGTAAATTGACACAAAATGTTTAGAGATATTTTAATATCCTAATAACAAGTGTTACATAGATGCATTATGAACCATAACCACAAATAACTATTCAAAATGGCCACCATTTGCACGCACACAGACCTTAAGTCTTTGTCGCCACTCATCAATGGCATTACACAACACATCAACTGGAAATTCTGCAACTGCCTTCCGAAGAGACTGCTTTAAGTTTTCAATATTGGAATGTCCTTTGTTGCAAGCCATTTCCTGAAGCTTGGACCACAATTTGTAGTCGAAAGGGTTTAAATCTGGACTTGCAGACGGCCAATCTGAAGCGGAAATGAAATCAGGAACATTTGCCTCCAACCACTGCTGGGTTGCCCGTGCCTTGTGCGCTGGGGCTGAGTCCTGCTGGAAGCTCCAGTTCCGTCCATGGAAGAGGGTGTTGTTGAGATTCTTGACCAGTCCCTCAAGCACTGTCTCCTGGTACACTTTAGCTGAAGTTTTGACTCCCTTTTCACAGAAATGGAGCTCCGTTGCGCCCTCGAAGCTCGCACCCCACCACACCATAACTGATGAGGGATGATGACTCCTCTGGATCCTTGGAGCCTTTTCACCAACTTCTCTAGAGGAATGGGCATATACCCTGTCGTTTTGGGCGTTGAAAGTCTCCTCAACACTGAAAATCTTTTCATCCGTAAACAGGATTCGACGATGACCATTAGCCGCATAACGCTTAAGTAAGCGCTTTGATTTTAGGAGCCTCTGGCGCTTCAGTTCATTTGTCAGGAGATGTCCTTTGCGTCGTTTGTAAGCATGGAGTCGCAGGTCAATGCTTGACGTGCGAGATCTGTAACTCACGAGCCATCACTGACTGTCTCCTTACCGGATTTCGTCGCACACGAGCCGCCACTGCTTTGATGAGTTCTGGCGTTCGTACTGTGCGAGGTCTTCCTTGCCGCGGTCGATCTCTCACAGTTCCAACCTCAACAAATCGATTTATAGTGCGGTAAACAAATTTCTTACTAATTTTCAGCTTCTGGAGGGTTTTTAAAATCTCCCCTGGTGATTGCCCTACCTTGTGTAACACTATCACGGCCACACGATTCTCATACTCCCCCCATTCCGTCTTGAAAACTTCAAGCTGACAACTGTACACTTCTGCAGCTCAACCAACAAATGACTCAAGCCTCACGGTACCGGTTTTGTAGCCGCTCCCTCATTCGGGCGGAAGTACAGCCAGCCTCAAAAGTTGTGACAGTATTTATGGTAAGACTGGTTACTTCCTCAATTCCTCCTGTAATGTCGGGGCTTGTGGCAAGAAAGAAAGGTAATTTAGTAGTTATAATGTATTTTTGCACATCCAGGGCAATCTCTGTCAAGAGAACTGTGGTCTTTTTGGGGCCACACTCCCTTCGAGAGGCTTTATGTATAGCCACGGCGCATACTGTCCACACGACAAGAAAATAACATCATTTAGGAGTTGTAACGTATTTTTACACATCTAGGGCAATCTCTGTCAAGAGAACCGTGGTCTCTCTGGGGCCTCACTCCCTTCGAGAGGCTTTATCTATAGCATACTGTCTGCATTTCAAAAACATAGCTATATCTAGCCAACAGTTGCCAGCAGTACTATTCTACTTTGCTCAGCGCTTCTAGTGGAAACTTAAGTATTAAACAAAGTACAGTCACTTCGCATGCGCCACATAGTGGTGATTCGGGGCAGACTCTATAGTTATGCAAGTAAATAAGAGGGACTACAATTACCACAGCTTGACTGTGGGTTTACAGTACCTGCGATTAGTACCACAATACGCGGAACACCACGGGTCTGGGCGTTGCCTGTGATTAGTACCCACTCTGTGAGGAATAACATGGGATAGTACGAGTCCCTGTGATCAGTACACCTATGTGACGAACACCATGGGTTTGCGTTGGCTGTGCGATGTACAATACTTGTGAGTAGTACCATAATGTGTGGAACACTGTGAGTCTACGCAATGTGAGAAATACCACAGTTCTACTTCACTAGCGATGAGGGGCTGTTGACCAGAATTTTGGACCCCTTTAGACGACGAGCATGATCGATTCAGGATTGTGCTTTAGAAGCAGTGCCTTGGTCAGTAATACTATTGTTTTAAGATAGTTTCTGGGAAGGTGGAGCATTGCGGGTCGGATCCACTGATTATCTTAAGTTCATAATCATTGTTCATCGTCGTCTTTTTTAATTCTTGTCAGTAGATCGATTTTGGAATTGTTTTTAACTTTCAGTATTGTGAGTTGGATCCACGGATTATTTGAAATTCATATTCATCCATTCATTCTTCACCATCACGTTTTGAATTCTGGTCAGTGGATGAATTTTTTAGTTGTCATTACATTTTGGCCCTTTTTGTACCATTGGGTGTTGATGACCTAAATGTTAGGCCCCTTTAAACAAGCATCATTATCATCATCATCATCATCAAATTAGCAGTCTTGGCCAAACGGCTGCAATCTGTCAAATTGTGCAGGTCATGGAGAAACCACTATCAGAGGGAGTATGGGCATCCACTGATCTGTATCATTCCACCTTGTCAAGGACTAGTGATGAGTAGTTGAAACGTTGACATATTTTAAAACATTAACCCTTCTGAGCGGGAGCACTTAAAACTCTAGCCTTCACTGGATGCAGGAAGAGCTTTCACTGAGCATTTAAAGGCTGGCATATCTGTGCACCAAACTGTTTTATGATACCTTGTCTCTGTTAATTTCCAACCAGTTGTGATTATATTGGGAATAGTTTTTTGGTCCACCATACATAGTGTGTTTAGTCTCAGTGTCGTTGAAGTGATGTAATTTGCATACGGATTCTAGTTTGTCTAAATATGTGAATCGAATAAAGGCCTGACAATAGTACAATTTTTTGAGAGGTAAGATCTAAAATTTAGTTTCTGTACTATTCCCATCAACATGAAGAGAGCTAAGGTAACATACATCTCATTTTTCATTAACTGGAATCAATTCCCTTACCCTAGATAGAAATGTTAACAACATTCCTCGGGATCTTATGTAACACTAAGTATAGTGATTTGTTTCCGTTACACTCTGCTGGACGAGTTCAAGTGAAAAACGTTTGGAAGACTTTACTGGTTGCACAACATTTAGAGCTAAACCTTGGGGTGAAAAGACCTTAAAAAATGTTTATTTCTTACGTATTTATCTATGTCATCCCTGTAAAAAGTACGCTAACACATCTAGCACGAATACTGTCGGAAACAACAGTCTCTTCTGTATCATTTCAGCCTCATTGCGGTCTAATTCGGCAATATCAACATCACTTCATCAGAATCATCGCTAAAATTGTAACTACTATCCTCATAATCACTAAAAAAGACTCATTTAACATGCCTTGTATAGCATCACTAGAAAAATTATCCTTGTTTACCGACACCATTGCGAGAAAAGTACACGAGCGAAATAGTCAATGAATTTTATACATCGATAACTTGGCGAAAAATCATTAAAATGTATCGATAGATACATGAAAGAAAGAAGCCTTATCTAGATGGCTGTGAAGAGACCTCGGACATAGTTCGAAAGAAACTCCCGAGACGGAACGATAATGCAGATGTGGCGCAATGCGTGTCTAACACGTCGGGTTAACGTGGCTTAGTATGCCGGAGAAGGAACTGCATTTGCTGCTCATTCCACAGATACTGACCAGCCAATATAGTTTTTCCTGCCAACCTGTTTATCACCCTCGGTAACATACAGTCTTACGTTTACCGAGAAAGATTTATCTCATCTGCTGCCAAGGGGTCCTTGTTTTAAAGAATCACCTGGGAGGCCACTTGAAGGAACGAGGGAGGACTGCCTTGTTTATTCCCGTTCCATTACGTGTGTATTTACATGCTCTAAAATAGAACTTTAATTCTCACGTCCTAAACTAAGTGGTCTCGCTCCCTCGCGGTATGATTGAGATCCTAACAGATGAATTAATCAATGATGGGTCAGTCTGCAGGGGAGCCTCATCAGGTCAAGGTCAGACCTCATTACATATTCGAGAGGAAATGACCCATTGGTGGAGACCCCACTGCACTTGCATCTCTCTGTATTCTCAAGTTGAAGAGCAATCCAAGTTCGCCTGTCAACCCATATTATATGACTAGCTGTTACCCACGACTCTGCTCGCGTGGATTTTGTAATTTGATAAAAGTAATCTTTCCTCCGTACTGCACTAAGACATTATCTGAAAATCTCTTGAAGTACAAAAACTCACTGAAAAATTGAGTTTCATTTACCGCAGTGCCTCGTTGTAAAACCACGCTTGTGGTGCTGCGTTTTGGAGCTAAGATGACCAGGCTACTGGTAGAGCTAACTCTGGAACATGCGACATAGAACTGTCATGTGAGAAACAGTCCTCTCTCAAATCAAAAACAAAAAATGTGTGTCTCTTTATTTTTACAGGAGATTCCAAATACCAGTTCTTACTTCTGTAACATGTTAGTTTTTAAAATGTATTCATTTTAAAAATTCACCCCATTTTTCATTTCTTTTCACCCCCACCTCGACAACTGGATTTTCCAAAAATAAAAAAAATATGTGTCTATTTTTAAGGAAGTTACATGTACTGTTCACGTCAAAACAAAAAAAAAAATGTGTTTCTTTAATTTAGAGGAGATTCCAAATACCAATTTTCACGTCTTTAAACTGTTAAGTTTTTGAGATGTACTCAATTTAAAAATTACCCCCCCTCTTCACTCTCTTAGCTTTGGAATATTCGAAAATCCTCTGTTAGTGAGCACCTGGACTGTAATATAAATGTATCCCCAAAATGTAATTTCTTTATGTCGCGTAGTTTTGGCCCAATGATGAGCAGTCAATCAGAGCATGTTATTATATAGACATGCTGCAAAAACAATATCAGGTCTGACCCTTAGTAGCAATACGACAGTAGGTGCAGACGCACGTTGTTGTGATGCATCAGGTTTTAAACACTCAGCAAATGAGTGAATATACATAAAATACAGATAGGAACATATTCAAGGATAAAGACACTGAAAAGCTCCTCTCAGCAAAGTGAGACAAGAACTAACTCCAACACTTCCACTTGTCTTTGTTTACTGGTTTTACAGTTTTCAGAAATGGTGCAGTGCCAGGACCTCATCCCAGTAGTTCTTTTATATACCGGTAAGTGTACCAACACAAGAGTGGTGTATTTGAGTATTTTCAAATGCTGATGGGACATTTCCAGACCCGTGATCTCTTTAGAAAGCTTAGTGGACAATAAAACCAATAATACCATGAACCTAACCCTGAAGAATTTCAATTATAATATAAAGAAGTCAAGGCAGTGCACTGCAGGCGACCTACACCACCAAGCTGCTTCTCCAAATTATACTCCATCAGATCATGTACTAAATGAAAGCCATATAATTGCATTCAAAAGATGGCTTTCAACCAGACAATTGCCATGGCTGTGAAAGGTGGAGAATTGTCAGGTCCTTAACACTTCAAAAACCTAATACCACACAAAGCAGACAACCAGAAGATTTGGTAAGACAGGAGGTGGGCTCCAGTAGAGAGCACTCTATATCAGCAGTAATCAATAAATACAGGGTCTTCACCAGGGCTGGACAAATCAGAAAGGAGCCAGGTAAAAAATTCACTTGTTTTCTCCAGAATTGGGAAGTAATTGATTAGAAGTATAATTGCTTGTAACTAATACCTTGTATTTACGTACATTTCAATACGGACCTAACATGAGAATTATAACGTGTAACATACCACTTATTTATTATTTTTTATTATTATTATTTATAAATTTCATTTTCCGTATTGACAGAGCCGAAACCGGTACTAGTTTAATCTATTTAAAATAAATTGTGTATTGATTGGTGGAAAAACACTTTTCTTATCTAAACATACCACTTAGTCGAGCAGCTCGTCTCCTTTCTCCCAAGTCTTCCCAGCCCAAAATTTGCAACATTTTGTAACGCTACTCTTTTGTCGGAAATCGTCCAGGACAAATCGAGCTGCTTTTCTTTGGATTTTTTTCCAGTTCTTGAATCAAGTAATCCTGGTGAAGGTCCCATACACTGGAACCATACTCTAGTTGGGGTCTTACCAGAGACTTATATGCCCTCTCCGTTACATCTTTACTACAACCCCTAAACACCCTCATAACCATGTGCAGAGATCTGTACCCTTTATTTACAATCCCATTCATGTGATTACCCCAATGAAGATCTTTCCTTATATTAACACCTAGATACTTAGAATGATCCCCAAAAGGAACTTCCACTCCATCAACGCAGCAATTAAAACAGACAGGACTTTTCCTGTTTGTGAAACTCACAACCTGACTTTTAACCCTGTTTATCATCATACCATGGCCTACTGTCCATCTCACAATATTATCGAGGTCATTTTGCAGTTGCTCACAATCTTGTAACTTATTTATTACTTTATACAGAATAACATCATCCTCAAAAAGCCTTAGCTCTATTTTCACTTCTTTACACGTATCATTGATATATATATATATATATATATAAGAAAACGCAGGTCCAATAATACTGCCTTGAGGAATTCCCCTCTTAATTATTACAAGGACAGATAAAGCTTCGCCTACTCTAATTCTCTGAGTTCTATTTTCTAGTAACATAGCAGCCCATTCACTCACTCTTTTATCTAGTCAAATTGCACTCATTTTTGCCAGTAGTCTCCCATGATCCACCCTATCAAATGCCTTAGACAGGTCAATCACGATAGAGTTCATTTGACCTCCTGAATCCAGGATATCTGCTAGCCTATATCTTGCTGGAATTCGACAAGTTGAGCTTCAGTGGAATAACCTTTCCTAAACCCTAACTGCCTTCTATCGAACCAGTTATTAATTTTGCAAACATGTCTTATATAATCAGAAAGAATACCTTCCCAAAACTTACATGCAGTGTACGTCAAACTTACTGGCCTGTAATTTTCAGCTCTATGTCTATCGCCCTCTCCTTTATACATAGGAGGCTACTATAGCAACTCTCCATTCATTTGGTATAGCTCCTTCATGCAAACAATAATCAAATAAGTATTTCAGATATGGTACTTTATCCCAACCCATTGTCTTTAGTATATCCCCAGAAATCTGATCAATTCCAGCTGCTTGGTTTGAAACACAAAACCTAAATGAGGGAACAAACTAAGATGGTTCGGACATGTGAAGAGAATGGAGGAGAAAAGAATACCAAAACGATGATGGAGATGAAGTTCGAGCGAAAGAGAGTGAGATCTAGAACAACAAGGTGGAGTAAAGAGGAGTGCAAGAAGAAGAAACCTGAACTGGGACAAAATGTAGGAAGAACCAACCCGGCAGGAGCTGACGATGATGAATATTTTCTTTTAATAAAATGTTATTTTTACTTGAAATTCACTATTGCCACTCTTAGTAATGGACAAGATCATAAAGCCTACCAAATGCCCTGGTATTTGCTGATGATATGTTCTTATGGTGAGAAACAGAAACTGAAGTACATTGCTGATTTTGTTCTTTTGAGTAGTTAGATTCATAGTTCTAATGAATCTCATTTCTGTCGCCTGAATTGTGCTGTAGCCTCGTTTAGTAGAGTACATGCAATTGGCATGAAGTAGGTATGGTAGAGGGTTGTTTTTGCTTTTTGAGGTATTTACCATTCCCAGAGTAGATTTCTGACTTGACTGCAAAGGTTGTGTCCTGCTGAAGATTTCCTGCTTGACATTCTTGTCCTTGGAGTTTGTGCTTCCAAGGTACTTGAAGTGAGAAACTGAGTCCAATTTGATTACTTCTAAAAAGAGGTTTGCGTTTGTTCTTTTCCTTTTGATGATCATTTCTACACTCTTTCTTTTGTTCACCTTCATCTCAATGTTATTGAACATGTTGTTCCACTCTATCCCCGGTTTTCAGTTTAAGTACTTATGACTTGCTTAAACTTTTACATGAGAAGGAAGAAAGTCTACATTTTAGGAAATTGACTGTTACATAGTTAAATATTGGAACATTCCCCTCAAGTCAGCTAATAAGATAGAAATATGGTGGTCCTTACCTTAACTGATGTTCTGCCTGCCGAAGAATGAGGCCCCCACCTCCTCTCTAAAACACACACACACACTCAGTAACGCAACGATCAATAAGACAAGTTAACTCGAAAAAGCGTGAGCTTTTATACCCGAGAGGAAGATTCGAGAAGGCTCTGGACTAAAACCAGACACACCCTCTCACTTTATTGGTAGATAAAATAAGGTACAAGAAGCGTTTGATTGGCTGAAAAATAAATACACAAAATTTCTGATTGGCCAGACTCCAAAGCTGGCGGGATGAGTAAGAAGTGTTGCAAACTTTAAAGTATCAAAAACAAGGAAAGTCAATGGAGAAAAGTCCAAACTTCTTGAAATAGTTGTTGCAAACTGTGATTTAAAAAAAAAATCCAGTCAGTCAGTTTTGGAAACCTTAAAATAACACATTACTCTTATCACTTTAGTAGTGACATCTGTTGAACGACGTCCCAACTTCTTGCACTAGTTGTTTCAATTTTTATGTGATAGCGTTCCTCGAGGCGCTTCATTTAAATGCACGAGTTTGAGGTGTACCTCCCGCTACAATTACCATCACCCATATTAGGCTATTGTTACAATGGGTCGCCACTCTCAAAAGCATTTTAGAGCTACTGCCAGCAATTATTCAGGCCACCCCTTGCATGGGGAACAGACGCCCTTGCAGCCAAGGAAATGCTGGGGCTGTACCTTAATTAAGGCCATGGCTGCTTCCTCCCCACTCCTAGCCCTTTCCTGTCCCATCGTCTCCATAAGACCTATCTGTATTGGTGCGACGTAAAGCAACTTGTAAAATGAAATGTTGTGAAGTTGCTAATGCACTCCACTGCACTGACATGGTCAGACCGCTGCTCGGTCAACGCTCCGCAGCGCTCACATCGCATAAAACATTTTGATATACAGATTTACTTGTTATGATCTAATCTGACTTAACTAATGCCGCTTGCCCGCTATGATCAACCCTTCCCTGGCAACCATCACCCCAGACATGTTGGCGAGGACATGGCAAGAGGCCGATTATCGTTTGGATGTAGGCCATGCCACAATTGGGACATAAATTGAAGTGCACTAATCTGTACAAGGAACTTGACAATATCTTTCAAACCATGTATAACACATCATCCTTAATGTTTGATGTCATTAAAATAATTAACTTCAAAACCCTGCAGTTCTTTTATTGGTACCCTGTCTACTCTTGACTGTTTTCAACCACCTTACACCGGGTCTCCCTCTTGCCCTCACTACACCTAACGATGTCTCCATCATCTGCTTCAGCCTCCTTCCCCCCTTCCTTCCTTTTAATATGTCCAAACCATCTAGTTTGTCCTTCTCCATTCTGTTGTAAAGCTTTTCCACCCTGATTGCCTTCCTGAGGTCCTCATTTCTTACTCTGTCCTTTCTTGTCTTTCCTATCATAAAAAAAATAAATAAAAACTAACCCCATAGCACTACAGCCCTGAATGGCCCTGGTCTACCACGTGACCGCTGCTCAGCCCAAAGGCCTGCAGGTTACGAGATGTCTTGTGGACAGCATGAGTATCAGTAGTGATGAAGTGAATGATCTGGTATTTGCAAATGATGTGGTGATTTGGAGAAAGGGAGAAAAGGAAGTACAAAGGAGACTGAACATTTGAACATTTGAAATGAAAATCTGAAGGAGTTTGGGATGGTAATTCGTAAAAAGAAAACTGTAGTCATGCGCTGTGGAAAAGAGAAGCCAAGTGAATATGGATGGAGAACGATTAGAGAATGTAGAACAATTAGCAATGTAGCATTATTAATGGAAGTAATGGAATAAACCCTGAAATTAATAACAGACTAAGTAAAGGTACAACATTTTATCATCAAGTCAAAGAGCTTTTGTTGGATGACAAAGTACCCAAGAGAACGAAATTAACATTATATAAACAGTATTTCATACCAATTGTAACATACGGACTAGAAACGCTCGTAACTAATAGACAAGATAGTAAGATCCAAGAAGACAAGAAGAGATAGAATTCAAAATATTAAAATCAGAGAAGAGCTAAGTATAGAACCGTTGGTACAGAAAGCAAGAATGAGAATGGGAAAGAAACAGGTGGCAAGAAGGGAATTGGAAAGAGAAGTTAAGAGAAAGAGACCATTTGGAAGACCGAGAAGAAGGTAGATGGATCAGATCTGGAAGGACATTAGAGAAGCTGGATTGGATGTGGTGGAAATAATGGAGCAGGAAAAGTGGAAGGACGGAAAGGAGTGGAGGAGGCTTGTAAACCACACCCGGGCGACTGGAGTGGTACATTGATAATGATTGTCATACTTTATTAAATTTTATTTACCTAGAATTCGTGGCTCATATCCTAGGATGTTTTCCACATTGAGTTGCTTGCCTGAAGGGATTTTTTTGTCAGTGTCCATGTCTTCGCTAAATCAGTGTGGGACACTTCATTGTCCTCCACACCAGGTTTCAGCCTTGCACCTGCATCATTTTGCTTCCCAAGTACTTGAAGCTCTCCACAATTTCAAGGTTTTGTCCCTTTATTTTAAAATTCCTTCCCCTTCTCCTTTAGTCAACACCACTGTCTTACTCTTTCCCACACTGATTTTCATTCCATAATTTCCAATAATTTCACTCAACATGTCGAGTTGTACTTCCTCTCCGCTTGCTCCCCACACCATAACATCATCTGCATTACATTCACCTCCCTGTCCCCTTGTTCGAGATTTTAAAAATACCACCAAATTATTAAATTTTTATGTGTTATTTCTGGAGCGGAAATAAAACTCAAAATATTGTGTTGCCCTCAGACTGGAATGCCTTTGCTGGCAGGACCTAGTATTTACAGTGCACTATGTCTTCTGGTATAGGCTAGAGCAATTTTGTTACTTTTGTTGATCTGTCTCTGTCTTATCCTTGGCTTTGACAATATGAAAGTGACTGAGGTATGAGCGATGCTAGTAATGCCAATCTTTATGCAGCCAGTCCCTGCTATGAATGGTCTGAAAATGTTGCTCATAGGGTCAGTTGGTGTATGCATTTCAGTGGGATTGGCAGAATGATATGTAATAGCAACTCTGGCGCGGTGAGGAAAGCAACGGGAAACTACCTCACTCCTCATTTCCCTAGTACGCCTCTTCAGTGATGCCTAGGCCATCTATGACAGCTGATGGCAGAGCTGTTGAGGATCCCAACAGCGGAATCGCTGACGGACTGAACATACATACTCAGAATGGAATTTGGCAGTCATGGCGACCAGGTGCTGGCAATTTTCCCGCTCTAGTCTTCATTATACGACTGCGTAGCAGCAGCCCTCAAACCTCAGCACGTTGCCGCATTGACACGCTTCCTTTGGCCGGTAAAACACGTGTGACTTGGCGTCAGGTAACAGTGACAGAAAGCTATTTCAGGTTCGACTAAAAACTTACCTGGCATTGAGAGAAATGCTCAAAGTGTGAAGTCCCTCAGCTTTCAAACATGTCTGCACCTCGCAAACAGTCTATGACATGTTCAGTACAGCTTGCGGAATGTTTAGTTCTTCTTCGTGTGAGGTGGTTGCTGTACACATTCCTATTCAACATCCTCCCACACCACAGAAATCTAGCAGGTGTCGGAGATTTCCAAGAGTTCCTATTTAATTGAGATTTTCCTATGAGTTTGTCTCGCACTTTTCTTTTAGCTTAACTATGTCTTATGGCTAATGGTCATCTAAAAATCTGCATTTTGGAAGTTAGCATAAAAAATATATATATAAATATACCACATACAACCTACTTTTTAGTTTTCACTATTATGTGTGCTTACTTGGCAGTAAATATAAGTGAATCCCTCCCGGTTTTTATTGTCGAATGCTCTGCAAAGTATTTGGCTATCATCAAGGAATGCCAGTTTAAATTCATCTGCAGATTTCTGGGTGTCCTTCTTCCTAATAGAAAGATTTTACATAATATAATATAATATAGTGAACAACTTCCCCAGCACTGGGATTGTTCTTAACAAAAGAAACCACTGTTCCCTTTGCTAAAATCAGATGATCATAAATATTATGGGCCGATTGCAGAAATGGTGTTTAGATGATCTCTACGGTTAAACACTGCCTACGTATGGCTGCCGCATTGCAGAGACATTATTTATCACTTAGACACTGTCTAAAACTGATATTCAACCGGCCATGTTTAAATACTGATGAAAACACTGTTTAACTTCAAATGAGAGGAGTGCATCACAATCAGAGGTTATGTACTGTGAAATATGTAATTTGTATTATCATGTTGAGACGATTCTGGGAAGAAAGTTTAGTCTGACGGCCTCTCTGTGGATCACCCCCTGTGAAATCGCAGCAAAGCATTTTAAAGGTACGGGGAGGAAGAGCTTAAAATAAGATTTTGCTTTTCAGGAGACTTGTTTCTTGAGACTGACAAAGGGACAGTCCAGTAACTGTCAACTGGGATACAATTCTTGGCAAAGGATATATTTTATTATACATGGGGTAATTTGCAGGGAATTATAGGTCACTTCGACTACACACATGTTTTGATGTATGTGACAGTCCTTTGACGATTGGGACAAGTAATTCTAATATGTATGTAGGCCTATGTCTGTCTGTTAGGTCATCAGCCCATAGGCTGGTTGGATCCTCAAATAGTACCACCAAAGATTTTGCTGTTATAAGGAAACCGCAAAAACCAATGGCAGCACCAAAATGAGGCGTACTAGGCAAGATGAGGAGTGAGGTAGTTTGCCATTGCTTTCCTCACTGGGTCAGAAAGTACTATTGCAGCACGACTGACCCTTTCGTAACACTCAGATGCACTAGTCATGCTCCGAATGCCATTACTCAGCACTACCCATACCCCAGCAACTTCCATATTGCCACAGCCATGGATGTTGACTGGGACTTCGGTGGAAGCTACACTTTACTCTGGCCTGTACTGCATCCATCAAGAAATGACAGCAGGCAGTGTAGGCCTATATGCTTTAATAAACTGGCAATGATAACTATTAGCTCTCACAACCAACTGAGCCCCACATTCTTCACTATAGCAGACTCAGACTTAACAAAGAGTGATGCCAAATATTGCAAGGAATATGCAGTAATATGAATATGAATGGGATACAAGAATAGAGGAATTGAAATCCGTCTAACCTTTACGGATGATATTATGGTTCTGTTAGAATCACTCCTGGAGTAGGGGAGGATACCAAAACAAGTGTTAGAGACTAAGAGGGTAAGCGGGAGGCCTAGAGCAAGTTGGCTGGACTCTGTCAAGAACAGTATAAGAAGACTGCTCTGGAGTAGAATTACTGAAGAGGAGAGGCAACACCCCGACCTGGCAGGAGCAGGACAAGGGGAAATGGACCTGAAAATCTGTTGTAGGCTGATAGGAATGTTATGTCTACATTCCAACACAGGACGGACAGCATAAATGTTGTTTCCAGAGTTGAGTGTACGAGATGAACCTCCAAATGGCCTCCCTCAAGTCCTAATAAAATGTATATACAAATGGCTGTGTTCTTTAGGAAAGGAAAAGATTACTGTAACAAGATTTGTATGACCTCCTTTAAGAATTTGAGTGGAGGGAGAACTTACATCTTTAGAATGACAGCTCTCAAAGTGCTGGCGTTTCCAACATGCATTGGGTGTGATAGTCAACATACCAAGAAGTTGGACCAATGACAACTGAAAGATATTAATTGTACCATAGAGGTATTTTTGTCCTCTTTCACTCTTTAATGTATTATTATTGTTCAGTTGACCAAGGTTTCTACTGTACATTAATTATGAGATTCTTATTTTCACATCATCTTGTAGGTAAATGGAAGAATTAATTGTCAAGAATTATTTTGTTTCATTCCATTTCGTGTACCACCAGTAAGTTAAAATCACAACAGGAAACACTATTTCACATCCCAAGGTCTAGAATCCTTCACCATTCTAATTCACCACTAGTTTAGTGATGGGACATTCGATTCATTTTACTGAATCTATTCATTTGATTCCGTTCACGTTACTGAATCGATACAGTGATCCGATTCACGGCTCATTGGTCACCGTTCTTACTGCATCTGTGTAGTATGTACTGGTAAGACAGCAGCAACAGCATTCAGTGCTCGCAGCTGCCAGCTGGTCTTCATACAATGAACTCCTTTCTTAGAAAAAAATGCTAGTTACTCTAATACATCGAAGGTTTCCGGCGACGCAGGGTGGGAAAGGTTAGGAAGGTAGCAGCCTTGGCCTGAATTAAGGTACAGTCCCAGCATTTCCTGGTGTGAAAATGGGGAAACTACGGAAAAACCATCTTAACGGCTGCCAACGGTGGGATTCGAACCCACCATCCCCCGAATGCAAGCGCATAGAATAACCGCACGACAACTCGCTCAGTCATTTAAAAAAAAATATTTTTCTATCAGCTGAGGATTTTTTTAAATCGTCATATTTTGTATAGGCTACCCGAGATGTACAGTAGCCCGCTGGTTTTCTGATTCAACATACTGTTATTGCGTCTGTCCACATATGATTGAAGTCTTGTGCAACGATGTGACATATGAACTTCCAAAATATAAAACAGGTACTTTTGAGTGGTCATGAGCATGACTCATAGTCACAGGACAGGCTAGAGTCGTGTTTAATTGTCAAATGTCAACTAAGTTATAATACTAAGATTCATTAAATTAATAAATAGTATAACCTAATAGCCTACCTACTTACTAGCTACTTCAGAATTATGTTGTGACTACCTTTTTAACACTGCAAATAAATCCATCTATTATTTAAACCTCCCTGTAAGAAGAGGACAGTGAATGCAAATGGGTATTATTTTCAAATGAGCTGAGCTCGAGAGTCCATTATAGCATACGATTCTTTCAGTGTAGCATGGCTCACTGTATGTCTCGCTTCAGTGGAAGCTCGGCTCTTCGCGTGTCCAGTGAGCCGATAAGGAGCCGTGTGTATCATGTGTCTCACTGAGCCGCGCTCGTTCACGATTCTTTCGATGTGCCATGATTCAGTGTCTCGCTGCAGCGGAAGCTCGGCTCTCCGCGTGTCCAGTGAGCCGATAAGGAGCCGTGTGTATCATGTGTCTCACTGAGCCCCGTTCGTTCACGATTCTTTCGATGTGCCATGATTCACTGTCACGCTTCAGCGGAAGCTCGGCTCCCCGTCAACGTCCAGTGAGTGCGCCACTCAGCACTGTCCGCTGGGAGTAAGCTGAATCGTGTACCGTGAGCTCGCCGTTCCTGTGAATCGATTCACTTGGACACTTGAATGAATCGATACACTGCTTCGAATCATTCATTCAGTAGCCAACACTACACTAGTTAAAATATTATTGCTTTATAATACAATTGGTGATTAAGTTGATTTATTTTCTGGCAGTAGCTAATTCAAGATGCAAATAAAGGCAATTTTCACTTTTTTTAAAAAATATACGGTAATTTGCTTTACGTCACACTGACACACACAGATCTTATGGTAAAGATGGGATAGGAAAGGGTTAGGAGCGGGAAGGGAGTGGTCATGGCCTTTATTAAGATACAGTCCCAGCACTTGCCTGATGTGCAAATGGGAAACCACGGAAAGGCACCTTCAGGGCTGCCGACAGTGGAATTCGAACCCACTACCTCCCGAATGAAAGCAGACAGCTACGTGCCCCAAACCATGCGCCCACTCCCCTCATTTTAACTAAATCTTAAACATTATTGAATTCCTTTTTGCTGGAATGCCATATACTTGTAAGTTTTTATTGGGGTTCTTTTTCTGATTTGTTTAGTAATTTTCTATGTCTAATCTGTAGCCTATAGTATTAAGTTTTTTGTTTATAGTTTTAATACTCAATTGTGTTATTATTTGTTTCTTTTTTTACCATTATTATTGTTATTACTATTTGTTTTGATGTATTTAGAGTTTGAATGTAATATGTCAAGAAGAAATGTAATTGGGCTGGCCTATGCACCTTCACATTATCAAATAATTAAATAAATAAATACTAATCAATCAATTAAGACTTCTGGCCTAAGTTATATATTTATGTAAGTTAGTAAAATCAGAACTGATGGAAACAGTTGTCATGAGAAACTGAGTAGGATTGCTCAGCTAAGAATGCTTTTAATAAGAAGAAGTGCCTGTTTACTGCAAAAACCATAAGTCTTAATGTGAGGATACAACTGTTGAAAGCCCATGTATGGAGTATTGCTTTATATGGATATGAGATGAAAGGGAAAAAATGGGAGTACTTGCATTTGAAGCTTGGTGCTATGGGAGATTACTGAAAATTAGTTAGGGATAAAAAGAGACTACTTGCATTTGAAGCTTGGTGTTATGTGAGATTACTGAAAATTAGTTGGAGAGAAATGGTCACAAATGAATAATAATAATAATAATAATAATAATAATAATAATAATAATAATGCTATTTGCTTTACATCCCACTAACTACTTTTACGGTCTTCGGAGACGCCGAGGTGCCAAGTCCCGCAGGAGTTCTTTTACATGCCAGTAAATCTACCGACATGGGGCTGTCGTATTTGAGCACCTTCAAATACCACCGGGCTGAGCCAGGATTGAACTTGCCAAGTTGGGGTTAGAAGGCCAGCGCCTTAACCGTCTGAGCCACTCAGCCCAGCGGTCACAAATGAAGAGGTGTTCAGAAGAGCAGGAGAGAGGAGGTGTTTTATGACACAAATAAAAAGATGGTGGGATCATCTAATAGGGCAAATATTTAGACATGAGGGGTTGTTGTAGAAAATAATAGAGGGTTCCATAGAGGGAAATTAATATATTATTATTATTATTATTATTATTATTATTATTATTATTATTATTAGAAAAGCGCACGAATGTGCATTACAAAGATTATTGACTGTTTTAGTCTTTGCTATAATCGCATAGAGATTTGTCGTTGTTTTTACATCTTGTGATGTGATATACGATATAGGTAGAGGATGGCCAAGATTAGAGTAGGCTACATGACACAAATATTAGACGACATGAGATGCGACTCATACTATGAACTGGAAAGGAAAGCAGAAAAACGTGAAGAATGGAGAACTGCTGCCAACCAGCCTCACGCCTGATGACTAGAGAGAGAGAGAAAGAATTTCACTTCATGATCACAGGCTGCAACAAAGATTTTTTTCAAAAAATGTTCAACTTTCTCTCACGATACTACTTAACTATAAATGAATAAATTTGTTCTATTCCTATACGAAAACAAAAACAAAACAAAAAATGTTATTTCAATTAAATAAATCTTTACCTCACAAAACTCTTAAATTTGTACTTTCAAAATAATTGCTATTTGCTTTACGTAGCACCAACACAGATAGGTCTTATGGTCAAAATAATTTGAATCACACGAACCTCCTCTTAGTGTAAGTGAGTTGCTTCATTTTAAGTTTTATTTTGCATTACAGACACACCTTCCAGCACATCGATTATGTTACGACTTATCTCACCTTAATAATGAGAGCGACGGGCGATGTGTGCATGTTTCAGAGCTAAAAATCATATTAGCATAATATAACAATATTACTTTCAAATGCACCATTTTCAATGTAAGATCCATTTAAATTCTTCTACTGTAATCCATCTCAAACTTGACAATAAGCTGCACCTTGACCTGACATATATTCTAATATGAATTCAAGAAAATTATCATTCTAAAAAAATAATCTTACAACGGTGGTATACCTTTCGAATGTTATATTCTTTACTGCCCCAGACATAACTGACAGAACTCTGCAGAGTTGTACTTCAAGGTAGACAGGAATATGTCAACGCTGGCAAACAAAACAGGTGTAGCCTATTTCAAATCAATTTATATACTTCTTAGAATCCATTATTTTCTCAAAAGAAGAGACACTTTGGTACTTTTCAAAAATAACAAATAAAAGCAATTCCTATTTCAAGATTTTATCTCTGTTTAGGCACAAGACATGATCTATTTCAGTCATTCATCCTCTTTAAAATTTGCACAAACAATGTTTATACACAGAATATTGTGTTCTAACCAAAATGAATGACCAGAACACACTTTGCAAATGACTACAACTTGTAGACCCTACACAAAATAGAAAGTATCGCTCTACTTTGACTAGCACAGCAGGCTGCAACAAGGTTTGATATCACATGATAATGTCTATAACTAAAACTTATTTTCAGTCACTCTCACCTCTCCTCCCAAAGGACTTCTAACATTCAATGAAAGGGCACATTGAAAAGTCCCCAATTCTTTTATCACTTGCTTGCATGAACATTTATGACAAACATTAAAAAACATGTTTCATCCCACTGAATACAACTGACATACGTAGAAAAATTTTAGTACAAAACTGGTAACATTCACTCAACGAAACAGTTCTTCATTCGGAAGAACTGGAATCATTGTTATAAAGACATGACACCAAGGACACATTCACTTTCTCATCAGCACATTCCTCTTTCCTCGGAGAAGAGTCCTGTACAGTCGATACATCACTTGTCACTTCTGATGATGGTTCTGCCACATCGCTCTGCCCATCAGGTCTCAAAGGGCTGGACACTGCCTGTGCATCCGAACACTTTTTACGAACAAGTCCAAGACCTGATTTACACTCAATTAAACTTCTACCATTGGTTAGAGATTTCCCATTGGTAAGAGATTTCAACTTAGATACTGACACTCCTGAGGAATTCGGTAAGACCGGTCTGTTGATAATGTCTGCACGAGTCTGTTTTAACCGTTCAGTAATACTTGAGCTAGGCTTCAATGACAGCAGTGTTGCCAACTTCACATCACTTTCATGTTCTGGCACCAGCTTCATATCCAGCCCAAACTTTTTCAACAAAACTTTGTCTTTTATCTCGCTTGCGTTAGCTGCCCTTTTCACTGCCCTAAATTTAGATCTTAACATAGAGTTAGCACTGAAATCGTCCTGCCAAAGCTCATCTCTACGAGCAATCAGGGATCGAGACCTGTAATCGACAGATTTACCGACACTTTCATCACCTTTCCCATGCTCCAATTTGAACATAGCATCATCAAATAATCGCTTTTGTGTCGCTTTTTCTTCTGGAACTACCTGACCATTTTGAGTTGGATCCCACCGGTTCTCTTGCCGTCTCGCACCAGATACAATAATATAATCTAAATTACCTGGGTCTGTTTTGATTTCAAAATGATTATCACATAGATGACACTTCATACGGAATTGGTAAACAGGTGTCGAGTAATACATTCCCACCTTTTTCTTCTCTGCGTTGTACCGCACACCCATACCGATATGGTTACCACATCCATTGCACCAAATGTTGTATGGCATTTCAAAGCGAATGATAAGGATGCCAAGGTGAATTTTACGAGCCCTTTCTCGTAAGGCATGAGTTCCAAGGAATTTATTGAGCCCACCCTTTCCAGGATCATAGTCGGGTGGGTAATAGTGGTTCGTTCCCTTCCGTTCACCCATTTTGGATGTGGTTTAGTTCTTCAGTTAAGGAGTATAGATGCTGCTGTAATAGGGGTCGATGTCCAATAATTTAATCTGAAAAACACAAATAATTACAATTAGATCTGACACTCCTATTTGCTTTCACAGTATACATTTTTAAAGAAATACATACATAGCAGGTGGTCGTGATTATTGTTTTAAAAGAAAGTACTATCAAGCAACCACCTTCAGGAGTCGGCACATACTTAGTCCAGCATGAACTTTACATGAACTGACGGGCATTTAAGCCCTTTTGTATAAAGGTTAAAGGCTGATGTTTAGTCATCGAAGTTCTTAGCAGTATTACAACAATATTATCCTCGTAAATGATTATTTCTAAAATTATATTAGTAGAAATAAACATTCTGGTTTGACAGGTAACTACTAACTTTAATAAAATCCAACATATCAAATAAGTTTGATTTAGCTCAGAAACAAGAGACTTCTATAGAGTGTGGCAAATTTAAGGTTACTATATTATTATTATTATTATTATTATTATTATTATTATTATTATTATTATTATTATTATTATTATTATTATTATTATTATTGCATACTAATGTACATAGATAAAATTTAAAAGGAAAATGCGCACCTATTGCTTACCAAATTTAAGGTTAATCCATCTTATGACAATTTGTTTTAAAGGTAATAAGTTCGTACACAATAACTGTAAATACACCGCATATAAACATAAACAAATATCTCCATTACTTACGTATTGTATCACCACGTGACACCACTAACTTCATATACGTAATTATTAATTTAAAGGTTTATAGGATATCAACTTCACTGTGCTCGTCCATAACACTGAATGACGTCATTAAACGTGCACCAATCCCAACGGGCCGCTCACTATGACGATGAGCCAATGGGAACAAGGTTTTACTCTTGGCGTGTATATATAAAAGGAAATTTTGAGCTATGAATTAAATTCTTACTATTCGTTGCCTGTGTGTAAAATTCTAGCTAGCATCTCATCCTGTCCCAAGAGTGAATGTTCTGTTTAGACTAATTTCTATTGTTAATTCCATCACTACGTTAACAGGATGACTGTTCCATTGAAGCACTTGTTGGTGCACTGGCGATCCTTGGTGATCGTCTTGGTGCCGCTGCTATTGCTGCCACTTGTGATTACGGAATCTAAGGTCAGTGAAAAAATATTTTTTCCTGTTTTGAATGAAAATATTTGCGTCCGGAAGCTTGTGTTTTATATATATTTTTAGAATGATAATTGTTTTGTGTGCTTTGAACTTATCCCAAGTATAAATGGAGTTAACTTACCGGTACTTCATAATTGAATCATGTTAAATTAAAATGATAAGTTATCAAGCAGTCTACTAAGTAAAAAAGAAAAAATATTAAAAATGAATATCCAGATAACTATAGCCTCCGTGGCTCAGACAGCAGCGCGTCGGCCTTTCTCCGCTGGGTTCCGTGGTTTAAATCCCGGTCACTCCATGTGAGATTATTGTGCTGGACAAAGCGGAGGCGGGACAGGTTTTTTTTCCTGGGTACTCCGGTTTTCCCTGTCATATTTCATTCCAATAACACCTGTCAGTCATTAATCATTGCCCAGAGGAGTGCGACAGGCTTCGGCAGCTGGCACAATTCCTATCCTCGCCGCAAGATGGGGGCTTCATTCATTCCATCCCTGACCCGGTCATTGACTGGAAAACAGGTTATAGGTTTTCATTTCATTTCACCCAAATATCTATGTTGTCGGAGAGCGTCTCTAAGCTAGAACTAGAACTTTTACTAGATTCTCAGACTGCAGATAGACAGCTGATAACTAATGAATTATTTCACTTGATAACACTTGAGTGGAGTGTTTCTGCCTTGCCAATTACTAGCAGTATCTGCGACGGGCGGAGATCTATGATGCAGACAAAAATATTAGTTCTCTCCAACCCCATTCTATTAGATTTCAACAAGACCAACTCCAACACTGCAGAATTGTACATTTAACAGACTGGAGAATTAACTGTACCTTGTCAGAAGATAACCAGTCGAGTGTCAGGTTATGGGATGAAAGGCCACACAGGATCATTCATTCATGATTCCAAGTTGGCGGTAGATTTGTCGGCACGCAAAAGGAGTTCCTGCGCGGCAAAATTCCGGCACCTCGGCTTCTCCGAAAACCGTAAAAGTAGTTGGTGGGACGTGAAGCCAAGAAAGTGATTTTTCATTCTTTGTCCATTGTATTCAGTCGGGAACAGTGAGAACATACAATATGCACTTGTGTTCGGCTCCTTGACTGAATGAGTCCGGGGTTCAATTATAGGCAAGTCTGGTTTATTTCCTCTGGCTTGGGGACTGGGTGTTTTTGTTCGTACATATCAACCACTACAGTACCGTAGTAAATAAGTCACTCGACGTATGATTGACGCCAGCAAACCGGGCTTAATCCACATGCAGTGCGGAAGTAATTGGGAAAAGACCAGCAGAAAATAATAACTTTTACTTGTATCTAATTTATAAGTTAATGGGTTCGATCCTGGATCAGTCCGGTGGACTTGAAAGTGCGCACATCTCCTGTGGGACCAAATTCCAGCAGCGTAATTTGAGCATTTATTTATTGTGATGGATTATTATTATTATTATTATTATTATTATTATTATTATTATTATTTATTTATTTATTTATTTATTTATTTCAGTCCTAGAAGCGGTGTTGTGGTAATGATAAAGTAACTTAGATGGGAGACTTTGGAGACTATAAGGAAAAGATGGCGATTATGTGCCATGTACACTCAACTCACAAAAACTGACCATCGCAGAAGAGGTATTTTACTCAAAGTTCTCCTGTTTGTAATAGTAATAATAATGCCGTTGTTTTTACATCTCGTTAACTTCTTTTTGACGGTTTTCGGAGACTCCGAGGTGCCGGAATTCAGTCCCGCAGAAGTTCTTCCACGTATCAGTAAATCTACCGACACGAGGCTGACATATTTGAGCACCTTCATTACCACCGGTCTGAGCCAGTTAGGGACAAAAGGCCAGCGCCTCAACCGTCTGAGTCACCCAGCCCAGCTGTTTGAAATAGGATGAATATGTTGGTGGATCTTTGACCACCGATATTCACAGTTTTTTTTTTTAATGACTTATGGGTGGCGTCACCGGAAAATTTTGTAACATGACGTGACAAAATGTGTGACGGCAGTGACGTCATATTAGTCGTTACCGTAGGCCTTGGTCACCAAAGATGACGTAGAGTTGCAGTTCTTCTTGATATAACATTGAGTTTCATTTATTGAAAGACATGTTCATGATCATCAGCTTTTCGAAAAGGGATTATTATTTTATTTTTATTTTGTGGTAGCGGTTTAACGTTGCACTATCTCATCGAAGTTTTCGGCGATGCAAGGATAGAAAAGGGCTAGGATTGGGAAGGAAGCAGCCGTGGCCTTAATTAAGGTACAGCCCCAGCATTTACCTGATGTGGAAACCATGGAAAACCATCTTAAGGGCTGCGGACGATAGCATTAGAGTCCACAACCCCTCAAATGCCAGCTCACCTTACCGCACAGCCAACTCGCTTGCGTTTCGGGAATGTATACAATAAAATAAAGAAAATTCTTCCTTTGCAAAAAGCGGCTCCGGTAAAGAAGTAGGGGACTAGTGAAATGAAATGAAAATCCACAGCCTGTTTCCAGTCATTCGACCGGGTCAGGAATGGAATGAATGAAGCCCCCATCTAGCGGTGAGGATAGGCCAGTCGCACTCCTCTGGTCAATGATTAATGACTGACAGATGAGATGAAATTATATTGGAGAGTGTTGCTGGAATGGAATACGACAGGGAAAAACCGGAGTACCCGGAGAAAAACCTGTCCCGTCTCAGATTTGTCCAGCAAAAAATCTCACATGAAGTGACCGGGATTTGAACCACGGAACACAGCGGGGAGAAGCCGGCGCGCTGCCGCCTGACCCACGCAGGCTCCGCAGGTGGCTACTAATAATCATAATCTATATTCGTTATAATTATATTAAAATGAATGTTGGGTATGTATGTCTCGAATGGACTAAAAAACTATTGGATCGATTTCGCTGAAAATTTCATAATTTGTTCTTGTTACTCCTGGGACGGTTTATGAAGTCGTTTGAACGAAATCTCGTGGGTAGTTCGGCATAGGGCTGAGAAGGGGGGAGGAGGAAAGAAAATAGGGGAAGGTAGGTAAACCGCATGACAAGTCTGGTCAGCGGGTTGCCTAACCAACAGGGTGTTTCTTAATTCAATGAACGGCATATAAAAATGAAAAGTTCTAGTTCAGTCCCCGTTGCGTAGGGGACGAGAAGGAGTGAAGAAAGAAAACGTCGAAAATGACAGAGTTTACGGGTGAATAGCATAGCTCTGAACCAAACTAGATACACAATTAACTTTATATCTGGAAAAATGACCGATATTATTGGCGAGTTTATAGTCTTTGGGGTAGCTCATATGAATCGTGACACTCTGGATGCCGTTTGAGCTAAAGTTCCTTCCTAATCGGGATGGGGGTTAGAAGGGGTGAGAGTAATGTCCAAAATGACCGAGATCATGGATGTACGTGTGCATAGCTCTCAACCAAACATGATACTCATGACTTACGTTTGGTAAAGAAAACTGTAGGGTTAAGGCACCCGTACGGTTGGGGGTTGAAAGGGGGTGAAATATTAAAATAATAGAAAACGACCTATATTAAAACTGAAAACGATGTATGTTAATAAATGTAGTTTTTATTTTGCATTTCATTAAATGGTTTAGAAAAATCTAACGCGGTTGAATTGAGTTGATAAACGTGGGCGAAGCCGCGGCCACCTGCTTTAAACATTATTGACATTCGTTCAGAACTCCATTTTGAACTTATCCAATGGATAATATTGGTAATAATTTCTCATATTTAAGTAGGAATAAGACGTATTTCATGTGAATATTTCTTTGCCAGCCAATTTTCGTGGGGTTGACGGTACATTGCCTATAAGGCAATCTGGAAAGAGTTGAAAAGTGTGGCTACCTAGGAAGGACCGTAGAGTAAAAGGTAGGTCTCAGAAACAAAATGCAATTTGTAAAGCGAGGAACGCATTGTCTGCAGCAGACTAAGACCCTTTTCCCAAAAACTGAACAGCATTGATAAGAAAGGAACTGTTGGACGTACGATGACTCCCTGTAAGACTGGCGTGAGTCAGATATATACAGTTTCTTAGGTAAACACTGAGATTAGATTTATTACGTTCCTGGATTCGAAAATCTATTGTGAAGTGATTCTTTGTTCGTCGATGATACATTAACAAGGCAGGTGTAATAAAAATCAGTTATTATCAAACTGCGTCTACCGAGTGACCACCGGTATAAGTGGTCCCCTTCTACCAAGTGCCAATGGCCTCCTCGGAGGGCGGATGAGCAGGTAGAGGTCCAGGGCACCCTCTTGTCCTTGGGATGAGAAATCATCCCTAAGAGAGGATGAACTGGCTTGATGTGGTCAACGACATTAGGATGCAGAAGGCAACGGGAAACCACTGCATTAAAGATCCTAGGGATATCCCTTGTATAGCAGCGATGCCACCGTGGGATGTGGCTGCAGCGACAAGGCTTAGCCTTTAGATAATGGATGGATTATTGAAAGTAAATAATTGCTCTTGCATCCACAAAACCTACTATGGGTAATCATAGAGTACATTGTGAGAAAAGTGAAGTCTGTGTGGTTCTTTTGTACTGAAATTAAATGGACAAAGATAGTTCTTATACTGGCTAGAGGCTCAGTAAAACTGTCCATTTTCTTTAAAGCTGAAATTTAGGACTCGCTCCTTTTGCTGACAATATGCAATGGTGAACAACACTGAAAAATACCAATAACTTATTTTTAACTTTACTGAAAATTGGCTTATTTCCGGTTAATGTTGTGCAATTGTAAGAGGTTTCAAGAAAATACCCCATTACCCCGTAAGTTTTTGTGTAGATAGTAGGTTCGTATCCCACTATCGGCAGCCCTGAAGATGGTTTTCCGTGGTTTCCCATTTTCACACCAGGCAAATGCTGGGGCTGTACCTTAATTAAGGCCACGGCCGCTTCCTTCCAACTCCTAGGCCTTTCCTATCCCATCGTCGCCATAAGACCTATCTGTGTCGGTGCGACGTAAAGCCCCTAGCAAAAAAAAAAAAAGTTTTTGTGTACATGTCTGTGGATGGTTTTGTATTTACGTATACTTATAGTTTTAAACTTGGAAGCGTAGCAGGTCATTGTACCACTCAAACTTCTGTTAAATCATGATGTTACGGTATTGAAAAAATATAAAATATCTGTGAATTTAAACGGGGACTGCGTTGTAATTATGTTACGTTGTGTGTAAGGGGATATTTTATTACCCGCAAATTTCGCATGAATTTCTGTGGGATTGCGTTTAGTTACGGTAAGTAAATTTGAACTGAAATTGACTTTTCGTATTTTATTTTAATGAATTTGTTTTTATTATTTTTTATTTCGTTCCTAAACTTTCTTATATAAATCCTTGCAATATATTTTCATGTAGGCCTACACTAATTATTGTTTCATGTATTATTTATTTTACTTTTTAATTTTTTTACTGATATATTACTGTAAGCAGGATGATATATCCCAGCTGCAATGTATTTATTATTAATATAGTTGATCAAGTAGGTTACTTTTACCTTGAAAAGAACGTTGTCAATCATAGGTTTGATGTGTGTTGACCGCGCATGTCTTGCAGAGATTCTTAAAGCAGTCGTAATTGCATTCCACGTGTTTACAATATCATCACAGCGCATTATCCGATAGCTTGCGCGACATCGCTAGATTGATCACTTTTCTCTAGGCCGCCTGTATTATCTCGCTAGGATCCTGCTCACGGCGTGTCGGGCGCGTTACTGTCCAGTAACAGCGGGAGTGATTGTTGTTGATATTGTTTTAAGAAGAAGCACAACTTGGCAACCATCCTCCACTAACACTAATCGGGGAGAAAGGGTCAGACACTTCGGAAAATGAATTACTCCCAAGTGGTCGGTAAAGAACAAGAGTTGACCAAGGGTGGTCGGACTGGTTAGATGAAACAAGTAAGTGGAAGCAGTGCCAAGCCTCAGCTAAGGGTCCCGTGGTCGCCAACCCACGTTCCCAAGTTCAGAGCTCTGAGGGCCTCTTTAGTCGCTTCTTACGAAGGCAGGGGATACCGTGGGTGGTGTTCTACCACAGGGGTATCTCAAGCGGGAGATTGGCCCTTTTCATTCTATGTATATTATACATTCGTCTTCTGTGCTGTACAGTGCTCCTTGTCTGAATGGGAACAGGGCTTCGGGTCCCAATTCCGGCCGGACTGGTTAATTCATCTAGCCTAAGGGCTGGTTGATTGTGTTCCTTCCTAACACACATCATTTAGATACAACTACCGCAGAAACACTCAATAATGTATACATTCCTCTACAGGCGTCAGGAAGGGCGTCCGGCCATACAACTAGGCTAAGTTCATACAGCGTGTCGACCTCAAATAATTAGAAGAACAGCTGTGCAGTGTTCTTAGTTTGTGAGATGGTGGTGGTATTTATTATTATCTTAAGAGGAAATGCTGGATCATTGTGAGAAGACTATACTTATCTCATAGTTTTGGAGGTCCAAGGACCATGATGCAGCCCCTTTTTCTAATCACGATGATCTGTCCCTAACGTTACGTTACGCTTGCGTACGCGAGGTTCAAGGTCAAGATGTTTTAACAAAGGATGGAATGTTTCATCGGTTCCATGCCGGCCTTTGGTCCAAGGGTCCTCGATTAGATTCGCAGCCGGGTCAGAGACGGGGTATACGTGCGACTCCTTCTTACAGACATGCAGGTTGTACGAGGTTAAATGTGCCTGTAAGATTGTTACGTATTAAAACCACAGAGATGCATTAATTTCCTTCACCAGGCTGAGTGGCTCAGACAGCAAAGTGCTAACTTTATGAGCTCCTCATTCACCTTTTAGGACAGGCAGAGACCCGGCGAGCTGGCCGTGCGGTTAGGGGCGCGCAGCTGTGAGCTTGCATCTGGGAGATAGTGGGTTCGAGCCCCACTGTAGGCAGCCCTGAAGATGGTTTTCCGTGTTTTCCAATTTTCACACCAGGCAAATGCTGGGGCTGTACATTAATTAAGGCCATGGCCGCTTCTTTCCCACTCCTAGGCCTTAGTACGTGTTGAAGAAATGTTAAGTACAGAACAAAAATGGCCAACCGGACAGCAGTGGGATCCGAACCCACAACCTCTTGTACAGTTACAGGTCTAATTACTATTTATTTATTTATTTATTTATTTATTTATTTATTTATTTATTTATTTATTTATTTATTTTAGCGGCATTTAGTTGCGTAACCGAAGCACAGATTGAGTATGGCACAATGATATGAGAAGTAAGATAAGAAGTTGAGGTTATGTGATGTGAGATCGCACGAAATAGCTCCAACAATCGTGGCCCTTTCCTTTCATTTGCCGATGCCTTCCGTTTTTGAAGGGCTGGATCTCCTCTGATTAGTATCAAAAGACGACAGTTGTTCAATTGTACTTTCTCTTAAAACAATAGCCACCGCGAGAATAATAACTCGGACCATATGGATAAGAAAAGCAAAGAAAGACTCAATCTATGTATATAAAATAAGAGTTTTGTCTATACATTGCTCAGAATTTAAAATGAATGCTATTTCCGTATTGGTCATGTCCACGGTAACAAGGAAATGCAGTTTTTATTTTTCCGTAATGTCTGTCTGTCTGTATGTATGTATGTATGTACGTGCATCACGAGGAAACGGCTCAAGAGAATTAAATGAAAATCGGTATGTAAAGTCGGGGAGTAAGTCTCTATAATGTAGGCTATAAAAAGTTTTATTCACGCTGAGTGAAATGGTAGTTTAGAGAAAGTCCAAAAATGTATTCTTCAAATATTTATGTTATTATTGGTCGTATTGATAAATACTACATAACTAAAGTTATATAGTATTAAATTTTCGATCATTTATTTCTTATACATTTTTACTGTCCCGGCTATGATGACAGAGATATTCATGTATTTACAGGTGTTGGTGGTGGAGATTATTGTTTTAAGAGGAAGTACAACTAGGCAACCATCCTCTATTTAACACTAATCAGAGAGAAAGAATGGAAGGGGTCCGACACTTCGAAAAATGAAGGTATCGGCCAAAGGAAGACAAGCGCCACGAAGGGCGTGAAAATTAAAGACTCCCTAGCCCTCGCAAACCTAATAGCGTCGGGGTCGGAAAAGAACAAGAGTTGACCAAGAGAGGTCGGATAGGATAGTTAAAAGCGAGGAGCATGGCACAAGTAAGTGGAAGCAATGCCAGGACTCAGCTGAGGGCCCCGTGGTCGCCAACCCACGCTCCAAAGTTCAGAGCCCCTGGGGCTCATGAATTTACAGTACATGTTTGTTGCTAAGTCCACATCAGCGCCGATCCACGAGAAAAATGGGTAAACAGAATTTAATGAAAACCGGTACCTAAAGTCTAGGAATAAGGAAATATAGTCTGTCCTATAAATAATTTTTTTTCATCCTGGTTGAAATGGTAGTTTAGGGGAAGGTGTCTAAAATGTAATTTTTAATTGCCTATGTTATTCGTCATATCGAAGAATGCTTTGTACATAACAAAAGTTGTAGAGCATACAATTTGCGATTATTTATATCTTATTCAGTTTTACCGTACCGACTATAATAAGATTGGTGGTGATGGTGATTATATTGCGAAGATGACTCTAAGAACGAGAAAAATATTAAGGAACGATCACTTGAATAAAAACACAAGAGGAAGGACTCACTTTACATTAGATGCTGTAATATCACAGAGCCGGAAGAAAACTAAGTGTGAAGGCCTGCAATATACAAACCTCATAACAGTGATCAACAATAACATTACATTGACCATTGTTTGTTGTGGTGTGCTTTATGTCTTCTGCTGCCACTCATCTGCCATAGATTACTGTTGTGTACCGAGTATAACAGCCTGCCTGAATATTTGTGGAAAGTAGCTGGGGAGCTATTCCTCTGGTTCATACATTTTCTGATACTACTGGTACGTAACACACTGGTTCATCATAACATAGGATTGGAATGAGAAGTGTGCACATTTAACGGAATAATTACAGAGGAGTGTTCGCGGCTGTCTTCGGCCTGGTCATTCGTAACTCTGGAACTATGAAGTCTTATATCGGCAGCGTAGTACTTTTCGTTAAAAGTTAGAAAATGCGTGGTTTTTATATTTCATATGATAGCATTGCTTTTAATCGCGATATTCGTACTGACGTCGTTGTAATGATCTATGTTGACTTCAGTTGGAAAAACCATAAAAACAGTCTTTCTGAAAATTCCGTAGCTAAGCACGGGTACACCAGCTAATTTATAATAATTTTAAAGATAAAAGATGTCTAAGTAAACGAGGTCACAGAACTAGTTGCGTATAAAGCGCTGTGCTGGGTGTAGTTAATTGAAAGATTTGCAGAATGAGGCATAAGTCTATAATGAAGTTGTACAGTATTAAGTACAAACATTATTGCATCAGTGTCTTCTTTCATTCCGTGTTTACGTCCTCATGTTGTCTGCGGACTCTTGAGAATTAAGTCCGCGTAACTAAGTACGTAACCGATATGCCAATCATGTGTAAGTCATTTGATATTGCTAGAATTGTTTCAATAATGAGCAGCGATTGGCAGAAGGAAGCGCACAGCCTTCTGGGAACTGATGAAAGTTTTCCGCCATTGAGGAGAGGTTAACTATGATGAGCTAACCTAAGCAAATTGGGAAGCGCGTTGGCTATTTATAACTTCAGCTCAGTAATTGAACCGCTCGCAAATCTACGAGTGCTGGTGGCTGTGTAATCTGCACTAATATTATACTGAGATGTAGTGTCTGAGTTTGCATCTGGAGGGTAATATCGGGAACTACTCAAATGATCAATCAATCACTGACCTGCATTTAGGGCTGTCGCTCAGGTGGCAGATTTCCTATTAGTTGTTCACTTACGTCTTTTGTTAAAAGATATCAAAGAACTTCAAATTTATCGATCATGCCCCTTGATAAATTAGCCATTCCCTAATTCCTCTTCCTATAAATGAATATTTGACCGAATTTGTCTCTTCATTTTCAACGTTATTTCATATTATGATGTTTCCTACCTTTAAAATCTCTACTCAAGTTATTCGTGTACTAATGTCCATTGCACGCCAGCTCTGCACTGACAGTTCGAACATACCACTCACGATGGGAACTCGCCGAGTGTAACAGAAACTGCGCTAGGGGTCGAAATAAGCGACATGTTTTGATTTTTTGTTTGATTTATTTACTTTTGTGCATTGACGATTATTACACGCAATGCATTTTGAAATATCGTTGTCCCTATTTGTCTTTGTTCTGTCCGGTAAATTAATTTTGAAACATCAATAAATGAATGAAACAACTCATTTGAAATTATTTTTTGGATAAATGATCCGTTATGCGAGGTTTGTCGCAAACATATTGGCAACACGTGAAATCTTCAGTAATGTTAACGTTTCTTTCCCACGCAGAATTGTAACTGTGGCCTTCACGCGATGGTCGTGGTGTGGGAAATTTCGAATATTTCTACGGTCAATATCATCCGTAGCGTAACGGTTAGTGTTATTAGCTTCCGTCCTCAGGGCCCGGGTTCAATTCCCGGTACTGCCAGAAATTTAAGAATGGCAGGAGGGCGGGTATGTGGTTGAAATGGTACATGCAGCTCACCTCCAATGGGGGTGTGCCTGAAAAGAGCTGCACCACCTCAGGATGAGGACACGAGTTTACTTTACTTTTATCCAAGGGAATCCACCGCATCTCCCTGAAGCGTTGATATACGAATGAACTTACAAGACACTGTAATCGCTGAAAAATAACGCACATACATATAGGCTATATATGATAAATGTATTTTGTGAAAGCCAGTTGTAATTTTACAATTTACATAACGCCTTTGTGTCTACCAACTTGATAAGAAGAAACATTCGTGCAGTAATCGTGAATGACATGAGTAGATAAATAAAACAAAAAAACCAACAGTTAAATGGGATTTGAACACGGAGCGCAAAAGTGTGAAGTTACTGCAGCACTGCATAGGTTAAACTTGCCACGCGCTTAAAGGCATGTCAAGCACGTCGAAAACTTCGACCGTCATTTTCTTGGAAACGGTCGAGTGTCTACGGATAAATCGAAACCCTTCTTTCAGGGAGCGAAGTTCCCCTCGTCAGCTCGTCTCCTTGCTCTGAAGTGCGCAGGCTGCTTTCCTTTGGACCTCTCCCCGTTCTCCAGTCAAGTCACCTCACTACAACACCCTCAGAACCATATCAAGAGATCTGTAAGCTTCTGTTTACAAG
This sequence comes from Anabrus simplex, assembly GCF_040414725.1. Taxonomy (NCBI): domain Eukaryota; kingdom Metazoa; phylum Arthropoda; class Insecta; order Orthoptera; family Tettigoniidae; genus Anabrus; species Anabrus simplex. Next base: position 217,415,204 of record NC_090279.1, on the reverse strand, counting down.
CTCGTTCATGTGATTTCCCCAATGAGGATATTAACACCTAGATACTTAGTGATCCCCGTAAAGCAGCCTACTTTCACCCCCATCAACATGGTAATTAAAAATGACAGCACTTTTCCTCTTGGTGAAACTTACAACCTGATTTTTCACCCCCGTTTACCATCATACCGTGTGACAAAATTGTGGATCTCTTATTGCAGTCGCTCACAATCCTTTAACTTATTTACTCTATATATGATTCCATATACCGGTGTAATAACAACGTAGAGCCAAAGTTTGAGGACACACCCCTCACAGGTAGAAGAAGACACGGGTCGGGAAACTCTTTATTTCCATGTTAGAACTAACACACAGGAACAGCATATCACATGAAACTGTCTCTTACGGCCTCACGCATGCGATGATGTATCCCTAGAGTACATGTATCAAATCTAACTTATACTTTTTAAACCGATTTTACTAACTACTGGCGATTTTTCGGTTCGATATTCATTTCTCACATCTCCCACATATAAGTGTTCATCATAATCATCATACGGTTGTTTCAAACGCGGTATATGCTTCTCAGGAACACGTCCAGAAAGATGGAGGACAGATACAGAAAACTATTGCTTTTTAACACGTAGGAAACAATATGGCTACACTAGGTATCAATGATAACGGGAGCATGGCCATCTTTAGAGATCTCCGACTGTTCTTCGCCTACCCACACAAGTTTGAGGAAAATCGCAAAACGACTCCAAATCACATTCGTATACATTGAAATGGCAAAGATAATTACAAAAGCTTCTCAATGCTCTGAGCACGCTGTAGCTTTGACGTTCGGCAGAATCAATACCGTACATAAATGAATATAATTTGATTCTATTTCTACAAAGATCGTATATAATTTTAGCCTAGCAAAGCACGCTTCCCTTATTTTTCAGGGCCACATACCTCATAATCTTGTTGTTGCGATAACACACTTGGTTCTTTGGAGATTCACATTCAAGTCAATGCGGGATCTCGACTGACGCTATGGCATTTTGAGAACGGGAAATAAATTGGCCTATACATTACAAACTCCGACTGATGACTGCCTCTTTATTTTCACAACAAAGCAAGCGAGATTCTAAAACCGGCCAATGCAAGTGGGAATTTTTGAAAAGAAAAGTCAAATGATTGCAGCTGGAATTCACACAGAGATATGAGCGGTCATGCAAAACTACAAGCCTGCATACAGATCTCTTCAAACCCAAATGACACTCAATGTACGCATGCACAAGAACTCTGATCATACATTTGCTCTCTACCCGACAAATGTATTATTATTATTATTATTATTATTATTATTATTATTAATAATAATAATATTATATTATATTATTATATAATTATTATTAATATTATTATATAATATTATAATATTATAAGCATATTAATAATAATAATAATAATAATAATAATAATAATAATAATAATAATTGACCCGCACTGCTCCGCAGTCCGGCTCCATGACTAAATGGTTAGCGTGCTTGCCTTTGGACACAGGGGCCCCGGGTTCCATTCCCGGTAGGATCGGGAATTTTAACCATACCGGTAATTGGTTAATTTCACTGACACGGGGGCTGGGTGTATGTGTCGTCTTCATCATCATTTCATCCTCATCACGACGCGCAGGTCGCCCACGGGAGTCAAATCAAAAGAGCTGCATTTAGCGAGCCTCGGACACTCCCGGCACTAAAAGCCATATGCTCCGCAGCATTCCTCATAAGTAGGTCAGATAACTTCTGTTGATATGCCTGTCGCAGTCATATTGTTTTATGAACATTTAATACAGGTAATGTAGTTTACAGCACTTCTTTCCATGCAATATTCTCTGTGCTTGGACCATTCGGGCGTATCTCGATCTTAACATTTTCAAACAGTCTTGATACAACATGCACTTGGCCGTGGCTGAATACTGGTTGGGTTAAGTACACACCCACTTTTTCAAGAGTTCGTCCCTGCGCTTTATTATTGGTCATACTGAAGACTAGTTGACTTGATACCTTCCCGTCTGTTTCCTCTTAGCAGCATGTAAGTTATTAGGAACGTTCTGCCATCTGTTGAGAATATTCAGAAGCTGGGGAAGGTCAGATAATCAAAGAGTATTTAACAGAGAATAGTATTCTTCCATCATCAGAGGAAGTGTATACTCTGTGGCTTCACAGGTAGTGGGTAGTAATCAAATATGGCTGCATGCAATGACATTACCAAATACAGTAGAGACAATACACGACACTGAGCGAGATATCGAGGGACAGCTATTGGAGCTCACTCTAGCGGATAGACCTGAACAGGACTGATTCTCTCATAAGAGCACGTGTAATTTTGTGTGAAGTTTTTGGTGTTATTTATGCGTTTTCAGCGAGTTGACATAATTAAATAGTAGCGTGTGTCATTCCTTGATATCTCCTCTCAACATGAGGGGAAAGGTATGTGCTGCGTTTGGCTGCAGTAATTACGAAGTAGAGAAAAATGCGCGCTCGTTCTTCAGGTTCCCTCGTGACAAGAACATGTAAGTAATATTGTGTTTGCATATATTTTCTTCCAGTGACAGAGATTTTTATAGTACTTCATAATCTTCTGACCTACTCGACCCATGTTTCAACGGGCTTAAAATATAATACGCATATTTTATTGTATAGTGCAGCAGTTAACCTTCAATACCGATGTGTTGTTGTAGGTGTGATCTGTGGGTTTTGAAATGTCACAGAAGCGATTTGGATAAAGTGTACAAGAAAGAAGGGACGTTACGCTTGTATAAGAATTATAAGATCTGTTCAGATCATTTCCAGGCTAGCGACTTTAAAATTCCTCGACTATACAGCCAAGGGTATGTTACATTTTTACTCTAATTGTACGTAAATATTCCTCAAAGCATCACTATCGACAACATTTTCAAACTTTTCTTTCTCAGATTAAAGCCGGGATTTTATAGATTTTCTTTCTGTTAGTAGGCTTCATGTTAAGAGGAAAATTGTCCAGCTATTAAATGTTAATTCATTGCATCATATGTGTAAGGAATGTGCCGATATTTTTATTGACAAATGTCTTAATGTGATGATACATTGTTTTTAAATGAGGAAAAAAGTCAAATCCAACCGTAAGATTTCAGGCTGGTATGCTAAAGCTAAAAAAGTAATGCATAAATGAAAGATCAAGCCATTTTACAGCAGTCCATTTCACACCTTGTTTATATGTCTAATTTCAGTCTTTGAATAATAACCTTCTAAATAATTCTTCATTCATTTATCCAGAATTGCTTTAGCAACTTCGGAGTTAATATCTCAATACCACTGTCTTTCTAGACGTAATTTATTTATCCATTTCCGTATATACATTTCCATTGATATTTGAATTTAGCGCGATTTGTTCAGGTCAAGTCACTAGGAGCGCCACCGTCGAATTGTCTCCCATTTTAGAAAGGCGAAATCCGTAAGTGTCGTGTATTGTCTCTACTGTATTTGACATTACTAAAGATGGAAATCACATATATCAGAATATTAATGAAAGTGTTAGTTGCTTAGCAACCTGCTAAGTGCAGAATGTATTGAGGGTTAGGGTAAGTCTTTGTCTGCAATTATTGGAGTGATCATTTAATGATTTGATTTTACAGTTACTCAAAGTTGGCTGAGACTTATCAATGTCTCATGATTCACCGGCAGATGATTCCGGAGAGAATAAAACAGAAATGAAGCAGATCGGTCCAGTAGAACGGACAGACGTATTTGCCAAAGTCGTTTTAGTAGTCTTTTACTATATAGATTATTATTATTATTATTATTATTATTATTATTATTATTATTATTATTATTATTATTATTATTATTCTCAGCTCCATGGCTAAATGGTCAGCATGCTCGCCTTTAGTTGAAGGGTCAGTGGATTCGATTCCCGGCGGGGTTGGGAATTCTAACCTTAATTGGTTAATTCCGATGGTTTGGGGTATGGGTATGTGCCCACGGTCTCATTCGGGACAGACACGCAGGTCGCCTGTCATGCCTGCACCAGGACTCTCCGGAGGCTTCACCGATCATTTATTTATTTATTTATTTATTTATTTATTTATTTATTTATTTTGTGCAAATACGATAGGTAATGTGATGGGGGCAGGTCGAGTTAAGAAGCGATCGTGTTGATATGGAAGAAATGGCGGGTAATAACCTGGTACTTCATAAATTACCAGCAGAGGGCCCTAACCCTTTGCAGAGAAAGGGTGGGGCCATGAGGGGTGAACAAATATGAAGGGCCCTACCAAACCTCGTAAACCTATCAGCACCGGGCGAGTTCGCCGTGCGGTTAGGGGCGCGCAGCTCTGAGCTTGCATTCGGGAGATAGTGGGCTGGGGCTGTACCTTAATAAAGGCCACGGCCGCTTGCTTTCCACTCCTAGGCCTTTCCTATCCCATCGTCGCCGTAAGATCCACCTGTGTCGGTGAGCGTAAAACAAATAGAAAGGAAAGAAAAACCGTATCAGGATCGGAGAGCAACAAGAGCTGAGCTGGGAAGGAGTCAGCTAGAGGGCCCGTGGTCCCAGTTGAGAGCTCTTTCACGACAGGCGGGGGAGTCACTAAGCCTACGTGATTACAACGGAGAGATAGCGGCCCCGGACTGCAAACTGCTGAGCAGCGGTCGCTTGACAGACCAAGACCTGTTAGGGTTAGAGTGAATGACCTGCCTTCTTCTCTAGTAGATACGTACAGTGAGGTTGTTTACTCAGTGTATCACGACTTGCATAAGAGACCTACAACTTGAAATGGCCCGCTCACTCACGGTCAACATTACGTAGATAAACATTGTTTGTATTTATTATACTTATCCTCAGACGGGAGCCGACTGTGTGGCTATGCGGGGGCCGCCCTCCCCCACCCCGGGAAATCCCGACGAATAATCGAATGGGAGACAATGAAATGAATATTAAAGAGAGAAAAATCGTGCTCGATACACGGAAAAACACGGTCATTGATTTGAGTTTACAAACGAAAGAGGGGGTTAATAAGAATACAGCGGTTTGCCTTGCTGACGGATCATCGGAAACACGTTCTTCTTGCGCTGCGTCCAGTCGGGAATCGATGTCAGGAACGAGAGATTGTCTTCTAACTCAGTGGTTACTGTATCACCGGTCGCGTTAAACGTGGCGATCAAACCTTCGTACCATAATCTACATGGCCATGTTGAGGATATGCTCGATCTTGAAGTACGTGGTTCATCGAGGCAGATACTTGGGAACGAACGCTTTTGGGCGTGTTCAGATCGCTTTCTGTGCCAAGCCCAGTGCGATATCTAAATACTCCTCCTGCATGCACATTAGCGAGGATCAACTCCTCAAGAAATTCCTTGTCTGGAATCTAAGAGCTCGCGTTCTCGCATCATGTCACTAGGAGATTGTTGCTGACCTACTACTGTTGCCATGCTTACAATTCCAAGGTCACCGGGCGAGTTAGGAGCGCGCAGCTGTGAGCTCGCATCCGGTAGATAGTGGGTTCGAACCCCACTGTCGGCAGGCCTGAAGATGGTTTTCCTTGGTTTCCCCATTTTCACACCAAGCAAATGCTGGGGCTGTACCTTAATTAAGGCCACGGCCGATTCCTTCCCATTTCTAGGCCTTTCCTGTCCCATCGTCACCATAAGACCTATCTGTGTCACTACGACGTAAATCTCATACGTCGAAGCTAAAATGTAACGCATTTTTGCCTGTTGAGGATCGTAAGTTCGTACCGTACTTACTTCTTTGATTTCTTCTCGTACGGATTTTGCTGTCGATGACTGTCATTTGAATACATGACGAAAAACAGAACATTATGAAGACGAAATGAAAGAGTGGTGGTGATGATTTTTGTTTTGAGAGGAAGTGCAACTAGGCAACCAATTATCCTCTACTATCTGCGTCTCCCGAGAAGTAGGTACGGCACGACTAACAGATACTACACTACATTCGTCGTGATAAGGAGTGCGAACTCTCAGTGTGGTGCTGGTGGTGATTATTGTTTTAAGAGGAAGTAGAACTAGGCAACCATCCTCTATATAACACTAATCAGAGAGAAAAAATGGAAGGGATCCGACACTTCGAAATATGAAGGTATCGGCCAAAGAAAGACAAGGGCCACAAAGGGCATGAAAATGAAAGACTCCCTAGACCTCGCAAACCTAATAGCGTCGAGGTCGGAAAAGAACAAGAGTTGATGAGGAGAGGTCCGATACGACAGATGAAAGTGAGGAGCCTGGCACAAGTAATTGGAAGCAATGCCATCAACAAATGATGGCAGAACTCGCACCGACATTCTCGTGTGCGTAAGTTGTCAATATCGCGACATGAGCCTTGTCAGTGTTTCACGCAGTTTCTCGCAACAATGAACTATGCGCAGTCTTCATCCTTGCGAAGCAATTCGGATACAGAAGACGAGAAAGTTATCCTAGATCTTTCACGGGAGCTGGAAAATTAGTTTATTGTTTTACAACTATTTTGATATAAATATGTTTTATGGGTGACGGTCAACCGAAAATGTATATAACGTGACGTGACAAAATGGTCTTGCTTCAGGGACGTACAACTTGAAATCCTCACATGAGAACAGACTCTGTGGCGTGGGCCACTAACGAAATGTAGTATAACCATAGCAACCGTGCAGGCTATGTCTTTAGCAGCCGTCGACCGGCACACATATTTATGATCACTTGCTTTTCGCAAAGTGGTTTATTTCTTCATCGGTTGCTACTTGTGATATATAAAAGCAAAACGTATAACAAAACTTCTGCTACGTCAATTAGTGTTTTAGAAATAAATGAATATAGATTCGATTCCGTGAATCTCAGTCTTTCTAATGGACGATCTCACTCATGTGCAGGTGCGACCACATTCCTCGCACGCACAACAAAACTTGTTATATGTAGTCTACTATTTATTTCCCTGTTAGAACTCATTTTCTACAACTCTACACAGTACATTAATCATGCACAGGAGCATAACGAACGCGACTCAAAACCATACGCACTGATCCAGGAACACATCCAAAATCCCACACCGCCCGCTGCGCAGTAGCGCGTGCCGCCATGTTGAAGGCACTCCTAAGCTCGCCGAGGAGATCGTAGTACGGAATACATGCATTAAGTTACATTAACACGCGCGTGAAAACACCTGTCGTTGTTATTATTTCTATGACACGAGATAACACGGTAAGAACGAATGTTAATTAGGCACATCGAAAATATTTTTAAAAGTGACCGCAATAGGAAAAAGAAGCTCCGTACGGATATTCTCGTCAGTTCGCAAACCAAACACACTATATTCGTAATTGTAAATCAAATGCGAGGCAGAAATTGTATACAGGGAAGTCTGAAGTGGTAAAAGTAGACCGTGAAGTGTGAAAGTCTGACTTCTTTCACATTGATTCTCGGTAAATGTACGACAATGTCTCATTAAGGCCTTAGCCATTCTCCAAATATGTGATCATGAAAGACGCATCCACCAACTACCGTGCACGCATACAACTGAAACCTTTAATTTAGTTAAATTTAATTAAGAGAACAGTCCCCGAAAAGAGAAAAGTATCATATACCAGGCTTGTAATAAACATTTTATAGACGAGGGCCTAGTAAAAATGTTCGGAATAGCATATTTAACCATTCTTTTACTACAAAACAGGTGTGAAAAAAGGAAAAATTAAGACTTACGGCAGGCTACCTATAAAGAGTTTATAGTCTGAAGCAACACATTGCCCTAAAACTAGACACCTTTCAGAGGTTTCAACCACATTTACCGCATTCTGGGCCCATAGTTTTCCAATTGTTATACCGGTACACAGTCCGTAAGAAAAATATGCACGTTTTTTTTTTTCAGAATAACTATTTATTTCTTAAGAATTATCACTCAATACATTGTAAGTAGGCCAATAATAATAAGCCTACACGTTCAAAATTCCACATCTACACGTTCACTGAATTCACCGTCCTATAGCCTGTTTAATTCACGATTACGGTAACTGAAACTATCTTCATAACAGTTCAATTTCCACTCACTTATGAGAAGACATACCAGATCCCTTGTGATAGCGATCCGTAAAATAAAAACCTCCACAAGGGTTCACCATAGTTGAATAAGTTTTCACTCCACACGTACTCTCATTTTACATTAATTTACGTAACTACCAACGAGCTAGGGGCTGTGTGCCTGACATCAGCGCTCCCTGCGGAAGCAAGTTGATAAGGGGCAGCCATGTTAACGGTTGTCAAAACAACATTATGTTGAGGTGACAGGGAGATCGTGCATGCCAATTTAATTTCCTAATTTCTCGTAAGTTTTAAGAAGTGAAAAGATAAACTCTCGCTTTAAAGAATGCCAGCCGTATGCTCAGCGTACAGTTGTACTAATCGGAGTATTAAAACCAAAGATATGTCGTATTTTAAGTAAGTATTACTGAATGATAGCCGAGATAACTTTATGCAATTTTTGTTTGTAATTAAACCCATTTTATTCTTTGCACAGCGAAAGTACGGTAATTATTTATCGGATTATGTTTCAGGTTTCCTTTAAAGAACAAGGAATTAACGGAACAATACGCTGTGAGGACGAAAAGAGATAAATGGTATCCCACTAAATACAGTCGCTTACGCTCTGTACATTTCGAAGATAAGTACATGTATGAAACAAATGATCAACGGCGATTACTGGCAAATGCCGTTCCTACCCTTCACTCACCGTTCATTTACACTTACAATGAAATACAATGGAGCGCCCACCACCAAGGAAACGTAACCACGAAAAGCCATCTATTTCGGTCAAGCGTACACCAAGTATGGCAAATACAGTATATTTTACTGTTATTTGTGAAATTTATGCAGCGTTTATTGTAGATGTCAGTTGCATTGGTATTTAAAACTAGGCTACACTTCGTATTGGACAACTTCCCAGTATGATGTCCGGCTCCATGGATAAATGGTTAGCGTGCTGGCCTTTGGCCACAGGAGTCCCGGGTTCGATTCCCGGCAGGGTCGGGAATTTTAACCATAATTGGTTAATTCCGCTGGCACTGGGGCTGGGTGTATGTCCCGTCTTCATCATCATTTCATCCTCATCACGACGCGCGGGTCGCCTACTGGAGTCAAATCAAAAGACCTGCATCTGGCGAGCCGAACTTGCCCTTGGGCACTCCCGGCACTAAAAGCCATACGCCATTTCTTTTTTTTCCCCAGTATGATATGGTAATGGGAAAAACATGATATGCTCCCGATATTATAATAAATAATTACGTTAAACAGTTATAGTAGTACAGTACTTGTGGGCCGGCTCTATAGTCTAGTGGTTAACGTGAGTAGCTGCCACCCTCCGAAAGCCTGGGTTCGATTCCCGGCTCTACCACAACATTTGAAAAGAGATACGAGGGCTGGAACGGGGTCCACTCAGCCTCGAGAGGTCAACTGAGTGGGTTCCACTCCCACCTCACTCAGCCATCCTCGAATTGGTTTTCCACGGTTTCCCACTTCTCCTCCAGGCAAATGCCGGGATGGTACCCCTTCTTAAGGCCACGGCCGCTTCCTTCCCTCTTCATTGTCCCATCCCTCCCACAAGGCCCTTGTTCAGCATATCAGACGAGGTACTGGCCCTCTTCCCCAGTTGTATCCCCCGTCCTAAAGTCTCACGCTCCAGGACACTGCCCTTGAGACGGTAGAGGTAGGATCCCCCTCTGAGTCCGTGGGAAAAACCAATCCTGGAGGGTAAACAGATTAAGAAAGACAGTACTGGGTACTCCTGGGGTTGGAATACTTTTTTAAATATGATCAGAATGAGGTTGTAATTTATTATAGGTCCCTATCATTTTAAGACTTTCTGTCATAAATATTTAACTCCACAGTTTTTATTGTAATTTACGGTTAACCACAGCAGCCAAGCAGAGTAACGCTCTTGTTCCGATTTTGAGGCCTATTCGTATGTCACTGTGCGATGATTTCGAACTACCCTACAATCAACTGATCGTGATGGCCTCGAGCCGCAATATGATGATGTGGCGGTGTTCGCATTGGTATTGGTATTTAAAACTAGGCTACACTTCGTAATGGACAACTTCCCAGTATGATATGGTAATGGGAAAAACATGATATACTCCCAATATTATAATAAATAATTACATTAAACAATTATAGTGGTACAGTACTTGTGGGCCGCCTCTATAGTGTAGTGTTCAGTGTGAGTAGCTGCCACCCCCGAAAGCCCGGGTTCGACTCACGGCTCTGTCAAGAAATGGTTTAAGCTTTCGGCAACGGTCTTTAATTCTCCCCCAGTGACTATAAAATGCGTATTTTCTACCCTTTTCACCACTCCAGGACCATGTCCCCTTGAGTTTTTGACCACAGAAAACATGGCGGACGTCCATTCTATTAGCTTCACCCAGGCAGCGCTTCCGCCTCTCTATGTTATCCTAGCTCGTTGGTAACCACAAAAGCTCTCACTTATTCATTGGAAACATTGGCAATATATTATCACAAAGTAGTGCAACAGATCCACTAAGGAACTGTAAACATCACCATGCTAGTAGCATTTCTTGTAATATTTTCTCTCCAGGGATTTGCTTGTTGTACTGTTGTTGTTTGTATGTTTTCTTGCTTGGTTGGTTGTTGTTGGGTAATCATGTTAACTTTATTATTACACTACTGTAAGTGACCATTGCCACCGGGATATTTCCCAGTTGCGATGTATTTGTTAATAATAATAAATAATAATAATAATACATTCAAAGTTGAAGTGCCCGCAACATGGCGATGCGCGAATGTGTCCAATAGCATCAGCGCGCTCTGTGAGTCTGGATAAGTAGGCCTAATATTTAAAGTCTTTGGATACCGTACGTCGGCGTATTCGGGATTCAATGCGAAAACGGGCTGATGCAAGTAAGAAAGAGTTTGATGTGCTATGCTGATATGTCCTGTTCCTGTGTGTTTCTCATGAAGTGGTGGTGGTGATTATTGTTTAAAGAGGAAGTACAACTGGGCAACCATCCTCTATGAACACTAATCAGAGAGAAACAATGGAAGGGGTCGGACACTTCGAAAAATGAAGGTATCGGCGAAAGGAAGTCAAGGGCCACGAAGGGCGTGAAAATGAAAGACTCCCTAAGCCTCGATATCCAATAGCGTCGGGGTCGGAAAATAACAAGTGTTGACCAAGGGAGGTCGCATAGGATCGATGTGAGGCTCCTGGCACAAGTAGGTGGGAACAATGCCAGGACTCAGCTAAGGGCCCCGTGGTCGCCAAACAACGCTCCAAAGTTCAGAGCCCCTAAGGCCCCTTTTAGTCGCCTCTTACGACAGGCAGGGCATACCGTGGGTGTTATTCTACCGCCCCCACCCACAGGGGAATAGAGTTGTAACATGGAAATAAAGAGTTTCCGAACGCGAGTACAGTTTCTTCCTCTACGTGTGAAGAATACGTCGTGGAAATTTGGCCATACCTTAATGTTACAAACTTTAGTGACTACGTCTGTCTCTCGAAACCACATAACGTCTAAATCGTAGGGCTTCATTTCAAGACATTTTGAACGAACATTCTTTGATGGATCTGATACATGACTAAGTTTAATTTCGAAATATAGACCTGAAAATATACATTTGTGACAAATCGCGTAATAGCTTAAAATCAGAAGGTATCTGTTTTTTCTTGTTCAATCGTGTTAAAAGTGCACGACAAATTGAGCAGAAATTTGGATGGATTAATCTCAGGTATTCTGTTGAAACACGGAGCTGTTCTGATTGTCACCAGCAAACTAACCCGAGGTTGGGCTGAGACAGCAGTTACAGCAGTTTCAACATTCACGAGGACAGGCTATCAGGTGGTTTACGACAAAGAAATCAACTCGTGAGGCGACAGAAACACGCATTTTCTTGCCACTATTATCGTTCCGCTCCAATACACTTCCGCATTGCCATTCTCACTTTCAGATTCGTTTGTTGCTACGGAAAGAACAACGGAAGCACGAGGTGCCTGACCTCATTTGTGGAGGCCATCAACGATCTCTTGGAGAATTTAGGTTCGTATACTACCGGTATGTTTTCAATTTCAGTTTCGGTTTTTTAAATGTATTGCCTATAGAAGTTTACAGTTGTCAGACAACGTCATGCTATATACAACGAAACATATTATAATGTATACACAAATGAAAAACGCTCATTCTGATTTACAGTTCATTTATAGAATACAGACTTCTATTTGATGTTTTAATGATTTTCGAAACTTTTTGCCACGTCAAAATATGTATAGCTGCGTAACAGCGAAGAGGAGGATAACTTGGACTGCTCAAATATTACGAGAATACTTCTTGAGGGCGTTCAGGGTAAGTGTACACAGTGGGCTGCCTAGTGGCCAATGAAGGTTATTTTGATCGAGTGGTGGTGATTATTGTTTTAAGGCAATCATCCTCTATATAACACTAATCAGACAGAAAAAATGGAAGGAGTCCGACACTTCGAGAACTGAAGATATCGGTCAAAGAAAGACAAGGGCCACGAAGGGCAAGAAAATGAAACATTCCCTAGGCCTCAGGAATCTAATGAGGATGATGGCAATGGATATGGTTTGTGAGGCTGCCACTTGCTACTTTCAGTAGCGTTCTTATTAGTTCGTTTGAAGGTGTCGTTCGAGGTTTCGGATCAAACACCTTTGGTGAATAGCAGAGTAAGCCCTACATATGTTTTCTTCGTATTTGTTTTCAGAGAGGTTGCTACTTTGTTCGATAATGTTTTTAAAACTGGAATTTTAAGGCAAATGTATGTAGGTTCAAGTAACTTACTGTAAATATTTATATTCAATTTTACATCGGTCTGTTTTCAGACCAAGTTTGTTTTACAGGACGGACTCAGGATATCTTATTCATAAGCTAAAAGTAAGACATGAAAGTAGCGAGAATGATTGCAGGTACAAACAGTTGGGAACAATGGTAGGAGGGTACTCGGAATGAGGAGACAACGGCTAAGTCAGGAATGAACTCGATGGATGAAGCTGTACGCATGTGGGGTCATGTGAGGCGAATGAAGGAGGATAGCTTACCTAGGAGAATAAGGGCTCTGTTCCGGAGGGTAAGAGAGGTAGAGGGAGACAGACAATGATGGTTAGAACTAAACGAATCCTCAGAGCTAGTTACTAACAGAGGATTGTGGCGACGTTTAGTAAATTAACACAAGCTTGCAGACTGAACGCCGAAAGGCAGAATAGTCTATAATGAAGATGAATGTTCGTCTCAATTTATAAATTTGCTTCAATGAATACTTCATTAAAAGAACGGTCTTCTACGTAGCACAGTTAAATCAAGTGATTTCGTGTCAATTTAATGCATAGGTAAATTATGCCCTGTCTATACCTGCAACTTCGAAAGATTTGTTCACAAATTTTTAATTTGTTAGCACCACCATTGGAATAATCACAGTGAGAGATACATTTGTTGAGGTACTTCTAGGGTTTTTAAAGACACGTGATTACATTTCATTTAACAGTTTTGTGTACGATTTCCTATCTCTAAAATGATGAGTGACTGGTGATTCTATTGCTTGAAACATAGATGTTAAAATATCACTCTCTATTTTTCCCAACTGCATTCTGAAGGACAGCCACGAAGACATTTGGGCGAACATTCAGTCTGAGATGTAGAGCAAGATATTGTCGACTTATCACCTCAGTAAGACAGCTAACGACCCTTTAAGTGTCATTGCAGAATGCAGTCGCTGACCTCTTAATGGTGTTCTCAATGAATACTTACTGACGACAGGATCACGATCTCAGCCTCCTGGAAGTGGACTAAAAGACTAATACACACACAAACCATTTATTCTCTTGCTATCAGGCATTTATTGATCGTATCTTCAGCGTTAATACAATGGCAGTGCCTGCCTCTGGACCCCAAGGCCGCGAACTATAACCAAAGAGAAGCAGTCCGATTTCTGTTCATTCGACAATCCACAGACAGATACAGACAGATAGATAATTTATCATCAACAGGTTATTTACCAATTATAGATGATTCAATGAAATATTATATACAAGTGCACCTTAAGTAAACAAATACATAAAACTAATTTCCTAAAATAATTACCAAGTTTAAACTAAATCTAGAGACATTTATATAAACATGCATATTATTGTGATCGTAAATAGAGGGGAAACACGCTGTTTGATCTGGTGGATGATGGGAATTTATAAAATACAAGGGATGGCTGAGGAGAAAAGTATACAGTAAGGTGCCTTCTCTGTAGTGAACATAGAGACGAATTTCACTTACTGAAATCCTGTAAAACCGGGCGAGTTGCCCGTGCGCCTAGAGGCGCGCGGCTGTGACCTCGCATCCGGAAGATAGTGGGTTCGAATCCCACTGTCCGCAGCCCTGAAGATGGTTTTCCGTGGTTTCCCATTTTCACACCATACAAATGCTGGGGCTGTACCTTAATTAAGGTCACAGCCGCTTCCTTCCAACTCCTAGGCCTTTCCTCTATCCCATCGTCGCCATAAGACCTGTCTGTGTCGGTGCGACGTAAAGCCCCTAGCAAAAAAAAAAAAAAAAAAAAAATCCTGTAAAGAAACCCTAGTAGTTAGAAGGATGAAAGACATACTCTAAGTCAGGATGAGAATGGCTATATCATTATTGAGGTGATAAAGCAATATTTTTTCCAGATAGTAAGTTATGTGTGCCAAGTTTGGTTGAGAGCTATGATGGAACATACGCAAATTCATCGTAATTTCGGTCATTTTGGACTTGAACTATTGATTCAACGCTAATATTGGCCATTTTCGATTATTTTACATTTCACCCTATCCCCTAGGGTTGTTAGGGGTGTCTTGCCCCCAGAGTATTTTTTTTTCCACATAGTAAGTCGTATTTCTAACAAATCTGGTTGAGAGCTATGCTGTAATATGCATCATCCATAATGTCGGTCATTGTGCACGTTTTCTCTTCACCTCCTATGCCTATGGGGCTGAACTTTGACTTAAACGGCATCCAGAATGTCACTGTTCATTTCAGCGAACCCGAAACCTATGGATTCGACAATATTTTCTATTATTTTATATGCCACCGCCTTCCCAGTCCCACACGCAGGGGTGGCTTACTCCGCACAGTGTTAGTCTACAAATAGTAGATCATAAGTGTACCAAGTTTGGTTGGAATTGCTCCTGTAGGAGATGTGGAGAGGTACCTCATAAAACTTGGCGGCGTGTTCCCATCTTCCTATATACAGCTTTCTTACCGGACTGTTACGGTACAGATCAAGGTCGATCCAATCCTGGTGCGGCTTGTAATTAAATTTATATAAAATTACTCATCATAAAAGATACCTCTTGGATTTCTTTAATCCACTTCCTAAACCCTCTCAGAAGTAATGAGAACAAATTGTAAAATTTTCAGCGAAATTGATTCAGTAGTTTTTAAATCCATTCGAGAAAATCCACAGGCAAGCAACTCAATGTTGAAACATCCTAACGATATGAGCTACGAAGTATAAGAATATATTCTTTATTTATTCCTAAAAATTACAATCCTTTTCTTAATTATCGTTATCCGGTTGATTAGGGTACTGAACCAAGGAACACATTACAGAAAGAATTACGTCAATAAGTTAATTTGGCTAGAAACAATAAGTAAAGAAACAAGCGATTTTAGGCTGTTTTTCCGAAGCTGCATTTAGTTCGGAAGTGATTTTCGAAATTTGATTTTTTTAGTTTTATAGAGGTATCAGCTTCCGGCACAGTTGAGGAAATAGCTTATTTTACGTTTTTCGTAGTGTGGGGACCTCTACTTTGTCTGTTTTCAGCATTAACAAATATTCATTTTTATATAGTAGATCATAAAAACTAAGTGCATGTATTAATTATGGTTACAATAAGCGAGTACTCTCGAGTTGGTCATGCGTGACTACAAGAGAAGACCATCGGACTTGAGTATTTTGCTAAGGCACAGTAGATTCTCTACAAGATAACAGAGGAAGCTTCTTCGAAGTAGAGTTCTTCCTTGTTTACAACACAAGATGATTTGTAGAAAAGCAGTTCTCCTTCGTCCAGTGAAACCGCCCGCACCGGTTCCTCCGACATAACGTCATCGTGTACTGTGTAATCTGCATTCTTCGTGGAACACTGCGAACTCTTGGCGTGACAGTGAGGTTTGTTTGTTTGTTTGTTTGTTTGTTTGTTTGTTTGTTTGTTTGATGAGTTGTCGGCCCAGAGGCTGATTGGATCCTCAACAACTCCGCCTTCAGCTGCTCCAAATAGCCTATGCGACACCCAAGGGACGTACCTTACGGACTGACGTGTCAATTAAGAACTTGTTTATTACTTTTTGCTGTCTGATTATTTTCCTAAGGGCACTTGTACGTGAATATCATAGAAAATGCGCCAATATTTACTTATACTCCTGCTACTGAACTTTAGAATACGCAAGGTTATAATTATTGTAATAATTTTACTATAAATATAGACGTATTTTAAACCCATAAGCATTGTGCTTTCCCATAAATTACATTTATTATGAGTTTTTTAATGAGTTTGTGTAACATTCAGTAAATTTTGTTACTTCATGGGTTGGTACATGTATCTGAGAAACCAGCAACTTCACTGGAATGAAATTTTTCATAGATATTCACCATAATCTTGTCTTCAAAGTAGACCATTATCACCTTTCCTGTGTGAGAATTCTACAGAGTGAATTTTTATACTTACAAACAAAAAATATTGAAAATTTTCAGTAGTTCGTTCTAACTAAATATGGGAATTATTTCACCTAGAACCCTAAAAATGCTCTAAATTGATAGGATACCTGCCTGAGAGCTCTGTACAAAACGTCAAGTCTCTTTCTTCCATAGATTCTAAGATACGTGCACCAATCCATGAAGTGACAACATTTATTTAATGTTAGAAAAACTCATTTAAAATGTATAACAGAAGTAATTTTTGGGAAAGCACAACTTTTATGGATTTAAAATACTTCTAAATGTACAGTGAAATTATCATAATAATTATAGGGCCTAACTTTGTGCATTCTAAACTTGAGTAGCAAAGTACCATCAATATAAGTAACTATTGGCGCATTTTCTATCATGTTCACATACAAGTCCCCTTAAAATCATTATGAAATCCACAATCTGACTTCATTTAGGTATTAGATTGCATTACATATAAGCCCACTCGACTGATTGTTTCACGATTTTATTTTGCAAACATCAGTGAAAATTACATTTTTTAAAACTTTTAAATTTCAAGAATTAGGCATTTTTTATTTAACCTAATAAAATTTGTAAAAAAATATGCCCATAAAATGAATTGACACATACTCCTTTATTAAAGCGTAATATGCTATGCATCTAGATTTCCGACCTATTTATTACATGTTAAAACATTAAAATATGGTAGTATGTTGTCTGACGCGCCACAGTCCTGTTCGCGTGGACTAGGGAGACGGCGAGTCAGGAAGTAGCGGACATATCGTGATCTGTGTAATGTGCTTAGCATTCTGTTGTAGGCTATTGCGTCCATGTACCGTGTAAAGCGGACATAGCGAATTATACTCAAAATATACTCCTTGGCATGTACAACCTTACTCTTTCTCCCCTCTCAATAGCGAAGGTGGTGATTTTTAATGATCTAACAGTTGCGTTCGATTCAGTGTCAATAACCAAACAGTTTAGGGACCCTACTTGCCGATTCGATGTTTTACAGTTACTGTTGGCACTATACAGTCATAGTTTACTTCGTGATTTGCGAGAATTACGTATTGTGAAAATCACTAGTGTTACTTTTGCGGGAGTAAGTATAGCATAGATTGTAAATCTGTCCGGGTAATACCAAACGAGTAGAATTGTTCGAATAATGCATTTAATTAAGATAGTTGGTGTGAAATTACGAACGCAGCATTTTATTAATTGCGGTCTTACTTCGTCCAGTACTTTCGTATAGAATTCGAGTAGGATGTCTAAGAAGCAAGAAAAATCTGCAAGAACACCTCCAAAAAGGAAAGCAACATCATCTCCTTTATAAAGATCAGTTCAGTTGAAATGGAAGGAAATTTCGTCACCAACCAAACTCAACCTAACCTTGTTTTGTCTCGACTTTGATACAGTTTGCAGACTTAGCCTTTGTGTACTCTTATTGACGTACGGCAGATGTACATGTAATATATTTGCTTGTGTGTATTATCACAGCGTGGTTTCTCTTCATTCCGATAAATAATTGCAAATTTCATAAGAGACCTGAATTATTTACACGAGGCAAACACCGAATAATAGTTATAATATTGCGTGTACCGAAATAAAAGCAGAATATATAACGTTAAAATGAGTATGTGTGTGTTTCCTTAATTCCTCGACTAAATTATGAATATCTTGATTGATCATTTATTATCATTTATTATCTGCGCACTTTTTATCGATATATATTTGTGTACGGGTTTGAGGAGTAAGGAGGGAGCAATTCCGGTTCCGTAAGTACTGCCAACTGAATGGAAACGAAATCTGAATTGAATCGATAATATGATCGATCGATATGAATTTTGCTAAACCTTTGTTATCTTAAGCCAACAACTGTGTCACACACACATTATATAACATGTCTCGATGCGAATCTTGTTCCTAGCATGAATTCTATAGTTTGGCTTTGCTGTGTAAATAACAACAGTACTAGTACGTAAAGTGTACACCAGATGTTGCACAGCGGTGCATAAGCGATTCATCGTTTGTGTTTCAAAGGTTGCCAGTACGAATCTCGAAGATTGCCGAGGTCGACCAATTCAGCACTAGAGTGTAAATCTATCCAGAAAAGGTGCGCAGATAATACTTGGGTAAGGGAGCCTCCATTATTGATACTCACATTGAGGTTAGTTTGTTATGGTTATGTCTCGTGATTTCAATATGTAACTAGTCATGTTGGCAGCCATTAAAAAAGAGAATATGGCGGCAATCTTTACCTTTTAGTGTACAGCCTTACATCCTTACGCGAGGAGTACCATACATTTGACAGTCAAAATCACCAATGTAGAAGTTTTGAATAGCATGAACAAACAATCTGAAATCCACAATACCATCAAGAGAAGACAACTTGAATACTATGGCCATATGATACGAAAGAACAAGCACCATCTACTACAAGTACTGCACCAAGGAAAAATCAATCGAAGACGAGGAACTGGATGGCGAAGAATATCGTGACTCAACAATTTAAAAGAGCCTCTGTGGCTCAGGCAGCAGCGCGCCGGCCTCTCATCACCGGGTTCCGTGGTTCAAATCCCGGTCACTCCATGTGAGGTTTTTCTCCGGGTACTCCGGTTTTCCCTGTCACATTTCATTGCAGCAACACTCTTCAATATCATTTAATTTCATCTGTCAGTCATTAATCATTGTCCCAGAGGAGTGCGACAGGCCATACCATTCCTGACTCGGTCGCATGACTGGAAACAGACTGTGGAGTTTCATTCATTTGAGCAAAACACAGTTTCATTCTTTAAAACAGCTACGGATAAAAAACGGATCATGTTACTGATGATGATTATTGGGTCACCAGTCCATATACTCGTTTGTTGCAGCTCTCCATTCCACCCCATCCTGTGCTAAACCATTTCATTTCTACGTAATTACAACATCTACTCCCATATTCCTGCCTTGGTCTATCGCTGCCATTGTTACCACCTACACTTCCCTAAAAAACGAGACGACTAAGTCCTGGGTGTCTTAAGATGTGTCCTATCATTCTATCTCTTTTTACCCTCAAATTTCGTCAGTTCGATTCAATATCTCTTCATTCATGATTCGATCTATTCATATCACCTTCAGCATTCTTCTGTAATACCACATTCTATTGTCTTTCTTTCTGGGCTAGTTATCGTCCATGTTTCACTTCCATACAACGCCACGCTCCAGAAGAAAAACACCTTTCTAATTCTTATATGCTTACTGTATATCAATGTTCGAAGTAAGCGAGAGAGACGTTCCTTGCTTGTGCTGGTCTGCATTCTATGTCCTACTAATTCTACTACCCAAGTAATAAAACCACCTTACATACCTGCCAAACCAAATATCAGGAGATTCTGATATGAAAATCATAAGAAGTCAGGAGGTACAATTGCTCAAAACTCCTTATTCTACACGTCTTGAGCAACTCAGGAGTGCTGTGGTATATATTATAACACCTGTTGTCTGAAAACCCGACTGTTGCCATACGAGGCTACAAGCCTGAAAATTATACACCTCTATTCCGTCACATGAGGTGTGTGTGTGTGATAATCGGTCTTTGATAAGCCTTCCGAAAATGGTATGAACTTTTGCTCCACATGTATGAATCATTCATGCACTTAGATGGCATTATTTAGCAAATGCATAGATCGCTCGCGCCAAGCGCAATGCATCAAGTAATACATTAAAATTCGCCAGAATTGTCTCCAAATAACTCCTATAATCTCTAGAAAAATCACAAGTCACTATAATTGAAATTATGTCACTACATTACTAAAAAAGACTCCGAATCTAGCGACTAGTCGCTACAATCGACTAGACTGATGTGAACGAACACGAACATAGCACGCGAGAACGAGAGATTGATAACCGATATACGCGTTGCGATTTACAGGTGTCAATCAAGGCCGACTCCAATCCTCAGACCTTAATGCTACTCTCGATCCTTCAAAGATGGCGAATCGAATAGCCGGAATTGTTGGAAATGTGGGTTTGTTTTGGTTTGTTGTTATCGTATGTAGTCGGTGTAATTTCATGCAAGTTGACGATAGATGTTAGTTTCTTTGTAGAATATAAGTATGCGAGTGTATTTATATAAGTCAGTGGACACATAGGATCTGTAATTATACGCAGTAATGTGAGAATGTGCTTGTTTTATCGGGTTTTTTATCCATAAAGAACATGAGTGTACTAGGTGGACCAGGTTTTAGTCTAACTATGGCAATGCCTCTCATACAACTGTTCTTAAGTTTCCTACAGAATAGAACGCTAAGAGAGAAATAGATTAGGAGATTATTTTGAAGTCCATGAGAAAACTGTAGCGAGCATACATCCTTTTGAGAATAAGTCTGAGGTTAGGGAAGCCATTTCTCTACTTCCAAACTATTCGTGTTCCTCGAAAAATATTAATTTAGATAGAATATAATTGATATTGTGATATCCGTCAGTGTCTATGTGCTTCAAAGTGTCGAGTGATTTAGATGCAAGTGTATTTTACAATAATCTGTGCTTTGCCTGCGGAAATGTTTGGCTGGATCTTGGAGTATAACAAAACTTATAAGTGTGACAGATAGAGCAATCTGTATACTGTTACACAGAAGAAATAGTTTAATTAAATTCGTGTGGCTATTTCTAGCCGAGTGCAGCCCTGGTAAGGCAGACCCTCCGATGAGGGTGGGCGGCATCTGCAATGTGTAGGTAACTGAGAGTTATTGTGGTGGAGGATAGTGTAATGTGTGGTGTGTGAGTTGCAGGGATGTTGGGGACAGCACAAACACACAGCCCCCGGGCAATTGGAATTAACCAATGAAGGTTAAAATTTCGGACCCGGCCGGGAATCAAACCCAGGACCCTCTGAACCGAAGGCCAGTACGCTGACCATTCAGCCAAAGAGTCGGACAGAAGAAATAGTGACTTTAGGGATTAGCTGGGTTTGTAATGTAGGGTTTCACACTACCAACACCTTCCGATTCATGCTGTGGCTATCTGTTATCAAGCAGACTGCGCCGAACTGAAGCTCGTCCATGTGGTTAAATATCAATGTTTAGCCAATAGACTTTTTGCACTCATGTTTTTTAATGGGTAAAAAACCTATTATATCTTTAGTGTGTGAACATTTCATTACTAAGGTTATTATCATTGTGTAAAGTGCCGTTATGCCATATGTCAACATTATATTAACATTACCAGGGCCGTTCATTGGGTTAACATAATAATTTCGGGTGTACTTGATCTGAGTGACTCAGACAGTTAAGGCGCTGGCCTTCTGACCACAAGTTGGCAGATTCGATCCTGGCTCAGTCCGGTGGTATTTGAGGGTGCTCAAATACGTCAGCCTCGTGTCGGTAGATTTACTGGCACGTAAAAGAACTACTGCAGGACTAAATTTCAGCACTTCGACGGCTCCGAAAACCGTAAAAATGTAATTAGTGGGACGTAAAGCCAATAACATCATTATTTCGGGTGTACTTCCCATTCATTGGGTGCTGAATTTAAGAAACTGTCCACCACTTCAAAACTAAGATAACAAATTATGTTTCACAGTTCTCATGAGAGCGAATATATCGAGGAATTTCGCACCTTAACTTATTTTGAAACATTCAAAATGATGTTAGAAATATCATTTTAACAGTTTTATCATGTATTTTCATCTATCCAGCGAAGTGTAATATAAGAGAAAACGTTATTTGACGAATTGAAATGTCTAAATAATCAGCTTGTTGGGCTCTTTTCTAGTAGAATACATGTGCTTCTAATTGGTTATTTGTGGTGCGTACTTGTTGACGAAGCGTTTTCATACGTGTAAAAGTGATTTTCCCTATGATGTTACATTTATCATGTTAAATTACCGCCGTTTATATAATGTGTACGTGATATTTTCGTATTAGCCAATACCAGCAATCCGGCTACTTCGGCCGCCATGTTTTTTATATTACGGTCTGAGGATTGGAGCTGGTCTCATGTCAATAAACATGGCACATTCGCGCATATTTCTCGTACTAATAAACGATGATATTTTGAGAGCGGCCAATGAGCGAATGACTTCTGGCCACAATGCTGAAGTGGCGGGATTTGAAAACAAATGTTTGAAGTTCACCAAAAAATAAGCTGAAATCAGGAGAAATAATAGAATAATTGGGAGACGGGAAGAAAGTGTCGAAAATCGGGAGTCTCCAGCCTAAATCGGGAAATTTGGCAGGTATGCATCTAATATAAGTCACGATTTGTTCTTGATGATTTGCAACAATGGAGTAGTGTTACGAAATTATTGCACTCCTTCATACGGGCGCTATGCTGTTTCTTCTGTTCATCCGTCCCGGCTTTTCCTGTATTTGCAGTTCTTTCGACTTGAAACCCTTCCAAATTTTGAATTATGGTCCGAAATGTTTTCCTGCCTAACATCTGAACTTCCTGCATGTTGGACTTCTCTACATCTTAATCCACGCCATCGTTGTCTTCTTGTTCCACAGGTAGTCGAATAACGTTTTGGTTAGTCCCTTCTGTACAAATGTCCGAGAAGTGATAACCTTCTCTTTTTCATGGATTCTGAAATTTTCTCCACATTTTTGTAGATTTAATTGTTGTTCCGAAGTTTCCAGTCTAGATTGGGCCCAAGATTTTCCGTATTTTTCTTCTTTCTAGGATCTTCAGCTTCTCCAATTTGTAATTCATCGACAGACGTTCGCTGGCATACAGGCATTCTGTTTTACTACAGTGTTGTAATGCCTTATTCTGGCATTCCATGACATGCCTTTCTTCTTCTTCTTCTTCTTCTTCTTCTTCCTTTTTAGAGGAATCACATTAACGAAGTTGTGCAGACAGGTTACGATCTCTTCACACGGTTATGAGGGTATTTTCCGGGTTGAAATAAGGATGTAAGGATGAAATAATGGCATATAAGTCAATTAGAAGATGGCTCCGGTGTCTGGGACCGACACCAGGACTACTTGATACGAAAACTGGAGAAGAATCAAGCGTAAGCACGATTTGTTCTTGATGATTTCGGACAAAATTATAGTGTTACTAAAATGTTGCAAGCCTTGTGGCTGCGAATACTTGGGAGAAAGGAGAGGAGCTGCTCGACTATGCGGTATGTTCGAGCTGTCAGTGGAGAGTTGTCGTGGAATGACATTAGTAGAAGAATAATTTCGAGTGGAACTTTTAAAGGTAGGAAGATAAAGTTGGAAATCAAGAGGATAAACTGGGGTAAATATTCACTTATAGGACGAGGCATGAGAGAATGAAATGTCCGATAAATTTCGAAATTCTTTGAAATCATTTATGAAAAGTCTAGCTGAACAAGTGATATGGATTCTGCTGCCTGGCGACAGCACTAAGTGCAGATTGATTGATTGATTGATTGATTGATTGATTGATTGATTGATTGATTGATTGATGTGCACATCAATTATACGGAAAGAATGATAATGTAAGACAGCACAGTACATACTAGAAATTGTATGTGCGAATTCTGTAGACTTAAACCGTGGTTCTGCTTCAAGTGTTATTATTAATTTTTTTCGTGTTCTCTTTGCTAACTGCATCACTTAAGCAAATGAAGTTTGTTCTAGAATGGCGCCAGAGGAAACAAATGAATGTATCTTGACCTCTCTCATTTACTAGATGGCAGTGATTTTATTTTAATGAACGTTACACTGCCCAGAGGAACGCACTCGTTGATCAAATAAGTCTTCATCAACGTAACAAGGCCATCGGTTACGACAGAGATCAGTTTTGCTACACAAAAGTACAGAAAAAGGACGAAGTGTTCATATGATGTATGGCAATTACTTTTACCCGACGAATTATCATCTTTTCATAAGGTTGCCAGTGGAGAATAAAAAGCATATCAATTTTAGGAAACCTTGGGACGACTTCTCTTAACAGCGAAGGACCTTACAATGGCTCGCTGTTGTCAAGCCGAAAGGAGATTTATGTTGTCATCAAAAGTCTGTTCGACTGCAAGAACTTTTAGTGATTTACCTCGATTCTTATTTATCAGCGCGTCTCGTATAATCCCTGGGTAGCGAAGAACGGGTGACGTGTGGGCCTACTGCAGCAAAGAGAAGTTGTCTTACTCCATGAGGGATGTGTGCTTTGGAGGCATCGGATGTGAAATAGGGAGTTCGTGACTGTTTCTCTGCATCCCGCAGACAAGAAGAAGACCACTCGACAATTCGTCCTCGTTGCATTCTCAAATACGTCCGCCTCGTGTAGGCAGATTTACTGACCTGTAAAAGAATTATACGGGACTAAATTCCAGCACTTCGGCGTCTCCGAAAACCGTAAAAAAGACGTTAGTGGGACGTAAAGCAATTAACATTAATTATCCTTGCATTCTGCAGTACTTTGGTCACGTGATGGCACTAGCCTTGAAAAACTGATAGACAAAGGCAAAGTACATGGACAGTGGTATGAAGGGAAACCTCTTCAAATCTCACTCACACTGACAGAAATTGTGTTATAATTGAAAACCATAGTTGACAGGAACTTGGGATCACCACTCTTTAGAAATGAAGAAGACAAGATTAACCCGAGAGCGATCGTATATCCCCCTCAACGTTGAAGGTCAATATGAAATGCATAAAAGATGAAGTTTCGCTTTGATGACGACATAGTTCTGACGTATCTGCGGGAGTTCCTGTGGGGCATCCCCACAGCTGCACACCGCACGAGGAAGGAGGAAGCGGTCTGCTCTCTGGACAATTGTTGGAACGTAGGTCTTCTAGAAACTGGACGACGTCTGAGCAAGGTCCTCCAAGAAACGAAGGGCAGGCGAGGTGCGGTAAGAAGAGTTCTGGATTTAAACGTAATGGTACATGATGCAATAAAAGATATGGCTCCTTCGTGAAAGTTCACTGTAATAGTCTTACATTCAGAGGATCGGAGGTTCCAAACCTGACAGGGTGTCATTCCTCTGCACGCTGTTCGTGCCCCTTCGCACTCTTTGCTCGAAGGCCCGAAACTCTCCCTTTTCCTTCTGATTAGTGCGAACACGTACTTTGCTGGCTTGACCTAGTGTTTGCAGTTGACCTGCCTGAGTCTCATCCTTGGCTTTGACAGTATGAAAGTGACTGAGGTATGAGCCAGTCCGGTGTGAAATGTCGCTCATAGGTGCGAGTATTTCAGTGGCCTTGGCAGAATACGCCATTATAAACATCTGATAAAACTTGTAGGAAGGTAGTAACATCACGTCTTTGTCTGCTAGGGAAGAGCATGCCATTTATAATGGGCTCGGGGTTCCTCTATCTGGAATTACTGTAGAGTCATCACCATTGTAACCATGGCAACCCGTATTGTACACCAGGTCAGTAGTGTCATCTATAACTCTCTCCCTCGTGTTCTAAGCCACATGCATGACTTTATGCTTTTCCGTGTAAAGAGAGCATTTTGATGCAACATCTGTCATTTGTAAGCAGAAACGTTTTACACCGATGGTTGGTGAGGCGATAGAAATTGCTCAACAAAGAGGATGGCTGTAGGCCCTCCATAGCTGTCTTCAACATCTTTCTCCGTGACTCTGGAATGAACTAACAGGGTCCCTCTGTCTTCAGTCTAGTTTCTGTGGAGTGGCAATTTCAATTAACTGTTTTTATATTCCACTAGAACATTCCTTGTAAATAGGTCGTGTTGATATGGCTTTCACATTGTTTTGCCTGCCATTTTCAATAGTTTTATCAACATTTAACTTCTTTCCATCTGAGCTTCGACCATTCCGGCTTCTCTGGATCTTAACATTTTCAAACGATCTTGATGCAACATACAATTGGTCGTGACTGAATACTTTTTGAAGAGTTTGACCCTGCGCTTTATTAACGCTCATACAGAAGGCTGGTCGACTTGATACCTTCTTGTCTGTACGTACGTAGACTGTTTTATCTTAGCAGAATGTAAGTTATTAGGAACGTTCTGCCATCTGTTGAGTATATTCAGAAGCTGGGGAAGGTCAGAGAATCAAGTAGTATCTATCAGAGAATAATATCCTTCCATCATCAGAGGAAGTGTATACTCTCGCTTGACAGGAAGTAATCAAACATGACTGTATGCAATTACATCACTGAGAATATTACTGAAAGTGTGAGTGAACCTGCTCATCTGCAATTACTGTACTGATCAATTAACAATTTGATTTTATGATTACTCAAAGTTGCCTGAACTTATAGACCTCTCAATGTCTCATCATTCAATGGCAGGGAATACAACAAAAATGAAGCCCAGTAGAGCAGACGGACGGATTTGCCAAACGTGTTTTAGTAAACTTATTTTCAATATACACATTATTTCTGGTCTGAAGACGATCTTCATAGCAGATCGAAACGTGTCAGCCTACAATAGTTGTGATACGACCTAATATCCCGAAAATATTGTAATTTAGTGGTCATGAAAGCCTACGTTTTAAGATTACCTCAATCCTCATTTCCTTAGGATGCATCAGCAGTGACTTCTAGGCGCATGACGCGCGTCCTAATATCTCAGGCCAAGGCGAGTTGAGTGCATCCGTGGCCTGTAAATCACCTTAGCGCACGTACAACAACATAGTGGTGATAGAGTATGATTAAAACAATAATCACCACTACTACTGCAGGTTCGATTCTCAGCCGGGTTGTACAGGCCTCGTCTTTTACACACATGCAGCTACTCCTGGGTGTCAGTTACGTGTCTTACTGACAGGACAATGATGACCACTGAGCCTTTAGACTTCCACGTATGCCAGACTCTCCGTTTTGATCTTTCCTATCCAAACTCCATTGCTCTTACGACCGCGACGGCACTAGGCTTTAGAGGTCTGATGATGATGACGATGATTGTTATTTTTATAATAATAATAATAATAATAATAATAATAATAATAATAATAATAATAATAATAATAATAATAATAATAATAATAATAATAATAATAATAATAATAATAATAATAATAATAATTCTTATTATTATTATTTAAACGTACCTAACAGCTAGGTCATCGGTCCCTAATGGTTCGAGGTACAACAAAATTAAAATTAAAACTTCAAAATGTATCCACTAACTACAACAAAAACGAATGGTGATGAAAAAATGATCGTGAAACGAAAACAATCACTGGATCCAATTCACAACGCCGTAAGTACTGAGATGATGATTATTATCTAAAGGGGTTCAAAATCAAGGTCACTGTCCCCTCTCAATGGTACTACTCACAGGTAACACAAACCAATGGTGTTTCTACATAAGGCTACTACTCAAGCAACGCAGACCCGTGGTGTTCCTCACATAGTGGTACTAATCACAAGTATTCTCATGGTTCTAACATCATCCCTTGGTTTTCCCTTTTAGTCGCCTCTTACGACCAGCAGAGGATACCGTCTGCGTCTAGGGAGTCATTGATCTTCCCTTTCTTTGCCGATACCTTCATTTCTCGAAGGGTGTTCAGTGGTCCAGTTGTACTTCTCTTAAAACAATCATCTCACATGGTAGTTGGATACATTCCTCGACATAGCGTTGGCTGTAGGAAGGGAATCCATTCGTAAAACTAGGCCTAGCACCTGCAACCCCACCAGCGTATGGAGAAAGCGAAATTTCGCCGAATCAACCCATATATCAACCTCCAACAAGTATTTCTCCTCATCCGTTCAGCGGCCTCCAAGCCCCTAATCTCAGTCACGTCTAGGAGGCCCCTTCAGGGGACGAATGGAAATATTTTAGTAGTAATATTAGTAGTCATGGATCACGTGTCATCATTGAACTTGTTTCGGGCCGATGGCCTGGATGCTAGGCTCCTTAAAAAAACAATAATCATCATCAACTTCTTGGCTACTAATCCGGACATGGCCCTCACTATACTCCCTTCCAACGAGATATTTGGCTTGACCCACTAAAATATTTTCTTATTACTAATTTAGGATTAATACAATATTGTCAGCAGATGTTGCCAATATCAAAGCTCAAATGCTTCGATCTTTCTCTCGTCAGCGACTATATTTGTTTGTTTGTGCGTGTGACATATTGCCGTTAAGACGTCAAAGGCATTTACTTGGGATTACAGAGATAACTGGTGTTTTTCACCATCAACAATATTATCTCGGTAAAGTATGTACCGCAGTAATCACTCCTACTTCAATAAACTAAAGGACGATATACAGTAGTACATTTACAGTGTATGAGATGTAAGTCATTCTGTGCATCTTCAAAACACTCAGACTCATGAGTTTGATTCAATCGAGCTAAGGCTGGCTAAATAAATAAATAAATAAATAAATAAATAAATAAATAAATAAATAAATAAATAAATAAATAAATAAATAAATAAATAAACTTATGGCTTTCAGCGTTCAGTCTGCAAGCCTATATAAATTAACTAAGCGCTTCCACGGTTCTTTATTTTGCAACAAGGTTTAGTTCCACAACCAAGGTCCAACCATTGTCGCCTTGATCTGCCTCTACTTCTCTTACCCTTCACTGAGACGTAAAGCAAATAGTAAAAAATAAGGTACATCCACACTTGTTTTCAATCCATATACGCACCATGTATTAAGCATCGCTTTGGGTACTGTAACCACTCGTTACAGCAGGTCAGTACATAACAATGGTTAAAGAAGGAAATGTTAAACTTGAAATATGTTAAGTAATGTTGTTCAAAAAAAAAAAAAAAAAAAAGACCATCGCAACCCACAAAATATTATCTAACAGGTTAGGAAACATGACAAGTACGGAACGGCATGGAACCGTGAGATGTAATGGAACGTAGACTTTTGCGATAAAATAAAACGGAGAGGGTAATTGCCCTTCGATTACAATATTGTATTTTAGAGTAAAAGCATTTTCAAAACTCAAGAAAAATTGTAAACAGATCTCGTTAACATAATCGAAATGAAACGAAAAATTTGACATACCTTGAGACATGCGCAATGCTTGCAATTGGAAATATTCAAAGTAGAGAGTTTTAATCTCCTATTTCTTATAACTCACAAGTTACAAACTTGAAGATGTACCGTAACTTACCATTTATCTCCTTCTTGGTCAACTTGAACATGAGCTGCACGTGAAGACGATTCTCGAATTTCATTGTTCCCAATAGAAGGGTAGACAATATTTTCTATATTGGAATTTTCGGATACGTTCATTTTTCAACATAATCGTAACACTTCCCCTTTACTATAAGCTAAATTTGAATAAGGTGTTCATTAAAAGCGATATCGCACATACCGATGTATACAAAACAAGTCCACTGCAAATAGATTTCATTAGAAAAGTCACTGCTGTAATCACATCTGAACAAAAAAATCTTAAAGTTTTCATTATCGAAATAATTTATGTAATTCGGCTGTCTTAAAACTTTTGTTCATAAACTCTTACATTTCGGTAGTTGCTTGCGACGTTATGCCCCCTTTCTGTGGAAAAATAATGGCGTGTGGCCTCGTGCAGGTGAGCTGCTTGTCTGTGAGGATGTAGCCCAGGATGTCACGGAGCTAAGACTCTGCAATGTAAGCCTATACACTAAGAGTACAACCTTACTCTTTCTCCCCTGTTAATACTGAACGTAGTGTACTCTATAATAGTTATTTTCTATCTGTCGGGTTCGTTTCAGCGACCCTACTTGCGGATACGACGTCTTACAGTGCAGGTTGGCACTATGTAGTAATGGAGATTGTACGTACTGCCCCTGCCGTATTATGAACATCACTAGTGTCATATTTACGGGAATAAATAAAGCAGATTATTAAGCTGTTTGGGTGATACCAGGTGAGTAGAATTGTGGCGTGATCGAATAACGAAGTTCGTGTGAAATGACGAACGCAGCATTTTATCAATAAGGTGTTATTTCGTCCAATTCGTATGAATAGAATTCAGCTAGGATGTATAAGAAGCTAGAAAAGTATGCAAGAACTCCCCCGAAAAGGAAAGCAGCATTACCTCCTCTAAAAATATGATTTCAGTTGAAATGGAAGGACTTTTCGTCATCAACCTAACTTACCCGTGTCTTGTCACGATTATGGTACAGTTTGCACACTTAGCCTTTGTGTATTCTTATTGACGTACGGCAGATGTGCTTGTGTGTATTATTATAGCGTGGTTTCTCTTCAGTCAGACACGTAAGCTGAATTATTTGCACGAGGCAAACACCGCAGAATACGGTTATAGTAATGTGTATATCAAAATAAAGGCAGAAATATATAACACAAAATTTAGTCAGGGTGAGTGTGTGTGTATTTCTCACTGAGCTTAAAAAGCGACTTGGTTACGAAAATCTTCAATGATCGTGTATTTGGGTAATGGAATCTCCATTGTTGATTCTTACATTGAGGTTAGTTTGTTGATGTTTATGCCTCATGATTTCAATATGTAACTAGTCAAGTTGGCAGCAGTGATGACCCATTACAAAGAGAATAGGACGGCAATTTTGCTTTCTAGGGTACTCGCTAGACAGTGCCCATCTCTCTGCCCGCCAGTGTCTGGAGCAGTCAGAGGAACGAGAAATCCGATAGGCTAATTTCGCTGCGGTTGTATTGCCTGAGCGATGAACGAAAATTTAATTCACGTCATATAGGCTGCTTGCACGTCCGTCCTACTCTACCAGATGGCAGCATCTCTGTTGACTGAGTTTTAATAACTCCTGTCAGGTAAACTCTAAATGTGTCACGGTATTTTACAAGTCTGCTTTGTACGAGATGGAGTGTGGATGGACTTTATCCCGCAATTCAGAAGTCCGAACCCGCGATATTGCGGTCCTAGAGTAGACCCACTACGACTGATACACAGAGAGATGAAAATAATATTGACTTTCCGTCCCACTAACTACGTTTACGGTTTCCGGAGACGGCGAGGTGCCGGAATTTAGTCCCGCAGGAGTTCTTTTACGTGCCAGTAAATCTACCGACACGAGACTGACGTATTTGAGCACCTTCAAATACTACCGGACTGAGCCAGGATCGAACCTGTCAAGTTGGGGTCAGAAGGCCAGCGCCTCAACCGTCTGAGCCAATCAGTCAGGCAGAGAAATAGGAATTACTTCTTCTTCTTCTTCTTCTTCTTCTTCTTCTTCTTCTTCTTCTTCAAGTAGTCACGTGATGTAAATTGTCCCAGATGGAGGTATGTGTTTCTGTGGTGAGTACCAACATATCAAAAACTGAGATAAAGAACATTGTTATTGCTAGTGAAGGGGATATTGAACAGTGGCGCGGAGGGGAGTGCTGCAGTGATAAGATGACGCATGCAATCAAATGAGCTGGCACAACGACGGGGTACATATGACTTCTCATGTTCCAAAGCCAAGCTATTTATTGTTGTATTCTCACTCAGTCTCATCAGATACAAAACACTTTATTCCATATTTGTAATAAACAGTTAACGTATTAATTGATCAGAGACTTAAGTATCGCACATTGCCACCAGACGGTATTATCAACTTCTTAAAATTATGCTACATATCGAATCGAAGGACAAGCCCACGTAAGTTACATGGCGTTTGTAGATCTTGAAAAGGCATTTGAGAATGTTAATTGGACCAAGCTATTGGAGATACCGAGAACGAAGAATTATCTACAATCTGTATAAAAATCAGTCTCCAGTGATAAGAATCGAGGGCTTAGAAAAAGAAGCCGAACTCCAGAAAGGAGTGAGGCAAGGCTGCAGTTTATCCCACCTCCTTTTCAATGTTTATGTCCGGCTCCATGGCTAAATGGTTAATTTCCTGGCCTTTGGCCACAGGGATCCCGGGCTCGATTCCCGGCAGGTTTGGGTATTTTAATCTTCGTTGGTTAATTCAGCTGCCACGGGAGCTGGGTGTTTGTGTCTTCATCATAATTTCATCCTCATCACGACGCGCAGGTCGCCTACAGACGTCAAATCAAAAGACCTGCACCTGGCGAGCCGAACATGTCCTCGGACACTCCCGGCACTAAAAGCCTTACGCCATTTCATTTCAATGTTTATATAGAGCAGGTGGTAAAGGAAATCACAATCCAAGGAGAGGAAATCAAAACCCTGACATTTGCCGATGATATTGTTATTTTATCTGAGACTGGAGAAATTGCTGAATGGTATCGACAGATTCTTAGGTGAGGAGTACAAGATGAACATAAATAAATCCAAAACAAAAGTAATGGAGTGCAGTTGAACGAAGTTAGTTGATGCAGGAAATATTAAATTAGGAAATGGAGTCTTAAAGGAATTATATGAATATTGTTACTCGGGTAATAAAATAACTAACGATGGCAGAAGTCAAGGAAGTCAGACTAGCACAAGCAAGGAAGAGCTTTCTTAAGAAACGAAATTTGCTCACTTCGAATTAGAAATTAGGAAGATATTTTTGAAGACTTTCATCTGGAGCGTAGCATTGTATGGAAGTGGACGATAACTAGCTCAGAAAGAAAGAGAATAGAAGCTTTTGAAATGTGGTGTTACAGAGGAATTTTGAAGGTACGATGGATAGATCGAATCACGAACGAAGATATACTGAATGGAATTGGTTAGAGGAGATATATTTGGCTAAATTTTACGAGAAGAAGAAAAAATGATGGAACACATCCGAATACACACAGGGCTTGTTCAGGTGTTCTTTTGAGGAGGATGTAGTAGTTACGTAGAAATGAACAGATTAGCACAGGATCGGGTGGCATGGAGAGCTGCATCAAACCAATCTATGGACTCAAACAACATTATTAGCCTCACCATGCAAGAGAAGTAGTTTAAGGTTCCAAACAGCGATATTTGTGTGAACGATTTAAAAAATAGACATGATATAGACTTTTGGGCTTATGCCGTGTCAAGATAATAAGGTGAAGCCTTTCTCGTTAACAGTCGAGATTTTCTTCTGATGACAGTTCTGTGCGAAACGTAAAGAATTTCACCTTATTTTCTTGACACGGAATAAGCCCAAAAGCCTATATCATGTCCATAAGTACGGGCTGTGAAAGCAGCAATGGCAACAATGTAAAAACAGTTTCCCAAAGGGGCAGCTAAGTGTCCGTATTAGTATTCATTGTTTGAAAAACATAGTGTCTCTAAAAGTGAAAGAACTTGTTTACATTCGTCGTCCGTGAAGAATAGCTGTACAACTGGGAAGATCACTAAAATTCTTTACTATCTCGCTACTATTTCGCTTTACGTCGCCGAGACACAGATAGCTCTTATGGGGACGATGGGATAGGCAAGTTCTAGGAACAAGAAGGAGGTGGCCGTGGCCTTAATTAAGGTATAGTTCCAGCATTTGCCTGGTGTGAAAATGGTAAACCATGGAAAACCATCTTCAGGGCTGCCGACAGTGGGGTTTGAACCTACTTTCTTCCGAATACAAGCTCACATCTGCGCGCCCCTAACCGCACGGCCAATTCGCCCGGTTGTTTTTACTTTCAAGCCTAATTTTATCACTTTTAACTCCTTTTACTCAAATAATAATAATAATAATAATAATAATAATAATAATAATAATAATAATAGCCCGGATGTTTATGACCTAAAAAGCTATCAAAATATGACAATAAACATGACTGCAAAATGTTTTGGCATTTTCGAAATCTTCCAAACGTCACCGCTGTTTAAATTAACATTATATTGAAGATGCTTTTAAAATCTAGCACATTCAATAACAATAATAATTTTTATTATTAAACTGTATTTTGAATTTATTTAAATTACTCAATCCAGAGGTAACTCTCGACATTGCACAGAATGAAATATATATAATTTCGTGTGGCTATTTCTAGCCGAGTGCAGCCCTTGTACGGCAGATCCTCCGATGAGGGTGGGCGGCATCTGCAGTGTGTAGGTAACTGCGTGTTATTGTGGTGGAGGATAGTGTTATGTGTGGTGTGTGAGTTGCAGGGATGTTGGTGACAGCACAAACACCCAGCCCCCGGGGCGTTGGAATTAACCAATGAAGGTTAAAATCCTCGACCCGGCCGGGAATCGAACCCGGGACCCTATGACCATTCAGCCAACGAGTCGGACACAGAATGAAATAAATGTCACATTCTAATGGTCGATCAGAAAGAATTACATACATCTTAAAGTTTTGAACTAGGAACGATCTTGTATTTTCACGCAACATTGACCTGTTTTTTTTTTTGCTAGGGGCTTTACGTCGCACCGACACAGATAGGTCTTATGGCGACGATGGGATAGGAAAGGCCTAGGAGTTGGAAGGAAGCGGCCGTGGCCTTAATTAAGGTACAGCCCCAGCATTTGCCTGGTGTGAAAATGGGAAACCACGGAAAACCATTTTCAGGGCTGCCGATAGTGGGATTCAAACCTACTATCTCCCGGATGCAAGCTCACAGCCGCGCGCCTCTACGCGCACGGCCAACTCGCCCGGTACATTGACCTGTAACGGGGAAAAGACCGGGATGTTATCGGGGCATATTTAAAACACGAGACTCATCTGTCTGTCGCTTTCTACGCACACGCCTTACCCTCCTCTTTCACATACGTATATATATGTAAGAAACTGACAACAATTACGAGATGTGAAAAATCCGTCTTTGAGACGAATGCAAGTAGGTATACGAAAATATAATATAAAAGATATATCACAAAATACCAAAATTCACAGTAAAATATGACCATCATATGAAAAATTAGCGGAAAATAAAAAACGTTAAAAAAGCCAAAATATGACTTTATATGACCCGGAAAAATAGCATAATTTTAGTCAGCGTAGATAAAATTATGTTCAACTTGTATTTTCCATGGAAAGAATATAAAGAAAAATGACTTGTCATGAACATCCGTGCAATAATAATAATAATGTGTGACCTGAGGAGAGGCCTAACGTACGGTAAATATTAAAGAAGGGAATGTACATCTGGGCGACAGGCCTAAATGCAGATGTCTGGGCACCGCTGGTCTAAGAACGAAGCTATCTTAGGGTCACGATGAACCGTCATGTGTAGGCCACGACAGTAGCAAAATTTTCCACATATTCTCGTTTTGTATTGTTCTTTTATTTCGTTACGCAATCAAGTGCAGCAACTGTGGAGCACGTGTGGACTTTGGTCCAGAACGCTGAGTGTGCACTTTGCTTTCAGTTTTATCGTCCATTGATGATACTCTGGGAATCTCCAACATCGCATGTATAGGCTCTCACCAATGTCCTCTGAAATTGTATCGCACGAAAAAATACCATTATAGTTTCGGAGAAAGCCGCTGTATAACATTTGTAACATTTTAAATAATGGCGGACCAACATCTACAAACTGTAGAATGTTAAATTGAGCAACATTTTATTTCAGTCCGATTTGACACGACCTGCTGCAAAAGTAGGTTACATAAACGAGGAGGAAAAGCCAACAATATTTCCCAGTCTACTTCAGCAGACTGACTGACCGCATGCAGTACCCACGAGTACACGCCTGATTTGCCGTATTTAAAAAAAAAAAAAAAAAAAAAAAAAAAAAAAAAAAAAAAAAAAAAAAAACAATCCCTTCAGGCCAGCAACTCAGTGTTGGACACCCTAGGGATATGATCTACGAATGTTAGGTAGAAAAAATATAATAAACTGTGAAATATATTCTTTATTTATTCCTAATCATTGCAATCCTCCTCTTAACCATCGTCATCCGGTCGATTAGATCAAATACAGTAGAGACAATACGCGACACTCCCGGATTTAGCCTTGTTAAACTGGGAGACAAGTCGCAAGTGGCGCTCCTAGAGACTTGACCTGAAAATTCGCGCTAAATTCAAATATCAATGAAAATGTATATACGGAAATGGATAAATAAATTACGTCTAGAAAGAAAGTCCTACTAAGATATTAACTTTAAAGTTGCTAAAGCAATTCTGCATAAATGAATGAAGAATTATTTAACATGTTATTGTTTAAAGACTGAAATCAGACATATAATCAAGATGTGAAATGGACTGCTGTGAAATGGCTTTATCTTTCATTTATGCATTACTTTTTTAGCTTTAGAATTCCTGCCAGAACGTTCACGGCTAGATTTTTCTTTTCCTCATTTAAGCATTGTATCACCATATTAAAACACTTGTCAACAAAAATATCGGCACATTACTACAAAATATGCGTATTATATTTTAAGCCAGTTAAAATATGGGTCGAGCAGGTCAGAAGATTATGAAGTACTATAAAAATCTGTTTGTCACTAGAAGAATATATATACAAACACAATATTACTTACATTTTCTTGGCACGAGGGAAACGGAAGAAAGACCGCGCATTCTTCTATACTTCATAGTTACTGCAGCCAAACACAGCACACACCTTTCCCCTCATGTTGAGAGAAGGTAATTATCAAGGAATGACACACGCTACTATTTAATTAAGTCAACTCACTGAAAACGCATAAATAACACCAAAAACTTCACACACAAATACACGTGCTCTTATGACAGAATCTGTAGTTCTCAGGTCAATCCGCTAGAGAGAGCTCTAATAGCTGTCCCTCGATATCTCGCTGAGTGTCGCGTATTGTCTCTACTGTATTTGGTTAGATTATAAGCTTGCCTTTTTCTACCACTACGAGCGCTAATGTGAGTCAATGAGCCCTTATAACTACATTTGGTGTGGACATTTTTCAAAAAATCTAAAACGGTTGGGGGTATTGAACACATGACGGAAACAATTATGTAAGTAAGTTAATTTGAATAGAAAGAAAAAAGAGTAAAGAAACAAGCAGTTTTAGGCTGTTTTTCCGGAACTGCATTTAGTTCGGACGTGACTTCAATTTTTTTTTAGTTTGATGGAGCTATGGAAGACTGGCCCTTTAGTCCTTCAACTTCCGGCACAATTGAGGAAATTGCTTATTTTACGTTTTTCACAGTATGGGGGACCCTACTTTGTCTTATAAGAAATGTTTTGAATATTAAAAATCATTATCATTGTTGAAAGAACTAGATTCAAGATTTTGTCACAAAAATGGCGGATGTTGTATACCTTCCATGTTGCTTAGTTACAGTGAAGTTCAACGACTTGTCATTTAGATATATGGTCCCACTCATGTGAATGGCATATGGAGACCTGATGCCGTACGTAGGAGACGCCTGATATTCTATGGTCACATTCACTGCCTTCGTAGTCAGTGGTAGAATGCACAATCAGAGATCGGCTAACTATAGGCCGTTAATCAATTCAAAGGTCAAGATCAACTGGATGGATAAATTAAGTAGAATTTGCGAGAAATAAACGCTGCAGACGATACGATCGCAAAGTCTTTATAATTCTGGTTGCAAATCGCAGACTCGTGCAAAAAGCTAAAAAGACCACTAGGAAACAGTGGACAGAAGAACAGGAAAACACCACACCGAGTGATTTTGGAAGTAGAATAAGAAGAAGAACACTTCCTTGGTTATTCGTTAATTTGATGAATTAATTTCTTAACAATGGGTACATAGAAATCTAACTGAAATTACAAAATAGAATTAAACAATTATCTTCTTGATTAATCTATCTGAGACGGAGCAGATTGTCCTTTGCCAAATCGGACTCGCATAGAGATATAATAAAACCATTTTTTACATCATGAACTATAGACTACTGTAAAATAGCGTTGCTGTAAGTGTCTTAAACTGTCATCACTAAGTTCGTATGTGTTCGTGCAAACAATCTTGTAAAAGTTTTCTTGCTGAAGTAAGATTTTTCTCTATATTGTTGGGCACACGATTTATTTTATCTGATTGGACTGACGGGGCGCGCTGTGGTCACTGAACCTTAAAACAAAATGAAGAAATACAAATGCCATGGAACAGATAATGAATGCATCCTTTCACTCCACCAACAGGGAAGATAAGATTTCCGAGAAATCGAAACAATTTTCTCTTCCTTCCCAAGTGTTCAGAATTGTAATTAATGATTTTCCATTAAAATTGTTCGCCATTGCTTTGTTTCTTTATAGGTCTAATACGTCCAAGAGAAACACGCTTTTCCGTCCATCAAAATGGCGTAGACCGGTTGCCTGGTTACGGTGTGCGCTAATTACACATAGACTGGGCTGACCAGACGTCCCTTATTTTACGGGATTATCCCTTATTTCTCTTCAGCTGTCCCGGCAAAAAGTATAGGGACAAGTATTGTCCCATTTTTCGTGAACCATCCCGTATATTTTAAAATAACTTACCGTGTTTAAACTTTATCATAAAGCTGTGATGTATATCTCCAGTTACTGTGGATGGCTCTGATATCTCTCATTGTGTAATTATTAGAGCCCGGAAGTTAGGCAAAGTGCCTTTTTTATCTGACTGGATATATTGAAGAATCAGATAGAGATAAATATGTTTTCGTGCATTTAGGAAGTGTAGAGACAATTTTAATTTGGCCTTTTTTGCCTATTTTGGCTTCCGTTGCCTATTTTAAGATTTAAAGCCTTTTTTGATCGTTATGCAATTGTTTCTGCCATTTACACATTTTAAAAAGCACATAATGAATTTCCGTACATCGAAGACAAAAAGTTCCACAAATTAAATTACATATCGCCGTCACAAATATCTATGTAGAATATTGTTCACTGTAAATCGTTTATTTGTTTTCAGGCATTCGAAAGCTTATTTTCTCAACCCATTCATTTAACCTCTGTAAATAGCAGAAAAAGGAATGCACAAGCATAATGAATACCAGGAAAGAGAGAGAATGAAGGAAGTACGTCTCTTCCCCTTCCTCACACCCCTTTTGCTGTGTCAATGCGTAATTGCCTGGTATTCCCGATTTCGAAATGATAAGATAATGCAGAGGAAGGAGGAAATCACTTCTGTCTAACAGGTCAAACATAAAACAAGCTGTTAGTCTACTGCTGAACTTATTAAAGGCAACTCGGGTGTTCGCGCTGACTTATTTATCATGCCGAAATTTTCTTCGTTGCGTGGTAAATCACATTCGGTTCGGATACACTTTCTACTGATGGAGCTATACTCT
The DNA here is from genome assembly GCF_040414725.1 of Anabrus simplex. Lineage (NCBI taxonomy): Eukaryota > Metazoa > Arthropoda > Insecta > Orthoptera > Tettigoniidae > Anabrus > Anabrus simplex. The sequence continues at coordinate 217,375,658 of NC_090279.1, read as the reverse complement.
TTTGCAAAATCTGTGAAAAATATATTAATCACGAAAAAAAGTACTTTATAACTCAACATTTCGCAACAACGAAACATACATACATACATACATACATACATACATACATACATACATACATACATACATACATACATACATACATTATTATTATAGACTGTTATGCCTTTCAGCGTTCAGTCTGCAAGCCTCTGTGAATTTACTAAACGTCGCCAAAATCCTCGATTTGCAACTAGTGTTGTGGCCTCATTTAGTTCTATACCTCTTATCTTTAAATCGTTAGAAACCGAGTCTAACCATCGTCGTCTTGGTCTACCTCTACTTCTCTTACCCTCCATAGCAGAGTCCATTATTCTCCTAAGTAACCTATCCTCCTCCATTCGCCTCACATGACCCCACCACCGAAGCCGGTTTATGCGTACAGCTTCATCCATCAAGTTCATTCCTAAATTAGCCTTTATCTCCTCATTCCAAGTACCCTCCTGTCATTGTTCCCACCTGTTTGTACCAGCAATCATTCTCGCTACTTTCATGTCTGTTACTTCTAACTTATGAATAAGATATCCTGAGTCCACCCAGCTTTCGCTACTGTAAAGCAAAGTTGGTCTGAAAACAGACCGATGTAAAGATAGTTTCGTCTGGGAGCTGACTTCATTCTTACAGAATACTGCTGATCGCAACTGCGAGCTCACTGCATTAGCTTTACTACACCTTGATTCAATCTCACTTACTATATTACCATCCTGGGAGAACACACAACCTATATACTTGAAGTTATCTACCTGTTCGAGCTTTGTATCACCCATCTGACATTCAATTCTGTTGAATTTCTTACCTACTGACATCAATTTAGTCTTCGAGAGGCTAATTTTCATACCATACTCATTGCACCTATTTTCAAGTTCCAAGATATTACACACTGCAGGCTTTCGGCACAATCTGCCAGTCTAGGTTAAATATTGTTGGCCCTAAGATCAATTTAATATCAACAACAGTTACAATATCCAGCAGGCAATCTCAGTTTTCCCTGGTTCTATGTAAAGCTTTCTTGGACTCCGGAATTTCGTTCTGGAAACTGGAAAATCAATCCCTCAGGACGTTTTTGCAGAAGTACAATAAAGAATTTTCGACAGAATCCATATTAAGAAAAACGTATTTGAATATCTCCTTTGGAGAGACCCTGCAGAGGATTCGAAGCAGAGTTGCAGAAAAGAAAATCTGGATCTCCATTGATGAAACTACGGATGCAATGGGACGTTACATGGCCAACGTCATCATTGGAACTATGGAAACAAAGCAAACTGACCTATCATCAGTATTTCTTTTGACGACAGAAGAGATGGAGAGAGCAAATGGTTCCACTGTGGCAGAGTTATTCAAAAATTCTTCAATGTTACTCTGGCCGGATGGAATACGGCATGATAATTTCCTACTTTTTGTCACAGATGCGGCATCTTACATGAAAAAAGCAGTTACAGCTTTGAAAGTTCTCTTTCCTAAAATGCTCCACCTCACATGTCTAGCCCATGGACTTCACAGAATCGCTGAAGAGAAAAGAAGTTTGAATCCTCATGTGGATAAGTAGCTTCGAATACCTGGAAAATCTTCCTAAAATCACCCTCCCGAATCCGGGTTTTCAAGGACGTGGCACCAGAGCTCCCTTCACCTCCACAGCCAGTTCTCACGAGACGGGGAACCTGGATGTCAACAGTCATATATTACAGCAACAATTCTGTACCTGAGAACCAGACTATCTTAAGTCCAAATGGTAAGTTTAACAGTAGAACCAGAAAACGAATTTTTACTCGCAACTTTCCCTACAAGGTCGTAACAAAAGACATTATCTTACATTTATATAATCATAGGCACTTGTACTTCATTCTGTGATGACGGGGTTTTGTTCTCTCATTTTTAAAATACTTTTGTGGACTTAAGATATCTGTTCTTCAGGATGTGGAGAGGACTTAGGATAGGAGAAGACATGTTAAACTATAAAATTACAGCGCTAACTCCTTTCACATTGACTTTATTATGAGTATACACAAAATTACAAGGAAGAAAACATCAATAAAATTCAGTACAGCATTGAGAGCTACTGCGCTTTTGTTAACGTTTATAGATCATGAGCCAAAACTGCTAACCAGGCAATTTTTATTCCGAGTCAGGGTAGTATTCTGTGACGGATTCTTCAGTCTTGAGATTCCTGAAATACAAGTGATATTCTTCTGGAACCCACTTCAAAATGGTGCACAAATCCTTATACTTTTCTTTACTAATTGACTTCTTAACAGTTCTAATCACAGGAAGAGTTTGTGGGAAAGATGTCCTGGCACTTCTGGTATTCCTCCTCAAATCGACTTCTTGGAACATTTCATCCTGGAACGAGGTTTTGTACTGATAGGTGTATGGTTTGTCTTTTCTCACCTGGATCCAAACTATTTCAGAAATATGTGCGTTTTCTCCCAAGGGTGTTTTTCTTCCTCAGAAAAATCATATTGGTGGCTTTGCTTGAAATACCCAAGAAATCTTTGAATTCTGCCAAACACATTCATTCAACTTCGAGATTTTTTCCACATTCTTCTACTAAGTTTATCCAATCATTACAAGTGATTCCTTTCAATAATGCTGTGTACAGTACCCACTTCCATGTGGGTGTGCCCACGCAACAAGTACTTGTGGTTAATAACTTGCAAATTTTTCCATTTTGAAATAAGCCAGGAGTACATGATAATCATTTGATGATTTCTGTTCTGACCTGAACAGTTATATGACCAGACAGTGCATCATGCAATAGGACTGTCTTAGTGTGGAATCATATACAGTATAGTTCAGTGTCCATAACTTCCTGAGGTAGTAGCACTCTGAATTTGTTAGACATGGTGTCGGTAAACATTTGTGGGTCCACCGTTACGACTTTCTCGTTTTCGCCGCAAGTTTCCTTGTCATTTGCTTTCATTTTGTAGCGGCGGGTGGCTTCTTCCAAGTGCTCTTTCTTTCTTTCCATAATTTCAGATATCTCATGTTGTGTGGACGATGATTGGTTTATCTGGATATTATATTCATCGCACTTGTCACATGTATCGTTATCTGGCAACTTAAAAGCGATGTTATACTCTTCATTGATTATTTTTCGAAACAACCATTCTTTTGCTGCTAGTTTTCCTTCCTTGGTACATTCTTGGCAGTATAAAGAATACATTTTTTATAGATTCAGTTCACTTCCTGTGTACTTCTTCTTCGTTCGTTCCCTGCTGTAATGACTCTCATAAGCTGGATATCTGTCAATGTGTGCTCTAATGTCATGACAAAGCTCTTCTGAGATTTTATTTGATGGCGTGTGTTTACCTCTTCCATCAACTTCAATCATACCACACCCACTGGCCTTTTTCAAGGCAGTTTTCACCATTTGAATACTTATCCCCAGTGTATTTAAAAACATTCCTTAACAAACGGGGATTTTATTGTTTGACACGTTTAAATGATAAACATTTCTTGCTGTTCTTTGCCGTTGTGTCTCATGACATCGTGGCCTATGCCTTATAACTAGTTTTTCCTCCACAAGGGAAATAGTGTACTTTCTCTTAAGGTCCCAACTCTTCTCTGCGCTTCAAAATTCATTAAATATTTGCTGTCTTTCAACCTCAGTTACCTTTGTTGGAAATTTCATTCTGCAGTTTCTACATTCAGAACGAAGGACACGCTTACCAACTAACCAGCTGAAGAGACACATTCTTCTCCACCTAATAACTTTACTTTCCTCACATTCTTCTTCCACAAAAAATTATTTATTTTCCTTTTCCTACAACCATTATTTTTATTTTCAAAATCATCTTCGGAATTTGAGTACGGAACCAATCTAGCACCAGTTGTACGAGAGGGGAGCAAAAATGTTCCGCTCACTGTTTGCTTGGTGTCACGAACAGAAGAAAGGGCACTGGATGGGGTATCATTAGGGTCATTCAGCAACGAATGCTCTTGTGGGGACTGTGATCTCTTATCAGAACTACTCACAAGCTGAAATCTCTTCAGCAACAAGCGGCGGGTAAATAGGCGTGGAGACTTGATCATTGTAACCTACGTCAGTGTAATGCGAATTCACTTTAACACATTCTAATTGAGTATAAACCTATTCTCCACTATCTTCTTCGTCTTCTTATTCTTCTTCTTCACAAAATCGGGCATCGTAATAGTAGGGGCCTGTGGACAAAAAATATTTTTAAGCTACTATCCAACAGATAAAAGCACACGCAAGAATAACAGTTCTTGAACAAATTGCATTGACTCTTAAAACAATGTCTTCTCAAATACAGTATAACCTTTCATGAGTATAAAGTGCGATGAACTTAATACTTACTTCCACTTTTTTATCTACATGTAGATTCATAGCAGGAAAGGCAGTTTCTGTTCCCTTTAGCTCATTGATTAACAAGCTGATTACTGCGAGGCTCATAAAGAGGAAGACTCTTTTCTAAAACGTCAACAAATTACTTTTCAATATCTGTAGAGCATAGAAATATGAATACATTGTAATAACCAATATTATTCTTACCTCCTGGACACTGGTTTAGCTGCAGTGCAAGATCAACCAACATCCGTCCACGACTCATTGCTTCTTATGAATGAAACCGAGCAGAAAATGCAAAACAATGGTAATATTCCCGCCTAAATCAACAAAACCCTTGTCAATAATGTGACTTGAACTACAATGGTAACACAAAATCTTAATGCCAAACTATCTTAAACGGACTTAGGCTATTGCAAGTTATGATTTGCTTAGAACCAAAGTATCGTAAGTGGACTTAGGATAAGTTGGCTCACAGGATTCTCAGGACTAAAGATTATATTGACACTGCTAATTCGTAAAATTATTGTTTTACAAGACTTAACATAGTCTGGCTCAATAAAGCGCTCCTTCATCATCTACACTCCGGATTATCTCAAAAAGGCAAAAAATGGACTTAAGATAGTCTGGTTCTCAGGTACAGAATTGGGACAAGATACGTGAGGTACTTCATGCCGTATTAGTAGACAAAGTTGCTTCAGTTCGAGTTGTTGGACCATGAAGAGCTCAGCAATGATTTGTCATTTATAACAGCACATTATAGTGTGATACCGGAAGCAAACTTGAAGTTGGAGAAAAGAGATGATTCACTGGTACCATCTATGGCCATCTTCGAAGACGCAGTAAATCAAGCACCATGAGAAAAAGGAAGCAGTGTTAGTGAAAAGTGTAAGCGTGTTCTGAGTGCTAATGTGGACATTGAAGAAATGAAGAACATTCGTGATCTCCTGAAAGGTGAAAATTCTGTTTTAACTGGCATGTGTCCTTCCAAAATTGCTGTTTCAAATTTGCGCCAATCACTTCAGTGGAAGTAGAACGTTCCTTTTCCATGATGAGAAACATTATTTCTGACAAGCATCTGTATATGACAGTTGATACTTTGAAAAAGCACCTTGTTGTTGCTTGTAACCAAGGAAAGTAAAAATAACTACGCTAATTATGTGATAAATTGGTAATAAAGAAATGAATGAGTATTTAAAATACATATTTTCATTAATAATGAATGAGATTCCCCTTTGCTTTCACTCCTAATAAATGCCTATTTCATTACAGCACTGCTTATTTTCAGTATTTCAACTGCCTTTTTGCCTGCCTATTTTAACCAAAAATAAATGCCTAACTTCCGGGCTCTAGTAATTATATTTTGATTGAATGGCAGTAAATGTAAAAAAATATATATATACCAGGTGGCTCACAGACCCCGTACTTTCTACTTATAAATGTCCCGCATGCATAAGTGATGTGTGGGGTGTCTACCAACTGATTTTAACAGGGGAACTACTGCCAGCGGGCAGGTTACGTCAGAATATGAAGAGATAAGAAACAGAGTCACACTCGCAGCATGTTACTCAGCGCTGGCGGTCGAATGCACCCCTTGCATTAGTAAACATCGTTTTCGACCGCATACTTCTAGGCTGGTGTATGGTACAGCCGCACTATATTTACTGTCTGCTTATCGCCAATGGCTAGTGTGTTCAGTGGCGACGAATACATAGACATTATTTTAATCTGGACAACCCGGTCGGAATGCAACCGAAGCTCCAAACAGACGTATGCCTTCTACACAAGTATTTCACCGAACAGTATCGTTTTTGTTTCATACAAGCAACTCTTTTATCGAGTGGAATGTCTACACGTGTATAAATTAACAGGTTATTAAATTTCCTTTTCTGCATCTTTGGCGTGTTAACAAACAGTAGCGGCGATTAGGGGGTGGAGCGTGAAGGGAAAGTCGCCCCCGCCCCTCGCCACTTTGTGGAGTAAACATTACATATTCACTTTAGCCACCTGGAACTAGGAATTATTATTATTTGTTTTGCTAATTGCTTTACGTCGCACCGAAACAGATAGGTCCTATGGCGACGATCGGATAGGAAAGGCCTAGGAGTTGGAAGGAAGCGGCCGTGGCCTCAATTAAGGTACAGCAACAGCATTTGCGTGGTGTGAAAATGGGAAACCACGGAAAACCATCTTCAGGGCTGCCCACAGTGGGATTCGAACCCACGATCTCCCGGATGCAAGCTCACAGCGAATTATTTGTAAAAGAAACGTTATCTGTACAAGCCTTTGTGTCTTAACTGCTAATTCTTTCCTTTATTTTCCTTAATTATTATCAATTTTTGGCGGAAATAAGCACCAAATGCCGTTCGTCGCGGCTAACCGATTTGTATAGCGCTACGGCAAGTAGTGGAGACTTTGCATGTGCTGTGGGGAAGGGTAGTAGGGGTATAATGTTTTTGCCAAGGTCGTGGACACTGAGTTATAATTCACCGGTATGCCGCACGCATTCGTCAGTCTGGCAGCCTCTTCAGTGTCTGTTAGTTCCTTAGTGTGTATTAAAATACTAAATAACTTTTAATTGCATGATCATGCCGTACTTCTATTTAATTGTACCGGCTGAGCTAGCCGTGGAGTTAGGGCCGCGCATCTGCGAGCTCGCACCCGGGAGATAGTGGTTTCGAATCCCACTGTCGGCAGCCCTGAAGACGGTTTTCCGTAGTTCCCCATTTTCACACCAGGCAAATGCTGGGGCTGTACCGTATTTAAGGCCATGGTCGCTTCCTTTCCACGCGTAGCCCTTCCCTGTCTCCTCGTCGCCATAATTCCTATCTGTGTCGGTGTGACGTAAAACCAATTGTAACAAAATATTCTACTCTTTTGCCCCTCACAAGCCATGGGCGGGATCCTCATCGCCGCGCCACTGGGCACAATAAACCGAATCTCTCTTTAAATAATATTGTTGGCTGAACATCAAAGGTTTGACCGGGTATCTTTGACATACCCACATCGTACGACAACGAGTGTCACATGGAGAATTCCGTCCTCTGCCTCTGTCGGGTTTGAACCCGGTATCTTACGATCCGGACGCCGACACTCGACCAATGCTCCACAGAGGGAACTAGTTAGTATTCCTAGGCTAAATCAAATGCGAAGTGCAGTGTAGATGGCCATGACGCCAGCACACAGGTCTGCACAGGGTGCTAAACCATTGCACTTCCTACCTGGTGCCATTCCGTGACACATTGTGCAGGTGTTCTTTTCTCAGGAAACAATTCTTGCAAGCGGTGACACTGTGACGTAAGTTTCTATCAAAGTAGACTTGTTCTGTAATGACGATAGACAACTATAGCAAAGATTTTTATACCAAATTATTTTAGAAACTATTGTATTATATGCATGGAACTTGTTTCGACCCGACAGTTGGGTCATCATCAGCCATTTAACATAACCTTAAGCCCAGTTGGAAATACATCTAATATGATTTTATATACATTGCAAATCTTTTCTGGTGACAAACTGTAATCATGATAGCGTAACCTATTCAAAGTATGTATGGGAATCAAATTGATAAAACAAGAGCCATTAAACTTGACTTCGAACACTGAATTGGCAACACACATGTGGCAATATGTACATTCTAAAACACATTGTTTGATAGGTCTTCCTAAGACATCTGAGAGTCAGATTGATTACACACTAGCATAAAATGAAATGTATTCGCATGAAGCGAAGTTAAATTTAAAAATATTTGAAGTAATTCTTATAAGATTGTAAATAAAGTTTTATTGCAGCCAATGGCCGTATATAAATTGATTCTACTCTTTACTGTATTCATGTAAGGTCTTTTCTCTTTTGCTACACTTTGGTATCGTTCACATATTTTCCCACATAATTTGCACACGCATTCGTCGCTTGGTTCGTGGTTTATCTGTTTTACACATAGCTTATCTTATAAGTTATAAGACTGTAAATGACACATTGCTAGGTTAGAACAGAGAGGTTATGACGTAACGGTTGTCATCGTTCCTAGGTTCAGCTAGTCTGTCGTAAACCTTGACATTTTTTAGATAATCTCCATCCGTAGATCAGACGGAAATTGTACCAAGGTGGATCCGACACAAAGTTTTTATGGCAGAAAGTTGACGATCTACTCGAAGAACATGGAGTCTTGGCTAGTTCCGCTGTTAAACTGTTCGGGATTATTGAGTGTGTCCTGGTTAATTACCGTCACAGCCGATGTTCTGGCAACAATCTTAATGAACCGCTTTGATTGATCTGAAAAAGTTCGTCTACCGTGACGATAACTCTGTTCATATGGTTCTCTTATGTTTACTGTAACAATAATATACTCAACATCATCATGATCATCATCATTAGATCATCTATGCATTTTAGTTTTTGTCAGGCTTTGTCCTCTTTTCTTCCCTCTCTCAACAGGCCCTTCAACAAAGTGTCTGTTATCAAGTTATACCCCCGTGTTCCCCTATTTCCTTGTCCAGATTTCTTGTGTTTGTATTTAACGACTCGACTCTTCGCATACAGACTAGTCCTAAGGTCATTCAGCAGTCTTCTGAAAGCTGTCTTTGCCGTAAGATAGGCAAGATGTCTATTATTCCTGGAATTGTCTTTTAGGTACAGTGCTGTTCTCCAGTTCTCCTCATTTTTGGCTTCTTTATCGTACAGCTTGTGGAGCATCGCCCGTCTGTCGTAAGAGACGACTAATATAAGGGAGCGTGGGTTGGCAACGACTGAGTCCTGGCATCGCTTCTGCTTGTGTGCTATGCGACCTCCCTTGTTCTTTCCCGACACCGGCGGTGTGAGAGGGGGGTGGGGGCGTAGTTTAACACCAACGGTATCCCCTATGACTAAAACGGGCCCTATGGTCTCTGAACTTGGGAGCGTGGGTTGGCCCTTAGCTGAGTGCCATCTATCCTATCCGACCTTCCTTCGTAGATACTTGTTTCTCTTCCAATCCCGACCACGAGTTCTAGGGAATCTTTCATTTTCACGCCCTTCACGCTCGTCTTTATTTGTCCGATACCTTCATTTTTCGATTTTCCCCGTGGTTAGTGTTTGCTGTGACGGTCTGTTAGGACTACAGCATGTTCCAAATTGTGTTACCAGGTGCACTTAAATTGCAGTACGGTATTTGGATCTCCGAGTGACGTCCCGACTCTTATCTGCAGATTGCTTACAGCTAGAACACAAAACACTAATTAAATTCGTACGAGAATACCACAATGACTATACAGTAATTAGGAGCATTAGAACACCTCACGAAAATGTGCCGTACACATGGATAAGGAAGATGGTAACTCTGCTAATGCGCTACACGTCCAGGATTGTCCTCACTGCACTCATGACTTCTACCGGAGCTTGCGGACATTTTTCTTGGATTTCCCCGACTGTTCATAGAAAAACCAGCCAGCTTTTTAGAAAGAGCGTCCGTCGAATTTGCGATCATCTAATAATGCAGCCAGATCAATGATAGATAACGCTTTGAGAGGACAGGGTTATAATGTGTTGCTATTTTACTCTGATCACATCTGTCATGTTTCTCTCTCTGATCCTTATTTTTATACAGACCCATTAGTCAGCACACCACACCCCTCACATCTCTGTTTAGAAGCCTTCCTTTTTTTATTGACATATTTTGAATAATTTCGCAGAATTCCGATAATGTTCTTTTAATCCTCCATTCGGTAATTTCCATCTTCTTATCAGTATCTTCCACTCTAATCGTCACGTTCTTGCACAATTTCTTATCCTTGTTCTGAATCACTTTATCTTAAGGGGAAATGCATCTACTGTAGGTAACAATCTCCTGTTAGCGCAAATTGGAGGAGGAAATGTAAGAGTCTCCATACTTCGATTAATGAAGGCATTGTCCTCTAGGCCTCACAAAACTAATTCCCTCTGTGTCGGAAGAGAGCAAAAGTTGACCAAGAGAGGTCTGATAAGAAAGATGAAGGGGAGGAGCCTGATAAAAGTAAATGGAAGCAGTGCCAGATTCAGCTAGGAGCCGACATTCTCAAGTTAAGACAGGGCAGGCCCTCCCCATGACATGTGAAGCCAACAGTGCTGTCCTGTCCTAGTTGGACTTGGCAGAGAGGAAGGTTAAGGAAAGTGAAGAAGATGATGGATCAACAAGGGCATTGTTCTGCTGGGTTAAGGTTAACTCGACTATAAATCTAACGACCTTGGACTAATTCGTCCAGAGCCTTGCCTCCGTCTTCTTTTATGGTTATAATTCCGCTGTCAACAATATTCCTCATAGTGATAACAGCAATGCCTAAAATTAGGGAACAGAATTGCCCTCAAATCCATCCCTTCCTTGAGTATCTGTATATAGAGTTCCTATCTAGCAATCTATCCATATCTTACATCGCAGCCTGCACGGTTGCTAGGTAACATTGTCCGACCATTTATCCATACCTTACATCACAGCCTGCACGGTTGCTAGGTAACATTGTCCGACCATTTATCCATACCTTACATCGCAGCCTGCACTGTTGTTAGGAAACATTGTCTGGCCATTTATCCATATCTTACACTGCAGCCTGCACGGTTGTTAGGTAACATTGTCTGGCCATTTATCCACACCTTACATCGCAGCCTCCACGGTTGTTAGGTAACATTGTCTGGCCATTTATCCACACCTTACATCGCAGCCTGCACGGTTGCTAGGTAACATTGTCTGGCCATTTATCCACACCTTACATCGCAGCCTGCACGGTTGCTAGGTAACATTGTCTGGCCATTTATCCATATCTTACATCGCAGCCTGCACGGTTGCTAGGTAACATTGTCTGGCCATTTATCCATATCTTACATCGCAGCCTGCACGGTTGCTAGGTAACATTGTCTGGCCATTTATCCATATCTTACATCGCAGCCTGCACGGTTGCTAGGTAACATTGTCTGGCCATTTATCCACACCTTACATCGCAGCCTCCACGGTTGTTAGGTAACATTGTCTGGCCATTTATCCATATCTTACATCGCAGCCTGCACGGTTGTTAGGTAACATTGTCTGGCCATTTATGCACACCTTACATCGCAGCCTGCACGGTTGCTAGGTAACATTGTCTGGCCATTTATGCACACCTTACATCGCAGCCTGCACTGTTGCTAGGTAACATTGTCTGGCCATTTATCCATATCTTAGATCGCAGCCTGCACGGTTGGTAGCTTTACACTTTCGTAAAGCCCATTTTCAGATGACCCGCAGCCATAAGGCATATTTATATGCAAAATTAGAACCCTGGTCCTCCATGGGTGAGCCAAGGCCAAACAATATCGAGTAACGAAATAGAATCGTAGACGTAAGTAGACACGATGATCGTATTTGCCCTTAAACGTCGAGTGCCACGAAGATACGATTTCGAGTAAATATACATGAAAACTGAAATGGTCTCAACTGAAGTTAATGGCAGTCTCCATAATTTTATAGTCTCTGTTGTATCCCCGACCCGATGTGTCACGCTCCAGGACACTGCCTTTGAGGCGGTAGAGGTGGGATACCTCGCTGAGTCCGAGGGAAAAACAGACCGTGGAGGGTAAACAGATAAAAAGAAGAAGAAAAAGCAGATAGCGAATGCAGATCAGTGGTGGCTGATTGAGACAGCAAATTTCTGAAAATTGAACACACGTCTCCTCTCCACAGGTCAGTTCATTTCGTATTGATATTATTGGTGTATTTCAGTTGATTGTCTCTTACCTTCCTTCTCATCGGAATCAAGCTACCAGGGTGGGATTTTTTCTCAACACTGTAAGCTAAATGTGTGAACGTTTCATGTTGCAGTCGACATTGGACTTCCTGGCTTCGGGTTAGTGAAGAATGCTGCATACTTGGCCCCATTCGGCGCGACTGAACCTTGATCGCTCTGTACGCATGAACGGCTAGCGTATCGCGATAGTGCAAGGCTACGTGTCCTGCTGCTTTGTCCTCTGAGAACCGTGCAGGATTATATTAGTGTTTGACGCAAATATGGCGGCCATCTGAAGTATAAAGTGTGTAACGCGATGTTACCTTGCAACCTTGCGGTCTGTGATGTGAAGAATTATTTGATGGCCATGACTGAGAGACATATTATCAAAGAGGGCGTTACAGTACAAATGGTCGATGTGATCTTGTAGACTGTGATGTGAAGTATTGATGGATGGCCATGACTGAGAGACATATAGAAGGCTCTGTACCTAACCTTGCAAAATGATGCAAATAAATTAAATTAATTTGAGTTTCATTTATTGGAAGACGTATTTATGGTAATTTTGAGTTTCCCAAAAGAACATTTTTCACCGTTTTTTCGGAGGAGATGTTTAGTCCATCGTGACACACAGCAGTCTTATCAGCAGCCGTGTGTTCTGCCTTGGTCGTAGTTGCCATGCACCATTGTTAAGTAGAACTTTAGAGCGTGAAAAATAAGTATTTATACTCATGTTTCGTTGATCTATTTATGCATTTTAAACACTGTTAATGTAAATAAGAATTATTTAATAGTAATATAAATAGTTATGTAATATTAAAATAAACTATGAAGTCATATTTCACCGTAGGAGGATATCATAAACATATATCGGTGAAGAAGGTGATTATATTAATGCAGTGTTGGTAAACGGAGAAAGGAGTAGACCGTAAAACTTTTACTAAAGAGTGTGCGAAAGGAAATCAAAGGAAGATGAAGACAGACGGACGAAAGAACACATGAAGTCAAAATCTTACTTCTGAGAAAGACAGGTTTGAAAGAAGTGGAATCAGAGATAAGTCTTTTTGTGGATGATGTTATTCTGTATAGAGTAATAGAGTAAATAAGTTACAAGACTGTGAGAAACCGCAAAATGACCTCGATAATGTTGTGAGATGGACAGTAGGCAATGGTATGATAAACAAGGTTAAAAGTCAGGTTGTGAGTTTCACAAATAGGAAAAGTCCTCTCAGTTTTAATTACTGCGTTGATGGGGTGAAGTTCCTTTTAGGAATCATTGTAAGTATCTAGGTGTTAATATAATGAAACATCTCCATGGGGTAATCACATAAATGTGATTGTAAATAAAGGGTACAGATCTCTGCACATGGTTATGAGGGTGTTTAGGGGTTGTAGTAAGGATGTAAAGGAGAGGGCATATAAGTCTCTGGTAAGACCCCAACTAGAGTATGGTTCCAGTGTATGGGACCCTCACCAGGATTACCTGATTCAAGAACTGGAAAAAATCCAAAGAAAAGCAGCTCGATTTGTTCTGGGCGATTTCCAACAAAAGAGTAGCGTTACAAAAATGTTGCAATGTTTGGGTTGGGAAGAATTGAGAGAAAGAAGAAGAGCTGCTCGACTAAGTGGTATGTTCCGGGCTGTCAGCGGAGAGATGGCGTGGAATGACATTAGTAGACGAATAAGTTTGAATGGCGTTTATGAAAGTAGGAAAGATCACAATATGAAGATAAAGTTGGAATTCAAGAGGACAAACTGGGGCAAATATTCGTTTATAGAAAGGGGAGTTAGGGAGTGGAATAACTTACCAAGGGAGATGTTCAATAAATTTCCAATTTCTTTGCAATCATTTAAGAAAAAGCTGGGAAAGCAACAGATAGGGAATCTGCCACCTGGCGACTGCCCTGAATGCAGATCAGTAGTGATTGATTTGATTTGATGAGTGCATCAGCTTTGCTGCACCTCGCTTACTACATCGTAGGAGAATGCACATCCTATTAAGCAATTAACATATTTTACGCAACCGTTGGGCCTATGGTAATAAGAGTGATATAACAAGAAATGAAAATTAGAGGACTTGTTAACCAAAATGACCTCGTGTGACTTACAGGATATCACTAGTGAATAGAGCGGAAATAATTTCATATGGTGCTGAGAAAATATCAAACTTAAATTGGCTTAATACGACCAGGATTTGTGTGTTGTTAAACGTAGACTGGTGTCTATTATTACCTATTACTAGTGGCTTTACGTCGCACTGAGACAGATAGGTCTTATGGCGACGATGGGACAGGAAAGGCCTAGCAGTTGGAAGGAAGCGGCCGTGACCTTAATTAAGGTACAGCACCAGCATATGCCTGGTGTGAAAATGGTAAACCACGGAAAACCATCTTTAGAGCTGCGTACAGTGGGGTTTGAACCTACTAGCTCCCTAATGCAAGCTGACAGCTGGGCGACCCTCTAGAAATAGTATACCGGGCGAGTTGGCCGTGCGGTTAGAAGCGCGCGGCTGTGAGCTTGCATCCGGGAGTTAGTGGGTTCGAATCCCACTGTCGGCAGCCCTGAAGGTGGATTTACGTGGTTTCCCATTTTCACACCAGGCAAATGCTGGGGCTGTACCTTAATTACGGCCACGGCCGCTTCCTTCCAACTGCTAGGCCTTTCCTCTCCCATCGTCGCCGTAAGACCTATCTGTGTCGGAGCGACGTAAAGCAAATGACGCTGGCGGCTATAGGGCATTCCATGTCGAGAAAGCAGTATTGTTCTTATGAATCTACAAGGACAGAACACACTCCCTCTTAGATATCCATGATTCCTCTTGATTAAGGAATATTATAATTTATATTGTATTACGAAGGAAATAAAAAAGCACGCGGCATTTTCTTGCTCGTGAGTTATTAAAATAACAAATTAATAGTCTCTAGTTAATAAATACGTTCGCAGGGAGGAGGCACAGCCCTCCCTCATTTTCCTTCTGAATCGCTCTGGTACACGTAATCCGTTACGTTGTCACTGTTGAAGAGAAGTGAGATGTAATATTCTTGTTCTGTACAGCACTTGTTACTGAGCGATACATCACGGCATGACTTCTACTGATTCGCTATGATTTTATCTGTGTTTGGTTTTGTTATTTAACTGTTGTTTCCTAAGCGCAGTTTATTTTTGCCACCGTATTGCTGTGGAAACCAAAATGAGCCTCCTCTAAACCCCGAGTCGCCTTCGGTTCCTAAAAGTAATTAGCAGCTTAGTCTCTTCATCCTCTTATTAAGTGGTGAGTTTCACAAATGTATGTGCCACCATTTCCCCGTGATGGCGTTGAGCAGAACCGTTCGATGTGGCACAGTAGTGCCCCGTTGTTTTCCTTCTGGGAAATTAATTTTTGATATATTTTAATTATTTCGTGGTAGCATTATTTTAATTGGAATATATTACGCCTAATGTTTAGTTTTATAAACGAAGTGCATGTATTAACATCTCTCCCCAACTGATGAGGAGACAAGAGCATTGTATTCATTGTAATCATCAAAATAGCCCGCCTGGATACGGCGTCAAGTCGTTATGGTAATTAGCTGGTTCGAGTCCTGTTGATGGGAACAAATCACCATCAGAGTAGGAGAGGTGGTGGTATATCACTAGATGGCGCGCCAAAAGCCTCCATTCTCCCCGCAGCGTCTTATGAAATGAGGGACATACGACGCTGGTGATAATCACTCGTTCGTTGGACGGAGATGTTACGCATTTGGTGTTACCGCCTTTCACGCTCTGACCATGGGCGTCAACAGGAAGGCCTGCACCTGAGACCACAAGATAGCGTCGTGACTATCGACTGTAATTTCCGCTCCACCACATCACATCTCCGTCCAGATGCACTGATTAGTTGACTGCAGCTTACATTTGCACAAACATTGAGGAAGAAGCAGGAGCTTTCATAGATACGGAAAACAAGTCCTTTCTGCATAACGAGGCCTACTACTGCTGCTGCTAGGGAAGAAGGTGAGAGTTCTTTAAAACCAACTCCCTGTGGGTGGGGGACGTAACGAAGAATACGCCCACCGTATCTCCTGTCTGTCGCAAGAGGCGACTAAAAGATGCGACCAAGGGATGATTGAATTTGAACCATGACACTACCGTACTTGTAATTAGTACCAACACGCCAGGAACACCATGGGTTTGCCTTACTTATGATCAGTACCGCTACATGAGAAATACCACGGTTCTACTTCACTAGCGATAAGGGGCCGTTGACCTGAGATAGTTTCTGGGAAGGTAAAGCGTTGCGGGCCGAATCCACTAATTGTTTGAAGTGCATAATCATTGTTCATGGTTTCTTTTTTTAAATTCTAGTCAGTGGATTAAAATTGGAATTATTTTTAACTTTCAATATTGTGAGCTAGATTCGCTGATTATGTTAAATTCATATTCACCCATTCATTCTTCGTTATCACGCTTTGAATTCTGGTCAGTGGATGACTTGTGGAGTTCTAAATTGCTCTTACATTTCGTACCATTAAGGGCCGATAACCTAGATGTTAGGCCCCTTTAAACAATAAGCATCATCATCATCAGTTCTTTAAAACCACTTAAGTTAAGGCTAGGTAAGCTATTGATAGAGAATCTGCCAAATGAGCAACATGGCGATCATGATGCTGTATAGGCTTTTGGGCTTATGCCGTGTCAAGAAAATAAGGTGAAATTCTTAACGTTTCGCAGAAAACTTAGCTCTGCATCCTCAGAAGAAATCTCGACTGACTACGAGAAAGGCTTCTTAAACAATGACATTTTGAAATGTGGACGTTATAATAGAAGTGGAAATGGTACGGTCATTCGTCACCAGATGGCCCCCAGGACGTGACACAACGCTAGCGTTCGAAACGGAAGGTGACCGAACCATCAGAATGAGACTAAGCGGTTCGCGTAACAGATGACATAGACAGGTGTATGGGATAGACACAAGCCTGGAATGAAACATCTGGCGACGAGGAACGTACGAATTTGGAAAACACACCCACACGAAATAACAATAGTGAAGGGGGCAGGGAAGGGCCGTGAAAGCATTAATGGCAACATGAAGGTCATTGATGATTGACACTCTGTATTAGAGCTGCTCGCACATGGCTTATAACAATCTAATACTAGGACAAGGTCAATTCCTAGTCTTTGTGAGGACTTAAGAGAAGGTCTTCGGAAAAAATACATGAATTTCGGCAGTTTGATAAGCACCAATAGCCTAATTAAAACACGCATTGACTCGCACCAGTTCGCGCCGAAGAAGCTCGCAGACAAAAGACACCTCTTTAACGCCAGCAAAAGAAGCCGCCCGGTGACCTTCAACTGTTGAAACGAGGAATTTGCAGCATTTCAAATACACTTCGCGAGCCCAAGGCCTATTAATTCACTAGAGGTTAAGGTCATGGTGGTTGTTAACGAAAATATTTCTTCATTTAGCCAGCGAGTTGTGTAACCGTCACAGCAGGACTTCAACTATACAAACAAAATTGCAGTTTGTAATTTCTCTGGCACGGGGGCTGGGTGTATGTGTCGTCTTCATCATCATTTCATCCTCATCGCGAGAATTGAATTTTCACGACCTCAGTTTTTATTTATATCGACGGTTACTAATTCACAACATTATGTTATGCGGTTAATAGCGAGGGGCAGCAGCAATACTGTTCGTCAACTTGCAGTGGATTTCACTCTAATTACCTAATTAATCATAATTTATACAATGTTAGCTATGAAAATCAACACCCTGTTTTCCGTCATTCGACCGGGTCAGGAATGGAATGAATGAAGCCCCCATCTAGTGGCGAGGATAGGAATTGTGCCGGCTGCCGAAGCCTGTTTCACTCCACTAGAGCAATGATTAATGATTGACAGATGCAGAGTGTTGCTGGAATGAAATATGACACGGAAAATCGGAGTTCCCGAAGAAAAACCTGCCCCACCTCCGCTTTTTCCAGCACAAATCTCACATGGAGTGACCGGGATTTGAACAACGGAACCCAGCGGTGAGAGGCCGGCGCGCCATCGCCCGAGCTACGGAGGCTTTAATATTAGCCTATATGTTTCTATATTATTATTGTAAACATCAAACGGCGCCCGAGCATCCACAGCCAAGAACCGGTCCCCCTGTGGGTGGGGGCGGTAGAATAACACCCTCTGCCTGTCGTAAGAAGTGACTAAAATGGGCCTCAGGGACTCTGAACCTCGGAACGTCGGTTAGCGACCACGAAGTCCTTAGCTGAGTCCTGGCATTGCTTTCACTTATTTGTGCCAGGCTCCTCATTTTCATCTATCCTATCCGATCTCCCTGTTCATTTCAGATCCCAACTCTAGTGGATTTAAGAGGCCCAGGGAGTCTTTTATTTTCACGCCCTTCGTGGCCCTTTTCTTTCTTTGGCTGATACCTTCATTCTTCAAAGTGTCGGACCTTTTGAATGTTCCTTCTCTGGGACTAGCGCAAAGGTCTCTCTTGTATTTGTTAACAGTAGAGACGCTTTGCTTGACAGGGAAGAGGATTTTTGGGTCTCGCTTCCTAAACCGCTAAAAGAAACAAAACCAGCCTTGTATTTACACATCAGTCAGCATTGGAAGTTTTCCTCCCAGAAGTTTAAGTACGAGCACTTCGCAAGTAAGGCTATACACAGAAATGAAAATAACGTATCGCCGCCCTATTGTCTTAATGCCTCATCACTGCTGTTAACTTGACTAATTATCGGTACAATTTGAAATCACGAGACATAAGTATGAACAAACTAACCTCAATGTAACTAACAATAATGGAGCTTCCCTTACCCAAGTAACTGATCAATCAAGATATTCATAACTAAGTCGGTTTTGAATCCCAATTAGGGATTAAGAAAGAAAGGCATGATTGTGTTTCATTATTTCAGGAGAAAAAAATAGAAGAAGGTATTAGGTTCACCCATATCTTGAAAAGCACATCCACTGCAGACTATTCATAGCAGTAAAAGGAGTTCGACCGAGCTCGATAGCTGCAGTCGCTTAAGTGCGGCCAGTATCCAGTATTCGGGAGATAGTAGGTTCGAACTCCACTGTCGGCAGCCCTGAAAATGGTTTTCCGTGGTTTCCCATTTTCACACCAGGCAAATGCTGGGGCTGTACCTTAATTAAGGTCACGGCCGCTTCCTTCCCACTCCTATCCCTTTCCTGTCCCATCGTCGCCGTAAGACTTATCTGTGTCGATGCGGCGTAAAACAATTAGCAAAAAAAAAAAAAAAAGGAGTTCAAACAAACGGATGCTCAATTTATTTCTTTTTATCGTATGACCAAACACAGTTATATGGACTTGGTGCAGCTTATTGCGCCTGCCATTCGACAGCGAAATACAAATATGAGGGAATGTGTGAGCGCTGAGGAAAGAGTGCTAATAACTCTCAGGTAAGAAAAGTGAACTTTATTTTTACAAAAAATTAAAAAGCTTAGAAAACAATTCCATGCTTTCTTCGTAATGCCCTTTCTTGCGTAATCCTTCAGCGTACAATTGTACAGTATGGGGTGTTTTTCAATTTCTCCCACTAACTTTATGTTGAAAACTTGTTCGCACGCCATCGTAAAGAGACACTTGATCAGTGGGAACTGAGAAACTAAACTCGCTGGTGACCGGCTCCGCGGGTCACCGGGAACTGATTACAAACTAGTTACTAACAGATTACTAACTGGTAGCGCAGTGTGTGGCTTTCCATTGAAATACACAGGAAGTGAAACTTCGGTTACCAATCAATTACTAATGAATAGCTCCGTGTGTGGGTGGCCTAAACTGTGTGGTCAGCGACACTGAATAGGACCCAACAAATAGAAAATAACTACAAATACTACCTTCGGTATTAACGGGGGAGAAATAGTAAGGTTGTACCCTTACTGTATAACGTTATATGGGTTACGTGAACGCTACTGATCCACGAAATATCACTGTAATATTTGTCACATATGAAAGGTAATCATTGATTTACTCAAATAAAGTCTAAAATCCCAGGTAGATTAAGAAATAATGGAAATATTTAATTTTACAGAATACATACTTTACTGCCTTACAGCTATATACAATTTTTTCTGCGTCGCAGGGCTTCCGTGTTTTGTTTGTGTGTAACACAACACTTTCGTGTGTCATGTCTTTGCTCACGGTAATGCTTTGGTGTCGTGTCACTTCAACTGTCAATTGTCTAATAGTGCTGTTCCTTTAATAAAGTAATATATCTATTGGTCCAGGGAGCATGCTATTTTCCGGTTGCTTCGGCACGAGATTTAGGTCTTGTAATTTCCTTATTACATGGTGATGGACTCCTGTTTACAGCTCATAAGTATGTATTCATATTTCTTGCTAGTAATCTACCTGGGATTCGAGACTTTATTTGAGTAAATCAATGATTACCTTCCACATGTGACAAATATTACAGTGATATTTCGTGGATCAGTAGCGTTCATATAACCCGTTATATGGCCAGAACTTTTAACCTCTCACAATCAAGGTTTATTCAAATCAATTTAACTGCAATAGCTAAAACTTGTACGCTTTAGTCTGCCGTTTAATGATTTTACTTACGAAACTCGAGGGACACAATCCTTGGGATTCGCAAAACTTGGTGAACGCGGATGGAGCCGGCCGTTAAGGCTGGACATCTCGCAATTCGTGCCGAACTTAGGACACACCTAATATTCAAGTGACATTGTTCTCACAGTTAAGAGTAAGGTGACACCCAACCTTAACCCCCAGTCTAATATGTGGGTCATGGATACAGTAGTTGCCAATTACCACTAATTAGCATTCTGACACGTGCGAGACGTCAGATTAGCGTGGGCAGGGCAGTTGTTAACTCTATCCTCGCTCGTTAAGGGATTGATTCACCTTTAATCGATTACCTGACCTCATGAAACAAATAATCGCGCCATCAAACGCAATGGGCAGCCGGCGGAGCAAACTGCTCATAGTTCCACCAACAGGGATGTGTTACACTTTACTCCATGGCGAAAGAGGAGGCCGATTTCAGGGCCGACATCGTGATCCGAATGGAAAACCGAATGCAAACGGAAACAATCGGTTGTAACGGTAGTTGACGACTATCGAATAATTCGGTAGTTTTCATTCCATAGTCCCGTCACAGTAACCAGAGAGATGAATGAATGAATGAGGTTTTTCATTCTTAAACATTCCATGCACCATCGTTATCTGTCAAGCTGTAACTGATCTCACACACGTCCCACTATGTTTACCAACAAAAGGGAATGATCCGACATATTAATGTTATCTGCTGCTGTGGGTATCGTCCGATAACCTTGCCAGCCATTGTACAATACGGGTCAAAGGTTAATCTGTCTTTCTGAAATCGCTTGGGTCAGACTAACAATTCCTAGAGGTCGCCCTTCTTAGACGTCTTTATTTGGCCCTCGAGAAATATTAATACATGGCATAAATATGGCTGGCCATCATCTGAAATTAGCGATACAATATGTTACGTAGCAACCGCTGAGGGGTGGCCATGACCGCTTCATCCCACACTGTACACGGACTTCTACGTAAATCGCTGTACACGCAGTGAGTAGGATTATATTAAGTTGCATGTCTCTTAGAGTTACCCGAGAAACACCACGGGGAGGACCTCTGACGCTGTTTCCGACGTAAGGTGGCGCTTTGGGAAGTTTTGATGAAAATGGCAGGCCACGTTTCCTACTGCAATTCACAATCGTGTTCGGGAGTTTCTACTATAATGGCAGGCTCATTTGCCTACTGCCATTGACAATGGAAATGTGGAGTTTTCATTATAAAGAGAGTCCCCTTTTCTTAATGTCAGTCAGTATCGAGTTGGGTTTTTTTTATTATAATCGGAAAATGCAACTCTATGGAAAGCTAAAAGCGAAGTGGGTGTATTGCAAAAATGAAATGTCCCTCGCTAAATTGTGATCATATGAGTTACGGATTTAAGAAAGCGGTAATAGAGGAGAAATTTAGGCGCAGGGATTCTTAGATAAGAAGATGACTTATGGTGTTACTAGCCTAAAGAGGCAAGGCAAAGGCAAGAAATAAAAGAAGTAGAAGAGAAATTATTAAAATTGTTAGCAAATGCCATAAAACACCTTACGATGCGATATAATGGCCTACAGTCCGTAGTACTGTTGAAAGATAAACAGCCTCCCGCAGTACTCCGCAAATATCCCGCAGAATGGCAGCTTGAATGTTCTCTCGCCTTCTATACAACGAACAACCACGTGTGTAGAGGAGTAATGACATTGCGTTACTCTCCGCATCCATAGCGGTGGGTTCACTCAATGCAGAGCATGGAACCCGCAGAAAATAGTAATTTTCTCCGTCATTTGAAGGGTGAGCGAAATTATGTACATATGTACATAAAGTTGTTTAAAATGAAAAGAAGTTTCACATACGGTCTTCGGATTTTACAGAAAATCAATAGTATAAGAGAAAATTGAAGAAACCTGCTCTGGTTTTCATATAAACTCTCAGTCTATTCAGTGATTTTTTAAATTATATGCATCTGCTCCTGATGAGTATACTCTAAATATGAAGTTTGGTCGAGATCTATCCAGCCGTTTCGCCGTGATGGTAGAACAGACACGAACGCTAAAATCCACTGGTAAAGTCTTGAGTTGACCCAAAACGGATAAATAGGCTTATCTGAAAAAATAACAAAATGAACGACATTACAGAAAGCAGACTCCTACAAGTTTATTATATAGATTGATTTTCCTAAAAGTAAATTTACACCCTTGTTTATCGTGTTCCTATGAGATTAAACATAGCAATTCCTAAATTTTGTGCGGAAATTAAACGTCTGTGCTGTCTAGTTCCAGTTGAAATTCCAGTAATTCGTTGGCAAGGGATAAACCCAATGTCCTGACGGGTTTTGTATGGTAGATATTTAGTGCAATAATTAATCCCAAGGAGCCAAAGGCTCGTACGGAGGAATTATACAATGAAAAATATGTTCAATGGCGGATCTACAAACTTTGATTCATACAATAAGAAAATCAGCTGACTTAAACAGTAATAGTGGAGACATCAATAAAAAAGGGTTATACATAAATTAACTTATACCTTACCATTCTATAGTTCCATTAATTATACTAATTAGTACTAAAGGTGAGTAACAATGCATAGGATGATTGACGGGGGGGGGGGGGGTGTAAACAAGTACCTATTTATTTATATACCGGTACGTCATCATATGATGTATCTATTCCCGAAGATGGGTTCCATCCCAGTCACTGACTGGAACACAGGTTGTAGGCTTTCATTTTCATGGTACAAAGGAAGCAATGGCTGGACGGCTGCAAATGGTAAGATATCCTTCAATTGAGAGAAGTCCAAGGTGACGTCACAGTACGAAGTGCGTTCTATAACCGAATGCTGAAACCTTGACTGAAGGAAGAAGCAATGAGACGGATGTGTGCCAATAGAAGTTGAAAAAATCATCCTTGCTGGCGGTGACTTCATTAATTGTTGAGACATGTGTGCCACTTACACATTCCAGTACACAAACTAATTAACTGCGCTTGGGCTGAAAGAGTCACACTTTTGATGAACTGACTTCGTTTTTTTTACTTCAAAGAACCGTGACTCTGAAGCACACGCTGCCGCGAGGCCTTAGGTTCTCTTTGATTTGATTCAGACCAGGTTACATTTATTATACGGAAGAGGAAGGGAACTTCTCCGGGTGTCGAAATGTTCCCATAACGCTGTGTGACTATGCACAGGGAAAGCGCTAGGGAAGAAAACAGCGGCGCTTCTCGCCCATAAAGAGCAAAATAAATATGATTTACGGCTGGAGGGCATCCGAAGCGTGACGCGACAAAATCTGAGACGGAAGTGTAACCGTAGCAACCGTGCAGGCTGTGATGTAAGGTACTGTTACCTAGCAACCGTGCAGGCTGTGACTGTTACCTAGCAACCGTGCAGGCTATGATGTAAGGTACTGTTACCTAGCAACCGTGCAGGCTATGATGTAAGGTATTGTTACCTAGCAACCGTGCAGGCTATGATGTAAGGTATTGTTACCTAGCAACCGTGCAGGCTGTGACTGTTCCCTAGCAACCGTGCAGGGACTGTTACCTAGCAACCGTGCAGGCTATGATGTAAGGTACTGTTACCTAGCAACCGTGCAGGCTATGATGTAAGGTACTGTTACCTAGCAACCGTGCAGGCTATGATGTAAGGTACTGTTACCTAGCAACCGTGCAGGCTATGATGTAAGGTATTGTTACCTAACAACCGTGCAGGCTATGATGTAAGGTACTGTTACCTAGCAACCGTGCAGGCTATGATGTAAGGTACTGTTACCTAGCAACCGTGCAGGCTATGATGTAAGGTATTGTTACCTAACAACCGTGCAGGCTATGATGTAAGGTATTGTTACCTAACAACCGTGCAGGCTATGATGTAAGGTACTGTTACCTAGCAACCGTGCAGGCTATGATGTAAGGTACTGTTACCTAGCAACCGTGCAGGCTGTGATGTAAGGTATTGTTACCTAGCAACCGTGCAGGCTATGATGTAAGGTACTGTTATCTAGCAACCGTGCAGGCTGTGATGTAAGGTATTGTTACCTAGCGACCGTGCAGGCTATGATTGTTACGTCTCAACCGTGCAGGCTGTGATGTAAGGTACTGTTACCTAGCAACCGTGCAGGCTATGATTGTTACGTCTCAACCGTGCAGGCTGTGACTGTTACCTAGCAACCGTGCAGGCTATGATTGTTACGTCTCAACCGTGCAGGCTATGATTGTTACGTCTCAACCGTGCAGGCTGTGACTGTTACCTAGCAACCGTGCAGGCTATGATGTAAGGTATTGTTACCTAGCAACCGTGCAGGCTATGATGTAAGGTATTGTTATCTAGCAATCGTGTAGGCTATGATGTAAGGTATTGTTACCTAGCAACCGTGCAGGCTATGATGTAAGGTATTGTTACC
The DNA here is from genome assembly GCF_040414725.1 of Anabrus simplex. Lineage (NCBI taxonomy): Eukaryota > Metazoa > Arthropoda > Insecta > Orthoptera > Tettigoniidae > Anabrus > Anabrus simplex. The sequence goes on along the minus strand of NC_090279.1, from coordinate 217,350,666 downwards.
TAGCAACCGTGCAGGCTATGATTGTTACGTCTCAACCGTGCAGGCTATGATTGTTACGTCTCAACCGTGCAGGCTGTGACTGTTACCTAGCAACCGTGCAGGCTATGATGTAAGGTATTGTTACCTAGCAACCGTGTAGGCTATGATGTAAGGTATTGTTACCTAGCAACCGTGCAGGCTATGATGTAAGGTATTGTTACCTAGCAACCGTGCAGGCTATGATGTAAGGTACTGTTACCTAGCAACCGTGCAGGCTATGATGTAAGGTATTGTTACCTAACAACCGTGCAGGCTATGATGTAAGGTACTGTTACCTAGCAACCGTGCAGGCTATGATGTAAGGTACTGTTACCTAGCAACCGTGCAGGCTATGATGTAAGGTATTGTTACCTAACAACCGTGCAGGCTATGATGTAAGGTATTGTTACCTAACAACCGTGCAGGCTATGATGTAAGGTATTGTTACCTAACAACCGTGCAGGCTATGATGTAAGGTACTGTTACCTAGCAACCGTGCAGGCTATGATGTAAGGTACTGTTACCTAGCAACCGTGCAGGCTGTGATGTAAGGTATTGTTACCTAGCGACCGTGCAGGCTATGATTGTTACGTCTCAACCGTGCAGGCTGTGATGTAAGGTACTGTTACCTAGCAACCGTGCAGGCTATGATTGTTACGTCTCAACCGTGCAGGCTGTGACTGTTGCCTAGCAACCGTGCAGGCTATGATTGTTACGTCTCAACCGTGCAGGCTATGATTGTTACGTCTCAACCGTGCAGGCTGTGACTGTTACCTAGCAACCGTGCAGGCTATGATGTAAGGTATTGTTACCTAGCAACCGTGCAGGCTATGATGTAAGGTATTGTTACCTAGCAACCGTGCAGGCTATGATGTAAGGTATTGTTACCTATCAACCATGCAGGCTGTGATGTAAGGTATTGTTACCTAGCAACCGTGCAGGCTATGATGTAAGGTATTGTTACCTAGCAACCGTGCAGGCTATGATGTAAGGTATTGTTACCTAGCAACCGTGCAGGCCGTGATGTAAGGTATTGTTACCTAGCAACCGTGCAGGCTATGATGTAAGGTATCGTTACCTAACAACCGTGCAGGCTGTGATGTAAGGTATTGTTACCTAGGGCTGTGATGTAAGGTGTGGATGGATGGTCAGCAACCACGCAAGCTGTGTTATGTGGCTGGTTACCATCTGACATTAGCAGCCGTTGCTGTATGACCATGACCGGGAGGCATATTTATGATCATTTGATTTTCACAAAGAGAAAAGTGGTTTGATTTTTCCCATTATTTGGATTGGGCTGTACGTAACCTCACGTCAACCCTATGTGATGGAACATAGTGCTGTGATGTATTGTGAGTCCCCGTGCCTTACGAATGAATCACACCGGCCTGTCCAAAAGGGAGGCGAACATGTAGACCCACGAGATGCAGATATATTCGTTCAAAGTCATATCTGTTCGAAATAAGGTCATTTGCCATTCACATATTCTTTAAAGTTTCTGTAAAGTTCGTCAAGTATCTTAACCTCTCGCCTTGGTAGTATTGGATCTGCGTGCCGCTCAGGCTGCAGATCAGATGAGTTCGCTAATAAATTAGGTCGACCAGAGGGTGGGTCAACTGATCGTGACGTCAAGCGCCTGATATCGCAACTAATAAATGGGTGGCCAATACCCAGACCCATGTCAGGTGTAGTGTCTTGACTCGTCCCGCTGTGGTTGAGGGCAGTAGACTAATAACCACGATATCCCTGTCTGTCTTAAGAGGCGACTAAAAGGGATTCCGGAGTTCTTAACTTGCGAGCGTGGGAATGCGGCCAGGGACCCTTCGCTGAGTCCTGGCATTGCTTTCACTTACTTGTGCCAGGCTCCTCACTTTCATCTATCTTATTCGACCTCCCTTGGTCAACTCTTGTTCTTTACCGACCCTGACTCTATTAGGTTCCGAGGACTGGGAGTCTTTCATTTTCACGCCCTTGTCTAATTTTGCCGATACCTTCTCTTAAAACAACTATCACCACCACCGCTAGCGTTCTATCTCTTCTCCGGGAAAATTTCGACAAATCGTTCTTGGCTCAATGGTCAGATTTCAGGCCTTCGATTCACATCATCCCGGGTTCAATTACTGGCCGGGTCGGGGATTTTAATCGATTCTAATTAATTCTTCTGTCTCGGAGACTAGTTGTTTGTGTTTGTCCCCTCTTCATACTCAGACAACACACTACCAACCACCACAGAAAACCGCAATAGTGATTACATCCCTCTATATAGGGTTGGCGTCAGAAAGGGCATCCGGCCGTAAAACAGGGCCAAATCAACATTGTCTATGCACAGGTGTGGGAAAAGAAGAAGTAGTAGTTCTTCCGTCACGAACTTGATACCTTGAATCCGGGAGATAGTGGGTTTGAACCGCACTGTCGGCAGCCCTGAAGATGGTTTTCCGTGGTTTCCTGTTTTCACACCTGGAAAATGCTGGGGGCTGTACCTTAATTAAAGCGACGGCCGCTTCCTTCCCACTCCTAGCCCTTTCCTGTCCCATCGTCGCTGTAAGACGTAAAGCAAATTGTGGAAAAAAGAACTCTATACCGAGCCTATTCGTGCGCGATGTTCCGCTTTGATACGATGTCACACCCCCTTATGTTCGAGTTCAGCGAATGTATTTTCTTACTTGCTTGTGCTACAAAATAGTATATACTCATTTATTAAGGTGAAAAATAATCATACTTATTATATTTTGAAGATTTACGCACAATTCCTTTTTTGTTTTTATTTTTTAATTTGAAAAGGTTCCTCAAATAGAGATTGCGAATCTCTTGTTCATAGGAGTGAGTTTCCTTCTGCTGTGTGACTGGCACATGCCCCTCGAGTTCAGTGACCGCCTTTCCTCAGGCGAGACAGAAATGTCGCCTCACTGGAACTGATTAAAAGTTGTAATTAAACTGTGAGTCTACTCGAGGCTCGGCGGGGCCGCTCAGTATGAGAAATGTTACTCCAAGTTGGCCACCTCACAGGTCTACATGAGGTGAATGCTCTAGACGGTGCAGAGTGATCAGACGTCCTCGGGTCTCGCTGGATTATTTGTTAGTGAATTTCGGGGCAATCTCTTTTACTACCTTGTTTTTACGAGTATTGTTCATTACGCGACGACATCACCAATATCGTATCGATATGTGATTACAGTTCTTGCGATTATTGTGTTAAGAGACGCTATTTACCACTTCTCACTTAGCAATACCCCGTCACAATTATGTGTGACAGCTGACAGCAGATAACCGGGATTTGAAGGAAGCCTCTTTTAAGTGGATGACACTGAAAATTGATACTGAATATTGCGATGTTGAAAAATGTGTTCTGTATTTGGAAGCTAAGTCTAAACCCTTTCAAACTGATGTTAAATCTTTTTGATCAGTTCTGCAATTTCAAACAAATCCTGAATGAGAGTGGTTATCCTGTAGTCAGAAATGGGCGAAGTATTTCAGCTCACGTAAGTCAGAGTTGTTAAAACTTGCAGAATACTCTTTTTCTGTACCAGGGCACAATGCAAATGTAGCAAGACGACTTTCATTGATGTCAAAACAATGGATTGATAATAGGAGTCCGCCTCTGTGGTGTAGTGGTTAGCGTGATTAGCTGCCACCCCCGGAGGCCCGGGTTCGATTCCCGGCTCTGCCACGAAATTTGAAAAGTGGTATGAGGGCTTGAACGGGGTCCACTCAGCCTCGGGTGGTCAACTGAGTAGAGGTGGGTTCGATTCCCACCTCAGCCATCCTCGAAGTGGTTTTCCGTGGTTTCCCACTTCTCCTCCACGGCCGCTTCCTTCCCTCTTCCTTGCCTATCAATTCCAATCTTCCCATCCCTCCACAAGGCCCCTGTTCAGCATAGCAGGTGAGGCCGCCTGGGCGAGGTACTGGTCATTCTCCCCAGTTGTATCCCCGACCAAGAGTCTGAAGCTCCAGAACACTGCCCTTGAGGCGGTAGAGGTGGGATCCCTTGCTAAGTCCGAGGGAAAAACCGAACCTGGAGGGTAAACTGATGATGATGATGATGATGATGATAATAGGAACCGTTTCAAAGTAGAGTCTGCGAAAATGCTCTTAATCGTTCAATACAATCTAAAGGAATTTTTTCACATGTGAGTCGTGTATTTGCAAAACCGGCCATCTCCAAAAATAATGGAAATCCCCTTTTTGTGCTGAATGTGTTCACTTTTACGCAAGACAGCAAACTCGGCCTTTAACCGGCTTATTTTCTTCATGGAGCATTGGAGTTAGACTAAACATTTTGGGACTCAGTGGTAAGATGAGAAAGTCCTGAAGTTTTGGAACACATTCACCTTCCATAAAACAACCCAGAAGATGCGTCTGAGCACGGTGTAGACAAAGGCATTTCATTCTCGTCTAGTTGTACATTGGATTTTTACTCTGTATTGATTTCTTTTTAGTAAACTTTTAAATAAAGCATTTTTGTACATTTTCATTCCTTCATTTTCTTTCTTTTGGCCATCTCCAAATATGAAATGTAAATATTCCAAATAATATACATCGCTATTCTCTAACATTCATTACAATGCTATTTATAAGCGATTAAGCAAATAAAAGTACTTCTAAATATCGTTATTTAGAGTTTATACTTATTTTTCGGTTTCCTGAAAAATGTAAGGACTTGGAGATGGCCGGTTTTGCAAACAGACGACTCATGTATATGTTAAGACATACCAGAAGATAACTGAATCGTCAGTTATCAGCAAGGCGTGTAATTTAGTTACTTTGTTTAAATTTTAAATTCCGACTCTCAATGGAGCACTGTTTGTGATTTCTGTTTTATCTCGTCAGCCTCCTACGGTGGTCGTAGCAGGAGTGAGCCTCCTCACTTTGAACTTACACATTCGCCGTCCCTTGCGAGAGTCTTCCATTTTTATGCCCACCGTGGCCCTTATCTTTCTTTTGCCGGTACAGTGTTTCTTGCCTCTTTTCGCAGTTAGATAGATAATGCCTTCATTTGTACTTCCTCTGCTATATTCTCAACTTCTTGCCGTTCCCTTCACGGCTGACCACCTCTTTCATAACTTACCTCACTTTCCGCATTCCTGGTATCTTTTTTTCGCTTTTTCTTGTGACACTGAGTTTCACTGACGGATGTGTGATAACTCCAGGCCCGGTGACAGGATTCTCGGCCCCCTAGCAACCCCCCCCCCCTCCTCCCTCACTTATTTTAAACCAGAACTGCGAGCTTGCAGGGTCTTTTATAACCAAGACTTACCCTGGCTACGGAGTTTGCACCAAACATTCATGTAAAACTGGTGCAAAATTGTTATCGGTGCAAACGTGGTGTTTGGTGTAAAAGAGACGATGGATTTAACAAGAATGAAAACTGCACGTCCGCCTCTGTGGTGTAGTGGTTAGTGTGATTAGCTGCCACCCCCAGAGGCCCGGGTTCGATTCCCGGCTCTGCCACGAAATTTGAAAAGTGTTATGAGGGCTCGAACGGGGTCCACTCAGCCTCGGGAAGTCAACTGAGTAGAGGGGGGTTCGATTCCCTCTTCAGCCATCCTGGAAGTGGTTTTCCGTGGTTTCCCACTTCTCCACCAGGCAAATGCCGGGATGGTACCTAACTTAAGGCCACGGCCGCTTCCTTCCCTCTTCCTTGCCTATCCCTTCCACACTTCCCATCCCCCCACAAGGGCCCTGTTCAGCATAGCAGGTGAGGCCGCCTGGGCGAGGTACTGGTCATCCTCCCCAGTTGTATCCCAAGACCCAGAGTCTGAAGCTCCAGGGCACTGCCCTTCTGGCAGTAGAGGTGGGATCCCTCGCTGAGTCCGAGGGGAAAACCTACCCTGGAGGGTAAACAGATTACGAACGAACGAACGAACGAACGAAAACTGCACCATAATTACACCACGTATTTTTTCAAATTAATTTTCACCAACAAAGTTGGTGCAAGAGAAATGACATTTTACACCAAAAATTAAGTATATTGTTCTGACAATTTCTACTCTAAGTTCGCGCCAGAAGTACATGCAAGTTTCTCTTTCAACCTTCTTTATTGTCAACACCACTGCTGAACCGGATTTGGTTCAAAAATGCTCCAAATTTACACCAAGGACTTGGATCGTTTGTGGAATCACCTTGGCGTTATGTTAGTGGAAAGTTTGTGCACGTTTCTTCGTATTTATCCCACAAATATAATGGTTCAAAATTGGTGTAAAGTTGGTGAATCTTTCCAAGCAAGCATTGTCGTACATTTCTTGAGTAACCTTTGTGCCACTTTGTTGCATATTCTTTCGCACTTAACCCCAAAAGTATACAACAACAACAACACATGTCTGCTGCACACTGACACAATCTCTAACTTTGCTCTTTTAAACAATAAAAGTTGGTATTATTATTGTCATTTAAATTTATTTAAACTTTAAATGTCTATTTTAATTCATTTATTTGGTCTCAGAGGGGCTGCCTGGCCGAGGCGGTAAAGGCATGCTCGGTTCGCCCGGAAGGACATGGGTTCGAATCCCCGTCTGGAAGTCGTAAAATTTAAGAAACGAGATTTCCACTTCTCTCAGCCTACACCAAAAATGAGTACCAGGTTAATTCCTGGGGGCAAAGGCTAACCACTCTACTCCATCACGTGCCTTCATGGCCTCTACGGAGATGACTTTGCTCAGGCCCCCCTCTTCCCCCCTTGTCGTCGGCCGTGGCTCGAACATAAATAACACAACTCTAAATGCATTACTATAAACTTCTTCACTGAACAACTCAAACGACAAATCTAAAAATTGTGTGGGGCCTTTAAACAACAAGCAAAAACATTGTGTCTGTTTAATTTATCACCACCAAGATCTAGGTTGAAATCGAGAAAATGTCTCACTTTAACTTCATTGATAACTCCGCAGAGCTGTTACCTCCTGGACGTACCGTACTTTAGACTCGATCAGGTGTTGGTAAATCCAGGTACAATCTTGTGGCTAACACCACGTGACTGTGGAGAAGAACAGGCTGTCTTGAGTCATGCAGTGATGCGAAGTTATTGAAAGCGGAAGAAAACACAGTTACTGTTGCCCGATTCTGGGCGAAGATTATTTCATTTTCTTCCCTTGGTGATGGAGTTACTTAGCCCGACTCTTTGGCTGAATTGAGGCCTTCGTCTCAGAGAGCCCCGGGTTCGATTCCCAGTCGGATCGGAGATTGTAATTATGTTTTAATAATTGTTCTGGCTCGGGGACTGGGTATTTGTGTCTGTCTCAACACACTCCTTTTTATATTCGGGCAACACACCACACTAACAACCACACGCAACAGTGATTATATCTCCCATATTGGGTTGGTGTCAGGAAGTACATCCGGTCGTAAAACAGGGGAAAATCTACATGTGCGACCCAGTTCGCGCCCGCGAACTCAAAGAAGCAGAAGAAGAAGACATTTTTTTACAATTCGCTTTTACGTCGCACCGACATAGATACGTCTTATGGCGACGATTTGATAGGAAAGGGCTAGGAGTGGGAAGGAAGCGGTCGTGGCCTTAATTAAGGTACAGCCCTAGCCTGATGTGCAAATGGGAAACCACGGAAAACCATCTTCAGGGCTGCCGACATTCGGGCTCGAACCCATTATCTCCCGGATGCAAGCTCACAGGTGCGCGCCCTCGGCCGCTAGAAGACGAAGATTGCCAAGTTGTACTTCCTTTTAAAACAACAGTGCTGGGGGTGGTGGTGATTATTTAACGATAAAACTATTGTTTTAAGAGGAAGTACACATTTGAAAGGCCTGCAGTCTGTTTATTTTCCAAGTCTTTGGTGTTCATACCACGTTCCACTCCTCAATCCAGAATTAACATTCTTGAACTGGCCGGAAAACGAACGCAGGCACACTACCACATGTACAGTCCAAACTCCAAATATACAAGAGTAGAATCTTTTCATAGCGTTCTGATGTCGCACGAGGTATTAGCACAAATCAAATGTGGAAGTCGGATTACCAAATAGCAGACAAAAGTTGGTGAGAATTATATCACCCAGTAGCCACGAAACGGTGCGTCCGGGATGCGAACCCGAGCTCTCCAGATTTCTTATTGTGTTACTAGTCTTGTATTACACACAGGCCAGATCATATTACAAACTCGTTGTTTTCTTTTATAGTCTATATCAGTGGAACATCTTTCATCTGAGAAACATTGGACTATATAATAGTAATAATAATAATCATAATCGCTAACTAAAGAGCCCTCGGAGTACTAGAAAGGAAGTTCCTGAAAAGGATAGTTAGGACACCTATGTTCCTGTCAGATGGAAGGCGATGGTACAAACCAAAAGGTGAACTCTACCAACACCAAGAAACCCTCACAGAAGTCTTCAGAAGAAACTGCTGGCTTTCTATGAACACCTGTATAGAATGGACTCCCACAGGCTGTCTTGTAAGATGTTCAAAGTAACCAGCAAGGCTAAAGCCACTGGGTCGCTGTGTATCCAGCAGCTAGAGAACCATCTGGCAGAACTCAATGTCAATAATGTCATAATAATTAAGAGAAATAAGTACAGTTCAAGTATCAAAACCAGATCCTTACAGAGAGGCCAGGAAATGGTCCGGGGAATTCAAGATTGAGATTAGCAAGACAATGAGGGAATAGTGGGCCAGCAAGTTCAAGCGACCGGTAGCAACAAGAAAGCAACAGGCGACTGCGGATCAGTAGTGATTGATTGAACCTACCATCAATAACACCAGAAGCGGCTACAACACAGCGAAAGCACAAGCACTGACGGCCCAAAGGATCTTAAAAATTATTATTAATATTATCTGACAGTTCATGAACCTTGCCACTCGTTTTTCTCTCGATTTACTGGAGCTCTTTTATCTCCCATGTGGGTGGAAGCCTTGACTATCGTAAGAGGCTACTAAGACGGGAACTGTACTCGCCTCTCTCGTCTTCTAAGCCCAAAACCGGATCCTTGATTCTATACTGTTTCTTGTAGTGGAGGAAATATATGAGTGAAAATCTTTTTTTAAGTTCGTTATGTCCAACTAAGGAACGCGTATGAACTAATTTAGCACAATGATTCGTCTAGTCTCTTCGTTCTTCTGCCCATCCTGTATGTTTGCTTGTAAACGTTGCTCTATCTTGAACGATTTTTCCGTAATGCAAATTTTCATTCAATTGTTCTGGTTTTTAAGGCTACTGCTAGGTTCTGGTTGGTAAAAACGTTCTGTGGTCGTTCCAGGAGGCACGATGTGGCTTCGTGGTGGTTGTGATGGCCGTCTTCTGGATGACAGAGGTAGTCCCTCTACCAGTGACCTCCTTGCTGCCCGTGGTTCTCTTCCCCTTGCTGGGAGTGCTGGACACGGACCACGTGTGTATCGCCTACCTCAAGGAGACCAACATGATGTTCATAGGTAAGACGAAGCTTTAAACTTCATATAGAACAAACTATTCGTTCGAAAACTTTACTTTGCTTTTACCATCAACTGGGGTTACGTACATAATATCAAGTATATCTTGCTACGTTCATTAGTAGAGTTGAAAATAGCAACAGTAAGCTTGAATGAAGATTTTAAAAGTAGGAAAGATCATAATATGAAGATAAAGTGGCGATACATGAGGACAAATCCAGCCCCCACTGATCTACATTTAGGGCTATCAGTCAGGTGGCAGATTGCATAGTTCTTTCTTAAATGACTTCAAAGAACTTTAAAATGTATCGAACATTTGTTCCTATCGCTCACTCGTCGTCCTATAAATAAATATTTGCCCCAATTTGTCCTCTTAGTCGAGCAGCTCCTCTCCTTACCCCCAAATCTTCTCAGCCGAAAGTTTGCAACATTTTTACTCTCGGAAAGCACTCAGCTTTCCTTTGGAATGGATCATTTTCAGTTCTCGTAATCCTGGTGTCGGGCAATACACTGGACTGATACTCTAATTTTGGTCTGACCAGTGACTTACACGCCCTCTCTTTACATCCTCCCTACAACCCCTAAACACCCTCACAACCATATGAAGGCGTCGTTAATGAAGATGTTTCCTTATATTAACACCTAGGTACTTACAGTAATCCCCGTGAGGTACATTCACCGCATGAACGCAGTAATTAAAACTGAGAGGACTTTTGCTATTTGTGAAACTCACAACCTGTTCACCATCATACATTGCTGCAGTCGCTCACAACCCTACTACTCTATAACATCGCCTTAGTGCTTTACTCATATGTTTCATAAACATAAGAGAACATAAAGTTCCAATAATGTACGTTTATTGGTAAAGGAATTACGGATTGAAATAGTTTACCAAGATAAGTGTTCAATAAATTTCCAACTTCTTTAAAATCATTTAAGAAAATACTAGGTCAACAACTGATAGGGAATCTGCCCGCAACAACCCTTAATACAGACCACTGGTAAATGAATCGGTTAACAATTCAAATTTCTGCCATAATTTAAGGGCAATATTACTTCACAAGATATAGTTACTTTTTGTGTGTAACGTAATAACACCAGTACCTACAATACAGGTATTTTACCATCTTATAATGGCCTATCTCTTTTTTTTACCTCTCAAGATGATGTTCAAGGTGGTTGGTGCCTTACTAAATCATATTTGTACCAATTAAGGAATTTTTCCTGAGAACAATACATGTAAACATCGCTTTTAGAAATGTCAACAAAGTGCTACCATATTTAAATATATTCAAATTACACTTTCTTTGTAGGAACACATGCAAGTTTTTGGATTCAGGAAAACTGGCAGTTTCCCGCTGGCTCCGCCCGCAATGTACAAAGTATGGTGTTGTTCGTTACTCTCCTCACGGATGTATTTGCAAAGTTTCGAGTTAATGAAATAAAGCACATGATCTGCTGTGGTAATAGAATGTAATATTATGTCAACAAAACACTTGAAAATACATCACACAAAGAAATTGAATTAAACGTTCCTCGGAACAACACTACGCGCCGAACCGTTAAAAAGTCCTTCGAAGATCATCATCATGGAGACAAATGTACTCATAACTTTTCTCAGAATCTACCAATTTAAGTAGTTATTACCTCAAAAGAAAGAGCTTGATCCACTGAGTGTTTTTAGACCAAAATGAACTGCGTACCTCAATTAGAACGAAAGATATGATTGTTTCAATGAGAAAAAATGTTGAAGAAATGAGACGTCAAATTGAATGTGCACTCATAACTTTCCTCAGAATCAACCAATTTGAATAGTTAAGAGCTGAAATGAAAGAGCTTGATCCACTGAGTGTTCTTAGGTCAAAACGAACTCCGTACCTCAATTAGAACCAAAGATATCATTGCTTCAGATAGACAAAAAAAATGGAAAAATCAAATAATTTGAGGAAGGCGGAGGTTAAGTGATTTATAGTACCTGATGACAAATCTGTGTATGAATACCTTTCAGTTAAAAAATCATGAAGGAAATCGCCCGGATAGAATGGCCGGACTGACTGACTTTCGTTTTCATAATTTTTTTTAATATATAGGTAGATTATATCAAACAGATTGTTGATTTCATCCTGTTCGGAGCGTACTTGTTCAACAGATTAGGTTCATAAGCAATAAAATATTTACAAAAAAATATTCCAAACACTCATTCAGTAATATCTTAGGCTACTTCTCTGTGCTGTAACATCGTCACGTGTTTATGACTTGGTGACGTCATACGTGGGCAATGTAGATATCTTTATTCTCTCCAGAGAGTATGGAGAAGTATGTTATCTTTACTGTTTCCTGCCTCAGCACGAGCTAAAGCTGATAATTATGAGTGCATTTCAGTTGCAAATGTGAATTTTGTCCTTTATGATGCATCCCGATGTACATTTTATTTATTTCAGCATTGCCTTTTTCAGAGGTTGCCTGAAATGTTACAAAAGGCAGTACATAGAACATTAAACGCTTGAAAAAAAGAACAGAACGAAACAAATGAGTGTGTCTGACAGACATGTTGTAGTGCATTACATCCTGCCTGCTGCTTGAGCTGGTGTTATTGTATAACATCGTCCCTTAACGGAGGTTTCGATTTACAAAACGTTGGGTTTTAATTTTATTTTAAAGAAGTGTAAGTCTCTGAATCAAATGACATGACTGCAGTCTGTGTTCTCCAGAAAAGTAGGAGAATGTCATCATGCATTTACATCTTAACTTTGTAAGTACTCAGATAAGTGTATCTCCATTATTTCATTTTGTGATGTTGAGTGATTTTCATAAGCAACAATTCACGTTGGTAACAATGATGGATCTTACCTATGTTGTTTGTTTCTCTTTCTCTGCGACTTGTTCGCACAATATAGTATGAGACTGAACTAAAAAAGTGAATGCGGTTCAGTTTTATTCTACTTGTACTCAACCAGTTGCTTGCCAGCACAAAACCACGAGTGAATCGTAACTACCGTACAACAACAACAACAACAATAACAATCAACATTGACCTGCATTAGGGCAGTCGTCCAAGTAGCAAATTCCCTATCTGTTGTTTTCCTAGCCTTTTCTTAAATGATTGCAAAGAATTTGGAAATTTATTGAACATCTCCCTTGGTAAGTTTTTTCAATCCCTAACTCCCCTTCCTATAAACGAGTATTTGCCCCAATTTGTCCTCTTGAATTCCAACTTTATCTCCACATCATGATCTTTCTTACCGGTACTTTTAAAGACACCACTCAAACTTATTCGTATACTAATGTCACTCCACGCCATCTCTCCACTTACAGATCAGAACACACCACTTAGTCGAGCAGCTCGTCTCCTTTCTCCCAAGTCTTCTTTGTCGGAAATCACCCAGAACAAATCGAGCTGCTTTTCTTGGGATTGTTTCCAGTTCTTGAATCAGGTAATCCTGGTGAGGGTCCCATACACTGGAACCATACTCTAGTTGGGGTCTTACCAAAGACGTATATGCCTCTCCTTTACATCCTTACTACAACCCTTAAATACCCTCATAATCATGTGCAGAGATCTGTACCCTTTATTTACAATCATATTTTATGTGGTTACCCCAAACAATACCGTTGGAAGAAGGGTGGAAGGATCAATGCTACACAATATAGGTACAGACCAGTAGTATCAGAAAACTTCTCGTGACCTTCTGTTACACAAAAGGGAAAATGATCTGCCAGGAATACTATGGAATCTTCCGACTCCTTGAAGACAGTCGCCGAGGGCGGAGTTAGTGGTTCCTAGAAGTCGGAGCACTGTGAACTCTACAGCCAGTTCAGTCTTATATTCAGACGATAAAAGTTTCATAACAAAAGCTAATGCTGTCATGGAAGATAGACAGCTAACAAAGGATACCCTATATTCGACAACTGAATGGTTTACAACACAAATAAGCTCTTAGTGAATTCCAACAAAACTCGAACATTGATTGTTAGCTTAAGTGCTTATCAAATGATTGAAAATAATGACCATGCTAAGCTGACTTGGGATACACATGTTGATTTTTAGCGCATGGAAATTGTCAAACGTACTGTATTTATTAAGAACCCTTACTTATAAAGTCACAAGAAAGTTCCTGTTAAACGCATACTTTGCATTATTTCGTAGCATTGTGTATTTTGTTTCTCTGGAGAAATTGCAGTAGAATCTGAGGTTCTTCTAATCCAAAATAAAGCTGATATCAAAGTCTCCACCAGGTAAACACTGTAAACACTTGTTTATTGATAATTCTATTGTGGCCGTAGTTAATCTGTACATTTTAATGCATTATGCAAAGTAAAACATATCGCAGATAGTAAATACCGAAATGACTTTTACAATCACAATACGAAGAGTAGAAACTAGGTGGATGTACCCTACTGCAGATTACAGAAAAGAAGACACGTCATCTAATTTATCCATTGAAGCTCTTCGGCAGATTACCAACTAGGCTACAGGTCTTTCTAATAATATATTTAAAACTAGATCGATTAATTGGTTCTTCAGCATCTTTTTCACTCAACAAAGGAATTCTTTGAAATGGCTATAATCTGTATTTAACTGCAAAATCTGCATACGACATGTATGTGACTACGTCTGTTGCATATAATATGCTTAATAATATAATAAAGGTTGATTTGATTGATTGATTGACTGATTGATTGATTGATTGATTGATTGATTGATTGATTGATTGATTGATTGATTGATTGATTGATTGATTGATTGATTGATTGATTGATTGATTGATTGATTGATTGATTGATTGATTGATTGATTGATTAGTAGCAATTACAAGTAAATTGTTCCGTCTTCATTAGATTATTTACCCAAATGTATCCAGAATGATTCAGTTTCCGCATTAGGCAGTTTTCCGTTTTACAGTGTTATTTAACACAGGCAATTCTTCCGTTCCGAATTTAATTTTCAGCTATTACGGGTTTCCGGTATGTAGGAAGTCTGGTTGGGGTACGTTTTATTGTACTCGCATACAAACTGTGCAACCATGAATTCGAGCCCATTTTCACATTCCTCTACGCCCATAAGTCTTACCTGAAGATGTATTGCTTCTTCATTATCTTAATTTTCGTTAAACACATTTATTTTAACGCTTATGTTCTCCTGATACTGACACTGCTTTATACTTTTACTTCTATACTGATACGTCTTTATATGAATTTTCTAATATGCCACTACAAAATAATTTCAAGTAATTGTGAGTATTCTAAATATTAATTCATAGTCCAAATGAAATGTTTTAACTGTTAAACCAAACCAAACCCCATGGCACTACAGCCCTTGAAGGGCCTTGGCCTACCAAGCGACCGCTGCTCAGCCCGAAGGCCTGCAGATTACGAGGTTAAAGGAGGAAAATTAATCATAAAACGAAAGTTCTCTTTCTAGAAAATGTTATATAAAGACATTTCTTTTCTCACCAGCAAGATAAGATAAAGACAGACTGCCTAGTTGTCCTTTAAAGGGCAAAGACTTCCCCCTAAAGAGTAGCTCTTTCTTCTTTAATGGATCGCATTATGGTTGTATTAAGTGCTTAAAAATATGAAATGTTGTCTATAGACAGTATTGTTATTCACTTACATGTTAATTTAGCTAATTCACTAACTAACATAATGTCTGACGTTAATACACTTTGAGATGTTTCTTTCTGAATTCGTTTAATCACCCAATAACGTTCATAAATTTTTCATTTGTTTTGAAGTAGACTTTCCATAGTTTTCCATGTTGGTTACTTCTGCTTTTGGCTATTCTTCAATCTTTACCATTGCGAACCTGCTTGTTGATACGTTGAAGTCTGTTCAGGTTCGTCTTTGTCTGCTCTGTGACGTTGACTAAAGCGTGTCTCCCACAAGGTGGCTTTGTATGTCCATGACCTCCCTATTCCCATTTCTGTCTGATTCTTTCTGCGATCTCTGCTGATATTTGTCACAGTGACTCATTAGAAATTCTATCTCTTCTTGTTATTCCTTGTATCTTACGTTCCATCTTCCTTTGGCATATTTTGTAGTGTGGTCATTTGTCTGTTTGTTTGGCTCGGGTAAAAAAAGTATTCCAGCGTGTCAAAATTGAGTCTTCTGTTTAGCTTTCTGTCTAGTAGAGTGAACTGTAGAGATCGGAAAGTCTTCTTTAAATCACTTTTTCCATCTTGTTCTTGAAGGAAATTAACTGTAGTAAGTATACGCAATCCTTTACGTGCGGCAATATCTACCGATATGGGAGTTTCTAATCAGTTTGTCACTAGCTGTGTTTTTGTCTTATTTATTGACAGCCCCGCAGTATTGCTTTGCGTGCTTTCCTCATTTATAACTGAAACATTCAACGCTGGTTGTGCTCTTATCTTCCTCTCGAACACTGTCACATAACTGTTGCCTCTTTCACGTTTCAAGAGCAAACATACAAGGAACAAAGAGAAATAATCAATACCGTAATCACTAACAACAAACATAGTACCGGTCTGCAGGGTGCGAAACCGCGGGGGGATGGGGGGGGGGGTTCCCCCACCGACAATTTTATCTCAGAGGTTCCCCCCCCCCACTAAAATTGCACGGGGAGGGGGAATCTTTCATTATAAAATAATGAGGAAAATGTACAACATATTATGACTGAAATGAATATTCTTGCTGTACATATTTTCATAAAAACATTGGCAATAATACACTGACTGACAGAGCAAATGCAACACCAAGAAGGAGTGGTTCGAAAGGGATGAAAGTTGGGGAAAAAACAGAGACGGCACGGACGAATAATTGATGTTTATTTCAAACCGATATGCAGGTTACACAATGCGCACGGCATCGACTCAGTAGGATGTAGGACCACCGCGAGCGGCGATGCACGCAGAAACACGTCGAGGTACAGAGTCAATAAGAGTGCGGATGGTGTCCTCAGGGATGGTTCTCCATTCTCTGTCAACCATTTGCCACAGTTGGTCGTCCGTACGAGGCTGGGGCAGAGTTTGCAAACGGCGTCCAATGAGATCCCATACGTGTTCGATTGGTGAGAGATCCGGAGAGTACGCTGGCCACGGAAGCATCTGTACACCTCGTAGAGCCTGTTGGGAGATGCGAGCAGTGTGTGGGCGGGCATTATCCTGCTGAAACAGAGCATTGGGCAGCCCCTGAAGGTAAGGGAGTGCCACCGGCCGCAGCACATGCTGCACGTAGCGGTGGGCATTTAACGTGCCTTGAATACGCACTAGAGGTGACGTGGAATCATACGCAATAGCGCCCCAAACCATGATGCCGCGTTGTCTAGCGGTAGGGCGCTCCACAGTTACTGCCGGATTTGACCTTTCTCCACGCCGACGCCACACTCGTCTGCGGTGACTATCACTGACAGAACAGAAGCGTGACTCATCGGAGAACACGACGTTCCGCCATTCCCTCATCCAAGTCGCTCTAGCCCGGCACCATGCCAGGCGTGCACGTCTATGCTGTGGAGTCAATGGTCGTCTTCTGAGCGGACGTCGGGAGTGCAGGCCTCCTTCAACCAATCGACGGGAAATTGTTCTGGTCGATATTGGAACAGCCAGGGTGTCTTGCACATGCTGAAGAATGGCGGCTGACGTGGCGTGCGGGGCTGCCACCGCTTGGCGGCGGATGCGCCGATCCTCGCGTGCTGACGTCACTCGGGCTGCGCCTGGACCCCTCGCACGTGCCACATGTCCCTGCGCCAACCATCTTCCGCACAGGCGCTGCACCGTGGACACATCCCTATGGGTATCGGCTGCGATTTGACGAAGCGACCAACCTGCCCTTCTCAGCCCGATCACCATACCCCTCGTAAAGTCGTCTGTCTGCTGGAAATGCCTCCGTTGACGGCAGCCTGGCATTCTTAGCTATCCACGTGTCCTGTGGCACACGACAACACGTTCTACAATGACTGTCGGCTGAGAAATCACGGTACGAAGTGGGCCATTCGCCAACGCCGTGTCCCATTTATCGTTCGCTACGTGCGCAGCACAGCGGCGCATTTCACATCATGAGCATACCTCAGTGACGTCAGTCTACCCTGCAATTGGCATAAAGTTCTGACCACTCCTTCTTGGTGTTGCATTTGCTCTGTCAGTCAGTGTACATATAATATAGACATAATAGAATGACTGCCAGACCTTGAACAATAAAGCAACGTAGCGGTGGCAACTCCGAACCTGCAGCTTATTGTTTATGTTTCAATCTGGCGCCATCTGAAACCCGGGCAAAAGTAAGTAGCTCGAGCTTACACCACTCCTGTACTTCTTAGAGAGGGTGTGTTTCCGATAGGTAGCCAATACGTCGATATACACTTAAGGAGTGAACAAACTGACACATTTTTTTCAGTCAGAATTTAGCCCTTGTAGAGGAAGGTTCTACTAATAAAGCAATAAATCAGGACTAAACGCGCTTCGCCTGGCCTTTCTGAGGAAAGGGACAGTTTGTCTCTCATAAACCACTCAGCCGATTTTCTTTCTTTCTCCTTCGCTGCATCCACTTCTTTCTTACTCCGTAGAACAGCCTTCCCGTCTGGATTTTAGATGAACTTGTCTGCCAAATCCGCCATTGGCACCAACCAGTCTGCAAGCTGAAATGGTAACGAACAGTCGAGGTCGAGAATCGAGAAATGAAACGTGCGGTAAAAGGTGTGAATAGTTTAATTACTAACGTCTTTAAAACTGGTAATGATTATATACAGTCACTACCAGTCACGATGCGAGTTCAATCAGTGACATATGAAGATGATGTGCAGGAAAATCCAATAAAAAACCTAAGTGTGATGAAGTGTGATAAGGTGACTGCGGAATGTCTTTTACACAGCGAGCACAATGACGAATGCAGCAGTGAAGATAATCCAGGATCATCAATGCTGGTGGCAACCGAGAAGTTTTCGACGTCTTGGCAGAAAAATTGAGCCTGGTTGCTGTTTACTACCAATGAGAAAGGCTGTGTAGTGTGTGTGTTAAACATTCGCAATACGTGTGTAAAATGGTAGGAACTTCATCTAATGATTTACCTTGGGCAAAAAACGGTGTAATGAGGAAAAATAAAAAGAAGAATCTGAACGCTGTTTATAAACACGAAAATAGCGTAATTCATTCTCACTCTGTGCAGCGAGTGCTCGTGATTTGTTCATGAAAAGTCGAAAGGAAAAGGTAGATACAACTGTTAAAGTGCTAAGGTCAGTTTATGTAGCAGCGAAAAGAGAGTGAAGTTTCCGTGATCATCCGGAGCTTATAAATCTACAGATCGCAAATCGCTTAGACATGGGGGCACATATTAATACAGACAAGACTGCGGCAGCAATGACCAATTTTATTGCGGAACAATTACGTTTAAAATGAGTGAATTTTATCGAAGTGTCTGACTGTTTTTCAATTTATGTGGACGAGTCTACGGATGTTTTCTGAAAAACATTTTGCTTTGTACATTACGTACGTTGACGAACAGAATAACACTTGCTGCTGTTTATATAAGTTAGTACCTGTTCAAAATGCTGATTCTAAGTCGCTGGAAGAGAAAATTGTCCAACCCTTTTCAGAAGATTATATAGATGTAGAAATGCTCAAAGATAAACTTGTGGGGTTTGGCTCGGCCGGAGCTGTAGTGTTTACTGGCCGAAACGAAGGTGTTGCTGCTAGAATCAGGAGGAGCAAGCATCTTCGCACTTGATCAGCGTGCATTGTATGGCTCATATTGCGGCAGTCACAGGTGTTTCAGGGTTCTTGAAAGTAAATTAAAAAAAAAAACTCTTCCAAGTTCGTTAGATTTCAAGTGAGAAGGACCGTTTATTGGCAGTTTTCAAAGACTTCCCTTGCATCATGGAGTACCTAATCCGTGAAATGTTGAGTAAAGATCGTTGTAAATTTGCAGAGCTGTACAGAAAGTTGTCGCAGATAAAAAGTATTCCATTGTTGGGTTTTCTGTTAGATGTATCGTGTGTACTGTCCCTGCTAAATAAAACAATGCAAAAGGAATCGGTTTCTTATGGTGACATCGAAAACAAGGTTACTTCTACAATGCAGACCCTTAAAGAAATGCGCGAGAAAGACGATGTTTATTTGACTCTTTACAAGGAAAAGTATTTAACTTATTGCAAATGTGATTCTGAGGAGGATGAAAAGAGAGAGAGAGTTTGACAGGGTAAGAGGACAAATAATTCAGGGTTTAGTGGATGAAGTAGAAAGAAGATTTCCTTCAAGTGAAGTACTGAAGTGCATTGCAGTGTTTGAAAAAGGAACAAGTAGTAATATGAGTGGATTGTATGGCAATTCTGATGTATATAAAGCAGCTGAGTTGTTTGGTTTGGAGGGTGATACTGTGGTATCGCAATGGAGGGAGTATAAGGTAGGCTTTAAAACCCTAAATGATTTGGTTCATTTCAAAGGATTAATACGAAAAATTCGTTCAGTGCCTCTGTCAACAGCCGCTTGTGAACGAGGTTCATAGCATCAAAACAACCGAGAGAAATCGCTTGTTGGTGAACACTTTGCAGGCTCTGATGACTGTTAAACTCAATGGACCCCCTTCGAGATTGTGGGATTGTGCAGTTACCGTCACTTGACAGACCAACGCTACTCACTGAAGAACAGCAGCGAGGAGAAAACAACCTCACAATTTTTCTTTCGTTTTATCTTTCTTATCCTGTAATAATTTCCTTTCCTTTAAAATGGATCTGCATTTTCATTTTCAAGATTTTAAATGACTTAAGATTTTCCAAGATACCGGTACCTCCGTGACGCAGTTGGTAGATCGCCGGCCTCCCACCGTTGCTCCGGTGGTTGAAACACTGATCACTCCATGCGAGATTAGTGCTGGACAAAGCGGAGCAGGAACAACTTTATTTAGGTTTCTCCTGTCATCTCTCATCCCGGCAACACTTCCCACAATCTCTTCATCTTTCATTCATTAATCATTGTCGAGAGGACTGCAATAGGCCTCGCCAGCTGGCACATTTTATTTCCTCAGCGTCCGTTACGCGTTTCATTCATTCACTTTTATTCTTTCACTTACGATTTTCCAAATTAGTGCACTGGTAGTTAGCAGGATTTCTTTAAGAAAAAATCTTCTGGGTGCATATTTCGTACCTTGGGGATGTGGTACAAAGAAGGGACAAAAATGATGGACTATAACAATATTTAGTACACTCTACGCTTATAAATTGCATCTAGTTCGAAGTGCCTGCTTGTCACTGGTATTTTTATTAAACTGTGTAATGACTAACGGAAAGAATGTAATTGCCTACAAGGAACAGCTTTCCAATAATTATCATTCTGGTTATAACAACAGTATTCAAGCAAAAAAAAAAAAAAAAAAAAAAAAATTATGTACATTTTCCTGGGAGAAGGGATAATTTACTTACAGGGAGTTAAATACCCCCTCCCCCGCCAGGTACAGACTGAAATAAACACTAGTACTTAAGCCCTATGATCCTTCTGCCCCCCCCCCCCCACACCGCTTTTTCCTGATTTCGTACCCTGGGTATATGAGGCTATATTTATGATGACTTAACATATCGTGCCTGCGTCAGCCATGCTCGTAGGCCACGATTTATAGGTGCACAGCTCAAATCCCGCTTGATGATTAGATTGTTCTTGTTGTTCTTTGGGCTTTATATTAATTTATTACCAAGCCTTCATATTATCAATAACATGTTGACCAGTCAGCATACATATATAAAATAAGAATTTTGTCTCTACATACTGCTCAGAATTTTAAAATAATCGTATTTCTGTATTAGTCGTGTCCATACTAAGAAGGAAATACACTTTTAAATTTTCCATTCTGTATGTATGTATGTATGTATGTATGTATGTATGTATGTATGTATGTATGTATGTATGTATGTATGTATGTATGTATGTATGTATGTACACTGACTTAGCAAATGTCATGGGATAGTCACCTAATAGCGTGTGGGGCGTCCTCTGGCCCTGCGAACTGCAGTGAGACGCCGTGGAAGTGAGTCGACAAGTCCCTGGTAGTCCTCTGGACGCAGCTGACACCAAATCGTTTGCAGAGCGGCCGCCAATGCTGGCCTGTTCGTGGGTGCAGGATCCATGGCACGGACATCCCAGATATGCTCGATAGGGTTCATATCGGGGCTCCTGGGTGGCCATGGCAGTCGTTGAGACCTCCGCTGCACCTTCGAGGCAGGCGGGATCCATCACTTCATGTGGTCTGCGCCATACACGGTGCCTCCCATCGGCATGGTGCAGTTGAAATTGTGATTCGTCCGACCATATCACGTTACGCCATTATTCCAGTGTCCATCCCTGGTGACTGCCGACAAAGGCTCGTCGTTGCGCCCGATGACGTTGGGTTAACAGTGGCACCCGTGTGTGGCGCCGGCTCCCATACCCCATCGAACCCATGTTCCTACGGATTGTCCCCTGGGAGACGTGTCTACCACTCCTGTGTTGAATTGAGCCGTGATTTGTTGCACGGTTGCCCGTCTGTCACTATTGACAATCCGTCTCAGATGTCGCCGGTCACGGTCATCGAAGGTGGCTGGACGGCCGGTCGTTCGTCTGTTGTGGACGGTGACACCCGCATTCAACCATTCACGATACACCCTGGACACGGTTGATTGTGTGAAGCCGAATTCCCGCACCACTTCCTAAATCGCACTTCCCATCCGTCGGGCACCGACCACCATACCCCGTTCGAATAGTGTCAGCTCACGACGACGTTCCATGTTACACCTGTCACATGTACAGCCACTGCTCACAAGGTCTCCTATACAACTGCCGCTGGCACAGGGGGCGTGTGGTGCGCATCAGTGCTCCGCTATCCCATGATAATTGCTCAGTCAGTGTATGTATGTACGCGCATCACGAGAAAATGGCCGAAGATAATTTAATGAAAATCTGTACCTAGTCTGGGAAAGAGGCACTACAATCTACACTATAAAAAATTGTATTCACGCTCCTATCATAGCTACGACACACGATCTGGGAGTCACTCCAGGACTTACCACAGCTCCTTTGTAGTCACTACCGCTAGGTTGTAGAATACCTTCCCTGTTACCTGGCGATGATGTTTGTCATGATTGTCCTAAGGTGTAAAACCGCGTGGTCATGGGTCCATGTCGACAAGGAAAGTTGTGAAGATGATCATAGAAAACAAGAAAAAAAACGTGAAAGAACCATCGCTTCAAGAGGGAACCTTGAAAGAAGAAAGATTAGATGCTCTAATATCAGAGTCGGGCGATCACTAAATGTAAACGCCTACAATAATCATCGAAAGCTCATAAAAACTGACCAACAATAACATTCCATTGACTATTGTTGTGATGTGATTTGTCTCTTCTGCTGCCACTCATCTCAGATAGATCCGATGTGCCCCGATTGGCGGAAAGTAGCTGGGGGTGTACATGCTATGTGATTGTTCCATCAACAACACGTACTGCAGCTAGAAGTTTGTGATGTTAATAACGAGGTGCTGCTCAAGACGACGAGGCGCCGACTCTACAAGGTGTTGGAACCGTTCTGGGGGTATCTGGACCCACGCATCTTGCACTGATGCTTACAATTGGTTTTGTGTAGTTGGTGCGGTGTTCATGGAGCGTACACTAGCATCGACAGCATCCCATAAAAGTTCGATTGGATTAAGATCTGGGGATCTGGAGGGCCAATCCACGGTCCTAACTTCACTGGAGTGCTCCTCCAACCACCTGCATGGCACCGCAGAGCGGTGACATGGTGCATTGGTCCTGTTGATATATGGCATCTTCATCAGGATACTCCAGGGCCAGAAAGGGATGCAGATGGTCTGAAGGAATGTCCACATAACGTGCACCTGTCAGCGCTCCCTGCAGACGGACAATGGGACCTAACCATGAGAACGCTGCCCTGACTAGAACTGTGCCACCTCCCCCCTGCACACAAGCTTATTGACACGCAAGATCCATAGCTTCATGGGGTATACGCCACACTCTCACGCGCCCATCAGCTCAATACATCTGGAATCGGGATTCATCGCACCATACCACACGCCGCCTCTGTTCCATGGTCCATTGCAAATGTTCGCGAGCCCATGCACGTCGTTGATCTCTGTGTCGAGGTGTCAGCAAAGGGACACGAGTTGGTCGTCAGCCTATGCGGTGCAGTTGCCTCCTTACAGTCCTGGTAGAAATGGGTTCCTGACTCCCATCGTTCAATTAGGCGGTGATTTGACTCACAGTAGCCCGTCGAGTGCCCAGTGTGGTTATGTGGAGGTGACGTAATGTCTGTTCGTTAAACACCTGTGGTCTTCTTGTGCGGCGGTTTATGCGGGTGGTGCATTCTCCCTGCGATGTTGAAGATCCACCCTCAACACTGACCTCGGAAACCCGGATTCGCGTGTAATATCCGCAATGCTATGACCCATGCGCCGTCATCCCACGTTCATAGTCGGTCAACTCGCGACGTGTTGCCATCTTCATTTGTTTTACAATTAGCTTTACATCGCACTGACACAGATAGGTCTTATGGCGACGATGGGATAGGAAAGGCCTAGGAATTGGAAGGAAACGGCCGTGGCCTTAATTAAAGTACTGCCCCAGCATTTGTCTGGTGTGAAAATGGGAAACCACGGAAAACCATCTTCAGGGCTGCCGACAGTGGGCTCGAACCCACTATCTCCCGGACGCAAGCACATAGCTGCGCGCCCCTAACCGCACGGCCAACTCACCCGGTTTGCCATCATCACGACACTGGTGTTTGTGACAGACTACTCAGCTACGCCGCAGCTAGCTGTAACGCTCAGGGGTCATTCTCTACACATTTTCTAATGGGATACCCGTTCCCGTGACTTTTGGCCTCTCAGTGAATGTCGGTCTTAGAGAGAAATTATTTGTTAAACCATCGACTTCCCGTATGTACGGGTTGCCATCAATGGATAAAGTTGTACAACAGGAAAAATGAAAAGCTGGGAACTAACATGCGTTATTAGGCTGAGTGAAGGCACGATAAAAAGCAAAAATATAGATTATAAATGACGTTAACATGTTGTAGATATAAGATCTCTCTGTTCCCACTGAACCGTGTATTGTAAATATGACGAGGTCCGAAATCCTATCCTTTAGTAAACTGAACAGTTTCCGTAAATTTGTATTTGACTCCCGTAGGCAACCTGCGCGTCGTGATGAGGATGAAATGATGATGAAGACAACACATACACCCAGCCCCCGTGCCCAACAAAATTAACCAATGATGGTTAAAATTCCTGACCCTGCCGGGAATCGAACCCGGGACCCCTGTGACCAAAGACCAGCACGCTAACCATTTAGCTATGGAGCCGGACGTTTTACAGGTAAAATCCCCCTATTGCCTGGACTATCTTTGGGGTGCTCCAAATGTTCCCGCCACCCGCGCGTTATTCACGCCATCTGTGAGCACAATTATAAAAGCAAAGGATAGGTAAGAGAAAGTGGCAGAGCTATCTATGAGTGGTGATCTCAGTGGCATTTACTCCTACTTTAATGATAATAATAATAATCTTTCTTTCTTTCTTTCTTTCTTTCTTTCTTTCTTTCTTTCTTTCTTAATCCTTTTACCCTCCATTGTTGGCTTTTCCCCCTGACTCAGCGAGGGATCCCGTCTTTACCGCCTCAAGGGCGGTGTCCTGGGGCGTGAGACTTTGGATCGGGGGATACAATTGGGAAGAAGGACCAGTACCTCGCCCAGGGCCTCACCTGCTATGCTGAACAGGGGCCTTATGGGGGGACAGGAAGATTGGAAGGGATAGGCAAGGAAGAGGGAAGGAAGCGGCCGTGGCCTTAAGTTAGTTACCAACCCGGCATTTGCCTGGAGGAGAAGTCGGAAACCATGGAAAACCACTTCGAGGATGGCTGAGGTGGGAATCGAACCCTCCCTCTAATCATTTGACCTCTCGAGGCCGAGTGGACCCCATTCCAGCCTTTCTTGAACGCGGGCCTCCGGGGGTGGCAGATAATCACACTAACCACTACACCACCAAGGGCGCCCATACCCGGGGGCAAGCGAGGCAGCCCCCCCCACCTAGCTCTCAGGGAAAGGCAAATATCTAATGTAGTCAGGCGTTTTTCTTTCAAGAACATGATTTAAAAGTCGGTATTACGTAGAAGTGGCAGTACCGCCCCCCACTAATAGGCAGGGGAGATAGTAGGTTCGAATCCCACTATCGGCAGCCCTGAAAATGGTTTTCCGTGGTTTCCCATTTTCACACCAGACAAATGCTGGGGCTGTACCTTAATTAAGGCCACGGACGCTTCCTTCCAACTCCTAGGCCTTTCCTATCCCATCGTCGCCATAAGACCTATCTGTGTCGGTGCGACGTAAAGCCCCTAGCAAAATAATAATAATAATAATAATAATAATAATAATAATAATAATAATAATAATAATAATAATAATAATAATAATAATAATAATAATAATAATAAAAATCGTATGGCCTCAGCTACCGCTACCTTGTGCAGACATCTTAATTTGACGCCATCTGGCTGTCATCTCGTCAATTTCAACGTTCCGTTTTACTCTAGGCCCACTAGATGGCAGAGTAAACTGAATCTCTCTTGGGAGTCTATGGCTGAGTTTTTAATGAATTTTGTCCGGTGAACACCAAATGTGTTACCAGAGGTCTTTTACATGCCAACATCGTACGTATTATTATTATTATTATTATTATTATTATTATTATTATTATTATTATTATTATTATTATTATTATTATTATTATTATTTACAATGAGATTAATTCATGAGGGAAATGGTAGGCTACAAGATTCTCGTTTGGAGTTATAGACCTGTAGCCTACCCTGTATCTACGTAGGGGAATTTCTTCGACTCTTAGCGACATTCTCTCTCTGTTCATTGGCTACACTGTAAGTTTAAAGTATCCTCTGGTACCCTCTTTGGTCTTTATTTCGTCTTTTCGCGAGCCTCTTTGATTCCGTCATTCCGTGTATAATAATTGAAGTCTGTTACAATAGGTGTACTGATCTAAGCCCATAGCAGTTATTAAATACATATTAGGCGGAATTAAAGAAATTATAGTATTTGAGAAAGCATCCTGATGAAGTGATAGTGATGATTGTTGTTCTAAGGGGAAATACAACGTATAACTGTCTTTTCTCGCGTGTTTGTGTTTCGACCACGAAGCTTGTTAGTTCCGAAGAAAGGTGAAATCCTCTAACGATACAGTACCGCACTCCCTTAAATTGCCACACTGTATATGCATATATGGTTTGTGAAAAGAATGGTTCGAAATATTTCTCGTAAAACTTAAAACACGATCACAAAGTGAACACAGTGTAGGCCTGTTTCAACGTGGTGCTGGTGCACAAGAGTAGAAATTTTACCACACTCAACTTATCCTTTTAGCATGTGCGTTTTTAGTCTGTGGTAAGCCATTCGCTACGGCATAATACGTACTAATGATTTAACTTTTGACAGGCAAATAATAGCTCGATATAGCACATCGTCTGGTAACAGTATAGGAATAATTTACATATCTCAAAATATATTTTCTACACTCACGTACGGCTCCTTCCTTTGCTGAATGGTCAGCATCAGTCAGCACTGAAGTCTTCGGTTCCGAAGATACCATGGATATATATATATATATTTTTAATAACTACCGGTAGTTAATTCCTCCAGCTCGGAGGCTTAGTGTTCGAGTTCGCCTTCATTTCCATACAGCACGCAATACAGTCGCGAATATAAATTCCTCCACATCGTGGACCCGACGTAAAACTGAGCTTCATCCACAAAAGTGCCGGTCCCATGAAATTGAGAAAAGACCAGGAAGAAGACGACGACTTTGTAGAAAATAACTTACTACCTCGGCAAAGTCACTGTTGTCCCCTCTCACTTGCAGTTCCTCAGTTGACATAACCTTATCTTGGGGAATGAATGCCTGCATTTGCTTCAACCAGTATGGTATAATGGAAAGTTTTCTGTGTGGTACCTACATGCCAGACAGTTCTCAAAGATATTTGCAGTTCCCGGCGATACCGGTTCCTTGATTTAGGATTTTGAGAACTCCTGGAGAAACAGATATGTATGCGATTCACAGTCTCAGGCGATGGGCCCAGCCTGCCTGTCCACAAACAGTTGGCCATTTCCTACATGGTATCACTCTCATATTGTGTTATCAGTCAGAGGATCTGTGTGATACTTTGCTAAACAGTTACAACAAACTTCCTTTTACAAAACTATAACACAAAATGCTTTGTTCTCCTGGAAATTTCCTGTTGGCACACTACAGACTCCTAGTGAGAAAATGCACAAGTACATCATGGTACTGAATACAAAAGAAACTTGTACATCATCCCCATTTGTTGATGTAATTTCTTCTTCTTCTTCTCAATGTCACCGTGCGAGTTAGGGCCTCGCAGCTGTGAGCTTGCATCCGGGAGGTAGTGGGTTCGAACCCCACTGTCGGCAGCCCTGAAGATGGCTTTCTGTGGTTTCCCATTTTCACACCAGGCAAATGCTGGGGTTGTACCTCAATTAAGGCTATGGACGCCTTTCCCATTGTCTCCATAAGACCTGTCTGTGTCAGTGCGACTTAAAGCCAATTGTAAAGAAACTTCTCAATGTGTTTTGGTTACTGCCCTGCCAATTTCTGAAACCCCAGAAGAACTTATGACTTGTCAGGCCTGTTTGGGGCCCTTCCCTTTCTTTTGTCGATAGCTTCATTCTTCAAAGAGTATTTATCCAAGAGGAATTGTAGTTCCCATTAAGAAAAATAGTTTCCTGAAGAGTTGTTCTTTTACTGGCAGAGGGTAAGTTTGTGCAGTTGGTAAATATAATGGTACCTCTGCAGGCAGAAGTAATTATGATTTATTTTCTCTGGAGGATCTACGCAGCTAAAATATTGTGTATTTGCAGGTGGGCTAATCGTGGCCATTGCCGTGGAGAACTGCAACCTTCACAAGAGGATAGCACTTCGTACCATCCTCATCATCGGAACAAGCCCTAAACGGTAGGTGGACAGCTTAATGTTTACTGCACCATTCATATTGATGATTTGATTGGACACAGAAAAGGCAATGTCATTGGATTTCAGACACCTAGAGATTCTTTAATTTTCAAATCATTCATAGCCCTTTGTTTTCTTTAGTATTTGTTCATTAAAGAGTCAGGCCTTTTCCTCCAATAAGAGAGGTTGTTAAAACTGCAATGACGAGCACCTTCTTTCCTGCTACCTACCACTTTTCCCAAGCTCTTTGCACTGATTTCTCTTTCTTGTCTATCTTGCCCAAAGCTCTCCTGCCAACTCCTCTTCCACCAGGCTTTCTGGTCATCTGGAAAATCTGTGACATGCCCTAATAAAATTTGACAGTATATCTGGCTCTGGGAAGAATTTCTTAAAATGCCTTCTCTAGAATTTCAAAACGTTCAATAGGAATTTTGTAAATAGCTTGACCACATGGACATTTTGCCCTTGGCAGCAAAATAAAGTTTTCCAGGTAATTATTGTGGTTGCTGGATGTAAACTTGTCAGTTTGAGCTGTTGAATAGTGCATAATATATTTATTTTTCTCATTATTCCTTTTCTTCCATCAGTTTCTGCTCAGTGGACAGATTGTGAATGGTAGATCACAACAGAAAAACACTTCCACTGCTCTAAGATTATGGTTTGCAACAAATAGGTTTTTCCTCAAATATGAATGATTTTTACAGTAAAAGGAGGCCTGATTTTGTTCTTGACATCTTTATTGTGACAATAACATGCATTAAATATTGCTTATTTACATACATTTTTCCTTTTAGTGTGTAATTTCTGAGTGTCGTAAATTTTAGAGGAGCATGTCCTCCATTCCGCTGGAAGGTCTGGTAACTCCGTCCTCCGCTACAGACTGGAGACATGTTTCCTCATTCCATTTTTGTTAGAAGAGGATTTCAATCTGAGACAGAATTGCAGGAAAGAAAGAGCAAGAAATGGTGTTCTCTTACTACCCTCTGCTGCTACGACTAGTGTGTACCATCACTACGATAGCCTATTGCTCTAATCAGCCATTTCAGAAGACACAATTGATTTTCCAAAAGACATATATGTGTTTGATTAATAAATGCCTATGATGATGAGTGCACAATATACACACTGCAGAACAGGGAACATGCCTACCACTGCTCTATCTATCTACTGGCAAACCTTACAGTCACACTCTCCCCACTTCTTTGTCAAGTGCCTCATCTCCTGCACTTTACCATTCTGTGTACGTGGCCCCTTTTAACACACAGCACCTTTCTTCAGTTCATCCATCCTGTTTGTATCCTGCTCTTCATTTCTTCCTTCACTCTGTCATCTTGTTGGTTAATTGATCTAAGGTACCTGAACTTACACGACTGAGAACATCAGTGTAAGAAAATAAGAAACTGACTCGTCAATTTCAAGTCCAAAATTTTGCCCCGTTGTAACAAGGCTTGAGAGATGGAATGGACACCTCCCAAAGACGCGCTGGTACATCGAGTTAAATGTTTGTATGCTCCTTTTCAAGCACAGCGCAGTGACAGTATGCAGGCTGACGTAGCAGCACTTGAAAATGGTTGCCTAGACATTTGAATAAGCGCAGATCTATTTCTGGTAAAACTTGTGGGCTAGAACATTGACCTGTCTGTTCCATCCCTGGCTTGTCTGAGGTACGAACCAGTTGCGGTACGTGCATGAAAGGCTTTAGGGCGCCGCCCCACCGCCCTTTCAGAAACACTGAACATAATTTCATTCTATAACTGATTACATAAAGAGATGCACAAATGTAGCAAAGTCAAACTTATGGTGGTGTGCTATTCGGTTATACAATGTTATCTTTACAATTTTGGCTGTAAATATTTCTGTTCATTGTTTTCAAAGATATGGCAAAGGCTTTCAGACTGTGGCAGCCGTTCAGCAAACACGATGTTTTCTCTTTAGTCGTGAGGCGGTTGGACTCAGGCAGAAGAGCCCTCATTGTGCGGGAGGAGCCTGGAAAGACGATATGGGCTCGTCAGGGGAAGGAAGAGTGCAGGCGTGTGTATGGTCTGCCCGGCAGAGCCTGCAAAAGCATCGCCAAACCACTTTACGACGTACCTAGACTTTGCAAGTGGTAAAAATCATTGTTGCCCATATTGAAGATACTGAATGTAGGATGCTAAATGGTTTATTTTGTCACCTATTCAATACATATAAATTTTACATTTAGGAATTTATTCTTAATTCCGCTTGAGACATGTTTCGCCCTTCATTGAGGGCATCATCAGTCAAAATTAAGTACTTAATTTTGCCATTGTAATGTATACTAATTTGTGCATGTTAAATACTAATTAGGTACCTGATTTTTACCTTGAGGTAATAATTTTGACTGATGATGCCCTCAATGAAGGGCGAAACATGTCTCAAGCAGAATTAAGAATAAATTCCTAAATGTAAAATTTATATGTATTGAATAGGTGACAAAATAAACCATTTAGCATCCTACGTACCTAGACTTTTCCCCCCACAACGTCTTACATTAACTGCTGCTAGAGATTAATTCTAAAACATTTTACAAAACAATGAATTTCATTATACTGACTAGTTAAAAAAATAATTTCTATAAATAAGCTAAAAATCAAATTAAAAATGCAACCATAAGGTGACGGCACTATTTGTAGGTTGGTCAAATTGTTAAATATGTCTTTATGCTTTGAGATTTGGGCAAGACGAGAGAAATTCAGGTGTGCACTGTTTATTTGTTTTCAAGAATGTCGTTATTGTTGATTGTGATCAGCGTAATATTACAGTGCCACAGTAGTCGTGATTGCGGTAGCTGTTAGCTTGCTAGTTTGTGTGTGTGTGTGTGTATAAATGCCATTGTAGTGTAGTTAATTAATTATTTAGTATTGTAGTGCAACAAGCAGATTTCTATTCAGCTAGTGGCACTGGATTGTTATTAGATGAATAATAATATGATGCTGGTCAGTGGAATGTGGACTGATTGGGGAGGGGGAAGAGATGGCGGTCCAGCACTGCCAGAGTAAAATGTCACAAACCGCCATTGGTGTGAACGATGCTACCAATGTTATTCTTTGTTCAGTCAGTCGCTGTGATGAATGGTGCAAAAATATCTCTCGTAGGATTGGTTTGTGAATACCATTTGGAGGGCTTGTTAGAATAACATGCAACAGGACCTTCTGGGTTTGTGAAGAAAGAAATAGGGAAACAACCTCATGTATGACAGCTGATGGTGGAGTTGTTGAGAATACAAGTCTTCTGGCTCAAGACTTAACATATAACAGACGTTTGAAATAAGTATAAAATATTTTACGCTGACTGAGAACAACATTATTGAAGAATACAGGCATCTCAATTTAATGCTCATGGTGTACTACCCAGTGTCTTGCGAAGGTGTGTGCCTCGTGTGGCACTGGCAGGAACATTAGATTTTTAGATCGAGAAGCCTGTTAATGTACATCCATACTAAGATCTTGAAATGAATTTGATGGGCACTGGTTTTAGGCAATATCTCAAACTTTCTTTTGGTAGAGATTGGTTTTTTAAAACAACCACTTAATTCCTTGTCCAAACTATTTGAACTCTGTTGTGCACATGACGAGCTGCGTGGCTCACAAACTGTAGCACCTGAAACATGATTGTGTGTGTTTTTGTCTTAGGTTGATGCTCGGCTTCATGCTCACCACAATGTGCCTCTCCATGTGGATCTCCAACACGGCCACCACTGCCATGATGGTGCCCATTGTGCAAGCTGTCGTGGATGAGCTCAAGGCGGTGAGTTCCTCTTGTTGCTGACCTCATGATGTTATTTCAGATCCATTGTTGTTAAGGCAGTCGTCCAGGGGACATTTTTCCTATCTGTTGTTTTCCTAGCCTTTTCTTAAATGATTGCAAAGAAATTTGAAATTTATTGAACATCTCCCTTGGTAAGTTATTCCAATCCCTAACTCCCCTTCGTATGTTGTATGTTTACTTTTCAGCCCTAAGGTTGGTTGGATCCTCAACAGCTCTGCCATCAGCTGTCATATATGGCCTAGGCATCACTGAAGAGGCGTACTAGGGAAATGAGGAGTGAGGTAGTTTCCCGTTGCTTTCCTCACTGAGCCAGAAGTTGCTATTA
Source organism: Anabrus simplex (assembly GCF_040414725.1). Taxonomy (NCBI): domain Eukaryota; kingdom Metazoa; phylum Arthropoda; class Insecta; order Orthoptera; family Tettigoniidae; genus Anabrus; species Anabrus simplex. The sequence continues at coordinate 217,318,208 of NC_090279.1, read as the reverse complement.
CATATCAGTCTGCCAAGCCCACTGACATGCATGCACCAACCGACCCTATGAGCAACATTTTCACACTATTCATAGCAGGGACTGGCTGCAGAAGGAATGGCATTACTAGCATCGCTCATACCTCAGTCACTTTCATATTGCCAAAGCCAAGGATAAGACAGAGACAGATCAATGAAAGTAACAAAATTGCTCTAGCCTATACCAGAAGACGTTGTGGCACTGTAAACACTAGATCCTGCCAGTAAAGGCATAACTCCACTTCGTATAAACGAATATTTGCTGCAATGTGTCATCTTGAATTCGAACTTCATCTTCATATTGTGATCTTTCTTACTTTTAAAGACACCACTCAAACTTATTCGCCTACTGATGTCATTCCACGCCATGTCTTAACTGACAGCTTGAAACGTACCACTTCCAGGTTATAAATTTCATTTTTATCCGTATTGAAGATGTACTTTTGATACAAATTCTTATAACAAAATTATAAGAATTTGTATCACGTACCACTTAGTCGAGCAGCTTGTCTCCTTTCTTCCAAGTCTTCCCAGCTCAAACTTTGCAACATTTTGTATCTTTTGTCGGAAATTCCCCAGAAAAAATCGAGCCTCTTTTCTTTGGATTTTTTCCAGTTCTTGAATCAAGTAATCCCGGTGAGGGTCCCATACACTGGAACCATACTCCAGTTGGGGTGTTACCAGAGACTTATGTGCCCTCTCCTTTACATCCTAAACACCCTCATAACCATGTGCTTTATTTACAATCCCATTTGTGATTAATGGGAAAGTACTGTACTTGCATTCTCCTTTGGGGTTCTGTTTGTTAAAGAATTCTAAGAAGTTTGAATGTCAGGTGGGGAATCGAGGTTGGAACAGATGGGCTATTTCATGTACTGCACAAATGATATGTACCTAAAAGGAATTGAATCTAGGTGTGGGAGTACCAATGCAATGAGCTCGCATATAAAATTATCCCTAAATTGCTATTTTTTCAGACTGATGAGTAAAAGCTGGGTGCATTCCTGATGTTTTATGCTGGAAGTAGCAGGCTTGATTGCTTCGACGATGAGGATGAACAACGGTAGGCGGGTCTGACGAGCTGAAGAACCTGTGCATATATTTTACAATTTGCTTTAAATCACTCAACACCAAGAGCCTACTAAAAGTGGCCCCAGGGAGAGTGGGTTGGCGACTACGGGGCTCTTAGCTGAGTCCTGGAATTGTTTCTACTTACTTGTGTCAAGCTCCTGACTTTCATCTATCCTATCCGATTTCCCTTGGTCAACTGTTCTTCTTTTCTGATCCCGACGCTATTAGAGCATTCGAAAGCTAGGACTCTTTCATTTTCATGCCCTTTGTGGCCCTTGTCTTTCTTTGGCCGATATCTTCATTTTTCGAAGTGTCGGATCTCTTCCATTTTCTCTCTCTGATTAGTGTTATATAGAGGATGGTTGCCTAGTTGTACTTCCTCTTAAAACAATAATCACCACCAGTCACACTGACACAGATAGCTCTTATGGCAACGATGGGATAGGAAAAAGCTAGGAGTGGGAAGGAAGCAGCCATGGCCTTAATTAACGTACAGCTCCAACATTTGCGTGGTGTGAAAATGCATAACCACGGGAAACCATCTTCAGATCTGCCATCAGTGGAGATCGAACCCACTATTTTCCATATGCAAGGTGACGGGTATGTGACTCAAATTGTGCAGCATATGAACTAGGGTTATGTGAGACAAATGAGGATTATAGAACTTTACTTTGGTGGTAAGACAAACAGACAGAGACAAGCGTTAGACTTGATCTTTGATGATTTCAAGAACAAAAAAAGAGGAAGAAAAATTATTATTATTATTATTATAATCATGTGGTCTGAGCTACTATGTGCAGACATTTCTATTGATTCAGAGCTCAGCGCCATAGCATGGCCACTCTGCTCAGTTCAACATAAATCTTTAAATGAGAAGACTTTTTCCTTACATTATGGTGAGCAAAGTCATCTAATTCAGCTTTCTGCATCTACTTTCCTTCAGTGTGGAGGAGTGTGAAAATCAAAGCCTGTTCCTCGTTCATCAGTGACCTCGGATAAGTCTTTACATACTTTTAAGTTGAGAAAGAGCGTTCCTTCAAGCAGTTTGTGGCTGGAAGAACTGAATCTACATGTGCATAAACTTTCATGAGATCCGTTCACGGCACCCTCCATTACAAGTGGTTGATAACATGTCAAACATTTATCGAGCAAGAACGAGTCAAAATTATTTTAAGTGTGATTCCTGACAACAAAGTTGTGTTTAATACAATGATTTATTTTTGCTACTCTTATATTGCATGGAATACAAGGTTTTTCGAATGCAGTTTATCAGGTGCGTGTTAACATACTGTTTAAATGGAGAACCAAAGTCCTGCTGTGGGCCTGTGAGACTGTGGAGGAACAGCCACACAATGTGGGTTAGCAATGCGCACAGTATGGCATTCGCAGCTGGCCACAACAAGTGTTGGGTTCCCTAACTGCGTAGCCACGAGGTCAATTGGCCGGGGTCGGGTCGGCCTCACTGCCATCTCCGTTGACTAAGTCCTCGTCAGGCAATCCAATTGCTTCTCTTTAAGATGGAACTGGCTCTCTATGTGACCACCATGCTTGTTGCCGTGATCTTAATTGAATGCTTTGAGGGTACTGCAACAAATTAAGACATCTCTGTGATCAACAACACTACTTCTTCACTGTACTTGTAAGCACAGTAAATATTTTCAATAGGATCCTTGAATTCTCTCAAATATCTGCAGTGCAATTAATTAAAGAATACACAAAACAAAAACTACTGTAGTACATCTCATTACAGACTGTTATGAGTTTCAGCATTCCATCTGCAAGAGTAATTCTTCTTCTGATTGAGTCTCTTCACACGTCGGCAACCATTGTGGAGTAATTTTTCTTACTTTGTGTTTTTTTTTGTTAGAGTTGCCATATTTGCCTAACCACTGTCGGAAATTCTACTCACATTCACGTTTCCCTTCTGTAGTTATATCGAGCTGTATTTGTGACTAAAATTGGCTGCTTTCCTTAGTTTTACAAGGGTTAGACTTCTCAGCATGACAGAGCTCTTGCAGATGGAATGCTGCAAGTCATAAGAGTCTGTATGAAAATCCACAGCCTGTTTCCAGTCATCCGACTGGGTCAGGAGTGGATTGAATGAATCCCCCATCTAGCAGCGAGGATAGGAATTGTGCCGGCTGCCGCAGCCTGTCGCACTTCTCTGGGGCAATGATTAATGACTGACAAATGAAATGATATTGGAGAGTGTTGCTGGAATGAAAGATGACATGAAAACCTGAGTACCCAGAGAAAAATCTGTCCTGCCTCCGCTTTGTCCAGCACAAATCTCTCGTGGAGTGACGGGGATATGAACCACGGGTCCCAGTGCGCTGCCACCTGAGCAACGGAGGCTCCCACAACAGACTATAATGAGATGTATTAGTTCTTTTATATGTGTGTGTAATCTTTAATGGATTGCACTGCAGGAACTTGTGAGAATTCAAGGATTCAATTGAAAATATTTACTGTGCTTACAAGTACAGTGAGGAAAGAGTGTTAGCAGACACTTCATACTGAATGTTGATCTCGGAGAGATGTCTTAATTTGTTGCACTACCCTCAAAGCGTTGCTATGTCTTTTACCCAGGGGATCTTTGCAATCATCACTGCTACCTCATTTTATTCCTTTTCTTTAAAGCCTTGAATTATTAAAGACAAAGTCTAACCATTGTCTCGTAAGTCTTCCTCTGGTTGTTTTTCCCTCCATAGCCAATGCATACATTAGACTTATTATCCTCATTTGTCTTGGGTTCATCCCCCATCTTCATTCTTAAGTTAGTCTTCTTATTATTACGTCCTCGAACCCCCTACCATTGTTCGTGCTGATTCAAGACAATAAATCACTTCAGATTTACCAATGCATTCATAGGATTGGTATCATACAGACTATAGGGTAGATGATAGGAGACTGCGGATAAAAATGAGGGCTATTGGACTTGACAAAAAAGTGTTTGAATGGGTGACTAAATTTCTAGAAAATAATAGAACACAGAGTATTTGTGCTGGTGGAGGGGTCCCCACTGGGCAGTATCATTGTTTTCATATATATAATACTAGCTGTAGTACCCGGCGTTGTCCGGATGATTTTTTGAATGTTTACCCTTGAGACATGTATTACCAGTTAGTTATGATTTTCTATTATGTAGTTTTATAATTATTTAGATGTGTTTGATTTCAAGTTTCAGATTATTTAATTTTTGAGTAAAACTTTGTCGTTGTGGAAGCTCAAACTGCATACTCCAGTTATCAGACTGTGCCTCATAAATAGGCTTCTGATAAGTTCACGTGCATACAGCTCAGCGTCGGTGGGTAGGGTCTGACACATCCCACTCTGAAGAGTCTAGTGTCAGACCTAAGACGAAACACTGTTTAATAGAGCAAATACCGGAAAAGCCGTACATCTGATTTTTTATATGCTCTATTGGTGGAAAAATATCTAATTCCCTTCATGGGAACTTAGAATTTCCAACTCCAGTGTCATCCACAACCAGTATTAACCATCCCTGTATTGACCAAGCAAGTGCAACAGGCATGGAACTCCATCCCACAAGCTGACTCCGGCACCTGTACGACACAATGCCTGCATTCAACAGTCAGGCAATTACACCGGTTATTAATGGACCAGCATGACACATTTGTGATGGCTTTTTGTGCGCGGATATTAACCTGTAGTCTTGTACCTTTAATCAATTTAAGTATGTTACCTCGACAAATATATTGCCAAAATTTCCATATTCTACTTTCCTTATTTCATGGTGTTTGTATATTTTTTTCTGCCAGTGTGTGATGTAAATTGTCTTCTGCATTATGATTCATCTTGTTGTCAGAGAGTTATATAGTTTAAACACAATGGTGCTCCAGCCTACCAAGTGACTGTTGCTCAGCTCGAAGGTAACATGTAGTCACAGTGGTCAGATCTGTTTTATAAAGACAACTGTTGTCTCTCTTACCATATAACTCTTTCCCTGTATTCTAGGGCTGTTCGTCTCTTCATGTGTTTTTCTCTGTATCAACAGAATGACCTGGAGGCTCGCCGCTCATCGCAGGTAGTGGCTGTGGCAGATTCAGAAGAGGCTAGCGGGGCGTTCGACCCGGAGACTAGGAGGAAGTCCATCGCAGTAAAGCCGGCCAAGGGTGAAGCAGAGTAGGTATTTACCTATCTTTTGAGGTGACTCATATTTCTGACATGAGGCATCAAGTAAAGAAGGAAGACGCAAGAAGTCTCTTGTGCTATGGAAGAGAAGCAAGTGGTTGAAGTAAAGGAGCTGGAACTGTAAAACTCTAGATTTTTGTTATTGTTCGTGAAATGCCATGGAATTGCACACTTACACACAGCAAAAAAAAATATCGTAATATCCAAGTTCCTTAGGTAGTCCATTGAATCAGGCAAAAGCCCTTAGGGAGTAATATATTGGATAGTTTGTGTCTCAACACAGTCAGGACACTTGTGGAGCGCCTTCTTGTAGAACAGTGGCTGGGCTGGTAGTCGAGTGATCTCGGGTTACTCCGCTGTTAGTCTTGGAGCAGCTGGACTGTAGTTCAGCAATGTCCCTATGAATTGTTAATTCAGTGGCTGCCTAGAAAAACTTCATAAGTCGTCTTTTGACCCTGTTTCACGTGCTGCTATCTTTATGCACTAGTTTGAAGCCTGCATTGTTTTGATTGTATTTTTACCGGGCGAGTTGGCCGTGCGCGTAGATGCGCGCGGCCGTGAGCTTGCATCCGGGAGATAGTAGGTTCGAATCCCACTATCGGCAGCCCTGAAGATGGTTTTCCGTGGTTTCCCATTTTCACACCAGGCAAATGCTGGGGCTGTACCTTAATTAAGGCCACGGCCGCTTCCTTCCAACTCCTAGGCCTTTCCCATCCCATCGTCGCCATAAGACCTATCTGTGTCGGTGCGACGTAAAGCCCATAGCAAAAAAAAAAAAAAAAAGATTGTATTTTCTTATTCAGTAGCATAGCCTCCATGGCTCAGACGGCAGCACGCTGGCCTCTCACCACTGGGTTCCTTGGTTCAAATGAGATTTGTGCTGGACAAAGCAGAGGCAGGACAGAGTTTTCTCCGGGTACTCTGGTTTTATCTGTCATCTTTCATTCCAGCAATACTCTCCAATATGATTTCATTTCACCTTTCAATCATTAATCATTGCCCCAGAGGAGTGCAACAGGCTTCGACAGCCAGCACAATCCCTATCCTCGCTGCTGGATGAGGGATTCATTCAATCCATTCCTGACCCGGTCGGATGACTGGAAACAGGCTGTGGATTTTATTTCCATTAACAGGTTTAAAATAACTTTATTTTGAACTTTGTTAAAAATCCAACTCATCTCCGTACAGGCCACAAAGACCCTTGAAGGGGTGAAAGGTAAAGTCTTCCACTATCTGTAATCTTGGCACTTGGAGTAGTAGAGTGGTTCGCTATTTGCTCCTATGAATTAACCTTAGTGACCGTTAGGGCCATATGCCATCCCAGAAGTGGAAATCTTGTTTCTTAAATCTTTTAACTTTCTGACAGGGAATTGAACCCATGTCCTTCCAGGTGAACGGAGCACATCCGTACCGCCTCGGCTAGTGAAAAGTGGTGTTATTTTTAGGCAGCTCTTCAGCTGTAGAGCGTGTAGTTGGCAAAGGAGCAGTGTTGCTGAAATAATCCCCAAGGTGGTGTTTGGGACTGTTTTCACAAACAGGGGCTCACAGAGCAATCCAAAAGTAGTAGCACTATAATGTCATATTGTACCACATAACATGCGGGCAAAGTTTTGCATGTTCCAGCCGCTAAGACATATTGTTGTGTGCCATTCCCTTGTCATCATTTGATGATCTTCAAAAAGAAGAACCATTTAATACATTTGAGACTTATGTTCACCCAATTTCTACAGATTGTTTTATCCTTAAGCGCTAAGAAAATAGTTTTTAGCAAGATGCACAACATATGCATCCAAGGACTCTTTTGTCTCATACAGAAAATAATTCCTATTTTAAATTGATTTTACATGCAAGTGTTTGTTTAATGTCCATTTTAGTCGACCCATGGATGCTTTTTACCCTCCCAAGTGATACGAGTCGTTAACGACTTATTTCTGCCTTTGTGAAGTGATAAAGTCATCGTTAACGACTCATTTCACTTGGAGGGTTAATGTCATCCTGTGTATGTATGTACATTTTAGTATTATTGAACGTTTTCATCTAAATTTATCTTATGGCTGTTGCTGGCCAAAACTAGGTCTAGTATCACAACAAATGTACATAATAAAGGTATTGAAAAGGTGGACCATTCATATATAATTGCTACTATTGAGACTTTCAATTTTTGTTAAAAAATAAAATATTCAGTGGTATTAGTTGTAGAGAATTGGTGCAAGGATCACATTACAATGTAAATTACCGAGGATTGCTGAGCAACCACGTTAACTGTGTGAGACAATGATAACTGTTGTCTTTGTTGCCGACAGGAAAGCCTCACGACCCGACAAAGAGACCATCTGCTACTACCTGGGAGTTGCTTACGCGTCCAACTTGGGCGGAGCCGGGACACTGACTGGAACAGGGACAAACCTCACATTCAAGGGGATCTTCGACAGGTATCTCTACTTTTTTTATGTATTCATGTAATGCAGCCGCCTGCTCCTTTTCACACTTGGCTCCGTCAAACCACATTCCATGAAGGATTCACTGTTAATGTCCTGCTCTCCTACCCTCTTGCCCTCTAGTCGGTTGGGTGCTCGGGTCCAGGGAAGCACCCAACCTTAACAATCTTAACAATCATTTAACTGCTTCTTTCTCTTGTATCCACCACTTTTATTTCCTAGTGGCATTTCCTTTACAACAACAGTCACCATTGTAGTGACTCAATCCTCAACTAAGGCTGCAGTCTTGTGTGTACTTACCTGGAAAGTGGCTCCACTCCATCTATTTGCTATGTATACCTTACTTGAACAGGAACAGAGTAATGTTAATACGGGGAGTCGCTGAGTGTTCGAGTACTGATGAAGCTGGGAAGTAGAAACAAATTCACCGGTGTGCTGAGAAAAACTGGGATTGATGAGTCGATAGATAGATAATGCCTTTATTTGCAGCAAAATTAGGGTTCAAGTCCCCCTTATACTTTTGAAGAGTATGCATCTGCATAATTTATAATTACAAATAACATAAATAATACAGTATAACCCTGATTTTGCATGACCTCGATTCAGCATAAATTCACATTTAGCTGAAGAATTTTCAACTCCCGAAAATTATTCCGTAAGAGTAACGTAATTTATTATTCGATTTAACATAATTCACATTAAAGCAAAACCCCCATTTAGCATTAAGAAATTTCAAAATTCTCAAGTATTTATTTCTATGGGACATTAAGAACCTATGAAAAAGATGTCATAAGCTTGCTAAATATGATTCAAGGCAGAAGAGGGATCTAAGAGCGTGATCGCATAGCACTAAAGTGAGATGTCTGGCTCACATAAACATTCGACCGCGGGCGCTGTAGTACAGTAGAAGAGAACCCCGTTTTAACGACAGTATCGTTATGCCCTTCGGAAATTCCTGTATTGATCTGTGCTATATCCTTTGGTTTCAAGGATTCTCTCAGAAGCCAAGAAGGAAGGTAGGCCTCCCTCAAACATTGTACAGGATACAGTAGTTGTTAAAGAGGGATGGGAAGGAAAGGGGAGAATTGTAGAAGACAGGTGGTCTAATGTTTTAAGGGGAAGGAGATTGCAGGCTAAGGGCTCCATTCAGGATCAGAATTCAGGACAGGTGTCTGTGAGAAATCGATACAAGTCATTGCAGGTAGAACAACCGAGGAAAGATGAGGAACAGGGAACTGTTGCTGAGAAGTGTGGAAGTAGGGGAAAGGTAGGAAAGGGAAATATGTAGTAGTGGATAAGAAAAGACAGGTGGAACTGGGTCATGGGAGGGAGAAAAGGGAGAAGGAAGTAGCTTCTGCAGCTATCAGGAAAGATAGGGCTGACCACAAGGGGAGCGGATCAAATGAGGTAGGTAGGGTCGTGGCTCTGGTCATGGGGGGATTCCATCGTTAGACATGGGGGGAAAGTGTGTGGAGGAAAGGGAACCAGGGCAGAGTGCTATCCAGGAATTAGGTTGAGGCAGATGTTGAGGAAAGTAGAAGAGAAGGAGAAGATGGTAGTGTTTCACGTTGGTCCTAACAACATAAGACAAGCAGGTATAAGTACCAACATAGTTGGGGATGTGTGGGATCTGGTAAATGCAGCACGGGTGAAGTTCAAGGAAGCGGAGATTGTTATCAGTGGAATACTGTGTAGGAGGGATACTGACTGGAAGGTGATTGGGGATTTAAATGAAACTATGCAGTGGGTATGTGGGAAACTGGGAGTGAAATTTCTAGATCCTAATGGGTGGCTAGGAGATAGGGATCTGCGCTCAGATGGCCTTCACTTAAACTGCAGTGGTACGTATAAATTAGGAAATTTGTTTAGAGGTACATTCAGGGAAACGGGGTGATCTTTGGAGCGATGATAAGGGAACAGGGATCTAAAGTCAAGTAGGGATGATGTAAAAATATTAGTGTTGAACTGTAGAAGTATTGTAAAGAAAGGAATAGAATTAAGTAATTAGTAGTTATATACTTACCAGATATTGTAATAGGAGTTGTATCATGGCTGAGAAATGATATAATGGATGCAGAAATTTTCTCATGGAACTGGAGTGTGTATCATAGAGATAGGATAGGAATGGTAGGAGAGGAGTATTCATTCTGGTGAAAGAAGAATTTGTAAGCTACGAAAAAGTTAAAGATGAGAAACATGAAATTCTAGGTGTAAGGCTCATTTCTAAAGATAATAGGCAACTTGATGTCATTGGAGTGTACAGACCAGGAAAGGGTAGCGCTGATACTGATTCAGAATTATTAGATGAAATAATCAGCTATGTGAGAGAAGATATGGAAAGGAACGCGATTGTAGTGGGAGATCTCAGTTTACCAGATGTCAGTTGGGAAGGAAATGCGAACGACAGGAAAAAGCATGACCAACAAATGGCAAATAAGTTAATATGGGAAGGACAGCTGATTCAGAAAGTGATGGAACCAACTAGAGGAAAGAATATTCTGGATATGGTGCTGGTAAAACCAGATTAACTCTATAGAGAAACCGAAGTAATAGATGGCATTAGTGATCATGAAGCTGTTTTTGTCGTAGTTAAAGATACATGTGATAGAAAGGAAGGTCTTAAAAGTAGAACTATTGGGCAGTATCATATGCCTGATAAAGCAGACATGAGGGAGTTTAAAAAAGTAACTATGATCGAGACTCTGGGATGGGTTTAAAGCAATTGTAGAAGAATACAAAAACAAGTTTGTACCTTTAAAGGTGGTAAAGAATGGTAAAGATCCACTATATTATAACAGAGAAGTAAAGAGACTAAGAAGGAGGTGCAAACTGGAAAGAAAGTTAGAAATGGCTGTGGAAGTAAGGAGAAATTGAAGGAACTTACTTCTTTCTCCAAAGTCTTTCCAGCCCAAACTTTGCAACTTTTTTGTAACGCTACTCTTTTGTTGGAAATCACTCAGAACAAATTGAGCTGCTTTTCTTTGGATTTTTTATAGTTCTCGTATCAAGTAATCCTGGTGAGGGTGCCATACACTGGAACCATACTCTAGTTGGGGTCTTACCAGAGACTTGCCCTCTCCTTTATATCCTTACTACAACCCCTAAATATCCTCATAACCATGTGCAGAGATCTGTACCCTTTATTTTCAATCCAATTTATGTGATTACCGCAATGAAGATCTTTCCTTATATTAATACCTAGGTACTTGCAATGATCCCCAAAAGGAACTTTCACCCCATCAACGCAGTAATTAAAACTGAGATGACTTTTCCTATTTGTGAAACTCAGAACCTAACTTTTAATCCCGTTTATCATCATACCATTGCCTACTGTCCATCTCACAACATTATTGAGGTCACCCTGCAGCCGTTCACAATCTTGTAACTTATTTATTACTCTGTACAGAATAACATCATCTGCAAAAAGACTTATCTCTGATTACACTTATTTACACATATCATTGATATATATAAGAAAAGATAAAGGCTCAATAATACTGCCTTGAGGAATTCCCCTCTTAATTATTACAGGGTCAGATAAAGCTTTGCCTACTCTAATTCTGTGATCTAGAAACAGAGCCACCCATTGAATCAGTCTTTTGTCAAGTCCAGTTGCACTCATTTTTGCCAGTAGTCTCCCATGATCCACCTTAATCGCAATACAGTCCAATTGACCTCCTGAATCCAGGATATCTGTTATATCTTGCTGGAATCCTACAAGTTGAGCTTCAGTGGAAAAACCTTTCCTAAACCCAAACTGCCTTCTGTCGACTAGTTATTAATTTTGCAAACATGTCTAATATAATCAGAAAGAATGCTTTCCCAAAGCTTACGTGCAACGCATGTTGTCAAACCATTCCGTGTTATATGAAGCAGCATTTTAAGTAATGGTTTTGGTTAGATTTTCAGAAGATGAATGAAGTATCTGCTTTGGATGGTCAGTGAAAGTGGCTTGTCCTATATTGAGCAGGTGGATCAGTAAAAAGTCACAGTTATGTATTGTTAGCTAGTAACAGAGACAGCTGTGTAAATTCACTGCCAATAATTCATTTACAGAATGATAATATCCAGATCACAATAACCACATATGACAAACTGACTTATTTGGTTGAAGCCACTTTTATTAACAATATTCAGAATATTAACAAGATAACTCAACTTACCTGGTTCATACCGGGGACTGTTTAAATTCTTGAATAATCTGTAAGTAAAAATTGCTTATTTTTTCAATAGTATGATGACATCACTTGTCTTGTTAGTGCAAAGGATAGAGAGCGTTGTCTTCAGTAGGTTACTGGAAAAATTGAAAAGAAAGGAAAAGAAAAACTGACATCTGTTTTTTCCCTGGGATGAGTGAATTATCATCATGATGTTGCATGTAGACTCCCAGCACTAATGTGTGTGATCGAGTGCTGCTGGTACGTGTTGCAGTGTGTTCCCTGATGGCGACGGAGTGAACTTTGCGAGCTGGATGATCTTCAATATCCCGCTGATGTTGATCAACGTGGGTGCTGCCTGGCTGTGGCTGCAGATCCTCTACATGGGACTCTTCAGGTAGGAATTGTGTGAAGTGCTCAAGGATGTTGGGTGACTTTACAGACCAGGAGTTAAAACTACTTCGATGTTGTGCCACAGGAAGAAGAATCATTCGGACATGAGCAAGGAGAAGGTGCAGACGGTGAAGGAACTCATCAGCCAGAAGTACAAAGAGCTGGGCCCTATGACTTTCCACGAAGGCTGCACGCTCGCCATTTTCGTCGGAGTGGTGCTGCTGTGGTTCTTCAGGAAGCCAGAGTTCATCCCGGGCTGGGCTGAGTACGTCACCTCAGTGTAAGTTGAACTTCAGATATTCTCTCCAGAAGTAGTGCCTTTATTATAATGTTGTTGGTTTTCCTCCCTCTATCTACTTTTGACGGTTTTTGGAGACACAGAGGTGCAGAACAGTGCCAGTAGAAGTGAACTTTTAAGATTTCAAAAGTTTATTTTTCATAACATACTCTTTATTATGTTATAAAATTTATTTTGAAATCTTCCTCCACTCGGAGGCTGCCCAAGACAAAGAATGCACAAAAACAATTTGTTTCAAAAATAAAACAATTAAGTAAATTGTGTCTTAGTGTGGCCGATATAAATGATGTTCGAGTATCAAGAGGGAACCCCTGAGCGCTTTCAGCCCCCGGTCGATGAACTCCTCGGAACTGATGTTGAAGATCTTCATCAGCTCGATCGTCTTCTTAGGGACTGTCCCTCTCGCACGGATCATGAGACCCCTCACTTCCGCGTCATCCAGCCCGTATTTATTCACTGGCACTGTAGGCAGGTAGATAGACTTCCTTTTTTCTGTCTACTTCATCTTGTTGGTCAGAGTGCATTTCAAATCTTACTGTCGGGTCTAATATGTATCCTTTCTTCCCTTTAATGGCGATCATGCCTATGCTCATGGTGCCATTTACTCCAATGCCATGGACTTCCTCATGCACTTGAAATCCTTTCTCACGGAGCATCTGGGTCAAAGTACACTTTGATTGAAATGGATTATGTGTGTTTTTCATTTCTCCCTTTCATTAGCCACAATTATTGGGAGTTGACTGCTGGAAAGGAACACAATGTCAGGTCAGTGTGGAGTAGTTCTCGTCTCGACATCAGAGACCTAGAACAGAATTGATGAGGAGAGAGCTTATCTATTTGAATATGTGCAGATTGTCCTGGAGAAAAGCTAAGGTTTCTATAGAGGGAGGGAGAGGAGCAAACAATGGTAGGAGAGTGTGGGAACAAGGACAATCTCCTCCTACTGCCGTCCTGTTCTTCTTCTCAGCTTGTTTCTGCTTATTATATGACAAAGTGACTGGCATCACATCCCATTGAACAAACTGCTCATTGTAAAGTAAGATGGGACAGCATGTTATTGGAGAGAGCATTTGGTGAATCACTTGTGTATCTATATTAGTTAATTTCTTGATTTCTTGTATTACAGAGAGATCCAAGATGCAACACCCGTCATGTTGGCTGTGTTCCTTCTCTTCGTGTTGCCATCTAACCTGGATTTCTTGCGCTTCAACTCTAATGGTAAGGAACCCAACAGACTAGTGTAATCCTGTTATCGTGTGGCTTATCTGCAAAAGTTGTGTGGCAGAAGCTTTTGTTAGCTTTGCACTTTTATGACCTTCACCGCGAGTAGATTCTGTTGTACTCAATGGAGAGACCCCATAGACTAATAGCACATCTTTGTTCTGGAGTAATGAAATGGAGAAACATACTCTCTTGCTTGCCTTTTGAACTCAATCATGTGTGCTTTCTGCTCCACTGCGAATTAATGTCTGCACTATGAACAGCTGCAGAAAGTGAACACTGCAGAACTATCTAACACAAAATATAATTATGTTACATGTTATACACTTGCCGTTAGAACACAAAATACATTAATCCTTGTAGTTTTTCATTGTGTGGTACTTTTCTGAGTTAAGACCAGGTTTTGCAGTAGTAAACTGTTTCCTTACTTGCTCCTGTTTGAACAGACGGCAGTCTTTGTTGTTTTCCAGGTAGGTTGTTGATGAAGTGCAGTTTACCATTCAAATGTTCAACATCAGAAGTACATGGTCTTCCTCGCCAACTTCGCCAACCAGCCCACTGATCACCTGTTTCTGCAAGGTTTTGTGTGATGGAATGTCCGTGCGATTCGCGGTGCAGTAATCTCTGTCGACTATTGCCACTTACAATAGTCAAGCATACAATTTCCTCCCCATTTCAAGCTTTTTACTGCAAAAGCATATCTTGATGTGTAGTGATCCGAGCGATCAATGCCTTCCATTTTTGACGTGTAGCCAATAATTAAGTTTGGTTTCTCTAATTGTTCAACACAGTTTAATTGTTTCCAGTAGTTGAAAGCACCAATACTGTTCACTAACTGTTCTAAAATATCCATTTCTGTGAGCAAAGATGAAGCAGAAGCCGTGTTTACATTCAATCTATATCATCAGTAAACTATCATAAACATTCAAGAATAACAGAAGTTACAAATTCTTTACAATTCCTGCGAACTATTGTAAATAGGGAAAGGTGTTCTCCCGCAGACCGCTAGATCTACAATAGTGGAATATAGCACAGTCGTCATAGGAGCGCTGAAAGTACGAGCTATTGTCATGTCGAGTGGGGCTCAACATCAGAGCGCAAATCTAATAATTTAATGTCCAGTCCCACGCGACATAGGAGTGCAAAACATTAATCTATAAATATTTCGAATAAATTGTTTGTCTTAATTGTTTCTTAATAATATATTATGCCTTTGTTTAAAAAAATGAATCGTGAATGAATTACAATCAGATTATTATTATTATTATTATTATTATTATTATTATTATTATTATTATTATTATTATTATTATTATTATTATTATTATTATTATGTAGCTGCAGTCTCTTAAGGGCGGCCAGTATTCGGGAGATACTGGGTTCGAATCCCACTAACAGCAGCCCTGAAAATGGTTTTCCGTGTTTTCCCGTTTTCACAGCAAGGAAATGCTGGGGCTGTGTGCAACGGCCCAAGGGCACAGAAAAAGAATACAGTAAAACAACAAAGAACAACATTAAAGCACAAAATTACTTGCCTTGGCGCAGTAGCATACAAACATAAAATGTGAAAGAGGGCCCAAAATAAAAAAGCGGATTAAAGACCAGGATCTTAAATTAACACTTGAGGGGTTGCCAGGTCAAAGCAACTAAGACTACCAAATAAGAGACAAGATTTTAAAGGTTAAATCAAAATATTTACTTAAAAAAGAAAAAATGTCATAATGACACTTAAATAACAAGATTCAGAATATCTTGCAATGTATCGAAAAATCAGGAAGGTCGAGGACTAAAAATTTAATGTTAAATTAATTAAAAATTGTGAACACACATTCATAGCAAGCTACTGTAATTCTTACAATGTATTGAAAAATAAGCAAAGTCGAGAACTGACATAAAAAATAATAATTAATATTAAATGGATCCATTCCTTAAGAGATAATAATACTACTGGCCAGTAAGTTCAACTAGGTAGGTTACAATTAATCTGGTGAAATTGAAATTTGTTTCCAGTCCTCCTACATAAATATTTGAACCATCCCGGAAACATGGTCATACACAAAATTCAAAATGAAACAACAACAGAAATTAAAAATTGACACACATAAATAATTAAATTAACAGACAAGTAAATTGCAGAAAAAGAATTCCCCAAACAAGTTACAGGTTTCGTAGGGAAAACAATATTAATGTTCCACAATTAACAGAACGACTATACACACTGAAGCTTGCAGCTACCCAAGCTAAGCTATCATAATTAATTAACAACTGGCAAAGCCAGCCAAAATATAGCATACATGGGAGAGAAGATAAGTGAATGTGACGCAACAAATAAGAAAGGAAAAAGAAACAAAACACGAACATGAATTAGACTGGGGAGCGTAAAGAAAAGAATATTTAAGAAATGAAAGAAACAAATTTCACTTCGCTACAACTGCAGTATTACAATAATAATAATAATAATAATAATAATAATAATAATAATAATAATGATAATAATAATAAGAAGAAGATATAGTTGATTGAATGTAACATTTCATTTAACAAAATTTTAACAGAGGACCAAAATGCTGTTATTAAATTTAAAGTTAGGAGGCCTTGGAAGTACGGTAATGTGCGTATGAGTCAGAATATAAACCCACCCCGGAAAGGCAGAAAAGAACAATCCCATTACGAAAAATAAACCAGCACACGGCATCATACAATAAATAACAGTGCAATTAGAGACCAAAAAACAAGAACCAGGAAATATAGAAAGAAATCCACCAATCAAAATTAATAATAATAATAATAATAATAATAATAATAATAATAATAATAATAATAATAATAATATCCCAACACAATTAAGAAGCAGAAAATTTACACAATGGTAATCTCAATTAAATTAAACGGATAGAATAATTTTATTACTCATAGGTGCATATACCGTGTTTCCAAATTACCCCGATAATTCAATTACAATTCCATGGTTGAATTCGATAAAAATCTTATTACATTTTTAAAACCTTGATGATGCAGATTATGTTATGAAAATGTCAGATGCAGAAGAGATCCCAGTTTAATTTAATAAACAAACCATTGCCGAAAGTTCCATGAATCCATAAGGCAAATTATAATTACGTCACACGGCGACGGTTGTAGATAATGTCTTCCCCAAATAATCCACGGCAGTATGTATTCACCAAAATATTAAAAGGTATCAGTACTTACATTTTCATCATAGAGTATCCGAGTAAAGTAATCCAATAGCCTACGCCGTTAAGTCATGTTTGAAATCAAGCACACACTCCCAGCAATTCAGAGGTCACACATTTCACAAAATACCAAAGTAAAATGAAATAGTAAAACTAAATCACAAGAATTAAGGCAAAACCTTAGTTTACATGGCAATTAGCCTGGAGAATCAGACTCCATCGCATCAACACTCAAGCGTGTCTTCCGCAACACAGGGCAATCTACCTCTATCTTGTACAATGGCTCAAGAACAAGTCCTCGGCTATCCGGAAGCAGCCCTAGCTCACAGTTCAGAAACGAGTTATGCGCATGCGTGCCAGAATCAATTTACTTATTGAAGGAATGGGATGATCGCATCTAGATGTAATAATGGCAGATAATAGATTTAAATACATTTACATTGTAGACAGCACCAGTTAACACCCTTTCCAACAATGGACGATCAGGGTGGAATAAAATCTCAGTACACAAGCCCATTAAGTATAAATAAATACTTTTTGCCATATTCACGTCACAGATTGTCCCCTCCAGAAGCCAGAACACAGGGGAGGTGAAAAGTTTGAAACACCGAGCTCGATAGCTGCAGTCACTTAAGTGCGGCCAGTATCCAGTATTCAGGAGATAGTGGGTTCAAATCCCACTGTCGGCAGCCCTGAAGATGGTTTTCCGTGGTTTCCCATTTTCACACCAGGCAAATGCTGGGACTGTACCTTAATTAAGGCCACGGCCGCTTCCTTCCCAGTCCTAGCCCTTTCCTATACCATCGTCACCATAAGACCTATCTGTGTCAGTGCGACGTAAAGCAAATAGAAAAAAAAAAAGTTTGAAACGGAGGATACCAGGTTATATGGTACAATTTCAATGTCCAAACCAAATCCTCATATGATGATTACAGGAAGTGACAGTCCAAAATGTACAAGTACAATTAATATGGAATGGTCTTACTTGGTTGATGAAAGTCAGCTGATAAACACGTTGAGTGTGACCAGCGTTCCACCACACACCACACAAGTTGACAGTACATCATCATTTTAGTTTAGAGTTTATTTTGTTTCTTTGTTATATCAAGTGTTTACTGTACTTCGCGGACTATAATTTTACTCATTACTCCGTTGTTGCACGTGCTTGCATCATCTTTTTATCTTAATGGCTAGGCCATATTCAAGGCCGAATGAGACCGATATCCTGGAATTTTCAGATGATTTAGACAGTAATAATGTGAACCGTTCCCATCCATCGATATCACAATGCCAGACTCAGTCGGTTAGAGCTTCGTGGTTACGTTCGGTCTGTGGGCGAGAATTAAATCTAACTTCTATAAAAATAATCACCAATGGTGTATATGAATGGGAAACAGTTGCATTTGTTGTGAATAAGAGACAGATAAAGGGGTAAAATGGATTTATTCACTAGAGCACATAATTAATATTCATTCTATCGAAATTCCACAAAATACAATAAAACATGACGCAAACTGTCATAAAAAAAAGTATAATGTGCCGTGCACATTAAGAACAACTACATATTACATTACTAAAAAAAATATCGGTCCAAATACCGAACAAATAATTTATAAAAGAACAAAATCTTAAATCTTGGCCTGAATTACATCTTTAATTCTCGACAACGCCGCCAAGTGAATATGCCGATTTCCCCGAGGGGAATTTCGATTACGACCGTCCACAAGCTATGCTTCGACAAGAGAAAATCACGTCAGTTTCATTCCATAATACAACTATTTACATATACAAAATCATTAATCCTGATAAGGGAAAATCCAGGGATCCTAACTTATATACTACACAGATTCTACTGACAGATCCGATCTGTCGCAAACAACCAGCCTGAAGCTGCATACCACCAGAGAAAATTAGCTCCGGGCTAAATTTAAGAGACAAAGATTAATTCGTTAAGACACAACACACTGACAACAGATACGACAAGGCACTTCGATACAAGGTACATAAGTATACAAACACAACTCCTGTAAAATAACAGCATAATTACAATATAAAGAAAATATGTACATGCAGTCAGAGCACTTCCTCATCACCAGGTCATTAGTGGCACGCCCCTGTCCGCCAGGGCGATCAGGACATTCCCCTTTGACTAGTGGTAAGTTTCACTTTTCATGGGAGCGGAACCCCGCTGGAAAGTTATTCATACTGCCTCGCAAAGGACTCCAGGCAAACGGGGTGCAGCTTACACTTGGCGGGGTGCAGGTAATTGCTTCCTTCACGGCTATCCCAGCCAGACTTGCTCACACAACAAAAGAAGGTTTCTCTCTTAAATACTCTTAAATACTGCTGCTTTATTACGTAAACTAATTATTTCTCCCGTTTATAAAATCTTCTATGACAACAGAAACATCTCTTCTTCACCTTTCAATACATATGCCGCAAACATCGCTCTCAAGGAAGACGTCACACATGGTCTTCCGTCTCAGCGGCTCGGGAGTTCGATTCTCGACTCTGACTCTTTACTCTGCGGGCATATCCAAGCCCATCCTTGTTTAAAGCAGCTTGCCCTGCTAACATTCCTTCCTTGCCATGTTTACAGGCATTCAAACCCATATCTGACTTCCGCGTCATATATCAGGCGATCTCAGCCTCTCAACCCTCGCAATAATCTCCACCCCGATCTACTGTCGTCTCTGCTCATTAGAAGAACCTAACTACCCAACGAAGACGTCGTGGCGTTCCTGTGGCAGCGAACATATATCTGAAATCGCGCACAGATCAAATATAAGAGGCCTACACTGGTCTTTACTGCTAATTATTCCACAAAGAGAAGGCGGCCTGGCCTCGTCAATGATGAAACTATCCACCTTCCTAACACTTAACACACACACCTAGGAATGCTCTGAAAGGATTAAAAACAATGCATGCACACACACTCCTAACTTTACCTATTTACAACCCTTTTTCCCATAACTAAACTAACCACGAATCACTGCAACAAATAAGGGCACTAGCATGCTGCCCTGGATCTCCCACTGATTTATTGACAGTAAAATTACTCATCGTTAGCAAATTGACATTGACCGTTAATATTACCCTAAAAACTGGATGAAACTGAATTGACCTCAAATGTTACCCACATGCTTAAAAATCTGACATATCCACTTAGCTTTGTTGTCTTCGGCAATCACACCATCTGCACAACTGCAGCGTCAGGATATTACTCGGCCATCATATCCTCTTTGATGGCGTTACAAAAGATATGAATTACACATGTAGCTTCCATGATTGTCCTTGCAGATAACACTCCTACAATGAATGGAAAACAGGTTAGCACTACACTTGCTCAATTGCATACGCGCACACTAATTAAGGAGATATTGCTTAGCACACATAATTGGGCAAAGATTAATTCTTTAATCAGAGTCGTAGTCTCAGGGAATGCGCCCCGGATCCGTCCGTATGCAAGAGCAATTACGATACGATCGAACACGTTTTCTCCGCGATCGCGAAACCGACCCGAAACGTTGGCGTATAATACTGCTAATTAGTTCACGACAATCTTCCCGGTATGCCCAGCTATCGTCCCTTTTATTTACCGCGTTCACACATACGTGGTACCTACCGCACTTGATGTAAGAGCGAAGCGTCACACGCGTAGCAGTAAATACACATATACGGACTTGTAACTCCCGTATTTATTAAATGTAACTCACACCAGGGTGATACGTTTTACTGTAGTCTGGGCACGCTTCTACATGTATGATATTCATATAGCAATCATGAAGAAATAACGTCACTGTAGCACTTTGATGTCGGACAAAGAAAATGGCGATCTCGACTGGCGTGGAGACTACTTCCTGTACCACGGACACCTCACGAAAGACAGACCCGCTTCCCCAAGCCACTCTTGGTTTTTATGGACCCACCCGCGTCGTTCCGAAAAGAGGGGGTGGCCCTGTTGGCTATAGCGCGAGGTTTCAACCGCTTTCTCAGGACAAAGCCCACAACCGTTATAACATAGCCACACAAATATATATGTAGAAGTTAGCCGATGAATGAACAGATAAAGAAGTCTAAATTCATTTACTACTCATCAGGCGTATCGAAACCGTGGAAAGGGGTTATTTATCAGATTTCACCCTTATTTCTAATAGGTCGGCACTGTGATGATCGAAGTTAGCAACCCCGCGCAATTCTCTATGACTCGCTTTCACAGCTCGCGATTGGCTCTTTTCAAACTCGCCGCACGTTAGGTGACGCTGCGACACTCCCACAGCCTCGTTCAAACTTTCAAACCACAGGCCGATTCAAACCTGCTTCCGGCCGCTCTTCCAGGGCGCGGCCCAGCACAAAGCCGTTTGCTTGCCACCTCGCAAACAAAGTCTTTCAAATTTAACGCCTCCACAGTGTTGCGCACTATGCAAATAAAAGTCCCTGGGGCAATATGATATGTTTCAAATGGACTTCTTTTGCTGAAAGTAATTTCCGTTATGTAGGAAGTGACACATTCACAGCTGCTCACCGTGTATCGAACAGAAGTAAATGTTCTTTCTTTCAGGTCTAAGAGTAAAGAAGAAAGACGCTGTAATATCTGATCTTTCTTTCATTAAAAAGCCATAATTTATTTTTTTAAATTTATTTTCAAAGTTTAATATTTTCTTTGGCTTTACCAGTATTAGTAGTGTGATTTATTTTATTTTAATGTGTGTTAAACTGTTTACGTGTTGATTTTTTTGTAATTTGGTTGGAAAATCACAGAAATTATTTTGAGCTCCTTCGAGCAAACCCCTGCATATAGGCTGAGTGCGAAAGGGTTAATTAAGACCACCGCTGCTTCCTTCCCACCCATAGATAGCCCTTTCCTATCCCATCATCACCATAAGACCTATCTGTGTCGGTGCAACGTAAAGCAACTTTTAAAAAAGATATATATTTATTAATATTATTTAGAAAAAAGAGTACGAAAGTTTCTTGGGTGAGGCCATGGAAGGTGTTTGTAGATTGATCTTGAGAGTGTGAGAGAATATTAACACTTAATTTACAGTATATTTATTTCAACTAAAACATCAAGATGGAAATAACAAGACACATTAAGAGTTTATAGCCTGTGTTATTGAAGGTAGATAAGATAGGTTTTTGCTTTCAGATCACATAATCAAAATGAAAACTAAAAGGGCATGTCAGAAGGGCAGGAACATAAATATGAATGGACATAAATTCCACAAATCATCATCCTCTTCTTCTTTTCTAGCCTATTTCAATCTACTGCTGGATGTAGATCTCTTCCATATGCTTCCATCGACTTCATTCTTGAGCCACTTGGAACCAGCGTGTTCCAGCCAACAGCTTTATGTCATCGAGCCATCTCTTCTAGGGTCTTCCGATGCCTCTCTTGTGTTCCCATGGTCTTTAGTGAACAATCCTAGAGGTCCACCTGTTGTAGTCTTGTCGAGCTATGTGTCCTACCTAGAGTTCGTGGTTTATAGCATTTAAAAATCAGAGATTTAGTGTTTTGATTTTCAAATTTAGCATTTTGTAGCAAATTGGTTAAAAATAGGCATAATTTGCTAAACTGCACACACAACAGTTGGGAGTAAAATCATACTGTTTAATCACACATTGCTCGTCATGCAGTTTTGAATTCACTATGGAAAATAAGACAAACATCAAGAAGTATTAACGCACACACAGGAATATGCTTATTTTCAAATTTACAAACACAATTTCAAAGTGAAAAATACTATTCTGAACGTATTTATTTATCACAGTACAACACACCTACAAGGAAGAGGAATTCCAATGTTGATTAAAGTACAACATGCCAATTGCTTAAAAGGTGTCCTCCTTCATTTGAGACTGCTTATCAGTTACAATTATGTTGCAGTTGCTAGAAACAACTCCACATCGACACTGTTCGTAGAGGCCCAAATGGACAGAAGTGCTGCCAAGGCAAAGGAAGGACTGCAAAACTTTTTTTCTTCTTCATGTCTTTGATTGCAGAGTCGGCACATCAATATAGGCCATCTGTATCGCTTACATAAAAATGTCCTGATTTGTGACTTTCGGCGTGCTGTTTGATCGGCTACCAGACAATAAAATAAATCGCTACCGTACTTTTAAACGGAACTACTACTCAACACCAATGTCAAGAATAACCGACTATGATCAAGGGTCAACACACAAAGAGAATGAACGTGGTGCTTGAAAGTGTATTTGCTGTTTGATTGATTGTTCCTTGCAGTGCTCTTTAGCCAGTGAAAGAAAGTCCACACATTGAATTATTTAACCCTTTGGCCTGCCATTACTTGTGAAAGGAAATATTCCCTTACACACCATTTATTTTTTCGTCACTTTAACATAAATTGGGTTAATCACATAGGCTACATAAGAATACACAAAGCAAAGTGAGTTTTTAGCTCGTCTATAGTAACAGGAAACCAATGTTTTTGTTCGTAATTATTACTGGTTTCAAGGGAAGCAGATAAATTAGCAAGAAATGTAGAGGCATGGGCATTGGTTTATTTAGTAACATGATCCCAGAACTGTGGGGTCAGAAATTCACTCCCTACGTCCATTTATTCAGATTATTACCCAACCCCCCCTCCCCACTATAGAGTGAATTTCAAAAACGTGTTTACATGTTACAGAAAGAGGCTTATTCTCAACAAGATCATAATTCCAAGTATCATTTTACTATACTTCTCACCGGGCGAGTTGGCCGTGCGGTTAGGAGCGCGCAGCTGTGAGCTCGCATCCGGGAGATAGTGGGTTCGAACCCCACTGTCGGTAGCCCTGAAGATGGTTTTCCGCGGTTTCCCATTTTCACACTAGGCAAGGGCTGGGACTGTACCTTAATTAAGGCCACGGCCACTTCCTTCCTATTCCTAGGCCTTTCCTGTCCCATCGTCGTCGTAAGACCTATCTGTGTCGGTGCGAAGTAAAGCAACTAGCCAAAAAAAAAACCACCTAGACTTCTCGCTCATTCTTGTTGCATTCTGGTTTTGTCACGTAGTTTCAATTGGCACTATCATCTCAGAACTGAAATCGGAATCACCTTCATCACTGTCAGTTGAAGGAGAAGAAGAAGAAGAAGTATTTTCACTCTCCAGAGAATCATTTCCACTTTCAACATCACTATTTTCAAACCAGTTACGAATAAACTCATCATGCCGCGCTTGGATACCGCCATGATTGTTTACAACTAGCGGCAAAATGAGGTGCTTTTTATTTTCCGTATTTCAGCTCAGAGTTACACAGAGAAAATAGCTTCAGATATCATCTGACATCAATCGGGTAGGCTGAAAACAAAGAGAATAAATCTCTCCGACCAGCTAATTGCGATAATGAACTTATAAATATTCCGTGCAGCAGGACGGAAGTGTCCGTCAAAGCATGTTACCGCTTTACTATCGCAATGGGCGCCGTAATAATTATTTCTCCTGAAATAAATAACATATATCTTATTTTTAAGAAAAATGCATCGTTTTTAAAAAGATATATTTTTATTTCATATAAAACTGCGAGTTTCGCATCTATTTCACATAAATTGTATAATTTTGCATTTTGAATCAATTTCGCATTTTATCGCTAATTCGAAATTGCTAAAAATCACTCGTACGGGTCATATATGATGAAGGCACATACAATGACAAAGTTTCGACATATTTCGCATTTATCGCAAATGCTAAAAATCACAAACTCTAGTCCTACCCATTACCATTTTAGTCTTGTTACTCTCCAGGAAGTCTGTTACATTCATTCTTCTCCTGATGTCCTCTGAACGGATCTTGTCCCTAAGGCTTATCCCTAGCATCCATTGCTCCATGACTCGTTGTGTTCGCTGAAGCTTGCGAGCACTTTCCTTCATCAGAGTCATCGTTTCCAGACCGCAGGTAGTAACTGGCAGCACGCACGTATTATAAACCTTGGTCTTCAGGTTAATTGGAACATCCTTGTTGGTCAGGATGAATCTTAGTTTTCGGAATGCCATCCAGCTCATACCTATTCTGTGAGGAATTTCTGCACATTGATTGTCTTTTCCAAGTTTTATCTTGTGTCCAAGATAGATGTACTCATCGACGGCTTCTATATATTGGTTTCCCATTTTAAGTGGTCAACTGTCTGGGCCATTTTAAGACTTAGTAAAATAATGTTAATAGAAAAAGGGAAAATAAAAATAAAGGGATGGAAGTTGAAAGAGAAAGAAATAAGGGAAAAATTTCAAGAGGATCTGAAGAAAGAAATTCCCAAATCTGATGTGAACAGTGTGGAAGAGGAATGGACATGTTTCAGAAATGGATTTGTAAAGCGTGCAGCAAACACCTGTGGAAGACTATCAGGGAGGAAAAAGGAACAGCAGGATAAAGGAAGCAGTTAAAGAGAAACAAATGGCTTGGAGGAAGTTGATAGGCAGCAATAGTACAGAGAATTGGTAGAAATATAAAAAAGCCAAAAAGGTATGTATGAAAATAGTACAAGAAGAGAAACTGAAGAGCTGGAAAGTTTCAACAAAATTTATAAGAGGATATAAAGTGAAGTAAAAATGTTTTGTATGGTTTGGTGAAGAATAGTTTACGAAATAGAGAAGATACAAAATTTGTAAAAACTGAAACAGGGCAGATATTGACACAAAGAGATGACATACTTAAAAGATGGGAAGAATACTTTTCAGAATTGCTAAATATTAAATACAGTGACCTGGTAGATGAGAAGGAGCAAGAAGAAACAATGGGGAAAGAAGAAGAACAAGAAAAGGAGATATCGATGTCAGAAATAGAAGAAGCCTTACAAAGATGAAGAGCGGTAAAGCAGCACGAGTGGATGAGGCGACTACAGAAATGATAAAAGCTGCAGGACCAATACGGCTACAGTGGTTGTATAGAATAATGTGGAGGAAGAAAGAGATCCCAATATTTAAAAAAGGTGATAAAAAAGGAATGTAATAACTACAGGGGGATCACCCTTATTGCCCATGTAGCTAAGATACTTGAGAGAGTATTGGAAGGAAGTCTGAGGAGGAAGCCAGAAAAAGAAATGGAAGGAGAACAGTATGGTTTTAGGAAATACAGATCAATGTTTGACCTGATCTTTACATTAAGACAAATGATGGGGGAAAGATGGGAGTTTGGAAAACACATAGTGATGACTTTTATTGACATTGAGAAAGCTTATGACAGTGCGCCCAGACAGTTGGTATGGGACACATTAAGGAAAAAACAAGTTAACAGAGTGGAAGTGCAAATAATAAAAGCTATGTGTTAGTAATGTGAAGACTAGTATAGGAAAAACAAAATGGTTTACAGTTGAAACTGGTCTGTACTATCCCCATACTATTCATCATAGTCATGGATGAAACATAAGAACATTAAACAGAGATTGGGAAGAGAGGCAACAGAAGCCATGTTAATTGCTGATGATATAGTGATACGGGGTGAGGATGAAACCGAAAAACAAGTAGATGTATGGAATCAAGAGATAGAAAAATTTGGGATGAAAGTAAGTACAGAGAAAAGTAAAACAATAGTGACAACAAGGGGAAGGAAGGAAGAGGAAAGATAAAACTGAATGGTAAAATTCTGGACGTGGTTAAAAGCCTCAAGTATGTGGGAAGTGCGATCACAGAAGATCAGCTTCTACCAGAGTGTAAGGGGTATTTTGTGGAACCAAGATGTTCCGAAGAAATGTAAGAACCTATTATGAACCCATACTAACCTATGCAGCTGGATCATGGACTACAACAAAATGAGAGGAGAGTAGAATACAGGCAGCGGAGATGAAATTCCTAAGATGTATCGAAGGCAAGACCAGAAAAGATAGAATTAGAAATGAAGAGATAAGGAAAAGGACAGGAATCTTAAAACTTCAAGACAGGATAGAAACAACAAAGCTAAAGCGGTATGGTCTTATGATGAGAATGGGAGAAGAGAGAGTGCCAATAAAAGCTTTTTCAGAGAAGTTAACAGGAAAGAGACCACGACCAAGAGGTGGACAGATTCAGTGTGGTAGTGCATAGAGAAGAGGGGAGGAAAACCAGAAGATGTACTTAAAAATATTCGTCAGTTTTGTAACTGTTTCTTTTTAGCTGTTTCCTTTCCTCTATTAGCCTCGAAGTTTCGGCGCTTAACCATGGCTTCCGACGAAATTAGTTGTGACCCTATATTTCCTCGCTTGCACTACTCACAGCAGTCTTCAGGTTGTTCCATACCGAATCTGCAGTGTCAGTGGGATTTATTTCTAAAGTCTGTAGTTTGGGACCAATAGCCTCACGGAATCTGCATAGAGCTTTATCATCAAATTTCCGTACCTTTGTTGTGGTTTTGAGTTTCAGTCACATTCTCATGATGACAAGGATATGGTCTGGCTGGGCTGAGTGGCTCAGGCGGTTGAGGCGCTGGCCTTCTGACCCCAACTTGGCAGTTTCCATCCTGGCTCAGTTCGGTGGTATTTGAAGGTGCTCAAATGTGTCAGCCTCGTGTTGGTAGATTTACTGGCACGTAAAAGAACTCCTGCAGGACAACATTCCGGCACCTTGGCATCTCTGAAAGCCGTAAAAGTAGTTAGTGGAACATTATTTAGGATATGGTCTGAACCCCATTCAGCACCACGCTAACTTCTGTTGTTTAAAACAGATGACGTCCAGCGAGTTCTGATCAGTATAAAATCGATATGATTTCGTGCCCTGTCTCCGGGGGATTCGGCCGCGAGGGTGATGTTGAAAGAGTGTATTGGTAACAACCATTTCCTATTTTACCTACCTTACATTTCTTGGGAATTTCAAATGTTCTCCTGGTATGGTTCCTCTAGCTCCAAGCGACCGATGTTAGCATTTCTTTTGCCTCCGGCTGTTCGTTGATCTGAAAATGTATTGGGTAGTTTTCTCCCAGCTTCAGAACCACAGTTGCCACGTGGCAATATACTTCTAGTTCTTAGGTCATTGTGGGATGATGATTTGGTGTGTTTGTCCTGTTTATTACCTGTATTCAGCTCCTCGGCTGAACGGTCACCATACGGTTCAGGCTCGGTATTTTAACTGTGTATGTGCTGATCTTAATACAGTTTTCATCTCCATACAGCCCACTACATAGTGAGTGCATCCCCAAATGGGGATGTGAACCGTAAAACTGGGCCAAATCACGTGCACATTTGGAAGAGGGCAGGATAAGAAGCAGCTCCTTCTCTTTTCCACTCTTTCTTCTTATCCCACATCAAGACAGTAAGCTCAGTCATCCTGATAAAGCTGGAAAGAGTTGCCTGTCCTTGTCTCCTCTTGCCTGTTGTTCTCTTCATATTGTAAGGATGTTCTGTGTTTGATTGTTACAGAGAGGCGATCATGCACGGTGGCTCCGGCGCTCTTGCACTGGAAGATGGTTCACGAGAAGGTGCCCTGGGGGCTGGTCCTCCTGCTAGGTAAGTCTATCTCTGGATGGTAAAGATGGCTGAGGAATGGAAGTGGAAATTTGAGTTCTCCATAAGCGGGAAAGAGGAATGTTTCAACCACCGACTTCAAGATGTGGTTGGAAATAAGTAGTTTGATACCGATGTGTTGAAACGTCCTAATTGGTTTAAAACACGAACGAGTCCATCGCTGTTCAACTAGCATCTTCGTGAAATATTATGAGGAATTTCTATAAGGTGTTTTTTAAACAGTCTTGCTAATAAATGGTGTATAACTTTTTATACAAGGTTTATACACAGTTTATGTGCAATTTGTTACTAATAAACCGCGTATAAGCCTCCTGTGTATACATCTGTTATAGTTATTCACTGAATTGCTTATACAGACCAGGGCCCTTGTATAAGCGTTGTATATCAGCGAGTGACAAAAAAGAAACAATGAGTGATCAGTTTTTTTAGTGGTATTTACTCTGCAGTAATATAATCGTCTTAAAATATCGGACTTATTAAGTTCAGTGAGCTTCCGTGGCTCAGGCGGCAGGGCGCCGGTCTCTAACCACTGGGTTCCGTGGTTCAAATCCCGGTCACTCCATGTGAGATTTGTGCTGGACAAAGCGGAGGCGGGACAGGTTTTTCTCCGGGTATTGCGGTTTTTCCTGTCATCTTTCATTCCAGCAACACACTCCAATTTCATTTCATTAATCATCCATTAATCGTTTGACCCAGCAGAGTGCGACAGGCTTCGGCAGCCGGCACAATTCCCATCCTCGCTGCTAGAAGGGGGCTTCGTTCGTTCCATTCCTGACCCGGTCAGATGACTGGAAAGAGGCAGTGGATTTTCATTTTCTATAAAGTACACAATGAAAGAAAGGAAAATAATGTTGATAATCTCCACGATATTCGTAACACGGAAGCCATACAACATTTAGAGGTCATGGAGGGTGGACATGTTAGTAAAATAAAACACTTTAGGAGACTAAGTGACCCATTTCTCCTGGATGATAAAAGTTTTACAATGAAAATATATTTACGAAAGAATATGCTTGAATTGCCATTGCCACAGACAGAAATGACTTAATCAAAGATCCAAGAGGTGGCTCTATTATGTGTTCTCACAGCACTGCAGACATGAACGCAGAATGAGGTTAGTAATTATTATCACTGACATAATTAGTACTAGTGAGAATAAATTATGGCTGAAATATGTGTGTTATTGTTCTGTTCTTGTTTATTCAAATATTCTATTCCATTCGTGTTAACATGCAACTTCTCAAAAGGTTTTTCTCCTAGATAACCAGCAAAAGCAATCATAAAGCGGTGATCATGAAGAAATACGCCAGTGAACTCCAGGAAGAGATTCCCACGGAAGACTGTAAAGGAGAGTGGGAACTCTTGCTTGTACTGTTATACATGACTGGAAAATGAAAGATT
Organism: Anabrus simplex; assembly: GCF_040414725.1. Classification (NCBI taxonomy): domain Eukaryota; kingdom Metazoa; phylum Arthropoda; class Insecta; order Orthoptera; family Tettigoniidae; genus Anabrus; species Anabrus simplex. Next base: position 217,288,436 of record NC_090279.1, on the reverse strand, counting down.
TAATATTGTATATTCTGCTACAGATTGAGGATGCAAATTTGTTGTCTCTTCATGTTATGTTTAATGTTGCTAATTGACAAACACAAAAAAGTTTATCTCTGTAATTAACAAATGCTATCTAGTTAGATAGGATCTCACAGTACAGGAAGATGAGATGACAGCTGTTTCTCAGTGGACAGCCCCAGTTCATTCAAATCTCTTTCTTCTCAAGCTCTGATTGAGCTCATTTTTTATTGGATGCATGGGCATCAACACTGAGAGATACTGATCTGGGAAGTTAAGAAGAAAGCAGAATTGAAAACAAAACAAAAAGGAGACACAAAATGAAATCAAATTTAAATAGTTAACAGAAGACAAGGTAATGGCAGAAGAGGGAATCCAGCAAATGTGCAAAAAAGACAGGAAGGCAGGCAGCAGGGTAGGAACACACATACCTGCCTGATGGTGGTAGAGGGAGAAGTACAAATGGGAGATAACGCCAAGCTCTGACCTGTTAGGTGTGTTCAGCTTTTTATCTCTCCTTAGAGTTAAGTTGTGAGAAATTTCAAATTATTATTCATCTGGGATTCTCTTACAAATTTTGAACACTTCTATAAAGTAACTTTGTCATGAGGCTAAAATTTACTACTATTTCCTTCATGGGTTTTCCCTTGTTTTCTTCTCTTTTGTCACTGTTCAGCTACTACTTTCTTGTACGTCATCGTTACTTCACATGTCGAGACTTTTGAGCGAAGTATTTGTGATGGTGCCAGTTAATCTGCTATTTCAGTCAACAAGGGAGGGAGTCCACTGGAATGTAACAGTAGAGTCCTTGGCTATGACATTGAGTCTATTACCAGATACCTGAATACATTGCCTTGTTCTTCTCAGTTAGAGCTCTCAAAAGAGATTTTGTCATGGGAAATGGTTTTCTAGATGTGATATTGCTATCAGTTTTCATCACCATTATCCTGGTCATTGTAAAGGGGTTTCTGTTGTGATAGGTGCTTCATGCTGCAGAAACTGGAGAAACGAACTGTCAAAAAAGAAGAGATAGTTGCATTTAAGGGCTACAATTACACCACTCCCATCAAAGCAAAAGAAACCCCATGGAGCAACAGCCCCAAAGGGCCATGGCCTACCATGCAATGGCTGCTCAGCCCGAAGATCTGCTGATTATGAGGTGTCGTGTGGTCGTGTGGTCAGAAGGATGTATCTTCACGGCCGTTATTCTTGGCTTTCTAGACCAGGGCTGCCGTCTCCTAACTCCTTAATTGTAATCACGTAGGCTGAGTGGACCTCAAACCAGCCCTCAGATCCAGGTAAAAATCCTTAATTTGGCCAGGAATCAAACCTGGGGCCTCCGGGTAACAGGCAGGCAAGCTACCCCAACTCTCATCACTTTCTCATTCTTTTCTCCTTCATTCTCTGAATTTTCCTAGCTAGTTTTTGTGAGAATATCCTTATGGTTCTCCTTGATTTTTTCTCAGACAGATCCTTGGTTTTCTTTTTCAACAGTTTTCTGTCTTAGTCAGGAGGGTGGACATCAGCTTTTATTGAGTGAGAAATGTGGAATGAGAAGAAAGAAGATAGCTCCATAAACACAAGAAAAAGATGAATCAGGTGGTAAAAGAATAAGAACACAAAAGGAGATCTAGAAATAAATATAAGTAATGGAAAGACACAAACAAGTGACATGAACTTTCTTTTTACCCCACACTTTCCCACATCAAGGTGTTCTAGAGTGAGGAAGGAAGTTGGAATAGGAAAACTAAATGAGTGAGGGCCGGTTCTACCATCTGCTGGTAAAGTGGCTGGCAGCTGCCCGGGAGGTAAACTACCTGGGGGTGTAAAGCAGCTGGTACTTTGCGTTGCGTGCAACCACCTCCGCGCAAGCGCTGGGTAGCTACCAGGAGCTAGACACCGATATACGGAGTTGGCTAGACTGATTTTCAGAGACTTCTCGCTTTCGAGTGTGCTGCTATCTATCGTCAGGTGTATGAAGCTCATTTCGATTGTCTTATTTTCCTGTGCTTGGTCTGTTGATTATCTTCAAAAAGCCTAATAAGGGGAGTCTTAAAGTTATGGACAACGATTTACGTCAAGCTTTCGTGATTTTAATCTATGAGCTTCAAAATCAATACCTAATTGGGATTAAAATCTCGAGATTACATTTTCTTATGCCAGTTATAACCTGTCATGTAAGGCAGCGTTTTTGGAGAGTATTCTCGTAGTAGATTGGTCAAGTAGCTCGCTCCGTAATAGAAGGTATGCAGGTTTTCATCGTATTTCTAATTTACATTTTAAAAATATTTTCGTTCCCTGCCGTTGTTCTTAACTCTTTTTCACGCGCTTCCATATACGTATAAACACCCAACATCTTCCTTATGGACTTATTGCCTTTGAGCATTCTATCTGCAGGCTTCTGTGAATTGATTAAGTATCTCCACGATGCTCTATTTGCAACTAGCTCTGTGACCTCGTTTAGTTCCACATGCTTCCATTTATTTATAATGCATTTCATTCTAATGTTTATGAAGATAAAGTTGGAAGGCACCGTACTGTTAAAGAACTAATCGGGGTAAATATCCATCATAGGAAGAGACATTCGGGAATGGAATAGTTTCCAATTTCTTCGAAATAATTTACAAGAAGACTATATAAACAACTGATAGGGAATCTGCTACCTGGGCGACAGTCCTATACGGTACCGTATGCTATATTAATCGTATCATCACTTTCTATAGCCTAAGTAGCACACGTCATATAAAGCATTTTCCTAGTAGACATAATATTGTGATTAAACATTTCAATGAAATATGTTATTAACAAAAGAATGTATGAAAAGAGGCATACAGATTAATACAACGCTAATAATGAGAAGAAAAAGGGTTCGTCATAAAGAAGACTCGAACCTGAAAACCTCGTATTATGAGCTGTGCACTTTAGCCATTACGCTTCGAGGTACCTTAAGGTAATACGGCTACATAGCAACAACTTATACCTGGAGTTTGAAAACTGAAAAAGTATAATATTAAATCTAATTTGAAATTATTTCCAAATAGGTTTTGATTTTATATCCTTTTAGAGTTTATTTGCGAAAGCTTGACGTGTAAAATGTGTTCCCTACGCTATCAATGCGAGAGGCTGGTGTGACCGTTGCAACTCTAAGGAAGCATTAATGTTCAAAATCCTGCAATACAATATCGATCACTGTTACAGTATAATGCTTTTTTCAGTATACTAAGCTAATTTCAGTTTATGTCACCAGAAATACAGCTAATAATGTTCAGCTCTCAAAACTTGCCCGGCAGGTAAAGTCTTATCGGGTCCTCGAAGTGGCCAATAAATTACACGCCGGGTAACGACGATTTATGCTGCCGATAGTGCTACCTGGGAGTGGTCGAACGGAAACATCCTTTTACGCGGAGGGCAAATTACGCGCTACTTTACCAGTAGGTGGTAGAACCGGCCCTGAGTCGAAAAGAATAAACTAAGGTGGTTTGGACATGTAAAGAGGATGAAGGAGAATAGAATTCCAAGACAGATGTAGCAGGCAAAGTGCGAGGGCAAGAGAGCAAGAACAAGGTGGATTGAATCAGTGAAGAGCGGCATAAGAAGACTAAATTTAGACTGGGACAAGATCCTGGAAGGGGAATGGTGGACGGAAAGAGAAGATGTAGAAGTGCCATAAATACCCCAACCCAGTAGGAGCTGGATAAGAGGAAACGATAATGGTGTCCTGATGAAGCTGGGAAGAATGAGATTAATGACGAGAGAGCACATCTGTGTGGAGATTGTCCCTGTCTCCTCTTCCCATATTGTGTTTATCCTGTTCCCGTCTCTTTGATTTAACACTTGCTGGCTGCTACCAATTACTGTTTCTGTTATACATGCATTAAAATAATTTAAAGGCCTACAGGGTCATATAAGCTAAGATCAAATGCACGGTGTTTGTACTCTGCGCCACGGCAGCCGCCTTAGTCTCACGCGGCCCTGCTTTGAGCGTGTGTACAATCGTATATTAAATATGACCTTATAAAAGATGCTGGAAGTATTCTGGGTTATACAGACATTGTATCTGGTAACCACATTCTGGCAGACGTGAGCAAGTTTTGCTACTGTAATGTTATCAGTTCCTCTTTGTTCGATACACTTTTTCTTTCTGTTAGATCTGGAGAACAAAGGAAAAATAGACCAGCACTGATCACTCTGTCTGCAAACACTTCTGACATTATAAGAAGGGAATCTTCTGCTGCATGAGCAGGGGCTGAATCTTGTTTAAACCACCCAGTCGATTTTTCTTCTTCTGTTAACAGATGGAAGAATGGCGTCAAAATGTCATCTAAGTTCCTCTCTACATTTAATGTCTTCTTGAAAAAAATAGGCCTAATCATTCGTCTTGCACCAGAAGCACACCAAACACCAATAGAACTTTTACGTTTGAAAATACGGTGTTGCAAGGATAACAGTCTCACCCTGTTAACAGCTGAGATGCTTGCCAGTTCGAGAACCATACTGCAGCTAAACACTGTGCGTTCGGTCCGAGTTTATGCAAGACACCCTGTATGTGCACTATTTAGTGCTATCTGGACTGAACCACATTCACACACAACTTTTGTAATGCTGAATTCTTAAATCGTAGTAAGGATGTGTCTGTTCAGAGTGTACCCAGACAAGACCCAGTACGGGTTGGTCTGCTCAGAATTTGACGATTTGCTCCTTTCAGGTGGTGGGTTTGCGATGGCAGCAGCCAGTAAGGAGTCAGGACTGTCCAAACTTCTGGGACAAGAGTTAGTCGCTCTGCAGGTGTTGCCGACTCCACTAATCTTGATCATCATCTGCACGGCCACGACGTTCCTGACGGAGGTCTCTTCCAACACGGCCATCGCCAACATCGTGCTCCCTGTCCTTGCCGAGATGGTGAGTAACACTTCAGCAAGACTGTGTTAACCTTTTCATTGCTCAACGCTCATATGATCCAGTACACCACCAGTGCTGAATATTTTGGCTTACCCTCAACTATCTCATGTCAAATATTGAGAAGAGTCCATCCTTTTCAATATCAGATATTGTATTATCTTTAAATGAAATACATTTTAAAACTAATTTATATTAAAAATACTCGTTTCATAGCTGGTTGGAGATGTCTTCAACTTGTAGAAGATACATATTCCTATAAATAAATAGAAAATACATAACAAATAAATCTGAAATCATTTCATTTTTTTGAAACATTGCACATACAGTATATAACACTATTGTCTTCCTTGTTTTGATTTTTAATGCCCACTTCTTACATCTTATACTAATGGCATTTCAGTTTAGGAGAGATGATGCAGTATGATGTTTTGAAATTTGTTGAATTGAAATCTCTCCTTGGAAGTCGTTTACTTGTACTTGATATTAATGTCTTGTTGTTATCCTGGGAAGGGAAAGCTCCTCAATATTGTTTGACTGCTGTATGGTTGTATAGTTCGTTGCTTGAATTTGAAGAATTTGTTTCAAAATACTTATGTGGCGAGCACATAACAGTATTACATTTATATTGCTGCTTGGCAGAACAAGGAAGCTACAAACCTCCTATTACTCTGAAGAAAGAATTTTTAAAAAAATTAAAAAAAGATTGTTACCTTCACTTACAATCATCATCATCATCATCATCATCATCATCATCATCATCAATGTCCCCCTTCAGTCGCCCGGATATGGTTTAGAAGCCTCCTCCACTCCTTTCTGTCCGTCCACATTTTCTGTTCCATTACTTCTGCCACATCCAATCCAGATTATCTAATGTCCTTCCAAATCTGATCCATCCACTTTCTTCTCGGTTTTCCAACTGGTCTGTTTCCCTTAACTTCTCTTTGCAATTCTCTTCTTGCTACTCATTCCTTTCCCATTCTTTTTACATGTCCGAACCATCTCAGTCTTGCTTTCTGTATGTTCTGTACAAATGGCTCTATATTCAGCTCTTCTGTGATTTTAAAATTTTGAATTCTATCTCTTCTTGCCTTTTTAACCAATGTTCTTAGAAAGTTCATTTCTACTGCTTGGATCTTACTATTTTGTCTCTTATTAGTTACGAGCGTTTCTAGTCCGTATGTTACAATTGGTATGAAATACTGCTTATATAATGTTAATTTCGTTCTCTTGAGTACTTTGTCATCCCATAAAAGCTCTCTGATTTGATGATAAAATAATAATATATTTATAATATATTATATATATCATATAGAATATATTAATAATATTTACTAATTCACCAACATTTCAAGAAAACAACATTTCAAGAGCATTCAAAACCAATACCAGTATTGCCAACACCCATTCAGTTAATAGTAAATACAATCAGGAGTTTACAAACTGAAATGTGAGGCCGCATTATATACGACAAACTAACAGAAGCTTCACTACATGTTACAAAGAACACATTAATGCTAACAAATATAAAATATTTTCTGTGATGAATGAATACAGGAATGATAATAATCACAAATTCACCAACATGAACGAGGACATGACAATACTCCAAACGGATAAGAAAGGAACCTTTCTGAACAAATGGATAAAAAAATTAATTCCGCATATAATCTCAATGAAATTGCAGAGAAAACAACATATGACAAATTATTTAACATCAACATGCTCAAATTTCCCACAGCCTGCGCAAAACGGGTCACGAGCTCTTTATCCTTCAACTCAAAAGTCCCTCCAAATTCACTTCCTCATCAACAAACTTGAACAAACAAAGGCACGCACTCACTCAAATGACCATTTTGCCAGATCATTTACAACAGCAAAGGCTTGAAGACAGAATGTAAGTTCAAGCACTTTCTCATCCTTGCTCAGTATCCCTAATAGTACAACCACTCATCTCCCGTTTTCTCCGTTTCATTCTAGGTTCACATAACATACCGTATTTTCTTGCATAATTAATGCCCTTGCAAATTTATGCATCCCAACATTTTTGGGTCCAAAGTGAAGAAAAAGGTTCACGCATTTGACGCACCCACTTCTTCAAACATCCATCCTGCAGATCCGGATGCGTTTCGAAATAAAGATGTCAACTACTCAGGTAGTAGCCTTCCTATTGCAAGACTGGGCATTCCAAATACTGGGCAACGTGTTATCAGTCGATAGGAAATACCACTGCACTAGTTCACTGAAAGAATCAGCGCAGAAGTGACTAGTAATGCTCTATTCCAGTCTGGTACAAACCTATTTTAATGGCGTTTCGGGTACGAAACATGCGTTTTCTGTGATCTGAAAATTGTTTGTTAGTCCACACTGAGCAAGTATTCGACTAATACTGCATCATATAAACTTGCGGTGATCAGTTACTCCGTAACGTACGGGAACAGGCTAGTGGGCCTCGAGCAATCAGTGTCGGAATGGAATGTTCATCACTGTGTTAACAGAGAAGTGTATTTCAGGCGATCAACAAGTCTTGCATAGCATTTCGCGGGCCAATAAGTGGCAAGTTTCCGAAAGTAGGCGATGATGTCCTTAAATATATGATTTTGTTACGCAACATTGGATATGCCGTTTCTCACGAAATGCTGTATTTTAAAGGACGAGAAATAGCTAATGTGCATGGAATCAACGTCTCGGATTTGAAGTTTAGCCGAGGCTTGATGATTAATTTTATGAAGAGAAATGGACTTTATCTTCAATGGAGAACAACATTATGCCACAAAATGCCGAATGATTTCAACCAAAAAGTAATTATCATTGCTTTGTGATTGAGAAGCGTAAAGTGAAGGAACATCTGCTCTCCCAAATAGGAACCACAGGTCACGCCAATCAGTTTCCATATGCCACAAAGTCGAACAGTCAATAAGAAAGGGACATCCACCGTTATCGTACGCGTTACCGGAAGCGAAAAACGATGTACTGCAATGTTTGCTGTAACAGGTGATGGCAGAAAGCTTGCACCTTATGTTGTTGTAAAACAAAAAACAATGCCTAAGGTAAAATTTCCGCAAGGGATCCACATTCATCATCATCATCATCAGCATCATCATTATCATCATTTCCCTTTATCCAGCTGTAGCCGGGTAGGGGCAAATATGGTTCCTCTCCACTTTCTTCGGTCTTTCCACCACTCCTCCTCCAACACTGTGTCCCAGTCCAGGTTTCTTTCTATAATGCTGCGTTGGATGCTATTCTTCCATCTCAATCATGGTCGTCCACGGCCTCTCCTTCCTTGGATTTGCATTTCCATCCCCTTTTTTGGCATTCTTTCGTCGTTCATTCGCTTTATGTGCCCAAACCATCTTAGTCGGCTCTTCTCTATTCTATCATTCATTTTTTCCACTCCAATTTCTTCCCGGATTTTCTCATTCCTTATTTTGTCTCTTCTACTCTTCTGTATCATACTCCTCAAGAACTTCATTTCGGCTGCCTGTGTTCGACTCTCATCCTTCTTTGTCATTGTCCAAGTTTCTGCTCCATAAGTTGTTATGGGTACATAATGCATCTTGTACATAGTATCCTTTGCTTCCATTGGCACATCTTTGTCCCATAACATATTTCTTACACTATGATAGAAACAACTTCCAGCTTGAATCCTTTTACTAATCTCAGCATCCAGTCCAGCATTCTCCATTAATTCACTCCCCAGGTATTTAAACGTTTCCACTACTTCCAGGGGCTTGTCTGCAAGTCTAATCTGACCTTTCCCTTCTTTCTCCCCTCTAGTCATAACAAGAGTTTTACTCTTTTCTACACTTCAATCCACATTCTTCGATCTTCTCATTCACCACATTCAGCTGTTCTTGAACCTTCCTGTCGTCTTCTACCCAAATCACAATATCATCTGCAAATAACATCGTGTTCATTTCTCTTCCTCCATATGCTGCTTTTGCTGTTCTCATGATGTCATCCATTACTATTGTAAACAGGATTGGTGATAGAACATTTCCCTGTCTCAGCCCACCAGGTATTTTGAACCAACTTGTCCTGCCAACTTGTGTTTGCACACAACTACAACATTTCTTATACAATGCCATGATCATTTTTATTAATCCCTGTCCAATTCCTTTTTTCACCAGACTGTCCCAAACTTTCGTCCTGGGGACACTGTCATATGCCTTTTCAATGTCAATGAATATCATCACCGTATCATTCCCGTACTCCCAATGCTTTTCCATTAGTTGTCTCATAATGAAGGAAGGAAAAGATTGGATGGACACGTCACTTGTACAAGATTGGATACGAAAGCTTTGGGGAAATTAATTAATTAATTTATTCATTCATTTATTTATTTATTTATTTATTTATTTATTTATTTATTTATTTATTTATTTATTTATTTATTTATTTACTTAAAACATTAAGGCCTGGTTTCATCAACACGTGTTAAATGTATGCTAACAAGTTGTTAGTTAATACTGAGTTAAAAATTTTACGTCTTGTTAGGTTTCTTGCGTTTCATGAAACTTTTCCTATGAAATGTTAACTAATCGACTGTTAACTCTCCCAACATTGCGAACTGGTGCGAATCAAGGAGGCAGTGGTACAAACATGCTGTTTTACAGCGCGCTCCGATGCGCTTTTGTTTGAGTACAGCTGTTATATATGGCGCGTGAAGTGAAACAGAGTCGTAGTTCTAATTTTCCCTCCTTCAAAAGGAGTTGTTAATTGAATTAGTTAGTAAATATAGAGAAATTATTGAGTGCATGCGCACAGATGGATTGACGATGAAAGAAAAGGACGAGGCGTGGGAGAAAGTCTGCGAGGGTTTCAATGGGGTTAACAGATACTTTCTTAGCGGGTATCCACTATCACCTAACAAAGTCCCTTCGTTAATTGTCGACACTTCAAACTGTACTCTGATATTGCTTTGTCCTGTACAGAACAAGGCCACCTGACAACTATATCCCTGATTTGGAGGTTAGTATCACTGATCACCTGAACATTAACAGAGAAATATCCCTTCCGATTACGATATATTTTGGCCCTATTGCCTCCAGGTGATAAAATTCACTAATTTTAAACGCAATTGTTACGCATTAAAATTGGTCATTGCCGCCGCAGTCTTGTCTGTATTAATATGTGTCCCCATGTCTAAGCCATTTGCGATCTGTAAATTTATAAGCTCCGGATGATCACGGAAATTCCACTCTCTTTTCGCTTTAGAAATTCCAGCATTGTTTCTGACCATAATGTGAAAAGAACCAGTAGCAAAAAATCGTAATGTTATCAGTACCTGCAACATTGGAGAAAGAGGTAAGTTTCCCTTCATAGGATATTCCAACCTCACTCGAATTTCGTGAACAACCTTGCCAACGACTATTTTCGATAACCTGTAGGTATCTATGAAGAAATTCTGCATCCGTCAAATTTTCAAGGTCATTATGTTGCTGAACTCTTCTTCGATCAGGATTATTGTGTAAATGATCTAAATAGAGCAATTCCGCATCTAAAGGGAGATTCACAGCAGCCATTTTGGAACAGGTTGCTAAATGCTAACGTTAGCCATTTAATATGCGAAATGGCTGATGTTAACTTTAGGCTAATATGCAGTTTAACATATGTTAAATTTAACAGTTGTTGATACAACGCAAATTTTCTTAAATTGTATGTTAAAATGATTTAACACCTTGTTATGTACTAACATGTGTTGATGAAACTGGGCCTAAATTATATTAAGTTATTACATACATGAAATTATATAGAAGTTCCCACTGTTGAAGTATAACTTCCTACATACATCTATATACAAATATTCAAGTTCTGTATGTAGCATACAGCGTCCTTCAAGTCCCCACAATATGCATAGTTTGGGCATTTAAAGTTAAAAATTTAATGATGTTCCGTATTGAACTGTATTACAATTAAATTGAAATAACAAATAACGTAGTTCAACCTATTCAGTACAAGTAAATAAGAAATGTGGTGTTACATTCTTATGTAATTATAAGCGAAAGCGGTACCGGTTTCGACCCCAATCTAGGTCATCATGAGCCAAATAAAAATACAAAAACAATGCATAGGAAAACAAGAAATTAAAGGATGAGTCTTTCACAAAAACAGTTGAAGAAGCAATATTAGATAATGGGGATTGGCACTGCGTGATTTTAAATCGTAAAATCTAGAAGAAGTAGGAGGTCAGTCACTTATATGAAGTAAGGCGCAATCTTCTGAAGAGTAGCACACACACGCAAAATTCGGCACTGTGTCTCAAAATGTTTTATATTTCTTCATGGATTTTTAATTTTTGTGACATTTTAATGTGTACTCAATACTATAATGTGCCAGTTTATGTCGACACTGTTTGAATATGGATGGTCTAATGAAGTGTTGTGTCCCGAGGGAGTTGGCCGTGCAGCTGAGAGCTTGCATTCGAGAGATAGTGGGTTCGAACCCCACTGTCACCAGCCCTGAAGATGGTTTTCTGCTGTTTCCCATTTTCACACCAGGCAAATGCTGGGGCTGTACGTTAAGGCCACGGCCGCTTCTTTCCCGCTCCTATTCCTCTCCTGTCCCATCATCGCAATAAGACCTATCTGTTTGTGTGGGACATAAAGCAATTTTTTTAAAAAAAAAGTAAGAGGGGTCCACCTATTCAATAAGTAATATCAGTGACAATATAACTATATTCTCATTTTCAAAATTTTACGAATCCCACTTTTATCCCATTTAACGAAGGAATAAAGTTGTTCTTACATCGTTTGTAAGATTTCCGTAGTTTGTTTACAGACTCCTGTCTCACAGTGTTTTCCCGTACCTTTTCCCTGTGTCACTACAATATGCCATTACTGGAGAGAGAAACTTCATACCAGTCTCGTACTAAAGATGGGTCCACTGATTTGTTGATTGCCTGTTCAGAATAAACTACAAGAATCGCTTTCACATGTTTCAGGCAATAGCTATGAAGATTCATCCGCTGTACTTCATGATGCCAGCCGTCCTCTGCTGCTCCTATGCCTTCATGTTGCCAGTAGCAACGCCTCCCAATGCTATCGTCCTGGCTGCTTCCAACATGAAATCCAGGGAGATGGTAAGAGCCGAACGATTAAAGTCTGTGCTACTTGGACACAGATCTCGCTAGCTCTAATGTGCTATTGTTTTTATCCTTTGTATCTATGTGCACACATTTTGATCTGATGCCATCTAGGCTGCTTCTATGTCAATTTCAATGCTTTATTTACTCTACCTGATGGCAGAGCACTGGATCTCTGGCCAATTAAATTTAACTTGTTGGGTAAACACCCAAATGTAACAACAGAGATCTTTTACATGCCAAGATTGTACAACGTGGAGTGTCGAATGGACTTTTTTTCCACCCTTAATCTAACCTCTCCTGAGATCCTGGGATCCAAGGATTGACACTCTACCACTGATCCAGAGATGGAGCTTTTATCCTTTGTGTATTCCCAACTTCCGTATATTGGCTTCTGGCTAAATGGTAGAAACGGTCGGTGGGTGGGTGGGTTGGTTGGTTGCATCTCCTCATTCATATTCCTCCACAAGACTATATTATGCTTTTTCATTAGAGAATATAAAGGTTATCTCCAAATTGCTTCAAATGTCAGTGAAAGAACATTTCATACTATTTTCCCTCAACTGGAGGTTACTCTGATGCAAAGTTCGTCTGGAATACTTATCTGTACTTTAGTATTTGAATTTTGGCAGCAACAGCCTGCCACATACTGTAGGCTATCATTTTATCATTAAAGATAGTCATACAAGGCTCTCTGTAACTCTCTTGCTACCAAGCCCATAGATTTTACAGGCCGCCTTCCTCCCAAAAATTGCCAAGCCCGTAGTTTCTACGGGGTTGTTCATTTAAACGAATGTTACTTTGCTAAGCAATGTTTCTACGGGTCTGGACATGGGGGGTTTATGCCTCGTACTGTTAGTATTGATGTTGAGCAAGAGATGACCTTCCAGTTGACATATTTTCGAGGCTATGCCTTTCACATGACAGTGTTATCACACCACTTCACGAGCGTGCGCAGGTGATTGGAATTGGAAGCTCGCCAAATTTTATCACGGCATGATATTGAGGATTGTTTTGCTAATATAGATGACTGTATGGATGATTTGGAATATGAGGAATTAGATGCTGGTACGTTTGAAGGTATGTACTTGATAAAACACCATACAATAAGCACGGTATAACAAAATAATGAGCGTTTACCAAACAGTACAATTTCCTCCACCCCTTCACTGTTCTCTCTTCAGGTGGGTTATACTGAGAAAGCTGATCACTCAAATTAACTCCAGGGTTATACATAGTTAGTGATGTAGTACTTCCTTCTACAACCAAGAAGTATGCTGCAAGGATATGCCACGTTTACAGAGCGAGAAGAAAGAAATCAAGCAAGAAAGCTTCTCGTAAATGAGACATGCCACCAATGTTAGCAGTGCGGTGTTGTGCTGTGTATGTAGCCATGCTTCAAAATTCATCACACAAAGAAACAATATGATTCTGTGTAGTAATGTACCTAAAACTAATAATAATGGTGTAAAACATGCTATAAATCCTATCTACCATGATAGTAAGTGTGCCAGCCCTGCAGTGTCTCTTACCTGGAGGCCTCTGGTTCAATTCCCAGACAGGTCATGGATTTTTACCTGGATCTGAGGGCTAGTTCGAGGTCCACTCAGCCTACGTGATTACAATTGAGGAGCTATCTGACGGTGAGATAGCAGCGCCGGTCTAGAAAGTCAATAATAATGGTCGAAAGGATTCATCATTCTGACCACAGGACACCTCATAATCTGCAGGCCTTCAGGCTGAGCAGCAGCCGCTTGCTAGGCCATGGCCCTTCGGGGCTGTTGCACCATAGGTTTGGTGATAATAGGTGAAATTATACAATTTTGTGAACGGTGATCCTTGTTGGGCTTTTCTGTTACATTTACGTGGTTGAAAAATCCCAAGTAAAGTTTGAGATTTATTGGAAATAATTGTTTTGTAAATTATTTTATTTATTTGTTATTTCAGAAGAATAGACCTTATATAAGTTTCATTAAAGTTCGGAGCATAATTACAACACAAAATAAATTTAAATATCGCAGAAAATGTTTGGTTTCCAGGGATATTTACATAAATACAATATGGTCTGGTAGTGAGAGTGTTAATTGCTGCACATTTTAAGTTATTCCAAAAATCATTATTATGCAATAGTTTTCTAATACATAACCACTACTCTCTCTCCACCACCCCGGTGAAAGTCTTTTTTTTTTGGCTTTACGTCACACCGACACAGATGTGTCTTACAGCGACGATGGAACAGGAAAGGGCTAGGAATGGGAAACCACGGAAAATCATCTTCAGGGCTGCCGGCAGTGGGGTTCGAACCTACTATATCCCGAATACTGGATACTGGCCGTACTTAAGCGACTGCAGCTATCAAGCTCAGTCAGTGAAAGTCTAATATGGCTTATGGTTCCAATCTGTAGCTAGCTTAAGGTAGTTCCAGTCCTAATTTTTAGATGGCGCTGGAGGTCATTCACAACGAGTAGATAGTTGTAGGAAGGTTCTGTAGATGGCAGGCAAGTAGGCATGAAAATAACGATTTTAATAATTAAAGGCTGTTTGTCTCGAAGTGAAGTATTTCAAGTCTAACCTCAGTCAGTGGGCCCTTCTGACAAAGAATTAGTCGTATAACGTCAAGTATTATGAAGATAATATTGCTGGATTGCGTTACCCAATCGATTAACCTTGTTCAAACTAATATTGATTTTAAGCGATAGTTCCCATGATGCTACAGTATTTGTGTTGTTTAAATTCCAAGTGTCCATGTGCCTGTGCTGCAAATCTTTGTTCCTTGTGCTTATTTATTAGAAATATATCTTTTCCAGTCATCCTGAAATCCTGTGTTTCCTGTTTGAGTACACCTCAGGGGCTCGAAGCTGAATGGTTCTGTTAATGTATTTCTATATATCCTGTCTCAGTGCACTCAATTCTGTTATTTTTATTTTCATGTGGTACTTGGATACTGATGTGATACCCATATCTTGCGTATGCTGTGCTCTGCTGTCTTGCTTTAGAAGGGATTTATTATTTGTCATAATATCAGCTTTGTGGTAATGTGTCAATCATTCATTTCAAGGTAAAGCTACTTGGTGGTGGTGGTGATTATTATTAAGAGGAAGTGCAACTGGGCAACCATCCACTACTTTGTATGTGAAGTTATGCTCTCAATAACATAGTATGCCGTATGAACTAGGGGTATCAGATCATTATTTAGGACATAGCAAGTACTTGAAAATAAAAATATATGAATTATAATGTACTGAATTGGGTATGGAAATAATAGAACTGCATTATAATCATCATATATGGGTGTGGGGGGTAGGAGGGGGGAATAGGATTGAAGTTGGAGGGAGAGGTTGTGGTTAGCATAACCAGATATGTGTCACTATGGTGGAAGTCGTTTCTCTGCACTATCTGTTGATAATAATAGTAAGGTATTGCACACAATGCGCATTGCAGCGCACTCTCTGATTGTGGACTGAAACTACAAGGGGTTATCTGTCTTGGAACCGAAATTTATTATTGACATTCATCTCTATCCTATTATATCCTCTTTGCTCTCCATTTATCAGACCCCTGTCCCCCTTCTGTCTTCCCCTACCACCTCTATAGACAGCTTTGTCATGCATGGTTGAGGCCAACGATCTGAAATCAGTCCAAGCTCAGACACGGGAGATAACAAACGTGTGGAACCAGAGCTGTATGTAAATACAGAAAACTTTCTCAAATATATTAGTGTCAGTAACGGATTAAAACTTTCAGGCACTGTAATTTGTCACGTGTGTTCAGAATATCATCGGTTCACAATCTTTAACAAGTTTATGCAATGCAAACAATATTGTACATATTATATATGTTTAAAAGTGATTTGATAGAATCTGAGGATTTTCGTGAAAAGCAAAACATATCATTCTCCTATTCACATGTTTTAAGTGTTACACTTCATTTGACAAATCCATTACAGTTAATAAGAAAAGGCCATCCCCTAATAAGTACTCATAAAAACAAAACCCACGTCGACATGAGCTATAATTTAAATCATCTTGATTTATAACAAAACAAGAAATAAACAAGCAAATGTTATTCATTCACTTAAATATAAGCAACTTTTGGCACCTCTCTCAATGGACATCCTACACTGAAAACTTCCATCACTTACAAAATTGCTAACCTAAGCAATAAACAAACTAAACGAGAAAACAACCAAGAGAAATCAACAGATCCTACACAACCTTTCTGAATAAGGAAGTAAATCTAAAGAAAATGGTTTCAAGTTCAACTGCAATGAATATTACACGGAGAACAACATAAAACGACGAATCACTGACGTACAAATTACCTGCAAAAACACAACAGTACTACAAAGAGAAACAGTAAAAAACGTAGCTACAACAAAGCCCTGAACATAATTAGACAATAAAATTTCATAAAACACGCTAATTTTAAATTAATAACTCTGTAAGAAAGGTGTGAAGATCAAAAATAAAAAAAAAAAAAAAGAGCCTTAATCATCACAAAAGCAGATAATGGGAAGACAACAGTCAGTACATAGAAAAAAACTTCAGCATTCATTAACAATAACTTAATGCTTTTCTAGCTTTTGAAATGTGGTGTTACAGAATAATGCTGAAGGTGAAATGGATAGATCGAATCACGAATGAAGAAATACTGAATAGAATTGATGAGAGGAGTTTGATTTGGCAAAATTTGACGAGAAGAAGATAGGATAGGAGATATCTTAAGACACCCAGGACTTGTGCAGTTGGTTTTTGAGGGAAGTGTAGGTGGTAAGAACGGTAGGGGTAGACCAAGGTATGAATATGGTAAGCAGATTAGAGCAGACATAGGATGTAGTATTTTTCTAGAAATGAAAAGGTTAGCACAGTGTCATAGGTACGACATCGTAACTGGTGTAAAACCTTCAATTGTTATGTTTAATATATTTTATTAAATGATAAATTATCTTCATTAAATGTTAAATATGACTAATACATGGTTTCCCTGTAAATATGTATTATAAAATTTGAATAACCTCAAATACGTATTGTGTATAAGTTTAACCTCAAAATCTATATTCAAAAGTCGTAGAAAACTCTATAATGTTCATATATTAGATTTATTCTACTATAATTTGGTATATATGAGGGGTTCTGGAAACTTACTGTAAGTTGTATTATCCAGATACGTGTAGAGACACTCCGAGGTGGAGTCGGTGAGTTCAAGAGAGAGTATGTTATAGTGCACGAGTCAGTGTTATTGATTTCTGTACTTGTCAGAATTGACTTCAGGGTACTCCGCTATTAAGTGTTGTACAGTAGAAGTCCGATAGTCCGGCACGTTCGGGACCGGCCTGGTGCCGGATTACCGAAAATGCCGGACTATCGGGCGGTACCTCATACTGCGATATAGGTTAAGGCGTAGAGCGAAAACAGCTGTAACACGGCGTTTTGCAGTAAAATGTTGATCAGCAGAATCATTAGTTTAATAACACACTCCTCTTTTCAAACATGTTGTTTCTTATTGCCATTCCATAATAATGCCGGAGTTCATCGATGTTTTTATCTGTAAGTCTTCCTTTACCATTTAGAGTCTTTCCATCTACAACTTCTCTTTTCCTTCTGTCCGCTTCAGTTTTTGAAGGCACGTTCCCATCCGTTTTTGAACGTGGCCCATACAGTCAATTTTTGAACTCTGTTTTTTATTATATGGTTGGCTTTCCAGTACTCAGTACAGCACACAGCCTGAATATTTCCAGAAGAGATATTTAAGTCAGTCAATACATAACAATGGATTGTATAAGATACATTTCCACTATTAACTTTGAAATAATAAAAAATACACTTCGATTTGTTTCGACAAATAATGCATCAAATTGTTTACTAGAGATCATTATTAAGAGATAATAATATTAAAAAATTCTGGAATGATGCCGGACCATCGGGCGTTCCGGACTGTTGGATGCCGGACTAATGGAATTCTACTGTAGTGTCACTTGCTAGTGTGTATAATTGTATGTTGTGACTTACAGTGATAATAAAGTAATTTATATAAGGAAGTGAACGTGTTCTCGTGTGATATTTATCTCCGTCAAATAAAATCGCATTTGAGAACGAAAAATTGGCGACAGGATAGGACAGGACACTTCGAGACTCGGCAATGAAGATCGACCAAATGACCGTGGTGATGTTACGGAAAGCGCTGGCATTCCGAGGTTTACAGACGGCTGGAAGCAAAGCAGATTTACAAGAGAGGCTGCGCCAGGATTTGATAGACAACGAAGAGGACCCAGGCAGTTTCGACTTCAAAGTCACCTCGGAGGAAGAAACCAACGACTGGGTAAGCATATGTTTGCTCAACTAACTGCTTTGATTCAGGCACAGACTGAAAAAATCGAGGCCCAGTCTAAACAAATCAAGACCCAGTCTAAAAAGATCGAGGCCCAATCCGAAAAACTCGAGTGGGAAATCGAGGCCCAGTCTCAAGAAATAGAGGACCAAATCAATTCTTTGGGCAACGAAGTGCGCTCTCTCAGAACCAAGGTGATCACTGACGTCATGCAGGACAACAACGAACCAGACGGAAAGCGGTCCGAAGTGATGCTTGTGGTTATGGAGTCTGTAGTTCAAGGCCCAGCGGAAAAAGCAAGTGCCCTGTGTGAGGAGAGTACGACAGCTCTGGAGAGACGGGTAAAGTCTGCAAGCAGTGATGGCGGCTCCGGCGTCGTGAAGATGGCAACTCCACGGGACGACGGGATCATTGTAGTGATGGCAACAACACGGCCAGGGGGACCCCCTCAAGAAGAGGGAGAACCAATGGGGTCCGAACCAACAACCAACAAACGAGGGTGCCACCTGACCAGGACACTAGTCCCAGCACGAACCATATGCCGGTAGGAACATTGAGTTCAGCATCCCGGAAAAAAAGGAGACTCAACAGGTGCATCACACCGGTGGACTACGAAGATGTGTGGGCCCTGACAGAACACAAAGGTGCAAACGAGGGGAAAGTCAGTGGAGCTTTGACTACCACGCGAGGACCTGTGGATTTTTGCCACCGGGAACAAGGACACCGTTGGCGAGACCCAGCGAATCTCACATGGAAAGGTGGTGGCCACCGATCGAACTATCTGGCTGTGAAAAGTGTACTGCAACAGCGCCAACGAGAAGACAGTGTAATTGTGGTAGTCTAAGTGTAATTAAATAGTGAGGATTTAAGAGAGACAAAGACATAGATATAAGGACACCTAGATATAATATTTAAGACCTAGAGTAAGGAATGTAGAGGATAGATATTGAAGGTTTTAGGGGATAATTGTTGTCGGTACGACATCGTAACTGGTGTATTATTATGTTATTATGTTTAATATATTTTAATTATATTTTATTAAATGTTTCATAGTTTCCCTGTAAATATGTGTAATAAAATTTGTATAACCTCAAATACGTATTGTGTATAAGTTTAACCTCAAAATCTGTATGGTCGAAAGGGGTAGAAAACTCTATAATTTTCGTATATTAGATTTATTCTACTATAATTTGGTATATATGAAGGGTTCTGGAAACTTACTGTAAGGTTTATTATAACATAAGCCCACGCAGCAGGTCATACTATAAAGATAGGAACTAGAAATAAATTGCTATGCTCATAATGAAATATTAAAGAGACTAGTGGCGGTGGCAGGCAGTAGCCGGTAGTTCACGGACTGGTTCTGATAAGACAATAGCATGCTACATCGTGAAATTAATGTCAATTTTAAGGACACTTCCTCTCAAGCATTTGTCATTATATAAATTTTTCATCTAAACAGTGTTATATGGCTGAAGATGTTAATAATATAATATAGTATTCGAGATATTCAGGCGGCACTCTGAGGCACTGATTGTAATGAGTAGTGTGCATATTTAACAGAACAATGGCAGAGGAGTGTTCACGGCTGTCTGAGGCCTGGTCACTCCAGCTCTGGAACTTTGGACTTAGATCGGCACTGTAATACTGATATATAAATGGTCCATTATTGGACATTATAAATTTACTCATTCGGGACAAATATTTCAGGTTCCCTATGGGAACCAACATCTATATGAACCGTAGTACTGTTCGTTAAAATTGAGAAAATGTGCGGTTTTTCATTTGATCGAGTATTTTATATGATAGCTTTGCTGTTAATCGTTACATTCCTACTGACATTTTTGTAATGACCTATGTTGACTTCAGTTAGAAAAACCACAAAGACAGTCTTTCTGAGAATCCCGTACCGAAGCACAGGTACATCAGCTAGTCAGGAAGAAGTGAACTGTAATAATGCCACATACATTGGCCACAGCAGGTACAAAAACGCACTTAGACATAACAGACTCTCAGCCTTCTGCGAACACAACACCCACCACTTCACAGACATCAGCACAGATCTTAAAGTATTACATGACAAGAATCCTTAATCATAAAGGAGTCAATAGAGATTCACATTGGAAAAAAAACTCAACCAGAATAACCTTAACAATCATAGCTAAAAGATTCCCCACTCTTTACCTGATCCAATCGCATGGCGTATCAGTAAAGACAAGTTCAAACTCCATAATAAATTATATAATTTATTAATTCACTAATACTGATTAAAGACTCGTTGAAATATTTTCAAAACTGTTTAAAATGTAACTGATAGGTCTTATGGCGACGATGGGACAGGAAGGGGCTAGGAGTGGGAAGGAAGTGCTCCGCAGCATTCGTTATAATTAGGTCATATAACTCGTCTTGTTATGCCGTTCCTAGTCACATTGTTTTGCCTGCCCTTTTCAATGGTTTTATGAACATTTAATAAGAAGCACGTTATGGTATGCCACAGTTCGTAGTCAGAGCTCGTCCATTCTGACGTCTGTTTGGTATAAATCTATCCAATTATTAACTTTTTTTTTTTACCCTTAAAAAATGTGAAAAATGTGGGCATTTTAAAGTTGCTTTTGCTAAGATTGATGCTGACTGTCTTTCTCCTTGCAGATGAAGGCAGGCATCGTTATGAACATCATCTGTCTCGTCATCCTGTGTGTTCTGTTCCCGACTCTGGGGTCCTACATCTACAACCTGTACGACTTCCCAGAGTACGCCAATCACCACGTGGACATCACGGATATCTCGGGCAACGCCTCTCACCTCTAACGCACAGTACCTTTCTAATGTAGGGAAAATCTATCGCAGCTCAAAAAAAAACCCCAGGGCTGTTGCAGAACTTGGAAGTGTGTCTATATGTTCTTGATGCGCACAAAGAGCAAACGAGTCCAGAAGATCAGGTCATCAAAGCAATGGATTTAGATTCCCTTGCAAAGGGTTATGACCTCTCAAGAAAACAAATAATAATATGTCAGAAGTTGACAGACTAGGAGGAACTGTTGTGTTGTATGCAATCAGCAAACATAACATTGACCTCTAACTAATTAGTTTCTTGTGAGGAGTGTGTATACCATCCTCGCCCTCGCTAAGTCTTGTTATAGCTTCTCAAGATTTCTGTGGCTTGGTTCTAAAAGAGCCATCCTCATTTTTTATTGAAATTGAGATATTAACAGACATAAAAGCAGTTTATTCTGGCCTACAGCATATTAAAAGGGCCAATATCTCTGATAAATATTAAACGAACAGTTAACGTTTATTGAAATAAGCCCTTGCCAATAATGTTAGATTAGCAGAGAATATTGCACACCTGGAAGGTTTTGAAGAATACAACAGAAAAATTTAGTATTCATTCAGTTGGTTTCTACAAAGAAAGTGTAAACTTATTTAAAATAATTTATTAAAAAAGCAATTGGAAAAAAAGTAAGCAAAACTTCTAGATCTTCCAAGAAATGTATACCATTAGGTCATAATTGAATGAAACCAGTTTGAGATTACTCTTATAAAATACTATCCTGCGACAGCCCCAGCAAAAATATAATATTAAGAAACTTTGTAAGAGGTTTAGAATTAAACTCCATTGTTTTAACTGGAGGGATATTTTATAAGAATATTTTTATAAATAATAATTTGAAATGTATATAATTTTAATCCCAAAATAGTATTATTGAAAGAGTATTTATTTTAAGGAAATTTTTGCCAAATTCCAGATATTATTATTGATAGTAAGAATGATGTTAAAAAGAGCCAAAGGCCATGGTACCTAGTCTATTAAATACATAGTCAAAGTCTCTTGTTTTTTGAAATAATATTTTTGTTCTTATGTTTATTCTTTGTCAGTTTTAGTTCTGTTGTTGCCAACAAATAAACTACATTATAGGGAGCATTTTTGTTTGTTCTCATAGGTTCAGAAGCACGATCTACATTCACACAGCCAGTGACAAAGAGTTCTAGTAGAAAATTTGGGGAATAAAGTGAATCATTTTATAACATTTAAGTTAATTGGGAAGGATTAAAAGTTCTAGGAGATCAAATGTAAGATCTGGGTGGCTCAGACAGTTGGGGCGCTGGCCTTCTGACCCCAACTTGGCAGGTTCAGTTATGGCTCAGTCTGGAGGTATTTGAAGGTGCTCAAATATGTCAGCTTTGTGTCTGTACATTTACTGGTACGTAAATCACGTAAAAGAACTTCTGTGTGACTAAATTCCGGCACCTCGGCATCTCCAAAAACTGTCAATTGTTTGTGGAACGTAAAAGCAATAACGTTATTATAAGAAAGGCAAGACAAATGGAGTACACAGGCCTGGTAGAATATAGACTGTACATCTGTATGTCACAAGACCATTGAGCGGATAATTGAACTGCTGTGAAAAACTGTCATGAAAATGGGAACAAGAAGCTAAAGTTCTTTGGAACAGGACAGCAGAAATCTTTGAAAATTCTCTTATAAATATGAAAGAAATAATGTGAATGCCCCAGACATATGTGGAGAGCAGAAAACTTGTCAGCAAGCGGTGCGTTGAGCTGTTCATTGTTGTTTTAAAAGGAGGTACAACTAGACAACAATCCTCTATTAAAAACAAGTAGAGGAAAAAATTATCCTTAGTTCTTCCAAACTTGTTATCGACGTGGTTGGACCCACGGTCACCAAACCACGCTACATAAAATAGCTAGCGGCACATCAGCTACAAGTCGCCTTCCCAGCGCTTGTGTGCTTGACCACTTCTACAGATCATAACGTCAAATTTTTTAGCCAGTAACCATATTGATCAGTTTCTCCACTTTGATTGTTCAAATTTTTGAGCATCCAGTCTTTGTACATTTGTAACCAGACATCTAAATTAAACAAGAAGGGCCGATGGCAGAAACGGTATTTAAACGATGTCTATGGTTAAACAACGACTAAGTATAGAGGACAGTTTTTAACCTCAAATTATATGAGTGAATCACAGTGGGAGGTTATGTACCATGACACACGTTCTTTGTATGTATTACCTTGTTGAGAGGATTCCAGGAAGAAAAGTCCGACGGCCTCCTGTGGATCTTCTGCTGCGATATCGCAACAATTCATTTGAAATGTGCGGGAAGGCACAGTTTAAAATACGATTTCGCTTTTCAAGAGATAATATAAGGGACTTGTTTCTCGAGCCTGACACAAGGGACAGTTCGTTATCTGTCAACTTGGCTACAATTCTTGGCAACCGATATATTTTATTTTTCTTTGGAAAATGGTCACATCAGTTACATCCTTATCAGAATAACTTGTCCCGATCGTCAGCCGGGAGTGATTCTATTATATTTACTGGTAGGTAAGCATACATAATGACACTATAAAGTAGGGTTTTTTTCTTCCGGACACTCAGTGCGCTAATTCAGAGAAATTTTGGTAACCATGAGATGGCAAGAGGCAAGGACTGGGAAGGAAGAACCATGGCCATAATAATTGCCCCAGTATTTGTCTGGTGTAAAAATGGGGAAACTACAGAAAATAATATTCGGGCTGTTGATAGTGCATTTCGAACCTACGATCTACAGAATGCAAGCTACATCTACCTATATGGTCCGTACAACTCATTCGGTTACACAGTACTATAATTTCATCTTCCGTTTGCTGATACTATTTTGATTATACCCTGTAATCAAAGCTACACTTCCTTGTACGGTGGCATGTCGCTTTACTCCTGGTAATGTTATGATATTTCATTTCCACCAAAAGTGATATTCTTATCTATGTTTAGCCATGTTTGTGTAATGTTTAGGAAGACAACAGCTGACTAACGTTTGACGCGCACACCGACAAATTTTATCGGTTGCAACAAGCAAAGAGTTGCATGGAAGATACTCCTATTTCCATTTTCGAACCAATTTTGAAGTTTAAACGACGTCCAGCTAAACATTGGTTGAACATTGTTTATGCAGTGGAACATCATCCGTAACTTAGATGTTGTTTAGGTAGACGTTGTCTAAGGCTTGAAACTAGTCATCTTTTCTGCAATTGGCCCAAATTCGCTTCTGAAACTGAGACAAATAAATCTCCTACATGCTGACAGAGTAGGAATTTTAGTTTATTTGTTGATCTTGGAAAAGAACTAGTGTGCGACGCAGCTGTAAGCAAGAGCTGCAACATACAGCAACACCCTGGACAACGGTAGGATATACTATTTTGCCGAGCCCTACAGCACTGTCTGTTATGGAGTAGATATTGTGACTCTCTCGAGGCCACCTGGACATAAGACATTCACATGTTTGCTTTTTCACTTTTTTAATAGAGTAAGCTTTCCTGAATCCAAAAATATTCAATATGTGTACGTTTCTTCGACAAAAGTGCGTTTTAAATATGGTGACACCACTGTCAGCGAACATTAAATTTCCGAAAAGGACATTAATCTGTACATTTTTCTTGTAAGAGCCAGAGCAATAAACTCGGTGTTCTTCTTTGATTGCCTAAAAGCTGCACTGGCACTAACCACCTCCAAATGTTCTTACTTGCAAGTCTTTCTTTTAAAAGTTTAAATTTCTATAATAATATTATACTGTTGATGAGCTAAGGTTTATTTATTTAGTGCCAGGAGTGTCCAAGGACATGTTTGGCTTTTCTGGAGTTGACTCCCATGGGCGACCTGCGCATTTGGCTGAGATAAATGAGCAGAGCTAGCAAGAGGGCGAAACCTGGTGTCGGTATATAGCGTACTCCCATTGAATAACACCAGGGGTCTGTCTGCTCAAGGCTTAACGTCTCCATCCGAAGGACAAATCTCCATCAGCTTTTGGCACGCAATCTAGTGATTATAAATTGTATACCACCAAGTCTTCTACCCTAACGGCCAGCATTCCGATTATGAATTTGTTTTCCACAAACGGGACTCAAACCAGCTAACCTCGATATTGGACAATATAAACTTGGTGTCTTAATGAGCACAGCCACCAAGTGAGCTGTCGAAAGGTGAACAAAGTTTGGTAATCTTGGAACAAATAGTTTCTCAGATATGAAGTACTAAAATGGCCTTAACATGTAGTTTTCATGTCCAAGTGCCCTTAGCAGAAGTACTCCTGGCCAGGCTTCACCAAAAGATGCTCCAGGATCAGAACAAGACCCATCTGCAATGACAGGACATTTGTCCACTTATTTCTACAATTTTGTTTTCACTAAAATGTTCAACATCAAAATTTAATTAATACTTGTATTTTATGGTTCCCCAGTAATCATGAAATTTCCTTTCCTGAGTCACGAGAAGCTCACATTAAAAGTTAAAAACTTCATGATTGTTTCGTATTGAATAGAGAAATAAGAAGATGTACAATATTATAGGGAAGGATCCACCTTTCAATACTCCGTAGTAAGTTGAACTAAAAAGTAGTTACAACCTGTTTATTGGGACCGGTTTCAACACATTTCAAGTGTCATCATCAGCCAATTAGCGAAGATCTTAAATTCAGTTAAACTGAATTGCTACGATATGATACAATGTTCATTTTTTAATTTTTTAATTAGTTGTTTTAAGATCTTCGCTAATTGGCTGATGATGACACTTGAAATGTGTTGAAACCGGTCCCAATAAACAGGTTGTAACTACTTTTTAGTTCAACTTACTACGGAGTATTGAAAGGTGGATCCTTCCCTATAATATTGTACATCTTCTTAAGCTCACATTACTCTGTCCCATTTTACAATTTCTGTCTCTCTGCTGGTGCTGTAGATAGTGTGACTACCTTTTTCATGTATGCTCAATGTATATAAGTTGTTTATGTACATATTTAAAGCTAACATAACGAGATGAAATGTATAAAGCTGTTGGCACCTGAAATATTTTGTGAAACAATTGTATTAAAAATTAAAAATAGCAAAGCATTGTTTGTGAAGTTTTATTCTACCCCATACACCTGTCCTAGAATTCCTCAAGACCACTTTATGCAGTAAGATCTTGTTTTCTTCCAGGAAGTTGGTTAAAAGTCCTGCTCCACCTACATCATGTGGTTCAGTGAAACAGATCTGTGTGCATGGAGATAGCCATATACTGGGAACTCAATGATTTCTTCTACTTCCATTTAAATTGGAAATAACCCCAGCTCTCATTTTAAATGGAACACCCATTTTTAATTTTTTTTTTTTTAAATTAATTCTGTACACTTCCATACAAACGTGTGCAACATTCATTCCAACTGCTGATGGAGTTACGACTCTAGTCAATCAGAATTTTGTCCTCCAGGGAAGCCAATAACACTGACTTGGGCTGAAGATCAAGATTGCAGTGACTTACATGATGTTTGCATGTAATATTGTTGCTTACAGCTATACAATAATCTGTAATTGTAAGCTAAATTTTACTGCCTGAAACGTCAAGAGTAAAGCTTCTTTAAAACTGTGTTGTGGAAATTACTGTGCATTAAAGCAGTGGTCCTAAAGTGGGAGGGGGGGGGGGGCTGACTGAAATATTTATATTTCTTATTTTGCAACAAATATTACTATCCTCGGATTCTCACATTCATTAACCTAGGTAGGAAGCTCTTCCACCGCCATTCAAGACTAACAAACTCGTACATTTGCTGTCTTATTTCACAAAAACTGACGTAGATCCTGTCTGCATGTATTCAGATAAAAACTGCAAGTAACATTTCACCCGCAGCGGTGTCACCTTACCAAACACTTAACAACCACCAATAACAATGTGACCACCATTTCCTTACAAGAATGGATCTTCTGTTTCTGCCATTGTCGATTCTATTTGCAGTCAGTTCAAAGACAGTTAATGAACAGGTGAATTCTAGTGCGTGATTAGTGGAAGTGGTTAGCCCGATTTACAATAAACTGATAGAGAGTATTGCCATAGCAGTGGTAAAAAGAAATCCCAATGGAAGTGATTTATCGAGTGCTTGCATTATATTTAAAGATAAACATTTCATAATGTTCCGTATTGAAATGTATTAAATTAGTATTAAATAGGTTGAACTACCTTATTTATTATTTCAATTTCACTGCTTGCCTTATTTCGAAAATATTCATTCGTAATAAAGAACGAGAGATGAGAATTTAATCAAAGCACATTGTTCTTCCGCTTCTACTTCTGCTCCCACTAGCAACATTAATTCTACATCCAAAAGCAAAGTACGTAAATATCAAGACTATTATCTGACATTAGGCTTTATCAGCATTCTATTGAATAATAGAAGCAAATACTGTAGATCTCGTGATCCGTTTTTGTGCGAAGTAGCCTATGGAAAGTGCTAAGAAGGGAAAGAAGATTGGTGGGTAGAGGGGCCTAGATATTTCATGTTTCAGAAGGGGTCATGACCTAAAATGTTTGAGAACCCCTGCATTAAAGGACCAATAATTTTCTTTTCGTCGCACCAAAACAGATAGGTCTTATGGCAACGATGGGATAATTAAATGAAATAAGTTTCATAATGATAGATCCGTATTGAACTGTGATTACAAGAGAGTAAATTAATGTATTATTTGGGTCCACCTTTTCAATACAAAATGTGAAGAGTTTAAATTAATAAATGATTAGGGACTAGTTTCGACCTAGTACTAGGTCATCGTCAGCCTAAAGCAACATTGAAACACAAATACCAAAGAAATTAAACAATGTAAAGACACATAAGGTCTCGTAAAAGTAAATACCATGTGAGATATTGTGCAGCACTATGTTAAAAAATAACTATGAAAGAGATTTATAAGAAGTCGAGTGCACATTAAGATGTTATAGAAAGGAATCCTTGAGTCGCTGGATAAGTAGATTAGAATATGTTGGCTGGTATCCAATTGAAGAACCACTGAGCCGAAGTCACGTCAGTAAATGCAGACAGGCACCAAGATGACATTTTGACGCCATTCTTCCATCACTTAACGGAAAAAGAAAACTTGCGTGGGTGGTTTAAACAAGATTCAGCCCCTGCTCATACAGCAGAAGATTCCCTTCTTACAATTTCGGAAGTGTTTGCAAACAGAGTGATCGGTGCTGGTCTATTTCCCCCTCGTTCTTCAGATCTAGCAGTGTGTGATTTATACTTGTAGGGTTAACAGAACGGAGAAGTGTATCGAACAAATCCTCACACACTGGAGGAAGTGAAAGAAAACATTACAGTCGCAGAACTCACTAGCATCAGCCATGTGAATGCATGGTGTAAGAAGTTTGATGATTATGGAATGAAACTGAACCCATCAAAAACAGCAGCATTGAGAATCAGCAGACATAAAAATACAGGACCACCAAACTGAAGTAGTACACCAATTCATATATTTAGGAAGCGTAATGGCTAGTAATAACAGAGCTGAGATAGAAATAACAGAGTAACCAAAGGCTCTAACTTTTACAGTATCGTTAGACACCTACTATGGGATGAGAAGGTCCCAAAAAGAGCAAAAATGATCCCGTACAAGTCAAATTCAGACGTGCCAAGTCTCCCGATTTGAGCGGGAGACTCCCGATTTTGCATCGTATCTCCCGATTTTCAGAGCAATATCCGTAATTTTCGTACTATTTTAAACTCCCGCGGATTTTCTCGTTCTATCGATATATGGCCGAGTATGGCTGGTCGATAGTAGTTCTAATGATGATACCAGATGGCAGTACGGGGAACGGTGGCCAGTCATGTGCTGCTCTTTGGTCTATAATACGTCCGACAGGAGGGGTGTCAAGAATGGCAGAATTTCTTCCGACAGACTGCACAAGTCAAAGGTAACTTTTATTATCATTTACAACCAACACTTTTGGTTAAACCTTGGTTTATACGAGCATCTTATACTAGACGACATATTATTAACATCATTCGGTTACGGTTTAATCATGCCCTTACACCACAATATCGATCACATTTCCATTTAACGCAGGATACAAACTGTTTGTGTGGTACAAATATCCGTAATGGCGACTCCAACCACATTTTATTTGAATGTTCTTTATATGCTAACCCCCGTAAAAAACTTCTGGCTAACCTCAAGCGACTCAAGCAGGTTTTTCCTACCAGTGTTTCTTGTTTGCTCTGTAATCCTACAGTCGAGATTATTCGAGTGCTAAATTTGTTTCTAGATGAAGCCAATATCGTGTTATAATTCTGTCTGTAATATAGTGTGAGAATTACTCATGCTTTTCAAGGTTCCATTTGAGTGATTCCTCATATCATTAGTGTACCGTCATTTGGGGTTATTTCGGACGCAGGAGGTAATTTCGGACAAAACGGTACTTTTTCGTTTCACGGTTGGTCACTCTGAATTTTCCAAGATAGAATTCCCGCGCTCGAATTTTTTGAATTCAAGACGAATTCCCGCGCCAATTTTAGCGCGTATATCCTGCGTTACTTACGAAATTATCACGTTAATAATGGTCGTTGTTGTCGGTTTCATTATAGCCTTGACAATTGGTACAGGAACTTCTTAGTGTACACAGGTATTAAAAGAGTCCAGCTGCTGTTCACTATTGTCTACCATTTGTTCTGTTGTGTTTGAAAGTATCCGTGAGGCTTCTACGAAGTTTATCTTTAAACACTTCGTTCTACACACATTTTTCTGTGAATCTGTGCAAGGCTGGGGTAATTTCGGACTATGCCGCGTGTATACAAGAGAAGATTAGGAGGACAGTTGTATTGCAACTACGAGAAAAGTAAACTCGATGCGGCAGTAAATGCCATTAAGGCTGGAAAAATGTCCTACCGCAAAGCCGCGGAGTATTTTCAGGTACCGCGATCGACCCTGGAGAATAAGGTGAACCGCACCAACCCCAAAGCAATCGGAGCACCACCTGTCCTGGACACTGAAGAGGAGGAAATGCTTGTACACGGGATCGTCCGAGCAGCACACTGGGGATATCCTCTCACTTCAAGTGATATTCGATACATTGTAAAGGGGTACCTTGACAGGATTGGAAGAAAGGAGAGGAGATTTACCCAGAATCTTCCAGGCGTCGAATGGGCAAGGTCTTTCTTAAAGAAGCACTCCAGCATTCTCTCCGTTCGTCTCTCAGAGAACATTAAGAGAGCTCGTGCGGAGTTTAGCTCGGAGTCCGTGCGCGAATTTTTCGTTAACGTGCAACCCACTCTGGAAAACATTCCACCGGAAAATGTCATAAACTATGACGAAACCAACTTAAGTGACGACCCTGGGAAGAAACACGTGATTGTTAGGAGAGGGATTAAGCATGCGGAGAGAGTAATGGACTTCTCCAAGACAAGTATTTCTGTCATGATGTGTGCAAGTGGGGATGGAAAACTACTACCCCCGTACGTTTTGTACAAGTCTGAGCATCTGTGGGATACCTGGCAAGAAGGTGGCCCTCCTGGCACCCGATACAACAGGAACAAAAGTGGATGGTTCGATCTACCGATTTTTGAAGACTGGTTCTTAACGGTGGCACTGCCGTATTTGAAACAGCTGGATGGACCAAAAGTCATGATTGGGGACAATTTATCGAGCCATGTGTCTCTCTCAGTTATTCAAGAATGTGAAAAGCACAACATTTCTTTTATCCTTCTCCCACCAAATAGCACACACATTCTACAACCTTTAGACGTGTGTTTTTTTGGGCCACTTAAGAAAGCCTGGAGGGATGTGCTGACGAACTGGAAGAAGTGTACACGTGGGCCTATATCTAGAGATGCTTTCCCATCTCTTCTGAAGGAGACGCTAGATAAGATAGAGGCGCGAAAAGCAGATAATATCAGAAGTGGCTTCCGCAGCACTGGATTAATTCCTCTTGACCCCCAGAGAGTCCTTAGAAGGTTTCCAGAAACATCAGATTCAAATGCAAAGGAATCGTCTTGGTTATCCACTTTCGAGACAGTACTATCTCAAGCTCGTTACGGCTCTGGTTCTACCGCATCATCTCGCCGTCGTAAACTGAATGTTCCTCCCGGAAAATCTATCGTGGGTGGTCACTTACGTGACAGTGAAACTGCTGTACAAAATCAGGAAGAAGTTCCACAGTTATTAGATGGCCAACCATGCAGTTCCACACTTGGACTAGAAAGTTTCGTCGTAGTGAACTACGATTACGAGTCTGGGAGCAAGAAACAAACTAGGCAATATGTTGGTGTGACGGTCAACATAGGAGCTCAGGACGTCGTCGTAAAATTCCTACGATCACACAGGGGAAGCAAGAAAATATTTGTGTTTCCGAGTGTCGAGGATAAGGACACAGTTCTGAAGGACCAGATTGCCAAAATTCTACCGGCACCAAAAGAGAAAAGGGGAATATTCACCTTTGATACAGACGTTGTGTAAATAATCCACAGGAATGACTAAATTGAATAGAAAGTAAACTATATTATATTTTGCGGCAAAGTTTTGTTTGTTTTGTTATGTAAATAAAGAATAATTCTGCTATATCATGCACATATATTTTTTTCGCAAATAACTGTCCGAAATAACCCCATACATGAGGTAATCGCGGACGGTAACTTAAAAACACTGCATGTCCGAATTTACCCCAACATATGGGGTAACTTCGGACACATTTTAATATTTTTTAAAACACGACGATGTGCGTTCTCGTGTTTCTTCCGGTGTTCATTTTATCTCTTAGATATGTACCTAGACGTAGAAATTAAAATAATATAAATTAAATTCGTTAATAAGGACCGTAACCAAAAAAATCGCTAAAAGTGTCCGAAATTACCCCAAATGACGGTATTACTTGTGAGTGCTATTTTGGATTCTTCGTGTGGGTGAAGCTTTAGACGCAGTGTGATTGCAAGATTGGAAGTTTCCCGTATGACAACAGTCTACTTTAGCAAAATGGGGTTGTTATGTGATATAGTGAAGTTCCGTGTTTTGTGTTTTTCTACTTGCAAGCTCAAGCATCAATTATTGAACTGAATGTTTTTCATTTATACTAGTGTGTTTACATGAGTAAGCGAGTATTGACTGGGTGAAATGTCGTAGACACAGCCCATAAGCATCAGCAAGCAAGCAAGTCTATAATACGGTCATTCGCTTTGCAAGCGTGTCAAGCGAGTAACATTCTCTTTGGAGTAACCTAACCTCAGAAGTAGCACATCATATTTGTTTTACCCGTAGAGTGCTCGTGTTGTGCCTTAATATTTGTTTTGGTCAAAATGTCAAAAAAAAAAAAAAAAAAAAAATTTAAAAATGATGCAGTGTTTAAAAGTGCTTATAGGGAAAAGTTTCCGTGTTTGAGTGAATCCAGAAAGGGACCAACGTTCACATTCTGTACTATATGCAGGTGTGATTTTTCAGTTGCACATAGCGGGAAATGCGATATACTCAAGCATATGCAAACGAAAAAACACAAGGATAGTGTCCAGTGTGTAGAAAGAAACCAGAAACTGAACTTTTCATGTAAAAACAAATATGTAAATCCTGTGACGAATGCCGAGGCGTTATTTATGTCATTTATAGTAGAACATAATCTGCCTGTAAATTGTGCCGATCACGCCGGACCTTTGTTTCGCAAAATGTTTCCTGATTCGGAAATCGCTAAACGATATGGATGTGCTAGAACGAAAACAGCGGCTATCATTACAGAAGTGTGCATGGGAGAAAGGGCGAAAATTGTATCATATTTGCAGGTGAATGCATTTTCTGTTACTGATGGTAGCAGTAAAAGCGACTTGAAGGGATACTGGTATCCCATTGTTGTAACATTTTTTAGGCCTGAACTCAATGAAATTCAGAGTTGTTTACTCTCTGTGCCTAATTTAGAAGGGGATGCTACTGGAGCTAACATTGCCAATCTTTTGCTCTCAACTTTTCGGGAATTCTGCATTCCATTAAAAAACTGGCTAGCTCTTGGTGCTGATAATGCTTCAGTAATGGTAGGATTAAAGAATGGTATGGCAGGATGTTTGAAGCGGGAAAATAGTAACATAATCATCGTAGGCTACTCTTGTCATCTAATTAATCTTGCTGCCGAGAAGGGTGCGGCGTGCTTGCCCGTAAATGTAGATGAAAGTATAATTGCTATATTTTATTATCTGGAAAGGAGTGCAAAGAGGAAAGAAAAGTTCAGAGAATTTCAGACTTTACACAACACAGAGATCAGGAAAATTCTGAAGCATGTGCCTACTCGATGGTTATCACTAAGAAGGTGTTTAGACAGGATTTTGCTTCAGTGGGACCCTTTGGTTACATTATTCAGGAGCGAAATTGTGAGTAAGGATTCTCAGATGGGAACTTTGAAAACTTACAAAATTCCTAAGCACAGTTTAAGTGCAGATGTGTCTTGTTTGTATGAAAACGTGAAGGATAGTTATAACATTTCACCTCACTCCTCAGTTAAAAGGAAAACCCAGTCATTAGTTTCACTTAAAAAAGAATGAAACTACTGATGACACTAAGCGCCATGCATTGTCACGTGAAGAACGACTTTTCATGTTCCTTTCATCAATTTTACATAAATCGTTTTGCCTTTTTCTCTCAAGTTTTATGGCTATCTTTGAGAATTCAAACGTAGCTCTTCAGTCAAGTATGACGCACATCCGTTTATGGAGGTCAGTTTTGGAGGAACTATTGAAGAATGTGATGGCAAGGTTTGTGAAACCAAACATTATTAAAAGATCCTCCTCTTTCCTTGTTTTAGATTATCATTCTCCAGCAAATCAAAAGGATGTTTGTGATTTGATGATACGGAACTCTGCGTTTGTTTTAGTGAACACCTTGAAGTCTGAGGAAAAGTGCATATTCTTTAAATCTGTTAGAAAGTGTTTCTCTTCATCGTGTGACTACATGGTACATAAATTTCCATTCAGAAATGAAGTGTTAATTAGTGCAGAAGTTGCAAATATTTCTGCTATAAGTAAGGCATCATTTTCTAGCCTTATTTTTCATTAACAAGTGTCCGAACATTTTGACTAGTGAAGCGGAATATTTGGATAAAGAAACTGATATTCTGCACTCCCAGTTCTGTAACTTTCAGCTCGAAGAAACAGACCTGGCAAAAGGAAGAATTGATGTTCAATGGGCATTGGAAGGTCAGATGAAATCAGCTGATGGTGTACTTACATATGACAGACTCTCTAAGGTGATGCTTGCTATTTTATTAGTTCCACATAGCAATGCAGAATGTGAAAGGATTTTTAGCAGAGTCACAAAGACAAAAACACAGTTCAGATCCTTGCTGTCTGAACAAACTTTGGAGAAACTTTTAACCTTGAAATCAGTTCAGCAAGGCAAATGCTTTGAGCAAAAATTTAGTTCCGAGTTTCTGAAGAGGGCTAAGTCAGCTACCGGTGTGTTGAACAACAATTAGTCGTAGTGTGATCACCATGTTGAAGGATGTGAAGTCACATGTTTCTACAGTTCAGGTATGTCCAGTCTTTAGTATTCACATGTAAATGATGAAAAAATATATATGGGCAAATAGAATTGTTAATGTATTGAATTATAATGGATTTGTACATGTTCTGCCATCAGTGATATGTCGTAATACGTCGCGATTGGCTGCGAAATTTCTCCTGATTTTTCACTTTTGAAAGTTGGCATGTCTGCATATTTCATTCCCATCCTTACATATTATCTGAAACCTGCACACTAACATCAAATTATTGTAGTAGGATTCAAGCCTGTGAAATGAAATTTCTTAGAACTGCCCTCCAAAAGATAAGACTTGATCACGTGAAAAATGATGAGATCCCATCTAACCTAGGTCTAAATGAATTGATGGAGGAAAGACATGTTTTGGGCATGTTAAACGAATGAATAGCACAAGGTTACCATGTGCTTATTTGGAAAAGAAAATAACAGGTAGAAGACCAGCTGGAAGACCAAGAAGAAGATGGATGGACCAACTGAGGGAAGACTTGGAGAGAAGAGGATGGAACTGCGAATCTGTCATGGACAACAAAATGTTTTTGAATAGGCAACTTTGGAAGACGCTCCTTTTCAAACACCCTACCCAGCTCGCTGGAAGGGCAAACCGATGACGACGACGGCGACACTGTATATGGAGTTCAAAACTATTTCCAAGTCAGCTACCGGGGCAAAACTTACTGCAGCTATCTTTATGCACACCAATACAACTCGGTGAATCCACAACAGTGCCTACAGTAACACAGGGTGCAGAACTAATTTGGGAAGCAGTAACATGTGGTCTTGAGAGGATCGAGAAAGTGAAAGCACATTTACTAAAATATGCATTGAGAATAGGAAAAACAGCTCCATCAAGACTCGACAATGAACTGGCCAAGGAAACATTTTTTTAAATTACTGCTACTATATACCAGTCCATATAAGAAAGTCCTACGCACAAGAAACATGAAGAGGATGAAAACAAATCAAAACCGAAGACGTGTTGTTACAGAATATGCAATTCAAGGTCGTCACCAACAAATATGCAGATCAAAACACTTTCATTATTGTAATGATAGATGCATCTGTGAATTGTACTACAAAATATGCAGAAGATATATATCAGATTGCTTTAGTTAGGTAGCACCCCGGCATTTGCCTGGAGGAGAAGTGGAAAACCACTTCGAGGATGGCTGGGGTGGGAATCGAACCCCCTATACTCATTTTACCTCCCGAGGCAGAGCCTGGAATCGAACCCGAGCCTCCGGGAATGATAATTAATTACACTAACCACCACATCACAGAGGTGGATATTATTTTTATTATCTGCCTCTGTGGTGTAGCGGTTAGTGTAATTACCTGCCTTCCCTCGGAGTGCGAGGCTCGATACCCGGCTCTGCACAAAAGTTTGAAAGTTGTACGAGATCTACGACGGGGTCCACTCAGCCTCGGGATCAACTGAGCTTGATGGTTTCGATTCCTACCTCAGTCATCCTCGATGTGTTCTTTCGTGGTTCCCCCACTTCTCCAGCCAAATGCTGGGGTGGTACCTAACGTAAGGCCACAATCGCTTCCTTGCCTGCCCCTTGCAATCTTTCCATCCCTCACCAAGACCCCTGTTCAGCATAGCATGTGAGGCAACCTGGGCGAGACACTGGTCCTCCTCCCCAGTTGTATCCCCGACCCAATGTCTCACGCTCCAGAACACTGCCCTTGAAACGGTAGAGGTGGGATCCCTCGCCGAGTCCGAGAGAAAAAGCAACCCTGGAGGGTAAACGGAATTAGGAAAGAAATTAGACCTACTACCGATTTCATTACTATATTTAAAACAATTCTATTTTATTGTGGTCACTTACACTATGTTTGTAATAGTAGTGTACATCATCATCATCATCTGTTTACCCTCCAGGTTCGGCTTTTCCCTCGGACTCAGCGAGGAATCCCACCTCTACCGCCTCAAGGGCGGTGTCCTGGAGCTTCAGACTCTTGGTCGGGGATACAACTGGGGAGAATGACAAGTACCTCGCCCAGGCGGCCTCACCTGCTATGCTGAACAGGGGCCTTGTGGAGGGATGGGAAGATTGGAAGGGACAGGCAAGGAGGAGGGAAGGATGCGGCCGTGGCCTTAAGTTAGGTACCATCCCGGCATTCGCCTGGAGGAGAAGTGGGAAACCACGGAAAACCACTTCCAGGATGGCTGAGGTGGGAATCGAACCCACCTCTACTCAGTTGACCTCCCGAGGCTGAGTGGACCCCGTTCCAGCCCTCGTACCACTTTTCAAATTTCGTGGGGGTGGCAGCTAATCACACTAACCACTACACCACAGAGGCGGACAGTAGTGTACATGCTAAATAAAATTGGCGATAATTTTACTTGTAGAAATGGATTTTATTATGCCTTTTATTTATTGCAGTTGATAGCCCATGATTTTAGGGTAGTCGCTCGACAGTGAAGAGTAGTCTCTGGGTAACGCACCGGAGTATGGATGCTGAACAATGGAGTTCGAATCCCAGTGCGACAGAGAATTTGTACTGAATAGTAAATGAATATAACTTTAATAGAGTACCAAGGAAGTGAGCAGCCAATAGGAACAGCTGAGTGGAAGGTGTCATGGCGGAGACATGGATGGGTCAGAATCAAATATCAGAAATATGGCGGATGAGAAAATATGAAATAAGGAATTCTGAAAAAGACAATGTCCAAACCGACATAGCGCCTTCGACGTGTTCCCAACCACTAGCCCACCCTTATACCTACATCAAACATCAGACCAGAAATCAGATCTGTAGAACAATGACAGTCACAATGATTTATTGAAAGTAGCATTCACTTACAATTCAGTTAAAAAAATTCTGCCTTGACGTGAATCAAACTCATGCGCTGTATATTCTCACTCCGTTGCTGTACTCCGAGACCAAACAACACCCACGACCGCTAGTGTTTGGATTTTGTGTAATTAGGTACAATAAGGAACCGACCTATCTCAGTCTGTGTACTTAGGTATTTAAGTAGCATTTGTCTACGAGGTACATTACCATGACATTAACGTTGATATATCCCAATTATTAGCAACATAACAGTAATAGAGCCCGCCTCTGTGGTGTAGTGGTTAGTGTGATTAGCTGCCACCCCCAGAGGTCACGGTTCGATTCTGCCGCAAAATTTGAAAAGTGGTACGAGGCTTGGATCTTCTCATCCCATCACAATGACCCTTTTCTGCATGCCAGGTGAAGCCGCTTGTACTTGTCCTCCTTTCCAGTTGTATTCCCCGACGCCAAGTCTCACGCTCCAGGACACTGCCCTTGAGGCTGTGGGATCCCTCGCTGAGTCCGAGGAAAAACCCGACCATGGAGGGTAAACAGATAAAGAAGAGGAGGAGGAGGAGGAGGAAGAAGAAGAATGGGTTTACTAGTCCTTTTATTTATTGCAGTTGATTACCCATGATTTCAGCGCAAATGCTCGGCAGTGAAGAGTAGTTTCGGGGTAACGCATCGGAGTATGGATGCTGAACACTGGAGTTCGCATCTCAAGAGGGCAGAAATTTTTTACTGAATAGTAAATGGATATAACTTTCAGTAATAAGAGTACCAATATACTCCAGTGCGCATGCGTGAGCATGTGACCGCTAACAACCAATCAGTAACCAGAACGAAATACTGGATTTCTGGTCTGTTGTTTAATGTAGGTATAAGGGTGGGTTAGTAGTTGGGAACACGTCGAAGGCAGCGGTCGGCCGATCCCAGGGGGGAACCGGAGCCATTACCCCCAGCTGTCTAAAATGCAGGGGGGACGCTATGTCGGTTTGTTTAAAAATAGTTCGTTGACCCCTGACGTGCGGGTTGCCTGCCCCACAGGCGCTAACCCCATTTTCACTCCCACCCTTGAACAACTTTCCTTACTCGTATCATCTTTCTTCTCGACCATTTCTTGGACATTGTCTTTTTCAGAATTCCTTATTTCATATTTCTCATCCGCCATATTTCTGATATTTGTTTCTGACCCATCCATGTCTCCGCCATGACACCTTCCACTCAGCTGTTCCTATTGGCTGCTCACGTCCTTGCTACTCTATTACTGAAAGTTATATTCATTTACTATTCAGTAAAAATACTCCGCCCCATTGGGATTCGAACTCCAGTGTTCAGCATCCACACTCCAGTGCGTTACCCCGAGACTACTCTTCACTGTCGAACGTTAGAATTGAGATACTGGGTAATAAAGTTCAAAAAGAAGGGAGGTAAAAAATCCATTCGCCCTGATAAGTGGAAGTATAAGGGCGGGCTACTTGTTGGAACACGTCTTAAATACAGAGAGGACTCTACGCTGGTTTATATCCTACTGTACGGGTTGTCTACTTCACAGGCGCATGTTTCCCTTTCAGCCCAACCCATTTACTCATATCGTATTTCTTCCGAACCATTTCCAGGAGTTCCCTTCGTAAGACTTGTTCTTCATGTCTTATTTCATACATGCGTTTTCAAGTTTCTTCAGTCCTGCATATCGATTGTATGACATCACCTATTCAGCCCTTGCGTCCTGCTTCCTATTGGCTGTTCTGGTCCACACACTTCCTTGATATTCTGTTACTAAAGGCTATATCCATTAAATATTCATTAAAAAAACCTCTGACCCACTGAGATCCGAACTTCAGGGTTCAGCTTTCGCACTCCAGTACGTTACCCCGAGACTATACATCGCCGTGGCAGAGCGGCGTTGACATCTTGGGTAATGAAATGCAAAAGAGAATGGGCCTAATAAGAACCACGCACACAAGTACAACGAATTTGGTTTAGTAGCCACAGTACTGCAATAATATGTTGAAGTAAATACGATTGAATAATTTCCAATATGGCAAAAATATTTTTCAAGATCTAATACGCTATTAGTATTTAATAAACTGCAAGTTTTCTTCTTCTTCTTCATCCTAATCTGTTTACCCTCCAGGTTTGGTTTTTCCCTCGGACTCAGCGAGGGATCCCGCCTCTACCGCCTCAAGGGCAGTGTCCTGGATGTGGTGGTGGTGGTGGTGGTGATTATTGTTTTAAGAGGAAGTACAACTAGGCAACCATCCTCTATATAACACTAATCAGAGGGAAAAATAGAAGGGATCCGACACTTCGAAAAATGAGGATATCGGTCATAGAAAGAAAAGGGCCACGAAGGGCGTGAAAATGAAAGACTCCCTAGCCCTCGCAAACCTAATAGCGTCGGGGTCGGAAAAGAACAAGAGTTGACCAAGGGAGGTCGGATAGGATAGATGAAAGTGAGGAGCCTGGCACAAGTAAGTGAAAGCAATGCCAGGACCCAGCTGAGGACCCCGTGGTCGCCAACCCCAGTGCCCTGGAACGTGAGACATTGAGTCGGGGGATACAACTGGGGAGGATGACCAGTACCTCGCCCAGTCGGCCTCACCTGCTATGCTGAACAGGGACCTTGGTGGGGGTGGGAAGATTGGAAGGGATAAACAAGGAAGAGGGAAGGAAGCGGCTCTGGCCTTAACTTAGGTACCATCCCGGCATTTGCCTGGAGCAGAAGTGGGAAACTACGGAAAAACACTTCCAGGATGGCTGAGGTGGGAATCGAACCCATCTCTACTCAGTTGACGTCCCGAGGCAGAGTGGACCTCCTACCTGCCCTCGTATCACTTTTTAAATTTCATGGTTTGTTGTTATCGTACGTAGTCGTTATAATTTTATTAAATTTGACGATAAAGTTAGTTTCCTTGTAGAATATAAGTGTGCGAGTGTATTTATATAAGTCAGTGGACACGCAGGATCTGTAATTATACGCAGTAATGTGAGAATGTGCTTGTTTTGATCGTGTTTTTATCCATTAAAGAACATGAGTACACTAGGTGGACCAGGTTTTAGTCTAACTGTGGCAATGCCTCTCATACAACTATTCTTACGTTTCCTAAGGAATAGAACATTATGAAAGAAATGGATTAGGAATATACATCGTGATTATTTTGAAGTCCATGACAAAACTGTAGCGTGCATACAACATTTTGAAAATAAGTCTGAGGTTAGAGATGTCATTTCCCTACTTCCAAACTATTCGTGTTCCTCGTAAAATATTAATTTAGATAGAATATAATTGATATTGTGTTATTCCGTCAGTGTCTATGTCCTTCGAAGTGCCGAGTGATTTAGATGCAAGTGTATTTTACAACAATCTGTACTTTGTCTGTGGAAAAGTTTGGCTGGATCTTGGAGTATAACAAAACATACGTGTGACAGTTGGAGCAATCTGTATACTGTTACACAAAATAAATACTGACTTAGAGGGATTAGCTGGGTTTGAAACGTAGGGTTTTACACTACCAACACCTTCCGATTCATGCTGTGGTTATCTGTTATCAAGCAGACTGCGTCGAACTGAAGCTCGTGCATGTGGTTAAATATCAATGTTTAGTCAATAGAGCTTTCGCACTCATGTTATTTAATGGGTAAAAACCTATTATATCTTTAGTGTCTGAACGTTTCATTACTAACGTTACTATCATTGTGTGAAGTGCTGCTATGCCATATGTCAACATTATTTTAATATTACCATGTCCGTTCATTGGGTGTACTTCGGCTGAGTGACTCAGACGGTTAAGGCGCTGGCCTTCTGACCCCAAATTGGCAGATTCGATCCTGGCTCAGTCCGGTGGCATTTGAAGGTGCTCAGCCTCGTGTCTGTAGATTTACTGGCACGTAAAAGAACTATTGTAGGACTAAATTCCGGCACTTCGACGTCTTCGAAAACCGTAAAAAATGTAGTTAGTGGGACGTAAAGCCAATAACATTATTATTTCGGGTGTACTTCCCATTGATTGGGTGCTGATGTTAAGAAATTGTCCACCATTTCCAAACTAAGGCAACAAATTATGTTTCATAGTTCTCTAAGAGCGAATAAATAGAGGAATTTCGCAATTTAATTTATTTTGAAACATTCAAAATGATGTTAGAAGTATCATTTTAACAGTTTTATCATGTATTTTCATCTATCCAGCGAAGTGAAATCTAAGAGAAAACGTTATTTGACTAATTGAAATTTCTAAATAATCAGCTTGTTGTCTCTTTTCTAGTAGAATATACGGTATGTGATTCTACTTGATTTTATGTGGTGCGTACTTGTTGGCGAAGCGTTTTCATACGTGCAAAAGTGATTTTCCCTATGATGTTACATTTATTATGTTAAATTATCGCCGTTTATATAATATGTACGTGATATTTTCGTGTTAGCCAATACCAGCAATCCGGCTACTTCGGCCGCCATGTTTTTTTATATTACGGTCTGAGGATTGGAGTCGGTCTTGCTTCATCCCGCGTTGTTTCTCGGCCAATGAGTGAAGTTGAGGCGCGTTCAGCCGAGAGCGAGTAAGTTTCGACCAGGGAGTTTTTATTAGTCATTGAGTAATATAAGCATTCCTTCCCTTCGGGTAGTTTTGTTACATCGAGGTATTGGTAAATACGTGTATAGTGTATTTGATATTAGTCAATATTGATGGTAAGACGACTTTTGCTGATTTTTACTATACATGCATTTGGCTGTTACTCAACAGAAGATCACTATTGTATAGGAAAGCTGCGAGTGGAATACATTTCACTTACCGTATGATGATAAACGGGGTTAAAAGTCAGGTTGTGAGTTACACAAATAGGAGAAGTCCTCTCAGTTTTAATTACTGCATTGGTGGGGTGAAAGTTCCTTATGGGGATCACTGTAAGTACCTAGGTGCTAATATAAGAAAAGATCTTCATTGGGTATACTTGATTCAAGAACTGAAAAAAAAAAAAAAAAGAATCCAAACAAAAGCAGCTCGATTTGTTCTGGGTGATTTCCGACAAAAGTGTGGTGTTACTAAAATATTGCAAACTTTGGGCTGGGAAGACTTGAGAGTAAAGAGACAAGCTGCTCGACTAAGTGGTATGTTTCGAGCTGTCATTGGTCAGTTGGCGTGGAATGATATTGGTAGACGAACACGTTTGAGTGCTGTCTTTAAAAGTAGGAAAGGTCACAATATGAGGATGAAGTTGGAATTCAAGAGGACAAATTAGGGCAAATATTCGTTTTTAGGAGTTCAATAAATTTCCAATTTCTTTGAAAATCATTTAAGAAAAAGCTAGGGAAACAACAGATAGGGAATCTGTCACCTGGGCGACTGCCCTAAATGCAAATCATTGATTGATTGCTATGATAATATGATCGGTGGCATGGTCCAAGAGAAAGTGACATATTGACTAGTGAAGTAGGATCTTTTGTTTTCATGTCATTGTCTTCTTGTTGATTATTTTCACATATACTGTCAATTTCTTAAGCAGGGGTGGCGAAGTTTTGTTAACTGTAGCAATGCCAACCCTTTCTTTTACCACTGAGGGGGCCTAATCTAATCAAGACAAGTTTC
Organism: Anabrus simplex; assembly: GCF_040414725.1. Lineage (NCBI taxonomy): Eukaryota > Metazoa > Arthropoda > Insecta > Orthoptera > Tettigoniidae > Anabrus > Anabrus simplex. The sequence goes on along the minus strand of NC_090279.1, from coordinate 217,245,454 downwards.
CTTGTGAATAATGAATGAAAATAGTTATCTTAGAAAAAAATATAATATAAAAATATGAAACATTACAGAAAGTGGAAGATCATTTCTCTCATACCAGCGAATAACAAGATAATTAGAAAATTAAAGTTATCAGCGGAAGTTTTTTAAACAATACGAAATCACCCATTAACCAAATGTTGTCAAACCATTCTGCGTGACATGAAACAGCTTTTAAATAATGGTTCTGGTTTCATTTTGTTTAAATCAAAATTTTAGTTAGTATCTGATTTGAATAGCGAATGAAACTGACTTGTCCTTTATTGACGAGAACCAAAGTGGTGTAAGTCACATTTGTGTTTTGTTAACTAGTAAGATTTTAACCGCTCTCTTAACAAAGGCGGCTGTGCAATTTCACTACCAATTATTCATCTACAAGATAGTAATGTCGACGTTCATAATAACAACAAAAATGATAGTATTGATTTATCCGGTTGAAGCCACTTTTAACAATTTTCAGAATATTAATAAGATAACTCAATCAATCAATTAATCAATGCTCTGCATTTAGGGTGGTCCCCAGATCGCAGATTCCCTATTAATTATTTTACATCATATTTTCATTTACTAGATTTTTCTTAAATATTTTCAACAAAATTTTAAATTCATTGAACATTTCCCTTGATAATGTTTACCATTCCCTTAGTTCTCGTCCTGTAAATGAATACTTGCCCCAATCTCTCCTCTTTATCTTCACATTGTGATCTTCCCTACTTTTAAAAGCTTCACTCGAGCAGATTCTTCTACTTATGTCATTCCACGCCAACACTCCGCTGACGGCTCGAAACATACCACATAGTTGAGCAGCTCCTCTCCTTACTCCTAAGTCTTCCCAGCCCAAAGTTTGTAACGCTACTCCTTTGTCGGAAATCACCCAAAACAAATCGAGCTCCTTTCCTTTATCTCGTTCTTCCCTGCGATGAGTGATTTAACATTTATGTCCGCGCACATGTAATTGTGTCTTTTCAGAATATAAACCTGAATAAAAATGTTACCTCAACACTTTCAAGTCGAGCTAAGTCAACAATGTTTGCTGCATTTCCCTACTTCACGTTCTTTAACGCTTCACTGCTGCAGATGTGGCACCTTCACTGGAACTCGAGCTTCAACAATTCATCTCAGATTTCTTTCAAGGATAAACTCAATTGCTTTTTGTAGTCCATATAAATTGTCCCATTGTGGTCTTACCAGTCTTTACAGCTTAACTACAAACCCTATAGACGTAACATTTCCTTTTAGCAATGGATATCGACAGCCTGTTACCAGTGATTTGATCGGGTCAGGAATGAAATGAATGAACCCCCATCTAGCGACGAGGATAGGAATTGTGCCGGTTGCCGAAGCATGTCGCACTCCTCTGGGGCAATGATTAATGACTGAAAGATGAAATGAATTGATAGTGGAGAGAGTTGCTGGAATGAAATATGACAGGAAAAACTGCAGTACTCGGGGAAAGAACCTGTCCCACCTCCGTTTCGTCTACCACAAATCTCACATGGAGTGACTGGGATTTGAACCACGGAACCCAGCGGCGAGAGACGAGCGCGCTGCCACCTGAGTCATGGAGACACTTCCTTTCACCTGTGATGGAGACAAGAATATTACCTTATCATAAAGACAGATCTCAGAGCATGTATTTATAATATTACATCAATGAAAACAGTGAATATATCGTTCTTTCTAACCTAACGGGATGTTAGGTCACTTTTAGCAGAGGTTTAACAAAGTTGGTTGCTACTTGAGATATAAGACTAATAGAGTAATATTACTGGGTTTACGTCGCACTAATTAGTTTTGCGATTTTCGGAGACGCCGTGGTGTCGGCATTTAGTCCCGCAGGAGTTCTTTTACGTGCCAGTAAATCTACCGACACGAGGCTGACGTATTTGATTACCACCAGACTGAGCCAGAATCGAACCTGCCAAGTTGGGGTCGAAAGGTCAGCGCCTCAACCGCCTGAGACATAACACTGCACCAGGAATGCTACATGCCGCGTTCTATTAAGGACAGTAATCATGTTCATATTGATCCGTTGTTATTATTATCATTGATATGATGTACATGTGAAGAAGTCTACGTTTATCAACAAGAAGTTACCACATTTGATGCACCTACCTCTGAGAGGGGGTAGGCGGCCGTGGCCTACACTACGAATTGTCCCGGCATTCGCCTTAGTGCAGGAGAATGGAAAACCACGGAAAGCCATTCTCAGGACAGCCGACGGGTGGGGCCAGGTGTGAAGTCCGGCACTGTGCCCCAGGCCCAGTCTTAACATTATATATTTAGCCATTTTCTGGTGACTTTAAGAACTTTTCATCAAAAACCACGGCCGACTGGATCGCTCGCTGTGCTCCTTAGCTAGCGAGAGCGACGTATCAAGTCGGCCGTGCAAAAACTTAGTAACATATAGCCATTTTGTGGTGAATTTATGAACTTTTTATCAATGAGCTCCAATATTTTGTTTTCAATTCTCTCCGTTATCAATATAAAATTACTACATTCATGTTCTTTCTTTCCACATTGTTGTGAAATACGTAAACTAGGAGCAGCGTGCTATTAAAACTGTTCGGATTTGGTGGTTTGGAGCGAAGTTGTGCCTGGAATAGGAAATCTGTGAACAGTGAATTGCGTTATTACGTGTCTTAGTTCATATCCGGGATTTTTCCTGAACGGTTGCCTTGTATAATATAGCATACGGTCGAGTGTAGTGTAGTGCAGTGTGTGCTACATAGCATATTACTATCTTTTACCTCTTCGTGTAGTGTGTTTGTGTGCGATATGGCAGAGAATAGTGGGGATGATGAATCGCCTGATTCGTCACAGCTACAGATTGAACGGGAAATAGAACTCCGTATGGAAGATGATAACTCACTACTTAATTCCGCTCAATTACCCAATTCTTCTTCTCAAAATATGGAAGGATTTAATTATCAACCCCAATCTGATTCTACTCCGCCTGTTGTAACTGAAACCTATCCTAATAATTACTATGGACCATATATTGTATATGTGGAATCTAGCAATCCACAGAATATCACTAATTTGCACCCGATGGCTTTGGGGTGAAAATTTCATGAACATAATTTAAGTGCCAAATCCATTACTCGCAAGGGACGTAATCGTCTTCAGATTGAATTTTCACATGCAGTGCAAGCCAATGCTTTCTTAACTAATCCTCTTCTCACTACTCTCCAAGTTAAAGCATTCATACCTAGTTCCAATATTATGCATGTGGTAGTGATGGGTAGTCTGAGACAAGCTCTCGAGATTTCTCGGTATTTCTCGAGACTAGCGCAGGCACTATTTCTCGCGAGAAATTTCGAGAGATCTCGAGAGCGTTGTGTGGCGAGCAGGCTGCCGTAGGCATACAGGTAGTCGGAGCTGAATGTTGTTTATGCCGAGTATGCGAATAGCAAACCACGTGCCTTCTCCATTCCGTAAATACGCGTCAACAAGCGTCTTGAACGTTCATTTCTACCGAGGTATATTTTGACACAGTTTAACATAATTATAAAGGATACGCATTCTGGCATTGTAGGTACACGTACCTGGATACCAGAGGCGTGCATTATTTGAACTCGAGACGAGGCAAGATGCGCCTTGCTTCATATGCAACCACCATTACGTATGAGTGGAATGTGTAATCTAAAATGCTTCAGTTCGCTCCAATTCTTTCGACAGGTAAGTGAACATCGTTATCAGACCCCACATTCAATAACATGACCACTGCTTGTGTTTACCGATATTTTGGTGACGAAGGAAATAATTCCTTACAATGTTATAGAGTATTCGCGTCATAATTAGGTATTTCGGTATATGGCGGTGCAATGTGTAATTCTGTCCAGTTGGACGCGACAACTTGAAGCCTATGTCCGAAACGCAACGTAAGTCGTGGATGTCGGTTATTTTGAAGAGATGTCACATAGCACAGACCGCTGTGTTACTTGTTCAAAAGAAGTAAAATACGTCGGCAGAAATACTTCAGGGATGATGCGGCACTTACAAACACATAATATCAATGAAGAGGTATCGTCACAGAACACCTCCGGCCCGGTCTGAATCACAAGAAGGTACCCTGCCGACGATTGTGAGGCATCCAGGTAGGTTTACATCCTAATAACAGTTATTAACACATTCGGTTTTAGGAAATGTCGATCGACAATCCAAGCAGTAGAATGTCTACAGAACGACATAAATGAGGCCCTTCGACATCCAAAAGGGAAACTGCATGTTATCTTCGTTGATTATACCAAGGCATTCGACACTATCAACAGAACGAAGCTAATGATGAAACTCGTTCAGCTCGTAGGAGAAGAGAACTCCTGTACGATTCTGGTGAAAAATATACTTTCGAGGAACTATATCGAAGTGGACGATACATTTATCACCTCTAACCCGATTGACCAGACGACGGGAGTCTTACAAGGGGACCCACTTAGCCCCCTCCTATTCAACATTGCTACATACGACGTGGTGCAGGCAACAAAGACAGAAGACGTACGCCCTGGTTTCAACATCGATCACTTCGCTACAAAAAGCATTCGACCACCTAGTTGACTGGGCGAATGACAACGATCTACAACTGAAGAGGCTGAAGACGGTGAAAATGACCTTCAAGAAAGAAGGACGGCAAGCAGCCGAGGACGTAATATACTTGGGCCAGCAACCATTAAGCAATGTGAACAGATTCAAATATCTGGGAATAACTCTTCAGGCACAGGGGAGAACATTTTCTGCACATGTTAAAGACAGAGTGGCCGCATCTCTGATTGCAATAAATGATGTCAGACATATCAGGAAGATTTCACTCCGAACAGCGATGGAACTATTTAAATTTAAGATCATACCCGGAGCTACGTATGGATTACAGTTAATCTGGGAATGCCTTACAAAAGCGAACTTGAAGGACATCGAAAATGTTAAGGCCACGTATTTGAAGCGAGTCCTCGGCGTCTCCAAATTTTCCCCATCCAGATTGATCTACGAGTTGTGCAGCGAACGATGCTTTTGGAAGATCTCCGCCTACAGCTTGGACTGCCATCCACGCCAGCTTACGAAGAAATAGTCTCCGAACACCAGAGGAAAAAGAAAGACATTTGGATTGACTTCTACAGCACAGACGCGATGACAACAAATGACTGGAAGGAAGCGAACTACGAGCTGAGGCACCTCGTGACAAGGTTCGCGATACACGGCTTTCACTTCAAAGTCAGTTGCACGGATCGATTCCATGAGCCATGTGAAGACTGTAGTTGTTCATTGTGTGGCAAGCTATGCGATCGATACCACGTGCAATTCTGTGAGAACCGGCGAATGTCGCTTAAGAAATTCTGCTCGGAAGAGAGTTAATACTGTGCAAACTGAGAATTATTTGATGAAATTGTAATTTATGATCATCTACTTTGTACAGTATGTAAGTTTCTCTATGGCCATTGGCTGCAATAAACGTATTATTATTAACACATTATGCCAGTTTTTCAGATAAGAAGTTCACTTGAAATAACTCGTGAACAGTTTAAGATACTGGCATTCTGTCTTCACTTTCGTTAATGGTATTAAGGAGCTTTTAGTTCAACACGCAGTACTTTCCTAGGGACGTCGCACAGCTCGCAGCACACGATAACAGGTCTCGAGAGCGTTGCCCATCACCCCCCGCTGAAAGAATTGGAGCAAAATCGGGCATTTTAGATTACACGTTCCACTCATATGTAGCAAAGCACGTCTTCCCCGTCTCAAGTTCGAACATTGCACGCCTCTAGTATCCTGTCTACAGTTATTCACAAATTATGCAGGGTTATTCAGCTAAGATGGCCGCTCCAAATATGTCGTGAAGTTTAAGATACTGACATTCGTTTTTCACTTTCGTTAATGGCATTAAGAGGTTCAGAGTTGAACATGCTGTACTTTTCCAAGCTTTTGACAAAATGTATTGGCTCATACGTTTTCATATGAGAACGTTATTTCACACAATAACTGCCAATGATATACTATCAGGTTTACAGTCGTAGTTACTGGTACGTCGCACAGCTTGCACTACAGGAGGATCGGTCTCGAGATCTGTGACGTCATTCTAGAGAGTCTCGAGCGAGAGCGTTGCCCGTCACTAATTCTCTCATTACATGCAGCGCAAGTATGCGAATGAATAGGCCAAGTACAGAAACTGACGGCTACTGTAGGTACACTTACCTGGATACTAGAGGCGTGCATATTCGAACTCGAGACGAGGCAAGATGCGACTTGCTGCATATGCAACCACCATTACGCACGAGTGGAATCTAAAATGCTTGAGTATGCTCCAATTCTTTCGACAGGTAAGTGAACATCGTTATCAGACCCCACATTCAATAACATGACCACTGCTTGTGTTTACCGATGTTTTGGTGACGAAGGAAATAATTCCTTACAATGTTATAGAGTATTCGCGTTATAATTAGGTATTTCGGTATATGGCGGTGCAATGTGTAATTCTGTCCAGTTGGACGCGACAACTTGAAGCCTACGTCCGAAACGCAACGTAAGTCGTGGATGTCGGTTATTTTGAAGAGATGTCACATAACACAGCCCGCATACTATCGCTGAAGAGGAATCGTCATAAAACACCTCCGGGCCGGTCTGCATCATAAGAAGCTACCCGTCGACGACAACTGCGAGGTATCCAGGTAGGTGTACATCCTATATACAGTTATTAACAAATTACACGGGTTATTCAGCTAAGAAGTCCACCTGAAATCGGTCGTGAACAGTTTAAGATACTGACATTCTGTTTTCACTTTCGTTAATGGTATTAAGGAGCTCGTAGTTAAACCTGCAGTGCTTTCCTAGGCTTTTGACAAAATTTATTGGCACACACGTTTCCATATGTGAACTGGTGATATATATTAAGCTTACACTCATAGTTACTGGGACGTCACAAATCTTGCAGCATAGGAGAATCGGTCTCGAGAGCGATGCCCATCACCCCTCTCGAAAGAATTGGAGCATACCGAGGCATTTTAGATTACACGTTCCACTCATGTGTAATGGTGGTTGCATATGTAGCAAAGCATATATTTCCCCGTCTCAGGTTCGAATAATGTACGCCTCTAGTATCCAAGTAGGTGTACATCCTATCTACAGTTATTCACAAATTATAGAAGGTTATTCAGTTAAGATGTCCACCTCAAATAAGTTGTGAACAGTTTAAGATACAGCGAAACCTTGGACTGCGAGTATAATTCGTTCCGGCAACATGCTTGTAATCCAATGCGCTCGTATATCAAAGCAAGTTTTCCCATAAGAAACAATTGAAACGCGGATGATTAGTCCACAACACAAAAATATTTATTCGCATACCACTTCTAAAACAAAATATAACGTAAAACAAATTAAAGTGCACTTTTTTTTTTTACAATAGAATCATACTGTTGGTGTGAGGGAGACGAGAGATATGAGAAGGGTTACTATGTAGCACGAATTTCACTAACGGAATCACTGCTATCTGTTGGCTCACTGGAATTGTTATCTTTTCATGCAACATTAACGAGGAACATGTCCAATGACTGTTGCTTTTGCCTCTTTTTGAGGATTTCACAAAAATGTGATATTGCATTGTCACTGAACTGATTCATCGCTCGCACTGCCACAGCCTTATTCGGGTGGTGTTTTTCTACAAAACTTTGCACAGTTTCCAACATTTTGCACTTCTCCCGAATCTCAGTTGAAGTGAGAATTTCCATTGACTTTTCCTCCTCCTCTTCCACGGACGAGATCGCCATAAATTCCTCCTGTTGTGCACGATGCAGGTCCATCAGTTAGTTGGTGGTTAGTTCCTGGCTATGTTCTTCCACCAGCTCTTGAATATCCACGTCATTCATCTCCAGCCCCACAATCTTCCCTAAGGACACAATTTCATCGACAATCGGCGGCTCATTGTCACCAACAATCCCCTCAAAGCCACGTCCAAGGACAAAGTCAGGCCACAGCTTTCCGCAAACGGAAGTGAGTTCCCTTGGTGACTCCATCCCGCGCTTTATCGATGATCTTTAGGCAGTTCACGATGGGGAAATGATTTCTCCCAAACTCTCGGAGGGTAAGGTTTATTCCTTAGGTCACTTCGAAGCATCGCTGAAATAGTGCTCTGGTGTATAGCTTCTTGAAGTTCGAAATGACTTGCTGATCCATACGCATATTCCTCCTGTAAGTCGTCCTCAAAGCCTGGAGGATGAGTAGGAGCATTGTCCGTAACCAGCAAGACTTTGAGCGGCAGATTATTTTCTGAAAGGTATTTCTTCACTACAAGACCAAAGACCTCGTTCATCCATTCAACAAACGAACAGGGGAGGAGAAAACCCAGGCACACGTGACGCTCGTATTGCGGAACCTCACTCGCTTATCAAGTTACAATTTATTTAAAATATTTGCTCGTCTTGCAAAACACTCGTAGACCAAGTTACTCGCTTTCCGAGGTTTCACTGCACTGACATTCAATTTTCACTTTCGTTAATGGTATTAAGGGGCTCACAGTTCAAAACGCTGTACTCTCCCAGGCTTTTAGTAAAATTTATCGGCACATACATTTCCATATTAGAACTGCTGAAGATATACTATCAAGCTTACAATCGTAGTTACTGCGACGACGCACAGCTCGCAATACAGGAGAATCGGTCTGAGAGTCTCGAGCGAGAGTGTTGCTCATCACTAGTAATATGCCCTCCCTATGAACAATGCAGAGAGGTTTGGAATTTAATCCAGGATTAGGCACGTAATCTAGTGATTAGAAACTGTATACTACCACATCTCCTACCCTGCGCGCCAACATTCTGATGGTGGTTTTTTCTCCCCCCCCCCCCCCTCTCTGCGACATATTCACATATGGGACTCAAACTGGCTAATCACAGTGTCAGACCATTTAGACTTGATGCTTTAACGATCATGGCAACCGTACGGGCTAATATGCAAACATATTATATAAAAGAAAAAAGAAACCCTCTCATAATATAACACTATTGAATATTCGTATGTATGTACGGTCAAGTTAAATGTATCCCCCAATTCAATACATTACATAATTCCATGAAATGAAATGGCGTATAGCTTTTAGTGCTGAGATGTGTCCGAGGACTTTGGCTCGCCAGGTGCAGGTCTTTTGATCTGACACCCGTAGGCGACCTGCACGTTGTGATGAGGGTGAAATTAACCAATTATGGTTAAAATTCCCGACCCTGCCGGGAATCGAACCCAGGACCCCTGTGATTAAAGGCCAGCACGCTAACCGTGTAGCCATAGAGCCGGACACATAATTCCATCATTAGGTGGAGTAATAAAATTCAAACATGTTTCGAGAGAAATGAAAGTACAATTCAGGCCAGTTCCTGAGGAGTATAGTAGGGAAGACAAGGACAGACAGACTAAGAAATGAGATACGGGTAGAAAAACTGAGTAACAGGGGGGAGAGTAAATTGTAATAATAATACTGAGAAAGGAGCAGTATCCACAATCTATACAAAAACCAGTCTGCAGTGATAAGAATCAAGGGCTTTGAAAAAGAGGCAGCAATCCAGAAAGGAGTGAGGCAAGGCTGCAGTTTCTCCCCTCTCCTCAATGTTTACACAGAACAGGTGATAAAGGAAATGAAAGAGGAATTTGGAAAGGGAATCAAAGTCCAAGAAGAGGAAACCAAAACCTTGAGATTTGCCGATGATGATATTATTTTATCTGACTCTGCAAAAGATCTGGAGAAATTGCTGAATGGTATGGACAGAATCTTGGAGAAGGAATACAAGATGAAAATAAATAAGTCCAAAACAAAAGTAATGGAGTGCGGTCAAACAAGGTCACGTGATGCAGGAAATATTAGATCAGCAAGAGTGCTCAAGAACCTCTACATGAACTTCTATTTTTAATTCAAGAAAAGTGTCATAAGTGTTACAATTGTGTTGACTTCTTGCCATTTTTGTGTAGGCTGATGATGACATGGACAGATGTCAAAACTGGTCCCTTAATAAATTAAATATGTTGCTACATTGATTCGTGCAACAGTGTTATTGTATTGAAAAGGTGGAACATTTTTCTCTTTTTAGCATTGTAACTATTAGTTCAATACAGATCAGTGATGAAGTTTTTAACTTTAAATGAAGTTTTTCACTTTAAAAGTAGATGAATATTGTTACTTGTGTAGTAAAATAACTAATGATGGTAGAAGTAAGGAGGACATAAAATGCAGACTAGCACAAGCAAGGAAGAGCTTTCTTAAGAAAAGAAATTTGTTTACCTCGAACATTGAAATAGGGAATATGTTTTTGAAGACCTTCGCCTGGAGCGTGGCATTGTATGGAAGTGAAACATGGACGATAACTAGCTCAGACAGAAAGAGAATATAAGCCTTTGAAATGTGGTGTTACAGAAGAATGCTGAAGGTGAGATGGGTAGATCGAATCACAAATGCGCAGATACTGAATCGAACTGGTGAGAGGAGATCGATTTGGCTAAATTTGACCAAAGAAGGGAAAGAATGATAGGGCACATCTTAAGACACCCAGGACTTGTACAGTTGGTTTTTGAGGGAAGTGTAGCTGACAAGAACGGTAGGGGTAGACCAAGATATCAATATGACAAACAGATTAGAGCAGATGTAGGATGCAGTAGTAATGTAGAAATGAAAAGGTTAGTACAGACTAGGGTGGCATGGAGAGCTGTATCAAACCAGTCTATTGACCGATGACTCAAACAAGATCATTGGCTTTACGTCCCATTAACTACTTTTATGGTTTTTGGAGATGCCGAAATTTAGTCCGGCAGGAGTTTTTTCACGTGCCAGTAAATCTACCGACACAAGGATGATGTATCTGAACACCTTAAAATACCACTGGACTGACACAGGATCGAACCTGCCCAGTTGGGGTCAGAAAGCCAGTATCTCAAACCTCCGAGCCACTCAACCCGGCAAGAATAAAATAAAACGGTTTGGAAATGTTACGAGGATGGAGGAGGGAAAGATACCAAAACAAGTGTTGGAGACTAAGATAGAAGGAACGAGGGTAAGAGGGAGGCCCAGAGCCAAATGGATACACTCTGTCATGAACAGGGGACTGGAATGGTAGATTAGTACCATCAACACCACAACCTGGCAGGAGCAGGGGAAATTAAAATGATGATGATTATACGCTTAATCCAACTTCTCACATTAATACATTCAAGCTTCAAGTACTGTATACTAGTTAATTAAAGAGGTACAAAAAAGAAGCTGGAATGTGGAACCAAGAATGTGCGCATGAAGCGACGAACCATTTTGTCAACAACTTACCGGGTGGCAGCACTCATGGTGAACTAATTGATCGATAGCACTCTGAAGGTTAACAATTGCGTAGATGATGTTTCTTGATAAGGTGTCAGGCACAGCAGAAAAATTCAAGTCATTAAAAAGTCACTTTTTATTTACAACAATTTTGTACAACTTTCAACATATACACGATATGTAGCGAAAATTCGTCGTAAAGAATCTTAGGCTGTTATTCAAATGATCTTTAGTTTCAAATTCCAACCAACATCAGATAGAGTGTTATGTAACGAAATTCAAGTGTCTTTATCCATAATTTAAACTTGGAATAAATTCAATAAACAGGACAAGAGGAGATAAGATAGCCTACCGCCAAGATGTGACGGTAATATGCTATAATCCTTGAACGGTCCTCATCCATAAATGTGTTAACGGTTTCAAAACCATTAAAATTAAAATTAGGGTGTCCTTGCTCTCCCTTGACCGTAAAAGGTGAAGGAGATAAACAAGTTTTATGAAGTTTTGCTCTCACGGTAACTACAGCAGGTGAATGATAAAGATGAACATGGCTAAGTTAGAATAACAATACTAGGTACATTATGCAGCAAAAAGAAGTCAACAATATACATTTTTACCATTAAAAAGTCATATTTCACACAATTATATAGAATATAATGAACATAAGATATTATCAAATTCAGAGTTATTTTCAGAACGTATTAATAAGTGTTCTAATATCATAAGAAAGTACATGAACACTGTCATTATCGACCACGCTTAACCCTTACCCCTCGTCTGTATCGCCCACCGCTCGTCTTTTAGCCGACAAAATACACGATGCTGCACTGTACTGCCATCTTTTGCTTCAGCGTGGAACTTTGTAAAATCTACATACAATTTGACAGTCAATCAAAAAATCTATTTTCACAAGTCTACTCCTTCCCTGTACCCTAAAGAATATATTATCTAACAGCATTTGACGGCATCTACAAGTAAACTGGCGATGGTAACCCAAAACGTAGCTGATGCCGACGGCTGGTGCAATTATAAATCAACAGATCCAGATTTCAAGAAATTGCCTTTTACAGCGATTTCAAGCTCCAAACCACCGCGAGGTATGTAACAGAGACTGAATTAGAGTTTTTCAGCAGAATTACCAACGAAACCAATTGGTATGCGATAATGATAGCACAGTGGAACCTCGATTCTCAGTTTTTGGAGGGACCCCAGAAAAAAAAAAAAAAAAGTCCAACACGGGAAAGTGGAAAATCTGGGAACGAATGAACCATCAACAATTTAGCTAAACACCACAATAAAAGAAATATGTATTCTTATAATCTTACAAACACCCCTAAACCAAACCACAGCCCCAATGGCCCTTCCGCCTACCAAGCGACCGCTGCTCGGTCCAAAGGCCTGCAGATTACGAGGTGACGCATCCTCTAGGCCGTTATTACTGGCTCTCTAGACCAGGGTCGCCATCTCACCATTAAATAGTGCCTCAATTAAAGGTAATCGTAGAACGAGTGAACCTGGAACCAGCCCTCATATCCAGGTAAAAATGCCTGTCCTGGCTGAGAATCGAACCCGGGCTCTCTGGGTGAGAGGCAGGCAAGTTCGACCACGGGGCTGGCTTCAAACATTAATTACCGGTACGAGACTTAAAAATCTCGGAACTTTACATTAATTACAAGTAATAAATCTCATTGTAGACCATATTGGACATCAGATTATGAACTTTAAAGTAAGAATAATAGTTAACACCACCTTTCCAATACTTAACTTTCCTTATATTTAGGAAATAAACATTACAACAGGCGTTGTAAGATGGGACATGTTTCGCTTAACTGTCGTAAGCATCATCAGCCGAAAATAAATCTTAGCCTAACTAGTTTTAAGCCTATTTGATTTTCTAAATGTAAATGTTGTTTCTTAGGATACCATACATTTTAAGGACAGTAGGTTCGGGGCCCTGACCTAACTTTAGGCTAAGATTTATTTTCGGCTGATGATGCTTATGATAGTTAAGCGAAACATGTCCCATCTTACAACGCCTGTTGTAATGTTTATTTCCTAAATATAAGGAAAGTTAAGTATTGAAAAGGTGGTGTTAACTATTATTCTTATTTTGAAGTTCGTAACTTTACATTCAGTTTTACCGGAGAAACTTTGTCAGTTTTCTCTGAAAACTTCTTTCAGTTCAGCAACTTTGAGCAGTCGAACTGTTCGAAAAACCTAATAACACCAAGCCAAACAACAATCGACCGCAAGTAGTTTTTAATTCTCTAATCTAATAAAATAAAGCACACTGGAAACAAAAACTCCCAACATGATGGCAAAATCACTTTTTTTAAATCTTCCATTGTAATTTGGTCACCGGTATATTGTTTATTTTATTGTTCAGTTTATGGAAATCTTGTACTGCATAAATTAGGCCTACATCGACTTTTAAAGGCTATGTTCAACTCGAGAATATGGTTTCGAATGTAAGTATCGATTCTCAAGTTCTCGAATGCATTATATTCAATTCTGCCTGTCACTAATCACAATCAAACTGGAAAGGCAAAAAATCATCAAAACTTCTGAAATTACGGTTATTCGCGACCTTGAGCTCGCTGTACAAGTTGATACGAGTGCGAAATGATACAAAATTTTTTTAAATGTAACGTGCACAGATAAAACGACTGCAGTTTTTATAACATTTTAACACAAAAACGTGAAATTCCCAGTCATTTATTAGGACCAAAACAGTAATAGGCAATCCCAAAACCTCCCAGGGCTTTATGTACGTAAGGTGCAACATCTGTTCTGGTCGCGGTAATATATGATAATATTAAAATACTAAACTTGTGTCACTTAATAATTATTATAGGAGGATAGTACACAATGTGCATTATAGGAAAGAGAAATTGTCATAGTGCCAGACGTTAATGCTGAAAATATAGTGGTTTTAGAAAATACTTTATAAAATTGGTAAATATTATCAGAAATCAACAATACATGCACCATTTTCATCAGAAAGAGTTGTTTCACAACAAAAAGACATAAGAAAAATGAAAATAGTAAAACTATTGATCCTTTATAGAAAACAAAAATTTTGTTGGTTTTAATTTTGGATATCTTGCAAACTCAAAGTGAAATTGCACAAAAATATATCGTCATAACAAAAAAACGTGAAATATGCAAAATGTTCCTTATACAGTGCTGAAAAATCCCTGAAAGTTTCAAGAAAATGTGTACATAATTATCACTCTTAGAACACTTTATGTCACAATAGGACAATTAAATCCCACAACTCATAAGGGGAAAAAAAAAAAAAAAAAAATTAAAAAATTAAACATTCCATCACATTAACATTATGAGGGAATTGAGGCTGTAGGCCTAATGCTCTAACAACAAAATTTACAGAATTCCTTGGTATTTCAGTATAAGTCACCTTTTGAAATCTATCTGGTAAATGTACAGGCCTACTACTTACATGTGCATGTCTGCAATGGTGTATCGCCATATGATAAAAGTATCCACACTTTCTCTTGCCTCACCCGTATTTTTAATCTCCTGAGAATCATTTTCACTATCAATTTCACCTGCTTCATAATCACTGAACTCACTACCCTCATCAAAAGCTCATAAAATGTCTCGACACTGCCATGTTTGTTTACTACAGTCACATGATAACAACTAGATACAAGATTTGTGTAGACCTGCAACTCCAACAAATACTAACAAAAGCACCAATAGTGGTGATAAATGGGAACTAGAGACATTTAAGGTTGATGTAGTATGAATGTTTCACCAACAGATGGCTTAACAGTCAAGAAAACACACTTTTACCAATGATCTCAATAAGCGATCCTGGCACCACAGGAAGGCGCAGTGAGCCACTTTTAGCGATCCTTGGCACTTCCTGGGTTAAGGAGGAGCAGTTTCGATTCCTGCCTGAAAGCTCAGTGACTACATAGTGCCCTGAGAGAAATAGCGAAAACCTGTTCGGCAATACACTCGAAAAAAGTAAAAAAACAAAAAAAAATAATATCTAACCCTGGACATAATGTAGACATTTTGCAAGTACGAACATTTGACGAAACTCATTCCATTTTCAAGCAGAGCTGTCGAAATGCGCTCCGTCTCCTTCCAATTTATGATTTCAATCCTCTAAACAATACCACCAGAATGTGATGCTAAGATGGTCCCTTATGCACGTTCACTGCCGATCGCTTTTCCAGTATAGTACTTCCTCAAATTACCGCAATGATGGGAAGTTAACACCAAGATCCGTAAGTATGCCGGCGCCGTCCTTTTGTTAGATACAGTTTCTTAAAAAACGCGTGATCGAGGATTTAGCGTTGATGGGACTGAATTTCCTGTACGGTTGATACAGGAAATAATTTCTTCGAGGAACGGACAAGGCAGGATTTTTACAACGTGATTTAATTTGGATGCTCGCGGGACCACGTAAGTTGAATGAATAATATGGGAAAACGTAGCTTCCGGGAGCGTATAATCGAGCTTCTACTGTAATAATAAAAATGTAAAATAATTTGTCTTAAATTGCACATATTGTTTTTATTTGCTCCAGTATGGCTTGTTGAAAACATTAAATTTAAGAGCAAGTGCTATCTCCGAAATCATGATAGATGAATACAGGTCATATAAAATACGAATAGTAGACACAACACAGAGAACTTTAATTCGAGGGGTAAGGGTTAATCCAAATGTGAATCTATGAACAAACTTTACTCAAGGATTCTGTTTTCTTCTTCTTGCTAAAATCAATGGTGCAGATAAATATGGATACGAGTTCAGATTTGGGTGGTTTGAGAGAGCAGTCACTGACGCTGTTCTAAAAGGCCTGAAGGAACAACATACTGAAGAGGTGGCCATTGGGAAGAGCTACAAGATAGGAATGATAAAGTGGGTAGCTAGATACCACAAAATACAAGATGAAAGCAAGCAAATAAAAAACTGTTTAGGAGTCTTGCAAGGACAAGCTAGGAACAGAACAAACAAAATTCGGAAAAGTGCCACAGAAAGTTTGATTTAAATAACAGAAAAGATATGAGATTTGAACAAGTTGAGTTGGAAGTTGAAACAGTTGGTCTTTTATTAAGCAGCTGAGGCTGGAAGACAAAGGTGAACAGACGAGTCATACCACACCTAGGAATGTCACTGGCTTCAACTTTGATTCAGAAAAAACACTCTATACAACACACCAAGTCAAGGAATAAACTGCCATAGTACAATTAAGATGAAACACTACTTTCTTTGCATCAACAAGCATAATGAGTTGCTCTTTCCCCCACTAGATTTATTACAAGACAGAAATGTGTGCAGCAAATGAGAAAATAACCAATGAAAGCTGACAATTTTGTCTAAAAAATAATAATTTCCAAACATGGTTAACAACATTTAATTTACCTGCCTCCTTCTACAAAATGCAAAAATGATGATGTATTCGTCCTCCATCGATTGTCCTTAGAAGTATCATAAATCAAATTTTCAGTCCCGCAAGAACACGCATTAAAAGCAGGATTTAATAAATCTGTATAAACTGTCCTCAAAGTAACTCAATTAACTGAATATAACTCTCGCTCATACCTGAAATCCATAGACAAATTTGAGAATACAAGATTTATGAGCAGACTAAACAAGTTATTTTTTTAAAACATTAAATTTGCATACATTACCCTCCATGGCTCAGATGGCAGCGCGCCGGCCTCTCACCGCTGGATACCGTGGTTCTAATCCCGGTCATTCCATGTGAGATTTGTGCTGGACAATGCAGAGGCGGGACATATTTATCTCCGGGTACTCCGGTTTTCCCTGTCATATTTCATTCCACCAACACTCTCCATTAACATTTCATTTCATCTATCAGGGGGAAAAAGTGCTACTAGCCTTATTCTGCATGCAAATGAACATGGCTATTCACTACCAACTGCCTCCAAAGCTAATTCTTTGTGCATTCCATCAAGGTCACCATCGGCTAAAACAGCATCATCTTCGCTGCCACCCAGAGCATTACAGATGCCTGTTTTTAGCAACTCCGCATATTTATTATTTCAACTAACATTATGTTCGAAAATCTCAGAATGGAGTCACACAAAGGTTATACGAGTCAACCAAAACTCCTAGATGTCATCTACTTTGCAAAGAATTTCTATAAAAAATTCTCAGAAATAACGGCTGCAATTAGACATGAACGCTTCATCTCTCAGGAGAGATGTGCCGTTGCTGCAATATTAGTCGACTGGTACATGCTTGATTTGCTTTGCATTATACTTAACGTACTCGACTGTCAGGTGAAACCTCCGATAGTGTACGTCACCTATAATAGCAAATATGTGAAGACAGGTATTTGTACTTCAGTCTTAAGTTTTTTAAAAAAAATTTAAAAAATGCTATTTGTTCAGGGCTTTGACCTAGAAAGATCTTTTGCCCCTACTTGCACCATATGTGAGGAACCTGCGTGCATTTCATAAATGGCGGAAGTGTAAAGTATTCAATGTGAGGAAAGGAACGTTAAGGACGACAGGAATATTAATCATTTACAATAAAAAAACCCTGACCCAGCCAGGAATCGAACCCGGGGCCGCCGGGTGACAGGCGGACACGTTGTCCCCTACACCATGGGGCCGGATAGTCTTAAGTTTTAGTGACAATTAACTCTATTATGGTAAGACATATTATTCTGAAGTATCTACTTTAATCTCTTGGGCCACTTACACAAACGTATGTACACTAGCGCTTAATGGCCACTGTGGCAGTGCATTGTATACAAGCATTTGTACAGTATCCATCGAGCATTCATGGGAATAGTGCATGCCAATGAGTTCTTGATCTTCCTGGCCACCTACATTAAACAACTTGGTCCTTTTGTGTCAGCTATCCTGTAACTATGACAATGTTAAGGTCAAAGGAAGTCTCAAAACAGTTTGCTATTGGCTATTTCTTTGCCATTGACTGATCTTAAATACGAAGCATATCATTATTATTATTATTCCTGTGTAATTGTACACAGATGAATTCAAGTTTCTTTGCAATCGACTATGGCTTCAATTAGTGATTGTCAACAGAGCAACTGAGATTGAAAACTGAATATTTGTCATTTATTGGAGTACAATGTTAAAGCCAAATGTCCGATAAATAAATCCATCATCATTTGAAGGGAAGGGATTATAAAGCTTGTCTGGTTTATCCCAGAGCTGAGAAAATTCACTTCCTACCTGGTCTTCAATGCACAAACTTTCTATATGATGTAATAAATCATTTAGTAAAGGGAAAGAGAACACAGGTCACAGAAATCAATATCCAACTTTACCTGCTGAAGAACAGTTCTGAGTTTTCCAAACAAATTAAATGCACTGGGAAAAGTGAGGTTGTATATAATCAATTAATAAAACTTGGGATAAAATATCTTATACGGAAATAATTTAGATAATGTAACAAGTTTTGGCATTCAGTCTTGCATTCGACACACTCCGGGCGAGATTGCTACTATCACAGGTCGAGGTTCGCTGGTGCAGTACGTTGTGTTCTACGGACTGTCGCTGCTGTGTCCAGATTTGTGTTTGCTGCTCTTCTTCTTCTTCTTGAGCCGATCCCTGTGGCTGTCGTGCGGGGGCCTCGAGTGCGACGATCTAACGCTTGCCGGCAGCGTGGAATGTGAGCGTGACCGAGATCTGCAATAAGACAGAGCAACATGGGAAGTGGATTTTCATGTGCAGAGATCAGACAGACGACCAAGGAGTGGTTGGTTAGGGGGAAGAGGCGTATAGAGAGAGCTAGGGGCATGAATACAAACACCCTGGCAGATCAGTGTGGGAAGAGACAAGGACAAACATGAAAACAAAAAAGGGTAATAGTCATCTTCACTTCTTCAAACAATGCCATCTTTTCCTCATCAACGCAGAGAAGAGAGCTCATGTCTCCTGACCTGTCATATACATATGACGTTCCTACCTCTTGATATTTAACTTGATTCACAAGAGTTTATGGTGCACAAAAAGGTCAGTTCATGTTCCTTTCCCCCTACACACACAGAATAAGAACAGTATCTCGTTACACTTTGAACCATTTTCCTGTGGCACACAGTAGTGAAAGTAATTCCTAAAAAACACACCTTCAATTTTACAGCCAAGATCTATCTGCCTCCTGTGATTTCTGTACCACATGCATCATCACATCATTTTATCCTAATTTCGGTATGGCTTTACCCCACAAAAGTCTATGAAGGTGCTGCTATAGATGCAACTAAATGGATTTTGGACATTATAGGATTATTAATCCCTTTAGATGTAAACATATCACAACGCCTGGAGGGAGAATATTCTGTATCAACTAAATGAAAATCAACGCCCTCTAAACCGAATAATTTAAGAGTACTTCAGAAGCACAAATGTGAAACTTCAAATTGGAACAGCATTTTCAACTAGATACATTAACAAAAGATGCCCCCAGAGGCCAAGAATATTGGAATATCACGTATGATGATATCCTTAAAATACCTCTTCCTACAGACTGCAAGATTGTTGCTTACACTGATGATGCACTTTTGTTAAATTTAAGCTGCCACTGACATTTATTTAAGTATAAGGGTCAATCAAAAAGTTTCCGTTCAGCGGCGGTACAGTTCTGAATCGGGATGCCAATCAGGCAAAACTACACCCATTCCACTGACGCACCAGGCTGAAGATCGCCGTGTGGTAAAATCCATTTAGTTGCATGAAGAAGTCCGTAACCGCGTGCTGCACATCCTCCTCCGACAGAAAGCATTGACCTTTCAAGGCCTTTTTGAGGGGACTGAAGGCGTGATAATGGCAGGGGGAAATCAGGATCCACATCTGCCTGTTGTCCGTAATGGATGAGGCTGGCCTCCCAGATGGACCAGATAATTGTGTCGAAACGCATGGAACTTGGTGCACAAATCCACAAAGGTGGTTTTCGACAGACAGGCTGCCCCAAACACAGTCTTCTTTCTTTGTTGGATGTCCACCGGTGCTTGTCCTTCGGCATCCCAGAATAACAACAGTTGGTCCATAGTTCACGTGCCCACACACAACGCACACACCGCGGCACAACATGACTGTCACACTAATCCTTTTGCCTACATGTCCTTGCTTATAGACCCGCATCGGAATTGTGCTACGTTGCATGTCCGCTGCAGCAACACCCTCAAACGGAAACTTTTTGACCACGCCTTATGCTCACATAAACACAGCATTAGGATTACATTCGACTGGGGTTCCAAAAATCAAGCTGCAATTTAATCTACAGGGTTCTCAGAAAATTAAATTTGATGAAGCCACATCCAAGATAAATAGACAGGAAATCTCTCTACAAGAACAATTTTTGTATCTCGGAGTTCTGCTGGAGACACACTAAACGTTTAGTCATATTTCAAGAAACTAATGTTTAAATCAGGTAAATTTCTTCAAGGCCTCGTGGGAACTGTACTCAGAAGTACTTCGCATTACATTTTATACCCCAAAAGAAATGGGCTAAGGAAACACTTCTGCAGATTCAGGGAGGAATTGTCCTTCAAATTTCTCGTGTCCATCGCACAAGCAACACTTGCCATCACTTGAGCAGAGCCCCATTTCTTATCTGCCATTGGAACAGTCCAACTTACAAGAAAAACAAAACCACCTGCACCAATTCTTGAAACCACTAAGATGTACTGTACAGCAGTGCCCTCACGCCTGTCTTACCTGGATCTGAGGACACACTGGTTCTCTTGGAAATAAAAAGGCAGACATCTTCATAAAAGCAGCCACCTCATCCAATATAGATGTTGCCTACAACAAATCACCCCCAAACTACGCACAAACTCAAAACAAAATAAATGTAATAAGTTAGTAGAACAACCTCTGGAACTCAAAGACAAAGCATTCCGTCACAAGAGAACTATGGTTTTTTTTCCTTCTAATAGAGGTATACAGCGCCTATAGTGCAAAACATTAGCGTCCAAGTTCATTCTCAACCTCTCCGGCCATGGAAAGTTTACGGGCTACTAAGAGCGTTTTAAGGTACGGAATTCTCAAAGATATCTATTGAGAAAATCCTGCTGTTGCAAACAATTCCTAAAATTCATTCATCACATCCTCAGTAATTTACTTTTCCAATTTTTGTGTCCAGGACACAGACTGCTAAACCACAACCCTGATACGCTTTTATAAAACATACTTCCAACTGTTGTTGTTTGAGTCATCAGTCCACAGACTGGTTTGATGCAGTGCTCCATGTCACCATTTCTATGTAACTACTGCATCCTACATCTGGTCTAATTTGCTTGTCATATTCATACCTTGGTCTATCCCTACGGTTCTCACACTTCCTTCAAAATGCAACTGCACAAGTTCTGGGTGTCATAAAATGTGTCCTATCATTCTATCTCTTCTTCTTGTCAAATTTAGCCAAATCGATCTCCTCTCACCAATTCGATTCAGTATCTCTTCATTTGTGATTTGATCTATCCATCTCACCTCCAGCATTCTTCCGCAACACCACATTTCAAAAACTTCTGTTCTATTTCTTTCTGAGCTAGTTATCGTCCGTGTTTCACTTCCATACAACGCTGTACTCCAGATGAAAGTCTTCAGAAACATCTTTCTAATTTCTATACCAATGTTCGAAGCGAGCAAATTTCTTTTCTTAAGAGAGGCCTTTCTTGCTTGTTCCCATTGGGAACTTAAAATATTTATCCTGAATGAGTAAATTTATAATACTAATATAATGGTCCGTTATTGGAATCAACATCTATATCATTTGATGGTCAGGCAGGCATCAATTTCTGGAAACGAGACATAGCTCTCATAGTGCATTGGCACTGCTGGTGGCTTCAGGTAGCCTATAGAGTGGCCTCCACGGTATACACTAGCCTTGCGCATTGGGAGGTGTGCTAAGTCCCAACTGATGAGCCCAACTTAGCACAGGAGGGCGAAACGCAGGCAACCAAGAATGTGTTAGCTGGAAAATTTATAATGTCCAATAACGGACCATTTATATTGGTATTATAAATTTACTCATTCAGGACAAATATTTTAAGTTCCCTATGGGAATCAACATCTATATCATCACCTGACTTCGTTCAACTGCACTCCATTACTTGCATTTTGGAATTGTTTTCATATTTTTCTTCAAAAGACTCCACCCATACCATTCAGCAATTTCTGCAGATCTTCTGCACTCTCAAATAAAATAACAATATCATCGGCAAATCTCTGGGTTTTGGTTTCCTCTCACTGGATTGTGATTCTCTTTCCAAATTCCTCTTTGCTTTTCTTTACTGTCTGTTCTATTGAACCCGAGTGACTTAGGCCCATAGTCAGTCATGATTTGATCGGTAAAATAATATGGTACATTTATTGAAATACAGAAGGGACGTTGAAAATATTTCGTTTATGTAATGTCAAAATCAGAGCGAAGGAAGGACGACAGACTGGAGCCTGACGGATTAGCTCAACACGACAACTTTTAGCTACTTCACAGCAGGGAATATCATTAGTTGGCGTACAAGGAAATACAGAGTCCACAAATAAGTCTTGGTCAGAAAGAGGAAGGGGGAGAGTCATACAAAGGAAACTCACAACATGAGTAATACCTTGGGATATTTTTGGTAGGACGGAAATTCCATGACCTCATGGAAAATTACAGCGGCTACGTGTACGTTCGCTAGCCTAAGTTCGAGCAGGTGGAGATTTAAATCACGTGACCGCTTGCCGGCCAATAGTAAAAATTTGATGGGAGACTCAGTGATACCATCTTAAGGAATGATGGATGAGATATTTTCGTAACTACAAAAGTAATCAGTAATAAATTAATATGAGTACGCGGATAAATGTAATGAATTTATTAGATGTCATGCATGGAAAAATAATCAATACTTATTGGCAAATTAAATAAATTGAAGGCTGGATTTCTTGGAAACCAGACAGCTTGAATCTCATTGGCTGAAAGAAGACCACGTTGTCAGAGACGCTTACGAAGGCGCGAAATGTGAGGAGCTAAATCCATCCATATCTCCTAAATCTGTGATCACCAGGAGTTCATATTTTATCCAGCAGATATGCTAACGGAGTGGATTAATTTGATGTAAATTTTAACTTCCAATTCGGAGTGCAAGTACCGATATTAAAAATCCACCCCCTCCCTCAGGGGTATGACGTCAACGAATCCGCGGGAAAAAGGCTTCATCCATATATACGGGGCAAGGGATCCTCGCCAGCACACTTGTAGTGAACACTCGAAGCTGAATTGACGGTCGCCAGCATACTTGAATTGAATATCGGGAGCTGAACTGTTGGTCGCCGCTAACTTAGAATTCTACGGACGTACAGTCATTTAATGGCGCGAGCATCTGCCAGTGTTTGTAAAATGTGATCGCGCTCAAGCAACAGGAATTAGAAATAGTCAACGTAGGACAGTGTTTGTTATTTATGAATATCAGTGATGTAAAGTAATTACCCTGCAAGAGAGTAGTATAAATTAGATCACCATAAGTACGTGCATAACAGACTGTGTGACGAACAGTACTTTGAGGGAGTAGTAGCCTGTACTTAGCTATACCGAACCGATGTCATGAACACGTCAAGAATGCCGTATAAATCGGGCGTATCGCGACGGGCGTAATAGTTGACACCTCGTCGTACGTGTCCAGGTCCATTGTGCGGTAGTTGGACGAAGATTAAATAGTGTAAATATATTAAATTCTTGGGTCTAGGATAGAAATTTGTTGTATCCAAGTTAAAGTATACAGTGTTAACGTTGTAAATGGTGAAGGTTTGTGGTAATCAAGATATGAGTGTAAAATGATAATGTGCCAGGAAATCTTTTGTGAAACTACGCCATCAAGAATGGAGGAGTAAAACGCAGAGAGGGGCCGGATGGAGCCTCTCGTCTGCAAAGCTGTAATGGAATACCGATAACTAAGATGAGTACTAACTGTAAATAATATTTGGGAAATGTTATCGTGATGGGAAAAATGGGAATAATTTGATTATACTTGGTTACCTTCTGTAACAAGATGGGTCGCTTAACGACCCCATCCTAAATTTGTAGCACGGACAGTAGTAAATCATAATAATGTAAATAATCGGGTCTTTTATGTATTCAGTTTGTTGGAGATGTAAATTTGTATATATAGTGAAGTACGTTAAGTCATGCATGCATTCATATTTTCTTTGTAGTCAATAATTTTCTTTACGTTTGATTTTGGTGATGCTAGTTAAATAAGACCCGATATGTGCTTTTATGTTTTGTCAATTTTAACGAGCCATTTAATGACATGGAAGGAAAATCCAGCTTCGCCATACCAAGTGTGTTTTGTTGTAATTAATATGGTCATATTTTCAAAGAGAAGTTGTTAAATTTGTGAGAAGCGATTAATATAATAATTTCCAAGTAAATCATATCTGGAGTGTTTAGTGCCAGAATAAATCGAGTTTGTACAAAGGGGTTATGCGTTAAACATATTACGAGTGGACTACCGTGTAACAGGCGAAATTATTATTTTTTTAAATTAATAATAATAATAAATAAATAATATAACTATTTTTTTTAAGAAGATATTTTTTTAAATATGATTTGGAGATAATAATAATTCATGTGATCAAGTGTTGAGTTTATTGGGAATCATTTAATGACGGGATGTCGTTTTTTTTATTCGGAATTAAAGTGCGTGGTAATTTAATTTGGTCAATTAATAATATTAAAATGTAGATCGGTGCTAATAATCCGTACATGTTAATGAACGTGTGGTTTAAATTACGGTCCAATATTTTTTTACGTATAAATGTCGCGTTTTGAAGTTGCGATTCAGTAGCCGGAACATGTAGGGCTAATATTACGAGACCATGATTGTCAAAATTTGGTAAATATAATTTCAAGATGTTACGATTATTTGTGGAGAATGAACTAAAGCGTAGATCAAAATGAGATAGAAAATGTGAAAGAATCTGCAGTCAGATAATAAAAGGTCGTACAATGTCAGAAATGAATAAATAAGTCAGTTGATAATTCTGTGAGAAATAAATGAATCGAGGAATATTGAGATAGAGAGGAAAATAAATTTCGTACGAGAGACACTTAGGATATTGATATGAGTGTAAAATGTACGGGCAGTGTCACAGAGAAATACTGAGTTACAGAGCGGGGAGAATTCGAACCCGTGACAGCATGTACGAAATAAATAGACTGCACAGCTATTCGTTGAGATACAACGGATCTAAGGATAATGAGAGTTCAGATTCCACAGAAATGATCGTATATTGTATTCATTGTAATGACGAGCGATGACAATCATGATGTCGTGATAATAATAATAATAAATATTGCAGATAAAGGATTGGACCGCCTTAATTAATTGAGCGTTGATAACGATGTTAAACGGGAATCTAAATGATAATATGCAACCGATAATAATAATAATAATGTAAGGACGATGTTAAATCATCGCGGTCAGATTAATAATAATTGTCATAATAATAACAGTAATGATGTCGTTGGTTGATCAGTGAAACATTTGTAATTGCGACCGATATCTTAATATAATAATTTGGCGGAAGTGACCGGTCCATTAATAATAATAACCTCTTAAGTGACGTGAATAATAATAATAATATCTTGAGTCACCTATTCATTAATAATAATAATAATAATCACGAGAGGGATATAATAATAATAATAACAGTAATAACCATTTGTGTTTGCATCCCGCATAATAATGATATTAATCAAACGTGACAGTGCCAGGAACCGTTGAATAATAATAATAGTAATAATAATAATAATAATTTCGAGGATAATAATTTCATGAATATTGTGACGATGGTGGAATTAAATTGTTTGGTGACAACATCCCTCTATTCGTATGTTGAATAATGAGAATGATAATATTAGAATCATTTTGTTTACCGCGTTATTGTACGGTTTCCATACGGGACGATGTTACATACTTGGCGTGTTTGTTTACTTCGCTCGCGATGCGAGGGGGGGTCATTGGCACGGTATTTTCCCACCGCTTCTCGTTATCTCATCTGTGGCAGTAGTCTACTGAGGCTAACTGGTGACAATTCAGATCACATGTAAATAATATATAATGCTAATTCAGTGGTATGGCATCAGCTGGATATCGTAAGATAGGAACTGTCCGTGGAATCCAGTTTTCGCAATTCACGAGAAACATTACCCAGTCCGAGTACCGGTCTCGGAAAAATGTATATAGCCGGAGTACGTCATCTTAGTTAAATCGGGAAGCCGACCGTAACATGGGTTATGCTCGGGCTCCCGATAGAAGGAAGCTATATCTTTGAACAACGGTTCGATTCAAATGGAATCGATCCGTAAATTATACCTCCAAAATGTCATTTTATTTCAGAAGCAACGCAGCAAGATATTGATACCACTTGCGGTATGGCAAGTGATTTATATATGTAACATGTGTGTAAATTCAAATATTGTTGCCACGTGTATCAAAGTTTCATACGTCAGATGGCGTAATAAACCGCTCCTTCTGGCAAATTATTTCAAAGGAAACCACTCTCATAATCTTTTTATTGTAGTTAGATGATGCCCTTTTTAACGTAACAGCCACTTCCTAGTCCTATCATGGAGTCCTTAAATTCAAGTTACAATCGAGCCTTCCCCCTTTTAATTTTAAGTTGCTCCGTTCATCCCCGTGTTCTATTATGCCGTTATATTTATATTTGATGAATTAAATAATGAACCGACACCCCTGAGATAAATGCTAGTCTGGGACTCGGGAGGTGGACGGGTGCACTATATACACACTGTTCCAACTATTAATTAATTCTGACTGCTCCGCAATATTGAAGTCAGTACTGCAGCCAGTCCTGATCTTCAACATACTGTAAATTAACCCTTTAGAGGGCAGGATTTTTTTTGTTGTTTATGAGTATATTTTTATGTTTCTCTTACTCCTGAGTTGCAAACGAATAGGTTAGGACAGTTTTTAAGGCAATTTGCTCCTAAATTTGTTATACACGAATAAAAATAGGGTGGCTAAATATTTAGCCGCCAACGTATAAGCGGTTAAGTATTGTACAGGAACAAATAGTTAAATCAAGTCAGAGAGAGAGAAGGCACACACAATAGGACAAACACAAAAACACAACAGGTGAATTAAGTTAAAAGTAAACTTTACTCAATAAAAAATATTTAAAAAGTTTGTTATAATCTAATCTGCCAATAGACTGAGTCAGAAAGGAGCTTATTAATAACGTTAGGACTGAGGTATGGTCCCAGACTGGGAAAAGCAAGTATGAAGAGACTTGGCCAAGAGAAATACACATTGGGAGATCGACCATATTATTATGGCCACTAGATAAAAACAGGAAAATTCAGCTTTGTATTGTTATTCCAGTATTTGCATTTATTCACTACTGCTGCTGCTTCTTCTTCCACACACGTGGATCAACTCCTCTCCAATAACAGCTCACTGAACAACCAAAGAGTTGAAACCATCACTGACACCACCCATGATGAAGAAGTGCTTGTTGTAGGCAAAGCAACATAGAAAAAGGTCAGTGAGCTGTTTACTGCCTGTATATTGTCGAAGAACCCACGACCCAAGATCGGTATGATACATCAAGGTTCTTGAGACGGCTGTTTTCATTAGTCTGTGAAAGGTTCCCCGACAACAAATTTGTATTCATACACGATTCTGCACGTGTCACAACAGTGAAGTAAAGGTTCTGGACAGGCCTGGCACTTCTCAGGACCTCGACCAGATTGAGAAACTTCGGGAGCCCAGAGATTGAAAGAATCATCAATGTTTAGTATCGTGATGATGAAATTAAAAATACTGCCTCAGGTGCATTTATAGCATACTGGATTGTAGCCATAATTGTGGCAAAGTGATGATGACAATCTGGTTACACATCACCTAATTATGTAGGTGCTCAATTTGTGATATATCTTAAGAGTTTGATAGGCGATAAATAAGCTATTAAAGTATTTTCTATTTAATTTTGTACGAGAAAACAGAAAAACAGGTTTGTAGGAAAGAAGAGACCAGGATAATCTCCAGGATCAATTTTCCTCATTAGTCCCAGTTTTTCCTACCTTTCTCTTCATAGCCCCCAATTAATTAATTTTGGTTTATAGCCATTCACATTCATTCTCAGAGATATTTCCTTTTACGATTTGCTTTACATCGCACCAACACAGGTAGGTCTTACGGCGATGATGGAATAGGAAACGCCTAGGAGTGGGAAGGAAACGGCCATGGCCTTAATTAAGGTACAGTCCAGCATTTGCCTGGTGTGAAAATAGGAAACCACAGAAAACAATCTTCAAGGCTGCCGACAATGGGGTTCGAATCCACTATCTTCTGGATGCAAGCTCACAGCACATGGCCAACTCGCCCGGTCTCTCTAGAGATTTTGAGTTTTGATGTGTGAAGTGAAGAATAAAACAAGAAAGAACGAGACAGGTGGTAGAACACAAGAGAATCCATGCATGAAGAAGTGGAGATTGTCCCAGACTTCCCTCCCACCATCCTGTTTATCCTTTGTGTATAATCCTAGTTTCACATTTGTTCACTTACCTTGAGTCGTGTTTCTTCTTCATCTTTTTACTTCTGGAGTGCCCGTGGTCTGGCTTCACTCTGTGGGATCGGTGTGAACCAGGTGATAGAGACCGTCCCCTGCGAGAAAAAAAGAAATACACCAGTTATTGTAAGGCTTGTGCTACCATGTGCACACATTTTAATCTGACACCATTCAGGCTGCTTGTATGTCAGTTTTGACTTTATGAGTTACAATATCAATCCATACTCATTCATAGCTTTCTGTACTTGAGATTTTATTCATGGAAGACGATCACTACGAGTCTGGAAGATAGGATGATGACTCACCTCCTGTGCGAACTGGACTTCTTCCTCTTGTGTTTGTGACGATGTTTATTGCCGCTCTTACTCTTCGAACACGAGCTACTTTCGCTGCTCGAGCTGCGATGATCTGCTCGTCTCTTCACGCCTTGCGACGAGGCTGAAACAAGTTTAAATAACCACCATCACGTTTTGTTTGATTGTTTACAATTGGTTTTACGTCGCACCGACAGAGATAGGTCTTATGGTAACGATGGGACAGGAATGGAAGATAGGAAACTTAAAAGGTGGACCCTTTTAAGTTTCCTATCTTCCATTCTCAGTTCAATACGGACAAAAATGAAATTCTTTGATTTATATGGGACAGGAAAGTGCTAGGAGTGGGAAGGAAGTGGCCATGGCCTTAATTACGTACAGCCCTAGCATTTGCCTGG
Organism: Anabrus simplex; assembly: GCF_040414725.1. NCBI lineage: Eukaryota > Metazoa > Arthropoda > Insecta > Orthoptera > Tettigoniidae > Anabrus > Anabrus simplex. The sequence continues at coordinate 217,215,882 of NC_090279.1, read as the reverse complement.
TGTTATTATTATTATTTGGCGTATGATGAATAATGATAACCTATAAACTATTTACACAACCAGTGAAAGATGAGTACAAAGTAAATACAAATTGTCATATCTATACAGTCAAAGAAAGCAATTTACAAAGTTTGAAAGTACAAGAAGAAAACAATATATTTACATCGCTATCCACCTATCAACTCTGACAGTTCATATATACACACTGAGTGCGAGTGATGTACATGTCACTAAATGTGAATGTCCAAACCCGCCACCCACTTCACTGCTTCAGGTGTTGCTGAGTTGAGATCTTCCATGGTGTCAGTGAAAGCACGGAGTGGACATTCCTGCACTACATGTTTCATTGTTTGTCGAACCTCCCCACAATCACAGTATGGAGAAACTGACCAGCCCCAGGTGTGTAAAGTAGATGCTGTTCTACCTACTCCACATCTCATGCGGTTTAGTCTACTCCAGGTGCAACGTGGCAGATCAAAGCCTGCCAGCTTTGTGGATGGGTTATTAATATCCACTATTGCCCGAGGTGGGGATAAAGACCACTCTGTTAACCATTTAGAGGTGGGGTTGAATTCGCTAGATGTTATCTTCACGGCTGTCGTCCAAGCAGGTTGGCGAGACTTCAGGCGTGTGCATTTCTGTCTGATATCCTCATGAACAGGTAGACGTTCATTCTTTAGCATTCTGGTCCATAGCTGAAAAAGGGCCTTCTGTCTCCTGATATGTGGAGGTAGTATATTGCTGAGAACCGGTAACCATTGGGTCAGTGTAGCACGAAGTGTACCAGTTATGATTCGCATGGTTTGACGAAGTTGTGAATCTACTAGCTGTGTGTGAGCACTGTTAAGCCAAACACCAGAGCAGTATTCTGCTGCAGAATAGACTAAGGCCAGAGATGTTGTCCTTAATGTGTTTCCATCCGCTCCCCAGGAAGTTCCAGCCAATCGTTGGAGAATGTTATTACGACTTTTTAGTTTGTTGGCGGTTTTCTGCAGGTGATTTTTGTACGTAAGAGACCTGTCCAATGTTACTCCTAAGTAACTGGGATTGGCACAATATTGTAGTTCATGGCCCTTGAAGAATACCCTTGGATGGTGGTTTGCTTCTGCGTTGTTCAGATGGAATGTAGATGTCACTGTTTTCTGTGGATTGGGATGAAGGTACCATCTTTGAAAGTAGTCATCCAACAGTTCAAGGTCTCGGTTAAGAACTATTTCAGCTTCTGCGAAGTTGGGTCGTTGAATTGTAAGGCAAATATCGTCCGCATATATGAACTTTCGGGACACTGTTTCAGGTTTCAGAAGGGCAATAATTTTTGACTTCTTGAAGATTGGGGGAAGTCTTCCTGACTGAAGTATGGAGCTGAAGAATGCAGCGAGCCATCTTCTTGTAGCTGGACCACAGTTTTTTAGTAGTTCTGGGTAGATTCCATCTAGTCCTGCAGCTTTGCCATTTCGGAGTGATTTTAATCCCTCATCGACCTCTTGTGATGTGAAAGGTTGTGAATAGGTTGCGTTCGGTTGTGTTTCTCGTTTTGCCCGTTTAAGCTCAGTTTTAACCCATTTCGTGGTCAGTTTATTCCTTGTTTTAGAGGTGGAAACGAGGTGATTTGCTATTGCTTCTACCTTGATTGGGGAATGTTGCTTTGGTGGTATGGATGTGGAATCTAATTTCTGAATAAGTGACCATGCTTTTCTGCTGGAATGTGTCAAATTCATGTCTTTTACAGTTTTTACCCACTTCTCTTTTCTAGCAAGATCAAGTGATTGTAGTAAGTCTGTTGCTTTCTCATGACTGCTATTTTCTTCGAATTCCTTACTCAGTCTGCTGGACTCTTCACTCCATCCCGGTATATAGTCTTTACGGAATCCTCTAGGAATATATGTTTTTGCTGCTGATTTTATTAAGCCAACAAACCTCATGTAGTTCTCTGGGACAGGTTTAATCCATCTGATGTTGGCATCAGTAGACCCAGTCTGCTTTCTGAAAGTTCCAGCGAGGTCTGGGTGTAGATTGTATAACTGGGATCTGAATTCCTATTTGGTAGATTATGGGTCTGTGCCGGCTGTGCGGGAAGTTATTGAGCACTTGTCTCCTAACACGGCAAGATGGTGACATAAAACTCTGCGAGACAAAGCAAAGGTCTGGTGTGTAGTCACATTTCCAACGGCCAGAGTGAAACGTTCCCTTATCTTTGGGGACATATATCAGTGCAAGGTTGTTTACTTCAGCCCATTCTGAGACCTTAGTTCCATTTTCATCATCTCGCTTATAGCCCCAAGATGTATGGTGGCTATTGAAATCTCCAAGGATGATGTTATTATGAGAGGGCATTATGGGAATGGAATCAGGCCATGTTTCATTGGGTGGCTTGTAAATATTCGTTACCATGATGTCTTCTATTTGTACTGAGGTGGAGAAATAGGTTGGATGATCGCTTACTGGTAGGGTACTGTAGTTGCAAATGTTATTTCTAATGTAAGTAGCAATTCCGTATTTAGCATGGTCGTGAGCTGCTATCATTTTAAATCCTGGTATCTTTCCCCTTTTTGCCTGGTGTGAAAATGGGAAACCGTGGAAAACCATATTCAGGGCTGCCGAAATTGGGGTTCGAACCCATCACATTTTAATGAAGGACAATCTCAGCCCCTGGCTTCATCAGAAGGCTTCATGTGGGAAGTATGAAAGATGGATAAACACACAGAAAAATAGGACTAAGGACAGATCACTGGCATATCGAAGTCACATAGAAAAAACAGCTGCCAAACTTAAGACCCGGAATAACCTGCTGAGCAAGTTAGCTGGAACTTCATGGGGAGCTGACGCCAATACTTTGCGAACTACCGTCTTGGCCATGGTGTACTCTACAGCTGAGTATTGTGCCGGAATATGGTTAAATAGCTCTCACTGCAATCTAATTGATATCGAACTTCGCCAGGCTATGTGTATTGTATCCGGCACGCTGTACTCAACTCCAGTGCAATGGTTACCTGTCCTTTACAACATCTCTCTCCCTCATATAAGGAGACAACAAGCACTTAATAGCATATAGTGCAGAATAGTGAAGAATGAGGCCCTTCCTATACATGAGGATATAAAGCAGCACACTACAACTAGGCTAAAATCAAGAAAACCAGCATGGAAGACAGCTTTGGACCTGTCATGTCTTCGGTTCAATCCCAGGAATGCCTGGAGAGAAGAGTGGAGGATGTCGTCTTCCAGTGGCTTATGTGATATCTTCAACCCCAGCATGAAACTGGCTGGCTTTAGTCTGCCCCGTGCTGTTTGGTCAACCCTGAACAGGATAGGTAGGACTGGCGCAGCCTTACATCTGTAGGAATGGGTAGATTCTCCCTGCTGTGACTGTGGTTCTCAAGTGCACTCTATCAAGCACATAGTTCGAGAGTGCCCCCTATGTCCATTTTGGAGGAATTTTTTGAGGTAACACCAGAAGTGATTACATGGATAAAAAATTTGGACATTAAAATATAAAAGTGAAGTTCTGATGCTGTCACCAACTTGTATATTTGTATATCTTGTATTATGTTTGTATATTTTGATTGTCATGGACACATCATACGCTAATAATAATAAGCAACAACAATATCACCTTTCATCACCAGGAGAAAAGAAATAATATAGAACTTAGTACGGCTTAATAGTCTACTTATTCCCATTGTATTGAACTTATGCTGCATACTACCACTCGTTTCCTAGACCAGCTCTGGCCCACAGCCTCAGTCAAAATTTGTTACAATCGTTACTGAACTCTTGATGAGCTGGGTAGCGTCGTGTAACGTGTTTCTTCTGACATGAGGTTTTCCTGGTACGTCAATATGTCAAAAGAATAGGTTAAAAAGTAGTCAGATATTTCTTAAAGACCTAGTTGGTTGAGCTTCCCAGTGACGGATGGTGTGTCTATTGGCAGTGCAATATAAATGCGAAATTGTTTGACATTATTTGTTTCCGTACTTATCAAGAACAATGAAAACAGTAATGAAAGTGAAAATTACTTTTGAACTAGATTTGAAAATTTCTGTATGTGCTTTGCTGCTGTGAACTGCCAGCATATTCTTTGAAAAAGAATAGTACCATGTGGCTTCATATGAAACCACAGGACCTCAATCCAGCACATCTGCTTCAGAGCATATAGTGCGGGAACGAGAAGAAGATGAACTCCTGTTCTGAAACTGGTGAGTGTTGAGTTAATCTCTTTTATTAAAACAGCTGGTATATGCTATTTTGCTTCAGTTCGAAAAATAGCAGATTTTCAACTAAAATTTAGCGGAGAAGAGATTTATGGGTTGGCATCACTGTATATTGTACAACTCTTGCGTAGGCCCATTAAAAATCAACTATCTTATCGTCAAGATTAAATCTTGATGTTAAAATCCTTTCTAGGAAACACTGGTTTATTATTAAATTATAGAACACATTTAGTTGTGTATAAGTGTATACAGATCTGACATGGAATGATATAGAATACACATGGAAGTACATCATAACAGGAAAACCTCCAGGCATTGATGAAGTGTGTGGTGAAACGAACAGGTCTATGGGAGATGCAGGAAAGCAGTGGATGTATAGACTTTTTCACAAGATATGGAAGGATGGACAGTTACCAGCAGATTGAGAAAGGTGACAGGAAGAAATGTTCCAATTACAGAAGAATGACATTAACTTCCCAAGTGGGAAAGCTGTATGAAAGAATTTTACAAAAGAAAATAAGACCATTGATAGAATTAAAGTTATCAGAGGAACAATACGAATTCTGGAAAGGCAGATCAACAGTTGATATAATATTTGGACTGCGTAAGCTAATGGAGAAGTATTATGAACATAATAAGGTCCTTTAGCTGGCCTTCCAGGATATCAAAAAGGCTTTTGATGCTGTAAGCAGGGACAAAGTCTGGGAAGTGTTAAGAAACAGTGGAATCAATAATAACATAATCAAACGAATTTTGTATGAAGACATTGGTAGTCGCATCAAAACACCATCAGGAATGATAGAACCCTTTAGAATAACTACAGGCCTAAGACAAGGTGGAGTTCTGTCACCTCTTCTGTTCATTACTGTGATGAATGAGATTCAACAACAAGTATGCCCTATTTGCTGATGACATCTGTATATGGGGAGATTCCAAGGAGGAACTTCAGGATCAGATCAATGCATGGACAGTAACAGCTAAAGGGTACGGTCTAAGATTCAGTTAGGAAAAAAAGTGAAGTGTTGGTTATGCAGAGAAGGGGTCAACCTGAAGAAGGTAAACAACTCAAAATGTCCAACAAATTCAAATATCTAGGTAGCATGATATCAGCAACAGGCTCCATCAAAGAGGAATTTACCAGCAGGATTCAAGCTGGAGGAACATTCTACACAGTTGTCCGAGACCTAATATGGAACCCAAAAGCACAATTGAAATGCAAGCAAGCAATTTATCTGACTTATTACACACCAATTTTACATATGGGAGTGAGGAAAAAGGATGAAGCAAGGATTCAGGCAGCTGAAATCAGATTCGTCCGAGCAATGGTTGGCAAAACAAGACAAGATAAAATTCGTAATGAGAGCATCAGGGACATGACTCAGGTTGGCAGAATGCAGGATAACATAACTCTGTGTAGACTCAAATGGTATGGTCACATGCGAAGGATAAATCCTGATCGCATACCCAGAAAAATGTACGATCTGCAGTTAAAATATTCAAGATCAAGAGGGCGGGCAAGAATGCGATATACAGACATGAAAAATGACATTCAGCAACGAGGAGAGGACTGGGACAACACTGAAGAAGGAGAAAAGTACAAAGACAGAAGTTGGTGGAGGGGCTTCATTCGTCGATCCATTGTATAGATGGAACGATAGTAGACTTTTTTGTGGTGGCATGGAGGAAGCGATTTATGAAGTGCGTTGTATGGAGCGTGGCACTTTATGGAGCTGAGACATGGACACTGACTAAAGAGGGCGAAAGAAGACTGGAAGCATTTGAGATGTGGATTTGGAGGAGAATGGAAAGTATACAATGGATAGAAAAAGTAAAGAATGAAGAAGTCTTGAGAAGAGTTGGGGAAGAGACAAATACATTAAAAGTAATCAAGAAGAGAAAACACAGTTGGATTGGTCATTGGATGGGGAGAGATTGCTTGCTTGTAGATGCTATAGAAGGAACAGAGGATGGAGAAGGTATCAGGACAGAATACAAGTAGGAGGAAACCAAGAGGGTGGCAAGAGACAGGAATGTGTGGAGAGCTGCCATGTGAAGACCTGTCACATGGCAGAAAACTGATGATGATGATATGCATTTTCTTGATTATTCAAACGGTTTGCCAGAAAATTGTATTTCCACCACATTAAAGGAGCATTTTGAACATACAACTGCAATGCATGTGGTACAGCTGGGTTACTGGTGCAAGTACAACAATTATCATACTACTTCTCAGTGTGACACAAGGAAAATCCATTTCTCAACAAAAGGCAACATTAAGTACGTTAGCCAAGGACAAGTAGAATCCAAACTGCCTCACCGCAAATATGAAATACCATATTTTTGTCGTGATCTGGGGTTGCATGTCCCGAAATGGAGTAGGTCGACTACATATTACACAGTAAATGGGAACCTGAATGTCAATAAATATAAACAGGAGATTCTGGAGAAGAAGGTCTTGCTATCTATTGCCGACTTGAGCCCAAATAATGATGATGTAGCATTTCAACAGGATGGTGCACCATACAATACTGCTAAAAGTGAGAATAAGAACACAGAGGTTTTCAAGTGGCCTTGGAACAGCCTGGACCTTAATCCGATTGAAAATCTCTGGTCAAAGTTGGAAATTTTAGTGTGAAAAAGAAATCCAAGCAACAAAATTCAGTTGATCGAAGCTACTGTCAACAACTGGTTTCAGGTCATTAACAAGTCAGACTTGCAACGTCTTGTGGACTCTACTTTTAAACGCAGCATCAATTCTGCGGGGTATAAAGGTTGTCCAACGTGGTACTGACTGTACCTTCCTACAAAGTGAATGCAAAACCCACCACATAAACACTTACTGAACTTTTCATGTGTTTTCACAATCATTAAGTTGAAAGAAAATCTTTACAAGAATACTTAATACTTTATGTCTTTAGTATCTTTTGTGCAAATACAAATGGCTCAAAAATAAATTGTGCGCTTGAAAAAAAGAAATGTACTATATTTCATACAAAGTTTCCAGAATTATGGCCACCAGTGGAAGTCTAATGCTGTCGGGGTCACTAAGAGCAGAAACAACACAAGATTCAGCTAAAGGGACCGTAGTCACATAAGTTGACAGTTCCTGTAGGTTACACCTGTCTCTTACGACATGAGGGAGTATTGTGAGTTATCTCTAAAGATCTTCAGTCTTACGTGTGAAAAGTGCACGGACAATGATGCAGCTGGTAAAACAAGTTGCTTTACGTCGCTCCGACTCAGATAGGTGTTATGGCGACGATGGGACAGGAAAGGGCTAGGAGTGGGAAGGAAGTAGCCGTGGCCTTAATTAACGTACAGCCCCCTGCATTTGCCAGGTGTGAAAATGGGAAACCACAGAAAACTATCTTCAGGGCTGCCGACAGTGGGGTTCGAACCCATCTGGTGTTTATTAACTAAAATGCAATCTACTTTTTCTTCCTTCCCCACCACTTTTCCCACAACCTGCCCCGAATAGTGTACTGGCCACACTTAAGCAACTGCAGATATCAAGCTCGCTGCAGCTGGTAAAAGACAAGTACAAAGATCAACTCTGTAAAGATCAGTGCCTTTTTTTCATGTTGCTATCCTGGCTATTATGTATATCCCTTGTACTTATACTGTCCAGCTCCTTGATCAGCAGAGTGGCTTTCAGATCAGTCAGACCTGGGTTCGATTTACAGCTGGTTTAATCTTAAGTGAATAATGTACTGGCTTGGGAACTGGGTGTTTGTGCTCTCCCAACATCCCTGCAACTCGCATACCACACGCAACACTAGGTAGGGTTCGCCTTACAAGCAATGCGCCAGGCTAGCAACAGCCACATATTTCTACATTCCTTTCTCACTCCTGCCTTTGACAACGAACATTCCTACATGTTTCTTCCCATGACTCACCTTGTATCCTGGCATAGAGCGAGGAAGAGTGTTTAGATTCTCCGTTCTGTTGCTTTGGACTCAACCGCTCATTCACGTCTTGGCTGCAACACACAACACAACATGTTAAAACTCGCATGCTCTCACAAGGTATTTAGAGCAACTTCCAGCAAGTCATTTTCACTCGCCAAAACTGGACATTCAAATTTAAACTTCAGTGAAGAGTTGGTGGAATGATGATTCTGCCAATGGTTACAAATGTTTAAACAACAAATAGTGAAGCTATCTGGAACAGACCTCTAGCTTATCAGGTGGTGCATGCTGAAGAGATGTTGATGACCAGACACCAGTCGGAACCAAATGCACAACCATCTAATTCTGTGTTCAATGTTCTACCAATTGAGCTATGCTGGTCTAGATCATGTGTGTTCTATTAGAAAGGATCTACAGAAAACTAGATATTCACTAGCAGAGCTATTTCCTTGAATCTTGAGGTCTATGAATTTGTAATGCTGAAGTTTATTGTATAATATAATCCACAAATTAACAATTCTCGTTAAATAATAATAAACTGGGAAGAAATCTACAAGATAAAATTGTCAATTCAATTAAAAATTCTTGGTGGCAATAATGCAGAACCATTTGTATGCGAAGCACATAACGTAATTTCCTTCAGAGAACATTTTCTTAAATAATAACGATGTCCATATTCGTAAGTTAGCTGGGCTGAGTGGCTCAGGCGCAGGGCTTTTGATCCCAACTTGGCAGGTTCGATCTTGGCTCAGCCAGATAGTATTTCAAGGCGCTCATACATGTCAGTCTAGTGTCGGTAGAATTACTGGTATGTAAAAGGAACTCCCGCAGGACAAAATTCTGGGACCTCAGCGTCCCTGAAAACCATCAAAAGTATTTAGTGGGACGTAAAAGCATAACATTATTATTATTCTGAAGTCCATTGATTATTTTTTACAAAATCTACAATTCAACCTAATAGATTGAAAGTTTATTTCAGTTACAATGTGGTCATGAAAATTCAATATTCATTGAGTTTGCCCACAATGGGCGGCTTGCAGGCTCTCTACAGTGTGATGGTAGTAATGCCAAATCTGTAGCTTAGATAAGTTACTTTCCAACAGAACAAATATAACATATGCCACCACACCTTAATGGTAGAGCAACTGTTGTGGGTTTGGATCCCACTGGTGCCCGGCTGGTTCTGTACTAGACATCTCTTCAACACATACAGTACTATATGCACTGAACACAACCTAACAGGTTGAAACTTCACTTTGATTACAATGCAGTTGTGAAAAAAATTCAATGTTCATTCACTATAACAACTTGTAAGCTATTTTGTGTCCTTTGGCAAACATATATTGATGTAAATATAATTTAAATAATTAACATATGGTTTCAGGAAAGAAAGATCTATATTATACAATATTCACCTGACATATACATAAACTAGAAATAATAACAACACTTTCCTGAATGTACAGACTGCCAACAACAGACAAAGCAAAAAATAAAAAATGTATGCTTTTAATGCTGAAAATGTTACATAATTAAAAATGAACTAAAAGATTTCATAACTTCTCAGGAGACGTCTTGCCAGACTACAGGTTCACGTCAAGGAGTGGATAGGGAACATGCACCGACTTCTTGTAAGGAAGCAGGCATGCCATGTAAACAAAGGAGTAGATGGGGAGAGGAGGGGAGGAGGAGTGTTTAAGGTGGGGCTGAAGGATGCGGAAAGAAAGACACCTTTGTTTACATGGCCTGCCTGCTTCCTCCTGCATTAGAACAATATATTTCAGGTTCCCTATGGGAAACATCATCACCGCCGATCGCCTTTACAGTACAGTACTTGCTCTAATTATCGGAATGAGGGACGTTAAGGCCAAGATCCATAAGTAGGCCGTAGCCGCCCTTTCGTGAGATACCGCTTTATTACATGTGATAAATCTCATACCGTATTGAAGATAATGTATTAAAGTTAAAAACTTTTTATTACCACCTATTCAATACAAAAATAATGCACTCAATTATTTATAAAATATTCACGAGGTACATTGGTTAATAGGACATGTTTCATTCGTCTTTGCGAACATCATCAGCTATAAATACACAAAGCTTAAGGTCAGGGCCCTGAGTTTATTTAAATGGTTAAAAATGTCGTTATATTAAAAGAATGGTAAAGTTGTAATAAAAGTGGTTGTATAGTATTAAAATTAGACTGTAACATATTATACAGATTAGCATCAAAGATTTTTCATAAAGTACAATGAATATTAATAATCTGGAAAGTAAAAACAATCATAAAGGTTGTTAAAATAGAAATGATGTAATAGTAGACATTAAAAAGAACTTCGATGTTTGAAGCGTGGATTAATTGTAGAGTTGTTGGGTATAAACTTGAAGTTTGAAAATATGTTACAGTCTAATTTTAATACTATACAACCACTTTTATTACAACTTTACCATTCTTTTAATATAACGACATTTTTAACCATTTAAATAAACTCAGGGCCCTGACCTTAAGCTTTGTGTATTTATAGCTGATGATGTTCGCAAAGACGAATGAAACATGTCCTATTAACCAATGTACCTCATGAATATTTTATAAATAATTGAGTGCATTATTTTTGTATTGAATAGGTGGTAATAAAAAGTTTTTAACTTTAAGATACCGCTTTATCAAACATTTAGTGTTGATGAGACTGAAATTTCTGGATGGTTGCTATGGGAAATCGTTTCTTCATGAAACAGATAATGTGGGATTTTTACAACGCGATTTGATCAGGATGCTACGGTACCACAAAATTTGAACGAATAACGTGGAAAAATTAGTTTCCGGGAACGGATAATCGAGGTTCCACTGTAAAGCATTAACAAAATAAATATAGCATAATGTGGATTGCTCTGCTCGTCAGTGTAACTTTTAGAGGTAGGACTTGCCTGCCGATATGTGGAGGAGAAGGCACATCGGAAGAGTTAGGCGAGGGTATGGATGACACCTCATCGTCGTCATCTGCAGACACTCTGAGAACAGGACCTCCATCAGGTAACTGGGGACCTGAGATAAAAGAAGGAGCAATATATCATTAGTTCATGGAGAAACAATAATAATAGGAACAATTTTGTTCAAAAACTGAAATCAGTAACTTTTTCAAAAAAATATAATTGAACTACATTCATATTTACTAAGATATCATAAGAACAAAATTTACTCTACATATTACCAATTCTGACAAAGTTCCAGACTAATAAGCCTGCCTGTGAAAACATCAGAATATTGCGAATCCTCCATAAATGGCACTGAATTGAAGAGGCACTGGATGTCTTGCCGAGGAACGGCACATCAGGCTGCTTGTATGCGAGTTCACCAATGCACGCAATGGCAGGAATTTGAAGGGGTAATTGTCGTTCGAACATATACCATGTGTGTCCAATAAGTGATGTGTGTGGTGAACACAAGGCCATGGAAGAAGCCACTGCCCACCTCCTTGGCAACATGTCCTCAGGCAATGTCAACAGTTTACTTCTAAATCCATTTCGCCTCAGCCCACTTATTCACAGATCATCAGTCTTGATAACAAGCAAGCCAGATAAAATGCAGGAAAGGCGAAGGTATGAAAAGATAGCACGAATATACAGGATGACCCAAAAGTCTTAACATTTGACGAGGCAATACTTCATGGAATACTGGAGGTACAGAGGTAATAATGGACAAATGTGATTGGGATGACATGGGGTTCTATTGATACCAAAATAAAGTACACAAAATGATCAATAGATGGCACTGGACAACAACACGCCATGTACAAATGACCATACATGCTTGACATGACATGGGGTTTTATTGACACCAACAAGGGCACAAATTTATTAATTAATTCGTGTCTGTAGCACAATATAGATTACAGATTGCAAATTAGATAAAATATATGAAATTACAATATTACATAAAATTAAACAGTTATTTACAAAATATCGGCCCAGAATTTGGCCACGTTAACAGCACTGATACTGGCCTGTGCCAGATCAAGTTCTGTGCATTTAACAGGGCACAGAGGGCAATTAATAAGGTGCCTTGTTGTTTGTACCACGCCGCATTCACATAGGGTCTGATCCCCTTTCAGGAGGCCCCATTTCTTCATATTGTCCTTTGATCTTCCAATGCCTGCTCTTAGTCTGTTCAGTGCCTTCCATGTAGACCAGGTTTCTTCATGACCAGGGGGAAGCTTTTCCTCCAATTTCAAGCGTTCGGGATGAAAAGGGATCTTCTGATTCAAGAGTAGAAGTCTGGTCTTCTTTGCATCTGCACTAGCAGGGGATCAGGAGAGCAGAAAACTGTTCCTGGACATCAATCGAGTGGGTGGTAGTTTGTGTCCATATAGGGGGTGGGCTTTGCTGGTAGAAGCCCTTAACCTCTCCACATTTGCAGCTACTTCGCGTCTGATCTCAGAAGGGGTATTCCTGCAAGGCAGTACAGTTTGTCTGTTGGTGTTGGTTTCAGACATCCTGTAATATGTCTGCATGTTTCATTCAGGGCGACATCGACCTTTCTGGCATGTGTAGATTTATACCAAACGGGACTAGCATACTCCCCTGCTGAGCAACAAAGTGCTAAGGCTGTTGTCCTTACTGTATCAGGGTGAGCGCCCCACTTTGAACCTGTCACTTTACGGAGCAGGGAGTTCCGAGAGGAGACCTTCGCCTTGATGTTTGAACAGTGCCCCCTGTAAGTTAGAGAACGATCCAAAGTAACACCCAAGTATTTCGGTGTGTAATTATGTTCTACGACTTTGTCCTTCCAATTCACTTGCAGCTTCCTTGATGCTTGTTTGTTCTTTAGATGGAAAGCACATACTTGAGTTTTTGATGGATTTGGTTTGAGATTATTGGTCTCATAGTAGTGAGACAAATATCCAATGCTGAAGTGAGATTGTTTTCTACTCTTTCAAAGCATTCACTCTGAGTAGCCAAGGTCAGATCATCAGCATATAGGAAGCTTTTAGTATGAGGTGGATGTGGCTGGTCGTTGGTATATATTTTGAAAAGTAAGGGAGCTAGCACACTTCCTTGAGGAAGACCATTCTTTTGTGTTCTCGATCGACTTCTCTGACCCTGAAATTCAACAAAGAATCGTCGGTTCTGTAAAAGGGCAGCAACAATTCTGGGAAGCTTGAAATCCTTTGTAAGGCTGTACAGTTTTTGTAACATGATTTGATGTTGTACGGTGTCATAGACACAAGAAAGGTCTACAAATGCTACTCCTGTGATTTTTCGGGATTGAAAACCATCTTCTATATACTGTGTTAGGTTTACTACTTGTGCAGTACAGTTCATGCCTGGCCTAAAACCAGCTTGCTCTGGGATTAACAAAGGCTCCACAGATGGTGCAAGACGATTATGAAGCATTCTTTCAAAGATCTTGTAGAGGTGACACAAAAGGGAGATCGGTCGAAAGTTCTTAGGGTCATTAGGGTCCTTGCCGGGTTTAAGGATAGCAACTACTCTGGCCTTCCTCCAGATTTTTGGAATGTGACAGCGCTCCAGGCAGTTATTGAAGAGTTGGAGTATCCATTCTTTGGTAGCATTTCCAAAATGTTTGATTTGCTCTATAAGAATGTTGTCCAGACCAGGTGCTTTTCTGTTCTTACACATCTTGATGGAGTTTTCCAGCTCTCCAAAAACAAAAGGTTTGGATATTTCACAGGTTTCATCTTCAATGTTCCTTAGAAATTTTGGTGGTCTAGCTCTCCGTTTAACGTTGCCATTCAACAAGAGCTGATGGGCGATTTCATTTGGAGAAACATTATAATGAACAGATGCCTTGGTGGGGTCATTATTCAAACGTTTTAGTAGTCTCCAGGCTTTCATGCTGCTCTGCGACATATCCAATTCTTCCATCAAATTAATCAAACGTCCCCTTTTCAATTTACCGGCAGTCTCTATCAGTTTATTGCCAGCCTGTATTGTTTCTTCACTAAAAGGATCCGCTTCAAAAAGTGAAATGTACTTTTCCAGATCTTTTACTGCACAAGGATCTAAACCTTGCATGTACTGTGTTCTGCAACCACATGGGATTGACTCGCGTGAACATTTCCTGATAGCATCAGTGAACTTATCATATGATTCTGGACTTGGATCGATGTTCTAGATCGTTTCATCTAGACTGTTGGTGAAGTTATCCCAGTCAGCTTTCAGAAAATTGTACCTTCTTCGAAAAGGTATTATTTGAGGTCGAACCGCTGAGAACACCTGACACTTAATTGGTCTGTTCTGAGTATGAGGAATAGGTTCACAAGTAGGTGCACAAATAGGGCAACAGATGGCACTTGACAGCAACACGTCAGTGATGCTCTACGAATCCTGCGTACGGTATAAAAGGAGCTGTCGTGAGAGAGGATGTCAAATGAGCCCGCAATAGCAGCATGTTGATGTTATCAGAATGTTGACATTAGTGAAGCTTTTTATACTAAGAACTGATTGTTCAAATAGAATCTTTCAGATGATGTAGAGGCAGGGAGTAACTGCGTGGGAGAAATGTTTGAGCGGGCAGTCCGTAGTGAGTCGCGGTCCCACGCCTGCAATTACTTCTTATTGGACATTAGTTTGTAAGCATCATACACAGCGGATGGACCGTGCTTGCCACATCAGTACTGTGCTTTGACCTGTATCAGAACCCCATAGTGTACCTATGCAAAGGATATAGGGTGTAAGAAACACAACATAAAGATGCTGAATAAGAAAATAAATTCATGGAAAGCCGTGACAGAAGAATTCAATGCTTCGAGTGACGGAAAACGCAGTGAAGAGCAAGTTAAGATTCTGTGGAAGTGGGAAGAACTTAAAAGCGAAGACGGAAGCAAAGCAGAAAGTCATGGACACGTGGGAAAAATTAAAAATGATGGTGGTTTCTTCATACAGATCGCCTACATCCACAGCGAAATTTTCCCATTTTTCATACCAGGCAAATGCTGGTAATTTAAGGCCACGGCCGCTTTCCAATCTCTAGGCCTTTCCTACCATATTGTTGCCGTAAGACCTATCTGTGCCGGTGTGACGTTAAGCAATTTGAAAAAAAAAAAAAAAAAAAAAAAAAAAGATAAATACCTCTTCCGATTTCTGAAAAGTTCACCGTTGTCACCAAGCGGGCAAAAAATGGGAATATGTGTGCAGTCTCAGTCAGTTGCACCCACGGTGTGTGGAAACCTGCCAACGTGAAGAATATCCTTTTATTTTCCGAACAATAATCATCATTTCCAGGCGTACCTCCCTCTCAGCCTCAACTACTGCTTTAACCACGCGGTGAAAGATACGGCCAGCCGTTGTGCGGTAAACGTTAATTAGATCACCGGTAACTGTACTGAAATGTTCCGGTACGAAATTCTCGTAGGGCACACAGCAACTGTAATTTGAGAGATACAACAAGATTAAGACAGGAATTCAGCTGTAAGTGATCTCCAAGTAGATTTAGAAGGAAAGTAAAGGATTCCTTCCCAAGACCAAAAACGTTCCTGACCGGGCGAGTTGGCCGTGCGCGTAGAGGCGCGCGGCTGTGAGCTTGCATCCGGGAGATAGTAGGTTCGAATCCCACTATCGGCAGCCCTGAAGATGGTTTTCTGTGGTTTCCCATTTTCACACCAGGCAAATGCAGGGGCTGTACCTTAATTAAGGCCACGGCCGCTTCCTTCCAACTCCTAGGCCTTTCCTATCCCATCGTCGCCATAAGACCTATCTGTGTCGGTGCGACGTAAAGCCCCTAGCAAAAAAAAAAAAAAAAAAAAAAAAAAAAAAAAAAAAAAAAAAAAAAAAAAAAACCACGTTCCTGAAACTCTCCGTGTGCACATTATACAGCTCTCGCCTTTTACGCACTCTAGGCCTATGCACTATTACATTTCCCGTCGTTTTCTGCGTCGAGATCGTCAATATAATCTAAGTAATCCATAAACACGTTTGAAACGTCTTTCCTCTCATATACGGCACGATATTATAATTAGTTAACAAGTCTAAACTTAGCTTACTCCATGCACGACGTGAGAGTAAATTCTAACCTATATTCGTGCGTTATTTACTTCTTTAGTAATATACTACAAGATGGTGCTCTTCAACATTTTACTCTTGTAGTAATTTAGTCCAGGAGTATCTGAAAGGACTAAAATACTTTGGAAGTAATTTACTCTCGTATGGAAGTTGCCGAATGCTGATTTCAGGAGTACTTTACTACAGAAGTAGAACTTACTCTTGGTTGGTGCACGCCACCCATGGGCTGTGAAGGCATCATCTAAATATTACCTACTAAACTCTTTAATAATTAAATTGGTAAGAAACATTTTCAAAATAGTTAAGGAAATTGTTGTATGGTTGTGTGAGCGTCACTCTACAGATGGCAACAAGCACCGATTCGTATCTCTCCTTAAATAGTTTGTCCCGTCTCTTTTTACCTTTGCTCCCTCCTCCAGGTTTAGTGTTCCTGTACATATAGATATGATGGACGAAGTTTTGTTTTATTTCTTGTTCCTCACCTATGATTGGTGGAGCTGGCACCTGCATGGGATGGTCCTTCTGGATCATGTTGAGGAAAGCTGCCGCTCGTCGTTTACGCTCTAGCTGGAGCTGTCTCTCCCTGGCAGCAGCGGCCAACTTCTCTCGGGCTGCTGCAGCCAGCTTATCCTTGAGACGCTCTTCCGCTACAAAGAACATGATCAAAGCACGGTTAGTATAGCTACCCACATAGAACTTTATATAGTTTTGGCTGGCAAAAGACTTCAAAAATGAACTCTGACATTAACTTCACAGAGTAAAGGGCAGGGAATCAACACTCTAAGAGCTTGAGGCACATAAATTAGAATGAACAGTGTTATTCTGCATGTTTTGGAAAAGAATAAACAAGTTTCATATCAAGTCATGTATAGATAGATATGGAAATGAAAACATGAACTCAACGACAGGTCGCTGTGGGAAGAAGAGATGAGGACAAACATGAAAACACTAAAAGGACAAGGAGTATAGAAGAGCTCCTCCCACATAAGGACCAGTTTTTCTTGCCCCTGATGAGCTAGTTTCTACTTCCCAGCTTTATCAGGAGGGCAGATCTTCACTCCTGATGTGGCAAGTGTGGGATACGAAGAAACGGAAGACAGGGCAAGGAAAGGATCCCAATGGATCAATCTAAGTAATGGAAAAGAACAAACAACTTACAAGTTACACATAAAAAAGGAACTCACCACACTGATACTTCTTTACCTTATATCCGTTCCATTTCTCTGGCTTTATCCAGCCCTACATTAGCATTTACCCATGGCTTCGAACGTGTGGAATTCCTTCCAGTTTGATATGAATTTCAATTAGTAGCTCACAGCTGATTTTCTGAAAGAGATAACAACAGTGCCACCTTGCCTCTTCAACTGAGCGCAAGCAAGGTGAATCTGCCGTAGCAGAAGTGCAAGTGTTTCCTTAAATATTTCTTAAAGTGATACTACTAATCAAAACTACATATTGTAGTATTTATAATTGTTTGTTATTAAATTCTACTGCTTACTGTGTAGCTCATTTTCTGAAGATCTTGAGTTTTGACAATATTGGAGCATGAATTTTACCTACAACTTTGCCAACTCTACACTGGACATTCGAGCACCTTGGGCCAGAAGCTCGACATGCTACTCCTTTCTTTTTTTTTCTTTTTTTTTTTTTGCTAGGGGCTTTACGTCGCACCGACACAGATAGGTCTTATGGCGACGATGGGATAGGAAAGGCCTAGGAGTTGGAAGGAAGCGGCCGTGGCCTTAATTAAGGTACAGCCCCAGCATTTGCCTGGTGTGAAAATGGGAAACCACGGAAAACCATTTTCAGGGCTGCCGATAGTGGGATTCGAACCTACTATCTCCCGGATGCAAGCTCACAGCCACACGCCTCTACACGCACGGCCAACTCGCCCGGTCGACTCCTTTCTATCAGACCTGTCTGGAAAACCAAGTTACGAAAGAAATGCATATGAATATTTTTGTAGGAATAATTTTAAATTGTGTTCATATGCTCCTTTTGTTCGTAAAACAAACAGTTTTCCCTTTATTTTTGAATTTTGTGAGATAAAGCATGCGCCGAACCACCAAAAGGCAGATTTTCCTGAAAAAGTTCCAGGGTTCTGTTTTTGTAGAAAATAGAATTCACAGGTGAGTTGGCCGTGCGGTTAGGGATGTGCAGCTGTAAGCTTCCATCAAGGATATAGTGTGTTCGCACCCCACTGTCGGCAGCCCTGAGGATGGTTTTCTGTGTTTTCCCATTTTCACACTAGGCAAATGCTGGGGCTGTACCTCAATTAAAGCCACGGCCAATTCCTACCCACTCCTAGGCCTTTCCTATCCCATCGTCACTATAAGACCTATCTGTGTTGGTGCGACGTTAAGCAAACTAGAAACAAAGGGGAAAAAAAAAAAAAAATTACAAGTACACCTGATGTGCTCCTTACTTGAACAGGACCAACAGTTTAGACCGCGAGTTGTCGCTATATGAGATTTTCTCTCACATTACTTTGTATTGTGAGTTTACTTCTCAGTGATACAAAGGAGGTGACTGTTCCCGCTTCTAGCTGAGTTGATAACTGTCGTAAAGCGATTTTAAATTTGAAGGGTAAGCATCCCCTCCTCTAGTCCGAACAAAGATTCGTATGAGTTTGTACGCCCTATGTGAGAGGTTCTCTCATCGTGCGACCAGTGGCGTTGGTGTTATGTTGAAGTCGAGAGGTAAACTTTATCCTGTTGTAGGCGTTACTATTTTACTTCAGTCGTATGCGAAACGTTCTCCATTTGCAGTTACTGATAAATGAGTCTTCAAAAAATTATGAGTCAAGGAAGATTGCTGGGTAATCCTCAAGCGCTGTTAAAAACTCCAGCTAGAGAGAAGACCAGTTGTACTTTATTCTTGCAATTGTATTGTGTCCGTCAGAAAGTTCTATATTACACTCGCTCACTCCGTAGGCTTCTGAGGGACGTGAAGTTCCCATGCAGATCTCACAATCCTCTTCCATCCTTTTCAATCTTGAGCCTGCTCTTCCCAGTTATCAATTTGGAGGGTCCAGCGTACCTTGTTGATCTCCTTCTTCCAAGTGCTTCAGGGTTTTCCTGAAGGTTTTTTCCAATTAAGAGATTCCTTGAATAGATTTACTGGTGCTCTGTTATCCTGCATCCTCAGTACATGTTCAGCCCAGCGCAGTTTGTTGGATTCTATCACACCCATTATAGTGAGTTGTTGAGAGAGGGTGTAAATCTCATAAATAGATCTTTTCTGCCAGCTTGCAGACATAGGATCGAACCATGGGCCAAATATTTTTCTATAAACTTTATTCTCAAAGACTTGCAACTGCTGCTGCTGCTCTTTCTTGGTTATACTCCATGTCTCGGAACCATACAGAAATAGTGGTCGAATGATTGTATTGTAGATAATCATTTTTGTATTCCTTGTTAAAAACTTGGGAGCCTAATATAGTGCTCATAGAGTAAAATGCCTTATTTGCATTCTTAATTCTAGCTTGGTGTTCCTGTTGCCTTTGGTTTTGTTCATTGATTAATACACTAAGGAATTTAAACTCCTCTACACTTTTAAATATATATTTTCCAATCTTCAAAGGCAATCTGTCAACCTCCTCATGATTCGGTCTCTGTGCAACCATGTAATGTGTCTTTTTATCATTTAAAAGTTCTATATTAAAATGTTATTCCTTTTACGTTCCAATAACGGCTTCTTACGGTTTTTGCAGATGGTGAGGTGCCGGAATTTTGTCCCACACAGTTCTTTCACATGTCAGTAAATATACAGCTGACATATCTGAGCACCTTCAAATACCACCGGACTGAGCCAGGATCGAACCTGCCACCTTGGGCTCAGAGAGCCAGCACCTTAACCGTCTGAACCATTTAGCCCGGCACTCTTGTGAATATTATGAATTGACATGTGACTGAACTAAAGACTAATTTCCATTAAGGAGTAATTTGTTTATGTAATATACGGATCATCATTTCGTTTTTTTATCTACAATGTTTAACACAGTCTTAAGTCTGATTTCCGTGATTCGTTTCACTCTTACGCCCCACAAAATTGTGGAAATTTTTATTTTAAATGAAGTTTAATGAAAAAAAAAAAAGTCTTGCGGTTGAAAACTACCTGACATCCTGATAAGCTATATAGCCTATAGTAATGCGGAAGAAGTAACCTTTCTAACGGTGAAAGAATTATTCCTCAGATTACACAAAGAAACTCTCTCTATAATATCAGTATGGATGGCCCGCATCAAGGCTAAGAGAACTGCCACCTGATGAAGCTGGGAAGCAGAAACAAGCTCATCAGGGGTTGAGAAGAACTGGAATTGATGAAGAGAAAGCATATCTCCTCATCCCACATTGAACGCTGTATGAACTTACTGTCTTTGATGAATATCTTCCATTTCTATCAGACCTGCTGTGTCAGCAAAGGATCAAAAGCACCTTACAGGGATTGCCTTTGTAACAGTCATAAGACATAAAAAGGAGCTTACTGGGCAGGAAAAGAAAAGTAATTAATTCGGAGTTGGGAAAAGCACAGTAAATGATTGGCAGCACAATCGAAAATTTCTGCAGGAGTAAATAATGTCATCAATCATCAATTCCCCTTATCCAGCTCCTGCCAGGTTGGCGTATTTATGGCACTTCTCCATCTTCCTCTTTCCTTCCACCATTCCTCGTCCATGATCTTGTCCTGGTCTAAATTTTGTCTTCTTGTGCTGCTCTTTACTGTTTCAATCCACCTTGTTCTAGGTCTTTCTCTTGCCCTTGCGCTTTGCCTCTAGCATCTGTTTTGGAATTCTATTCTCCTCAAACCTCTTTACATGTCCAAACCACCATAGTTTATTCCTTTCAACTCTCTCATTTAGCTTTCCTATTCCAACTTCCTTCCTAACATCTTCATTTCTCACTCTGTCTTTCCTATCATACTTCTTAGGAATTTCATCTCACTGACTTGAATTCTACTCTCTTGCGTGCTAGTCAAAGTCCAAGTCTCAGCTGCATAAGTCAGTATGGGTACATAGTACATTTTGTACATTATCTCTTTGCTTTTCCTTGGTACTTCTTTGCCACAAACAAGTTTTTTTTACACTTTGGTAGAATGCATTACTCTGCTGTACCGTCCTGCTAATCCCCATGTCCACCCTAGCATTTTTCATTACTTCACATTCCAGGTAGTTAAAGTTGTCCACAATTTCCAGACTCTGACTTCCAATCTTCACAGTGTACTTTCCTTACCTTTCCCCTCTCGACATCTCCATAGTCTTGCTTTTCTCTGTACCGATTTACATGCCATACTTCTCAATTTTTTTCTTCAGTACATCTAGTTCTTGTTGCACTCTTTGCTGTTCTTTCCCCAGATCACATCACCATCTGTACGTAGCAGTATCTTCATCCATTTATCTCCACAGGCTTCCTTTGTTTCTTTTACAGTTTTGCCCATGACCATAATAAACAAAAGAGGTGACAGCACACTCGTCTGTCTTAGTCCAGTCTTATTCCAAAACCATTCTGTCTTTCCAACTGGGGTGAGTACTCTGCTAACACAAGTTGTTGTTGTACATTGCTTGCACCATTTCCAACATTTCTCTTCCGAGTCCCTTTTTAATATTGGTTTCCCAAACCTCTCTGGGGACACTATCATATGCCTTATCTATATCTATGAAAGTCATGACCAGATCCTTTCCATATTCCCAGTTCTTTTCCATCAGCTGTCTCATACTAAGGATTGGGTCCACTGTAGATCTTCCACTCCTGAAGCTATACTGTTCCTCTTGTAGCTCTCCTTCAATCTTTCTTCTCATTCTTCTTTCTAACATCCTTTCCAGTATTTTAACTACCTGCAATATAAGTGTGATTCCTCCACAGTTACCACAAACTTTATTGTCCCCTTTCTCAAACACTGGTATTATTATCCCTTTTTTCCAGTAAATAAAGTATTCGGGTGAAATAAGAAACTTCTGCTAGATGCACCTTATAGAAGTTAAGTGAAATTAGATTACTGTAAACAAAGGCAGCGGCTGTGAACGTTAATGTTCTATAGCTATGGAGGAAAGCTCTACGTTCGGGTTCGAACGTACTCAGAATGGTTTTCTGTGATTTTCACATCCAGGCAAATGGCAGGACAGTTCCTATTGACAAGCCAAAGATGATTCTTTCCCTTCCACCTCACTAACCAATTTCATTCACCACCATTCACTTCATTAACTCCTCAAATGAGGCTGATGTCAGGGAGAGCATCCGGCTGTAAAAGACTGCCATATAATTTCATCTCACCTCATCCCCAAACCCATACAAGGACCAACATCTCCTAGATATAAGGCCTCACAACCGTTCTGGGAATATAATGTGAAGTAAGCATCGGGAGGCAAGCTCGAACCGTTTCAGTAATAACGCAGCAATGAGTTTGGCCATAAAATGCTGAAATTAGAAGAGTTTTAATTCGTTTAATGGTGCCAATTGCTCGTGAAGTGCATTAATTAAGTTTCCGAAATACGAGGTTATGCGGCAGATATGTTTACGTACAATTCCAAGACAAGACTACAGATTTACTAATAACTCAATGGTGAGTAACTACTATTATTACATTCTCACACAATCATTATGAGCATAGGCCTATGACCTATTTAACTACACGCAACAGCTGGTGATATGTAGGCATATTTACTCTTCAATGATATAAGCTTATGTTAAGTCACAAGCATGGGATACAGTATTTCAACGGTATTATTATTTTTAAAACATACAACCTACAAGAGCTGCTGGTGTAGGCCGATTCACTCTGCAAATGCACGAATTTCGCTCACGGTGATACATTATTTTACAGGTGTGTCAGAGATATTTCAAAGTCGGTGATATTTTATGGGAAGTAACTGGTACTGATTCTCAGGAAAAAACTTTGAACTACTCCTCTTCCAAGACCATGAGTGTCAGAAACTGCAGTGGCTTATATCTTTCCCAACTGCCCATCATATTTATCGTCACATTCTAGCAGGTGAAGAGAAGAACCAGGCAAAAAAGTAGAGTAGAAAGAGGAGCAATAAACAGAGCCATTGAAGATAGTACATATCTCATACACAGAATTTCAATCCACGATCTTACACAGCTGAAAAGTACAATAAATATGTTGTTACCTGATGGTTGTTGTACTGTGATGAAGGGAACATAAGAAATTTTTCTGTACGTCGATACATCAAGGCAACCATTACTGTATAGCATATGTAATCATCTAACAGACATGGCCTTTATTCTAAACTGGTTTTATTAAAGTATAAAATATTTCTAATGTAGGGGCCTATATGTAGACAAAATTACTAATACAAATCCGGTATATTCTTTAGTTACAAGACATCATAGCTGCATCACAAGAAATGAGTGTAACAATGTGTAGAAAGATTGAAGAAATAAGTTAATTCTAGTCCTAGTTGGTGAACTGAACACCGAGGATGATGTTCCCACAGTTAATTTAATAGTCACAGTTAAAACATTTCTTAGTTCATAAAGGAGTATGTGTATGATTTTCTTGTTATTTGTTCAACCTTCTGTCTGATATCTCCTCATGTTTACAAATTTATGGCCGACCCCGTGGTGAAGGGATATAATGCCTGCCTCTTACCTGGAAGGCCCAGGTTTGGTTCCCGGCCAAGCCAGGGATTTTTACCTAGATCTGAGGGCTGGTTCGAGGTCCACTCATCCTGCGTGATTACATTTGTGAGCTATTGACGGTGAGATAGCGGCCCCGGTCTAGAAAGCGAAGAATAACGGCCAAGAGGGTTCGTCCTGCTGAACACAAAACACCTTATAATCTACAGGCCTTCGGGCTGAACAGGGCCAAGGCCAAGCCCAAGCCCTTCAGGGCTGTTGCGCCGTGCGATCTTTACAAATTTACGAGACATATACTCTGTACGGCTCTACTTCTAAATTGACGTTTTAGCAGATTTTGGCTCTGTCTGGTGGTTATGCGCTGAAGCATAGACATCCAACCAATCCCAAGCTGCCATTCATATCGATTTATATCGGCAGAGCACGATCTCGAAACCTAGTTGCCAACTGTAATATTTACATTTGCCACGTGGTTAACCTATCTCGCTCAGCGTGTATGGTATTCGGTACGGTTCGCGATATTTTGCATTTTCCTTCGATATTTAGTGTGTTTTACATGTTGTTGGAGGGTTCTAGTGTCCGAGATCATTGGAGTGCTCCCATTGTAGGCCATAACCTCCTTTCTGTGCCAGCCATTAGCCGTTAGTGATGTATTTCCTCATTCTCTTTTATTGTTAATAATATATTCTCTTTTAGTGCCAGATATTGTTAGAAAGTGTAGTTTATGCGAATTTGTTTTCAATCCATATTCATTGGTTTTTTGAGTACTGTATTACAATTTAAAAGGGATGTTTACCGCGGTCATATTGCATCAGCTGTTCTCGCAGGCGTAGCGCCCTGGCAACAGAGGGAAGGCGATGCTCATTTGTTTTGCGAAACTTCAATTTAGAAGTAAGCCCGTGCGGAGTATAGTAGCAATTTAATATGGCCACATATCAATACTTTTAAAAGAGGGCTCCAGTCTGAATGGTAGACCAATATTAGGACAGAAACTTACATACTTTCTTGAATACATAAAACATAAAGTTCAAGGTTTCGAACAGAATGACAAATTGGTAACATCGATGGTAGGTGAAATTCTCATTAAACCAAACATGAACTTCAAGGGAGGAAATATTGTAAGCTCATGTGCAAATACTGCCAGTAATGCTTCATCAGCATAGATGTTAGGCATATGCTAATATTATACATGCTAGTTTTCTTTTAAGATCATGTAATGCCTATTTAAATTGGAAAATGTTTGTAACATCCTGTTGTGCTGTTAGCAATTCGGCCTAAGAAAGTTAACATTGCAAAATGCTGTTGTGTTTTACAACTGTTTGCTGTTTATCTTTAATGGCAGTCACTAAAATACGGTAATAACGACAGTATAATTCAATATCCTTTAAAATTTAAATGCTATTTGTTAATAAATAAATTATTCCATTGGCAAAAAGTATTAAAATCACGTCTGTGTTTAACCATGTTCCGCGTTTCTCTGCATTGCCATCGCCTCCTTAGCGTGACGTCACCATGCTGTTGTTAGGCCGTATTATCTAGGAGGTATTGCAAGGACTGACCAGGTAGACATACACAGAAGATTACTGCAATTAAACCAACTTTATAAGCCAAACATGTTTTGAACTATCTTAAATTACAGTACTATAAATTCCTATATTTTAATACTGTTGGATTAACAGACCATTTTGTTATTTGGTCCCTAAAAGGCTTGTTAAGAGGCCATCCTCTGTGAAGCTAATTCAAATGTAGCATAAATGTGTAGAAAGAACAAAGGGAGGTACACTCACCCCACCTGGCCTTCTTCTCCTCTTCGGCTGAGTGAGACATCTCCTCTGTGAGGTCGATGATCTCCGTTTGATTGTCTTTGGATACAGGTTCCTGAACCTGTACTTCAGGCACCTTCTCCTCGGACTTGGTACCGTCCTTCCCCTCGGCTCCTTCTTGCCCTTCTTCTTCATCGGAACTTTCCTCCACCGGCAGGGCGCTGCGTTTCTCCAGCAGCAAGCATTCTGCTTCCTTGGGCTTCTTGATAGAGAAGCACACAGGAGCTGTCCACACAAATTGTAAAGAATATATCACATATGGAGAACACTGCTTTATTATTCTCATAGGGTTATACAAAGTCTCCAATAATTCTGTGGAGGCCATGTAACAAAATATCTAACAGAATAGCTTAAAATGAACTAATACTGCCATCATGTACCTTGTATATTATGACACTTGTCTACACAGATACTTTGTAATTTCAAAACTAAAATCTTAAAAGAAGAAAATACATTTTTAATGTTGCCATTAATGCTTTCACGGCCCGTACTTATAGACATGATATTGTGTAGGCTTTTGGGCTTGTGCCGTGTCTAGAAAATAAGGTGAAATTCTTAATGTTTTGCAGAAAACTGTGCTCTGTGTCCTCAGAAGAATTCTCAACTGTCCACGAGAAAGACTTCTTAAGAATTAATGTTAATCAATATGATTATTATCAAATACAATTCGTAATATTAGTAACTGAAAATATTTTGTCTCCCATTTTGAACCATGGTATATTTTCTTCCTTCTCCTGTAAAATCAGCTTTTGAATATATTCTAGGTATCTGAAATTGTGAATTCTCATGTTCTGCAGTTTACATAATATATTGTTGGAATTTAAGGATACTTTTTCACTAGTTTCGAATTAGAAGTTAGCATTGGCATAATTTCAAGGTTTGTAAATAATTTTTTAATGTTATTGCTTTACGTCCCACTAATTACTTTTACGGTTTTCGGAGACGCGAAGGTACCGGAATTTAGCCCTGCAGGAGTTCTTTTACGTGCCAGTAAATCTACCGACACAAGGCTGACATATTTGAGCACCTTCAAATACCACCGGACTGAGCCAGGATCGAACCTGCCAAGTTGGGGTCAGAAGGCCAGCGCCTCAACCATCTGAACCACACAGTCCGGCAAGGTTTGTTAAGAAGGAAGCCATACTTTCCAGTGTTGACTCTGTTAGTGTAATTTTAAAGATTTTCAGACTGTCAAAAACACTAATTGTAAAACTATCATACCTGTAAAAAAAACACACACTATTAAACGAAGGATAAAATGTTTCATTCTATAAGAACATTCTCAAATTCTATTAAATCACTTTAAACCAAGCCTATATAAGTACCGTCTTACTAATAAAAAGTCCTTATACAGTTGTTTAACACCTTATAGTTAAAAAGTGAATAAACCCTGTATAAGCGTTTTCTATTTTTCTTACTAATAAACGTGGTATACGCATTGTATTACTATACAGTACGTATACACTCGTTCCAATGCGTAGGAATCTCTTCCTGCAGTTCATTGGTGTTTTTCGCACAGTCACCGCCTTTACGATCGCTTCTGCTGGTTATCTACGGGCAAAACTTTCTGGAAAGTCGCGCAGTAGCACGGCATATCGAAAAGTCAGTGGCAACACAAAGTGAGTCAGCTGGAAATTGGCTAATACCGATATCAACATTTCTTCAGCTTGCTTGTGTAATGAACGCCAAAAAATAAATGGAAAAGCTTAAGAAAAGATCAAATGCTCCTATCTGGGATATTTCGGAAAACGTAAGCAATTGTAATTGAATCAGCGAGTTGAAAATGGTACGGTACACATTCCAAAATCCTTACTTTTCAGGAGAAAGGAAAAAACTGTTTTGTAGCTTAAAAGAAAGGTTTGATCAAAAAAGTTTCTATTAGGCATTTATACATCATATTTCTGTGTATTCAAGTACAAAGTATGGAAATCATATTACGTACAGTTTTCAAGTTATACCATCTTTTATGTCGAGGAATATGTCCCTTTTTAGGGTACTCAAATTTGATAAAGATCTTTGTAGAGGCAGATAATGTATAATAAACTCGCAATTTCAAAAGTCTATTAAGCAGTAACACATTATTACCCAAAAATATGCCCAACCATAATTTCTTTTATAGTCATTCATTGTCATTCCGTCTCTTTAAAGTGTTTTACTTTAAGAAGATATCTAGCCTCCATAACCTCTGAATGGTGTATGTCTTCTATGTTTAAAATACCGTGAAGATCATCAACGTTATCATCCATTCCTTCAATGTGTGTTCAATGTTATATGGATAAGTCGAATATTTCACCACGATTATATTACTGTAGACAATAAATACCACGAAAATAAACTGCTTACGCGTTTCTTTTTCCGCTACTCGCTGCTATACAGTGCTTATACAAGGGTCCTGGTCTGTATAAGCAATTCAATGAATAACTATAACAGATGTATACACAGGAGGCTTATACGCGATTTATTAGTAACGAATTTCACATAAACGGTGTATAAACCTTGTATATATGTTATACACCGTTTATTAGTAAGACAGGTACAATATTGTTTGTGTTGCGTAAACTTGTCAATTGTTACGAAAAGTGAGAGAAATTATGAATGCAGATGTCCTCCACTGCCACCTTAGTGACTTAAGATGCTGATTGTCTGTCACCTCCAGTTCCCTCACTATATAGGGGAGCAAGGGAAAGTGCTGCTGGGTTCTTCTTATATTTGCATCATAATGATTTTGAAAATATAAAAGTGCAGAATGGAATTCAGAAGTAACCTTTAAGACATCATTTTCAGTATTAATAATAACCTGCACAAAAAGACCTGAGCAGTGAGAACTCTTTCTAAATTAAAGGAATTTAGTACATAATAAGATAACCTAACCCCGCTGCAGATGCACGTATGCTCTTTCGACAAAGGAGGCTATGTTAGATAAAACATCTCACAAAGAAAATTATTGTCTTCTAATCGAACTGAGGACTTCTCAAGAATACTAACAGTCAGCAAGCGGAAAAATCTACCAAGATCTGGGGCTGATGATGAAACAGATTGTCCAGGAAGATAGAATTTACCCTTGTTACGCCCAATACCAATAATACCCTGTCAACTTGTTTTAAAATGACACGCGGCCTCTGGAGAGGTCTTTCGAGTTGTCTGTGAGGATGGAGCCCCTACTTAGGATAAATTATAATGATAAAGAGAACACAATCATCCAAACTCTGAGACAGGAATTAACCAATAAACATTACCCATCTGGGATCAAACCAGGGACCACTTGAACCAAAGACCAGCATGCTAAACATTTAGCCATTGAGCTGGACATTATCTCATGAGTTTTATAGTAACTATACCTGGTTTTGACTTGGAGCGGCTGTTCTCGTCTTTGCTGTCTTCACCGTCGTCACTCCTCTGAGAGTCAGGGGACTGACGGACAGCATCCTGACTCTCTTCCCCGCAAGTTTCCTGGCAAGACTCGGCAGCTTCCGACTTCTCCTCCACCACTTTCTTCTCCTTTGCCTCCAATTTCTTGTACACGGCAATTTTGTGTCTGTAATATGGCTGGAAAGGGTGACCATCATCCAGGAATGCAAAACGGGCATCACCTGTCCAACAGAAGGAGTAATATTAGAGCATCTTGGAAGAACTAAAATATAATGGGGCTGCAACATGCTGCATCACTCCTGTTAGTGAAACAAGAAACCCCACACATATACACAGAGAATTAAGACCAGCCAAGAACTCATAAAGGATGGAATTCTAGTCTCTGTTTTAAGTCTGTTTCCTTAACCTTCACACTAGGATCAAAAAATTTAAACTCTCCTCTGAAATTCTCTTTATACCCTTGAAACTGATAATTAAGATTTATCATTTTTAATCTATTTCCTGCTGCAGGAATTTGCCAATTCTGATCTATTACACACTAACATAAATTTAATTATTATTTAGGTAAAGCGTTCCTCATTAATACGTTTTCCCGCTTAGCATGTTGTAAATTCGAAGTCCTGATTCTCATCGTATTAAATCTATATAAAAAATACCTCATTTATCGCATCATAAATTTTCACTATTACTGCTTAGTATGATCACATTTTTCCTAGACCTGAAAATGTTATTTGTTATCCCTTGTGGAAGAAATGGTAATTTCCAACTCGCCACACTTGCGTGATTACAGGAAAAGGACTTCGTGAACTTCAAAGGATAAGTTCCACCTTCAGGGAGCGAGCCATTAGCCTCTGGAATGTTCAGTTTTGCTTGCCGGTTACCAGCGAGATTGCTGAATAGCAGAGTGAGCCAGTTTGTGCTTGTATTTCGTGTTGAGTGGTACAGTGAAGTGTAGCTAATATTTGTCACGTGATACAGTAGCCATATCCTGATTAGGAACACAATCACGTGAAACTGACCAGCGTGATGCATATTGTAAAATTCCTTAATATTGAAGACAAAATTAACGTCTGTCAGAAAGTTGACTGGCAAAGCGCGCAAAGGTCGCGAATGTTAAAACTTGCACCTTCGAAGTTTTATTCGATTCAAAATGGCGAGCAAAGTCATTCCTCGCAGTAGCACAGTAACCTCCAATCCATTGTCTAAAGAGTGTGACCAGAAAATAATTTTTAATAACCCACTGCGCCAAAATAAAAGGCTTCTACTAAGATTTGTTTTAGAAAGAGTGTGATCCGCAATAATACTTTGATATTTTTGTTGGCCCCTGTGCACGTTTTCTCATTTGTCGTCTGATGTTTTTCACACGTTTCAGTGTACCGGTTCTTGGTATTTTATAATTCCCAGCAGAAAAGGTTTTCATATTTGTTATCTGGTGTTTCTTTCACATTGTTTAATACTTTCCTCTCATATTTAGAAAAGGTAGATAGAACTCCTATCTCTTCTCTCTTTGCTCTCTCTCTGTTGTTGAGGTTTCTGGCTTGGTCTAGTAGCTGGCAAGTAGTGTTTTAATCGTATGTCTTCTATGAAGAAGGTGTCCCTCATAAGAACATAAACTAGCCTAGAAGGGGATGCCTTGCTCACACCCATAACTCTCTTCATGAAATACGTCTTCACCTTCTCAATTTCCGTTAAGTCAGTAAATGACAGCTTTTCCCATATTATTTCAATACCATAGGTGACCATTGGCTCTACTGCACTGTGAAAGAGTTTCATCGCCGTATCAGTTGTCAGCCGAGTTATATTTCTTATTTTATAAGTGGTTCTGATGGCCGCTGAGGATTTTTCTTGAATATGTATCTTGAAGGAACTTCCTGTCGGTTGCATGGTGATTCCTAAGTACTTGTATTTCTTAACAACTTGAAGCGGTACACCTTCCAACATTATATTGTCTTTTGCTGCTTGTTTCCCTCCTTTTCTGAATACCATTTGGACAGTTTTCTCCTTATTTATATTAAGATGATTCACCTCAGACCATTTCTCTATTTGAGCTATTGCTGTTTGCACTTCTTCTTTGTTTGATCCAATCATTATGTCATCTGCATACATGATCAAAGTAGCCTTCGAATTATCGTTTATAATTGATTTGACATCTCCCGTTAGTAGATTAAACAGAGTAGGACTGATAGGATCACCTTGCATGACACCGTTGGTTTGCCTTATTTTCCTTGATCTTATATCGTTGTTACTAATTTCAATGTAATTGTATCTCATGATGTTTTGTATTATCAAGGTGAGTGGGTGGCTTTCCCCTATAATGTCTCTCAACTTTTCCATTAGCTTTTCTGTAATCTACGAATACTGCATAGTACTTTCCCTTGGGATGTCACAATGCTTCTTCTATATCCTGCATTAGAAGTTTCATGGCCTGTATTGTGCTCCTCTGTTTCCTAAAACTAAACTGGGAGTCTGGCAGATAAGGATCAAGTATATTAAGCCTTTCGTTGATGATACATGTGAATACCTTAAAAAGGACATCCTCCAGCACAATTCTTCTGTAGGAATCTGGGTTGTCAAACAATCCTTTTCCTTTGTGAAGAATGTTCATGGTTGCTGTCCCCCATTTTTCTGATATTTCCCCTGTTTGAAAACATTTGTTTAATAGGGACACCCATCGGTCTATCAGGATATCTGCAGATTCTTTCAGGTGTTCCGGAAAAATTCCATCCGGTTCTGCCGCTTTTAAAATCTTGGTTTGTTGTATCACCTTCATTATTTCCTCTTTAGTAATGACTGTGTCAATTAACTCATCTCTTTTGGGCTCAGTCTTGTATGCCTCGTCTGAGTTCATTTGATTTAAAATTCCAGTGGAATGTGTCTCCCATGCTTCGATAGAAATTTCGCAAGACGTATTTGCAGTTTTCTTATTTAATGCCAGGTAATGCCCCTTGTACTTGTTTTTCTAGATACTCCTCTCTCTTCGTTTCCAGTAGAATTTTATATCGTCTTCTCCTCTGCGCATATTGTGTCAGACTTTCCTTTCTATTGGACGTTTTGGCTATGTGTAGAGCCTCCAAAACTACTTTTCTTTCTCTGTAGCATTCGTTATCGAACCATATATCTCCTTACGTTCCACGCAGGCTGATTGTAGCAGGCTTGTAGCAATGTTTGCGGCTTCATTTAATTTTCCCTCTTCAATGTGATGTTTTGCCTCTACAACCTTGTAATTTTCTTTTAATTTCTCTACATCCAATTTTCTGGTGTACCTGTGTGGGATTTGTCTTCCTGTTCCTTGCCGGCTCCCTCCATATGATTGTTGTCAACGGTACATGCTTCCTTATTGGTGCAGCTGCCGACGTCCATAGTCCTACCTGTTCAATTATGTTTATTTCATGTCCTCTGTAGAAAACCAGGTCTATTGCGCTAGATCCGTTCGATGCTATATACGTTACGAGCTCTGGTTTGTTTATAAGAGAGAATTCTTCCCTGTTCATAATATCCAGTATGATTTCCGTTTTCTGATCTGGTTTATCTATCCTCACGTTGAAATCTCCTGCAAATATTACGTTTCTTTCAGTTTCTACCTGTATTATTGCCTTCATAATTGATTCCACCGCATCCCCTATGGAGGTGTCTGGTATTAAGTACATACCAATAATAGCCAGGCTTTCCGTTTTCACCATTACTATGTTGTATTTTTTCCTTATTTCTCTGATCTTCCCTACTGTTGGTTTGAGGAGTATTGAGACCCCTTGTTTACCCTATTTTTATATAATGTCTTATGCCAGAATGCACGTGTAGCATAAAACAAAACTTGTCTCTTACCCTCTAGTTCGTTCCATGATACATTTTTCTTGAACAAGCAGGAATTATGATGATGATTATTATTATTATTATTGTATTATTTGTCATGAAGATTATGCAGACGACCCCGACCTTAAAATGGCAGTTTTGAGAATCGAGTTACAGCAAATGATGGGTTTAAGGCATTGGAGGTAAGATTCATTTTGAATTTTTATTAAAATACAGTACCACACGCTTAAATTACAGTACTGTAATAAAATTATTGTATACAGCATTCAGTTCAGTTGTAACAAAAAAATTGTTTCATTATTTCAGATCGCTTTGCGCTTTGTTGAACAAAGCAATGGATCTACACCAGCTGATGTATTGTTGACATAGCTGCACAACAGTGCTGCACTAAGAAATTTCAGAAGAAAATTACTGATTGTATACGAGTGGCATTATGTAAACATTTTAACGATAACATACAGTATGCACCTTTTCTTAACAGAGTTTATGCATTTTTATTTCAACATTTAACTTCCAAAAATATTTACCATGTGTCATCCGAAAAAACGCGTCAACCGAAGTGGCTCCGCCCCCTTTATTTTGGACAAACGGGGTTCTACTGTATATTGTTGTCACCAGTATCTAACCAAATCAAATTCAGAAAATATAAGCTGTGAACTCAGTCTACAAATTCTAGGAAAGCACTTCAATGATAACTATAAAAATATTCTTTAAAAAAAAAAAAAAAAAGCACGATTGTTATTACAGTTATCGAAGTAATTCGGTGGCGGTGGCTACAACTTGTATCCTAGTAAACAATATTCTTCAGCAGTTTACATTTTCATACTCGGAAACCTTTGTGAATGTGTTAAATGTGGCTTAGTAGCCCAATCTTGCCCATGAAACATGGCTGGGGGAGGGCAGAACTGAGCTTGACGGAGCTTCCGTGCTTGTTGTTTATCCTCTTCACGTCACCGTTGTTCCTCTTCAAACACCGAAACTGATGTAGAAACAATGTGATGCCAAAGTGTACGATTCTCAGCAAGCGTATCCAAGGACTGAGTGTTAATTCCAGCTCTTTTCATAGTAGGCCTATGCTGTAGGGGACCCTTGAAACACCCCAAAGGGGCTCCATGAGGTCGTGAGCCGGAGCAGAGTTCACGGTACAGAAGTTGACAAGAAAGCTCATGTAATGGACGTGTCCTATCCATCCGAGACGGTGGCCAATGATGGTAGCCTCAATACTTATCGCATGTGCTTTCTCAAGAACTGCAAGGTTGGTGACCTGGTCCACCCATCTGATGTTCAAGATAGATCTAAGTTTTGCAGATGGAAGTGCTGTAGTTTTTTGATATCACAACCGTAAACCCGTGTTGATATGACAACAGCATGGTAAACCATGATCTTCGTATGCATTGTAAGGTCCTTATTCGTGAAGACACGATGGGATAAATGTTCAAATGCTAAGTGGGCAGCACCAATTCTCCTATCAACATATTGTGAGCAGTTGGCATTTGTTGAGAGGATAATTCCTAGATATAAAATGTGGTCGACCTGCTCCAGTGGACTATTCGTAATGGAGACATTGAAAGGTGGGAGGTTCGATCCAGGTGCAGGCTGTGAGAGTACTTTGGTTTTCTGAACATTAATGGAGAGATCAAAACGATTGCAAGTACTCTTGAAACAACTGACTGTCGCGGGTCCTCAGGTGCGAGAGCAGGTGCGGCAGCGTCATCTGCATACTGCAATTCCGTAACGGGAGAAATCTTAGTAAATTTTTGGGAACAAAATCTAGCCAGACTGAACAGTCCCCCATCAGACCTTTACACCTTGGTTGTCTGTAGATGCTCGATATAGCATGGCGGCTAGGTAAAGAGCGAAGAGTGTTGGAGTAAGCACACATCCCTGTTTCAATCCACGAGTGATTGGAAATGGATCAGAGTTAATATTTTGATGAACGACTTACCCAGACGTGTCAACATGAAGTACCTTGACTAGATCTACAAAATGCTGTGGACAGCCAAAGTGTTTCAGTACTGTCCACATAGCTGTACCAAGCAAGTACCAAGAATATCCTGCACATTACTACAGACAGTTACCTTTACTCTTCACAATCGCTTCAAAGTCTTGTCCGTTCTTGGCGACGTAACTGGCCATCTTGTCGATGATGATCTGCATGTCGGACGGAGGGACCACCAATGTTGAGGGAGGAACTACAGGTGACGATGACCTAGAGCTACTTCTGCTGGAGTCGCTGTACAACGTTTCAGTCTTCCTGTAAATATTAGAGCAATTTATCAGCTGCAGACTTTTTACATGTGATAAATCAAACAAAAAAAACAGCAATAAAACTTCCTCTCTTAAGGGACACTTCTAACACAGTGAATTTTACTCTTCCTTTGACAAATGTAAGTAAAACAGAGCATTTCTGAATGGAAAGGATTATAAAATGCAAAAAAGATGATGATATGAACATTTTCCTGAACCAATCTAAAGATTCTTTTTACAATTTGCTTTACATCACACTGACAAAGATAGGTCTTGCGGCAAGGAGGATAGGAAAGGGTTAGGAATGGGAAGGAACTAACTGTGGCCTCAATATTAAGGTACAGCCCCAGCATTTACCTGGTGTAAAAATGCGAAACTATGGATAACCATCTTCAGAACTGCCAACAGTGGAGTTCAAATCATTCTCCCGAGTGTAAGCTGACAGCTACGCGACCCAAACCGCACAGCCATTTGCTCAGTCCAGTCTAAAGAATTTTATTACATACTGTGATAGCAATAGCCTGAGACATACTCCGATTAATGAAGTATTGGAGAGGGGCCTATATTACAGAGAGATAGGAACATGAAGAGAAACACATAATGAGTAAAATGTGTGTTCAAAGGATGAATAAAATGACAGGTCAATGTAGGGAGGGAAAAAAAACTTTCTGCATTCAAGACTGGAGAGCTGGCAAGATGCCCTCGTGACCTGTTGGAAACTCACTGGAGTGTCGTGAAGTGCTGTCAGTGCTGCTTTAGGGTGTCAAAGGATGGATACTCATGGTTCATCAATGAACCAGTATCTGTGCATTTGTTACAGAAATCGATTTCCATAGGGAACCTGAAATACTTGTCCCGAATGAGTAAATTTATCATAATGTAACTGGTCTGGTATTGGACATTATAAATTTTCCAGTAACTCATTCTTGTTGCTAGCATTTTGCCCCAGTGTGCCAATTTGGGCTCATCAGTTGGTAACTAGCACACCTACCAACATGAAAGGCTAGTGCATAATGTGGAGGCAACAGGAAATAGTTATCTGGAAAACTTATAATGTAGAATAACGGACCAATTATACTGGTATTATAACTGTGCATTTATCGCAGAATGTTGAACATTCCACAGCACCAACAAAGAGGTACTCCATCAGACTGGGAAGTCTTGTGAACCCTAGCAAAATGTAGGAAAGCAGTCTATTTCATTATAAGCTATAAATTTTCATTAACACATTGTTACCAGCTCCTCAGCGGGTGATTTAAACCTCCAGCCCAGCCTTTTTAAATCCCCTTATCTCTCTAGTGCACTATTTTACTTTAAAATATTACTGCACAAAAACTGGTCGCTGAGCTTTTCGAGAATCGGCCTAATTTTGTATAGCCTATCAGGATTCCCCTCATAATGACTGCTGTTGTTAAAGTGCAAGAATGACATTATGGTTTTTCGAACTGGGTTTGTGCCATGGTTTTCCAAAAAATCAGCGAGCTGAAAATAGTGTCCTCTGTTTCAGAACATTTTCAGATCTGTTTTTTTTTTAAATTCCTGTTACAAACATTAGTCCTAACCACTTTTTTTTATCTCATTTACGTCGTCCAGTTTTCACGTTTGAAAAATAGAATATTTAGTGAATGGACGCGGTGCTGCACTAATAACTTGTTCCGTCTAAAGGTTTGTCTGATAGCATACATATTCAAGGAAATCGTCATTTACAAATAAATTGAAGAAAGACATAATTTTGCTGCTATTTTCGATGTCAACATTTAATCCTATCCGGCCAGTGAAGTTGATTGCAGGCGGGCAATAAGACGGATGCGTATCGGATACTTGAATGTGCTGAATTTCACTTTGCCCAGAGTCTGGTGTATCATCATAGGAATTGCTTTCGCTACCACTGAAATGAGTTCATCACCAGAATCATCATTCAGTAGTATGTCTTCAATATCCTCACACACTGTGCTTGTAACTCATCATGTTATCGCGACATAATAACTTGCTTCACTACACACCCTCACAAGAATACCATGATGGCTTAGGTCTGTGTTTACACAAAGAAAAAGAGAAATAAAGCATTGGAATGTACCCTCTGTTCAGGTAATCAGGGTGAGGGACTGTTCATTTATATGCCATCTATGGTTTTCAACACGAACTACGTCTTCGTACGAATTTTGCGCTAAATTCAAAACAACGTTTACATTGCGCGACAAACGTCTTAACTCGGATACGGTCCCGCACACAGGCTGCTCTTAAATGCTTTAAGGCGTCTACCGAGTGAATGTGTTAAGAACACTAATGAATTGGTTGAAAAACAAAATCATATTACTATTCAACCCATCTATTCTCCCCATTCTTTCGTTATTGTTAACATGTACCCAAGCATCCCGATTTCAAAAATTTGACCCATTATTCACAACAATTTAAATAAACACAGTACTCTAAACCCACTACAAATTCCAAGATTTCATCTCTATTCTAAAAATGGATTTGAATAACAATTATTTCACATCTGATAATACCGTTTATCAGCACAATGGGTTAGCTATGGGATCACCGGCATCAGGCATCCTAGCTGAAATCTATCTGGATCATTTAGAACACACCAAAATTAATAATAATAATAACATCTTTAGTAATTTTTTCAAGATATGTGGATGACACTCTTGTGATCATGAAGGAAAGTGCAACTGACTCTACCACCACTCTATCTAACTTTAATCACACTGACCTACATATCAAGTTCACACTAGAATCAGAGAACGATAAAAAAACAATTAGAGTAAAACCTCGATGCATTGTTTTTCAAGGGGGAGAGGAAAAATGATGATAGATGCGGGAAAACTATAAATGCGGGTGACATATAAAATAGGAAGAAAGCAAAATATTAAAATATGGGTACTGTATCTGGGCATTTTTCGTCATGCAACATGCAAATATAATAATAATATAATGATGGCGTGTGGCCTCCGAAGCCGGGTGCAGATCATTCCAGTTGTCACATGATAGGCGATCTACGCGCTTATGAAAATGCGGCTCTATCTAAGATGAATCCTAATGCGTAATTCGGTGCACACACACAGCCCCTGAACTGTCGGAATTAACCAACGAATGTTAAAATCCCAGATGCAATCGTGAGCTCTTGAACTGGAGGCCAACACGTGCTAACCATTTAACCATGGAGCCGGAAATGCTCATACTATACATAACGGTATCAAACCATTGCAATCAAGATACATACACAATGAAAATAAAAAGCGTGACTTTTATGCCGCTACGTTTCACTTTTCCTTACATCTCATAGTAATTGCAAAACCTTCGAGGTCAGTTCTCTTATTGCAAATTAATTATATATGTGCACATTATGGCGATAATCTGTACTTAGGTAAACATTCCGTAGACTCTTCGCGAACGATAGGTTAGAGATCCCACATGGCACGGCACGGATGATGTCGCAGAGGTTAGAAATTCAACATGGCGGGCCTCGGATGATGCCACAGCAGGCTAAGCGATGCTGCCAACTTAGGAATTAGTTACAAGATCAGGCTAGTGAAAAGATTATTGGTCTAGCTTGTTAGGTCCGGCTTGTAACAAGACAACTGGGCAGGGGGCACAAAGTGGTCAACAGGCCTCTAGCATCCCACACTCATCACAAGGTACGACACGATTAATAACCCTGTGACTAATTAAAATGTACCCGGCCCACACCGTGACTATTTTAAACTGCACAATTTTCTCATTTTCAATGAAGCTTGGCAGTCCTAGCCAGCCAATAGCAACACAGAAAATGGTGGCAAATTTGAATTTTACAGTGCCTCCGTTTTACTTCTTTTAATTAAGAATACTTCTAGGGGTCAGTTAGCGGGTCGAGGAGAAGCGTTGGCGCCAGGAGGCTCGTAGTGAGGTTGCGCGTGAATAACCTGCGCACAACACTCCAGCCTACGAGATCCTTGCTCAAGACTAGCAACTCGTAATCACTCGTACATACCCGCGTAACAGGTTGCTGCTATGTTAAGAGTATTCAGCTGTCTCTTTAAATTCAAAAAACTTTTGCGTATATTTTTCTTACCTTCGATCGATCCATGTAGGAAAATTGTGGCCGAGGACAAATATTTTTTGATGATCAATGCGATAAAACGATAGTTCGAGGAATTATAGATGCGGGGAAATTTAACATTGGTTTATATGGAACGTTTTTGGGACTGAATGAATTGAACGATGGATACAGGAAAACGAAAGTTCCGGGAACGATGCATCGAGGTTCTACTGTATTTAGATCTAACAATCATCAGGAAACCTGGTTCATTGGTCGTCAACCTTTAGCAAGGAGGTCATACCGAAGAAGAAACAGAAGGTGAAATAAGTCAACTGGTTTGCATTCCGTTTTTGACTGCGATATTTTACTTACGGTGCAGGTTCTTCTTGCACGGGTTCCGCTACAATCGGCTGTACGATGGGAGAAGGTGGTACAGTGATAATAGGCATAACCGGCATAGCCGCCGCCATTGCCTTGGCAGCCCTAGCGGCCTTCCCCTTTGTCTTGGTCTTGGTGTGTATTACAGGCGCCTTGACAATCTCTGGGACTGGCTGGGGTTCTTCTACCGGCTTGTGCTCGTATCGGACCGGCGGTGCCGCTATAATGGGCGACGGCTCTGGGACGGCCATCGGAACGGGTTGTTCCGGATAGTACAGGGTTGCTGGCACAGGCTGTTCTTGCGGTTCGGGAGGACGCAGGCCAAACGCCACCTGCTTGTCCTTAATCCTGTTCACTAACATGGAGTAGGCACAGTCTGCGGAAGGTTTGTAGTTGATACTCGGTATGGATGGGGCCTGGAGAAGATGATTAGACAACAAGTGAACACCAGTTGCATTACAGGGCTCAAAAGCTAACTACTCTAGTAACACATGCCCACTCTGGACAACCAACACATTCAAAAGAAGCAAACAGAGAAATATGATGGCAACTATTCCTGACACACATCTTTAACTATCTATATAAGAAGGCAGATGGAAAAGTGATGCAGGACATGTTTAATTAGATATTTAATGAGGAAAAACAATTAATT
Organism: Anabrus simplex; assembly: GCF_040414725.1. Taxonomy (NCBI): domain Eukaryota; kingdom Metazoa; phylum Arthropoda; class Insecta; order Orthoptera; family Tettigoniidae; genus Anabrus; species Anabrus simplex. The sequence continues at coordinate 217,175,849 of NC_090279.1, read as the reverse complement.
ATACACAAAAATATCACATATTTTACCTACTTCTCAACTTATGAACCAAGCCCTGTTGGGAGATTTCTGCCATCATTACACCAATTTGAATATGCCTCATTCAACCTGCGCATAACCAATTTCACTTCAATTGAACCAATGTGTTGATACCCTAGGTATTCTTCAGCGGTCCAAAGAAGTGAAAGTCAGACACTGCAACACAAAAGTGAAGAATTATAGCTGAGAGGTACTCAATCATCGACCATACCTTGCACCGCCTGACTTTCACCTCTTTGGACTACTGAAGAACTCCTAGCTGACCAACACTTTGGCTCAGATGAAGTGAAACACGTCATACGCAGGTGGCTACATTCCCGGGGAACGTGTTTTATAAATGAGGCACATTCATTTTGGTGTAACAATAGGTAAAAATGTCTCGAAAGATTTGGTTTGTATGTAGGCAATAGGTAAAACCTGCAGTTTTTTTGTTTCTCATACTTGTTAAATAATTTGTAACAATGTTACTTTTAATCTACCCTCATATGTAATTCGGTAAGCCATTTTCAAGAAAGAAATCTGTGAGAAAACGGCTGAATAGATTTCAAACAGTGCACCATGAAGTGCGCACTCTGAAGGTCTATTGCATAAAATAAATTTCATTGCAAAGCCTGTATCGTCAATCATATACTTTTTCAAAAGATACAGTCAAAGGTTCCAACTTTACAATAATAAAAACAGGTGTTTTTTTGTTTGTTCAATTAGCAATTTCCTCAGGGAAAAAAATAATTTTTTATAGGATCGTTGATTTTCCTACATACTTTTATTATATTCAAGTAGTTGGAAAGTCTTGGGCAAGGTACTGTCTGGCAGCTGGCGTACCAGCTACCAGCAGTGTAGCAGCTAGTATCTTAGCTACTAGCGTGCTAACGAACTGTTAAGACAGAATCGTGAAGTTATTTAAAGCTTTATGGTGTAGAACTTACAGGGTTAACTTCACTATATAAAATTTCATATACTACCACGAATGCTAGGAAACGCCCCAACAAATGCAGCCGATCCTCCAGTGATCTGACTGAAAGTGAGCCCAGGTACCTTGGAACAGACCACTAGTTCAAATAGTAAATCCTAATCAATGCACCAGCTGGTTGCCCATTTTTTCCAGCAGCAACCAACCACCAACACACTTCGATCACTTATAGTATGAATTTTGAACAGACTAAACCACAGTCACAGTCTATATATTATAATTTCTGACAATTAAATGCTTTGAAATGATTTTCCTTTTTTTTCAGCTTTCAGTCTTGAGAGGGTAGTTCCCTCCGTTGATCAGTAGTGGAATGTCCGCCCTTGGTACCAAGATCACGAGATCAAAGCAGAGAAAGGTAGCTGAATTTTTGAAGGGTGGTAAAAGAAAAGTACATTCTACATTTCATGTTGTACGATACTGACATGTAGATCTCCAGCGACACACCCAGCAAAATCAATTAAAAACTCTGTCAAAGTTCGTCCAACAAGAAGTTGTTTCTCTGCCATATGACTAGTAAAATAGATCAAAATTGACGCACAGACTTTTTAAAATGTGGTACTATTCGTTTTTAATCATTCAACCTTTCCCAAAGGTATTTTACTAAACAATCTGCTGGCAAATATTCCACCCTACATTAGAGATACATCCTAGTCTTCATTACAACAAAACCTATTAAATAGTCCTCGGTAAGGAACAAAACTTTCCACTTACAATATTAAAAGTTGTATTTCAGACTTTCTCAACTGTGAAATGAAATTACTAGTGTTTCACAATAGTGCGGCACTGAACTTGTAATTTCATGACCGAGAATAATACAATTCTACAATACTCGCAACTGGTGAAATGAAATTATGGTTCTCTTCTGGGAACTTCAGTTTTGATACTATTCACGTTCCTATCATTTTACAACATGCACCTGCTTAATTTCAAGTGAACTGCCATCATATATCACAAGTTTCTACAACATAACACAAAGTATCTGATAATCTGTTCTTAGCAACTATCACATGTTTGTAATAATATTCTAGTACATACCTAATAGACTAAGGAACAAAAACAAATTTCTTACAAATAAGAGTGGGCATTAAAGAAAAGACACACTTAAGTAACAGTTTATCGAAGCAGATATTTTACCATATTTGTTTTACTAACTGGTATTCTTGTAATAATTTAAAAATAAGCCTTATGCTAGAGATCAGTAGCTACACATTGGATACGACAGAAATAACCATGCTGCAGATAAGTTTCATCCAATTTATTATAAATAGTTTAGAAAAATTCCACACTCCAGTAGGGATTAACAGGGGAGGAGGTTTAATGACCAGGACACAATGGAAGCCAGATCTGAATCTGTCAAAGAAGAAGCGTTTTTCTTACACACTTCCCAAAGCATCGCTATTGATCATTCTATTCCGTACTGTGTTCATTTACTACGGACCTTTGGGAGTTTTTTTTTACTAGACTGGTCCATGCATTTTGTCTACAATTTTTCTGATTCCACATGTGACGTGCAAGGACACTGGGCAGTTCAACATGTATTAGCGCAATTTTTTGACAAGGCAAAAATGTTAAAGAGTTCGAAAATGTTTGTATAAGGATTTGAACTTTAAATTATGTATGTTTTTATGCTTTCCTTGCTTGCTAGACTAACATTTTACTGGTATTTGGATTTTATCGCATAAAGCATGCACTAAAACACAGAAAATAAGTTTTTGCTGGAAAACTACTAGTTAGGAAGAAAAACCATGTAAACTCTCCACTCTTTAAACAGTCCAGACAACATATTTACTTTTAATGGGTCTGATCTTCTCTACTTTGTTAAAGACTGCTAGCTATTCTGATAAATCAGCATAATTATACACCACTGAACCACTGCATTATGAGCAACCCGTCCCCAGAATATTTAGCACACCTGGAGCAGGGATATACTGTGTGTGGTATATAAAGGGCAGATCTACAGGCTTGCTGTTACGAGTGTGTCCGAGGTCAGAATGGGGAAAATTCTGCATTTCATAGAGGACAAATTGTGTTGGCACGACACCTTAGAACCGGCGCGGCTTGAGAGCATGTATCGAAAGCGGTGAGGCGGGGGCAGGGTGCTGATCTGGGCTATGTTTTCATGGCACACACTAGGTCTCCTTATTATGGTACACCAATCCCTGACAGCCATCCACTATCTGGATGGTATTGGGAACAAAGTCCCAAGTCAACAGTGTTCCACTTCAAACACGACAACGTACCGGCATCTGCCGGGGCTGCTTCGAGGAACAAGATGGTCAATTTGCTTTAATGAAGTGGCAGCCAAATAGCACCGATATGAAGCCCATTGAACAGTTTAACACCTCGACTTGTTGAAGTGGGTTTGTCACCACCGTGATGCAGTTTCCACCACTGGAGGACCTGCTCTTGTGCGTGTGGTACAAGATACCCAGTATAATTTCCGCTACCTCGCCAAGTGGCTGCGGTTGCACGGGCAAAAGGTGATCCTACTTCGTATTAGGTGGGTGGTTATAATGTAATTGTTCACCAGTGTACATAGCCTATAATAATGTCGAAGGAATAAACTTTCTAACAGTGAATGAGTCACTGAAATCAGTCACGTAGTTTCCGAGATCACCCTCCACATACAAACTAACATGTTTACTCCTTTGTTGTTTTTTTCCTCATTTGATTTATGTTGCACCAACTTCAACAGGTCTTTTGGTGACAATGGAACAGGACAGGACTAAGAATGGGAAGGAAGCAACCATGGCCTTAAGGGAGGTACAGCTCTTGTATTTGCCTGGTATGAAAATGGGAAACCACAGAAAACCATCTTCAGGCCTGCCAACAGTGGGGTTCAAACCCACCAACTCCCCGATGCAAGTTGACAGCTAATTAGTATAATAGTACAAGTACTATAATTATAATTAACATATATTATCCAGAAACTAAGAGATAGGATTGAGAGGTGTGTGTTTTGCTCCATAAGCATGGTTATTTCTGTCAAGTAATACAAGTGTTGATCTACTCAATATGTTAGAGTATATCTTCTGACGAGGTGGAAGTCTGGGCGCTGACAAATTGAAGGGCTCCATCTTCACACACGATGCCTCCGAAATAATGTGTGTGTGTAGTTTAGTATTATATACAAGGATGTAGTTCCACCATTTTCATTTACTGCACATCTCGTTATAAGATACAGCAGAAGAGTGAAATGCAAAGAAACATTACAACATGAAATTTTCACTGCTCTGGCCCATGTGTGAGACGATTTCACATCTAACATGACCTAAGGGTGTTTTACAAGAAGGATAAACAGCTTGACTTAAACTTTATGAAGACCTGGCAATTTCTTTCAATGTCAAGTCATTCAAACAGTTAGGGAATTACAGAGAAAACCATGCCTAAAACATACATATAATTGTGTTCATTACAGGCTGTATATCAGCAAGTTTCTATGAATTAACTGCATGTCTCCATAACCAGCTCTGTTGGTTGCTCAGTTCTAACACCGTTTAATTACAAATTATTAAAACCTGAGTAACCACCGTCATCTTGGTCCCTTTCAGTCTTGCCTACTCTCCAGGATCTACCATTCTCCCTGCCAGCCTATCTCCTTTGTGCCCTCCTGCCTTTTATACAATATCCTGATGTGTTCAAAATATATTTATTTTTTATGAAGAGAAGGAAGTCTTTATGGAACCAAACAGACATTTCACGCAATGGAAATGAAAACGCTGTGATGGTCCCCCATGTATACCCTTAGTTCATGCCACCTATTTTTCTTCCTCAATATTCCTTCAGTCGATGACATCACACTGCTGGAAAGAGCTAATACAATGACTTGCTCAGACCATTGATGTTTTGAGAGCAGCCCTTTAAAACATTTTATCTCCGATGCAATACTGTTCGGTGTGGGCTGTAATGAAGTCACCTGAGGAGGTCAATGACAAACAGTACTGCATCTTTAAAAACTGTAACTTCAAATAATAGAGCACAATACTGCATATATGGATTCTGATAGAACAACATTTCCAAAATTAAATAAAAATAAATGAATCCTATGTCTGAAGCACAAATTTCTTTCATGAAGGAAGCAATTTTCAATTAATTGTTTTTGATTTAATTACACTGAGATTCCACTTTATGAATAAGATATGTGGTATTCTGGAAGTCATGAAAAAAAGGAATTTCCAATATTCCAGACTGGCTTACTGAGTTTCAGACATGACTGCCAAGGGAAACATCTCCATCAGTTCGGCATTCTCACGGAAGCGAACTGCAAGCTCTGCAACTATCAGGCCAGAAGCTGCTCAAACAAGCAAGAAGGAATCTTGACTACTATTAGGAAGCACGGAGACACATGGGCCAATGATGTATCTACCAGTGCACCTGCCCTTGAAATAAAAAACGGTGAAGTTCCTACTAAACACATTGCAATCTGGAACAGTTGGGAAGTGTTACAAAGTAAATGCTTATTCAAATCTGTGTTTTGATAGAAAATTAGTTTCTAATAAATGATAGGTTGCAAAAATACCATGAGAATGGTTTTTATAAAAGCATTTTAAGTGAAGAACAGCCTTGCATTTGAGCCAACTTGGTAATTATTTTGCTAGTTTAGGTTCACCTAGAGTTATGATTAACAGAACATATAACCTTTTCCATGGAACTAAGCAGACAGTGGCAATGCTCTCTAATTTAATGGAAGTTCATTAAGCTATAAGGAAAGAACAACCACAGAAAGCGTAATAGACACTCAAGAATCTTTAAGAACGATATTATGGAATACTGAAGGATTAAATAATGCTCTTAGTTTAGTGCCAGAGAATTTGTTCCGACCTTATGACGCAGAAATATTAACCAAAACTTTCCTCAAAACAGAGTGGAGTTATGATGGATTTTACTGTATATATCTCTTTGCAACTCAAGGTTTAGGTGGAAGACCAAAAGGTGGCATCACGGTGCTCTTAAAAACAAGACTATCCCCATTCATAGTCATACTAAAATCCGATACTACCCTAGTAATAAGAACGAAGCTCTGTGTAATAATAGTGGTCTACTTTCAATCAAACTATAAAGAAAACGATATCACTGACGATCTGTCTGTAGCTCTCAATGCAGTATCCCGCAAAGAAATAATAATACTAGCAGGGGATCTAAATTGCAGGATTGATATAAAACAGGACAAGTCAAAGACCATAGTAAACTATCTAGAAAGGTAAGTCCTAAACCTTATAAATAAGAAAGACTCTCCGACATATATATCTGTGAACGGCTGCAGCACAATCGACTTGGCGTTCAGCAATAGTCAATCATCACAACAAAAAGTACTAACAAACGTCATAGCAAGGAAACACCTACCTGTGGACACCACCATAAACCTACAATGTACACCAATAACTAAAGTAGAAGAGGAAATATACTTAAAGGAAGAAAATTGGACCTAGACATATTAAAGGACACAGATACTGGAGATATTATAAGAGAAATACAAAAAGGAAATATAGATAATGCAACAACCAATATAGAAAGACTCATTAAAAGTTCAATCATACGCAATATCCATCAAAACAGGAAGGCGAAGCCATGGTTCAATCACATCTGCTACAAAGCGAGACACGTTGCACTAGAGGCACTCAGAAGAGCAAGAAATTCACCAACGGACTCATCCCTTAGACAATATAATGAAGCTAGGAAGACATACAAAGACATCATAAGGGAAGCGAAAGAAATCTTCCAGGCAAACGAAGAGAGAAAAATGATAGAAGAGGCAAAACAACAATGGTACAAGATAGGATCACCAAAACAACCATATTTCCCAAGACATCCCGCTGGAAACGTGGGAGCGGCATTTTAAAAGCGGTCTACAAGCATACGAAACGCGACCAGATCTGAGGGAGGAAGATTACTCAACAATTAGCTATGAACCTTTCACGGTGGAATAGGTATAACGAGCGATAAATACGACGAAGAACAAAAAGGCATGTGGACTGGATGGAATATATTCTGAAAATCTCAAAACCTCAAGGAAGTATGGACAAAACTGTTTAATGAATGTTTGAAACAAGGAAGTATTCCTCAAAATTGGAGAACTGCCACTCTTAAAGTACTATACAAAGGAAAGGGAGACACGGAAGATCCAAATTCATATCGTGGCACAGCCCTAGAATGTACAGCTTTCAAAATACTAACTAGCCTACTAACAGACCTAGTAGAGGGAGCAATACCAGAAGAACAGTTTGGATTCACAAAGGGAAAGTCAACCTTACAGGCAATAAAATGTCTATTAGAAGATATAAAAGACGCATTAAGAATCCCTAGAGGAAAGCTACATGCTGTCTTCGTAGACTACAAGAAAGTTTTTGATTTATTAAACAGGACTATGATCATCGAGAAACTAGAAGCAATTATTGGTAAAAACTACATCACAAAAATTTTGAGGAATATTCTGAATAACAACATGATACAGATAGATGACAATGTGGACGTGTCAGACCCACTAGAGCAGAAGATTGGAGTATTACAAGGAGACCAATCAGCCCCTTGCTCTTCAATATTGCGACTGGGGACATTTCCAGGATAATTGCTTCAGGAAATGTGAAAATATATGCATACACAGACAACATGGTACTGGTGTCTCGTGAAATTAAAAACCTTCAAGAAGCATTCAGTAAACTTACATCATGGGCTACACACAATGGATTACAACTAAATGAGAAGAAAACAGTGACAATGACTTTCAGGAAAGGTGGCAAGCCAGCAGCCAGTGATATAATATACTACAGACGAGAACCACTAACAGGTGTCTCACAGTTTAAGTATCTTGGATTAACAGTACAGACAAACGGAAACACATTCAGCTACGACATCAAGGAAAAAGTGGCAACTGCAATATCTGCCATGAACAGCATTCAGAATATACAGAAAATTTCAGTGGAAACAGGCTCTGGTATGCCTATTAAAGGAACTTCAGGACAAAAGGGAAGATATATGCCTAGATTTCTTCTCCACAGACGCGATGATCAACAGGGAATGGATAACGACTAACTATGAACTGAGGCCACCAAGACTCGCTTTGCGGTCCATGGTTTCCACTACAAAATCTGCAAGAGAGATACCTACCATGATCCAAGTGAACTGTGGCGACCAATGTGATAGATACCATGTGATAAAATGCAAAAGCAGACAAATCTCGCTGACAAAATTCTGTAATAGTTAAGTGCTATATAAACTATAGAACTATACATTGACCATTATGGCTATAACTGTATTATTATATGACCATTGGCAGCATTAAATATTATCATTATTATTATTATTAAGCTATTCTATCTGTGTAGGTCTTGTTTAAGGAAAGAAACACTTCCACTGATAAAAACAATATTCTCCTTATCACATGACGAAAATTTGCGTCATAATTACAAACTTGTTTCTAAAAATTATAATACAACAGAACAAAGTCCTCAATGAATTCAGACACACACGCAGATGTCCTCCACCAAAGGAACGTATTCTAAATGTTGCACAAGGGGTGGTCAGATGGGCAGGCAACAGGAAGACAGCAGCCTTGCTGGAGATGAGAGCAAGCAGTTCAGACACAATCTCGATGCAATGTACGAGCATAATTTTCTTTGTAACATCACTGTATATTATGCACGTTGAGTGGAGAAAGCTCTAGAAATGTTTGAGAGTAGACATCAATATTTTATATACTGTACATAATACTTCAAGCTGTTTTCATTATGATATTTAGAATGTATTTACATTAAATACCCAAAAATGTTTGCATTCTAATTTAATGTTTGCTTTTTTAAATGGTTGTTTCCCTTGCTCCAGAGTAGCCTGCCTCATGACTATGGCTGCCTGCTCCCGCCTGTCTACGTCCTGTGCCCATGAAGTGAAATGCCTGGCTTGACCACCTCTATGTCAAACCCTCAAACTAAATACAGCACTTGAGCCTTTCAAGGCCGGCGTTACATTTTATGTCAGTGTTTTCCAGGCTTGTAGGCCGTCGTCCAGGAGCATGCGATGCACCAAAGACTGCGTTCGGCATTAACAAGGTTTCTGACCGGCTTCGATAGCAGCGAACACAGTGGAATGGAGTGGTGAAGCACACCAACAGCTTCGACCGTAAGGAGAAATCTGAACGGGTAAACAAAGCCTGGTTTCCAGTCGTGAAAGCCTTAAATCCTGGTGGATACGATGGCTGCAGCAGACCAGAAAAAGCAAAGCGTAATCAGTTGCCTGACTCCCCCACAGCAGGTCGACGTACATCGAGCTCCTTTCTGCTTCAATCATTGGACGAAGAACAGCCAATCAGTGAGCGCCCCTCCAGCGTGGCGGACCAAAAGGTGAGCAGTACACCATAGACTGCACTACATAATGAGATGGAATTGCACCACCACTCCATACCACTGAGAGCTTCGCTGCTGTCGAAGCCGGTTAGAATCCTTGATAATGCCGAACACAGTCTTAGGTGAAAGGTCGGGCCCACCTGGACCAGGGCCTACAAGCCTGAAAAACACGGACCTCAAACTACAATTTTATCAACCCCATTAAGAGTGAATACTGATGATAAAAACACAAAAAGAATGACAGCTCTAATACAAGTATTGAATAATTGATGCTTATTTTTTTCTTTATAGTCCCTGTTTAGTAGGAACACTCCTAGAAATTGAAGAGATTCAAACAAAACACAATTCAATTCAGACATTTAACATACCACAACATAAAAGAAATTGGTAGAACTACATCCAGAAAGGTGTTGTAAAGCAAATTACATTTTCTGTATGGCTGATGTCTTTGTGTACTTTTTACCGAAGGCAAGAGAAATAGAGAACTTTCCTCCAAACTCATACAGTATACCAGCCCTGGAAATAGAAATAGGTTTGGGATTATTTTCACAAGTAAATACAATATACAGGAGTTACAAGTCTTTATCAGGAAGGAAGACTGCAAGTTGTAAAGCAGCAACAGGGCGCACACAGGCACTGCTGCTTGATTTCTGGCCACAAGTAGAAACATTTCCTGTGGATAAATAATAGTTTATTTTTGTCAACTGCAGTGCTAATTTAGAGACCTTAATATGTATAGGCAAGGGCACATCAAAACAGTGCTACAATGAATTAGTCAGAAGCTGGCTACAGGGTTTTACCTGATGACCAATTGCAGTGGAGCCTTAACCCAATATGTGTGTGTTCTATGATTCATTGGTGGTGATGGGTGCTTTGCAATCCTTATTTATTTGCGTGCATCATGTGTGGTCGAGGAGTTAGCTCCTCCTTGTCTGCATTTGTGTGTCCAGTGAGATGACTGCATGTTGTGTGTCATGTGGGTACCGTAAAGTGGGGTAACTTCGGCCACTGACGAATAGCAACACTTATTTTCTTCTGCCTCTTATACTGAAAAAGACGAACCACTTGCAACAACTAAAATGCACATACAATAGAATGCTCTATCAACACTCGGTCATCCAAAGAACATTGGTGGGCTCATTGTTAAATCAATCAGATTTTTTTTTAGCAGCCCCGACTATTGTCTTGTCTGGTAACAGCAGAAAACAAACTGTTCTCTAGCCCCAGCATTCTATTCTCCATTCCAGTGGTTTATGAGGCCAAAATGTAAGTACATCTGGTAACTGATCAACACAATTTGATGCATTTTATTCAAATAGGTTTTCTCAGGAATAGTTTTGTGATAATTTTCCTCTTCCGGTGTAACTTTGGACATGCCTTGAAGATACAGGAAAACATTATGCGGCCGTGGGTATTGTAATTACAATCCTGTTTACTTCAGGAATGCTTTGGAAGAGATTAATAAAAGCACAATAACAATAAACGGGGAAGTTTATCCCGACAGGGAGGGGAAAGACGGTTCCCATTTTCAATGATAAATAGACGGATATCAGTTGACATGGAAGATACACATTTAAGAACTTGATTGACGGCCCAGATATTTTCTAATTTAGACGACAGTGTATTATGAGGACAGTCTACAACATTGCTTCTTTTCGGACCTCCTTTTCTCTTCATACAATTTGGCTTTATGATTTTCGTACCTTTTATTTATTATCTTTTGTACCATTACAAATATTTATGCAATGCAACGTGTAATTTGTAATATCATACAATGCTTGTATGTTTAGGCTAAATAAAATAGTTTCGTCTTTGGGGAAAATGTGAATTTGATCACTATACATCTGTTTTACCACAAATCGTTTTAATTTCTTTGTGATTTTGATACTGGGCGTTCTGCAGGTTTAAAAAAAACATTCACGGTGGCCGAAGTAACACTACATTGAAGAAAACTTAATTTCTTGAGTTATTTTTATGGCGGCCGGAGTTACCCCGTTACTGAATAACAATTAGAATTATGTTGATATTTAAAAATGAAGAACAAACATGGCAGAACTTATATTTTTCAGAAAATTAGAGGGAATATTTCACATCTGAATTTTTAAAATGTACGAGAAAGTGGCCGAAGTTACCTCGTTTATGGCAATGAGGTAGAAAGAAGGTGAAACATAGCTTACAGCAAGGTGGTCTGGTCAAGGCTTAACATCCCTATCTGAAGGACGAATTACCATCAACAGTGCCGTGTGTCCTCACTCCATGAACACCGCGGACCCAAACTTTTCGTACACATTTGTATACCACTACCTCTCCCACCCGGTTGCCTAAAAGCCGGTCTCCAATGATTAACATTTAACACCAACATGTTAAATTTAACATGTTACAATTGACATGTATATTGTGATTGTGTCTCCCAATTGACTTTGCATCTTAACTCAGAATGTTTAGGTTAACACTTTTAACATGTTGGCGTGTTTTCTGGTCCAAATGGAAAACATGTCAAGTCAATTCGTTGTTCGTGAGATGTCGGCACAGCTTCGGCAACTTCCGTGCTGTTTCCATGCCAACAGATAGCCTAAACGACGCAAACAACGTGCTTCTCGTGAAGTAGGATTATAGTTACAACACTCCGCAACACTCATTCTCTTTTTTTATAAGCTACAAATACAGTATGCGCATGCACGTTGTTCTCTCTGCACTATACGAGAACTAAAATTTAGTCAGAAATGGAGTGGAGCAAGGAGATTACTCTGGACTTCATTAATGATATAATAGAAAGGCCTTGTTTGTGGGATGTCTCATCAAAGGAATACAGAGATAAAGCGAAGAAAGCCAACAGTTCCCAGGAACTCGAAATTATCTATAATTGTTCCTGCGAGTGCATCGAAAAAACTAGCATCCCTCTGCTCCCACTACAGTCGAGAATTGTAAAGAGTTCAGAAAAGTCGGAAGTGGGAGGGGACGAAGTTTATACTTGAAAGTGATTCGCTTTTGAAGCAATGAGCAGGATGAGGGGAGGAAATGTGCTTAATAAAACTGCATTTCTAAATCATAACAAGAAGCAACAGTGGCAATAACAAAGGCCAAATCCTCTCCATCTTTTTTTCTTTTTTCTAGTGGCTTTACAACACAGATAGGTCTTATGGTGACGATGGGATAGGAAAGGCCTAGGATTTTGAGGGAAGCTACCGTGGCCTTAATTAAGGTACAGCCCCAGCAGTTGCCTGGTGTGAAAATGGGAAACTATGCAAAACCATCTTCAGGGCTGCCGACAGTGAGATTCGAACCCACTATCTCCCGGATGCAAGCTCACAGCCACGTGCCCCTAACCATACGGCCAACTCACCCAGTAATCCTCTTCATCTGAGTCCATTGCCCTTGTTTGAAAATACTAGACACCACCTCAAAGTATTACCACAAACTGATAAATGAACTACCTGTATATAGACAAAGGAAGTCAAGTTTAACATGTTTATTAAGTGTGGACACAATGTTAAATGAAACAGTATTCAACATTTAACATATTGATGGTGTCACCAGTTAACATTTAACACTTTTAACATGTTGTTGTTAAATGTTAATCAGTGGAGACCAGCCTTAACATTCTGATTTTTTAACCAATGGGACACAGACTGGTTAACTATGGCATCCTCAGAGATGTGAACCAAGATGCGAGTTAAAATTTTAAAAGATTTACAGGAAGGAGAAAATAAAAAACAACTTTCATATAGAATGCACTACTTTTCATTAGTTTGTCAGGTAGACAAGATTCTTCCTGTAGAGGATTTAAGATTTATCTTTGTAATGGAGCAGTTCAAGTGGGTGCAACACTTACTAACAAATCCTAAGTCTTGATATGGGAATATATTTTACTGTGGATAGCTTCAATGTACTTAGAAAGTGAAATAAAGGAGATATGCGGAAAGATCTGCCAAGATGGCCCATTAATGAGGAGGACACGTCTCAATACTCGTGAAGCAGAAACGAGCTCATTGGGATCAGAGAGCACATTATGTGGAGATTATCCTCGTCTCCTCTTCGCAAACTGACCTGACTTGACTTGTCATTACTCGTATTACCTTCACGTCTGTCAGGACTTACGATATGGATGGCTTGGGAGAATGTTTGCTGCAGGGTTTTATGGACCCAACAGGTATTTTTAAGAACAATGGAGCAAGGTACCACTGCAAGTCTCGAGCCACAAACCAACAATTCAGAGTAGCCGCCCAAACCTTGCCTTCTATATGCGCACAGTTGTTTTAGGAATCTCGCCAACCTTCTACACATTGTAAATATAAACAATAATCATCAAAGAACAGAAATAATAAATGAAACCTAAGAATGAAAAGGTTTGATGGAAAGAAAAGCTTTCCTGAGTAAAGAAGGAAGAGAAAAAAGACACATGAGATAAAAATTACTCCAATATTACTTCAACAGTTAGATAGAAAAGGAGCAGCCTGAAGACGACTTAAGTATAAAAAAAGTTCTTTATCTTTAATTAATGTCTGCATCTTTTGTTATCCTGCCTAAATAAAATGTTTTTTTATGACTACTTGAATATGAAACTGACGTCAAGTAACTTACTATGTTTTCTTCCCACTACTTATACTGACCCGTTGGGATTCTCTCTCTATACTTGTCCTCTGTTCCCTTTGTCTTTTTCTTTCTCTCTGTGTTTATCCACCTTTCTTCCCATCCTGTAGTTCACAAATCAACACTAAAGCGAGATGCCCATCATTGACCTACCCCTAATGAGGAACAGAAATGAGCACCAGGGACTGAGAAAAACTGGAATTGATGAACACGTAGAGATTGTCCCTGTCTCCTACACCGGCCTCTTGTCGTGTATATCCTATTACGTGTTCCTATTACTCTGTATATGGACAGGGAATTAAAAAACAAATCTTAAATAATCACCTGTGAAGCTTCAACAAGATCTCTTATTTACTAAAGAATTCAGACAGATAGTAAAATACAATAACCCCAGTCAATTCGTGGTGGAGTTCCTTTAGTAATCCTGATGAATCTGTCACAGCAAGATTCTTATAATGGGCTTTCATTTTTACAGCAGCATCCCAACATACCTATTTCCATATGCAATCTGTACTCATGAAAAAAAAAGAACATTCACCTAGTTAAACACAGTTACAACATAATAATAATAATGTTATTGTTCTTACATCCCTGTAACTACATTTACGGTTTTCGGAGATGCCAAGGAGCCAAAATTTAGTCTTTCAAGAGTTATTTTACGCTGACGTATTTGAGCACCTTCAATTACCACCGGACTGAGCCAAGATCGAACCTGCCAAGTTGGGGTCAACTGTCTGAACCACTCAGCCCGGTACAGTTAAAACAAATGTATTTGGAGTGTGAACAGGGGTGTTCAGAAAATAGCTTCCAGTGAATAGCATCATTGCATCATTAATTAGCAATAGTTTGAACTTGCAATTTCTTTAAGTAAAACCTCAAACACATGACCACACATCTGTACGCACTCAACATGACATTACAGCACTAACATGGTGGACAGCAAAATTAGCTTGAAGATTAGCAACTTTGATCGAGAATCAACAAGAACATAGACACAGTCTTGACACAAGTCATGCGGATCGTCACCATTAAATCGAATGGTCTGTTTCGGTAACCTGCGAAGCATCCAAGAATGAGATGTCTTAACAGTCTGGTACGAGAGTACAAAAGAATATCTTCAAACAAAGCTTTTCATAACCATCAGGAAATCATCATCGGTTCACATGGCACAGATACTGATCAACAGGAACTATAACGGAGCAGCAAAACGACAACGTGAAACACAGCTCTGAAGGAGCGGCACCAAGCAACCTCCTGCCAGTTCCGGTTTCCGTGAAGAACTTCGGTTACCCTGAATAGAACTGAAACCAACAACAAACAATGTGGTTTGCTGCTTCACAAGCGGGGTATGCAAATTTCCCCAACCGTGGCTGCAGTGCAGAACCGTCCACCACATTGCAGCAGAATGGAATGTACTCGGGATCACGGGATAACTGTGGAAATATCTCCACAGTAGCTGGACAAATTGGATATATGACTGTAAAATCAGTGTTTTGGTCCAATTCTTGTTTCTGTCAAGTCTTCAGCCTAAAGGCTGGTTGGATCCTCAAACAGCCCCACCGAAAGTTAGAGGGAAACCGCAGAATATGAGGTGTACAAAGCAACGGCTTTCCTCACCCAAATCTTTTGTGTGTGTGTGCCGTAAGTTTAACAACAATAAGGGATTTTCTTAACCTTTCACTGAACTGAATTTGTAATGTGAACAACATCATAAAAGCGAAGTGGATCATACAGCCTATGACACAAGTCTTCCAAGAAAAAGGAGGTACGTAACATTTTCTGAGTCAAGTGAAGAAGTTCTAACATTCGCTGACTGGGTTCACTCTGAGCTTCAGGAATGACGAGGAGAACAGCCCTGCTTCCACACTGACAGAGACTTGACCCAAGGATACAAGGTACAGGAAGCTATCATATTGACCTGAATACAAGGTGGCCTTGCATAGAAGACACCCTGAATTTTTGGAAAGTATTTACAAGAAAAATTAAATGAATGTAATCACAAATATATTCCAGCTCTCCTACAACTAAAATTATTTAATAATCTCTAAAGTGAATCTAAGAGCAAAAGTTCTCATGTGATCCTGTATGCATGGAACTACAGTAGAACCTCGATAATTCAAAATCGGTTAAATCCAAATCTTGCCTAATTCCAAGCAGCTCTCATTCCCGGAAACATGAGGTATGGTTTTTGCATGTTATTTAAATTGTTTAATTCGAAAAACGCATAATTCGTAATTCGAAGAACAATGTCTGTTCCGTTACCGAAATTCAGACTTTTAATTTGAAACGACCTTTACATTTGGAAGAAAAAAAAAGTATTTTACAGAGCAATTTAAATCCAAATTTCTCTCTGTCCTGAAAGAACGCGCCTTCCAGAACATGCAGGGTTAACACCGCACATTCACCTACTTCAGCATGTCGACAGTGTGCTTCATATGTGCTAAATTCGAGTGGAATCATAATTCTTTTGTATTTGGCGTTCTAAGGAATGCCACAATATCATGTAGCAGGCAGTATGTGGAGAGGTAGAATCCGCGAACACTGGTGATGCCGACAGTTGGTGCAAAAGCGTTGTTTATATAATCAATTCGTATGCACCAAACAATATTCGAAACAGACTTTCAACGTATTAGGTCGTGTTACGTACATGTAGTACGCGTTGAAGAGATGCTGCTATTCAATATTCATTGACATGCCCCACAACGGGCGACTTAAACGCACTCTACAGTGTGCTAGCAGCAGTGCCAGACCTGTAGCTCAGATCCTTTCAAACAGAACAAAGATGGCCTAGGCCACCATAGCTCAATTGGTAGAGCAACCGACGCGAAATCGGGAGGTTGTGGGTTTGGATCCCACTGGTGTCCGGCTGGCCATTTTTGTTCTGTACTCAACATCTCTTCAACACGTACTACATGTACGTAACACGACCTAATACGTTGAAAGTCTGTTTCGATTACAATGCGGTCGTGAAAATTCAATATTCACCAAACAATATTGTCTATGCCGATAAAACCGCACTGTTTGTTTTATTTTTTTAAATGCTGAAGCTAAATGGACTTATGGTTTAAAAGGAGACAATTGCCAGCCGGGATAAGTATTGTGTTGTAATGCACTGTACACGGAAGCAAGAGACTGACTTCCTTCCCCTTTATAGGAAAGTTTGAAAAGCCACGACGTTTTAAGGGCGTAGGCACTTTCCGTGCAAGTACAAGGCATCTAAAATGCATACAATGCAGTAATCCAATGAATAAAGCTCTCGCACAGGGGGACCAGTATAGATTTCTCCTCGTCTTTGAATCATGTTTTCTTTCTTTTGATTTCATTGCGCGAGTTACGTTTGCCAGCGAGTTATCCAAGTGCATTATTTGAATACTGTAAATGCACTTTGTTTGATACAAAGTTTGGAAACAGAATTTTCCCATAGCATTTGAGAGGTTTAAACTGTGAATCAAGGTTAATTGAATGCAATAACGGGTCTCAGAACATATTGTGACGCTGCAAGGGTTGGCATTTCCGAATTCCGTGTTGGCGGTTAATTCGAAATCACGTAATTCAAAGTCCGATTTTTGCGTCCCAACGACTTTGAATTAACGAGGTTTTACTGTACTATAAAACTCAAGGTCTCAGCTAAATGCCACAATGATCCACCTCATACTTTGAGTGTTCAGTACACTTCAGAGTGCCGTAGCGACTGAATGTGTCTCTGCCCAAGGAACACCTCGAAAGAAAACAAGGAATCCTTACATCTCATAGTACAGTTTATAAAGTGAGCTACAATGGACGCCCATTTACTCCGACGGACATTCTACTTTCAAGTACCAGTAGGCTGGATCTACTGAATCAAAACCAATCATGGAACAACTGTCTTAGCCAATGTGGCCTTTGTCTCAACACCGAGAAGACTGAGTACACAGAGACCAATCCACACAATGGTACTCTTCAATGGCAAGGATATCATAAAATCTACCCCCTCAAAGTAACTGGGATCTCGTTTGCAGAGTAATGGCAATCTCAATGAGGAAGCAAGGATCAATACGAAATGGAAGCGGCAGAGAGATATCACTGGTGTGCTCTGTGACTGCCAATCTGTCTGAAACCAAAGATATATCTCAATGTGGTCAGCCCACTTGCGCTTACTGGATCAAAATGAATACCAGAAATAATGACCAACTCCATATCATGGCAATGAGGATTCTTCAATGGAGTATGGGAATTACACGATGGGACATCTGCAACAACACAATTGGGAGGTGAATGAATGTTATCCCAAAGGAAAAACTAATTTTAATAAATACAAATAATAAATGCAGAACAGATGCCTCGAGTGGTAGACATGACAGATGTGCTTCACTTGAAACCGTCACCGGTACAACAATAAATCAAGTCGACAGTCAATGCCCAGTTGTAAACCTAACGACGGGTAGATACCATAAAGTCGGACCTAAAATGTATCAACTTACATCCAAGTGATGTGTTTCGACAGATCAAAATTGTGTTCTGGTATCCAGAAAATGGATCCGCACCTGTGAGATATTAGGAGGAGGAAGAAATTCGCTGAAGTTTCTGAATCTAAGAGCTATACAGAGAAGTTCACTTCCAAGAATGCACAAGATACACTGAACATCAACTATGAAATAAAGATCTTGGGTGTAGTCTAAAAATTTTCAACTCAAAGGATGCGATACCCACATCCTAACCAGAAAAACCATTGTCAAGTCAATATGCACACCCTGCGGAATAAATACACAAAATTTACAAAATGAAAATTCACACAAAATAAAATGGAATATCCTTTTGCCCTGTGCTGCTTTACATCCTTATGCAAAGTTTTCCTTCCTATTTTCCTATTCTATTTGTTCATCATGGGGTAACATTCACTTCTGATTTTAAAAATAAACCAAAATAATATTCAGAAGAAATGGAATCACCAAATGTATGCTAAAACAATGACATATTTTATTCCCATGATTTACAACAACAACAAGATTTACACAATATAAAAACAACAACAGTAACTATAAAATTTCTCAAAAGGACAAAAAAATAATAAAAAAATATTTGGCAGTCAGTCTTTAGTTTGATATCACAGAAACACTTTTAGAGTTCACAGTCACAACAACAATATCACAGTGTGGTGCATCAGGGACGAGCGGTTCAACCTACCAGTTCTAGGCGTGACCCGGTCGGAGCCAGGCTAGGGTGCAGGTAGTGGTCATCCCCCCCTTCCTCGTGGGTCTCTGGAACAGACAATCCCCCTTCATTACTTCTATTCCTAGATCAAGGTCACAACTATCCTCTGCTGCAGGAAGAGTAACAGGCTTAGTTAAGTGAATTTATTTTTGTAATCTTAAATAAGATGTTTTTTTATGGAGGCCTTGCCCGACTGTGAATTAATTCTTTATGAATAACGAAAATTGTTCATCATCATCACTGTACAGTTCCAGTTTCCCAAGTACTGTTAATAATTAAAATTGTTATCAGTCTTTATTTTCATTAAATGTTTTACTCCACAATGCATTTCAGAGACCAGGCTCTGTCGTCAGTTAGTGAAATGATGACATTTAATTGTTAATCTACTTGATAGAAAATTGTTTTCAAAGAAAATTAATCTATTCATCATTTTGGGATTACGCTGTGTAATCAAAATATATAACCTCACTCAACGCACATTTCAAAAGGTACCTTGCCTTTCTTCATCATGAACAAACCGAAAACGGAAATATGATGAATCAATGGTTGCTAAGAGAAAGCAACAAATAACGATGTAATAGGGATGCCATTTTAGCCCCATGCTAAGAACAATTAATGGCAGCAGTAAAGCATCAGTTTCTGATAACAGGTAGCCATGATTCACCGAGGTTGTAGCCCGTATCGCTTTTGAAATCATCTGGGTGTTTACGGATTTCAACCGCCTCTCTGACGAGTCTGGGGCGATATTGTTTTATATGGGCACTTGGAACATGAGATCATGACCAAGTGTTAAAGCATGGTCAGCAACAGGTGATTTATCAGGCTGGTCGAGTCGGATACACCTATTATGTTCCTTAATGCGAGTACATATTGTTCTCGAAGTCTGCCCAATATAAACCTTGCCACATGTACAGGGAACTCGATAGATATCCAGTCATTGCAATTTAGGCAAACTGTCCTTAGCTGGTCACAGGAGATGGCTAATCCTACCTGAAGAGTCAAATACAGTTTGTATATTGTACCTACGTAAGATTTTAGCAAATACGATCAGTCATGTTATGTATGTAAGCTAGGTGAGCAGTTCCTCTTACATCCTTTTTTTCTCTCTCTTTTTTTTTTTGCTAGTTGCTTTACGTCGCACCGACACAGATAGGTCTTATAGCGACAATGGGACAGGGAAGGGCAAGGAGTGGGAAGGAAACGGCCGTGGCCTTAATTAGATGTCCAATTATAGGTCGGTTTCAGAACTGTGGAGATTGAAGCTTTGCTATAACCATTGCTCTCAGAGGTGTTAATTTCCTCTTGTAGAGCAGACACTTCACAAATCCTCTTAGCCATGGCAGTTATGAGTTGTAAGGATACCATGTTTCTGGGCAGGGTGATGGCACGAATCGGCATGGAGATATCTACTGGTGAGTGTTGGCCTATGGCAAACGCGTGTCGAGTGAGTTTATATATTTTAATTACATGGCATAATCCCAAAAATATTACATCCTGAATAGTCATAAGGGCCGTGAAAGTCTCAATGCTGAAATTAAACTATTTCATTTAGGTGTAGAGGCTATGAGCATTATGAATTGATTACATCTATGTCAGGTCAATTATAGGCGAGTGTCATCCCAGAAATATACGCTAGCTCCTATAGTTCCGTTTTTATGAGTTTCGACTTGACAGTTAGCCGGAAGTCAGCCGGTGGTGCCAAATTGCCACGAATACAAACAGCTGATTTACGATACATAACACGAACAGAAATGTAAATACTGGAATATAAGTCCATAATCGGTTATTCTTTGTAGCAACATACATGATTCACGTAAGATCAATAATGCACAACACATTTAGGATAAGGCTACAAGATAAAAATATGTCAATTCTCGAACAGATAAACCGTGAGAAAATTAAATTAAATTTCTACTCACCATGTAGACGATCTCGCGTTGCTGTTAGATTCAGTTTCCCGTAACGAAGGAAATAATCCTACAAAGCGAATATACCACTCATTTCTCAGTCACTATCGGCATTGTCATCGTCTGTTGAGGTTTCACTCTCGCTTGGCCCTAAAGAGATAATAAAGTCTTCAACATAATCATCTGAACTACTTTATGCCCGTTTCTTCTGGCTATCCACCACATAAACTGGGTACTGGGGCTTGTTTTGTTTCAAGAGATGCATACGATCCCCCTTCCCCATGTCATCGCGAACCGAAATATTGTGCTCCTTCAACCACTTAATCAACTCATTCTTTCTAGCCGACATTGTTGGTGCTTTGTCAAGAATGACTCTCCAACATTACAAACAATTTCCCGAGCCCGGCTCCTTAGTGGAGTACCTCGTCCGAAGGGCTTTCTTCTCTTGGGAGCTTCATCCTTAGACGTAGGCGTCGACATGACAGAACATCAAATTCACACACGGGCATAAAATTAACCTACTATATAACTACCGAACGAAATGTTAAACTAAGCTACTATATAAAATATAACGCGCTATACTATTAAAAATACTAAACAATACATTTATAAACTCTACACTGCGAAATATAAACGAACAACAACCTAGCACAAAGACACACAAAAACCGCGAAAAGAACTGAGCACAATACAGCACACAGCTGATAGCACGTGGTTACAGTAAACAACAAATCGACAACACTGCTAACCGCAACTGGAGTCTAACGCGCTCTATCGGAGCGATCGGCTGTCTATGATTGGCTGTTGATTAATTCACTTACCCTCCGCCAAAAGGCAGTGCTCAAACGTCAAGTCGAAACTCATAATAACTGAACTATAAGGCTTAATACTGTTTTTTAATATTAATTTTCAATTTTACCACTGAGCAAGTGTTGAGGATCTATTAACCCTTTCCCACAGAATATCTTTGACTCACTGTCGGGCGAAACTTAGAGTAATAATTTGCTTGTCAGGTATAGTTGTGGAGTACCTTCACTAAATAATTTATTCTGTAAAAACCACTTAAGATATCACTTTCAAATTTTGTAACAATGGAAAATACACAATAGTTATTCTAAAATGATACAATCAGATCACCTAATTACACGCAAGCCCCCCCCCCCCGTTCAGAATGAT
Source organism: Anabrus simplex (assembly GCF_040414725.1). Classification (NCBI taxonomy): domain Eukaryota; kingdom Metazoa; phylum Arthropoda; class Insecta; order Orthoptera; family Tettigoniidae; genus Anabrus; species Anabrus simplex. The sequence continues at coordinate 217,153,644 of NC_090279.1, read as the reverse complement.
ACATCAGGAAGCATCCAATATGGTGCATAATATTAAGTTGCTTGTTCTTGAAGTCAGTCTAAATTGCTGGACATGATGGGGCTCTTATTTTCTTGGTAATGCAGAGAACGCAGGAATTCACCCTGAATCTCCCAATTTGTTTCATTTTCGGGATCAGTCAGATGAAGATATTAGGTAGCAATCGTGCTTCCTCTCGGACATACAAACTATAAACAATTTTTGACTGAATGGGATTGGAAGATAAATTGACATTAGTTGGAATAGGCTATTATGTAATTAAGTAGAGGCTCATAGTCTGAAACAGAATTAACTGAAGAATTGAAACTGATAATTATGTTTTTTACAAGTAGGCCTAAAAAGGAGACGTACCTGAATGAACATTTCCTATCCTGTGCCGTATTTCGATTTCTCTCAGATTCATATCCTGTCCCAAATGCTTCCCATACCATTTTTATTATCATTCCTACAACTTCGAACTCACTATCATTGCATCTATCAACATACTGATCTAATTTGTAACAAATACTCTCTGCATTCAACTGGTTACGAGCAGCCATGTTGCTGCAATGTGTTTACATTCAGTCAGCTGTCTGTTCTATCTAAGAAAACGTATAAAAGAACACTTTATTTTAGAATTCTGTGCATGCCAGCTGTATCTAGGAAGCGTAGGGAATTCACTGGTTCCAAAAAGTTATATGATTAGCAGACAGATGGCAGAGGAAGTCGGTTTGAAAGTCGAGTACGCTTTACTACGCAATCAGCAGGAAAGAGTTAATGATGTCAACCACATGATAAATTCAGAAAGGTTCGTGTATATATAATCACCTGTAAAAACTGTGAATGTTTTAGACTGGACAAACTGGAAGAAGACTTGAAATCAGATTTTAAGAACACCTGGCGCCACTTCAGCTTCATAAGCATGGAAAATCAGAAGTTGCTGGACATCTACATGACAATGGTCATAAAGTATCAAATATACAAAATTCTCTCACTGTTTTACACAGATATCTAAAAGGGATAAATTTGAGTATTTAAGAAATTTCCAGAGATATCTGGAAGTTTGTAAAAAATATAATTGCAAATATCTCCATTATTATTCACTGTAAGGTAAAAGCAGTATGAAACATCCAAAGTCAGCAATTATATTTTGCAGAGTACAGTTAATATTGAGAGAAGCTTAATATTTCCTGTTTTGTCCATGATAATCGCTACACCACTATGGTGCACACCCAGTCTAACCCTGAACTTAAAGACAGATTTTCAAGAAATTCTGTTAAGCCGTTTTTCCTGTGATGTTGACAAAGATAGACAAAAATGGAATGGACTTATTTTTGACATTTGTATACCTAATCGGAGACAAATATCAAGTGTGATGCAAAATTCTGAAGTGTAAAGACTATAAAATTTGGGCTATTCTTGACAACTTGTGTGACTTACCTTCTTTGGTCTTGTTGGCACACGAAGGACGATAACGGCCCGTCTTGATGGCCATGAGCAGGTGGCGGTAGTAAGGGTGCAGTGGAGAGTCGAAAGCCAGGAACTGGAACTGGGGATTGTTGGCTTGTTTCATCTTCAGTAGGATCTCCATCTGAGCTCCCTGCTGGCTGATGAACATTGCAGTCTTCACGATGATAGCGTTCAGCTTCACAGTCTCGGGCTACAACAAATTCTCTCTCTAGTATTCTAACTTCAGAGTCTCTAAGGGAGAAGTTTCTCATTAATTCTGTACACCTCAGTAGTGGAAAAAATTTTAAGACCATAATCAATCGAAATGAAATGTCATCTACAAGCTAAATTCTTTGCATAAGAATTCTGTAAACTTATTTCTAAGCACTCATATATTATTGCACAAGTATAACCAGATATGAGTATGCAGTTAAGGTCGAGTTCTCTCGAAGTTATCAGTGTAGAAATATCAGAAATCTCCTTCAAAATTCTATTATTGTAGGAAAAATAACATACCGAGTAGTATAAGGCATAAGTAGGGGCCGTATTTTTTTTTCATATCTTCTTTCTTACCTATACAGTAGAACCTCGATAATTCTAAATCGGTTAATTCAAAATCCTGCCTAATTCGAAGAAGCTCTCGTTCCCGGAAACATAAGGTACGGTTTTGCATGTTATTTAAATTGTTTAACTCAAAATACGGATAATTCATAATTCGAAGAACAATGTCGGTCTCATTACCGAAATTCAGACTTTTAATTCAAAACTTTACATTTTAAAAAAATTTTTTTTTTTTCAGAGTAAATTAAATTTGAAATTTATCCACGTCATAACAGAAAGCGTCTTCCGGAACGTGCTAGGGAAGATTTCAGTACTTTCACTCACTTTGGTGTGTCTACAGTGTGCTTCATATTTGCTAAGTTTGTGTAAAATCGTAATTCTTTTGTATTCAGCGTTTTAAGGAACACCAAAATATCACATGGCAGGCAGTGTGTGGAGAAGCAGAATCCGCAAACGCCGGCGATGCCGACATTTGGCAAAAAAGCGTGGCTCATATAATCAATTCGTACGCACCGAATATTGTCAATGCCAATGAAACTGCATTGTTGATTTTTAATGCCGAGACCAAACGGACTTACGGTTTTATAGGAGGGAAGTGCCAGCTGGGAAATCGTACAAGGGGGGTCATTGCACTGTGTTGCAATGCACACGGAAGCGAGAGACTTCTTCCACTCGTCATAGGGAAGTTCGATAAGCCACAATGTTTTAAGGGCGTTGGGCACTTTCTGTGAAAGTACAGGACATTTAAAATGCATTAGTACAGTAATCCAATCAATAAAGGACTTGCACAACAGAGCCAGTATAATTTGTCCTCATCTTTGAATCGTGCGTTTTTTTTCTTTCGATGCGTGAGGTTATGTTTGACAGTGATTTATAATAATTTATTAAGGTGCGCTCAAAAGAGCATTACTTAACCTAGTAAAAACATTTACAAATTAGCAATTTTTATATTCTCAGTTCAAAACTTTAGAGTACAAGGCGGGTCATTCCACTGTGTTGCAATGCACACGGAAGCGAGAGACTTCTTCCCTACTATATTCGCTAATGGATTTCACCCTTTTCAGACATTCCGTTATATGATATAAACTGCACTTCTGATCACAGAGGGTGCAAATGCACTCATTGTTTGGTAAGTACTGTAATGTTTGTATTATGTAAAAATGAAGACACGTTCACTAAATACTGCAGAGAATCAGAAACATACAAAAAGAAGAAATGAACATAATTTTAAGCGGCAAATAATCGGCAATACTTTACACATTCCAAAGGAATTGAAAAGTGATAAGAGAGCAATTTATAACAGACACAACAAAAACATTCGTCCAAGCCAGCATTTCTGTAAAAAAAAATTGGACAATCGTGGCATGAGGTCAGGGATGAATATACTGTAGAACCTTTATAATTCCAAAACGGTTAATTCAAAATCTCGCCTAATTTGAAGCAGCTCTTGTTTCCGGTGACATAAGGTACAGTTTTGCATGAAAGTTGGAATTCAAGAGGACAAACTGGGGCAAATATTCATTTATAGGAAGGGGAGTTAGGGATTGGAATAACTTACCAAGGGAGATGTTCAATAAATCTCCAATTTCTTTGAAATCATTTCCGAAAAGGCTAGGAAAGCAACAGATAGGGAATCTGCCACCTGGGCGACTGCCCTAAATGCAGATCAGTATTGATTGATTGATTGATTGAAATACGGATAATTCATAATTTGAAGAACAATGTCGGTCCCGTTACCAAAATTCGAAACTGCCTTTATATTTTGAAGAAAAAAAAAAGTATTTTACAGAGAGTAATTTAAACTCAGAATTTCTCTGTGTCATGAAAGAAGGTGTCTTCCGGAACGTGCAGGGGTAACTTTGCGCACTTTCACTTACTTCGGCATTTCTACAGTGTGCTTCATATCTGCTATATACGAGCGGAATCGTAATTACTTTGTATTCGGCGTTTTAAGGAACGCCACAACATCATGTAGCAGGCAGTGTGTGGAAAGGTAGAATCCGCGAACAATGGCGATGCTGACAGTTGGCGAAAAAGCATGGCTTATAGCCTATAATCAATTTGTAAGCACCAAACAATACTGTCAATGCCGATGAAACTTCATTGCTTGTTTGTTTTATTTTTTAAATGCTGAGGCCAAACTGACTTAAGGTTTTAAAGGAGAGAATTACCAGCCGGGAAATGTACTGTGTTGCTATGCAGTGCACACGGAAGTGAGAAACTTCCTTCCCCCGTCATAGGAAAGTTTGAACAGCCACTATGTTTTAAGGGCGTCGGGCACTTTCCATCCCAGTAAAAGTCATCTAAAAAATGTAAACAGTACAGCAATCCAAAAGATAAAACATTTGCACAGGGGAGCCAGCATAATTTTTCCTCGTCTTTGAATCTTGTTTTTCTTCCTTTCGTTGTGTGAGGTTATGTTTGCCATTGTTTTATCCAATTTGAATAATGTAAATGCACCTTGTTGGATACATTTCTGAAATAGTGTTTTCCATGGCATTTGAAAAGTTTAAACTGAGAATCAAGATGATTGCATGCATTAATGGGTCTTAGAAGTGCCATGGCGGGAAATCGTACAAGTATAGTCGCTGTACTGTTGTTGTAATGTGGACGGAAGCGAGAGACTTTCTCCCCTAGTCATAGGAAAGTTTGATAAGCCGCGATGTTTTAAGGGCATCGGGTACTTTCGTGCAAGCACAAGGCACATAAAATGCACACAGTATAGTAATCCAATGAATACGGCACTTACACAGGGGAGTCAGTAGAGATTTCTCCTCGTCTTTGAATCGTGTTTTCTTTCTTGTGATTTCATTGCGTGAGGTTATGTTGACCAGTGAGTTATCCAACTGCATTATTTAAATACTATAAATGTACCTTGTTGGATACATTTTGGAAATAGTTTTTTCCCATGGCATTTGAGAGCTTTAAACTGTGAATCGAGGTTAACTGCATGCAGTAACAGGTCTTAGAATATATTGTGAAGCCGAAAGGGTTAGCATTTCCGAAGTACGTGTTGGCGGTTAATTCGAAATCATGTAATTCGAAGTCCGATTTTTGCGTCCCAACGACTTTGAATGAATGAGGTTTTACTGTAAAAGGAAAATAAATAATACTGTCTTTATTGTACAATATGATGATATTAGTAGGCCTATTGCAAATAAATCGCCTGGTTGAGTAGTTATAATGTTTTTACGCCCCACTAACTACTTTTACGGTTTTTAGAGACGCCAAGATGTCGGAATGTTGTCCCACAGGAGTTCTTTTTCATGCCAGTAAAACTAGTAACACAGGGCTGACGTATTTAAGCACAGGACTGAGCCAGGATTGAACCTGCCAACTTCGGCTCAGAAAGCCAACGCCTTAACCGTCTGAGCTACTCATCCCCGGCCAGGCAACACCAGCGTATCCATGAATATCTTCCAAGGCTATATGGCTTTGCAAAATGCAGTGATAGCACATCTGATAGAGGAGAAGAAAGAAGACATTGTTAGCAAAGTTTTAGAAGGTTGCTCAGAAGAAAACAGTAAATCTACATAAGAGTTCACAAGCATTATGGTTACAAGCGAATATTTTCATTTTGACCGTATTGAAATTCAATACTGGTATGTTAAAAATGTACAACAAATAATTTATTGAATACCACCTATTCAATACTATTAAAGTCTTTAAGACTGTAATACAATCGTTATATTAAAGTTTAAGCATATGGTACATGCTTCACCTCTCATTGCAGGCATCATCAGCCATAAATTCTAAACTCCAAGTCAGAGCTCTGAGTGGATGCTATACTAAAACTATTCTCAAACATTAATTTTTTAAAATAACAATTTGCACTGTTGTGCAAGAACATCATGGTCATATTTGGAGTGAACTGGCCGATCATGTCTTAAGTTCTAATAGGACTTCGAGTTCATGTTCACATCCAATGGAGACGTAGCCCAAGTTCAAGAGTTTTCATTATAAGTCTTCACAGCTAAAGAAAAAAATCCACACTAATGAAGAAGCAGAGCAAATTGGGAAGAAAGTATAAAGTGGACAAAACTTGTCGTATGTGATGGGAGGAGAAATAAAACTTGTCTTAATTATACAAACGGTAACTGCCAGCATTTCGTGGATAAAAAGCAATGAAAATATGAACTCAGAATTGACCGGAATCCAGAAGTCAGCAGCTAACCATAACACCCATAATGTTAATACAAAAATAGTTTTTAATCAAATAACTAAACAACTGAAAAGGGTCAGCAAAACTGTTCTTGTTTCAAGCTCCAGGAACAATTCTTTCTCACAAAATTTATTAAATTAGGAAAATACATTTCAATCTTGAGAAATAGAAAAGTGTGGGTACTTATTTAAGAATCTTAAAACATTCAATATTTCAAGAAGCTTACCAAAACCATATTGACTGGGATGTCGAGTTCTGGTGGGGCCACGAACGGTTCGTCTCCTCCTTCCTCTTCTTCGTTTGGTTCCCCTTCCCCCTTGTCGTCACCCTTACCACTAGGCTCCTCGTAGGTGAACGCCACCTGACCATAGTCGTTGGCTCCCAATGCCTTGTGTAGCCTCTTCAATTCTTCCTCTGTTTAAGAAGTCAGCAAATAAAGAAGTAATATGACAGCAATGCACATAACACAAATGCTAAGGACGTAAAGCCAGAAATTACGTGTACCGAGTACTGGGACGAGGCAGTGCATTAGACAGAGTGCTCGGCTAATGTGATAAGTACAGTCAGTACTCGGCCTAGCAGGGAGCGAGTGATTAGGGAGAGACAGTGGATAGAAACGTGCCCCAACCGCTCGGCCCAATAAAGTACTTCGACCACCTGCCCACTCACCTCGGTGCTTCACACAATGAGGGTAATCCGTCAAATTGTGTAGGAGTGTTCTTGTGTTGTCTGGCGCTCTTTGATTCGATTCCTTCAATAACAATGGCTAAATGAAGTAGTGAAACAGCGTTAAAATTTATTCAAAAGTACAAAACACATGAATGATGCTGCTTATCACAAGCTGGTAGAGGCTATGAATTTACCTGACTTTGGTGTACCAGATGCAAAAAAATAATTTAAAACATGTGATCCACATACAACCCAGATTCTAGGAAATCTGGTTGCGAATTAGGTTCAGTTTATGAATCTAATGTAAAATGGCTCAAGGAAATGGAAACTACCATAGATACTGGGCAGAACAGGAAAACATATAATGTAAGTAATCGTATATTATTTATTACATACAATATTAGCCTATTTTAAGTATTTTATGAACTTATTTTTTGTATTTAAAAATATTTACACTTCAGAGTTAATGAGCCATTCTGTTCTGCCAAGCCAATCCCACAAATTTCAATTTCCTCTGTTATGGCAAGTATGATCAAGTTATAATAATGTTTAAAAGTCTCTTAATTTTTCTCATCTTCCTCCTTCACAGAATCATGTTACCGTATCCTTCAAATATTTCAATGCACTGACTCTTCCTCGTGTGATCACATCTACTCCTCAATAAGTGACTTGGACAAGTAGCAAACTAAGCGACTCGCCCTAGTACTTGGCATGTGTAATTCTGGCTTAAATTAATGTACTTTAAAGCAGGCTGTACCACCAATGCTCCAACCAAGTGTAAATATAGCTGTACATATTAGGTGGGTAGGAAATAACAGAGTGGAAGACTAGCTTCCTTGGGCAACACTCAGATAGATCTATACATACAGAGCAGAATAACACACGACGACTTCTTTCTCCTTTTCCTGGTGCAGCTCAAAAACATTCTCACTCTGATGGGCCATATTTACACACGCGCTGTCCACACTCAGAATCTTTACAAAATGTCGAAGGCATATCATACGACACACATGGTGACGGTGACTGTTGTTTTACGAGGAAGTACAATTTGGGAACCATCCAGCCTCTTTTAACAAACTGAATGTAAACAAAAATAAAACAAAATATGAAACAATTATATTCAATGATGAATTTTGAAAATGAAAGGAAGGCATTTAAAAGGCAAACTTGACATGAACAATTCAAAAGGGAACGCAAGTTCAGTGAGTAACAGAACACTTGAAATGTATATGTACTTAAAAGAGTCTACCTTCACACGTAAAGAGAATGATGAGATCAACTGTATTCTCATCACCAGCCAGGATGGCTTCAAGTGCTTCCGGAAGGCTGAGGTTCCACCGTACACTAGAGAGATTGATGCACTTAGTAAAGAATTCCTTTCTGTGGATTATTTATTTATGTTGTAATATTTAATTTGCTCTTAATGCCAAAATTCTCATAACTGCTAATAAATTAATACAGTGGTTTTACAACAGTATGCAATGTAAATTTAGGAAGTTTTAGCATGCCAGCTGGTCTAAATTTAACAGCTACATACATGACTTTTTGGCACTGTATCTATACTAATATTATAAAGAGGGAAAATTTGTATGTTTGTTTGTAACAGATAGACTCAAAAACTACTGAACCGATTTTAAAAATTTCTTCACCTATAGAAAGCTACATTGCCAGTAACATGGGCTGTATTTTATTTTCAAAACAATTTGAGATGGGGGCCACGGGGGAAGAGATATAAAAATAATAGGCTAATATAGGCAAAATATCAAATTTGTCGTGTAAGGACGAGACAAAGCTCAATTTAATCCTCTTGACGCAAAGAACGAAACTCGGTATGCCCTATGGGCCCGAAAACCATGTTTTAAGGCCCTAAAACCAACCGTTACAGAGATATTGGCCACACTACCCCTGCTCTAGGAATCGGATAAAAGAAATGAACTGCCGTAACCATGGCAACGTCATCTCCAGGATTCTAGAGCAGCGAGATTATGTATGTACATTTGAGCATAGCTGCCAACCAAAATTGGTACAAATAAGACTTAATATCTGGAAAAAATATACTGTTGTGTAAGGCACTCATAGGACTCCTTTGGGTGGGGATGGAAAGGGGGTGAAGTATAAAAATCTTACTATATATAAAAATGGTGGTATGTGTGTGTGTGTAAATGACACATCTCCTCCTAAACCACTGGGGCAATTTCAACCAAATTTGGTGCACATATTACTTACTATCAGGAGACGAGCACTGTGGGGGTAAGCCTTCCCTAGCGCCCTTAAGGGAGGGGGCTCAGGGGGGGTAGTTATAAAAATAATCGAGAATAGTGTTGAATGCATAGTTTACAGGGTCGCTGAGTTGAAAAGTAATACTCCAGAATTTTTTATAAAGTCCAAGTTCAGGCCCCTTTTAGGTGGGGAGGGTGGGGAGCAAACGGGGGATGAGATATAGAAATAATTAAAAATAGTTTCAAATCCATAGATTTCAGGGTCACTGAGATGAATAGTAATACTCCGGATTTTTTGCAAGTCCAAGTGGGGGGCGAAAGGGATGAGATATAAAAATAATCAAAAAACTGTATATAAAAATCTTTTCTTCTTCTTACTATATATCCTTCTAAACCACTGGAGCAATATCACCAAACTTGGTACACTTATAAATTAGTATCAGGAGACAAACAGCGTGGAGGTAAGTCGCCCCTAGCACCCTTATGGGCAAGGGGCGAGGGGGTGGCATAAAAATAATTAGAATATTATCAAATCCATAGTTTTTGTCGTCGCTGAAATGAATAGGGACACTCCGAATTTTTTAAATTTCATGTTCAGCCCCCTTTGGGGTGTAAGTGAGGGGGGAGTGAGATATAAAAATAATCGAAAACAGTGTCGATTCTAGTTTTCTGGGTCAATGAGATGAATGGTGACAATCCAGATTTTTTATCTCTTAGGGGTGGGAGGCGCGAGGGGTACAGTCTCATTGATAGTTGAAATCCTTGTACATCGTATCTACGACGGGCGTTTGAAAAGTCCATGCAAAAATAAAAACTACTAACGTGTTTGGGGTAAACCTGTTTTTATTTTTCGACATAGTCTCCTTTTAGGCTTATACACTTCGTCCAACGATGTTCTAGTTTATTGAACCCTTCCAAATAACAGGATTTGTCCAGTCTGCAAAATATCCATTAGTGTTTGCAATCACCTCCTCGTTTGAATAATATCTTTGTCCCGCCAGCCATTTCTTGAAATTGGGGAACAAATAGGAGTCCGAGGGAGCCAAGTCTGGAAAATAGGGGGGATGTGAAATGAGTTGGAACCCTATTTCCATTAATTTTGCGACCATAACTGCTGAGGTGTGTGCTGGAAAAGGACTTTCTTGTAGGCCAATCGCGGGCGTTTTTCTTGCAGCTCGGTTTTCAAACGTCCAATAACGATGAATAATATGCACCTTTAATAGTTTTACCCTTTTCCAGATAGTCAATGAGGATTATCCCTTGTGAATCCCAAAAGACAGTCGCCACAATCTTTCCGGCCGAAGGAACGGTCTTTGCCTTTTTTTGGTGCAGATTCCTCCTTGGTAACTCTCATTGTTTAGATTGCTGTTTGGTCTCAGGAGTATAGTAATGTATCCATGTTTCATCCACAGTGACGAAACGACACTTAAAGTCCTCCGGATTCTTCTGGAACAGCTGCAAATCATCCTTGTAACACTTCACAGGATCAGTTTTTGGTCAAGCGTGAGCAATCGCGGCACCCATCTTGCGGATAGCTCTCTTATGTCCAAATGTTTATGCAAAATATTATGTACCCATTCAGTCGAGATGCCCACAGCACTAGCAATCTCACGCACCTTAACTCTTCTGTCACCCATCACCATATTATGGATTTGATCAATGATTTCTGGATTCGTAACCTACACAGGCCGTCCAGAACGTTAAGCGTCACTTGTGCCCATATGGCCTGTCCGAAAATTTTGAAACCACTTATAAACTGTACTAACCGAAGGTGCAGAGTCACCATAATGTTTATCAAGCTTTTCTTTAGTCTCCTGAGGCATTTTGCCTTTCATAAAGTAATGTTTAATCACCACACAAAATTATTTTGTTGTCCATTTCTTGAAATTCACCAGACTTCCTTCATTCACACGAATGCCAAACACAGAGAAATAGACCAATATGGCTGAAACTTAGTGTGCGTTCATTCAAGAGATGCTACTAACTAAACATGACCTTGATACGCGCCGGTGGAGCCATCTCTCGGACTTTGCACGGACTTTTCAAACCACCTTCGTATAGTGCGACGGCTAAATACATATAGTTATCACTTATTAATTTTTGAAAGGATCAAATACTTCCCAGTCGATTCAAGCTTCCATAAGGACGAAGTTTTACTCGAAAATTAAATAATCTAAAACTTGAAATCAAACACATCTAAATAATTCTAAAAGTGCATAATAGACTGTAACATATCAATCTGCAAGTCAAAAAGGAATTCTATAAAAATTCTCATTACACATTAACTAACTGGTAATGCAGATCTTAAAGGTAAATATTCAGGAACTATCCGGGCAACGCCTGGTACTACAGCTAGTGTTTACTATAAGTAGAAATACATACAACTGACCAATCCAAGCTGCCATGCATATCGATTTCTACTGATAAGGGATTATCTCTAAACCTGGTTACCAACTGTCTTGTTTGTGTTCATCACGTGGTTCAGCTGAACATGTACAGTTTGATGGAACCCTGGGATAAGGCTGGATAGACAATGCTTATTTCAATAAAAAATTGGGGGAGTGGAAGGGAGATGATATAACCTGCCCCATACACCAGCCATTAGCATTTATTTCTAATTTCTAATAAAGCATAAAACCAACTCCGCCATTGTCCGGTCCCAAGTCCGGAATGAGAAAGGAGGAGGGTTTGCTGGTCTGGCACCCAGCTGTAAAACTGCCAACGCCGAGCCTTGGGCTGCAGGAAATAACCTGACTCGCTAAGGCGGCCAAAGGGCGAATGAACCCCTTTAAGTGGGGTGATGGTCCCCACAGTGAAGGAAATAGGCCTTACAACAGAAGACACCACAAACAAGATAAAATTGAATACAAAACTCAAGAATACAAACCTCCGCTTTACCCTTACACAAAACAAACCAACAACACGCATATTTTCAACTGAGGAAAGGGCACGAAGATCGGAGCGTCTGAAGAAGTACTGGGAGGACCACAAAGCCCGAACAATCCCTTCAAAGAGCCCTGAATGACGGACTGACTAAAATGATCCTATGTGGTCATAAAAGAAGAAGGAGAAGAAGATGAAAGCATAAAACCTATTTAGTCTTCTTCAGGTGTTGATATCCAGATTGTATGAAGGGATGGGCATACGGGATGTTCTGAAATGAATAACGGTGAAAGATGTTTCATACTGGATTGTGATAGCGTGGGATGAAGTTAAGAGCTCAACACTTCGAAGATCGTAGAGAAAGCTGTTTGGCTTGAAGAAATGAATCCAATGAAACTTTTGAATCCAGGAGCACTTTTATAAAAAATTATCTGCCGTAGTCTTGGTAGGTAGCATTCTGCATCACAGTTGAATTCTTTTTTTAAATTTTTTTTTTATGTCAGCCCATAATGCAAAACAAGTTCTTTAATTTTTTATTGAAATTTAGCAACTTCCGATAAATTAGCTGACAATTTCTTCCCAGTAATGTTGAGCTGTCTAACGCTATCGTTATATCTCTTGCAGTAAAACCTTTACCGGCCTTTTAAATTTTTCTGAAATTCTATTATCTTAGCATGCACTACAGGACCACTACTACTGGACTTCCTGCACTTCCCACGTGTGAAAAACACAAAAATAAAAGCTCAGACATCATCGTTTTCCATGCCAAACCACTGGGTTTGCTCACACTTTGACCCCTGCCTAACTTCTCAACGTCCTTCCGCTTAAATCTCCAATCCCCAGAAGTCATTTCTTCACTCCATAATCAGCAGTAACCTTTTTAATAGACTCGCCTTTATCCAACCTTTCTACTGCATTAAATTTTGTTTACTGGCATCAGACAATGAAAACTGCATTCAATTCATCCTGCTAAGTTACGAGTTACTGGTGGAAACGCCAATCGAAAATGAAGACATCCTCGAATGGAGCGTCCTGATGACGCTATTGTTGAATCCTGAAGAAAATTAAGAGGAGCACACACCGACAAGAGCACCGCAAAAATATAACATTCTGAGGCATTCAAGTTGATCGAAGCTGCTATAGCCTACACTGAACAGCAAGAAGAGTCTACACCACTTGATCTGCTGTACCTACAGTGTTGGCATTATATCGCAGCTTCCAAGAGAAGCAAGAGGTTAACCCTGAAAACTATGAAGACTTTTTGAAAAAGTAATGTTCTCGTTTAAAACTGTAATCTGCTTATCCTGTAATAAAGTATAGAGAGTATTCAATGTAAATTTTAACGTCTTATATTGTAATAAACAGTTACTTTGCAGTTTTAGCGTTTTTCATCCTTTACGACTTATTAGCACATTATCTCCATATTATCTGAGTTTTTCTGTATCTGAGGTAGTCTCAGTCCCAATAAACTCTGATAATCGTGAGTCTACTGCAACAGCATTTACCAAAAACAGAGGTCGTGATGATCATTGTTTTAAGAGAAGTACAACTGGGCAACCATCCTTTATTAATGCTAATCCAAGTACAAAAATGGAAGAGGTCCCTTCGAAAAAAATGGAAGTTATTGGTAAAAGCAAGGGAAGGGTCATGAAGGGAGTGAAATGAAAGATTCCAAAATTTGATATCACAGGGATTGAAAGGAAAAAGAGAGTTATAACTATTCTACTGTCATGTGAGTGGGCAAAAGACTGAAAACCACAGGTAACTTTACAATGGAGGTTCGACTCCAATACGCTTGTTGTCAGATTCTGATTCAGATTTCTCCGTAAAATGCCGAACGTGCATTCCAGAAGTAAAGGCAAACAGAAATGAAGAGGACATCTGTGTTGAATAAAGAGTCTTCCTGACGATAATCTAGAAATATTTTTTTGTATTGTTCTATTCTTAATACAGTGTCTCCAAAAGAAAGAAAGAAGAAAAAAGGAATGCATGGTAAGTTCCTTGCAGGTACACTTTTCTCAGAAACAACTGAATGCATAGATACAATGCTTGTTTTTGGTATCCACAGGTCTTGTATGTACATGGGAGGTAAATTATATTTTGATAATAATTATAATCAAGTCTGATATAATATTAAATGCCACGCATGTACATCATGGTCGCATCTTCCTCACCTTGGTATAAAGCTTCCTCTTCCTCGTTGTGGTGCAAGGCTCTGTACCTCTCCTCGTCGCAGAGCTGTTCGAAACGACGCTCTGATTCCGACAGCCCCACCCAGCGGTTCTCGTCGTGTCCGCCTGGCAGAGGTTCATACTGCTTGAGATCGTAGAGAGCTCCTCGACCATCATATCTTCACATTAAATAGAAAGTGCAATTAGCTCCAAGATACAAAACACAGGAACTACTCCAATCCTTACAGAACCATCCTACCACACTGTGTAAAAACTAACAAAATTTAATAGGTGTTAGATCACAATACCAACGTGGTATCTGAACACACTCGCAGTACCTGAGCAAAGGAGCAATAATGACTCACAACACCAACAACTTATATTAGTTCCAGCTACCACCAACAAGGCATGACAAGAGCTACGATATGTTTATACACTGTTCACATTACTTCTTATACCATGATTAACTATGACCTATAGTCCACGCACCTTTCAGCGATATTTCTTTGTACGGGGGGCGGAGTAAGGAGGGTCCTCTCACAGTCCCGGTAATACTGCCAACAGAATGAAAATGAAATCTGAATTGAATCGATAATATGATCGATCGATATTAATTTTCTAAACCTTTATTATCTTAAGCCAACAACTGTGTCATACACACTTTACATAACATTATATAACATTTCTCGATACGAATCTTGCTCCCAACATGAATTCCATAGTTTGGCTTTGCTGTGTAAACAACAACAGTACTAGTACGTAAAGTGTATGCCAGATGTCACACAGCGATGCATAAGCGATTCATAGTTGTTTCAAAGGTTGCCAATACAAATCTTGAAGATGCCCGAGGTCGACCTATTCAGCACTAAGGTGTCCATGTATCGCTAAAAGTTGCGTGTACGGTAGACCCAATTGCATACCAAGTTGCTGTAAGAGCATAGTTGACATGGATTTGAAAATAATGGTATACATAATGTTTCCACTCTCAGTTTAAAGAATCCAGAAGAAGAGCTCAAAGGAGGGGTATGCAAGATTGGTATTCCTTAATTACCCATGTTCACAATAGTTATTTCAGTACTGCTTCCAAAAATAGAAGCCTCCGTGGCTCAGGCGGCAGCGCACTGGCCTCTCACCTCTGGATTCCGTGGTTCAAATCCCGGTCACTCCATGTGAGATTTGTGCTGGACAAAGCGGAGGCAGGACAGCTTTTTCTACAGGTACTCCAATTTTACCTGTCATCTTTCATTCCAGCAACACTCTCCAATATCATTTCATTTATCTGTCAGTCATTAATCATTGTCCCAGAGGAGTGCGGCAGGCTTCGGCAGCTGGCACAATTCCTATCCTTGCAGCTAGAAGGGGCTTCATTCATTCCATTCCTGACCCGGTTAAATGACTGGAAATAGGCTGTGGATTTTTTTTTCCAAAAATAAATATATATTTAAAAGTTTAATGATAATCATGGTATAATTAAAAATAAAATGTTTTCAATGGTGTATCTTATTCTAAAAATCCTTACCTTCAAAATGATTATTCTAAAACATGAAGATAAAATATTCCTTGTATATTAAAATATCTCTACCAACTCAAACAATATCAGTATTACAACCAACTACAAAGGGACGTATGTCCTGTGCCTGTAGATCACAAAACGTTTCCTGTAACATTTTCCTCTCACCAACTTCTTAAACATTATCTCTATAGCACACATTTCAGTAAAAGAAGAATACCCACTTTGGATCAATGAATCTACCCAGACAGTCCTGAATGAAACTTTTCAACCAGTCGTTGACCAATTTCAGAGCAATAAAAGTTGAAGCAGTTACGACATCACAGCAAGTAACACTTTGAGAATTCTCACTACTGGACAAGTGTCTCACTACCTAAAGATATCAAGGACTATCCTGAATGAATTTGACTACTGGAGGCTAATAACAATATGTTCAATCATCTATAGGATCACTGAGAGAGTGTTCAGTAAGCATCTTCGCAAGACATGATCATTTAACCCTCATCAGCAGGGTTTTACAGCCATCCTCAGTACGCACATTAATACTGCTTCCTCGCATCAGTTTGTATAACATCTGTCGACGTCCGAAAAGCGGACTATAACATTCGGCACAATCACTTGGCAAGAACACTTCAAACCCATGGAGTCCCCTCCCTACTTGCCAATGCTACCATATATTTAACGCAAATTGAAACCTGTGTGGAAAGACAAAACCAGTCAACCTAAGGAGAGTTGTTTCCTTCCAAACAAAGCCCTCCACTCGATGAGTTAACAGAGCTCCTATCATGGACACTCCATCGTATGATCAGAATCTAATGGTGATGTGTTTCTCCAATGACATCATAATAGGGAAAAACGAAGAATTCATTTTGGAAATGCTGAAAATGGCTTTCAAAAACTTACAGAAATTGGGCTTGCTGTAAGCCTCAACAAGTCAATTGTATTTAACATCTCCAAAGGTTAAATTAAAGAGCCAATAGCTTTTGGATGATGCATGTACCATTGTATCGTTAAACCATGGAGATGAGATTCGCTATCTTGGACTAACCTTTACAGATGAACTGAAATTTAACTTTTTTTTTTTTTTTTTTTGGCGTCACACCGACACAGATGGGTCTTATGGCGACGATGGGACAGGGAAGGGCTAGGAGTGGGAAGGAAGCGGCCGTGGCCTTAATTAAGGTACAGCCCCAGCATTTGCCTGGTGTGAAAATGGGAAACCACGGAAAACCATTTTCAGGGCTGCCGACAGTGGGGTTGGAACCTACTATCTCCATTCTCAACTAGTCATCTTTTTCCCATTTGAACTCCTTCAAAAGATCAACATGCGAAAGCGAAACGCGTTGTAGAAGCCAGTCTTTTTGCACCTTCTACGTTGTTATTTCTTTCTCTTTTTAACTTCCGAAATAACAACACTAGACAGAAGTACCACTTTGTAAGTTAATTGACTTATAATCTGGTCATGGTCAGGAAATACTACGTGCGCTCGTCTCGATTAGAAATACAGGACTGTGCGAAAGCGGTACAAATGGTCGGAACGTGTGAACGCAGCGTGAACAGTGCAGACCAGATGTGCAGACGGTCGTTGCAAACGTGGTCTGTGCAGACAAGTCTGAACGTGTAAAGGGCCCTTTAGGTTATAACAGTAAATGTACTTCTGGAGGCGGAATGGTGGGTTCCTAGACACCGCAATGAACATATCTCTCCTCTAAAAGGGATTCTACGTAACATTTGCATTATTTTACCTTCCTTATAATGTTACAAACTTTGCGTGATGCGGTGTGAACTTTTACCCATTTTTCCTCCCAAGATCTCTGGAAAGTCTCCAGTGTCTGTCTGACCTTCCTATTGAAGAAAATGAATGGCAAAACTATAGAGTCCGCCCCAAAATGTTAGTAACACGAGACACCACTATGTGGCGAACACGAAGTGACTGTTTAATACTTAGGTATCCATTAGTAGCACTGAGGTAAGTAGAGGTGAGTAGAATAGCACCGCTGTCAACAGTTCGTTTAATATGGCCAGGCCTATATTTTTTTCCTTGCCGTGCGGACAGTATGTGCTGCGGCGATAGAAAGCAGCCTCTCGAAGTGAGTGTGGCCCAAAAGGGGCCACTGTTCTCATGACAGAGATTGGCCTGGATGTGCAAAAATACGTTCAAGCTAATAAATGACCCTTTCTTTCTTGCTGTGAGCCCCAAGATTAAAGGAGGAATTGAGAAAGTGTAAAGTTACCGTCCGATGCCATGACACTTTCAAACTTTGCAGTCCTCTTTAGTCTTTTTCCTTTTGCATTGGTCGGTAACGTCGGTTAATGCCCATGATCCTTGGCAGAAGCAATGGACAATAGCGCCTAGACCACTACTTTAGGTTATAAAAGCAAATATACTTCTAGGGGCAGGTGGGTTGGAGCCTGGCAGGCGTAATGAACACATCTCTCCTCCAGAATCATTTCTAGGTAAAAAGAGCAGCACTGAAACTAACATATTATGTAATAATCCTTGCAGGGCAGACTCTATATTTCTACCAAGATGAACTTCTGCAGATAAGAAGACAATCATGCTTGCCACTAAAAACATTCTGCTCGCACACGTCCTGGGATCATGTCCGCATGGAGAAGTTCTATGGAATGCTAGACATCATTAAGATCAAGTCAACAATAACCGAAGCACTGAGAGAGTAACGCCTGAAAGTCCATGAAGTAAGTGCATGGCTTGGGAACAAATGACAGTAGCACGAGGATTGCTAAGATTGCCACAAAAAGTAATTCTTCGCTAGGTTATTCAATAGACTCAACAGTCCACTTTGAAAGCTTCAGTGGGCAGCCTGTTCACATTGATGCAGAAAAATGGCACATTTACAAGCTTACAACTTACTACAACTTACATATTTCATGTTGTATTGTACCAGCAGCATTACATCTACAGAAGTTAGTCTTAACCTGTTCCTTTGTCTGTTCACTGTGCAGACATACGAGAAAACTATCTCTCTATTTCTCAGGAACACAATCATGACTAAAAAAAACGCCCATTCATTTTGGACTTCAAATGGGTGCGGTGTACAAGAGTCAAATCTTTTTACAAATGTTTACGAGGTGATATCGCTACTCTTTAGCCTATGAAACGTCTCTATAAAATTCGACTCTTGTACACCGGCACCCTTCAAATTCTCAAAATGTATTTCATGAGCAATTAAATGGCCACTTCCATGGCACACTCTCCAAAAAAAAATTGTGTAATGAGTATGAAAACATTGTTAACCTATATATAAGATGGAGACTTCTGACTCATTGAAAAATTACTTCTTAATATTACAACAGCCAACAATTCCAAGTAACTCTAGCAATTTATATTAACCCGTACGTACCGAGGTCTTGATTTATAACACTAACCACGAGGTCCGTCCGGTCAGTGAGACCGCCGAAAGGTTTTTTACATTTTAATACATGTATAAATTCTAACATTGTCTAGAAACATTTCCAGTACTCAATAGTGACCTTTCCTGATGGGAAAATACGCAAATAGTAATGGAATAATCTACTACTTGATGACAAATCTTTTTAATTATGACAAAAGACAAAAACACAGAAAAATATGACAACAATAAAGGAACTAAGGAACAATACGATATATCACTAAGTAACATGAAAAATTCTACTGCAGTCACTTAGAACACAGTCATGACTAATCAGAAATGGTGGAAATTAATGAAAATTATTAACATGAAAAAAATCTGCAAGGCAGAAACTTAGTCCTCATTTCTACTCGTACTGAATGCAGCGAGTACATACTTTACTAGCGCACTCCAAACAGATTGGTTTTTTGCACCCGTGGCACAAGTACGAGGTTTTCCTTTTCTTCTTTGGGTCACACAGGTAACACGTTTTCCTTTTTTGCAACTTTTCATTTGAGGGTTGTGGTTCGTCTTCTGGCATTCTCATAACTCTGCGGATGCAAGCTCTCAGCTCGAACGTGAGATGAAAATAGCTCACTCTTCTTTCCATCTGTGGTTTCACAAGAGAGGAGGCAAGATCCAACATGAATTCTAACCTAGTTCTCACAGGATTATCCTTGAAGGCATTGTACATGATGAAGGCATTGACAGCACTGATGTCCAGGACCCTGTAGAACATGGCCAAGGGCCACCGTCGTGTGCACCGTCCAGTGCAATAAACCACACACTTTTCATCCAAGGCGTCTACGCCTCCTTTGTTGCAGTTATAGTACATTGTAATTTCAGACTTATTAGTCTCAGCATTTATTGCACTGTCGTGGTGCATAGAAGATACGAGAATCACAGCTCACCCCTTCTTTGGGACTGCTGATACCAAAGTAATGTCTCTGGTAAATCCAAATTGACACGATCCTACTTTTCTCGTCTTTGATGGTAAAAATGCCGGTGGAATTTCCCGTTTATTCTTTTTGAGAGTTCCTACGTATGTAAGGTTCTTGTCTTTCAGACACTTCACAATTTCCATTGAACTAAACCAGTTGTCTGCAGTAATATTTCTGTTAGATCCGTATATGGGGAGCACTGAGCCGAAGTACTGCTTGAGTAGGTTTCGAAAGACGACGTTCTTCTACACTAAGTGTTAACCCATCCGAGTTCTTACCGCAGTAGATGTACCCATTATAGAAGTAATTGTTCCTAGCATCAGTAAGGCACATTAGTTTTAGTCCATACTTGCACGGCTTACTGGGCATGTACATCTTGAATCTACACCTCCCCCTGAAGCTAATCAGCATTCTCATCAATACACGCAGAGGATCCAACACTGAATGCACTCTGACAGTTCCTGACAAATGTGTCAAATACCTCAGAAATTGCTGCTGTAGGATCGATCTCTTTGCGTTCACTTCAGTCGTCAGGGTGGTCAAATCTGAGGTTTGAGAGAAGAGTTTCAAATCTGTTTTTACTCGTCACGCAGCAAAATATTTCTCTCCCGGTGCCATCTGTCGCAAAAATTGACTTTTGTACTTTCATGATTGGATTTGAAAGCTGCAGAGTAAAATAACAAACCTATGAAGGCTTTCAGCTCCATCATATCTACATTTCTTAAGTCTGTTTGTGATTTGCACTTGCTTCTCTCTCTGCTGAGTTTTACATTTGTCCATCGAAGAATGATACCGAGAATATCATCCGTTATAAGAAGATTCCATACAGATACGGGGTCAGCTTCATTACCAATTTGAGCTGCACGTCGTAAAGCTGGGAGTCTCAAAATATTGTGTTTCAGTGTCCAAGAATGCTTAGGGACGCAGGGTTTTGATGACCATTTATATTGATTCTTGCCGTAATAATAACGAGGTTGAACTGCGTCACTATTACTTTCGTCGGAAGATTCACTCACACTATTTTCTTCTATCTCATCGTTCACTGCACTAACTACCACTTCCTCGTGATTTTCACTAGTTTCAGAGTCCGAACTATGATCACTATGAATTGCGATATTGACTTCACAGCTGTCTCCATCACTACAGTCCTCTTCAAGCCACCGCTGCACAACTTTAGTAAAGCTTTCACTTGTAACACATGTCCTGGAAGTATCCATAGCAGTATTATTTGTGACACTAGTTCCTGCAGGACTGTTCTTACCACAAACCTCCTTCATGAAGTGTTATCACTGAGACTCTTCACTTCACACTCCTCACTGATAAATAAAACAGCAAGATCCGGTTTCACGGGCCGCTTGCATACGATGGATGATGACTGATCGCTGAGACAGTTCACATCCACTGATAACGTAAATACCGAGGTCCGGTCTCACAGGCGGCTTCCTGAACATCAATCACGACTGCGTCTAACCTTGAACTTGTTACTGTCATACTACAGGGGTGAAGTTATTCTCAGAACCCAATAATAAGGTAGCTAGCAGCACAAGTTATTACAACAGCGGAGTTTCCAGATATTTAAAGTCAACCATGCGTAGCGGCCTCGGTGACCGGACCTTGGTACTTGAGGGTTAAGAGACCATACACCAAACCAAAGTCGAAATTGAACAAAGTTCTTGTAACAATTCTGCAGTTAACACTGCGCCGCTCATGCTGTAAATTCTAACGCAAGTGTTCGTGCGGATGACAATGTCATCCATATTAATTCCTTTATTCTACCTTAAGTATTAATGTACGTATTTCAGAGGTCATTTTATCTATTTAATAACAGCATTATCTGCTTGAAAAATTATACCTTTTATTTTTTGAAGCTTAATATCACGTGCTACAAACAATCTTTTGAAGAGTATGACAGAAATTCCCAGAAATTTACAACTGTTTACATCTCTCTGTGTCCTCAACCACTTTCGTAGTCTGTTGCCTCTTCTCCTGTTTAACACGAACAGCGGAGGCAGACTGATCTGCGTGATCAGGGAAAATGCATTTGAAACACGTACGGCAGGATTTCCAGCTGGTTTTGTTGCGACTTCTTCCGCACATGTAGCAGCATTCTCGTGCTCCAACTTGTGGACAGTTAGCAGGTCACTCATCATCTTCAATTCCAACAAATAACTTACACAGCCTATTCGGTTCTTTGGGAATCATTTCTTGTTGTATCCTCCTTAATATACGGGGTTTGATGAGATCCATTGACAGATCATATAGGAACTTCCTTCTCAAAATATTTGGAAAACGACGGTTCTTCTTATAAAAGACTAATGCATTGTTTCCACCAATGTTCATCACATCTAAAAGTACCTTCAATGGCCAGCGTTGACTGTTTCCAGAAACATCATACTATCCGTAGGTAATATCCCATGTTAGGAATACTATTATCAGTCTGAAAAATTATAGGTAACGTAAACAAGAAATTGTAACGTCAATGCTCACATGGATGACTATTGTCATCCACTTGCTTTTGAAATGCCATAATAAGGAAGTAGGCCCACCTGAAGAAATTAACCTTAAACTTCACAGATATCATTGGGAATTGTTTTTTGAGGATTAGACAAAATATTCAAATGAATGGTTTGAAAATGTATACAATTCGAAGAAAATTATACCCGTAGATGACAACAGTCATCCCCGCGAGCACCGGAGTGTTAAATGATACCCACTCTAGTCTTCTTAGGTCATTACACCCTAAGAACAAACTCCACGGGGTAAAGCACTAAAAATGTAGAATGGACTTAGGAGTGCATAAAAAAGGCGTATCAAATACAATGTAAAACTTCAACGACAGACTTTTAAGAGAAATGGTGGTAACATGTTAAATTCTATAAATAACATGGGCAACAAACCTGTCGATTTTTAGGGTCTCATCTCCCATCCAAGGTATTAAATGCTTTCCTTGATCAATAAATAGCGCTTTTTCATCATCACGAAATAGTTTGCACGAATATCCAAATACCAAGAGTTCTTCATCTTCTTCCTTTTTCCTGAGAATTCCAGTATCATTAAATTGCCAAGATTGTCTTGCAGTCGCCATTTTAGAAATGATTACCGATCGTAGCCGCAGCAACCTTTGATCCATGGCCTTCTTGATTCATTTGCCACCATTCCATCCATTGCGTAAAGCAGCGTAAACAAAGGGACCAGTGACAATATGGTGGCTGTTGATGATGGTTGACTAAGTTCTGTTTGTCAAGACGTTTAACATAAAAGTGCTTTAGTATTGATTATAATATTTAACTGTACATGGTCTCAGTTTGGCTTTTAACGTGGACAGTCGTAAACATACTCGAGTCCATTGTGAAGTGATTTTTTTTGTTGTGAGGAAAGTCTTAATTGTAAACGTTGCAAGATGCCTGAAAACGATTATAGCAAGGGAGAGGATGGACGGGAGGAGAACCCTGACAGGTCACAGCGATTGACGAATGATGATTTTCGAAGATTGTTGATGACACCTCGCGCGTCTGTTCCGTCATCATTGCCTTCAGCACCTGTACGAGATGCTGTGCCCGCGACCCCTGATGCAGAAGGAGAAGATCGAGCTGAACGGCGCAGGAAGAAGAAAAGCTTTTACGCCAAACTTAAAAAGCAGGAAGATGATAAAATGGCAGAATTGGCCAAGAAGTATCGTGACAGAGCAGGTGAACGGAGAGAAGGTGCTAATCCCGACTATCAAGCTGAAGATCCCCTGTCAACAGCCAGTGGATATCGTGCTGTGGCACCGGATCTTAAATCAGGTATGGATGCTGCTGAGAGACGTCGTCAGATGATTCAGGAATCCAAATTCTTGGGTGGTGATATGGAGCATACTCACTTGGTGAAAGGTCTGGATTATGCCTTGCTGCAGAAAGTGCGGAGTGAGATTCAGGCTAAGGAAAAGGAAGAGAAAGAGGAACTTGATAAATTGGTAAAAACTAAGAAGGAGAAAAAGGACGATGAAGAAGAAATGCAATTCAAGACCAAACTTGGTCGTAATGTATATCGAGTTGTTTTTAAAATGCGTGCTCCTGAGAAAAATGAACTGTTTTCTCCTGGCAGAATGGCGTATGTGATAGATCTTGATGATGAGCTCGCTGACAGCGATATACCAACTACTCTAATTCGTAGCAGATTAGATGTTCCCAGCTTGGAAACCACTGCAACGTTGACAACAAATGACATTGTCATTAACAAATTAGCTCAGATTTTGTCTTATCTCCGCCAAGGTGGTCGTCATAACAGGAAATCCAAAAAGAAAGATAAAGCCCGTCTTGATGCTAAGGGTGGAAAATTAGCAGATGAAAGTATTTATGGAGAGATAGGTGACTATGTACCATCTATGGCAAGACAAGAAGTCCGAGATAAGGATAGGGAGAAACGTCGTCCCTACTTTGAGAAGCCGGAAGAAGAAACTACTTGGACAGAGCCAAGTAACAAACCAAAGCCTGAAATGCAGAAACCAGAACCGGAGAAACAACCATCTAAGCGAGAAATACCGAACCCTAGCCAGAGTAGAGCACAACAATTACTCACTCGTTTGGCAGCCGAACCAGAGGGTTATGCAGAATGTTATCCTGGCTTGGAGGAGATGCAGGATGCTATTGATGACTCAGACGATGAAGTAGATTATACCAAGATGGATCTCGGCAACAAGAAGGGGCCCATAGGAAGGTGGGACTTCGACACGCAGGAAGAATATAGTGACTACATGAATAGTAAAGAAGCCTTGCCAAAAGCAGCTTTCCAATACGGCGTCAAGATGGCTGATGGGCGGCGTACTAGGAAATACCACAAGGAGAAAAACGAGAAGGCTGAGCTGGATCGTGAGTGGCAGAAGATTCAGAATATTATCCAGAAAAGAAAAATTCCTGGCCAGTCAGGTGGTGAACCAGAGTTCAAGAAACCAAAGTATTAAATATTTGATGAATTATATCATTCAGCTTTGTTTATTCTGAAACTTAATAAAGATCCTTTTTGAATGTTGTGTATATTTCAGGACAGAATCTTACAGTGGAAAATATTTGTATATGTGTTTTCTTTCTTGAAAGAAATTATTTTGTGTTTTATGTATCAGAGTGTATTGAGACATGGACTAAACAGTACTGAGAAAAACTGTCCTATATGCACCATAGGGAAAGCCACTGCAGACTTCCACAGCTTCATGGTCGTGGATTAGTTAGTAGCTTACATGTCTATCAGTCATTCTACCATTTGTTATCGAGATGGCTCTTGGCAACAATACATTGGACTAGACATACCTGGCTCATAGCAACATTCCATCTGTTTAAATATTATGGAGGTGCATAGTTAGGAATCGCCCTGGCGATTCTTCATTTTATTAAGAGCCTTGGCCAATTCATTTTTCACATTTGGCAGTATAACTTGTAGACGGGCTCAAGGCTGGCACCCCAAGAACATGCTCCAGCAGGCATGAAGAATGATGCTGAGTTCTTAGCATCGTACTCTTGCTCAGACGGTTAACCTGTTCACATAGATACTGGGAGATTTTTTTAATCTACGCTTGGCCTGGCTAATGACTAAGCTCACTGACCTAACATTTCAGGAGTGCTTAGCACAGAGCCTCTCAAAGTGAGTGTGGCCACTGATTCATGGCAGAATATTGGTCTAACTGTTCAGGAACTTTTATTATTTCCAAAGTTGGTGATGATTCCTGTGTTGAATTCTGTGAGTCGCACCATATTATAGTAATTTCAGCCAATAGCTCAGAAAGTATTGCTTGTTTTGTGATATCTTATTATAAAAGTAAATGTGATTATAATTTTTACCTTCCGCCTAAATGTGCGACCGAGGGTGGTGGGTAGGTCCTCAGATGCAGCAAAGAACCCTTCCATCTCTCTTCTTGTAATATGAGCTAAGAACTTCCTACAATGCATGTTTGAGCTTAGGACTTATTGAAATTTTGCCAATTTTTTGGGGTGGCTTGGTGGGTCTCTAGCCTTGGCACACTCCTACAAGTAATAGAGACAAGATATATATGATTCACCTTCAGAAATAATGTAAATTATGCTGTGGTGCCTATAGTACAGTGGGACTGATATTAGTTGAATATCAGTTAAATGGAAGATTAACTAATTTTGTGGGGGGGGAAAAAAGTGGGGTTAGGATTTTGACTCTTGTTACGAACCTTGTTACAGCAGCAATCATCCTCATGGGTACCATGAAAGTTTCAATGCTTTAATGTAGCTACAATATTCACCAGAAAATTATGTGGATTATATGGAGGTGATATCATTGTATTGTGGTCTATAAAGGCTGGTCTGAAATTTTGTGCTTTCTTCACGTTACATTTGAATGTCATAAAAAATTGAGAAATTTTACTTTCTAAATGGGAAGCTGTTTTGGTCATAGCCAGTGGTGTGTGAACAGCAGTGCGAGGTTGCTGGCTCACCACACTCGGAACGTCCATCAAGAACAAACAATAATTGTATCGGCACTGATGAGGATTTCTTGGAAATAGTTGCTGTATTAAAATGTGTTTGGTGAGAAGAGAAGCCCTTTCCGCTTGGTTGTTATGCGACAGGTGAGGGGAAGGGATCAGATAGGTGTATTTTTAAAATTTGGTAAACATTAAAACAACTTGAATGCTACTAGCTTGCATATGGTCATATAGCTTACAGACTATAAAGCTCACATTAGATCTTTATTGACGGTTGAACTTCTTACAAAATTGTACTAAATTATTTGGATTATTCTCCTAGTCAATAGGCCTACTAACAATATTTACATCCAATTAAGACAAAACTTTACATGGACATTTCAACCCGGCATAGGGTCATCCTCATAAAAACATATATAATAAATTAAAAACATCAGATGCACAATATAAAGTGTTAGTTAAAAAAGGTTTTTTTTTTTTCTTAAAAAGCATGATGAAAAATAAAAATGTGAGGTGGTGATTGTTAAAACAGTCTTGAGCTGGAGGCCTTTTTGTTTCAATGTTTTCATTATCCCCTGTGTAGTTCAACTGATATCTGTACACTGTTGTCCAGCTCCATGGCTGAGCTGGCCTTTGGGCACAGGGGCCCCGGGTTCGATTCCTGGCTGGGTCGGGAATTTTAACCATCATTGGTTAATTTCTCTGGCACAGGGGTTGGGTTTATGTGTTGTCTTCATCGTCATTTCATCATCACGACGCGCAGGTGGCGTCAGATCGAAAGACCTGCACTTGGCGAGCCAAACATGTCCTTGGACACTCCCGACACTAAAAGCCATACGCTTTTTTGTACACTGTTGGCTTAGTTACATTCAGTCATAGGCTGATACACGTAAGTTGTTATTGAAGTTGAACTGTTTGATTTCTGGTGTTACAATGGCCTGCTTGTCCAGACTGGACTCCGTAGTCAGAGAACACGGCTAATACAAGCCGATGAAATACAGTACCTAAATAAAGAAGAAATTATAAGGAAAGTAGTATTAATGTGTCTTTACCAAGTGTACTCACTCGAAATGAGTTGATGTTATCTTTATGATGTCTCCATACACTATTGAAATTTCACTCGCGATGATAGATAAGCACTCATGGTGGAAAATTAAATGCAGATAAACATACTACAAACACTCAGAATTTAATTTTTGTGAAGGTACACTAACACTTAATAATTATAAACATACAGTACTGTGTCATAAACTCTGCAGAATTCAGAAATTAAAAGAAATCGCTTATCTTTTCTGTTTTTTGTGTCAATTGCTTTTTTTAGAAGAAAAATCACACCACTTCTTTATAAACATTACATTAACTGCTGTTGCTCGGTATAAGTCCCTGCCAATTGTAAAGCTGCACTTCCCTCGTGTGACTTATTCTGCACTCTTCTTTCAAGGACAGTTGACAGCCAGACTTTCTGGTGGCCGAACTAGAGGGAGTCTACTGCACTTGCTTTCTGAGAAAAACGTAGGAGCACACAAGCACAATTTTTGTCACAATCTAGTGGGCAAATGCATCAACTAACAATTATGTCTGCCATCAACTGGCATAAACCGTTTACTGTATAGGCTGTGATAATTGTGTCTAATCTTAACATTAAAAAATCACCTTTTGAAAACGAGCATTTTCAAAAATTATTTTTAAAAATCCAGGATGAATTTGGGGATTGTCATCATAAAACAGGAGCTTTAAAAGGTTTTACAATGAGGCCTATTGGATGTTCGTGGTCTGAGATTATCCTGCCTTAGAGCGTTTAAGAACACTTAGTGAACTGACTATATATTATACTAACGCAAATGATATTTCTATCAGTGTTACTGCTACAGAGCATTACACATCGACTAGGTCAGTTGACACGGCCATGTTGCAAATTCTGCTTTTGATATCACTTGACAGATTTACGAAAGGACAAACAGCTTCCCATCTAGAAACTACTTTAGTTTTTTTACTCTTGATTGCCACATTGTCACTACTCTCAGTGTTCTCCCTAGGATGTTTTTCATGGGCGCACTGCCCTGCCGGTTTTACAGAGTGCCCAGCTAATATAATGTAGATGTATGATAACTTAGTTACATAATACTAATGCATATTTGAGTCATTGACTGCTCCTAATTTAAATGTAAATACTGTAAAACTGTTTATTTAAATGATAACTATTGTCAGCATAATTGCATCGATTACATTGGAGTTCAAATGTTTAACTTGACTATCACGTAGTGTTGTGCGCGAGCGGATTAGCGTGGAATCGTCTGTGAGCACTCGATTCCGGATGATGTAACAAACCCGTATGGCACTAAACACAGCCGTGGTGTTACATGATTATGAAAGAGCAGTAGAACACTAGAAGTTCAAAATACTCTATTATGTCTTATTCGTGATAATAACATTAAAATAGTTCAGTTTTACAGTTATATGTGTGATATTAGTATTAACCTTTTCGTATGAATTTTTTACGTAGTATTCTGCCACCCCGCTGATGAAAATTTCTGGGGAGAACACTGACTCTTATCTGAGATTAAATTAAATTACTACAAGATTGAAACTAATTGTCCTGTAAAACCATGTATTTATTTTAAAAGAAATGTCTAAATCTCATCCAGTTGCAAATAAACACACACTTTATATTTAATTCTAATAATTTATTCATATAGCGTATAATGGAAAAAATATTTACAGCATACACATTTCCAATGAGCACGTTATGACCACCTACTTAATACGATGTAGCACCACCTTTTTTTTGGTCTGCACAACTGTGGCCATTCAGTGAGGTATCAATTCAACGATGTGATGGCGGAAGGTGTCCTATTGCAGTAGCAGGTCGTACTGTGGGCGTCCACTACTGGGCAGTGGTGATGTAGCACGAACCCACTTCTGCGAGTAGCTCCACAAATGTTTAATGGAATTCATATTTTGGCAATTTGGTTGCCACAGCATTGGAGCAAATTCACTATTATGCTCCTTGAAGCAGTTCTTCACGATCCTGGTACCGTAGTGTGATATGGTGCACGATCCTGTTGTTGAAGAGCTGTTGCCATCAGGTAACTGTTAACATGAACGAATTGACTTGTTTCCCAATAATGACAAGATATCAGATAGTTGTTGGGAATTGGTGAACCGGAATAAAGGACCTCAGTGTGACCCATGAAAACATCACCCAGATCATCACACCTCCTACGCCATACCCTCCGATTGAAATCGCAGTACATGCGCTCAGCTGTCGACATGATGGATCAGGCGACCTTTCTCCAATCATCCACAGTCCTAATGCGCTGCTTTCGGTAGATTGCAGTCAGTATTGGCGTATGACTGGGTCGCCGACTCTGCAGTCCCCTGCGCAACAGTGTTTGCTGTGCTGGGAAACCTGTTGGCGATTTCTCAAACTGTTTGCTCCGAACAGTGCACAACAGCCTCTGCTGGCGTCTAGCATCAATGAGCCGCTGTTAACACTCGGCAGAACAATGCATTCTCGTTTACCCATCGTTGCACCAATTTTGATTCGTGCTCACAACAGCAGCCCACAAGGCGAGCTGTTTTGCCATCACAATTTGCTCTCTACCAAATGCAGAATGATAGGCTGATTTTCCCATTCTGATGCCAAAGACACTACTATCAGCAGGTCTGGAGACCTGCTCTCTATATACCTTGCCACCAGCATGTCACATGCTACTCTTTCGACTCCAGGCACACTAAATGTTCCCAAGTTGGAGTGGTCATAATGTAATGGCTCATCAGTGTACACGTTTACGAGATAGCCAGGTACCTCATTTGTTAGATAGGCTGTAGAGGTCTTACCAGTGTCTTTGAATGTACAAATGGGGCATTCAGAGATTAGGGTCCAGTCATATCTAGGCAGGGCCCTCCAACCCCACTTGTGCAGGATGGTTCCGCATCTTCCCTGGCTGGTTCTGATGAAATTCAAAATCCTAACTTCTTTTTTTTTTTGCATTGATATATAGGAAAAATTAAGTCTCATGTATCATATTAATATGCAGATGCTGTGAAACATTTAGTGTATAGCTATTAGACAGTTTGAATGAAACTGAAAATAATACTCTGATCATGTTAAACATTAGTCATACTTACAATATTAAAAGTCATCAACAAGTAATACAAAACGCAATACTAACACGTTTGTCTCAGAAATGGATGTACTAAGCTCTCTCATTCCTTCATACTTACTGAAGAACAGCCTTCCCCATCCAACATGAGTATATTATCATTCTCCAGTATATGACACACTTTACAGACTATACAGCAAAACAAATGGCACTGAAATGTCAGATAATTTTGCTGGTAAAATGTGTGTTCAAAATGTGTACCATCACATAGCAATACGGTAAGTATTAATAAAGTACGGCATAATTCCCTGTGCTGGTTCCTTATCCCAGAGTTTGCTTCATGAACTGTAGGTGGATACATCGTTAGTACTGCCTCCTAAATACAGTATGACTTTCTTAACACCACTGGTCTAAAAATGGACAAGTACCACTTAGTAAATTGTTTAAATTTAAAGTCATTTTTGTTCCAGTAATAGAATTAGAAAGTAGTAAAAGTATTTTGGTTAAAACCAGCCAACCATGTTCCCAGGCACTGCTAGGGTGTAGTTATACACTTGTACTGTATATTGAGGTATGTTCACATGCATAACATAATTTGCAATAACTACCATAAGGAGCGATCAAAAATTTTATGTTCGACGGCCATAGTCCTGAATCGTGATGCCAATCAGGCAAAATCACCATGAGCATTGAGGCACTCATCCCACCAACGCACCAGGTTGAAGATCTGCATGTGCTAAAACACAGTATCCTGCTGCGTGATGATGTCCATAACCACCTGCTGCACACCCTCGTCTGACAGGATGCATCAACCCTTCAAGGCCTTTTCGGAGGATTGAAGGCGTGATAATCGCATGGAGGACGATCGGGAATATACGGCCGGTCCACCCTCATCGCCTCGTACACTGCCCGCTTGTTGTCCGTAATGTATGAGGCTGGCCTTCCAGATCAACCAGCATCTTGTGTGGAAACGCGACCTGCACGGAACTTGGTGCACCTTAACACAGCAGTGATTTTCGACAAGACATGCTACCCCAAACACAGTCTTCATTTTCCAACAGATATCCACCAGTGTTTGTCCTTCGGCAGCCAAGAACAGAACAACAACAGGTTGGGCCTGTTTGGACGGATTTGGTAATAACGTCGCCATAGTTCATGTGACTGCATTTAACGCATGCATCTCGATACAACATGACTGCACCACAAATCCCTTTGCCTTGATGTCTGTGCTTATGTACCCGCATCGGAGTCGTGCTACGTTGCATGTCCGCAGGAGCAACACCCTCAAATGGAAACTTTTTTATTGCACTTTATATTAACATCACTCAAAAGTAATTCAAAGTCATTTGCCTCAGAGGAGCTGCCAGAGAAATCCCAGTTTCTAGTAAGTGTAATATTTTAGTGCAATCAGCCTCACAGTTAGCCATAACAAGTTTATATTTTTGCTATTTTACATTACACCAACTTACATCTTATGGTAACGATGGAAGCCCCAGCATATACCTGGTCTGAAGATGAGGAAACCACAGAAATCCATCTTCAGGACTGTTGATGGAGGGGGTACGTTAAACCCGCTATCTCCCGAACACATACTAACAGCTACCCACCTCGAATGACGTAGCTAACTTGCTCGGTGCAGCCATTCGACCTTCGTAATCTCTGTGACTATGAAATATGTATCTAAATAGCTGAGAGTTATGAAAAACAGCTTAAGTACAATGAGGCCTCTGACCATTTTAAACTCAAAGAAATATTGATATATATCAATGGAAACCTCAAGAAAGCAACATGGGAGCTGACAGAAATTTCTGTTACTGCATTTAAAGGAACATAAGGACGAGGATGAAAATTTCCAAGGTAATGAAAGGTAATGGGTTGATTTTACCTGCATTGTATTGTATTGTGATTTTACCCAGTAGCGGCAATGGGTGGGGCAGTTGCCCCCTCACTTTGTGGAGAAAACATTTTTATTCCATTTTAAATGGCTGAAACAATGAATTATTAAAACAAGCAATTTGTACAAGCCTTGTTGTTTTATCAGCTAATTATTTCCTTTTAAAAAAATAATTAACAAAATGATTAGCAGAAATATGCACAAAATGTTGTTTGTCAAAGCTAATCTATTTGCAAAGTGCCACACCAAGTAGTGGAGACTTTGCAAGTGCTGTGAGGAAGAGCAGCAAGTGTATATATTTTTTTGCCAAGGTCATGGACACTTGTGGTATGATTCACCCGTTGCCGTGCGCATTTGTCAGTCTCTTTAGTGTGTAGTCAAACACTAAATGATTTTTAATTGTATAATCACGCCATACTTTTATTTAATTGTAATACATGTGCAATATTGTTCCTTTCGTGAAAGTTTTATTTTATAGTATTTAATCAAAATCTCAAAACCCCTGTGGGTGGGGGACGTAGAAGAAGAATGCACCCACGGTATCCCCTGCCTGTCATAAGAGGCGACCAAGGGATGATTAAGAACCGTGAAACTACTTGTGAATAGTACCATCACTCAGGGAACACCATGGGACGCCTTTACCTGCGAGAAGTACCACTATGTTAGGTACACAATAGGTTTGCGATTAGTAGCAACAGAAGGTGAATCAATATGGGTTTTCCAGTACCCCTAATTTATACCATTGTGAGAAACACCGCGGGTCTGGGCGTTACCTGTGATTAGTATCCACTATGTGAGGAACACTACAGGAATACCGGCACCCATGATTAGTACAGCTAGGTGAGGAACACCATAGGTCTGTGTGACCTATGCGACATAGTAGTACCGTAATGTGTGGAATACAGCGAGTCTACGCTACTTTTCATTAGTACCGCAATATGACAAATACCATGGTTCTACTTTACTAGTGATAAGTACCATTATGAGGGGCCGATGACCTGGATTTTGGACCCCTTTAGACAACAAGCACCCTCGATTCATTATTGTGCTTTAGAAGCAGTCCCTTGGTCAGTAATACTATTGTTTGATAGTTTCTGGAAAGGTGGGGCATTGCAGGTGGAATCCACTGATGATTTTAAATTCATATTCACACATTCATTCTTCATCATCATGTTTTTTATTCTGGTCAGTGGATGATTTTGAACTTTTAACTTATCATTTTACATTTCATCTCATTTGGTACCATTAGGGGCCGATGACCTAGATGTTAGGCCCCTTTAAACAACAAGCATCAAAATCTCAAAAATTGTAAGTTGGTAAAACTGTCAACCTTTACCCCTCTGTTGAAATTCACTGAGAGAGCATAAAAGAACTTAGCATTTTATAGATTTCTTTATTAATCAAATCAAAATCTCTTTATTTGCAAATGAGGTGTCTACCTCGGTGGCAAATGGTACACTAAAATACATTATTGTCAAGCACTAAATTTTAAATTAACAAGAGACGAAGAAAATTTTCCTAGAATACAATATTATACAATTTACGCTAATAATTTGTTCTATTAAACACATACATCATCCTTAATAAATTTATATTGTTTACAAAATTCTACTTATAATATCTTACAAAAATAGTCAACTCATATACAGTATGTGAAATTACTTCTAATGATAATATACAACTGGTATAAGATTAAAATTAACATTGAATTTATTTACATACTTATATTTTACCCATTTTGGAACATAAGTAGCATAACGACCTGCTGCGTCTTAACCAGAGCCCCTTTAGCCACCACTTTTCAGAGTTCCTGAAGGGCCTTCACAGCTACCGTAGCGGTCCCAGGGCCCTCGAAGTCCCCACTGTACTTCACCCCTACAGGCAGTCCCCTACTTGGGCTGTCCAAACTCCATAGACCAGGGGATGGAATTAATTTAATCACACACATTTTTTATTTACAATATCCTGCACTGGTCGAATGCCCTGTAACATTTCATTTATTTTCTCTCTTGTTGTTTATTCTCTTCTTGAATATCTGTACAGATTTTGGAAAAGGATCAAACACTACCCCTGGTAAACTGTTCCACTCCTTCACGCCCTTCCCAATGAATGAAAATTTACCCCAATCGCTTCTGCTAAAATTCCTTCTAATTTTGTACTTGTGGTCAGTTCTACCAATATAATTATTTTCCAACTGAAGCCTCTCACGGATATCTCTCCATGCTTCTTCTCCTGTATAGGCTCTATATAATCCTATAAGTCTAGTTTTCTCCCTTCTCTTACTTAAAGGTTCCCAACCAAGTTCCTTTAGCATTTCTGATACACTACTCTTTCTCCTGAAATCCCCTGTTACAAACCTTGCTGCTTTCCTCTGCACACTATCTATTTCTTTTATTAGGTATTCTTGGTGAGGATCCCAAACACTGTTTGCATATTCCAATAATGGACGAACCATACTTAAGTAACTTTTTTCTTTTAATTCTTTGTTGCATCCTTTAAGTAGCCTCATTATGACATGTAACGATCTGTATGCTTTCCCAACAATGTCATCAACATGACCCTTCCAGTGCAAATTACTTTCAAATCTCACACCTAAGTATTTGAACTTGCCATCTTTAGGGATAACTACCTCATCCAAAGTATATTCAAATTCAGTTTTAAAGCTCCTGTTTGTAAATGTTGTAACAGTTGATTTGTCTCCATTAATCTTCATATTATTTTCTTCAACCCATTCTTGGATACTCTCAAGTTCCCTTTGTAATTCTGAGCAATCCTCAATGTTATTTATTTCCCTATAAACAATTATGTCATCTGCATACAATCTTATTTTCGATGTTATATTGTTCCCTAAATCATTTGCGTATATTAAGAAAAGTAACGGACCGATTATACTACCCTGTGCAATTCCCTTCCAAACTTTCTCTTCCTGTGATATATAATTTCCTACTTTGACTTTCTGAACCCTTGAATTTAGAAATGTTCTTATCCAACGTATAACCCTTACGTCCAGTCCTATTCCCTCCAATTTCTTTAATAATATTCCATGTTCCACTCTATCAAAGGCTTTGGAAAGATCTATGGCTATGCAATCTAACTGACCTCCTGAATCCAACTGATCTGATATGTCCTGCTGAAATCCCACCAGTTGTGCCTCGCAAGAAAATTTCTTTCTAAATCCATACTGGCTTCTCATGAACCAATTTTTATCATCACATATCCCTCTGATGTACTTTGCTATTAAACTCTCCAGTATTTTACAAACTATACTGGTCAGGCTGATTGGTCTGTAGTTCTCTGGTTTCCTTTTATCACCCTTTCCTTTATAAATTGGTATTATTATAGATTCCTTCCATTCCTTTGGTATTACACTATTATTTATGACATAGTCAAAGAGAAATTTTAAATAAGGCACTATATACCACCCCATCGTCTTTAATACCTCCCCAGTAATTTGATCACTTCCTGCTGCTTTTCCTTGCTGAAGCAGTTGGATTTCTCTGAAAATATCTTCATTTGTGAATGAGAAGCTTCTTGTTTCCCTATGTGTCTCTCCCTCTCTATCTTCTGTTATGGTTTCCAAGTCCTGACAATCTTCTACTGAATCTCTGAATTCCCTACTGAAGAGGTTTGCTTTCTCAGTATCTGTTAAATAGTGTTCACCCCCTTCTCCCACCATTGTAGAAATTTGGATTCCTTTTCCTTTTTGATTCCTAATATATGAATACAGCTTTTTCCATTTCCCTTTGTGGTCATTACCCTCTTGAAGAATGCCATTCATATAATTCTCTTTTGCTTCCTTTTTCACTCTATTCAGTTCCCTCATTAGCTGTTTTCTAGTTTCTCTATTCTCCCTACCCTCTTTGATTTTCCTGTTTACTATTCTACATTTTCTTTTTAATTTTCTTATTTCCCTTGTATAATAAACAGGGTCTGAGGTCATTTTACCCTTCTTAACAGGTACAAATCTCTTCTCTCCTTCCCAAATGATTCCTTTAAATTTAGCCCAAAGTGTATCCACATTACTCCCTTCACTTATCCAACAACTGAATTGTGATTTAAGGTAAGTCCCAAATTCATCAACTTTAGTTTTTCTGTATAATTTCTTGTCTTGTGTGACCCTCTTATTAAGCCTTTTTGGTACCAGTCCTACATCCATTATTACAGCCTTATGGTCACCTATTCCTTCAATTACCTCAGTTTTATCAACAATTTCCCATGGTTTAACCAAGAATACATCTAGTAAGTTATTGAGACGAGTCGGTTCTTGTACTACCTGTGTAAATCCTCCCTCCCAAATTAACTTATTTGCCAGTTTCTGTTCATGGGCTTCACTTGCAGCTCCATTCCATTCAACTTCAGGCAAGTTTAGATCTCCCCCAATTATTACCATATCATTATTATTGTTTTTATGAGTATAATCTATTATTTTCTCAAATATTTCCATGTCTCTTTCCTCTCTTCCAGGCCTGTATGTTCCTATAATTCCCACCTCCTTCATATTATGACAAACTAATTTTATCCCTAATATTTCATCCCTTTCATCGGTAAACCATTCATGTGAACAATAAGTTTCCTTCACCAGAATAAACACCCCCCCTCCCTTTTTATCTCCTCGGTCTCTACGATAGACTGTGTACCCTTCTGGAAATACTTCTCTATTACCCACCCCTTCTCTCAACCACGATTCCACTCCTATCACCACATCAGTCTCATAAGATTCCATCAATGTACCAAATTTTAATTGTTTATTTACTGCACTCTGACAGTTTACCAAGAGCAATCTCAGACCTCCTTCCTCCCTAAAACTTGACTGTTGCAATTGGGTAACGTTTGACTCATGAGTTGAGAATGTCCCTGGAACCCAGATCCTTGTACATATATCTTGATTTAAGGGTCTGGGTTTTCTGGCAAGTTTCCTTGCATGTGCCAGTTTAGTGGTATGGGTTTTCTTAAGTACAGATTAGTTTGCAAATCTCTGTTGATAATTGTGGCAATTTGTCTACAGAGATTTGCTGTTCCATTACCATTCAGATATAACCCATGCCTAGTAAACATTTGCCTGCCAAGTTCTAAAGTATCTACTACATAGACATTTCTAAAAGTCTTACATAATCTCTTGATTTTTATATTTACATCATGTACAGCTTTGTTCACACATGAGTCCTCTAAAAGGTCATACCTAGGTGGCACATTAACTACAATTACTTTTGAGTCAGGTAGTTTGGAAAGCTTGATATACACACCCGCCCACTCTACTGTATTCCACAAATCCAGGTATTTTTTGTTGTCTGTACATTTTTGCCCCCTCTACTTCTAATTGCCAATCACCTCTACTGCTTTTATCTGGTTAATAATGCAGACTGTGAATGTGTGTGTAGTGGGAACAGGTGTTGGCTAGAAAAAGACTTCAGTGAGATAAGCTGCGATGTTCATGTAGTGATAATATTTAAAATAAGACTTCAGCTTTGGACTATTACAGTTAAGTTAATGTGTACTGTTTAGACTGGGATACTGAAAAGACATGAAAGCATGTAATATTTCTTCAATATCCTATTTTTAATTTGTTTTTACAACTTTTTAATTTGAAATATTTGTCATTATACCATGTAATATATGATGTTTGAACTATATCAGTGTATTAATGTTGATCTAAAGAATTGCATAAAATAAGACATAAAGGCAATTAAATAAGTGCTCTGGATTGGCTGATTAAATGTTAATTTTATTTAAGCTTAATTAGTTCATACAGCTCACTCAGATCCCTGACTGAACGGTCAGTATTTTGGTCTTCGGTTCAGAAGGTCCCAAGGTTCGACTCCCGATCAGAATGTTGGTCTAGGTCATCAGCCCCTAATGGTACTAAATGTAGTGACAATTTAAAAGTCCAAAATCATCCACTGACCAGAATTCAAAATGTGATGAAGAATGAATATGAATTTTTTTTTTTGCTAGTGGCTTTACGTCGCACCGACACGGTAGGTCTTATGGTGACGATGGAATAGGAAAGGCCTAGGAGTTGGAAGGAAGCGGCCGTGGCCTTAATTAAGGTACAGCCCCAGCATTTGCCTGGTGTGAAAATGGGAAACCACGGAAAACCATCTTCAGTGCTGCCAACAGTGGGATTTGAACCCACTATCTCCCGGATGCAAGCTCACAGCCGCGCGCCTCTAACCGCATGGCCAACTCACCCGGTAATATGAATTTAAAACAACCAGTGGATCCAACCCGCAATGCTCCACCTTCCAAGAAACTACTAAAGCAATAGTGTTACTGACCAAGGGACTGCTTCTAAAGCACAATCGTGAATCAATGATGCTTGTTGTCTAAAGGGGTCCAAAATACATGTTAAAGGCCCCTCGTATGGTACTTGTCGCTAGTAAAGTAGAACCATGGTATTTGTCATGTTGGGGTACTAATCACAAGTAACATAGACTCACGGTATTCCACACATTATGGTACTACTCACAAGTATTGTACGTTGCACAGGTAACGCAGACCCATGGTGTTCCTCATATAGGTGCACTAATTATGGGCGCAGACCCACGGTGTTGCTCATATAGTGGTACTAATTACAGGTACTGTAAACCCAAAGTGAACCACTCTCTGCTGCTACTAATCACAAACCTAATGTGTACCTAATATAGTAGTACTACTCGTAAGTAAAGGCGACCCATGGTGTTTCCTGCATGATGGTAGTGATCACAAGTAGTTTCATTATTCTAATACAATCATCCCTTGGTTGCCCCTTTTAGTCACCTCTTACAACAGGCAGGAGCACCGTGGGTGTATTCTTCATGTGCGTTAATTTCTCTGGGTCAGGGACCGAGTATTTACAATTTTCTTAATGCACATAATTTACCCTCAACACACAATAGTGAATACATCTCTCCAGATAGGGTTGGTGGGAGGAAGGGCATCCAGCCATAAAAATGGGCCAAATTCACAGCAAGTGACAACAATAAATTGGGAAAAGGCCAAGAAGATTAACACTGTTTAATATGAACTGACAGAAAATGGAAGACTGGATATGGAAATTACCACCACGTACGGAGATTACTTACCTATAATGACATGTGCATTCCAGCTCCGTGGCTAATAGGCTAGCATGCTGGCCTTTGATCACAGG
The DNA here is from genome assembly GCF_040414725.1 of Anabrus simplex. Lineage (NCBI taxonomy): Eukaryota > Metazoa > Arthropoda > Insecta > Orthoptera > Tettigoniidae > Anabrus > Anabrus simplex. Next base: position 217,114,140 of record NC_090279.1, on the reverse strand, counting down.
AGTCCTGGGTTCAATTCCCGGCAGGGCCAGGAATTTCAACCATCATTGGTTAATTTTGCTGACACGGGGGCTGGGTGTATGTGTCGTCTTCATCATAATTTCATCCTCATCACGATGCGCAGGTCGCCTCGAGGCATCGAATCAAAAGACCTGCACCCGGCGAGCCGAACATGTCCTCAGACACTCCCAGCACTAAAAGCCATACGCCATTTCATTTCATGACATATGCAGCAGAAACCTGGACAATGACTCGGAGAGATGAGAGTAGAGTAAAGGCAGGAGTATGGTACAAAAGACAATGAGGGATAGAGAGAGAAATGGAGACATACGAAAAGAGCTAAATGTGCAAGATCTAAACAAGCTGGAACAGAACAGATTTGAGGTCCGGTGCAATCAGCTGTCTCGACACAACAACGCTTCACTGTTGCAAAGCAGTGAGATTGCTTCATGTGTCGTGTCGCGTGAACAGAAACTGCACTCCTGTACAAGTCAGCTACATCGATGCTTCAAAATAATAAATCTTTGAGACAGCGATGGTGCTTCATTTATCTTCTCACCCAAATAGAAATACTCTGCATTGTTAACTACTATGCTTTTGTAACTGGATAAGGTTAGTCTGAGTACTGGTATATATTTTGAACTCTTCTTCAATTTCATTAAGTACATTATAATTACTGTTTTAGTGTGCTTTTACCTGTGAAACTCACCCCTTTTAGTACCACTGTAAGTGCTTGATGATGAAACATAGTTTATTACTATATAATGGTACTATTATAATGCACATTTTTTAAATCATATTGTATTTTGTACATTCGCTCATTAAATATTTCGTGAACCTCATATTTTATTGTTACCAGAAAGGCGAACGGTTTATTGTGAACTGAATTAGGTATGAAGCATGGTTCACGTTTCACAACACCATCGCAAGACACCGTCAAGGTACTGCGTACATGAGCACTGTTTCTCTTGCAGTCCGAGACGGAAGTGCGCCGTGTTTCAACACACTGCTTCAAAGCAATTCGTTGTGCCGTATCAAATGTTTCGAAACAGCAGTCTCACTTTGCCCACCTCTAGTGGTTTGGACATATCAAGTGGATGAAAGAAGAAAGACTGCCAAGACAAGCACTGGAAAGACAGGCAACAGGGAAGAGAGTATGAGGGAGACCAAGATTACGATGGATGGACTCTGTGAAGAACAGCATGGGACAATGGAACTTGGACAAGAACACTGTGTTGGATGAGGCATGGTTGAGAGACAGGAGTTAGTGAAGAGGAACCATATTTGCTGCCAACTTTTGTCAGCTGGAAAACTGTGCAATGATGATGACTATCTTCTTTTATTTCATTTAAGTTTACAATGATGGTGGGACTGGAAAGAAGTACGACTGAATATAGGGTCCTGCCACTGAAAGTGAAAATGGGAAACCACAGAAAACCATCTTCAGGGCTGCCAACAGTGGGGTTCGAACCCACTATATCTTCAAACCACATAACCAACTAACTGACGTATTTGAGCACCAGGACTGAACCTAGTGCTGTACTGTCCCTGGTACATAACAAACAAGCTCATTCAAATTTGTTTTTACTATAGTAGAGTCCTCCCAAGCAGCTTCAATCACTTGCTAATTGACCGGATAAACAAGAGGTGGGAGGTATCATAGAAATAAAGACAACAGGCATCATCTCAGATCTTTAATCATACGAAGATTACAATACAAGGACTAATAAATACAAATCACAACATCTTTGAAGTAGAAAACAAACTTACAAATAAAAAATCTGCAAGAGGATGAAATCGTCCGGATAAACCTCGATCTCCTGATATCCATGTAACCTTTCACGTTTTCAAATACTTCCAAGATTTAAAGGAATTAAGAGAGTAATTCAATATATTTAAGATAATAAATAAGTACAATTTTGAAATTACTAAAGTAATTAATGAGCAGCAAGATGACTGAGATATTCTTAGTGAAATGAGTTGCTTAAATTAAGAGTATAAGTGATATGTTAAAGGCAAATGAGTATATTTGGAGAGGCGCCCCCCCCCCCAAGAAACGTTCTTGAAAGGGCTTTGGCCTGCCCAGCGACTGCTGCTCAGCCCGAAGGCCTACACATTACAAGGGGCTGTGTTTTCAGCACGATGCATCCTCTCGCCCGTTATTCTGGGCTTTCGAGACCGTCAGATAGCTCCTCAATTCTAATCACGTAGGCTGAGTGGACCTCGAACCAGCCCTCAGGTCGAAAGAAAAATCCCTGACCTTGCCGGGAATCGAACCCGGAGCCTCCGGGTGAAAGGCAGGCACGCTACCCCTACATCACGGGGCCGGCTTTATTTGGATACCACGTTATTCAATTATAATGAACATTTTCACTAATATCAATTTGATCTGTTTGGTGTTACAGTCACATTAAATTAACATTGAGACCAGGAAAAGTACTTGTGGATAAGGAATTCAAGAAATATTTTGGTTGTAATTTTAAAGGAAAACAGAAGCACACTGTGTAAATAAGTTTTATATCCCTTAAAACAAGTCCAGGTGTACTGTTTTTTTTTCTTTTTTTGTCCAGACTGTTTGCTTTAATAAACGGTTGTTGTTATTTGGTTATGAATTTCATTATGCCATGTCACCTGTCCAATCCCCTTCAGCCCTGTAAACTAGAAATTTTAAAAGGTCTGTCCCGATATAATGCAGGCAGCCCTGCGAACGTTCCACCCATGGGACTCTCGCTCCGCCGACTGAGTGACCCTGGGAAAGGAGACAATAGTTGCTTGCAAAAACTTAGATCCATCTTGAACATCAAATGGATCACAGATCACAGTTCACCAACCTTGCAGTTCTTGAGAAAGCACATACTATAAGCATTGAGGTTACCATCATTGGCCACCGTCTCAGACGGATACGGCACGTCCATCGCATGAGTGAAACCAGGCTTTCTCGTCAACTTCTGTACGGTGAACTCTGCTCTGGCTCACGACCTCATGGAGCCCCTTTGGGGTGTTTCAAGGATCAGCTAAAGCATAGGCCTACTATGAAAAGAGCTGGAATTAACACTCAATCCTGGGATATGCTAGCTGAGAATCGTACACTTTGGCGCCACACTGTTTCTACATCAGTTTCGGTGTTTGAAGAGGAACAAGGGCGACGTGAAGAGGATAAACGACAAGCTCAGTTCCGCCCTCCCCCAACCATTTCATGTGATCTGTGTGACGTATGTTTCATGCCAAGATTGGGCTACAAAGCCACGTTTAACATATTCACAAAGCTTTGCGAGTGTGAAAATGCAAACTGCTGAAGAATATGTTTACTCGGATACGAGTTGCTTGAAAGTACAGGAGAAGCAGTTTTATTCGGTAATCAATCGCCCAGAAAGTACTATTGAAAATTGATTAAGTGCTTTAGTTTGGTTCACGATTACATCAACTGGCAGCGAGAGTTCGAAATCCTGCACTCTTAGAAGAGTGTCTGCCAGATGATGTGGCGTAACGTAAGTTTGTTCTCAGTGCATTGTTTGGTTGTCCGAACACTACTACAGAATCTTGGAAGAAGAAACTATAAATTAATGAACGACGACAGTAACAGATCGTGCACTATCTATGACATACATATGAGGAAAAACAAATTGCTGAAATTCCACTCAACCAAGGCCACCAGATTCTATGGAATCCTAACCTGGAACAACATAACGTTGTTTTGCTGTTAAATGAATCGTCTATAGGAAAAGGCTAAGGAATTGTACGAGAAAATGGAATTGACACAGGAGTGCACCTTTTCAGAAGGCTGGTTAGCTGGTTTCAATACTCACCATGTTATAAAAATATTAGATGAAACTGGTGAAAAGAAATCATCAGCTTTAAATACTGCCCTCTAATACAGCCGTTCTCAAACAGTGACAATCTGCGGCCCAGGAAGTACCTTTCTGTAAGACAAGGGCCTGGTCCCAACAAATTTACTGTTAAGTACATTCCTAATTATTTCTAGTTCATAAATTTAAATAAATTAGCACATTGCTCTAAAAATAAGACATACTTGCATGTAAGCTACGTCATCAAAATTTGAGGTGGGAGGGGTAAGAGAAATAGCAGAAAGACATAATAATAATAATAATAGTAATGTTATTTGCTTTACGTCCCACTGACTACTTTTACGGTGTTTGGAGACGCCGAGGTGCCGGAATTTAGTCCCGCAGGAGTTCTTTTACGTGCCAGTAAATCTACCGACACGAGGCTGACGTATCTGAGCACCTTCAAATACCACCGGACTGAGCCAGGATCGAACCTGCTAAGTTGGGGTCGGAAGGCCAGCGCCTCAACCGTCTGAGCCACTCAGCCCGGCAGAGAAAGACATGAGAAAGATTATGAAGAGACAAACTAACAATCATATTTTATGTAATTTACACAACAATGCAAACTACCATTTGATAATGATAATGGTATATGATCACATTACTTAAGATTAGTTAGCCGATTTATTTTATTTTTCACTTATTTCAATTTTTAGGCCAACTTTATCACTGCGGCACAACCATCAAAGCGATTTATGCAGTTTGAATCAAATATTCCACCTCCTTGTAAATTTTGCTTACAAAGCAACCAAGGCTTGCAACAGTCTGCATGTTACGGACAATTACACAGCAGTCAACGAGTGCAGCAAGTATTCATTCATCACACAGACAAGCTCACCTAAAAATTTCATCTGAGCTATTTTAAATTCACTGATATTTTAGTATTGTAATGGCATGATGTTTCATACGTCGCACTTTATATGGATGCAATCATGATTGAACTTTTATACTTAATATATGCAATATCCTTGTTGCAATTTTAAGGTCTGTACATTTATTTTTTGACTAAAGATGTCCTGATAAAGGATGAAACATGTATCGAATTTTAATGTTGTCTTAACACATTGACGGCTGGCCCCGGAGATCTCCATAGTACTGCGGCCAGCGGTTGTCGACGGACCCCGGAGATCTCCTTTTTTACACTCGTGTATCGTTTGTAGCTTCTTGTGCTATCTGTTGGCTATAATTTTAACTACTTTTAATCATGTCATGGAGTAGAAGTATAGTAGATTTTAGTTTCGATGTATTTTTCTATTGTACGATCTTTGTAGCCATGGAAACTTTGTATATACACGGGTGTTCTTACATGGCGAGAATGGCAACGTTCCCTATATGACTTAAAACTATTTCAACATTTATATGCAGATTCATTATCTGATGCACCACATGGGTGAAAAGTCCTGAGAATTCTCCTAGGTGACGGGCTACGATATTCTCGCTTTTATGCACCTTGTATTTTCTTGATTATTGATGACATTGTCGGTGAGAGATTATGAGTTCTAAACAGTGTAGTCATGGAATATAAATTACTGCTGCATCCTTCTTTCTTTAAACCTTCATGTATTTAACAAAATAATGTCGGATATGTCGAGCTATTCCATGGAGCACTCGTGCAGATATCAACATGGCGCAGCACATTCAGTTGCCAACGGTTACCGATAATTGTGATTTATTATGTACGGACTAGTTATATTAGATATTTCTAATGGTTAGCGGGTAACACTAAACGGGGAGTAGCCGTAAAGAGAAATCCTTGCATACTTGAAAACAATGAATATACAAATGGCACAAATACGCAATTCATACTACAATGTGCTTAGAAAGACTACTGAATGGAGCCACAAACAGTATTGCTTTGAAAAGTATTACAGCGTGCAGACTACGAAGCAACCTAGTGAGTATATGTTCCAAGTTTGAGGTCGATATCTTGAATGCATTTCCAGTTACGGTAGTTTGAGTGCAACAGTGTAATTTCTTTCTTGGAGGCTTGAACTGTCTGGTCTGCATTGCGTAGCAGTCTCTGTTCGGCGCCTGTCATCATTGTATTAATAAAGACGGGAAATTTGTATAGTAGAGTGTATGATTAAGAATTTTGCAAGTAGTTATTTACAACAATACGAGCTTTACGATGAAGTTTAATTCATGTAACGAGTATACAGTACCAGTGTTGGTGCTGTACATACTGATAACACAATTTTATTGAGTAATAACTGTTGTCATCACTGACTTCACTATTCGCTTCAGTCTCACAGTTTCTTTCACTCTCCTCCCAGAGGAGCCACCCTGGGCATTTAACACACAACACTTTCTCAACCTAACAACCACAAAGCAAGAGTCCACTCACACAGAAGGTTGTATTATGGCTTCTTTACCTTGCCAGACAGTGTATGGGCACGATCTCCTTCAGAAATCAATCCGACTAGTGTTTCCAGAGATGTTCACTGGACGGCACCTGTAGTTTCAAAGTTGTACTTCCAGGTGTGTTTTCTGTGAAATAAGTTTATTCTTCACTTCTGCTGTGGGATGACCTTTAAAGCCGTCCAAAATCAGCATGGCCTTCTTACTGAGCTATGCACCAGGTCTCTGATTCCAAACTGCCAGCCAATCAATCATCAGCTCAGCTGTCATGCAACCTTTTTTTCTGACAGCAAATCACTATGCCCTTAGGAAAGTTCTCTTTGGGTAAAGTTTTATGCTTCAGAATAATATGTGGAAGGAAGGGGGTTTCCTACATCTGTGCGTACCAGTTAAAATCACCATTATTCTCAGTTTTTCGTTCCCGATTGTTCTTAATGCAATACTTTTTGCCCCTTTCCGGTGTAGTCGTACTGCTCAGCCGATCTGGTGCAGGGGGTAAGAAGAAACTTCGAAGTTGGATGATGTACCGCTGGCACTAAACTACTTCTGCCAGTCTCTGTGCTAATCAACCAACTTATAACTCCATGCAATTCTGTCTGCAGTAAGTTCATGAATTTAGCATTTTCCTAGGCCTTTAACTGGACAATGTCTTGAAAGATGTACAAAGGAGATGACTATAGGTTCAAATTCTCGAAATTTTCCACATTTTGGTCCCCTGAAAGCCTTTTATGTTCTGGAACTGCCCAATGTCGCACATTTGATTCATGTAACCCATATGTTGTGAAACTCATGATGAATTTCTAAGCTTCATGGTGCCTTTCGCTCCAAGCAATTGTTCATAGTGGCAAAAAAACCAAACCAAACCCCATAGCACTACAGCCCTTGAAGGGCCTTGGCCTACCAAGCGACCGCTGCTCAGCCCGAAGGCCTGCAGATTACGAGGTGTCGTGTGGTTAGCACGACGAATCCTCTCTGCCGTTATTCTTGGCTTTCTAGACCGAGTGGCAAAAAAATTTACGTTATTACTATTCTCCTACTGTACTACACTAGTATCCAAAAGTTAAGCATGAGTTACAAGTAAGCAGGGCAACAAGAAATAGACTGCAAATCGCACGACATATGCACCTACCAACCTTGTGTGTTCACTCTGTATAGGAAAGGAGTGTTCCCTGTTTTGACTAGCGGCGTAACCGCAAGGTAATCACAGCCAGTGCCTGCGCCCCGTATTCCCTCAGTCATGTTTGCCCTCTTATAGTGTACGGACTGTAGCCTCGTGGTGAACGCAACAACATAACGGCACGACAACGCCATTTGCAGGGTACAATACTCGGCCGCCTAGAAGCAGGCCAGACACAGACCGTAGTCCCCGTATCCTTGAATGTGCCACAAAGTGTCATTTCCAGGCTTTGGAGACGATTTTGAGACACAGGAGATGTTAGTCGTAGGCCAGTGCCAGGTCGACCAAGGGTAACCACCCCACAGCAGGACTGATATCTGGCCATAACGGCCCAATGTAATCAGAGTGCACCTGCAAGACAGTTGTCAGCAGAGCTTGCAGCCGTCTCAGGGGTTGCCCGGCAAACTGTGTACCGGAGGCTCAGAACAGCAGGGCTGTTTGCCCAACGTCCAGCGGTGTGCATCTCGCTCACCCCAGCACAGAGACGGGCCCGTTTACTGTGGAGCCGTCAACATCGAAACTGGACCATAAATGAATGGAGGTATGTGCTCTTCACAGATGAATCCCACTTCAGTTTGCAGAACGATTCCCTTCGCACATTCATCTGGAGAGAACCGGGTAGCCAATACAGCCACAGGAACATCATGGAACGGGACCAGTATGGTGGTGCTGGCGTCATGTTGAATGGCCGTACGGACCTGCTCATCTTCATGGGTGGTCCGAGGAATACTGTTAACACTCGGGGATACAGGGATGAGGTACTGAGACCACATGTTCGAGTCTTCAGAGGTGCAGTTGGTCCAGACTTCCTCTTAATGGACAATAATGCCCGACCGCACCGTGCTGCTCGGGTGGATGAATTTCTGGCTGGGGAAGACATTCATCGCATGGACTGACCAGCGAGGTCTGCAGATCTGAATCCTACAGAACATGACTGGGATGCATTGGGGAGGCGATTTGCATCCTGTCCGCCTCCACCAAGGACCCTCCAAGACCTGCGCATTGCCCTTTCGGAGGAATGGAATTGACTGCCACAAGAGCTCTTGGACCATCAGATAGAGAGCATGTCACATCACTTCGAAGCTTGTGTGGCCGTTAGGGGTAACCACACACCCTATTAACAGCATATTTTGTTGTGGAAGACATTGCCAAGTTTTGTCAGTTGTTGTCAAAGGTGTACCTTAGCTATCAGAACCTTTCTGACACGGTTTTTTTGGACAAGTTGTGTGACAAATGGTGTGTGAGTCAGCTTCCGTTTGTTCAATAATCCGTCTGACATTCCTATCAGGCGTATGGCCTTGTTTAGTGATCAGGCTTAACTTTTGGACAGTAGTGTAGAATATGATAGGAAAACAAAACACTGTTCACAAAATTAATGACAGTCACAACGTGTTGCATTATTACGCAATAGAATAACCTTACCCTTCTTCCCACTTCTCACTTGCTGACACTAGCAACAATGTTGCAGTATTTTTAAATAAACCATGTTTAAATTATATAATGTTGCAATGTATTATTTTTGTTAGGTCGGGCATATAAGCCGCACCTCTATTTTTACGCCCGAAATTTGAAAAAAAAAAGGCAACTTAATTTTGGATCAATGTATTAATGTATTAATAAAGTATGGCATAACCCCCTGTCCTCGTAGTTTTTGCCTCGTTTTGTTTATCCTGGATATTGCTTTTGGACTTTAGGTGAATACATCAGTAGTTGTTGCATCATAAACACAATATGACATTTGCCACACAGATCTTATTTAGTTCGATTTTAGAAGCAAGCTGGGTCTGCGCTCTTCGACGCAATCACCAAAATGATTCTCCTAAGAATATTGCCACTATGAGATATTTATTTGTGGAAAATACTTAGAAAAGTAAAATGATAAATTCCAGGAAATATTTCATGGCCCTCTGGTAGAGAAACGCTACTCTAAATATACCACCGATCACATATGTTACATTTGTTATATTACAAAAGTGATATTGAAATGGTGTTTTGCCATAACCGGCAATCCCTCATTATTGAAGATGCAGGATAAAAAAAATCTTTCACTGTATTTCAAGTGGGCTAAATAAATAAATATAAATAATAATTACCCGGACTCCTGAGGAAGCCAGACATGCCATCGAGAAACTTCATGAAATCGCCAACAAAACCAGCCTCCAAATCTCTTACGAAAAAACACAATACACGGACTCCAAGAACGAAAGCCTGACATCACTTGCAAGCAAATATGGCAACATAACACAAGTTAAGCACTTAGGTGACTTTATCGGGAACACTGGAAGTGAAAAGACAGCTAATATAACACATGCAGAAAAATTACGTAAATCTTGGAATACGTACAATAAGAATTCGCTTTCCACTAAAGCCAAACTCCACCACTACCACACAGTTTTTCTGCCAGAACACACTACGCTCTTAACCATCAACATCAAGGACATAGAGAAAACAGAACGGCAGATACTCAGGAAGATATTTGGACCCAAGATTCAAGACGGTACCTGGATGCGTAAAAGCTCAGAAGAACTGTAGTCTATGACTGAGCGATTCTCATGAGTTGCACGGAAGAGGTACATTAAATTTTACAGACACATAGCACAAATGGACGACTCTCGACTGACCAAAAGAAATCTTATAAGAAATAAACTGACAAGAGGGTCAATACAATATATAAAATATATAAAATATTACATCAGTCTTAGGACTAGTTTCAGCCACTTAGTGGCCATCTTCAGCCAAATAAAAATTAAACAGATTTATTTATTTCAATTTTTTAGCCAACATAGGACTACTTAGTCAGGTTTATGGAGGTTTTCCTTTTTTTTTTTTTTTCAGCCCAATACTGTTTCATCCTTTCTGAACGTAATTTTCTTTCTGCTTCCAGAATCACTCTTCCTATCCTCTGCTTGTTGATTTTTGTCTGTAGTCTAGTGTCTTTATCTTTCAATATGTTTAGTGTATTTGTTTTGTATTTTAAATCTTCTATTGTAATATGCAACTCTCTCATGTCTTCCTGAAGTTCTGTGATCCATCTAATATTATTCTTACTCTTACCATAATTCTTCTACTGATTCTATTTTCTGGTGACCGTATTCGATGGCCTAAGAATGATATTTGTTTCTTTTTCATTGTGCTAGTCACAGGTTTTATTTCTTTATAAACTGCCTCATTGGAAGCCAGTCTCCATTTAGTTGATAATTTTTATTTAAACAGGTTCCCATTATTCCCCGTTCTAACTTGAGTACTTTATCTATTGCAACTGTGTTCGTTGTTTTGAATAACATTTTACATGCATATGTAATTTGTGGCTGGGTGACTGTTTTGTAGTGCTTCAATTTGGTTGCTACTGAGAGACACTTTTTATTATATGTATTCTTGGTAACATGCTGTGCTGTAACCAGTTTATCTATTCGATTTTGCCATGCTGGTTTCTTGTTCATGTTATATGTGATTTCACCTACATATTTAAATGTTTCTACAATTTTTATTTCTTGCTCTCCCAGCTTTTACTTTATTTAATCTGATCCAGGACACCCTAGATTTGCTATAAAACACAGAATAATACACAATAACAATTTTGCAGGAAGATAAAGAAGATTAATGTTTAAAAAACAATGATAGGTTACAATTAACCATATTAAATGGCATGAACTCCATATAAATGGTGTCGAAGAATCAAAACGGAGTATTTGATGAGTGAGACGACTATCTCATCTTGTAGACTTCTCGCTAGTTTGCAAGCAGAAGATGAGTTAGCATGATTTTTGTTTTTTCAGATAAAATGTTCAAACCAATATTTTGAGCTATTTCCTGTAAAGATTTTATTTGTTGTTTTGTTTCCTAAATATCATTGATCAAAAGGGCTGCATCATCAGCAAATCCTAAGACAGTTCAAATGTATGCTATCCTTCTGGGTTCCAATTTTTATATTTTTCGAGTTGTTCTTGTACCATTCCTTCATAACGTACTCTAGTGCACAGTTAAAAAGAGGAGGTGACAATCCGTCATCCTGTCTTAAAACCAGTTGTTACCAAAAATGGTTCAGAAAATTCTCCTCCGAACTTCTTAGTTTTAGAAATTGTATTAGAGTAAGTTCAATCAATTTGATTAGCTTTGGGTGAAGTCCAAAATGTCTTAAAATTTTCAATAATTATGGCCTGTGGATGGAATCGTAAACTTTCTTGAAATCTATAAACGTTGTTGAAAGGGGCTCGTTTCGTTTTCTGAAATATGCCATGACTAGCTTCAAACTTATTTGTTCAGAGCAGCTTCTCCAAGGTCTGAAGCCTCCCTGGTATTCGCCTAACTCTTGATCAAGTTGTTCTTTAATCCGATTATACAGTATCTTAGAGAAAATCTTATGCCTTTGCTGGCAGGACGTAGTGTTTACAGTGCACTATGTCTTCTGGTATGGGCTAGAGCAATATTGTTACTTTCATTGATCTGTTTCAGCTTTATCCTTGGCTTTGACAAGATGAAAGTGACTGAGGTATGAGTGATGCTAGTAATGCCATTCCTTATGCGGCCAGTCCCTGCTATGAATGGTGTGAAAATGTTGCTCATAGGGTCAGTTGGTGCATGCATTTCAGTGGGCTTGGCAGACTGATATGTAATAGCAACTTCTGGCTCGGTGAGGAAAGCAACGGGAAACTACCTCACTCCTCATTTCCCTAGTACGCCTCTTCAGTGATGCCTAGGCCATTTATGACAGCTGATGGTGGAGCTGTTGAGGATCCAACCAGCCTTTGGGTTGAGGACTAAACATACACACACATACAGAGAAAATCTTATACGTGCAGTCAAGGATGGAAATACCTCTATAGTTGTCTGGATTACTTCTTTCACCTTTCTTATGAATTGGATTAATTATAGCTGTTGTCCATTGTTCTGGGAATTTTTCCGATATCAAAATCTTCTGTAATATCATATGGAGGGATGTCTGAGTTGCACTGCTGGCATATTTCCGCATCTCTGCAAAAACCTGGTCTTCTCCATATGCTCTGTAGTTCATTTCTTTAAGCACTGTTTCAGCTTTTTTTGCTGTAGGTGGGTTTATATTTTCTGGTTTAGTTTTTATTGGGGTATGTCATCAATCAATAAGGGATTTTCAGGTTCATCACTGTTCAAGAGCTTGTTAAATGCTTCCGCCATGATTTCTGTGCTTTCCTTATTGTTATGGGCTATTTTTCCATCTTTATTTTTCAACAATAATGTGGAGGGGTTGTATTTTTGCAATTGTTTACCAAAGACTTTGTAATAATCTATAGAACTGGTTTTGTAATAATTTTCCTTAAACAGATTATGTGATAACTAAAACATATGTACACCAGACAAAGACAATGTTTACATGGCCTGCCTGCTTCCTCCAGCAAGTCACTGCTTGTTCTACATCAGACATTAGAGATTTGCTTCTTTGCCCGAGGTCCTAAGTCAGCTTAAAGACATCATATTATGACAAGATGATCATAACCATAATTTTTGTTATTATATGTATTTTAATGTTATAATTATCCCTGCAACATTGTCTTTGTCTGGTATACGTATGTTTTAGTTTTCACACAATCTGTTTAATTTTTCTTTGCATGAGGAAGGCCATTAAGTGGCTGAAACTAGTCCCAAAGCTGATGTAATATTATTTACTTTGTATTAAAAGGTGGACCCTCCTGTCAATTTATTTCTTATAATTGCACTACGGAACAAAAATGAAATTTATAGCTTATTAAAAAAATGTATTTTTCATCATTAATGGAAGCCAACAAAACAAAATACGCTGATTGGTAGACACGACCACCTTGCCAAAATTAATATTGAACCAGTGGCAACTACATGGACCACATTCAAACAGAAAATCAATTCACATAAGTTCACCTAACAGCCAGCAACTTGAAACTCAAAAATGCTTGGACACAAAAGAGAAGCCAAGCCCATATTGAAGGGATGAGGAAAAGAGGAACAAGAAGTTGAGTGCTAAATAATGGTTCTGTGTTTTTTTTCTTTTTTTAACCCTATCGCTACCAGTGTTGCTCCTAAGCAACGTGTATTTCAAGGACACCTCACCAGTTTTCATTTAGAGTGGTCCCTTCAACCCCATTGTTGCCATAAAGCTACAGGTATGTGTTTTCATAAAATGACTACAGATGCCACTTACAGCACTGATCTAGGTGGCAGTGTGTGCGTTTAGTATGTGAAGTGAATCAGCTGGCTGTGATCTAGTTACGCCAGTGTTACAAAATCACTTTTCAGAACAATTAATTGAGAGTTAACTTTTTATATTAGTGTATTTGTCAACTTAATGTACTGTTGTAAGATTATGTACCGCGATAAACTGAAATGAACATCATAGCTAGTGAATATATCTGATTAGAAAATGGTGTTGCTCTCAAGCTACATTGGGGTTAAGTATAAACAAATCATTCTAACCTAACTTTTACCAACCAGATTGTAATTCCATTTTATACTTGTTTTATGCCAATACCCAACATGAAACCGACACAAATAAGGAATGAAAAGGACGTTCTTGATATTCTTGAACAGTTATCAGATGGAATTAATTTTGAAATAGATTAATTGTCAGAGTTTGAGGACTCAGAAGATGAAACAGCCATATTTCTTCGAGCATAGTTGTGGCTCTCACAAATGAGCTTCCTGAACACAAAAACTTCATAGTTTACTTCGATAACTGGTTTTCTTCTCTTCAACTTGCCATAGCACTGAAAGAAAGGGGATTATTCTGTGTGGGCACAATACGTAATGACAGGATGGGCAAGTGTCCCCTGATGTCTGAAGCTGAACTGAAACGCCCTAGAAGAGGCAGCTACGACTGGCGTGTGGAAAAGGACAGTAATGTGGCACTTACGAGATGGTATAACAGAAAAGCAGTGAATTTTATATCAGCTAATGCTGCAATTGACCCAGTAGGGAAATGTAAGAGGTGGAATTCATAACAAAAAGTAACCATGGAAATAGATTGCCCCAGTGTTACAAAAGAGTATAACTTCTTCATGGGAGGGGTAGATTTTGCTGGTATGCTTCAGGAATTGTACAGAATTGATTTGAGATCAGTGAAGTGGTACACTAGAATTATATACTGGTGTATTAGTGTTGCCTTTGTGAATGGATGGTTGTTGTACCGTAGACATCGGGCTCAACGACATAAAAAAATGTCAATATTCTCTGGCAAAATTCCAGGCAAATATTGCAAGTGCACTTACGAGATCAGGGCAAGGGAAAGGTACAAAACGTCACTCCAGTGAAGCACTCAAAGAACCCACTAAAAGTCGAACATTTGCAGTCCGCCCACATAATGACATTCGGTACGACGGGTATGAACATTGGCCGGGATACTCTGGTAAAGGTAGATGCAAATTTTGCCCAGGTGGATTCACTCAAGTAGTATGTGCAAAATGTAATGTAAACTTGTGCCTAACTGCAGCAATGGCAAACTGCCTCACACCTCGTCTTGCCTAGTATGCCTCATTTTGGTACTGTCATTGTTTTTTGTGGTTTTCGTATAGCTGCATAGCCTTTAGTGGTGCTGTTTGAGGATTCAACCAGCCTCTGGGCTGATGACCTAACAGCCAGCAAAAAATTGCTTCACTCTGTTCCATACGAAGTAAGCCTTACTTGTGTACTGTATTTGTTACTGGAATGATAGTTCTTGTAAAGGAAAGTTGTTAAAGTAATGTGACGTTTCTCCCATCATCCAGTGTTCTAAAAGATGTTATTTTTATATTTTAGTGTTTCTTGTACTCTTTAATGTCTTAAATAATGATATTGTAATGTGTCTAGTACCGTGTAATGTCTTAATAAAGTAGAGTAGAATATTTAAAATTTCAGTTTATTTTGTCTTCGAATCAACACAGCCCCAATGTAGCTCTGAAGCAACATGTTCAAAAATCCAAGTCTAGGAAGGACTTTTTTTGAAAATGGCAAAGATGCATTTGAATGTGACCTAATAATATGGAACAGCCCAAATACAAAATTTATTAAAATTATTTTTACTCTTGGGGTTCAAAGGGTTAAAAGTTGCTTTACGTCGCACCGATACAGATAGGTCTTATGGCGACGATGGGACAGGGAAGGCCTAGGAATGGGAAGGAAGCGGTCTTGGCCTTAATTAAGGTACAGCCCCAGCATTTGCCTGGTGTGAAAATGGGAAACCACAGAAAACCATTTTCAGGGCTGCCGACAGTGGAGTTCGAATCCACTATCTCTCGAATGTGAGCTCACAGCTGCGCGCTCCTAACCGCACGGCCAACTCGCCCGGTTATGTGCTCCTTAGAGGGAGAAATGAGTTTTATACATATATAATAAATAAATATAAATAAATAATTTTCAACAGATTGGTTCTCTTCTCATCAATCAATTCCAGGTTTTTTACATCACTCAGTCTCCAGTGAACTTCTTTTTCCTTTTCAGCACTTTTGATACATCTTTAGTGTTGACATGGGATGAGAAGAGAGCCAGAAAACCATAAATTAATATTCTTATTCATGTTCCAATGTATGAAGTATTACTTTGTTATTTGTTCAAACCGTTTCTTTCCATTGCTTATGTTAACAGAAAAGGTAACAGTTTACATTCATAAAATGTCCTCGTGGATACCAGGAGAACAGGTGTCTAAATATACTTCACAGTGATAGTAAGGAGAATAGCAAACGACGAGTGACCCCTCAGGGATACTGAAAGGGGCACTCGTTACAACAACAACGGAACGTCCGGCAGTCACAGCTCATAGCAAGCAATTGGCACATGTAGCAGCTTCACACACAAACAGAATGAAATTCAAAAAACACAGACATAATATGTTAAAATAGAAACACAAAAAAAAATATATATCAAAGAATATTTCAAACAAACACTTAAAATACACTTTTGGGATGTAGCCCACAACTGGTGACCTCAAGATGCTTTACAGAAGTTCCATAACACAATTCCAAAGAGCTGACTGGTTTAGATGAAGGAATTGCCACCAAATGTTTACACTTGATTTTAACTTTATTTCTGTTAGTCGCAGGACTCAAATAACAAACATATTATGATGAAGAACGACTCATACAAGACAACTACAGTCGAACCTCTGTATAATGCAGATCCATGTAATGATAAACCTGCATTAAGCTATCTTTTTGTAGACCCTGGCAAAATTTCCCATCTTCATAATGTTAATTTATTGTTTTCATTTCACAATCATCTTGTTTTAAAAGATACGTATCGTATCATTACTTTAAATGGTTCTCGGAAAACCATAAGCTTGTCCCTGTGGATGGTAGCAGTCATGGCTAATGATACAAAGATGGGAATTTCTGTGAATCAACAAACGTGTGAAGCACAGAACCTTTAGAAGTAGCCAGTCTTCCCAGTTACCTTCTGGCATGTGGATGTTTGGCTTCTGACATAAAACAGAAAGCAGAGTTTTTAAGATTTGGATGATGGAATGAAATGAAGAGCAATTGCAAAAATATGAATTTTCACTATCTATGTTGACAATGCTGGGTCTGCAAGTCCCTTGAGTGTTTAAAAAGGAACAGTTAATAGGTTGGGAATTAGTATTTATTGAAGAGGCTCTCAAGAGTAAATATTTAAAAAAATTACTTATTTCTTTCCTAAATAGAACAACACTGCCGTGTAATGCATTACAATGTTTTTGTTCGACCATGCTAATTATATGCGGTGTAAGTGTACGATAACGACATATATTACGATGCTACCAATCACTGCTGTTATTATTGCAATTATCTATTTCCAACTAACCGTACCAGATACTGATTAATATCATACCCGGAACAATCCTGAAGTGATGAAACAAGACACTCAAATAAACATTAACTCAACTTCAAACACACTATTCCCAAAAAAAAATTTACAAACTGCACAATCAAGAACTTATATTTAAAATAAAATCATTTTAGTTCATGTTTAATAAACTGAGTTCATTCCCAGTGCTTTAATGTGTCTCGACTTTAAGCTGAAAGGTCCATGCTGGCCACACGGCAAACAAAGAAAAAAATAATGTCTGCCATCTGCCTCCAATAGCCGAGAACTGACCAGTCCGGATTTGTATATAGTACTTCCAAAAACTACATTCCACTAAACTGAATCAATCAGTCATTTCTGATAAAACCATGAAAGGTGTTTCATGAATATCAATATTATAATTGCAGTACAGATTGCTTGTAGGTGTTGCACTAGGAATGTAAAATAACGACTGGCACCGAGCAGATCGCTATGGTACAGGGGGCGAGTGGGTTGAAACCCCACCGTTCTTAGCTCCAAGCAAATGCTAAGACAATTCCTTTTGTAGGCCAGAACTCAAACCACCACAACACATCTCCTGGCCTCGGAGAGGGAGTTGCCCTAAGAATACTACAGGGTCATCAAAAAAGAATACCCATATTTAAGAATAATGCTTCAAGTTGGAGGGACATGTGGAGGCAACTGTGGTCTTGAACTGAAGGGGAAAGGAGGGAGGCTTTTTTAAATTTCATTTTTTATCACTGCTAGCAGTAACTGCCTCACCTTGACTGGGTGATGTAATCATAGCTATGAATAGCACGTCTGCTGTGTAGCTAGGCCAGCAAAATGTGGACCACCTAGCAGAAAGTTCAGTGCGTGTTTTGCTTCGCGGATTTCAAATAAAATGTGCTCGTTCAATGTAACTTTAGAACAACGGACCATAAAGCCATTCACCGATGGCACAATCACTTTAAAGGAAAATCACTTGGCCGGCCAGGAACATCAGAAGATAATGTTGAGCGTATTTGCTTGTCGTATGTTAGAATTCCCAAGAAATCTACTCCCTACAAGAAACCAGTGTCCATGTTATTTTCATGCAAGAGGGGACTCTGCCACATTTCAAGGAAATGTATCCAATGCACTGAATGCTTAGTTTCTGAATGGTAGGAATGGTAATGGTGCTCCTATTCCCTGGCTGCCTAGAAGACAGGATCCAATCCAATGAACTACTACTTCCGCGGATACATTAAGAACACGGAACTTAGTGCATTTCAAACAAAGGATCGCTGCTGCCCTAGCAACTGTCACTCCAGACATCCCCAAGAAAGTAATTATTGATTTGATGTCTGCCATGCCATAACGGGGCACATATACGAAAGCGGATCAAACATAAGCGGGAATTTGAATATACCGCTGCTGTTAGTAATAATTCTCAGGCAGGGCTTTGTCATGATGTTGGTGGGAGTGTCTGGAGAAGGGCTTTGCGCGCATGAACGGCGGTGGAGAGCTGGGCTGCTTCAGTGCGCTATGAGCGAGCAAGAGTTGTATATATCTGTTGCGCAACGCGTCATTATCAAATTTCTTACAAAAAGGGGCACCAAACCTTCCGAAATTTGGAGACGGCTCCGTGCACAGTTTGGGGAAGAAACACTTCCGCAGACTCGAGTACATCAGTCGGCTAAAAAATCTGTGGCAGGAAGAGAAGCTGAGGAAAATGAACCTCATGAAAGGAGATCGCAAGAAGCATCAATACAAACAACATTGCTGCCATTTGTGATATTAATGGTGAAGATCGGCGAATAAAAATTTTGCAAATTGTTTTAGCCATAAGTTACGGAAGTGTTCAAACCATCATCCGAGATAAACTCCATTTCAGAAAACTGTCTGCCAGGTGGGTTCCTCATTTCCTCAACCAAGAACAAAAAACTAAGCCAGGAAGTTTGTCAGAGACTCCTGCGTCGCTATGAGGAGGATGGAGAGGATTTCTTGTGTCGTATTGTGACTTGTGATGAAACTTGGGTGCATCATTACATCACAGAGTTAAAGCAAGCAAGCATGGAGTGGCGACGAAGAGATGATGCAGGTCCGGTCAAAGCCAAAACACGCCCATCTGCTGGAAAGGTGCTTGCAACAGTTTTCTGGGACTCTGCAGGCGTTTTGCTGGTGGATTTTCTTCACGAACAAACGGCAATTAATGCAGTTTATTACTGTCGCCTTTTGAATGAAGCAAAAGCTGCGTATTGCAACAAGCAACCGATCTGAAATGTCATTCTTCTCCACAACAATGCAAGGTATCATACCGCCGCTTTAACGCGGGAAAAACTGGAGGAAATTCACTGGACATCTTTGGAACACACTCCCTACGGTCCAGATTTATCACCCTGCAACTACCATTGGTTTGGACCACCCAAATAAGACGTAGGAGGACAGCGGTTCGATGATGATGCAAGTGTAGAAGAGTTTGTGAGCAATTGGCTCCGCACACGTCACTCTTCTTTCTATCAGGACCGCATCAAAAACTTACCAATCTAACGGAGAAAATGTGCATCGAAGGCAGGACACTATGTACAAAAGTTATCTCTATGTGTGTTTTTTTTTTTTTTTTGGTTGATGCAATAAATTTTAAAAAATAATTCCAGTGTATATTTGATCCACCCTCGTAGTAGAAATTGTATTAAGGTATGTAAAAAAAGATCCTCACTTCTTTCCCCTTCAGTTAAAGACCATGATCGTCTCAATATGTTTATCTTACTTCAAACAGCAATTTTTTTTTTAAATACGGATATTCTTTTTTTGATGACCCTGTGATGATGATTGGAGAAGAAAGTACATACATATACTGTAGATATAATGCAAAAACTTAAGGCATTTAATTAGAGTCGAATAAAAACCCTCTCATACATCTTGCCTATAATGGTTACCAACACGCACATATGAAAATTACAAAACTCGCTTCACTTGCTTGACAAAAATAGTCACATCTGAATAAATACAATTATAGTCTCGTTTGCATAATATACATATTATTATGTAGATAAATGCTGTGGTATTATTTTTAGCCTCTATGCATTACCTTGAACTAACCTATAAGTCAAGGAGTACTCTGTATTCCCTCAATATGACTACACACTCTGGTTGAGGCCGAAGATACTGTTATACAGAGGTTCAACTGTATTACAATTCCTAATATATGTTACATTCTGTCTGCTTATACAGGTTTTGACAGTTTTGATTCAAAATAAAATGCCATTTCCTGTGTAAAGTCGTACTCAAGAAGGGAGAGGCTGAGGCAGTGAAGGTGTTTTGGGTTCATCTGGAAGGACATGTGTTTGATTCTCTGTCAGGAAGTTGACTTGTACTCCACGTTTGGGGAGACAAATATACACCAAAGGGTGAAATTCTCGTAAGTTGGATTTTTTCTCAAATTGAGGTTATTTGGAGCAAATATCATGCTCGTCAATGAAAAAAAAAAATGAAAAACTGAATCGTTCTGCCCTCCAGCGTCCAGTTAATAAATGAGAAATAAGTAGATTCCTGATGGTGGAAGGCTAACCAATGTTATCGCATATGGTGCCGTATGCCTTTAACTTCAACTCCTCCAAGAGCCACCATATCCTCTAAGGCACCAATTCTCTACTTCATTCATGGAATGCTAAGATATAAGATAGCAACACTGCAGGAGACTTGGCCTTTGGTAGTTGACCGAATCTGGGAAGCAAGACATGCGAGTAGCGGCAGCCAGTTATATCTGATGCTGAGTGAAAGTAACAGTTTTATAGTAAGCAAGAATATTTTCATGATGGATCATCGTATTGTAGAAACACGTGGAATGTGTATTGCCGACAAATTTACGAGTTCCCTTCGATATTATGATGACAATTTTAAGTTAATGGTTATTAAACCCGCTGAAGTAAAGCATAATAGTACAGCCACAAAAAAATACGGCATAACTAAACCCAATGTTTGGTGTCTACAAATAGCACTAGCCAACATGATTTTGCGGTAAAATAGAAAATATGTAATTCTTATGGAAATCGCTGCCCTAATTCCGAAAATGATGCTATTTTTTCCCTGTCACGTCTAGTTTTGATGCAATTCGGTGTTTTAGTATCTGCATGAATTCGTAAGATGTAATGTTGAGAGATGTTCTCGCGCAACTATTTTTAGAAAACAATTATGTAATTTGATTTGTTATTGTTTGCGTTTTATTATAGGTTTATTGCTGTCTAAATTTTCATTTTGTAGTTGGGGATTTCCTGGTAAATTCATAACAAACTCCCCCAGATACGCAACAGACCGCGAGGTATGTAGGATTGAAGATAAGACAGTTGAGAGTTTGCCTTTCATCTTAGACCACTTGAATAATCAGACGTGTTAAAAGCCCCAGCCCTTATGCAATGTTTATGATGGACTGATAAAGCAGTTTCCTTTCAAAGATAACAGTCCAAAAGTATTATACTCAAGAAGATGAACTTGTATTTTGTACGGATGTTTCAAATCTTCTACGTCGATTGGGAGAGAAAGAGTATGATCCTAGTAACTGGCGTGTTTTTATTGACTCTTCCAAAATAAGTTTAGAGGCTGTTTTGCTTCATAATACAAATGTTCTGGCATCCGTCCACTTGCACACTCCACAAAAATGTCTGAAACATACGAGACCTTAAAGTTGGTGCTTGAAGAAATTAAATATCATGAGCATGGGTGGCAAATTTGCGGTGATTTGAAGATCATTGGATTGTTGCTGCGACAACAAAAAGGCTATACAAAATTTCCCTGTTTCCTATGCGAATGGGATAGCAAGGCACAGGATAAACATTGGAATACAGTGAATTGGACAGAAAGGAAACAACTACAACCAGAATCCAAAAATGTCTTCAATGTAAGTCTTACTGACCGTGAAAAAATTCTACTTCCACCCCTGCACATCAAATTTGGATTGATGAAACTGTATGTCGAGGCATAGATAAAAGTAGCCTATGCTTCCAATATTTATCCACTAAATTTTCCTCATTATTAGATACAAAAATCAAAGAAGGCATATTTGATGGACCACAGATTCGTAAACAGATGAAGGATAACATTTTCACAGACACGATGACCAAAATTGAGAAAGAGGCATGGAACGCATTCAAAGATGTAGTGACTAAATTCCTTGGCAACATTAAGGACCCTCAATACAAAGATATTGTAAGGAAAATGTTGGTAAAGTTTAAGGAACTCGGTTGTAATATGAGCCTTAAGCTTCATTTCTTAGCTTCGCATCTGGATTATTTCCCTCTAAATTTAGGAGCTGTCAGTGAAGAGCAAGGTGAAAGGTTTCACCAGGATCTCAAAGATGCAGAACGACGCTATCAGGGACGTTGGGATGTGAATATGATGGCCGATTACTGTTGGTCGATTGCACGAGACGACCCTTCTAGAGATCATTTAAGAACTTCAAAAACCCGGAAATTTCACGGAAAACGGGAAAAGACGTAGGTGTGAATCTAACCTGCACATAATGTACGTAACAAAACTATGTATGTTTAACCATGTAATTTTTATTCAAGGTATGGTTATATTAATTTAAAAGCAACTGTACAGTCGAAACTAAATAGGCGCTATATGCTTCAGTTTCACGAACTTCAATATACATTAAAAATATAATACATACTATCTACTTGCTTACAAAGCAGCATTTATGTGTATTCAATGCATGAAAAATATGATTACGTTTTGCAAGCTGAAATTTACATTAATACATCAAATTTAATCAATACTAAGTATCAACAATTTTACGTAAAAACAAAATAATATTTTGTAAAATTGCCACCAAACCAAACGTGATTCGGCAAAACTAAATTTTTTCTCGAATTCTGCGTTAAGAAATTCATAAAACCCACCTAGTTTCGTTTTTACCGCACAAAAAAAGTTTTATTTTGCAGGCTAGTGTAGTCTAAAAATGCATACTGTATAAGAAAGATATTCATATGATTTTACAAGGCACTTTTTAAGCCTGATTGAAATTTTTTTAAGGAAAACGCGAGGGTTGTCTTGGATTTGGAGAAATATGGTAATATATTTTCTTCAGAATGAAATTAAACACACACTTTCACATAGTATCGGATTTCAAAAAACAACAAACAAGTAAG
The DNA here is from genome assembly GCF_040414725.1 of Anabrus simplex. NCBI lineage: Eukaryota > Metazoa > Arthropoda > Insecta > Orthoptera > Tettigoniidae > Anabrus > Anabrus simplex. The sequence continues at coordinate 217,090,896 of NC_090279.1, read as the reverse complement.
CCGTAGTGTGGATATTCTCCGCGATAACGCAAGTTTTGAACAAACTGATTGCCGTTTCATACTGATTTTAATGTGTATGGGGGTTTTCCAGACTTCTACAAAAATCGGATATATAGACAATCCACTATAGCGAGTAAATTTTTCGCCGTTATAAATTATCGCTATAACGGACTTCTACTGTAATTTGTAAGCAAACAAAATATTCTGTTGACTATTTTTATCTTGTTCCTTTACCAAAATAAATCATATTCCCGGCCTTTTCCTCATTACGTGGGCTGTCGTTTTGATTTGGATTTAGCTCAGTTTTACGGCCAGCTGCCCTTTGTGACACTAAACCTATTTGGAGGGATGTATTCACTATTGTGAGGTGTGTTGTGGGATGAACACGACACCCAGCGACCCCGATCGAGAGGAATTAACTGTGCGCAGCTGAAGTCCCCATCCCAGGGTTCCAAAGAGTCAGACTAATTCATCAAAATAAACAGAGCAAAATTATACAACACTTGTCCAAAAAGTTTCAAGACAAGCTGTAATATTATAATGTGAATTAGAATTAACTAGATACATTGTCAGCAGGATAGCACTTGGAGACGAAGGAGATAGAGCACCTATAAATACCATCAGACAGCCAGGATTGAACCTGCCAAGTTGGGGTCAGAAGGCCAGCACCTCAGCCCGGAAACATGTACCCTACGGAAATAATTGTTGCGCTTTGTGGCAAATTTATGGTGTGTGGTCAACAGAACTGAGTGTGCAGTCATTGATTTTCACAAAATTTCGATCAGGAAACTGGCTTCCGCCAGGCTGAGTGGCTCAGGCGGTTGAGGCACTGGCCTTCTGACCCCCAAATTGGCAGGTTCGATCCTGGCTAAGTCCGGTAGTATTTGAAGGTGCTCAAATACGTCAGCCTCGTGTCGGTAGATTTACTGGAACGTAAAAGAACTCCTGCTGGACTAAATTCCGGCACCACGGCATCTCCGAAAACCATAAAAGTAGTTAGTGGGACGTAAAGCCAATAACATTATTATTATTTATTATTAAACTGGCTGCCATCCATTATGCACCGGTCTCCATTCTTTCATTACGGCCTTTGTAGGAGCACGGGCAGCTAGGGTTTTCTTCTCCTCTCTCCCCCACTGGTGCCTACAGAATCTGTCTTTGCCGCCACAATACGCCAACAACACCTTTGGCGTCAATGTTTGGATCACCCCTCTCTGCCGCTCCATCGATGGGGATAGCGGCCCTACGATTCCGGTAGGAAATCTGTTAAGTTCACCTGCTCTGGTGCCTCTCTTAACTCCAGAAGCATCGACGCCTGCGTGTCTAGGTCAACATCACACAGGTCCCATAATCGGTGGTTTTGTATTCAATGCGGTGTGATCCACACATCGGCAGCAAAGTTGAAATCAATTTGCTCTGGGGGGAAGATCGGACACCCCTCTTCTTAGCGACAGACTCATTAGGTGAGCCGAGGGGCCTCTTGCAGTTCGGAGTGGACGGGGATTTGCCGCTTTCTTGATAATTTACCCACAATACTGCCGCGCGGGAGAAACGGCCCTACGATGCTGTCAGGAATTTTGTGCAGGTCACATGTACGGCTACCTCCCTTAACTCTGGCACCACCCCCAGAATCACTGTCGGTGGTTTTACATTTAAAGCAGGATCGACAGTGAAATCCAGACGTAACCACCAAAGTAGTTGTTGGCTTGTCCTGGCACTGAGATCTTAGTGAATGTCGATAGGTTCTCTAGTTGGTGGACTGACAGTGATGAGTGATCTAGATGTCGGCACCAAAGTTCTTCGATTGACTGATCGAGTAAGACTTCTGGATAACTTGTTATAATGGAAACATTTCTTTTCAGTTTCGACTTACAAGGGAAGTGTGTGAATCGGGGAATCATATATCATGCTGAAAATTTCCACATACGGTGGGTGAGGCCAACTAGGCAGAACTGTGAAAAAGAAAAAATTCTGAAATTAACTCCTACCCTCACTACACGGCAGTAAGAGTAGCACATTTTTTTACAGCACGAGCTGGTCAAGCGTGTATTTTGCCTCACACTTGCTTGGCAGCTCCACATTCCAAATGACTGTCCTTCTGTCCTTAAAATATGTTGCACGTATTGTTTTATTTTTGAGTCCTGTAGTGTAAAGTATCTCAAATGAATATCATGACATTGCAGACTAAATAGAACCAACAGTCACTCAAGTGACCAAGCCGCTCCACACAGACTTTACAACAAACACAAATTGGTTTTACACCACCCACACATCGTATGAAACACCGATGAGGGCAAGTAGAACATTTTTTTGTACTGCTGTCGAAACAATATTGCATAGGGTGTTTAAAAGGTCTGGGATTGGGTACAGACTTCGGTACAATGAGTATTGCCACAATGCAGTAAAACGAGGGGACAATTGGTGATAGATCAGAGATTGTATTTTTAAGATTGTATTTCTCTGGGCCAAAATTATGTAAAAATTCAATAACCGAACAGTGTTCGAAAATCTGCGTACAAAGCTTTTCCAGATCCTAAATCTATTTACATCGAGTAGTTGAAAAGGGGCTGTAGCCACAGAAGGAATCATCATCAGTCGTTTGTGCTCTTAACTTTCTAAAGATTTATGTTTGGAAAAGGAACACAGGAGTAGTGCAAAATCACCGAATGGCACTTGCCATTTGAATACGTTATGAGACTAGTCTTTCAATTCCGCAGATCCTATTTTTCTGGATTTTGTAGGAACAGCGTAAATATTTTCATGTGAAAACATTGTTTCTGAGAAGCAGTTCAACACATCTTCCATACTTTTCCTCCAGACAAAATCTAACTTTTCCAATGTTGACATTCATCATTCAAAACACGGGACACTTCCCGTATACGAATATATTGTACGCGTTTGCTGCACCTGTCTTCTCTCATCAAGTGACAACGCCAGAGTACGATGAGCTCCGTACTGTAGCAAAGCGACCTCTGGCGCAGCCAATCATACATGTACCACCGGCTGTGAATCTTAATCGTGCATTCTAGTGCGAGGAGAACTTAATTTCAATATTTCTATTTTACGGTTCTGCTTAGTTGGGCTTACCCAACACGTGTGCAAATTTTCAGCACGATCTGCGATTCCCCGGTTCAGACAATTCACTCATTAGTTAATTTATAACTGTGAGGTTCTTCAACGAGACTGAAATGCTGGAAACTGTTCGTCGTAAGAAAGATACACTCGAATCTCAAGTGACCTTTCTCGAGGTACAGCTCTCTCGCAGTCACTGTGAGTGTGCCAGGCTTCGTAAACAACTCAAGGAGCTCCAAGAGGAGTGCAACAGCTCCAAGTCTGCTCAACATAGAAGCAGCAACTGATGACAGACCTACAGGTAGTACGGGAGTCTTTAGTACCACGTGGAAGACGAGCGTCAACTGAAAGCCGTGTTTTCATTTAACAGAGGTGGAGAGGAAACTGAATACTGTCTATGTAAGGAAGAGAATAAGGATTAGGAGGAGTTCTTGAGTGACCTCCGATGACTGTGCGAGTTACCAATCCTGATCTAGTCTCATTTTTATGACAGTCCTCCTTTGTTGAACACAATAATCATAAATCGTTTCAGTTAATATATTTCTTAAAAAACTGCAATCTACTGAGAAATCCCTATTTAGTCTATGCTGATATATGGTCTTACTGAATCATTCTCATGCTTCCTGAAGCACAATTAAAGAAGGAACTGTCTATCCTATAGTAAAAATCAGATAGGGATTCCACAGTATTTAAAATTAACAATTTTCCAGAAGAAAAATACAATGACATTTACATCTTAATAAATATGTAATAGCTTTTTTTTATTTTTAGAAAAGTTGATAAAACTAAAAGAAAGAAATGACCAAATCGGTGACTGTTATGCTCACACAGCACGTATTTACATTTTATACAGAGCTCAGTGGCGAGGACATGCGGGTCATCACCTCGAAGAGTCGTTGCTTCCCGCGTTGTGGTGACGTGCAGAAGAAGCTACCGCTGTGTTGGAGGGGGAGGAGCGCGATACTTCTTGGGGGACTTCACCTGCAAGCAATTCAAACAGGACAAATGTTACACATGGTTTCGGCAGAAGTAGTCAACTATACTGACACAATAACTGCACTTATCTAGCCCTCATTAATTCAGATTTCCAGATTAATCCAGATTGTTTCCTTTCCAACACGAAGATATGTACATCCTTTGAATAATGTGTATGAAACTGTTGTGTTACTGGACCCGCACTTCACACTACCATTACTTTGAAAGGTGAGTCTATTGTTACTAGCCCAAGTCAAGGCTTGGAAGTGGAGGCCTCGCCCACACATGCTTCCACATGGGTGATACAGTGGTTCAGGTGAAGTGGGGCTGGTGACTGAGGTGAAGGCTCACTGCGGGATGCTGGAACCAACACATTACTTTGCTCTACGTAGCCTGACGAGCCGCGGGTTGGGAAGGGGAAAGTCATAGCTGTGAACTCAGTCATGATAATGTCAAGGACCAAACAAGAAGCATCCTAAAGAACTGTTGAAACTCAGCAGAGAAAATATAAGATGGGTAGTAGGACAGTTGACAGGCCACTGCCAGCTGAAAAAACACCTGTATAGAATTGGAGTAATAAGAGAAAACATATATAGGAAATGCAATGAAGTAGAGGAATCAATTCAACACATACATTTTGAATATGGGCGCTGGGTAGAATCAGACTCCACTCTAGGACTACCAGGTGAAGAGAAAGAAAAAATCCAGTAAGACCCAATAAGAACAATCTGAAGCTTTGTGAAGGGAGCAGGTATATCTAGGTGGGAATGAAGGAAAAACATCGTAGCAAAAGATCTCAGAGGTCGATGCTAATTAGGAACTAATATTTAGAGGCTCCATGAAAAAAAGAAGGTGTGCCTGGGTCTGTCCCTTATGTAGTTGAGAATCTGGAATATTCCTCTCTTCCCGTGTTTTGAGTATGTGTGAATGAAATGTTTTCATGGAAGAAGAGGGTTGTTTCTATGGACAAGACGTTGGAAGCACTAAACAGAACAAATACAGATGAACTGTGGAAAAATTTAGCTGTAAAATGCAGTGCTGGGACTCGTGCAGAACTCGAAAAAATGTGAGTTGTTTGCAGAAACGTATTTAGACAATTCTTATGGTTAAACAATGTCCAAATATGGCTGCTGCATTACGAAAATATTATTCATCACTTAGACACTGTCTAAAGTCTATGTTTAAACACTGCCGAAGACAATGTATAACTCAAATTTTAGAAGCAAATCACAATCAGAGAGAATTCCTCTGAATAAATGCTTAACTGCTCATAAGACATGCCTATATAGACGTCAGCCTTCCCATTCATCTTGCATGATACTCTTAGACTGATTCTGGCCAGCCAATCATGAGTAGATCCTCTGGTCAAGACCACGCCCTGAATCTCTTTTTGGCCCCAAGACAATAACACCATCAACAGACTCTGAGGTGTTTCACATGAGTCATTGGAACTTACCGACTACAACAACAAGTCCACCTCCTCAGACTCTGGGCTATTCGCATGATTCGTAGAACTTCCCGACTACATCAACAAGCTCATCAGATTCTGGGATGCCCACATGAGTCATACAACGTTCCCAAGATATGAATAGCAATATTTTCCCAGCCATTGTACAAAACAAATTACTCATACCACATATGGAGACCTTCCAGTTAACAATATTAATAATAAATATACAAATGAAATAATAATAATAATAATAATAATAATAATAATAATAATAATAATAATAATAATAATAATAATGACGATAATAGGAATAATGAAAATAATATTTCTCACTTCTGCATACAGTGCGAGGGTGTGATATATGTACTATCACAATATAAGTGACTTGTATCACAAGGGGCAATCCAATACCCATCAACCTGACTAGGATGCATGGCAGCCAGTATATTTTATTTTTTCTCGCAATAATTTCTACATCCCATCAACTACATCCATATCAGAATAACTTGTTCAGATTACCAGAGGGCTGTCACCAGGTAGGAATTACTGCCGAGTGCATTATGAAGTAGGAAGCTCGAACTCAAGATAGGTTTCCAGCAACAATGAGACAGGAAAAGGCAAGGTCGTGGCCATAAGAACAGCTCCGATATTTCCCTGGTGTGAAAGTGGGGAAACTATGGAAAACCCAATGCTGCCGATGGTGGAGTTCGAACCAATGATCCCATGAATGCAGACCTACATCTTCATGGTCTAGGCTCGGTTACAGAGGGCTTAATTTCTTCTTCCCTTTGCTGCTGTTATTAAAACTACACTCACCATAACAACACTGAATCAAAGCCAAGTAGCTCTACTCTCAATAATATTATGAGATATCATTTCCGCAGAAAACTATGTTTTCATCTGTGGACAGGAGATGAAACACCTACGTCATCGTGCTATGCACCAATATCACAAAAATTTGAAATAAAAGTAACATGAACACTGTCCGGCCTTGCGTGTAGGGGCAACGCGTCCGCTTGTCACCCAGCCGGGTCAGGGGTTTTTAATTGTAAATGATTAATATCCCTGGCCTGGTGACTGGGTGTTTGTGTCGTCCTTAACGTTCCTTTCCTCACATTCAACACTTTACACTTCCGTAATTTCCACATACACACAGGTTCGTAACATAGGGTGCAAGTAGGGGCAAAAGATCTTTGAAGGTCAACGCCCCGAACAAATAGCATTTTTTTATTTTAAAAAACACGAACACTATTTCAGTAAATAAAAATTAGCACAGTATTGAATTTAAGAGCCTGAAAAGTGTTTTGATTATTTCTTGTGTCAAAATGAAGGTTTATACGAGCGGTAGTCACTTATTAGTTTATCTGGATCACCTCCGGTCCGATCCAGTCCAGATAAACGAGGTTCTTGTGTACTTGAACATAGACAAAATTCTAATTTCTGAGAGAGAATAACATAAATATGCCACAAAATCTTTATGCACATACCAAGTATTTGTTCCTTCCCCCTTTTCTTCTTCCCCCTTCAATCATTAAAACTGTTGAACATCTCTCTCTCCCTCTCTCTCAAAAAGAAAATCTATTTAAATATTTCAGAAACAAAATACTATATAGACATGATATAGTGTACCGGGGTACTGCTAATGAACCTCTTCAACTTCTTCCATCCATATACAACGTCATAGAGAACATCATCCACTGCCCATCCTCTGGCAACTAGATCTATCTTGATAATGTCCATCCATCAGGTTTTAGGTCTTCCTGCAGGTCTTTTCCCCTCCACCTGCCTTTTATTCTGGCTGTTCGCGAGGAAGACTTCTCCAAGGATGACGTTTGAATGTAGACATTAATGACAGAAGTGGAAGTGGACGTTCATTCGTCGGTGAACAGTCGAGATTTTCTTCTGAAGATGCAGACCAAAGTTCTCTGCGAAACGTAAAGAATGTCACCTTCTTTTCTTGACACAGCACAACCCCAAAAGCCTATATCATGACTATCAGTAAGGGCCATGAAAGCATCAATGGTAACAAAATACTATATTGCCTACTGTGACTGGAAAATGTCTTCTATACATCCCTTTTACAGCCATTTTTTCAGCCAAGTCATGTACATGAGACAGTCCTGTAGCCTGAGAAGTAAATATATACCCTGCCCTTAGTTATGTTGGACAAAATGTATCCAGAAGGAGAATGGCTGCGAGTGTACAGAGATGGATCCACAAAACGTGCTGGAATATCCACTGACCAGCAGTTCTCTCCAGCTATTCCTCTCAAAATCAGGAGTATCCCGCTGAAGTCAGCAGAGTTAGAACGTCTGCTAATGTAATATTTACTGTGAGACAAACTTATGAACAACTGTACTCACAGGACCCTGTACAAGGCGAGTCGAAGTCCAGAAAACAGAACAGTAATACAAAGTATCACCGTAAAACTCCATTTTTAAAATCATACAAAAATTAACTTGTTTAGTATATTAACTGTCTGATGTTTATCAGTGTACAATCAGCAGCAGGCAGTAGGGCTGTTTAATGTGAATGAGCCTGTAAAACACATCAAAACTAAAAAACACAAGTACAAATAATTCAATGAGAACACAGTGTATGCGAAAGTGCAGCCATGCTATGTCAAATAACAAAAACAAATCGGAAGACAGGACAGAATCACATTACAAAGATAAAGACACATTCCACATCATCACACAAAGCTAGCTGTCTTCAAACGGATGGAATGTTTTACTGTTTGATCTTCTGCATGTATGAGCTATGGAGAACAATTATGAGTCAAACCTATTGGATTCACACTGCCTTCCTTCTAACAATAAGCATGGAAGAAAACTGAGCCATGAATTTGAGTGATGTGGCTGCAAACACGAACAGCTCTGCTTGTATGAACGGTTACAGCATGCCCAGCCACCTGGCAGGCAGCAAGGTATGCCAATGAGTTAAGGAGGGGGAAGGGGGTTGAAAAGAAGTGAAGAAGGAGTTGAATTCTTTTTATGAGGGTACGAGGCATGTTTTTTAAGTAAGTACTGTTTTGATATTCGGCCGATGCAGCACTGCAGTCGGCATTCTGTGCGTGCGCTCTGTGTACCTGCATCTAATGGCAAAGCTGAGACGCCATTACGGCAATAGTCGCCCTTGTGTACGTTTGTTGGCAAGCATTTGAAATGGCCTCGCCGATCGAGAGTCCCGCCGACTGTGAAGTCCAATCTGTTATTCGTTTTCTGAGTGCAAAAGGTTTGAAAGCTATCGATATTCATCGTGAGATCTGTGCAGTTTACAGACCAAACATTATGAGCGATGGAATGGTTGGGAAATGGATTCGAGCATTTAAAGCTGGCCGCAAAGATGTGCATGATGAAGAACGGACTGGGCGACCTTCAGTCATTAGTGAAGATTTGGTGCAGGCAGTTGACCGAGCAGTGAGAGAAAACAGACACTTTACGATTACGTCGTTATCTGACGTGTTTCCTCAAGTTTCTCGAAGTGTTCTTTATGAAATTGTGAGTGAACGATTAAATTACAAAAAGGTGTGCTCACGCTGGGTACCGAAAATGTTGACGGAGGAGCACAAAAGCAAACGTTTGGGCAGTGCCTTAACTTTCCTGGAGCATTACCACGAGGAAGGTGATGATTTTTTGAGTCAAATTGTAACGGGGGATGAAACCTGGGTGGCCTACGTTTCACCTGAATCAAAACAGCAGTCTATGGAAGGGTGACATTTAACTTCACCCAAGAAAGTGAAGTTTAAGCAAATAATGTCAGCCTGGAAAATCACATGTACTGTGTTTTGGGACAGAAAGTGGGTGTTACTGGTGGACTTCTTGCCCCATGGCGAGACAATCAATTCAGCAACGTATTGTGAAACCTTAAACAAATTGCGCCGCTCAATTCAGAACAAAAGGTGTGGCACGCTCAGTAAGGGCGTCGTTTTGCCTCATGACTATACACGCCCACATGCGGCTCATCGAACCCAAGACCCCATCACATCATTTCGCTGGGAACAACTCGATCACCCTCCATACAGTCCCGATCTTGCACCCAGTGATTACCACTTGTTCCTGCATTTGAAGAAACATATGGCCGGCAAACGCCACGACAATGATGATGGTAATAAATCTCATTTTAGACCGTATTGGACATCAGATATGAACATTAAAACAATGTTCATAATGATGATGGTGTCAAGTTGGCCGGATTGCACTGGCTGACAAATCAGGCGGAGAACTTCTATGAGGATGGTATACAAAAGCTCATTGTACGATATGATAAGTGCTTCAATATTGGTGGGAATTATGTTGAAAAGTAGAGTAATTTACAGGCTTTCATATAAAAATAAAATTGTTAAAAAAATCTCTGTTTGTTTTTCATTTATTTCAAAACGGTACTTACTTAAAAAACATGCCTCATATCTCAAAAACTGAAGACATTACAGACATGAAAATTGGTATTTGGAATCTCCTTTAAAAATAAAGAAATGAAAATTTTTTTGTTATCTACTTGAGAGACGACTGCTTATTCCATGTACCGTTATATATAGATGTTGATTCCCATAGGAAATCTGAAATATTTGTCCTGAATGAGTAAATTTATAATACCAATATAAATGGTCCGTTATTGGACATTATAAATTTTCCAGCTAACTCATTCTTGGTTGCCAGTGTTTCGCCCTCGTGTGCTAGGGTGGGCTCATCAGTTGGTACCTAACACACCTACCAATACGCTGGCTAGTGCATACCGTGGAGGCCACTGCGTAGGCTAACTGGAGCCACGGTATGCACTAGCCAGCGTATTGGTAGGTGTGTTAGGTACCAACTGATGAGCCCACCCTAGCACACGAGGGCGAAACGCTGGCAACCAAGAATGAGTTAGCTGGAAAATTTATAATGTCCAATAACGGACCATTTATATTGGTATTATAAATTTACTCATTCAGGACAAATATTTCAGATTTCCTATGGGAATCAACATCTATATAATCTGATGGCCAAGCAGGCATCAATTTTTGGTAATGGGACAAAGTCTCTTAGTGCATTGGCACTGCCGGTGGCTCCAGTTAGCCTACGCAGTGGCCTCCACGGTATGCACTAGCCAGCGTATTGGTAGGTGTGTTAGGTACCAACTGATGAGCCCACCCTAGCACACGAGGGCGAAACGCTGGCAACCAAGAATGAGTTAGCTGGAAAATTTATAATGTCCAATAACGGACCATTTATATTGGTATTGTACCGTTCTATGTCGCATGTTCCAGAGTTAGCTCTCCCAGTAGCCTGGTCATCTTAGCCCTGAAAAGCAATACCAAAAACGTGGTCTAGGAAAAGGTACTGGAGTAAATGAGACTCAATTTTTTGGTAGGTTTTTTATACTTTAGGTGAGAATGTTGTATAGTGGGAACAGAAGCTGTATTCAAGTAGGATGTGGTTTGTCGGACTGGTTTGAAACAAAGAGAGGAGTGCAGCAGGGCAGCTCATTGTCACCACTTCTATTTATTATTGTAATGGATGTAGTAATGAAATCTATTAAAAGGAAAGAACATGGAGATATCAAAGCCTTCACATTTGCAGATGATGTTGCGATCTGGAGTGCCTCAGAAGATGAACTGGGAGAGAGAATACAAAGCTGGAATGAGGAGTTTAAGAAATATGGTTTAAACATCAGCAAGACAAAGGCGGTGGTGATGAAAGTGTATGGGGAAGGAGCAGAACCAATAGTCACGTTAAATGAAGCTCAACTGGACAGCGTTCCAGTTTTCAAATACTTGGGTAGCGTTATATCAAATGACAACCTAGCAAAACATGAGGTGAACAATCGAATCAATAATGCAACACAATTCTACCACCAGGTAAGACACCTGCTGTGGGATGAACAAATACCCATGAAAACAAAAATGACATTGTACAAGTCCTATTATACACCAATTCTTACATACAGTCTCGAAACCACAACACTGACCAATAGAGATAATTCCAAACTTCAGGCAGCTGAAATGAAATTCCTACGCACTATGATCCAGAAAACCAGGAAAGACAAGATTAGGAATGAGAAAATTAGAGAAGTAGGAATAGACAATTCTCTCCTCAATAAGATTCAGATATCAAGACTGAAGTGGTTTGGTCACATGAAGAGGATGCCAGTAAACAGAACTGCAAGGAAGGAATTTGACAGAAAGGTAGAAGGAAGACGACCCGTGGGAAGGCCACGAAGGAAATGGATAGATTTAGTTAAGAGCGATGTAATGCTGAGAGGTCATGATTGGGACAAGTTGGTGAAGGAAGAATGGTACAAGGACAGGATGAGATGGAGGAGGCTCATATACCACACCCGGGAAACTGGAGACGGTTTAGGATGATGATGATGATGATGATTTTTTATACTTTAGGGATTTTCAGATAATGTCTTACTGCAGTACCGAGGAATGATTACTTTTATCAAATTATGAAATCCATGCGAGCGAAGCTGTGGGTAACAGCTAGTATTTTACAATAATGATGTTATTGGTTTTTATGTTCCAATTATTATTACTACTATAAAGAGTATGAAGCAAAGCCTGCACACTACAATCACAGCGAGGAGAGGGAAGGTCATTTCACTTGTAAAGTAAGTCAGCACAAATTACTATTTATTGCTTGTCACATGACTTTTACTGCCATGAGTGTCCGAGCACATGTTCAGCTCGCCTGGTACAAGTCTTCCCATTCGACGCCCACGGGAAACGACATGTGGGATGGCGACGAGGTAGGGAGAAGGTGAAACACAGAGAGGTCTCCACCATCAACATGTTACATGCCCTCACTCCTTATGAACACTGCGGTGAGCTCTGGTATTCAATCCAGGCTTTTGGCAGGAAATCTAGTGATTAGAAATTACACAGCACCATCTCTCCTAATCTGGCAGACAACATTCTAATTCTGATGGTGCAGAATTTTGAAAAAACAAGCAACTTTCAATCAGACGACCACTGTCTTAGCAACCAAAAGTTCTCACCCATTTGTTGATGGACTGAGTAAACAGGCACAGGCTTTCATCAGAGTAGGGTAGACTGAAAACGTCAGCAAGATCATAATAAACTGGCAGAAACTGATTTCTGCACATCTTGTGGCACTCCCTAACTACAGCATTGAGTCTACGAAGGCGTGGTGGAGTGTTGTGATTTAGAACAAGAAGCCACTGGGGATTTTTTTTTTTGTTCGCAAAATGAGACTTAAGGCATAGTTCAGCTTTATTTTCTTGGAACAAGGACTGCTAAACCAAACAAGGGCACAGAGGTCGGCACCGGAGAAGATAAGTAAATCTATAGACACAAGGCTGGCGTATCTGAACACCAAATAACACTGAACTCAGCCGAAGCAAACCTGCCAACTTCGGCTCACCCACTCAGCCCAGCTCATGTCTGTTTATCCGTAAAATACGAGTTGGAGAGCCACAAAAAGCCTGAACAAAGAACTACATCATGGTGCCTAAAGATTATCCCCATTTGTTTGTGTTCTCTTTACCGCCCTGACGATTTCTGAAACCTCAGGTGGGGACTTATGACTTCATATGTATAAGAGTTGGCTCTGCCCTGACAACTGCAAACTTCTGGACCTTACTCAAACCACTGAAGAGGGAACTGAGGACTCAGTGTGATCATGTGACTGTCTTGTGAAAGTCATCAATGTTCTGAAGATGATGTTGAATGATAAACCTTGACATTCAACAGTTAACAGTCAGTCATTCAGTAGATCTAGAGAAATGTCAAGAGTGAGTTTCAACAGCCCTGAACATATCAACACACAACACAACACTGAGCATTCCATGTTAACATAATAAACACTAGTAGAGTATTAGTAAAGGGTTAAATACACACGGATGCCAACACGTTTCCCTGCCTTCTGTTTAGGAACTGCTCCCGTTGAACCGTTACGTCGCGAAAATCCATTGACACACCTGTAACAACATAAAAAGGCGTTGCATTACTTGAACAAACCTACTGCTATTTATAAAGCTTGAAAAATAATATTCACAATGAGACAAAACAGCAGAAAAGCTGTCATAAGGCAAATATTTTTTTATATATTAAACAGATGAACAAAAGAATGTCAAAACAAACTGAAAATACAAAATGAAAGTCTTGGATGGATTAGGATGGATGACGAGAGGCAGAGAGAGTAAAATGGGATGGACCCCATGGATAAGGAAAGATGACGATGCTACATACTCAGGAGCAGTGGCAGAGTACTAGTCTCCGGATCATACGACCACATGAGAAAAGTAATCAGATTTTTAAAGGGCATAAGACAGTCCATGCTGCATCACGTTGGTGTGTAAAAGATCTCTGGTGACGCGTTTGGTGCTTACCTGAACAAAATTAACTAAAACTCGACCATGACTAGCATCAAATCAAAATCCATGCACATGGCACCTGAGATCATACGATTAATATTACTTGTTAAATCTCCCCAACCTGTCTTCAATCCGCCTGTCGGACACATCACACTGTACAGTACCGGGTGTGTGGTCAAGACGACCTTGTGCCACTCTTCGCCACCAGAATCAGAAGTTGAAATATTATTGATATTGCAAAAAAGCAGTCGTCTTATGTATGAAATAATAACATGTCCCAAGTCGTAATAGCATAAACTTTTCTGCTAGTGTCACATTACCACAATTATTTTTTAAACAAAGTTGTTATTAACAATCCCAGGGAAATAAGTAGCACGAAGTTACATTGGCCCCTCAATACCATTTAAGAATATTGATATCTTCAATGGATTAGAAGTTATTTCAGTGTAGCATATTCAATAACTCTGAGCTGAACAAATGACCATCAACAGGAAAGGAAAAACTCAAAGATCTTTTTTTGGAATGAACCAAATTAGAACCTTCTCACTTCAAGAACCTTGCATGCACACACTTGAAATACAACACTGTCAAGCAGGAAATACTCAGCAGGACCCAGAAAGCATCAGACTTTTAAAATCAAGTCGGAAACCCACTCTGGGAATGCAAAATACCACAAACAGCAAAAACAACACTGTACCAGACCTACTTCACACTAATTCTCACATATGGTTTTGAGGTATGTACTCTACTAAACGACTACTATGGCAGAATTCAGGCGACAAAAATGAGATTCATTAGCACTATGAATCAAACTATTTGAAAGGACAAAATCAAGAATGAAGTAAACAGGAGAGTAACTGCCAGTGAAGTTCCTATTACCAGTGCAATAAAGAAGCGTAGACTTCAATGATACGAGCACGTTAGGAGAATGAAGAGCGAGAGACCTGCCAAAAAGTATTTAGACCTTACCGTCCAAGGTAAAAGACCAGGGGGACGGTCAAAGAATCATTGGATAGAAACAAATAAAAGCAGCTGTGGAAGAGAGACATCTCAGGGAAGATGTCTTGGAAAAGAAGATGTATGAATACAGCAGGATATGGCAAGCATATCTACAACACACCCAGGAAACTGGAGTTGGAAAATGATGAAAGATTTTAGGTGAATAACCGTGTATATGTTCTAAAAATTTTAGTAGAGTTGTGAGTAAATAAAGTAGCTGGATGCTGCTTAAAAAAGCATTAATATGGACAACCCGTGATATTCCGAGATCTTTGTCTCCTATAGTAGAACGAGGGCCAATATAGAAAGGCAAACTCCTCTTCACATATCAAGAAAAAAAATAAAAAATACATCATCCAAGTAATATATTAATAAGCCAACACTGAATCTCAGTTAGTTTATTCCTGGTGTACAAGAGACCTAATAATGATGATATTCATTTTGTGTCCCACAAATATTCACAGTTCTTGGTGGTGCTGAGGTGCCAGAATTGTGTGTTGCTGGAGTTCTTCTACATACTAACCAAGGCTGGTGCATTTGGGCACTTTCAGATAGCCCTGGACTGAGGTTGGCATTTCACCCGAGGCATTCTGCCCAGCTCAGGCTAAGTGGAGACATTCCTGAGTTAATTTCAATAACAGCGGTGCTTTGGTTGCATGTGTGATGTCTGTAGTGAAAAATAGTCCAGAGTTCCCATAGGTTATAACTTAAATGCGAAAAGGAGAGTGCCACAGCAATACTTACGTTGACGGCAAATGGTGGTTGCTGGTGGCGCTGAATGTGTTATGTACAGTGATGTCGGAGGTGACTCCGCTTATATTACGACCTGGAATAGAAATATGAAGGTTGAATATGGCAATAGAAAATCTTTCAAAACTAGGCAAGAATAACAAGATCAGATATCTTCAGTACTAAACCAACCCCATCTGTAAGAACTTGCTAAATCCACAAAAGTGATGACAAATCTTACAGCAAATTCCCTTGAAACCACCACGAGAGAGAAACTTTCAACTTCAATCAATTTTAGCTTCCTGCCTTTGACAACACCGCTTACTATTTTCTTTCCAGAGGGCCAGTTACTGGAGTAGGTTTAACACGGTAAATTCACCATTCATATGAAACATCGTTCTATTAACAAAATCTATTATCGCTGAAGAAGAAAAATTATAATTTTCTTGAAACATGAACGATGACGGATCACCATATACTTATTGTGTAAATCAATTGTATTGTTAAGTAGACCCTGTTTCCTCACGTTGTTAAATCATTAGTAGTCAAACCAAAAATGCTCAAGTCCATCAATATTTACTGAGGGTTGCGTAAACCCTTGTCCTATGTATGTGTATACACAAGTTGACTGAGCTGTGCATATCTTATAATGTTTTAAAGTCTTCCCATTCTTGTCTCCCTCAACTTTTCAAGGGCTCTATTTATACAAAATATTCACTTGAAAAGGATAAGAATGTCACTTCCAATTATTTGAGAAATCTGTGATGGGCACGCAAGTCTTCTGGCGTGAGCTGCACTGCATGGAATTCTGTCAAATTACCTGTTGCCAAAAATATGAATTTTGTACAAGTCTAGTAACAAAGCAGTTCCATGAACCTTCAGCAAACAGTAAGAAAAACCATAGCCAAACAGGTGTCATACTCACCAACTGGCAGAACATTGGCAGTAGGTTTCTTTAACGCAGCTCGCACTTCCATGAGGTACGGATTTCTGTCGTCGCTGTCGTAGCCATCGGTCGGCGAGGGCTGCCGTCTCGGAAGGAACAGTCGAGGCGAGGACAGATCTTGGTTGATAGTCTTCTTAGGACCGTGATGAGACTTACGGCGGGTAGGGCCAAGCTCGTTCACCAAGATGCTGTCTTGTATCGGAGAGATGACGTCGCACGCAGCCTGCCCACACACACACAGCCAAGTAAAGGGTTACAATGAACTGTAAACATCATTGTTTCAACTTTGAAGTTCTAATGGAAAAAGAGTTAAGTGTAACTTAAGAGCTTTACAGCTGTTGAACACGCAAGTTTCATATAAATATTACACTTTAACATACCTGTAAAAAAACACACTATTAAACAAGGAAAAACATATACACTAAAAGAACATCATCAGACTATATGGTCACACTCAATAAAGTGAAACCTCATTAACACCTTTTCCCGCTTAGCACGTCATAAATTCGAAGTTCCGATTCTCATCATATAAATCTATAAAAATGCCTCACTTTTCACGTCACAAATTTTCACTATTACTGTTTAGTTTGTCAACCGTTGCGAAAGAGATGCGATTTCCAACTCGCCACACTTGAGCAATTACAGAAAAAGGCACGTTTGGGGAGCAAGCCGTTAGCAGTGAGTCTGTTTGTGCTTGTTTTTCACATTCCATTCACAAGGTAGAAATGTATTTCGTGTTGAGTGGTACAGTGACATGCTTGTCGCGTGATAGGATAGCCATATCTGGATTAGGAACATAATCGTGTCAAACTGAATAGCATGGTGCACATTTGTCTCGTGATAGCCTAGTTACGGATACAGAAAAAGTCATGAAATTCCTTACTAATGAAGACAAAATTAAAAACTGTCAAAAGGGGACCGACACCCACATCTTAAAGCCCACAAAGGTCGCGAAAGTTGAACTCGCACCTTCAAGTTTCGACGCAATCACTGGAGTTGGTCAAAGTTTATTCAAAGTGGTGGCCAAAGTCATTCCGGTTGCACATGGTTGAGTGTAACCTCCAATTCACTAAGAGTGTGACCAGAAAGTAATGTATAATAACCCACTGTCTTGAAATAAAAGGCTTCAACGAACATTTGTTTTAGAAAGAGTGTGATATGTAATAATACTTGGATATTTTTATTCGCCCCCCCCGTGTCCAGGTTTTCATATTTTCATATTTGTTGTTTGGTGTTTTTCACAATACTTCCCTCTCATCTTTAAAAATTGTAGATATAGTTTTCCCTCCCCCATGGTCTGGTACCTTGACGTGGTGGGGAGGCTTGCGTGCCTCAGAGATCCCAAGAGCGATGCCGGTAAGGTCGAGGGTGAGGGGCCAGACCTTCAGCTGTAGGTCCTGAAGGAAGAAAAATCTAGTCTCAGGGAGTAGGGAATGAGAACACCATAAGTCCTGAAGTTGCAGCATGGCAGGGGCAGAGGTCAAAAGAGGACAGCCCCCTCACTGCCTTATAGGCACTGTGGGCCCATATCTCACATGCCCAAAATAACTTCCATGAAAAGTCAAAATGAGAAATACACCGGACTGCTGAACCCGATGGTAACATGGCGAGGAAAAAGCACTAGAGGCCGTTGCCATTACCGGAGATAGGAGTAGATGGAGATCTCTCGTATCCTTGACACCTCATGGTACAAGAGGACGAGATTAAGTAAGTAAGATATAGTTTTCACTGTACCCGTGGACACACGACGTAAAATGCCATGTTGGAAAAAAATCGTATCTAGCGTTTCCACATCCGTTGGATAGTTTTTATTGGTGTATTTAGTAGTACGTTTTCTTGCTTAACACGTTCTTTTTAGTTGTCCCCTGCAGAAAGGTCCTAATGAGGTTTTACTGCATTTGGAAATATTTATGTCTATTTCTGTCCAAACACCCTGAAGTTTGAAATTTATGCCAATGAAGTCCTGCTTTGTCTCCACTGCAGCAAACAACGGTATGTTCAATAGTGTGTTTCTTTTTACAGGTATGTTATAGTGTAAGGCTGAAAAGCTTTTAAGTTACATTTAGAACGAACAATGTAAAGTGAATAAAACATTAACATGCATAATACCTCATGTTGCAGAAGAAGTCTAGGTGGGAAGAGAGCATCACAAAACTCGCACGGCAAGCCCTCCTCCTGTGGCTCAGGCCTGTTTCTTGGCTTTGACACTGGAGGAGTAACTTTACTCAAGTCAGGACGGCAACCAGTCTGCAACAAAGAAATCCCTGTGTTCGCTAATGCTATGTGATGTAACATGTACAGCAATGAGGAAGAAGTTTCAAGGAGACAGCCAAGGAGCACACTGGGAGGACTAGAAAAGCTTGTCAGGTGTTGAACATTAGATGGTTAAGGGGACCTGGACATGAGAGAGTTCTCAAGTAGACTTTCTCAAAACGTTTTCACCAGATTTTCATGAAATTTGGCACACTTCCTACAAAATCTGTTTGCAGCATTTGTGTTAAATAAAACTGACATGAATTACACTGCACATTTTTACAGAAAAAAATGTACATGTACAGTACATATTTTTAAAAACTAGTGTACACCAGAGTACCGGAGCTCAAGAGTTGAATGTCAGTCTCTCCCTTGCTTACCTGAGATATCCAGGAAGAAACCCGTAGTGTATCAACTATTGTCAGCTTGGAAAGAAACGGACGGTGGAGTTGTAGATTTTCAAGCAAGAGATGATGATGATGCTGCTTGTTGTTGAAAGGGGCCTAACATCGAGGTCATCAGCCCCTAATGGTACGAAATGAAATGACAACATAAAGTTCAAAATCATCCACTGACCAAAATAAAAAATTGTCATGAAGAATGAATTGATAGACATGAACCCCCCAAAACAAACAAGCAAACAAAAAAAAAACAGTGGATCCGACTCAAAAAAAAATTATAAATAATAGTATTACTGACCAAGGGACCACTTATAAAGCACAATCCTGAATCGAGGATGCTTGATGTCTAAAGGGGTCCAAAATCCAGGTCTAAGGCCCCTCAGAATGGTACATGTTGCGAGTAAAGTAGAACCATGGTATTTGTCATGTTGGGGTACTAATAAAAGTAGCGAAGACTCACGGTCTTCCACACAAGATGGTACTACTCACAAGTATTGTACCTCGTACAGGTAACGCAAACCTATGGTGTTTCTCACACAATGGCGCCACTCATAGCCAACGCAAACCGATGAGGTTCCTCACCTAGGTGTACTAGTCACGGGTGCCGGTATTCCGGTGGTGTTCCTCACATACTGGGTACTAATCACAGGCTACGCAGACCCACGGTGTCGCTCATATAGTGGTACAACTCACAGGCAACCCCCAGACCCGCGGTGTTGCTCACATGGGTACGACGCACGGGTACTGGAAACACACAGGAGCACCAACTCTTTGCTGCTACTAATCACAAACCTATTTCGTACCTAATATAGTGGAACTACTCGCAAGTACAGGCAACCCAGGGTGTTCCCCGCGTGATGGTACAAATCAAAAATAGGTTCATGGTTCTAATTCAATCATCCCTTGGTCGCCCCTTTTAGTCGCCTCTCACGACAGGCAGGGGATACCGTAGGTGTATTATTCGTCTGCGTCCCCTACCCTCAGGGGTTAAAGAGAGAGAAAAAAGAAGAAAGAAGGGATCCGTCACTTCGAAAGATGAAGTAACAAGACGAACAAAGGCAAGGGCCACGAAGGGCATGAAAATGAAAGACTCCCTAGGCCTCGAAGGCTCTAATACCGTCGGGGTCGGAAAAGAACACGAGTTGACCAAGGGAGGTCGGACAGGAAGGATGAAAGTGAGGAGCTAAAGGCCCCGTGGTCGCCAATCCACACTCCCAAGTCGAGAGCCCCTTGGGCCCCTTTTAGTCGCCTCTTATGACAGGCAGCAGATACCGCGGGTGTATTCTACATGTGCGTCCCCCACCCGCAGGGGGTAGTGTGTTTGGTCCGCGAGAGGTATGTTATTTCCTTCAAGTCTGCCGGCAAGCTGGTTAGGACCTCCCTATCTGCCACCTGGGAGTATCACCTCTCCCCCTGCTATGCCAGCGTGGTAGGTTCATGGTCAAACAAGAGGAACGAGATTATGTATTATTCCACATAGTGGGAACTCTAATGACTTTTAACATTAAAAAAAAAAAAACACCGTGTTCATGCCATTTGAAATTTAAAGAAACACTCCATACCGGGCGAGTTGGCCGTGCGGTCAGGGGCACGCGGCTCTGAGCTTGCATCCGGGAGATAATGGGTTCGAACCCCACTGTCGGCAGCCCTGAAGATGGTTTTCCGTGGTTTCCCATTTTCACACCAGGCAAACGCTGGGGCTGTACCTTAATTAAGGCCACAGCCGCTTCCTTCCAACTCCTAGGCCTTTCCTGTCCCATCGTCGCCATAAGACCTATCTGTGTCGGTGCAACGTAAAACAACTAGCAAAAAAAAAAAGAAACACTCCATGGAGCACCATGATAATATCACAGGGAAGCCATTCGATGTTTAAAAGAGGAATTATCCTCAGGATTTCCCACATTTTCCTCTCCTCTGTAGACAAAGTGAAGCAGCTTCAACGTTCTTATTTTCTAGAAATATCTCGTTAAGAAGTCGTCTCATTCAATCTAGAAATATCTCGTTAAGAAGTCGTCTCATTCAATCTAGAAATATCTCGTTAAGAAGTCGTCTCATTCAATCTAGAAGTTATTTCCATCTTGAAATATTCAATAAACTAATCCAAATAGAAATTGTGCTTAAATGTATGAAGACCTCAAAGCGGATAAATAAACCTCACCAAATTAACCTTTAATCACAACATTTAGCATATGGCTTTTAGTGCCAGAGTGCACAAAGACAGCTCACCTAGTTTTATTCCTGGTACTGCCATAGATTTAAGACTGGCTGGTACATGCTTAACACAATCCATGCAACTCACCTGCATTGGGATGTGCTCAAGGCTTAACATCTCCATCCAACAGCGTCGTACGCCTTCACTCCATGAGAGCACTGCGGAGAGGCTTTTGGCATGCAATCTAGCGATCAGAAATTGTATACCAACAGCTCTCCTACCCTGCCGGTCAACATTCTTACGATGAACATTTTTACAACCAACGGACTTGAAATGGTTAACCACAGCGTTAAGACCCTGGGGACTTGAAACCTTAACGATCCCGGCCACCGGGCAGGCTATAATCACAACATGAAAGTGAAGTAAACCTCATATGAAATTTATTTTGTTTAAGTCTCCAACAAATTCATTCCTGGTTCTTAGCTTCATGAGGGGGCGATCATCCACATTCCTTGACACGGATATCTTCTGATGTGGGAACGGTAGGATGGTGGTAAAGTTGGATGGATAATGGAAAGGGGAAAACAAAAATGAACACGGTTAACATAGGTGGTAGAAGATAGGGAACAAGAATGTGAAAAAAATCAAAATATGTTATAATAAACTGAGCAGCACGAAAAACGCAACACCCAATAAATGATGTGTAATTATCTATTTTATCGAAGTGAAACACTTCAACCGTTGTCTTTAGACGGGGTATGCTATTGGCGTTGCTTTGCGAGTAAACAATGACGTGTTGATTGTTTATTGCACTAGCCTCAATTGTTTCTTCCCACACAACCTGGAAAACACATCGCTGGATGTGAGCCAATAATGTTTTCACGCTCTTGTAGCGCTTACTGTTGTACCTTTAATTGTTCCCCTTTCAATCACACGTGTTTGTAGGATCCGATTCTCTTAATCAGCTTTCTGGAGTAAACATGCCGTTAAGCCCTGAACAAGCTGCGAAAGCTGTTACTATGGTGGAAGATGGTCGCAGCATGCATTACGTTGCAGAAGTGTTGAGTACTACACCTACTACAATTTCCAAAACCGTACGAAGGTACAGGGAAACTGGAGGCTTTGCAAGGAGACCAGGATCAGGCCCGAGAAGAGCGACATCGGAGAAAGATGACCGCTTCTTACAACTTCAAGTTCTCCGCAACCGTCACACCACCGCTATTGAAGCGCGAAATCGACTCCACCAAGTTCGAGGGGTCACTGTTAGTGAGAGAACTGTTCGAAGAAGAATGGAAGAAGGCAATCTTCAGTCCAGAAGACCTGCTACAGGACCGGAACTCACCAGAGAGCATCACACAGCTCGACTGCGTTTCGCAAGGGAAGATCTTGGTTGGACAGTACAACAATGGGATCAAGTGTTGTTCACCGACGAGTCGCAATTTGGCCTCCAATCACCTGACGGAAGAGAGAGGGTCTGGAGAAGGCCAGGGGAAAGGTATTCCCCTAGCACATTCTCATCCAGGACGCCTTTTCACGGTGTTCTGTGATGGTGTGGGCAGGAATCAATACAGCTGCAAGGACGGATTTAATCTTCGTGGAGCATGGGAGCCTTACCGCACATCGGTATGTGGAGGAAATCCTTCTGGAGCATGCTGTGCCTTTCGCTCCGTTTATTGGTGATGGTTTTACACTAATGCACGACAATGCACACTCACATGTTGCGAGAATTGTGCAACAGTTCTTGGATGAAACCGAGATTCATGCTGTGGTTTGGCCTGCTCGAAGCCCCGATCTGAATCCCATTGAACATTTTTGGGGCCAGCTGGGGAGAAGAGTCCGTCAGCGCTATCCAGAGACCCTACAGGACCTACGGAACACCCTCCTGGAAGAATGGGAGATGATTCCTCAACAGAACATTACCGCATTAATCAGGAGCATGCCTGAAAGGTTGAATACCATCATTGCTGCAAGAGGTGGCAATACGCGCTTTTGAAGATGCGAACAGAGGTCCCCGAGATAGTCTCCGAGGTCTGTGAAGTGAAAGTGTGAAGTGTGTAACATTAAAACAGAGTGCATTACCCTTATGAGCTTACTCAAAATTTCCTTGAAATGTGCATCTCTCGCATAATTTGTTCAATTTGTTTAAAATCGTCTTTTCTTTTCATTGTTAGACTGTTAGATGGGACCGTACCACAACATTCCATCATAAGTTGGTGGATTAGTGTCATAAAAGTGTCATAAATTTAGAATAAATTTCAGTTTTTGAAAGATATTGAAGTGTTGCATTTTTTGTGCTGCTCAGTGTATTTGAGTCTGGAGACTGGCTTCCAATGAAACAGTTTATAAAGAAATAGAACCTGTGACTAGCACAATGAAAAAGAAACAAATACCATTCTTAGGGCATCTATTACAGTCACCAGAAAATAGAATCGGTAGAAAAATTATGGAAGAGTAAGAATAATATTAGATGGATCACAGAACTTAAAGAAGACATGAGAGAGTTACATATTACAATAGAAGATTTAAAATACAAAAGAAATACACTCAAGATATTGAAAGATCAACACACTAGACTACAGACGAAAATCAACAAACAGAGAATAGGAAGAGTGGTTCCAGAAGCAGAAAGAAAATTACGTTTAGAAAGGATGAAAGGCTGACAAAAAGAAGAAAAACCTCCATAAACCTGACTAACAAGTCCTATGTTGGCTAAAAAATTTAAATAAAATTTAAAAATATTTGAGTCCACTTGGAACATTTATGTAAAGTAGTACGTACCTCGTGTATGACCAGTTGATTGGCTGGTATCATGGCCTCGCAGAATTCGCATGGCAGGGCCACAAGATCAGCAGAAGTGTTATAGTCCACGTCGGGTGGAGCAGAGGGCATAGAGAAGAAAGAACGATCCTGCTCGGCCAACCTCAAGGCTAGCAAGCGGTCTATATCTACAGTGTCCTCGTCAGATGCGTTACCTGTACGGAAAACAAAGCAAGTTTGTAGTTTTTACATTGCGGTCATAACCACATGACCTCCAGTATTATGCGGAATCTGAGTCCCAAAGACATAATAAATCTTTACTCTTAAAATCGCAGCACAATATTGGCTAGAATTCAAACCAGAGCTGTATTGGTGAAAATTCACTGTCACTCGGTACCTATTACAACTGGTCTGTACATAATTAATCACAATTATCGGTAGCCATCGGCAATGAATACACCCGCGCCATGTTGACATCTGCACAGATGCTCCAGGGAATAGCTCTACATATCCAACATTATTTTGTTAAATACATGAAGGTTTAAAGAAAGAAAGATGCAGCGATAATTTATATTTCATGACTACACCATTAGGAATTCATAATCTCGCCCACAATTTCATCAATAATCAAGAAAATACAACGTGCATAAAAGCAAGAATTCTCATAGTTTCTAGTAGGTGATGGGCTACAAGAATTCTGATGTTAGCTGGAAACTTCGAGAATTCTCAGGACTCATCACCCATGTGGGACATCAGATAATGAATCTGCATACAAATGTTGAAATAGTTTGTCATCATATAGGGCATGTAGCTATGGGCCATGTACAATGATTCTCAGCGCGTACAAACACCCGTTTATATACGAAGTTTCCATGGCTACAAAAATCGTACAATAAAAAAATACATGGACACACAAATCCACGAGCCCTCTACTCCATGACATGATTGAAAGTAGTTAAAATTATAGCCAAGAGATAGTACAACAACCTAAAAACGGAGATCTCCGGGGCCCGTCAACAACCGCCGGCCGCAGTACTAGGAGATCTCCAAAGCTGGTCGTTAATGTGTTAAGAACTCAACACCCTGGCTTAGCGAACTTCGAAAGGACCTAGAAAATGCAGACATAAGTTCACCAGACATTCTAGAAAGAGACTCTTCAGATACAAAGTAAACAACTGAGAAGCTACATCACAGCAACCACAACAAAACAGTACAGACCAAAGGGGTCTGACGAACGTAAACAAGCATTCTCGGAAAGAATGATAGCCTATTGGAGTTACAAGAACCCTCAGAAGAATTGATGAGTTATCTGCTTAACATCTTCCAACATTGGGAGAATTTGATGATGATAATAATAATAATAATAATAATAATAATAATAATAATAATAATAATAATAATAATAATAATAATAACAAACCTTGAGGGATAGTTGGCTTGTCCACTGCCTTGGGCTTGCTGACGTTGGCTGACGAGTTCACCTGTGGCATGTCATTGGTACGTTTGCTGGGTGACAGTCTGTTAGACGCTGATGTCGGCCGCGTGGCATCCTGACTGGCATTAGAAACCTTCCGCTGGCGACTCAGGTCGTTCAGCACGCTTGTGTTGCGGGGTACGTTCCAGGAAGGAGTCGGACCAGGTTCTGAACCACAACCAAAAAACTCACAGTTAAACATCATTCACAATACAAGCAGAAGAAACACAGTGTGTATGTTTCTATATCCTGATATAGGGCCAGGGATGAGAGGAATTTATGTGGTATGTTTTTATGGCCAGGTGTCCATCCTGACACCAACCTCAGTAGAGGAGCTAATGAAGACGAAATGAATGATATTGGGTGAGGAGGTGGAAGGAATCGGCTGTGCCCTATGAATAGGAACTGTCCTGAAAGTAAAAATGGGAAAAAATAGTAAACCATTCTCAGGACAGCCAACGGAGGGATTTGAACCACTCATCTCCCAAATGCAGAGCTTGGATCCATAGCCACTTGATCAACCTCATCAGAGGTGTTAATGAGATGAAACAAATGACATGATATAAGAGTAAAGAAAACTGATTATACGTACGGAAGTCAATAAGTATCTGCAAGTTTGCTGTAATTCATAGAAGGGGACAATGTTTTGCCACAAGGAAGTGTTTACCAGTGGACTGAACAGTTCAAAAGGGGTCGCACGAGCGTGAAGGATGAGGAAAGATCCGGGCGTCCATCTGCAGCCGTAAATGACGTCAATATTGAACAAGTACGTGATATGATCCTGAATAACAGAAGAGTGACTGTTCTATGAATTTCCGCTCCTGGTACACCCTCAGACCACGAAAAAGGGGATTACAAAACGCTGTTCTTCCTTGGTGCAAATAGAGAGTGGAGCCGGAACAGTGCAAGCTGTACTAATCTGATAACCCTGAAACCTACCACAGAGGTAGACAATGGTGTCATCTAGCAGCTGGTGAGCAAACAATGCCATAGTCAACCTAAAGACAATTAGAGCAAAACTGCACATAATTATTAACTTGCCCTCATATTTACAGCATACGTAGGCCTAAAAGTCATCTATTCACCATTTATTATTTTCTTTATTTTTTAAATTTAGAATTCCTGCCTTCCAACAAAGGTAGCCAGTAAGACCAGAAATACAATCATAAATTTGTTAAAGAACAGTGTAGATGTGTTACATGTGCAATTTATAGTTCTTTATGCCCAGAAGTCACTGGACAAAACAGGAGGCAATCACATATTGGACCCCACTTAATTTTTACGGCTACAAACGTGGTAAAAGGGGGTCTAATACGCAAGGAAACATGGTATCTAGCTACTTACAAACTAACACACAGGCATACCAGTACCACAACTTACACAGAACACACAGTTGACACTATCTCTCAGTACTGAGTCTCACAGCAGCTGGCCCCAGAGACTCAACTTCAGGCTACACAGCAACAATAACTCACACTCAACTTTTCACTCCAAGTAAACTCACACACTGTGAGTGTCTTATATAGTAAGACAGCCCTTCGAGACTTCAGACACTAGAAGCCCATGGAAGGCTCTTGGTTCAACAGTTCTCGTTGTTTCTGGTCATCGCTAGTGGCTACAGAGAGACACTAGAGGGAGCCTGTACTTAAGAAATGAATAGATCTACCTCAGATTTTGAAATAATTCTTTATTGTGATACAGAGAAATATCCATGAAATGATAAAGCAGTGAAATTCTGAAGTCCTGATAAGTTTGTCTATAACCAAATACAGTATAGACAATATAGGACACTCCCCAATTTACTCGTGTTAAAATGGGAAACAATCTGCAAGTGGCGCTTGTATGGCGTGACCTGGAAACTTGTGCCAAATTCAAATATCAATGGAAATTCATATACGGAAATGAATAAATAAATTAGATCTAGAAAGAAAGTATTGTTAAAATATTAACTTAAAATTTGCTGAACCAATTTAATAAATGAAAGAAGAATTATTTAGTAGGTTATTGTTTAAAGACTGAAATTAGACATAATTTAGATATGAAATGCACTGCTGCATTCCTGCTTGAATGTTTGTTAAATGTTTCTTTTTTCTCATTTAAAAATATTGCATTATTACATTAATACAATTATCGATAAATAGATCAGCACATTACTTGCTGTTACATTATGTTATCATACTGTTCTAACTAAATGTGTACACCCATATTTTCTTCTGTGCTTGACAATGCATTATGGCATTCCAAATGGGGTAACTTAGAACACACATATGCAAATGCATTTTCTTAAATTAAATTTTTGGGTTTATCTTCACAGTTTTCTGAGAGGGAACACCATACAGTTAGTCGGGATTGATATATGAGAGACTGCACATTTCCTAAATCAGATTTCATTAGAAGCAATGTACTGCCATCTAATCAGCAATTACTGTCCTCTGAAGGGTGCAATAACTCATTTGTCACAGCTAACTTGGGAGCAGAATTAGCGATTACATTATTCAAATTCAGAAAACACACTGTCTATATAATCAGGGATTTCTGAAGTTGCTGACATGCAAATGATCTTAAAGAGAGCTTATAGTTCTTGATATAAGCGTGATTTCTCTTCTTTCTAGTACACTTTCTTCCCCAAGTCACTTTTCTGATCACACATACTCGAACACCATAACACTACTGAAGTTTAACTGCTGTACTATAGAATAAAACAAGCATATTATACTTTAAACTATTTAACATATGAGTCGCATAGCTCAAAGTTTAACAAGTACTACAAACATATCTTTGTCACCGTAAGACACAATATCTACGTACACTCTTGTCACGAGAGAATTGGAGGAAAGACTGCGCAATCTTCTGCACTTCATAATTATTGCAGCCAAACACAGCACATATCTTTCCACTCATGTGGAGATATGAATGAATGACACATGATGCAATGATTTACTGTTCTTTAAGTTACTCCAGACACATAAATAAAACTAAAAACTTTACCATCTAATGCACATCCTCTTATGACAGGGCAAGTAACTCCACGTCACACTGCTAGACAGAACTCAAATTGCAGTCCTTCAAAATCCCGCAGACTGTCCTGTATTATTTCTATTGTATTTGCTATAGCTAAAGATACGACCATCATGTACTGGTGACAATTACGTGATGAAATACAGAAATCCTTTTAACTTCAACACTGGACTAATCCAACTCAGAGGATTCTTATTTAAGGACTTTCAGCTACTTATTACTCCTAGTAGTGTGTTGAGCAAATATTAAGGGAGGCAGTTTAAGGTTCTGCAAATGTTGCCTCAATAATGTTGGTAAAAATATTTCAACGTGAAACTCATCACAAAGTCATATACATACCATCTTCCAGCTTAAGAAAGCCATGGTTTGAGTCCTCATGGAGCTGCTGGTACTTCAGCATAACAAATTCACCACATTCATTGCACCGTTCGGTGCGGCTTCCACAGTAGTTCTCGTGCTCGGCAAGCTCGTTGGCCTCTGTCTCGATGTGGCAGAAGTTACAACACACGGCACGGTGTGAACAAGACGAACTCTGAAATGAGGGACGTTAGGAAAGTTGAAACTGGTGAAATAGTTTGCTATTTAGAAGTCTTTACGAGATGCTTTTTCACAAGAAAACAGATTATATAAAAGGCTCCACTGGGTATCTTGATCGCTGGAGACGATTATAATTTCTTAATATGTCTTATGGCGACGATGGGATAGGAAAGGGCTAGGAGTGGAAAGGAAGCTATAACTGCCTTAATTAAGGTAGAGCCCCAGCGTTTGTCTGGTGTGAAAACGGGAAACCACAGAAAACCATCTTCAGGACTGCCAAAAGTGGGGTTCGAACCCACTTGCTCGGTAGATGATTAACTCAGCTGAATGTCTGGAATAAGGATTTGGAGAGGTGGGATCTCAGAATAAGCAGAGAAATAAGCAAAACCCTAGTCTTGACAAGGAGAGTGATCACATTGATGGGAGAGGCACAGTTAGTGAATGAAAGTTGAAAGTACAGTGAAACCTTCCTTTACGGAGACTCCTCAAAATACAGAGATTTTTATGTCCCAACTGAAATTATAAATCAACTCTTCTTTACGAACACAGAGAGCTATTTCAGAATCTTAACCCAATCGCATCATTTGACGACCATAGCTCGTCATAGTTATTCGTGGCATATAAATCAAATGACGAGCTCTGCTCGCGGCGATGCACAGCTGTACATCAATCCATTTAGTTTAGTCACTAACCCACAGATGCCACCTGTATGCATTCTGAGCTGAAGTTTACACGTGTGGCTTCAGTTTTTTCCCTTTCACCAGGTTCTCACACAATTCCGGAATAAGAGATAAGAGAATCTTTTTTCATACTATTTCGCTCTTGTCAGTTGCCATCATGGTGTCAAGCAGATGTGCTGGTGATGATGAAGAAGGAATATGGAAGCTAATAGATAGTGTTTTAGAGAGTGATATTGAAGACAGTGATGTTTGTGACGACGAAATAGACTCTGAAGTCCTTAGTTCGAGTACTGTACTAGCGATGCATATAATAGTTCTGATGACACGGAAAGTGATGCAAATAACAACAGTGTGCCGAGTCTTTCGAAACGAGCTCGTACCTCGGCACAGACTAACTTGACTGACTGGAACTGGACAAGAAGTGACAATAAACCTGTTGTACATAAGTTTAGTGAATACAGTGGGGTTAGTGAAAAACTTATTGAAAAAGTTTGATATGCAGCCACTATCTGAACTCTCAGTTTTTGTGAATACATGAACACTTTGTTTGACAAAATATCTGTCGAGACAAATTCATATGCAGCAAAACAGTTGAGCAATCCTGACAGAAAAAAGTTGAAAGACGATGACAAATGGTTTGAGACTACACCCGACGAAATTAGGGCACATTCTGCGTTAGTTATACTAATGTCACAAGTGTGAAAGTCAAGAATACAGTTATACTGGAGTAAAAACAGGTGTATAAACACTCCTATTTTTCGTGAAACCATGAGCAGGGGAAGATGTATTATAATTTCACGTTTTTTACATTTTGTTGACGATGAACAAGTCAATAGTAGTGACAAACTAAGAAAGATTAGGCCTATAATACAACATTTCTGCTCCAAATTTTCAGAATTATATTTACCTTCACAAGACATTGCTCTAGATGAAAGTCTAATGAAATTCAGAGGCCGCCTTTCATATGTCCAGTATAATAGGTCTAAACGTTCTAGGTTTGGAATAAAAATTTACAAAATTTGTGAATCAAGTTCTGGCTACTGTCTGTCTTTCAAAATTTATGTAGGTGATGATGTAACGGATCCAAGTCTGCCAGCAAGTACAAACATTGTGCTCAACATGTGTTAACCCTTGTTAGGCCGAGGGGATACAGTGCTTTTAGATAACTGGTATTCTTCCCCAGATTTATTCAAAAGGCTACACGACAAGGAGATAAATGTAATTGGAACTGTTAGATAGAACCGAAAAGACATGCCTCGCGATATCAGTAGGACGAAACTAAAACTTGGAGAGTATGAGACGTGAGCTGCCAACAGTATGTTGTGTGTGAAGTGGAAAGATAACGAGGATGTTTGCTTTCTCACCACTAAACACAAATCAACTGACATGACAGGGATAGGCAAACTCAGACGAAAGAGAGGAAAAACCCCTAGGGAAGAAGTGCTAAAGCCCAAGTGTGACCTTGAATACCAGAAGGGGATGGGTGGTGTTGACCTTCAGGATCAGGTTACAGCTCTGTTCCCCATCACGCGATGCACAGTGAAAGGGTATAGGAAAATATTCTTTTACCTCCTAGATATGTGTATTTTCAATTCCTGCACTGTGTATCACAAGAACGCTGCTAACAGAAAGACGAGCTACACGGACTTCAGATCTAGCACTGCACAGCAGCTACTGGAGACTGTTCAGTTGCCGGAGTACTTAGTTCGAGGTCGACCTACAGCGAGCACCACTGCCACCAGATTACAAGCTTAATCATGGGCCCACTTTCCCATGCGTATTCCCCCTACAGAGGAGAAATCAAAAGTCACAAGAAGGTGTGTTGTGTGCTACAGCCGGGAAGTTGCTGGCAGTGCGTAGCTCTTCACTTAGAAGAATGTTTTGAGGTGTACCACACCCAGCAGACGTACTAAAATAGCGGCATTGGTAAGTTTATTACTTCGTTATCATGCATGCATTACTTCGTTATCATGCATGCAAATTTTCAGAAAACCGAGCTCGATAGCTGTAGTCGCTTAAGTGCGGCCAGTATCCAGTAATCGGGAGATAGTGGGTTCGAGTTCCACTGTCAGCAGCCCTGAAGATGGTTTTCTGTGGTTTCCCATTTTCACACCAGGCAAATGCCAGGGCTGTACCTTAATTAAGGCCACGGCTGCTTCCTTCCACTTCCTAGGCCTTTCCTATCCCATCGTCGCCATAAGACATATCTGTGTCGGTGCGACGTAAAGCAAGTAGCAAAAAAAAAAAAAAAAAAAAAAAAAATCAGAAAGGAATATTTACTGGTTGGTTTTGTATGATTTTCTAAATAATAGTGTGATGACGACAGCCGTAGAGCGGTATTTAAATGTGATTTCTTAGTGAATTCCTATGCTTAAAACCTGCTCTACCTCTTGACTAGGGACAGAACTGAAAGTTCAAGACCTAATACATTAAACAGTGTGTTACAAATATAGAAAAATGATTCTGAAAACTGTGCAGAAATGTATTCTGTTAACAAGACGATGATGAGGGATCTGTAGTAGGACTGTACCTGCCAAACCCTCGGTACTGTTAGCTGGAAGCAGGTGAATCAGTGGTGTGTGGTGAACACATTCATTACCCCAGCTGCAAAAATGTTTTTTAAATATAAGCAATGTTGTTATTTTTCTTGTAGCTTCTAGTGTGTGGTGCTGAACACTTCGAGTGCCAAGTATGAAAACTAAAATACCTTACCCAAGCCAGCTGGCCTGTCACCGTTAACTGCTGTGAATCTCGGGGAAGGGCCCAAAGTCCCGCCCCGATCCCAGGACAAGGAGGCTTCTTGTGCATGCATCAACCGAGCGACTATATTTCGCTGGGGTAGTTCCCTTTCGCGTCGGCAAAATAATTTGGCTCGCTGGAGAAAGCCGAACGGCGGTAGTGTGAGCGGATTGTCGAAACAGCTGTACTCTGCTTGACTTACATCTTAGCAGTTGTTTAACGTGATAAAAAGCGTTCTAAGGAATAATAAGAAAATATAAATACATATTTATTTGCCCCAGTACCACTGGGGTAGATGGAGTTCAGTGCACGTCATTGCCTGACTGATGGGTCTTAAGTCCAGTTACCACAATCAATTCGAGACATACTGTAAATTTATTTTTCTCTTAACTCTCTTGTAAGTTTGTTCTTCTTGAATACAAAGGCATCTAAATGTAAAGGTCTGACAATCAGAAAAGAAAAAACAAACCACAATTTATCAGATGTGTGGAAAAAAAATGCAGTGTAGTTGCCAAATAAGATTGGTCAAATTTTCTAACAGAATTTTGTAAAAAGAGACACATTAGTCCACGGTATTTGTTTTTTCAGGATGAATATACCTCACCTTTAAATAATAGTAATGTTATTGTTTCTATGTCCCACTCACTACTTCAGACGGTTTTTGGAGACACGGAGGTGCCGGAATTCTGTCCCATAGGAATTCTTTTACGTGCCACTAAATCTACAGACACAAGGCTGACATATTTAAAAAATTTCAAATAACACTGGACTGAGCCAGGATCAAACCTGCCAGGTTGGAGTCAGACGGCCAACTCCTGAGCTTGGCTCACTTTTAAAATATTAGTGAACAAATGGAATTGGAATCATAAAATACAGACCATGATGTTTCACTGTTAGATATTTAATACGAGCTCACATACAATATAAGCGTCTTCTTCTTCTCCTCCTCCTTTTTTCCCAAACCTTGCAGGCAGGGGGTTACAAGTGCAAACTTGTTGCACTTCTGAATTTGGCCCCATTTTATTTATTAATAGGAAAAACACCCGAAAGGGCATATACAATATGATTACATCAAATTTGAAATTATTCTTTGCTAATTTGCGTGATGCTTTTGGTCCTTTTT
This sequence comes from Anabrus simplex, assembly GCF_040414725.1. Taxonomy (NCBI): domain Eukaryota; kingdom Metazoa; phylum Arthropoda; class Insecta; order Orthoptera; family Tettigoniidae; genus Anabrus; species Anabrus simplex. The sequence goes on along the minus strand of NC_090279.1, from coordinate 217,057,272 downwards.
GAACATAACACAATATGGTATTTTTCGCAGCACTTTCCACAGAGCGAACATATGCAATTCCCGTCTGGTAGGTGGAATTTCTTATTGCTACATAACTTGTGGTGGTAGCCATGAATGGCTACTCTTGTGATTGTGTGTCTTTGTTCTTCGTTAGCGTTTGTCCATGATCTGTCTTGCATAGCATCGGTACTGTAAAATTCCAAGTCGATGTCCATTCGTTTAATTTGTCCAGCAGCTAGAAGTGCCTGGTAAGCGTCAGTAGATGGCAGGCTGAACTTATACCTGATATACTCTATGAAGAAGGTCTCTCTTGCTAATCCATAGGCAAGTCTCGATGGTGCATACTTCCCTATTCGCAGGCAGTGCTTTATGAATCTTGCTTTCACCTTTTCAATTCTCTCGAGGTTCTTGTACATTAGATTTTCCTATATAAGTTCTATGCCATTTGTTATTATTGGTGTTATTGCGGCATCGAAAAGAGTCATAGCTGTATTCAGCGATAAGCGATGAAGGTTTTTGAGTACACATATGTATTTAATAGCCGTTGTCCTTTCTTCCACATGGTAGCTGAATGATCGACCCGTTGTCTGCAGGGTGATGCCTAGGTATTTAAATTTATTAACCACTTCCATCTCTTCAGTGTTCAATAACAGCGTGTCCTTTGGTGATGCTGTTCCCCCTTTCCTGAATGTCATCTGCGCTGATTTCTTCATGTTTATCTCGAAACCATTCTCCAGTGCCCATTTAGCCAGGGCGTTTAATGTCATCTGTAATTCCTCTTTGTTGGGGCCCGCTATGACCATATCGTCGGCGTACATCAGGAGGGTCGTCTCCATTGTATTTCGAAGGATATTGGTGATGTTCGCAGTGGCTATATTAAACAGTGTTGGGCTAATGGGGTCACCTTGTAGTACACCATTTGTCTGCCTGATTTTGTTAGATGTTGTTATTGCATCATCTACTACAATGTCGTCGTATGCCAAGATGTCTTCTATTATTTTACTAATGTAGTGTGTCTTTCTAATCATGCCTTCGATGTTTTGTAGTAGTTGTTTTCTGTCTATAAGATCAAAAGCCTTCTTGTAATCAGTGAAGACTGTATAGTATTTTCCCTTGGGCATTCTTAGTGCTGATTCTATCTCGTCCAGAAGAAATTTTACAGCTTGCGTTGTGTTTCTACCCTTCCTGAACCCGAATTGGCATTCTGGTATTTTTGGGTCTACAAGTCTCCTCGTTAGTATTTTAGTATAGATTTTGAAGATGTTATTCTCCAGTGCTATTCCTCTGTATGAATTTGTGTCCTTTTCCGTCTAATTTCCTAGTCCTGGAGACTTTCTACCCTTATTTGTTTGCAAACAGATTTCACTTTCTCTACCCTAGGCCTACAGATACTTAGTTCACTACAGATCAGATAGTGGTCTGTATCATCGAAAAATCCACGAAAAACTCGTACATTCCTAACAGATTTCCTGAATTCAAAGTCTGTTAAGATATAGTCTATTATGGATCTGGTACCCATAGCCTCCCATGTGTAGCGGTGAATAGCCTTACGCTTGAAGAATGTATTCGTAACAGCTAAACCCATACTAGCACAGAAGTCCAGCAAAAACTTCCCATTCCCATTAGCTTCCATATCTTCCCCACATTTACCAATCACCCTTTCGTATCCTTCAGTTCTATTCCCAACTCTCGCACTGAAATCCCCCATTAGCACTATTCTATCCTTGCTGTTGACCCTGACCACGATCTCACTCAATGCTTCATAAAACTTGTCAACTTCATCCTCATCTGCACCCTCACATGGTGAATACACGACACAATTCTTGTCCTAATTCCTCCCACTGACAAATCTACCCACATCATTCGCTCATTTACGTGCCTAACAGAAACTATGTTGCGTGCAATGGTATTCCTGATAAAGAGCCCTACCCCAGACTCTGCCCTTCCCTTTCTAACACCCGTCAAGTACACTTTATAATCTCCTATCTCTTACTCATTATCTCCCCTTACCCGAATATCACTTACTTCTAGCACATCCAGATGCATCCTCTTTGCTGACTCAGCCAGTTCTACCTTCTTTCTTCCATAAGAACCATTAATATTGATAGCTCCTCATCGAATTCCATTTCGTTCGCCAATGAAAGAAACAGAGCGAAACAAATAGTTGTTGAATCCAAAAAGAAGTCATGGGAAGATTTTGGTAATAACCTGGAAAGGCTAGGTCAAGCAGCAGTGAAACCTTTCTGGACAGTAATAAAGAATCTTAGGAAGGGAGGGAAAAAGGAAATGAACAGTGTTTTGAGTAATTCAGGTGAACTCATAATAGATCCCAGGGAATCACTGGAGAGGTAGAGGGAATATTTTGAACATCTTCTCAATGTAAAAGGAAATCATCATGGTGGTGATACAAACAGCCAAGCTCATGGGGAGGAGGAAAACGATGTTGGTGAAATTATGCTTGAGGAAGTGGAAAGGATGGTAAATAAACTCCATTGTCATAAGGCAGCAGGAATAGATGAAATTAGACCTGAAATGGTGAAGTACAATGGGAAGGCAGGGATGAAATGGCTTCATAGAGTAGTAAAATTAGCGTGGAGTGTTGGTAAGGTACCTTCAGATTGGACAAAAGCAGTAATTGCACCTATCTATAAGCATGGGAACAGGAAGGATTGCAACAACTATCGAGGTATCTCATTGATTAGTATACCAGGCAAAGTATTCACTGGCATGCTGGGTGCGATCAGTCGTTGAGAGGAAGTTGGATGAAAACCAGTGTGGTTTCAGACAACAGAGAGGCTGTCAGGATCAGATTTTCAGTATGCGCCAGGTAATTGAAAAATGCTACGAGAGGAATAGGCAGTTGTGTTTATGTTTCGTAGATCTAGAGAAAGCATATGACAGGGTACCGAGGGAAAAGATGTTCGCCATACTGGGGGACTATGGAATTAAAGGTAGATTATTAAAATCAATCAAAGGTATTTATGTTGACAATTGAGCTTCAGTGAGAATTGATGGTAGAATGAGTTCTTGGTTCAGGGTACTTACAGGAGTTAGACAAGGCTGTAATCTTTCACCTTTGCTGTTTGTAGTTTACATGGATCATCTGCTGAAAGGTATAAAATGGCAGGGAGGGATTCACTTAGGTGGAAATGTAGTAAGCAGTTTGGCCTATGCTGACGGCTTTGTTTTAATGGCAGACTGTGCCGAAAGCCTGCAGTCTCATATCTTGGAACTTGAAAATAGGTGCAATGAGTATGGTATGAAAATTAGCCTCTCGAAGACTAAATTGATGACAGTAGGTAAGAAATTCAACAGAATCGAATGTCAGATTGGTGATACAAAGCTAGAACAGGTCGATAATTTCAAGTATTTAGGTTGTGTGTTCTCCCAGGATGGTAATATAGTAAGAGAGATTGAATCAAGGTGTAGTAAAGCAAACGCAGTGAGCTCGCAGTTGCGATCAGCAGTATTCTGTAAGAAGGAAGTCAGCTCCCAGACGAAACTATCTTTACATCGGTCTGTTTTCAGACCAACTTTGCTGTACGGGAGCGAAAGCTGGGTGGACTCAGGATATCTTATTCACAAGTTAGAAGTAACAGACATGAAAGTAGCGAGAATGATTGCTGGTACAAACAGGTGGGAACAATGGCAGGAGGGTACTCAGAATGAGGAGATAAAGGCTAATTTAGGAATGAACCTGATGGATGAAGCTGTACGCATAAACCAGCTTCGGTGGTGGGGTCATGTGAGGCGAATGGAGGAGGATAGGTTACCTAGGAGAATAATGGACTCTGTTATGGAGGGTAAGAGAAGTAGAGGGAGGCCAAGACGACGATGGTTAGACTCGGTTTCTAACGATTTAAAGATAAGAGGTGTAGAACTAAATGAGGCCACAACACTAGTTGCAAATCGAGGATTGTGGCGACGTTTAGTAAATTCACAGAGGCTTGCAGACTGAACGCTGAAAGGCATAACAGTCTATAATGATAATGTATGTATGTTTCCCCTCTACCTTTGTATAGCATTTTAATCTTCGCAGTTCTCCAGCTTTCCGGTATTGTCCCTGATTTGCAGGCATTTGTTGAAGAGATTGCTCCATAAAGGAAGTAGTGTTTCCAATGAGTCTTTTAAGATTTCCATGCAAATATTATCTGGCCCAGGGGCTTTCCTACTTTTCGCTTTAGTGATGACGTCTGTGATCTCTTCTGGTGTTATCGGTGGATTTTGAGTCCGTTCCTCAGTTATGCTTCTGCACACAGCTACATTAATGTTCTGTTGATTTAGTATTTTCTTGAAGTGTTCTTCCCATTCTTTCATCGGTATAACTGTGGCTTGTGTTACATTTCGTTTCCTCAGAGCAATGAACGGGTCTTTCTTTGCTGCTTCTGCGATTCTATTCGCTTCTTCTTCTTCCATGAATGCAGTTTTCGTTTCCTTCAAAAGTTGCTTGTAATTTCTCCTCTTAGTTGCATAGGTTTAAAGATCATCTCTTCCTGTCGTTTTGGCTACGTATAACGCTTCTAGTGTTTCTGTACGCATTTTGTACATTTTTCATTAAACCAGGGCTGAGCTCTACGCTGTCTTGGTGGAATAAGAGCTTGTTGAAGTATGTTATTGATTAGTTCTAATGCTCCAGTTGTGTTGCCCTCATCTATGAGCTGCACTGAAGTTTCTATTTGCGTCTCGTTTTGTTTGAGGATATTTATATCAATCTTTCTTGATGGTCTGTCGTTGGTGGTCTTAGTAATTTATTTTGTCTGCATATTTTCTATTTCAAATGTAGTTTCAATGGGAATATGTTTTCTGATTGGTGCTGCCAGATTGGTGGACCAGATTTTGGATATATTTTCCACTATAAAATACTAAATCAATTGAACTGGTGCCGTTGTGTGCGAAGTATGTTTTGAGTTCTGGGTCATTTACAAGTTTGAAGCCTTCCTCGCTGAGTGTTTCCAGAATCAGTTCAGTCTTGTTACTGATTTTATCTATTCTGCAGTTAAGATCTCCTGCTAAAAGAACTGGCTCATCATGTTTCACCTCCGTCAATGCTTTCATTAGATGTTCTATTGCATCTTCCGTTGTCCAGTGTGGAGGCATGTACAGTCCTACTGTTGTGAGAAGTGTTGTTCTTGTAATTAGCAAATTGTCTTCTTTCGTGGCACTGGTTATCTTTCCAACAGTCAGTTTGAAGAAACATGAAACACCTCCCTCCAGCCTACCATCGGTAGACTTTGCGAATGAATGTGTACTGTAAAATCCTTGGATGTGTACTGGTTCTAAGAGGAAAGTCTCTGTTGCAATTATAATATCTATGTTTACAAGTGTTTCGTGGGGAATATGTATCAAGGCATTTCTCGCACCTTCCGTGTTCCATAGCAGTAGTTTTAGCTGTGTAGTTTTATTAGTGTTGGGGTGGAAATTCCCATTAATTTCTTCCTTGGCTTCGCTTGAAGCGAAATCTTCGGAATTTTATATCCTTTGGCCAGAAGTCTGCACTATATACAAGATCCATCTATTTGTATGGTATCCCTACCTTGAAGGATTTCCTGTTGCCAACCGTTCTGAGTTCTTCACATTCTGTCTCTCCTTCTATTTTGTTTTTCTCTAGATATTTCTTTATTGATTCTGTTGAAGTTCCCTTGCTTGCTCTACCAATAAATAGCCAGACTTTTTGTTCCGCAGCCCTTAGCTCGTAGCTATCATCCGGTTTAGTTCCTGTGGATTCATCTGCTTTCCATTTCTGTCTCCTTCGCATCTCGGCCCTTTCTTCTACAGTGTCCAAGTCATTCTTCCGTTGTGTAGAGATGTCCTGTATCAGTTCACTTTGATTCATATCATCTTCTTTGTCTTGATCATTGGGTAATTTAACGATGTCTCTTCTCTCTTTGTCTCTGCTTTCACCATTTTGATTTTCTACATTTGGACTATGTTCGGCATTTCTAGTCGGTTCTTCATTCTCCACCCTATTTGGTATGTTTGGTGCTTTTTGTCTTGCAGTTACTCTTAGGAGGCATTGGTCAAATTCTGTCTTTATTGCTATTTGGATCTCTTCTCTCATTATTACTCCAATATTTGCGATCATGTTGTTCATTACGTCTTGGAATTTTTGCGTGAGTTTCGTCATTATTGATTGTTCTATATCTTTCCTTTTTATGGTGCGTGGTTTGCAATCCACACAAATCAATGTGAGCTTGCAATGCTCCCTCTGCATGATGTTGAATTCCCCTCTCGTTAGTCCACTACATTCAAGGTGTTGCCATCCATCGCATTCTTCGCATTCTATTGATTCTTCATTGGAGCGAACTTCCTTCGCACAGGTGGCGCAGTTTACCACTTTCTCCATGTCGACACTCTGGCCAGTTGCCTGGTCGCATGGTATATCTGTGTATCTATGTACTCTGGGTCCCAAAATGGCGGATCTTTTTGTATGTTCAGTGAATGATTGTTTTGTTTTAAGTCTTAAGATATTTCTACGTAGTATTCCTTACCACTTCAATTTTCTATTGACTCACTGCACTAAACTTTACAATCACTATCACTTTATAATACTATCTCTACACTTGGTATATTGATTTGTCACTTTGGTATTAGGGCACTTCGATCGTCTTTCCTTCGATCTGGTAGGCCGTGATTTCAAATAGTAAACCGTCACTATCGATATACTTGTTCAAATCAACAATGGCTCACACAGATTTTTAAATTGGTTTTCTGTGATGTAAGGATATTCGCACTAAGTCGTACACACTTATCACGAATAAATAAAATAATGCCTTAAATTAATTTATCCCCGTATCTACAAAACTGAACACTTGAATAAGGAGTAACTCCCTTGTAATTTCCAAATTAATCACAGATCACATTAAATTTTAGGACATTGAGTACGTCAGCATCACATGCACCAATCACAGATTTCACACTGCTCTTGCACATTTATATTTATATTCCCAGATTATACACTGACTGACAGAGCAAATGCAACACCAAGAAGGAGTGGTCAGAACGTTATGCCAATTGCAGGGTAGACTGACGTCACTGAGGTATGCTCATGATGTGAAATGCGCCGCTGTGCTGCGCACGTAGCGAACGATAAACGGGACAAGGCGTTGGCGAATGGCCCACTTCGTACCGTGATTTCTCAGCCGACAGTCATTGTAGAATGTGTTGTCGTGTGCCACAGGACACGTGTATAGCTAAGAATGCCAGGCCGCCGTCAACGGAGGCATTTCCAGCAGACAGACGACTTTACGAGGGGTATGGTGATCGGGCTGAGAAGGGCAGGTTGGTCGCTTCGTCAAATCGCAGCCGATACCCATAGGGATGTGTCCACGGTGCAGCGCCTGTGGCGAAGATGGTTGGCGCAGGGACATGTGGCACGTGCGAGGGGTCCAGGCGCAGCCCGAGTGACATCAGCACGCGAGGATCGGCGCATCCGCCGCCCAGCAGTGGCAGCCCCGCACGCCACGTCAACCGCCATTCTTCAGCATGTGCAAGACACCCTGGCTGTTCCAATATCGACCAGAACAATTTCCCGTCGATTGGTTGAAGGAGGCCTGCACTCCCGGCGTCCGCTCAGAAGACTACCATTGACTCCACAGCATAGACGTGCACGCCTGGCATGGTGCCGGGCTAGAGCGACTTGGATGAGGGAATGGCGGAACGTCGTGTTCTCCGATGAGTCACGCTTCTGTTCTGTCAGTGATAGTCACCGCAGACGAGTGTGGCGTCGGCGTGGAGAAAGGTCAAATCCGGCAGTAACTGTGGAGCGCCCTACCGCTAGACAACGCGGCATCATGGTTTGGGGCGCTATTGCGTATGATTCCACATCACCTCTAGTGCGTATTCAAGGCACGTTAAATGCCCACCGCTACGTGCAGCATGTGCTGCGGCCGGTGGCACTCCCGTACCTTCAGGGGCTGCCCAATGCTCTGTTTCAGCAGGATAATGCCCGCCCACACACTGCTCGCATCTCCCAACAGGCTCTACGAGGTGTACAGATGCTTCCGTGGCCAGCGTACTCTCCGGATCTCTCACCAATCGAACACGTGTGGGATCTCATTGGACGCCGTTTGCAAACTCTGCCCCAGCCTCGTACGGACGACCAACTGTGGCAAATGGTTGACAGAGAATGGAGAACCATCCCTCAGGACACCATCCGCACTCTTATTGACTCTGTACCTCGACGTGTTTCTGCGTGCATCGCCGCTCAGGGTGGTCCTATATCCTACCGAGTCAATGCCGTGCGCATTGTGTAACCTGCATATCGGTTTGAAATAAACATCAATTATTCGTCCGTGCCGTCTCTGTTTTTCCCCCAACTTTCATCCCTTTCGAACCACTCCTTCTTGGTGTTGCATTTGCTCTGTCAGTCAGTGTAATTAACTTACTATATACAACATGACATCATGTCTTAACTATAGACCTTTCATTCCTACTTTTTTGTGGTTCTGTATCCTCTTAGCTGTTCAATCTCACGTATCCTACACTGCTTATAATGGCAATAATATTGTTAAATAAATCAAGGATGTTTGCTCTCCTGTTAGTAAAGTGTAAGAGAGTGCCGTGAGAATGAATGAATGAATAAATAAATAAATAAATAAATAAATAAATAAATAAATAAATAAATAAATAAATAAATAAATAAATAAATAAGGCCAATGACCTAGATGTTAGGCCCCTTTAAATAACAAATATCATCATCAGTAAAGTCCATATTTATACAATGCATTTCACTACTAACCAGCACAGAAACATGCAAGAGTGAAACCATAGGGTTGCAAAATGGGGTTTCACTCTTGCATGTTTCTGTGCTGGTTAGTAGTGAAATGCATTGTATGAATATGGACTTTACTGATGATGATATTTGTTATTTAAAGGGGCCTAACATCTAGGTCATTGGCCCATCAAATTTATTTATTTATTTATTTATTTATTTTGTGTCTTTGTATGTGGCAAAGTTAAGGCTCACGGCCCTCTCTTACACTTTACTAACGGAAGAGCAAAAGAGAGGTTAGGAATCCAACATGCTGCAACTCGCACATCATAACATGATACACAAGGCTGCAACTTCAGTACAGCTAGTAAAAAGACAATTCGCCTGTTTAAAAAAATCAGTGACACTACTTCTGTACCTAAATATTCCATTACAGATACACACCATAAAACTTACACAACTTTGCAGTTTAATTATTTTCAAACAATATGGCAGTCCAGGGGCCACACACAATGTGAGCACTATCAGAGACAATAGCAAACTGCTTTCCAGGCAAGGTTGCCAGTTCCTATCCGTGAAAGGCAATTGTCCCGTATTTTGAACTTCGAGAAAAATACACCCGTGTTTTCACCTCTGATAAGTACCAAGAGCTTTTCTTCTTTCTTTCAAAAAGGATAGATTTCTTCACTCCTTGGCTTCTTTATCTGGTGTGAATTCGTAGATTATTAAATATATTTTTTATTTGTCTGCAGTTCTCGGGTTGTCCAACCTTGCAAATAAGATGTATAATAGCGGACAACTACCTGAGGTAGTATGAGTCCACCACATGTTCGTGTGAAATTGTCAACTGTGAGAAATATTATGTTCTGCTGACTTGATTAGGTCTGAGGTGTTCATTTCTGTAATTTTTTCTTCAATGTCACGCAGAGATTTTCATGAAATTGCAAAAAAACTGTTAACAGCACTTCAGAGAAATTAAATAAAAGCGCATCATTTTGAAACAAAGTTTATAACTTGCAGAATACAAGCCCGTTGATTTCTTGGATCGCACGTATGTCCCGTATTCTGATTTCAGGTATGTTTCCAGCCAATAGAAACACAGAAAATGGCTGCATTTCTCAGAATGACACAGTATCCTTTTTAATTTTTCCATACAAGTAAAAATATTCTAGAGGTGGGTTAATGGTCCTTGGCAAGCACAAAGGAAGGATCTTTCCTCTCCACTATTTCAATTCATATCAGTTTTAACACAATTTCCTTATTCCTAAACATGCACATCTGTTAGTGAAGTGTTACCTACAATTCAACTTTGTCAGTGCACGTTGTATCCATCAACATGCAGGCCTATTATGGAAGAAGAAATCTCAGTCATGTCAAACATTATTGCAGTTTCCCCCTACTGGGCAGAAGAAAAAAATTAATTAGGCCTACATGACTACCAGTCTACCTATCATGACCCATATATTTCTCACAGTTGTAGAAAACTCATTATGTATTATTTTTTTACAGTATGCGATTCTGTAAGCCGGCCCCGCAATACAGGTACCTCTTACCCGGAGGCCCCGGATTAGATTCCCGGCCAGGTCAGGTATTTTTACCTGGACCTGAGGTTTACTCAGCCTAAGTGATTACAATTGAGGAGCAATCTGATGGTGAGATGGTGGCCCCGGTCTAGAAAGCCAAGAATAACAGCCGAGAGGATTCGTCGTGCTGACCACACGATACCTCATAATCCGCAGGCCTTTGAGCTGAGCAGCAGTCACTTCTTAGGCCATGGCCCTTCAAGGCTGTTGTGTAACGGGGTTTGGTTTGTATGCAATCTTGTAACAAATTTATGGTTTTATAATTATCTTGGTACAAGTTTATTAAGAGACTCGCATACTTGTTGCGGCACAGCTGTCTTTTCTTGCTAGCAGCTTAGTTACTTCTTACAAACTGTTGCCAACTGCAACCGTAGAACCGGAGAGGAGGGTGCATTTCAACTATGTACCAGTAACTATGTTTCATAATAATTATGTTATTTGTTTTACGTCCCACTAGCTACTTTTTTTTTTTTTTGCTAGCTCCTTTACGTCGCACCGACACAGATAGGTCTTATGGCGACGATGGGATAGGAAAGGGCTAGGAGTGGGAAGGAAGCAGCCGTGGCCTTAATTAAGGTACATCAGCCATCTTCACAGCTGCCGACAGTAAGGTTCAAACCCACTATCTCATGGATGCAAGCTCACAACTGCGTGCTCCTAACCGCACGGCCAACTCGCCCGGTCTAACTACTTTTAACAGTTTTCGGAGACACTAAGGTGCCGGAATTTCATCGCACAGCAATTCTTTTACGTGCAAGTAAATCTGCAGACATGAGGCTGACGTATTTGAGCACCTTAAAAAAAAAACACCGTACTAAGCCAGTACTGAACCTACCAAGTTGAGGTCAGAAGGCCAGCGCCTCAACTGTCCGAGCCACTCAGCCCGGCAAAACTATGTTTTTTTTGTGTTAAGTGATAACAGTCTGTTCATATCCTGGCTAGTGAGAAACCTCATTGGTCTAAAACATCAGGGATGTATAGAGCAGAGCCTCTCGAAGAGTGTGCGCCCTCATAGAGAGCGTGCACTGCTTCGTATCAGACCATTAGTCCAACTGCTAAGACATAGTTTGGGATTTTTTACTGTGCTGTAGTTGGTAATGAAATCTGTGTTGAATTATAGGAATGATGCAATATTTAATGAATCTCAGCCAATGGGTATGGTAGTAGCCACAGAAGGCATGGAAAATGTGTCATGATTTAGGATATTAGGTTACAAAAGTAGGCCTAAGTACCTATGTCTCTGGGGATGGGTTGGTGGGTCTCTTACATTCAAAAAGAACTCATCACACTCCTACAAGTAAGACAAGGTAAGATTTTAGTTATTTACCTTTCACTAGGCCTATAACGTAATTTACACTGTGGTTAACTTAGTAAACTTTTATCTCATTTTAGTATATTGTACATCCTTCGTTCAGAGTACCAATATTAATTTCTTTATATTTAGCTATGTATCAATCAATCAATACTGATCTGCATTTAGGGCAGTTGCCCAGATGGCAGATTCCCTATCTGTTGTTTTCCTAGCCTTTTTCTAAATGATTTCAAAGAAAATGGAAATTTATTGAACATCTCCCTTGGTAAGTTATTACAATCCCTAACCCCCCTTCCTATAAATGAATATTTGCCCCAGTTTGTCCTCTTGAATTCCAACTTTATCTTCATATTGTGATCTTTCCTACTTTTATAAACGCCACTCAAATTTATTCGTCTACTAATGTCAATCCACGCCATCTCCCCGCTGACAGCTCAGAACATACCACTTAGTCGAGCAGCTCTCCTTCTTTCTCTCAATTCTGTATAATAATATGATACTTCTGAAGAGATTAAAGAAGAAAAGGTAGGAATGATAAATAGGGACAGCGATTTATAAATGGTAAAAAAAAAAATGGAATTTGATGTCTGACAACTTGATATAGGGCCTATATCCCAAGAATTGCACATATTATCATATTAAGAAAAGACCACTGAATCACTGTTCAATATAAATAACTAATTAACCTAAACCACACGCTAATATGATTTTCTTACAAAGTGTTTCTTTTTATTATTATTATTATTTTGGTTAGGTTAATTTATGAATTGAATTATACCGATATCTATTCACATAGACTGGTGAAAAAAACGCAAGTAACTTCACAAGAGTCCCTGAATTATATCACTACAGGGGATGTAAACTGGGTAACATAATTCAACATTTATTGAGTAGTAATTTGTACAATTGGATTTATCACCTGGTGATCATTTAAATGCTGCTTTTCCATTTGCGAACCACAGTCCGGGCATGAAACGACTGCATGGTAATTTAAATTGTGAGTCTGTAGCTCGCTATGTGGTATAGGCTCATCACATTTTTGGCACAGGGCTAATTTTCGCTGGCAGTGCACATGGTGCATCATAAAATTCCCGATCGGAACTTCCCGTTTGCTAAAAGAGACATACAAACAAACCATTAACATAATTAATATTTTCAAGCGAAGAATTTTATTTATGCTCTCCGTAATATGAACGAGCTTGTAAAGGAAAATATACACAGTACTCTAGTAGATATGTACTTACCAATTTGTGCAAAACTTAACCTCATTATCACACATGTTTTTTTCTATAATTCTACAATACGTTCTACAGCATAATATAACGTACTCAATTCTTAAAAACGATTCTTGTAAAATGTACACTCTCCGATCATTCAGAATACAAAATCAGATTGATCACAGATCACATCAACGGAGGGGAACCACAATCGACCACGATCACTGCCTTCGCGACCGTTTTTGTTGTTACCATGCAAAAGGGCTTCATGCAAAGAGATTTAGTTGTCGTTTCTTACACACCATGAGAAAAGATGATGAAATAAAATTACAGTGCAATCGCCCAATGAACGCCAGATTATCAATGGTTTCATATAAAATAACAGCAATCGTCATACATCTTTGAGCAAAAATATTGATACATTGGGTACCATTGTTCAGCTATGTTATGGTTAATGACGCACTGTGACGAACAGCTGCACATAGCGCGCGCGATTTTAAATCCAAATCAACGATTAAGCTAAAGCTACCCATTGCCCAAAATATCTTGGTACAAAATCTGTTTTCGTTTTGAAATGTTCCATTGTTTTAATCTGCTTATACCTTACAAATATTAGTTTATCATTCATTACTGGTATATTTTATGGGTACGCTTACTCACTCAAATTGTATTGATCGATATGCGATCGTAGGTACGGTATTGCTCTGTTCTTCCGTAATGTGATGCACTCACTCTCAATACAGACCATTGCTAACTTACCTCCCAATGCTAGCCTGTATTAATTACAAATATTTTTTTTTTTTAAATCAATCACTACTGATCTGCATTTAGGGCAGTCGCCCAGGCGGCAGAGTCCCTATCTGTTGTTTTCCTAGCCTTTTCTTAAATGATCGCAAAGAAATAGGAAAATTATTGAACATCTCCCTTGGTAAGTTATTCCAATCCCTAACTCCCCTTCCTATAAACGAATATTTGCCCCAATTTGTCCTCTTGAATTCCAACTTTATCTTCATATTGTGATCTTTCCTACTTTTAAAGACACCACTCAAACTTATTTGTCTACTGATGTCCTCCCACGCCATCTCTCCACTGACAGCTCGGAACATACCACTTAATCGAGCAGCTCGTCTCTTTTCTCCCAAGTCTTCCCAGCCCAAACTTTGCAACATTTATTCAAATACAGAGACCACAACAAAACAGGTTGGTTGTCAGGCCGACTTGGCACTTTCCGAGTACAGGACATACCATAGTGTTGTTCACCAATACACGCAAGTCCATTAACATACTATACTTGAAGTTGCAGATTGAATCAAATGACGCAGCGTCTCTTAACTCTTAAGACACGTGAAGTCCCTACCCAGGGGTTTGCCAACTATGATACAATACATGGCCAGGATATCACTCACCTTACATTCATCTTTCTTATCCGACTTTCGTTGGTCGACTCTTGTATTCCTCTGACCCCGACGGTTATAAATTTAAAAGGCCATGGGAGTTTTTATTTTTGTATTTTTCCAAGCCCATTGTAGCCCTTCTCTATCTTTTGCAGATATCTTCATTCTTCAAAGTGTTAGACCTCTTCCCTCTGTACATGGGGGCAGTAGCATTACACCCACGGTAGACCCTGGTTGTCGTAAGAGGTGACTAAAAGAGGCCCCAGGGGTTTGGAACTTGGGGCCTTAGCTGAATCCTGGCATTTCTTCCACTGACTTGTGCCAGGCTCCTCATTTACATCTATCTATCCAACATCCCTTGGTCAACAAATGTTCTTTTCCGACCCTTGCAATATTAAGCATTTGATGCCTAGGGAGTCTTTTATTTTCATTCCCTTAATGTTCCTTGCTTTCCTTTGGCTGATACCTTCATTTTTTGAAGTAATAATAATCACATGGCCTCAGCTACCGTGTGCAGACATTTCAATTTGACGCTCCTCGTCAATTTCAACGTTTCGTTTTACTCTAGGCCCACTAGATGGCAGACTGAGTAAACCGAACTCTCTTGGGCGTCTATGGCTGAGATTTAATGAATTTTGTCGGGTAAACACCAAATGTGTCACCAGAGATCTTTTACATGCCAACATTGTACGACATGGAGTGTCGAATGGACTTCTTTCCGCCCTTCAAAAATCCGACAACCTCTGCCGGGTTTGAACCCGCTATCTTGGGATCCGGAGGCCGACACTCTACCACTGATCCACAGGAGCTAACTGGCCCATGTATCCTCAGTTGTACATAAATGGAGAGCTTACCGGTGGTCTCGATATAGTGAAAGAGATGCACGAGAACGGTGAATTGCAAGCAATGCTTCCAAATTTTTCGAAGTGTCGGCTCCCTTCCATTTTTCCTTCTGATTAGTCTTAATAGAGGATGACTGCCTAGTTGTAGGCTACTTCTTCTTAAAACAATGATCACACCTGTCAAAATGGCTGCTCAATGAGTGTTGATGCCTGCCATCCAGATGAAGCTAGAAAGTAGAAGCAAGCTCCTTGAGGGCAGATAAGAAATGTATGTAGAAAATTTGGGACTCATTAGGTGTGGAAATTAAAAGATAAAAGAACTCAGAAGAAATTTCAGCAGGAATTAAAACAGCACATCCCTGTATCAAAAATAGAAAATGTAGAAGAAGAAAGGAAAGCTATGCAGAGAACATTTGTAGCAGAACTTTGGCGAGAACAAAGGAAGAAGAGACACCTTGGTGGAATGAAAAGGTGAAGGAGGTTACCAAACACAAGAAGAAAGCATGGCAAGAATGGAATAGAGATAGGAAATAAGAAAGTAAGATTAAGTATCAGGAAATTCAAAGAATAAAAATGTGGTAAATGAGGAAAAGAAAAAAAATGTTGGGAGAGATTCACACAGGAGTTGGAAAAAGGATGTAAATGGTCGAAAAAGGATGTTGAATGGATTGATAAAAAATAAGAGAAAAGAAAAATCTACACATAACAAGTGAGTGAAAAGAGTGGAAATATAATAACAGACCCAGAGGAGATAAGGAATAGGTGGAAAGATAATTTCGATAAACTCCTGAATGTGAGAAATGATGCAGAAGAGAGGGTAATGGTAAATTAGGATGATCCAGAAATGGAGTGATACTGCAATGGCAGAGGTGGAACTGGCTGTTAAACAAATGAAAACAGGAAAAGCAGCAGGGACGGAAGAAGTATGCGTGGAAATGATAAAGGCAGTAGAACCTATTGGTTATATAGGCTGCTAAGGTGTCATTGGTTTTAACTTGTAAGTAACTTCTTCCAATAAATTCACTTCTGTCTGTGGATGTACGGTACTTTCGATGGTTGAACAGACCAATTCTAGCATGGAATAAGCATCCACACAGAATTGTTGGAGGAGTTCGTGGTTGTGCTGCGCAGAGTTTTAGTGCTTCTCTTCTGGCCTCTTCGCATCTGTGTCGTTCCCCTTCAGATTTGACAGCAGCAGGGATGGCCAATCGCCAAATTGTATGGTCTTGAGCAAGTGTGCCCCAGATTTGCAGATTGAGACCTGCCATCTTCACAGTGTGCTGAAGCTGAACCTTGTAGCGCTTCATGGGGGCTCTACGAGGTCTGGTGCCGGAAAGAAGTTCATCATACAAGATTTGGCGTGGAAATCTGGTATCATTCATTCAATGGACATGGTCAATCCATCTAAGCTGATGGCATGTGCTTTCTCAAGAACAGCAATGTTGGTAACATGGTCTTCCTTTTTGATATTAAGGATGGATCGTAGTATTTGTTGGTGGAAGCGATCAAGCTTTTTCAAGTCACATCGGTAAAGAGTCCAAGTTTCACAAACCATACAGCAATGTTGTGATGAAGGTGTATATGGAGAGAAAAGTACCTGATGATCGGTGTAAAGGTGTAATAATACCAGTTTTTAAGAAAGGTGTGAGGAAGGTGTGTGACAATTATCGAGGAATTACACTGTTGTCAAAAGCAGCCAAAATATTGGAGAGAATAAGAGAAATGAGGATGAGAGGAAAGTGGAAATAAATTTAGAAGAGCAGTATGGATTTCAACAGGGCAGGTCAATGATAGACCCTATATTAACCATGAGATTACTGATGAAAAAACAGTGGGAATACTGTATGAAAAAAAAATCTGGTGATTGTATTCCTTGATCTAGAGAAGGCATACAACAGTGTTATTAGAGAAAAGGTGTGGGAAATGCTGGAAAGAAAAGAATGTGGAAGGCAATCAAGGGAATTAGTGAAAGCAATGTATAAGAATTGTTCCAGTTGTATCTAGACTCCAGTGGGGAGAACAGATTGGTTTAGAAACCAAACTGGACTAAGACAGGGAAGGGCATTGTCTCTACTTATGTTTATAATGGTTAGTCCACACCAAAGTTAATAAACAATGTTAACGAAAATATTTCTCAAGATGTTAACAAACTTCTTTAACATTGTGTCCACACCAAAACATCTGTTTGTGAGGTTACAATGGATACGGTCAGGAAGAAGAAAATACAGCTGCAGCTTTCATTATTTTAATGACTGCAATTAGAGAAAAACGCAGACGCAAAGTGTGACAAAGAAAAATATTGTAAAAGCGTTTAGAATTAAGTTTGGAGAGGACACTTAGGCCTATGCCAGAACTTTCAATTCATGATGCAGCAGGCTTTCAAAATTTTCTGAGAATGTCCCCGCAAGACTTTCAGTTCTTCTTGACAGTAATTGGGTCTGAAATTGCAAGAAATGATACAAATTTATCGGAATGTAATCTGCATTAATGTTGGGCTAAGTATAACTTGAAGATTCCTAGCGACTGGTGACTCCTACCAAGGATCATGTAGGAGTGTAAGAGAAATACTCCTACACTTCACTTATGTGTTTGTATGGTGTATACGAGTTGCTTGTGATTCGACAGTCGATTTCAAAAAATAAAAATAAAGTATTGTATTCCGCGCTATGAATTTGCGTGTTCTAATTGCGTCTTTGCGCATGTGCGAACTGAAATGTTAACGAAAACACGAAATGTTAATGAAAAGTTTCATTCACAAAAGTTGGTTTATCAACATGCTCGAAAAGTTAATGAACACGCTATTTTGTTTATTAACAGACATAAATGTTCATGAACATTGTTCATTAACAATGTTTATTAACAAAGTTAACGAAAACATCTTGGTGTGGACGCACCTTAATGGTTATGGATGAAATTCAAAAGAAAACAAAGGCAAGATATGGAGGGGTTATGAAAATATTATTTGTAGATGATATAGCGATCTGGGGAGTCAACAATACAGAAGTGCAAATCAAACCAGAGATATTAAATGACAATATTGAGAAATATGGTATGAAAATCAGCGTGGAAAATAGAAAAATAGTGGTGATTACACGAGGAGAAAGAGAAGGAAAAGGAATCATTAGTATCAGGGGACAAAACCTTGAGGTTGTTGAATACTCAAATATTTGGGAAGTGAAATAATGCAAGGTTGGATAAGGAGATCAGCAGAAGTGCACAAGAGGGAAATACGTTCTACCAGGATGTAAGGAACCTGGAGTGGAACAGAGAAGTTCTTATAAAAAGTAAAGAGATAATGTACAAGATGTACTGTAGCCCTATATTAACACATGCATCAGAGACTTGGACAGCAAGAGATGAGAGTAAAATTCAGACCAGTGAGATAAAGTTCTTCAGGAGTATGGCAGGGAAGACAAGGAGAGACAGAGTAAGAAATGTTGAGGTCATAAAAGAGATAGGAGTAGAAAAAAAGTGATAGGATGGAGAAGAATAAAGTAAGATGGTTTGGACATGTTCTGAGGATGGAAGGATACCCAAACAAGTGTTGGAGTCTAAGATAGAAGGAAAAAGGGCAAAGGGGAGGCCCAGAGCAAGTTGGATGGATTCTGTCAAGAACAGTATAAGAAGACTGCACTGGAATACAATTACTGAAGAGGAGAGGCAACACTCCGACCTGGCAGGAGCAGGACAAGGGGAAATGAAAATGATGACGACAAGGAGAGAGCAAAACAATGTGGAGATTTTCCTTGTTCTTTTGCAGCTTCAAGCTTTTCTTGACTCCTCCTCCTGCACTGATCTCTCATTGATTTTATGTTGATTTGTATGTTTCAGTCTTCTACAGCCGTCCTCTGCAAGTGACTCCAAGGACAGGACAGGAACTCTTAATGTGTTGTGTCTGTCACCAACATTATAATTGAGAGCAAATGATTCCATGTAGCATAATTATCAGAAAACTGAAAAAAAGCTGTTTATTTTTTAACTAAGGGTCCCATGTATGAATTTGCCGTTACAAAATAAATCTAAAGAATATTACTAACTAAGCTAACAGGGTTACTTTTTATTACACATTCTCCTTATATTATATATTCAAGGGAGCAGTCCTTGCAGTCTTTCCTTTCTTTTTAATGAGTTGTAGAAGGGTGCTAAAAGAATATTTATTCAAACTATATGGCCTATACAAAATTAATTACTTTTCTTGTCATGTGGTTATATTACAAGATTGCATGCAGATTAAAGTTACAGACACAAGTCTTCGTACCAATAGACTGTCATAAAAAAAATTCGAAATATTAATTACTGTCCTCATCCCTATCAGAAGCTGGCCACAATAAAATCTGTCTTTGTAATAAGAAACATAATGAATCATTTTAGCAATATCTACGAGCCTTTTTGAAAGAATGTTTAAGGTGCGGTGTAATACCGAAATTCTTAAGGTCTACCCAAAGAAAGAACATATCAAGTTCAAAATCTCTTGACACCCAAAACAGAGTAAACAAAATATGGCTAAAAAACGAATTAAAGTTCCTGTACAGAAAAAAATCGCTACTAAACTTACAGCTCTACAAAGCACACCTAAGTATATCCCATTTTACATCGCCTTTCAATGACATACTATTGAAAAACTCTCCAACATCTTAGACAGAAAGCAAAAAACTCTAGAAAACAAACTAAAATACCTAATAGAAGACCAAAAAAAGTTAACTGTTAATGGAAAAAATGATTCAATTCCTTTAAAGATAAACAACCCCGCGACAATTAATTTATCACACACCAATTTTTCTGAAAATGAAATGAATATACTCAACAAAGGAACTAAGTTCAATTGGCCTAACCCGTACAAAATGGAAGAATTAACTATCACAATAGCGGAATCTGAAGCAAATATAGGGAAACTACCGGCAGAAATACAAAATGACATTAAATATGAAGTAAAAAAGAAACTCCCAAGTTTAGTAAAAGAAATGAAAACTAATTCCGACCAGACCCTCCTAAAACAAATAAAAGATTTAAAGACAAAAATAAAAGATAACGACATTATCGTGACTAAGGCAGATAAAGGCGAAACAATAGTCCTAGTAAATAAAAGTGACTACATCAAAAAAAACGAAGAATTCTTTTCTAATGAATCTTACACTATAGTAAATAAAGACCCGGTCTCTAGAATTCAAAGGAATCTAAAACAATCCTTAAAAATTCAATTTGTTTATTTAACGAGTAAGAACAACAAAAAATGATCAACATGAACCCAACATTACCCAAAGCAAAGGCACTACCTAAAGTACACAAAAACAATACACCCATTCGACCAATTATAAACAGCAGAAATAGACCAACATATAAAATATCAAAATTTATACATCAGTTCCTCAAAAAGCATTATAAGTTCCAGAGTAACTCCTCAATTAAAAACTCAATTGAATTTTGCGAAAGATTAAAAAACTTCAACTTACAACCCCACCACAGAATGAGCTCGTTTGACATTTCCAATATGTATTAAAATATCCCCATTAAAGAAACAATCGAAATTATTAACTCAAACCTTTCCAAATATAGCAACTTAAGTAAGCTAGAAGTAGATGAATTTATTACACTACTTAAATTCGTACTAAATAACAACTATTTCACCTTTAACAATAAAATTTACCACCAATTAAGTTTAGCCATGGGTGACCCCAGCTTAGGAATATTAGCAGATATTTATATGGATAACATAGAACATAGCATAATAAAACCAAACATAGAAGGAATCTGTCTTTGGCTGAGATTTGTTGACGATACGTTTGTAATAACAGACAACCGAAAAAATAACAGCGAAAAAATCCTTGAATTTTTAAACAACATCGATAGATACGTAAAATTTACCAAAGAAGACGAAAAAAACAACTCATTGAATTATCTAGATGCTACTGTAACACGCTTAAAATCCAAATTTGATTATCAGATATACAGAAAACCAACACACATGCCAATAACAATAAGAAATGACTCACTCCACCCCAAATCCCACAAACAAGCAACCTCTTTCAGTATGGTCTACAGAGCCTACAAAATACCCTTATCACCTGCGAATTTTACAAAAGAAATAAATTTTATAAAAGAACTAGCACTAGCCAATGGATATAAAGCAGACATAGTAAATCGAATCATCAACAAAGTAAAGCTCAAAATAGCCACAAACCTCACACCGGAAAAGACTAAAAAATCCAAATACGCAACCTTCACTTACACCAGTTCAAAGATTCACCAAATAGCAAACCCACTCAAAAAACGGGATATTCAAATAGCCTTTAAAACATATAACACTAACAAAAACTTATTTTTTAACCATAACACAGTAAATGCCTACAATAACAAATTTCAAGGCTCCGGAATATACAGACTAACATGCGCACAGTGTAAATCTTCATATGTTGTCCAAACTGGACGCAGTTTCCTAACCAGATACATGGAACACTTTAACGCCTTAAAACACAATAAATGCTCCACAATGAGTAATCATATGAAAGAAACCGGCCATCATTACACCTCAATAGACAAAGACCTTACAATAATCAAAAGAATCGAAAAGGGGAAGCTAATGACAGTATTCGAAAACATATATATTTATTTGGATCAATACTTTAATAAAGGAAAAAACTTGAATGATGCGGTCGAAATAAAAAGTCCGTTAATAGAGCAGTTGCCAACATTATTACGAAATCTCAAATCAGATAAAAGCAAATTCTTTAAAATATTCAATCTAAATATACTCACAACTGAAACCATTTCGGCAACGCAAAAAAGTCCCCCTCCACATAACACGCCAAAGCTTAACGCCCCGCCTGTAGGATCGTCCTCTACCCCCACCTCGACAACAGATAAGAATTCCCTACCACATAGCACGTCAATAGCAAACACCCCGCCCAACATATCTTCCCCTCAACCCCCTACCCGCCCTTCACAACAGCTCTTTCATACGAACAACACAAGGAGTAGAGCCACAACAGACAATAGTCACAGTAAAGCAATAAGGTCCACAAGATTCTGTAACTGCAGACAAAGGGGTAAGTGATAATGCAACATCAACAATCACATTACAAGCACAACACACACACAATATTACTTAAGTTCATTTCCATTTGTTCCAGATGCTTCTTCCATTCTATAAATTGAAAGAAACATAATCAGATACTCAAAATTTGGATTGAAGCCCCTTTTAACCATAACTTACATCAAAACAATCAACTTCCAATGGAGAGTCTGGTCGCTAAAAACAAGAATTAAATATGTCAATACTTCCTCTGATCAAATTGCCAAACTGCAGCAGCAAGCCTCATCAAACCTAGAAGCCATTTTCCAACGAACCCAAGACTTCAATTCTAGATTATCATCATGACTAATCACGCATAATGCAAAATTACAGTCTTTTTAAATAACATTATTTAGAGAGCACAATTCTTAACTAAAATTCTCAATACTGAAATGTTACTGTATTCTAGAAACCAACGCACTTCAGAAACTAAGGCTCCTATATATTAATATCCAATATTTATATTTATGACTCAAATTTTAATGCCAAATTATAGTTGAATCAATTTTATTTTAACATTGCAAACAATTTTTAGCCAAATTGTCAAATTGTAATAAACTGTGTTTTGGACGTCAATGTGTTTTAGAATTAAGAGTTAATCCATTTTAACATTGCAAATCATATTGTCATAATTTTTTATGTGTATATTATTCTTGTGTTTTAAATATTGTTATCACTGAAATTAGATTTACATTCAATGTAATGAAATTTGTAACAACAATCCAAACATGACAAACCTTGAGGCAATTGTATAGGCTGATGATGCTTGTGAATAAAAGCGAAACATGTCCCGGTAAATTAGTGTTGTTACATTACAACTTAGCAACACAAACTGTAATTTGTATTGAAAAGGTGGATCAAACCAACCAACAAATTGTTAGTATATCATACCTTTTCTCCTTTACGGGAACCTTCTTTCAAACTCTCTGTCAGTAGGAAGGGTAACTTCACTGCCCTTGTATAACATAAATGAATCGGTTGGAGCAAAAAAGGCATTATGTCAAAATATGCCATTTATGATTTTTTGCTTAATTTGAAATTTAAAACCGAGACACATTGAACAGCGGAGAAAAGAATTATGTCAGGCCTCTCCCTGTACTAGAAATCGTTATTAATAACTCTATATGTGGTGTAGAAAAGGATTATATCAATGACAACTTATCTTTCTGTGCCATACTTCTTTTCATCTTTATTTTGGTGTGACAGCGCTAGTGTTTCCCGTGCTCCTCATGACTTTTCTTCTCTGAGACCCGCACATTACACTGTAACGAAAACTAGAACTATGCTTCCCTTGTTCTTCTCATCACGACTTTCTGGATCTCCCCTGCATCTTTCAAACAGTTCAGATATTTCAGTGATAAATCAGGAGTAGTAGAAGCTTTTCATAGATTCTCCTGTAAAACATACATTCCTTCTAGGGAAATCTAAATTAACAGCCTTTCCTGCAATGTCACAAGAAAAGCCTACAGTGGAAAAGTGCCAATACAAACTAAAAATAATACAGGACAAGAAACCAGTTAAATACATGGAACCCCAGGCATTGAGTTTTAAAATGGTTAACTACAGAGTGTGCTAAAAATAGAGACTTTTAATGGTTAGTCCACACCAGTTAATAACAATGTTAATGAAACAAAGTTAATAAACAATGTTAACGAAAACATTTCTCAAGAAGTTAATAAACTTTTGTTAACAAACTTCTTTAACAATGTGTCCACACCAAAATATCTGTTTGTGAGGTTACAATGGATAGGGTCAGGAAGAAGAAAATACTTACAGCTGCAGCTTTCATTATTTTAATGAGTGCAATTAGAGAAAAGCAAAGTGTGGCAAAGAAAAATATTGGAAAAGCGTTTAGAATTAAGTTTGGAGAGGACACTTAGGCCTATGTCAAGAGCTTTTAATTCATGATACAGCAGGCTTTCAAAAGTTTCTGAGAATGTCCCTAAAAGACTTTCAGTTCTTGTTGACAGTAATTGGGCCTGAAATTGCAAGAAATTATACAAATTATCGGAATGTCATCTCCATTAATGTTAGGCTAAGTATAACTTGAAGATTCGTAGCGACTGGTGACTCCTACCAAGCATCATGTAAGAGAAATACTCCTACACTTCACTTATGTATTTGTATGGTGTATACGAGTTGCTTGAGATTCGACAGTCAATTTTGAAAAATAAAAGAAGTATTGTATTCCGCGCTATGAATTTGATTGTTCTAATTGCATCTTTGCGCACGTGTGAATCGAAATTTAATGAAAACTCGAAATGTTAATGAAAAGTTCCATTCAAAAAAGTTAAAGAAATTTTGTTTATCAACATGCTCAAAAAGTTAATGAACCCACTATTTTGTTTATTAACAGACAGAAATGTTCATGAACAATGTTTATTAACAAAGTTAACGAAAACATCTTGGTGTGAATGCACCTTAAAAAGGGCCGCGTTACATATCAAACAGCCATGTTTTATTGTTTGTTCTTGTAATACTTCTTTCATTTAGTAAAGCATTATTAATTTTTATTGGTAAGTATCATAGAAAGACTTAAATTTTGAAGTAATGAAGTTAGGTACAATATGTGGATCTGAAAAAATTCCACCCTTCAGAAACATTACTCTACTATTTGGCTAAGGTGAAATTTCAATTTCAAAATTGTTTTGGATCTAGAAACTAAATAAATTTACCTTAAAATCAGTAAATTGGTCTACTTTTAGTTTATTTCCCTTACGAAAATTGAAGTTTGGAACTGAAAGGATAAAATATCTGTTTAAAATAATTATGATATGATATACAACTGTCATATGTACAGCAACTGGTAATAACACGTATCTTATGCGTATTGTCATCATTTTGAAACTATCACTTTTTTCCCTCTTCTGAAAAGTTGCAAAAAGTGACATAATGCCTTTTAGCTCCGAGCGATTCCAATACATCACTTGCTTTTTTTTTTTTTTTTTATAATTAGCTTTACGTCGCACTGCCACACACACTTTTATAGCAACGATGGGATAGGAAAGGGTTAGGAAGCAATCATGCAATTAACGTATAGCTCCAGCATTTGCCTGGTGTGAAAATGGGAAACCATGGAAAACAATTTTTAAGGGTGCCGACAGTGGGGGTTCGAAGCTAAAGCTATGTGACCCAGACTCTATTGCCAAGTTGCTTGTCCTGCAGCAGCACTGGAAGCATGACAATGTCGATAGCTCTGCCAATGTGATGGCGCACATCAGGTAATCGCGGACTAGTGTTCAATACACTTGATTTTTATATAAACTTTATGTTTACCAGACTGTCAAACTTACCCCCCCCCCAGTGGGTGTGGAAGGTAGAATAACACCCAAGTATCCACTCCTGGTTGTAAGAGGCAACTAAAAGGGGCCCAAGGGGTCTGAACTTGGGAGTGTGGATTGGCGACCACGGACTCTTAGCTGAGTCCGGGTATTCTTTCACTCACTTGTGCCAGGCTCATCACTTCCGTCTATCCTATCTGACCTCCCTTGGTCACATCTTGTTCTTTTCCAACCCCAACAGTATTAGAGCATTCAAGGCCTAGGAAATCTTTCATTTTTGTGGGTCTTGTCTTTCTTTGGCCTATATCTTCATTCTCAGATCCTTTCCATTTTTTCTCTCTGATCAGTGCTATACAGAGGATGGTTGCCTAGTCGTACTTCCTCTTAAAACAATAATCACCACCATCTTAGCCTATTTAATGCCATATTCACTACTACAGTCATAGATGACACATTAGATTGTTCCACTTCTCAGCACCGCATCTTTGATTCGTGAAAAATGTAATGAAAACTGCGATCAAGTGTAATCTAGCGACAGAATTTGTTACTACATAGTAGGTACCAGGAATATGTAGCTGTAACCAATTGTATGTTCAACCTTCATCCCATTTCGCTATGAGGTGAGGTATGAAGGGAGACGAATCTTCGTAGCAGAGGAGATAATGAGATGAAATTAATGATGCGATATATGAAAGGTGGACCCGGCACATAGTCTACTCCTGTCAAATAGCACTAACGGGTCTGCTCAAGGCTTAATGTCAACGGACGAATCACCACGAACTTCCCTTGCTATTCCCCTCAACCACTCTTCAATGTATAATAGTTCTTTTGTAATAGCTGGGTCACGACTTTGGAATTCACTTCCAGCTGCTGTCAGGTACTCCAACTCAACAACAAAATTTAAAATTGCATGCAGTGATTACCTGTTGAATAACACTGTCTCATATGATTGTGTTATGTAGACTAGTAACAGTGGCATTTTACTGTACAGCTGAAGAACACTGTAGT
Organism: Anabrus simplex; assembly: GCF_040414725.1. Lineage (NCBI taxonomy): Eukaryota > Metazoa > Arthropoda > Insecta > Orthoptera > Tettigoniidae > Anabrus > Anabrus simplex. The sequence continues at coordinate 217,030,856 of NC_090279.1, read as the reverse complement.
TCTTATAATGAATATTAGGTTATTATATTTTTATAGAGTAAATGTACATAATATTTAGCTTTTAACTCATGTACATAGACCACTGTTTATTGCCACACTTATATTTCCGTTACTTTATTATGTACTGTGTTCTGTTTATGCACTGCTTATGTTTTTCAGTTGGTATGTAACTTTTCATTATAACTTTCTCTCTTTTATGCTTTGGATTTCTTTTATCGTGTTTTTATTTGTTGAGCTTTGCTTTCATTCTTCTTTGTATGTTCTCCATATGTGTTACTTAGGTTAGTTATCCTTGATTTTATAATAGGATAGAACATCTCTTTTCTTTTATTTTATTTATTTATTTATTTATTTATTTTTTTTTTTTGCTAGGGGATTTACGTCGCACCGACACAGATAGGTCTTATGACGACGATGGGATAGGAAAGGCCTAGGAGTTGGAAGGAAGCGGCCGTGGCCTTAATTAAGGTACAGCCCCAGCATTTGCCTGGTGTGAAAATGGGAAACCACAGAAAACCATCTTCTGGGCTGCCGATAGTGGGACTCGAACCTACTATCTCCCGGATGCAAGCTCACAGCCGCGCGCCTCTACGCGCACGGCCAACTCGCCCGGTCATCTCTTTTATATATATATATAAACTTGTAATTTATGTGGTTAAGTGTAAGAGAGGGCAATGAACCCTAACTTTACCACTGCTAAAGTCAAACAAACAAAAAAACAAACAAACAAACAAACAAACAAACAAACAAACAAACAAACAAACAAGTACGCGCCAACTCCATGTGAACACTCCGGAGAGGTTTGCAATTGACCCTAGTGATTAGAAATTGTGTACCACCGTCTCTCCTACCAACATTCTGATGGTGAATTATTTATGACCAATGGGACTCAAACCGGCTAACCACGGTGTCAGACCATACAGACTTGATGCCTTAACCATCATGGCCACCAAGCAGGCTAAATAAGCAGCTGTAACCAAGCCTGTAAACATTTTAGGCAAGGGTTTTCAATTAATTCTTATGCTCAGGTCCGTAAGAATTGTAGGTTTGATCAATTTCAAAAGAATGGAAGGCCATAGAAAGTCTGGGCACGGTCGCTAGTATGTGAAAAATGTTAGGTAAATCGAGCACATCTTAAAATGGAATAGAGCAATAAAAACAAAGAATATGTTGTCAAGAAAGATCTATTATTTCAACATTCCCTTACACTAAGCACAAATAAAAAATAAATCATTATGTGTCTTTTCTTGCAATATAGTGGCCAACATTTCATAGTGCATGGAGCACAAAGTTGCCTGAATAGCCATTTCCTTATGCCATTGCTGTCCCTTTAATAAGATCACACGAGTAGGAAGAGCATGAAGAACAATTTACAAAACGTAACACAAATGTCATCACTATCTGATCAGCCATATGAGGCCATTGTAATATCCTTAAGTAACTCCACTAGGAAGTTGCAATCTCACTCCCAAGCCTCGCTCACTCTCAAATGCCCTAGCCTCTCCTTGAGCGTGACGTGATCACGGAACTTCACACTCTTCAGCTTGGCGTTCGCCATCCACTGCTCTTTCTTCTTCAGTTCCTTTGCATGACCTTGAGATTGTTCCTAAAAGAAAATAAAGCAGACATTATGAGGATAGACACATCTCCATTTCTGTACTACCTTGATTTTAGAACTACACTATGTAGCTAAAAGCCTCTGCACACTCCACCGAATGCCCTTTGTGTGATGTCCCCCTATGCATCAACATCATAATACGTGCTTTCTCTCACAATGAGTCAATGTAGAGTATTGAGTGAGTTTCAAATGGATACGATTGTAGTTGCACGCAAGTCCAGGCATTCCATCAGAGAGATTTCGTGGGAGTTACATGAGCCCAGGTCCGCTGATAGCAATGTTACTGAAGTGGGAATATCAGGGAAGCACTGAACCCTATCATTGCTCTGGTAGACCTAAGAAATCTAAAGTGTACTGTACGAACGAATCGTTAAGACATTCTTGTCAATCAACATCTATATCATCTGGTGGCCAAGCAGGCATCAATTTTTGATAATGAGACAAACTCTCTCGTAGTGCATTGGCACTGGCCGGTGGCTCCAAGTAGCCTACGCAGTAGCCTCTACGGTATGCACTAGCCATGCGTCTTGGTGGATGTGCCATTTACCAACTGATGAGCCCAACTTAGCACACTGGGGCGGAATGCTAGCAACCAGGAACGAGTTAGCTGGAAAATTGATAATGTCCAATAACGGACCATTTATATTGGTATTGCAGAGGACTTTGTTACTGGTCAGGAACAGAGGTAAGTGACAGAACGATTTTTGGGAGGTGATAGGACTCAGGTTTCAGGATCAAGCTGCTGCATGGAAGCCAGTGTGCGATGTCGCTTAGAGGGTGGAAACAATGCCGTCGTTGGTCTATGGAGCAGTGGAAGGTTTTATGGACTGATGAATCAGAGTATATGCTGTGGAATTAGATGGGCACGTGTAGACTTAGTGAACGATATTTGTTTGAGTGTATTGTAGCGAGAGTGAAATTCCTTTGAGGTGGTGTGATGGTCAGGGGCTGTTTCTCCTGGTTTGGCTTGGACCATTAGTACTGGTTATTGCCTGACCAGAAAATGAAATGACACATGCTGCCTTGCTACATTATAAATAAGAAGAAGGTCTACCTGGCACACTCATCATAATTTCAAAGACATAGCAGGACTGGTGGATCAGTTCAGTTTTAAATTGGGCTAGAATTTGCTCTCTACTGAAGCATGTAAAAAGGGACAGTACATTTTTTATATGTTATAATCAGTAGTGGTGATTGGGAATTAGAAGTGAAGTGGGGTGGGGGAGGGAGCAAAAAAATGTAGTTGACAGAAAGGTATATACATCAAAACTGAAAAGGAAAAAAAAAAAAAAAAAAAACTGCTACCAAATGGTAAGTTTTTAATGCTCTCTGAGCGAATTTCGACAGAGAGGTAAAGGTTGACATTTTACTAACTTAAATGTGGTAATAATAGTTTTTTAAGGTTTTGATTCAATATTATACGATAGAACTTTACCCAAAGGAACAATATTACACATGTATTGCAATTAAATAGAAGTATGGCGTGATTATACAATTAAAAATCATTTAGTGTTTGACAACGCACTAAGAAATTAACAGACACTGAAGAGACTGCCAGACTGACGAATGAGCGTGGCAAGCAGGTGAACTCAGTGTCCATGACCTTGGCAAAAAAAATATACCATTGCTACCCTTCCTCAGAACACATGCAAAGTGTTCACTACTTGCTGTGGCGCTATACAGATTGGTCAGCTGCGATCAACAACATTTTTTGTGTATTTCTGCTAATAATTTTGTTAATAATGAGAAAAAATAAAGGAAATAATTAGCTTATAAGACAAAAGGGCTTGTTTGAATAATTCTTATTATTCCTAGTTTCAGCCGGCTAAAAAGGAATAAAAATGGAATATTTTCTCCACAAAGTGGGGGTATGACTGCTCCCCTTTGCCTCCCCAATCGCCGATACTGGTTATAAGAGACAGATAGCTGAAAATTTGAAGGAGAAGATAGTTTCATCATCACGACTGGACTACAAGTTTTTTTTTAATAACTTCAAGCAATTAATTAATTTTCTACATTTGACTCCATATAATAATGGAACCATTTTGAAAATAAACTTCTAAAGTGAGTTTACAGTATTAAGGCTAGAACAGAAGAAGCAACTTTAAGGAGAACATTGATTATATTGTGTCAATGAAGGCTGATAGTGTACAGGGCGGACGGAAGACTCTAATGTGCGCACAGCCACAGCGAACAATTAGAAAGATTTTCGTTTGAAGTGTCGTACTGTATGGAAGAGAAACATGGACGATAACTAAATCAGAAAGAGAACAGGTGCTTTTGAAATGTGAGAGAAGAATACTGAAGGAGAAATGGGTGCATCAAATCACGAAAAAAGAGATAATGAATCGAATTGGTGAGAGATCAACTTGGCGAAATTTGTCTACAAGAAAAGACAGAAAGACACCCAAGACTTGTTCAGTCAGTTTCTGAAGGACCGAGGCATGAACATTACAAACTCATCAGAGCAGATGTAGTAGTTACGTAGACAGAGAGATCTGCAGACTGATCAGTTGATAGCAGACCACACCACCTCTTTGAGTAATCATTTTAGTTTTAAAGACCCTGCTAATCTGCCACAATATTACCGTATTTACGCGAATAACAGCCCCATATTTTTTAAAAAATTTGAGAGACACGAAATTGGGGTGCGGGTTTTATTTGCATCAAGGTTGGCAACACGCTCCTGTTCGCCTAGTTTTCGATGTTAGGTGTAACTGCAGATGGAAGGAAACTGCCCCCATTTAATTCAAAACTGTTCACATTAAACAAATGGTATTATACAGAGTAATTTAAATTCAAAATTTCTCTGTGTCACGATAGAATGCGTTTTCTGTAACACGCAAGGGTAGCTTTCTGCACTTTCACTTCGGTGTGTCGACAGTGTGTTTCATAGTTGCTAAGTTTCAGCGAAATCATAATTCTTTTGTATTCAGCACTTTAAGAAAAACCACAATACCACATAACAGGCGGTGTGCGGAGGAGCAGAATCTGCAAACACTGGCGATGCCAACAGCTGGCAAAAAAGCGTGGCTCATAATTATAATTAATTCGTATGCACCGAAAAAATTTGTCAATGCCAATGAAACTGCATTGATTTTTATGCCCAGCCCAAACAGACTTATTTTTAAGGAGATGGGGTCACTGTACTGTGTTGCAAGTGAAAGAATTCCTCCCCTCGTCATAGAAAAGTTTGATAAGCCACAAAGTTTTAAGGGCTTCAGGTACTTTCCGTGCAAGTACAATGCATCTAGAAATGCAAACAGTACAGTAATACAAAAAATAAAACACTTGCACAGGGGAGCCAGCATAATTTGCCCTCGTCTTTCAATTGTGTTTTTTTCTTTCGTCGCATGAGGTTATGTTTGTCAGTGATTCATCCAAGTGCATTATTTGAATACTGTAAATGCACCTTTCGGAATAGTTCTTTCCATGGCATTTGAAAGGTTTAAACTTTGAATCAACGTTAATTGCACGCAGTAACAGTTCTTAGAATATTTTGTGATGCGGGAAGGGTTGGCATTCCTGAAGTACGAGTTGGGGGTTAATTCAAAATCATGTAATTCGAATTCTGACTTTTGCATCCCAACGACTTTGAATTAACAAGGTTTTACTGTATTGCAAAACTAACGTCGGAGTTTGCCGGTGTGTCTGTTTCAAGTGTTTACATGGCACGAAAAGTATTATCCACCATCGGTCGTGTTAATATCCAAGTAAAAAGAGACCGCAGGTGAAAAGTGTTTTAGATGTGGAGTGTGACAAATTTGGAATTTAGGAGAGGATTCTAGTGATGCAAGAGACAACGAATCTTCTGATCTACAGGGAATCGAGCCTATTGCAAGTTCAGATTAATGAAATACCTAGGCTTACTATCTAATTATTTTCATGGCAATATATTTTATAGCAATGACAATGTATTTTTATCATCTCAAATATGTTCAAGCAAAGCAGCTGTAACCGTAAATTTACACATTCATATTTGCATAGTAAAGACCACGTCGACCTCTCGGGGTGATAATTATATAATGTTTGTTTATGCCTACATTAATCTTTTGTTGGAAGGAATTTTAGTTAATTTCATTTTTTTTCAAAACAAGCATCCTAAAATTAGGGTGTGGGAATTATTCGCGTAAATACGGTATTATTTTATTCAACAAACAGTATTATTGCTTGTTGTATGAGAAAAGCTACCTTCTTCAAGAAATGTTTATTATAATGAAAGTTACAGATTCATAAAATAAAAAAAAGAGAAGGAAAGAAAGCTAGAAAATGTCCAACAAAAACTTCAAATGCTCTTTTAAGGAAAAGCACGTAATCTTGAAAGAATTATGCTTTGGTACAAACCAGTGTCAAATATGGGTGCCGTAAGTAAAACATGTTCTCTTCTTCTCGCTCGTAATCATGTCGCAGGTTAGCAGCGGCTAATGCATCCACAGGCCACACGAGGCGATCTTTCCTGAAAGCCAAAATTACACCTGCTACAAATAATGTAAGGAACTTATAAAAGAAATAACTAGCTTGTTTCATACAATTACTTTGAATTATAAATCACTACAGATCGGAAGGTAGGAGGAGGATATAAATATACAAATGAATAAACACAATGGCAGGTTAGCGTGAGCAACAGAAAGGGGAGCTATCCGAGTTCTTCCCTCATCAATTTTGGTTCCTTAAGATTTATTTTGTCTCAGTTCCTTTATATCCATACACTTGTTTGTTCAATTTCCATTACAAATTAAATCCACTGGGTTCTTTTTACACTTCTGTGTTTTGATTTTCTTATGTGCTTTAAGTTGCACTTTGACTCCTGTGGGTCTTAGATACCTCTGTCACTTGAAAGAGGTGACAAGAAGGTTTTTTTTTTTTTTTTTTTTTTTTTTTTTTGCTAGTGGCTTTACGTCGCACCGACACAAATAGGTCTTATGGCGATGATGGGATAGGAAAGACCTAGGAGTTGGAAGCGGCCGTAGCCTTAATTAAGGTACAGCCCCAGCATTTGCCTGGTGTGAAAATGGGAAACCAGGGAAAACCATCTTCACGGCTGCCGACAGTGGGATTCGAACCCACTATCTCCCGGATGCAAGCTCACAGCCGTGCGCTCCTAACCGCACGGCCAACTCGCCAGGAAAAAACAAAAAAAGCCTGGGGCTACCATCTTGATGGTGGGGAAAGAGAGAGAAGTTGAGACTTGAAAACAAAGCATAAATTGTTTGTTGGCCAATAGAGAGCAGGTTTAGCACCACCCTGAAACCTTTACACCGGTATTTTCTAACCTTTTTCCGTCAAGTACTATTCAATATAATCTCGAATGCAATGCATTATTTGTTACCGGTAAATGCTAGGTAATTCATGAATGATTTATACTTGACAATGAGATACTTGTGCCATACAACAAGAAAAACTTTATTAACAATCCTCCTGTTCAATGCATCTATTAAGATGGAATTACTTCAACCAAACATGTTTAAACTCATTTTTGAGCCATCTTCAGTGGGTTATCAATAAATTACAAAGACATGTTGCTAATATTCTTTACACTTAAAATATCACTTATAAAATGCATTAGAATTCTGAAACAGTTTATTTTGGAGTTGTCATGGTTGATGTAGCTGTTAAAACATAATAATACTGTGAGGTTAGTAGGCCTCTTGTCTAAAAGTTCTAAAATAACATCTTAATGTCTAATAGATTGTTCAATTTCAATATGTCAATATTTTGCGACTACTGGCACGCTGATTCGGTGGGCTACATGTGCCATCCATAATAGAATATCAATGCTGTTGTTATTTGACTCAAAAGAGTGAAACCGTCAACTCGTTAGTCTTATTGAATTTTCATATAGTTTGTTTTCCTGTTGCCTGAGCTTGTTTGTCTGGAAGTCTTGCTCCCACTGGATGAGTTTCCAACTAGCAAAGTAGCTGTTAATACGGAATGAAATTCATAACCTGTAATACTTGTGCTAGCATAACTGAAACCGGTTTATTTATATCAGGCTGAATTTTGCTCAGGTCAGCTTCTACATGCAGTCTTGTCTTTGATGAACACAAGTATTGAAAATCCTCATTCACCTAAATGTGTTGTCAAAAAAGGGTACCAAGAAATTGATAGCCCTCTGTGGGTGTGGGCCTTAGAATAATAGCCAAGATATCCCCTGCCTCTCGTAAGAGGCGACTAAAGGGGGCCCTTTCGGACTCAAAACTATGGACCATGACTGGCAACCACGGTTCCCGTAGCTGAGTCTGACATTGCTTCCATTTATCTGTGTCAGCCTCCTCACTTTCGTCCTTCGTATTCAATCTCCCTTGGTCAACCCTGATTCTTTTCGACTCCGATGGTGTTAGGTTTCTGGCGCCACGGCAATCTTTCATTTTCATGGCCCTTCCCTTTTTATTTGCCAACACTTTCACTCTTTGAGTGTTGGACCTCTTCTATATTTTACTCTGCTGATCAGAGTTATTAAGGAATGGATGCCCAGTTGTACTTGCTCTTAAAACAATAAGCACCACCATCATCACACACAAACAAGCTCGGGGTAGTCATATTGATCTTTAATCCAAAAATCAGAAAAAGGATATTTGCAAAAGACCTTTCTCTGTATTATTGTTCCAAGGAGGTCCAGACAGGGAGCAAAGCAAAAGACTCATAGTTTCACACCTGTCGATAGGAGGTAGGCTATTGAAAATTTTGCAAGAGATATTAGAGGCCAAGCAACAGTTATTCATTCTAAAAGGGACCCTTTTTATTATTATATTTGTGTTAAAATTTTACCCAGTCACCTCACTGCATATCACCGGTTGAAAAGCACTGCCTTAGACTGACTTCGTTAGGTTGAAAAACATTTCCTCTGGTCTTGTTGTTACAATAGGTAATAGTACCACATTAATGGCAAGAAGAAATAGTACTCCTCGACGCAATGTACATAACATGATTTCAGTTTCTGTGGCTCTTTCGACCCTGACAGTATCCACGCCCTTCACGAGACACAAAGAGGTACGGGAAGAACTGGAAGAACCATGACAAATGAAAGGTTTTTCATTCTTGCTTGTTGAACATTGTACTAACACATCAAAGGTTTTTGGTGACTGAAGGATGGGGCAAAGGGCTAGTATTAGGAAGGAAGCAGCCATGGCCTTAATTAAGGTACAGCCCCAACATTTGCATGGCATGAAAAAGCAAAACCATGGAAAACCATCTTCAGGGCTGCCGATAGGATTTTAACCCACCATCTCCCGAATGCAAGATGTGCAGATAATTTGTGCTTGGATTCCCCTCAGTGATCCAGCCAACTTACACAACATGTTATTTCATAGGTTAATTTTGCAATTCATGCAGTGCTTCTTAAATGTGAGGATTCTGTCAAGCATTACTCCCAGAATGTCACAGGTCTGTATTTAGAACCCAACCATACTATTTTCAGCTTATGATGTGCTTCCTTATTTCTCAGGTGAAAGGCACACACCTGCGTCTTTGCACAATAACGTCTTAGTTGGTCTGTACTGTAATAGCTCGACAGGTGTTCAACGGAAGTAAACATATTTCTTTCCACCATTTCAAACTCTGTGCTGTGTGTGGCCAATGCAAGGTCATCAACATATAAGAAACTTTTGCTACTTTGAAATACTGGCTGGAAATTTGTATAGATCTTTAAAAGGATTGGAACCAAAATAATTCCTTGGGGCAGACCATTTCTGTGCACCCTTCATCAACTACGCTGCCCTTGGAAGTTAATGAAAAACCTACAAGTCTGCAGAAGAGTGGCAGTGAGCTAAGTTACCCCACTGTCCTTTCTCAGACTGTGGACGTTGCCTAGAAAATAGGGGAAAAAAAAAAAATTATGGTTGACAATATCGTATGCTGCTGACTGATCCATAAATGCCACACCTGCAAACTTGCGAGTTTTGAATCCATCCTGTGTAAACTGTGTTAGATTCAGCCAATTGCCCAGCGCAGCCCTTCCCAGGATGAAACCCAGCCTGCTGTGGTATAATTAATGAGTCAATAACAAGTAGGATGCAATTCAGAATCAGTCTTCCCAGCAGTCTGTAGAGGTGTCACAGAAGTGTTAGAGATCTGAAATCATTTGGATTGTTCCCATCTTTTCCTGGTTTCAGTAAAGCCCTAGGACAGGGGTCCCAGAGAGCAGAGATGGAGGCTCCATGCAGGGTGATGATCCTTTGCTGTTAGTTGATGAGAGTGCCGATAGGAAATGACCGTTTATTGTGGGAGGGAGCTGACACTTATTCGTTTGCGCACATCCTGGCTAGTGACAAATAAGACATTGCTCTAACATGCTGAGGGTGTTTAGCAGAAAGCTTCTTGAAGCAAGTGAGGCGTAATGGTGCAAGATTTCTCTGCTATTTGGTCATAAAAGTAAGTTTCTTCTCGGGTGGAATAGTTTGATTCCAACATCAGCTATGAACTCAACTCTCCTCTACAAACATTTTAAGGCAACATTCATATATCTCATCTCACAAAGTAATGTGTAACATGCTAGGGACTGCATCATCGGATTCTAATTTGGTTTCAGTAGGGCAATCACTCTGGTCTTCTCCTTCGGAGTATGGCATCTGCTCATACGGTCAATAAAGAGCTGGATAACCCATTAATCGCACATCTCGATTTGCAGATATTTGCGGTGATAGTTTTATGCAATTCTCCATGTATAACAATCTCTTATAAAGATATCTTAACACCGCGCGAGTTGGCAGTGCGGTTTGGAGCGCGTACCTGTGAGCTCGTATACGTTCGAACCCCACTGTCGGCAGCCGTGAAGATGGTTTTCCGTGGTTTCCCATTTTCACACCAGGCAAATGCTGGGGCTGTACCTTAATTAAGACCACAGCCGCTTCCTTCCCTTCCCTAGGCCTTTCCTGTCCCATCGTCGCCATAAGAGCTATCTGTGTCTGTGCAATGTAAAGCAACTAGCAAAAAAATAAAGAGGATATCTTAACCATGTGGACCTCACACTCCTAAAAGTTCACTGCTCAACCGAGCGAGTAGGCTGCGCGGTTCGCGTCACGTAGCTGTGAGTTTGCTTTCGGGAGATGGTGGGTTCGAACCCCACCGTCGGCAACTCTGAGGATATTTTCCGTGGTTTCCAAGCCAAATGTACCTTAATTAAGGTCACGGCCATTCTTTCCCCAATCCTAACCCTTTCCCATCTTTGTCTCCAAAAAACCTTAAAACGAAACAAAATATAACATATATTGCTCCAGCCAATGTGCACAAATAGGAACAAGTGCATAATTCGGACTAGGAATGAACTGTCTTCAACATACTTCTATTCGAAGACAACTTCAAGAGAACATTATAATTTTCTTTCAGTTTCTAACCATACCATATTATATTAATATATCTTTCTTTCGTTATTGGATTCACCCACAAGTAAACAAACATAACCTTGAATACATCACGTATTAAGTTGTTATACTGTCTAAGATGTACATTACCCTCGCCAAATGTGACCGTTTGGCATTTTCTTCCTCAATAATAAAGCTGTAAGTCTCATCTTTTTAATCTACAATAATAACTTGCAGGAGGAGGTATTGATCACAGGTGATAAACAAACCAAAGAGCAAAGAGAATGCCAAAGAGGAAACAAACGAAGAAATAAACCAACTCCAAGTCCAAGAAGATCCAATAACAGGGAACATGAACATCAGAGAGTAAATGATAGTAAGAGGAGGTTCTTTTCCTTCGAAACTGTAAAAAATTGAATTACATTGAATTGTAGAAGAATAAAAAATGTGAAAAACTCTGTGATACAAACTCACAAGTTATCTTTTTTCCGCCTTTGAGGTTTATATCCGGTCCGTTAACTGCCTTTTGTATGTTTAGCCCCTAATGTTTATATAGCCAATGTTTTGATATGATGATGGTGATTTGTTATTTTATTGTCCAGAACAATATCATGTGTATGCTCCTGTGTAACCGCAATGAATTTGTCCAGATCAGTCCAGTGGTATTTGAAGGTGCTGCAGTAGGCCTGTACCAGCGACCTGTCGTAGATTTACCAGCAAGTTAAACAAAAACAACAAACTTTCGTGGAACAAATTTTCCGGCACCTTGGCGTCTCCAAAAACCTTAATGGTCGTTAGTCGGACGTAACATACAAACCTACCGTACATCTTTGTTACAGACTGATGCTTTTTAAGACTCCATCGACAGAACTCTGATAATTCACTACAATCCTCTGTTTACAACGGGCTCTATGGCCTTGTTTAGTTCCGGTTCTGCACCTCTTACCTTTAAATGATTAAAAACCGAGTATAACTATCGTTGCACTGGCCTTCCTCTGTTTTTCTTACCTTCCATCTTGCATGACCGAGTCCATCATTCTCCTAGGTACCCCATTTGCCTCACATGACCACACACCTGAAATCAGTTTATTGTAGGGTCTACAGCTTCATCCATCGACTTCATTCCTTTAACTTAGCCTTTATCTCCCCCATTATTGTTAACCTCCTGCCATTGTTCCCACCTATTCATACCAGCACTACTTACGTGTCCACCACTTCCAACTTCTAAATTCATATCCTGATTTGACCCAACCATTGCTCTCATACAGCAAAGCCGATCTGCAAGCAGACCGATGTAAACATAATCGTGTCCAGTAACTCACTTCTTTCTTACAGAATACTTTTGATCGCAACTACGAGCTCACTGCATTAGCTTTGCTGCACCCTGATTCAGTTTCATTTTCTATACTGCCATCTTTGGAGGATACACATCCTAAACTTGAAATGATCCACTTGTTCCAATTTTTATTCCTTACCTGATATTCAGTCCTCTTGTTTCTTCCCCACTGACATCTTGGAAATGCTCATTTTCATATCATACTCAGTGCACCTCTCTTCAAGCTCCAATAATTTAGACGGCAGGTTTTTAGCACAGTCTGCCACTGAAACTAAGTTGTCAGCATAGGTCAAACTGCTTCCTACCACTATCTGCCTTTCAGTACGGTAAATGATTCATGTATATTATGAATAACAAAGGTGAAAGATTTCAGCCTTGTGTAATCCCTGCAACTACTATGAACCAAGAATTCATTCTAGCATCAATTCTTACTGTGTCCTGATTGTCAACATAAATGACTTTTATTGCCAGAAATAATCTATTCCTTATTTTTATTGTCCAGATATTTAAATAACTGATCAGCCACTAGTAACAATAAGAAAATATATTAACAGGGTTGGGCAAATCAGCCTCCAGCATTCAAAGAAGACAATGGATAATATCCAGACAGAGGAGGTGACTAATACTAAACAAGCATTAAAATTCACCTATGATAATGTCAATTACATTCAGATACAAAAGTTGAAAACAAGAAAAGCGGCTGGAATTGATATGATTTTTTTTTTTTTGCTAGGGGCTTTATGTCGCAGCGACACAGATAGGTCTTATGGCGACGATGGGATACGAAAGGCTCAGGAGTTGGAAGGAAGCGGCCATGGCCTTAATTAAGGTACAGCCCCAGCATTTGGTTGGTGTGAAAATGGGAAACCACGGAAAACCATTTTCAGGGCTGCCGATAGTGGGATTCGAACCTACTATCTCCCGAACGCAAGCTCACAGCCGCGCGCCTCTACGCGCATGGCCAACTCGCCAGGTGATATGATTTCTGGGGGATACCACTAATGACAATGGGTTGGCATATAGTACCATATTGGAAGTACTTATTTGATTATTGTTTGGTTGAAGGAGCTATACCAAATGAATGGAAAGTTGCTATAGTAGCCCCTGTATATAAAGGAAAGGGTGATAGACATAAAGCTGAAAATTACAGGCCAGTAAGTTTGACGTGCATTGCATGTAAGCTTTGGGAAAGCATTCTTTCCCATTATATTAGACATGTTTGCAAAATTAATAACTGGTTCGATAGAATCTTAGGTTATGAATTTCATTATGGTCCATACTGGCAATTGATCACTATCAAAGGGTAGAGAAGAGTCCACCTATTCAATACCAATTATACAGGACACTATACAAACTAATGGTACTGAATAGGTGGATCCTTCTCTACCCTTTGATAGTGGTTCGATAGAAGGCAGTTCAGGTTTAGGAAAGGTTATTCCACTGAAGCTCAACTTGTAGGATTCCAGCAAGATATAGCAGATATCTTGGATTCAGGACGTCAAATGTATTGTATCGCGATTGACCTGTCTAAGGCATTTGCTAGGGTGGATCATGGCAGACTACTGCCAAAATGACTGCAACTGACTAGACAAAACAGTGACTGAATGGGTGGCTGTATTTCTAGAAAATACATAGATCTCAGATAATTAGAGTAGGCAAAGCTTTATCTGACCCTGTAATAATTAAGAGGGGAATTGCTCAATGCAGTGGTATTTTTGGACCTTCATGTTTTCTTATAGTGGGTGGTCCACCAGCCCCTTGTGATCCAGTTTTATGCATCCCTTCACAATTACAATAGTTCTGAAAGTCATCGGCCCCTCTCCCTAAGCCGGGGTTATATTAGATGTGTGTTTATGGGCTAGAAGACAGCAGGAATCGTGAGTGCCAGTATTAATTCATTATAAGTACCTTGAATGAACCCGTAAAATGAGTACAGATACACAGAATAGATACTTTAAAACAGGAGGTGGACACACGGTCAAGGAGCACGGTACTGAATAGGCTGGGAGTGGGCACCATAGTTCAAGTGTCGTAGTAACTTGCATGGCAAGCGGGCAGGGAGATGTATGATAGTGGACAGTGCTTGAGGTAGGAGGTTCGAATCACACACAGGAATTGTTTGTAACAGCCAGTTGCCTGGGATGTGGTAAGGTTGCATACTTGATAGCTTCCAAGAACTGACTTGATTATTTGACCCTGTAAAAGACCGTATGTAACGTTGCATGAATTAATAGCGGTGCTCATGATTCCTGCTGTCTTCTAGCTCGTAAAGACACATCTCGTTATATTAGCTCGGTTTAGGGAGAAGGACCGATGTCTTTCAGAATTGTAGTAAATGTAAATGGATGCATAAAACTGTATCACAAGGGGCTGGTGGACCACCCGTTATATATATATATAAATGATATGAGTTAAGAAGTACAATCAGAGATAAGGCTTTTTGCGGATGATGTTATTCTGTGTAGAGTAATAAATAAGTTACAAGATTGTGAGCAACTCCAAAATTACCTCAATAATGTTGTGAGATGGATAGTACGCAATGGTATGATGATAAACGGGGTAATGAAATAAAATGAAACGGCGTATGGCTTTTAGTGTCGGGAGTGTCCAAGGACAAGTTCGGCTCACCAGATGCAGGTCTTTTGATTTGACTCCCGTAGGCGACCTGCACATCGTGATGAGGATAAAATGATGATGAAGACGACACATACACCCAGCCCCCGTGCCAGCAAAATTAACCAATGATGGTTAAAATTCCTGAACCTGCCGGGAATCAAACCCGGGACCCCTGTGACCAAAGGCCAGCAAGCCATGGAGCCAGACGATAATCGGGGTTAAAAGTCAGGATGTGAGTTTCACAAATAGGAAAAGTCCTGTCAGTTTTAATTACGTGAAAGTTCCTTATAGAATCATTGTAACTACCTAGGTGTTAGAATTGAATAGGGAAATGTATATATGTTTCATTCATCATCATCATCATCATCATCATCATCATCATCAACATCACCATCGTCATCAATGTCCCACTCCAGTCTCCTGGGTGTGATTATATGTTTCATTGATTGGGAAAAAGCATTTGACAGAGTGAACTCATGCATTCTGATGAGGATTCTGAAAGATATTGGTATAGACTGGAGATAAAGAAGAATGATAAAAGAGTTGTGTAAGAATTAGAAGGTGATGGTTAGAGTGGATGAATATGAAACAGAAGAAGTGGGTATCGGAAGAGCCTTGTCTACCCCTGTAAGTACCGTGAACCAAGAACTCATTCTACCACCAATTCTCACTGAAGACCAATTGTCAACAAAAATGCCTTTGATTGATTTTAATAATCTAGCTTTAATTCCATAGTCCCCCAGTATAGCAAACATCTTTCCCCTTCGTACCCTGTCATATGCTTTCTCTACATCTACGAAACATAAACACAACTGCCTATTCCTCTCGTAGCATTTTTCAATTATCTGGCACATACTGAGAATCTGGTCCTGACAAGCCCCTCTGTGGTCTGAAACAACACTGGTTTTCATCCAACTTCCTCTCAACGACTGATCGCACCCTCCCTTCCAAGATGCCAGTGAATACTTTGCCTGGTATACAAATCAATGAGATACCTCGATAGTTGTTGCAATCCTTCCTGTTCCCTTGCTTATAGATAGGTGCAATTACTGCTTTTGTCCAATCTGAAGGTACCTTACCAACACTCCACGCTAATTTTACTACTCTATGAAGCCATTTCATCTCTGCCTTCCCACTATACCTCACCATTTCAGGTCTAATTTCATCTATTCCTGCTGCTTTATGACAATGGAGTTTATTTACCATCCTTTCCACTTCCTCAAGCATAATTTCACCAACATCATTTTCCTCCTTCCCATGAGCTTGGCCGTTCACAACACCACCAGGATGATTTTCTTTTACATTGAGAAGATGTTCAAAATATTCCCTCCACCTCTCCAGTGATTCCCCTGAATCTATTATGAGTTCACCTGAATTACTCAAAACACTGTTCATTTCCTTTTTCCCTCCCTTCCTAAGATTCTTTATTACTGTCCAGAAAGTTTCCCCTGCTGCTTGACCTAGCCTTTCCAGGTTGTTACCAAAATCTTCCCACAACTTCTTTCTGGATTCAAGAACTATTTGTTTCTCTCTGTTTCTTTCATCTACGTACAATTCCCTGTCTGCCTCGGCCCTTGTTTGGCGCCATTTCTGATAAGCCTTGTTTTTACGTTTAGAAGCTGCTCTCACTTCATCATTCCATCAAGATGTTCGCCTTTTCCCATCTTTACACACAGTTGTTCCTAGGCATTCCCTTGCTGTTTCTACTACAGCATCCCTGTATGTAACCCATTATCTTTCTATATCCTGAACCTGCTTACTGTCTACTGTTCGAAACTTCTCACTAATCATATCCATGTACTTCTGTCTAATTTCCTTGTCCTGGAGGTTTTCTACCCTTATTCGTTTACAGACAGATTTTACTTTGTCTACCCTAGGCCTAGAGATATTTAGTTCACTACAGATCAGATAGTGGTCTGTATCATCGAAAAATCCCTGGAAAACTCGTACATTCCTAACAGATTTCCTGAATTTGAAGTCAGTTAAGATATAGTCTAATATGGATCTGGTACCCCTAGCCTCCCATGTGTAGCGGTGAATAGCCTTATGCTTGAAGAATGTATTCGTAACTGCTAAACCCATACTAGCACAGAAGTCCAGAAAACGCTTCCCATTCCCATTAGCTTCCATATCTTCCCCACTTTTACCAATCACCCTTTCGTATCCTTCAGTTCTATTCCCAACTCTCGCATTGAAATCGCCCATTCTTTTCTCACTATCTTGTAACTTATTTATTATCTATACAGAATAACATCATCTGCAAAAAGCCTTATATCTGATTCCACTTCTTTACTCATATCATCTTATATATATAAAATAACATGTCCTGACTGAGCGACTGATTCATCATCACCGAGCCAAAACTACTGGACATAAAGAAACAAACTTTTGGGGATAAGAGTGTAGGTGCTCACTTAGGGAGGATTTTTGGATATTCTGTTGTTAAGGGGGTGAAAAGGGGGAGGTATCGTTTAAGTTTACTGACATAAAAATTGGTATTTGGAATCTCCTTTAATTATAAAGAAACATATATATTTTTTTGTTTTTGGAAAATACCATTTAGGGGTGGGTTGAAAAAGGGGTAGAATGCCTTTTATGAAGATATTTGTATCTTAAAAACTGAAGATATTACACACATGAAAATTGGTATTTAGAATCTCCTTTAAAAATAAAGAAACATATTTTTTTTGTTTTTGGAATAATAAATTAATGGGGGTTGAACTGGAGTGACAAAGGTAGTGGATTTTAAAATATACGATATCCGAAACATAACAAGTTACAGATGTGAAAATTGGTATTTTAAATATTTTAGAAAAGAAACATGTAATTTTTGTTTTAGGAAAAAAAAAAAACACTTCAGTGGGGGGTAAAAAGGATTGGAAAGGGGTTGAATTATTTTTTATTAGGATACTGATATCTTTAAAACTGAAGAAGTTACAGACATGAAAATGGCATTTGGAATCTCTTTTAAAAATACACTTTTTTTTTTTTGAAAAATCCACTTTGGGGAAGTGTGGGGGGTGAAGGAATTGAAAATTTAGTTGAATTCTTTGTATGAGGATACTTACAACTCAGAAAGTGAAGATGTTACAGTCATCTCTTTTATAAATGAAGAAACGTGGATTTTTTTGTTTTCAGAAAATTTACATAAAGGGGGAGTGTGAAAGGAAATGAAAAGATTGAATTTTTTTAAATAGGAATACTTATTGTACGGTATCTTAAAAACTGAAGGTTACAGATGTGGAAATTGATATTTGGAATCTCCTTTAAAAATAAAGAAACATGCATTTTGGGGGTGGGAAATGCACTTAATGAGAAGGGGGTGAAAAAAAGGAGTTGAATTCTTTTTATTAGAATACATGTTTCAACTAATTTTTCAATTCTTTCACCCCCTTAAGTGGATTTTTAGAAAACAAAAGAATACATGTTTCTTTACTTTGAAAAAAGATTCCAAATACAAATTTTTATGTCTGCAACACCTTCAGTTTTTGAGATGTTAGTTGAATTATGTGTAAGAGGATACTTACATCTAAAAAAACTAAAGATGTTACAGACATGAAAAATCAGTATTTGGAATCTCCTTTAAAAGTAATGAAACACATACTTTTTATTTTCAGAAAGTCCACTTAAGGGGGAAGAGGGTGGAAAGAAGTGAAGAAGAAGTTGAATTATTTTTATGAGGATACTTATATCTCAAAAACTGAAGATGTTACAGACGCAAAAACTAGTATATGGAATCTCCTTTAAAAATAAGAAGCACATATTTTTTTATTTTCAGGAAATCCATTTAAGGGGGTGAAAAGAATTGAAAAAGAAGGTGAATTTTTAAAAGGAATACTGGTATATCTACAGTACATATCAAAAGCTTAACATCTTATAGGCATGAAACTTGGTATTTGATAAGTCCTTCAAAATACAGGAACATGTACTTTTTTTTCTTCGGAAAAGGCACTTAACAGGAGTGAAAAGAAGGGAAAAAGGAGTAGAATTATTTTTTATGAGGATATTTATATCTCAAAAATTGAAGATGTTATAGACGTGAAAATTGGTATTTGGGATCTCCTTTAGAAATAAACAATGTTTTTTGGTTTTCAGAAATTCCACTTAGGTGGGGGTGGGCGAAGGAGTGATAAAGGGGTTGAATTCTTTTTCTGGGGATACTTATATCTCAAAAAGATGTTACAGACATGGAAATAGGTATTTGAAATCTCCTTTAAAAATAAGGAAACATGTTTTTTGTTTTCGACTTGCGAGAAGACTGTTTCTCACATGTACAGTTCTTTGACACATGGTCATCTTAGCCCCAAAAGGCAATACCACAAACGTGGTCTACAAGGAGTTTCAGAGGTAAATGGAACTCAATTTTTAGGTGAGTTTATATACTTTCGACATTTTCAGATAATGTCTTAGTACAGTACAGAGGAACGATTACTTTTATCAAATTACGAAATCCACGCATACGAAGCTGCGGGCAACTGCTAGTTTATATATATAAGAAAACATAAAGGTCCATTAATACTGCCTTGAGGAATTGCCCTCTTAATTATTACAGCGTCAGATCCAGCACTGATACTGTGATTGCTAAAAGTGGCTGCAAAGTGTAGAGGAAATGTGTAGACACTGATCTCTTCTGTCAACTTACATGAGTCAAGAAAGAACAAGAAAGAACAGTGTTTATTGAGTAAAATAATATTTCTACACTTCAGGGGTTTCATAGTCTGGAAGTTCTTCGAACGTGAGCTCTTCACTTTTTGGTTTGTGGAAAAGAGGAGGCAAGGTCGACGAAGGCAGAGGAGGCGGGTGCAGTGGACGGAGAGCTCTGAAACATGATGTTACAGATTGATTATAAAGTTGTGCTTTGAAACACTCGCTGCAGGGAAATGGATTGGGATACGTACTGGTAGCGCTTGAAAATGTCTTGTAAGCCATTTCTGTGATTCCACACGGAGTAGGTTGCTGCTACCCCAAAGCCAAACAGTCCTGCGACTATGCTCTTTCTGACACCAGCTGCAACACAAGAGAAGTATCTTCTTTACATTATTGGAGCTATTGAGAACACAAAAGGAGTGCAATAAGAATTGAAGAAGCAAAGATTCAATCACCAATCGGTCATCACTGATGTGCATTTAGGCCTGTCCCCCCCCTATCAGTTGTATATCAATTAATTTGTTCAAAGAAATTGGCTGTGGCTGAGAGGTAGTATTCTTGACTTCACATTTCCAACTTAACGGATTGAGAAAATATAATAATAATGGCAGATTATCAGCTCTTTTTGTGTTCATTCAATTAAAACAAAACAACATCATAACGGTAATGGATGAAATTCTAAAGGCAAGATATGGAGGGGATATGAAAATATTGTCATTTGCAGATGACATAGTGATCTGGGAAGTCAACAATACAGAAGTGCAAATCCAACCAGGGGGTTTACATGACAATAATGACAAATATGGTACAAAAATCAGTGTGGAGAAGAGCAAAACAGCGGTGATGTCAAGAGGAGAAAGAGAAGGAATCATTAGTATCAGGGGAATTCTCAAATATTTTAGGAAGTGAAATAATGCATGGTTGGATAAGGAGATCAGCAGAAGTGTACAAGCAGGAAATACATTCTACCAGGATGTAAGGAACCTGGTGTGGAAAAGAAACGTTCTTATGAAATGTAAAAAGATAATGTACAAGATGTACTGTACCTCTATACTAACACATGCATCAGAGACTTGCACTTTGATAGCAAGAAATGAGAGTAAAATTCAGGCCAGTGAGATGAAGTTCCTCAGGAGTATGGCAGGGAAGACAAGGCGAGAGGGAGTAAAAAGAGTTCCAAGCTGTCAGCAAAGAGATGGCGTGGAATGACATCAGTAGACAAATAAGTTTGAGTGACGTCTTTAAAAGTAGGAAAGATCACAATATGAAGATAAAGCTGGAATTCAAGAGGACAAATTGGGGCAAATATTCATTTATAGGAAGGGGAGTTAGGGACTGGAATAACTTACCAAGGGAGATGTTCAATAAATTTCCAATTTCTTTTCAATCATGTAAGAAAAGGCAAGGAAAACAACAGATAGGGAATCTGCCACCTGGGCGACTGCCCTAAATGCAGATCAGGGTGGGTGGGTGGGTGGTTCGGTCGGTCGGTTGGTTGAAATGTTCAGGTCAGAAAAGAAATAAGAGTAGAAAAACTGAGTGATAGCTTGGAGAAGAATAAATTGAGATGGTCTGAACATGTTATGAGAATGGAGGAGGAAAAGATACCCTAAAAGAAGTGTTGGAGGCTCGTAGAAGGAAAGAGGGCAAGATGGACTCTGTCAAGAACAGTTTAAGAAAAGGAAGACTAGACTGGAATACAATTACTGAAGAGGAGAGGCAACACTCGGACCTGGCAGGAGCAGGACAAGGGGAAATGAAAATGATGATGATGAACATCTTTACATCGTGTATACATAATACCAACCCTCTCAGAATTGCAACAAAACACTACATTCTTATGTGTAATAACTTTTAAATAAACTGCAGATGTACCTGGAGACCGGTATACGACTCCGGTCGTGGTCGCAGCTACCATTGTGTTCAGGTCATCGTCACAGTCCCTCTGGAACGTTAATGCCACACCAGCCACGCTGTACAGCAGGGCCAAAACACCACAGGTTTGAGCCCACACGCTTCCTCTCTTCAGCATTTGGTTTATCACACTGAAAAACACCACAATGTCCATTATTTATTCCAAGTTAATTCTCCAAGTAGCCTCCGGAGCAGCTCTCCTTCAGGTGTTTTGACCAGAGCACTGAACCTCACAGCAGGAGTCTTGTAGGGAGTAATGTGGACTTCATCTAGAAATATTTGGTCCGTGATGAGCTGGACTTGCAAGACTCAATATACTCTGGTACTATTTTCATATAGCTGCACCAGCTTTCTGGTGATGGTGGTGGTTATTTGGTGACCTTTCTCTATTAACATGTATCAGGAGAAAAATGAAAGAGCTCCAATCTTTCCATATTGACAAAAGAAGCCAAGGAGACAGGAAAGGTTTGAAAATGAACGACACGCTTGGCCTCATAAATGTGATACTGTCTTTGGTGTATTTCAGCCAAGAGATCACACGGATTGCCTGGCTGCCAATGCTGACGTTCAGTTTCATATAGGAAGTCGAATCTTGGAACCTATGCAGGGACATTGTGCAGAAATCAGCTCCATAAGTGCAGCGAGTTATTGACTGTGGTACTAAGAGATAAAAATATCCAACACAGTGTTCCCGGAGCGTTTACCACCCTGTTAGCATGATATCTGACTCAATGGAACTAGGATATTAAGATATGAATTGTGTATGCACAGGGTGAACCAAAAGTCCATTAATATTTGACGAGGCGATACTTAACTGATTATTGGAAGTAAAGAGGTAATAACTGACACATATGATTGGAGTGACATGGGATTTTATTGACACCAACAATGAGTGCACAAGCATGCCAACAGATGGCGCTGGACAGAAACACATCAGTGATGCTGCACGAGTCCCGTGTATGGTATAAAAAGGGCTGTCATGAGAGAGGATGTCAGATGCATCTGCAATCGTGGCACGTTGACGTTACCAGAAAGGGCACTGTTACTGAAGCTTTATTTACTTTATTTTGATGTCAATAAAAGCCCATGTCATGTGTGTCAATTATTACCTCTCTACCTCCAATATTGCCCCGTTAATTGTTAACGGACTTTTGTGTCTCCCTGTATATTTATGTACAGTACATACGAGGGTGTATCGTAAAGTTTTAATTATCACCCGAAAGTTATCGTGGTATATTGATGCAATTTTGTCAGTGTCATCTCTCTGGCCCCTAAGTGAATGATATTGTGACCTTTATTTTACATATTAGACATTGTACCAGAATGTGGTTTTTAATTTTTTTTCACATTATGCCAGAAGTGAGAAAAGCAAGACCATAGTGATATCAAGAGGAGAAAGGCAAGGAAAAGGTAAGGTGAAAATTGGTGGTCAAAGACTTAAAATTGTTGACAGTTTCAAATACCTAGGGAGTGAGTTAATGCTGAATACAAGGCTGGACATGGAGGGCGCAACAGAAACCCTGTCTGCAATAACGAAGTGTAAAGAGATAATGTACAAAACGTCTTATGCATCCATATTGACTTATGGACAATAACAAGTAGGGAGGAGAGTAGAATTCAAAGCCAGTGAATGAAATATCGAAGAAGTAGGATAGAAGAGATAAGGAAAGACAAGGAAGAACAGACTGAAAAAAAGAAGATATAAGAAAGGAGGTTGGAATGGAAAACCTAAATGAGACTATTGATAGGAATAAACTAAGATGGTTTGAACATGTAAAGATGATGGAGGAGGACAGAATACCAAAACAGATGATTGAGATGAACTTTGAGGGAAAGAGAGCGAGAGGGAGACATAGAACAAGGTGGCTCAATTCAATAAAGAGGAGTGCTAGAAGAAGAAAGTCGGACAGGGACAGGAGGAAGGTGGAGAAGTGCCATAAACGCCCCGATCTAGCAGGAGCTGGATAAGGGGATGATGATATGCTAGAAGTGACTGAAGTGTAAGATGGAGAAGGCCGAGACTCACAGTGCAATAAATTTCCTGCATTTCAAGGGTAGCTGTGCCTGGCAAATTCATGATGAGATACTGGCAGTTTATAGAAACAATGTCCCATATTATGACTGTACTGTGAGGTGGAAAAGGAATTTCCAAAGCAGTCACACACAAGCCAGGACCTGGAAGACCATCACTGATGGACGATGTGAAGTGCTCAATCCTGGAAGACAGATGAACAACTATCCAAATGATCATGAATTACACTGGTCTCAGTTATCATAGTGTGTGGAAAACTATTTGTGAAAACTGCACATGTCTAAGGTGCCTCCACACTAGGTTCTAGTTTTCTAACCCTTTCCAGAAACAAACATGGCATGATATTTTAAGCCAGGCATTGACGCTGTCGATATAGGATAAAGAAAATTTTTTGGTCGTCTGGTAACCACTGATGAATGTTGGATCTATTGGTATGATCGGTATGATCCAGAGACCAACACACAAGCATGCGGTGGGAGCTTGTCGATTCCCTTCCCTACAGAATGGCAAAGGTGCAAAACTCAGCTTGGAGGGTCATGCTATCACTTTTTTGTGACTACCGTGGACTTGTCCTCACAGAGTACCTTACACAGAGACAAACCATCACTGCAATCTTATAGACAGGTTGAAAGATGATGTGAAAAAGAAACTCCAGTCATTTATTTCCTAGCTGCTCACTCATCTCAAGTTGCAGTTGACAAAACAAGGGCATGTGGTTGTGAAATCTTGCAGCATCTGCCTTATTCTCCTAATCTTGTACCAAGTGACTTAAAAAGTTTACAACATCAGTGTTGAGGGAATGTCTTGAAATTGTGGTAACTATCTTTAAAGAGAGGAAATTCTGTGTTTCAATGTGTTCTCCTCGAGTTATAAGACAAACGAAAACCTTTTCTTCAGTAATGGAGCTGACACATTTATAAATTATATATATTTAGCTGCAGCAGACTGACTGTGTCCTGAAGAGCCGTCCTCCGAGGTGATAGTCCACCGTTTGTCGTAAAGCAGTGAGCACTCCTCCTAGCCCACCGATCGTACCTCCCAGCAGATAGCTCGCGCCGATGTGTCCGAAGGCGAGTTCAAACCGGCCACGCTCTCTCGATGAACCTTTCAGATGGATGTATTCCGGCTCGGCACGGGGCACGTATCCAACATCCAGGTACGGGGACTGCAGACCTAAAAAGAAAGTAGTCGCCTTACTCTTGACTGTTCACATAACGAAACTCTGTGCTACATTAGAGCCTCGGCCTACCTAGACGATTGCTGCCCAACCTTCACGTGGAGTGTCATTGTGAAGTATGTTATGTCTTACTTTTTACAAACTTTAGTTTATTCTCCACCTAATCAACATATAGTTTTATCTCAAACGGTACTAGTTTTGACCATATATCTTCAGCTATTCATAAAAAAATTGGAATTAGAAGGACATAGCATCATCATAAACAAAAGCTTACAAGGGTGTCACCTCAAAGGATATTCCCCATTAACATCCTTACAGACGGATAGACTTGCTTTAATAACATTGGGATATCCTTCACTTATTGTAACCAAACAATATTGTTCCTTCCATGATACGGCCACTGATGTGCACATCAGCAGCTAACCAGTTTTATTTGCATCAACACTGTGATATTGTATATTTTACTATGATCCATGGTGGGATTATCAATAAACAATGGAATTTTAGGTCACTCTTATTAGACACAAGTGCAGTTTTGAATGCAGCTACACTGAAATCATTTTCAAGTGTCATTAATCTTGTGATCTATTAATGACCAAAAAACTCAGTACATGATAATAAAGAGGAATATTGATGTGAATGAGAACTGGTCACCTCTGATTATTGGTAAACAAACTTTTGAACGAGTTGAGTTTTTCAAGTTCCTAGGAGTTATGATTAGTGAACAGAATCAAAGAGAAGTGGAAATCCAAGTTAGAATACAGAATGCTAACAAGGTGTACTACATTCTACAGCTTCTATTGGGATCAAAATTTTTGACGAGAAATACTAAACTGAAAATATACAATACTGTCATCAACCTAGATCTAAATTAAGGTTCAGAATCATGGAGTTTAACAAAAAAAGAAGAAGAAAAACATCAATTGCAGGTTTTCAAAAATAAAGTTTACAGAAAAATTTTTGGACTGTACTTTGATTCTGTATCTCAAACATGGAATAAGAGATCAAATAAAGAAATAAACTCACTATCACAGCAAGCACCAATAATCAACATCATCAATTCCAAAAGACTTCTAAGGATGGAAAATGATAGGATGGTCTTATGAATCTTTAAAGAACTAACAGGAAAAAGACCAATGGGAAGACCACATAGTTCCTGGAAAAATTAAATCTTCAAGCTGTGTAGACATCTGAATTTGAACAACTGGCAAGAACGTGCCCAAAACAGAGTTCAGTGGAGGCAATTTATGAGATCGGTGCAGGATCTTTATGTCCCATAGAAACCTGCTGAGTGAGTGTGAGTGAGTGAGTATTAATCTTGTGATCTACTAGTTTTTATCCCAAATCTACTTGACAGTTATCAAGTATCTAATGTTTGCACTTTTAAATGTGTATATTAGTGTATTTGTAGTCTTAACTCAGGAAATTTAACCTGGAGCCTGGCACAAGTAAGTCTAAGCAATGCCAGGATTCAGCTAAGGTCCCGTGTTCACCAACCCACGCTCTGAAGTTAGGAGTCTCTGGGGCCACTTTTAGTCACCTCTTACAACAAGCAGAGGGATACCGTGAGTGTTTCCATGTTTCACTTTCATGTTGCTCTCTCCATCTGAATTAAATATTGTATATTGTAGATAAAAGCATGTATAAAATGAGAGTGTTTAACATTTAGTGCTCCCCTACTCTGAGATCCTGCTCCATCATCATAGCACAGTCATAGCACAATCCATCCAGCGTTAACGTAAATTAAGGGCACCTAATTTGCAGAATATCCAACATAAGAATATAACAAACTTCTATTGTATCCAGTGTAACAAAATATGTCCATAGACTTAACATGAATTGCTCCAGCCACTTTTGAAGTCTCATTTACACTAGAAAACAAACACAGTCTGACACAATTCAATATCACAGCATGAAACAGCACAATGCAAAATGACATAGAACTGTATCAGACAAAATTTTTTTTTTGCTAGTTGCTTTACGTCACAATGACCCAGAGAGGTCTTATGGCGACGATGGGACAGGAAAGGGCTAGGAGTGGGAAGGAAGCATCCGTGGCCTTAATTAAGGTACAGCCCCAGCATTTTCTTGGTGTGAAAATGGGAAACCACAGAAAACCATCTTCAGGGCTGCTGACAGTGGGATTCGAACTCACTATCTCTTCTTCTTTTATGACTGCATAGGATCACTTAGGTCAGTCCATCGTTCAGGTCTCTTTGAAGGGATTGTTCGGACTTTGCGGTCCTTCCAGTACTTCTTCAGACGCTCCGATCTTCATGCTCTTTCCTCAGTTGAAAATATGCAAGTTGTTAGTTTGTTTCATGTAAGGGTAAAGCGGAGGTTTGTATTCAATTTTATCTTATTTGTGGTGTCTTCCGTTGTAAGGCCTATTTCTTTCAGATCCTCTCTTACGTCTCTGATCCATTTACATCCTATTGTGGTATTATTTGAGACGAGATTGTGTTGTACTAGTTGTTTCAGAAGTCTCGGATCCTGCATCCTCATGATATGTCCAAAGAATCCCAGTCTCCTCTTACGCATAGTATCTGTAATGGGTTCTAGCTCTTTGTACACGACTTTGTTAGGTATTAACAGCCACTGTCCACCTTTCTGGTATTTTTTGTTGATGCAGGTTCTTCCAAACCTCCTTTCAATTTTCTGAAGTCTGTCAGTCTTTGATTGTTTATTCAGGTGAAAAAGTGTTTCTGCTGCATATGTAGCTTCCGGTTTTATAACTGAGTTGTAGTGTTTAATTTTTGTATTTATTGATAGACATTTCTTTTTGTAGATATCCCATGTTAATTTTTGTGCTTTAGCTAATCTATTTGTTCTTGTTTGGATTGAGATTTTTTCATTTAGGTTATGTGTTATTACTTCTCCAAGATATTTAAATTGAGTTACTATTTTGATTTTATTACCATTTATAGTAACTTCTTTTAGTTGTGTTGGTTTTTGAGGCATAATTTCTGTTTTTTTCAAATGATACTTTGAGGCCAATTTTATTTGCAATGTTTTGAAGTTCTGATATCTGGGTTTTTGCTTCTTTTATGTCCACTACTAAGTAATGCGAAATCGTCGGTGAAAGCCAGGCAATTTTTCTTGATTTTTCGGCCAATCTTTATTTTTGGGGGACATTTCCTAAACCATTACCTCATTACCATTTCTAGAGCACAATTTAATAATAGTGGTGTGAGCCCATCTCCCTGCCATAGTCCAGTTTTAATTTCAAATGTCTCTGACGTTTCACCCCTAAACGTCACTTTTGATTTGGTGTTAGTGAGAGCCAATCTTATCACGTTTATTAATTTGGGGTGTAGTCCTAGGTGTCTTAAAATTTTAAACAGAGATTCTCTATGGAAGCAATTGTAAGCTTTCTTGAAATCTACAAATGTTATCACCATATCTCTATTCTTCTCCTGTTATAGTCCATTATCAACTTAAGACTCATGATCCGATCGGGACACCTCCTCCAGGGTTTGAAACCTATTCGATATTGTCCT
Source organism: Anabrus simplex (assembly GCF_040414725.1). Classification (NCBI taxonomy): domain Eukaryota; kingdom Metazoa; phylum Arthropoda; class Insecta; order Orthoptera; family Tettigoniidae; genus Anabrus; species Anabrus simplex. Next base: position 217,002,717 of record NC_090279.1, on the reverse strand, counting down.
AGTTCTTTCTCAAGTTGTAAACTTATCCTATTAAGGATGATTATTGAAAATATTTTACATGTTATGTCTACGAGCGAGATTCCCCTGTAGTTATTAGGGTCGATTTGATTTTGTCTCCTTTTTTTTTTTTTTTTTAGCCGGCCCCGTGGTGTACGGGTAGCATGCTTGCCTCTTGCCTGGAGGCCCCGGGTTTTTCTCTCGACCTGAGGGCTGGTTCGAGGTCCACCACAGCCTACGTGATTAGAATTGAGGAGCTATCTGACGGGGAGATGGTGGCCCCGGTATCGAAAACCCAGAATAACGGCCGAGAGGATGCGTCGTGCTGACAACACGGTCCCTCTTAATCTGCAGGCCTTCACGCTGCGCAGCGGTCGCTGGGCAACTTTTGCTGATCTTCCTGCATATTTCCAGATTTCCGTTAAGTTCTGATCTTCTCCTGGCGCTTTGTAGTTTTTTAATTTATTCAGTACTTGGTAGACTTCCTTTATTGTGGGGTGATTGATGTTATCTGGTGGCATTTTTATCGGGGTGTTGGTGTCCAAATGAAGGAGTTCTGTAGGTTCCTTATAATTTAAAAGCTTGTTGAAATATTTAGCCAGAATTTCTGTATTGTCTTTATTGTTATGAGCCAGCTTAACATTTTCATCCTTTATCAGTAGGGTCAGGGGTTCTTATTTTTGGAGCTGTTATCTGAAGGTTTTGTAGTAGTCCCTTGATTGAGTTTTATTGAATTGTTCTTCAATTAACTGCAGTGTGTCCTTATGATGTTGTCTTTTTATTCTTCTTAAGACTTGGTTAGTTTCTTTTCTCTGTTTTACTAGATTTTGATAGGATATTTCTGATTTTTGGGACTGATGTAATAGCCATGCCTGATGTCTTTTCTCTGCTGTTTCATCACATTCACTGTTCCACCATTGGTGTTTTTTATGTGGTTTAATTGGAGCCAGGTCTTCTGCAATTTGTTTAAGGTTGTGTACTAAGTTTTCAAGTTTATCTGCAATTTTTATTTTTTCAGTTGCTTTCTGGTAATTTTTTGTTGATTAGCTGGGTAGGATCTATTTTTATTTTAATTTTAGGGGGTTGCTTTTGTTGTCTCCTCTGGGGAGTGAGTTTAATTTTAACTATGTAGTGATCTGAACCTGTGTCTATTCCTCAGAGGACTTTGACGTCATAGATCTCTTTGTGGTTGTATTTGTCCATGCAGATGTGATCCAGTTGCCATTCTCCTTTAGTGTAGTCAGGGTGTTTCTGTTTTGAGTTTTTGAGGTTTTCTCTTAAAACATGTAGATTTTAACATTAAATTATGGTTTCTGCACAGGTCGACTAGTCTCTCTCCATTTTTATTTGCTTTTTTGTGTGCTAGCCATTTTCTGACATATTATTGTAAGAAACATGTGCAATGTTATGATAAAAAAAATCTTTATCAGTTTTTGAAATACTGTAAGTCATAAACTTTTAAACCAGACTAACAACAATTGTGATATTTATACAAGCAAATTACATACCTCCATGGGATGACCAATTAAGATTTAAATTAGAGAAGTAATAAAAGCATATCGTCATTGCCGGGACAAAACCTCCTATGTGATAAAATTTTTGGAGATATACTGACCCGCAGCACATACGTTATGAAGAGCGAGAATGCCTTGACAACATTCACACGATATTGCACCTTAGCTGACAGAACCTTACCGGCCAAAGTTCTAAGCTAAAATATTTCAGATAGGAGGTTTTGTCCCGGCAGTGATGATATACAAGTTCTCCGCATAATTAATTATATAATTTTTCTTATTTTCCCACAAATTTGCAATTCTTGACTTAAGGAGTTTTAAAAATAACCCCAATTCAATTACAGTCTCAAAACTTGGCATGGATCTGGTCCCTCACACATCTGACACCTCCTCAGTTCACCTTGTAGCTGCTTCAGTAGATCACAGGAAGAGTGTCTGACTCAGGATTCCATACTAGTTGAGTGGCTCAGGTGGTAGATGTGAAGCTCATCTGGGTTGTATCTGAAGGCGCTCAAACTTGGCACTTCTGCATCTGTAGATCTACCAGCACATTAATGAACTCACGCAAGACAAAATTCCAGCACCTCGGCCTCTCCAAAAATGGTAAAACTAGTTGTTGCTGTTTGAGTCATCAATCAACAGACAGGTTTGATGCAGCTTCCATGCCACCCTATCCTGTGCTAACCTTTCCATTTCTCCATAACTACTACATCCTACATCTGCTTGTCATATTCATACCTTGGCCTACCCCTACCGTTCTTACCACCTACACTTCCCTCTAAAACCAACTGCACAAGTCCTGGCAGTCTTAAGATGTGTCCTATCATTCTATCTCTTCTTCTTGTCAAATTTAGCCAAATCGATCTCCTCTCACCAATTCGATTCAGTATCTCTTAATTCGTGATTCGATCTATCCATCACACCTTCAGCATTCTTCTGTAACACCACATTTCAAAAGCTTATATTTGCTTCCTTCCTGAACTAGTTATCGTCCATGTTTCACTTCCATTCAATGCCACAAAAGTCTTTCAAAAACAGCTTTCTAATTCCTATATCAATGTTCGAAGTGAGCAAATTTCTCTTCTTAAGAAAGATCTTCCTTGCTTGTGCTAGTCTACATTTTGTGTCCTCCTTACTTCTGCCATTGTTAGTTATTTTACTACCTGCGTAACAATATTCCTTTAAGTCTTCATTTCCCAATCTAATTTTACCTACATCACCTGCCTTCGTTCGACTGCACTCCATTACTTTTGTTTTGGATTTATTTATTTTCACCTCCTTCCCCAAGACTCTGTCCATACCATTCAGCAATTTCTCCAGATCTTCTGCAGTCTCAGATAAAATAACCATATCATTGCCAAATCTCAGGGTTTTGATTTCCTCTCCATGGATTGTGATTCCCTTTCCAAATTCCTTTTGATTTTGTTTACTGCTTGTTCTATATAAACATTGAAAAGGAGGGGGGACAAACTGCAACCTTGCCTCACTCCTTTCTGGATTCCTGCTTCTTTTTCAAAGCCCTCGATTCTTATCACTGCAGACTGATTTTTATATAGATTGTAGATAATTCTTCGTTCTCGGTATCTGCTCCCAATCACCTTCAGAATCTTAAATAGCTTGGTCCAATGAACATTATTGAATGTCTTTTCTAGATCTACGAAGGCCATGTACGTGGCTTGTCCTTCTTAATTCAATCCTCTAAGATCAGACGTAAAGTCAGGATTGCTTCAGGTGTTCCTACATTTCTTCTGAAGCCAAACTGACTTTCTCCCAAGTCAGTTTCAACTTTTCTTTCCTTTCTTCTGTAAATAATACATGTTAAAATTTTGCAGGCATGAGATACTGAACTAATGGTGCGGTAATTTTCACATTTGTCAGCACCGGCTTTCTTGGGAATACGTATAATAGCATTCTGCCGAAAATCGGATACTTAGCAGGATGTAAAACCTATAACAATGTTAATCAAGCTGGCTGAGGTAGCCGAGTTTGGAAGGATGATAAAAAAGTCTTGGCACTCCATGCTGTCATGTTGAAGTTCTCTGCCCAAAATTAAATCAACTCAGCCATAGACAGGCACCACTCCTTACAGTGTTCTTCTTTATGAGCACTACTGCTATTCTTATTTACAACACTTTCAGATTTAGGAATATCACATCATCATCATCATCATGAATTCCTTCCAGTGAGCCGGGTAGGATGGTTAAGAATGAAGTGCCTCCATTTGTCATGGTCCTGGCACTCTTCTTTTTTCTCTAGGGCATCCCATGTTTCTCCTCTCTTCTCTAGGTCTTCTTTTATCTGATGTAACCACCCTTTTCTAGGGTGTCCAATTGGTCTTCGTCCCAGAATGATCTTTTCAAGATACTTCCTTGGTGTTCTAGTCTCCTGCATCCCCTTAACGTGTCCTAGCCACTTCAGCCTTGCAACACTTGGCCTTTCTTCCACGGTCAGGTTGACCTGCAGGTCTCTTCGTATCTGATCATTCCTAATTCTGTCCTTCCTTCTTTTCTGTACAGCTGATGTAAGGAACTTCATTTCAACACCTTGCAGTTGATTTACTTCTCTTTTACATGTGACACCTCTCCAGGCTATACGTGATGATGGGCAGGAACTCCCTTGTCCCATACTATGTTCCGTACTTGATGGGAGAAGTTGGATCCTTTTTGCACCCTGTTCAACACTTCATTCTTGGCACTTCCATCATTTGATATTGTACTCCCCAGATATTTAAAGGTGTATTTGTCCTGCTAAGTTTCCTTACCACTGTTTTGCTCTCGCTCACGATTAACTTATATTCTTTAAACTTGGTGTTCCAAAGATCCAGTCTCCACTGAACATCTCTCTCAGTTTCTCCCCAAATGCCAACATCATTAGCAAGAACAAATGCATATCACAAGGGATATCACAACATATGTTTTTAAAACTCACTCATTATGACTGATTGTAGGAGGATTCCCTATGGGAATCAACATCTATATCATCTGATAGCCAAGCAGGCATCAATTTTTGGTAAAGAGACAGAGTCTCTCATAGTGCATTGGCACTGCCGGTAGCTCCAAGTAGCCTAAGCAGTGGCCTCCACGGTATGCACTAGCCAGCGTCTTGGTGGGTGTGTTAGGTACCAACTGATGAGCCCAACCTAGCACATGAGGGCGAAACGCTGGCAACCAGGAATGAGTTAGCCGGAAAATTTATAATATCCAATAACGGACCATTTATAGTGGTATTATTTTAATAACAATTCAAAATGAATTACATAAATCATCTGCTGTAACTCGATTCTCAGAACTGCTACTGTCAAGGTCGGAGTCGTTTACATAATCTTCATGATGAATAATACAGTAATAACCCTAACCTCACCTCACTACAGCCCTGAAGGGCCTTGGCCTACCAAGTGACCACTGTTCAGCCCGAAGGCCTGCAGTTGTCGTGTGGTCAGCACGACGAATCCCCTTTGTCATTATTTAGATTGTTTAAAGATATTTTATAGATATTTTATTGCTTCCACCATCAAGTACAGAAAATGTACACTAGGTATTGGCAGTATTAATAAAAATAATCTATAGACAATATCTTAGCCATAATGCCTGAGTCATTAGAAAAATTATTTTAGCTACCTATATTAGGTCAGTTTTTGAAATACCATATTATAGATACTCTTCTACACTATAAAATGCCTCTTGGCTTTCTAGACGGGGAATACAACAACAACAACAGCAACAACAGCAACAACAACAACAACAATAATACAGTAATAATAATCCCTGCTTGTTCAAGAAAAAATGTATGTTGGAACGAACCAGAGGGTAAGAAACTGTTTTGTTTTTGCTACATATGCATTCTGGCATAAGTCATAATATAAAAATAGCGTTTGGCAAGTAGCTCTCAGCACATATAACAAGAGAATTACTAATATCAATGACTAAGAACGAGAGGGTAAACACAAAATATTAAAATGCAATTTTGCCAGAGCATTTCGGTTAAGCAGATTTCTACTGTATATAATTGTCATAAAACTCAACTGTAGTTTTTCTAGAGGATGCTGCACTGCAACTTCGCTGATAATTCAACTTTTAGACTTGCTTCAAACGTTAAAAATCTTGGATAAAGGTTTAAATACATTTCTCCGATTATCCACACCTTATTTATATGAACAAGTACTTTCGTGTTTGACAAACCTTAAAACAAACCATCAAAACAGGTTTGTCTATCAAAGAAGAACTTGTTGCTTGCCTACCAAAGTTGTAGCATAGAATAAAATCATGAATAATAATTTCGTGTGGCTATTTCTAGCCGAGTGCAGCCCTTGTAAGGCAGATCCTCCGATGAGGGGTGGGCGGCATCTGCCATGTGTAGGTAACTGCGTGTTATTGTGGTGAAGGATAGTGTTATGTGTGGCGTGCGTGAGTTGTAGGGATGTTGGGGACAGCACAAACACCCAGCCCGCAGGCTATTGGAATTAACCAATAGAGGTTAAAATCCCCGACCTGGCCGGGAATCGAATCCGGGACCCTCTGAACCGAAGGCCAGTACACTGACCATTCAGTACACAAGTCGGACAATAAAATCATTGTGCTCCACAAAACAAGCCCAAGTATCATACTGAATTGTCAACATCAACAGAATTGTGTATTTGAAGAACTATTTAGATTTTTAACTGAGAGTGAATCTTTAAGAAAAAGCTATGTAGGAACAGTATTATTAAAAATCTTTTATTTTAATTTTTTTCACATAAACATTCTGTTAATAACAGTTTTTGTAAGTTATAAAATTAAAGTGAGTGGATTGCTATGAAGAGTTCAGTATTGATTAAATACCAGAAAAAATTATACAATTTTATTCTCCTCAGCCACACTACGATATTCTCTTGTCTTACTTCCTCACACAAGCACCTTCATTCCTGACACAATTGTCAACTGTTGACCTACTGAGAGGGAAGCAAGGAATAAGGGGTCAAAAACTTATCACCTGTGCTTTATTGTGTGCATGTGTATATTAATTTATCACCATTGGTTTAGGAGTTTTATTGTGCCATGCTTGGTTGTTGACATTTGGGAGTGATATATGTAATTTTTCAGCCAATGGCAGTGCTTCTTCAAAAGGGATGCATGGAAAATGTCAAATGATTCGTAATATTTTAAATATTTTATTATAAGAGTAAAGCTATTTCTGCGGCAGGACGGCAGGTCCCTAACTTCGGTAATGAACACACGTTTCTCTTCTACAGGTAAGATTTACATTACTAAAATGTGTACTTTATGCAGAGGGGATGTTGTACACCTTTAATAAATACCACTTTAAACTTTTATTGAACATACATCAATTGCAGTTTGGCTCGCCTACTGTACAACACTAAAATATGTATAAGGTAACCAGTGTTCCCCAAGGTTTACTAGGGTTCTAGGGTTCTCCATAACAAAAAAAGGCTGAGAAACACTGGTCTAGATGTCAAATGCCACTGACACAAAATACTGTAATGAAAGAATAACTAAATAAATAACTAAACCATACCAACACAACAATCTAAGTTTTCATTCTCTTTCTGTACCGGCAGTATTCAAGACATTTAGCCAGTAAGCAACTTTTTTGTGTTAAGATTAAAATTTTAAACTGTTGTTCAATGAAACATCAACATTTACTCACTAGCAGCTGCAGCTCCTGACAAACCTTCTGTCATATCTGTCATGGTCTTCCTTAGTTAGAATTTAATGGTCAGTATACTTTAATATCAATTGGTTATTATTTCTTTTAACAGTTTTACCAATGGCCAAGCTTGCTGCCATTCTGAAAATAGTCTTCCCTGGACAGCTGTGAGAAGAATATTCTCACCACTGTGACAGAAACAATAATATTGAATGTGCCCTAATGTAAAAAGAAAAGAAGGTATGAAAGAACAAAAGACTGCTCCATAGCAACTTTGTTTACTTCTTTGGATCTGCAGAGCTCAAGTTCTGTTCCTACTTTTATCAATTTAAATCTTGTATATACCGTAATTTCAGCATGGAAGTGTGTGAATTATTCTTGCATACATTGATGATCATATTGGAAGATTTTATTAATCACTTTTATTAGGTTGAGGTTAGGTAGATTTATTGAATACAGAATGCCTGTTTAAAGTGCTACTCATGAAGGGTGAATACAGTACTGTATTTTAGAATCATATGTGAGTCAAGTCCTATTTAAGTCAAGATGATGTCTTTGATTCCAAAACAACCCCTCCCTAACCTATTCGCTGTGAACGACATCTACAATTCAATACACATTATACAGTCAGGTTAAAAGCCGATCACCCGATTTGTGGAAGATTTTTTTGCATATAAGTCTCTGGTAAGATGCCAGCTAGAGTGTAGTTCCAGTGTATGGTCCCTCACCAGTATTAATTGATTCAAGAAGTGGAAAAAATCCAAAGAAAAGCAGCTCGATTTGTTCTGGGTGATTTCTGACAAAAGAGTGGTGTTACAAAAATTTTGCGAAGTTTGGGCTGGGAAGACTTGGGAGAATGGAGACGAGCTGCTCGACTAAGCGGTATGTTACAAGTGATAATTCTCATGTTTGATCTGTATTGAATTTGATACAATAGTATTAAAAAGGTGGTCTTAATAAAACATTTTTGTAATACCAGTACTCTTGATAAGCGGTATGTTCCGAGCTGTCAGTGGAGAGATGGCGTGGAATGACATTAGTAGAAGAATAAGTTTGAGTGATGTCTTTAAAAGTAGGAAAGATCACAATATGAAGATAAAGTTGGAATTCTAGAGCACAAAATGGGGCAAAGTTTCATTTAAAGGAAGGAGAGTTAGGGATTGGAATAACTTACCAAGGGAGATGTTCAATAAATTTCCACTTTCTTTGCAATCATTTAAGAAAAGGCTAGGAAAATAACAGGTAGGGAATCTGCCACCTGGGAGACTGCCCTAAATGCGGATCAGTACTGACTGATTGATTGAAATAACAATATGTCAAGATGATTGCAAGGTAATTTGTGTCATTAGAACTATAGTGGTGAATTTGTGTTGAATGTCGAATGACTGACCTGCTTTATGTATGTCCAAGGCTTTATTCAGAAGCGAGTATATGAAGTTACTATCATCAATCTGTCCACAGTGTATATACTGAGTGAAACAAGGCATTAGGGGTTAGACTTCATTTAGGTGCGTTAATACAGTAATTTAACAAAGGCGATTGAGAGGAAAGGTGGAGGGATAGTTAGAAGAGGGGCAATATGACTTCATTAATGGCAGATCAATGGTGGACCCCATCTTTGGTATGAGACAGTTAATGGAAAGACATTGAGAGTATGTCAAAGATTTAAAGCAGACCCTACACGGGCAATAAAACTGTCAGTACTGAAAAATATTGACAGTAATACTGATCGCGTGTGGACTGGAATGATGGAATGAAGGCCAGTACTGAAGCAGATCCGGATTTCCTGATCTGCGAGCGTCAGTACTGTAGAATGATGTGGATACTGACCGTGTGAGGGCGCTCGTCATTATTTCTGTCAGTATTAACGGAGCCGCGATGTGTTTCTCACCAAGGCCAAGTAGAGGTGCTTGTGGGACCGCCAAGTAGGCCTATCGAGCTATATGAAACGCTGCCAGAATAAACGTAACACAATACTCCATATGTTTCCACAACAGCTGTACTGGTGGAAACTGGTGACATTATAGCGGAAAGCTTTAAATCTTCAAAATTCCTACCAGTTGCAATCCCTCAATGTCACCGCTAATCATTCTGCCACCAATAAACAGGTCCGCATGCTTGTATTTTGCCTTATTAGAAAAGGCTCTACCCTTCCTAGTAATTTCTCACTCATTCGGAGATAGTTCTGATAATCTTCTGCTTCGATATATTTTATTTCCCTCAACAACATATGAGTAGTGGTTAGTGTGATTAGCTGCCACCTCCGGAAGCCCGGGTTCGATTCCCAACTGTGCCACAAAATTTGAAAAGTGGTACGAGGGCTGGAACGGGATCCACTCAGCCTCGGGAGGTCAACTGAGTAGAGGTGGGTTCGAATCCCACCTCAGCCATCTTGGAAGTGGTTTTCTGTGGTTTTCCACTTCTACAGGCAAATGCTGGGATGGTATTTAACTTAAGGCCACGGCCGCTTCCTTCCCTCTTCCTTGTCTATCCCTTCCAATCTTCGCATCCCCCACTAAGGCCCCTATTCAGCATAGCACGCCGAGGCTGCTGGGCCAGGTACTGGTCATCCTCCCCAGTTGTATACCCCGACCCAATGTCTCACGCTCCAGGACACTGCCCTTGAGGCGGTAGAGGTGGGATCCCTTGCTGAGTCCGAGGGAAAAACCAACCCTGGAGGGTAAACAGATTATAAGAATAGGAAGAAGAAAACCATATGATAATACTCTTCTCTCTCTCTTTTTTTTTTTTTTTTTTTTTTTTTTTTTGCTAGTTGCTTTACGTTGCATCGACACAGTCAGGTCTTATGGCGACGATGGTACAGGAAAGGGCTAGGAGTGGGAAGGAAGCGGCCATGGCCTTAATTAAAGTACAGCCCCAGCATTTGCCTGGTGTGAAAATGGGAAACCACGGAAAACCATCTTCAGGGCTGCCGACAGTGGGGTTCGAACCCACTATCTCTCGAATACTGGATACTGGCCGCACTTAAGCGACTGCAGCTATCGAGCTCGGTTCTTCTTGTTTACGTTTTGTGTAGAGTGCTAGTATGATAGCTACACATTCCCGTCTTTTACGATCCATTTTGACAGAATACAGAAATTTCAAGTTACAAATCTCATTCCGTATTGACGGTTATTGACTTTTTATTTGTACAGTGAGAATATCGCAATGATAAGCAAGTGCACTAGTATTGACCAAAATACTAACAGTAATAATGACCGTGTAAGGTCGCTACAATATTGATGCATACTGTCAGTATTATTGACTCAGTATTACTGATCAGTATTACTGACGGTGTAGGGTCTGCTTAATAATAATAATAATAATAATAATAATAAGGATAAGTTGCACACAGTGTGCATGGGTATAGTTTAAATTTCACTTTCATTTTACTGGCCAAGATTTCGTGATTACATTTCTTGATGTAGTACAGGCATATGGTAGCGTACTCAGGGAAAAGGTATGGAAAACAATGGTGAGAAAGAGATTTGGTAAACAAATAATGGAAATTCTGCTAGCAATGTTTGAACTGTGCCCAGACCAAATTGGGAGCATGGAATGGTTTAGGAATTTTAAGGGAATTGTGCTGCTGCACCATTATTTCAAATGGTAGTGGATGAAATTGTGAAGGAGTCAAAAGGAAACGTTCTATGAAAGAGAGATGATGATATTATGGTATGAGAAATTCAGTGTGACAGAGTAAGGAAAGGAATCGTAAATACTGGAAGAGAAAACTTTGAAATTGGGGCAGCTTCAGATACTTAGGATGGGAACTAAGGCTGGATACAGCGATCAGCAAACAGGCAAGTGTAAGGAACCTACTTTGGAAACACCCATATTGACACATGCTGCAGAGACCTGGTAATGGACAGTAAAATACAAGCCAGTGAAATGAAATTCCTAAGAAGTGGGATAGGAATGACAGAGTGGGAAATGAAGAAGCCAGGAAGTAAATACGAGTAGAAAATTTGATGATCAGAACTAAGTTGGTTTGAACATGTAAAGAGAATGAAGGAAGATTATTGATCTACTTATAATATACTATAAATGCCAAGTATAGGTATGCCACTGTATAGGTGTGTATATTTAAATATCAGTCTGGACTCAAGACAGGCAACTTATGGCAAGTGACAGTCAAATGCTACATTTTGTCTCAATGGCATCCACTCTCCAGGAGTTATAATCTTGTAATTTAACTAAGCACAAGGTGTTTGGAGTTTATTAACTTTTTTAATAAAATGATATTTGTTCGTGGCGTCGACCTACAGAGATCTTTTGCCACTACTTGCACCATATGATGTGAACCTGCGTGTAATTGGAACTGCGGAAGTGTGAGGAAAAGAACGTTAAGGATGACACAAACACCCAGTCCCCAGGTCTGTGATATTAAACATTTACAATTTGAAACCCCTGATCCAGCCGGGAATCAAACCCGGGGCCGCCGGTTGACAGGCAGACGCGTTGCCCCCTGCACCGTGAGGTTGGACAGTTTATTAGCTTACACAGAAGAAAACTACTTACTATAGGAGGTATAACCAAGCCGTACCTACGTATGTATAAGTGAACCTCTGTAAACTTAATTATTTATTTTGTTAATGCTTTATGCAGTACGTGAGCCCAGTGCCTCAAACCAACGTAAATATTTATATTATTTTCGAACATATGAACTCATGGCTAAGTGACAATTCCACATACATTGTCACAAATAATGTCTTGAGCAGAAATTCCACGTTTGCTGAAAAATAATGACAATAATTGACTGATTATTTATACTGACACATGAAGAAAAACCAATGTGAGGTATAAGTGACAATTATTTTTCTCCCTCAATTCCATATAAAAATTTAGGATGCAAGATATACATGAGTAAGTATGGTCATTCAAATGGGAAGCTATCCAAATTGCGAACGACAGCAGTGAGCAGCCCAAGTATGAGCTTTGGTCTGTATAACATTAAGAGGGAGAAACATAAAGCCTGAACCTTTGGAGTAGACTCATCATCATATGCAGTTTCCAGCTGTTGGCCAGGTCTGCTTGGAACATAAGCCTCTCCATCTCCTCTTGTCTTCCCACCACTTCTCCTTTGTCTCTCTTGCCTAGTCCTCCCCTCTTCTCTGTACACACTCTTCTGTTTCTTTTATCCACCTGCCTCTTGGTCTTTGTTAGAGTGAAGTGATTATCCTAATTGCTATTGGAAAACTTATAACCCAGGTTACAAACTATAAACTTCATAATGTTTCCGTATTGTCACACTGTAAATTTTATAAGAGAATTCACAGAAGTCCCACCTTACAATACAAACATCAATTTAATTAAAATCAATTAGTACGTTTCGTCCTTAACGTTGTGGACATCATCAGCTATAGCTTAAATATCAAATTAAAACCAAAAGATAAAAGTATCACATAACGAGAATTAGATAAAACTATGTAAAGGCTAAAATATCAAGCCCTTGTTATCTAAAAGTCTTCTGTTGATGGTTAAATCTGTCCCCAACTTGGCTCTTCTTAAAATGGGTCACGTTGATATGGAGATTATAAAATTATATTATGAGTGTAGAGAATCTTGACTTGTGCCATGTAGGATGTTGTGTGGAATCATGCTCAAAAAGTTAAGGTATTGTAAGAATATATATCCTCGCTAGCTTAAGCTGGTTTATCCAAGTATTGTTGTGGAGGGTCTGTTGTAAGAACAGCCAAGTTGGTGCCACATTTTACAATCAACGGAAGACTTTTAGATAACAAGGGCTTGATATTTTAGCCTTTACATAGTTTTATCTAATTCTCGTTATGTGATACCTTTATCTTTTGGTTTTAATTTGATATTCAAGCTATAGCCGATGATGTCCATGATGTAAGGACAAAACATGTACTCATCATCATCGTCAATGACCCACTCCAGTTGCCCGGGTGTGGTTAACAAGCCTCCTCCACTCCTTTCTGTCCTTCCTCTTTTTCTGCTCCATTACTTCCGCCACATCCAATCCAGCTTCTCTAATGTCCTCCCAAATCTGATCCATCCACCTTCTTCTCAGTCTTCCAACTGTTCTCTTTCCCTTAACTTCTCTTTCCAATTCCCTTCTTACTACCCGTTCCTTTCCCATTCTTTTTACATGTCCGAAACATCTCAGTCTGGCTTTCTGTACTAACGGTTCTTCTCTCTGATTTTAATATTTTGAATTCTATCTCTTCTTGTCTTTTTAACTGATGTTCTTAAAAATTTCATATCTATTGCTTGGATCTTACTACCTTGTCTCTTATTACTGTAGTTACGAGCGTTTCTAGTCCGTATGTTACAATTGGTATGAAATACTGCTTATATAACGTTAATTTCATTCTCTTGGGTACTTTGTCATCCCATAAAAGCTCTCTGACTTGATGATAAAATGTTGTACCTTTACTTAGTCTGTTATTAATTTCAGGGTTGATTTCATTACTTCCATTAATAATGCTACCCAGATATGTAAACTGTTCTAGATTCTCAAACCGTTCTCCATCTATGTTCACCTGGCTTCTTTTTTCCACAGTGCATGACTACAGTTTTCTGTTTACTAATTACCATTCCAAACTCCTTCAGATTTTCATTCCAAATGTCAAGTCTCCTTTGTACTTCCTTTTCTCTTTCCCAAAATCACCACATCATCTGCAAATACCAAAGCATTCACTTCATCACTACTGTGTTTTACATGTTTTATTATTTCATCCATCAATATAATAAACAATAATGGTGACAGTGCACTTCCTTGTTTGAGACTTTTTTTTTTGTATAAAATATTTCAGAGTCACCACTCCCCACTTGTACACTGCTTTTTCTCTCATGATACAACATTTTAGTCTTGTTAATTGATAATTTTGGTACATTCCTTTTCAGTAGGCATTCCTATACATGTTTTCTCTTAACTGTATCGTAAGCTATTTCCAAATCCAAAAATACAAAGATGATTTCCTTGTTTTTTTCCAGATGTTTTTCCATTATCGTTCGCACTGTAAATATCAAGTCTATTGTTGATCTATTTGGTCTAAAGCCATATTGTTCTTCCTCTAACTGTGTTTCTATTATATCCCTCAGTCTTTTTTCTATGACTTTCTCCATTATATTTAGCCCATGTCATAATAGGGTTATACCTCTATAATTTTCATATTTCTTCCTATTTCCTTTTTGCTTCCTTGTTGCCAATCTTCAGGTATCCTTTCATCGTTCCATATGGCATTGAGAGATCTGTATGTCCACTGTAGTCCAATGCTTCCTGCTGCCTTAAATCATATCAGCATTGAATCTGTCTTTTCCACTTGATTTACCTTTGGTCATTGCTTTCACTGCCCTTTCAAGTTTCAACCATGTTATCAGATTCTCTTCTTTTTCTCCACCTATTGTTTCCATTTTTTAAAATCTCCTTCTTCCTCTGAGCAGTCATCCTCATTATTAAGTTTTTCAAAATACTTTGTCATCACCTTCTGAAGACCCTTTTTATCATGTACTATGGATGCATCTTCTCTCTCTAATGCCTTGATTTTTTCATGATTTATTCTTTTTGATTTTATACTCTGTATAATAGTTTCTGATTTCCTCAACTAACTTGCTCAATTTTGTTGGTAAACTCTCTCCAACATTTCTCCTTTTCTTCCTTGATACTCCTCTTTACTTGTAGTTTCAATCTTTTGTATTCCACACGTAAACTTTCTATCTTATTCTCATCTCTCTGTTATGTTTTTTGCTTTTCCTTATCCATTTCTTTCTTCACCTTGCTCCTTTCTTTACTTTTTTTGTCTGTCCACCACCGTGTCTCCTTTCCCTTAAACATGTACTCATTGATTTTAATTAAATTGGTGTTTGTATTGTAAGGTGGGACTTCTGTGAACTCTTATAAGATGTAACTCAGGGATGTTATGAAAATCAGTCAATCAATCATTGATATGCATTTAGGGCCGTCACCCAGCTAGCATGTTCTATTTCAGTTTTTTACCTAGTCTTTTCTTAGATGATTATGAAGAATCTGTACATTTATTGAACATCTCCCTTGGTAAATTATTCCATTCAGTCTTCCTATAAACGAATATGTGCCCCAATTTATCCTCTTGAATTCCAACTTTATCTTCATATTGTGATCATTCCTACCTTCAAAAGCTCCACTCAAAACTTATTCATCTATTAATGTCATTCAATGCCATTTATCCACCGACAGCTTGGAACATATCACTTAGTCGAGCAGCTTGTCTCCTTACTGTCTGGCTCCTTGGCCGAGTGGTCAGTGTAGTGTTCTTCGGTTCAGAGGGCCTGGATTCGATTCCTGGCCAGGTCTGAGACTTTAACATTAAATTATTAATTCCATTGGCCCGGGGATTGTGTGTTGTTACCCTCCAACTCGCACACCACACTATCCTCCACTACAATAACATGTAGTATCCTATACACAGCAGATGCCACCCTCCCTTGTTGGAAGGTCCGCATGAGGTTACTTACTCCCAAGTCTTCCCAGTCCAAAGTTTGCAACATTTTCGCTACTCTACTCTTTGGCCGAAAGCACTCGGAACAAATCGAGCTGCTTTTCCAGTTCTTGTATCAAGTAGTCCTGGAGTGGGTCCCATAGACTGAAGCCAACTCTAATGGGAGTCTTACCAGAGACTTATATGTCCTCTCGTTACATCCTTAATACAACCCCTAAATACCCTCATAACTATATAAAGAGATCTGTATCCTTTATTTATAACCTCGGTAATGTGATTACTCGAATTAAGATATTTCTTTAGATTAATACCTAGGTACTTACAGTGATCTCCAGAGGAATTTTCACACCATCAACGCAGTAATTAAAACTGAAAAGACTTTTCTTCTTGGTGAAAAGTACAACCTAACTTTTCATGAAATCTGTTGGCTCCTTCAAGATTTTAGATTCAGGAGATAAAGAGTTCTATTCCTTTAATTAGCTCTGTATATTCGCTCATGAACAAGGTGCAACTTGATACAGTTCCATGAGGCAGATTGGTTTCCAGAATATGTTAGTTTGAATAATGGTTTGCAACCCAAACTCTAGACATAACGACATTGAAAAGCAAAGAATCCTTCAGTAACTCAAGAGTATTTTGTTTTTAATGTTGTCATTTAATCTTCTTATCTTCACTTTAAGGACACTTCCTCTCAAGCATTGATACTTTGTCAATATATGAATTTTTCATCTAAACAGTGTTATGTGGCTGAAGATGTTAATAATATACAAAACATGTACCACTTTACCACTTTTAATTTACGAACTGGTTTGATGGAAGTCAGTTCAGGGTTTGGAAAGGTTATATCAGTGAGGTTCAACTTGTAAGGTTCCAGCAAGATTTCAGTTCAGGGTGCACCAGGGTATAACTCACATGATTAGTAGGTTAGTAGCTCTATCAAATAACTCTACATTATAAAAGTGGTTGCCTTAAGCAATTAATGTATCAACAAGGTGAAAAATAAAAATACTTAGCTGTGAATCTGTTAAAGTGCGATACGGACCATGAAGCTGATTTTATGTAATCAGTATCCAGTATTCGGGAGATAGTGGGTTCGAACCCCACTGTCGGCAGCCCTGAAGATGGTTTTCCGTGGTTTCCCATTTTCACACCAGGCAAATGCTGGGGCTGTACCTTAATTAAGGCCACGGCCACTTCCTTCCCAGTCCTAGCCCTTTCCTATCCCATCGTCGCCTTAAGACCTTTCTGTGTCAGTGCGACGTAAAAAAAAAAAAATTTGCAAGCATGACATGCAACACATGTCAAGCTGATTGGTCTTTATCTGCTTTATGTTTATCACCCTTTCCCTGATACATAGTGGAGGATCTCCAGCAGAGTGACTGATATGGCACATAAATGGACATGACAATGATCACTGCACTGTATGCCTCTAATATGTTGCTTTCAATATCACACACCTTATCTTGTTCAGGAAAGCCTAAATGTGCTGTACATCACCACCTGTTTGAGTGAGATGTCCTCAACTTCTCCAGTGTATTTCATGCCAAAATCGCAATAGGTCATTATCCTGAGGCTCATCACAGCAGACAATGGTATGGTGGAAAACGGGATGGAAGATTGACTTAGCTTCTTGACTTCCGTCTTGCAAATTTACTAACTGGTTTGATGGAAGTCAGTTCAGGGTTTGGAAAGGTTATATCAGTGAGGTTCAACTTGTAAGGTTCCAGCAAGATTTCAGTTCAGGGTGCACCAGGGTATAACTCACATGATTAGTAGGTTAGTAGCTCTATCAAATAACTCTACATTATAAAAGTGGTGCAAAATATAGTTTCAGATTTTCGATGCTTCATGTATTTTCATTCATTTAATTATTGTCCGTACTGACAATTATCACCGTATTGAATATAGTATTGAACAGGTAGTCTTTGTTAATGGTGTTCCTCACATAGTGGTATTAATCACAGGCAACGTAGACCCATGGTGTTCCTCATATAATGGTACTAATCACAAGTAGTCTCATGGTTCTAATTTTATCATCCCTTACAACAGAGATCATCTGCGCCCCCCCATCTCCAGGGGGTAGCTGAACTCAATCATTGGAGTTAAATGTCTACTCTACACTGACAATAGGGTCTTTTGGAAAAGAAGGTCAGAAATAAGAACTGAGCAAATTCTCAACAGTGCTCTGGTCACACTTGAAATTTGTGGAACAAGAACATGGACATAAACACCTAAAAAAAAAAAAAAAAAGCAGTCCATTCTTTCTTGCTGGCTCCTCAAACTAACTGACATACATGAAAGCTGTGTTCTCTCAAACAGATGAATTCAATTATCTTGGGGTAATCTTCAGTCAGAAGTCATCCTAGAAGAAACAAGTGGAAAGGACCATTTTCCATACTTCTAAACATTGAAATGTCTTGCAAGTTGTAAATGGGGTTGTGCTCGTTCAACTCTCACCTCTTTAAAACCAGGCTTTAAATCCCTATTAGTACAACGGCTGCTGTCACAAACACTAAGCCAATACCATTAATAACAGTTACAGAGCAATGATTTTGCAAGAAAGATGCTAAGACTGCTTGGTGATCAATACAGGGAAGTTTATGAGAATAAGGTGCAAAACTTGAAGACACAAAGTGGATTTGTACAAAATGCCTCAGATATTAATCTAAATTACAGTTTGATTGCAAATCCCAACTATTACAACAACCATAGAAACCAACTGAACTGGTGCTTGTTGAATTCTATAAGAACTACAGCAAGCCTTAATAAAATTTGAAACAGATCTTCCGACTCTTGGGCTCGTAGGACTGGACACAATGAACACCAAATTTTCAAAAGACAGTTGGCTCCACGTGTCCACAGATGGGTTACGGATCGGTGGATATACAAATTCAAGTGCTGACATCTACTATGATCAATTTGCCTTCCACATACCTGTGGAACTACACTCAGCAGGCTACAATGGTGAAATCGGAAGCCACTCGCAATGCACTAAAACAAGTGACTTGACATGTGAGAAGATTAGAGAAAGTATTCATTGAAAGCTCAATCCAATCTATGGGTCAAGTGATAACACACTATCAGTAGAAGCCTGAGATTATAAACTTCTTATACTGCTAGATGCAGAGGGTAAAAGGAAATAAACAGGCCGATGCACTTGCCAAGAAACATGCCAAGGCTTCAGCAATTGTGGATAACATAATATTCCACCAAACTGCCGCACTGACTGTCAAAACATTATTTAATGAATATCACAGAGAATATCTCCAAAGGTGTGGAAAGGCCGACTTGCGAGGAAGAGAGGCAGTTGCTGAGTTTCGTCTGAGTGCTGGACATAATTGCGCACAGAAACATTTTCATCACTTCGTCGTTCTTCCTGAGTTGTAGTACAAAGCTTTCCAACCAACAAGAGACAATGGACGGAGGTCATCTGAAAACCTGTGCTGCTTTAACAAGAGTGACTGCGACCACTACTGGAGAGCAAGGGGCTGCATGGGTCATAATGTATTTATCAGTCCACCTGCGACTGGGAAAAAAGAAATTGATACATTTTTACCACATGAGTTATAATGTTTATGAAGTTAGATTTTACTGCCAAATTCATCAATGAAGAGCATCGTCAACATGGTAACAAACTAACAGGCGATGGTGATGGTTCTTCTAAGCTACAAAACACGGTGATCAGGG
Organism: Anabrus simplex; assembly: GCF_040414725.1. Taxonomy (NCBI): domain Eukaryota; kingdom Metazoa; phylum Arthropoda; class Insecta; order Orthoptera; family Tettigoniidae; genus Anabrus; species Anabrus simplex. The sequence continues at coordinate 216,983,432 of NC_090279.1, read as the reverse complement.
AGAGCACAACGTGAGTGAGGGAGTGTGTGTCTGTTTGAAAGCCCAGGTCTCAAACACCATATATCGAAGAGATGGAGGGAATAACATTACACTGAGTGACACTGTGCTGCTGCATGTGAGATTATGCACAAACATTTTCACGACTTGTGTCTTGGGACCGCTTCGATATGAGAATATCTAAGATATTCAGTTTGCACATTTACAAATATTTGACTGTTTCAAAATGGCAGCCACTGACACGTAGGCTGATTTTTAAATATTTTGAATCAGAAGGCTCTACGATACTGGTTTTACGTCCCAAGATGTCAAGGTGCCAGAAATTTGTCTCTCAGTCTATGATGCTATAATTAGTGAATTTAAAGTCCCCTAGTCAAATTTTGTCATGCGTGACATTGCCATTTACCTTCATCTAAAATGATCAGTCTTAATAAGTAACCACATGAACATGGAGCTGAGCTGTTACACTGGTGTTTGAAGTTAAAATAACCATCCTGTGTTCTTAGTTGTTGTGCTGAGTAACAAATGCAACACCAGCTGTGTTTAAACAACGATGCACAAGATGAATTAGCTTGAGATGGTACAGTTAAATTATTTGATGGAAGGGAACTTGTAAAACCAAAAGAACTTAAGTCGAAATTATAACTAACAAGCTGCTTGTCAATAAGGTTCGTGCTCAGCAAATAGGTCTGAAAAGAGAATAAATGCAAAAGTATCTACTTAAAGTTGTATGAGACTAACCCCTTCACAATATCAAACTATGCACACACACCCAGGAATAAACAAGAACTGACAAAGCAGAGAAGGACGTGCATTCGATGGAACAAGACGAGGGTTGGTTAGAGGGGAATGTTTGTCAATACAGATCATGATGAAGTTTATATCATACGAGTCACTGTTCAGTCGTTCCAATGGGAAGTCAGTGCTGTCGGGTTATACCCTGCACATCAAAGAACAGCAGAAACAAAGAAGCCATTTGAATTTCTTTTTGTGGACCAAACAGATTTTTGCATGTTGTCGCACACTTGACTGTCGCTTTGTTAGTGGATCACAATTCATTGCATGTTACAGTCGAAAGAAGGTACCCTCTCAGACTCTGCACATGAACTCGTCGTTTCTGCTCATCTGTGAGCTGCCTGGGTACACTCCTGGAGCAAACAGGTGTCTCATTATGTGCTCAGCACTTTCAAAGGAGACGTTCAGTGGTGCAGAAACTTCACGTAATGTTCTTCTTGGGGTCTCCAAATATTAGTTCCTAATTAGCGTCGACCTCTCACATAATGTTACCCTTCCAGCACTTTTGACCAGCTCATCAGCCTTGGCAATGGTGACATTCGTAACTGCAGTAGATGGCCCGCTGACCGCATGTTGTCAATCGCTTGAGTGCTGCTGTCCCTGAAGTGTGTCCACGAATGAAATATTTCAGTTCAGCTATGTGTTTCACCATCATTTGCTTACTGTAGCATTGCAAATGTTTCACTACCATTCTTCCCAAGTTTAACGCAGAATTCAATAACATATCTGCCATAGTTTTTAGGCGTATTTTTCTCGTTCAGCATCACAACATGTACTGAGGTCATGACTCCCCAACTGCAGAAGTGTGTGTGTGTCGAAGTATTACATTCATCAAAATAAATGCTGTGTTGTCATGACCCATGCTGGGAAAGAATAACACAATCAGTCTTGAAACTTATCAATCAGCCTTTGAATGTACAGCAGATATGTATTAAACTCGTGCTATTTTTGTCTTCTTCTTCTCATTCTTTCCTGGCCATTAATGTACTTATAAAATGGCCACTCCTAAGCTCATTTAGGGTTGGCTCATCTGACCCGAGAGTACGTCCGATGTTCTTACACCCGATCTCGTGGCATTTCACTTTTCTTTACAGCAGCCTCAGCAGTTCGCTCCAATGCTGCCTTTCTTCAATTCTTCGATGGCAAGAGCCTGTTGTACTAGATTCTGTTCACCACACATTCTGAGGTAACCATACCAGTGAAGCTATTTTTCCTCCATCTTGTCGCCAATGGGCACAACTTTAAAAGATCCTCGCTCACGTTCCTTGCACACTTTGTCATACAGAGTAACGCCCGCCGGCCATCGCAGCATTCATACCTCTGTGATGTGTGTTCGATGGTCATACTTCTTCTGTCTTGCCCAACATCTGGAGCCATACATGATGGCATGCTGGATAGTGGTTTAATACACAATGCCTTTCAATTTGACTGGCATCTGCTTATAACACAGAACACCAGTAAGGGACAAACATTTCATCCAACCAACACTGATGTGGTATTTGACATCTGTGTTGATATTACTATCTAAGATACATGAACTTGTTGGTCATCATCAGTGGTTCTCAAGCAAGGAAGACAGTGCGTGGGTCTGCTTGCCTGAAGCTGAAGAACATAATTATACTCTTATCTTCTTGTGACTTATTCCAAATCCTTTTGCCTCTCACATTGCTTACCATCGTTTCAAGACCATCTCAATCTCCTCACGACTTACCAATCACAACACAGTCGTCTGCATAAAGTATGGTCCATGGCAGGTCCGTCATCATGTGCTTCGTCAAGTAGTTGTCAACAATGATGAACAGTGCTGGGCTAAATGCGGACCCACCCTGACATCAATATAGAAACTCTCTGAAACACTTGCAGCGGTTTTCACTTTAGAAGATGTCCTGGACCATCTTTACTTACACTTCATGGACTTTTTGATGTTGTAGTGCTGCCTACACAAAATCTATTTTTTAGTTTTAAGCTGATGGTACATATGCCATTTTATTGCAGTGTATAACTAACCAAAAACACGAAAATGAAGTACTGTAAAACATATATCTCTATTGTGATGTTCATTATTGATATCACTGACCGGTTTACTCCTCAGTTCAGTACAGGATTACATAAATTACAGTTTAGTGTTGTTCTTTTTTGATAATGAAATTAACACTTTGTCTACTGCCATCTTCTGATCGATGACAAAGTCAATGCAAAAATAAAGCGCTGCATAGTTTATCACTTATTTTTTAACAATACATTTACATTTGTGCTAAAAACAAGTGGGAACTTCTGTTTGCTCAACAGCTGATTTTAAAATTAGAAATTGTCATTGCTGAGTAATTTTAACATGGAAAGGGAAAATGCAATATGACATGCAAAACTAGAACTATCTAATGTCAGATAGATGTTTATCGCTCTGAGTACAACATCTGTCACCCAACCTATGGACCAAGGTGTAAGTTACGATGCAAAGAAATCTTCTGGATGTTGTAAAGGGATTAATCAAACTAATGAAGAAAGTACTGTTTAAAAATAAATAGAAAGCTTTCCAAAAGCAGGATTCCCCAGTGAAAAAACGCCTATCAAACACAATCAAGTCAAGGAGAACGTAATTGCTATTACCAACATTTGTAAAGATGTGAACATACCAATTGTGTCCAAGGACGCAATGTATTTTGATGAATTAGCTACAGCTGAGCACTGGGCAGGAGCCCTTCAGATGCAGAAACACTCACACTGCAGTAGAAGAGGAAGAGGGAGGGGAGGGGAAATAGCAACCCCATGGAAGTTGAAGATATCCAGAAAGAAAGGTGCATTGTTGAACGTAAATGAACTCAAGAATCTGCTGCTTCTTGCAATGCCTCCTGCAAGATGTAGAGGACCATGTACTTGGTCATGCCATGAGAAAAAATAATCAAACCAACTCATTGCAGCTGTGGGGAAAAGAAAAGTACAATACTGTACATATACCGTTATACTACTTCATATATTATAATCAGTGTTCTCCCCAGAAATTTTCGTCAGCCGGGTGGCAGGAATGAGTAGCCGGGCGGGGAAAACTACGTAAAAACTTAATAAGAAAACATTTCGTTTTATTCCTCTCAGGGCATTAACAATGATGATGATGATAATAATAATAATAATAATAATAATAATAATAATAATAATAATAATAATAATACCCGTGTGGGGATTTACCAGTTACCTCCATCGGGCGCGTCCCATTGGAATTGGGGAAGCTCGCTGGCTCTGCCGCCAGCAGAGTCAGAGGGTAGTAGGGAAATAAAATACCACCGTGAAAAAAGAACTGGTCCCTTGCCTGGGTTACGGCGAAGACTGGTAAATGACCAGAAGCCAGAAAACATCTTGAGGCAACCTCTAGGGCTAACAACCCTAGTTGTAAAAGGATGGGTACCCGTCCAAAGCAAAGTCAAGTCAAAAAGCATGATGGCACAACATTTCAAGAAACATACTCCAGGGGGTAAATCTTCGGATAAATCCCTCGTCGTGAACGCCACGGCGCTCGAGTCTCATTCGGATTCTGGGGGAGACTCGACATCATGCAAGAGACGAGTCGGAGCGTCTCGGTGTACCCCGAAGAGTCAAAAACTCAGGCCAAAATCTAAAACCTTTCTAGCAACTTTCAACATAAATTCACTTACACAAACTGGCAAGCTGAAAACCCTCACCAAAGCTCTTCACGAAAATCAGATAACCATAATGGCCCTACAGGAAACAAGGTACCCGGATGAAAAGATTTTTGAATCTGAAGGCTACCGATTTTTCAAGAGCAAAGCGCAAAGAGGAATCCTCAATGGAGCTGTGATGCTTGGAACCGCGTTTGCTGTTAGAACCAAGATCCTTAAATCGGTTGCAAATTTCGAACCTGTGAATGACAGATTGTCTATACTCACAATTAAATGCGCGAACAAAACCTACGCCCTAGTTAACGCACATGCTCCTACAAACGATAAGAACAAGTCTGATCCAGACGAAGTTGATAATTTCTGGGACCTACTGGATGAAAAATTAAACAAAATCCCCAAACACCATGTCAAGCTTCTTTTGGGTGACTTCAATGCCGAACTAGGTCGTGAACAGAAGTACAAGAAAGTTATAGGAAATTACCCTGCTCACAAAAGAACCAATCCCAATGGCAAAAGACTGGTGTCCATTTGCGAAAATCACAACCTGCAGGTCATGTCGACCCACTTTCGCCATCTAGCCAGAAAGCAAATGACTTGGCGTTCTCCCGTCCAAGCTCTCGGAGAGTTCCTAATTGATCATGTTGCAATCTCCAGGAGAAACAGCCCTGAGATTATGAATGTCAAGGTAAAGAAAGGCATCAATGTGGCCTCAGATCATTATATGTCTCTTATCAAATTCAAACCAATTCCCGCAAACACAAGGAAGACAACCAAACAGATCACACGCTTCGACAATGATAAACTTCGACAAAGGGTCGAGGAGTTCCAGGAGAAGGCTAGACCAAATGACTGTGACTTTAACAACGCCAAAAAGCTCCTTGTTGAGGCCGCCAAAGACGTTGCAGAAATCAAGAGAAGCAAAAAGCATGCCTGGTGGAATGGTACCTGCGAATCAGTCCTCCAAGAAAGACTCAATGCGTGGAAACAGTACTACTCTATGAAATCATAAAATGATTGGGAAATGTACAAAACCCAACGTGCCCAAACAGCTAGGGTGTTCAGAACTGAGAAACGTAAATACGAAAAATCTCTCATTGAAAAGATAGAACAAAACTTTAGGAAGAATGAAAGCAGAGAGTACTACAGGGCCTTCAAACGCAAACTCACTGGCTATAAACCACCATCTCTATGCTTTGAGCGAAAGGACGGCACTCTGGCGACGTCAAATGAAGAAAATCGCAGCATTCTGGCAGATTACTTCAAGAATTTACTTAATTGTTCTAAACTGCAAAGCCCCATTGAGACCAAGGAACCCTTACTCAGGTACCCAGATTCCAGACCACCCGACAGAGATGAAATCAAGCGCCACATTGCCCGTCTCAAAAATAACAAAGCACTGGGGGAAGACTCGGTAGTAGCAGAACTATGGAAATATGCCCCAGAGGAATCACTTGATATCTTGCAAAAGCAAATAGAAGAAATTTGGAACAAGGAGACCCTACCCGAAGATTGGAAAATAGCTTTGATCCATCCATTACACAAAAAAGGCAGCATGAAGCACATCAACAACTACAGAGGAATATCTTTGCTACCCGTGACTTACAAAATTCTATCACTTGCCATCCTGGAGCGTTTGGAAGCCCAAGTCGAACATCAAATAGGTGAATACCAAGGAGGGTTCAGAAAAGGTCGCTCAACAGCCGAACAGATCCAAAATCTCAAAACGATCATCATTTATTGTACACTAAGGTCCAAGCAGTATGTGTCTGTCTTTGTGGACTTTAAGAAAGCGTACGACTCCATTGACCGGGAAGTCCTGCTAAACATCTTAAATGAATTTGGAGTTGATTTGAAACTGCTGGCATTAATTAGAGCCACCCTGACCGATACAAAATCCAAGGTGAAGTTCCACGGATGTCTCTCGTATTCCTTTGACATCAAAACAGGAGTCCGACAAGGTGATGGGCTATCCCCGATACTCTTCAACTGTGTTCTTGAAAAGATCATCAGAACCTGGCGGGTGAGATTCCAGGAAACCAACTACAGTCCATTGAGCATAGGAACCAAATCCAAGGGGATCGCAACAGACTGCTTAGCATTTGCCGATGATATTGCTGTTCTCTCAAACGACATAGAAACCGCTAGAGCTCAAGTTGAAATTTTAAAGGAAACTGCCGAACAAACTGGTTTGCAGATATCGTTTGAGAAAACGGAAGTAATGACTAACATCAAAGAGACTCCACCAAAACTCCATACGAAATACGGGGACATCACCCGAGTAGGCAAATTCAAATACCTGGGCGAGATAATCATGAAAAATGGACTGGACAAAGAAGCGCTTCAGGAGCGAGTACGCAAACTGGAAATAGCCTACCAAACATCCCGCACAATCTACAACAAAAAATGCCTTTCCCAAAACACCAAGATACGTCACTATGAAACAGTTCTGAAGCCAGTAGTTCTATATGCAGCCGAAACCCTGTCTCTAAATGCCAACAAAGGACTCCTTGAAGAACAGGAGAAAAAAGAACGCAAAATTGTGAGAGGAATCTTGGGATCAAAGTACAGAAATGGAATCCATCAAAAGAGATCCAATGAGGAAGTCTACAGCAAAATAGAGAAAATTACCGACACAATCAGAAAAAGACGGGCACGGTTTTACGGTCATCTGAAAAGAATGGACGGAAGAAAATTAACTAAAGAAATCTTTCACTTTTTTGATTCAAACCCCAAAACCACAATTCCCTGGTTTAGAAATACCAAAGAAGACCTGCAAATGCTACATATCTCAGCTGAAGACGCCCTTAACAGAGATCTCTTCCGCAAGAAAATATTGACGAACGGGCTAAACCGAGACGAGCAACCGAAGAGAAGACACGGTGCCCCTTGGACAGAGGAGCACAAGCAGGCCCACTCACAAAGAATGAGGGAAATTTGGGCTCTAAAGAAGGCCAAGTTCAGTGTCAAATGCAACAAGACTTAACGTGGTCCTTGATGGCCCCAGCGAATTATTTATATATAATAATAATAATAATAATAATAATAATAATAATAATAATAATAATAATAATAAAGACAAAGTCACCTCCGTACAGGCCATGAAGGCCCTTGGAGGAGTGGAAGGTAAAGGCTTCCACCACTGTTAACCACGGCACATGAAGGGGTAGAGTGGTTAGCTCTACGCCCGGCCACTTTGCCCCCAAGAGTTAACCTGGTACTCATTTTTGGTGTAGACTGAGTGAACCTCAGGGCCATACGTACCTCCGGAAGTGGAAATCTCGTTTCTTAAATTTTACGACTTCCTGGCGGGGATTCGAACCCTCGTCCTTCCGGACGAACCGAGCACGCCTTTACCGCCTCGGCCAGTCAGCCCCTAATAATAATAATAATAATAATAATAATAATAATAATAATAATAATAATAATAATAATAATACGACCTCAGATACCGTGTGCAAACATCTTAATTCGACGCCATATGGCTGCTTGCTCGTCAATTTCGACGTTCCGTTTTACTTTAGGCCTACCACATGTCAGAGTAAACCGCATCTCTCTTGGGCGTCTAGGCCGAATTTTAGTGAATTTTGTCGGGTAAATACCAAATATGTCACTAGATATCCTCTACATGCTGACATCTTACGACATGGAGTGTCGCCCTTCAAAAATCCGACCACCTCTGTCGGGTTCGAACCCGGTACCTCTACCACTGATCCACAGAGGGCATTAACAGTAATATCAGAGAGGTAAACTATTTTAGTGTTATTATCTCGAACAAGATGTTCTAGCGTTCTACTGCTCGTTCATAATCAAACACCGGGGCATGCGGAGTGCCATGCGGGTTTCTGACGTCATGAGGAATCGAGTGCTCCCGTGCGAATCCACATTAATCCAAACACCGCTCGCGCACGACACTACGATATAGTCAAGCTAAACATTTAAACTCTGATGTAATTGATGCAATTGTGCTAACAATAATGAAGATTTACCATTTAAATAAACAGTTTTACAGTATTTACAGTTTAATTTGAAGCACGCAATGATTTAAATATGTATTAATATTACGTAATTAGCGTGTATCTAGGTTATGATAGCCGGGCGGTCTGTAGAAACGGCAGGGCGGTGCGCCCACTAAAATGGTCCTAGGGAGAACACTGATAATGATAATGAAATTTGTCTTTACATTTTTTCTACTAGCATTAAGTCAACTCTCTGCAAGAAGGAAAACTGACAAGATGGAAAATTTTGAAAGGAACCATCGGGTTCCAGGATAGACAGCTTTTACTGTAAAATACAGAGAAAAAGTTTGTTTGAACGCGGAGGCACTTCTTGGGAAATACTAGATCAAATTCTGTAATTCTTTTCCCATTAGAAAGATATCTTTGACATTACTAAAGGCATACAGCTTATCAAGGGGGCAGCAAAAAAATTGTGCAGTGGAACTCTTAAAACTGAATATGCTGTAGTCGTATTAAAAGTGGACTCAGAATTCAATTTTCTACAATAGATTTCATGTGCATTTTCTTCCTTTACTTTTGTGGTTTGGCATAGGCAAATTCATGGCTAAACAGTTATCAGTAGCATGCACAGAATTAAATTTCCTACAAATATGTCCATAACTAACAGTTTGCCTGAAAATAACACTTTACACATTAAAGGAGCATGTTGAGTGAGGTACAACAAGTGGATTAGAGTGAAAATAGTTATTGGTGCAAGTCCGAGAAATGTTGAACTTTTTCAAGCTGTCAGAGGAAATTTGTGAAGGTGGAAGGAGGAGGACCATGAAAGAAATCACAACTGCTCTTCAAAAGTAAAGAAATACTCCAACCAGAGAGACGCACTTTACAGCTTCCAGCACAGCGCTAAAAACTCCTGAATTTCAAGTTGCTCAAGGGAAAGGAAACAGTCGGAGAAGAGGAAACAATACACTGTCCTTACGTAAAAGAAAGTTCACAACCCTTACTGTACACCGTACATAGTACAGAACTCTGCAATATTGGCTTTTACTCTGTTAGAAGTACAAGTAATGTTTCCTGACAAGGGAAACTGATGTAGAGGTTGATCAGGGATAAATTACTAACAGGACAAATCTAATTCTAATCTCAAGGCAGGCAGAGTTGTGGGAACTGCTGGTCATGAAAATAAAAATAAACTTTTTAAATTACGTTTTATCTTACACTGAAGTCTTGACATTATGCCTGTGCTTTTATTAAGCACACAATCCAGGAAAACTGTAACAAACTTGTCCTGTATTCTCGTGTATTCTCCGTGACGGATATAGCAATCCCACTTTATTGTCCGATGTTTTTACGCTATTTTTCACATTAACTAGAAATTCAATGTGCACTTTGCTCTAATCTGAGGCTGCCACCAATTACTCACTGTTTATAGTTCCATAACAATTATAGGCCCATACTCTCTGACTACGTAATTAACAACAGAGTCTGCACTTCAAGTTTGTATGTAAACAATGTCACTTCACAACACATTCCACGTACGACACAATCTGCGGAAGGCAGTTCAAAACGGTTGCTCTCGCAAATCCATTCCACTAAAAGTCAATCGACATCTATTAACATTATGGTTGCAGGTTTAACTTGATCACTTCTTGGCGTATTACATTCATCAGGTCCTGGTTAATCAGGAATACAAAACGGAGGCCAGCAATCTGAAAAGAAAAATTGACAAAATAATAATTATAATCTCTTCAAAGAAACAGCCAACAGAACAGGTTTAAGAATTTCTGTAGAAAAAAAATTATGACAAATATAAAAAATGCTCCAGAATTTCTAATAACAGAAATTGGTCGAATAAGAAAGGTAAAGAAATTCAAATATTTGGGAGAAACCATTCAAGAAAATGGTTTGGAAAAATCCGCTGTAAAAGAAAGGATACACAAGGTGAAAGAGCATATGGTATAACTAGGAATATCTACAACCAAAATTGTTTATCGATAAACCTCATAATACAACACTACAACACATCATGTCTGCTACTGAATTACAAGCTGAATAAATTGGAAGTACTGGAAAGAAAAATTATACGGAAAATACACGGTCCGCTAAGAACTACAGAACTCTGGAAATCGAGAAGTAATGATGAAATATACTAGAAAACATAACAGATACAACGCGGAATAGGCGATTGATATTTTTTGGACATTTATACAGAATGGATGGTTGGTTTTTTTAATTTTTTGCTAGTGGCTTTATGTCGCACCGACACAGATGTGTCTTATGGCGACGATGAGACAGGAAAGGGCTAGAAGTGGGAAGGAAGTGGCCGTGGCCTTAATTAAGGTACAGCCCCAGCATTTGCCTGGTGTGAAAATGGGAAACCACAGAAAACCATCTTCAGGGCTGCCGACAGTGGGGTTCAAACCTACTATCTCCCGAATACTGGACACTGGCCACACTTAAGCGACTGCAGCTATCGAGCTCGGTACAGAATGGATCAGGTTAACCAAACAGATCTTGAAAAATCTTTGGAACAGCAACAACCTGGATTTATGAAGTCAAGAAAGATTTGGAAAGAAACAACGTAAGGGAAGAAGATGCAACAGTGAGAGAGAGTGTGTTAAAAAAGGTAGGATTCCAAGGTCGGGACGGAGAGAAGACAGGCTCAAAATGGTCCGAGGAGAATAAAAGGAGGCGTAGAGAGCAGATGAAGGAATATTGGAGGAAGAAGAAGGAACAACAAAGGATGAAGCATTGGAAATGTCATGTGGTCCCTAGAAGATCCTAGCGGAGAAGAAATAACAACAACAATAATAATAATCATCGATGGCCTCAACTAGTGTGTGCAGTTATTTTGATTTGTCATCATTTCCGCTGCCTGTGGAACAATTTTGATGTTCTGTTTTCCTGTACTAGATCTCTGTTGGGTGATCTATGATGACGTTTTAATTAATTTTGTCGGGTGAACATCAGACGTGTTACCAGAAATCACATGCCGACAACATACAATGGGCATTTTCCGTATAATTTTTCTTTTCAGTACTTCCAATTTATTCAGCTTGTAATTCAGTAGCAGGCATTGGACGTCTTCCTACCCTTCAAAAATCTGACTCTTCTGATGGGTTTGAACCCCTGATCTTGAGATCCGGAGGCTGACACTACAAGTGATCCACAGGTGGAACAATATAAGAAATAGAAAAAAGGCTTAATGGTCAGGTTTTTATTTTATTTTTATAATTTGCATACAATTTTGTATTGTATTGTATTGGAGTATACTCAGATACTATTGAATTTTAACAAGATTTATGACTCAAATTTTAAGCAGCACAATACAATAGCTCATTAACAATTGAGTTAGTAAAAACGAAGAATTTATGAGAATTTTAGCCAAATCTTTCATTGTTGTTGGGATTTACCATGTTTTGGACATCAGTGTTAGTAGATTTAATGTCTATTCAAATTTTAACACTGATATTTTAAATGTTAATCTGTTCATTGTGTTTACAAATGTCTTTCTGTTAATGTATTTTACAACTTAATATTAAGATTATAATTAAGTACAAATTAGTTATAAGGAAAATTAATAATGTTATGTCTTAACCTTGAGATAAGTTATAAAGGCTGAGGATGCTCGGAAGTTGAGCGAAACATGTCCTTGTTAATGTAGTATTGTAGTAAACTGATTTTCTAGTGACAAAAAACAATCATGTATTGAATAAGTGGAAAAAAAAAATTATATGCAACTTATAGCAAGTTTCAGTATGGGTCTAAACATGAGAATAGTTACATTAATGGTCAGTGTCGAGGCGTTAGGTTCAATCTCCGGTGGGTTCAGGGGTTTTGATTGTGTCTAGTTAATTCCTCTGACTTCGACTGAGTACCTGTCCCGGTACATTCCCCTTCATACAACAAACAATACACTATGAACCACCACAGAAACACACAACAGTGAATACATCTCTCCCAATAGGAAGGGCATCCAGCCATAAAACAGGGCCAAGTCTCCATGTGCTACCCCACCACGGTACAAAAAAAGAAGTAACAGAAGGAGAAGAAGAAGAAGAAGAAGAAGAAGAAGAAGAAGAAAAGAACAAACAAGTGACAAACTGAACTGTGTACAGAAAGGAAGGAAATCACAAAGCCAGGTTGGAGTGTGAAGAGGGGACGAGCTCGTCTCTGCTCCCACCCCCAGAGGCCATCTTGACAGATCTTCAGTCATCAAGTGGGAAATGTAGGATTAGAAGAAAGCCTGATAAACTCAGAAAGAGAATACACATGGTAAAGAACTACGAACACAGAACTAACACAAAAGGAGAAAAGGAACCGAATGGAAACGAACAACATAGGAACATGAGTAGGAACAAGTCAGCATTGGGAGAGGGAAGACGGTTCATAGGAACATGAGTAGGAACAAGTCAGCATTGGGAGAGGGAAGACGGTTCATTTTGCCTCATGATAAGTCATGGCTCCACAGTGAAGTACCAATTGTGTCAGGTCCTTACCTCCAAGACAGAGTTATTGTTGAGGCGATACTTGTTGCCCGCTAGGATGGCTCGGCCATCAACATAGATGGCTCTCTTGCCCTCGCTGGACAGGAAGAAGTCACCGTTGTTGCGCATACGGATGGTGCCCTGGCGACGCGAAACCTTCCAGGCCGGTCCTTCCAGAGACAAATCTATGTCCACAGTGTGGTCGTGGGTTGAACGTCCCATAGTGATCTCCTTGGAACGCATCAGGTAGCGCACCAGGCGTCCTCTCAGGACGGCCAGCGTCTGGTTGTCGAAGTCGGGAGGACTGATGCCCGTCACTGTGTCCACCAGAACTTGCCACCGCCCCAGCTCGTTCTCCAAGTAGCGGATCTCCTTCTTGGACTGCCTGAAATGTAGAAACAAGTGTCACTGATTACACATCACAGCAACACTACATCACCTTCTCTGTGAAGTCCCAGATGTATCACGTAAGAACATCTTATTGTGTACATAATATGATGATTGATAATTTTGTTCTGCACTGAAACATTTTAATTCTGTTGGAAGACACTTCAGGTCTCTATTCAGATGGCATGGATTTGACCCGCTTCTACGCTTAGTAACGCGTCCGTCTAAACTAAGAACCGATTGTTCAAAGAGAATCTTTCAGATAACACGGAGAGTAACCGCACGTGGGAGAAACGCTTGAGCGGGGCGTCCGTAGTGAGACATGTTCCCGCACCCGCGGTTAGTTCTTATTGGACATTCCTATTTATGAATGTCATCAGGCACAGTGGGTCGACCGCGCCCAATCATCGGAAGCGTTGCTAAATTAGGTGTATTCATTTATTTCCATTTTATCAATTTACTAGCTGATGTACCTGTGCTTCGCTACGGAATTCTACACTGTATACAGAATTATCGTAAGTAGTGTACACGTGAGTGAGATTGCATTAAATTGCATAGCTCTTAACGTTACCCCAAAAACATGACAGAGATTCTCTGTAAGTCTTTTCTCATGTGAAGACTACTATCAGTCAGAATCAAGTTGGGGAGTTTTCATTATGATGGTAGGCCCACTTGTCTATTGTCCGTCAGAATCGAGTTGAGCATTTTTCATTATAATGGTAGCCAGACGCTCACTCCCACCTACCTTTTTACATCCTCAGATAAGACTGTCTTAGTGGTTTTCCCAACTGAAATAAACATAGGTCATTACATTGCAATGCTTTCAAATGAAATACTCAATCAAATGAAAAGCCACATATTTTCTCACTTTTAACGAACAGTACTATGCTGCCGATCTAATAGTCCAAAGCTCCAGAGCTGGAATGACCAAGCCGCGATCCGTGAACACTCTTCGTCTTTTTTCAGTGCGGGGCCATGTACTACTACTACTAGCCACTGCCTTAAGTTTGCACACTGCTCATTCAAAACAGCGCGTCAGAGTAGGGATCGAATATCTGGAATACTATGATGAACCGATGTGTTACGTACCAGCAGTATCAGAAAATGTATGAACCAGAGGAATGGTATGCTAAAGAAGAAAGTTTTCTAACTCCCCAGCTATTTCCCGCCAATATTCAGTCAGGCTGTTTTACTTCGTACGCAGCAGTAATCCCATCTATCGGAGTTGAGTGGCAGCATAAGAGACAAAGACATCACAACAAACAATGGTCAATGTAATGTTATAGTTTATTTATAACATATATTTGCACTTGGAACTAGTTTCGACGCTGTTTGGAGTCATCATCAGCCAAAATGTGGGAAATAGGCTAGCATGTAGGCATTTATATTACACAAGGCGTTACATTAAACAATACACATCTTACAAGGAGATAAAAACAGGGACGAATATAGAAACAATTGAATCGTTGAGAAAGCAAAAGTTATACATATTAAAAATAACCTTAACCACACATCTTGCAGTGCGAAAATATTCGTCTTGAATGATTCTTGAATACAAAACACACGCGCACACATTTCTGAAGAGCCAGCAGGCAGGAAAAAGTAAAGTGAAACCTTAAGAGTTCTTCTGAGAAGAGTTCATCATTTTTTCTATGTTCCGACTAATTAATGAAGTCTCCCTTGAGTTCCTGATAAACATACACAACAGGAAATTCTCCTTCACTCTCAACAATAGCTATAAAGACCAACGTTGAATTTCATTTTAAATATTGTGCAGAGACGTGAAAGCATGATCTTGAACATGATATAACTTCTTCATTTAACCCTATTTTTTACACAAGGTGTTACATTAAACAATACACATCTTACGAGGAGATAAAAACAGGGACGAATGTAGAAACAAATGCATCGTTGAGAAAGCAAAAGTTATACATATTAAAAATAAGCTTAACCACACATCTTGCAGTGCGAAAATATTTGCCTTGAATGATTCCTGAATACAAAATGCACGCGCACACACTTCTGAAGAGCCAGCAGGCAGGAAAAAGTAAGGTGAAACCTTAAGAGTTCTTCTGAGAAGAGTTCATCATTTTTTCTATGTTCCGACTAACTTGCTAGCCTATTTCCCACATTTTGGCTGATGATGACGCCAAACAGCGTCGAAACTAGTTCCAAGTGCAAATAAATGTTATAAATAAACTATAACATTTTTGTATTGAAAAGGTGGACCCTTTTAAGTTTTCCTATCTTCCATTCTCAGTTCAATACGGACAAAAATGAAATTCTTAGATTTAAATACATACATACATACAGACAGAAATTACGGAAAAGTAAAAAGTGCATTTCCTTGTTACTGTGGACACGACCAATACAGAAATACCATTATTTTCAAATTCTGAGCAATGTACAGACAAAACTCTTATTATATATATATATGTCTGGGTGATTCACTGTGGTTGTTATGGAGCCGAAATAGGCATTGAGAACTTGATAACTTAAGTGCCGGAAAGAACAACAGTGTGGGACTAATCTCGGGAAGAATGCAAATACAA
Organism: Anabrus simplex; assembly: GCF_040414725.1. Lineage (NCBI taxonomy): Eukaryota > Metazoa > Arthropoda > Insecta > Orthoptera > Tettigoniidae > Anabrus > Anabrus simplex. The sequence goes on along the minus strand of NC_090279.1, from coordinate 216,967,626 downwards.
GACAAACACAACAGAAGCACGGCGACAGATTTGCCGCAAAATCCTTCGTGATTTCAGGAATATCTGACAAGGGAAAAAAAATGGTAATTAGCTCAGGTATTTAGCAGGTTGTATGGAATCCCTCATTTTGGTGTTTTCCTGAAGGAGATGGCCGTGAAGCTTATGCAGAGGATATTGACATCCGAAAGTAGTTAGAAAACTTGCCATTGTCCATTCTCAAGATATGAAACAGTGTGGCAAATGCTCCCACCTGACTTCTCTGTCCTACCACTGAGTGCACCCACACTCTCTGGCTCTGTTTCCTTTTTCTTAAGTGTAGAAGGTAGAGTGAACGAAGATGACGATGGTCAGGCAGATAATATGATGGTAGCCCAGAAACTAATGCACCACATTTTTTTCATCAACAATTATTTATTGAACACAATGAAATTTATACAGAAGAAAGAATGATGTTTCTTCTAAACTCCCTATTTTCCCATGTAATCTCCTTCCCATTCTACGGCTTTCTTCCAGCGAGGCACAAGGGCGAATCACCTATTGATCTTCTTCAAAACATCTCCCACGAATGGCATTCTTCAATGGCCCAAACAATGAAAGTCTGTGGGAGCTAGGTCAGGACTAGAGAGTGGATTGGGTAGCACTGTCCAACCCTGTTTTGTGATGTGTTCGAACGTCCTCAAACTTGTGTGAGGGTGTGTGTCATCATGTAGAAGCAATCAATCACCTGGGTTGTTACGGCGTCCAAGTCGCTGAGAGCGCTTCTTGAGTTTGGTTAATGTGTTCACAAATGCCTCAGAATTTATGGTGGTGCCTCTTGGCAGCACCTCAATGAGTATGACACCATCACAGTCCCAAAACGCAGTGATCATTACCTTACCAGTGGAAGCAGTAGCTTTGAATTTTTTCTTCTGTGGAGAGTCAGGACGGTGTCATTCCATCGATTGCAGTTTTGTTTCGGGCTCAAAATGGTGAACCCAGGTTTCATCACCTGTCACAATCCGGAACATGAAGGCTTCGCCCTCAGCTTCTCAGCAACTCAGAAGAAATGTCTTTTCTGAGAAGTTTGGGCTCCTCTGTAAGATGGCGCAGGACCCACTGTGAACACTTTTTGTGTAACCAAGAGCACTGATCATTACACCCACACTTCCTTTGATGACTGACAGCTCCCGCATGAACTGCCACGTTGTTCTGCGTCGGTCCTCACGTAATGAGCACATCAGCACACTGCATCTTGTCAGGTGACAGCTGAGGGTGGCCTCTCCGACCGCTGCAAATCTTGGAGCTCTGCTGAACCGCTTTCAGATGGCCTCGCCCTCTGTGCCCAGCGACTAACTGTACTTCTGTCGACTGCTGATGCTCCATAAACTGCACATAAACGTTTGTGAATGTTTCAAACCGTTCTTGCTCCACAGTGAGAAAATTCAATGACAACACACTGCTTTTAACGTCCGCCACATACAGACGCCTTATTGAACCATTGCTGCAGGTATGCTATCTGTCAGAAGAAACAGAAACATTGCGTGCATACACTGACAGCTTCAAAGAATTCATATCTGAAGTTTCACATTTGTACCACTGTTGGAGGCCGAGAAAAAAATTGTGGTACATTATTTTCTGGTCCACCCTCGTGATACCGTACTCTCTTGTGTAGAAACTTTACTGAACGTGCAGACTTGGAGAAAGAAAATTAGAAGAGTGAAATCATAAACGGCACCGTGTCCTGTCAAGGGAGAGGACCGAGGAGGAAAGGAAGCACGTAAAACTAAATGAGGCCACAGAGCTAGGAGCAGACAGAATGCTCCGTAAGAAAGATCTGTGTACAGTAGAACCTCGATAATTCAAAATTCAGCCTAATTCGAAGAAGCTCTTCTTCCCAGAAACATGAGGTAAGGTTTTGCATGTTATTTAAATGGTTCAATTTGGATAATTCATAATTCGAAGAATAATGTCGGTCCCATTACCGAAATTCAGACTTTTAATTCAAAACTGCCATTACATTTAAAAAAATATAGTATTTTACAGAGGAATTTGAATTCAAAATGTATTCGCGTCATGATAGAACTCATCTTCCGGAACGTGCTGGGGTAGCTTTCCACACTTTCACTCACTTCGGTGTGTCTACAGTGTGCTTCATATTTGCTAAGTTTGAGTGAAATCGTAATTCTTTTGTATTGAGCATTTTAAGGAACGTCACAACACCATGCAGCAAGCAATGTGCGGAGAAGCAGAATCCACGAACACTGGCGATGCCAGCAGTTGGCGAAAAAGCGTGGTTCATATAATCCATTTGTATGCACCGAACAATATTGTCAATGCCGATGAAACTGAATTTTTTAAATGCTAAGCCTAAACGGACTTATCGGTTTAAATGAGAGAAGTGCCAGCCAGGAAATTGTACTGTATTGCAATGCACACGGAAACGAGAGACTTCCTCCCCTCGTCATAGGAAAGTTCGATAAGCCACGATGTTTTAAGGGCGTTGGGCACTTTCCATGCAAGTACAAGGCATCTAGAAAATGCAAACAGTACAGTAATCCAAAAAATGAAGCATTTGCACAGTGGAGCCAGCATAATTTGTTCATGTCTTTGAATTGTGTGCTTTTTCCTTTTCTTGTGTGAGGTTATGTTTGCCAGTGATTTATACACGTGCATTATTTGAATAATGTGAAAACACATTATTGGATACATTTCATCATCATCATCATTTTACAGTTCCAGTTTCCCGGGTACTGTTGGCGAGCCTCTTCCATTCTGTCTTAATGAGATACGTTCTGGTTGTTAATGACGTCCTCCAGTGTCCTTCCCCAATCTGCAACGTCCATCTTTACGATGTTCATCCAGTGACCACCATCTGTTTCCCTGCCACATGTCTCTCCAAGTTAACATATGCTGTCCTTGTTGGCTCCATCCTCATTACATGCCCAAACCACATTTCAGAAATAGATTTTCTATGAAATTTGAGAGATTTAACTGTGAATCAAGGTGACTGCATGCATTAGCAGGTCTCTAAATATTTTGTGACGCTGCAAGGGTTGACATATCCGAATTACGAGTTGGTGGTTAATTCAAAATCACGTAATTTGAAGTCGGCTTTCTACGTCCCAACAACTTCGATTAATGAGGTTTTACTGCACCGTATGTGTTTATGGAGGATGTAAAAGACATCAAGAGTTAAAAAGATATGTGAACATACATTCTTCTACACTTCTGAAGGTAAAATCTGGAGTAGTAAGGAAGAGAAATGGTAAGAAGACGTTGTTACAACTTTTCACACAATTCTTCAGCATTTCTAAAGACAAAATCTTGGGAATGGGACCTTAGGAGATATAGCCCTCAGTACTGTCCAATTCACTGTCACTAGCTTTAACAGCAGATCTCTGCGTCACCCTGGATGGTAGAATACTTCCGTGGTATCTTGTGCTTTTCGTATGAGGACACTAAAGGGGGACCAGGGGCTCTAGCTGAATCTGGCAACACTTTGACTTACTTATGTCAGGCGTCTCACTCGGTCAACTCTCGCTCTGTTCTGAGATGATACAAGGGAGTCTTTCGCTTCATTCCTCAACTGTCGCAACTCATTCTTCATCACAACTTCTCCACATCTGACATTCGTATTTCCCTTCATATTTGATACCTTGAACTTACCTTGATTAACCGTTTCCCTGCCAACCTAAAATACCGTAGTACTGCTAAAACTGCCAACCTAATTAAGGAAAACGTAAGGTCTTACTGAAAATTTTGTACCCACCTTAGTTCTGAAGCTCTACAGATGATTTTTTTTTTTTTTTTTTGAGGAATCATGATATATCCAACATATATGTCCTGTAATTTATTCTGTTGGCACTTATGTCTTTATGTTTTAATTTTTCAAATTTGAATTAGTATTTGTCATAGTAATAATTATTTCACATACAAGTTAATGTCACAGTTAGAATCACTAAACTGTGTTGTCTTTTAGTGTTAAAAGTTTTAAATCTCTATGTTTAAAAATGTCCAAATGATCTTAGTTTTTGAAATTGAAAATTGAGATTAGGTTCGTCGTCATGTTAACTTGCATTTCGTTGGTTAGTATTAAGATCATTGTCCTCTTCACTATCGTCAGTAGTAGTAATCTAAGGAGGGATAACACCATCAAGCCTAACATCTGTCTCACTGTTTTCATCTCCACTAGAAGATATATCACCGTCACTTCCTAACAACATAGCCAGAATGTATTTTTAACACAAGTGTTCAGAATAATATTTTACCATCTTACCCTACATAAAGATACAAAGACATGATAAAAGCAATACCTTGTGCCGAACAAACTCGCCACACAACGTTCCTGGCGCATATGCGTGCCAACCTCTCGAAGAAATATAAAATAAGAAAGTTATATTCTGCCATTAATGCTTTCACGGCCAAGCAAATCTCACAGAAGGAAGAAGTGAAGGGAACTGCCTACTTGCCTTACAAACACAACACAACAGATCGAATTGCCAAGGTCCTCCGCAAACACAGTATAAAAACTGTGTTTGGCACCGCCACTAAAATTGCTCACAGTCTGAGTAAAACCAAGGACAAATTGTCCCCACTTTTACATCCTGGGGTATACGAAATTCCCTGTACTTGCAGTAAAGTATACATCGGCCAAACATGCCGGTCCATTGGTACTCGTATCAAAGAACATGAAGGTAATATTCGTCTCAACCAACCTGAAAAATCTGCAATAGCTGAGCATGCTCTATCATCGGGTCATGACGTCATGTTCCAAGATGCTCGAGCTCTTACCCACACTAGACACTACAGGTACAGGATTATACGGGAAGCTGTGGAAATACGTAGTAATCCTAACAATTTCAACAGGGACACCATCTATCAGTTAAGTAATACCTGGTTGCCAGTCATTAAGAATTTACGTAGGTACTTTCCTTCTCTGCTCCTTCACTATTGTTATTTCGTCTCTGTGTTTTCCAAATTCGTACATTCCTCATCGCCAGATGTTTCATTCCACGTTTTGTGTATGTCTTACACCTGTCATATGTTACGCAAACACGTTATGTGAACCGCTTAGACTGACTGTGATGGTTCGGTCAGCTGCCGCTTCGAACGCTAGCGTTCTGCTACGTCCTACGGGCCATCCGGTGGTGAATGAACGTACCATTTCCACTTCTACTTCTATTATAACATTCCACATTCAAAAGTGTCATTGTTTAAAAAGCCTTTCTTGTGGACAGTCGAGAATTCTTCTGAGGACGCAGAGCACAGTTTTCTCCGAAACGTTAAGAATTTCACCTTATTTTATTGACACGACACAAGCCCAAAAGTCTATAATGTTATATTCTTTTTGTCAAAGAGGAAAAGGTATTTAGAAGTAGTTAGAGATACCATGGATCAGCCAACATCCATACGCGAGTCATCTGCTGTTGATTCCCATACGGAATCTGAAATATTTGTTCAGAATGAGTCATCTGCTGTGTTAAACCCAAATAAACGGTATTTGAAAACCGGCCATTACGGCATTGGATTTCATTGGATTTATGATTCACAGAGCATTGACTTACATTGGATCTTGGCAGCCAATGGGTTAATCATCATTGTAATGGATGAAATAATGAAGAGAGCTCAGAGACTCAACAACAAGCTCTTGCCTTTGCAGATGATGCTGTTATATGGGGTGATAATGAGGCCGAAGTACACCAGAAGCTGAATGACTGGTATGCTATGTTCAAGCAGTTTGGTCCAACACCTGTACTAACAGGGATCAACGTTGGAACAAGTTCATCAGTTCCGCTATCTTGGCAGTGTAGTAACAAGAGATAGCCGACCATCTGCAGAAAACACTAGCAGAGTACAGAATGGAGCACAGTTTTATCATCTTGTGAGAAAACTTCTTTGGGATAATCAAGTTCCATTCAGATCAAATTTAATACTCCACAGGAGTTACCACATACAGTCTAGAAACCTGCACCCAAACCAACAGAAATATCAGCAGTGGAAATGAGCTTCTTCAGAAAACAAGGAAGGACAAAATAAGAAATGCCAAAGTGAAACAACCCCTTAGTGAGATCTGTGTCGAAGCGAGGCTGATACGGTTTGGTCATCTCAAAAGAATGGACCCACAAAGAACAGCTAGAATGTGGTCTGAGAAGGAGCTCGAAGGCAAAAGATCAAGAGGTTGGCCAAGGAAGAGATGGATCGATCAGATTAGAAATGATCTACCTGGACGCAGGGCCGGATTAAGGGGGTGGGGGGGGGGGCTAAAAGGGCTGCAGCCCCTGGCCCCACGTGCTAGGGGTCCCCAGCCCTTGGCCAAAACTAAAATTGTATACAAAGGCATAATGTTTTTCTTTTCAGTTCTTTATTTATACAGCTGAAGAGGACCGCTAAGTGGTCGAAACATGTCCTGTAAGTTTTAATTTTATTCACTGTAAGTTTTAATTTTATTCAATTTTGCCTGAGGCATTAATAAAGTATCGATTAGGTGGTTATTTATACTTACTTCTTGATTAAACATCGATACGGTCATGAAATGGACAACTTGTAATAACGTTATTGTTGACGAAAATTTTAATCTGGCAGCTTGTGAGTATGAGCAGAGGGCGAAGGGGGGAAAAGGTCTAGGAAGTGAGCAGGAGGGGAAGGGGAAGCATGGTGGAATGCGCATGCTATACTATATCTTTGCATCAGGAAGAAAACTACCAGTTCACCTCTGATTATTGAACCATTCATAAGTTACAACTGTAATGATCTTGTAAAATGGACAGAAAATATCCTAGTGGTGCCAAAAAAGATGTAAGTTCTGTTTTGTATGTCAATTTGATAGTGATGAGACAAATGTAAAATATGTTTTGGCATTATGAAATATTAACATGAAAAAAATAGAGAAAAATTGTAGTCTATTTCAACACTTCCCTATTCATCAATTTAAGTGGAAGTAGTTCTATAACAACTTCAGTATGCTAGTCTTACGTGATGTTACGAAGAAGGGGCCCCACATTTTAAAATAGTCCAGGGCCCCCAAACACCTTAATCCGGCACTGCTGGACGAGGTCTGGATTTGGAGCAGATTTTGAAAGAAGACACCTACATGGACAGAAGTGGAGAGCACTCATTCACTGCACTTGGGAAACTCGAGGTGGTTCAAAATGACAAAGAACGAACATAGAACTCTGCAGTTTGATGTTTGTATTTGGCATCAATGTGTACTATTTTTTTCCACTAAGCTAAAAGCAATCAAAATAGAAGTGTCTGTTATTAGGGCTGGGTGCTAAGCCTACGGCCTAAAAATTAATGGCACCGGTAGATTACTGTACTTAACACTGTTTTTTTTATTTAAAGTACAGCCAAGGCTGAATACCTCTACCCATCCTCGTCTGTCTAGAGAAGTCTCTCTAACTACCTGTATTGTTCCATGATAAACATGTTACCTGTCAGCCAGTGCAAGTTCCCGCTCCAGGGCCTCGTCATGCAGGTCCATCAACTCTGCATCATTTATCATCTCCTCAGCATCAGTGAAATTGAGGATGTGTTCACCTCTTGGTAATGGTTGCACTGTCAGGGGAAAAAATAAAAAAAAGCAATTACCTTTCAGAAAATATCACCTGCTCTGTACACAGTGACACAAGACATCTTGACATATTTTAGAAAACTCTTCAATTCAGCTTGAGAGATAACTCTTGGCTGTTCTCTGAATCCAATTAATGAAACTCCAGGATGATCCAAGAACATATAATTAACCCTGGAACCGTACATGGGGGCACTGAGTGCCCCAGAGAATTAGTAATTAACAGTAATTTGATGTTTGCAACCTCTACAGTCTCCTACTTCCGTGACTTTTCCTTGACCTCTGTTCTCTCTCAGTAATTCTAACGAGTGACGACTGTTTGTACATCAGATAATTTGTTTGGGGCGTACAGTTCCCCGGTGTATGGTTAATGAAATTTATTTCTTGTAGCCAGTTTGGTTTTTCATACATTTTTTACGTGTACCTTTGTACCTTGTATTAAGAGAGTTTCAAATTCCTTGCCTTAAAGCGATGAACAGATTTTTCCAGAGTCATATAGGTCTGAGCCTGATATCCTTGATGATTTTGTCAATCAATCAATCAATCAATCAATCAATCAATCAATCAATCAATCAATCAATCAATCAATCAATCAATCAATACTGATCTGCATTTACGGCAGTGGCCCAGGTGGCAGATTCCCTATCTGTTGTTTCCTAGCCTTTTCTTAAATTATTTTTTAAAAAATTGGAAATTTATTAAACATCTCCGTTGGTAAGTTATTCCAATCCCTAACTTCCCTTCCTATAAACAAACATTTGCCCCAATTTGTCCCCTTGAATTCCAACGTTATCTTCATATTGTGATCTTTCCTACTTTTAAACACCACTCAAACTTATTCGTCTGCTAATGTCATTCAACGCCATCTGTCCCCTGACAGCTCGGAACAAACCACGATGTTGTTTCCCATAGGGAACCTGAAATATTTGTCCTGAATGAGTAAATTTATAATACCAATATAGTTGGTCCGTTACTGGACATTATAAATTTTCCAGCTAACTAATTCCTGGTTGCCAGCGTTTTGCTCCAGTGTACTAAGTTGGGCTCATCAGTTGGTAAATAGCCCACCCACCAAAACTCATGGCTAGTGCACAACGAGTGAGGTCACTGTGGAGGCCACACGGAACCACTGGCAGTGCCAGTGCACTATGAGAGACCCTGTCTCATTACCAAAAACTGATGCCTGCCTGGCCATCAGATGATATAGATGTTGATTCCCATAGGGAACCTGAAATATTTATTCCGAATGAGTAACTTTGTAATACCAATATTGGTATTATATGAGACACCCGGCATCCTCAGTGTGCCCTAGCCACGAGTCTTGGTGGGTGGGTGGGTGGGTGGGTGCTATTTACCAACTGATGAGCCCAGCTTAGCACACTGGGGCAAATATAATATTGGTATTATATTATTGGCAACCCATTCAGTCACTCTTGTCTAGTCCAATTGCACTCACTTTTGCCAGTAGTCTTCCATGATCTACTCTACCAAATGCCTTAGACAGGTCAATCGCGATACAGTCCATCTGATCTCCTGAATCCAATATAACTGCTATATCATGCTGGAATCCTACAAGTTGGGCTTCAGTGGAATAACCTTGCCTAAAACCGAACTGTCTTCTATCGAACCAGTTATTAAGATAGATACGATGAGAAAAAGAAGAATTGCCTTTTTCTTTCATCTTTCTAGATTAAATGATAATAGGATAATAAAACAACTATTTAATTACTTTTGGGAAAGTAAAACAAAAAAATAATTGGTTTAAAGAAGTTCAGAATGATTTAGAAGAGCTGAATATTACAATGAAGCAAATTGAAAATAGAGAAGAAAAAAGGATTCTCAAGAACAAACAAATAAGATTGTCATTAAAAACTGTACAACACAAACAATATGTCATATGTGATGAAGAAAGGGCAGCCAGAATAAAGAGGTTTTGGGAAAGGAAGAAGATGATGCAAGCTAAATCTTCAGTTAATTCTTTGTTAACGTAAATGTATTTGGATTTGATTTAAGTGCTCTAATGTGGGTGTAAACTATGTAAATAAATAAATAATAATCAGAAAGAATGCCTTCCCAAAGCTTACATGCAACGCATGTCAAACTTACTGGCCTGTAATTTTCAGCTTCATGTCTATCACCCTTTCCTTTATACACAGGGGCTACTATAGTAACTCTCCATTCATTTGGTATGGTATAGCTCCTTCAAGCAAACAATAATCAAATAAGTACTTTATATATGGTACTATATCCCAACCCATTGTCTTTAGTATATCTCCAGAAATCATATCAATTCCAGCCACTTTTATAGTTTTCAACTTTTGTATCTTATTGTAAATGTCATTGTTATAATATGTAAATTTTGATACTTCTTTAGTACGAGTCACCTCCTCTATCTGGACATTTTCCTTGTAACCAACAATACATACTGCTGACTGAATACTTCTGCCTTTTGAAGATCCTCACATACACACTCCCCTTGTTCATTAACAATTACTGGAATGTCCTTCAATGAAACTGTTTCTGCCTTAAAGTACCTATCTATACCATTTCATTTGTTACTAAAATTTGTATGACCGCCAGTTATGCTTGCCATCATGTTATCCTTAGCTGCCTTCTTTGCTAGATTCAATTTTCTAGTAAGTACCTTCAATTTCTCCTTACTTCCAATGCCATTTCTAACTCTATTTCTTTCCAGTCTGCACCTCCTCCTTAGTCTCTGTATTTCTCTATTATAATAAGATGGGTTTTTACCATTCCTTATCACCTTTAAAGGTACAAACCTATTTTCACATTCCTCAACAATTGCTTTAAACCCATCCCACAGTCTGTTTACATTTTTATTTACCGTTTTCCACCGATCATAACTACTTTTTAAAAACTGCCTCATGCCTGCTTTTTTTTTTTTTGCTATTTGTTTTACATCGCACCGACATAGATAGGCCTTATGGCGACGATGGGATAGGAAAGGCCTAGGAATGGGAAGGAAGCGGCTGTGGCCTTAATTAAGGTACAGCCCCAGCATTTGTCTGGTGTGAAAATGGGAAACCATGGAAAACCATCTGTAGGGCTGCCGACAGTGGGGTTTGAACCCACTATCTCCCGAATACTGGATACTGGCCACACTTAAGCGACTGCAGCTATCGAGCTCGGTATGCCTGCTTTATCAGCCATATGGTACTGCCTAATGCTTCTACTTTTAAAACCTTCCTTTCTATCACATTTATTTTTAACTACGACAAAAACAGCTTCGCGATCACCAATACCATCTATTACTTCAGTTTCTCAATAGAGCTCATCTGGTTTTATCAGCACCACGTCCAGGATATTTTTTCCTCTAGTTTGTTCCATCACTTTCTCAATCAGATGCGCTTCCCATATTAACTTATTTGGCATTTGTTGGTCATGCTTCCTGTCGTTCGCATTACCTTCCCAATTGACATTTGGTAAATTCAGATCTCCCGCTACAATCACATTCCCTTCCATGTCGTTTCCCACATAGCTGATTATCTTATCAAATAATTCTGAATCAGCGCCAGCGCTACCTTTTCCCGGTCTGTACACTCCAAAGACATCAAGTTGCCTAATATTTTTAGAAATGAGTCTTACCCCTAGAATTTCATGTTTGTCATCTTTAACTTTTTCATAGCTTACAAATTCTTCTTTCTCCAGAATGAATAATCCCCCTCCCACCATTCAAAGCTCTGGGCGACGATGGAAATAAGCATAGTTGAAGAAGACGATGTGATAGAATATATATTTTCCCTTTGTGTTTCAGATGAACTTATCTTCACGTTAGCAGAAAAATGAATGAGATCCTGGCTGTGGCGAAGACTGGAAATCCCATCAACATGCAGAGGAATCCGCCTTTCTACTGCGTAAAAAAGAGTATTTATGATACCCGACCAGCCAACACCAGTTCGTCTTGGTTCTGGGATATATAACGATTTACAAGTAACTAATCTCATGTTTGTTCCGTATTGAAGATAACAATAAGTAAGATACTATTAGAATAAAATTTATTGTAGCCACTTATTCAATACAATTCACAGTTTGTGGTGATTAAATTCTAAGTGATTTGTATACACTACATAGGTACATGTTTCACCCTGTTTTTGGGCATCTTCAGCTTATTGTCTTGAGTTGAACATTTCGAACCAATATACAGTAGAAGTCCGTTATAGCGAGAATTCATAACAGCGAAAAATTTACTCGCTATAAAGGATTATCATTATATCAGATTTTTATATAAAAGTCGGAAAACCCCCCATGCACATTAAAATCGGTATGAAACGGCAATCAGTTTGTTCAAAACTTGCGTTTCCGCACATGATATCCACACTACGGCTTACTTGTTTGTTATTTTTCGTAATCCAATACTACGTGAAAGTGTATGTTTAATTTCATTCTGAAAAAAATATAGTACCGTATTTCTCCGAATCCAAGATGAACCCCACTTTTTCCTACAAAAAATTTAAATTTAAATCAGGCTCAAAAAGAACTTTGTAAAATCATATGAATGCCTTGTTGTACAGTAGGCCTACGCATTTTTAGACTATTTTTAGACGCCGAACATTGACTTTCGTCATGCCGTATTATTATTATTTGTAACTGCACAATTATTCTTTATTTCCGCGGGTTTAAGGACCATTAACTTAACATTGGCATCATAATACCGAAGAGAACCCGTTGAATATTATCCGGCAATACCTATTCCATGCGTCTCTACAATACAACGATCCATCAGGAAATTATTCATGCTGTCTAGAAAACTGATAGGTACTTTTACGCAGCATCAGATATAACCGGCTACTGCTAGACGCACGTCTCGCTTGCCGGGTTGCGTCAAATTCAGCGGCTAGCGATGTATAGGCCTAATCGTGGATGTTGAAAATCAACGAACGAGTTTATTGCGCCACGGTATGGCCATTCCGCCCTTGCGTTTTTCGTGCACATGCCTCACAATTTCATCTTCGACTTCTTTAAAGCGTCCTTGTTGTGGACCATTGAATCCATTTTTTGTACAGTACGCACTTTTTTAGCTCTTTGTCTTCCGCTAACGCCAAATATTGGCTTTAATTAGGCCTATGCCGTATTTTCTTGCAGCTGCACCTTTATTCTACATTTCCGAGTGTTTAATAACCATTAACTTAAAATTGGCATCATATTATCGACTAGCATCCGCTGAAAATTTCCCAGCAATACCTTTTCCACGTATCTTTACAATACGACTATCCATCACGAAAATATTCCTGCTGTCTATAAAACTTCATTTTACTAAGTGTCATGTACAATAGACGCGTTATAACTCTGCCACTGAATAACCATGGCTTTTCTTAGAATTCGAAGGGTCGCATGTTTTGATGCCATTCTGCAGATTTGAGAAACACACAGGCACTGTACAACCAGTCATCGCGGCTAGCGATGTATAGTAAAGAGGCGGTCGTTTATTGTCAACGAGTTCTGTGCGCGTGTGAAAAGAAGCAGCGTGGTTACCACGGTAGTTGCCAGTGGTATCCATTAACTTACAGTTAGGCCGCGAATGCAACAACCCTCGAGTTTTCGCATGAGATTCTGAGAGAAAAAAAAAAAAAGTCCTGGATTTGGAGAAATACGGTATCACTCCAGAGATTTTTGTGGCAAATACCTCAGCTTTCTTCAAACAGTGCCACCTAACCTAACCGTATATGTATCATGAAAACATATTTGAAACGCATGTAGAGAAATAACCTCCTCGCCAAATTTACATGTAAATAGCCTTAATTAGATGTGAGAAGATATGAAATATCCTCTGAAATCAGTGATGTATTCTGCCATATCTTGAGGTGCATCACATTCTTACATAACATTAAAATTAAGATATCGTTTACTTAAGTCTTTATTTTTAACGAGTTAAAACAACTGTTATCGACCACGTTATTTACACATTTATTACGAAAATGTGTTATCCTCTTTCATTTCGAATTTTCTTTAGAGAACAACCAATTGGGCTATGGTAACCTAAATGTACTGAATAGGTGGTTAAATAATAAATTAAGTATTAATCTTATAAGCTCTGTTGGTAGAGCAACCGACACAAAATTGGGAGGTTGTGTGTTCGAATCTCACTGGTGTCCAACTGGCCATTTTTGTTCTGTACTTAACATCTCTTCAACATGTACTAAATGTATGTATTATGATCTAATAGGTTGAAAGTCGGTTTTGATTCTAATTTATTCATCTTCACTGCGTAGCCCACTTTTTTGAACAGCAGGCTTAATAATAAATTTCTTTACAGACAGTCTACACACGCTTGGCATCTTATATCATCCATCACAAATTAGATGTCCTTTCTGACCAACACGCTAGTATTCAACACGTACCAACACCATCAAGCTGTGCTACTTAACGAGTTTACTTCTTTAACAAGATTCATGATGGCTTATTTTAATTCAAGATACTCCAATCAAGTTGTTGTCATACTTTAACGTTTGATCACTTCGTCAAGGACTACGTCAAATGCCAAATCATCAATTATGTATTTACAAGTCAATAATCACAAACCAGATGGTTTTACAACTTAAATTACATTATTTCTGAATAAGGTCTTAATTAATTGATTTCACATCTTTGGAATGTATTTCCTAAACATTCTGAAAAATTGTAACATAAAGTCATCAAGACAAACACTATAAAGCAATGTGCTATGTACTTTAGACACAACCATTAATTAATTATAGCCTACGGCTGATATGTTGTTATTCAAGATAATACCAAAATTGTTATCCAACTTTTCTTTGTTACTGCTCCTAGTTTTAAGTGTGTAAATGTACAATCTAAGGATAAAATCCTAATTATATAAGACCCAAATGTATTGAACATGTGGTTAAATAATAAATTAATTAGTAATCTTAAAAGCTGTGTTCATCCAGCCAGCTTCCTTCTCATCCTATACATCAAAACGGTCCCTCAATGAGTGTTGATGTCCACCCTCCTGATTAAGATGGCAAGCAGATTGAGTTTGTTGCGCAACAAGAAAAAATGGACGTAGAAAAACTGGAGTTGACGAGGAAAGAGTACATCCGATAATCACCACCACAGAGGTGCTGACCTCTGAAGTGGCTTTTTAGTAATCCCCCCTCCCCTCAGAAAATGATTGAGTCAAATCCAAAGCATCCTCCTCCCTTCCCGACATTAATCTATTCTAAAGTATATCATATCACACAATACAAGATACAGTAGAAACTGGTTAAGACGTCTCTGGTTATTACACCATTATTCCATGTCCTATTAAATACACGCTAAAGATACGTCACTCTTTAGTATGTTCGTAATTCCCTCCATAAGAAATTTAAATTAGCGTTCCCGGCCACGTTGCACCGTGCGACTAGCCTGGGTAAGGATCTGGTAGAGAATTTAATTTCACGGCCCTAGCGGGTCGGCCTACAGCTGCAGCGAGCGTCAGTCTCATGTGGGCATGTTTGTTTGGATTGAGCGAACAGTAGCTTGCGTGATGGGTCGGTGCTTAATTTTACGTTCGTAAGTGAATTGTGTAACAACGTTCATATATTAGGCTTACTGTTTGTACATGTTGGTGCTTAATTCTTTCCCGAGGGTTGCGTAGTAGAGCGTACTAGACTTTGAAACCGACCTTCTCAGAAATCAGTCTGCTAAACATACAACTTCTTGGAACCAGTGAATTTCCTAAGCTTCCTAGATACAACTGACATGCACGGAATGCTGAAATGAAGTGTTATTTATACGTTTTCTTAGATAGAACAGACAGCTGACTGACTGTAAACACATTGCAGCAACATGGCTGCACATAACCAGCTGAGTTAAGAGGATATTTGTTACAAATTAGATTAATATGTTATGTTGACAAATGCAATGGTAGTGAGTTTGAAATTGTAGGTATGATGATAAAAATGGTGAGGGAAGCAGTTGGAACAGAAGGTGAACCCGAGGGAAATCGAAATATGGTATATTGCACAGGACAGGAAAAGCTCATTCAGGTACAGTCTCCTGTTTTAATCTTCCAGTTAATTCTGTTTCGGAGTATGGGCCTCTACGTAATTACATAATATTCCAATATTCCAATTACATAATATTCCAATTAATGTCAATTTGCCTTCCAATCCCATTCAGTGAAAAATAGTTTATAATTTGTATGTCCGAGAGGCAGTATGATATGCCATCTAAATATCTTCCTCCTACGGATCCCGAAAATGAAATAAATTGGGAGATTCAGGGTGAAGTCTCTGCATTACCAAGAAAATAAGAGCCCCATCAGGTCGAGCAATTCAGACTGATTTTGAGAACAAGCAATTTAACACAATGGAGACGCCGCTTGTAGAAACTACGGGTGCGCTAATTCATTGCTGCTGGTGGAGCTTGGAGAATCTACAGGCACGATTTCACTGTAGCTAAAAAATTGTAGCTGCCGTTTCAGCGAGCTGTGATTTCACTAGAATACTGTTGAATGCTTCTATAAGCATAATATACTAGTTATGAGCATAAGTTGAGAGCTCTTCTTTAAAAACATTGATAACACAGCCACGTTCCTACATAACCTAAGGCTGTGTCATCGTTGACTCTCAGCTGTGAAATGGGCGGGAAATTACGTACGGTACATGTGGACAGGAAGAGAGAGGAAGAGGCAGGCTGGTTTGTGTAATTCTTGTGAATATTTAGCATGTCTAATTCAAGTGTACGAAATTTTGATGATTTAATAATGGATGTTCTTATGGAAGACACGACTTCTGAAAATTACACACTAAGTAAACATGATGATTCTGGTCTTCAGGCAAGTAAATGTAGAAAATGAACTAATTTCAAATTGGTGTGAAGTGTAACGTAGTTTTATATCGCTTCCTTGAAGCGGGTTCTTACCGCTTCCTAAAAATGTGGGTGTTTCCCATGTACCTGCAGCAACTCGATGCAACCCCGTTGTCCAACAACGAACAGTGGGAATGCAAATTGCTGGTGTAAACAAGGATACCGGTGTCATTTGACCAATTAGGTTAGAATCTGTACTAGTGTGTTTTAGTAGATGTGCCCACAAAGTGAGATTTCGAAATATTAACCGAACTGGCATCCATAGCTGCACCAGATTTTTTTTTCATTTGTAAAACTCATTATATTCATAAATTTATATTTAAAAATTGCTGCATTATTATGATAATTAAAACTCATTTTAGTGTAGAAGAAAGTAGGATCTTTCTATGTACAGTAGAACCTCGATTATATGTTCCCGGAGACTACATTTTCCCGTATTATTTGTTCAAATTACGTGGTCCCGTGAGCATTTTAATTAAATCACGTTGTAAAAACCCTGCTTTATCCATTCCTCCATGAAACGATTTCCTGGATCAACTATCCAGAAATTTCAGTTCCTTCAACGCTAAATCCTCGATTACGCGTTTTCCAAGAATCTTACTAAAGGACGGCTACAACATACTTACGGATTTTGGTGTTGACGTCCCGTCATCGTGGTCGTTTGAAGAAGTACTGTACCATACTGGAAAAGCGATCGGCGATGAATTTGCATAAGGGATCATCTTAGCATCGCATTCAAGTAGTATTGTTTAGAGAATCCTCGGAAATCATAAAGCAGAGGGTGCCCTCGACAATTGGAAGGAGACAGAACGCATTTCGATAGCTCTACATGAAGACGAAACTCGTACTTGCAAAACGTCTACATTATGTCCAGGGTTAGATGTTTATTTTTTTTACTTTTTTCGAGTGTGTCGCCAAACAGGTTTTCGGCATTTCCCTCAGGGCACTGTATAGTCACTGGGCTTTCAGGCAGGAATCAAAACTGCTCCTTCTTAAGAAATTTAGTATTTTAATATTATCGTATATGATTATGTTATCGAGACCAGAACGGATGTTGGACCTTATATACTGTACATAAAGCCATGGGAGGTTTTGGGATTACCTATTACTGTTTTCGTCCTAATATAAGACTGGGAATTTCACGTTTTGGTGTTAAAATGTTATAAAAGCCGCAGTCATTTTATATGCGCATGTTACATTTTAAAACTTTGTATCATTTCGCACTCGTACCGACTTCTACAGCGAGCACGCTTTCCAGCTGAGCTCAAGGTCGCAAATAATAGTAATTTCAGAAGTGTTCATAATATTTTTTCTCGTTCCAATTTTATTGTGATTAGTGATGGGCACAACTAAATATAATGCATTTGAGAACTTGAGGATAGATACTTTTGAAACCATATTCTCGTGTTCAACATAACCTTTAAAAGTCGATGTAGGCCTAATTTACGCAGTACAAGATTTCCATAAACTGACTAGGAACAGTATATCGGTGACCAAATTACAATGGAAAATAAAAAATAAAAAAACCATCATGTTGGATGCTTTTGTATCTGATGTGCATTATTTTATTAGATTCGAGAATGAAAAACTACTTGTGGTTGATTGTTCTTTGGCTTGGCGTTGCAGGTATTAGATTTTTCGAAGAGTTTGGCTGATCAAAGTTGCTGAACTGAAAGAAGTTTTCAAAGGAATATGACGAAGTTTTCAGAGGAAACTGACAAAGTTTCTCCGGTAAAACTGAATGTAAAGTTTCGAGATTTTTAAGTCACGTACCGGTAATTAACGTTTGAACCCAGCCCCGCGGTCTAACTTGCCTGCCTCTCACCCGGAGGGCCAAGGGTTGGATTACTGGCCAGGTCAGGTAGATTTACCTGGATATAAGGGCTGGTTCCAGGTTCAGTCATTCTATGATTACCTTTAATTGAGGAGCTACTTAATGGTGATATGGCGACCCCAGTCTAGAGAGCCGGGAATAACAGCCGAGAGGATTCGTCACACTAACCATGCGTCACCTCGTAATCTGCAGGCCTTCGAACCGAGGGCGGTCGCTTGGTAGGCGGAAGGCCCATTGGGGCTGTAAATTGGTTTGGTTTAGGGGCGTTTGTAAGATTATAAGCATAAATATTTCATTTCTGTGATGTTTAACCAAATTGTTGATGGTTCATTCGTTCCTGGATTTTCTGTTTTCCCGCGTTGTACGTTTTTTTCCTTGGTCCCTCCAAAAACGCAGAATTGAGATTCCACTGTATTCCAAAAGTTGTTATAATCATGGCTTACCCTAGCATTGAAAAATTTTCAAAGACCATTAAAAATCCTGTGATTTCTGGAGGGTAGCACATGCAAATATGGCCGTCTCCA
This sequence comes from Anabrus simplex, assembly GCF_040414725.1. Lineage (NCBI taxonomy): Eukaryota > Metazoa > Arthropoda > Insecta > Orthoptera > Tettigoniidae > Anabrus > Anabrus simplex. The sequence continues at coordinate 216,948,908 of NC_090279.1, read as the reverse complement.
ATGTGTCAACATTAACTTGTACGATGTTGGATGCTTCTTGATGTATCATTCCAAACTGGGGAGGTCCTGCATGTAATTAGGTGAGCTCATTGTATCATTTTAGAATAAGTATAGTGTATTTTCTCTTGTTGCAAATTTTGAAACCAATATCTTAAGTGGTTTTTACAGAATAAATTATTTAGTGAAGGTACTCCACACCTATACCTGACAAGCAAATTATTACTGTAGGTTTTGCCAGATAGTGAGTCAAAGATAGTCCGTGGGGAAAAGGTTAATTTTATGTTCATAGGAGAATTGTGTAACAATGTACAGAAATTAGCCCTACTTTGCTTACACGTTGTGGTTTGTAGGACATTCAGTTATGCAGAAGAAAGATGGTTTACAAATGATGAAAAATTAAAGTTTATTGAGAACGTGGATGCTAATCCACACATGAAATGCGTGCAAATCGCCCAGATGTTGGACCTTCCTATGATAACTTCCAAACATAATTGTAAGCAACGTGTATAGTTCGCATCTCTAAGAAAGTTTTTCCTCTATGTTTTGCTATGTTGGTGCTCTTGAAATGTATTAGTTCTTTATTTATTTCATTAATTATAATTGTAAACACTTGTTTCTTTGTTTAAATCAAAATTATTTTTATGTTCAAACCTGATCTTAAATTTAACAGCGTAATTGTTTTTCTTTTTTTAGCACGTTCTCTCTTTATGACTTTTTTTTTTGTTCAGTCCCCACAAAAACGTCCTAACAAGTTTTGGCTGCAATTCTGTCACCACAAAACATTCTCTGTAGCTTGTTTTGCACCCAACAGCTGCTTTTCAGTGTAGATGTGCTTAATGTAGGTTTTTCTTTTTTTTCCAATTAAAATACTGAAAACTATTTCTGTGGGAGAGTTACTGTCAGATACACTCAATATTGCAACCCTTTTGCACTCAGTGTGCGAGAGGTTATGGCGAGAACGTTCATGGCGCTGATACATCGGCTCTGTCCTATTTAGGGATTCTGGCCATTTGCGTGGTTGTTAAATGGTAAAAGTTGATCGCGACAGTAACTTAAAATGTTGAATATGCGTTTTACTCTACAAGATATATCCACCAGCCCTACAAAATATTTATATTTCCGACAAATGAAATCTGTTGTCCGTAAATGTTTATGTTGTCGTAATTCGAAATTGTTAGCGAGTGGATCTATTTTAGTTGGCTTATGAATACTACAATTTGATCTTGCTATCAGTTCAGAATCTGTTCGTTTCTTTGCCATATTGTGTGTTTGCTGTACTTCGCGAACTATAGTTTTACACCTTCTCATTACTCCGTTGTTGCACTTGCTCCAGTCATCTTTTTATCGTAATGGCTAGGCCATATTCCAGGCCGAATGAGGCCGATATCCTCGAAATTTCAGGTGATTTAGACAGTAATAATGATCTTCTTTTGCCGAAAGTAAATCCTGTTATGTGGGAAGTGACAGAGTCACAGCTGCTCACCATGCATCGGACCGCAAGGGCCTGACATCGATGAGTTACGTGTACAGTGAATTACTTTGTGCCATGCTTCATGAGTGAATTGCAGCACACACATCATATTGTTATCAAATTATTCAGAATTAAATGTTCTTTCTCTCATGTCTACGTGTAAAGAAGAAAGACACAATAAGGTCTGATCTTTCTGTCATTGAAAACCGTAATTTAAATTGACTTTCAAAGTTTATTAATTTTTTTTGGCTTTACCAATAATAATACGTCCAAGGTATATTCATTTCTGAAATGTTCATAGCTTCCTGTATTAGAGTGATTTATTTTATTTTAATATGTGTTAAACTCCTTATGTGTTATTTTTTTGTAATTTGGTTGGAAAGTGTGAAAGGGTTAAATGTTATAGAGGATAAGAGCAGAGTAGAAGTCCTTCATTCACAATGAATTTCACAAGACTCACGGGAAGCAAAAGGAATTCAAGATCAAATAAGTATAACTGTTAACCCACAAGCATTGAAACAACGAGAGTTGAACAGTGATGCTTGAAACGATTCATTTATCCTTCTTCCCTTTTTCCTCTGTGGATCAGTGTTCGAGTGTCGGCCTCCGGATCCTTAGATAGCGGGTTCAAATCTGGCAGAGGTAGTCGGACTTTTGAAGGGCGGAAAAAAGTACATTCGACACTCCATGTCGTACGATGTCGCCATCTAAAAGATCTCTGGTGACACGTTTGGTGTTTACCCGACAAAATTCCGTAAAATCTCAGCCATAGATGCCCAAGAGAGATCCAGTTTACTCAGTCTGCCATCTAGTAGGCCTAGAGTAAAATCGAACGTCTAAATTGATGAGCAGACAGCCAGGTGGCATCAAATTGAAAAGTCTGCACAAGGTAGCTGAGGCCATACGATTATTATTTTTTATTATTACGGATAATTAACCAGTAATAGCTGACAACTCTGTTACCATCATTAGTGTTAACAGAGGATGGCTATAATAATCAGCACCATCGTAATGAAATGCACACCCCCTAATTTTGGAGAAAAAGTGTGCATTGCACTCACAGAAAAATGGTATTTTTTCATTTTGCATTCTATTTCTATTAGATATACAGAGTGGTCCAGAAAAATGTAGACAATTTTTGATAGTTAATATCTTTGGAACCAAACGACATATTGTTGCAAAATTCTTGCGCAGTAGCGTAGTCCACTGTTTTCTCAACATATGATGGTCACATGAATGGCACAAAAATCCTGGTGCGCGTTTTTCAGCAGACGACAGTGCAGAAATGACTGAAGTAAGATTGTCATTTGAGTAACACAAGGCCGTATTGAAATGGTACTGGAAGTACGAAAACATGATGGAGGTACTCTGCCAATGGCGTAATGAGTATGGAACTCAGCCACAAACACGAGCAACAATTTATTGTATTCGAGATAAATTTGAAGACAACGGTACTGTTCAGGATGTGCATAAGAAAAGGTCTGGCCGACCGAAAACATTAAGTCCAGCTTCCAGTGCTGCTGTGCTGCAACATTTTACTAGGTCACCTCAAAAATCTGTGAATCAGACTGCACGCTACGAACGAGGATGACCCGGTTCGAAGGATGGAGTACTGCGAGTGGTTTGAAGGCATTTTTCATGGGGAATGGTTTGCAGGGATGGTTATCTGGTCTGATGAGTTGCAATTCAAACTGAACGATACTGTAAACTGCCACAACTGCGTGTACTGGGATCCTGAAAATACTCACGTTCACGTGGACAAACATGTTACTGTAATCTACCCGGTGTTAATGTGTGGTGTGGTGTGATCTGTCATCACACGGTTTTCTTTGAAGGTACCGTAACTGGTGAGGTGTATCTTCATATGCTGCAAACATTGATTTTACCTGTAATCCGAGAGGTGTTTGGAAATGAAAGATTTTACCTACAACAAGATGGTGCTTGCCTCACTACCACAGAGATGTCAGAGCCTACTTGGATGAAAATCTACCAGGACGATGGATAGGTCAAAGAGGAACTGCTGAGTACCCACCACCTTCTCCACACCTAACACCTCTTAACTTCTACCTATGGGGGACCTTGAAAAATGAAGTTTATCGACAAAAGCAAGCTACAGTGTCCAAGCTACAAGAAACCATCGAGGCGTCCTGAGCGACTATCACACCAGCAACACTGACAGCCGTAGTTCGGCCAGCAGTTCAGCGGCATCAACGTTGTTTGGCTGCTAATGGGGGTCACTTTGAACACATAAAATCACCTTCCCCCTGTGAAAGAATTGTAATGGTATGTCATTTTCTACCATTAATACGGACTATCAAAGAGTGTCTACATTTTCCTGGGCCCCTAAACAACTGTGATGATATCTGAAAGCTAGTAATATGGCCTGAAGATTGTTGATAAAAGGAGAAAACTATTCGTCATCAAAGACACCTACCTGTCTGATCTGGTAGCAGTGAGTACTGCTTCATGAGCGTCCAGTGCATCAGAAGAGACTTAGCAGTGCGTGAAGGGTAGAAGATGTGAGTGTTCTGAGCCAGCATCTCCTGGAATGTCTCTATGGTGGGCTGCGTTGTCTGAAACATATAAACATGTGTCTTCTAGTCTCATAAAACATACATGAATAATTCACATAACGTACATGGATGGACACTGATATAGCTTCTGCTTTGGCAAAATCGTGCTGTGGTTGGCCCGGCGAATGTAATAGTACAGCGAGGCACACAACTCTGACATCGTCAGACCCCATATTGGCTGTGTGAATAATAGCTGAGCACAGGTTGGGCGTTGGCGACCAGATTATCAGCACTATGCTAGTTGCTTTACGTCGCACCGACACAGATAGGTCTTATGGCAACGATGGGACAGGAAGGACTAGGAGTGGGAAGGAAGCGGCCGTGGCCTTAATTAAGGTACAGCCCCCAGCATTTGCCTGGTGTGAAAATGGGAAACCACGGAAAACCATTGAGCTGCCGACAGTGGGGTTCGAACCTACTATCTCCCGAATACTGGATACTGGCCGCACTTAAGCGATTGAAGCTATCGAGCTCGGTATCAGCACTATGGGAGGTTATGCAGCGGCCATGATGAACATGATTTCCCAACACTTACAGTGTCTTGTGGAGTCCATGCCATGCCACGCCACGTAACTGCCGTTATCAGATGGTGCTACACTCTACCAGCCAATTGCTCATCCTCTGTGGATCAGTGGCACCAGTTCTTGAGGCTGGCAGAGGTAGTAACATAAAGCTTCACTCGGCACTCCACGTTGTATGATGCTGGCATGTAAAATTAACATATTTGCTGTTTACTCAATAAAATTAATAAAAATCTCAGCAATAAGTTGCCCAACAGAATTCTTTTTTTCTTCTTGCCATGTAGTGTCTCTTACAGGGATCTGAGGGCTGTCTCGAGGTCCACTCACCCTACGTGATTACAACTGAAGAGCTACCGACAGTGAGATCGCGATCCCGCCTTAGAACACCAACTGCTAGTAATACTTATGGCTACAATACCATGACTCATCATGAAAATATTCTTGCTCTCAATGCTACAGAGCGTCAGGTACCAGCAGCAATGAAGGTCAACAAGGAAACAATGTGGTTACCGTGGCAGCAGCCTGTGCACATTCAACTGTCAATAAATGGAATCAGATTTAATTTCCCCGCCAGTAGTTCGAGTGTATCCGTCGCACAAAAATATGCATAAAATACTGGCTAATGAAAATCATTCACTCTAATTTTTGCATTCAGGCCAATGACAGTTATGACTTACCCATTCTTCATTCCTCGAGTGACTGCTGGCTGTGTTACAAATGTTTCATTTGAAATAATTTTAAAAAGGGCAGATTCGTGTTCTCAAAAAACATCACAAGTTTGGACACTGGGCAGAGTCTTAATTTTTTGTAAATATTTCTGAAACACCATAGTATCCTCAAAATGGATATATACCATATTTTCTCGCGTAATTAATGCATTTTTTGGCATAATATAAGGCGAAAACTTCGGATGCGCCAATTATTCGAGGAATTTAGATGTTTAAAAAAATAATTACAAGTCGTTTACATTTAAAAGATATATCAAATATGATATACATGCAATTGGTTATGCCATTTGGTGTAAAATTCTGGCGTGTGATTTTTTTTTTTGAAAAGTCAAATAGGGTACATCAGGTAAGTTGGGCATCTGGGTTTGAGTACAGACGCTGGAAAGTATTCTTCCTATTACGAGCTGACAATACGACCTAAAGTGAAATGAATGTGTACTAATAAAAGTACAATTCATGTATGTACATAATAATGACATGTCGGCAAAAAAAGAAAACTATCCAACATGAGAAGGGCCGGGCATCGAAGGAGGGACCGCTGCTATATTTCCCCAAACCGCTTGTATCCAATCTTGTACGACTGACGTATCCATCCAGCCCTTTTCTTGGATACAAACCTGGATCCCTCGTGGAAATTTTACTTTAGGCATTGTTTTGCATTTTAGAACAACATAAAGTGCAAGCTTTCTGCTGTCACCTGTTACAGCAAGCATTGCACACCATAGTTCTTTTTTCGCGTCCAAAAGCGCGTACGATAACACTCTATGCCCCTTTCTTTGTGGCATACGGAAACTGATTGGCGTGACCTGTGGTTCCTATTTGGGAGAGCAGATGTTCCTTCACTTTACGCTTCTCAATCACAAAGCAATGAAAATCAATTATTTGTCGATTGAAATCAATCGGCATTTTGTGGCATAATGGTGTTCTTCGTCGAAGAGAAAGTCCATTTCTCTTCATAAAATTAATCATCAAGCCTCGGCTAACCTTCAAAGCCAAGAAACTGATTCCATGTGCAGCAGCTATTTCTCTTCTTTTAAAATACAGCATTTTGTGAGAAACGGCATATCCAACACTGCGTAACGAAATCACATATTTAAGCAGATCTTACCCTACTTTTGGAAACTTGCCGCTTTTTGGGCCGTGATATGCTTTGGGAGACTTGTTGGTCGCTTGAAGTGCACTTCTCTGTTACCGCAGTAGAGCACGTTGCATTCGGACCCTGAACACTTGTGGCCCACTTCCCTATTCCTGTATGTATCGGCGCAACTGAAAACCGTGGGTTTATATGATGCAGCATTACTCAAATTCTTGGTCACTGTGAACTAACAAACAATTCTGAGAACACAAAAAATGCATTTCTCATTCCTGAAACACTCGTAAAATACGTTTGTTTTTCTTTTTTGTTTTTTTTCTTGCTATTTGCTTGAAGTCGCACTGACACAGATAGGTCTTATGGCGACGATGGGATAGGAAAGGCCTTGGAGTTGGAAAGAAGCGGCCGTGGCCTTAATTAAGGTACAGCCCCAGTATTTGCCTGGTGTGGAAATGGGAAACCACGGAAAACCATCTTCAGGGCTGCCAACAGTGGGATTCGAACCCACTATCTCCCGGATGCAAGCTCACATCCGCGCACCTCTACGCGCACGGCCAACTCGCCCGGTAAAATACGTCTGTACCAGACTGGAATAGAGAGTCACTAGTCACTTCTGTGTTGATACACTCGCTGAACCAGTGCAATGGTATTTCCTATCGGCTGATAACAGCATGTTGCCAAGTATTTGAAATGCACGGTTTAGCAATAGGAAGGCTGCTGCTACCTGAATATTTGAGCTCCTTATTTCAAAATGCATCCAGAGCTGCACGATGAATGTTTGAAGAAGTGGGTATGTCAAATATGTGAACATTTCTTTTTCTCCACTTTGGACCTAGAAATATTGGGATGTGTAAATTATAAAAGGGCATTAATAATGCGAGAAAATAAGGTATCTAGATTATTGACTTATTCTCCAATTTCCAATCACTATGGTTCTTTTGTGGCACAGACCGCACGTTTGGAAGATCTAGCATGCATTTTCATTCTTGCTTTCTTCAGTATTCTTCGCACCCTAATAATTTTCACTGTTGCTATCACTATCCTCGAACTCGGATTCATTTTCCAAAACGTAATTATTGCCCTAATCGCCATCTAAAACAATGTGTTAAAACACATTCAAACTCTTGTCATTATTGTGATGTTGGTTCTACTGCACAATGGGCACTGAATGCCGATGAAAAGAACTGTTGTTCATCCCAGCGTCACACAGAAGTACAGACAGCATTGTTTACCAACAGTACATGTCTCTAGTTTCTTACAGTGTGTATTGCGAGAGCTTATATTGAATAGGGAATCTATGATATGAAGATAAGTGAGACAATGCGTCATTGCGAGTTGAGCTCGTCGTTTGATTCATGTGCCATTACACCGTGCGCAACCACAACTCATCAAATGATGCAAATGGGTTAATGTTAGGCCGTGAAGGTAAGACGATTCTTGATTTTTGAAACAAAATTCTGGGAAAGAAACATTGTCTTTGATTCCGAGAAATAAGGTAATGACCAATCTCAAATGAGAATAAATGAACAGCTGATTTAAAATAGCTGCCAGAGACAAGAAAGCAGCATTCATGTATTGGATTTTTTTTCACTGTTGAATCTTGGTATGATCGATTCCTTTTATCATAAAGGCAAGGATATTCCTAATATAATGTGATTAATTTCTCATCAAACGACGCCATTTCAACTGAGGAGTGCTGATCTGCACAATGCTCTACCTCAGCAAGTTAAGTACAGTAAGATGTTGCTACACAAGATATTTACCGATTTAATGGTTCCCAGAAGTTGCTCCTCGGCCTTGCTGAAGAGGGCTCGGCTCTGCACGCTGGCGATAAGGTCTGGGTGAAGGTTGCGCATGGCAGCCACAGCAATCCGGGACACGGCAGGGTCGTACAGCAGGGCATACCAACGCTGCTGTAACTCCTGCACGGTGAAGCGGCACGAGAATTTGATGCCACGGTGCACCATACGCAGGTCGTTTGTCTGGGAACATGACGATCAATAAACACTATTGCAAGCAATCTGAACTGAACACAATTCTCTGTAGAGTATAACGAGCAACAAGGACGTTCATCAATAATGTATGGAAAATGTACATATACCTTATCTAAGGTATAAAGGATTGAGATATGACTAAAAGTCGTAGGACCCAAGTTGTAGATCTGTTCAAACTGGGTATTGATTGCGCTATCTGTTTTGTGATATGACATACCGTTTAGCCACCAAAAACCTCCAAAAGAAAGTCTGCACCGTCTTTAAAACTGCCTCCATACTGCAATATTTTTCAGGGATAAAATGTAAAAAATTGGAATAGGCCTATCTTGGAATTTTTCCACCTGTTACAGGCTACGATCTATAATTTTGACAAATTTCAATTTCCTAGCTCATCTGGAAGATTGAGTCCGCCATTTTGATTGGGGGGGGGGGGGAAGGGTAAAAAATGAAACATCTGAACTTTTTGGAATTTTTCCGTTTCAAGCATTTCAAATTTCTAGCTCATCTGGAAGTGGGTAAACATCAATGTCAGACAGTCAGCCATGTGGCTGTATAGTATATAGATATGCAAAAGGATGTGCACGTTTATAAGTGCAGACCTCCATTTGGAGGCTTACTGTGGCTAAACGGTGTGTCGTATCGACATGTGGATTTCGCCATCAGACTTTTTTGTGGTCTACATGTTTGATCCTATGACATTTTCTCATATTCCCTCTATTTACAGCTTAGACAGAGCAAGATATTTAGATGTAGGGCAAATTTTGTATCTTTTTTCAGAAGTTAATAAATTCTATTTCCTACCACTTTTTATTCAACTTTGGATTGTTATTTCTAGTCAAATCATCATCAATATCGAACACAGAAAGATCGTATAACTATGTTGATACAGTACTTTATGTGTGGAAACTTACACCTAATGCCAAAAAACAGTAGGATGTTGCTTCAATCTTAAAAACAAGATGGCTTATAAACAATTGCAGGTGTACATTGGAAATCAATTATTGAGACATAATAGATTCCCTAAATGTCTAGGGGTCACTTTCGATAGAACACTCTCCTTTAGACAACACCTCCGTAACATCCAATCCAAAGTAAGAACTTGCAAAAATGTAATTCGAAAATGATATGGTATAATTTCGAGTTCAACGGCAACTTTACTTCAAAGCTCAGCTTGTGTTTTCGACTGCCGAGTGTGCTCCTGATTGGTTGAATAGCCCTCACACCAATCTCATAGATATGCAGCTCAACACTACGATGCACCTCATCACCGTCACAATAAGATCTACACCCACATATTGTCTACCTATCCTCAACCATTTCTCCCCACCAGGTCTTCAACGTAAACACTCTCCTCCAGGAGTTCAAGAAAGTAATTAATAATCCCCAATTACCAATACATGGCGATATCTTCTAAGGTCTCGAAATCCACCAATAAGAACTGCAATAGAATTGAAGAATACCAACTTCAATACCGTATAACTAAAGAACGGCAGGGAAGACTAGTGTCAACACTGCCACACATTGGTTTGTCGCTGTCACCTGCATTTGACCTTCGTCGTAAAACCTGGTCTGCTCTTAAAAGGATACGATCGGGCCATGGTAACTGCGCACATTTCCATTACATATGGAAAAGAATTTCTAAACCTAACTGCGATTGTGGTGCCTCTAAACAGACCGTTTAGCACATTATCACCGAGTGTCCAAAAAGAAAGTACGGTGGCAACATCACCGATTTTGTTCATACGTTTCCAGAGACAATTAGTTACATATACAACCTGGACATAAAAATATAGTTCGCTTTCCAAAATCATGTATGTATTGCATTTGTAAAGCCATATGCTAAATAAATAAATAAATAAATAAATTGTATACTGAAAAAATGTTTCTCTCTCATTAGTTTTATTCATATGTACATACTGATTTTTATGTTTATGTCTTATCTCCTGTATTATAAGCTGAAGAAGATCTTACCATAGTTCAGAACATGTCCTTTGGACATCAAGTCTGTACGAGCCATTTAATTAAATTTAATCTTATTGTACTGAATTGATGGACCAATACAGGGACACTGTTTTACCTATGACAGGGACTGTCACTCAGCCAACTGCCTGCGCTGCAAGCCTGTCTCCAGCCAAGCACTTCGCTCGCCCGGCACTGAGTCATAGAGTGTTTTCGCACAAGATTTCCTGTATATTATGAAGGTATTATGTATATATGCCGGCCCCGTGGTGTAGGGATAGCGCGCGTGCGTCTTACCCGGAGGCCCCTGGTTCGATTCCCGGCCAGGTCAGGGATGTTTACATGGATCTAAGGGCTGGTTCGAGGTCCATTCAGCCTATGTGATTACAATTGAGGAGCTATCTGATGATGAGACCACGGTCCCGGTCTAGAAAGCCAAGAATAACGGCCGAGGTATTTGTCGTGCTGACCACACGACACCTCATAGCAGCGGTCGCTTGATAGGCCATGGCCCTTTGGGGCTGTTGTGCGATGGGGTTTGGTTTGGTTTTATTATGTATATACCAGTGGCAAAGCGTGCTAGTATCCACTGTTACCACTGGTAACAGTTTGAAAATATAAAAACCTAGTACTCTTTAATATTTAATATATTTGTTTCTTCGCCGGGACGAGTCGCAAGAATTCTATTGCAGTAGACAGCCACTGTCAAAGCTGAGAGAGAGACTGTTAACTGACTCCAAGTAGTGGATACACGTTGAATCTCTTCTAACAGCTAGGCGAGTATTATTGCGCCTCCACCAAACAAAGCCCTTCTCCTCCCGACACTGATATGTACCCTGGTACGTTCTCTCGTCATGTTACCACAATGCAAAGTAGTAATGAAGACTTAAAACGTTGATGCTGAGCAGTTCTGTCTGTTCTTTCCGCTGCGGTCAAAAGTGCACGTGCGGTCAAAAGTGCACTGTTATAATTTGTGTTAATTATTGTTTTCAATATAATACATGACTTTTCTTGTTAAAGTATGAATTTATATTTAATTTGTCTTAGGTAAACATAGCATATAGTAGCGCACAACTTATTAAACATTAAAATGAGTGCTGTTACTTCCATCTCGAAAATAAGTGTGTTGGTGGGCACAGAATGCTCATGTATAATAGGAAGTTTATGAACACATCAATTACCTTGGGAAACTTTGAACAGAAAGGAAAACATAATCGAGAAAGTTAGACCCACGCCTTCTCTTAAGCATTTAATCAAGGAACTGAAAAGAATAGTACGATATTTTCATGACTTGCGGTACAACGATCTACATTGGTTATTGATTATGCAAAAATGAATAAACTGTACTGTTGGCCGTGTGTTCCATTTTCCTCATGAATGAATGCTTGGAAAAACAAAGGTATGGAGAATTTATATAGTTACAGAGTTTTAAAGACACACCATGAGGTGTCTCAAACACACATAGACACTGTTGTCAATATGATTCACTTCGGAAGGTCCAGAATAGAGTACAGCTTACAGAAAGAAGGTCCAAGAGAGGAGGAGTGTGGTAACAGTTTTCAAAATGTCACATGTCGCCACTGGTATGTACACAAGCTCATGTAATGAAAATGGCACTGGAACAACACACTGAGCACACGCTAATAAAGCTCTCAGCAGACTGCATCCCTGGCATCAATAAAATAATGTCCCGGTATGTATAAATTGTTGCTAAGAATTTTTAACAGACATCATCAGGCTGATTTAAACTGAACTCACCTGCTGAACTCCAATTATTAACGCGAGGTCGTCGGTAGGTTTCCAGCGACCCAGATCTTTGGTAGCTACAGAGTGGGGGTGTCTCGGTCGGCGACTTCGCCGCCCGCTGGACGTGGACGGTTTGCTGCTGCTGCGGCGCTGTCTGTTCTCAGGGATCATGACTGGCGTCACCACCTGGGATGTTGATGGCATTGTAGTATTCATGCCAAGTTCTGTAACCAAAGTTAGCTGTCTCAAAATTTGAGAGGCCAAGAAGCAGGGCAGGACTTCTCTCAGTATATTCGTACTGAATAAGCCAACTGAAGGCAGGACATTAGGATAAACACAGAGAGAAACATTATACCAGAAAAACATATGAACAATAAAGGAAAAGGACAATCTCCACATCGTCATAATGTGGGAAGTGTAGGATAAGATAAAAATATGGATAGACACAGGACAAGAGAGGGGACAAAGATAAAAATGAATGCAGGTGGTAAAAGAGCAAGACCACAGGTCAAAGATAGCAGGTGAAAAAGAGCCTAACATTTGAAAGGAACAAACAAGTCATACACAGAGATAAGAACAGAAATAAGATAAAAACACAATGGTAGATCAGTATCACAAGAGGGAGCAATAGGAAGAGGAGATGATGACAAACATGAAAATATAAAAAGGACAAGGATAATCATAATGTTGACCTATCATTGTGTTTAACCCCTTATGTTCTGAACTTGACTTACTTGTTCCTTACCAGTATTCGAGTGGGCAAAGGGAGCAAGAGAAGGGCAGGAATAAAAACATGAGAAGATAAGTTCAAACTCTACACTTTGACGAATGAATTCATCCCAGAGAGCTACTCTCTACTGATGAGGGAAGTGTAACATAGCGAGCAAGTCAGACAATCAGGATCTCAACAACACTGACCACGAGACTTCAGGAGGCTGCTCAATGTCTCCCAAATGAAGCGGGGTACCACAGCTGAGAGGAAACATTGTTCTCAGAACTGATGATTAGAGTTTGTTCGTGATCTCCGGAACCACTTGACTGATTTCAGAAATTCTTTCACCATTAGAAAGAATATTTCTTCCAGTTCATTACAGGCTATAAATAATTATGATAGCTTATCACAGAAGCAGGTGAGTTTTAAAGAAATGGACCAAGTCAGAAAATTGTGCATCTGGCACCCCTGAAAATTAATACGCTCTCTGAATGGAGAGTCACGGGTTCAAACCCGGCTGTACTTATGGTAGCCCTGAAGATGGTTTTCCATGGTTTCCCACGTTCGCTTCAACTGTATGTTAATTAGGATGACGGCTGCTTCTTACGCAATGCTACCCCTGTCCTATCCCACTGTCGTCTTGTGACCTGAGTGTGTGAAGTGTAACTTCAAAATTATAGCAAAAGAAGAAAAAAGAATGCCACATAGATTTTCTTCATAACTAATCACTTGGCAAAAACTTAACACTTTTACTATGTCAAAGGAGCATTTCGAGCATGCAGCACGTTGAGCGCAGTACCTGTGACAGGAAGTTTGTTAGTGTGGATGACGGGATTGTGATAGGGTTAATTCTCTGATGAATAAGCTGATAAATCATAAAATGAACTTTTTTCAATCCACTATCTCCCGGATGCAAGCTCACAGCTATGCGCACCCCTAACCACACAGCCAACTTGCCTGGTAAAAGAGACTTTAAAAGGACGTTGTAAATCAACATGCAAGGTTACTGAAACTGTTTCCATACCAACAGTTGTATAAGTTGGTACGCTAGAAAACGTGTCTTGTCATCATTGTTAACTATGGGATTTTCATGAAATATTTGACTTACCTGATTATTCACGGACTAAACAGAGATAAATGAGTCATCTGCTTTCAACTTTCATCATGTACACTCTGGGAAACGTATTTTAAACCAACACCGGGATGAAATAGTTCTTTAGAAGGCAAGTTAATTCACTCAATATCTATAGAAGAGTAAAAATCCGGAGTCAGAACAGAGTTTTCAAACGAAACACTAATTTATTAAACACAGACAGACTGAACCGTTTTTCAGTATGTCAGAAATGATAATCATAAAGATACTTTATGCAACATAATAATAATAGTAATACTTCTACGGTTTTTGGAGATGTCAGGTGCCGGAATTCTTTCAGTCCCGCAGGAGTTCTTTCTTTCACGTGCCAGTAAATCTACAGGCACAAGGCTAAAGTATTTGAGCACCTTCAAATACCACCAGACTGAGCCAGGATCGAACGTGCCAACGCCTCAACCATCTGAGCCACTCAGCCCGGCATCATAGGTTTTATTTATTCTGGCAAAGTTAGGGATGTACTCCCCTTCTTACACTTAACCAGTCTTAACCTAGAACACTGCTACTGATGACAATAATATGAAAACAATATTAACAGTAATAACAGTAACAGTATTAATTATTATTAACAAATACATCGCAATTGGAAATATCCCGGTGGCATTGGTCACTTACAGTAGTGTAATAAAAAGTTGTTAAAAACATGACATCAACAACAACAACAACACCACGAATACAACAAGCAATTCCATGGAAAGAATATATTACAAGAAATCCTCAAACGTCGTGATTTTAAGGAAGAATCATATCATACATAAAAAACAAATCATATCATCTATATAATACCCATCATACGTAGAGTACATTAAAAATATATGAATAACAACACATAAAACAAAGTTCCAAAAATATATAAATTTGAAGAAGATACCGAGATACTGCCTTCAACTGAGAGAGGAATAATAATAATAATAATAATAATAATAATAATAATAATAAGAAGAAGAAGAAGAAGAAGAAGAAGAAGAAGAAAATGATCTGTGAAAGGAAGAGGGAAATAATGATGAAAAGGAAGTAAGAGAGGTGTTGTTTTAAAGTCAAAACTTGATGATTCATGTTTACCTAGTATTACAACACAGGAATGTTCGAAAGCTGAGCTGCTGGACATGCTTCTGACGTCCACTGGTAAGAGATTACATTGTCGGGCTGCGGTAACGGTGAATGATTTTGTGCAGATTGTTGTTCCGTGTACGGGAAGGGATAAAGACATGGTGCTGCAGGATTGGGTATTTTTGTTACAGTCTGTGGATGCGATCATGGAGATAGCTTGGTTGAGATATTTTAAGAATAATATAAAAAAAATTGTATGGAAGTGTGCATCGTTCTTGCAGGCGAAGCCACCCGAGCTGCGTGTATGACAGTGTGATATGGTCAGCGTAACAAAGCGTGCAGATAAATCTTACACAAGCATTCTGAGCACACTTCAATTTCCTTCTCCATTCTACTCCTAGGTTGTTGTAAACTATATCGCAATAACCAAAATGAGGTAATACGAGTGATTCAACAAGAATTTTCTTTAGTTGAAAAGGGAAAGTGAATTTAAATTTACCGACACAGTGTAGTCTTCCATGTATTTTTCTACCCACAGATGTACAGAAAAAGCATACAATTATTAATGATCAGGATCAACACTCGATGAATCATCGATGCACACATTTTTAAAACAATCGTGAAAAACTTGGTCAACAGAGGTAAAAGGTTTCTTTTCACAGCTAACTGGTAAAGGTCCATCATTAAGTATGGCTGCAAACTTTTCCTCCCCCGTCGGTTAAGGTTGAGTACATTGAAAGGGATATCTTGTACAGCGCGCACCCAATTTCTCGAGTGTACTGTGACCACTGGACATGTTGCCATGGGGATTTTTCTTTA
Source organism: Anabrus simplex (assembly GCF_040414725.1). NCBI lineage: Eukaryota > Metazoa > Arthropoda > Insecta > Orthoptera > Tettigoniidae > Anabrus > Anabrus simplex. Next base: position 216,933,092 of record NC_090279.1, on the reverse strand, counting down.
TTTTCATTTATTTTCTTGGCTTTAAAGGGTCCCGAGCCCTTCACCAGACTTCCAAAATTAAAATAACCATTCCCTTGCATCGTTATAACACTGAGGGCTAGTTTAATCAAACTCCATTAAGGATTTAACGTCACGTTAAACTGCTTTAACGGGATAGTTAACAGAATGACTGTTCCATCAACCTCCGTTTCGACGCTAACGCGCCGTTAAACTCTCTGTTCATTTAATGTAGCATTCTCGTCCCGTTAAGCTGCTTAACGTAGTGTTAAAATAAAAACAGCTGGAAGAAATTTTGTGTTTGGTGCTCAGGTGCTCTATAGAGAGACAGGAAGTTTCACTGAGAAGAAATGATATAGTTGAACTAAGAGAAATGCAGTTTTTGGAGAGATACACATTATCTAAACCTGTTGGGAGGAAAGTACACGAAGAGATACAAGAGAGGTTAGAATACCATAGGCCTACAGGACGAAATCCACCCGTTTCCAATGCAGCAACTGCTTATTGTGCCGAGATATTATGCAAGGGGATCATTCAGATTGTTATGGGAGATATCAGTATTGTAAACTGTAGAAGAGAGATAGGTAGGCCTACTTAAACTAGTATTCCAGTAACTTACTCATATGTAAGAAACATTGAGTTGTTGAAATATAAATTCAAAGGAAGGGAGAACATAATCAAATGTCAAGGATCATGTAAGAGAAATCGAATGTAGCCTACACCATGTATAACCTGGTAGACCTAATTTCTGATATGATTGTGCTACTGTATATATTAGTGATGTGTCCAGTTAATAAAATTCATGCTTAAAAACCTCTGAATGGTAATACAAGAGAGAGATATATCACACAATAACAAGAATGCTTTAAAACCAAGGCATCATTTCATAGAAAAGAGAAAGGTATTATACTGATATTCCATTAAATTATTAACATCTAACAAACATTACATTTAGTATTGGAATATAAATTCAAAGTAATGAGGATCATAGTCACATATAGCCTACATCATGTCTAACCTAGTAGGCCTAATTTCTGATATGATTGTACTCCTGTAGTTATTAATGATCTGTCCAGATAATAAGTCTGATACTGTGGTATTCTGTATCACAAGTCGTCATTAAGAAGAGACTCAACTTCGTCGCTGATTAATGCAATAATCTTTGATGTTATCTATTTAAATGATGGAATAAATATACCACCTCCGGTCTTGGACCGTTCCAACTCATTCTTCGAATATTCTTCCCTTATTTTTTGCCTTCTTTCTTAGGTTGTATTTCAAATGGAAGCTCTTATTCCGCACAAAAAGAGTACAGGGGAAAGGTAACAAATGAAGAACATTATGCCCGGCACTGTTCAGAAGACTGAAATAATGTTAATGCGACACACTGCTCACTTGATTGTTAACGTTATCACCACGTTAGTTAATGAGCTTCTTAAAGTGTTCTGTGAAACAACGCCACGTTAAATCTTAACAAGGTGTTAACTAACGCTCCATTATCAGATTTTTAACAGTGGTTGACGAAACTGGCCCTGAATGGGTTTTTCTTCTTGTAAGTTCTAATAAGTTGAGCCCAATACCTTAAAGAAATTGAGGGTAGATGTTCCACCTAATAAACACTTCAATATATGATAGAAATATTTCCTGTTATACTGGTTTCATTACCTATGGTACCATCCTCAGAAACAGAAAAGAACAATTTAAAGGATAAATTAGCGCATAACAAGAATACAACTTTAATATAACCTAAATACACAAAAACATCAAACTGTCTCATATATCCTAAAAGAAACTTTATCTAATGAAAACACAATTAAAAAACAATACGAGATTGTAATGGAACCAAAGAGTTCTAATATTCTTGTTAAAACATTCACTAATCCAGTGTAGTGGAAGGTCTTGAGATAATGTTTCAAATAATTGTATGAACACATTATAAAATGCCAAGAGTTATGGTTGTAAAAAGTGACAAAGTATGAAGTGGTATGCCACACATGGAGAGAAAGACATATTCACACTCACTGAAGGTAAAATGGAATGGGAGCAAAAGTTGCAAAAAATTTTAGATACACTCTATTGAAGACTCTCTTGTGACCCGAATAGGTCTTTAGTAAGACAGCATATGTAACATGAGAAATCGCTCTCAACACCGTCAGACACAGCGCACAAACAATGAGGAAATTCCACATCTCTGTTTATTTGGGTTTCTGAGGCTGGCACTCCTCAATAATATTGTCTACAGTACAATTGGGCACGATGTTTCTCCTGTCCACAGTTCAACTGTTTCCCATGTTAATATGCTATCTTACTAAATACCTACTCAGGTCACAAGAGAGTCTTCAATACAGCGTATCTAGAAAGTTTCAGCAACTTTTGCTCCCATTCCATTTTATCTTCAGTGAGTGTGAATATGTCTTTCTCTCAATGTGTGGCATACCACTGCATACTTTAATGTCACTTTTAACAACCATAACTCTTGGCATTTTATGTGTTCATACAATTATTTGAAACATTATCTCATGATCTTCCACTACGTGGGATTAGTAAACTTTTTAAAAAGGATATTAGAAGTCTTTGGTTCCATTACATTCTTGTATTGTTTTTAATTGAGGTTTCGTCAGATAAAGTTTCTTTTAGGATATATGAGGCGGTTTAATGTTTTTTTGTATTTAAGTTTTTTTTTGCTATTTGCTTTACGTTGCACCAACACAGATATGTCTTGCGGCGACGATGGGATAGGAAAGGCCTAGGAATTGGAAGGAAGTGGCCGTGGCCTTAATTAAGGTACAGCCCCGGCATTTGTCTGGTGTGAAAATGGGAAACCATGGAAAACCATCTTCAGGGCTGCCGACAGTGGGGCTCGAACCCACTGTCTCCCGATTACTGGATACTGGCCGCACTTAAGCGACTGCAGCTATCGAGCTCGGTAGGTTATTTTAAGGTTGTATTCTTGTTATGCGCTAACTTATTCTTTAAATTGTTCTTTTCTGTTACTGAAGATGGTACCATAGGTAACAAGGCCAGTACAACAGGAAATAAATATTTCTATCATATATTGATTTATTAGGTGGAACATCTACCCCCAATATCTTTAAGGTACCCTTAAAAATGACTATGAAGTTAAGCCCGGTCGTTGGAATGACTGATTTCCATCCCTGCCCTCTCTTTTGCTCTTTTTATCGTATAATCATCCACATCACATTCCATGTGTAAGTGACCACTGACAAGGAATTTGTGATTAATTTTCTGCAATTAGGCCTTTGTCATAAACATTGCTGATTCAAGGCTGTTTTTATATTGTCCGAGTAGTACGTCACTTCTGCCACGTAGACCAGTAAAATAAGAATACACTGCATCTTTAAAGGCATGAAGCAATCTGGTTTAGACCTTGTTCATCCCATATGTAGTAGGGTGCCTCATTTTTTGCCAGGTCATGTATGGTTAGATTGTAGGTCCACAACTGCCTCTTGTGAAATGAAACACACTGGCAAGCACTGTTGAAGATCGAAGACAAACACCCCTTTGCTCGAACTTTATCATCTGCTTTTGCCTTACAAGCACTTTCTGATTCTTGATGGTGTTTACTCTGTTCTGAAACTTCAAGTTCCCTTTCTTCTCCTTCAGCAACATCAATTTCATATCTGTGACGGGTATCTGTTTTTTTAAAGACAAGTTCATATCACAAAAACATTTTAAGTAAATTGTGAATGTCGGTGCACTTGATCTGGACTCTTTGTACACAGAATACATTTTTGTGAGATTTAAATCGGAAGACAAAGACTTTGTTAAGGACTGCTGCCTACAATAATGATTCTCTTAGGCAGGAAATGATAGCATGTGCTGCCTAACATCGTCAAGGGCTTCTGAAGGGTGTTTATTTTTGGGTGGTGCTTCTTCACGGCCATCAGTTGGAATGATTCATGATGACGCCTGCTTTCTGAGGAACGATATTATTGTTTCTCTAAATGTTCGACTTTGATATTCTTGAGAAAAATACAATGAGTTTCTCTCATTGGTTGACCGGCAGACGCGTCCAGCTTATCTGCCTCCCGTTGAGTCATCACTCCCCGCCCTGCGGCACAGAAAAAAGGACAGCACTTATCCGTGCATGACACGAGATAACAATTAAAATGAAAAGAATAAGAAAGAAGAAAATTAGTAATTACCTTGTATGGTTTCAATTTTAACATTTTCGTAACCCACCACACTGAGCTCTTCGAAACCCCGGCTTCTAATCCAGGTCGTCTGGATTCTGTACGCATATGTTCCAATCTTTCTGCGATTTTATTTACTTTTTCCTTGTTAAGTACACGTTTTTTAACGCTTCTCTTCTTATCGAGTACAGAACCAGTTCCTCTCAATTTGTTTATGAGTGTCCGCATGGTCTCTCTATGAGGAGAGCGTACACCTGGAAACTGTGTTACACATCGCTTAACGACTTTTCTACAAGACTCTGTTTTCACGTTATTATTGTACATAAATACCCTTTCCTTTGCCGTGTACACACGTGGAGGCATTATGAGAATTATATCCGGAAGTACTGCTTCACAACTCGAGACCAGTTGGAGCGACAGATCGACACTTAATATACGTTCTCAGCACGGACCTGAACTGCGAAGTGTGGGCTGCCGCTGCGCTGTGTAACGGGTCCTCACGAGTTAATGGGAGGCAGATAAGCTGGCCAACCAATGAGCGAAACTTACTGTATATAGTTTTAACCACCTAATCAATACACAACACTATAAATATCATTACTGTTAACATTTATACTTTTATGGTTCGTACTTGTGGGCTTAAGCCGTGTTGAGAAAACTAGATGAAAGTCTTCCTCGTGAACAGTCGAGATTTTCTTCTGAAGTCGTGGAAACGTAAAGAGTTTCACCTTGTTTTCTTGACATGGCTGCTACAATATCATTACTGCTTCCTTCCCTCAACTGTATTAATGTTAAAACAGTTCTTACAACCTAATTTAAGTTTTTGTAGTGTTTATGTGCTGATGATGACTCCAAGACCCAAAACATGTCCACTATTATTTCATAAATAATCTTTTCAGATTATAGTGCTGTGTGTTGATTAGTTGTTTAAAGCTATATACTTTTCTCAAGTTATATATGATTAGACATTCATTACATGCAGGGTATCGTTTTCGTGTAAACAGTTGGAGATCTTTTGCGTCTTCTTGCCCAATACTGAGCACGCTTGTCCAGTACTCAGTGAAGAGTACTTGCTCTTCACATTTCAGTCACCATGTCTTAAGTTCCTCCATTTTCCTTCCAGGAATACATCTCGCTTTCTAGCATTCCGTAGTATCTTACTCTCTTCCCTTTGTTGCCTGCTTCTACCCTTTTTCTGACTCCGCAGCCTCACCGAAATTTCTTGATTTTCGTCATATCCTGGACATTCTGGATCTTCTACATTACTACGAGACCCTGGAAAATCTGCATTCTTGCTGTCGGCAGGAAATTAATCCCCAGCTCTTTTTCCAGAAGGTAGAAAACAATATTCTTCTAAACATGTTTCTATTTCCTCACGTGTGTTTTTCTGCTCAGGTATTAGCCGCCGTTTCTTGGAAGGAGGGTCTTCAGTGTCATCACTAGAGGTGTCGTCAGAGTGTAACGGAAGGAAGTCTCGGTCTCCAACGCTGTCATCGTTGCTCACGTCACTGGAAAGTTCACCTTGAAAACAAACAAAATACTTTATTCAAAATCTGTCAATGTCATTATAAATGCCTAAGTTGGTTGAGTTATGTCACTCAGAATTCAAAGAAACTCACTGAAATACTCATTTATGGCGTCGTCCTTAGGAAGAGCAGCAGGAGAATCATCCATCTCTTCGCTAATCTCAATTTGTTCTTCCATCACCTCAGCAATAGAGATCTGTTCCTCATTTAGTGGTGAATCTACAACCAATATATGAAACATTAACATTTTACAGTATAAAATTACGTTGTATTTTGAAATACTTCACTTTTTTCAGCTTTACAGAAACCTCAGTTATAAACATAACAGAAAATTCATTAAACATACAAATAGCTACAGAAAATGGCAAGCTGTCTCACCAGGTATTTCTTCCAGTTCATCATTAATTGCAGAAATATCTGGTGATTTATTCCTTCCACACGTGCCAACATTGGAGATTCTGGATCCCTGCATTAACTGACATGCTGGTTGTGCTGATAATATAGGCTCTGAAAGCAATAATAAATTATCATAATCTGAGGCGATATGATCAATCATCTGTTCCAATTGATGAAAAGAAAATAATGATTTAAAAATACTCACCAATGGAGGCATTTCTGGGTCTGGGAATATTCGCTTCTTCATCTGCATCTTCACAGTTGACCTGATCATCAACGCGATCTTTTCTGCACGTGTTTAACATCTGAGCTGCATGGGTTGCCTTTGCAGTGAGTCTAGCACTTAAGACACAATACTGATACGCGTTTTTGCTTGTAAGCTTTTCGAAGGTTTAACCCAAAGTCTCCTGGTAAATGTAAGACACACTAGGAGGAACAATAGTCAATAACCAGTAATAACACTGTTATAAACTGATAATAACAGGAACCATGTTGTTGAGAAGATATCGGATAACTACGCATGGGAATAATAAAATATATAGTTATTTATTGGTTTCCTTCTGCTTGTCATATGAATTGTGAGGGAATAACGTCCTGTTATCCCCACACCATATTAGAAGACTTCATTTCAGATATGTTAACTTATCTGGTTAAACACAAAATCAGGTATTCCAAAATGTAGATGTGTGCTCATAAACATTCTCTGTATGCAACACGGAGAAGGGTCAGTGCTTATCTGTTTATGGACAAATGTGGAGGACGCATGGGAGAATAAATTAGTGTAGATATCTCATTTTTGCTAGTAATGTGACTTATACACCAAGATTAGAGAATTATTATTGGACTACTGTTACCAAGGGTGTCCAAACCTAGTTCTGCAAATGTGGGAAATGGTAGAACCTACAATAACAGCCAGGTGTAACAAGTCGACCTCTTATACGAAGGTCCTGCTTCGATTCCCAGCCAGGACAGGCTTTCAATTATCTGGATCTGAGGGGGGCGGACTGAGGTTCACTTAGCCTATGAGAAAATAATGAGGAGCTAGCTGATGGAGAAATAGTGTATCCCGTCTAGAAAGCCAAGAGGATTCGTTGCACCGATCACACATCTCTGAAGGCCTTCGGGCTGAGCAGGAGTAGCTTGGTAGCAGGGAAAAATCAGAAAGCAAAGAAAGAAAGAAAGAAAGAAAGAAAGAAAGAAAGAAAGAAAGAAAGAAAGAATTGCACAACTGCAAAGAGCTTACACAATCACCAGGTACAGATACAACAAAAATCTTCATAGAAAGATGCAAAATTATGACACTAACACAGTCGTCAAACTAGAGACATCAAAACCATGATAACTGGTGGAAGATCACACATTTTAAAAAATATCCCAGGAGCAAAATGTGAAAAATAAATTTTGATGAAAAAGAAACCACAGGAAATTGATCAAATCACAGATACAATTAGAAAAAGGCGACTGAAATTTTACGGACACTTATATAGAACAGATAATAGAGAAACTTTTAAACTTACCACTATCCATGAAAAACCACTATAATTGGTTAGCAGAAATAAATGCCAAAGAAACCATTCAAAATAGAATCAAGTATAGAAGCCTAAAATTTGCCAAGAAACCTACAAGAAAATGTACTAGATGGATAGAAGAATGCAAAAGAAAACTCAGTGAATGAATGGAAAGATGGTGGGAAGAATAGAGGAAACAGTGAACTCCTCAGTTGGGTAAAACGAATCAAGAATATAATGCCAAACACATCAAAAGAACGAACTCTGCCAGACTCACAACTCTATGAAAACAGAAGTCAAGCAAAACAGACACTATGAAATTAAAAAAACAACTTTAACTGGCAGGAATCGTGCAAAATACATCGAAAACAGCGAGACCTGACGTACACGTATGGCAAGGGAAACGGAAGAAAACAACCTGAAAAAAGAGGGAGTAAAAGAGGAACGAAAGAAGACACACAAAGACCTTTAAGGACTCTGTATATTCTTAAAGGGCTTAATTATAATCTGTATCAACGTGCATTACAATACAGTGGACAGCGAAAACATGTGACGAGATAAGCTACATTACTAAACCATGTGGTCGAACACAGTGCTGCAGCAGGTCTGCGTTTAAACACGAAGAAGACCAAAGTAATGTCATTCAACTTGTTGACTTGACAGCAGCTGGCACATCACTGGAGCAAGTCCAAATGCGTACAGCTGGAACAATGCTGTTGAAATCAGGTCCCAGATTGAACAGGCAAGGACTGCATTCACGAGAATGAGCAAACTGCTCTGCAACAGGGACTTGAAGATCAACCTCGGTCTCCGTTTACTTTGGTGTTATGTATTTTCTGTCTTATTTTATGGTGATGAAACTTGGACCATAAGAGAAAACACCACCAAAAAACTTTGATCCGTTGAGATGTGGTGCTACCGACGGCTGAACAAAGAGCTAGAGGTCGCCCCCAAAAAGAAGAAACTTGAGTACATTGGCCATATCATTAGACTCCTTCAGCTTATCTTACAAAGTAAAACTGAAGGAAGGAGAATGGTATGGGCTCGCTACCCCCACTCTTTTCTGAGTTGCTGAGAACAAGAACCAGATCGTCCAGCCCAATGAGGATATGATACACAAAGAAGAAGAAGATAAGCTATACTGGACCATGCCCACGAATACTTCACTTGTCAAAGCTTATCAGCTTCATCAAATATAAAGAACTCCAACAACTTCCTATGTGTCGGGGAGGAAAGTAGTCCATCGGTAGTACAAAGCCAAATGTTATGAAGACAGTTAACGCTTACCATTTCAAAAATCCGATTTACAGCCGTAACAACTATGCGTTAGGAAGTAAACAAGGATTGCGAACAACAAATTCAATGAAATATTAAAACGGCAAATCAGACAACACAATCTTAAAATTATCCAAAACATTGTGTTGGTTCACAATTCAACATAATTATTTATCATACAGTGAAACAAGATTGCCAATAACCAAACAATTCAATATGCAGAAGTTGTGAAAACTACATAAATTTTTAAGTTCGATGGCAGAAAAACTTCAGTGAGTCACCACTAAAGAGCAACATTTTTTACCCCTCTTTAACAAGACCTGTCACACATTGCAAATGCACAAAACAAGAGGTAATCTCATGACATCACCACAACTGGCAACATTCCTGCCTGCTGACTCGCCTACTTTCTGGGACTCAACACCTGATACCAACTATTTGTCACCAGGTGACGAACCAAACATTACGCTCAAGAGTAAGAAACCACACCACAGTAGTAATTCTTAAAAAATAATAATACATATACAAATATATTTACTACCTTTGGCAAATACGGTTTAAAAAATCATTAAGTTTTATCAATTTTCTATCATTAATCATTTTAGATGTCAACCCTTTACACTCCATTTCCTAACGGATGAAGCTAGAATTGTATAAAATTGTATGCAATAAGATCTTCCAAAATATTTTTTCTGAGAATTGCAAGGCCATCATCATCATCACTTGTGGATCCTTTCACCAGCCCAGGTAGGATTTGTGGGAATAAAATGCCTTCATCTATCTCTACTGTTGTAAATTTCACTAGGGTCCAAAACTAAAACAAATAATAATTCTTTCCCCTGAGTCTACCTGACCACATAATGTAGTCAGGTGATAGAAACATGTAAACAAAGGATACTACACCAGTATAATATGCCTGTCTTCGTACAACCATGAAAGCGACAAGATCAATACTCCTATCAGCTGGTGTACTTCCACGTTCATTGTGTACTCATTCAGCTATGGCACAGAGAAGACGCCTGAACGACTCCCTGCAGTGGATCCTCCTGTGCGAATAACGTGCACAGTATCCCCTGCCTGTTGTAAGAGGCAACTAAAAGGGGCCCTAATGGCTCTGAAACTGGGAGCGTGGATTGATGACTACAGTGCCCTTAGCCGAGTCCTAGCACTGCTTCAACTTACTTGCGCAAGACTTCTCTCATTCATTTATCCTATCCGACCTCCCTTGGTTGACTCTTGTTCTTTTCCGACCCCGACGGTATTAGGTGTCGAGGGCTAGGGACCCCGTCTTTCTTTAGTTCCATTGTATGGGGCTCACATAAGGATTAGCTGATAAGAGAAATGGAAACGAATCCAAACAAAAGCAGCTTGATTCGTTCTGGGTGATTTCGGACAAAAGAATAGCGTTACGAAAATACTGCAAACTTTGGGTTGGGAAGACTTGGGAGAAAGGAGACGAGCTGTTCGACTAAGTGGTATGTACAATTGAGGGTACACTTGTTCAATACACGACATAATCTATTGATTATTATATCATTAACCTTTTATTCACGGAACATGTTTTGTTCATTTTTCGGACATTATCAGCTGCTACCTAATGACTAAGATTAAAATTTATGTTAAAATAAAAGACAGGTTTTTAAGGAGTACTCCTGATGCTTACGCTTATGTGAGCTATCTTGTCTAGTGCAGACTTCATAAGTTGTTGTTTCTAAAACATACCATATATGTCCTTGTACATGTTTTATATATTATTATTTGCATATGGACCCTGTTGGATCATGCATTACATTTATGATTCGCCTTTCTAACAGACCATATCGCACTGTGAGCCTGTTTTCTTTCTTCTGACCACTTAGTCCCTGATCTTTTAGGGACTTCATTCTCTGGCTTCACTACCCATCTATTTATCTTCTGACGGTAAATATTTCTGTCCAGTATTTCTGATGGTTCTATCTGGGCCTTTTCCAGATCATTTTTAACATCTTGTATCCATGGTATGTTCTTCAGTTTTTCAGTATATGTCAAAATCTTGTGGGTTAGCCTTGAAGACAATAGTCTGTGAACGTTTCCATAGAATTTCAGCCTTCGTTTCCCGATGTCTGTGGCAAAGGTTAAACAGTCTTTCCGTAGCTTTGCGTGATTTGAGTCTATACCCTTCTTCCTTTTTATCTGGGCCCAGAATTTTCCTCAAGATCTTCCTTTCCTCCTTCAAGATGTCCGGCTCCATGGCTACATGGTTAGCGTGCTGGCCTTTGGTACAGGAGTCCCGGGTTTGATTCCCGGCAGGGTCGGGAATTTTAACCATAATTGGTTAATTTCGCTGGCACGGGGACTGGGTGTATGTTTCGTCTCCATCATAATTCCATTCTCAACACGAAACGCGGGTCGCCTACGGGAGTCAAATCGAAAGATCTGCGTCTGGCGAGTCGAACTTGTCCTTGGACACCCTCGGCACTAAAAGCCATAAGCCATTTCATTTCTTTTAAGATGTTTTCCAGATCACCTTTATTATTAAGTACCAAGATTTCACTTGCATACAGCACTTCAGGTTTAATCACTGTATTACAATGTTTGATTTTTGAATGTATGGACATGCATTTCTTGTTGTAGATGTCACATGTTCTCCAATATGCTCTTTTGAGTTTTTATAATCGAACTTTCTGTCCTTCCTTTTCCAACCCTGTTGATTCTAGGATCTCACCGAGATATTTAAGGTATGAAACTCGTTTGATCTGCCCATATTTTGTTTGTAATTCCTGAATGTCGAATTTAGTGCAAATAAACTTGCGTCTTCTCGAATAAGATTTGTAGTCCAGTTTTCTCAGCGCATTCCTTGAGGACTTCCAATTGGTTTGATCGCTGAAATATCACTGTCTGTTAGTATCGCTAGGTCGTCTGCGAAAGCTAAACAAATGACCTTTATGTCATCGTTCTTGAATGGGTTTCCAGTGCTTCTGAACTTTCAATTCCTTCTCCCATTTTTGAATGAACTATGTCTAGAACAAGGTTGAAAAGCAGTGGTGACAATCCGTCACCCTGTCACACGCTGGTCTTCATGGCAAGGGCTCCGATACTTCACCCATGAATTTCACTTTTGACTTCATGTCCGTGTTTCCTTGATGAGTCTTAATGGTTTTGGGCCAAGCCGTTGTTCTTCTAAGATGTTAAAGGACCGAATCGTACGCTTTCTTGAAGTCGATGAAACTATAAATAATCGGAGAGCTTCGGGTTGCTCTATATTTCAATATCGTCTTAAAGTTAAAAATTTGTTCAACACAGGACTGCCCAGGTCGGAAACCGGCTTGATATTCTCCAATTTTGTGTTCAAACTGTTCTTGTACTCTTTGAGGAAGACACGTGGAGAGAATCTTGTAGGTGTCTTGAAGGAGAGAAATTCCTCAGTAGTTATTTACATCCGTTTTGTCACCTTTCTTGTGTACCGGATGGATAAGTGCACATTTCCATTCTTCAGGTAGCTTTTCTTTTTTGCAGATGTCCATGATTATTAGTGTGAGCTCCTCAAATGTATTTGGGCCTATGTTCTTTAAGAGTTCTGCAACTATGCCATCTTCTCCAGGCGCCCTGTTAATTTTGAGTCTGAAGATGTATCTCTGGATTTCTTCTTTGCTAGGTGGTGGAGATTCAGGGTTTATGTGTACAAGAGTTTCTTTGGGCCATCGTAATGTTGGCTCCTGGCAACTGAGTAATTCAGGGAAATATCGAGCCAACTCCTTACAATTATCCTGGTTAGACAGCGCAAGTTTTCCGTCTTGTTTTCGGAAGCATAAATTCTGTGGGGTGTATCCTCGGATTCTTCCTGCAAAAGTCCTGTAGAAGTCTTGCATAATGTGATCTCGGAAACTTTTTTCTATAGATTCCAGTTGGAACTTCATGTATCTCCTCTTCATTTGACACTTCCTTTCTTATCTGAAGATAGTGTTGAGTCTCGAGTGACTTCTTACAGTTATATTTCTGAAAGGCTCTCTTCCGCTTTTACACTGCTTCTTCACATGCAGAGTCCCACCAAGGATGTTTTGTATTCCTCTTCAATGGAATCGTCTCTTTAGCTCTCGTAATGATCTTATCATGGAACTGTTGCCAGGTGTCCACCTTTTCCTTCTCCCATTCTTCTTTTATGTTAGTTTCCTTTATCTTTTTCATGTTGAACTTCTGAAGATGAGATTTCTTGTAGTGGATTCTTTTCGGGGTAAATTTCACTTTGATACGCACTAAACAGTGGTCAGAATCAATATTAGCTCTTCTTCGAACTTGCACATCGTGAATTTCCTTCTGTAAAGGACGTGTGATGGCTACATGGTCGATCTGATATTCTCCAAGAGATTGTAAGGGTGATCTCCAGGTCTTCTGTTTTTGAGGATGTTTCTTCAGAGAGGTGGACATTACCTTCAAGTTGTTCTGTTGACACAGCTCAATAAGTCTCATGCCATTCTTGTTGCTGAATTTATGAGCAGGGTATTTGACTACGGTCTTTGGTATTCTTTCTCCCTACCAATCTGTGCACTGAAATCACCTAGCAATATCTTTGTATCTTCTCTGGGGACTGCTGCCAAGATTTTTTTGAGTTTAGACCAGAATTGTTCTACTTTCTGCAAGTCTTCCTTATTTTCAATGTTCGTGGCAGCATGTACATCCATTATTGTGTATTTTTGTTTGCACATTGTACGCGCATCGTCATTACTCTATTACTTATGGGAGTGACTTCTTTTATCGAATCAACTATGCTTTTGTGAACTACAAAAGTCATACCCAAAGGAGGGGTGCCACCTCTTCCTATTCGTTTGTCTGTTTTACTTTTGAAAATACGATAATTACCACAGTCTAGTGTGTTTTCATCCGTAAGGCGTGTTTACTGAAGAGCTAGTATCTGTATCCTTTGTCGATCTAGTTCTGATGTTAAGGTGTGTAGTTTGCCAGAGAACTCCGACTTTCTCTGTGATCGTGGTAGCCCATGTCCCCCAGAATCCAGAAACCTGGTTGCCGTCCATGGACGGGTGGACTGGTTAACACGTGGGGTAATTCTGTTATTACTCTCATGAATCATAACTGCTCGTAATCAAGGATTAGTCCAGTGTTTCCACTGAGAGTTTAGAACCAGGGATTGCTAGTTCCTGGAACGTAATTTGTACAGCTGTACCTACTAGGTAAATAGACGCTGACCACTTTCCCGCTCGATCCAAGTCAGACGCAAAGTGGATTTCATTTTTGGTTCTTCCGCCCTCTCTGGCATTCAGACATAAGTCCTCTTCTGCCATCAAAACCGTTGACCACAATTCTATTCACCTCAGTTGATCCGCAAGTGCTTATTTGATTAGGTCTTATTCGCACCTGTCCTGTATATCTACAGGAAACTTCCCCTATTAGCCATTGGGTTATGCTTAGCTCGTACTTAGTTCGAAACTCAACCCCCACGTGAACTGACCAGATAATAATGTAGTTTGCTGTCCAGTACAGAAGTGTCGCATTGCTGGTCTTAACCCTTTGACCACCAGCCTCATATGTGGTGTGCATGTCCTATACCGCCAAGGCCTAATGAGCACTTTTTACAGTGCAGTAAATTATTCGTAATAATTTCTATTCAATTTATGTAAATTGGATGGGCATTTTTTTGTTTTGAAGGTAATGCTTCGGGCATTTTATTGACGTAAATTAATGCAACTTTATTTTTAAAATGTTTATTTTATGAAGTGATAATTCAAATAAATATTTTCTTTCTTTGAAAAGAAAAAAGTATTTCATGATCAAAAAACATTAAGAAAAAATATTTTTACTACCAAAAGTTCCATTATTTTAGAAAAGGTGGTGTTTCCTATGCCACATATAAAAGTATAGACCTTTATGTACAATATTTCAGTTACAATATTTTTACTATTATTATTATTATTATTATTACATTAATGTGAAATTTTCTAATTTCACATTAAATGCAAATGCTGCAGTTCCTGGTTTGTTTTAAGTAAAAGAGAAATATTACTAATGTCTATTTCACACAAACTTAACACACAAAAATTCACTTTTTGCCTTAAAAATATGATACAAGGAACTATTTACTAATATTTACACATGTTTATGACCTGTTCCAGCAAATGTGCTTCGGGAGGTACAAGGGGTGTACACCCTTCTTACACTGTTTACAAATGTATCTGGTCTTTTTCCATTTACCACCTTGACTAGTACTAATCTTTCTGCATACGGAACAGTTGAGTTTTTTTTTCTTCGGTAAAAGAGTAAGGAGTTCTTTGCTCGCCCGCGGGAGCTGAATTGCAGCTTGGTCACCAAGACACTCGACAGTAAGTTCCTCAACTAAACTTGTTGTATATAGTCTTAATTAATCCAATACTGGTCCAAAACATGTATTACACATTATTAAAACAAATAAATAACTTGGAAAATATTTTTACCGGAACGTTGGTGTTTTTAGACTGAACCTCGAACGTCCGATCAATCAGACGTTTTATTATTTATAAGTTTCATTTTCCGTATTGATTGGATTCAATGTATAAACTAGAAAAGTGTTCCACCGGTCAATACTTATTTATTGTAAATGGATTTTACACTAGTACCGGTTTCGGCCTTTCATGGCCATCATCAGCTAGTACATAATATTTTATAGTCATTAGACAAAATCACAAAGATGTTATGTTAGATCATCCAGATGTCTAATGGGCAATGGAAGTAAAATATTGCAGTAGTGTGAGGTTAAAATATCTGTGATCAAAGGTGGTGGTGAAAGTTACGATAAACTAAAACTTATTGAGTGTACACTGGACATGAGTACATTAAACACACTAAAACACGTATGGCCACAGTATAAAACACTTAAAAAACTTAAACACACTAAAATAGGGCTTATTAAAATTTGAGTTCGTATTGCGTGGATTTCATTCTTCAATCTTCTATGTAGTTTTTGTGCTTCTATATCATGTTGATTTATTTGTATAAGGTGATCTTCGAGATTGTTCTATGGCTGATATACGTCATATTAATACGTGGTAAGAACCCTTGTCATGAAATTTTTTTTTAGTAACTATGTAATCCAACTGATGATGTACTTCAGTAAGTTTTTTTATGATAAACTGGAAGACTTGAGTTTAAATTTAGGAGCTGTTGTTCGTTATGTGGTTGATATCTGTAAAGATAAGCTAATGTAAGTATAGTGTACATGTTAGGAATGCCTGGTGTATGTATGAAAATGAAAAGAGTACTTACTATTGTTGTTGTGAAGGTCGTGTACCGATATGTTTGGAGGCTTGCTGTGTTCTACTACGAGTGCGTCTGGGGCTCACGTTAGGTGTGGAGAGGGATGTCGGTGGAGGGGAAGGAGGAGTGCTTATTGTGGAGGTAGGGGCGGGGTCGAGCTTGTGATTCGTCGGTTTGTTAGGGCGTGTGTTTACTATTTTGAGATAGTCGATTTTTTAAATGCAGGAATGGCTTTATCAAAGATGATGCTAGTTTTCTCTGTAATGTCGTTAATGTTACGATTGGGATTAGCGTATTGGTCCAGAGAAATATAGAAATCTTCGGCTATGTTGAGCAGGGGGCCCTTAGAGTTTATGTTTAATATCGTCATATCGTTATTGATGTCTGTGAAACTATGCTTAGATTCTTCTACATGTTGGCCTATTGATGAGAAATGGTTGTGTTTTACTGCATTTATATGTTCATTGTAGCGGATGGTGAAGTTTCTGCCTGTACGTCCAATATAACTTGTGTCACAGTTGTTACATTTAATACGGTAGACATTTGATTGGTTGTATTTATTATTATTATTGACTGTTTTGGTGTTATGTATAGTGTTGGTGCTGTTGTGTGAGGTTTTGAATGCTATTTTCAAGTTGTGCTTCTTAAAAATATTAGTTATACAATCAGACGTTGGCGGTTAAAGGGTTAAAGATGGCTGACAACAGTGGCCGGCTGTGCAACCTAGGTAACACCGAGAATATAAAGAAGAGTGCATATCTTATTCGAGTTTTCTATGGAAATAATGACAAAGGAAATCAAAAAGGGGCCAGTTAGGTCAAAAGTATTATTCAGATATATGGAGTGACCTCTAGATAGTGTTATCTATGGAATAATTGCCACAATTACCAAGATGGCGGACATTTATGGCACAAAATTCATATTAAATTACCCCAAAAACACTAATATACAAGAACAAAATCGCAAGATAACACTAATACACTTTTAGCACCAAAAGTTAAACCACTATTATTCCTCAGAAGCCACAAAGTACAGTTCTTCTGTATAAGCCGACATAAGATGAAGCACCATTATACATGATGTTACCCACTGGGCACAGACATGCTTCATATATATATATATATATATATATATATATATATATATATAATATGGACGAAATACAGAGCGGTCCAGAAAAATGTAGACACTATTTGATGGTTAATATCTTTGGAACAAAACTACGTATCGTGCAATTCTTGCGTGGTAGCATAGGCCATTGTTTTCTCAACAGATTATGAAAAGTCACGAGAATGGCGACAATCTTGGCACGTGTTTTCCAGCAGGTGACAGTGCAGCAATGAATGAAGTAAGACTGTCGTTTTTGAGCAATGCAAGGCCGTATCAAAGTGGTACTGTAGTACGAAAACATGGTAGAAGGTACAACGGCAATGGCGTATACAGGGTCTTTTTTTTTTTTAGCTGGCTCCGCAGCACCACTCAGAGCAATATATCTCTCGGCAAATGAGTCACCCGGCTATCGCCTTCCGTGCGTTTTCCCCTGACACACAGAGCCAAGCCATAAAAAAGACCCTGAATGCACAGAACTCAGCCACCAACACGTACAACAATTTATGGTGTTTGTCCAACCCTTGTCCCGTATGATGAATTCTGAAGACTGCAAAGTGTACATTCCAACATCGCTGCACACTATGAACAAGGACGACCCGGATCGAAGGATGGAGTTCTGGAAGGCATGCTTCACGAGGATGAATGGCTTGCAGGGATTGTTATCTGGTCTGACGAGGCGCAATTCAAACCGAATGGTACTGTAAACCGCCACAAATGCGTGTACTGGGCTCCTGAAAATCCTCACGTTAATGTGGACAAACATGTTAATCTAGCCGGTGTTAATGTGTGGTGTGGTCTGTCATCGTGCAGTTTAACTGGCCCATTCTTCTTTGAAGGTACCGTAACTGGTGAGGCGTATCTTCATATGCTGCAAAACATCAATTTTACCTGTAATCCGAGAGGTGTTCGGAAAGGAAAGATTTTACCTACAGCAAGATGGTGCTCTGCTTCACTACCACAGAGATATCAAGAACCTACTTGGATGAAAATCTACCTGGACGATGGAAAGGTCGAAAAGGATTTGTTGAGTACCCACCACCGTCTCCAGACCTTACACCTATTTTAACAGAAGCCAGCTACACTGAATGAGCTAGGAGAAACCATCGAGGCGTCCTGAGTGGCTATCACACCGGCAACACTGACAGCCGTAGTTCGGCCAGCAGTTCAGCAGCACTGACAATGAGATTTATAACATTGTAAATAAGTGGTACGTTCTGAACAGTCAGTGGAGAAATGGTGTGAGATGGCTTTGGTAGACAAATAGGTTTGAGTGGTGTTTTTAAAAGTAGGAAAGATCACAATATGAAGATAAAGTTGGAATTCAAGAGGACAAATTGGGGCAAATATTTGTTTATAGGAAAAGGAGTTAGGGATTGGAATAATTTACCAAGGGAGATGTTCAATAAATTTCCAAATTCTTTGCAATTATTTAAGAAAAGACTATGAAAACAACAGATAGGGAATCTGCTACCTGGGCGACTGCCCTAAATGCAGGTGATTTATTGATTTATTGAACTGTATCAAGGGAAATTAGTAGATGATAAGGTTCTGGAACAAGAAGAGGCTGTTGAATGGTTAAAAGTTTAGTTATACCAAACAGTTCTGTGATCTACTACTCTGTGCACTTACG
The DNA here is from genome assembly GCF_040414725.1 of Anabrus simplex. Lineage (NCBI taxonomy): Eukaryota > Metazoa > Arthropoda > Insecta > Orthoptera > Tettigoniidae > Anabrus > Anabrus simplex. The sequence goes on along the minus strand of NC_090279.1, from coordinate 216,914,275 downwards.
TTAACTGTTTATAATATTTTCTGGAACCTTATCTGCAGGTGCTAGTAAATGTATTTGTTTATGTATTTTTTTTTAAAGGATAACTATTGTGGTGTATTTTTTATGCTTAAGTGTCGTTGCTTGATGACAAATTGTTGGTATCGGGTGTCAGTCCCAGGAAGCAGGCGAGTCAGCAGGCAGGAATGTTTGCCAGCTGAGCAGTACGTCTCTATCGCTCCACTTCTCTGCTTTGTGGTGACATTGTGAGGTTATCTCTTGTTTCTGTGTGTCACAGGTCTTGTTAAACATGGTAAAAAAATGTTATTATTTAGTGGTGACTCACTGAAATTTTTGTAGTTTTCGCTACTTCAGCGTGTTGAATTTCATAATTTTAATCTTGTTCAGTTATTGGCTATCTTGTTTCACTGTATGATAAATAATTATGTTGAATTGTGCATTAATATAATGTTTTAGATATTTTCCAGATATGATTTGTTTTTGGATTGTGTTTTCTGGTTTGCTGTTTTGATATTTCATTGAATTTGCTGTTCACAATTCTTATTTACTTCCTAAAGTATGGTTGTTACAGCTGTAAATCAGATTTTTTAAAAATTGTAAGCATTGACCGTCTTTGTTACAGTTGGCTTTGTATTATAAGCTACTGATTATTTTTTGTAAAACTGTAGCTATAAATGTTAGGGATTCAATTTTATTTAAATGTAAATGTGCCGAAGCAGAGCACAGAGTCTTTCCTTTGTAACAAATCTGAGTGGCTTTAACTGTAAATATGGGAAAATTTATTTGTGGGGAGCGTTTTCCATTTTATTTGGGAATTTTTACGTTTCATTAATTGTTCTATAAGATGAGTAGTTTGATAATGTAGGAGAAGCTGGTATTTAGCAGGCGTAGTGAGTATTATGGCAGAATAAGTTGTGTGTGAGAAGAGATGCAACTATAAGAATCACCCAGAGGACCGAACCAAAACCCTCCAATGATATACTTAGCTAGTGACTATTTCATTTATTTGTGTTGTTTTATTTGCCACATGTGTTGTTTTATTAACACATATGTTGAAAATTGCCGTGTGTGTTGTTATTAGCGCGTATATTGTTTTAATTACCATATGTGTTGTTTTGATTAATGCGTGTGTGATATGTAAATCACATAGGCATGCCAGACAGAGAGTAGACTCATTTTAAAGGATCCGTAGTAATAATAATAATAATAATAATAATAATAATAATAATAATAATAATAATAATAATTGTAATAATATTAATATTAGAAGCTGGTGTCTTGATGTTCAGAGGTACATGTTAGATTGATTACCATCGGATCAGCTGTGTGTGAAATTATATGCGGAGATGTGGTTTACGAAATTAGGATGATTCGAAGTCAGGGCTCACGATGTGAGATATTGTTGTCAGATTGTAACTGTACATGTGCAGGCTTATATGTTTGAGAGATGAATGAGGAATAATCTCATGATAATAGCGATATGCTGCGGTTCAATGTGATGTGCATTTTTAAATGGACGATTTTGTTCTTCCTTTAACGAGCGGATGGATGTCCCCAGTCCCGCCCGCTGTGAGGGGTGGCTGGCCTAGAACCGTATTTTTTTGCGCAAGACTCGTGTGCAGTATTTTTTTGTGTGAGCTTCGACCTAATGAGAATCTTTTGCCTGACTGGAATTTTTGTTCGTGCGAGCGTGTTGACTCATGTATTGGTACAGCTGATTTAGATCTACTCCAGTAATAAGCGACCCGGTGTTTTATATTTACTTTATTATTGTTTCATGCATTTAAATGGCTAGTAGGGTTTCAGGATCCCTGGAGACAATGTGGACTCGAATTCGGTCCTGGGCATGTGCACAGCTATCTCACTGTGTTGGGATAAATGATGTGCATCTCACAAGCTTTGTGTATATAAAATGTGTGTTTCTCATGCGTTTCTTTTTTGTGTTCCATATCTTGATTGTATTTGTGTTAAGCATCGACAATGGTCCTTACCCATTGGTGCGGTAAAATTGTGTCTTTAGGTAAATGTTTGATCCAAACCAAAGACTTTTGATCCTTGTACAGATTGTATCACATCATGTTCAGTTATTCCATTGGGAAAATAATTTGTAGTAGAATAGGTGTCACTTAGACTTGCTTGCATTGAGTGTATAATTTAATTGTCCAGCTTCAATGATTTATGTTAAATGTTTCCGTACACGTTAAGTCATGACATATTTGCATTACGATTTGTCAGTACTCGGTCTTATCCCTCAATACCAGATTTTAAAATAATCCACAATAATGTAGAATCAATTCTTGTATATATGTTTCATTTCCTATAATCATCAGGATTTAATAAATTCATTTGATTTAATTTAAACTTAATAAGAACTTGTTCTCATTCTAATACAGATATGCCACCCATCTCTTCGCACCCTTTTAACCCGTTAGCGACCCTGTAGATTTATCGCCGCACCCATAGGGTAGGGGGCGGGTGCATTATGAGATTTCTGAATTTTTTTCTGTCTTGCAAGATTTCTTCATGTATACCAATTTCCTGAAGATCTTTCTTTATTTCTGTAAGCCAGCTGTTGAGATTTTTTAGAGATACTGTGAGATTTAGTATTTTCTTTGTTAGCCTTTTGTTATCCATCCTGAATAGGTGACCACAGAATTTTAATCTTCTTTTTCTAATGGTGTCTGTGTGATTTTTTCTGTTACTTGATAGATTTCCTGTGATTTCCTTTTCATTCAAATACCATTTTTGCATTTAAGTCCTAGAATTTTCCTGAGAATTTTCTTCTCTTGTTTTTTGATGTTTTTAATTTGTGATCTGCCTCCAATTATCAGAGTTTCTGATGCATAAAAGGCTTCTGGTTTGACAACTGTGTTGTAGTGTCATAATTTTGCATTTTGGGATATAGATTTTTTGCTGTATCTTATTATTAGGAGGAGGAATGAAGCTTGCAGTTGTATGTGACTGACAATCTTGCGATCATAAGCCACAGGACCTCATTTTTTATGCAAAATACGAATCACCGGACATGGCTTTCACCTCGAAAATCACACATGCATTAATCAGGACTTGAACCCAGTCCGGCTTGATGGTTCCAAGCAGCTTGACCGCTGTGCCATCACACGCCTTCTTTATTATCACTTACTGCGATATTAAATATATATTTTATCGTTCAATGATCATATCTGATGCAGAGTTTAAGATTTATTAGCCCCTCATGCCATGCCGCTATAGCATTGATTCGCATGTGTAATCCCGCAACGCTGTCAAGTAAACACGTGACGATTGCCTTTAACTATATTACACAGACATTACGCAACTAACACATTTAGGATTTTTTCATAAAATGTACCTTTGTCTTTGTAAACAATATCTTAACATTACCAATAAAAGTTACCAGAATTCACAGAATTTAGAAAAATTGTAAAGGTATGTGAAGGTAAAAAGTCTGTTCCATGTAAACACCAATTGCTACGTTTAAAATGTTATAAAATCGCATACATCAGGTTTACAACAATGAAATTTGTGAAGTTTGTTAAGTATCATCTAGATGTTATTCTGCATAAATCTCAGATTGTATAGATCAGGGCCTCTCAAATGCCCAAAATCTCACGCGTGCAAACAGCGGCGCAGAGTTCCTGTGCACAGTGCATCGGTCCCGCTCGGTTCGGACCAACGCTTCGTCTCTGGGCTACTCGGCTAAGCTCGGCTCGGATTTGGAGCGCTACGAAGCAAGTGAGGAAGAGAGAGAGACAGGGGGGAGGGAGCGAGACAGGCGTGGGGAAAGAGAGAGAGACAGCGTTATTGCTCCAAATCGAGGAGTGGGGATCTGCACTCTGGTCAACCAAGCAAAGTCGTCTTTTGCACCGTGCACAGTGCATGCACCAGACGCATGCACCCTGAGAGGCCCTGGTATAGATGGTAAATTTCATATATATGTTACAAAGAAATGTACAATTGTAAACACACGATGCCTAGAATTGGCCTCCAGCAACACTCTTCAATATCATTTCATTTCATCTGTCATTCATTAATCATTGCCCCAGAGGAGTGTGACAGGCTTCGGCAGCCGCATAATTCCTACCCTCGCTGTTAGATGGGGGCTTCATTCATTCCATTCCTGACTCGGTCGAACGACTGGAACAGGCTATGGATTTTAATTTTCACAATGACAAGTGAGAGGTAAAAATGTCCGGGCTATGATTGGTAGATTTGCTACAGCTAAATAAAGGAGGGTGGATCTGACATAAGAATTAATAATAAGGTAAACCTAGACGAGTTTTTGCACATTGTCTTTGTCCGTTTAAATTTGCATGTGTAAATATGTGTGTCTAGACTTATATTATCCACGTCCACATTTAAACGATAATGTGACCCTCCTATGTGAAACTTCCCGAGTCGCCACTGGTCAAATCTGATGTAGGATTAAAAACTAGAAAATACCTTTAAAAAACCAAACCAAGTGTATAACCACAAATACAATGGGCACTCACTGATCCGAAGAGCTGCCCCACCCGTGTGGAAAAATGCATGAAAGACAAAAATCCAGAGTGTAAAAACTAGTGAAAAAACAACAAATCCTAAAATGAATGAAATACAAAGAGACTGTGAGGCAACACACAGTCTGCAGTGAATTGCTAACTTCAAAAGTCAAGAAGGAGCACAGTAAACTTACCTAGAGCAGGGCTGGAAAGGGACTGAGTGCGTGCGCGTGCCAGTTTAGGGCCGAGAGCTCCGGGTGTACCAAGGCTGGACTCGACCAGCTCGTCATCAAATCGACGTCTCTTGATTGACCGTGAACTGCTGCAGGGAGAAAACAACAAAACAAGGGTAAACAAGTAAAGTAGAGCAAGGACCTTAAGAAACAGAAAATTGTTGTATCAATCAGGAATATCTAGGACCAAGGCTGAGAACACACAATCGTATTCTGCTTCAACTTCATGCGGTGCCTCAGCCCTTGGTTTCCTGAGCACAACTGTTCTCCAATATAGTTTAACAGCTGTCAACATCCTGTTTGACACCAGCATCTCGAGTTTATTAACTTAACCATTGTGGTTCGATTTTATAATGGTCTACATTGACTACAATCTCTACTCCAATTAATATACCTTTGATAATTAAAAAGTTAGCCTTGTCAATACTCGGAGTTGTTTAATTAATTATTTTCTATCACCTCATACACCATGAGGACCTTACTGTCCTCTTCTTCAGTGGTTTTTCCTCTCACTACCAATTATCATTTGGACCTCTTAGCTTAGTATTACACATCAAACACCAAAGTTCCAAACATCGCTTAATAGAAATCTAATATGTGTCATTATTAAAATAAAACTGGGTGAGTTGGCCATGCGGTTAGGGGCGCGCAGCTGAGAGCTTGCACCCGGGAGGTTGTGGCTTCCAACCCCACTGTCAGCAGCCCTGAAGATGGATTATTTCAATTTTAACTGTAATATTCTTCAATACAGAACAATGAAATTTTTAACTTTAAACCTATCTTATGTTCAAGAAAGCGTACGATTCGGTCGATCGACAGTCTCTCTTTAACATCTTAGAAGAACAAGGGCTTGACCCAAAGGCATTAAGACTCATCAAGGAAACACTCACGGACACAAAGTCAAAAGTGAAATTCAGGGTTGGAAAAGGAAGCACAGAAAGTTCGATTACATAACTCAAAAGAGCATATTGGAGAACCCGTGACATCTACAACAAGAAATGCATGTCCATACATACAAAAATCAAACATTATAATACGGTGATTATACCTGAAGTGCTGTGTACAAGTGAAATCTTGGTTCTTAATAATAAAGGTGATCTGGAAAACATCTTGAAGGAGGAGAGGAAGATCTTAAGGAAAATTCTGGGCCCAGATAAAAAGGAAGAAGGGTATAGACTCAAATCACGCAAAGCTACGGAAAGACTGTCTAACCTTGCCGCAGACGTCAGGAAACGAAGAGTGAAATTCTATGGACACATTCACAGACTATCATCTTCAAGGCTAACCCACAAGATTTTGCCATATACTGAAAAATTGAAGAACGTACCATGGATACAAGATGTTAAAAATGATCTGGATAAGGCCCAGATAGAACCATCAGAAATACTGGACAGAAACATTTACTGTCACAAGACACATAGATGGGTAGTAAAGCCAGAGAATGAAGTCCCTAAAAGATCGGGGACTAAGTAGTCAGAAGAAAGAAAACAGGCACATAGTGAAAGAAGAAAGCAATATGGTCTGTTAGAAAGGCGTATCATAAATTTAATGCGTGATCCAACAGGGTCCAACCTATTCAATACAAATAAATAAGAAATGTAGAGTTACATTCCTATTTAATTATAAGCAGAAGCGGTACCGGTTTCGACCCCAATCTGGGTCATCATCAGCAGAATAAAATGCAAAAACAATGCATAGGTAAATAAGAAATTAATGAGTCTTTTTCGGTTTTCAACCAAATTTTGTTGGCCATACTTTGGGTTTTTAACGTATGAGGAGAAGAATGGGTTTTTCTGACACAACTTTGAAGAAATTTAGAAGTAAGGTTATAGGAAATGTATTGTTTTAGGAAGTTGATATCTTTTCCTAATTTGATCTTTAGGCCCATGTAAGAGAAGGCTTTATGTTTAGCTTGGTTAGCTTGTGCATTTAAAGATAAAAATTTCATGATGTTCCGCATTGAACTGTATCACAATTAAATTGAAATAACAAATAACGTAGTTCAACCTATTCAATACAAATAAATAATTAAATAGGAATGTAACTCCACATTTCTTATTTATTTGTATTGAATAGGTTGAACTACGTTATTTGTTATTTCAATTTAATTGTGATACAGTTCAATACGGAACATCATGAAATTTTTATCTTTAAACAGGGTCCAAACGCAAATAATAATAATAAATATATATAAATGATATGAGTAAAGATTTGGAATCACAGATAAGCATATTTCAGATGATGTTTACTGTATAGAGTAGTAAATGAGTTGAAGGATTGTGAACAACTGCACGGGGGCTTAAACAATGTGGTGAGAAGGACAGCAGATAATGGTCTAAATGTAAATGGGATGAAAAGTCAAGTTGTTTCACCAAGAGGAAAAGTCTTCTCAGTTTTAAAGATTGTGTTGATGAGGTGGGAACACAGTAAGTACTTAGGTGTTAATACAAGGAATGATCTTCTTGGGGGTAACCACATAAGAAAAGGTTGATAAGAAAGGTTACAGATATCTTCACATGGTTATGAGAGTACAGTATTTAGGGGTTGTAGTAAGGATGTAAAGGACAGGGCATATACGTCTCTGGTAACATCGCAGTCAGAGTGTGGCTTGAATGTACTTGATATGAGAACTAGAAAAAATTCAAAGGAAAGCACCACAATTTGTTCTGGGTCATTTCCGACAAAGCAGCAGTGTTACCAAAATGTTGCAAACTTTGGGCTGGGATGACTCGGGAGTAAGGAGACGAGATGCTCGTCTATGTGCTATGTCTTTCTAAAAGAATTTTTATTTTTTTCAATACATTATGTTTTAGACTCTTATTCTTCTTCTTCCTGATACATTTCTGCTTATGCAGATTGTTCACAGAGCCTCTTCCAATCTTCTCTTTTTCCCCACATTCTATCATTTATCACTGTTTGCCACTGTGGTCCTCTCCGATTTACGCCACCCTCCATCTTGTTCATGGTCTTCCAATTGGTCTTCTTCCAGATTCTGTCCATTCCAGAGCTCTTCTTGGTAATCTTTCTTGTCCCATTCTTTTGACGTGGCCGAACCATTTCAGCCTATTTCTCTCCATAGTTTCTTTTATAATAATAATAATAATAATAATAATAATAATAATAATAATAATAATAATACTATTTGCTTTACGTCCCACTAACAACTATTTTATGGTTTTCGGAGACGCCGAGGTGCTGGAATTTAGTCCCGCAAGAGTTCTTTTATGTGCCAGTAAATCTACCGACACGAGGCCGACGTATTTGAGCACCTTCAAATACTACCAGACTGAGCCAGGATCGAACCTGCCAAGTTGGGGTCAGAAGGCCAGCGCCTCAACCGTCTGAGCTACTCAGCCTGGCGATTCTTTTAGAGGGTTCATCTGTAGCGTGTTTCGCATGGTTTCATTTCTTATCTTGTCCCTCCTTGTTTTACCCATGATCCCTAACAGAAAGCGCATCTCTGTCGCTGGTAATCTACTCAGATCTTTTTTTGTCCAAGTCCAACATTCTGCTCCATAGGTCAATATTGGCAAATGATATGATTTATATGCTGTATCATGATTTTTGCTTTGGTAAGTACTTTCCAATTTCTAATTATGTCCGATACACAGTAATAAAATTTTGAGCAATTTCCTATCCTCTCCGGAATTTCTATCTTGATGTTTCCTTTCCCAGTTAGCTACTTTCTAGGTATTTAAAAACATCTACTTCTTTAAGAATTTTTCCATTACACCTAACATCCTTCATTTTTTGGTTTTCTCTACTGATTTTCATTACCTCACTTTTCATTAAAATTATTTTCATGCCTGTTTCTTCAATTGCCCATTGCCAGGTATTTAGTTGTTCTTTCAATTTTTGTTCATTTTCTTCCCATATCATCACATCATCTGCATATGCTATGACTTTCATATCATTTGCTGTTGACCCTTGGTGAACTTTCCTCATAATGTTGTCCATCACTATATTAAAGAGCACTGGTGAAAGTACACTTCCTTGCAAACTCCTCTGTCTGTTCTAAACCATTCTGATTTTTTGTCATCTATTATAACACAGTTCTGATATTAGTTATACATGTTTCTAATTCTGAATTGCATTTATCTTGACAATTCCATTCTATTCAGCCCTTGCCATATCTCTTCTCTTCTAACCGTGTCATAAGCCTTTTGTGTATCTATGAATGCAACTGCAACGTCTTTCCCAAATTCCCATTTCTTTTCTACTACTTGTCCAGCTGTAAATATGGCAACAATAGTTTATCTTCCAGGTCTAAATCTTTGTTGTTCTTGTCTTAATTGTGAATCTATTCTTGATTTTTTGTAAGATATTTTCATAAATCTTCATCCAATGACACAGTAATGCTATTCCTCTGGTAGTTCTCACGAAGTGCCTTATTACCTTTTTTAAAAATAGGTGCACTAATTGCCCTTGTCCAATCATCAGGAATCTCTCTGTCAGTCCATACTGTCTTCATTATTCTATACAGCCACTGCTTTCCAATAGGTTCCACAGCTTTAATCATTTCCACTGTGATGTCATCTATTCCAGGAGCTTTGCCATTTTTCATTTCTAATACAGGTTTTTCTACATCTGACATTTATAGATCTTCTCTTCCTATTTCATCTATCACTTATTCATCTCTTCCACTGTAATGGTGATATTATTTTATTTTATCTTCATTTATTTCCTAGGGCTTATTTGTTTCAGTTTGTCCTTCATATGGATTTTGGAAGTATTCTTTCCATACTTTCAAATCTTCTTTTTTCTTCCCATACAGGTTTGCCATCTTTGTTGATGACTTTTGATGTATTTTCTTTTTGCTTCCTTCTGTTACCTAATATGCGGTATAATATTTTCTTGTCGTTCTTATAATTCTCTTCTATCTCCTTTGTAAATTTTTCCCAGGACTTCTTTTTAGCCAATGCTATCCTTTTCCATGCTGCTCTGCTTAGTTGGAATTCAAGACGACAAATTGGGGCAAATATTCATTTATAGGATGGGGAGTTAGGGATTGGAATAACTTACCAAGGGAGATGTACAAGAAATTTCCAATTTCTTTCAAATCATTTAAGAAAAGGCTAGGGAACAACAGATAGTGAATCTGCCACCTGAGCGACTGTAGATCAGTAGTGATTGATTGATAGTCGTTTCCCTTTGTCTCTATTATGTTCCGTTCTGTTTCTGAACCATTCTCTCCATGCATTATTCTTCTTCTTGACTGCATCTGCAATTCTCTCATTCCACCATGGAGTTTCTTCCTGACTTCTGTTGATGTCCTTGCACAGGTTTCTTCTGCTGCTTTGACTAAAGCCTGTTTGAACCTTTTCCATTCTTCCTCAACAGCCTTCCTCTCATCTTTAGGAAGCTGAGTTTTAATCTTTTCCCTATATATCTTTTGGATTTCTCTATCTTTTAGTCTCCAGGATTTGATTTTTGCTCGCCTTTTCATCCTATATTTACCCCTTCAGGATTTCATCAATGTCCCCACCAATAGTCTGTGGTCACCGCCAAGATTAATGCTTGGCATGACTTTCACGTCTGTCAAGCATCTTCTGATTTCTTCCGTTACTATTATATAATCAATTATGGATTTCTGTTGCAAGTTCCAACTGTATCTGGTAAACATGTGACTATCTCTTTTCTTATACCATCCATTTATTTCTCAGACACATGTCTAATAACATCTGCCCTTCATCATTTCTGTGATCTCCATGGCTTCCTATCATTGTTTCATATCCTCCTCTATCATTCCCAACTGTAGCACTGAAGTCTCCTATAATCACAGTCTTGTTAAATGTTACAGCATCCTCCAATTTAGTGAATAACTATTCCTTTTCATCTATTTCACAACCTATTTGAGGATTATATCAAGGATATTTCCTTCCATCATTAACTGAACTTTAATTATTAATCCATATTGAGTACTTTGTTGGCCAGCTCTTTAGCCACTGCAACACCATTTATTTTTTGTCTCTTCCTGACCACCACATTTTATATCCCCTCTCCAGCCCCTTACTACCACTCCCTTTCTTCCTTATTTCACTTAGCCCCATTATCGGTATTTTTTTCTCTGTCATCCGTGTGATTTCTTGAATTCTTGCATCCTTTTTTAAGGATACTACATTAATAGTCCCAATTCTTATATTTTTCTTTCAACATATTTGTCTATCATCGGAGCCATTTTGACCGTCATACCTGACAGATCTGCACAAAGGCTTTGTCTTGTCTGTTTTGGTGTTGGTTTTACATTCGATCCGAGGCTCGTTTCATTGTTGAAAGCGATATAATATGCTACCACTGGCTTGCTAGGCCTATCGTGGATCTTTGTGTTAATATTTTGTTATGCACTAGCTGGTCGGTGCCTGACATGCATTTCCTCATGTCAGGAAGGTTTATGGTTACCCGCCAATACTCGGGAGGCTAATTGCAGTGGTTACCCACTGGGCGATGGGGTCGTCACATCCCTACGCCAATGTTTTTGATTTACATAAATATTTTTACATTACTGTTATGTCATAAGCGGGACATGTTTCGCAACAAGCCCACAAATATCGCAGCAACCTTGAGAAGTCCCCTCTTCAAACCCACACAGCGAAGGCAACAGGATCACCATAAAGCAACATTCAGACAATGGATCACCCAATATCTTACGGAAATGCAACCAAATCTTATTCCCAACGTGACGCTCAGGCCCATGAAGATTTCAGTGAGAACACGCCCACTCTTCAGTTTTCAATCTCTTTTTCCACCAATCACTAACGGTCACTTCTTAGGCACTCTTAATGATTTTCACCACAATCTTAAAATTCATTTATGTTTTCCTTTAATACTCATTTGACCAACAGCCAACTTAATAGATATATGAAGATAAAGCTGGAATTCTAGAGGACAGATTGGGGAAAATGTTAATTTATAGGATGAGGAGTAAGGTATTGGAATAAATAATCAAGGAAAATTTCCAAGTTTGTTGAAAATATTTACGAAAAAGGTAGGTAAATAGTTATAAATAAATGTATATATGAGGTAAACAACTGATAGGGAATCTGCCAACTGGGTGACAGCCCTAAATGCAGATCAATGATTGAACAGAATACTCGACTTCCAATAACAAATCACCACCAATTGGTGAGAGCGTATTCATTTATTGCAGTTACAGCAGTCTTCTGTGTTATATGAGCACAATAATAAATAAAGACATTAGATAACGATTGAGTTTCCATCAGTGCCAAACAATTCGAGTCTCCCTGCTCTCTTCTTACTGGCATTAGACTGAACGCGCAACATAAGGACTCTACTAAGCGCTACCCAAATGCTGTCTCGCGGCTTGGTTTGTCAATACCGTACTCATTAAGTTGGCTGTTGGTCAAATGAGTAGAAAAGGAAAACACTAATGAATGGTTAGACCGTGGTGAAATCATTAAAAGAGTGCCTAGAGAAGTGACCATTACAAGATTGGAGGAGAAAGAGGTTGAAAACTGAAGAATGGTTATTGCAACACATACAAATGGCAGGCAAGAGAAACTTAACACAGTGGCAAAGAAAGTAAGGCAGAGTAATCAAAGAGAAGACTGTTAAAGATTTGTTTATCATCACCATCATTTTCCAACTCCAGTTTTTCGGGTGTGTTGTGTAAGTATTCGCCATCCTTTCCAGTCTGCATACATCTTCTGTTCCAGGACATCTGGCAATATGAGACCTCTCTTCTCCGCATCTTATTTCAATGTGTTGCTTATGAACTTCAATTGAATATTTCATCTTCATGAAAATGTTACATTTTTACACATAACCTTTCGAGTGTGAACATTGTCATATATTTTCTGTTGTGTGTGTTGATAATTGTATACCTTTTGCCCTGCTCTTTCAATCGGTTGATGATGGCACCACATGTGTGACGAAACCGGTCCCGAATTAAACATGTTGTAACATAAGTTTGTGCAACTTTATATCAGTGTATTGAATAGGTGGAACCTCTTAACTCTCTTTTTAACACTGTGATTCTCAGTTCAATACGGAGCAATTATGAAGTTTCTAACTTTAAATGTTAATTTGAAGTCGCTGGGACGCAAAAATCGGACTTCGAATTACGTGATTTTGAATTAACCTCCAACTCGTAATTCAGAAATGCCAACCCTTGCCGCGTCACAAAATATTCTAAGACCCGTTACTGCATGCAATTAACCTTGATTCACAGTTTAAACCTTTCAAAAGCCATGGAAAAAACATTTTCCAAAATGTATCCAACAAGGTGCATTTACAGTATTCAAATAATGCACTTGGATAACTCACTGACAAACATAACCTCATGCAACGAAAGAAAAAATAAAAGCATGATCCAAAGATAAGGAGAAATCTATAATGGCTCCCCTGTGCAAGTGCTTTATTCACTGGATTACTGTACTGTATGCACTTTAGATGCTCTTTACTTGCACGGAAAGTATCCAATGCCCTTTAAATATCGTGGTTCATTGAACTTTCCTATGGCGAGGGGAGGAAGTCTCTCGCTTTCGTGTGCATTGCAACACAGTACAATGACCCCCCACCCTTGTACGATGTCCCAGCTGGCATTTCTCTCCTATAAAATCATAAGTCCGTTTGAGCTCTGCAATTTAAAAAATGCAGTTTCATCGGCATTGACAATACTGTTTGGTGCGTGAGAATTGATTGTATGAGCCATGCTTTTCTGCCAACTGTTGGCATCGCTAGTGTTCGCAGATTCTGCTTCTCCGCACACTTAAAACGCTGAATACAAAAGAATTACGATTTTACTCGAACTTAGCAAATATAAAGCACACTGTAGATACACCGAAGTGAGCGAAAGTGCGGAAAGCTACCCCCGCACGTTCCAGAAGACACGTTATATCACGACGCGGATAAATGTTGAATTTAAATTACTCGGTAAAATACTATTTTTTCAAAACATAAAGGCAGTTTTGAATTAAAAATCTGAATTTCTGTAATGGGACCGACATTGTTCTTCAAATTATGAATTATCCATATTTTAAATTAAATAATTTAAACATCATTCAAAACCGTGCCTCTTGTTTTCGGGAACGAGAGCTGCTCCAAATTAGGCGGGATTTCGAATTAACTTGAAACTCTCTACCTTCCTAAGCTGTTCTCTTCCAAGCATTATCCCTCTCATAGGTCTCTCCTTCTTTCTAGTTGGGATCATTATCTCCCTGTTTTTGGAATTAAATTTAATTCCATATTGTTTCACCTCATATTCCCATGCATCTAACTGTTCCTGAATATCCTCTTCCCTTTCTCCCCAGACTAACAAGTCATCTGCAAACATGATAACTTTTATTTTTCCTACCCCAATTTTCTTTGCCACTTTTGTCATTAACTTGTCCATTACTACAATGAAGAGCAAAGGTGACAGAGGACTTCCATGTCTCAATCCACGTTTTTGCTCAAACCAGTCTGTTCTCTCTCCTCCTACTTTCACACAACTGGCACTCCCATGGTACATCTCCCTCACTCTTTCTATTGTCTGCTTCTCAACACCTTTTATCTGCAAGGCTTCCCATACCCTGTTTCTGCACACATGATCACATGCTTTCTCAAAGTCCAAGAAGGCCATCAGTAGATCTTTACCCCACTCATAATGATGCTCTTGTAGTGGTCTTACAGTGAATCTAAGGTCTACTGTGGACCTTCCTGATCTGAAGCCATACTACTCTTCTCTGAACTTCTCTTCCACCCTCTTTCTGATTCTATTCTCCAGAATCTTCTCAAACACCAATGAATATTGCCTTCTAGTCTTCCTCTCTTTCCATACTACTTTCAACACATGATGAAGCCATGGTTTCCCTACCTCTCCTGCTGCCTTCACCATCTCAATACTCACTCCATCTAAACCTGGGGCTTTCCCTTCTTTCGTCTTGTCCAATGTTACCCCCACTTCTCCCCATATTAAGTCTTTTTCTTTTTCTGTGTTTCTTCCTTCCTCTCTGCTTCTACTTTCGCCCTCAATGCATCCTTCTGTGTTTAGTAAATCTTTAAAATACTTTTTTCACATTCCTTTGAGTTTCTCTTTCTCCTGAACTTTATCTATTATTATAACATCTTCCCTCATGTCCTTCCTGTTCCTCTTGACCATTCCATACAGTACATTTTTATTTCCTTTGCTACCTTCTTCCATCGTGTTTGTCCACTTTTCCATCCGAGTCTAGAGTCCACATTAAGCTGATATGTTTATTGAGTACAGAGTTAACCTAATTTTCAGTGACCATCTGTTTTATCCAAGGTAGTCTTGGTCTATATTGAACAAACTCCATGGTGCAACAGCCCAGAAGTGCCTTAGTCTACCAACCAACCGCTACTTAGCCCAAAGGCCTGCAGATCATAAGGTGAAGCATAGTGAGTGTGACAAATCCTCCCGACTGTTATTCTTGATTTTCTAGACTGGGGTAGCCATTTCACCATCAGATAGCTCCTCAACTGTAATCATGTAAGCTGAGTGGACCTCAAACCAGCCCTCAGGTCCAGGTAGAAATCCTATGTGTGTGGTTTGTTGTTGTTGTTTCTTTAACACATTCCAACTAAATAAAATGTTATAAAAATAGCTATATGTATGCAATGACACTTGGACTAGTTACAGCAGACAGTGATATGTGAGTGCCTATCAATACCATGAGTACCGAGGCAATAATTATCAAACATCAACCGTTTTAGACATGTAAATGAACCCTTTTACTATTGTCATCTTCCTTTTGTATACTCCCTGCCATGTAAGCTATACACTCTATTGAAGGTAAGGGAACCCAGGGTAATTAGAACATTATCTATCATATAAATACCAAAAAGTAACTAATGATATTTCTGCATTCCCACACATTATAGAGTGTTACTCAATTTGTGCAAGAGTTTTTTCTAATTACCCCAGGTTCCCCCACCGGGCGAGTTGGCCGTGCAGTTAGGGGCATGCAGCTGTAAGCTTGCACCCGGGAGATAGTGGTTTCGAACCCCACTGTTGGCAGCCCTGAAGATGGTTTTCCGTGATTTCCCATTTTCACACCAGGCAAATGCTAGGCTATACCTTAATTAAGGCCACAGCCGCTTCCTTCCCAGTTCTAGCACTTTCTTATTCATCATCGCCATTAGACCTGTGTGTGTCAGTGAGACGTAAAGCAAATTGTAAAAAAAAAATAAAAATAAAAAATAATAAAAAAAAACAAACCTGAAGTTAGTGATTTATAGTTATTTTCTAACTGTTGGGTTTGATTCAGTGTTGCTAACCATACAGTTTAAGGACCCTACTTGCCGACATGACATTTTACAGTTACTGTTAATCTTACAGGTTGGCACTATGTAGTATGATGTTTTTGTGATTTGTGAAATTATACATACTGCCATTGCCGTATTGTTAAAATCACTAGTGTTGCATTTGTGCGCGTAAGTAAAGCACATTTTATTTTTCGATAGAATTGTGCCCTGGCCGAATAATGCATTTAATAATGTTTAATTAGAACATTATCGTATAAATACCATATTATATAAAATACAAAATTGATAGGGTAATTAGAAAAAAAAACATCTTGCACTAACTGAGTAACACTCTATAATGTGCGGGAATGCAGAAATATTATTAGTTACTTTTTGGTATTTATATGATAATGTTCTAATTACCCTGGGTTCCCCTAATACGGTCTTATTTCGCCCAATTCGTATGTGTAGAATTCAACTAGGATGTATAAGAATCTGCAAGAACTCCACCGAAAAGGAAAGCAACGTTACCTCCTCTATAAACATCAGTTCAAATGAAACGGAAGGAAATTTCGCTATAAACCTAACGTAACCTAACCTTGTCTTGTCATGACTTTGGTACGGTTTACAGACTTAGCCTTTGTGTACTCTTACTGACTTACGGCATATGTATAGTCCGCGCACCTTTTAGCGATATTTCATTGTACGGGGAGGTGGAGGAAGGAGGGAGCTCTCACGGTTCCGGTTATACTGCCAACTGAATGAAAATGAAATCTGAATTGAATCGATAATATGATCGATCGATATGAATTTTCTATACCTTTATTATCTTAAGCCAACAACTGTGTCATACACACTTTATATAACATTATATAACATTTCTCGATGGGAATCTTGTTCCCAGCATGAATTCTATAGTTTGGCTTTGCTGTGTAAACAACAACAGTATTAGTTCGTAAAGTGTACGCCAGATGTCACACAGTGACGCATAAGCGATTCATAGTTTGTGTTTCAAAGGTTGCCAATAAGAATCTCGAAGATACCCAAGGTCGACCTATTCAGCACTAGGGTGTCCATGTATTGCTAAAAGGTGCGCGTACGGTACATGTATTATATTTGCTTGTGTGTATTATTACAGAGTGATTTCACTTCAGTCTGACAAGTAATAGAAAATTTCACGAAGGGAGCTGAATTATTAACACCAGGGAAACACCGAAGAATATGGTAAAAGTAATGCTTATAACAAAATAAAGGCAGAGAGATATATATAACATTACATTGAGTGAGGGCGAGAGAGACCGTTTACTTCCTTAATTCCTCATTGAGCTTGACAACGGACTTAATTATGGATATCTTGATTGATCATTACTTAGGTAAGTGAACCTCCATTAGAACATTATCGTATAAATACCATATTATATAAAATACAAAACTGATAGGGTAATTAGAAAAAAAAAACTCTTGCACTAATTGAGTAACACTCTATAATGTGCGGGAATGCAGAAATATCATTAGTTACTTTTTGGTATTTATATGATAATGTTCTAATTACGCCGAGTTCCCCTAATCAGTTCAAATGAAACGGAAGGAGACGTTGCTATAAACCTAACGTAACCTAACACTGAGGTGAGTTCGTTGATGGATATGTCTCAGCCATTACGAAAAAGAGAATAAGGCAGAGATATATGCTTTTCAGTGTACAGCCTTATGTGCTGAGTACTATATTTTATTGCCAGTGGAGGGGGCATGATAGTTGAGTGACACCGTGTCTGTCCCGTGCAAACATTTCTTGACATAAGAACTATCGCAATTTATAAATCTCATTCCGTATTGACGGTTGTCACTATCCTCGTAATAAAATAAAAGGGGTGGTTTACCTGCGTCGTTTGGTTGCGAGAGCATCCAATGAATGTCCTTGATCTAGTGGAAGTCCAAGCAAACCAGAGAAGCCATCCGTATCTCCAAGGTTCACTGACTGCAGCGACGGGGACAATTCCATCGTTTACTCACTGGTGTAGAAGAAATAAAAAAACTTGTAATATGCAAACTATCAGAAGTAATAAAAAGAAAGAAACAAGTGACATTTCAGCTCATACAGGCCTATAGAAGGATAGGAACATTAATAGGATGAAGACTATGGCATGTGAGTGTGAGAAGTGAAAACAAGAATGATCTTCACACAAACTGGCTCTGTATTCATCTTTATCTTTCTGTCTCTTAATCTTTATAAAGTGTCAGTCACGATGACCAGACATGTGTGTCCAAAGTCTGAGAGGAATTTTCAGTAATTTCAAAGTGTCCTACATATAAAAGAGATAGGGTATAGATACTATAGATACTATTACTGTTAATTAGCTGCCTCTGTGGATCAGTGGTAGTGTCGGCCTCCGGATCCCAAGATAGCGGGTTCAAACCCGGCAGAGGTAGTCGGGCTTTTGAAGGGCGGAAAAAAGTCCATTCGACACTCCATGTTGGACGATGTCGGTATGTAAAAGAACTCTGGTGACACATTTGGTGTTTAGGCGACAAAATTCATTCAATCTGAGCCATAGACTCCCAAGAGATCTAGTGAGCCTAGAGTAAAATGGAACATCGAAAGTGACAAGCAGAAAGCCAGATGGCGTCAAATTGAAATGTCTGCACATGGTAGCCGAGGCCATATGATTATTATTATTATTATTATTATTATTTTTATTTTATTTTTTTTTACTGTTAATTTTCATATTTCTGTTGTATTTGCTTCAGTCATTCTTAAAGTAACCTTGCATTTACAAATTCTGCCATAAGATGCACTAACATCCATATTTTTGTCAAGAAATTCAGAGTTATTTACAAAGTTTTGGAAAATAGTTTGCATCAATGTATCGCACAATAAAATTATTAATTTCTGTTTGCACAAATTGGAAGTTCACTCTTTTTTTTTAGTTTTGCTTGCTATGTGAGAAGGTCGTATATGCATGAAAGGTTCACCAGTGTTCCACGAATCTGGAAACTTCGAAGAATGTCAAAATGTTTGGCAAAACTTTGGTCAATAAGTTACATCATTCAAATATGGAAGAAATCTGAAATAAGTTGAGTGCAACATTTGTCCAGCAGCAATAAAGTATTTGTTTTGTGAACAGACATTGTCAATTTACATCCACGGATCAAACCCAAAAGGTTCTTACTGCTGTGATTTTGCAGGTAGGCCTACAGCTTTTAACACTGAATAATTTTTCTACTTCAATCCAATATCAAACATTAATTTCATCTTCCTTGGTTTGTATTTTTAAATGTTTCTCGGAACAATATTTTTGAGTGCATTATGCAATATTAAATGCCGTATGTGGGATGCAGCAATATTACATGCCGTATGTGGGATGCAAACGACTGAAGATGTTTTATCTGTGGTGATACCAAGGCCAGCGCCACACCAGTACCATACAATATACATCTTAAGTCGTCTCCCAATGTCTTACAAAACACAACAAACGTTTGCACACCTCAGCCATGACAAGGAAATTCGAAAATGCCTCTCCTGGCATGTACGCATAAGATGCATCACTAGGACACATTACTGTTGGTGTGTAAACATTTGTTGAGGTTAAAATGATCTCAACCGAGCTCGATAGCTGTAGTCGCTTAAATGCGGCCAGTATCCAGTATTCGGGAGATAGTAGGTTCGAACCCCACTGTCGGCAGCCCTGAAAATGGTTTTCCGTGGTTTCCCATTTTCACACCAGGCAAATGCTGGGGCTGTACCTTAATTAAGGCCACGGCCGCTTCCTTCCCACTCCTAGCCCTTCCCTGTCCCATCGTCGCCATAAGACCTATCTGTGTCGGTGCGACGTAAAGCAACTAGCAAAAAAAAAAAAAAATGATCTCAGGTAATGTTAATGATGGTCTTGGTGCTAATGGTGTGTTACATTAGGATATGTCTATATGTCTTACAGGCGAATATGACATTCGCAAACATGCTTTAGAGTGTCCTAACCACCATCCCAGCGTTTTCCAGTTTAAATATTATACACCATATACATCAAAGCTTGTTTATAAGCAATGTTTAGTGAATAATTTACCAGGTTAACATTATCCAAGATTGGAACATTAGGCCAACAAACCAACTGCCTGACAAACGTTTAGCTAGACGAGATGTTTACGTAAGAACTCTAAACCAACTTCGTACACCATTTAAATGACATAGCCCTAAATAAAAAAGTTCATTCCGAAGCTAAAATAGCGAGGTGTAGCGAAATGCATCGCACTGATTTACAAAACACGTTAGGCTAAATTCTAACCTCCAACAACCTGGAACATCAATTATATACTGAAGTTTAAAACGGTCACTAACAAATGTCTATATGAGCTGCTCACTGAATTACTAAGCGAAACTAGAATTAAACAGTATACAATTCAAGTTACTTTATTAAATATATATAGTAATGATTATTAATGGATTAAGTACTGAAACTTACGTACACAAACTGTTTTCCATTGAATATTGTGATGTTTGATCGCACAGTGGAGGGAAGGCCCACCTTTAAAATTATCTTTGAGTAAAATGAGATACGGTACTTCAAGTTACTAATTACTTAAGTGACATTTGCATTCCTCTTATTTTCCATAAGCACTTATCTATCGTCAAAAGAGTAAAAAAAATAAGCCAGTAAGTCAATACACGCGAATACACATGTAGTTTAGTTGCTGTTGTTGTTGTTGGAGAAGTTATGGGCTCTACCGCATGTAGTTTAGAAATGGAAAGCACCTCGTCGGAACGCATTAATTTCCTCTTAGAACAATTCTTCTTTTTCTTCTTCTCCTTGTTCCGTGTGTGTGTTTCTCTATGACCGGGGGGGTGGGGGGTTATGGGCTCTCTTTACAATGCCACCCAGTAAACTATGTAACAATGTAATACATGGGGGTAGATTACAGGAATGGGCCACGAGAGTTGAAGTCTGACGTTTAGCGCCACCGGCGAGAAAAAGTTGACTAACGCTGCTCGAAAATGGCCTGTTGCTATGGCAACGATAACAGAGTTGCAACATTTTAGGACGCTATCACCACGTGGGTTGGCTTGCTCTCAGTCACTTTTGTCATTCATATTCTGACTGATTTCTTTTCTCGATGAAGTATCGTCTTCCTATTGTGTTTATTATACCGTAGATTATTTTTTAATTGTACAGGTACCGTTAACAATCGAAGTTAAATAATAAAAAACTATCAATGTGGGTAGTGTTGTTATATTCTGTGATTAACATGTGCATTTGTTGAGGTTATTGTCAGAAACTGATGATTTTGTTAGTGATTATGAAATCTTTTATATATATATATATATATCGATAATGTCGTGTTCTGTCTTAAATGCTGGAATTATTAACACGAGCTTAGGAACCGGTTAAGGTAAACGAATTGTATTAGGCCTAGGCCTACATGTTTTATTAAACACTCAGCCTGTATGAAAGGGTGGTAGGCTGCAAATGGAGGTAACTATGACAACGCAGCGTACTTCGTAGTTACAGCTTTCGCCGCTCACCTGTCAGACTTCAACTCTCGTGGGCCCTACTATAAACAAACGACTTCCAGGTTAACAAGGACAAGGCGGTCTGTATGGTTTTCGGAAAAGGAGGAAGAATAGAAGCGACAGATAGAATTTCAGATGCAGGAGTAGACTTGACTACAGTAAATAATTTACGTTACGTTGACATCACTCTACAAACGTCAGGATCTTCGTTCAAAATAACGTGAGGGAAAGAGCAGTAGTAGTAATAAGAGGTATTTACGAAATACAAGACACAACCAAAATATCAACAGGCTCGGCAATGACACTTTTCATGCAAAAATACTACCCATTCTGACACATGGCAGAGATATTTCTGGGAAAAATTATCAACATCAGACCTAACTACCCTTAAGTGAAAGCTACCATTCTGATAATAATATTAGGTATTATTATAAGACATCTCCATCTAGACTAGCTTATGAGTTAGCTCAGGAGTCTTTCCTTATCGAGGACCTTAGATATCTTTCCGTACCATCGACACCTCAAGCCACTGCTCACCTAAATCTGAGATTAAGCAAAAGAGAAAAAATCAATCAATCAATACTGATCTGCATTTGGGGCAGTCGCCCAGGTGGCAGATTTCCTATCTGTTGTTTTCCTAGCCTTTTCCTAAATGATTTCAAAGAAATTGGAAATTTCTTGAACATCTCCCTTGGTAAGTTATTCCAATCCCTAACTCCCTTTCCTATAAATGAATATTTGCCCCCGTTTCTCCTCTTGAATTCCAACTTTATCTTCATACTAGCAAGATACCCGTGCTTCGCTACGGTATTGTACTGAAATTTATAATTGAATGCTTATAGTTTTATATATAAACCACCGATATTCGCGATCTGACTCGTTTTCTGAGAGAATCCGCCAAAATTCGCGATCTGACTGGTTTTCTGAGAAATTACGGCAACGTTCCTCCCATTTTTCAATCTTCTCTCCAGCAATCGATTTCGTACTTCCCGGGATAGGTCCAGGTATTCCACCCGGTCAGTTGGGTCCCTAAATCTTTGCCATATTTTCCTATAAGCATTTTTAATGCGGATCAAATCCTTGAGGAGATCCGGCGTGGTGTCGTCTTGGGTGCCTTGGAGGTACTGAACCTCTACTTGGCGGTAAATTACATCTGCTGCCATTGTCATTGACGACAGTATGACCAGCACCATTGTCGCCCGCAGGCAAGTGCGCAGGACTTCTGGCGATACGAATGACATACTTCCGTGCATTATTGACCTTATTACAGAGGTGAACAATTGCACGGTCAATCATATATCTATCGTTTATTTCAAATACGTTTAAATTTTTGTTTATATGCCAGAAGAATCTACTGAAATCTAAGAAGGTTCTCCAAAGGAAAAAAAGCGCCCTTGAAAACGAACCTAGAAGAGATTAAAAATGATCGGTTTATGATCAGAATAAGCACATTGAAAATCCACAGCCTCTTTCCAGTCATTCAACCGGGTCAGGAATGGAAGCCTGTCGCACTCCACTGGGGCAATAATTAAATGAATGACAAATGAAATGATATTGGAGAGTGTTGCTGGAATGAATGATGACGGGGAAAACCGGAGTACCCGGAGAAAAACCTGTCCCGCCTCCTCTTTGTCCAGCACAAATCTCACATGGAGTGACCGGGATTTGAACCACGAAACCTAGCGGTGAGAAGCCAGCGCGCTGCCGCCTGAGCCACGGAGGCTCCTTATAAGTACATTAGGAACAGTAAACTCAATTCGTCTCACCTCCGTTTTCACCCCACCGCGGTTAAGACGATTTACCTCCCCCCCAAAAAAGAAAACGTGTTCCTTTATTTTTAATGGAGATTCCAAATACCAATGTTGACGTGTGTTACCTTCAGTTTTGAGATATAAGTATTCCCATAAAAATAATTCACTTTTTTCACTTACTTTCACACTCCCCGCCCCCCTTAAGTGAATTTTCCGGCAAAAAATACTTGTTTCTTTACTAGTAAAGGATCTTCTAAATACCGATTATCTTCAGTTTTTGAGATATGTGTCCTCATGAAACGAATTCAACTCCTTTTCACACCCCCTCCCCAAAACGCGTCGTTTTATTTTAAAAGAAGATCTAAATACCAATTTTCACGTCTGTAACAATGTTAGTTTTTATTAGATGTAAGTATCCTCACACAATTAATTCAATAAATTTTTCAATTTTTCACCCCCCCCCCCCCCAACCTTCATTGAATTTTCCGAGAATACCAGTTTCTTTACTTTAACAGGAGATTCCAAATACCAATTTTTACGTCTGCAACATTTTACGTTTCTGAGATATACTGTAGATATAGTCTTTCTAAAAATTCACCCCAATTTGTCACACCTGTTTATCCCCCATTAATTAGATTTTCCAAAAACAAAAAAATAAATGCTTCTGTATTTTTAAAGGTGATTCCATATACTAACTGTCTGGTCTGTAATATCTTCAGTTTCTGAGATATAAGTATCCTCATTAAAGACATTCAACCCCTTATTCACACTTTTCACCCCTCCTATTGGGATTTTCCGAAAACAAAAAATACGTGTTCTTTTATTTTTAAAGGAGATTCTAAATATCAATTTTTACATCTGCAAACTTTCGAAGTTTTGAGATATAGATACACGCATTTTTAAATTACACCCCCCCTTTCACCCCCCCAAATATTTGGACTTTTTAAACAAAAAATACATGTTTCTTTATTTATAAAAGAGATCCAAAATACCGATTTTCAGGTCTGTAGCATCTTCAGTTTCTGAGAAATAAGGATCCTTATTAAAGGCATTAAACTATTCTTCACCCCTTTTCACCCCTCCTATTGGGATTTTCCGAAAACAAAAAAATGCGTGTTTCTTTATTTTGAAAGCAGATTCTAAATACCAATTTTTACATCTGTAAACTTTTAAAGTTTTAAGATGTAGACACACTCATTTTAAAAATTCACCCCCCTTTTCACCCCCCATTATTTGATTTTCCAAAAACGAAAAAATACCTGTTTCTTTATTTTTAAAGTAGATCCCAAATACCAATGTTTAGGTCTGTAATATATTCAGGTTCTGAAATATAAGTAGCCTCATTAAAGGCATTCAACCCATTTTCCACCCTTCCTAGTGGGATTTTCCGAAAACAAAAATTACGTGTTTATTTATTTTTAAAGGAGATTCTAAATACTAATTTTTACATCTCTAAACTTTAAAAGTTTTGAGATATAGATACACTCATTTTCAAAATTCACCCCCTTTCACCCCCCCGTTAATTGGATTTTCCAAAAACAAAAGAATACGTGTTTCTTTATTTTTAAAGGAGATCCCAAACACCAATTTTCAGGTCTGTAATATTTTCAGTTTCTGAGATATAAGTATCGTCATTAAAGGCATTCAACCCGTTTTTCACCCCTTTTCACCCCTCCTATTGGGATTTTCCGAAAACAAAAAATGCGTGTTTCTTTATTTATAATGAAAATTCTAATACCAATTTTTACATCTGTAAACTTTCAAAGTTTTGAGATATTGATACACTCATTTTAATAATTCATCCCCCTTTTCCCCCTCTCATTAATTGGATTTTCCAAAAACATAAAATACGTGTTTCTTTATTTTTGAAAGAGATAAAGTGTGCCAATTTTCAGATCTGTAATATCTTCAGTTTCTGAGATATAAGTACCGGTATCCTGATTAAAGGTATTCAACCCCTTTTTCACCGTTTTTCACCCCCCTATTGGGATTTTCTGAAAACAAAAAAAATACGTGTTCCCTTATTTTCAAAGAAGATCCTAAATACCAATTTTTACATCTGTAAGCTTTTAATGTTTTGAGATATAGATACTCATTTTAAAATTTCAACCCCCTTTTCACCCCCTTAGCGACGGTATATCCAAAAATCCTCTCTTAGCGAGCACCTACATCTTAATATGAATGTATCCCCAAAATTTCATTTCTTTATGTCCAGTAGTTTTGGCTCGGCGATGATGAATCAGTCAGTCAGGACAAGTTATTTTATATATATAGATTGTGATCTTTCCTACTTTTATAAACGCCACCCAAACTTATTCGTCTACTAATGTCATTCCACGCCATCTCTCCGCTGACAGCTTGGAACATACCACTTAGTCGAACAGCTCTCCTTCTTTCTCTCAATTCTATCCAGCCCAAACTTTGCAACATTTTTTAACGCTACTCTTTTGTTGGAAATCAACCAGAACAAATCGAGCTGCTTTTCTTTGGATTTTTTTCAGTTCTTGAATCAGGTAATCCTGGTGAGAGTCCCATACACAGGAACCATACTCTAGTTGGGGTCTTACCACAGACTTATATGCCCGGAGTTTTACGTAACGGATGCTACGACAAACAGAGAGTGGATGGGCCCAAAAAAGAACATGCGCAGTGTTCTGCTGGCTGTACACGGATTTCATCATAAGCTATGTGTAAAAGAGATATATCACAAACCAAGCGTATGAAAATTATGTGGAAAATATGTGAACGATACCACTTCAATAAGTGTAGCAAAAGAGAAAAGACCTTACATGAATATAGTAAAGAGTAGAATCAATTTATATATGGCCATTGGCTGCAATTAAACTTTATTATAATACACGCGGAACTTACCAGATAACCCTTGCCCAAAACGAACCAGGTCAACAGTGAAACATAGCAAGGAGTGACATGACTGCTCAGAACTAGGAAGTATACTGTATTACTATGTAGGTCAAATTCTAAAAGGAATATGACATATATGTAATATTATGGGCATTCGGCCTCAATAAATTCTTTATAATTAATATCACCCAGTCACAATTCGAGTTTATAGCATTATTTACTTCTTGAAGAAGGAATCCACAATAAACACACACTATATAAAAACAGAAGTACTCATTCAAACTACACAAAAGCTCTATAATAATAAGAAGAATGTTATTGCAGCCAATAGCCATATGAGAAGTAAATACAATATCTTTCCACTTATTGTCACCAAGTTTGTTTGCATTTTTATAGTTGTCATATCCATTATTCATTGGCAAGCTGGGTGATCGTTTGTTGTCTACGCTTGCACTGTTAAGGCGTTGCCTACGAGATAACTAAAAGGCCTCTGCATGCGCGGTCTTTTCAAGTACTAAATTGGCAGAGTAGCAGTAGTTCAAATAGCGCTGCCAGATGTCAGGCTAGCCCTCCATTCCTCAGCACGATTCAAATTGACGTTTACGAGAATAACTTGCACATAGAAGCACATTACAAAAAATAAAACATTGCGTTTTGGCCAGAAAAGTGATATTTCTATGACGTTTAATAAAGAAAAATATATCACACAGTAATTCAAGAATAGCTGATACGAGTCCTAGTTGCGACTGGAAAGTAGGGCCAGACTAGCAAGATGACCTGAGAGGTGTATGTGCGCTTTTATCTTCATGTCTGTATCCACCTTTCTATTCTTACCTTCTTAAATTGCATTCCTGTTACTGTCTAGCCAACCTCTCTGCCTCGGGTAGTAAACCCTGTAGGTGGGGCGGTAAAATAACAGACACGGTAGCACCTGTCTGTCATAAGAGGCGACTAAAAGTGGCTCCAGGGGCTCTAATTTTCAGAGCGTGGGTTGGCGACCACGAGGATCTTAGCTAAGTCCTAACATTGCTTCCATTCACTTGTGCCACCCCCTCACTTTCATTTATCCTATCCGACCTCCCTTGGTCAACTCTTGGTCTTTTTGACATCGACGGTAAGTTATTAGAGTATTCGAGGCCTAGGGCGTCTTTCATTTTCACGCCTTTTGTGGCCCTTGTCTTCCTTTGAGCGATACCTTCATTCTTCGAACTGTCAGATCGTTTCCATTTTTCTCTGTGATTAGTGTTATATAGAGGATGGTTCCCTAGAACAATCACCACCACCACCACCACCAGTGTCTTCGCTCTACTTGTTTCGTCGTTTGAAACATGCCTGCGAGAATGCATTTCCAAAGCTTCTTTTCTTGGGTAGCTTCCGTGTTTAATTACGCCTACTCTTGTCATGCAAATACGATGGATAACCTGAAAGAAGTTTTGGAATTGAATTTGGAAGAAGGTGTTTGGTTTTGCAGAAATGCTAAAGCACGTGCTTTCAAACTCTTCACTACATACTACAGATTTCGAGGAAAGTTGTCACATGCTATTTTCTCGTCACACCGACGTTATATAATTTTGAACCATTTTTCTCGTAATTCTGTATTTGCTGGAAACTCGTGGAAAGAAATTCCGTTACCCTTGTGAAGTTTACCTTTGCAGACTCGAACACAGGAACAATTGTTAGGCACCCGCAATAAACACCTTGTGAATCGAATGTTTCCAGTAAATATTCTTTTCTTTCTTCTTTTTCTACAGTTTTTCCTCAGTTGTGGGGTCGCGGGTGCGAACTGTGTAGGACATGTGGATGTGGAGCTGTTCTAGGCCGGACTCCCTTCCTGTCGCCAAACTTATATGGAGGGATGTAATCATTATTACCGAGCTCGATAGCTGCTGTCGCTTAAATGCAGCCAGTATCCAGTATTTGGGCGATAGTGGGTTCGAACCCCACGGTCGGCAGCCCTGAAAATGGTTTTCTGTGGTTTCCCATTTTCACACCAGGCAAATACTGGGACTGTACCTTAATTAAGGCCACGGCCGCTTCTTTCCTAATTCTAGCCCCTTCCTGTACCATTGTCGCCATAAGAACTATCTGCGTCGGTGAGACGTAAAGCAATTTGTAAACAAAAAAAATAATAATAATCACTATTACGTGCTTTCTGTGGTGGTTGGTAGTGTAGTATGCTGTATGAAGAAGAAAATGCTGGGACGACCACAAACACCTAGTCCCCGAGCCAGAATAATTTAATATGAAATGCGCGATTAAAATCCCCGATCCGCTCAGGAATCGAAGCCGGGTCCCTCTGAACCGAACGCTTCAAAGCTGACCATTCAGCCAAGGAGTCGGACGTACAATAAATACTCTCTCGGCGGTAAATTCAGAACCTCGTATATTTATAACTATGCATCAAAAATTATCTTAAACTTACGTTTAAATATAAACTATATACTCCCTACAAGCAGAATACACAAATCAACACCTTATATAATTATTTTAAAGGTCTATCTGACCTAAAAACTCACAAATTTAACTTTTTGCTTCACAATTTCCATATACGTCAATGTTAAACAGTGGAGGACTAACACGAAGTCTAGCGGCGAGTCTGGAACTAGAACGTATTTCGCGCTGTGTAAACTCCCATGTGGCGTTGCCTACGAGCACCGTCGTCTCGATCCTCCTATACTGCCTGCTCTATGCGAGCCTTTTTGCGACTACGCTGCGACAAAATTTCTCCCCTAGATGGCAGACATAGACGCACAATGTTCTAAACTTATTCTAATGACGACAGCCTACAAAACACTATGCAGTATGGTCATATGTTCACTGAAGCTCGTAAATTACATCAGTAATATGAAATATCGGCAATATTACCTGCACAAAGTCGCAATTGGCCTCTTCATGCACAATCTAAAGATTTTCGTGGACGAAGGCTTGGAGTGGTACCGTACTTTTTGTGTTATTGCCAACGCAATATCAAATACCGTAATAGAGGTCTTACGAACTTGGTTAGGATAATATCACTAACAGTTTGCTGATGTTCTTTGACCTCACACTGTAACGAAACACATTCGGAAAGGTTTTTTTGCTATTTGTTTTACGTCACGCCGACACAGATAGGTCTTATGGAGACGATGGGAGAGGAAAGGCCTAGGAATGGGAAGGAAGCGGCCGTGGCCTTAATTAAGGTACAGCCCCAGCATTTGCCTGGTGTGAAAATGGGAAACCATGGAAAACCATCTTCAGGGCTGCCGACAGTAGGGTTCGAACCCACTATCTCCCAGATGCAAGCTCACAGCTGCGCGCTCCTAACCACACGGCCAACTCGCCCGGTATTCTGAAAGGGAAGACGTCGCAGGTCCTCGTATTACGCTCGTACGTTTGAAGGACTTCGACAATAGGGCACAGCAGCTTAAACGAACTCCTGCAGATGCTTTACCAGAGCAACAAAACAAGGTTTTGGATATCAAACTCCTCTGTCCTGATGCATAATCAGTTACATTTAGCGGTGTCTATGCAGTGAAATGTTGCTGACACAAATGTCACACTCTATCCTCTATTCAACAACACGAACCTAGTACCCGCAAATTAGGATTTGACTTCCTGTTTCTAGTTTGATTGGAATATTATCGTCTGGATATCTGAGGTTGTCCAAAATGTCTAATCATGAAGACGTTTGTTTTTTGATTGTGCGTCACAATTCTTATCACAGGTAATCCACTATCCTCCACGGCTTTAATTACTTTCTGGACAAAATTCCGCAGTCTGTTTTCAGTCATTCGACCGGGTCAGGAATGGAATGAATGAAGCCTCCATCTAGCAGCGAGGATAGGAATTGAGCCGGCTGCCGAAGCCTGTCGCACTCCTCCGGGGCAATGATTAATGAATGAAAGATGAAATGAAATTATATTGGAGAGTGTTGCTGGAATGAAATATGACAGGGAAAACCGTAGTATTCGAAGAAAAACCTGTCCCGCCTCTGTTTTGTCCAGCACAAATCTCACATGGAGTGACCGGAATTTGAACCACAGAACCCAGCGGTGAGATGCCGGCGCGCTGCTGCCTGAGCCGTGGAGGCTCCATCACCTTCTGAAATTAGGTGAAAAGGCACAGATGCGGGAGTAATCTGAGGATATCCAATTACTTCCTTTATTAAGTCCTTGTCTAGATAAAGCTGACAGCCGCTTTTCTCTTAATTCCTTTCTAGACGGTATTTCATGGAGTCCTATCTTTTCTGGCTGCGAACCGCTTTGCCGAGATTGGCAAAATGGTACACAACAGTCGAATATTTCGGGGAAAGAATCTGAAGTTTCAGTTCTACGGAAAATATTCCTTGCACGAACGGAAAGAAACGAGTACCAACACCTTAAAATCACTTTTGAAATATCTGTAAGCATAACATGATTAATTCATTTCACAGTTCTATACAAAATATATCTTGTACGAACGGAAGTGACCAGACACGTTTACTCATTGTACGAAATAAGTCAGGTTTTCACACACATTCATGCACCAATAACAGTGCTACACCCACACTGACAGCGCAGATTGTGCGTCTACTGCTGCACTCTTACGGCGATTTGGAGAAATATTGGTAGTCGCGCCTTCCTGTATTAAACTAGTGGCATAGAGCAGGCAGTATAAGAGGATCGAGACGGCGGTGCCTACGAGATACAGAAGACCGGGAAATACAGCACACTAGACTCGTCCTCGAGATACTTCCGGCAAGTGCCGCTAGAGTTCTCTTTACTGATCTGTCTCGCCCGCTCATTACAACACGTTCGAATATGAAAAAGTACAAAATTCATAAAAACTAGTAATTTCAGAAGGCAGCAAACAGATATGAGATCAAAGATAGACCAAGAGAAATTGTTTAACTTATTTTCTACAACGTATTTCTTACAATATGCTTAAACGAAATAAGTAATTCAGGAAAGAAACAGAGAAATCTGATAGCGAGTTTGTCACTTCTTACCAATTCCTTTAATTGTGCCTCAGAGCATCCGATAAGCGGATCGAGATTGCGGTCATAAATAACTTTGGGTTTAATCGCCCTTTCACCAATTATCAGCGATCCAATCTTTTCCTCCGCACATCTGATATTTTGACATTCGTATTGAAGCCGCTGTTTGGTGAGCGATGTTATGCCCGTTACGCAAATATTTAGCGTCGTTTCGCCGTATTTCTCCTTTTTCTTCCCGTAAAATTAAATTTGTGTTCGCCTCTGTGGTGTGGTGATTAGTGTGATTAGCTGTCACCCCGGAGGTCCGGGTTCGATTCCCGACCCTGCCATGAAATTTGAAAAGTGGTACCAGGGCTGGAACGGGGTCCACTCAGCCTCGGGAGGTCAACTGAGTAGAGGTGGATTCGATTCCCGCCTCAGCCATCCTCGAAGTGGTTTTCCGTGGTTCTCACTTCTCCTCCAGGCAAATGCCAGGATAGTACCTAACTTACCGCCACGTCCGCTTCCTTCCCTCTTCTGCCCTGCCTGTCCATTCCAATCTTCCCATCCCTCCACAAGGCCCCGTTCAGCATAGCAGGTGAGGCTGCCTGGGCTAGGTACTGGTCATCCTACTCAGCTGTATCCCCGACAAAAAGTCTGGCGCTCCAGGACACTACCCTTGAGCGGTAGAGGTGGGATCCCTGGTTGAGTCCGAGGGAAAAACCGACCCTGAAGGGTAACGGATGAAGAAAGAAGAAAATTTAAGTCGTTCTAACAGGAGTACAGCTCCTAAATGACCAATTTTAGCATGCTTTTCAATTTGGTTTGCTTTTTGGTCAAGTTCAGATACCGTAAAACTTTTTTTTCTGATTTCATTACTCGTATCCTACTTCTCAATTTACAGATTATTTTCTGTAATCTGGTATTTACTTTTCTCGTCCGTATATTTTTTAGATTTAACAGAGATACTCGTTGACTTGCCTTGATATAGAAACGAGACTTGTACTCCTTTTTCGTTTTGTGGCTGACATATGAAGATATGGTATGTTCATCGTTATCTGAATCGGAACTCTTACCAAATTTTGATGGCAATACATCATTTTTGGGAGCTGGACGCTTTCTGCGTTTGACATTTTCCTGTTTGTGGACAGGATACACAATGAAAACAGAAGGAAATTTGATTGATGTGCTTACATTGAAATCTGTTTTATGAGAAGAATTGCTCGGTACCTAATGAGATCCTACTATATCACCTGGTCAAGAAATAGTTTACTTCCACTTCTCCCTTAAATCGCACTCGGAAGGGAAACTATGGAACGTCAATTAGTGTCATCCGAAATACAGAGTGGTACACAACGGTGCACCTTCTTCTCAACCTCACAGACACTCACCGACAGAAACAATATTCACAATAAATTGCACAAAATTAACACATCATCACAATTACTCCGCATATCACAATGTCAAAGTCCGCCAAGAACAGAACGGAAACCTGACATCTAGCGGCCAAGCCGTGAACACGATCGGGACGCTTTTTCAGCGACAAATTAGTAGCTATGTCCCGGCCTAGTATATCTCTTAGGCAAAGCATGTAGAGGCCTTATTACTAATCACGTAGGCAACGGCTAAAGGCATGATATTTCTCGCAGTGTTGGTCACAGAGTCTGCACAAGCAATCTGGGCGTGGTTCTTGGTAATTCAAGGTGTGGAATACTTTATGGTGAAACCCATGTATGGCAAACTTCGTAACTGTATGCCGTAAGTCATATCCTGTACGTGTCCATTCACGGTTGATCATGGCGTCTGTCACGTAGAAATCCATCCCAATATCTGCTCTTTTTTTCTTTCAGTTCTTGTAAGAGTTCCCGATAACTTGTTGTGGATGGTAGCAGTAGGTGAAGTCTTACATCCTCCACAAAAAAACGTTTTCCTCGCCAATACATATACTAGTCGAGATGGATTGTATTTCGAGGAACCTCGCTTTCAGACTTTCCAATTCTTGTAGTTGTTTATTCGAGAGGAACTCCCATATTAACTCCAGACCATATTTGGCTATAGGCATAACCTTTATTACGAAAATTCGCATGGCTGTCTCCAGGGACAGGCGTGGTAGCACTATGACATACACACGTTGTTGACCGTAATTGAGCGACCTGTGAGTAAAGATGATGCTACATATTACAATGGAAAGTAGGCGCGTAAAGTCTACTGTTAAACAAAAGAATGACACATTTTACAAAAGTAATTTGGAGTCATCAAGAAACTTATTTATAATGTTAATTATGGTAGGAGTGGGCTCAAATAATAAACAGAAGACACTAGTTGAGAAGGGGATTGATAAGTGTACCAGCCGTTTTAAAAATATATGTCGTGAGGAAGAATACACAGGACATTGAGATAAGAGGTGAATACTGTCTCCATCTGGATTGCCACACATACATTGAGGGAGGTTAGTAATATGAAAACGATATTTATGTTCTTGAGTAAATGCATGACCTTAAAACGTTTGATGTTAGTAATATGACGCCGTGTATAAGACCCTTTTATATACCAAGGATTATTAGGAATATGAGGTTGTAGTTCATGATAGAATTGACCTTTTTACGTGCCGAGTGATGCCAATCCTCCTGCCAAGATTGTCATGCTGAATCTTTAATAAGAGGAAAATAATCTGGGAGAGGTATAGCTAATGTAAGAGGCTCAGTGAGCGAGTTTCTCGCCTCTTTAGCAGCAAGATCAGCTTGGTCATTTCCTAGAATACCTGAATGACTTGTACCCACATTAACGTTAAAAATACCACAATGTTCAAGTTGATAAAGAAGATATATTCAACATTGTGTAAGTACCAATTATAGGACGGAGTGTGTGAGCCTAGAATTTATAATACAATTTGGGCATCGGTATAAATGGTTACCTTCTCAAAGGAACTTTGTTTAACATAGAGTAGAGCTTGTCTAATCGCAAATATTTCGGCAGAAAATATGGAGAAATTGTTCGGTAAATGAAAGCGTTCAATTGTAAGTGTATTTGAAAAGAAAATATCCATTCCAACTCCCTGGAGAGTTTTTGATCCATCAGTATATATCGTGGGTATACAAGAAAAAGGCACCAATAAAAATGGCCAAAATGAGTTATTAGTGGTACTACGTACAACAATGTGTGCTCTGTCCATCGCAAAAAAGCACTAAGACCTAGATCTTACCAGTTCCAACATAATTACATGTAAGAAAGCAGTAAGTCCATTTTAAAACAAATATTGGCAGGGAAAAGCATTAAGTGCACATAATGCCTTTTGCCTCTTCATTGAGTCTGCGTTATTCAAAGTATAATGTGCAAGCATAATACTTTAAGTCAATTACTGATCATGCATCTCAAAATTTTGCATGATTCATGTGGCAGTGGCCTATTATATTTACTGCAGTTTTGTGACCGACTAATGTGTTCAATGCAGAGTTAAAATAATATGATTTTGAGTAGAGGAAGGAAACTGGTGCAGCTTAGCATTGCAAAACGACGCTGAAGTAGTTGCTGGTAAGTAAATACTTTGATTCAGCCGTGTATCACAACTAAATGTAGGAATAGACTACTAAATTACAGTTTGGGATTATGTTACTTACTACTACGAATAACGGGAGATGGACACATAATAGCTAACATTAACTTTTAGGTTGCAGTAAACAGTATGAGCCATCTACGTCAGAGGATTCACCAATCACAAGTGAACAAAATGCAGTATTGCAAGAATTACATCATGCTTTTGATAGTGAACTTTCAGATATTATGGATTTGGATTCTGATTGCAAACCCGAATCTGAGGCCTGCGAAGATACGTTCTGTAATTTCAGTACTTGACATCCCTTAAGGGTAATTTAATGTTGTACACATATTAAATCACAGTGATTGTATTGTGTTGCAAATGACTCTATTACCTTAGCACAAAAGGAAGCAAAACTGTCCAACTGTTCAATTTCAAACATGAATGAAGATTCCGAAACACCTATCGAGCCTATAACGGAAAAGATAAGCAGGTGGAAGAAAAGTAATCCTAGCAAATGGAAACGCAATATAGAAAGGAATAAACGTCGGTAGGGATTGCCATATGAAATAAAACAATTGCAATGGGACGCCAAAATTCCAAGACATGTGGAGTGTAAGTGCAGATCTAAGTGTACCGAACGTTTGAGAAACAACGAAAGGAATTCTGTTCCATCTTCAGGAAGTTGGACAATTATATACGACAGAAAGACTTTATACTACGAAATGTCGTCAGCAGTACACCAAAAGGGAGGAGAGTTCGTCTGAACAATGGTAAACACCATTAAGATTCCAAACAGTACTTCCTTGGAAAAGAAGGAGAACAGTTAAGGGTTTCTCAGGATTTTTTCTGAAAACACTTCACATTAGCAACAAAGTAATTTTGATAGGTTTCAAGAACAGGAATTCTTGTGGTAGTTTCTATGGTAAGGATCGGCGAGGAAAACATACACCAGCCAACAAAACAGAACAGGAAGTTATCGAAGATGTTAAGCGTCACATTGACCGTTTTCCCGTGGTAGAAAACCATTATTCAAGGAAAACAACAAAACGTTTGTACTTGAATAGTGGACTGAGCATTGCAAAAATGTATAACGTGTACAAAGACATGTGTGAGAATGAACGGAAACAGCCTGCTTCAGAAATAACGTACAGGTGAATTTTCTGTAAAGAGTACAACATATCATTTTATAACCTAAAAAAAGATCAGTGTAGTTTGTATGCAAAATACAGAAATGCGCCCCTTGATGCGAAATCATTACTTTAGAATAAGTATGATAAACATCAACAAAAAAAAGTGCATCGTAATACAGCAAAACTTGCTGACAAAAAACTACTTCAGGCCCAAATTTTGTGACTGAGACATTTGATTCGCAGGCGGTACTGCAGAAAAATCTGCGTCTACAACTGTACGGTTTATGAATACAGCTCAGTACACAATTCTGCTTACTGTTTTGCATGGACTGATTTAAATGGCAGAAGGGGTCGTACAGAAATTGGTACCTGTTTTCCTCAATATCTCCATTCCCTTGGAAATGTTACTGAGGTGTCCCTGATTTCTGACACATGTGGAGGGAAGAACAGAAATCAGCACGTTGCAGCTATGATGCTCTGGATTGTGCAAACTACGCCCCTTCAGGTATTTTTTTTTTTTTTGCTATTTGATTTACGTCGCACCGACACAGATAAGTCTTATGGCGGCAATGGTACAGGAAAGGCCTTGGAAGTGGAAGGAAGCGGCCGTGGTCTTAATTAAGGCACAGCCCGTGCATTTGCATGGTGTGAAAGTGGAAAACCACGGGAAACAATCTTCAGGGCTGCCGACAGTGGGGCTCGAACGAACTATCTCCCGATTACTGGATACTGGCCACACTATATCATCGGGTAATAGAACAAAAGTTCTTGGAAATTGGCCTCACTTACATGGAGGTCGATTCTATGCACAGTGCCATAGAAAACGCCCAAAATTTTGTCCCTGTGTTTAGCATGCAGGACTGGCTTGCAATATTTCGAATTGCTCGATCAAAAAGGCTCCGGAATAAGAAGAACGATCCTTACGTTGTGAAGGAATTGATATTTTCTGACTTTATCTGTCGTCAGAAATTAACGAAACAGATAGTCCAAAACAAATGAAAAGATGTTCATGGCGACATAGTGAAATGGCTCAAAGTTAAGTGTTTCAAGTACACGAAAGCAAATCCATGGGTACTACAATATAAGTATGACCATTCTGAAGAATACCGAGCAATTAACATTCATGGAACGGGACGACCACCTACTTGTATAAAGCAACTGCCGAAAGTCTACACACACCAATTTCCAATAAGTTGCGCAAAGAAAAATGATCTCCTTAAGTTATGTCGACGTGGAATCATCCCTGAGGATCTTCATGGTTGGTACAACTCCCTATCAACATGTAACACATCAACCATGGCTAGACTACACTAAAGGCCGTGTCACTGAAATTTGGCAACACTGCACTTCTACTCCTTCGAGTCTTACTTGTAACATATGGGAAGTTAACCTTCAATGATATTTACTCAAATAAAACGTTGCTGGAAGAGAAGTTTTCATTAGATACATATAAAACAAAGTGAAAATTGAAATAAATACGTCAATGTGAATATGAGAATAAACAAACATATGGCTATAACTAGAAAAAAAATACAATCTTATGTCCAACAAAATACATTTCTAACAATGGGAATCATACTTACAACATAATCACTCTAGGGTCATCAGTTTTCTTTTCTTGCCAGAACTCTTAACTATGGCATCAGCATCATTATCATATTTTGTGCAGTTGTTGATCAAAATATTTGCAAAATAGGGCTAAGATAGGCAGAGAAGTTCATATAGAGGTTTTTCACAATATGAGCAGCACTCCCTTGCATCACTTACACTTTGCCTAGCAAGCTGAATCAATACACATTTCTGATTCTTACTCTGAAGGAATGGTACTTCATATTCCTCAGAGATTAAAAACTGCATGATATTATATACCGGTACCCTTGTACACACATTTAAGAGCAATTCTGATGGGACCGATAATCCACCTCTGTTTAATCTATTAAACATGTCATTTTCCACTGTTTCATTTGATATGTTCGAGATATAGTACCTGTAATTAAGTTTACTGGCTAGCTTAAAAGATACATAACCTGAAATGTATATGACAGGAAACATGTTATCAAAGTCTACTTCTATTTCATTTATTGTAACTAGCACACCGGAAAACTCACTGCATATATCTGTTTCGTCAGTTATGTTCAATGAATGCTTAAATATATTTCTTTATATTTTGCAGACTTTAATCCTTGCAACTACTACACTCTTACCTTCTTCTCAGCTTCAAAAACTTGTAAAACAGATACATTATAATTAGCACCACACAACTGTTTAAAAACTAAAACTCTTCTCACGTTTATTGGTTTTAAACTTTCCTGGCAACACATACTCGACTTCAGGTAGATCTAAACAAAAGCTTATCAACTCAATCATGGCACTTGTTTGTATGAGAGCTCTGAAAGTGTCTACTGAAATGGACCATATTGCAAGGTCATATTAAATCATATCCTCAACCAATTCACAAATTCTCTTGGTGAATGGAGAAGCATCCATTTCTCTCCTTCTGCTTCCAATTGACTTGCTCTTAATGTTCATAACTGTCCACCATCTATTAATCAAGTTAAGAAAATTTTCTACTTCAGAATAGCCCCTTGTAGACACTGCTGTAATTGTCTCATTACAAAAAATATTACAAGCAAGAGCCTGGTTATACCTCTGTATGACTGATGGAAACACTGACTTGTAATTAAGTCTAGAGGCACACTTCAGTAACTTGTTGGACTCTAACGTGCACAATTCTCTCAACACTGAAAACTGGACTTTGAAAACTGAACAACCATGACCAACGATAGGATCAAATTTGGGATAAAAGAAGATTTTATCTTCATCAAATAGATTTAACCAATTATTTCGGACAGATTTGAGGAGATAAACAGTATAAAATAAAAAGTAAATAAAAGATTCACACTTTGGGTTGGGTATCTTATAATTTAAACTTCCACCTAGAACAAAAAACATGTTGCGATGTATCCGATTATTATCAGAAATAATGCTAAGCGCAGTAAAGCCGCAATTTTGGACAGTACTTATAGCTTTTTTGTCGAGATAGCTAAGTCATCACCTTTTAAATTTTTTACTGGCACCAGTGCAACAACAGCAGAAACACTCCTAAAAACAGAACTTATCATAAAGGCCTGAATTGTTCTAGCTAACTTACCTGTTTGATTCTGAGCTGGGCCATGCACAACACCTGACTTATACTTGCAATATGAGTTCACATACATTTCATCCAAAAGGAGACTTACATATCGCTGTCTTAGAGAAAGACCACGTGCTATACTCTTAAGAAAACTCCCATTATCTTGATCAGGGGACACATGTAAAGCATTTGCTATGCGTTTGAGATGTCTAGAATGAGGAAGGAACATAATGTTTTGACTGTGAATAGCAGAAAAACAAGAAGAAGATATGTAGTAAATTAGAAATGAAAACTGAAGAAGAAGGCAGGAATATAACTTCTTGGACACACACAGGAGTTAAAACCGATGGCTTAAAAACACTGCTTGTTTCAAGTCTGGGAATTCTTCATCTGAGTGAGATTCAATGAAAGTCTCTTGATCTGACAGCTGGCCTTTGATATGGTTAACCAATTTCTTGCAATACACCTGAGGTTCCAACACATCTGCATGTTATACACAATAATTCTTCTGAATGTCGCTGACTTGTGACCACTTCTCTGAATTTCCCTTTAATATGCGATTTTCCTTACCTACATTTTTCCCTTTCACAAACACTGATAGCTCCAACAACACTGACACTTTTATTGCTACTTCAATTTTTGGTATCTCATTGATTGGTAGAGTGTAAAATACAAATTCATTTTCACTACTTTCTGTCAACCATCTGTTTCCTAAACAGTCAGCAAGGAGGGTTTTACAATCTTTTAAGCTAGAAAATCTACAATATTGTCTAGTTCAACAAGTTTTTTGAAATTCCCCCTCCTCTCTTTTCTGAATTTCTTTATGCTTGTCATCTGGATTTTTTCTTGTGAATTGACTGGGTTTGGTTAAATAATAGGGAAGGTTTGGGAAAATCCTAGGGAAAGCACCAGACTTTAATGTAGGCATATCTTTTTCCTTTTTTCCCTTTCACCATTGTGATTAATGTAAGTCTCAAATATTTCCACATCTTCAGGAGTAAAGTGTTTGGCATAGACTACACTATTTAAATGAAGTAGGGATCCAGTTGTCTCTGGGCATACATTTCAACCACGAAGCTTTTACTGCATCATCCGTAGGAAATATGAACACTGAAATGTATCCTTCTTGATTAGAATCGTACTTGCTGGAGCACGAAAGAACACAGCAATGCCTTGGCATCTGAAATTAAGCCTAGCTTTAGTTGTGATTGTCATACTTGTGCAACGTAAAATAATATAACACGATCGTGCTGCTCCTTTAAACTACTCAATTTTAAAAATACAAACACAGAATGTTTCTAAAAACGACGTGGATTGTCACTCTTAAACATACTGCAACATGACAAACTGATCTTTGCCGTAAATTAATGCCGTTCCAGGATACCAAATAGCGTGTAGGTTAATTTTTTAAACTAGGCCTATAACACATAAAATATCTTCAGTAAACTCTGAATTTAAACAATGCTATCAAGTTAATTCACGCACAACACAAAATATAATAATAATAATAATAATAATAATAATAATAATAATAATAATAATAATAATACACCACGTTAGACTTGTTTACAAATTACGAACACAGAAGCCACATGCTTGACTCCAAGCGACGTTGTCGGATCTCCAATGTCACGGCCTTACTCAAGTCCGGCCATGCATCAACTGATAGAATTTATTCCAGAACCTGCAGTAGAACAAAGCGCAAGTGATGACTCTGAGGATGACTGTTAAAATCCTACGGATGTGCATGTGCATGTAGCTTCCTGAGAACTAAACATGACGTAACGCGCTATCAATTATTATGTTCATAACATTGGGTTAAAATTTACTCCATAGCGGAAATGAATGATGGAGATACAGCCAAATATATGTATAACTAGATAAAGACAAGAAAACCAGGTTTAAAAGAAAAACAGATTTTTAAAACTAATCGAACTTTAAAATGTGTTTATCTCAAAACCATCATTTTGGATTTGGTGCCTCTTCCTTGTATGCCCACGATACGTTCACGCCATAGTCGGGAAGAGGTATTGTGAGTTTCTTAATTGCGGATGTGGAGAAGAAAGAACTTTGCGGTTGATCGGTGGCATTTGGTGTTGAGGTTATTATTATTCGGGGAATAAAATTTGAGCTAGGGCAGTATAGGGGTTCGTAATAATGAAGTTCGATGGACGTTTATCACAACGTAAACATGATAAATTGCAGGAGCTCGTCCATCTCTCGGAGGGTGTTTACTATAATATTCATGCAGAAGCTGTAGCTTCGGTGTTAGTTGGGAACGAGTAAGGGCTAGTTTTTGAGAATATACTTTTTACGAACATTTGGCGACGAATTACAAGGGGATATTCGCCTGTATCCACAAGCATAGCATATACTCCGCACGGCCTTACTTCTAAATTGAAGTTTCGCAAAACAAATGAGCATCGCCTTTCCTCTGTTGCCAGCGCGCTACGCCCGCGAGAACAGCTGATGCAATATGACCGCGGTATACAGCCCTTGTAAAATGTAATACCGTACTCAGAAAAACTAATGAATATGGATTGAAAACAAATTCACAAAAACTACACTTACTAACAACATCTGACACTAATAAGAGAATATATTAATAAGAATAAATGAGAATGAGGAAATAAAACATCACTCACCGCTAATGGCTGGCACAGAAAGGAGGTTATGGCCTACAAAGGGAACAATCCACTGATCTCAGTCACTAGAACCCTCCAACAATATGAAAAACACACTAATTACTGAAGGAAAATGCAAAAGATCGCGAAGCATACCAAATACCATACACGCTGAGCGAGATAGGTTGCCTTGTCTTGATAATTTGATGGGTTTCGCGTGAGATAGGTTAACCACGTGGCGAATGTAAATATTAGAGTTGGCAACTGGGTTTCGAGATCGTGCTCTGCCGATATAAATCGATATGAATGGCAGATTCGGATTGGTTGGATGCCTATGCTTCAGCGCATAATCACCAGACGGAGCCAAAATCTGCCAAAACGTCAATTTAGAAGTAGAGCCGTGCGGAGTATAAGTGGGAAAAATTTGAAGTGCTCCTATACAAATTGAATTGTGTTAAGTTGTGATAAAGTTGTTACAGACGCAGTATCTATAAAATTGGCACTATAATCCATATAGGAATGGATAGTTGCACGATATAGGGACAGGGATTTGAGGGATCTACTTCCCATTGGCGTCGCATTACTGTTTGAAGTATTTTCATATATACATCTGCTTTGTGTCTTAATGCATTAATATGTTGCTTCCAAGTAACTTTTCGGTCTAAGAGTATTCCTACATATGTATCTTGGGTGGCAATGGGAATATCCTTATCATCAAAGGCAACAGGAGTGTGATCATACGAACGTGAAAATCCTTGCCGCACACTTGGAAAGAGAAAGTTGTAACCCATGTATATTAAACCAAGTTAGTATATTACTCATGACCTCATGACACATGCTAATATCGTTCGGCATTCATCTATGCTATTGTGTGAGGCATATACGACAAAATCGACCGCATATGCTAGTACTCTAGCCGACGGTGTGATGATCTGTTCGAGATCACTCATAAAGACGGCAAATAGTATACCATTTAAGATGTCCCCCTGTGGTAAACCATTCGACGATTGTCAACTAGGTAGGTGGTGATGAGCAGATTTAACTATTAATGTACGGTATGTAAACATTTGACGCAAAATAGATAAGGGTATTCCATTTCAAGCCAATTTTCTCCAAAGTAGATGTAAAGGAACTGATTCATACGCGCCCTTTATATCCAGAACTATAGCAACAGGGCTGTGTTTTCGCCATTGGATTAAAAGGATATCAATGAGAAGAATATAAATTATTGATCGGATCTTGGGTACTACGACTTAAAAAAAAGCATATTGAAATTAAGAAAGATATTATACTATTCCAAATTTCAAACTAGGCGGCGTAAGCGAATCTTGCAAAAGGTTTCACGCACACACGAACCCAGGACTATTCCACGGTAATTCGCTGGGTCGTTAGGAATCTTTTATGGTTTCAGTATTCTTATTAAATTAAATTCATTCCACTAGGGCGGTGTGTGAGCAGAGAAGGACGAGTTGTACTTGAGAAGGGAGTAATCGAGGCATACTACACGTTATAGGGTCCGGACCAGGGAAAGAACCGGTAGCGGTAGACAGTGCCGATTTTAATTCAGATAATTGAATAGGTTGGAGTAAGGTGGAAAATTGGGAGTGGAATATATAAGAGGGGAACTGGAAGTGTGGTACCATATAATCAGGGGTGAGAGAATTAAGAAAGGAAGCTACTACAAAAATGACTTAAGTCTGTCTAATGTATATTTGTGCGCATTTACCATACTATTTATTTGAGTTCGAGTCATTAGCAATGTTCGAGTGGGCCTTGGTTCGAGTGGTGTTTAAAGTGCAGGCAATTCAGTGGGTTTTGTTTGTTCACGAAATCTGGTGGTTTTGGACTAAGATTATTGTTTTGGTTACTTGTCTGACGAGATTCGTGTATCTGTGGCAATCCTTGCAGATTTCAACACAACCTTCGTGGTAATCTGTTGGTTGTTCATTTTTCTTAAGAATCGCTCAACAGAATTAAAAGAATGCTTAATTTGACAGTGTGTCTATCAATTAATAAAGCACTTGCTGCAAAGTCTTCCGGACAACCTCGAAGCTTTGGAGAGAGTGTCCCTTCTTCCGGTGTCACTTGGGTATGATACTCTTGAATCATGTAACTTGGGCGAACGCACAACGACAGTTTTTAAAAGGTATCAGAATTTGTCCCTTGTAAAATGGTCTCAAGCCACGGACACTGTTAATTTCTGATGTTAGGTGATAAAATACTGTGATGAATGTAAAACCTACCTACCGGTGATGGACGCGCAACTGTGAGCTTTAATTCGGGATACAATGCGTTCGAACCTGGCAACCCTGAAGATGGTTTTTTGTGGTTTCCGATTTTCACGCCAGGCAAATACTGGGAATATACCTTAATTAAGGCCATAGCTGCTTCCTTCCCACTCCAAGCCCTTTCCTATCCTATCGTTGCCATTAGACCTACGGTGTACGTGTCACTGCTACGTAAAGCAACTTTAAATGTAACACCAATACTAAAACAGCAGGCAATGTTATGCTTATAA
Source organism: Anabrus simplex (assembly GCF_040414725.1). NCBI lineage: Eukaryota > Metazoa > Arthropoda > Insecta > Orthoptera > Tettigoniidae > Anabrus > Anabrus simplex. The sequence continues at coordinate 216,870,373 of NC_090279.1, read as the reverse complement.
ACCCGGCGAAAATGCAGGTTGTGAGTTTCATCAACTTGAATTACTGTAACGATGGAGTGAATGTGCCTCATGGAGACTGCTGTGAGTACTCAGGTGTTAATGCAAGGAAAGATCTTAATTGGGTTAATCACATTCATGGGTTATAGTGAGGTTTCATATGGTTATGAGGTTTTCTAGGTGTTGTAGTTAGAGTATAGTTGCAATGTATGAGACCGTCACCAGGATACTTGTTTCGAGGACTGGAGAAGATCCAGAGGAATGTAGGGTGATTTCCGACAAACAGGTAGTGTTAAGAGGTAATCTTCTCGACTATGCAGTATTTTCCAAGCTGTTGGTGGATGATACGGAATGGCATAACAGGCGATTTCATTTTTTACAATTTTACTTAACGTCCCACCATCTTATGGTGACGATGGGATAGGAAAAGCTAACCGTGAGTACCGACCGTGACCTTAATTAATGTACATCCCCAGAATTTGTCTGGGGATGGGGGTGGGGGTGCCGAAAATGCGGTTATCTCCCGAATACAAGCACATAACTACGTGATTAAACCGCGTAGCCTCATACTCAGTGCGAATTAACTTGACTGGTTTTTAAAAAGTAGAAAGGTCATAGTGCAGCTAAAGATGAAGTTCAAGAGACAAAATTGGGTCAAGTATTCGTTTATAGGAGGAGGAATTATGGGCTGGGACAATTTATTGAGGAAGATTTTCGATGTATTTCCAACTTATTTGAAATCATTAAAGACAACATTGGGCAAACATCTCATAGGAAATCAAACACCTGGGCGACAGTCCAAAATACAACTCACTGTTTAACATCACTGATTCACTTCAGGAGCAAGCAACACTTGCATCGTGGGAAAATCCACATTCGACCAGGTCAGGAACGGAGTGAATGAAGCCCAATCTAGCGGCGAGGATAGGAATTGTGCCGGTTGTCCTCTGGGGCAATGATTAATGAATGGCAGACGAAATGAAATTGTGCTGGAATGCAATGAGATAGGCAAAACAGGAGTACCCGGAGAAAAACCTGTCCTGCTTCCGCTTTGTCCAGCACAAATTTCACATAGAGTGACCGGGATTTGAACCACGGAACCCAGTGATGAGAGGCTGGCGCGCTGCCTCCTGAGCCACGGAGACTTTGTAATGAGAATGAGTAGACAATTATGAAAACTAAAACCAGAAATGGAATTAACTCCGGAATGGAAAATTCGCTCTTATCGATAAGCATACAGTGTTACCATAATTATGTGCAATCAAACGAAGTAGGTAACAAATAGGGATTTGGCATATCTGTTTCTACTCTTCTTCATCTGCTCGTTATATCGAAATTCTTGAAAGGGCTTTTAGGGAAATAACATTATCTCACTAGTATCTCCAATTAGACAACGAGCTGGAAATATCAAAGCCCACAAAAAAATTGGATTATAAAAGGAGAACCGATCAGCCCCCTTTTGTTTAAAATCTTAGTAATCAGTGGCGTATGCTGGGATTAAGACATGGGCTACCACTAGAATTAGGTTACCCCTTTTCGATGATTGGTTTAGTGAACGTCAAGCCTTCAGCACTTTGAGCTGCAGTCAGTAGCCTACGAAGAAGCCCGCTGTGTTGTCAAGGCTGCTTTACAGGCTACTGCCAATGCTCAACCCCTGATCAGTTGAGATGGTAGCCTAACATTTAGCAAATGATAGTCCGGCTTTGTGGCTAAATGGATAGAACGTTTATCTTTGGTCCCATGGCCTCGGTTCGGTTTTCAGAATCAACCCCCTCATACTGTTAATTCCACTGGCTTGGGGACTGGGTGTTTATGACGTCTTTGCCATTCATTTTATCCCCATTAGGTCAACACCAAGCCTGTATAGACCCATGCCCCATTATTAATATTGTTATTATTATTATTATTATTATTATTATTATTATTATTATTATTATTATTATTATTATTATTTTACAGCGGTCGTACCCATCATTCACTGGTTAATTAGCTTCCTCGGGAGATCAGTGGTGAGGTCCGACCCATGAACATGGGTTCGATTCCAACCAACAAATGAAAACACTAAACCTGAAAGATGGCATTTCATTTTAACAGATCTTCTTCTTCTTATTCTATGGGTCTACAGTTCATTGTGATCCTTGGCCTCTTAAACAATCTTCCGCCATTTATCTCGATTCAACGCTAAAACTGTCCAATTCCTATAGCCCATTTCCGAAGATCTTCAGTAACTCCATCCAACCATCTGGTTCTCGGTCGATCTCGTCCTCTCTGTCCCCCTGGATTTCCATTTAATATCTTTTTAGGTACTTCCGTATCTCTCATCCGTGCTACATTCCCGGCCCACCTCAATCTGGCTGATTTCACTATACTTCTAATAGTGGGTCTTTATAAATGTTGTACAATTCATGAATGTACCTCCTCCTCCATGTTCCTCTTTCACAGACTGGGCCGATGATTCTTCGAAGTATCTTTCTTTCGAAGGCATCCAGGATTCCAGTATCTTTTGCTGTTAATTGCCAAGTTTCCGAGGCATATGTAAGCACAGGTCTTATAAGTGTTTTATAGATGGTTAATTTAGTGGTACGGGTCAAGGGCCTTGAGGAGAGAAGCCTTGTTAGAGCATAAATAGGCTCTGTTGGCTGCTATTCATTTTTGTTTAATTTCATGAGAGGTATCATTTGAGTAGTTGACTGTCGATCCCAGATATTTAAACTGCTCAACTCTCTCAAAGGTGTAATTGTCCACGGTTATTGAGGGTGGCATGTTCTCCTTACGTGCTTTCCCAACAGCCACATATTTAGTTTTCTGCTGGTTGATGTTCAGTCCCATTTTCTTACTGGCCTATTCAAGGGCGATGGATGTCCCTTCCATTGCCTTTCGAGTTCTTGCCACTATATCTATATCATCGGCATAAGCAAGTATCTGCACTGATCTATAGAAAATTGTTCCCCTATTCAGGAGGTTTGCATCTCTCATCACCTTCTGCAAGGCAATATTAAAAAGGAGACATGCCAGAGCGTCTCCCTGCCGTACACCATTTTGAATATTTAATGTCTCAGACATCATTCCACCCGTCTTATACTACTTCGTGTCCCACTCATTGTCATTGTCATCAGCCTTACCAATTTTCCAGGAATACCCAGTTCAATCATAGCATGGTACAATTGCTCTCTATCTATACTGTCATACGCTCCTTTGTAGTCAATGAAGAGGTGGTGCGTGCCAATCCCAAATTCGATTGTCTTCTCTAAAATTTGCCTTAAGGTGAAAATCTGATCTACAGTGGACTTTCCTGCGATAAATCCACACTGTCAAATCCCAGTCTCTCTCTGAACAATTGGGAGAATACGAACAAATAGAATGTTGGAGAATACTTTATATTCCAAGTTAAGAAGCGCAATTCCTCTATAACTATCACATTCAAGCTGATCCCCTTTCTTATATATAGGACATATAATTCCTTCTTCCCATTGCTGAGGAATTTTCTCCTCATCCCATACTGAAGTAGTTATTTTTAGGAAAGTCCATTCCAATTCATTGCCACCTTGCTTGAGCAGTTCCGCTGGAATATAATCTGTTCCTGTTGCCTTGTTATTCTTCAATTTCTTCATGGCAGTTATCACCTCTTCTAAAGTTGGTGGACCCATATTTTCGTCAGGGTCATTTTCTCCGTGCGCATCAATTGAGTGTTTTGTTATAATTCTGAAGTTCAGGAGTCTATAAAAATGTCGCCGCCATCTTTCACATATCTTTTTCCCTTCGCTAAAATTTTTTCCTGTTTCATCCTTTATCAGGCTAGTTTTGCAATAGGAGGTTTTCCGTGCAGCATTTACCTCACTGTGAAATTTCCTCCCCTCATTTTGATTTCTTAGAAGGTCCATTTCTTCGATACTTCCCTTCATCCACTCTCTCTTTTTCCTCTGATGGATCTTCTTTTCAATCCTCCGTTTTTCTTTATAGACTTCCTTCATTCTTCTTGTACAATTTGATTGTAATGTCCTTCCGTATGCCATGGTCTTCTCTTCTGTTGCTATTTCACACTCAGTGTCAAACCACGGAGATCTTTTATATCTTGTTTCAATTACCAGTGTTTCATTTGCTGACGTCTCCACTGCATTTTTAATCATTTCCCACTGATACTCAATGTCGTTGCATTCTTCAGTATTTTCAAGGATCTGTATTATCCTCTCCTGGTATTGCTTTTTAACGTCAGATGATTCTAGAGCTGTTATATTGTATTTTGGTATGTTGGTTCGGGTTCCTTTGGATGCACTGGAGATGTTAGCCCTAATTCGCGCACGTACCAGGAAGTGGTCTGAGTCTATATTTGAGTATCTGAGACTTCTCACATCCAAGAGATCTGACTTGTGCCTTGCATCTATCACCACATGATCAATCTAGTTAACTATCTTTCCATCCGGTGACGTCCACCTTCCTTTATGTATGTCTTTGTGTGGGAACAAGGAGCCCACAACCATATTTCTAGATGCTGCAAATAATATAAGTTTCGTTCTATTACCATTACTTACAGTATGTCTGCTGTGGGGACCAATTGTTGGCTTGTATAACTGTTCCCTTCCCACCTGAGCATTTAGATCAGCAGCAACTATTTTAATGTCATGACCTGGGCAACCGTCATATGTTCTTTCCAAAAGTTCATAGAACAATTCTTCCTCAGATTCATCTGTTGTGCATGGGCGTTAATTATCGAGTACTGACATTCTTGGACTAATTACAACGTGCTTTAGCTGGTGGTGGACCACAAATCCTGTGCCGGACTCGTGCTCCTACTCGCTACAGCTATAGAATATACTAGCTTCTCGCTTTTCTAGGATTCCACTTCCGGTCTACCTTACTTCTTGTACAGCTATGATACTCTGTTTCAGCTTCATTGTTTGGTTCAGCAGCACCTTCAGATCTCCTGGGCGATACAAGGATCTCACATTCCAGGTTCCAAAATATAAATCTGACTTACGCGTTATATTTATTTTCTTTCTTTCATGCACTGATGGTCGATTATCATTGTCCTTTTTCACGCCAAGTTTGTCTCCATTGATCAGTCCGGCATCCTTTCGTTGAAGTTTCGCAACTTGACCTTTTTTACAGGGCGGGGTTTCAGCCCTACGTCCAACCTCTTCTGGAGGACGGGTAATTTTTAATCAGGGTTTTCTTCCCTTAGCCTTTTGGAGAACCAACCCCACATACTACAAGGTAGCAGCATCATCACCATAGCCCCGTTAGCCGCCACTTTTCAGGGTTCCTGCTGGGCCTTCACAGCTACCGAAGCGGTCAAGGGGCACACACAGTCCCCACTGTACATCACCCCACCAGGCAATCCCTTACTTTATGACGTTGCCCGTCTCCCACGACGTGGACGAGGGGTTGGACTTATGGGAGACATTTTGACAGATCTACCAATGAAAATAAAACGACATTGCTCATCTAACAGTAGACCTGCAGTCTCTTCCTACAAGGATGTAGAAGTAAACGGGAGGGAGGAATTCCCACACTCTCTTCATTCAGTCCGACTCGTTGGCTGAACGGTCAGCGTACTGGTCTTCGGTTCAGAGGGTCCCGGGTTCGATTCCCGGCCGGGTCGGGGATTTTAACCTTAATTGGTTAATTCCAATGGCACGGGGACTGGGTGTATGTTTTGTCTTCATCATCATTTCATCCTCGTCATGACGCGCAGGTCGCCTACGAGAGTCAAATAGAAAGACCTGCACATGGCGAGCCGAACCCGTTCTGGGATATCCCGGCACTAAAAGCCATACGACATTTCATTTATATCATTCAGAAGTATGAGGTGAGGAAGTATATACGACGAGTAACGCATGGTTGATAACAGTGGCGATCTGACAGACCGAAGCCTAGCACACCTATCCTCCACCGGTCCTCGCTCTTATCCGATATCCAGCAGCAAGCCGCGTGTGGCGAGTCGAGGGGAAAGGGGTAAGAGTCTGGGCTGCAATATCAGTCTCCGATGCCTTGCTCTCAGAAATATGTGCGACGTTTTTTCTCACTGTTTTCAGGTTTTGCAAATGGAACAATGTTTCAGATGCTTACATTACAATGTGCTTTAGACTTCCATCATTCTCAACTGAGATTTGGGCTTCACTGATAGCCTTGGTAGCCCTTAGTATACGCCAATGTTATTAATGGATGCCGTGCAAACCACCGTGACTGAGGATGTAAGAATGGATATATACGCGGATGACATGACAAGACAATGGTCTGAAGATCACAAGAACAGCTTGAAAACTCCCGTAACCTTCTAACAGCATGAACTAAAGAAAATGACCTTCACATAAATGAATACAAGACTACACAAATGGCCTTCGGGAAAGGAGAACGTTCCACACACACACACACACACACACACACACACACACACACACACACACACACACACACACACACATCCTCATAACAACAAGAACGTGCAACAGGTGAACCATTTCACGTATGTGGGTGTCGCTTTTCAAACACACGGCATTCCATTTTCCAGACACATAAAACAAAGAACGGCTGGTGCGATCAAAGCAATGAATGACATCAGGCAACTACACAAACTTTTGCTTTGAAACTGCTAAAAGCAAGGATTCACCTAACGAAGAGGAGTCTCCTGACCATAGAGAAAGTAAAGTCAACATACCTTAAAGCGGCTTTAAGACTATCAAATTAGGCCTACTATACACGCTCCCGCCTTGTATATGAATTCACACAATACTTCATTTACGTTGCTAATTATATATTTACAACTGGCCGCCTTCTATGAAGCGATTCGAAATGTTCGTACAAAAAAAAAAAAAAAAAAAAAAAAAAACCACCGTGAATTCCACCCCACAGATAGAATACTGACATAGACATGGAGACAAGCAGACTATAACGACGAGATTAGCAGTGCATGGGTTTCACTTCAGATGCTGCAGTAACAAGAAGCGTCACGACCCAGACGAACGGTGCAACAAATCGATACCTTAATGCACAATTGTGCCAAGTCCAATCTTTTGTGATTTTGACATATTGGTACTGTAGGAAACCTTGTGGGAAACTGCTTAAAGTGCACTCAAATTCTTTGTGCAAATCTATGGCAAAAACTATATAAATTCGCAAAATTAAAAAATGCTATCTCCACGCGTGCTTTGTTTGTTTGTAAGAGCACAGAAATTCCAAGTCCAAGCTACTTCAATTCTTTGAGATTTCAAGTGCGCATTTTATTGTGTTGTTTTGCTCTCCTTGTTGTTTAAGTCACTGTCAGAATGTGTACTTAGATCTATTTTCAAACAATTTGAACCACCGTTAGCAATTTTTATTCCCAAAAAGGACCAATGCTCTAAGTGTAAAGAGGCAGAACGCACTAAAGCCACTACGACCAATCAGGACTATATAGACCACATCACTCGTAAACTTGAAATTTGGGAAATGAAAGATGAGGATACTAAAAGTGCAGTTAATAACCAAAAATTAGTATGTGGAAGTTTTGATCTTCAGGCCATACTTCAAATCCCTTTCGCAGGTGATTGCCAAATTATTATAAAAGGAAGCTCTCTCTTTATAATTTCACTGTGTATGACTCATTGAAAAATGAACTTTCGTTTTGTGGGACGAGACCAACGAAAAAAAAGGCAGTGCTCAAATCGGAAGCTGTCTACTTACTTACTTAGCATATCTAATTCCAGAAGTTGAGCATCTAATCCTGTGTGCAGACACGTGTGGTGGACAGAATAGGAACCAAAACATGGTATATGCTCTACTATACAAGGTTACACCCCAATCTGAAAATTCTGGACCTAAAAGTTATGGAAAGTGGCCACAGTTACTTAGAGGCCGATTCCATTTATGCCACAATTGAAAGGGTGAGAAAGCATTTATACTCCTTATGAGTACAGAATTGTCATGGAAATGGCCGGAAAGAAACCACACCCTTACGTTGTACACCAACGGGACTACAGCAGCGTTTTCGATTTAGATTCATTGACAAAATGCGTAATACACAACAGAAAAAAAATTCCAAGCACGAAAATATCAATTGGTTAGACATAAAATGGTTTCGCTTTACACAAGGTAGCAACTCGGTTAAGTGGTTGCCTACGAGATGCACAAGGCCGGGAAATACAGCACACTAGACTCGTCCTCGAGATACTTCCGGCAAGTGCCGCTAGAGTTCTCTTTACGGTTCTGTCTCGCCCGCTCATTACAACACTCTCGAATATGAAAAACTATAAAAATTAATTAAAACTAGTAATTTCAGAAGGCAGCAAACAGATATGAGATCAAAGATAGACCAAGAGCAATTGTTTGACTTATTTTCTACAACGTATTTCTTACAATATGCTTAAACGAAATAAGTAATTCAGGAAAGAAGCAGAGAAATCTGATGGCGAGTTTGTCACTTCTTACCGATTCCTTTAATTGTGCCTCAGAGTATCCGATAAGCGGATCGAGATTGCGGTCATAAATAACTTTGGGTTTAATCGCCCTTTCACCAATTATCAACGATCCAATCTTTTCCTCCGCGCATCTGATATTTTCACATTCGTATTGAAGCCGCTGTTTGGTGAGCAATGTTATGCCCGTTACGCAAGTATTTAGCGTCGTTTCACCGTATTTCTCTGTTTTCTTCTCGTAAAATTAAATTTGTGTTCGCCTCTGTGGCGTAGTGGTTAGTCCCGGAGGTCCGGGTTCGATTCCCGGCCCTGCCATGAAATTTGAAAAGTGGTACGAGGGCTGGAACGGGGTTTACTCAGCCTCGGGAGGTCAACTGAGTAGAGGTGGGTTCGATTCCCGCCTCAGCCATCCTCGAAGTGGTTTTCCGTGGTTTCCCACTTCTCCTCCAGGCAAATGGCAGGATAGTACCTAACTTAACGCCACGGCCGCTTCCTTCCCTCTTCCCTGCCTGTCCTTTCCAATCTTCCCATCCCTCCACAAGGCTGCTGTTCAGCATAGCAGGTGAGGCTCTGGGCGAGGTACTGGTCATCCTCCCCAGCTGTATCCCCCGACCCAAAGTCTTGTGCTCCAGGACACTACCCTTGAGCGGTAGAAGTGGGATCCCTTGTTGAGTGCGAGGGAAAAATCGACCCTGTAGGTTAAACGGATGAAGAAGGAAGAAGAAAATTAAATTCGTTCTAACAGGAATAAAGCTCCTAAATGACCAATTTTAGCATGCTTTTTGGTCAAGTTTAGATACTGTAAAACTTTCTTCTGATTTTATTACCCGTATCCTACTTCTCAATTTACAGATTATTTTCTGTAATCTTGTATTTAATTTTCTCATCCGTATATTTTTTAGATTTAACAGAGATACTCGTCGACTTGCCTTGATATAGAAACGAGACTTGTACTCCTTTTTCGTTTGTGGCTGACATATGAAGATACGGTATGTTTATCGTTATCTGAATCGGAACTTTTACCAAATTTTGACGGCAATACATCATTTTTGGGAGCTGGACGCTTCCTGCTTTTGACATTTCCTGTTTGTGAACAGGACACACAATGAAAACAGAAGGAAATTTGATTGATGTGCTTACACTGAAATCTGTTATGAGAAGAATTGCTAGGTACCTAAAGAGATCCTACTATATCACTTTGCCTAAAAATAGTTTGCTTCCATTTCTCCTTTAAACCGCAATCGGAAGGGAAACTATGGAACGTCAATTTTCATGCTTTTTTAGTGTCATCCGGAATAGAGAGGTTCACAACAGTGCACCTTCTTCTCAACCTCACAGACACTCACCGACAGAAACAATATTCACAATAAATTGCACAAAATCAACACAGCATCACAATTACTCCACATATCACAATGTTAAAGTCCGCCAAGAACAGAACGGAAACCTGACATCTAGCGGCCAAATCGTGAACACAGTTTTTCAGCGACAAATTAGTAGCTATGTCCCGGCCTTGTATATCTCGTAGGCAACAGTTAAGTTTAAGTATTGTGTGAAGGACGAATTCATAGTGATGTAATCGTGTGCTTTTGGTGATATACGTGTAATATATTAATGATCTTGTGACTGGGAAAGAAATTTTTGAATCCCAAATAAATATCCGCAAGACAAGACAAGACAAGGACGGATTCCGTGATATGCAGGTTAAACTGGGTTAAACCTAAGAGCTTTAAATGGGATGGAATCACTCTTCAACCAAAATACAGACAGCTGCTACCTACATCACTTCAAAAAAAAAAAGATCGATTTGTTGACTATGTTAAAAACTGGAGTCATCCCAGCTGTCCGACTCGTTGGCTGAACGGTCAGCGTACTGGCCTTCGGTTCAGAGGGTCCCGGGTTCGATTCCCGGTCGGGTCGGGGATTTTAACCTTAATTGGTTAATTCCAATGGCACGGGGGCTGGGTGTGTGTGCTGTCTTCATCATCATTTCATCCTCATCACGACGCGCAGGTCACCTACGGGTGTCAAATAGAAAGACCTGCACCTGGCGAGCCGAACCCGTCTGGGATATCCCGGCACTAAAAGCCATACGACATTTCATTTCATCCCAGCTGAATATAAGGAGTTCATGACGAAGCTGTTTTGGCAGCCGTAAGAATGGATGAGGAAAATGAAGAGGACCAGAGGATAGCAAATACCCTTTGGATTGAAAATCGGTGCAAAATTCAATTTCTCTTGCTGCGATGCATGAACATAGCACTTGCATTCACCTTATGAAAAAAAATGGTTCCATAACACAGTTGTTTCTGATGTAGAAGTTTGATTTTGATTTTATTTTACTGAAAAAAAAATCAATTTAGTAATAATCCTACGTTCCATAATGTATGTATTCTTGAATTAAATAAATGTATCTTCTATTGATTTTCTGACCTGGTTTATAATTTTACAAGGAAAGACAGTAATTTATCCTGTGTCCAATAAAACTGCGTTAACAAGTGCTCAATTGTGCCATGTCCTGACATCAGCACAAATAACCACATTTAGAAAGAATGTGTGCAAATTTCTAACATAAACTGATTAGAAAAACACTTCTGAGAGATTATTTTACCTAAAATGTCAGCATCACCAAAGAATAATACATTTGATATCGAAACACGAGTTTGAAACTTTGTTTTTGCATTTCCCACAATTTATGAAATCTGGTCTTGGCACTTCTGTGCTTTTCTGCTTTAAGGTATCGAATTATTGTGATAGTTACCACGGCATGATGTGTGAGAAATACATGTGTCCATAGTTGAGTTTTGTTCCAGAGACTTGTGTAAACAAATATTTACCAGCTTATGTACATTGCACGAACTTCTTCTCAATTAATTAAAAAAATGCATTGATGAAACTGGTCTATTAGGTAAGTTCATTTTGAAACATTTTTTCGAATATTGTTAACTTTTAATGTACTGGATATACTTACTTTTCATGTTGATCTAGTATTTTCGTTACTCAAGAAAGCTTGCAGGGCATAAAAGACTATTGTGATTTCTGGTGGTTTTTATGCTGCCATTTATTGAGTAATCAAAATCCACTGTTGGCTACACTGACTGTTTATTGTTTTTGTAGGCTATGCCAAAAATTAAAATTGTCTTGAATCTTGAAAAACTTTTCTGTGTTTGTGCGTTTGTGAAATGGAGAAGATGGATTCCACCGATGATGTTAAGGGAACTGCTGATTCCGATCGTACTGAACTGGACAAATTGATAGAAGAAAGGATACAGCTAACAGCCCAAGTGGTATCGCGGCGTCGGCGATATCCGAAACAGTGCGCGGAATATTTGTCGAATACAATGGAAATACAATTAAAAGCTCTGAAGAAATCGTCAGTCGAAATGCCGGACCCGGGACCTTATACTGTGAATCGAAGGAGTTATCCTAAAGATGTGCAGCAGATCTTGGCGGATGATCCGGACGCCTTACGTATTAATACCGAAGCCAAATTAAGAGAGATTGGTGACTTAACTAGGCGTATGCAGGAACTGACAAGTATTCTTAAAATTATTCATGAAACTCGGAATGTGGCAATGTACGAAATACTGAAGACTGGTGAAGTATAAATACAAATGAATGTGGGCAGTATAGGTTAGGTTCAATCGTTCTACCAGTTTTCTGCTATGTTATAGAGGTGCTTGGATCTAAGGACAACTAACCTCTTCTAAATTTAGAGCTTCTCAGTCTGTCGAACATTAATTATAACACCTATAACATACCTGTAAAACAACATTATTAAAGAACTCACCAATGAATAATGTAAACAACACTACATAAACATGTACTGAGTACAATCTGAAAGTCATTATTGTATTCTTTGTTGAATGTTTTTTTTACAGGCATGTTATAGTTGACAGAGTGAAAAGCATTACTGTTAAATTAACTGAGATGACACTGAAAAGTATGGCTTCGTTCTTAAGAAATCTTGTAAATTTCGAAGAAATATTTTCGGAGAGCATTCAAGAGATGTAGGCCTAATTAATTAAACAGAAACTACACACCAATGTGCATGTAAGTTTGGGTAGAAATATAGTAACGGGCCCTCAAGGATTATTTTATTACATATAATATTACCTTAAATGCTGCTATTCTCACCCTAAAATGATCGTGGAAGAGAGATGTGTTCAGTGCGCTTGCCAGAGACCAACTCAACCGCCCCTAGAAGTACATTTAATTTTATAACAGAAATACTGTTTTAGATGCCATGCTCCATTGCTTATAACTGTGATTGGTTCACGTATGGAGAGGATGACGACATTGACACCTAGGATGAGGTCAAGATTTTCAATAATCAATAAAGGTCATTTATTAGTTTTTACATATTTTTGCACATCCAGGCCAATCTCCGTCATGACAACAGTGGCCCCTTTGGGGCCACACTTCCTTCAAGAGGCTCTTTTCTATCTCCGCGGCACATACTGTCCGCACGGCAAGAAAAAAGGTCTTTATTAGCTTTTAGGTATTTTTGCACATGCAGGCCAATCTCTATCATGAGAGCAGTAGCCCCTTCGGGGCCACACTCCCTTCGAGAGGCTCTTTTCTATCGCTGCAGTGCATACTGTCCACACAGCAAGAGAGAAGGTCATTTGGTAGTTGTACAATGCAAGAAATACTGTAGGATAGAAAGGGTCCCCAAGGAACAGCTGGCAGCATTGTCGTTCCTCTCGGCGCTTCCTCCCAGCGCAACTAGTAAGACTCAAACTCGCATCCGCCACCTAGTGGTGGCTCGTGTTACTAATCCTTGAGGCCCCTTTACTGTAGTTTTGCCGTAATTGATCCATTTTATTATTGTCATCTACCTTTTGTATTTTATTGTCAGTGGAAGGGGCATGATAGCCGAGTCAAACGATGGCTGGCGTCTGACCAAGGTGGCCTTGGTTCGGTTCTCGACCAGTACATGTAGGATTTTAAAAATTGAAAAGTTACGTTCCTGTGGCTTGTATTGGACATAAAAGTGACAGTCTTATGGCTATAATCGAATATCAGCAATCCCATAAGTTACAAGCTTGATTGCTTGTTTTTATTGCCAATGGAAAGGGAGCTATTTATTCTTAATCCTCAAACTGTGTCGTGAGGTTGAAAATGTCTTTGGTACAACTTTGATATGCCATTGAAAAATTCTTTATTTTATCACAAATGTTTATCAATTATTTTTTAATTCTTAGTTTTTTAAAATAAAGCATTGCCATAAGATAAAATAATAAGACAGCATCACAAGATGAGAATAATTTAAAAGAATATTGCATAAAAATGTACTGAATGTATTGGTTTGGAGTGAAAAATGGTACAAACATGTAATTTTGTGCAGGAATAGAGAAGCATAATATATTTAGCATTTGGGTATCGTACAAACTGATTTCACAAATGTCCAACATTCAAACTGCACTTTACTAACGAGCAAAGTGATGTGAAGTGATGAGTTATCTAAAGTAGCAGAGAGGGGAGATCCTTCCTTTGTACTTGCCAGGGACCCCCCCACTAGAAGAATTTGTATTTATATATAAATATTAAAACAGAGACTAAATAAATTTGGGAAAGGTGACCATGTGTTCCTGTTGGCTGGAGAACAGTTTGTTATTGTCTCTAATAGAGGATAGAAAGAGTCAAAGAAAGATTCCTCAAGAAGGCCCTAGGAGTAGTAAACTGGCACCCTCCAGACTTGTTTGTGTACTGGCATGGAAAACTTGAAGATCTATGACTCATTCTACAACTGCCATCTACCGGCCCATTCCAAGAGCTTCAGAAAAGACTTATTAAGAAACTCGCGGAAATAGACCCCAAATTCTACGGCAATGATGCCATGGGCATAGATATCAAGGATAATTTAATAAAAAACCATCTATTCAATACTTTCCACGTTTAATGTGGTTATTATCTACATGATTTTATGTAGACTTATTTAGGTCAGGAACATGTTTCACCCATTATTTTCGGCATCTTCAGCCTGTATACAACCTTTAGGTCAAGGTTTGGGACCTTTTTAACCAATATAAACATACCAATATATACACTATATACAATATATACATTCTATCTAGAACTAGCTGCACCTAAGTTGTCAGCCTTGTATAGAATGTCATGTTGTTGTGCAAGCTGTACAATTTTGGATTCCTAACCTCTGTTTTGCATCCTATTAAGTTAAGTTATACCTTCAAACCAAAATAGATTTGCAGTGTTGTGGGGTCACTAACGGCATCTCCTAAAATTTGCTGTTATTCGCAGAGAAAACATACGACTCTACAATGACATCCCCCATCCCCCAGAAATAATTTTGCTTTTATAACCTAATAGAAGTTATCACGCGGCATAGACCATCGCCTAACTACGTACCAGCATTTCCATTGGGTGAGACACTATGAGATATGACGTCACTCCTAGCAATGAAGTAAGTGAATTCCATTACCAACCTGCGCACAAGAAATACACAACTGCACAATAAATACACAGGTGAATGCAATCTGATCCAGACCAATGGCTTTGTCACTAACCTACCCTAATCAATCCAGAACAATGAAGGTGTCACGCGGGATACTAGAGGCCTAGGGCCGCTTCGCGGCTTCTAACCTGGGGGCTTACTCCCCCAGACCCCCTTTGCTTGATCCAGACCAATGGTCTAACCAATCCAGACCAATGGCTTTGTCACGCGGGATACTAGAGGCCTAGGGCCGCTTCGCGGCTTCTAACCTGGGGGCTTATACCCCCAGACTCCCTTTGCTTCATCCAGACCAATGGCTTTGTCACGAGATTCGTAAATAAAAGTAGCGCCGCTGCACTAGGGCTAGTTCTTTATATGAACAGTTGGCTGCTCTGTCCACCGCACGATCAAGTCCTTCGGGAGAAGCGAGCGAGAGAGAAAAAAAATGACAGTGCAATCGCGCCTGGATGCGTAGCGCTGGAAAATGTAAGCTGTTCTGAACTTTTGCCCAGTACGCTAAGGAAGACTTGCCAACGTCGGCACATAAAGTGACACAGCAGAGCAACACATTCTGTATTCCCGAGTGGACAAAACTTGAATTCTTTTCTTGCTTAAGCTGAACAAAGTGGCAGTGAGAAGATCATCGATCTGCATTTGCTAGGTTGTACAGGCCCCTAGCATGCTCGCCCCCTCATGTCACATTTGGCACATATTATGATGCTTCCAATTTTTGCAATTTCCTTTTTCATGGAATGTTTCCTATCAGCGAAACATGATGTGAACTCTATCGGAGACAGTGGGAAACTTCTGTCTATTAAAGGTGACCAATAGAAACGCAGAAAATTGTTACATTTGCATAGTCTGTTGTAATTTTTCTATATAAGTGAGAATACTTCTTCTGGGGGTTGGTGGGTATCTGGCAAGTATTGAGGAACAGTTCCTGGTGAAATTCTATGGCTTCATAGTGTGGAATGTTCTGTGTGTAAAGACAATGTGAAGTAATATACTTACCAGTAGATGAATTTTCTAAAATTTGTTTTGTACAGTGAATATGACGAGGTAGTCAAAGTTTATGGAACTTTCTGTGCAGTTATTCTACTATAGCCGAAAGAATTACAAAAATCTAACATTTAAGTGGACTAGTTACATTCTGATTCTTATCAAAGAAATTGCATGAAACATATATCATCATCATTTCCCTTTATCCAGGTAGGGGCAAATATTCTTCATCTCCATTTTCTTCAGTCTTTTCACAACTCCTCCTCCAACACTGTGTCCCAGTCCAAGTTTCTTTCTATAACACTGCGTTGGATCTTATCCTTCTATCTCAATTGTGGTCGTCCACAGCCTCTCCTTCCTTGCATTTCCATCACCTTTTTTGGCATTCTTTCACCACTCATTCGCATTATGTGCCCAGACCATCTTTGTCGGCTCTTCTCAATTCTATCATTCATTTTTTCCACTTCATTTTCTTCCCATATTTTCTCATTCCTTATTTTGTTTCTTCTACTGTATCATACTCCTCAAGAACTTCATTTCGGCTGCAAGAAACATACAATGGACAATAAATTAAAGAACTCTTGGAAAAGCTTGAAGATGTGTTGGTGTGAGTGCTTGTAATTATTGTATATAAGAGAACAGTTTGCATTGTAATCTACACAAATATTTGTAGGAAGATATATTTAAATATAAAACCAGAGATATATTATAGAATACACATTTCTTTTATTGAGTATATTAGTACTTTTAAAGGTCATTTGAAATAACATAGTTTAAATTTGTAATGAAGTATTCCAGTTAGGGACAGAGCTCGAGAATCTCATAACTTGTCTCGAGTCAAAGTACCGTGAATAGTATTGTGCTCTCAGTGAGCATGTGTAAATCACAATGTGTTGTAAATCTTTCCATCTCAGAGTTGGTTTTAAAGGATCTTATTTTTACCCTCTGTGGGTGGGGGACGTAAATGAAGAATACAACCACAGTGTCTCCCGCCTGTCGTAAGAGGCGACTAAGGAATGGTGGATTTTGAATCATAAGATTAACTTGAATAGTACCATCATACGAGAACACCCTGGGTTTGTGATTAGTATCATCGGGGATGGATCATTATGGGTTTACAGTACCCATTATTAGTACCACTTTATGCAGAACACCATGAGTTTGCATTGGCTATGATTAGTATCTCTGTGTGAGCAACACCGCAGGTCTGCATTACCTTTGAATAGTACATTACATATGATTCGTACCACCATGTAGGAAACACAGTGAGTCTACATTTTTATGACTGGTAGGCCTACTGCTACATGAGGAACACCATGGTTCTATTTTACCAGCGATTGGTACCATTATGAGGGGCCGCTGACCTGGATTTTGGACCCCTTTAGAGAACAAGCATCTTTGATTTAGGATTTTGCTCTGGAAGCAGCCCCTTGTTCAGCTTATACCATTGTTTTAAGTTATTTTATGGGAAGGTGGGGCATTGTGGGTCAGATCCACTGATTGTTTTAAGTTCATAATCATTGTTCGTCTTAGTCTTTTTGAATTCTAGTCAGTGGATGGATTTTGGAATTATTTTAACTTTCAGTATCCAGTATTTGGGAGATAGTGGGTTCGAACCCCACTGTCGGCAGCCCTGAAGATTGTTGTCCGTGGTTTCCCATTTTCACACCAGGCAAATGCTGGAGCTGTACCTTAATTAAGGCCACGGCCGCTTCCTTCCTGTCCCATCATGTCTGTGTGACGTAAAGCAACGTGCAGGAAAAAAACCAAAAACTTTCAGTATCGTGAGTTGCATCTGTTGGTCATTTTAAATTCATATTCATTCATTCTTCATCATATTTTTTAAATTCTGGTCATTGAATGAATTTTGGAATTTTAACTGACTCGTCTTGTTCCATTAGGGGCTGATGACCTAGATGTTAGGGCCCTTGAAATAACAAGCATCATCATCGATCACATTTTTAGTTAACCTGCCATAACATATCTGAAACACCGTCTGTGTATTCTGTCTTCACTGTGTTAATATTAACATCAATCACCATTTCTGCATTTACGGCAGATTCCCCATCGGTTGTTGATCTAGTCTTTCTCTTCATTTAAAAATGAAGTAGAACAAAACTCTTGCAAAACCGACAAAATATTTGCAATTAACTAAAAATTGAATGTTGACATTCCTTTGGTTTATGCTTTCTCTTGTTTTTTTAAAAATCTTTATAAAAGAAATGTATAAAGTGTAAAATGATACCCTATTCACAAAAAAGATGTGCAGAACAAGAAAATGTAGTTTAAACAGAAACTGCAACCTACAAGGTAGAGGAACTTGTACTTGCCGATGCGTCGTCTTGAAACATCTCGCGGTTCTTCAGATGATGAATCGTGCCCGATGTGTTGTTTTCTTCCTAATACGCTGGGAACTAATACTATATTGCAGTTTATTTTCTGGGACTTCTGTGTAAAACTCCCTGGCCCATTACTTTCTCTTGATGGCAATAATTATTCTATAAATTATGAGCAGAAAAGAGAGATCCTTCAGATTGACCATAAATTGAAGGCTCAGAATCAAATGGAATGATAGTTTGTGCTCCCACCTCACGAGTTGATTGGGATATGTCAGACCTCGTACATACTGTATGTCTCTGTGTCATTGCTGTTTGCTGCAAATGGAAGATTCGCCCACTTCACTAGGATTGAGAAAAATGATGGTGTTTTCATCTGTCAACTAGTGAGAGAATTATTAGGGAAAAAACAGTTAATGTGGTATTGGTTGGCTGGTCGAGCTCCTTACGTCATTTAGTTAGAAGTTGAATCCGCTGTTCTCTACTTGTTACCATATTATTTACCCGTGTTTATTCATGAACTACACTACGAATGCTGTGAATTCTTTGAACTGAGACTGATGTTGAGGAAGATTGAACTACACAAAGGCTAACAGTGTGTAAACAAGTTTGTATGCATATTATGCAGACATTTTTCTTATAATTCAGTATTTTTTTAAAAAATAAGTTCAGGAAATATAAATATTGATGTTGACAGTTTTACTTTCTGAGTGATCCTTTATGCTCATGACTTTTACATTATACTCACAAAATTTAAGTTCAGAATCATTAAGTATTGCTAAAAAGGCTGGGACTCTGTTAATGAATTACCAAAGGGAGCACATTACGTAGGTTTAAAACTAAGGAATGAAAAGTCATTGTCCATGTATAAAAAGAAAAAGGGACTCTTACAACAAAATTACTTTATTAACAGTTTTCCTATTCAATACACATTACCGTCTATTAAGATAGAATTTCTTCACCCAAACATGTTTCAGCTCATTTTAAGACATCTTCAGTGGGTTAGCAATAAAATTACAAAGACATTGCTAAATTTGTGTACACTGAAAATATCATACTGTAATAAAATGTAATGCAAATTTCTAAAACAGGTTATTTTGATGGTTATGGTTGGTGTTAAAAACAAATAATGTTGTGAGGTGTTATACTTAAAAATATCATTTAACACATAATTGAACAAAATGGCCATCTCATCAAGAATTAATAATAATAGTATTGCAACCAAATGGTCATGATATATACACTTAAATACACTTAGATGTATATCACTAATAGTGATAATATGCAGTCAATGCTTGCAAAACATGATCAGTTATTTACACAGTTGTGTCAAGCTTCCTTTTCTATGGACACATTCGATAGCATGGTATATGCCGCATCGTTGGTCACAGAAGACACATACGCAACCCGGTCCTGACTTGTGAAATTCCATGGTTCTGCATACCTTATGGTGGAACCCGTGTACGGCAAACCTGGTCACTGTATGCCTCAGGTCATATCCACCACGTGTCCAGTCCCTGTTTAACATCGCATCAGTTGAGTAAAACTCGTCCCATATCATAGCCCTCTTTGCTTGCAGTTCTTGTAGCAGCTCTCTGTAACTCCTTGTCGCTGAGAGTAACAATCTAAGTCTTATGTCTTCAATGAAGTACGTCTCCTTCGCCAGAACGTATACTAGCCTTGATAATGTATATTTAGAAACGCATAAAACTCTCTTCAAGAATCTAGCCTTCAAACTTTCCAGCTCTTGCAGTTGTCTTTTTGAGAGGTGTTCCCATATTAGCTCTAGACCATATATGGCTGTTGGAACAACTTTCGTATTAAACAGAGCCATGGCTGTCTCCAAAGATAGCTGTGGAAGATGTTTAATATCACTAATGCTTCGTATAGCTGCGATGATTCTCTCCTTTAGGTGTATTGTGAATGTTGTTCCTGTTACCTGTATTGTGATCCCTAGATATTTGTACTGGTTACTAATTCGTAATTTTTGTCCTTGTTAACTGTAATAAATTGTTAATTTTTGTGTGAAATTAACATGACAGCAGCCCTGTGTTAAACCTCTTAACAGCTGTTAACATTTCAAAATGGTGGCATGTAGAAGAAGTAGGTTTGAAGTTTTACTATTGTTTGAAGACTTTAGCTGGACTGGAGTGGCTCAGACGGTTGACCCCAACATGGCAGGTTCGATCCTGGCTCAGTCTGGTGGTATTTGAAGGTGCTCAAATACGACAGCCTCGTGTCGTTAGATTTATTGGCATGTAAAAGAACTCCTGCGGGACAAAATTCCGGCACATCGTCATCTCCGAAAACCATAAAAGTAGTTAATGAGACGTAAAGCAAATAACATTAACATTACGAAGACTGTTTATAAACTGATCAAGGCAAGGGACGACCAAAACTTTAGAGTTGTCAGAAGAAAGTTTTCTACAAAGATAGTGCAAGGTATTAGAGAAGATATTGAAAATAGGTTGGAGTTTTCCACAGATTGAAATTTATTAGTGTCTCTAGTTGCATTGTAGTTTTTAGGTATGTTTCAGATGGTGTTCATGTATTTGTAGGGGACTACGTTCATGAATGCAAGGCAAGAGTGTGTAGGATTCTGCAGATAATTCTACTGCCATTGCAGCACTAGTAAGGCATTACATTATTTTTCTCGCAGTAAAAGAATGCCTGTAAATCATTCTTCAAGACATATCAATTATCACATTTTCCTGGAAATAGAAGCCTAACATTGCACTCATACAAATATATTGAATGTTGTGATATAACAGTCTCTTCTTTCATTTTTCAAGCACACTCGCATACTTTCAAATCTATAACATTTGTCTTGCATTCATCACAAGGCTTTTGTTGCCTCTTACCCGACATGTTTACATTTTACTGGTCTCCGCTATAATAATGTCAACCATGTGTGACAAAATACTATTCCAACATACCGCTAGGAGCACTTTATATTATGAAACAAAAGACTCTCACTGCCAAACGTGTTCAGAAGTCACACGGAAATGTGTTAACTTGTCTTTAGCAAAGGTTGGAAATGTGTTCATGAAACAGGCTACTTTTAACTGAAGTGTTAAATTAATAACAATTGTTAGTTAACATTTGTTAAGCAAAATTTAACACAGAGTTGAAGAAACTGGGCCTTAGTGTCTAAAAGTATAAACATAGAATGTTCATCTTCCATTGAAGATGGAACATGCAGAACTCGGAACCATTCAGCCTTAAGCGGGTCCTGCGTGGTCAATAAAACTTTCAGTACCGACGATAATACTGATCGTCTGTGGACTGGAATGAAGGCCAGTACAAATACTAACCAAAATATTGACAGTAATAGTAGTGATACTGTAAGGTCTCTACAGTACTGATGTGTGAGAGCAGCAATAAAATACTCTTGTGCTTCTCAAGGCCAAGAAAGGGTGTTTGTCGTGAGTTATTACAGCAGTTTATCGACCTGTATGAAACGCTGCCAGAATTGTGGGACGCTTCCAATTGAGAATATATGAACAAAAGTCAACTGAATAGTGCGCTCGATAAACTGTTAGTTTTAACTTATACTCTTAAGTTGAAAGGAAATGCAACCCGTTAAGATGCGAGAAAAAAATAAATACTTTGCATTCAAATTACCGTAAAGAATTAAAGAAAATAGTTGATTGAATAATAATAATAATAATTGTATGGCCTCAGCTACCGTGTGCAGACATTTCAATTTGACGCCATCTGGCTGTCTGCTCGTCAATTTCGATGTTCCGTTTTACTCTAGGCCTCCACTAGATGGCAGACCGAGTAAACTGAAACTCTCTTGGGCGTCTATGGCTGAGATTTAACGAATTTTGTTGGGTAAACACCAAATGTGTCACCAGAGATCTTTTACATGCCAACATCGTACGACATGGAGTGTCTAGTGGACTTTTTTCCGCCCTTCAAAAATCCGACTACCTTTGCCGGGTTTGAACCCGCTATCTTGGGATCCGGCGGCAGTTGATTGAAAACACTGAGGAATTGGGATAGATGATATATACAAAACCATCATTGTGGGTGTTTCATGTTGGTCAATACCAGTCGATGTTTCACACAGTCGAAGGCTGTTTTGTAGTCAATGAAACACGTATATGCATCGAAATTCATGTCCCTGCACCTTTGTACTAGTACATTTAAGGAGAAGAGTACTTCACGTGTGCCGACCCCGTTTTGGAAACCAAACTGGGTCTGATCCATATGAGATTCACATTTCTTGTAAATCCGGGTGTGTGCTAATATGATAGGTTTTTTCCAACGTAGTACCTGTACCAGTACTTGGACGCTTTGCTCGTGCGTAACGTGTAAAATCTTTTTCAACACAGTCAAAATTGCGTTCATGTATTCGTTCGTGTATTACAGTCAGGCTTTCAAAGTAACTCTTCGCATCAATCCCTGATGGTCGGAAGTAGTCCGGGGTCTAAAACGTGTACTGATCCGTACATTTCTGTAATTTGCGCAGAAACACTGCATCATTGCCTCCTGATGTAAGTTACTTTCTTCTTTGCGATAAGTTGCCTTAATCTGAGGTTATTATGGAAAGTGACTACTTTTTACAATCTTCATCCTATGAATATGAAGAAGAGCTGCTATTTTTCACCAAAAAAAATAAAAATATTTAGGTTCTGGTTATTAATGTCTTATCTTTCTTTAGTTATTTACATATTGTGTTAAGTTAGGTCTATATAAAGGTCCAAAATCTACCAGGATAATAAACTCAACACAATTGAAGTACGAGACATTTTTCAGAAGAAACTATTCCTCAGGGTGATGAAAAGGACTTTTTGAACATTTCCGCATTAGCTGCGGATTTGCCCAAAATATTGCCAATCTATTTCAAGTAAGAAAGCAACATAGGGATAGCTTAAAGAAAACATGTAACATGAGGAATTCGGATAATTCTGAAACATATACAAGTTTACTCACTTCTCTTAGTTTACTTCATATTTTGTGTTTAAATACAGAGATAAAGTATAGGTTAAATCGCTAGATATGAAAACTTGTTTTTAGGTCTCAACATCTAAATTTCACGTTAATAGGGTCTAAATTTCAAAACTATAATTGTCAATTAGAAAAATATTGCGTTAGTTATTTAAATAAAACGTGTTAAAATTGGGGGCTAATATCAAAGAAAATTTGTATTATACTTTCTCCTTTCGTTCATATTTCAGCTTTCGTTGGAAGGTATTCCTCCAGTTCCACGGGGGAAAGAAGTTATTCCTCCATGCCAGTACATAACATGAACGAGAATCCTTTGCAACACAACCCAATCGTATATCAATCCTGTAACCAATAGGAAGTCAGCGCATGCGTATCGAGCGATACGTGAACACGTCCATGTACTGCTAACGAACTGCGTGTTGGAAAGAACCTGATGGCTACACTTGCCCATCTTTTACAATCCATTTTGATGGAATACCGCAATTATCAACACCTGCACAAGTACTAACCAAAATATTGACAGTAATAGTGATACTGTAAGGTCTCTACCGTACTGATGTGTAACATCAATATTATTGACTCCGTATTACTGATCAGTATTACAGACTCTGTAGGGTCCGCTTTAAATTAAATGTGAGGAAGTTATAATACCGTGCACTCATTAAATTTTTTTCTTTGAGTGATTTTACAAATTATGTAGCAAGTGCCAAAAAAAGCTTTTTCAGAGAAGTTAACAGGAAAGAGACCACGAGGAAGACCGGAAAAGAGTTGGACAGATTCAGTGTGGCAGTGCATAGAGAAGAGGGGAGGAAAACCAGAAGATTTACTTAAAAAGGGAGAAGAGTGGTGGAGAGACAGGCAGCGATGGAGGTCCTTGATTCACAACCCGATACGGGAATAATAGGATAAACACGACAGGTCAAGGGAAGAGAGAGGAGAGTAATAAAGCAACACACACAATAGTACGAGGGAGGGATCAAATATAAACAGGATTTTATTTTTTAAATTCATTTTCATTGAAAAACAAGGCAATTACAATTTATTTTTCCACATAGTTTCCTGCTTTGGAAATGCATTTGTCCCAGTATATGGGCAGCTTTTTGATGCCCTCATCATAAAAAGAACAGGGTTGTGTCACCAGCCAGTTGTGCAAGAAGTCTTCCACACTCTCATCATCTTCAAATAGTTGCCCTGCTAGAGATTCTTTAAGTGGTCAGAATAAATGGAAATCGCAGGGCTGTAAGGAGGATGATCAAGTGTAGTCCAGTGCATTTCCTGTTGCTTTGGAGATAGATAGAGCTGCAGTATGGGACCGTGCATTGTCGTGGAGGAGGATGACCTGTTGAATCGGTTGGTCTCGTCTTTTGCGGCAATATGCAACCCCGCCTTGTTCAACGGCTCACAGTAGTAAGCAGCATTGATTGTGCATCGCTCATGCAAAAAATCAATCGGCAAAATGCATTGCTGATCAAAAAAAAAAGAAAACAGTTGCAAGAAACTTGCCAGCTGACAGTCGAGTCTTGGCTTCCACTGGTGCTGCCTCCCCTTTCCTCCGCCACTCCTTACTGGCTAGTTTGGATTTGGGAGTGCATTGGTGGACCCATGTTTCGTCGCAGGTGACGATCCAACTAAAAAATGCATCACCTTCTTCCGCAAACCTTGCTGTAAGCCTCTGACAGACCTCCAAATGTCTCAACTTCAGATATTGGGTCAATTTCTGATACTCTCGCCCGTTGATTGTCGTCAGTAATGTCTTTAACAACATGAATGTTTTCGTCTGTAATGCTGGTTCGAGGATGGCAATCGTGTTCTTATTTTGCACACGTTCTCGTCCTTCCTTGAACTCTTTATGCCAGGCAAACACATGTCCTTGACAAGGTTTGATCACCCAACCGTGCAGTCAATCTTTGGCAAATTTGTGCCGCTGTAACTCCTTCACGAGCAAGAATTTTATAATTATGCGTTGCACAGTGGAGGGGTGCACCTGTTGCTCCGACATTGTGAGCGTTGCTGACAAAACGGCAGGAAATATCTAACAGCACTCTCTCTCCATTTCTAATGGTCCCGCCTAAGCATAGCAGAAGTGCGGGGCCAGTCCTATGAACTGTTGATGTTCAGGAACAAAAATCCTGTTTATTTTTGATCGACCTTCATATGAAGACAATGACAGCTCAGTGTGGGGAGAGGAGACGAACACAATCCCCACTTACGATGCGCTCCTTGTCAATCCCAGTTCTTCTCGGCCCCCGACGAGCTCTTTTCTGCTTCCGGGCTTCAGCAGGGCAATGGTGACAACAGTCATTGAGGGGCCATCTTGATGTGGGATAAGAAAAGAGCTGGATAAACACAGGAACAGTGAAGAGAGAAGAATACAGGTGGTAAACGGCGACGAACACAGAAGGAGAAATGAGCTCCTTGGCTTGGTGAGGGGAGACTCACTCCATCTATTTATCGTGTGTTCAGTAAAATTTCAGCCCATTGCTTCCAACCTTAGTAAGTGTAGCGGCGATTGAGAGCTTAATAAAACAATCATAAAAGAAAGAAAAAAAGCATTTGGAACATAAAATCAAATTTAGAATCATAAAAACCCTATCATAAAACCAAAATTAAACAAGGTAAAATATACGGAAACTAACGGCAGGATGTGAACTGCGGAAGGAACCCTATGAGGTTGTGGATCAAAGGATTTTTATGGCTGAAACTTCAACAAAGAATAATTTAGTTAATACCTATTTATTATAAAAAATCTTCAAAGAAAAGGAAATCGGTAACACTACTGGTAGCATAAACACAAAATAGAAATACAAACCCAGATGAATTAAAGTTGCAGTACAATCTTACCAGAACTAGTCTTCATGGAAAATACTTGTAATGTGAAGTGACCACCTTCACAAACAAAAAAATACAGGTCAAAGGAATATAATTTCAAATGAAGCAGATGTAGTGAAGTCAAACTTGGTGAGAAATTGAATTTAAATTACAAAACTGTTAGAAAAAGCTTGCCTCGTCTCAATGTGAAAATGGATGCAAGACGTCTTTACACCATCATAGATTACAATCGATTTCTGATAGAAGGATTGATGAATAAACTCCTCCGACAAATTAAAACTGGAAATAATTACGAAATGTAAGATTTGCTTACTCCAAGAGAAGGCAGAGTTCCTGGACAGCAAGTCCGCTCTACATAATGCCGAAAACAGAATTAAGCCTACCTGCGGTGTCCTTCCTGAAGGTAGCCCACGCTGGGTGGTGCAACAGGAAATGGCACAGCAAAATTAATGACCATTGACCGCACAGGAGTTACCTTTCTATTAATTTAAACCAATCAAATTTCAATGTTTAATTTGATGCTTGTTGTCTTGTCCTTGGAAACTTCTTGAAGCTTGTATCTTGTTGAAGTCCCAGAAAAATCGGCAGGTGCGTACAGGGTGTCCCACAAATCTTCATGATAAAATTTAATGCAATTTTTTAAATGATCCAAAGTTTCCTTTAAGTAGCCCAAATATACAAACTCTCGCAGCACATGTCACAGTAACGTTAATAGGAATTCGAATTTATGGAAATCTTGGTTGGAAATCCTTTTAGAGGAGAGATGTGTTCATTGCGATGTCTAGGAACACACAGTCGCGCCCCCAGAAGTACATAACCTAATACAGAACAACAGTTGCCATTGTGTATTGTTGAAGTACGAACTTGCATTCTTATTGGCCAATGTAAAGTCTCGTGTTGTCATTGTGTCAACTGTAATGACTATATTGTATTA
Source organism: Anabrus simplex (assembly GCF_040414725.1). Lineage (NCBI taxonomy): Eukaryota > Metazoa > Arthropoda > Insecta > Orthoptera > Tettigoniidae > Anabrus > Anabrus simplex. The sequence goes on along the minus strand of NC_090279.1, from coordinate 216,843,475 downwards.
CCAACACGTGCAGAATGCAAGCACAAACAATATACAAAGTAAACAATGTTGAATACAAGATAGGATTACTGTTGTATGAAACTTACCTTAATGTTGAGGAGGACACAGGAATTCATTTATACAATTGCCATTTGTATTCAGGCACAATTTAACATCACGGCCACACTTTTCACACAGTCGTTCTTGAAAGCAAACTGTGACGTTTATATAACTCTACTAAATTACTCAACTTGTACCAATAACATCCACCAGTCAGCCATTTCATCAATGAACAATCGACAATTAACTCAAATTGCCGAGGAAGAGTCGAAGCAAACAGAATGTTCTATCATCCCTCTAGGCCAAATCGGATCAGTTGTTATCGCCCTCGAACAATCTTTATTTTGAAAAAGTACTGAGAACAATTGTAATTAACCAATTGAACCTTGCATATTTGTTGGATTGAAACTGCATTGGGGCTGGGATTATTTTGAAGGAAATATAATGACACTTCGCATGAGAAATTTCTTACTTACAAGAGCATTAAAGATTTAAATATCTATGAAAAACAAAGGTCATTCATGCCATGAACCACAGAACAAGGAATACATTAAATACATTTTATTTTATTAGCATTACAAGTCCATACTGAACTGTAACACGGTCATATCCTTGCACTTCCACTTCGATTTCCACATCTGTTTGTTCATTAGGAGCATTACACACACTATCACTAAAAATGATATTCCTGATCTTCGTTACTTTCTAAAAGGGGTTATATATCGGTAACTTTCAGTTGTTTACTGGCAGCCATCTTGTTTACAAGCATATCTCAAAGTCCAGAGATAGCCCACTTCAAACTAATATTACCAAGCACACTGTTGATATATATTAACAAAGAGCATATAACATTGGAGAGGATGAGTTCCTTCACAAATGCAACTCCTCCTGCCATCTCTTGAGGAGAAGCTGAATTACGTAGTGAAGTGAGACAATGGAACAGTTCTGTGGTCCAGCAAGACAAAGCACGGAACGGTTCAGTGGCTCGGGCCCAATGAGTTAAGCTTTCCACCACTAGCCCGTGTAGAATGCGCTGCTATTCCTACCCTAACCAGCACAGACCAATGGTGTTTGCACTTGACAAACTAGAGGTCTAAGGCCACTTCGTGACTAACATCCCCAGACCCCTTTCGCTGGTCCTCAAATCACTAGTCTCGTCCATCCCTGCCCTCTTAGCAATTCTGTCCATCACTTCTATTCCATCTTAGTACTTAACAAGAACAGTTGACAGCCTTGTGCACCACCATATCCTCTGTGAGAAGAAAAGACAGTCACTCCGCACGGGCTAATATTGGAAGTCACGGCCGCTTCCTTCCCACTCCTAGCCATTTCCTACCCCTTCGTTGCTGTAAGACCTATTTGTGTCTGTGCGACGTAAAGCCACTAGCAAAAAATATCGGAAGTCACGGGCTTAAAGTTATGTGTGTTCCTGTCTTTCTGGATACGACTTGATTTCACACTTGTCTCTTTCACTTAGAGTAAGAAGTTCTTTTTGTTTCACCTGAAGGTCTCTCTGCTTATGCTTTTGGAAGGAGTAGGTCTAGATAATGGAGGCTCCGTGGCTCAGGCGGAGAGTGCCAGCCTCTCACCCCTGGGTTCTGTGATTCAAATCGCTGTCCCTCTGTGTGACATTTGTGGTGGAGAAAGTGGGGCGGGACAGGTTTCTCTTCCAGCACTCTGGTTTTCCCTATCATCTTTCATTCCATCAACACTCTGTCATTAATCACTGCCCCAGAGGAGTGCAACAGATTTCATCACAATTCCTATCCTGGCTGCTTGATGGGGGCGTGGAACAGGCTGTGGACTTTCGTTTCAAGGTTTCAATAAATGGGCATGCCTCTCCTGTATAAAGTTTTAATGTAGACTGGATACAAAAGATCAAACAGTGGGGGATGAGAATTCACACTCCATGATGAGCATTGAGGAACAGGGCAAGCAGCAGATGACGGCATGGCAGAGATAATTTGAAAATATTGGCATTTACAAAACATACTCTATATGTAAAACTCTTATGAGTCACTGATATGACAAAATTTACTGAACCGTCACGTTATGTATCGCTCAGTTCACTGCAAAATAAAAGGCGCATCCAAATCTGCATGCTATTTATTTATTTATTTATTTATTTATTTATTTATTTATTTATTTATTAGGTTTCTTGTTTTATATCCTCTTATCTAAGACACAGTGCTTCATAAAATAATGTTGATATCTTATACTATTTGTGAGATGCCTTACAAGACCATGCCATATGCTGGTAGAATAAATACCATAATTAACAAAAGCATAAAACATAAATAGATGAATTTCCTATTTTTATGCAAAATTACACATTTATACCTTGAGTAAAAAATATAAATTTGGGGACCTTGTAAAACTTCAGACACTATTAGGATGGTCGTAAGCTAGGCTGAACCAAGTGAGAATGGAACCAAACAAATGCTTAAACCATGCTCTTTCTTAAGCCAGAGAGAACTGTGTGGTGAACGATGGCCACACTATTGGAGATTGTTACTCAGGCAGAAGATTCCCTACCAGTTGTTCACCTAATCTCTTCTTAAACGATTTCAGAGAACTTGGAAATTCATTGAACATCTCTCGTGGTAAATTATACCAATCTCTAATTCCTTTTCCTATAAACAAATATTTGCCCCAATTCGTCCCCTTGAATTCCAACTTTATCCTCATAACTTTCCTACCTTTGAAAACTCAATTCAACTCGTGTGCTAATGTCACTTCTCCTCTGACAGCTCGGAACATCCGGCTCATCTCCTCACTTTCAGGTCTTCCCAGCTCAAAGTTTGCAACATTTTTCTAACACTACTCTTGTCGGAAATCGTGCTGCTTTCATTTGGATTGAGTAATCCTGGTGTGGGTCCCATACACTGGAACTATACTCTCTCCACATCCTTACTACAAACCTTAAATACCCTCAGATATTTACAACTTTGTTAATGTAATTACCCCACTAAAGAAAATTATCATCATACCATTATCTGCTGTCAATCTCATGATCCTATAACTTATTTGTACTACTCTATACAGTACTAGCTGTATTACTCAGCGCTGGCCGGGCACTTTATTCATTCTTTACTTTTAGATACTTTATTACCTGTGAAGCAAATTTTTGTAGATTTTCTTATTGTGACATTGATACTTCACCCCCTTTCCACCCCTGCCCAGAGAGGTACACACACACACATTCAGACAGTCATGTGTAGATCTCTCCTTGGTCTAGCCTACATATACGCACGTGCCTACTTCGAAGTGCAGGCCTGTATTCTACCGTAGAAACCTTGAGTTGATGTTACCATGATTACAGCTGGTCATTTCTTCATCCGATTTCTACAGTGAGGTAGTGTGATGGCAATATCTCCATAACTGTTGGTTTTAGTCCCTTAAAACACGATTTTCGGGACTCTTAGGGCATTACCGAGTTTTGTTCTTCACGTCACGAGGCGTGTGCAACAAATGGGATATTTAGTCTATATTCGCCTTTTATAGGCAAATTTTTGATACTTGGGTTACATTATTTCAATTTTCGTAGGGATCTCTAATTGTTTTGAAAATAAAATACAGCCCATATTTCTCACTGGTAATGTAGCTTTCAACTATAGGTGAAATAATTTTTTAAATCAGTTCAGTAGTTTTTGAGTTTATCCATAGCAAACAAACATATATTTTTCTCTTTATTATATTAGTGTAGATAACATCATCTGCAAAAAGCCTTTTTCTCTATTCATATTTATATATAAAAGGTTTGGCAATTGAAGAAAATTTAGTTTAGTGTTCAATGACATTACAGGACATGCTAAGAATTGTTTCTTTTGATCAATAATAATTTATAATATTCTTTGCATTGATAGAAGTACAATACCAATATGTATGGGCATTTTCATGCACATTATCTACTCGGAAGTGTTTTAGTGTATCATCATCTTCATTTCCCGTATGCAGCTTCCCGGGTCGGGTTGTGAATCAAGGACCTAGATCGCTGTCTGTCTCTCCACCACTCTTCTCCTTTTTTTAAGTACATGTTTTGGTTTTCCTCCCCTCTTCGCTATGCTCTCCCACACTGAATCTGTCCACCTCTTTAGGGGTCTTCCGCGTGGTCTCTTTCCTGTTAACTATTTTGAAAAAGCTTTTTTTGGCACTCTCTCTTCTCCCATTCTCATCATAAGACCATACCACTTTAGCTTTGTTGTTTCCATCCTGTCTTGAAGTTTCAAGATTCTTGTCTTTTTTGTTGTATGTCCGGCGCTCCCTTCTCGCTCCGCCAGCCAGCTACACGCGCGCCAAGTGTCATTCTTCTAGCCTCGACGCGCAGCCCTCAGTGCGCGTGCCTGAACAGTCGTGTGTGTACTATAAAGAGGAACTCCCAGCCTGTCCAGATCCCACTTGCCCCGGTGTCCAGCTCCAGAATACACCCTACGTCGAGCACGGAGGCTACTCCTCTTCAAAATGTGCTTCGACCAGGTGGACTGAATTTCTGGCAGTACGAGGTCTCACCTCTGGTCACCGCTCCTCTTCCGCTGCCCATATCCAGTCATACTATTACATACCGTTATATTTCCCTAATTAATGCAAGCTCCCTTGGTTTCGCCAAGTAAGAATTCTTCCAACATTGAACTTGCCTTTATGAACTCAACAAGGAAGGACTTTCCAAAACATTTATGTCAGTACTTCGGATAGTTTTCGACTATCGACTTTTCTTATCACAAGGACTATCTTTTCTAGATAGAAGTGGATGTAAATACTGTAAACTTGTATATAGTGTACAAAAGATAGACTCTTTCTCAAGATTCCTAATTCATTTGCTTCAAGTTAAATTTCATTTTTATTTGTGTAAATAGTGTATTTTGCATTTGAAGCGAATAATAAAGTTGTGTTTTGTAAATCTCAACCTTGGTTACAACATTTTTCCTTATCTCTTCATTTCTAATTCTGTCCTTTCTGGTCTTGCTTTCGATACCAATCAGGAATTTTATCTCCGCTGCCTGTATTCTACTCTCCTCTCATATTGTTGTAGTCCACGATTCAGCTGCATAGGTTAGTATGGGTTCATAATAGGTTGAATATAATACTTTGTTACATTTCTTCTGGACATCTTGGTTCCACAAAATACCCCTTATACTCTGGTAGAAGCTGTTTGCTTGTTGTATTCATTTCCCAGTTTCCTCGGTTATCTTTCCATCTTCTGTGATCACACTTCCCAAGTACTTGAAACTTTTAACCACTTCCAGAATTTTACTATTCAGTTTTATCTTCCTTCCTTCCTTCCCCTTGTCATCAGTATTGTTTTTTTACTTTTCTCTGTGCTTACTTTCATCCCAAATTTTTCTCTCTCTTGATTCCATACATCTACTTTTAGTGTATATGAGTGTGAAATACTTCTCCTTGTTTGGTAGAGGTGTGATTAGATATGTTTCATTACCTTTCAGCTCTAATTCAAGCAGACTAAATTTATCGTGTTAAAATAAATAAAACAGACATGAGACAGGGCACAGAATATTACATTCTTGTCTGGAACTACAGCCATGCAGTGGGTTCATTCTGTGAGGAAATGAGTTGTAGGAATGTAATTCCAATATAAATAGTCTGTTATTGGAAATAGTAAATTTTCCAGCCAACTCATTCAGGGCAAATATTGTAGGTTCCCTGTGGGAATCAACGTCTATATTATCTGATGGCCTGAGCCTAATTTGGCAAACTGGGGCAAAATGCTGGCAACCAAGAACAGCTGGAAAATTTTGCTTGTTTTTCTTTAGTTCTCTTGGTTTACTAACTTATTTAGAATTCAGTAAGCAGGTATCTGTTTTAAATGTTAACAATTGGGAGGGCCAGTAGAAAAGAGGCACATGCCAGACGGCTGGTAATTTTTGAGATCTCTCGAGCCGTACTGTTGACTGTCGTAGTTATGAACACGAACTATCTTTCGCGTACCTATTCCCAGTAAGTAAGATTAATAAAATGTTTACACGATCCTGCAGTAGAAAAGAGGCACGTTCACCTGCTGCTGCCCTGTGATCAGTGTTTTGTCACTGCCAGTCAGAACAAGTTTAGAATATGTTTACATAGCTTCAAAGTTGGTAAAAAAATATAAAGAAGTAGTCTTTTGGCCTCCATTAAATTACTGAACAAAATACAACACAAAATCATTGCTGAATTGAGGGATTCTCTCAGTCTAATGAAGTTTGTATTTATGTTTTCTTTTCTCGGACACCGTGATCTGATAACAGAACACGAAAACGTAGACTAGGAACTGGATGTATTGTAGACTAAACTTCAACTCCAATACCCACTTACTTCTGCCAGGCTCCTCACTTTCACCTACCCTATCCGACCTCCCTTGGTCAACTCTTGTTGTAATAATAATAATAATAATAATAATTAATAATATTATTTTGCTTTACGTCCCACTAAGTACTTTGGATGGTTTTTTGAGATGCCGAAGTGCTGGAATTTTGTCCACCAGGAATTCTTTTATGTGCCATAAAATGTACCAACATGAGGCAAACGCATTTGAGCAACTTCAAATCTCACCGAACTGAGCCCGAATCAAACTTGCTAAGTCAGGTTCAGAAGGCCAGCGCCTCAACCATCTGAGCCACTCAGCCCGGCAACTCTTGTTCTTACGTATTAAAATTTCATTTTCGTTCTGTATTGATGACACTAAACATGTACAAATGCAAATGTTAAAGATCGACCAATTCAATACATCATTATATTCAGATAAAATCCTTACCTTAAAACTATTTCATTGTTCTTTTAATACTGTGCAAGTTGGCCGTGCGTTTAGGGGCGCGCAGCTGTGAGGTTGCATCTTCGAACCCCACTGTCGGCAGCTCTGAAGATGGTTTTCCATTGTTTCCCATTTTCACACCAGGCAAATGCTGGGGCTGTACCTTAATTAAGACCACAGCCACTTCCTTCCCACTCCTAGGCCTTGCCTATCCCTTATGTCACACCAACACAGATAGCTTGATGAGATAGGAAAGGAATAGGAGTAGGAAGGAAGTGGCCATGGCCTTAACTGAGGTACCGCCCCAGCATTTGCCTGGTGTGAAAATGGGAAACCACGGAAACCACCTTCAGGGCTGCCGACAGACAGGATCAATCACTACTGATCTGCACTTAGGGCAGTCACCCAGGTGGGAGATTTCCTATCTGTTGTTTTCCTAGCGTTTTCTTAAATGGTTTAAAGAACTTATTGAACATCTCCCTTAGCAAGTTATTCCAATCCCTAACTCCCCTTCCTATAAAGGAATATATGCCCCAATTTGTCCTCTTGAATTCCAACTTTATCTTCATATTGTGATCTTTCCTACTTTTAAAGACTCCACTCAAACTTATTCGTCTATAAATGTCATTCTATGCCATCTCTGCACTGACAGCTCGGAACGTACCACTTATGATAAAGATGTTGATTCCCATAGGGAACCTCTCAACATTTTTGTAACAAATCGAGCTGCTTTTCTTTGTTTTCTTTTTCCAGTTCTTGAATCAAGTAATCCTGGTGAGGGTCCCATACACTGGAACCACACTCTGTTTGGTGTTTTACCAGAGATTTTTATGCCCTCTCCTTTACATCCTTACCACATCCCCTAAATAACCATGTGCAGAGATCTGTACCCTTTATTTACAATCCCATTTATGTGATTACGCCAATGAAAATCTTTCTTTATATCTCTTATCTCCCAAATGCAATCTCACAGCTGCGCACCCCTGACAAGGTGATTGTGAGAGGCTTAGGCAAAGTCTTCTTTCCTGTAAACTTATGGTATTGTGGCAAATGCCTTTTTTCCAGTGAGGCCCTCAATTAAGTTCTCTTCATGTAGAAACAGCAAATAGGAAAAATATATTTTAGGGGCATAAGACATGGGTTTCCTTGTCCCCTCACTGTTTCATTAAAAAAGTACAAATTTCTTAAAACTAATTGAAGCACCACTTTAAACTAAAAACATATAAAAATATCAAGAACAGAAGCGAGTTCCATCGTCTCCAAGTTTTATAAAACTAAATTATTATGCACACACAACTCTCGTCGGTCTGTTCCTCTCTCGGGATCACTGCCACTTCACACGACTTGATTTGTGCCAGCAGCATGTAGCCATAGAGTTAAGTGAAATGAAACTGACGTAACGAAAAAAAGGAATTCTGTCGCTTGAGTTTGCAGAACTTTTTTTTTTTTTTTTTTTTTTTTTTTTTTTTTACAACATTCTTCACATCGCTCCGACTCGCACAGCTTATGGCGACGACGATGGGACAGAAAAGAGCTAGGAGTGGAAAGGAAGCAGCGAGCTCGGTGAAAGTTCATTTAACACTGATAAATGAGCCTTGGAAAGTATTTGCCTGTATCAAAGTTAAAAAAGATGGCCATCACGTGGGCTTGCGTAGATGCTGTTTGAGCCAGTTTGTGTATTTGGCCACGTCTGTGAAGATGACGAAGCTGTGGATATCACATGGGATGTCCCCGACGTCCAGCCGGCTCACGCTCACCACTCCCCGCAGGTACCACGTGTCCCGCTTCTGTACCGGATTCCTCAGGTTCAGCGACAGTCCTCCGCCGCTGTCACCATTACACACAGTCGTGCCTGTGGAATAAACATGCATTTGTAGATCCTAGTTTAAGGCGTCATTAATTTACAAGTTATATTTATTGACATGAACAGGTAAATAACATCTAATATTCTTTTGTTTAATTAAAAGGAAAGGTCGAAAGGTAAGGTCAGTAATTTATTACTCAGAAACAAATGAACAGAGCTTGTTGCAATTATCCTATAGTTTGTAGTCCCACCGATAGATGTTGCATAGGTTCACAAGTCCGTGGCTCACAGAGTGTCACAAAATGGCAAAGGTAGTGAGTGAACAAGTGCTCAACTGAAGAGGTGTGGCATACTCCACTGTATTTTGGGTTGCCAAACAAGGCACGTGCATTTTTGTGGGAAGGAAAATTGCAATATATATGAATATTGTTGAAAGTTTCATCACAAATGGTCAAAATAACCCTCTCCCTATTCTGTATTAAATGTTGTTATAAGTTAATAAAGAAGGAATGCACCATCTGTTCAATACACTTAGATGATGTAACTATGTTTTATTCATTAATGGGACTAGATCATCCTCAGCCATAACATAAGAAGTGTCCACTGCACACAAGAAGCATGAATAAAAGGACAATGTTTCATTCTTCACATTTAACAAAAACTCTAGATTTTTACAGTGCACACTTGTTGAGCGATCCATTCACTGAAAGCCTCAGATTGCCAGTCATCATCATCCTCTTACAGTTCCAGTTCCCAGATACTGTTGGCGAACCTCTTTCATTCCGTCATGGTGAGATATGTTCTGTTAATAACGTCGTCCAGTATCCTTCCCCGATCAGCAATGTCCATCCAGTGGGTTCTTGGTCTTCCTAGCATCTGTTTTCCTGTCACATGTCTCTCCAAGTTAACCTAAGCTGTCCTCCTCATTACATGCCCAAATCACCTCAATCTGGACATGCTGATCCGATCTAACAATGATGTCTCAATCCCAGTTTCCTTTCTAACATGTCCAGTTTTTTTTTTTTTTTTTGAATCGTGGACCTAAGGAACTTCATCTCTGATGCCTGGAACCTTGATGAGTCAGTAAGGGTGCAGGTTTCGATGCCACAGGTGGCATGAAGTACTGATTGAACATAAACTCCGATTGTGTTGGTACTTTGGGATCTCGTAGGAGTATTCGTACTTGCTGGTAAAAGTGAGAGCTCTTTTGCACTCTATTTGCCACCTCCTTTGTGTGTAGGATATCTCGAGATATCACACTGCCAAGGTATGTAAAGCTTTCCAGTGGATGGTTTCCTAGCATGTTCCTTCTCTGTTTAGACTCCACAAACAACTCTCATTTCAGCGGATTCCTTCTCATGTTGGAATAACAGGTAATGAAGAGGCAGACAGCTTAGACAAAAAAAGGTACCACACTACAACCACCTACCAGTCAGACTGATTTTATGTCAGCAAAAAGGATTCTAAAAAATGACTATTAAAAACAGGCATGAAGAAATGGCAAACAAAACAGCAGAAACCAAATTATGGAAGGATATTGATGCTGAATGGGATCATTGTAAAATAAAACCAAGAAGAGAAGCTGTAGCCTTCTTCAGACTTAACATTGGCCACGACTGTCTTGCAGTTCATCTGAAACGAATCAACATCCTAAGATACGAAAAACGCACACTTTGCCATGACCCTGGAAGTAAAATGGATAAGGAACACCTGCTACATTGCGACAAACTTTATGTGACAACCAGAACTTCAGGAAATCTCACTCAACTATACTGGAACGTAAGAAAGCTGATGTATCTTATGGGTAGCCCGCATTCCAATCCAACAACAACCCCTTCTGTTTATTGCCACAATTCTCTACTTTAACGTGATGTAATTGCAATGTGTGTGCCACAGCTCAACAACTGAAGCACAAAACACTCAAGTATGAAACACTTAAACATTTTGAGTTTGGTTTATGTCGTCATTAAAGGTAAAAGCAATAACGCATTGTCCGTCTATTCACTGGGTTATTATAATAGTAACAGTGATTACCTGAGATGTTGCTTGTCCTAACTGTTTGAATCTCTCATACGGAATTGTTGAAGAGTTTAACAGTTATTAAAAAACAAGTTGATGGGAGACACTTATTGACTGGCTAGGGAGACACCTACAATTTAGGTTGGTGGACTGTTGGTCCAGTGGAGAAGCCTTTTGTCAAGTAGATCAAGTATGTTAAATGTTATTAAATTTTCTCTCTTGCCAGTTTGATAGCTTCTGCCAGCCCTGTTTGCAGGCAATGTTACATATATTTGATAGTGCAAATAGCCCCATAAAAAAAGTCTATGATGGATAACTCTAGTGATCTTGGAGGCATGACCTGGTAAACCGAAACATGGAAATCTACATCCACACAGTAACAACATAATTTTTACTCAAGTGTCCACTACACACTTGTTCAGCGATCCATTTGCAGAAAGGCTCTGATGGCCAGTGCAGATTATATTTAATAATTCTCTACACTTTAATGTGATGTATTTGCAATGTGTGTGCCACAGAACTTCTCTCACCACATCTATTTCCTCCCGATCTGTTTCACGTATCCTCTCAATGGACGAGTGGCAATAAGAAGCTCTTCTCCACTTTTTGGAACATACTGCAATCTAGATGCCTGTCTTAAAGCGCACTGTGATGATACTCTCCAAATATAAGCAGCATGTCATCAAGCTCGTAATTTGTATAACATGGCAGTTCCTTTGCTTGCATTTGACTAGACCGATTTGTTCCCTGTGCCCTTGTATAGCGTTTCAGGGAACTGAGTTCCTGAGTCCGTGGAACATGGAGCATCATTTTTGACATCATGCTGCAACGTGCGTTAGAATGAGAGCTCTTTTCTTTCCAGCCTCCAGCACCTCTCATCCAAGTTTAAAAAATAAAAAACCCGACAGTGAGAAGTGCCGTACTTCCATTCAATGTGAAGCCTCTGTATTATGCTACCATCTATCGTAGGGATTACAAACCAAGCCAAACTTTCTTTTACACAGGGACAGTAGTTTCCTCTTCCATTTGGTGGATATATCGACCATTTCCTTTGAGCTTTAGTGCTGTAAGAAGCTGTACAATGTGGTCTTCTGGCATGAATTGGTTTCCACAACTGAAGAACGTAACAGTTATAAATGAGGAAAGTGTAGCTTGCTGCCACTGTAGAGTGAAACGCTGGTATCTTCACAATTTATTATCTGTCTGTATTAATATATAATGAAAGCAAATATTCACTCACCATTCCTGAAGCTGGCACACAGCGTGGTTTCAGATGTGTATGTGGCATAGAAGGAGTCGCTCCTGAGGCATGTTTCCTGAGAAACCACGGGCATCTTGGCCACCCGTAGCTTGTCTGTGAGCGAACCTGACTCGTCCTTGCCCCATCCAGCAACCTGCAAAATAGTTACTAGGTGTAGTTCCATCTGGCTGCTCATATATGGAGAGAATGACACTAGTTCGGCCTGAACAACTTCCCTAACTGGAGCATTCTAGGCAGTGGTCTTGAACAATTGATACAGTCATTTTTGAAGGGGCCTTATTCCAAATTGTGATAAAATGAGTTAAGAACGGTACCAGAATCTACACACATAAATAGATAGATAGATAGATAGATAGATAGGTAGATGTGGTTTATTTTACCTGTTAGGGATACATGTCCCTGTCTTACACTTAACCAGTGAAATACATAAATAACAAAAATACATAAAATACTGAATAAATGAAAGAAGAGACTGAAACAAATTACTATGGTACTATGCTATCCTGCTATACATAAAAATAACTTTTATAATACACAATATAAATTAACATTTTGCTTCCTACGAAGAAATTAACATACAATGAAGTACAATTTAAATAATAATAATAATAATAATAATAATAATAATAATAATATAGATAAACCTACTAATATTTACAATTAATTTGTCCAATTCCAGAAATATATCACATTGACGAATGTTACTGTTTTCGTGTGTTTACTGTGAGTGAAAAACATAGCAAAATGGGGATACGGATAAGGATAACTATGCAGGAAAACCACAGCTGAGTACTTTCTAACACTATTGATGAATAATAATAATAATAATAATTAGAAGAAGAAGAAGAACCATGAGAAAAAACGAAGAAGCAGAAGGAGGACTATGAGGAGGAGGAGAAGAAGAAGAAGACTGTCACACTACAAGCTCGTTTCATAGAGATATTTTGAACACATACTTTTAAATCTTCCGTGGTTTGATATCCCTCTGACCTCCTGTGGAAGGAAGTTCCATTCACGGCTGGCCACAACAGTGAAGGAATTGTTGTAGGTTGAGGATTTATGCTTAGGAATAGCGAGCAATGTCGAGCTCAGCGCTCTGGCGTTTTTATCGTGGTGTTCAGAAAGGCTATGAAATCATTCATAAAGGTAAGATGGAGATTGTAAGGTAAGAATTCGGTGCAATGAAGTCAGGGTATGCAGCTTGCGTCTGTCTTCAAGGCGTAGCCATCCGAGGTCGATGTAAGACTGGGTAACATGATCAGAAAATTTCAGATTACATATAAATCTTACACAGGCATTCTGTGCACGTTGTAGTTTATCTCGAAGCTCGGGTTTCATATCTTTGTAAACTACGTCACAATAATCGAATATTGGAAGAACGTGGGTTTCAACTAGTTTCTTCTTTAAACTGAACGGAAAAGTAAATTTGAATTGTTTAATGTGTACAACGTAGCAAAAACTCGTCTACTCACAGATATTATCTGATACGGCCACGAGAGGTGCTGGTCAATAGTTACTCAGAGACTTTTTATGCTCTTGCAAAAGGGCAAAGCCATTGTGTCAGCTGTTTAGCTAGGTCGTTGATATAGGCAGAATATAGCAAAGGAGCAAGGGTTGACCCTTGTGGAACACCTATTTTCACATATTGCCACGAAGAAAATGTACCTTGATTGATGACACGTTGTTGACGTTCGTGTAAATAAGCTCCCAACCATCTCAGAGTACTGTAGGAAACCCTAGGTGATAAAGTTTGGATAGGAGCAACTCATGGTCTACAGAGTCAAATGCTTTGCTGAAGTCCAATAATACTAGGATAGTCAGTTTTTGCTCATCAATAGCCTGTTTTATATCGTCAGTCACGCTTAGTAAGGCAGTACATGTACTGTGATTGCGTCGGAAATCTGACTGGTGTGGGTCTAATATGTCGTGGTCGTTGAGATAGTTGGTGATTTGATTATGCACAATGTGTTTGAGTCCCTTGGCTATTATTGACAGTATATTTATAGGTCTGTAGTCACTGTTTAGTCTAGGAGATTTTGTCTTTGGTAAAGGATGCACCAGGGCCATTTTCCAGACAGTTGGAAATACACTATTTTGAAGGGAGAAATGGTATATGAATGTCAATACTGGAATAATAGCGTCGATAATTTTCTTTAGCATTATAATACATATATTGTCCACCCCTGTGGATTTAGTTTTAATTCGCATGATAGCCGCTTTCACTTGAAGGGGTGAGACATAACTAAAATAAAATTTGTCTCTGCCTACGGGTGGTGTGTTGTAATTTGCACACAAAAGATTTTCTTTTGCTTCTTCGGTTAATTGTAAATGGGAGGATACGAAGTGATTATTCAATTCATAAAGAGAAACTTCCAAATCGTCTACCTTGTCCGGTTTATTTAGTCCAAAATGGCGGATTGACTTCCATAAAGTAGCGGATCTTACGTCAGGTTTTATACATCTTTCTGCATGAAAAATATGCTATTCACACATTGTAAGTGTGTGTTTGCGACTTCATTATAGCAACGTCATTTTTGAAAGGGCTGTACTCCAGGAATAATGCCCTTTCAACGATGAACATCATCGCATGCCATCTATCGAATACCAAATGCACTATGCGTTACGTTTCGCTTTTCGTAGTTCAGCTGTTGTTACTTCTGAACATATGTTGTGAGATGTAAAATGGCGTCAAGTACTGAGTTGGAACGTAACGAAAGTACCAAGAAAAAAAAGAAAGGAGAACGTAATGTTGGAACTTACAAACAGAATGTTATAAAAACAGCAAGAGTGAAAGGTCATGAGTATACTACCCGTAAAGTAAAACATGTTGCAGAAAGAAAAACCGGTGAACAATGCAGGTCAGTACAATGCTTTCATAGCTGTATCAAAATATTATTACTTATTGGTGCATATTGCGTCTGGATATAGAATGACAAAGTAATGTTTTATTTGTTTTGCTTCTTTCTAGTTGCCATGACAAGTGTTTTGAAAAGCTCACAGAAAATGACTGTATTGATATACTGCGGCGCTTAAACGAGTTTAACTTAAAAAATGAACAGGACGCATATTTAATCGGTTTCCTTGTTGCAAAACCAATATGTAGAAGGACAGCCACAGGGGATGAGTCTACTAGGAAATGGTCACAGACGTCTTCCTATGAATTTTTTGTGCCAGTAAACACTGAACGACGTAAATTGTGCCGTACGACTTTTGTTTCTCTCTTTGGTATAACAGTGAAAAGGGTAAGGAGACTTCAGTCATTAATGCTTCAGAAGAAAAGTCCACGAGATATGCGTGGAATTGGTAATAAGAACCGTGCTATGTCACCTGCTCGTGTGAAACTCGTTCATGATCACAGAGTCATTTCTTGTATAAGAGTCGAGGTACTCTTCACGTGAATTTAGATATTTGGACTCCAAGCTCACAATTCAGGGTATGTACAACTTGTTTCAAACAAAACATCCCAATTCTGAAATTACATACAAGTACTATGCCAAATATTTCAGGAAACATTTCAGTCTGTCCACCACTAGTTGACACATGCATGAAATGCGAAGAACTTAAATTAAAAATGAAAAGTCCTACGTTGAACGATACTGCTAAACGAGTAGCTGCTGCGGAGCTTGTTGTACACAAACACCGAGCTAAAAAGTTCTCCAAGATCATGAAAATTACTGAGGAAGAATGTAAACATAGTGATTCAATTCTTGCTATTTGTTTTGACTTCATGCAAAACTTGCCACTGCCAAAACTTCCCATACAGGATGTATTTTATGTTCGGCAGCTATGGGTAAATGTATTTTGTATCCATAACATGAAGAGTAACGAGTCTCTATTGCATGTGTACCATGAAGGCATTATGAAGAAAGGAGCAAATGAAGTGTGCTCCTTCCTATTTGATTATATAAGAGAATATGTACCAGAAAATGTCAAAGAGCTACGTTTGTTTTCTGACGGTTGCGTTGAGCAAAATAAGAATCACTGTATGATTAGAATGTGTGCATCTTTGGTGGACACCAAACGATTTCATAAAGTGGAACAGTTTTTTCTGGTTCGTGGACATTCGTATAATGTATGCGATAGGAAATTTTCCATGGTGAAACGTGTAACCAGAAGAGCCGATAGAGTGTGTACAGTGAAAGAATATTGTCAAATGATTGCCATTGCTTCCAAAAATCATAAGTTCACCGTAAAGCTAATAGAAACTGAACATATCTACAACTTCTCTAAGTGGTGGCCAACATACTACAGGAAAGGGGGCTTGTCAAACGAATCACAAGGTAGACATATTCCAGAAAGCCAGGAAGTTAGGTTTCAACCATGTTCCTTTATGCATTTTGAACATAGTAAGTTACAGTCAGGTGTTGTGGCTTCTAAATACATACAAGGATAGCAGAAGCATACATTCGATCTTTTATTTCCGGGAGTGTATGTTGTTTTTAATTTTGAGAAGGCTTACACAGACCCAGTGGTTATTAATCGGAATAAAATGCAAGACATTCAACGTTTACTTGACTATATTCCGCATGAATAGAGGTATTTCTACAATGATTTGATGAAATGGCCTGTACGTAACATTGCTGCTGATGATCAATGAAGCCATTTTGTATGTACTTTGATTAGAGTTAGAACTAATACTGTGACAATGTATGAGTAAAGAAAGGTGTGACTTAAAACACTAATAAAAACATAATTTGTCCATGTGTATGAATTACTTCTTCAAGGAAAGGACCTTATTCCAAGATTTTGGAGTATTTTTTTTCAAAGAGATTGCAAAACTTAACAACTGCAGTAATGGCAAGATATCCATTTCATTATGATCTTTCAACATTGGAAAGCCCATCCTGTTACACTCACCCACAGAATGTTTTTCGTTGCTCCTGAAAACTTAAGATTTTGGAGTAAGGCCCTTTCAAAAAATGACTATCAATTAGTCTGAGTCACACAGTTACAATATCCTTACAAATTCTCCATCAGCTAATCTTCTGAGAGTCAGAACAGATCAGCAAAACAAATTGCCTGCCTGATGGTCACAATCGTTAAGTTGTCAAGTCTGTATGGAGCACTCAACGTATCTCCTCCCTTTGTAAGAGGTAACTAAAAGGGGCTCTCAACTTGGGAGTGTAGGTTGGTGACCACAGGGCCCTCAACTGAGACCTGACATTTCTTCCACTTGTGCCAGGCTCCTCCTATCCGGCCTCCCTTGGTCAACTCTTGTTCTTTTCTGACCCCGATAATAATAATAATAATAATAATAATAATAATAATAATAATAATAATAATAATAATAATGATGTTAGAGCATGATAAAGATGTTGATTCCCATAGGGAACCTGAAAAATTTGTTCCGAATGAGTAGATTTATAATACCAATATAGTTGGTCCGTTATTGGACATTATAAATTTTCCAGCTAACTCATTCCTGGTTGCCAGCGTTTCACTCTCATAGTGCATTGGCACTGCCGGTGGCTGCAAGTAGTCTACGTAGTGGCCTCCACGGTATGCACTAGCCATGTGTCTTGGTGGGTGTGCTATTTACCAACTGATGAGCCCAACTTAGCACACTGGGGTGAAACGCTGGCAACCAGGAATGAGATAGCTGGAAAATTTATAATGTCCAATAACGGACGAACTACATTGGCACTAGAGCACTCAAGGCGTAGGAAGTCTTATTTTCATGCCCTTCGTGGCCCTTACCTTTCTTTGGCCGATACCTTCATTTTTCAAAGTGTTGGATCCTTTCCATTATTTCTCTCTGGTTGATGTTATATAGAGGATGGTTGCCTAGTTGTATTTCCTCTTAAAACAATAATCACCACCACCACCACCTCTGACACTGCAGTTAGCCAGTTTGAGTTCAGTAGGTTGAAAATAATGTCGCCATAAGAATGTTGGCCGGCAGCGTAGGAAAGGTGGTGGTACAGAATGTCTAATCACCAGATTGCATCCAAAAAGACTGGATTCAATTCTAAACCTCTCCACAGTGCTCATTCCACATGACTTGATGGTGATTCGTCCATTCCATGACGACATTAAGCCTTGACCAGACCCCTCGGTGCTATTCGACAGGAGTTGATTATGTGCTGCCACCACATTTCACCCTCTCCCTTTCTACTATGAGGCACTTAGGATAGCAGAGGCACATGCACCAAAGTAAGATTTTTTTTTCCCTTGCAATATATACACAGAAGTATGAAGTGTACTCTATCATGGCTGTTAAAGTGCAAATCGTTGATATCGCTTGTTTATAAACGAAACCTTCATTTGAATATAGCACGTCGTTCGACCTTACATGTTGCAGTTCAATCTCGAGAATAGCAAAGGGATACGAGCCAGCCTGCTGGCCAGTCACTCTCCTGTGTGTATTTAACAGCATGGGGCAATGAATCTTAAGTGTTTTGATTGTATGGTGGATCTGTTTGACTGTTCAGCTTTTCGTTCAGTCTTTTGCTTCAAAAGTAGTTATACCACTCATTCTCGGTATCATGCAGTTACGATACACGCGAAGTAACATCTGCATTTACTGAATGGCATAAAATTTATTTTTAATTTCTAAAACATCCCGACACACCTGTCTCTCTCTGTTCGAGACATGAAAATATGTCTGTATCTTTGTAGTGTCCATAAGGAGAGATTTCATTGTATTTCACATCTGGACACGATTATAGAATGTACTTACCGATGCTACCTGACCCTCGATGATGGAGAGGTCTGCAGGCCGGTCCCACAGACAGATGGGCTTCACGAACTGAGTGATGTGCACCGAGGTGGTGAGCAGCAGGATGGAGATGTCGTTGTTGTAGTGGATGTTGAAGCTAGGGTGGACTATGATCTCCTCCACCTGCGGGAGACAACAACATTTATATACTTCTTGACACAAGAATCCAGTGCAATTTTATACAGGAGACTATACTTTTTTGTCAGATTTCCCAACATTTAGATGATTTGTGGTATAGTTTCCCCCTTGATGAGAACGAACTTTCATAATAATGAACTTTCTGCAATTTTAATTTGGCACAGCATTATGGCTGAACAGCTGGAGTAGGTACAACAATTTCTTGTCAGTTTCAACACAGTTAATTTATAACGGTTAGCTTCTTCAGTCTGTTGGAACTAATTTGTAAATAACTAACATTTTTATACCCTTCAATGTTTGTCCCTTTCTTTTACATTTTTAAAATGAGATCTTCCTTAATTTGGTCCAACCACATCCTTTCGCACTGTTCTTTTTCTAGGCACCGTTCTCTCTAAAACTTCCTAGGATGTCGTTTGTGGTATGGTTTTTTGCGCTAAAGACAACTTCATAATAATTAACATGTGCAAAATTCACACATGATGAGGCTACTGGTATCCGATGTCTCTCGGCAATCTAGGCGACTACCTTGACAATTTATTGTCTGAGAAAACATCATATAGCTGACAGTTCCCTCTCTACAGCTGGTAAACCTACATAATACTTCATTTGGGGATATTAGGTCGCGTAATGTTCACAATCTACCGTGGCAAGGATCGTCTTCAGAGCAGTAACAAATAACGTGTTGGCAACTGTCATTCCATAGTAACCAGACAGAGAAATGTAATTCATTCCAGAGTGTTCAGATTCAAGGAGAAACAGGTTGACAAGTTAACTATGGAGGGTAGCCATGATCTACTCAGTATATAGCTGTCAAACGAACAAACCCCATGGCACTACAGCCCTTGAAGGGCCTTGGCCTACCAAGCGACCGCTGCTCAGTCTGAAGACCTGCAGATTACGAGGTGTCATGTGGTCAGCACGACGAATCCTCTCGGCCGTTATTCTTGGCTTTCTAGACCGAGGCTGCTATCTCACCGTCAGATAGCTCCTCAATTCTAATCACGTACGCTGAGTGGACCTCGAACCAGCCCTCAGGTCCAGGTAAAAATCCCTGACCTGGCCAAGAATTGAACCCGGGTTCTCCGGGTAAGAGGCAGGCACGCCACCCCCACACCACGGGGCCGGCGTACATAGGTGTCACCTTTGTTAAAATTATTTGATTGTTTAGCAGTTTCTATCACCTCATGAATGATTCTAGGTTTAAAATGTTTCTCTTTATAAATGACAGAAGTTGCATAAAAAATCATTTGATGGTCATTATGTACGACATGTTCTGCCACAGCAGACTTCTCTGGCTGGTAAATAAGTAAGTGCATGCGATATTCTTTAACCCTCGTTGCTACCTTCCTACACGTTTGGCTGACATAAACCGATCCACAGCAGCAAGGAATCGTATATATTCCAGCACAGTTTAAACCAATAGGATCTTTTACCACCGTCCACGATCTGGTTCTTTTACTTTACCTTCTGGCCTACATCATACTACCACCTACAACAGCTCTTTTGCAACTTCTGCTGCTAGACCATGGAAACCCCTCTCTGGCAATATTTTTTTATTTTTGCTAATGGCTTTACATCGCACCGACACAGATAGGTCTTATAGCGACTGTGGGATAGGAAAGGCCTAGGAGTTGGAAGAAAGTGGTCGTGGCCTTAATTGAGGTACTGCCCCAGCATTTGCCTGGTGTGAAAATCGAAAAACATGGAATACCATCTTCAGGGCTGCCAACAGCGGGATTCGAACCCACTGTCTCCCGCATGAAAGCTCACAGCCGCATGCTCCTGACCACATGACCAACTCGCCCGGTTCTGCCAACATTAGGGACAAGGATTTCCTTTAAGAAATTTAAGTTAGTCAGTCAAATGTACTTGCTTGATTCATCAAACTGATTGTCAGATGACCAAATGTGTGAATGAACGCTCAAATATTGTTCTTAGACTGTAATATGTATCAGGGTTAGTTCTACCGGGTGGCGCGTGAATAGTTGACACATTTAATTTTAGAACAACAACTTTATTTTTCAAAGAACACTAAGTAAATTTTAGACATGGGCAGCTTGGAAATACATTTCACTATATCACAGGTTCAATGTGGCCTCCATTGCGCCGGTTTACCTCTTCGAGACGAGTACGCATGTTTCTGACGACTTTGCAGCACAGATCTTCACGAATTTCAATGCGAAGCTGCACAGTCCAAGCACGCATTTCCATGCGGCTTTGAGGTCTTGAAGCGAAGATTTTTTCTTTCAAATATCCCCTAAATCACCAGGATTTAAATCAGGGCTTTAAGGCGGCCGTGAGAATCCTCCATTATTGTTGTACGCTGGGTAACGAAGAGACATCACACGATCACCAAATACTCCCCTCAAAAACTCAAGAACATCGTTAGCTGTGTGAGGTGTTGCCACATCTTGCATAAACCACTGCGTGTGAATAGGGATAGCGAGAATTTGAGGCATGAATTAATTCCCCAGCATGTTCTTGTATCGCTGTGCATTAACTGTCTGACTGAAGAAAAATTGTCCACTTAACCCATGACTTGACAGAGCTACCCACAGACTCACTTCTTCTCCATACGTGTTTTCATCGTGAATAATGGCTGGTTTTTCTGTAGCCCAAAACTGCACATTTTGTTTATTAACTGACCTGTTGAGATGAAAATAGGCTTCGTCAGAGAACCAAGTGTTAAACAGTACTTCATCTTTATATTGAGTCCATAAGGTGCACTGCAATCTCTTCTCCCTGTGAATGAAAGATCTGTGAGCTTGTGTAGTACAGTCATTTTATACGGGTACAGCTGAAGGTCACCGTGTAACATTCTTTGAACTGAAGGGCGCGATATTCCACTTCCTCTTGAAGCTTCCCGTGTTGACTTGTGTGGGCTGCGCTCCATGGCGACCCACAGGAGACCGAACTGCTGGTGCA
Source organism: Anabrus simplex (assembly GCF_040414725.1). Lineage (NCBI taxonomy): Eukaryota > Metazoa > Arthropoda > Insecta > Orthoptera > Tettigoniidae > Anabrus > Anabrus simplex. The sequence goes on along the minus strand of NC_090279.1, from coordinate 216,821,829 downwards.
CGTGGTCTCTTTTCTTCCTTCACACTGCCTTGTTCTTCAAAGTTTCTGTATAAGCGAAGGATGGTGTTCCTAGCCGGTGCCCACCTAATCTGAAATACAGCTCAAAATTTCCTTCGTGTCGCCGTAACACTTTTTGATTTGCAATAAAAGTTAACTGTTTTGGCGCGCTGCTGAACGGAGAGTCGGCCGTGGTCGGCCATGGCAGAAAGCTCTCTGGAATGCAAGAATTTGGAGACAAAGCAGCAGTGTCACCTATACAGATATTTCCATGAAACAGGGAAGGTGTGCGCGAAATTTTAACAACATAGTATATAAGTTGCATTTTATATTTGCTTTTCAAATGTGTCAACTATTCGTGCGCCACCCTGTAGAATGAGGCCAGATATTATTCCACTTTGATTATAATAATGTATTAAGTTCGTTTTAAAATTATTATTACCAACAGTTGTACATTGCTATGTTAGGAGGTTAATCACGTTATTGTACTAAGTGGTTAAGTGTAAGAAAAGGCCTAGAGTTCCAACTTCACCACCAATGAAGAATCTATCTATCTATAGCCCTTCTCTCATACTCGTCAGCTGTGTGTGTTGGTACTGCAATGTTAAAGGAACTTCCTTCAGCTCAAGCTGTGCAGTGTCACCCACATGCGTAAACAAGCCCTCTATGGGGAAGATCTGTCACCTCTGATGACACTCACCTCGCCAGCCTGCTGCCCCTCCTCTGCCCAGCTTCGGATGTTGTTCTTGCCCATGAAGACGGCCAGGGAAGAGGTGGACAGCTTGCGGAACTTGCTGCCTCTCTTCTCCACAACACAATGAGCAGCTGTGACATTCAGAGATATCAAGAGATATTTAGTCTCACAGCGAATGCTCTAAAGAAATACAGGAATAGAGTTTTGTAAATTCCCTTAAGGACACTGTTCTCTTATCAACAAAAGTTATTGAATACACAATACAGTAAATCCCATTAGTACTTAATGAAGATGTTTTACGTTGTGCTGAGCAGCTGATGCGAAAATAATTGGCACCGTATGAAGCTACAGCTGTTTCTTATACAGAAATTAATTTAGTTATTCTAAAATTCAGTATATAAATTTGTGATGTTACGTTTGTTATGTCAGGGTTATCAAGCAAATTAATATGTACATACATTATATTGTGTAGTAATTACAAGGTAGAGAACAATGCAGTTCAATACAAGTGGAAAGAATGGTAAATAAACTGCATTGTTATAAAGCAGCCGGTGAAATTTAGTGGGAAGTCAGGGATAAAATTGCTTCATAGAGTAATAAGATTAGCATGGAATGTTAGTGAAGTACCTTCTGATTGGACACGTATCTATAAGAAAGGGAACAGGAAGGGTTGCAACAACTATCTGGGCATTTCATTGATCAGTGTACCAGGCAAGGTGTTTACTGGTGTTCAGGAAGGAAGGGTGCGATCAGTGGTTGAGAGTAAGTTGCATGACAGCCAGCATGGTTTGAGACCACAGAGGGGCTGTCAAGATCAGATTTTCAGAATGCGTCAGGAAGTTGAAAAATGCTATGAGAGGAATAGACCGTTATGTTTATTCTTGGTAGATCTAGAGAAGGCATATGACACAGTACCAAGAGAAAATATGTTAGCCGCACTGAGAAATTATGCAATTAAATGTATATTATTAAAATGAATCAAAGGCATTTATGCCAAAAATTGGGCTGCAGTGAGAATTGACAGTAGAATGAGTTCTTGGTTCAAGGTACTTACAGGGTTAATCTTTATGTTTGTTGTTCATAGTTAACATGGATCTGCTGAAAGGTACAAAGTGGCAGGGATGTATAAACAGTTCAACCTTTGTTGACGACTTGGTCTTAATGGCAGGTTGTGCTAAAAGTCTGCAGTCGAATATGTTGGAGATTACAAATAGGTGCACCGGGTGAGTTGGCCATGTGGTTAGGGGCGCTCTGCTGTGAGCTTGCATCCGGGAGATAGTGGGTTCGAATCCCACTGTTGGCAGCCCTGAAGATGGTTTTTCTGTGGTTAGCCATAATCCCACCAGGCAAATGCTGGAGTGTACCTTAAGGCCACAGCCGCTTCCTTCCCACTCCTAGCCCTTTTCTATTCCATCGTTGCCATGAGACCTATCTGTGTCGGTGCGACGTAAAGCCACTCTAGCAAAAAAAGAAAATAGGTGCAATGAGTATGGTATGAAACTTAACCTTTCCAAGATTAAATTGATGTCAATGGGTAAGAAGAGAATTGGGAATGCAGGTAGATAATTTCACATATTTAGGATGTGTGTTCTCACACGATGGTAGTAGGCGAGATTGAATCAAGGTGCAGTTGCGATGAAGAGTATTCTGTAAGAAGGAACATCTTTACACCAGTCTGTTTTCAGACCAACGTTGCTATATAGGAGTGAAAGCTGGGTGGAGTCTGGATATTTTTATTCATAAGTTTAACAAAACAAGACATGAAAGTAGAGAAAATGATTGCTGGTACAAGGAGGTGGGAACAATGGCAGGAGACAAAGGTCGAGTTAGGAGTGAACTCTCTAGGTGAAGCTGTATGCATAACCCAGCTTCGGTGGTGGGGTCATGTGAAGCGAATGGAGGAGGATAGGATGGACCTGTCGTGCAGGGTAAGAGAAGTAGAGGGAGACCAAGACAAGGTAAGAGGTATGGAAATAAACGAAGCCACAGAGCTCGTTACAAATAAAGAATTGCGGAGGTGTTTCTCACATCCACAACAGTCTATAACAAAGATGTACGTATGGAAGCTCACCAAACAGTCACCCCAGTGCTCACCCGCACGCGCAGACAGCGTACGTCAACGTGGGTGGATGTAAGACAGAGTGGCAGAAATGGCGCCCATGGGCGTACGGTGCATTACTGTAAGTTGCAGGATTTGTTGGTATTTCACAACGGACTGTTCAACATGTCTACAGGCAGTGGTGTACAACACGTGCCCACAAAACACCAAGTCAGAATTGTGGTCGGAAGAAGATCCGGACTCAGAGGGACTGGAGACGCCTTGCGAATCAAAATCACTTCCAAACTCGACAGGAATTGCTGCAGTCAGTGAATGAAGGTCCATCCCAACCTGTTAGTGAGAGAACATTGCGACGGGAACTGTGCGCATGAACATTTGGAGTCGGTCACCTCACAAGAAGCCAACACAGGCACATAAAGCTGCACGTTTTCAGTGGCTTAGAAATAATCGAACGTGGACAGTAGCTGACTGGTGGAATGTAGTGTGGTGTGACGAACCACTTTGCCAGTGTTCCAGTGAAATGAAATGGCGTATGGCATTTAATGCCGGGAGTGTCCGAGGACAAGTTCGGTTCGCCAGGTGCAGGTCTTTTGATTCGACACCCGTAGGCGACCTGCACGTCTTGATGAAGATGAAATGATGATGAAGACGACACATACATCCAAGCTCCCGTGCCAGTGGAATTAACCAATGTTGGTTAAAATTCCCGAACCTGCCGGGAATTGAACCCGGGACCCCTGGGACCAAAGGCCAACCGCGTTAACCATTTAGCCATGGAGCCGGACAGTATTCCAATCACTCGTGTTGTCGAGTGCACGAAGGCCAAATGAAGCCTTTCATCCTAGATGTGTGTAAGGTCAGGGTCTGTGATGTTTTGGGGGTGTTTTCCGTATCGTGGATTGGACCTGCTCACTGAGGTGACCACTGACATGAACCTGCATGTTTATTTAAACATTCTGGATGATGAGTACGCTATTGATATCAAGATAACAGCAAAGTTCATCGGGTTTTATGAACACTTCCCCACCTTATTACTTCTCACTTGAACTGCATTGAAAATCTGTGCGACATCTCGGAACAGCAGGTAAAACGCCGACATCAGCATCGCCGCGTTTTGTTGGAATTGTCCCATCAAATCCTCAGCGAGTGGCTTAACCTGTACAACCTTGCGGACTCCCTGATGCTTGTATTGTCCAGTGAGGTTATGTATGCAAATTATTCTACCTTCCTGTATGCAGTGTTATGCAGTTAACATTCAGTTTCTTATTGCTACTGAGTATACTTTCTTAGTGTTGTATTAAAAGTACCAACTAATGTTAATAACATAATACATTTTCCCAATTACATTCATGTTTCATTTTTCGGACCAAGAGTTGCACTATCCATTGACTGCAAACTTACGTTGTCTATAAGTTGGCCACAAACCTTGATTTGTCCAAATTAAATTATTGAATTGCAATAATTCTATGGGTTATATCTTTATTTTTTCACATCAGAGAGACACGAGCTAACATTAAAAACTGTTAAGTCATAAATTTAAAAAATAGAATTAACAGTGCAATTTTGTCGATTACATTAAAATTACTTATGGTTTATACAAGGAGTTCTGCGACTGTATAAAAGCTAACCCATCAAGCGTGTGCTCACCTGTGATGACGTGCCGTCGAGTGACGAGTGTCCCCCCGCACTGGAAGGTGATGCCAGTGCTGCTCTCGATGTTGGTGTTCTTGAAGAGAGCAATCTGCCACGGCCATTCTCCGCGCTCTGCTTCCGTCCCGTACACCACCAGCGTGTTGGCGATCCTGTCCGGCACTCCGCAGTTGTAGGGATTTACTGCAAACCACACCACTGTTAGCCCCTACGTGCCTTGTTCACGACTTAAATTACTTACTTGTTAAAGATTCTGCGTTACCACAGGGGAGATCGAATGACATTAGTTAGACTAATAAGCTTGAACAGAATTTTTTAAAGTAAGGAAGATCAGGATGCGAGAGACAGGGCTTCGATGGTATCTATTAAGAGTTTTCTCTGTACATTGCTCAGAATTAAAAGAAGTATGGTATTTCTGGGTATCGGTCATATCCACAGTAAGAAGGAAATGCACTTTTTAATTTTCCATCATGTCTATCTGTGCAGGCATCACGAGAAAATGGCTGAACAGAATTTAATGAAAATTGATACTGTAAGTTGGGGAATGAGGCACTGCAATCTAGGCTATAAATAAGTATATTCACGCTGAGTGAAATGGTAGTTTAGGGCAAGGTCAAAAATTTAATTTGCAAATATCTATGTTATTAGTGGTCCTATCGATAAATAGTGCATAACTAAAGTTATATATAATTAAATTTCTGATCATTTTATGTCTTATCATAGCTGGTACGGTAAAAATGTGTAATAGAGATATTCATGAATTTAAATTTTTGTTGCTAAGTCCAAATCATTGCCAAACCATGGGGAAATGGGTGAACAGAATTTAATGAAAATCGGTATGTAAAGTCAGGGAATAAGGCACTACAGTCTAGACTGTAAATGATGTTATTCACGCTGGACAAAATGGTAATTTAGGAGAAGGCACCTAAAGTTCAATTTTTATATACTTACGTTGTTAGTACTACATAACAAAAGTTATAGGAAGTACAATATCTGATCAGTTATACTGTACCAACTAAGAATGAATTTAGACTATTGTTGACCTAGTTGGCATATTAAAGCTGATACAACCTCCATTGCACAGCAAGCTCTTGCACTTCACCTTGATGTACGGAAACCAAGAGGATGCTATATGTACGATCTGCTGATACCGTGGACTGGATGAAGTGAAAGGCCCAATGTAGAATTATAGCAGACCCTGCATCTTGACGGGAAAACACCAAGCATGAAGCAGGGAAGATCATAAGACGAAGTTTGAATTCAAGAGGACAAATTGGGTCATAGGAAGAGTAGAGCCCGCCTAGCGGCTACAATCGTTAAGACGTCAAGTCTTTAAGGTCCGACACTGTTGTTATCCGGTTCGAGTTCCGTTGGCCAAAATATTTTCCCCATCAGAGTGTTGGCCAGCAGGGTAGGAAATGTGGCGGTATACAAGTTCTAATCATTAGATTGCGTGTCTGCAGTGTTCACATGGAGCGAGGCATTACGCCCCATCAGAAGGGGACTAGTAGACTACGTGCTACACATCATTCATTTCATTTCAACTCCTCTGATGAGCTTGATATGAGGAAGAGCATCCGGTTATAAAAATTCTCTAGGAAATTCGTCTCACTTCACATCCGACCCCGTAGAGAAATGTGACATTCGTTTATAGGTAGAAGAATTAAAGGTTGGAGTATTTTACTAAGGGAGATGTTCGATAACTCCTCTTCGATCACTGTCTAGGGTCGGGGGGTGATGGAACGAGGTATGCATGTCCACATCACTTCTTTGATTCCGCCTGCCGGTACAGCTCCCCGCCAGGATAGGGATATACTGAAACACTACCGACAGAGTAGACAGTACTGTTGTTTATAAGGTTCATTTCCGTATTGATAGATATTACTTTACAAAAACAATATAAATATAAGTCACCACCTTATCAATACAAAATTTATTCACCTTCAGCTAGTAAATATGGTCAAGACCGGTTTTGGCCCCTAGGGGGTCATCTTCAGTTGACAAGCATAAAAGATATATTTTACAAAAACATCACATATAATGTGTAGCTGCCTGTTGAGATCTCAGCTACACAGAGCGCACGGTTCCAACACCTAACATACTTTGTTTTCACAGCATATATGCTTCTACGATAAAATCAACGTGCACCTTACCAGGACGCATAACATTCAGCGCGTTCTTACAAATGTCACCAACTCAACATATTACGGCACACGAAAAGAAGAACATGCTCCATCAATAATATTCAAGACTCTTAATAGCTCTAACAACAGTAGCTGCCCAAAATATCGCCAGACATTACAACCAAATATTACCTGAATTGCAAGCAGATTATACAAATACTTATCTAACCGCAATTATGTATATAGTTATATATTTTTACGGACCCATTACATCGGAACATCATAACTAATCAAATACTGTTGTGAAAACTTCGTTAACCCTATTTTACCCCAAACAATGTATATATAGCACCACATATTAATAATGTTAATACAATGTATTTTTAACAAGGTATATATATACCACTGTTTTAGTTATGTGTCCAATTTAACAAGATTATCCAATGCCTATGCTCAACAAAACAAATAATTTTCTAAAAGTTCAACCCTATTCCAAGACATAAAATAAGAATAATAGGCTTTATAAACTGATACTTTAGCATTTAAGATATATGCCAATAAGGTATTGCATACTAATATTTTAATCACAAGTGTCCAAACTAATAATTCTACATTTTCATATGACTGATCAATAATCAATTAATGTATTTTAAGAACCAATTTTTAATGTATATTACTGAACTTACTACCATTAATTTACACAAATGTATGTATATCTCATTCCACATTGTACAACCCAAATTAGGTAGTGATAACATGAAAAATAGCATGTAATTTCATGGATGATGTATATTAGTTAACTACTTACCTTGACACTGTATGCTGGGAAACTTAGGATTGACACATGCAATAGCTCATATGTACCAAGACATACATACCAACATTTATGATCGGTTAGACTTATTTTAAGTTTTAATCATTATATGTGATGTTTTTGTAAAATATATCTTTTATGCATGTCAACTGAAGATGACCCCCTAGGGGCCGAAACCGGTCTTGACCATATTTACTAGCTGAAGGTGAATAAATTTTGTATTGATAAGGTGGTGACTTATATTTATATTTTTTTTTTTTTTTTTAGACAGTATGCGTTTCTCGTTTGTTAATTGTTTCCTTACTTTCTTAATGGGAACTTCTCTATTGACAGACAAAGTTATGCACGGTTTTAATTTTTAATAGGAAGTAATGGCAATACAAATTTTCCCTCTAATGAAAAAGTGTCCCTAGACCTTTAATTTAAGCCTTCATTTGTTTCTCTGTGTTTTCAAATTCAGAAACCATAGCGCTTTGAAGTTCTGGACTAAGATATTTCAAAGTTCTACCTTCATGATGACTCCGTATCTACAAATATTCATTTGAACAAGAAGTTTATATTTGAGATATTATTTCTGTGAAGAACAGGCCTACTGTTTGTTCCACTGGGGTCGGATTTAACACGAGGGAGCTATATTCTTAGTCCGTGTGGGGATGGGATATGGGTGAGGTGGATCAGCTTGTATTTGCAAGACCTAGCGATCTTACATTTTCACACCTTCCGTTCTTCATAGTTCTTCCTTTCTAACTCAGACATGTGCTGGGATTCTGGTGGAGCACGGAGCTAATGTACAGCTATCGCGACCACCGTGTAAGAACATCGATTGGTCCATCCATGACACAGCCTGGATGGGAGGTACTCTAATTGCAAGGCCAACATCATAGTCAACTGAAAGGACAAGATCCCAGCATTCGCTTTGAAAGAGACTCAAATCAGGTTTGGGATGTGGACCTAGAAAACCAAGCTACGAGTATGTTCTGTTCTTGCCTTACCTCTCAGCGAAATATAAAATACCTATCAATCAGTGGATTGTCGGGGGCCTGCTATTTGGAGCAAGAGGCACCCTCACTAGTCAGACATCGACCTTACTACAAAATTTGAAAGTTCCATTCTGAAAAATAGAGAAAATAGTAATACAGATACTGAGGGACTCTCTACGAATCATTCATTTCCATCTGTACCCAAGAACGTGATGAACATTTCACCCCAGCCCCCCTGGAATTAACAGTTAAAGTTCCACTTTTTGTTGTTTTTTTAACTCTATTGAAATTGTAACATGAATCTGAATGGTCACCTTGCTGGAAGAGGGAAGATTTATTTTAAAAAATCTCTCTCTCGTCATAATTGCTAACGATGGGCTGGAATTCAGAAACATTTACCTTCGTAGTCCTCCGGGGGATCATCCTCCACGAATGAGGACGTAGACGTGGTGGTTCGCCTTGTAGTCGGTCTTGTGGTGGTCGTTTTTGTGTTCGTCGAAGAGCCTGCAGTGCTCGGAGCGAAGAACAGGCCGAAGTCTGGATCCTCTGTGGTAGAGCGATGATTGAACATTTCTGAAACACAGAGGAAAATTATTTCAATACAAGAACTTAAACAACCAGACCCTAATTTACTTGAAAATAATTCATTGCTTACTTTTTCTCCTATGACTGTGAAGGTACCACACCCTGCTGGACACAGTCATGGCTCTGGTGTTATATCGGTGACGTATCAAATCATTCTGGTCACACTGAGCGCCAAATTTTAAACAAACGCGCTGTCCGAGTTACTTCTACTATATGTGGTATATGTTATTTTAGTCTTATTGAATGAACAAAAAAACCAAAATAAATTACAACACTGTTCTTGTAGACATGATCACCAGATGTTTCATTCCTGGCTTGTGTCAAGAGTCGTTCTTTCATATGTGTGCACACCAGTTATACCCCCCCACCTCCCAGACCAATTCTGTTGGTTCCGACAGCTTCTGCTTTCAATGCTAGCACTGTTTTTCTAAAAGGATGTTTTTTTTTTTTTGAGAGTCCACCTTTTCAATACATTGTTTTTTATTGATTTACATAAATATTTTTATATTATTGTTATGCCTTAAGTAGGTCATGTTTTGTCTATTTTATAGGCATCTTCAGCTGCTGTTTCTAGTACCTACGGTCAAAATAGCCACAATCCTGGGTTTTGTTTAATAATGAAATACTTAAAATGATTCAGATGACACAAATTGTTTTACCTAAAAAATATATTTTTACGAGTTTTATATAATCTATGGAACCATCTGGCTGATGTGAATTGTTATGACTAGTGAATTGTATACATGTCCTATATATAAATAGATTTAGCTTGCAACAATTGCTCTGTCTAAAAATGGGTAAGTTTAAAATTATTGTACATTTGATAAGAAAATGATTGACATGCTTTAAAAATTTGTGATGACACTGGTTGGTTTGGGTTATTTAGTCTGTAATATCCAATGTGCGTGCTCTCACTGGAATCCTCGTGGACTTGAGTGTCACCTTGGGAATAAAATTGGGTAGCGTTTTCGTAAGATAGTGTGTGATCCGTTGTCTGAATGTTGCTGTATGGTGATTAAAATTATGTAAAATCTTACTGCCTCTCGCTGTGTGGGTAGTAGGAACAGCGGTCGAAGATGCCTAAACAATAGCCGAAACATGTCCTGCTTAAGGCATAACGATAATGTAAAAATATTTGTAAATCAATAAAAAAGTGAATGTATTGAAAAGGTGGACTCTCGAAAGACCATTCTTTCACGAAGATAACGTTTCTCAATACAGACCCAACGATGAGATTTACAACTTGCTAGTGCTGTGAGCCAGCTGGTGATGAATGAACGTACCACTTACACTTCTACTACTAACGGTTAAATTCAAACCCTCATTATTGTAGAAGTCTTCCTCGGGAACAGTCGAGATTTTCTTCTGAAGATGCCGAACAAATTTCTCTGCAAAACATAAAGTGTTTCACCTCGTTTTCTTGACATGGCATATCATGTCTACAAGTACGGGCCGTGAAAGCTTAAATGTTACCGATATTATTTATCTTCACGTGTATTCCACACTGGTGCAGCATCCACTTGATGATGATGATGATCTTATACAGTGAAAAGCTGTTCTAAAGATCTCTGCAATTTTCCAGCCAATTTAAAATTCCATTAAGGTACTATGGTCGTCTGAAGAAAAGACTAGTGGATGCGGGATAAAGGGTGCGAGAATTACACATGGCTGTTGTGCGCATGCACCTAACTCAAGTCTCAAGGCCTGACGATAAACATCTGTTCTGTCTGCGGTGAGGTACTGTTGTAAAGTTTCAGAGTGGTGTTTACGGTTTAATAACAAACATGCACCTGTTTCAGAGAGCCTGCACTGCTTGTCAGGGGAAATATTTATAGCCGAGCGTGTAGTATCTGTTACTCGTGCCACACCTACAAGCTGCTGCGACCTCTCGTCAGGTGCAGATAGTAATGTAGGCTATTTTGAACTTCCATTTAGGGGCCACCTCTCTTTCTGACCAATGACAGGACTTTTTCTTGTTCTGAACAAAACTCCATTTGCAAGGGTGAATGTAACTGAAAGTAGAACGACATGCCATCCATGATGTTAAAGCATGCGTTCCAAGGACTTGCCGGTCCAGTGTTGTGTGGCTGTCTTAATTGGCCTGTTAACATTGTGGGAGTTTGTGTAGTAGTAAGTGGAATTAGTGTAAATTGCTTTTAATATAAATTTAATATTCTTTTAATTTTTCCTGATGAGTCTGTGAATTTCGTATAGCCAGTTGTCAGACATTATAAAGAATAGGCCTGGAAACATTCTCCACTGCACCTGTGATTGTATGTGTTTTAAATATTTCATAAGCTCGTGTTTGGCAATGAAGGCAGGAACTTAATTGAGGTTTTCAGAAGCTTCCGATGAATATGACGATAAGGTTAGGTTCCTGGTTAATTTCTCTGAACCTGATTTAATTGCTACATGTAATGTCTCATGTTTGGGACATGAGGGAGATAAGAAACTACTGACACAGCATATTTTTCAGCACCTCATCTAATTAGAGTTGTTACTGAAGCATGGAAATGATGATGACCTTGAAGACTACCAGGATGCTATAAATGTCAGAGGTGCTCATTGCAGTCCTGGCTTCAAAATTAAGAATAAAATAACATGAATGAAAAAGGAAGAACGTAGAAAACAGAATCCTCTACAGGCGAAAGCTCTTTTAATACGCTAGTACTGTGGTGGTAGTTCAGAGGAAACATCTCTCATTCATTCATATCAGAAGCATACATTTTACATAGCACTTGATGACATACATATCAAATAGCGTCTGCCCAGAATTTTGCCAAATCATGGGCATTAGGTGTCGCAGCCATCAAGTCCTCTATTGTGCAATTTAAAGGACATTTACTACAGTTCATGAGAAGGGCTGTGGTTTGGTCTTCACCACATTCACATTGTCTGGATGTGCCAGGAAAGCCCCCCTTTACCATATTGATTCTTGATCTACCAACCCCAGCGCGAAGCCTGTTCAACGATTTCCACGTAGACCAATCTCTCATTATGATTGGGTATTGATTACCATTAGATCAACTAATTGGACATGGAAAACAGGAACAATGTTTGCATATAAAGTGTGCTGTTGTACACCTTTCATGTACATCTTGAGCCATCAGAATCTACCCTTAAGGGCTATAGTCACATATTTTCAGTAACTGATGGATTCCTTCAATTTGTTTGTTTATACCTTACAAAATAGACTACTGCAAAGGAAGTCATTGCCAAGTCAAAAGTAATATTTGGAATTCCTCTTCAAATCATATCTGACCATGGATTGATATTCATATTTCAGGGTAAAATTACTGTAAAATTGAAAATATAAAGCATATGCTGATCACTACAGGATCGACACAACATGTGGTTCGATAGAAGGCAGTTTGGGTTAAGGACAGGTTATTCCATTGAGCTCAACTTGTAGGATTCCAGCAAGATATAGCAGATATCCTGGATTCAGGAGGTCAAATGGACTGTATCGCGATTGACCTGTCTAAAGCATTTGATAGGGGTGGATCATGGGAGACTACTGGCAAAAATGAATGCAATTGGACTAGACAAAAAGAGTGACTGAATCGGTTGCCATATTTCTAGAAAATAGATTTCAGAGAATTAGAGTAGGTGAAGCTTTATCTGACCCTGTAATAATTAAGAGGAAAATTCTTCAAGGCAGTATTATTGGACGTTTATGTTTCTTTTTATATATATAATCATATGAATAAAGAAGCGGAATCAGAGGTAAGGCTTTTTGCAGACAATTTTATTCTGTATAGAGTAATAAATAAGTTTCGAGATTGTGAGGAACTGCAAAATGACCTCAATGTTGTGAGATGGACAGCAGGCAATGGTATGATGATAAACGGGGTTAAAAGTCAGGTTGTGAGTTTCACAAATAGGAAAAGTCCTCTCAGTTTTAATTACTGCGTTGATGAGGTGAAAGTTCCTTAGGGGGTTCACTGTAAGTATATAGGTGTTAATATAAGGAAAGATCTTCATTGAGGTAATCACATAGTTGGGATTGTAAATAAAGGGTACAGATCTTTCATATAGTTATGAGGGTATTTAGGGGTTGTAGTAAAGATGTAAAGGAGAGGGCATATAAGTCTCTGGTAAGACCTCAACTAGAGTATGGTTCTAGTGTATGCGACCCTCACCAGGATTAGTTGATTCAAGAACTGGAAAAAATCCAAAGAAAAGCCGCTTGACTTTTTTCTGGGTGATTTCCAACAAAAAAAGTTGTGTTACAAAAGTGTTGCAAAGTTTGGACTGTGAATACTTGGGAGAAGACGAGCTGCTCGATTAAGCGGTATGTTCTGAGCTGTCAGTGGAGAGATGGTGTGGAATGACATTAGTAGGCAAATATTCGTTTATAGGAAGGGGAGTTAGGGATTGGAATAACTTACCAAGGGAGATGTTTAATAATTTTCCAATTTCTTTGGAATCATTTAAGAAAAGGCTAGCAAAACAACAGATAGGGAATCTGCCACCTGAGCGACTGCCCTAAATGTGGATCAGTAGTGACTGATTGATTATATTATTATATATTATATTGACTGATGGAGGTCGAGAGAATCAACTCTGCCAAGCTTGTCGGATCCAACGAAGTAGTGCTTGTACCACCGTAGTATAGGAAGGACTTGATTAGAGTTTTTGACAAGTTATTATTATTATTATTCATTTAGCGTATGATACAGGAGAATAAGAATTACATTAAATTATATTATTACATATATACAATTTGCAACGTTAGGACCACTTTTCAAATATGGATAGGAAGGTCTGCAATCCATCTAATTCCTTCTGGAGATGCTGAGTGGAGTTCATCCAAGGAGCCAGGATATGCATGTAGAGGGCACTCCTGCACAATACGCTTGATGGTTTGCAATTCGAAACTGCAGTCACATTGGGGAGAATTTATGCAACCCCATTGATATAGGGCTGCATCAGTGTTAAACGGAGCCAAAAAGCAGACTTGAGGAATGCTGACTTCATCGCTGAAGAATTTGAAGTGAACAAGGAGGCCAAACAGTAATTTCTGGAGGATCAGTAAGAGAATAGGAAATCTTTTCCTCTGCTCTGCCATTCGGTACAAACTGGGAGACCTGGTTGTTAGAAAAACCCCTGTTGCGGGTGCCTTCAAGTTGTGCTGAGTACATGGAGCCATGGATTGATGCTGTACAGTGACTGGACACAGAAAACATTTGAGTGAAGTGTACTTTTGACCCTATTCATATTCTTGTTATCCTAAGTTACTTAATGTTGGTTTTTATCAATAAAATGTAATCAAAATTCTCACAATAACAACAACGTGTTTCACTACGGTTTTATGAAGCACTGAAAGATGGAATTTTCTCTGACATGCCAATACATCCACAGGCACGAAGTCTAGCTTTTAAACTCTCGAATTACCAGCCTCTGCCTTCAGTAACGCTGTGGTTAGCCAGTTCGAGTCCTGTGGGTGGAATAAATTTTCACCATCAGAATGTTGGCCGGCAGGATAGGGGAGGTGGTGGTATACAATTTCTAATCACTAGATTGCATGCCAAACCTCTCTGAAGTGTTCATATAGAGAGGGGGCGATTGTGCCCGCCGGATGGGGACGGAAAACTTTGAGCACACTTTTTGGTGTTATTCAACAGGAGTAGGCTATGTGCTGCCTTTGCTGGTGTTTACAGTGTACTTCGTCTTTTAATGAGGCCTACGTCAAATTTGTTGTTGAACACAGATTGCAAAGTTATCATTCTGATTTTCATAAGAAATTGCAGCCTATTTTTGATGGTTACAAGGAGATAATATTTGGCAAATTTACTATTATTAAAAACATGACAATGAATGATTACTCATAATATCATGAAGCAAGAAGAGTTCACCACTTCCCAATATGGTTTGAAATTTATGAGAATTTAAATGCATGCAATCAAATATTTATACCAGGTGGCCCTCCAACCCCGTACTTTCTACGTACAAGTGTCCCGTATGCACTAACGAAGAACGGGATGCCTAATCGCTGGCATGACGAATATAAGAACCAAGTGTGATGACTCAACTCTTATAGCGTGGTAGTTTGTGGACCCGCCACTGGGAGCACTGCAAACGTCGGTGTCCAACACGTGCATCAATAGACCGGCAAACCATGTGATGGAAAGTGCGGGAGATGTTATTGTGCGAGATATTTCAGGTCAACAAGTTGAATTTCCTTTGCTTTCAGTTCCTAAACTCAGTTCATTGTGTGTTGAGCACTTAAAGCACGTGTGTTATGTGGCCTGATTAAATTAATAGTTCAACACGCCGTACTGTTTTGTGCCTCTCTGTAAGTCAGGCTATGGTAGATTAGTTAATGGTTTAAAATTCTTTTCACCACCGAAGGATAGAAATAAATTTCAAAAATGGGCCAGAGCTATTCCACGAAAGGAATAGTAGAATTTATCAAGTTCATTTCTCTGATGATTTGATAGTAAAATCAGATAACTTTATAGTGAATGCTGAAAAAGTGGTTATGCCTCGTGAGAGATGGAAATTACGTCCCGGAGCAGTGCCTCACATTTTCCCTAATTTGCCGAAATACCTTTCAAGTGAGATTAAGTCCCGTGAAACTCCCAACAGGAAAAAAGAATCTAGACACCACTAGAAGAAGAAGAAAGATGATTGAAGACGGGAGTGTAGCAGCAAATGGAGAATTAAAAGGTCAGTCTAATATTGATCAAAATTTGGGTTATTCTAGTGTGCTTTCTGATGCCGAAAAGACAATATTATCGCTCACAAGGCGCCTCAAAATGCTAATCGAAATTTAAATCGAGCTAGATCCAGTCTAAACTCAGCAAAATCGAGAATTAATTTATTGGAGAAGCAGGTTAGAAATACACAGTTCGAAGCTTTTCGATTGAGAAGTGTTTAGTGTACCATTTGGCTGGGTACGTTGTTAAGCATTCTTCTTAATTTATTAAGTGTTCGCCCTGTGTCCATTCTCTACGTGAAAATAATCATAGTACATTTTCAGTTCTCTCCGAAATAAAAGACTACGGTGCAAGCAATAATGAAGTGTGTTTAACACGCCCTTCGAAAAGTATATGTGACATTCTTTTCCAGGCCGAGAAAGTATTTAGTGAAAAACTGAACTCAAAATCGATGTGGAGCGAAATATTTTTTGAT
Organism: Anabrus simplex; assembly: GCF_040414725.1. Taxonomy (NCBI): domain Eukaryota; kingdom Metazoa; phylum Arthropoda; class Insecta; order Orthoptera; family Tettigoniidae; genus Anabrus; species Anabrus simplex. The sequence goes on along the minus strand of NC_090279.1, from coordinate 216,805,790 downwards.
TGTATCCATTCTATAGACAAAATTTCAGTTGATCCTTCAGGTGCTGGCTGTTGTCTTCAACATGTTATGGATATAATCCCCAGCCTTGTTTATCATTATCTGAAGTGCCGATTTTTCTTCAGAGTGAAAGAAATCCGGCGAGATTTACAATCTCGAACATCCGCCAAATCTTCACGTAAGCTTTCGAAAGTCCAGTAACCGACAAACTGAGATGGTAAGTAGAGTATTACCTTTAAATACTTCATGGGTGTTTTTTAATATGCTGGGAGTTGTGTTATTTATGTATATATACACTCGAGTAACTTGTGCTTTTCGCAACATCTGTTGAAAGTCGTAGCTCTTATTTTCGTGTACGATATTTTTCCATTGTTCTCTGCCGTGGTATTTTAATTGTAATCTCTCATTCTTTTTATAAAAGACAGTGTATATACTTATATCAGTTATGGAGTAATACGTTTCCTGTGTCACCATTCCGAAGACCAGCTGATAGATATTGTGGAGCTACCAAACTCTAGCGCTGCCTAGCGGGGCGCGCCTGAACTTGATGAGTCATCACACTTGGTTCTTATATTCGTCATGTCGCTGGTTTGCAAACGAGCGCTACAGTGTTCTGTATTTCGAATGAGAAACAAATAGTCATTTTACTACACACTTTCTATAACAGGGTGCATTTGCAAATGCGCCAAAGACGCAGAAAATAAAGTTTAATAACTCATTTTATACATGGAGACATTCCACTGTACCCAAAAGTTGCTTGTATGTAGTACGTGCCTTGAACGATCCATTAGCTTTTAATAGCAATTATGTTTGCCAAATACATGAATAAGAGGCAGGCGATCCTTTGCAAACTCCTGTGCCTACAGCCTATGAGCTTCGGGCGCATGCTGACCAGGTATTATGTTTGTGTTTTCGTCGTTCCTTAACACTCTAGTCAGGGGGCGCATTAGACTGGTAGCTCAGAGGAACATGCGGCGAGTGGCCATCCAGTTCTTCTCTGTTCGTGTTCTGATGTAACGTACCTGCAGGCAGTAATCCCCTGTGAAAGTCAGTTATCACACATCCTGTTCATCACTAGTACATGCGGGCCACCAGCTTTATGATGCAGAAATAAGTGTAATGGATTTGAACATTCCAAATATGGTAAAAAAAGAATACTACAAAACGTATGTACAAACTGAAAATACAATAATTTAAAATAATTTCTACTTTGTTGTCCACCACTAGTGGTATACATTATCGTTCACCACATTCATACGTTTGTTGCATATAAAGAATTCTAGTCTTTGGGGAAAAGTTCATGGTCTTATAATTTATAGGCAATATTTCATTTTCGTCACAGGATTGTATTGAAAACACGATTCCGTATTTTTTTAGCTAGCAGAAACACAGTACTTACAAAATATTTTACAAGACTAGGGAGATGGGTAGAAATGCCTGCTGTAAATCTCAGAATGCTACAGTTATGAAACAAGTAAGCTCTTGACTACTGTGCTAATTTTATGAAATGCACCCTGGTTAAACACTGTCAAAGATCCGTGAAATAAGCCACCCTTGAGTAAATGTATATACTGCCTCGTAACTTAGGAAGCGGAGTGTTCTCCCTAGGACCTTTTTAAAAGGGTGCACCGCCCTGCCGTTTTTACGGACCGCCCTGCTAACGTAATGTTGATATTATGTGCGAGTTACATAACATTCTGAGGTATTTGTGCTCCATATTAAAATGTAAATACTATAAAGCTGTTTATTTAAATGATAAATCATCATTATTGTCAACATAATTGCATCTAGATTAGCGTGGAATCGCATTCCACATGACGTCACAAACCCGTATGGTATTCCACAGCAAACGAGTGATAAGCACTGGTGTTAAATGGTTATAAATGAGCAGTAGAACACTAGAAGTTGAAAATACTCTATTATGTCTTGTTCGTGAGAAGAAAACTTTACCTGTCTGATATTATTGTTAATGGCCTATCGGAAATAAAATAACATTTTTCCACATTCATTGTTTTACGTAGCATTCATCGCCCGGCTATTCTTCCTGCTACCCGGCTGACAAAAATTTCTGGGGAGAACACTGGAGCCATATTTGTGGAAACATCAATCCTATTGTACCTTGAAAGAAACAAGAGACTCTGCTTCTGTATTTCTACTTCTTTACTGCTTGGAGGATTCTTAATTGTTCTCACTATGATGAATCCACCAAAGGGGATTGCTGTACCGTATACAAAGAATCTTAGTCTCTCGAATATTTCTGTTTATTCTTAAAAAATGATTACCTTGTAAAACAATACAAATACTACAAAAATGTCTTAGTTAATTTTATATTTTGCAAATATTACAGGAAGTTTGTATTGATGTCCTACATATTCCTGATATTTTGGGGGAATATTTCTACGTTGGGTTTTTGCAGTGATAAACTTGGCTCTATCTCTACGTTCAAGCAGATCTCTCCTCTTATGGTATCGATAGTGATTTGAAAATTGGCACACATACTTCTCCAGTGAAAGGCTAATTTTTTGGTTTATGTCTTGTCCGTTTTGACTTCAGGGCAGTTTTCATTATCTGATCCGGCTACAGCCTTTATAAGTTATATTACAACAAGTAGCAGCCTGAAGTGGTAGGCTGTTATGTTGAGCCACTATGGGGCAGATCAGGTCAGACATGCATCAGCTTAATATTAGTTGAATTAAACATTATTTTTCGATTCTGAGCACAGTTTACTGGGACGGTGTCCTACCAACTTTTGTTTTGAGTTTAAAGTGGAAGGTTCAGAAAGGTTGGAGTGTAGTAGGTGTGGTGGCTGGAGAATGATGTTTTAAAACGAGGTATTGCACTACATTCTATTGTAAGTGCCATTTCATTTATTCCAGAATGAGACCCGTTACAAAACTGAGCTACACCCTCCAAAAGAATGAATAGTCCACACAATCCCAATGGCTCCTACTGTCTGGGTGAAGACCACTACACAGCAAACTAATGTTCTCGTTTGTAGATCGTGCAGTCTTTGGCTGCTATGCTAAAGAAGAAAGGAGTGACACTTACCAAGGAAGGCAGGTAGAAGGTGGGAGAGGATGCAATATTATTGTGGCCTACCAAGAAAAGAGGAGAAAATCAGAGCGATGTCGCAGATTGAAAGGTTCAAGAACAATTTTCCTGTCGTCTGCTAGTTGTCGCTGAAGTGTATTCTGTCCGACAAGAGCTTGTGTTTCCCTATCGACAGTATCTGCTGCTCCAATGAAAGTCGTTCCTTCTGTATGTCCACCAGAGCGTTCAGCAGCTTGACAATCATCCTGCTCAGGTAGAAGTCGTCCTTCACCGGAGTCTCCTCTGCCGGAAAAGTCACCACGGATACCACCGAGTCTGTCAACAAATAGAGTGGGACAAACCTACGATGTAGGAAATCATAGAAGGGGTAGAGTCAAAAACTAAAGTAAGACACTCACCTGTGGTTGGCTGCTACCACAAACTATCTCGAGGATCTAGAAGATTGGGATTGTGTACAAGTTCTACAAAGTCACCCAGCAGTTCTGTCAACTAAAGAGTGGGAGGCAATCATTTGAACCCCGACTTCATCCAACACTCCAAAGAACTCTGCCTTTGGAGTGGAAATTTAGGTCACTCATTGGCTTCCAAAGGGAAGCAGACTTACTTCTGGAAGTTTCAACTGATGATTAACTATTCAGTTCTAAACAATATTCCTCTAGTTTTGTTCCAAATGTTTTACTGCACAACATGATTGAATCAGCTCCAATAAACCAGAAGATTCATGGATCATTTCTTACAAACATGCAGCCTTTAAGGTGTTGAGAACTATGAACCGTTCACATTTCTTACAATTTTTTGCAGAGTGACCGCTATGAAGCAAAACTAGCTACTTGGCCTCCGCCATCCACTGAAATTATTAGGCTTAGTAATGTTAATCTCTAGAAGACAAAATCTGCATTTGTTCGTACGTGGAGGGTAATCTCACAAATCACTCTCCTAACTTAATAATTCTTCCTCCATTAGGAAGTACATTTATTGCAGATTGTTGTAGGCTAAATAAGTAAGGACCGTTTGAAAATAACTACCAACGGAGACGATTTTCAAACACATTTGCAGATTCTACATACTTTACTCTATTTTTCAACTCAGTTGCTAAGTTTGTTTAAACACTTATCATACCTTACAACTAAGTTTTGAATACCCTCTTCATAGAAACTTTCCACCTGCTCCAATAACCGAGAGTTCACAGCCCTTTTCATGATCTTGAGCGGGGACAGAGTCTCGTTTGGTCTTCACATTTACAGGCAAATGTGTGTGTCTGCATTCCATGCTCTGTTGCTTCGATTCGGGCATGATATGCGAAACCCATGTTTTGCCTCCCATTATGATATGACTCAACATATCGTCACCTTCTTCGACATAACGAGTCAAAAACGTCATTGACACTCAAATCTTGTGTTTTTGTGGTCATCTGTTAGGAGTTTAGGGACCCAACGGAAGCACAGTTTCCTAAAGTTTAGGTTTTCAGAAACACTGACCTCTAGACACGTCAGGAAAGGTGTTTGAGAGAGCTGTTATTGTGAAGCATCTCTCCTCACGAATCTTTGCTTGAACTGAAGCCACCAAATAGTCTATGATCAGAGATGGGCGACGGGAGCGGGCCTCATCATGGATGTTGTTACGGCCATTTTTGAAGCCTCGTACCTACTTATGCACTTTGCCTTCACTCATAGCGTTAGCACGGTACACTTTGCAAATCTGTCGGTGAATGTCTGCAGCAGACAGGTTCCGTATCACTGAGCGCACCTCGGACGGGGCGGGTGAATATTTGAGCAAGTACAGAACAGAGCTGTAACGGAGCAGTGTTGTTCCCAAGGCATGCCGGCACACGACACGCATGCAAACAACTAGTGTCTACTTAAAAAAAAAAAAAAAAAACACCCCTTTTATAATTATGTTAGCTAATCTTGGGAGCAGGCAGTTTGAATACAAATGGGGCAAGGTGGAAATAACGTGTATACAAAACCTTTCCAAGTGAGAACGCTGCCTAAACTATTATAGATTAATGAGTACACGGGTAGCATTTGTAGCTTGTAGCACAGAGTTTATACGTAATAGATAAGAAACAATAACTGCTTTTATGATTGATGATAGCAAGCACTCGAAATCGAGCAGGCTGGTCTCTTCATCTGCAACTCCGAACATGACTACAGCCCAATGCGTGAAAGGCAGCAGGAGTTCTTCCATTTCTCCTCAGCTGTGTAGCCTCTCGGCACTCGCTGGTTGTGCGCACTTTTCTTCAGAATGCAGCATACCATGGTGGACCGAGGACCTCCAAGTCTGAGCTCTCCCAGTCATTAATATCAGTGTTGCACATCCTCACGATAGCCTTGATCACATCATTAAATCCCTTCCTCTGACCTCCAACATAGCAATAACTCAAGAGTGTATGTTGGAGGTCTCTGCCTCTTCTTGTCATTTGAAGAGTTCTCTAGTATAACTGGTGATATTGCTTCAGTTTAATATGTCACTTGCAGCTTGTTCAGCATTTAAATCTACAAATACTACAACTGAATGATATAGGAACGTTGTTGCAACTGAAGTCATGGTGTCATAAGATGTTCCAGCAATGTAAGTTCTAGCTGTTAATATAAGGAAAGATCTCCATTAGAGTAATCACATAAATATGATTGTAAATAAAGGGTACAGATCTCTGCACATGGTAATGAGAGTATTTAGGGGTTGTAGTAGGGATGAAAAGGAGAGGGCATATGAGTCTCTGGTAAGACCCCAAATAGAGTATGTTTCCACTGTATGGGACCCTCAAGGATTACTTGATTCAAGAACTGGAAAATATCCAAAGAAAAGCAGCTTGATTTGTTCCGGGTGATTTCCGACAAAAGAGTAGCGTTACAAAAATGTTGTGAAGTTTGGGCTGGGAAGATTTGGGAGAAAGGAGACGAGCTGCTTGACTAAGCGGTATGTTCTGAGCTGTCATTGGAGAGATGGCATGAAACGACATTAATAAACGAATAAGTTTGAGTGGTGTCTTTAAAAGTAGGAAAGATCACAATATGAAGATAAAGTTGGAATTCAAGAAGACAAATTGGGGCAAATATTTGTTTTCTAGGAAGGGGAGTTAGGAATTGGAATAACTTACCAAAGGGGATGTTCAATAAATTTCCAGATTCTTTGCAATAATTTAAGAAAGGCTAGGAAAACAACAGATAGGGAATCTGCCACGCCCTAAATGCAGATCAGTATTGATTGATTGACTTATTAAGTGATTACACTGTTAACCCTATATTGGCCTTAACTAGATAATAGTATGCTCACTTCACTGATCTTTCTTTGTCCTTTTCCTGGAGCTGGTTGGGTCTTACTGGTTTCTGGTATTGATGCTTTTATTATACTGTTTTTACTGTTAATCAAACAGCAACCAATATCATAAAATCCTTCAAGATTTCATGAAAAAGAACCACACGGTAAGAGAGATAATTTATTTACTGCCAAATGTGATGTGGAAGCAGCACTCTGGCTTGGTTTTCTTAACTAATAAATCATCACATCGGTCTCTCTTCTGGTAAACGTGAATGACAGCCTTACAATTCCTTACACTGCTGCTAGATCGTACTAATATCCTTGGCGGATAGAATGGAGACATTTGTTTTCAAGAGTAAGAAACGCGTGTTCTGTGTGCTTTGTTTTCCTGCTCGTTCCTGCAATGGTGTCACACGGTGTTTTGATTCTTTGAGCGATAGCAGGATAGACACACATTAACAACCTGGAATTTGTGATCTGAACTGGATGACAGTGTTGATGATTACTTTCCATGAGTAATTCATATAAAGATACATATCCAATTATGATGATAATAGCAATACACATCTCTACCCAGATGTTTCGAACTTCATCACACGAAGTCAAAATTTTCTTAACTGTATTGTGGAAAAAAGGATTACCTTTACCAATCACATTTTGTCTTTCGAATGTGTATATTAAATGAGTTTACTAAAAACAGCTTTGGCAAATCCATCCGTCTGTTGTACTGGACCGAGTTGCTTCATTTTTGTTGTATTCTCTCCGGACTTACCTGCTGGTCAATCGTGAGACATTGACAGGTCTCTAGGTTCAGCCAACTTTGAGTAAACATAAAATCAAATAATTAAATGATTACTCCAATAATTAAAGGTGAAGGCTTACCCTAACCCGCAATACATTCTGTACTTAGCGGGTTACAGCTGTGTTTGATTACTACCTGTCAAGCAAGAGAGTATACACTTCCTCTGATCACGGAAGAATACCGTTCCCTGCGAAATACCCTTTAATTCTCTAACCTTTCCCAGATTCGAAATATATTCAACAGATGGCAGAGCGTTCCTAGTAACTTACATGCTGCTAAGAGAAAAAAGTCTACGTACAAACAGACCCCATCATGACATACGCCTTAGACATTATCTGGGAACACCTATCGAAGGATAACCTGGCTACACTAGAAAGAGTGAAGGCCAGGTATCTTAAAATAGTTCTCTACCTGGCATAAAACACCGCTTCGAGACTAACCAATGATTTCAAAAGACAACTGTTCTATGTAGAAGAACCGCGATTGAAAATTGTATTGCCTTCTACGACACAAGCAAGCTTATATCAAGAACTGCAGGATGGACATATTTTTACAAAACAGACGGCATTATGACGTCAGAATGGATGAATTCTTACTATGAACTGCGGCATACCGTAACGCGCTTCTTATTAAATGTTCACAAAACCATTGAAAAGGGCAGGCATATCAAGACGAGTTACTTGACGTACACTGCGGGAGCAGCACGGCTCTTCTAGTAGTATATTAACATTGATGCAACAATTTTAGATTTTTAGATATGAAGAGAAAAGAAAATTACATGCATTATTTGAAATAAAGGGAAGAAATAAAAAGTTCAAAAACGTAAGAAATGTATTGACCCTCTTTTATATTTCAGTGTTAAAAATAAAAGAATAAATTAAATCCAGTGCTGAGACACACAATTATAGTTTAAAATGCAAAAAGAATAATTCATTTATCTCAAAAAGTGTTGAGGTAAAAAGCCTCAATACAGCAGTTTAACATGTCTGTGTTCAGTGTCAGTGACGGTCCACAGTGTAATAATAATAATAATAATAATAATAATAATAATAATAATAATAATAATAATAATAATAATAATAATAATAATAATAACAATAACAATAATAATAATAACAATAATAACAATAATAACAACACTTTAAATTTGCTTTATGTCCCACTAACTACTCTTACAGTTTTCGAAGACGCCGAGGTGCCGGAATTTAGTCCCGCAGGAGTACTTTTGCATGCCAGTAAATCTACCAACACGAGACTGACGTATCTGAGCACCTTCAAATACTACCGGACTGAGCCAGGATTGAACCTGCCAAGTTGGGGTCAAAAGGCTAGTGTCTCAACCATCTGAGCCACTCAGCCCGGCCCAGTGTATGCTGCAGTATATATTCTTGATCAATAATATCCATTAAGACCATTCTACAATACACGCACTTCACATTATGGTCATATTTATTTATTTATTTATTTATTTATTTATTTATTTATTTATTTATTTATTACATACAGCCTATGGAGGGACATTTTACACTAATAATAACAACAAGTTTAAGTAAGTATAAAAAATAACAATCAGTATAAACAACAATACAAGTATCAACAATAACAAAGTAACAACAATGGCAATGATAACTGGTAAGGGTCGGTTACAGTGTTAGGAAGAAAAAAGGTCGTGGGTTGGATGGATGGATGGATGGAAGAAGATGGAAACCTGGAGAAGACTTCAAAGGAACCTTTAATTTTGTCTTTGAAGAATGCGAAAGGTGTAAATGTGTGTGCCCGGTCTCGAAAGCCAAGAATAACGGCCGAGGAGATTCGTCGTGCTGACCACACGACTCCTGCAATCTGCAGGCCTTCGGGCTGAGCAGCGGTCGCTTGGTAGGCCAAGGCCCTTCAAGGGCTGTAGTGCCATGGGGGGGGGGAGTAAATGTGTGTGAGTTACCAAGAGTTGGGAGACTGTGGAAGATAGAGCGTTGTTAAAAGTTTTTTTTTGCTAGGGGCTTTACGTCGCACCGACACAGATAGGTCTTATGGCGACGATGGGATAGGAAAGGCCTAGGAGTTGGAAGGAAGCGGCCGTGGCCTTAATTAAGGTACAGCCCCAGCATTTGCCTGGTGTGAAAATGGGAAACCACGGAAAACCATCTTCAGGGCTGCCGATAGTGGGATTCGAACCTACTATCTCCCGGATGCAAGCTCACAGCCGCGCGCCTCTACGCGCACGGCCAACTCGCCCGGTTTAAAAAGTTTTGGCGTGCATGGCGTTGCGTGTTGGGCGGGGGGAAGACGTGTATAGGTAAGTACCTCGGAAGAGTATTACATTTGGTGTAGCCATAGATTATTTTATGAAGGTAACATACATCAGAGAACTGTAAACAGCTTCTCACGTTAAGTATACCCGTTATTTAAAGTTAAAAACTTCATAGCTGTTCCGTATCACAGTGTTAAAAAGAGGTTCCGCCTATTCAATACACTGATATACAGTTGCACAAACTATGTTACAACATGTTTAATTCGGGACCGGTTTCGACACACATGTGGTGCTATTATCAGCCGATTGAAAAACCAGGGCAAGAAGTATACAATTATCAAAACACATTAAAGGATAATTGTAACACGTATAACACTTTCATGAAGAAGTGAACAATTGAAGTTCATATAGTTTTTACACTCTTTAAAAGAACTGAAGGATACAAATAAAATGTAACACTTTTTTTGTGGAGATCGTAAGCAATGTGACGTTCTTGAGCACTCTTGCTGCGACATACCTGCCAACTCTTCCGATTTACCCAGAAACTTTCCGGGTTTTAACTCTTCTTCCGATTTATTTTTACTTCTTCCTATCTTTGACCATTGCAACCTCTAGTACGGCCAATACTCTTCCCCTAGGATAAACTATAAATTCTTATGTGCTTGTGTAATTTATGAAACCTCATTTTCAGGCGTATTTATTTGATGCTTTATTTCGTGAGTGTTTCGTCCGTCGCCTTCGTGTATCGTATTTCCCGCTCACCAGGCGGCAGTCGTCCTGCAAGCATGAGAGGCTAGCGTGCGCTAGCGACTCAGTTAATCGGGACGGAAGAATGAGTTTGTTATTGTTGTTCAACATCGTTTCTGTGCATAGTTTCATCGGAGTTGTAGCCCACGTGTTTTTCCTTGCATTTTCTATGCTTCCCCCTCCCCTCTGTCAAAGTCGTATGTTAATAATGTATGGAGGGGCCGATGACCTTGATGTTAGGCCCCTTTAAACAACACGCATCATCATCAATAATGTTTGGTACATATTGGATTGTTTTGTATGTGTTAGTTTCGCGTATTTAAATGCATACATTTAATTAGTTGAATGTTTTTAAGGGGGTTGTGTCGGTGACAGTTTCTGGACTTTATCCTTTTCTCGTTACGGCCAAAAATATATAACAAACGTTATCTCCAAGTGTTCAGAGATACCTATAAATTTCCGTTCATTTTACCGTCTGATAAAGGAAACTACCGTATTTTCTCACGCCCTTGCATAATTTACGCATCCCATATTTTTGGGTCCAAAGTGGAGAAAAAAGAAATGTTCACGTATTTGACGCACCCACAACTTCGAACATCCATCACGCAGCTCCGGAAGGGTTTCGAAATAAAGATGTCAACTACTCAAGTAGCAGGGTTCCTATTGCGAAAGCGGGCAATCCAAATACAGGGCAACGTGCTGCTATTAGCCGTCAGGAAATCCCACTGCACTCGTTTTCACGAGTGTTTGGGGTACAGGACATTCTGTGATCTCAAAATGGTTTGTAATACTGCATCATACAAACTCGCGAAACATACGGGGATAGGGCAGCGTGCAGCAAGTATTCAGTGTCCAAATGAAACGTACGCTACCGCGGTAACAGAAGTGGACTTCAAGCGGCCCAACTAGTCTCGCAAAGCATTTCGCGGACCAAAAGGCGGCAAGTTTCCGCACGTAGACGAGGATCTGCTTAAATATATGATTTTGTTACGCAACGTTGGATAAGCAGATTCTCACGGAATAGCAATGAGAAATAGCCGCTGCACATGGAATCAGTATCTCGGATTTGAAGGTTAGCCGAGGCTTGATTCATTTTATGAAGAGAAATGGACCTTCTCTTCGACGAAGAACAGCATTATTGAAGAAAAAAAAAAAAAAAAAAAAAAAAAAAAAAAAACCGAATGATTTCAATCATTTTCATCGCTTTGTGATTGAGAAGCGTACAGTGATCTCCCTTATAGGAACCGCAGGTCAGACGCCAATCAGTTTCCATATGCCACAAAGTCGAACAATCGATAAAAGAGGAACATACAGTGTTATCGTACGCGCTACTGGAAGCGAAAAACGATGCACTGCAATGTTTGCTGTAACAGCTGATGGCAGAAAGCTTGTACCTTGCATTGTTCTAAAACGAAAAGCAATGCCTAAAGCAAAATTTCCGCGAGTGATCTACGTTCGTATTCAAGAAAAAGGGTGGATGGACACGTCACTCTTACAAGATTGGATACGAACGGTTTGAGGTAATGTAGCAGGGTCCCTCCTTCGACGCCCGGCCCTCTCGTGTTGGACAGTTTTCTTTCTTTGCTGGTGTGCCATTGTTATGACTTTACATGAATTTTACTTTTATTAGTTCATGTTTATTTCACTTTTATTGTCAGCTCGTATCGGGAAGAATATTGCAGTGTCAGTACTTCAAACCCATGTGTCTAACTTACCTTATGTACCCTATTTGACTTTTCAGAATAAACCGTACCCCGGAATTTTACGTCAAATGACGATAACCCCAAATGAGTTGAACCAATTGTGTTTATATATTATTCGATGTATCTTTTAAATGTAAATGAATATTGTAAATAATTTGTAATTATCTGAATTCCTTGAGTAATTTACGCAACCAAAATTTTCGACTGCATTTTTCGTCAAAAAAAGTGCTTTAAAAATAAGGTATTATGCATTTTGTTGCGTGTGTCGGTGTGACATAAATGTTATTTGTATGTGTCATAAATGAGAATGAATAAGTACATTTTCTTGTAACCATTTTTATGTTCTCTTAGTTTAAGATTTTAAATTTAATGGTCAATTCACATTGTAACTGTAGATATGCATGCCTTTTATCCTGACCTTTTTTTAACCTAGACCGTGGTGGAATGTGTGTGATGAAATCCAAGAATTAAAAAAAATCTTGCTATTTTTGGCTTCTAAAACTTGGCAGGTATACTGCGAGCTTTGAAGTCAATATATTAGGTCTTGAGGTTAAAAAGGATCTTGAAGGATGCAGCTTAATTTACAATTGTTGCTAGGTAACAAATAACATGCTTTTGTTTTTGGTAATTCTAAAGGTGGATAGTGATATATATATAAACTCCTAGAGTGTATTGTAGGATATGAACTTATCAGTGTTGATATGGATTTATGAGATCTATAGAAAAAATGTTAGAAATAAAAACAGGGAAATATGGTAAGATAAGTAATACTATGAAGCTCACCTTGTTTAGCTTGCCATGAAGTATAAGAGGAAGTAAGAACAGAAATTGAACAGAGGTATGGGAAGGCAGGGGGGGGGGGAGGTGTAAGGGAGTAAGGGGAGTTGTCTAAGGTGGATCAGGGGGGTAGGGGCAAGTAGCTCGAGAAGGTGTGTACAACATGGAAGATTGACCGCCTACATGTCAACTTGAAGCTTTTGAAAACTAAGATAAGGAAGTAAAAAAGGATGTTTGGTTTTTCAGACAAGTCATTAAGGTTTTGGTAAGGATTAAAAAAATGATCAAGGTGTATTAAACAATTTTCAGTGATATCAAGAAGAGGGCTTTTGTTTAGGATACTGATAATTTCAATATTTTGGTCTAACGTAGTGAAATTATGTTTTTCGTCCTGCATGTGTTGCCCTATTGCTGAAAATGTATTGTATTTTATCGTGTTAACGTGTTCTGAGATCTAATTTTGAAGTTGCATCCTGTTTGTCCTATGTAAGAAGAATTACAGGTATTGCATTTAAAACGGTATACGCCTGACCTTACATTGTCGACAGTGGGCACATATGGGTTAATCGTCGCTGCTGGCTCTGCTTTACCAGTGATTAGTACTATTATGAGGGGTGGGTGATCTGGATTTTGGACCCCTTTAGATAATAAGGTGTTGTGAATTGGATCCACTGATTGTTTTTGTTTCATGGTCATTCGTTTTAGATTCCAATACAATTGAAGTTTTAATTTTCGTTTCGTTCACCTCGTACCATAAGGGGCCAATGATGTAGCTGTTAGGCCCTTTAAACAACAATCATCATTGGACAATTCTGTAAGTGAGGTACTTGTTGACAACATAAATTATTTGACTAATGTCTTTACTTTCCAAGAAATGAAATTCATCACTAGAGCGACACATCTGCTGACAAAGTCAATTGTGGGTACCGAGCGCTACGACTTCCCATTGCTGCAGACCAGTTCGTCTATGGGACTGTTGTTACGGTACCGTGTGATATTTCCTATTGTTGATGTGAATCGGTACAAAAATTTGAAAATTCTCTTTCAAGTATTTCATTTGCCAGAGGGGCATGAAAAGTCACAAAATGAAGAGAAACAATTATTCTCTCTAAGTGAAATAATAATGATAAATATATGGCAGCACTGCCTAATTTAATTCAGGGTGTTCCAAAAAGTTAGCCCAATGGAACGATTTTCATTTATAGACTACATTCTGCTAGTTAGGTGCACTTAGTTTACTTTCTTTTGTTCAATGTCAAGAGCACGCGACTCCAATGACCGGCCTAGTACAAGAATATCTGAAACTTGCTCTCAACACAAGTTTTATCGCTTCTACATACACTGCTTTTTGTATAAAACTATCAGAACAGCGCACTGAAACACCTTCAGTCAATAGGACATACCTGTGTTGTTTCATAACACAATCAATTAAGAGATGATTTAACATCAATATATTCTACCTTATTTTTCACAATTCTTCTTCTTCTTCTTCTTCTTCTTCTTCTTCTTTCATGACTGCATAGGATCACTTAGTCCATTATTCAGATTTCTCTGAAGGAATTGTTCAGGCTTTGCGGTCCTCCTAATACTTCAGACGCTTTGATCTCCGTGCCCTTTCCTCGGTTGAAAATGTCTGTGTTGGTTTGTTTTGCGTAATGGTAAAGCGGAGGTTTGTATTCTTGAATTTTGTATTCAATTTTATCCTATTTGTGGTGTCTTCTGTTGTAAGGGCTATTTCCTTCAGATCCTTACTTCTCTGTTCCATTTACTCCTGTTGTGTTTTTATTAGTTTGCTTTTATATTCATTTGTCCTTCAAATTATTTATAGATCTTCAAGACAGTGATTTATATTTATTGAAGTACACCAACAGATCATAAGAATTTTCAAGTATTGTGTTATTTCCTCAAAACAGTGACTTATTTTAGTGGATATTGAATATTAGATCAGAACTATTTTCAAGTGTTATGCTATCTACTTTTGTTATATGTATGGCCAATTAGGTTTATAAGTGTTTTAAGACCTTATGGTCGATAATATCAATAGGCCAAAACTGGTACCATGATCAAAATAAATTGAAGTATTAATTTGATATTGTATTAATTAGGTGATTTACCTTATTATATTGCCTAAGATAGGCACAATAGAGCTCAGCAAGAAAATTAAGAAATACTCGGCCAACAGAAAGCAGCAGGCAAACCTCCCGCCAAGAACACCACAAGCACTATGGTTCACAGATGGGCCAAACAAACTCAAATAAATGCGGCCCAAAGAGTTTAAATCAAAAACACGAACGTTGTTCTCTGTTGGTTGTGAAAACCTATGCACCGTATTTGATTTTAATTGGTTTTATATTTATACACTTATTTCATTTTTTAGTCATTCACTGAACAGTCAAACATGTATACAGTTCGAGCTTCATATTCTCTCTGGATTACTAGAGATAAGCAACACGAGATATTTATTAACAAACACTAATAATATTTTATCTTCATGATTAATTTTTACATTCTGAAAACGCAAGAACGTTTTTCCATATCCCTCTATTCATTCTATAAAACTACACGGTTTGCAAATCAGACCTCCAACTTGAGTATTTCCTCATAAAAGTGTTTCAGAACCAATCACCAGAATATCATTTCACTGAGTTGATTTCAAAACACGCAGTAAGAAATTAGCCTGTGTTACTTGTGAAATGTCTTACAAAGAAAAAAAAAAAAAAATGCCCATTCAAAGGGGTGTAGGGAAGCTGAACAAAGTGTAGCTGCATCTGACATGAGATACAAAAATTGAGCAATTATTTGAAAAAGTAAATACGGTACATAAATTGAGCAAAACAGATTAGTAAATTTGTGTGCATGCCGATTGCTGTGTAGCACACAGCTCACAGCAGGCCTACTGACAAAGTGAACTTCGTGGCGTGAACACAAGCTTTTTTTTTTTTTTACTTTACGTCGCACCGACACAGATAATTCTTGGGATAGGAAAGGCCTAGGAATGGGAAGGAAGCAGCCGTGGCCTTAATTAAGGTACAGTCCCAACATTTGCCTGATGTGAAAATGGGAAACCACGGAAAACCATCTTCAGGGCTGCCGACAGTGGGGCTCGAACCCACTATCTCCCTGATGCAAGCTCACAGCTGCGCGCCCCTAACCGCACGGCCAACTCGCCCGGTACGAACACAAGCAGTAAGAGCTATACCTATAGGAAGAACTAGATTTTGAAAGGGAATGTGTATACATAGTTGGAGGTGTACAGTAAGTAACTGCATACTCAGGTACAGAATATACATCTCATAAATGAGGCGTCTGTTAAGCATGCCTGCATTTTACCTGGAGGCCCCGGGTTCGATTCCCGGCCAAGTTAGGGATTTTTACCTGCATCCGCGGGCTGGTTCGAGGTCCACTCAGCCTATGTGACAGATTGCAATTAAGGAGCTATCTGATGGTGAGATGGTGGCCCTGCTCTACAAAGCCAAGAATAAAGGCCGAGAGGGTTCGTCGTGCTGACCGCAGTAATCTGCAGGCCTTTGGCTGAGCAGCGGTTGCTTGGTAAGCCATGGCCCTTCGGGGCTGTTGCACCATGGGTTTTGGTTTTTTTTTTTTTGATTGCTGTATAGAACACACTGAGAATCATAATGTTGGCATTTCTCCATCATAACAAAATTAGCATTCATCATTCATATCCTAAAGGCAAGGCCTTGTTGCTGCAAACACATTTGTCTCTCCTCTGCTGAGCGTTTCAGGTAAACATATTTTTTCAAATTCAAGCCTGTCCATCACGGAATCCAGATGCTTTTTCCTCGGCCTTCCTTTTCCCTTCTTACCCGGAACTTCTCCTTCCAGCATAGTCATGACGGATGTGTTATGTTGAAGGTGTGACTAAGGAATTTGGTTTTCCTCTTTTCTACAGTGTTGATCATTTCTCTTGTTTCATCTATTTCCTTAAGGACCATATTGTTTGACTTTTTCTCTGTCCAACTAATTTTCAGCATCCTCCTCCATATCCACATTCCCATTGCTTCCAGGCGTTTTATATCCTGTTTTGCTAAGACCCATCTTTCGCAACCGTATAACAAAATACTCCACACAAACAGTTTGGCAAATTCTTTCCTAATTTTAATGTTCATGTTCCTGCTTTTCAGAAGCTGTTTCTTGTTATTTAAGGCTTGCTCAGTTAGAGCAATCCTGATTTCTGTGGTGCACCTGCTGTCCTGAGTGATAATGCTTCCCAGGTAGCAAAATTGATTTACTTGTACAGTTTTGTCACCTATCTTAATGTTTATTGGCATCTCCTCAATTGATTTCTTGACAACTAGTACTTTTGTTTTCAAGGTGTTAAGTTTCAATTTTGATTCTTGTAGTGTTGATATTAAAAGTTGTAACATTTTACTTATTTCCCTCTCTGAATCTGCAGTTAATGCAATGTCATCGGCAAACCTTATACAGTGGATTTCTTGTCCGTTAATTTTAATTACTTTGGTTTTTTGCTTAAGTTTTGATATGGCCTCCTCAATGAATATATTGAACAAAAATGGAGATAATGCACAACCTTGTCTCACTCCCCTTCTAATGGATGCTGTCTTAACATTACAATTGATTTCTATTGTTGTGCTGTGATTTTTTTTTTCAGGAGTAAAATGAGTTTTCTGTCCCTCCAGTTCAGTCCTATATTCTTCATGTTCCTAAAGAGTTGTTTCCAGTTTATTTTGTCAGAGGCTTTCTCTATATCCACAAACGGAATGTATGTTTTCCTGCTAACACTCAGTCTTCTTTCTAGAATAGTTCTTAATGCTAAAAGAGCTTCTCTTGTTCCCTTCCCTGTTGTAAAACCAAACTGATCCTGCAATGTATATTGTTGAATTTTCTTTTTAATCCTGTTCTTAATTTCATTAAGCAGTATTTTGGATGCGTGCGATAGCAGTGGAAAAATTAGCAAAGCATGTGAAAGGAAGGCTGAAGATGAGGATATAGAATAAAAAAGTTTGACAAAGTTGGCGTGAACATCAGTAGCATAGCCAGGACCAACCGATGGGGGGAACATAATGAAGTTGCTTGTGCATGTGTGAGTGAATTATGTTGCAGTAGACAATTTTACATTAAAATACAGAACAAGAACAATGTGATCAAGGTTAGCTGTTTTACAGCGAATGGTATGTTTAGATTACAATCTAAAATCCAACTCTCGAGTCTTCTTATAAAATAGATTCAAGATATCTCTTGGTTTTACAGTGTGTCTCTGTGAATGTTGAAAAGAGCCAACACATTGAGTTTATTGTCAGTTTCTGTTTATTTTATTTCGTAAATATTCCAGTAATCCCCCCCCCCCCCTCTTGTTATGCCCCTGCTGAACATGATAAAAGAAATATTTATAATGCAAAATTGGGATCTATCAATATTTTGATATAATAGGCCTACACAAATTTAACTTCAAAGCACTAAAGTAGAGGCAGACATTTTAGCGTAAAGTACAATTCGTGCACTGTCAGCCAAAACTCTGTAAAGGTAGAAAGGAAAGGCTTAGGTCATATTGCTTTGCTCAGTTAACTAACCTACCTGTCAGGCTTTTTGTGGAATATACATCTGACATCTCATTTTTGTTCAATATTCATTGTCATGTGGAATTTATCTCAATTTACAATTCCTGATTGAAAATTGTGACTTTCATCCCCGTTGGACAAATGGAACTACATGAAATGTAATTTTAAAACACATGTAAAATGTGCCATGCTTCTGTCCCGGCACCCTTAAGAAATTAAAATACCTTTTGTTTCACTTGGCCTGATGACTTAGTATTTCGAACACGTTAGGACATGAAAACTTCAGTGTGTCACAGTTAAGCCAATTTCCCGCGAACAGTTCTTAAAGGAGACAGCGCACATAAAAGAGACTTATTTTAAAGGACATCTCACCTGGAATATGGGTAGGTTCTTGCTGAACGCTGACGATCGGGACGCTGCCCACTATTGCAAAGTCCTTGCTTGGAGGAGCCATGACTCCTGTCGACAGGAACGAGTGTAGAGTAATCCTGGCTCGGGTGTCTGATGGAGCTGTGAATAATAACAACGCTTACAGGATCACTTGGAACAGGTGCAATAAAAAATTAGTATCTCGCAAAGCAAAACTTGGACACTATAATACAGTAATCAAACCTAAAGCGTTACGTGCTTCAGAAACCTTAATCATTGATGGCGGGTCTCTAAGCAAAAACATAGAGAAACAGGAAAGACAAATGTTAAGGAAGATTTTTGGCCAAATTTTTATAGAGCGAATATGGAGGAAAAAATCATCCCAGGAAATATATTGTCATTCTGAAAAAAAAACCTCACACTTTTCGGAAAAGACGATTTAAATTTTACGGACACATTATCAAAATGAACAGTAACAGACTAACTAAAAAATAATTCTCAACCTGGCCCTTTCATCTAAAACCAAGAACAGCTGGCTTCGTGCAATTGAAACAGATTTCCAGGAAATCAACATCTCGGAAGACATTATACAGGACGGATGTAAATTCAGAATCAAAATAGACAATCACCAGTTTGAAGACAAACCCAACACGAGAGCCACTATAACTTGGACAGAACTACAAAGAAAGAAGATCAACGAGAGGATGAAGAGATTTTGGGAGGAGAAGAAGGCCAACACATCTGGTTCAATCGAGCTCCTAAGTAGGCCATAATGGTGTAAAAAAATCCTTAAAGATCCTACTTTTTCATGCTGCTTTATGTCGCATTGAAACAGATAGGTTGTGTGGCGACGATGCGATAGGAAATGCCTAGGAGTGGGAAAGAAGTGCCGTGGTCTTAATTAAGGTACAACCCCAGCATTTGCCTGGTGTGAAAATGGGAAACCACTGAAAACCATCTTCAGGGCTGCTAACAGTGAGGTTCGAACCCCCTATCTCCTGGATGCAAGCTCAGAGCTGCGTGTCCCTAACCGCATGGCGAACTCACCTGGTGATCCTACTACTAAGAATGATGAGTGCAGGAAATGCAACAGCAGATTACTGGAGCCAACATCATACACTGACAGACATAATGATGTAGCCAAAGTTATACAGCGAGAAATTGGCCTGACCCGATCTTTGATCCAGAACAAGATACCTGACTACAAATACTCCCCACTAAGTGTACCGGAAAATGAAAATTTTAAACTCTTCTGAGATCGAACGATACAAACAGATAAAACTACTCCGCACAATAGACCAGCCGTAACATTAACAGACAAAAAGAATCAACACATATCTCGTTGACATCGCTATCCCGAACGACCACAATATGAAACGGAAATACAGGGAGAAGATTGATAAATATACTCTGACTATGGAAGTAGCAAGGGTCTGGAAACAAGACAGAGTGACAATTCTTCCTTTTCTCTTTCTTCCACTGGACTCACACCATCATTTCCAGAAAACTTAATGAAACTGCAGCTCCCCATCTAGACTCACAGTGTGGCACAAAAGGCTGGAATTCTGAAGACGTGCGACATCGTGAGAACATTCCTGAATGCGGACCGTACATTGAAAAGGCTGCTACCTCTATAGCCAAGGCGTATATTGTACAGTTATGTACATTATGATTAAGCTCTATTTCTTATATGTAAAAATATTGAAATACGTGCTATATTACCAACTATAAAGTTGTGAAATTAAGAATAATAATAACTTTTTACAGACAAATGTACAGAATAGACTACCACAGGGTGTCCTACAAGATATTCACAATAGTCAACAAGGGTAAAAGCACTGGATTGGTGTGGGTCTGTCAGAACTTAATACTGTATTAATACAGGCACAATAACTAACTGGGGTGACTCCCTTTACCTATCCAGACCAGACCCTTCCTAACGTCCCTTACAGAAGGAGACCTCTATCAGACTAGGAAATGGACTAAGATAGGCACAATAGAGCTCAGCAAGAAAATTAAGAAATACTCGGCCAACAGAAAGCAGCAGGCAAACCTCCCGCCAAGAACACCACAAGCACTATGGTTCACAGATGGCCCAAACAAACTCAAATAAATGAATAAATAATCTTAGAAAAAGGCTTTAAGGAAGATCCTAGGATCAAATAAACAAGAGCAGACAAGTTCACATTCCCTTCCCTCCAAGAACAAACCAAAGCCTGAGAAATAGATACATATTTAATATTCTTCCCAGATGAGGCCTGGTTCCACCTCAGCAGTTATGTATGTCCACAAAGCTATTGTTACTGGTGTGTTCTTAAGGTCGACTATGTACATGAAGTGTCGACAGGTGTTGATTCTCATAGGGAATGTAAAACTCCTTGTATGGTGTAGCATCAGAATCATAGCACCATTTTTTTTTTTTTTTTTTGAGAACACTTGTTATTCTGTTATTTATGTGAGTACCAGTTTTCAGAGAATTAATGGACAGGATGCGTGATCCTGTATCTTTTCAATAGGAGTCTGGCTATCCATTGCTAGCGACATTTTGCTAATGAAATGTATTGTGATTTTAACAAGTTGAGCCATCTTGAAAAATGAATTTTGCACCACTAGATTGCTGAAATTTCAGTAATACCTATTATCTTTGAGCAAATTTGCATTGTGCATCAGCAGGCAAACTTTTTATATGCCTTTTTCTCCAAGATTTTAACGAGGTGGGTGAAATGATAGAGAGAGAGAGAGAGAGAGAGAGAGACTCACGGTTCTTGGATACGCAGAAGTCCTTGTTGTTGACGGTGATCTTCAGCAGCGTGGGCACGGGCTTGCCTGGCGGGAAGGTTATGTAGAACTGTAGGACGTGTGGTCTGCCCATGAGCACTTGTCTTGTCGCCTCCTCAGCGGCCTTCTTGCCTCCCTTGAGAGATAGCTCGCCCACTTCCCCTTCTGTGACAGGCACTGGCAAGCTCAGCACTACCTGCACCTGCACCTCCGAGTACCTGCAACACGACAGATTTTCTTGTCAGGCTCAGCAGCTTGCTCCGTACGTCAGGGGAACATGCACGGAACGCAATAGCGCAGCCGAGAGAGGCATTGCTTCATGACCGGCTAAGATGATCTAATGCAGTACGGTAGCGATAACCATTGGTTCACAGTAATAGTTTAGTTTAACATATGTGGTATTGGTAGCGTGTTCAATGTGTTCGTTTTAAAATAGGAATATTAAAGTAATCACGTGTTTAACAAGTGATGTATACAGTAGAGCAGCGTGTATTCATTGTGTTGTGCTATGCGAAACATTCTTCTTATACAGAGTGGCGCTTTCGATTCATTCGCAAATTTCCTGGCATCCTCCCTCCCCATTAGAGTACGGTACGTAAATTAGTAAAGAAGTTCCGCACCACCGGGTCCAGTCTTAACAAGAAATCACATAGGAGACGAACCGTTTTAACAGAGGAAAAGCTTGACGAAATATGAGCTCTCATGGAAAGAACTCCAACAAGATCCCTGTCGCGTCTCGCCGTACAAGCTAATGTGTCATTATCTTCTGCCCACAAAGCAACAAAACTAAAGCAAAACCGTACAAACCCACCCCTGCTCAATATTGAAGAGGACCTGACATTTTCGCTAGGGTTCAGTATTGTAACTGGTAGCTTCAGTCAGTTCACGATGGGTATGTTGACCAAGGACTTAAGTGGCTAAGTAAATAGTGAAAACAATCGCTACTGGTGGGCAGAACATGTCCGTCCACTTCATGATGTAAAGATAGGAGTTTGATGCGCAATAAGTGCTCGCAGAATTATAGGGTCTATATGGTTCCGTGAAACAATAAATGCTGATCGCTATATAGACCTCTTTCTCAGACCATTCTTTCAAGAGCTGACGGAAGAAGAAAGGAGTTAATGGCTACTTCATGCAAGATAATGCGATGGCACACACTGCTAATCGGTCTATGGAGGAAATACGGGAAGTTTTCGAAGACCGTGTCGTTAATTATCCCCCTAGATCTCCTGATTTAAATCCCTGTGATTATTACCTGTGGGGGTTGGTGAAGGGAGAAGTGTATGTAAACAACCCTCACACAAGACAACATTACACAAGTTATTTCGAACATCACACGGGCTGAGATTCGCCCGAGTGTCTGAAAACCTAATTACGAGGTGTCAGGCGTGTTTGACAGCTGAGGGACAACATTTTGAACATCAAATGTAATGTCAGGTATGTTTTAGACTAATAATTTCATTAGAAACTGATTTCTATTAGTGTGAATTGCAGTGAGTAGTGGGGAGGAGAAGTGCGCATTATACCGGCTAGCGACGGAGTGTCATTGCGCCAGCCGTGCCGGGCTCTGAGTGCTGCTGCGGAACCAGCTAAAAAAAACCCTGTAGGCCTATATATATAAATCGCCTTTTAAGGGCTCTGGTGCTGGTGCTCGAGTAGAAGGTGCGATTATTGCAGCGCCGACAGACTGATGCCAATTTATAAGTTGCTGCGATGTGAGGCGTCTTCTTGGAATTTGGAGTTACTGATTAATAATTGATAATCGTAACAATAATGGATGGTATTACAATGGTCCATATTGACAAATAATAAAGCACATGAATATATCCAATTAAACGTCCACCTTGTCAGTGCTAAGTATGAAATTTATTACAAACCGAACATGTTTCGAGAAAGGGAGTTTTCTTCAACGGATCAAAATATTATTACAGTCTCAGAACAGGAGTTTTGTCTGTACAAGGGTATTTCTGTACCGGTCGTGTCGGCAGTGATTTGCCGTCATCTCTTGTCTGTCTGTACGGGCATCACGAGAGAATGGCTGAAGAAAGTCGGAGAATAAGCCACTACAATCTAGGCTGTAAATAATTTTATTCACGCTGAGTGAAATGGTAGTCTAGGGGAAGGCCTAAAATGTAATTCTCAAATATCTACGTTATCAGTGGTCCTATCAATAAATACTACATAACTAAAATTATAGAGAATTAAATTTCCGAATCATTTATGTTTTATACATCTTACTTTACCGGCTATGTTAACAAAGATATTAATTAATATCGATTTTCTGTCGGCAGCTCTGAAGATGCCGGCCCCATGCTGTAGGGGTAGCGTGTCTGCCTCTCACCGGGAGGCCCCGAGTTCGATTCCCGGCCAGGTCAGGGATTTTTACCTAGACCTGGGGGCTGGTTAGAGGTCCACTCAGCCTACGTGATTAGAATTGAGGAGCTATCTGACGGTGAGATAGCGGCCCCGGTCTAGAAAGCCAAGTATAACGGCCGAGAGGATTCGTCGTGCTGACCACACGACATCTCGTAATCTGCAGGTCTTTGGGCTGAGCAGCGGTCGCTTGGTAGGCCAAGACCCTTCAAGGGCTGTAGTGCCATGGGGTTTGGTTTTTCTGGTTTGGTTTAGCCCTGAAGATGGTTTTCCATTTTCAGACCAGGCAAATGCTGGGGTTGTATCTTAATTAAGGCCACGGCAGCTTCCTTTCGAACTCCTAGACCTTTCCTATCCCATCGTCGCCATAAGACCTATCTATGTCGGTGCGACGTAAAGCCACTAGCAACAAAAAATCTATTTTTGTTGCTAAATCTATATCAACACCGAACCACGAGAAAATTGGTGAACAGAATTTAATGAAAATCGGTATGTAAAGTTTGGGAATAAGGTACGACAGTGTAGGATATAAATAACTTGATTCACGCTGGATGAAATGGTAATTTAGGGGAAGGCGTCTGAAAGTCAATTTTTAAATACCTATGTTATTGGTCTTATCGAAAAGCATTACAACATAACAAAAGTTACAGAGAATACAATTTCCATACATTTTTAGCGTACCGACTGTGATAATACAATTTTGATGCCGAGCATTGCATTGTTCAGTCGTGTTAACTGACGATGGTTTTTGCCATGATTGTCTAAAATGTAGAACCGCGTAGCGACACAGAAAATAGTGAAGAAAGGAACGATCGCTTCTAGAATAAGACAGGAGGGAGTAAAGACTACCCTAATATCACAGACTCGAAAGAAAAGTACATGTGAATGCTTACAATAAATCAAAAGCTCATAAAGCAACTACATTCCATTGGCCATTGTTGTGTTGTGATGTGCCACTCATCTCCGACAATACATAAAAACGAAGTCCAAGTTAAGTCCCCATTGCATGGGGGTGAGGGGGGGGGGGTGAGGAGTGAAGACAGAAAAAGTCGAAAATGGCAGGGATTACGGGGGAATGTGGGTGTATGTTTCAGCATAGCTCTGAACTAAACTAGATACACATATAACTTAATATCTGGAAAAATTACTGTAGGGGCAACAAACCCCTAGCACCCGTAAAGGAAGGGGGGTGAAATGTAAAAATCCGAAAAATGACCGATATTAGTGGCGAGTTCATAGTCTTTGGGGTAAAATGAACCGTGACACTCTGAATGCCGTTTGAGCCAAAGTTCGTTCCCAGTCGGGATGGGGGTTAGAAGGGATGCAAAGAATGTCCAAAATGACCGAGATCATGGATGTACGTGTGCATGTCCCAGCACAGCTCTCAACCAAACATGATACTTATGGTTTACTGTTTGGGAAAGACACCCGTAGGGGCGGGGGGTGGAGTGGAAAAGGGTGAAATATTAAAATAATAGAAAACGACCGATATTAAAAGTGAAAACGATGTATGTTAATAAATATAGTTTTTGCTTTGCATTTAATTAAACGGTTTAGACAAATCTAACGCGGTAGGTAGGTATTATGGCGACGATGGGAGAAGGTATGACTAGGAGTGGGAAGGAAGCGGCCGTAACCTTAAGGTACATCCCCATCATTTGGTTGCTGTGAAAATGGGAAACCACGGAAAACTATCTTCAGGGCTGCCGACCCACTATCTCGCGGATGCAAGCTCACAGCTGCGCGCCCGTAACCGCACGGCGTCGCATCAAGGGTATAATTCCGAGATACGACGCGCACTCTTTCATTTACTCGCAGCTTATTGAGATTTAGATGGTCGAGATATTGGTAGTGCTGATTGTTGTTTTAAGAGGAAGTAGAGCTGGGGAGCACTAATCAGAACGAAACCGGAGGAGATCCGACACTTCGAAAAATGAAGGTATCGGCAAAAGAGAAAAAGGGCGTGAAGATGAAGGACTCCCTAGAGGCCTTGAAAACTAATACCATGGAGGTCGGGAAAGAGCAAGAGTTGACCAAGAGAGGTCGGATACAAGTGGAAGCAATGCCAGGCTCACCTGGTGGAACCGTGGCCGCCAACCCACGCTCCCAAGTCGACAGGCAGCGAATACCGTGGGTGTTTCGTGATCGAGAATGGAGCCAGAATGAACACCTGACGGCAATTCCATTACCCTACTTGAATAAATATTTTGAATTAGTTATCTTGAAAAAAAAAAAAAGAAATGCAAACTCGAAAGTGACATTCACATTTTGTTTTGGAGCAATCATTTTTAAAGTGCGACTAGTCTCGCCAAGTGATGAAAACCATTTAATGTCTCTGTTCTGAAAAGTACAGAAATTAGTTATGTTTTTCACCTTGCGAACTTTGGTATCATTCCATCCCCTTGTGAAATACATGTCAGCGATTTCCTGAAGACTCTCGTTGTGTTAATTTTACTGATTACTTTTTGAAAAACCTTATTAGTAATTGATTATTTTTCCTGGGGTACCTGTAATTGAGCCCAGTTACTTAACTTTTCCATCGCTGCTCACGTACCACTATTGCCGTATGTTACGGTGCATAGGAACACAAACGAAGGTATTTTGATACAGTTTGAGAAAGTAACGGCAGTTTATCAGCATGAGCTAGACTCGCAACTCTCTTGCTTCCCCGCGAAGCATGATTTGATAGATCCCATCCTGCAGGGGTAGGATACGTAATTTTTCTTGTGATGCTGGTGTTCAGTCGAGGTTCACTGTGAATCGTAGTCTTAAGATATTGGAAACCGTATTACTCGAATGTAATGCGCACCCCAATTTTTAATGGCTGATTTTGTTGCTAGTGATGTGACGTCGGGCTAACACATCGAACATTTTCGGCGACAAGGATGGAAAAGGGCTAGGATTGGAAGGTAACGTCCGTGGCCTTAAGGTACAGCCTCAGCACTTGCCTGCTATGAAAATAGGAAACTACGGAAAACCATCTTCGGGGCTGCCGATGATGGGCTTCGAACCCACCATTTTCCGCCCTAACTACGCGGCCAACTCGCTTGAAATTAAACACAATGTTTGATTACGCAACAATACCAAAAACACCCTGGTTCTGGAAATACAACATTGCAAGGAAACATCTAACAGCCATCATCAGGATGAGGCTTGGACACGGGTGCTACACTCACCACATCCACCGCATCAGAGTGACTACCTCGAAAGTTTGCGCACATTACGATTACGATGATGCGGATCTGAATCATATAGTATTGTCTTGTTCCAGGTATGAGCAACAACGAACAAAGTTACTCGCACACTTTCGCTCACTACATGTCCCATTTCCCACAAATGTCAACATTATTCTTCAAGACCACGATGACAGCATCTGCAGAACACTGATCCAGTTTCTACAAGACACCAATCTAACTATATAAACCGTGATGCAGTAGCCACCAACTGAAACAGTTAATAAAGATGATCTGTTACACCCCACTTTCTACCACACAATGTTTGGTTGGGTTTGTAAAGCGCACCTACAAAGCCAGCGTAAAATGTAATTTACTGCACACAGCAACGAGTACCCAGTGCATCAACATTTGATAATGGGTCTATGCTAGGATTTTTATTTCCACCTTTCCTGTACGAATTTTGAATTGTTTTCATCCACCTCAGGAACTCTTCCGTTTTCGTGGGCCGGCGAACTACTCTCTTGTTTCTTAAGAAGAGAATGCCACCATTCTGTTTTGCGTATGAGTCTGCAGAAGATCTAGAGAAATTGCTGAATGGTATAGACAGAGGCTTGGGTAAGGAGTACAGTCGAACGAAGTCAGGTGATGCAGGAAATATTAGATTAGGAAATGAAGTCTTAAAGGAAGTAGATGAATATTGTTACTTGGGTAGTAAAATAACTAACAGTGACAGAAGTAAGGAGGACATAAAATGCAGACTAGCACAAGCAAGGGAGCCCTTTCTTAATAAAATAAATTCACTCACATCGGACAATGATATAGGAATTAGAAAGATGTTTTTGAAGACTTTCGTTTGGAGCGTGGCGTTGGATGGAAGGGAAACATGGACGATAATTAGCACAGAAAGAAAGAGAATAGAGGCTTTTGAAATGTGGTGTTAAAGAAGAACGCTGAAGATGAGATGGATAGATCGAATCACAAATGAAGAGATACTGAATCGAATTCGTGAGAGCAGAACGATTTGGCGAAATTTGTCCAGAAGAAGAGGTAGAATGACATAGCACATCATAAGTCAGCCAGAACTTGTCGAGTTGGTTTTGGTGGGAAGTGAAAGAGATTAGAGCAGATGGGGGATATAGTAGTTATGTATCAAAGCAGTCTATGGACTGATGAACTAAACAACAACAATAATTCTGCTACACCAACTTGCCTATTGTCATGGTTTTCTGCATAAAGTAATACCTTCCGTTCGAGACTAGCTCCATATAAAACCATTCGCTTCTTGCTTTCTATCTTTTGATTAAGTGGAAGTCACAATTGCCAGTGAGCAATGGAGGTGCACGAAGCGGAAGCGGACGATGACGAAGAACGACATCGCCCGGACGGAGTTAAGCGTAATTGTAGAGTTTGTATACTAATCTATCGCATGGCTCCGTGTTCACCGATTCGAGTCCCGCTGGTCGAAAACATTTTCACCATCAGAATGTTGGCCGGCAGGATAGGGGATTGCGTGCCAGAAGCCCGGATTCGCGGTGATCATATGGAGTGGGGGCATGTGACGCTAAGCCTTGAGCAGACCCCTTGGTGCTGGCTTTCTTACTCTCCCTCCCTCCTGTGACGTCATTCATTTCAACTCCTCTACTGAGGTTGACCTCAGGAAGTCGCTACCAAGATTCCTCTCAGTTCACACCCGAACGGGGCAAGGTACCTACATACTGCGCTATCAATTCTAATGCACACCCCGATTTTGGAGACTAAATTTGGCTGAAAAGAAAATTGCATATTAGTTTA
Source organism: Anabrus simplex (assembly GCF_040414725.1). NCBI lineage: Eukaryota > Metazoa > Arthropoda > Insecta > Orthoptera > Tettigoniidae > Anabrus > Anabrus simplex. The sequence continues at coordinate 216,777,180 of NC_090279.1, read as the reverse complement.
AGATGTACAGGGTGGGGAAATAGAACTAGCGTGGAAAATATTTATAAGACTGGCGCGGAATGAACTGTCCATCACAGTAAATGCTGGAAACCCTGATTTCGATGCACCAATCGGTTGATGTCGCATCTCCCGAGTACGTCGCTGTGTGAGTGAGAGAGAGGAGCAGTGACCAGTTGAATGGTGTCGAGTGTTATGAGAAACCTGTGCGGAACTGTTTGCGTTAAAGGCTCCAAATGTTTTGGCAAAACCTCCAGCAAAGTCTTCAACACAAAACTTAGTGGCAGAATGGCGCAAAACGGGCTCTGTAGCGAACAAAAACCGTAGCTATCCAGAAAGTGTTCGAACACAAGAAAACATTGCTCGAGCGAAGGAAAGCCCGGAACGAAGTCCGAACGCCGTTTATCTGTGCAACAGAGATTCAAAAGATCGTCGTGTAGGACCTGCGTACTGTAGTGTATGCGTTAAAACGTGTTGAGCAAGCGCAGACATGTGATAACAGATTGGCGGTTTCCAGCATGGACAGTTGATTCCGCGTTAGACTCCGGGCCACTGGCATTGTACTTACCTGGGAGGCGTCATGATGCCTATCAGCCCCTTCAGTTCGCCGTGCTCATCCTTCTCGTAACCGTACGCCTCGGGGCATGGCGAGGGAGGCAGTCTGCTGCCGAGGGCTGAACTCAGGACCACCAGAAATATAACAGTCCACATAATAGTCACTCACTGGACGGTCTCCATACTAACAGCACGTTAACATCTGCAACAAAACAAGTACCAGGCGTGTGCGGAAAATAAAGATACAGTACCTTACATATGAGGGGGTGAGTTTCAAAACCTGCCTCGTGGCATTTTGGGTCACATTGACTGATGCATGCCTTCCGGTTATCAATATCTAACTCCACCGTGTGCTGAAAAGTAATCTTGCATAAGTCAACCATGTGCTGTAATATAAGGCTTTGTATATTAGGGCGAGTTCCAAATCCTCCGACGTGTATACTGCGGCGGACAGAATCGAAATCCAACAATGTCAGGAATGGTATCAAAATAGTTACAAGGGGCTTCACGTGACTTTCAAGAGGTTGAAATGGTATTCCCAATACATGGGCGCTCCTACCTACCACCCGACCGTATTTTTGGACACATTGAGGGCGAAATCAAGGGCTATGAAGAATTCATACAGCTGGAAGAATAACTTATATCAACCTAGTGAAAAAGGCCGCTGAAGTTGTTTGGCTGGGACAGGATTGGAAATGTTATGATTGGAGGACTGGTGTTGAGAAGAACGTGAAAAGTATCTCAACATGGCATTTCAACACTTCTCAATGCAAACGCATTATTTAAAAAATACAAAGGGCAGAACTGTGGTCAGAGGTGAGCACCTGTACAACAACAACGGGGGAATGGAGAGAAGCTACCTAAAGAAAGACAAAACATGGGCTTCTATGCACCCAAGTCCACTGCCAATTGGCATTCCTGTTGCAGACGCAAAGGTGGTTGAAACATTTTGGTGAGCAATGGGCAAATGATACTCGCCTGCAGAGTTGGACTCCGTGTGGGAGTTAGTGTTAGAGTGAGCGACAGTTGGGCTCCGAATTGGAGCTAGTGTGGCACTCGGTGAGTTGGGGTTCAGTGGCTGGGCTGAGGGCGACAGAGGTGTTGGCTGCGTTATAGTGTCCAACGAGCTAGAATAACAGAGGGGCTGTGTACCTGACATCAGCGCTCATTGCTTGAAGCAAGTTGATAAGGGGCAGCCATGTTAACGGTTGTCAAAACAAAGCGAATTGGCGCGAGAGCATATGTTGAGGTGACAGGGAGATCATGCTTGCCAATTTAATTCCCTAAGTTTTAAGAAGTGAAAAGACAGATTCTCGCTTTCAAGAATGCCAGCCGTAAGCTCAGCGTATGGTTGTTCTAATCGGAGTAATAAAACCAAGGATATATCGTACTTTAAGTAAGTATTACTGAATTATAGCCGAGATTCCGTTTTGTAATTTCTGTTTGTAATTAAATCCATTTTATTGTTTACTTAGCGAAAGTACGGATAGCCACGGTAATTATTTGTCGAATTTTGTTTCAGATTTCGTTTAAAGAACAAGGAATTAACTGAACAATGCGTTGTGAGGGTGAAAAGAGATAAATGGTATCCCACTCAATTCAGTTGCTTATGCTCTGTACATTTCCAGCCCTATTTAATTTTCATTCACATTTACAAATAAAGGAAATGGAACGCCCACCACCAAGAAAACGTAACCACAAAAAATCACTTATTTCGTTCAAACGTACACCAAGTATGGTAAATACAGTATTTTACTGCTATTTTTGAAATATATACAGCCTTTATTGTAGATGTCTGTTGCCTTGGTTTTTAAAACTATGCCACACTTCATAATGGACAACTTTCAAGCTAGTAATCCCAGTATGATATGGTAATGGGAGAAACATGATATCCCCCTATATTATAATAAATAATTACACTAAACGATTATTGTGGTAAAGTATTCATGGGTCGCCTCTGTGGTGCACTGGTTAGCGTGAGCAGCTGCCACCCCTGGAAGCCCGGGTTCGATTCCCAGCTCCGCCACGAAATTTGGAAAGGGGCACGAGGGCTGTAACGGGATTCTGTCAGCCTGGGGAGGTCAACTGAGTACAAGTGGGTTCGACTCCCACCTCAGCCATCCTCGAAGTGATTTTCCGTGGTTTCCCACTTCTCCTCCAGGCAAATCCCGGGATGGTACCTAACTTAAGGCCACGGCCGCTTCCTTCTCCTCCCCCCCCCCACAAGGCCCCTGTTCAGCATAGCAGGTGCAGCCCTCCCTCACAGTTGTATCCCCCGACCCAATATCTCACGCTCCAGAACACTGTCCTTGAGGTGGTAGAGGTGGGATCCGTCGCTGAGTCCGTGGGAAAAACCAACCCGGGAGGGTAAACAGAAAGGAACACAGTACTCATGAGGATGCAATAATTTTAAAATATTAACAGAATGAGGTTGTAACCTATTATAGGTCCCTATGATTTTAAGGTTTCCTGTCATAAATATTTATGTCCATCGTTTTTATTCTAATTTACGCTTAACCACAACAGCCAAGCAGGGTAACGCTCTTGTTCCGATTTCGAGGCCTATTCGTATGTCAGTGTGCGATGATTTCGAACTACCCTCCAATCAACTGATTGTGATGTTGGCCTCGAGCCGCACTATGATGAAGTGGCGGTATTCGCTTTCATGCTTCAAGCTTTCGGCAACGGACTTTAATTCTCCCCCAGCGATTCTAAAATGCGCATTTTCTACACTTTTCGTCATTTAAAGGCCATGTCCCCTTGGTTGCGTGACAACAGGAAACATGGCGGACGTTCGTTCTATTAGGTTCACCCAGGCAGCGCTTCCGCCTCTCTATGTTATTCTAGCTCGTCGATAGTGTCCCACCGAGGTCTGAACCAGGAGCTGTTTTGCTGTCGGAGTGTCCAGTGAGTAGCTGCATGGGAGACGACGTACGGGACAGAAGACTTTGTACTGCCTTAGAGTACTCTCTCTCTCTCTCTCTCTCTCTGTGTGTACTTCTGTCGATTGAGGACCGCCGTTAATCAGCGATTGAAGCAGTTATCGTGAGTGTGAGGATAATTGAACGTGGGTTAATGTTCGCTGTTGTGAGTATCGTCCTGCTGTTGGATACTGTTGAGCTGTTGCTGATGTGACTGTGCGAAGTACCGGAGACGAACCGACGAACAGTCGTCGTGTGTTGTATAGCCAGGGGGCACTGACTGTCTACGCACGGTGGCTGTACGAGGTGACTGGACTTGGGAGAGGTAGCAAACGGCCGGGCTCCCGGTTCTGTGTACAGAAGAGAGATTTGTAAATAGACGGGTAATTAGTGCGTGGCCGTTCATAGCTGGTTAGAGTTGTTTGCGTTTAATTATGTGTGAGTGTGTGCATTTATTAGGCCATCCTGAATTAATTTAGAGTAATCAAAAAGATGGAGTTTTATATTTGCAACACTACTATAAACGTGGGATTGAAAACAGCAAAGTCATTCCAAATATGAATACAGATGTGGATGACAAAATGTGTGTGTACCGGGAGGTACACCTCATCCCCGTGCATTTAAATGAAGCGACTTGAAGAACGCTATCTGCCATATAACAATTGAAACATCTAGTACAAGAAGTTGATCAGAAGATGTCACTACTAAATGACAGAGTAATATGTTATTTTAAAGTTTCCTAAACTGACTGGATTTCTTTGTTTTGTTTTGGTGTATCACTGGTTGCAACAACTATTTCAAGAAATTTGAACTCTTCTCCATAGACGTCTCTATTAAAGAACTGAGGTCATGCACTCTGGTGTGAAGTGGAATAATTAGAGATTTGAACAAATTTTGTGTGTATAGGTTTTCTGAAGTGAACTGACTTTTCCTATTTGTAACACTTCTTACTCATCCCGCCAGCGTTGGTTTCTAACCAATCAGAAATTTCATGTATTTATTTTTCAGCCAATCAAACGTTTCTTGTGCCTATTTTATCCGCCAATAAAAATGAGAGATTGTGTTCGATTTTAGTCCAGAGCCTTCTCGAACCCTCCTCTCGGGTATAAAAGCTGACGCCTTTTTTGAGTTAACTTGTCTTTCTGATCATCGTCTTACTGAGTGTGTATGTTAAGACAGGAGGCGGGGGCCTCAATCTTCGGCAAGCAGAACATCAGCTAAGGTAATGACAAACAATTTTTCCATCTAAGTAGTTATCTCCGCAAGCTGACCTGAGGGGAAGTTGCCAATCTTTAACTATGTAACCATCAATTTCCTGAAATGTAAACTTTCTTCTCTCTCATGTAAAATTTCATGCAAGTCCTAAGGACTTAAACTGTAAATCGGGGATAGAGAGTGCGTTACCCTCTCGAATTCCCCTTCTATTAATCTTGAGGTGACTACGATTTTGTAACTGTTTTTCTCCTGTAAAGCATAAATTAACTTGTCCTTCTAGTCACCTCAGTAGTGTGGGATTAGCCTCTGCATCGTCGGGCCGCAAGCCCAAGTAGGGTTTTAAATTTTTTTATGTGTTCCTATGCTGCCATTACTGCTCTCTAGCCCACCCTATTTCCCTTAAAGCCCCTTCCTGTAACTCAAATCCGCTAACTTATACCGGGTATCCGAGGAGGAATTTTCAATATTCAGGGATGTAAGAACAACGATCATTTGAAGCAAAAAACTTCATATGGACATATGTCCTATTCCGATTGATTTCAGAGATAGAACGCATTTAATATATATTTGTGTTTTAACAACCAACCTCTTTGAAATGGGTACAAGTTTTCCGCATGTAATGTTCGTGCGACATTGTAGTAGGACTATGCTGCACCATTTCAACAATGTGTTGCTGTTGGACTACACTTTCAGAAGAAAATGGGAACTTGGAAGAATACATGTTTCACGCATTGTGCTCAAAACTCCGGTAAACACTCTACGATCAGGAATTCGAGGTATCGGAAAGCGCCGGCGGTATTCCTCGACAGCAGCAAGAGCACTTCCGTAAACTGGGGTTTATTTGTGACAGTTTCTTCAATATAATCGCAATAATATCATTATGTATTAAAGTTTTTCTATATTATCATATGTGTCCATCCTTTATACACATTTCGCAACAATTCTTAGATTTATATTTGCATTTAATCAGTAAATATGTCAAGAAGAACTTGTCACAATGTAACCCCGTTAGGTGGTTACTTAAGACTTCGGCTAAATATAAAAGAAGAATTTCTTTTACAACCATGATAATACAACACAATGAACATTTTTTTAAACCCTCAGATATAAACACACGAAATATTCGCATCGTTCAACTGTTTAGCTGGTGCAGTGTTTTGTGAGTTCTAGAATATCATAGATTTCATCCTTGATATCCGGCCACTTCCCAGTGCTGTCTGTTCCACCTCACTTGGACAGCACTTGCCTTCGAATATTACAGTTACGCGCGTTCCAACAGTCTTATCATCGGATTCGAATGTATGATTTTCACGAATAGGAAGTTCTTTAGATTAAAAACTAGATTTGTCTTCATGCACTGAATTATCTTTGGATTCAATACAGATATCATCATTGTGATTTTTACTTGAATCCTCTGTTCTCTGAGGAACAGTTCCCGTCGGTGCCACTACAGCTAGGAATCTTGTCTGCAGTGTCGAAATATTAAGCTTTCATACCTCTTCCAGGTGGCACATCTATGAGTCGTCCCTTTCTTCGGCCATTACGTGTTATCTCATCTCTTGTGATTCAGGTGCTCAATGAAACTTACGTACCGGTACAGCTTGTTTCACAGCATCACCTTCTACATCCATTGCACTGTTGTACATGTGCTTCCGCATTTTTTCCCGATTCAGAGGGCAAATACCACGTTTTCTGAATCAAGAATTTAGATTATTCGGACAATTTTCAAGTAGATTTTAATTATATCTTAAGAGATGTACGTTCTTGTTTCGGTATAGTGGAACATCGTTTTCCGACTCCAGATGACTAAAAATGGCAATTTTAGAACACTGGGGTTACTTGGTGACAGAACCATTGTTGTCATAAAGTTACCCCTTAAACTTTTCCTCTTTATTTTATTTTAACATAAGTAACTGAAAGAAAATTCAAAGCGACATGGGAATTGTGCATGTTTATCAAGAAACATGAAGTTAAGATTTCCGCTAACTTTGATGTGCGTACCTCATTAACGTATTCTGTCGCCGACGAAACTTTCCCTTTATTAAAAAAAAAACCATGTGCTCAGTACAATACACCAAAAAGCTCTCTGTTGCGAACAATCCAACACTTAAGAAGTTGTCATTGTACACACAGACTGGGGAGTGAAAACATATGCTGTTCATTGTCAGACGATCGATGCTTATCCCGCGAAATATGAAATAAATATTTGGCGCGCACCTGTCACAAAGTAACTCCGGTTTACGGTACCATTGCATACATACTGTACACCATATCTGCATATTCTTCATTAGTGTAGAAGTGTGGCGCGTGTTAACCGATACACTAGTTCATTCACAACACACCGGCTAGTTTAACGACAGAAAGACATCCCGAGTAAAGAGGTTGAAAGTAACTCCACTAGCTCAAAAACAAATCTACATTACATGTGTTCTGTCTCGGAAACCATTCGGAACAGGGCATATGTCCTTATGAAGATTTTTGCTTATCAGGAAAAAAAGAAGAAAATACAAAAAAAGTTTTTCCGTGGAGCCGTAACCAGGTCTCACACATCCCCAACTATGTTAGTACCTATTCCTACCTTACGTTTGTTTGTTCTAACGTGGAAAATTATCACCTTCTTTTGATCCTCTATTCTATTTTCCTCACCATCTGCCTTAAGCTAATTGCTGGATAACACTCTACCCTGGTTCTCCTTCCTCCACACACTTTCCCCACTTGCCTAAAAATGGAGCCACTCATAACCAGACCTTAACCCCATCCTCCTCATTAGATCCCTCCTCTCCTGGTCTCCCTCGACTTCCTGACGCCTGCAGACCCATTTCCTATTTCCTACTCCGTTCTGCTTCCCTCTTCCTATCTACGTTTCTTTTTTCCTCTTGCCTCGTACCTCTTAACAGATTCCTCACCGATATCTCTCCTGGGCCTACTCCCTGAGCCCTCATCCTCCTTCCCATTCTCGCCCCTACAGTCGTTCCACCTGCCTCCCTCAGCCATTGTTTTATCTCCTCAAAGAAATGTGAAATAATATGGAAATATCAACAGAAATAGAATATGAATAGACGTATGTATGTCAGAGGTAGGAAATACTGTATTCTACACAAAATTTCACGATAAGAATGCAAGCAAGAAACTGACTGATAACTACACTACAATCATTCTACCTAGATGTATTCTAATTATAAAATACTAGAGATAACAGGTCAACTATAGAAATGTGTAGTTACATTAATATCTATATACATAGACATTATTGTTACTTGCAAACAGAAAAGGCATGCAAGATACTATCTAATACAAACAGCTGCGCTATTGTTCTAAACTGCAATTAAATCTATGCTAATTTAAACAGGCTACCTGAAACAACAGAACTGTAGTTGCAACAACCCTTATCATTTCTTTTTATTCCTACAAGCTAACAAGGATTAAAACTGCTCTTAAATCCTGAAGGATCGAGGATGCAAAGTATAAATAACGCTGCAGACTTTAACTACTTGCTAGAACTACAGTGCACATAAGTTATCGGGATACAGGAACTCAGTTCATGGTTCACTACACTACACCCCTTGTTCTCGATCGTAGCCAACAATGCAATATTTGAATACAAAGAGTGACAGAAAGGAACATCAACACTCGCGTCGGGTCTTATTTACCCACAGTTGCAAATAAGTGTATGAGCGAAAGGATACATTCTTATACGAAATATGAAGTCCTGATCCTTGGCTGAATGATCAGCGTGGTGGCCTTGGGTTCAAAGAACTCTGGGTTCGATTCTTGGCCGGGCCTAGGATGTTAACATGCTATCGACCGGGAACTGGATGTTTGTGTCCATCTTTATACACACGGTACACTCCAGTCTACCGACTATTACAGATTATATATATTATGGTATTTCAAGTTGACGGGGCAATGCGGCACAAACACCGAGGAAAGAACAAGTCTGACCCAGTCGGGAATCGAACCGAGGGACCCTTGGAGTAAAGGCCTGTGAAATGCTGTATATTCTGCTGGATTTTCTTCTTTAAACAAAATTTACAAGGGTTTCGTATTTTAATAAGGAACGATTACCTTTGTGATAGTTAAAACCCGTGAAGTGCTATTGGAAATACCGTCCGTGTCTATTGCAAGCACGAATGTAAAAGCTGTGGTAGTTACAACTCCTGTCTTATATCAAGAAACCTACCGATATTTAAGTAAACAAGTTAATATTATTTCTTCTTTCCCCCAACCTAAAAACGAAACAGGGTAAAACGAAACCTACAACACATGCCAACGGAACTACCCAATGTACTATTTAAATACATATTACTATAAATGAACACTAACACCAATATCTATAGAACTAAATGGATCACAAACGAAATTAACTACTTTACCACTACGATAATGCAGAGCTCTTGGAACAGGCGACCACTCGTTAGCTCGTCCAACAATGGAGTAGCAGAAACTGAGCACCCTGTTAGCAACTTGTTGATGCTTATGAGAGCATCATGAATAGCCAAATTCTCCGGAGGCAGGACCGGTATTCTTGACGAACACACAGGTAAATAGTAACAAACAGCTTCAATGAACACGTCCACATATTCTTCCTTCACAGCAACCTTCATTGGTTTAGTTTGCAGTTGCGGGCTGAACTGTAGCACATGCGCGGGCGATACCGAAATGTTTCAAGAAATTCATCAACGATAAAGATCCCAGCCGAAACACGAAGATTTTAAAAGGACTGGTTAATAGAAATAAATCAGGTAAAAATCCTGCACCCTAACAGCTGATCGTCTTCCTGTTTCCCTCTAGGAACGCGTCGCAGTGTTGCTGTCTGTCGTGTGTTGTCCAGAATGTTCCCGTTTCACGGGAATCTCCATCCCTATCTTTGGGTAAGCATTCTTTGCTTTTCAGTTCCATGATTTAACTTAGTAATTATGTGCACGAGTTTCCCGTTGATATCTACTAACCTTATGTTCTAAAATAGAAATTCAGGAATGGAATACTTATGTCATACTACTTCCATTCTGATTTTGACAGGCAAACGAATTTCCTAACCCAATGTTTCCATTTTGTTTGATCACTGCAATTTTATGTGTCAATTTAAAATGTTTATCCGTGTGATAAGATTTTTTCATTCGTGAATGTGATGTATTTTGCCCTTCACATTGGCTGTAGTTCAAGCTCCCTTTTAAACAAACAATTTTGAATGTATAAGTTTTGTAGCTTGTACTGGCAGCCATAGGATTAGCTCAGTGCTAGAGGAATATAAGATATCACGTAATGCACTCTGCGTAGCAGATCATTTAATTCTTTTTAAATTCTCTATCTTTCAGGTATTGTACATTTTCGATATGTTAAATGTTTTTAGGTTATGAAGCAATAGTGCGAATTATTTATATTTCTGTGTTTTGTTCATGTTTTTGATATTTAGATTTGTGTAATAGATATAAACACTCATATTTCTTTAATTTTGAAGTTGTCCCTTTTCTTTTAAATGTATGCATTTTCTCGTAGGATTGAATATTGCTTCGTATTTGAGATCACAAACCACAAAAGTGTACGCCCCACCTCTCTTAGGCCCTTCCACTTCCACATCCTTTCTTTTATTGTCATGCTTTGAACCTGGGAGTTTAAAATTAATTTGAATTCCCTGTTTAAATGTCAATGTATGTATTTGCATACCAGGAGCTTACGAATAGTGTTAAAGAGTTAGGGCTCTGTGAATTGGTTTCACCAATTGTGCTGCTATCTAGCGGAGCTCTACGAAACATATTGGTCAAAACACGGTGTTACAGATGTTGCACACATAGGTGATGGGATAAATGAAAACTCATGAAAAAACGAAGGAGCTTGGCTGTGTTAGGCAAACTTTATATACAACTCATCCCCACTGCCCCTGTGGGTGGGGGGCGGTAGAATAACCCAGTATCCCTTGCCTGTCGTAAGAGGCGATTAAAGGGGCCGCAGGGGCTCTTAACTTGTGAGTGTGGGTTGGCGACCATGGGGCCTTTAGCCGAGTCCTCACTTCCACCTATCCGTTCGACCTCCTTTGGTCGACTCGTATTCTTTTCAGACCCCGACGGTATTAGGTGGTGAAGCCTAGGGACTCTTTCACTTTCACGCGCTTTCTGGTCTTTGTCTTTCTTTGGCTGATTCATTTTTCGAAGTGTCGGGCCCCTTCCATGTTTTCTCCTTCTGATTGTTAAAGCCGACGGCTGCCCAGTTGTAATTCCTCTTAAAATAATAACCACCACCATAGTATAGGGATGCTGTAACCAAAAGCAGGTGGATAAAAAAGAGGTATGCTCAGTTCTGATAATTACTTGCAAACATTTTGCTGATCTGTAAAAAAATAGCAGTGAGAGGGTATGACGAACGTGAGGAGTCTGAAAACAGGGCTGTTTTTTTTCTAGAACGAAAAATTCAGTTAAGTACTGGATACTGAATTGAAGGAACATTTCAGTAGGTCCCAAAACTTCTCAGAATTTATCAGTTATCACCAAGAAGTACTTCAATACTACTACTGAATGGCTGAATGGTCAGCGTACTGGCCTTCGGTTCAGAGGGTCCTGGGTTCGATTCCCGGCCGGGTCGGGGATTTTAACCTTCAATGGTTAATTCCAGTGGCCCGGGGGCTGGGTGTTTGTGCTGTCCCCAACATCACACATAACACTATCCTCCACCACAATAACACGCAGTTACCTACACATGGCAGATGCCGCCCACCCTCATCGGAGGGTCTGCCTTACAAGGGTTGCACTCGGCTAGAAATAGCCACACGAAATTTAATTTATTTACTACTAAAATGTTTTCATTCCTCCCCTGAAGAGGGAGGCGGGCCGTCTCTCAGGCCGGGAGATTTGTTACTGTGAACGAGATGCTCGGAGAAGGTGAGAGGATTGTCGGCCGTGGCCTATACTAGGAACTGTCCCGGCGTTCACGTTAGTGCAGGAGAATGGAAAACCATTCCCAGGACAGCCGACGGTTGGGCCCAGGCGGGAGGTCCAGCCCTGTCCCGTCTCCCGAATGCAGAGGCGTGGAGCCATGGTAGAGCCGTGGCCACCGTTCCTCTGCTCGGTTGGTCGGTCGGAGTGCGAGCTGTTGGACCAACGGACCAGCCGTGGCCACTTGCGGGCCGAGACGCACTCTGTATCTACCACCCCACTACACTATATTAAAAAACTGGATATTCAGGAGTGATCGCGGATCAAACAACTGATATTGTACAAAAGAAGCCCGTTGAGAGGTATCTGAAATGTGTGAATCCGAGTGGTTATGATTCAAAAGCTATCAAAGAGTGCATTATAAAGGAGTTACAAGAAATATTGGCTTGTAGTGATGCACAGACACTTCGTAGCGCAAAGTTTTAATGGCACGGATGTAATGCATGCAGTCCAGATAAGAATGAAGGGCAGATATCGAACTATATACACTGTTACGCACACCAGATGCATTTAACCATATCCAAAGCAGTTTATGTCAACCGCCAAGTGCGCGTATTCTTTGCTAGTTTTGTTTACTGCCTCATCTCAGGCTACTCAGATTTTGACCGAGTCTGGAACTTACACTTCCGTGGAGTAAATATAAGTCAGGCTTCATCCTCATTGAAAATAATTTGGTCTTTGCTTAACGTTTTTCAACAAAATAATGCCCTATTTTCTGACAACTCCAAAACAGAAATACTGAACCTGTAAAGATTGTCGAATTTACAGCGTTTTGAAACCTGCATTCAGGAATTTTAGAAGAGGAATAGAACTGAAGATGATGAAGCAGCGCCTCATGAAAAGAAGAGGAGTAGATAATGAAGAGGCAAGCTTGGGAAATATCCAACTATCATATCGGAAATCAAAGTAAGATTTTACTTGCCCGACAGAGTGGCACTGCCCTTCTGACCCCAGCTTGGCTCAGTCCGGTGGTATTTGAAGGTGCTCAAATACGTGAGCCTCTCTCGGTAAAATTACTGACAGGTAAAAGAATTCGTGCGGGAAAAATTCCGGCACCTCGGTGTGTCCGAATACGGTAAGTGTAGTTAGTGAGACGTAAATTAAAATATTCTTCTTCTTTCTCCGTTAGGCTCTTCTAGGGACCACGAGACAATTTCAATGCTTCGTCGTTTGTTGTTCCTCCTCCAATACTCCTTTATCTCTCCTCAAACCATTTGAGCCTGTTTTCTTTCCCTCCCGACTTTCTTTCTACAAATCTCTCTCTTTGTTGTTTCTTTCCAAATCTTTCTTGACTTAATGAATTCAAGTTGTTGACTTCTTGTTCCAATGATATTTGAAGATCTGTTTGATTAACCTGCTGCCATCCATTCTGTATAAATGTCCAACAAATATCAATCGCCTCTTCCGCATTGTATCTCTTATGTTTTCTAGAATATTTCATCATTTCTTCTTGATTTCCAGAGCTGTGTGGTTCTTAGCGGACCGAGTATTTTCCGTATAATTTTTCTTGCCAAAACTTCTAATTATTATTATTATTATTATTATTATTATTATTATTATTATTATTATTATTATTATTATTATTATTATTATGGGACAGCCCTCAGCAGCCGGAATATTCCTCTAATCTAGTGTGGTCGGGGTGGGACTTCATAACGTGCCTCGGCTTGAATTTGTTTAATTATTTTCTGTGCCGAGCGAGTTGGCTATAACCATGCATGCGGAAGGTGCTGTGTTTGAACCCAACCGCCGGCAGCCCAGGAGATGAATTGCCGTGGTTCTCCAGCTTCACAACGTTCGCTTATTTGGCAATCCTAGCCTTTAACTATGATTTTCAATGACTTGCAAAAGGAAGTCTGGTGGGGGTGGCGATGGTTTTTATAATGAAACAGAAGAAAATGCAGGCCTGAAAATTGCGGAATATAATATGACAGCATTCACAAACACTGCTGAGTTTTGCAATGCGACAAACACGTGCCCACTAAACGAATGACGTCACGCTCGTGGTGCGGAATTTCCTGAAGCCCTGTTTGTGAAAGTCATGTCCACCAGCACTGGACAGCTCCTGCAGACAAAATAGTGTTTGTACTGACTGGAATTGGTAAAGCAAATCGCGTATCAACAAATGAAGGAAACAAAGATCCAACCGTTCTCCTTGCTTCAATGATAAGCGTAGTGGCCTTCGGCGTAGAGTGCTCCCGCTTCGATTCCCGACACTCCACTGGGTGTTTTGTATTCGTATTAATACACATGGCCTTACGAAGTACCACAAACAGTGTTACCAATCCAATTTTCATTTAATAAGCTAGATAAAGCTAAATGAGAACTAGAGGAAAAAAAAAAAAAAAAACAATATTTATAGCACTGCTCACCGGATAGGGAATGAAATTACTCTTTGTTCTGCTAAATTAGCAAACCATGGGTATTTAATTATGTACACTGAGCTAGTTTCGGCATGTGGAGGTGGTGGTGATTACTGTTTTAACAGGAAGTATAACTGGGCAACCATCCTCTATTAACACTAATCAGAGGGAAAAATGGAAGGGGTCCAACACTTCGAAAAATAAAGGTATCGCCAAAGAAAGACAAGGGCCACGAAAGGCGCGGAAGTGAAATACTCCCTAGGCCTCGTGACCTAATACCGTCGGGATCGAAAAGAACAGGAGTTGAACAAGGGAGGTGAACATGAGGAGCCTGGTACAAGTAAGACAATCATCGGCCGATAGTAAAACTACAGGATGAGAAGGGATGTCATAATATTACACCATAAAGGCACATTCACTGATCTCTATACATGGATGGCTGGTAGCTTGGGTAGCAGTAAGCCGATTAGAAGATGATTGGCGCAGTAAGATGGCAGCGAGCGCGCGGTGCAATAGACCACGAGGAGCGCGCTTCTTTTGTTTATGCTTAGTTAAATATGTATGTGTGTATTTGAAATATGAATGAAGAAACATTCTACGGGGTATTAACATACCGCAGTGTTCAGCTTATGGATGTACAAACAGAACCGATCAGCAGAAGGAGAAATCATTTCATCGGGGAGTTTTATACTGTACATAAGAATCTTCCTAGGGTAGTGTTTTGAGTTTTAGGCTTATTTTATCTTATTTCGCCTATTCTGGGAGCAAAATGGCAATTAATTTTTGTAGGTTTCCTTTCTCGAGATCCGAACATCTAAGATCATCGATTAGGATTATCAGGCGGGAGAATTGGGAGCCTTCTAAAACAGCTGTTCTCTGCTCGGATCACTTATGTTAGAGGAAGACTGTTTTGATAGAAATGGACAAACCGTACGCCTTAGAAGTGATGTACAGCCAGCTGTTTTCAATTTTACTGAACATTAACTGCAAGTAAAGATTTACTTATATTTTTATTTATTTGTCATAATTAAACTGACGGTTTTGATGAAATAATTCACGTGACCTTATAACAATCTTAGAAAATGAAGTCTGGAGGAATTCTAGACCTTATTTACATCAGTAATAATTATGGGTTTCAGACACTGGAGTGGTGGGAGAAGGGAAAGTGTGGTGGGTATTTTAGGCTATCCCATTATACTGTTCGTGATATTTGGGACTATTTAAACTGGTGTTACATATTTCTGATGATGACTATCAATATTGCTTTGCTAGCTGAATTTAATTAAAGAGGTCTGTAATAGTAAATTAAGCTGTAGGTAATGTGATATATTGGCAAGTTTTTAATATTTGCTGGTTTTGTAAATGTGTACATTTGCTTCAATGATATTTTTTTAAAAATTTGATAAACTGCTCGTTATTTCATGGAAACAGAAATTCATTATCAAGCACCGATTACGATATGTCGAATCTAGGCCTGTATGGTGAGCTACGTTTATAGGTACATCATTTTAAGAATGTTCGACTTCATGGCTAAATGGTTAGCGTGCTGGCCTTTGGCCACAGGGGTCCCGAGTTCGATTCCCGGCAGGGTCGGGAATTTTAACCTTAGTTGGTTAATTTCCCTGGCACGGGGACTGGGTGTATGTGTCGTCTTCATCATCATTTCATCCTCATCACGACGTGCAGGTCACCTACGGGTGTCAAATCAAAAGACCTGCATTTGGCGAGCCGAACTTGTCCTCGGACACTCCCGGCACTAAAAGCCATACGCCATTTCATTTTTTTTTTTTTTTTCATTTTAAGAATGCATAATTTCGTGGCATACATGTATACAATTTACAGCAATGTTTCCAGAAACTGATTTTCACTCGTATTGTGTTACCGATCGCTAATTGCATGTATTCAGCACTTAAGTTAATATTTGTCGGCCGTTGTTATACACTCATGTTTATTGCTATCCCGGAGATTTACTGACCTCGGAATGACGTGTCTGTGATCCCAATGTCCTGATACTTTGAGTGAACATGTCTCTATATTTTTAATTATTCCAATGCGCCATTAATTGAGATTTAAAATTGACTATGTTATCATTGCTTCCCCATAAGGAGAGCTCTAGGATGGGTACGCCAACATGGCGAACCGCGCGCTCAACTTGGCGTACTTTCTCCTGCAGCGGAGAGCTGCCATCAGCGATCCATGTATAGAGATCAGTGGGCACATTCCATGCTCCCGCTGGGCCCGTGGCGAGTCAGGTACCACGATCATAACTATTGTCGCGGCCACCAAATTAGGCGGGTGAGGAAAACTGCGCTGTCGTCAGATATGGGAACGGCAAAGCGACAGATGGTCGAGAGTCCTTAACTCCGAGCACGGACTGGCAACGCTGATCGTGCAGTGCTGTCTAGTTGAAGCCCATCCGCTTCGGGCCACCTTACCCGAGTCATTCCCTGTCATGCAGCTGTTGAGCTCGTACCGTAAGTGCAGTTAAAATGGATAGTGAATGTGAATTGATTTGGGCTCAAGTCAAGAGAGAAGTGGCAGAGAGGACCAAGACATTCAAAATAAAGGACGTAGAAAAACTCACGTCAGAAGCTATCGACCGTGTGACTGCTGCAGACTGGGAAAAGTGCTTCAATCGCGCGTAAAATCTTCAAACAGACGATTGGGCCAAGGAAATAGTAAGGGACGAAAGAATGGAGCCATTCATCATCAGTGTAAATGACGACTCGACAGATAGTGAGATGTGTGATGACAGTGACTAAGAAATCTTAGACTGCCTTGAAGCTAGAAACCGATCCTTAATTCATTTTAAATTAATGTTAACCTATTCTTTAAAGTAGTTCTTTTTCCATATTACTCAGTACAATATACAGTATTCAAATATTTAAAGTTATAATGTAATAAAACTGATACGGATTAGTATGTAATCCGAAAATATTTACGGCGTCCTGCAGCCTGTGCTGGCGCGCGCGCCCCGAACTGCCTCAGCCAGTGACATTTACATGATCGCTTTCCGGGCCATTTTCCAGGAAAATTACAAGACTAACGAAAAAATGTTTCAGATAAAAAAATATAAGTCACGCAATTTTTTTAAATTTTTCCCGCAGACAAAATTTTATTGGCTGAAGAAATAAAAACTTGGCCGCTTACTGAAATTTTCAATACATGATTCTACGGATTTAAATGTACTCGTTCAATATTTTATTTTTAATAATTATTTGAAGTGGTTTATATGGAAAGTAGTTATACCACTGAAAAAACCAGTCTTTTCTGAAGGTTGTAGTATAATTTGTTTTGAAACATTATATGAAGTAACACCAGGAGCTTGAGAGAGAACAACGTGCCTCGCGCTCCGAAATAATGTGTTCAGTTAGACATTTCTTCGTCTGTTGCTACATAACCTTGGCAACAGCGTAATTTCTCTGACCCGCCTAATTTCGTGGCCGCGACAATAGTTTCGCTGTTGCCATCACATCATACAATAAGGGAACAGAGAAAGTCTTCATTCATACTGGGGAAATCACATGAGGTACATTGGATTAAAATAAACTACATTTAGTGTTATGTTGGCAACACTGCTCAGAAAGAGGCCATCCGACCGTAAAGTGCCGACCAGGCCAGGGAGAAGAAGTAGTAAGATCCAGCCGTTTACTGTACAACTAAAGCAAACCAAACCAAACCGCATGGCGCAACAGCCCCGAAGGGCCATGGCGTACCAAGCGATCGCTGATCAACCCGAATGTGTACAGGTTACGAGGTGTTTTGTGGTCAACACGGCTTTCTAGACCGGAGCCACCATCTCACCGTCAGTTAGGCTGAGTGGACCTCGAACGCACCGCGGGATCGGCTTATTCTGTGCTTCACGGCTTCAGGCTCTTGTTCTGATAAGTGGTACTCATTTTCTCTGTCAACATGTGGAGAATCACTGCAGTGCGGTATTTCAACTGACTTTCTGCAATGAAACACACCTACTTTTACGACTGTTCCCATAAAAACTGTCACCAGTCACAATTAAATTATTTACTCCACTGCGCGTTTCGGGAACTTTGCTCCATCGTCAGGCGCTCAAATGTTGCTCTGTTTGGTACACAGTTGTTTTCAAAAAATATTATATTGCGTTTAAGAGTAACTGCATTTTATCATTGATTATGTTGTCCGTGCTGGCCTTTGGTTCAAGGGATCTCAGGTTCCATTCCCGGTCGGGTCGGGGATTTTAATTTTCATTAGTCGTGTCGTTCACGATTTCATGGCAACTGAACCGGGTAGTCGCCGATGTGCGCGTACACACGACAGTCGAGGAGCTCTCGCATGTGCACTACTGCATCTTGATGTCAAAAAGAAAATAAAGATAATTCTCTGTTCATCCATTATTTAGTTGGTACCAGTATCGAGAGGAAAATTTCACCCATTGCATTCAGAGCTGCAATAGTACCCAGAATTGTTTTCATGTGCTATCGAATGAGATCAAGTAGTTACGTCAGGGCAATGCATGGAAGAAGTCTGTTTACCGACAAGAGAGATAGTGTTACATTAAGATAATTACGACACATAATGATACTTAACCAACCGGGCGAGTTGGCCGTGCGGTTAGGGGCGCGCATCCGCGAGATAGTGGGTTCGATCCGTAGCCCTGCAGATGGTTTGCCATGGTTTACCATTTTCACACCACGGAAATGCTGGGTCTGTACCTTAATTAAGGCCACGGCCGTTTACTTTCCACTCCTAGGCATTTCCTATCCCATCGTCGCCATAAGACCTGTCTGTGTCTGTGCGACGTAGAGCAAGTTGTAAAATAACTCCTTTAATAAAGAACAGGCCTCTTCTCCAGCAGCTTCGATGAAGTTTTCAGTATACTCTTGATCACAGATCATCATCTACTACATAGACAGTGTTCCTGCCCCAACAACTGCGCCCGCCCTTAGATAGGGTCCCATCGTCACAGACGAGCAGACGTTGTGGATCTGTTAATTGAGAGAGAATCCACCAGATAGCCGCCCCTATGAGGGAATCGAAACAACAGCCTCCTAATCAGTTCATACGAACAATATTTTTTTCATCTCATGTTTCGATGTACGCGGGACTCAAGATTAAAACTGCCAACCATGAGACGGATTTTCTGTTTCAGATTTTAGTGGAAAAAGACAGTCCAATACCTTACATGGTATTTCAAGTCAGAGAGTACAAAATAAATGGTGTCTAACAATCGCCAATTAATTTTTCCGCTATGGTCTGGATCGTTGCCTACGTTATAATACAAGGCCTGGAAATAGAGGCAGTAAAACGCTATCGAAGTGGTAACACTGAAGTTCAATGCAGGGCCGCTAGGATCGCTTTCTTGCCCCCTGTCTATGTTTATTAACTGAATTGGTTGCGAATGTATTATGTATTCGTCTGATGTTAAGCATTCGCAGTTCCAATCATGGTTTATTCACGAGAAATTAAAGGTAGTGGAATTTCGTTTCTTAAGTTTCCAGTGAATGTTCAATGTTCGAAACATTATAGAGGAAATATTAAGCATGAGATACGACTCCAAGCTGATGAAATTAGGTCTCTGTTCCTAAGTTTTGATCCGAGTGTCGTCGTAAGAATCGAGCGATCCCAAAAGTTGTCACTGGACTCTTTTGTAAACAATGCTTCCGTGACCGGCGATCATTTGAGAGGCCTCTTCAAACTCAGAAATCTTAAATGAGGAAACCAACCAGAAAAATAATTTGCCCAACAAATTTGGAGAAAATGAATGTAGCAAGAGCTAAAAATATTGTATTTTCCCCTGAAACAATTTCTGGTTTTGGAAGTATGGACATGGTTTGTCCCAAGAGCATTAAATACAGTTTAAAATAAACCATTTGTTTTATGGAGCATTTTATGAAATTGTTCGATCGCATGACGTCTGCAACACCTCACATGGGACATATTCCAGGAATGAGTGCAAACGAGCATATTTTAGTACTGAAGATGAACGCCTCAGTTGGTTAATTAATGATTTTCTGTCATATATTAAGAAAATTCAAATACATTCAGAGAAAGTAAAAAAGTTTCATGAGGGAAATATATCAGGCATAGATTTTGACTACCGAATCCAGTGTGGCCTGCGTAAAATACCTCATAAGTATACATTTGCATTATGCATTGACGAGGAACCTAACGAGCTATGACATCGAGCTCTTCTTCAGCTACCTAAGACGCCAAGCGGAATACAATGACATTATGGTTCGTGTGGCAAAATAACAGACAGAGTGTAAAGGCTGTTTAGAACATATCTCTTCTCCAGCTACTCGAAGTCCAACATTGTGTCTTATTAGTTTTCAAGATCGAGGAGATCCCAGATACCGAAAATCATCGTCTGTGGCACTTCTGCAGTGAACGACGGAATTTGTCACCTCCGCTACGCAGTACTTGCCCCGAAGAGAGTTACTGAAAGGTGTACGTATTTTTTTCGAAAGACATGTTCAACAGTGAAATTAAGTGTAGAAAGTGTAAAGTCGACAAACCACTTCTTTTTCTACTATGAAAATTTCTGAGACCTCTATTAGACAACATTGCTTCGAGCCATTCAAGTAGAAGAGAGAAAGTTTTGAAACTTCAATGGCATAGCCAAGCCAATGCAGCACCGCTCTATAAATAAAGTACTGTCAATACTCGCAAAAACATTCAGTTCTTTTTATTTAAGATATATAATTTACTTATTGACATACGCCCATGCGAATACAAGGGGGCAAGAACGCGATCCTAGCGGCTGAATGATGAACTAGGGTACCGCGCGTTTCCATGAGTGCATTTCAAGACCTTGTATTATAGCGTAAGCGTTATATATTCGTGTTCTGTGGCGTAAGCAACGGTCTGGATAATGATGTTCGGGATTTTGTTTATTCTTAGTAAGTTCAGCGTTTCCTTAGGAACTATGCCTCTAGCGCCAGTCATAAGGCCAATGACTTACCATTTATTATTCTCATACTTCTTTCCGAGATATTCGTATGGCCATCTTTCTCCTCACAGACTAATCGAGGCCACTGTCCATTTTCCTCGAGTCTTACCGTGGAATCAATCACAATGCTCGCGTACATTTCGCCCGGTCAATTACAACAATATCAGCTCGTCTTGTGGATCCATTTGTGGAAAGACATCCTACTTCTTCACAGATCTGTAAGTGTGTTAACGTAGGCTTCCAGCAATCAATGTGCAAATTGTATTGTGCCCATTGATTCTTATCAGCTCGCTCTTACAACAGAACTCTAATACACGAGGTAAGGTTTCGAACTCGTCACATCTTCTGCAACGGGATGTATTAAGGCTCCATCTAGGGATGGCTTTGCGGTTCATTTTAATTGCTTCTGTCCGTTGTCCGCATGACATACCTCTCTTATTACTGATCCAAGCGTTTCCTCTCTTCCAGTACGAAAATAATATCATACTTACCGTTAGATGGTAATGTGCACCAAATTTCTAAAGGAATCTTAACGGGTTATGAAGTTGTACATTTTTCTTATACAAAGGACTCCCGAATTGCTGCCAATTTCTAGTTGAGACTTCCCTTTTACTGTGTACAGCCATAGCGCGCTGCTCACAAGAAATCGTTTCCCATTTCTTAGTACCTCGAGAGAGGCTGGTTGTTAAAATAGCATCAAGCAAGCAACATTTGATCGATTGGGAGGAAACTAACATCTGAGGCGCACAAATAGGTGAAGGATCTGTTTGCCAGGAGAGAATGTTGATGCCCGCGGCTTGAGCCGCGTCGTCGTTAAAGTAATGTCATAATATGTTTGTGAAGCTACATTCCTCGCCAGATTCAATCCTCGTCATAGTTCTGCTTTACCAGTGTGATTGTAAGTGCAGGGTGAGCAAAATAAAATGGGCCCAGATTTGTTCTACAAGACTGACGCGGAAGTGAACAGAACTGCCTTCACAAACCTCACTGTCGGCAGCCCTGAAGATGGTTTTCTGTAGTTTCCCCATTTTCACACCAGGCAAATGCCGGGGCTGTGAGGCTACGGCCGGTTCCTTCCCATCCCACCGTTGCCATAACACCTATCTGTGTGGGTGCGACGTGAAGTGCATTCACAGGACATGCTGGAAACAGCGATTTCGATGCACCAGTCGATTGCGCGTGCACACGTGGGAGTGACCAGTTGAATGCTGCTCCCCATATATCATCACTTTCTGCCTATTGTCGAGAAATCTCATGTTCATCGTGCTGCACACACCAGGAGTGCAAACTCAACGTGGCCGAGGTCTTTCCCACCCTTAACCCCGCGCAAAAAAAGAAAGAAAAAATACATATTTAGGAGCCCCTCCAGAAAAAGTTAAGACTATTAAGTAAATCAGTAATTTAATTTTGTTCGACTCTTACCGACGATCTGTATGTCAACGGCTATACCAGAAACGTTATTTTCGATTATAAGCAGACTGAAACACGACCAGAGGTGATGTGATATGATATAGTGTGGCCTGCGAAGAGGATTTCCTAGTTAATGCCCACGGGCGACTGGCGCGTCTTGCAGCTCTGCATTCGGGAGGCTGAGAGGCTGGCCCCCATCGTCCGCTGCCCCGAGAAGGGTTTTCCGTGGTTTTCCATGAAATTAAATGGCGTATGGCTTTTTAGTGCCGGGAGTGTCCGAGAACATATTCGGCTCGCCAGATTCAGGTCTTGTGACTTGACGCACGTAGGCGACCTGTGCGTCGTGATGCACTGAGCCCCGTGCCAGCGGAATTAAAATTCCAGACCCTACCGGGAATCGAACTTGGCATCCCTGTGAGCAAAGGCCTGCACGCTAACCATTTAGCCATAGAGCCGGACCGTGGTTTTCCATTCCCCTGCACTAGGACGAATGCCGGGACAGATCTTTTAAGAGACCTCACCTTCTCCACGCCACAAATCTCCCTGAGAGGGGGTTATCCTCTAAGACGTCCGAAGGGCTACGGAAGGAAAACTTGTGTAGTTAGTTGGAAGTAGCACGTTTGTGTACAGGCTCTGTGATTAGGAGGAACGCCGCGGCAAGGACTGTGTTCCGCGATACTGCTGATCGCGTTGGTGTTGCTAATATGGAATCTATAGGTCCACGAGGGCTATACAGGATCTCACTGGCCTTGCTGGATCGTGCAGCCACGTCACGTACTTGGCTCGTCTGCAGTCGCACAGTGCGATGACGTCACGTCGTCATTTCCGACGAATCCCGCTCCTGCATGTGTGGAGCCACCGAGCAGAGCGAACGCTGCCATCCTCATACGGGCCCGTCATCTGGAGTGATGGTATGGGATACACATCCCGACTACCTCTTGTTCGCTTAACCGGTCACATGCACAATCACGTCTAGTTTCCTCTCTTCGAGGCCTCTGAGACGCTACCTTTCAACAGTACAATGCCCGTGCTGTCCTGACCTTCCTCGATAAACTGGGCGTTCGACTGTTGCCCTGGCCAGCGCGTTCTCCAGATCTGTCACCCACTGAGACGTCTGATCATAGGTTGACAAAGAGATTGGCGCACCACTACTCACAGCAACGACGACTGATTAACTCTGGCACAGCATGGAATGAAGTCCTCGTATCTGTCATCTGTCCAGCCGAATTATAGCTGGCCACTCCCTGAGTGCTCTGTGCCTCAACATTACCTGTAAACTGAATCATGTCTTCCACCCACCATAACTGGATGACTCTGCACTCTGCTTACCTTCCTAGTGTAAAAATTGTAATAACCGCCAGTGTATTATGAACACATTTCTCAAAAAGTGATATTTGAGTTGTTCCAGAAAAATGCAAAAAGTTGAATTGAATACAATGCTAATTTTATATTTCACTAATATAGTGGATTTACAAGCAAAACGCTTTAAGTCAGTTTTTGAGTTTGTTATTTTCACACAGCCCTATGGGATTTCTTCCGCTCTATTCATTGATGATATGAAGTCGCACGAAGTCATTTTGGTTCCTCAATTGTCTAATTTCATTCTCTTGCCACGTTTCGAGGGGATTTTTTTTTACAACTAGTTTTACGTCGCACCGACACAGATCGGTCTTATGGCGACGATGGGATAGGAAAGGCCTAGGAGTAGGAAGGAAGCGGCCGTGGCCTTAAGGTACAGCCTCAGCATTTGCCTGCTGTGAAAATGGGAAATCACGGAAAACCATCTTCAGCTCTGCCGACAGTGGGGTTCGAACCCACTATCTCCCGGATGCAAGCTCACAGCCGCGCGTCCCTAACCACACGGCCAACTCGCTCGGTGTTCTTAATTAAGGTGCAGTGCCAGCATTTGCCTGGTGTGAAAATAGGAAACCTCGGAAAACTAACTTCAGGGCTGCCGACAGTGGGGTTCGAACCCACTGTCTTCCGGATGCAAGCTCATAGCTGCGAGCTCCTAATCTACGGCCAACTCGCCCGGTGAGAGGAAGTTTATTCACTTGAAATATATTATTAGGCTACAATTTCAGCTACACAGCGCTATTCTAGATACGCTATCAAACTCTTCAAGGTAAATATTATCAGTGGCGTATATTGAGGGCTACCAAGGCTATCGGTGAATCCCAAACCTCAAATGAGAAGGATGGAAATCTAAAGCACATTATGATGTAAGCATCTGACACTTGTTCCATTTACAAAACTTGAAAGCAATGAGGAAAAAACGTCGCACGTATTTCTGAGAGCAAAGCATTGGAGACTTAATATATTGCAGTCCAAGGGCTGCGTCCTTCTCCCCCCGTTTCACCTCGCACATCATGCTGCTGAATGTCCTGTAGGTGCGGGGACCGGGAGGACAGGTGTGCTAGGCTTCGCTGCGGCAGATCGCCACTGCTAACCAACAGCCATGCGTTACTCATCGTATATACTTACCTCATACTTCTGACTTAATTATATAGATAGAGTGCTGGTATCTCACTCCCGTTTACTTCTACATCGTTGTAGGAAGACACTACAGCACTGTTGTTATAGGGATAATATAGTTTTCCCTTTTATAGATAATTCTTCTAAAATGAAATACGATCTTTAAGGTTTAGTGTTCTTTTGTTGGTTGTAATAGAAATCGTGATCATGGGTCGGACACCACCACTGATCTCCCGATGGAGCTAATTAACCATTGAACGATGGGTACGACCGCTGTAAAATTCTACATTTTTATTTAATAATAATAATAATAATAATAATTGTACCGGGCGGTACACCTCCACTCCGCTAATTTAAAATGTGCGCCAGTTGAAACTCCTCTGCTGGAGGAAGTCTGAACTTTATCTACGCTATTAATTCTCTACTTTCTCAGAAGATGTCACCACGTGGAAAATTTTGAGTTTTTGAACTGTGTCATTTTTGATGTGGTTTTGTTTCGCTTGAAGTAAGAAGTGTGAACTTTCTCTTCTAGAGGACACTACTGAAGATCAACAATAGTGCAACCTAGTGCGGAGTCAAAGAACTATTTTGTTGGAGAAATTTTTATTTCAAATGTTTGTTCTTTGCTAAAAAATTTTTCAGTCTTTGGTTAAGTTGGCAATATTAACCCCTTCTTTCCCCTTGTTTTAAATCTAGCCTATCCCGAATTTCTTGAATTAATTTTCCACCAATTATGTGTTTCTTCTTAGTATTGTGTAGGGGGTTTATTGATCTACCAATAAAATCATCGCGGAAGGGTGTTTTCATTCCCCTAACGCCTAGAACCTTCTGCGAGAGTATTTAAACTGCTGATTTTAGGGTCTCCGGGCCACTTCTGTTCCATCTTTCAGTGTATAAAGTACATAGCAGGAGGCGGGAAGCGCCTCTTTCCTCGGCAGCGGTCATCAATAAGGTAATGGCCGATTAATAAATTCTTTCTTTGCTAGCTCAGCAGTTTAACTCTCGGGGCGGGTGCGAAGCGTTCCTCCATGTAACCTTTTCCTAAAATGTAACGATGTTTTCTTCTATTCTCTTTTAAGCTGCATATTGGGATAGAGAGTGCTAACCCTCTCGAGCTCCCACTCACATTGTCTTGAGGTGAACTTATTTTCTCAACCTATTCTTCGTTAATGTAAAACAAATTGCTCTTTTCTAAAGTCACCTCGGTAGTATGGGATTAGCCCTTGTATTAGTGGTCTAGAGCCAGATTAGGTTTTTTAAAAACAAGTGTATTAGGAGTGCAAGTTCGCCTCCTCTCAAATTGTTATTTTAGAGGTCATTTAATTAACCTGCTTTTCATTTAATAGACCTCAGTAGGTTGGGTATTTTACCCCTGTGTCTATGTCCAGTGAGGACAACTTGAAGGTGGAGTTTGGTGTGGCCTGGGAGAGGCTTAAATTTTGAGAGCGTGTGGCTCTTTTGAAAATTAAGTGTTGTATGCCTCGTGGAGGCTTTTCTGTGTAATTTGGAGCAAGGGCTCCTAGGTATGAATGGGGTTTTCTGCCCCTCTGTTAAAACTCGTGTTTGGGGTAAAACTGAGCTGATTGCCCAAGCAGTGTAAAATCAGGGCGCGAAGCCCAATTCCTGTAAATATTGTAACTACCCTTTTGATTTGCTACCTTGTACCTGCCATGCTTGTTATTTCTTTGTTTTTGAAAAGAAAATATAACCTTGTTAAATTTTAAATTAATTTTGCTTTCGTAGCTGGAGACCTATTCACACCCGCACCTTCTTTCACCTCTACCTACCACGGAAAACTCCGTAACAATAATAATAATAATAATAATAATAATAATAATAATAATAATAATAATAATAATAGTGCTTGGCATCTGTATAGGCTTGGTGGTGGATTAATGAGGATAAAATGAATGGCGAAGGCGTCATAAACACCCCGTGCGTAAACAGGGGAATTAACAGTATAAGGGGGTTGATTCTGAGAATTGAACCGGGGCCAACGAACCAAAGTCAAGCATTCTATCCATTTAGCCACAAAGCCGGGCTTACAGCTGCAGGGGCCCTCAACTTGGTACCCACGGGGCCTGACATTGCTCCCACTCACTTGTGCCTGACTCCTCACTTTCATCTATCCTATTCGACCTCTTTTGGTCAACTCCTGTTCTTTTCCGACCTCAACAGTATTAGCTATGGAGGCCTACTACGGAGTCTTTCATTTTCACGCCCTTCATGGCCCTTGCCTTTCTTTGACCGATGCCTTCATTGTTTTTGGAAGCGATTAGTGTTATATAGAGGATGGTTGCCCAGTTGTACCTGCTCTAATCACCACCAACGGAACCAGAGAGGTGGAAAGGCAGATTCGACCAAAACTACTGGAACCTTGAGAAATTTCCGTAAGGACATGGAGTAAAGGAAAGATTTCTGTGAATAATTCTTTTAAACATTCTTGTTCTTTTTACGTGCCAGTAACCACTGTTAAGGTTTTCGGAGACGCCGAGGTGCTGGAATGTGGTCCCATAACGATTCTTCTTCTTTTGCCACATCTTGGTGGTGTCGTGAATGCGAACTCTCTTGCACACGTGGACCTGGCTCTGTTGTACGGCCAGATGCCCTTCCTGGTGTGTTGTGACTGTGAGTATACTGGGGCGAACACAAACACGCACACGAATTAACCAAACGCGATTAAATTCACCAACCCAGATGGGAATCGAACCCTAAGCACCTGGAAGCTGATCATTCAGCCAAGGAGCCCGAAAATTTGTTTATACATTGAAATAAATAATTTCTACGATACATGCCAGTAGAGGCTTTAGTGTCCTTATAAAAGAAAACAGATTAGCCTATGCTGACATTAAGACTTCGCACGAGGCAAGTTTTAATTTATGGTGATATAATTGTTCCTGATGGACGTGATTAGTAGACTACTGATGTACGCATGTAGTTCAGTGTGTCAGCTATCAGCTTACCTCTTCTCTGTGCAATATTTGAACCTTCAACATCCACGCAAGCCATATGCTGTAAAGGGATACATAGTTTAGAGATCCAGGATGACGCGGCTCAAATGTACTAAACAGGACTGCTACTTCAGGTATCGCGTATTATTTTTTTCTTTTTCTAAAAACGCGATCTGGCTACGGAAACGCCCAGGACTATTATTTTCTGAAAACTATGACAAACCCGCTTGTTGAGGTCAAGCTTTTTCTGCTCTACAGTTTGAGTGTATCGTTTGCTCGGCTCCTTTCTGTTATGGATTACTGTTTCATACAGCTAAAGCTTCCTCGATAAATGATGTACAGAGCGGTCAAAACCAGTTCTGAGGCTCTTGACTCGGGTAAGCTATTGCGAAATCAGGAATTCATTACACCAACTCGGTAAAACCACAGGAGAGATGGCTGCTAGTTCTTAGCACTACTGTTCTTGCCATAATTGGCAAATTCACAGTCTACCTGGCTTGAACGTGAGAGATTATTTCCTTCAAACGTAGGCTTATGTATAGCTTAGTGTTTTTGCATGCACTTATATGGAATAAACAAGCCTGAAATGTGTTCAAAATTTGATGCTGAATTTAACGAACGTCCGCTTCTGTGGGGCAGTGGTTAGTCTGTTTAACTGCTAGGCCCGGAGACGTGGGTTCGATTCCCAGCTCTGCCACGAAATTGCAAAAGTGGTACGAGGACTAGAACGGAGTCCATTCAGCCTCGGGAGGGTTCGATTGCTACCTCAGCCATCCTCGAAGTGGTTTTCCGCGGTTTCCCACTTCTTCTCCAGACAAATGCCAGGATGGCCGCTACCTTGTCTATCCATTGCCTCACAAGGCACAGCAGGTGAGGCCGCTGTAAACTATGCCTTCAGACTTACAAAGTGTCCTTATTTTCCCTGAAAAAATATGACGGCTTATTTTTCCGACGACCTCGTGTTCCATTCGCAGTGTGCCTGCCCTTTACCTGAAGGCCCCGGGTATAATTCCGTTCCAAAACAGAGATTTTTACGTGGTTCGAGGTCCACTCAGAAGCTATTTGACGGCGAGAGAGCGGGCCCGGTCAAAGTAAAATAGCTGGGAGGATTCGCGCATGGCCTCCGCGCTGCAGCACCGAAACCGAATTCAGGGTTAGAAGAAAAAGTTTACGTCTGCAATATTTCGAATTGCAAATCGTTTCTAACAATGATTCGCTTTCCATACTAATCTGTTCGAGAGAAGAAAGGAACTGAAACCTGGAAGGAACACGAAATAATGCACACCGTACTGATGATAATCTGACTAAAAGTAAATAAGTGCTGAAAACACTCCACGCTTTACTACAGTATGTTAACTAAGTTAAGTAAGAAAGGGATACGTTCATTTTTGTGCTTATGGCGCCATAAAACACGTGCTGTAGTGTAACCGCTTATTGCAAAACCTCAAAATACTTGCCGATGTAGAAAGAAGAAACATTTGTATAAACCATTAAAAGAAAATACACAGCCTCTTTCCAGTCATTCGACCGGGTCAGGAATGGAATGAATGAAGGCCCCATCTAGCGGCGAGGATAGGAAATGTGCCGGCTGCCGAAGACTGTCGCACTCCTCTGGGGCAATGATTAATGACTGACAGATGAAATGAAATGATAATGCAGAGTGTTGCTGCGATGAAATATGACAGGGAAAACCGGAGTACCGGAGGAAAACCTGTCCCGCCTCCGCTTTGTCCAGCACAAATCTCACATGGAGTGAACTACGGAACCCAGCGGTGAGAGGCCGGCGCGCTGCCGCCTGAGCCACGGACGCTATAAATAATGAATTCCTCATTTTCCGAAGAGGACCTGCGTTGGACTGCAAGCTAGACAATTAGCACGTTTACATGCAGGATTCAGATCGATCTGAGTACACTTTCCGTATTGAAAACGCCATGTAAACGGGGCTCAGTTCGGATTGAGTCTCAAGGTCGATGGGGTAAAATCTGGGATCGTATCGTACTCAGTTCGAAACGAGTTCCATGTAAACGCGGATCGTACCGAGATCGTATTGAAAAAGACTGCGCACACACTCCATGTTTCTTCTGACAAAATCATCATCATTAAAGTTCTGTCGAAATAACAAATATAATAAGCCAGTAAATATATTTACCTGTATAACTGATCAGCAACTGCAATCATATTATAAGACGGCCAGCCCTGGCGGTTAAGAAAGTCACGATATCCTTCTCTTTGGGGTAAAATTGGAATGTGCGTTCTATCTATTGCACCAATTACATTTGGAATACCACACATACTTTCAAAACTGAAAGTTATCTCCTAGGCTTCTACTTCATTTGGCGTTTTTAAATTCTAAGAGGTGATATCGATTTTACTACAATTCTGCATCGTCTGTATGCGTCGATGTTGCCTGGTGGATTCAATACGATACGGTGCTCAAATACTACATGTAAATGGGGATCGTATTCAATACGGCAAGTGTACTCAAATCGATCTCAATCCCCATGTAAACGTACTAAATGTGGCCAACTATTCGTAACTCGGGTTAGACGAGAAGATTCAAGAACGACTGCAGTTACAGAACAAAACGGTGTTATTTCCTCCTCAAGTTTCTCGTGACCAACGTTGAATATCACGATTAAGACACTATTTGAATAACACATAAAAAAGAGACATGGTAAGTGTACTTACGGCTCGTAGCAGGTGCGATGTTCCTCAATGCACACACAGAATGTTCTTGGAAGAAGGTCAGGTCACACAAGGAAATCTCCACCGGAATGACAAGTTCCCTGAGGCTCTCCATGATTTGGCAGTCGTCCGCATGGAGCGCACACAGGTGACAAGCAGAACCTCGCACCCAACTTCTTCTTCTTCCTCTCTTCGCAGTTGTAAAAAATAAAATAAAAAATAAAATAAAAAAATAAATGGGAGACGTGTAGCTTAACGCAATCTCCATTCCAAGTAATAGACCCTGAAAGAACGATTCCAAATTATAAAAAAAGAAATTAAAAACTGGAGCATTTCCTAGCATGTAACTATATATCTTCTACTGTAACTGTACCATCCATACTTATATTTAAACGTTTGGGGTTTAAAAGTACCGTATATTGTATTCCTTTGGGGATCGCGGGTTCAAGAAAGCTAACGCAGTCGAACTAATGGCGTGTTGCAGGTCCTTGGATCCGACGCTTTATAAGCACGGAGACCGTACGTCCAGAACAGTAACGAATTTCAGAGGTCTGTCTCGGTGTCCCGGGAAATATAATTTACGTACTGTACTGAATTGTATTCTGATTAACTCACCTTTATGTGCTGGTTCTTCTTGTTTCTTAATTAGTTTACCCTCCAGGTTTGGTTTTTCCCTCGGACTCAGCGAGGGATCTCACCTCTACCGCCTCAAGGGCAATGTCCTGGAGCGTGAGACGTTGGGTCAGCAGATACAACCGGGCAGGAGAACAGTACCTCGCGCAGGTGGCCTTGTCATGCCAACAGATATAGCTGCTATGCTCAACAGAGACCTCGTGGGGATGGAAAGGTTGGGAGGGATAGACAAGGAAAGGGAAGGAAGCGGCCGTGGCCTTAAATTAGGTACCATCCCGGCATTTGCCTGGAGGTGAAGTGGGAAACCACGGAAAACCACTCCCAGGATGGCTGAGGTGCCGATCGAACCCCCTCTATTTATTTGACCTCCCGAGGTTTAGTGGACCCCGTTCCAGCCCTCGTACCAATTTTCAATTTCTGTGGCAGAGCCGGGAATCGAACCCGCGCCTCCGGGCAGCTAATCACACTAACCACATCACAGGGGCGGACACCTTTATATGCATGAACGAAGAATAATAGCTTAAAATAAAATGGCGTATGGCCGAGGACATGTTTGGCTCGCCAGGTGCAGGTCTTTCGATTTGACGCTCATAGGCGACCTGCGCGTCGTGATGAGCAAGCAGTGATGACGAAGATGATACATACACCTAGACCCCGTGCCAGCGGAATTAACCAATGGTGCTTAAAAATTGCGAATCGAATTTGGGAATCGAACCCGGGACCCCTGAACCGTTTAGCCATGAAGCTCTTCCGAGCGGAGTGGGATGAGGTAAAACTGATATCGGAACAGCGATTGTTGTCTGTTCTAAAAGAACTGAAACAAGTTGAAGAACGGTCGGTAGATACAGAGTGGGTCTCGGCCTACAAGTGGCCACGGCTCTACACTCGAGAGACGGTTGTGTCCCATATGCGATCACAGCAAAAGTTGTCCCATTTGCGATCACTGTAAAATTATCAGCAGCCGATCAGGGTTTTCCAACGTCCATGCAGCAGGGGGACTGCTAATAATTAGGGCGTTCTCCACACAACCTTGTGATAAGGATTCTTCCAACCCGGTCCTTCTCTCTTGAAGTGTTTTTGAGGTAATATTAGTACCAGGCGAGTTGGTCGTGCGGTTAGGACCGCGCAGCTGTGAGCTCGCATCCGGGAGATAGTGGGTTCGAACCCCACTGTCGGCAGACCTGAAGATGGTTTTTCGTGGTTTCCCATTCTTACACCAGGCAAATGCTGGGGCTGTACCTTAATTAAGGCCACGGCCGCTTCCTACCCATTCCTATGTATTTCCTATCCCATCGTCGCCATAAGACCTATCTGTGTCGGTGCGACGTTAAGCAACTAGCAAAAAAAAAAAAAAAAAAAAAAAAAGGTATAATTAGTCTACAGTTTTTAACATACCTACTGTAATTATTCCAGCTGCGTGCTTACTTACGACATGGAGGTCGGAGGTCATTTGAGACGAAGAAAGGCAAGCCTTGTGCTTTATATAATGGACACTCTTACAGAAATTTACGGAAAAGTCAGGGATGTTTGGTGACATGCACTTTTTAGTAGCTGGCTTGACGTCGCATCGACATAGATAAGTCTTATGGCGACAATATGATAGGAAAGGGCTAGGAGTGGGAAGAAAGGAGCCGTCGCCTTAATTGATACCGCCCCAGCATTTGCTTGTTGTGAAAATAGGAAAACACGGAAAACCATCTGCAGGGCTACCGAAAATGGCATTCGAACCCACTATTTCCGAATACAATCTCATCTTTTCGCGGTATCATTACAGAATTATAATTTCTTCAACTTATTTTAATCTAAACATTCTCTTAACATTAAGTTCTAGAATCTTGTACATTTAATCCGAGCGTACAGACACAAATTATCATTCTATTTATATAGGTGAAAGTGGGATGAGTGGCCGCGCATTTAAACGCGCCACGGCTATGGAGCCAAGCTCTGCGTTCGGGAAACGCGTGGGTTCGAACCTCACCGTCGGCTGTTCTCAGAATGGTTTTCTGTGGTTTAATATTTTCACTTCCAGACAAATGCCGGTACAGGTCATATCCATAGGCCAGAGCTGAGTCCTGCCACCTCTTACCCAATTTCATTCACCATAACACATTTCATCTTCATTAGCTTCTCGACTGAGGTTGGTGCCAGGAAGGGCATCCGGCCGTAGAAACATACCGTATACATTAATCTCATCTCATCCCGACCCGGTATCAAGAAACGAGACGAAGAGGTAGACATATATACAGATAGATGAAAATAGGCTGATTACATATTGAGCAGCTGTTTACTTATGTGTCAGTATGAATGTTTGAACAACTGAGCATTATTTAAACAGTAATTTAATAGTGCCTCCTACTCTATAAGAAAGTGTAAGTTAACTGTAAAGTTTGAGATGAGCTACAATTGCTTCAAAAAGGGTAGAACTATCGAAGAAGCAAAGTGTCAACGGTTTTAATACGCCCATCTTTTGTCCGACTTAAAACTCATTTAACCGCCTTTACACCCACAACCATCTGGCAACTCTAAATAACAGGTTAATTTGAGTCCTATTTATGCTCTGTCAGTCCCGATATTAACGCACCAGTCTCCAACGGTAAATATAAGTAATTTAATGAGTCAACACAAGATTCGTAAGAATCCTAGTATGTAGTTTCGCCAGTCTTCCTGTATCAGTCCTTCAGTAGGGAATTTCCTCACAGCAATCTGACTGTTTGTATGTCACTGATAAGAGAAAACGGCTGAAGAGAATTTAATAAATTTAATAAAAATCGGTACGTAAAGTCGGGGGGTGAACCGCTACAATCTAGGCTATAAATCATTTTACTCACGCTGAGTGAAATGGTAGTTTAGGGGAAGGCACCTAAAATTTAATTTTGAAATACCTATTTTCTTGGTCCTATGGAAAAATACTACATAACAAAAGTTATAGAGAATACAATTTCCGATCATTTATGTTTTATTCAGTTTTACCGTACCGAGTATAAGAGTGTATTTCAGAACCGGAAGACAATTAATAATGTGAAGGCCTACAATATCGAAAGCGCGTAACATTAATCAACAATAACATTACACTGACCGTTGTTTGTTGTGATGTTATTTGTTTCTTATGCTGCCTCTCAACTCCGATAGATGGGATTACTGCTGCGTACCGAGTATAACAGCCTAACTGAATATTGGCGGGAATAGCTGAGTTAGATAACTTTCTTCTTTAGCATGCCATTCCTCTGGTTCGTACATTTTCTGATACTGCTGGTACGTAACACACTGGTTCATCATAGTATGCCAGCTATTCGATACCTACTCTGACGCGCTGTTTTGAATGAGCAGTGTGCGCACTTAAGTCAGAGGCTCAGTTAGTAGTAGTATGAACTGGTCTAGAATTACAATTTAGGCCTATTCTAAATTATAGTACCACAATTCACTAAATAACTCAAAATTCAATCCTGAAAAGAGCCGTTTCTTAAGAAATGCTTCTTCCTCTTCACTTTTATTAAATCTACATTAACTTTATTCCAAATTAGCAGCGAAGATGTGGTTTCTTCTCTGGCTTGGAGGAAAAATTGCCTCCACGTCAGATAGTTCCTTCCCCCGCCAATGTAGTGAATTGAGATTTTCCGACTCATCGGGTACTCCCAGGAAACAGATAAGTAAACGGTCATAGTTTTTGCCTTGGGACTATCCACTATTCGAACCCCCCGCCGAAAAAAGGATGATTGTTCACGGATCACGGATGTCTGCGTCTTGGTCATTCCAGCTCAGTAGCTTTGGACTGTTAGTTCGGCAGCATAGTACTGTTCGTTAAAAGTGAGAAAATGTGTGGTTTCTCATTTGATCGAGTATTTCACATGAAAGCATTGCTTTTAATCGCGCCATTCCTACTGACGTCATTGTAATGACCCATGTTCATTTCAGTTGGGAAAACCACTAAGAGAGTCTTTCTGAGAATCTATAAAGGCAGGCTGAGAGTGAGTGTCTGAAAACTCCTCAACCTGATCGTGACTGACGGTAGGCAAGCTGGCCTACTATTACAATGAAAATTCCCTAACCCAGTCTTCATATGAGAAAAGTCGTTGGTGACTTCCCCGTCGTGTTTCTAGGGCAACGTTAAGAGTTATGCAACTTAATACAATCTTGCTCACAACGTTTACACTACCTAACCTAGAATTCTGTATAAAATGTAGAATTCCGTAGCGAAGCACGGGTACATCAGCTAGTATTGAATAAATAGCCAAATCTTACTTCCAGGTTATTCAAGAATACAAACCAGTCCCCGGTAAGAACCAGATGAGTTGAGTTATCTTGTTAATATTCTGAATATCTATAAAATAAGAGTTTTGTCTGTACATTGCTCAGAATTTAAAAAAAGATGGTATTTCTGTATTGGTCGTGTCCAAAGTAGCAATTAAGGTAAGGTAAGGGTGTTTTCTGCCCGAAGACAGGTCCAAACCTCCGCAGAGGTGTGCCTGAGTCGGAGTATACGTATGGTAGGGTGGTCAGTTCCTTTCCATTCAAGTAGCAAGGAAATGCACTTTTTAATTTTCCGTAATTTCTGTCTGTCTGTCTGTCTGTTTGTATGTATGTATGTATGTACACGCATCACGAAAAAACGGCTGAAGGGAATTTAATGAAAATCGGCATGTAGTGTCCGGGAATAAGTCGCTACAATCTAGGACATAAATAATCTTATTCATGCCGAGAGAAATGGTAGTTTAGGGGAAGGCCTAAAATTTAATTCTTAAATATTTGTGTTGTTAGTGGTCGTATCGACAAATACTACATCACTAAAGTTATATAGTATTAAATTTCCGATCATTTATGCCTTACACATTTTTACCGTACCGGCTATGATAACAGAGATATTCATGAATTTGGATTTTTGTTGCTAAGTCCATATCAGCGCCAAGTCACGAGAAAATGGGTAAACGGAATTTAATGAAAATCGTTATGTAAAGTCGGGGAATAAGGAACTACAGTCTACACTATAAATAATTTTGTAAGACGCCCTAATATCAGAGTCGAAAGAAAAATAAATATGAAGGCCTACAATACAGAAAGCTCATAACACTGAACAACAATAACATTAAATTGACCATTGTTGTGATGTGCTTTGTGTCTTCTGTTGCCTGCCATGCCCGATAGATGGGATTACTGCTGTATAACGAGTATTTTTTTAAAATTTGCTTTACGTCGCATCGAACAGATTGGTTTTATGGCGACGATGGGAGAGGAAAAGGCTAGGAGTGAAAAGGAAGCGGCCCTGGTGTTAATTGCCGTACAGCCCCAACATTTGTCTGGTGTGAAAATGGGAGACCACGGAAAACCATCTTCAGGGCTATCGACAGTGGTTTTCGAACCCACTACCTCCCGGACGCAAACTCACAGCTGCGCGCCCCTAACCGCACGGCCAACTCGCCCGGTCGTACCGAGTTTAACAGCCTACCTAATATTGGCGGGAAGTAGCTGGGGAGTTAGAGAACTTTCTTCCCTAGTATTGGTGGTCATACAAATTTTAGTAAAAAATGAAAGGGTGTGTATATGTACTTTAGGGCAGAAACAGGTTCAAAGAAGGACATTCCAGGAATCATTAATGAACAAGGCGAGTGTGTATGCGAGGATCTTCAAAAGGCAGAAGTATTCAGTCAGCAGTATGTAAAGATTGTTGGTTACAAGGATAATGTCCAGATAGGGGATGTGAGTAATACTAAAGAAGTATTAAAATTTACCTACGATAACAATGACATTTACAGTAAGATACAAAAGTTGAAAACTAGAAAAGCAGCTGAAATTGATAAGATTTCTGGGGATATACTAAAGGCAATGGGTTGGGATATAGCACCATATCTGAAATACTTATCTGATTATTGTTTGGTTGAAGGAGCTATACCAAATTAATGGAGAGTTGCTATAGTAGCCCCTGTGTATAAAGGAAAGGGTGATAGACATAAAGCTGAAAATTACAGGTCAGTCAGTTTGACATGCATTGCATGTAAGCTTTGGGAAAGCATTCTTTCTGATTATATTAGACATGTTTGCGAAATTAATAACTGGTTTGACAAAAGGCAGTTTGGGTTTAGAATAGGTTATTCCACTGAATCTCAGCATGTAGGATTTCAGCAAGATATAGCAGATATCCTGGATTCAGGAGGCCAAATGGACTGTATTGCGATTGACCTATCTAAGGCATTTGATAGGGTAGATCATGGAAGACTACTGGAAAAATGAGTGCTATTGGACTAGAAAAAACAGTGACTGAATGGGTGGCTATATTTCTAGAAAATAGAACTCAGAGAATTAGGGTAGGCGAAGCTTTATCTGACCCTTTAATAATTAAGAGGGGAATTCCTCAAGGCAGTATTATTGGACCTTTATGTTTTCTTATATATATCAATGGTATGTGGAATCAGAGATAAGGCTGTTTGCAGATGATGTTATTTTGTACAGAGTAATAAATAAGTTACAAGATTGTGAACGGTTGCAGGATGACCTCGATAGTGTTGTGAGATGGACGGTGGGCAATGGTATGATGATAAAAGGGGATAAAAGTCAGGTCGTGAGTTTCACAAATAGGAAAAGTCCTCTCAGTTTTAATTACTGTGTTGATGGGGTGAAAGTTCCTTTTGGGGATCATTGTAAGTACCTAGGTGTTAATAGAAGAAAAGACCTTAATTGGGGTAATCACATAAATATGATTGTTAATAAAGTATACAGATCTCTGCATATGGTTATGAGGGTATTTAGGGGTTGCAGTAAGGATGTAAAGGAGAGGGCGTATAAGTATCTGGTAAGACCCCAACTAGAGTATGGTTCCAGTGTATGGGACCCTCACCAGGATTACTTGATTCAAGAACTGGAAAAAATCCAAAGAAATGCAGCTCGCTTTGTTTTGGGTGATTTCAGACAAAAGAGTAGCGTTACAAAAATGTTGCAAAGTTTGGGCTGGGAAGACTTGGGAGAAAGGAGACGAGCTGCTCGACGTACGTGGTATGTTCCGAGCTGTCAGTGGAGAGATGGCGTGGGAGGACATCAGTAGACGTATAAGTTTGAGTAGTGTCTTTAAAAGTAGGAAAGATCACAATATGAAGATAAAGTTGGAAAACAAGAGGACAAATTGGGGCAAATATTCCTTTATAGGAAGGGGAATTAGGAATAAGAATAACTTACCAAAGGAAATGTTCAATAATTTTCCAATTTCTTTGCGATCATTCAAGAAAGGGCTAGGAAAACAACAGATAGGGAATCTGCCACCTGGGCGACTGCCCTGAATGCAGATCAGGAGTGATTGATTGATGCCATTCCTCTGGTTCATAAATGTTCTGATACTAATAGTACGTAACAAACTGGTTCATCATAGCATTCGAGCTATTCAATCCCTACCCTGAGGCACTGATTGGTATACGTGATGTGTATATTTAACGGAACAATGGCAGAGGAGTGTTCACGGCTGTTTGCGGCCTGGTCATTCCAGCACTGGAACTTTGGACTGTTAGATCGGCTTCGTAATACTGTTTTTTTTTTAAAGTGAGAAAATGTGCGGTTTTTCATTTGAGCGAGTATTTTATATGATAACATTGCTTTTTATCCCTAGATTCTTACTGACGGTTTTATATTGGCCTAAGTTAAGTGTAGTTAGAAAAACCACAAAGACAGTCTTTCTGAGAATCCCGTAGCGAAGCACGGGTACATCAGCTAGTTGTTAAATAAAAGTGGCTTCAACCAGTAAGTCACTTTGTCTCGTGTGTAGTATATTTTCTGTTGGTAGGGCATTATTGTCTTGTACATGAATTATTGGCAGTGATTTTACACACCTGCCTCTGTTAAAGAGAGCTGATAAATCTTACTACCTGACATTACACAAATGTGACTTACACCACCTTGGTTTTGACTGGTCCAACCAGCCACGCCGACTTCGGGTAATTATTGCCGGCCATGATTAACATGGACACAGGCAGGTGAAATTAGATCAGCTATTAATGCAAACATTCCTATATAATAACAATACCGTATTCACAAACAAACATAACAATAATAGAGCTTGTTTCGCAAATACATTTAGAGCAATCTTATGTACGGAGTATTCAATAATATTCACAGGTAAACAGAAAAATAGAACTTGATTAATAAATACAGTCGATAGGGACCTATCAAGAATAATCACAAGTAAACAAATTAGAAATTGCTTCATAAATACATTTTCTGAATAAATATTCTATTAGTGTATATTATGCATTTCGTGATACGAAATGTGAACAGCACTACCGCCTGAGCAGTCTCCACTGGGAAACGTAGTTCTCTGAAGGAATGCCCGCTTTCTAATCTCATTTCTTGATATACTATCTTCCAGATTTAATGCCTTTGCAAACTCTGAAGACTACCAAACTCCACGATTTAAGGAAACTTAGCATATAGGAGATTTTTTGGGAGGACGGGCAAAATGACACTCTGCCTCTAAGATAACTTTTTCGGGGAGGGGGGAGCAGGCAGAAAACGCCCTGCCCCCCCCCCCCCCCCAAGTTGCCGTCACTGGGTTCAAATCAGAAAATTCGGATTGTTTAACACACACACACACACACACACACACACACACACACACACACACACACACACACACACACACACACACACACACAAGGAAAAGCTTCCCATGAGAACTTTAACTTTTTAGACTTATCTTCTTATTCCCTGGGACAGGTGGATTGGGGTCTTATATGCCCTCTCTTTTACATTCTTACTGCAACTCCTAAATACCCTCATAACCTTATGAAGAGATCTGCAACCTTTATTTAAGAAATCCCGCTTTTGTGATTACCCCAATGAATGTGTAATAATACTATTGGCTTTACGTCCCACCAACTACTTTTGCGGTTTTTGGAGATGCCGAGTTCCCGGCTGTTTATATAAAACCCTTATTCCGTCTGTCATTCACAGTTATTTTACGTGCCAGTAAATCTACCGACACGAGGCTGATGTATTTGAGCACCTTCAAATACCACTGTACTGTGCCAGGATCGAACCTGCCAAGTTGGGGCCAGAAGGCCAGCGCCACTCAGCCCGGTTCAATGATGTTTCCTTATATTGAGACCAAGGTACTTAACAGTGATCCCCATCAACACAGCAACACTTCTCCGCTTTGTGAAACCTATAACCGAGTTTGAACCCCGTTTACCATCTCCATCTCACAACTTTGTGGATCTGATTTTTCAACTTATTGTTACAACTGCATATGTAGTGTTAATAAAACAACGTAAACCTTTCTCTCAATACGATGCATTGTTAACAAAATAAAATACCAATGCTGGCAACATGTTCGAGAGTTGGTAACATTGCAGTGACTCTTAATGTTATCTGATTTCAGTTAGGTTTATCGATAACCATAAACAAGTGAAATACTGGTTTGACATTGTGCCCAGTCATGGTCAAACATGGACTAATGTCACGCGCAAGCCATTATGCTTTAATAGTTAGTATACGCCCAGAAATTTCTTCAGTGCTCACGAATAGGTCTCCAGCGAATTAAATATATGAGAATTGATTCTCGCATCGTCGATTTCTACTTGGATTTCACAGAACGCCGGCATTTTGTTGCATACATCAGTATTGATGGAACATTAAATCTTGTCCCAAACTGTTCCAACATCTATCTATCTTCTCTCTATATAAAACCCTTATTTCGTCTGTCATTCACAGCGATTATGAAGAAACTAGACCGTTTCAACAGCTGATATACATGTTGTTGCCTCTCCTTTACAAGAAAAATACTACGAAACTCTCACAAGCAGGAATTTAGTTCTTTTTAAAGAAAATGATGTGTCTGAAGCTTCTGTGTAGGTGACGGCCAACGAGCACAGAATAAGCTACGATAGAGCACCTCACCAATGTGCAGCCACAACTCAGGCCGCCATATTGTTTGGGCTACAACATAATACACCAGTTGCTGTGTATTATTGATCAAGTTGCTATACTTAAAGCGAATACAAAGATTCACTATTATTATTTGAGTTTATCGAGATGTTGAAAGGATTTGCAGCAAAAACGACGGTACGGCCTTTGGGAAGAAATCAGAAATCTACATATAAATGGCCGGACGAGTTTGACTGTGCTAAATCTAGACAGAAATATTGATCATGCAGAGATTCTGCGTGTTTTATGCCAAGAATAGATTTGGAAATATTGGCATACCATTGATTCTTAAACGAAGGCCATTTCTCCGAACTTAGCCTTCTCTATCACAGGGAACAAGGCACTTGGACAGACTTTATATGATCGGCCTTGAATAAGGAAAACTCTTTAGATAGTCGGATTTCAGAGTCTAACACAAAATCCGTTAACCAAGTTTCACTTAAGGCCACAGTTGCCACAGTGGTAAGTTCCTACCTACTAAGCACACTCTGCTGCCGCCCCGTCAGTAAACTTGCGGAAAAACTGATGGTACGAGGATAGTCATCTGTCCCTTATCCACTTCTGCTTTTAGTCGTTTTAACTTTTAATAGTGCTGTAGGTAGATCTAACTCCTGCCTGGTATTCGTCCAGTAATTCATTCGTGTTGTTAAGGTAACTTTTGATTTATCTGTCAACAACTTTTTATAATAGTTTACTAACACAGGGAAATATGCAAATTGGTCGGAAGTCTTCATAGTTTATTGGATTGTTCTTTTCCCCCTTTAAGTCTCGGTACTTTTCCATCCATTTCGTAGGGAAGTTCCTCTAGTGAAGTATTTATTATACTCGTATTCGCTATTGTTGGTAGTGCGATTTCAGATTCTTTTAATTAATGTCAGATTTACTGCCTCACTTGCAGTAGCCTCTGCTTTCATTTTGTCACTATTAGTCGGTCACATGTGAAGAATACAATTGTTTTCCGTCGTGTTTTCTTTTCGCATGTAGTCTGCAGATTGTTTCAGGTTCGTGTGTCTGCGAAGTTTGTGCGAAATAGTAGTTATGTGAGACGTTTAATGGCATGTCTGTGTTGTTTTTGTCTGTTTAATTTTTTTTTTTTACTATTTCCCTTACGCTGCACCGACACAGACAGGTCTTATGGTGACAATGGGATAGGAAAGGCCTAGGAGTGGGAAGGAAGCGGCCATGGCCTTAATTAAGGTACAGCCCCAGCATTCGCCTGGTGTAAAAATGGGAACCACGGAAAACCATCTTCAGGACTGCCGACAGTGGGGTCCGAACCCACTATCTTCCGGATGCAAGCTCGCTGCTGCGCTCCCCTGACCGCACGGCCAACTCGCCCCGTAGTTTACATTTTTATCAAACTAAAGTTGCAAAGAGTTTTCCATAGATTGTCAATGTTTTTCCTGATATTGACATAAGTATTCATAGAGATGGGTTTATGTGGAAACAACGTTTTGTCAGATTTTATTATACAAGTGAACATATTTAAGTAATGAACATCTCTCGACTTAAACAAAGAAAATCAACACAAAATGACTCCTTACTAAATAAAAGAATATACGACTCATTGAAATATAATTTTTACGTAGGACATAAGTACACTATTCATACGAGAACAAACGTGTGTTGTTTCTGTAAGTAACATCTCCACCAAATCGGTTCTTAATACGTTGTATGCATTTCTTCAAATCAAAATCAAAATCTCTTTATTTGCAAATGGTACACTAAAATACATTATTGTCAAGCACTAAATATTAAATTAACAAGAGAAGAAAATTTTCCTATAATACAATATTATACAATTTACGCTAACAATTTTTTCTATTAAACACTCAGCTCATCCTTAATAAATTTATATTGTTCACAAAATTCTACTTATAATATCTCCTGTACTACTTACTTTGTTATGGATGACTTGTGCCATAGAATATACCAGTTTCCTTGTTATTTTGGAACCAATTGTGTTCCATCCTTGTAGTAACAGTTCATGTTCCTTACACTTTTCCCCAGCTCGTTCCATACATGCTCGATTGGAGCTGGGCTTTTCAGGGCGTAGTATGATAGGGCAGCCAACGACGGACAATTTCCGCAGTACGTTTGGGGCCATTATCTTGCTGGAAATAGAAATTGTCCCCCAATGCCCGATTTGTCGACACTTTTCTGCAAATCTTCCATTCGTATATTCAGGTAACCAAATCTGTCCGTAATTCCATCAATGAAAACTAGTACAACCCCATACCATTACTCCATCTCCTCACAGTAGCTCAGTATTAGCCTTCCTTCAGACCAAC
The DNA here is from genome assembly GCF_040414725.1 of Anabrus simplex. NCBI lineage: Eukaryota > Metazoa > Arthropoda > Insecta > Orthoptera > Tettigoniidae > Anabrus > Anabrus simplex. Next base: position 216,733,936 of record NC_090279.1, on the reverse strand, counting down.
ACCGGTCCATCGTTGTGAAATATATTTAATCTACTTTCGTCACTAAATAAAAATAGGCCCCAAAATCCATTATTTTCTTCTCCGTACTCATTGGCAAACTGCAGTTTAGCTACTTAATGTTTGTTACTAATGTGGGGTTTCTTCCTGGGGACCCTAGCTTTATACTCCGCAAGATGAATGGCTCTACTTGTGACTTGTTTATCATAATATTCTTGCACATGGGCTTTAATTTCCGTCGCACTTATCTTCGGATTCTTCATGACTGTTTTCACTACCATCCTCGTATCTCGAGTCGTCATTTGGTAATGTCGGCCTGATGTTATGCTGTTTACAAGGGTTCCCTTTGTTTTAAATCGCTGTACAACTCTTTGGACAGTAGCACGGTTTCTACAGACTATGATGTATTTTGATTATGAAGCCGTGCCATAGTCTCCTTGGTCTTGCGCTCCATTCGGATAAAAATACCGTACCGGTGCTCGACTCTTCGACATCAACTGATGGGAACGTACAGTTGCACGGCAAAGCAGGTCTATGAATACTTGGGTTAATCCAGAATAATGACGTACTTCGTTATTATTCAATTGGCAGATTGCTGCCTGGGAGACTGATTACCTCGGATCGAGCAGGACAATTTCAGTCGCCTTGACAAACAATACTGCAATTTATTCGCAACTGTACGGAATGCACAGAAACAACAACAACCCGCAAAAAGAACTGAATATTTATGATCATTTGATTTTACCAAACGGGAAATTCGACACAATTTTTTGTTACACTATTATGCAACTTTCTATATTTCTCAAAGTTGTCCGCGGATGGACTTTATATGTATATTTGTAAGCTGCATTTTCCCCGCTCATTTTTACCCTCTTATGTCCCACGTCACGTAAGTTGAGGGATACCGGGCGAGTGTGCCGTGCGTGTAGGGGCGCGCGGCTGTGAGCTTGCATCCGGGAGATAGTAGGTTCGAATCCCACTATCGGCAGCCCTGAAAATGGTTTTCCGTGGTTTCCCATTTTCACACCAGGCTGTACCTTAATTAAGGCCACGGCCGCTTCCTTCCAACTCCTAGGCCTTTCCTATCCCATCGTCGCCATAAGACCTATCTGTGTCGGTGCGACGTAAAGCCCTTAGCAAAAAAAAAAAGTTGAGGGTTTTCGTTTCACTCGTGCTGTCCGTACGGGGGGCATGTTTGTTTGGAAATGATAAAAGTAGTTCGTTGAAGAGAAATATTTCGTAGTCTATGCATGACTTTTGTCTTCTAGTAAATCAATATAATAATAATAATAATAATAATAATAATAATAATAATAATACTAATAATAATAATAATAATAATAATATCTATAAATTGTATTTACTTAGCGAGTAGGGACATTTAGAGTGAACGTGTGGAAATTTTGATTGCTCAATCAATCAATCAATCAATCAATCAATCAATCAATCAATCAATCAATCAATCAATCAATCAATCAATCAATCAATCAATCAATCAATCAATCAATCAATCAATCAGTCAATCAATCAATGATCTGTACGGCTGTGTTCGGCTCCATGGCTAAATGGTTAGCGTACTGGTCTTTGGTTACAGGGTCCCGGGCTCGATTTCCGGCAGGGTCGGGAATTTTAACCATCATTCGGTAATTTCGCTGGCACGGTGGCTGGGTTTATGTCTTCATTATCATTTCATCGTCATCACGGCGCGACAGGCGTCAAATCAAAATACCTGCACCTCGCGAGCCGAACTTGTCCTCGGACACTCCCGGCACTGAAAGCCATACGCTATTTCATTTCATTTTTACTGATTTCTTTTTGAGAAATTCCGTAAGTCATATTTTAACAGAATTGAGTTTATTGCAAATTCCTGTTCTAATTTTGTATTGTAAAATTATACTACAAATCAGACGGTATTTCTGTTGTAACATATGCGCTGGAGAATTTGGTTTTGTGAAGTTTCATTATATCGACTCATGGGGCTTTCTCAACAGAATCCGGTAGTCGCTGGTATTGTGCAAGCATCAGCGGTTCTAAGGATAAGATAAAAACAATAGACCGCTGCCAAAGAGTACAGTATGTAGATCAAATAATACCCTCAAGCAGTCAAGCAAAACATTTGTGTTCCCAGCATATATTATATTGACGATTATAAGCGATGGCAGACATTTTTTTTAAAGACTAACACTTCACCATTAAAATCATGTGGGAGAAGCTTTTCCAAGGACGCGTGGAGATTGGACAAACAAGTCTTCAAGGCGTACGCAGAAGGTAAACGAAGAAACACTTTCTCAAAGATGTTACGAGTTAGGTAGTGAAGACATACTCTAGTCGGAAACCGAAAAAAAATATTTCATTGCCACCTGAGACCTGACAGAGTCGTGTCTTGAATGGAATCTAGAGTGAAATTTTATTCCGCACACAAGGAATCTGATGACTTACGTCGTACAACTCTTGTTCTTTTCCGACCCCGACGGTATTAGAGCACTCGAGGCTTAGGGAGTCTCGCATTTTCACGCCCTTCGTGGCCCTTGCCTTTCCTTGGCCGAAACCTTCGTTTTTGGAAGTGTCGGATCCCTTCCATCTTTTCCTCTCTGACTGGTGTTAGAGGGCGGTTGCTCACTGCACTAATACAATCATACTCAGAATTACAGGTAAATGAAATGAACTGGCGTATGGCTTTTAGCGCCGGGAGTGTTCGAGAACAACTTCGCCTCTCCAAATGGAGGCCTTTTGATTTGACACCCGTAGGCGACCTGCGCGTCGTAATGATGAGGACGATAAAGACGACAGATACACCCACCCGCCGTGCCCGAGGAATTAAACAAATATAGTTAAAATTTCCGACCCTGCAGGCAATTGAACGCGGGACCCTAGTGACCAAAGGCCAGCACACGAACCATTTACCCATGAAGCCGGACCTATTCACAGATGATACAAGTACTTGGGCTGCCATCTGACGGGGAGGGAACTAAGCTGTACTTAGTACATAAAATAAAGGCTCTATTGTTTGGTGCTTTCAGTGAACTTGTAAGTAAAAAGACAAAGAACATAGAACATGTTCATAACCGTTCCATCCACAAATCCTGTGACATTCCTACTATATTGTTGTAAAGTTTTAGCATTCTGGAATAAATATTATCCAATTTAATTTAACATTATTTATTGCATTTAAAATAGAGTGGATGGTTTTATAGACAGTAGTTTTGCTGTTTCCTGTCCACCGCTTACAAACACCAATATCAGAGGAGTTAGTGCTGCACATTTTGAGGCAGGATGTTGCAGAACATAACGTACATGATCTGCTCTCATTTTAAATATTTGAATTAATTCAAATATTGTCCTGAAAATCGTATTTACTCAAGGTTAGTTAATAGTTATTTGTTCGAATCATAAACATCTCACACATATCTAAAGTAGGTAGACTTTTGACTACAAATCTACGAAAATCTTTGGTCAAATATTCTTCGAGCATAAACGGGCTACTCCGCCAGAACTAATTTATGGATTCATTTCTTCAGTAAGTTGATAATTCTACTAAATCAGATAAAGTTAGAATGATTGCTTGATTTCTTATGCTGTCATTGTTCTGTAAATATGCGTATTAATTAAATGAAAATAAATTGCGTCTAGTGAGTGAAAATTGTGTCCCTAATGAAAGTTGCTACTTCGCAGTATTTCATACCGTGTTTATTGCGTATTGTCATGAAACAATAAGATTAAAACATGGCGATTAGATCTTATTTTTATTGCTTTATGTATGAACACGTAATAGCGATAACTGCCGAAATAAACCTTTCGCACATATGAAGTTTTCTTCTTCTTGTTCTTCCTGATCGTTTTCCCAGTTGTCTAGGGTAGGCACTTTCCTGGCGCTAAACATGTTGTGTATCAAGACGAAGTCACAGGAATTAACCAGACCAGTCCGGGGCCGGGAATAGAACCCGGGGGCCTCTCACCATTCCACCAAATATAATAATCGATAGTAAAAAGAGGTGCGGTCCGCCTCTGTGGTGTAGTGGTTAGCGTGATTAGCTGCCACCCCCGGAGGCCCGGGATCGATTCCCGGCTCTGCCACGAAATTTGAAAAGTGGTACGAGGGCTGGAACGGGGTCCACTCAGCCTCGGGAGGTCAACTGAGTAGAGGTGGGTTCGATTCCCACCTCAGCCATCCTGGAAGTGGTTTTTCGTGGTTTCCCACTTCTCCTCCAGGCGAATGCCGGGATGGTACCTAACTTAAGGCCACGGCCGCTTCCTTCCCTCTTCCTTGTCTATCCCTTCCAATCTTCCCATCCCTCCACACGGCCCCTGTTCAGCATAGCAGGTGAGGCCGCCTGGGCGAGGTACTGGTCATTCTCCCCAGTTGTATCCCCGACCAAGAGTTTGAAGCTCCAGGACACTGCCCTTGAGGCGGTAGAGGTGGGATCCCTCGCTGAGTCCGAGGGAAAAACCGAACCTGGAGGGTAAACAGATGATGATGATGATGATGAAAAAGAGGTGCGAACAACGGCAGGAGGGTACTCGGAACGAGGAGATAAAGGCTAAGTTAGGAATTAACTCTATTATTGAAGATGTTCGCATAAACCGGTTTCGGTCATGTGAGGCGAATGGGCTTGGTCATCGAGGGTAAGAGAAGTAAAGGGAGACGAAGACGACGATGTTTAGACTCAGTTTCATATGACAGTTATAGAACTAAACGCGAGGGCACAGAGGATTGTGGCGGTGTTTAGTACATTCACAGAGGCTTGCAGACTGATCCGCCTACATCCCTACCTGTCGGAAGAGGCGACTAAAAGGGGCCGCAGGGCGTGGGTTGGTGACGATGGGGCCCTTAGCTGAGTCCTGGCATTGCTTCCACTTAAACGCCCCATGCTCCTCACTTTCATCTATCCTATCCGACCTCCCTTGGTCAACTCTTGTTCTTTTCTGACCCCGACGGTATTAAGAGCACTGCAGGCCTAGGGAGTCGTTCAATTTCACGCGCTTCGTGGCGGACTTTTATTAGTGGTCGATTAAGTGGCCCTCAGCCTTTTTATCTTCATTCCGATCAACTTTCCGCCATTGTTCCTACCTGTTTGTACATGTACTTGGAATACATAGCGCATTTTTGTCCGCTATTATAAGAAAGGTGCCGTTCCTCATATCTGAAAAGAATTCATTTGTGTTTAAAACAGGCTGATGTTTGGCTCCTTAAAACAGCAGTCGTCATTATCATCTTTATGTGACCCTTCTCTTTCTTCATTTTTCGAAGTATTGGAGCCCTTTCACTTTTTCTCTCTGATTAGATAGAAGGTGGTTGCCTAGTTGCACTTCCTCTTAAAACAATAATCACCACCACCACGCTTACAGACTGAGCACTGAAAGGCGTAACAGTCTGTATGTTGATTAGCAAACGGCTCACATGAAGTTCCGTTAAAATATGTAACTTTTTGGCACCATGGCTGAAGTAGGTCTATGGCCTCAGCCCCGGCTAATGGCGCGTATTGTGGCTGGGAGGACGGATGGAAAGCCCACGTTGAAAGACCAGGAATCCTTATAATGAGGGAGTTGAGTAACGTTTACTAAAGATCTGTCTTGGTTTACCATCTCAAGGACCTTGGCATTACACAATACAAAGGTCGAACACAATCGTTGATGAAATTCGAGTGTAGTTATAATGCCCTTCGCGCTCTCCCATACTGCAGGTACCGATAACAACGTTTTTATGCCATTGGCTTGTTTCATGTACTGGTTGGATTTTGAAAGCAACAATTAGCAGAATGTTTTAGGATGGGTTTCTGCAATGAGAAGAAGGTGCGTAACCTTCAGTGGAAAAACGTCAACAGATTGTGCACGGATTCTATGACATATGCCATTTTCGTGGTGTTTTGAGCGCAACATGGCGTCTATAGACCTCAAATGGAAGGAACACTTTTCTATTATGTTCAGTGATTAGTGATCCTAATCTAGGATGTATATTAGGCTTTGGCCTACAACTCTGCATTCCACCGACCAACCGAGCATAGGACCGTGATTCTACTCCTCTACATTCGGGAGGCGGAGGGACTGGTCTCCACCGTCGGCTGTCCTGAGAATGCTTTTCTGTGATTTTCAATTCTCCTGCACTAAGGCGAATACTGTAACACTTCCTACTATAGGCCACCTCCTTCGCCGTATCAACTCTCCTTGGTACCGTCTAGGAGGCACACCGTCCTCTTCACAGACGGAAAGAAAACTTCTTTAGTAGTAGTAGTAGTAGTAGTATAAATCTGCGCGTTCTGACACCTATCAGCACGTGGCGCCGAGGAAAGGTGCGGTAGCGCTGTGTTGCCGCATGTTCCGGCTGGTGTTACGTCACAATCAACTCTTCTTGCCCTGCGATAGGCGCTGTAGAAAATAATATCCATGTGCAGGAGTGCACTAGCATAATAATCTTCTTCTTGTAGTGCCTTCTTCGTTACTGACGGTTGACCACAGTCTTCTAGAATCTAGTCCTGTTCAATCCCGTAAGTTCCTCTGCCAAGACCGCGACCTCTACGTCCATCAATTTTACGCTGCATGATAAATTTTAGCAGGTTGTAGGCTGACTTTCTTTCCTTGATTGTACACATCAACATTCGTTCCCTCGTCATGCGTCTGAGTACGGCAGCGTTGGAGACGTGGTCTGTAACAACCTTCGGAACACTAAGCCGCACCTCATTACCTTCATATCTTACTTTTGTAATTTACAAGATATCGCATTCTTTACGATGTCATGGATCAGTCTGTTGTGGCTGCTCTGCCTGACTTGACGTGTAGTTCGTCCCGATTAGACAGGTGGCACCTCATGTAACGGAGGATTGCCAAAGCATTTCTTTCTAGCGTATCTTCGATTCGAGTTATCTCTGGTCTTCGGACAATAATGGCTTTAAAAAAAAGATGGAGACGTTTGTCTACGAGATGCGTTTCATCTCGTAAAAATGGTTCTACAAGAAGATTCAAACTTTATCTTGTATGGGTCTCTTAGTTCAGAGTCAGTGAATATGATTTCTTCAATCTCAAGGTATTTATCCTACTTACAATTTTTTTGCTACTTGTTTTACGTTGCACCGACAGAGATACGTCTTATGGCGACGATGGGATAGGAAAGGCCTAGGAAGTGGAAGGAAGCCGCCCTGACCTTAATTAAGGTACAACCCCGGCATTTGCCTGGTGTGAAAATGGGAAACCACGGAAAACCATTTTCAGGGCTGCCGACAGTGGGGCTCGAACCCACTATCTCCCGATTACACTTATCATTTCTTGGCTTGCCATAGTTATGCTAGTTTTTTTCGGAGAGATCCCTATTTTGTGTATTATTCTTTTAAGACTTTGCTGCGGACTTATTTCACTGTCCTTCTTTTCTCTTCATGTCTGCATGTTATGTAATCGTTCCTACATAGAGCGAAAGATAGCACCGATCCTATCATACGTGTGCGTGATCAGTTTGCTTGTGATTTTTTTTTATTGGGGACCTTTTATTTCTTTATGTCTTCGACGTTTGGCTCGAGTTTGTGTTCTGCATTATGGTTTAACGCTGATACTGTACGATTCATGTTCGCCTTGCTGTGTGCGATATGAATGCGCATCATACGACGTGTATGTTATTTACGTTATGTGTTTTGACTGGGTGAGCCAGGCCACTTTATGGTGACCCAGGTATCTGATATGTGCTCTCAGATAAAGCTCATGAGCCGTTGACTGATTCATGTCATGCTGTTACGATTTTTGTCGTAACTTCTTCTTCTTCTTCTTCTTCTTCTTCTTCTTCTTCTTCTTCTTCTTCTTCTTCTTCTTTTCCCGCTCATGCGGGGTCGACGTTTTTGACAAGTCTTTTCCATTTTCCTCGGTCCCAAATGGTGTTTTCAGTTAACTGCTTTTCTGCGAAGTCTTCTCGCACACAGTCCATCCATCTTCTTCTAGGTCTGCCTCTCTCCCTCCTGCCCTTCACCTCCAAGTCAAGCACTCTTCTTACTACATAGTTCTCATCCCTGCGCTTAATGTGACCATACCAGAGCAACCGCCTTTCTTGAACTTTCTGTGATGCTTGAGTAACCTTAACACTGCCTCGTATGAAGCTGTTCTTGATATGGTCTTTCCTAGTAACACCACACACCCATCGTAGCATTTTCATTTCGGCTACATCCAACCGCTTATTTTGCGATTGTACTATTGGCCAAGTTTCTGCACCGTATATCATGGCAGGTCTCACCGCACTTTTGTAGACACTCCCTTTCACTTGGACATTTAGTCTCCTGTCGCAGAGGACACCAGACAGCCTTTTCCAATTTAACCAGGCAGCCTGAATTCGGTGTGTAATTTCCAGATCTAGATTGCCATCATCAGATACAGTTGATCCAAGGTACTTGAAACAATTACTTGCGAGGAGTTGATTTCCATCCATTTTCACACTATAATTTCCCTTTCCACCGAGGCACAAGTATTCTGTCTTATTGCGGCTGATTTTAAGACCTCTATCCTCCAGTGCTTTTTTCCAGTGTTCTAGTTTAAGTTCAAGTTGTTCTCTATTAGTGCTGCATAGTACGATGTCATCTGCAAATAGCATGCACCAAGGAGCTGGATCTCTAAGGCCGCGTGCACACCGAGCGCGCTTCGCATAGTGTGTCGCGTGTTGCTCAACGCTAAGCGTCACGCTAAGCATAACCAGTGCTTTGTTCGTAATCCAGATGTTCACACCATCCGCGCTCTGCTGCGCTGAACGCCTGTCTTACAGCTAAGCGAAGCGCCAGACAACGCGCAGTGTTGGTTAATTGCTTAGCGTTACCTAGCTGGTTCTGAATCTATGGAAGAAGAAATTGTTCACGCAGTGTTTCAAAGAGAAGAAATATGGAACCCAAGACACAAAAATTATAAAAATGTAACTGTTTTGGAAACTAAGTGGACTTAAGTATCTACAACAGTTGTGTCGCATTCCTACAGTAAACATATACAGTAATATTACTTCTACTGTCACACTTTACTGGGCTTAACATTGTGACAGGATGAAATTGGGTATGGATTTTAGTGTCGGAAGTGTCCGAGGAGAAGTTCGGCTTGCCAGGTGCAGGTCTTTTGAATTGACTCCCGTAGATGACCTGCATCATGATGAGGATGAAATGATTATAAATACACACATACACCCAGCCCCCGTGCCAATGCAATTTACTAATTATGATTACAATTCCCGACTCTGCCGGGAATCGAACCCGGGACTCTGTGACCAAAGGCCAGTGCGGTAACCATTTAGCCATGTAGCCGGACACTTTGTGACAAAGTGCATAGAATCTCCCAGACTCTGTCATATCGGTTTATAATTTTGCCAATGGAGGGTGGTAACATGAAGAATATCACTCTGCAGGCTAGTAGTGGGCTTGGAAGTAAATATTTCTGTTTATTATATTTGTCACACATTTACTCCACTTTTGTTACGATGATTAATTGTGTATGTTAATTGTAACAATATTGCAAAATACTATTTATAATTATTATATAAAGAGCGTGATTTAGTCGGAAATTTAATTTCCACGTGTTTGTTACACGGTGCTCCTAGATAATTCGGAAAATTGAATTTCTCCCAATACTTCTCTGCTACTTGACGCCACATTTCAGTTGCAGGGTTTGGAAGGTCAAAGGTATTTTTTGTCATTCTTAAGTAATCATAAAATGTATCGCGATAAAGTCTTGCATCTCTGTGCAAACGATGGAATTCTCCGAAAGTAATTCGTTCTTCATTAAATTCATGAACCCACTTTCGATTCTTTTTCCTAATTTTCAATTTTAGGTAACTGTTATCCATCAGTAAACTGTTTCTAGTGTACTTGGATAACGGCATTAGTTTGTGACCACCCTAAAACGCCTCGCACCAACCTAAGCTGAGAGCACGGCGTAGAGTTTTCGGTGTGAACAGCAAGCACGCCTTGCGCTATGCATAGCATTTCACGCTACACGCGACACACTATGCGAAGCGCGCTCGGTGTGCACGCGGCCTAAGACTTTCAGAGAGAACATCCATTATCAGATTAAAGATATAAGGACTCAGCGCAGATCCTTGATGGAGACCAACTTCAACTGGAATGGTTTCCGTTAGCCCTACACTGCTTGATGTTATATCTTTTATTCACCCTTCTTCGCATGTTTGTCTCTGAGTGTGTGTGGGTGTGGAATGATTATCGGACCTGTGTTACTTTTCAGTATCTTATGGATTTTTGCTTTTGTCATTATTCTTATTTTATCTCGTTATTGTTTCCCGCTTCCTCAGCCGATTAATATGTTTATTTCGGGATTTTGCTCTCATTTTACTTACTTTATTGACTCATGTTTATTTGTTTTCTTTTCTGCCAGCCTTGGTTCATTGGCGTCTTGGATTTCTGGGGATGCAGTCTCTATGGAGATTGTTGGGAGGCTTGTTTCTTTTTTGACGGCAAAGCTTTTAGCCGTGATCATTTTATTTTGTGAAAGCTGTTTATTTCACCTCATGATTGCAAATGGTTCTTAAGAGAGAAATTCTTTGTATGACGTTTTAATTGCCACTGTCTGATAATAAATAAAAATAATTGTATCACAGTTCACGATACCTGTGTTCCGATGGTGTAAGATTCAGATTGATAAGTCAAGCGAATTGACTGTGATTGGAGTATCTTTACAAACCATGTATGTGAGTATTTGACTCCCTGTATTCCCTATTTATTTGTTTTTTTGCCTATATCAAACCTTTTCGCTCTAGTTTATGTTAATAAACCTAACTCATTTCTACGTTATTGTGTCTCTGCTTTGGGGACATGCCTTTTAGACTTTGTTCTGTTAGTCTGAGAGGCCCGGATTTGGCTCCTGACAGTTTTAGCCAGTTTCGACCGATCTAGAATAGGTAGGTGGTGTAACACCCACATCTCGAAGACATCATTATTTTCTTAATGCAGTTACATTTCACAGTCCATGTTACAGAAGTACTGAATGTGCACAGCATCTGACGAAGTTGTTACGTGTCTCCAAGCTGAAGCTTCTGTCACACAGTAGATCCCTCATTTTCAGGAAGCACGAGCCATTTCTATTCGTAGACGGATCTCTAAATTCGGATCTAAGTCCTTAGTAATCAAGCTGCAAGGTATTTATACTTTCGCACTTGTTCCCCATAATGTTCATAAGACTGCGCGTGTTACCAGTTTTGGTCTCGTTGGTGTTCATTTTGAGTCCAAGTTTATCGATCACCTTCGCCGAAGTTTTATAGTTTCACTCGCATACTGAGTGTACGACCATCAACGACAAACGAGAGAAAATATTCGTCACGACGTATAACACACGTTATGTTCATGAAGAATGTCAGAGAACTCGTGAAACCTTCACCTATAATCCAAGAGGAACGCTACAAAAATTCACTATGTACCACCATCACAGACAACCATTCGCGCTTAACTCTGTGTTCATGCTGGGCAACCTAAATATTTTTCTGTGGCTATCGGAACACATACTCTGCACGTGCCATCAATGAATTGCTCGAAATGACTGTATACATGCCGAAACCCAAGACTAAATTATATTCTTCTGTATTACAATTGATCTCATATACTGGCTCTATTTTTATTAACAACACGATGTGCAAGTGGCTATACTGTTAACATTGATATTTTTCTTGCAGTCTGTAGAGTGTGCCGCTGAAGACTTCGAGTGTCAAGTATTAAAACTAGCATGCCTTACCTAAGCTAGCTGGCCCGTCGCCGTAAATTGCTGTCGGGGGAGGGCCCACAGCCCCGCCCCGCTCCCAGGACAAGGAAGCTTCAATTGCATGCGTCACCCAAGCGACTTAAATTTTGCTGGGGTAGCTCTCTTTTGCTCTGGCAAGGAAACACAGCTCGCTGGAGAAGCTGAACTGCGATAGTGCCAGCGGATTGTCGAGGCAGCTGTACTTGGCTTGGCTTAGATGTTCGCAGCTTTTTAAACTTTATAAAAAGCGTTCTAAGGAATAATACGAAAATGTTAATACAAAATTCTTTACCCCATCAGCGCTGGGGTAGATGAGGTCCAGTGCACGCCACTGAAAGGACGTTCCAAATACTGATTTTCACGTCTGTAACATGTTAAGTTTATGAGATATACTGTAGATATACTCATGTTTAACAACTGCCCCATTCCTTGGCTGAGTGGTCAGCGTTGAGGCCTTCGGTTCATAGGGTTCCGGGTTCGATTCCTGGCTGGGTCGGGGATTTTAATCGCGTGTGATTAATTCATCTGGCTCGGGGACAGGTTGTTTGTGTTTGTCCCAACACTCTCCTCTTCATATTCACTCAACACACAATATTACCAGCCACAAGAAGAACACGCAATAGTAATTACATCCCTACACACCGGGTTGGCGTCATGAAGGTCATCCATCCGTAAAACAGGGTCAGATCCACATGTGCGACACAGTTCGCACGCGCGACCCCACAGGTGTGGGAAAAGCGGTAAAAGAAGAAGATTCTCATTTTAAAAATTCACCCGCTTTTTTATTATTTGAACTCTTTAAGTGGATTTTCCAAACAAGTGTGTTCATTTATTTTTAAAAGAGATTCCAAGTACCAGTTTTAACGCCAGTAACATCTTCAGTTTCTGAGATATATGTATCCTCATATAAATAATTCAACTCCTTCCTCACTTCTTCCCCCTCCCCCCTCCCGCTGTCAACCATTAAGTGGATTTTCTGAAGACAAAAATGTGTGTTCTTTTATACTTTTATTTTTAAAGGAGATTCCAAATACCAATTTTCATGTCTGTGACATGTTAGGTTTTTGTGATATGTTGTAGATAATCTCTCTGTTGTAAAAATGCTGGAGCTGACGTTGCCATGGTTACGGCAGTTCATTTCTTTATCCGATTCCTAGAGCAGGGGTAGTGTGGTGCCAATATTTCCATAACAGTTGGTTTTAGGGCCTTAATACATGGTTTTCTGGCCCGTAGGGCGTTCGGAGTTTTGTTCTTTGCGTCAAGGGGCTTAAATTGAGCTTTGTCTCGTCCTTCTACGACAAATTCGATATTTCGTCTATATCAGCCTAGTATTTTTATATCTCTCCCCCAACCCCCCACCCCCGTCCCTTGCCCGCACTCGAATAGTTTGGAAATAAAATTCAGCCAGTGTTCCTCAGGGATAATGAATCTTTACATTAGTAAAATAATTTATAGAATCGGTCCAGTAGTTCCTGGGATTAGCCATTACAAACAAACAAACTTTACCTCTTTAGATATTAGTATATAGATTATCGTGAAAATATTGAAGAAATAAGGTCCAGGATCGGTCAAGGCAGAAATGCACTCAATAAAATAAGGAGAGTGTTCCTTAGTTTACACCTAAACATTAGACTTCTCCACCTTGTTGTACGGAGTTGAGTCCTGAGCCGATTAGAGGCATTTGAGTTACGGACGTACTGCGGTTAAGTTGGACGGATAAGGTCACAAACGACGAGGTAGGAAAAGAGAAAGGAAATATTAAATACTGTCAACATCAGAAAGCTCCAATATTTCGGTCAAGTGATACGAGGAGAGAAATGTCATCTACTACAACTGGTCATTCACGGAAAGATACAAGGCGAAATAAGACCAGGAAGAAGACGCATTTCTTGGATAGACGAACTGAAAACTGGGTTCAATTGCTTCACTATTGAGTTGTTTCGCGCTGCATCATGTAAAGCAAGCCGATCTTCTGGGAGGAGATGGCACTTGAATAATAATAATAATAATAATAATAATAATAATAATAATAATAATAATAATAATAATAATAATAATAACCATTGACGTCATCGTGAATAAAAATTAGACTGGGCTGCTGAATATTATGTGTTCATATCCGCGCGAGTATGGAAGAAATGTCTACTAAAATAGCAAAGTCATCTCCGTACAGGCCATGAAGGCCCTTGGAGTGGTGGAAGGTAAAGGCTTCCACTATCCGCAACCTCGACACTTGATGGGGTAGAGTGGTTAGCTCTACGCCCGGCCGCCTTGCCCCTAGGAATTAACCTGGTACTCATTTTTGGTGTAGGCTGAGTAAACGAGAAGTAGAAATTTCGTTTCTTAGATTTTACGACTTCCTGACGGTGATTCGAATCCACGTCCTTCCGGGCCAGGCAGCCCCTAGAAATGTATAATAGCGTGCCTTTACCTTCTATTTTAAAAAGAGAAATCAGTCGATCCAGCTACAGGTGTCGGTACAATCTAAGATGCCAGCTATAACTGAAATTAGAGTAGTGATTGGTAAAAGTCCGTCTTTCAGCTTGTCGTCTTACATGCGATCATGTCATAAGAGCTCTTTTTACTGAAATCCGAAGCTAATGAATTCTAACAACAGAACGTGATTCTTAATTTCTAAAATCTCACATGCTTTCTCCAAAAATCTGAGGTTCGAAGCCCGTCCGTCTTAATGAGTAGCTCATTAAATAACAAATATTAAGTTAAAAATTACGCTTTGCTACAAGATACTATCATTTACGCTACACTTAAATGGTATACACAGTCTTGATAACGATGCACTTGTTAACACGAACACAATTGTACTATAAATGTTTAGCTGATTTCAGGAACACATAAAACAGATAATGATGTTGTCACTGTAGCCAAGGCCATGTGCTATGTTATACTAATTGGCAACGTGGAACTCGGACCAGCCGCCTCAGAGAGGATAGCGAGCGGGCAAAGGTGGGACGGTGAACGTATCTCCAGGCGGCAGCTTCTGATCCCAAAACGTGGCCCGCCCTAGTGATAATGAGGGCTGTTCCTCTGGACACGAGGGGCGCGTGTCAAGTCAGCGCTTGTCCGGCTCCATGGCTAAATGGTTAGCGTGCTGGCCTTTGGTCACCAGGCAGGATCAGGAATTTTAACCATCATTGGTTAATTTCCCTGGCGCGTGGGCTGGGTGTATGTATTGTCTTCATCATCATTTCATCCTCATCACGACGCGCAGGTCGCCTACGGGAGTCACATCAAAAGACCTGTACCTGGCGAGCCAAAACCGTCCTGGGATCTCCCGGCACTAAAAGCCATACGACATTTAATTTTTCTTTCAAGTTAGCGCTGTCAAGAGCATCGTTGTCATATTTTGCGTCGATTATTTAAACATGTTAGCATTTAATTTATTATTAAGACAGAATACACTGAGTGGCGAAAAGTCATGGGAAGACACTGATAATTTGCTCCTCCGCGAGCCCTCAAAACGGCGAGGCATCGACTCTGCAGGGTGTTGGAATCGTTCTGGAGGGATCTGGACCCACGCATCTTGCACTGCCACCCACAGTTGTTCTTGTGTAGTTGGTGCAGGGTTCAGGGAGCGTACACCAGAATCAACTGCTCGATTGGATTAAGATCTGGGGATCTGGAGGGCCAACCCATGGTCTTAACTTCACTGGAGTGCTCCTCCAACTACCCGCGTGCCACCACCGAGCGTTGACATGTCGCATTGTCCTCTTGAAACATGGCATCTCCATTATGGTACTGTAGGGCCAGAAAGGGATGCATATGCTCTAAAATAATGTGCACATAACGTGTACTTGTCAGCGCTCCCTGCACCCGGACAATGGGGCCTAATTGCGACCATGAGAACACCGTCCAGACCAGAACTGAGCCACCTCCCGCCCGGACACAACCTTGTTGACACGCAGGATCCATAGCTTCATTGGGGATACGCCAAACGTATGACGTCTTTGCTGCTGAGTGAGGATTGGGTCCCAGTCCCAACTATACCTGGGATTGGCTTAAACCGGGAGGCGAGTACCTGCCACGCTGCGATCTGTCAGAACTCGCAAGATGTTTTAATAGAAGCATAGTCCTATTCTCCGAGCGAGCAGACTCAAGCGGAAGAGAGGCATATGCCAGGGCAAGACGCAATATGTTATATGTCCTAACCTAACGCAAGTTTTCATTACTCCCCTGAAAGCAGTGGTGGCCGGTGGCCTCTCAGGTCGGACTTTTTTTCACAACTCTTTCTTTGCTACTGACCAGTACCATCGCACTCATTCAGGTCTTCCGGGCGAAAACAAACTAACTCACTGTTACCAACGCTCATCAAACGCGAGATGCAAGCCAGAGGCCCAATTTCAATAAAAATTACTGGTCTCAAATATTACATACCAGTATAATTATTTATTATTTTTCTTGTTAAAATATAAATAATAGGCCAAACGAGGTCTTAAATTATTATTTAATTTTATTGTATGCAACCAGGGAGATTTGGCTGGCGCATGGTCCTACACGAGTTACTGCTACGAGCTTTGCCCAAGTGGCACCCTTCCTCCCCCCAAACCACCCACCAGCGCGCTTTCCCCTTACATCTCAACCCCGTCACCCACACATATCCTCGGACGGAAGCTGGAGAGTCCGTGCCTTGTCTTCTATCTGAAACGTTTATCAGTGAACTGCGCGCTGAAAGCCAGTCACCTAAGTTTGATAACAGTCTTACTCAGTTTTAGAATGCAATGTAATTTTCTTAGCATTATTCGAGTCCAGTATTTGAACTTGAAATGTCGAGAGAAAGTAAAATAAACTTTTCGTTCTCTTAGGAGGACACCGTCCCGGAGATATGAGCGGGTTGGCGGTCGTAACCTATACCAGGAACTGTTCCGGCAGGAGAATGGAAAACTACGGAAAACTCCCTCTCTGCACCCACCAACGTAGTATTCACTAAAAATCGTTTCTATATTTCATTATGGTAAGCCACATCATAAACCAGTCTTAAGGCGTAGTGGCAGCGAGCATGCTTCTTACCCGGAAGTTCAGGGTTCGATTCCCGGCCAGGTCCGGTATTTCTACCTGCATCTGAGGCCTGCTTCGAGGTCCACTCAGCCTACAATTGAGGAGCTAACTGATGGTGAGATAGGTGCTCCGGTCTAGGAAGGGCCGAGAGATTTTCCTCGTACTCACCACAATCATCACACCTCATAATCTGCAGGTCTTCGGGCTGACCAGAGTCGCTTGGTAGGCCAGGGCCCTTTGGGGCTGTTGCGCCATGTTTTTCTTAAAAGGATTATTCGTAAATCTAACGCGCTGAACGCAAATTGAACTTTGAAGCTTGAAATATTCCTCAGCAAACGCAAAGAAAAATTAATTCATGCCACAAGATGTTAACAAATAACTTGTTAGCGTTAAGGAAACGCGATGCACGCCTCTGGTGCGGAGACTCGGACTGTATTGTGGAGCTCCAAGTCCTTGTTGAGTAATGGACGACCTTGAACACACCAAAACTAACACCTCCACCGTCCTTCTTCCTGCCCACGTACCTCCGCGTCGGTGAAGGCCATTAGCAGTAAGCAAGTCACAGGACCTGCAGTTTTTTCACGGACACAATGCGGTAACGAAGGCTGAATACGCTCCGAGGGAAGGAAAACGTAATCCAGTAATCATTTCCTTGTTTTGGAGACATCTCTTGTTTAATTTTTGACTAGGTATTGAACCCTTCGTTGATGGTTTAGATTTTATACTCTTGAAACGGTACTGCGGTCTAGTGGACAGGAGAGAGAGCACATCTCAATGTAATGTTACTGTTGATCACTTTTATGAGGATACCACATTTAATTTCGGTGATTTCAAGTCAAGGAAGTCTTTCATTTCCATCTCCCTTAATGTCCAACCCGTTGGCTGAATGGTCAGCGTACTGGCCTTCGGTTCAGAGGATTCCGGGTTCGATTCCCGGCCGAGTCGGGGATTTTAACCTTCATTGGTTAATTCCAATGGCCCGGGGGCTGGGTGTTTGTGCTGTCCCCAACATCCCTGCAACTCACACATAACACTATCCTCCACCACAATAACACGCAGTTACCTACACATGGCAGATGCCGCTCACCCTCATCGGAGGGTCTGCCTTACAAGGGCTGCACCCGGCTAGAAATAGCCACACGAAATTATTATTATTATCTCCCTTTGTGACTCCCTTCTCACCCACGATTGCCAACCAAGTTCAGGTGCACTGCATAGGATAGAATGCCGCCCATCTTAGGACATCACTGAATGACAACTGCATGCAATGGGTGATGGGCACCTCCACCTTAGTAACCCCTTGTCATTGCCCCAGCTGTGGATAATAATAATAATAATAATAATAATAATAATAATAATAATAATAATAATAATAATAATAATTTAGTATTTATTATTATTAGCGAATTAAGCCCATTAAGGAGCGCTTATGAGTAGTTCTCTTTGGATGCTCGCTTTTGTTCCCAGTACCTCTTGAGCCCTGTTATTAGTTTTCCATTCTTTCCTGTGAAAGAGGTTTGCGAGTTTTAACAACCTTTGGCAGAGGAAACCACGACTTTACCATTTTACAAAATTTGGGGCGGTCTGAGACATCAGCACAGCATCAGAAATCCCAAAAGAAGCCAACAGTTTTTTCTTCTTCATTGAGCCACATGCTTCCAGTCTTGTAACTTTTAAAATAATAATAATAATAATAATAATAATAATAATAATAATAATAATAATAATAATAATAATAATAATAATAATTTATTTATTTATTTATTTATTTAGCGTATGACATTACAGATGCAGTACGTGCGTACTAACTGACTTACGAAAACTATTTATATCTAGGTTGTTTATAGAAACACTGATGGATGTTACCACTGTACTCTACTCGCTGCCTAGAGACACCACAATGGCAATGAAGTATAGACATTATTTTTCATTTGTAGTGGAAAGCATGCGATCAGAGCTTTACGTCGCACCGCCACAGACAGCTCTTATGGCGACGATGGGGCAGGAAAGCGCTACGAGTTGGAAGGAAGCGGTCGTGCCCTAAATTAAGGTACAGCCCCAGCATTTGCCTCGTGTGAAAACGAGAAACCACCGAAGACCCTTTCCAGGCCTACAGACAGTGGGATTCGAACGCACTATCTTCGGAATGCAAGCTCAAAGCTGCGCGCCCCTAACCGCGCGGCCAACTCACTCGGTCAGACATATTTCTTTCCTAGCCAAGATACAGGCTGATTATTATTATTTCCGGCTTCTAACGGTTAATGTTATTAGCTGCCGTCCTAGCGGCCCCGTGTTCGATTCCCGGTACTGCCAGGTATTTAAAAATGGCAGGAGGGCTGGTGCGTGGTTGCAGCTCACTTCCATTGCGGGTGCACCTGAAAAGAGCCGCACCACCTCGACTTTATTATTATTATAATTATTATTATTATTATTATTATTATTATTATTATTATTGCCATAGCTAGCGAAGTGGGGCCACGCAGGCGACGTCCTAGCATTATCTACATTCCGATCGTGCTGATATGTAACAACGAAGACAGACTTTTTCTGCGCCAGCATTCCAGCAACAACTTCATGGAGTGCTAAGACTTACTGGTTCCGATTCAAAGGATTTGTTCTGGGCGATTTCCAACAAAGATGAGTGTTACGAAATGTTGCTACGTTGAGTTGCGCAGATGTTGGAGCAGGGAGACGAGACAACTGCCGGGATGGTACCTAACTTAAGGCCACGGCCGCTCTTTTCCCTCTTCCTTGTCTATCCCTTCCAATCTTCCCACCACCCACAAGGTCCCTGTTTAGCACAGCAGGTGAGGCCACCTGGACGACGTACTGGTCATTCTCCCCTGTTGTATCCCCCGACCAAATGTCTCACGCTCCAGGACACTGCCCTTGGGGCCCCCCTGTGGGTGGGGGCGGTAGAATAACACCCACGGTATCCCCTGCCTGTCGTAAGAGGCGACTAAAAGGGGCCGTAGGGGCTCTGAACTTTGGAGTGTGGGTTGGCGACCACGGGGCCCTTAGCTGAGTTCTGGCATTGCTTCCACTTACTTGTGCCAGGCTCCTCACATTCATCTATCTTATCCGACCTCCCTTGGTCAACTCTTGTTCTTTTCAGACCTCGACGGTATTACGTATGGAGGCCTAGGGAGTCTTTCATTTTCACGCCCTTCGTGGCCCTTGTCTTCCTTTGACCGATACCTTCATTTTTCGAAGTGTCGGATCCCTTCCATTTTCCCCTCTGATTAGTGTTATATAGAGGATGGTTGCCCAGTTGTACTTCCTCTTAAAACAAAAAATCACCACCACCACCACTGCCCTTGGGATCCCTCCCTGAGTCGGAGAGAAAAACCAACCCTGGAGGGTAAACAGATTAAGAAAGAAAGAAGGAAAGAAAGAAATTTTCCATGCAGTCAAATGTAGTGTGGTGATATCAGGTGGCAGTCTCGAACAACTTTTCTTGAGCTTGGCATTTCATGATCGGAAAAGTGCGTTTCACAACATCCCCTGTCTGTCGTGTCGCAGATCAACCAGTCCCACATTTTCTCATATGTTATAACTTGGAACAAGAAAATCCACAGCCTGCTTCCAGTCATTCGACCGGGTCAGCAATGAAATGAAGCCCCATGTAGCGGTGAGGACAGGAACTGTGCCGGCTGCCGAAGCCTGTCGCACTCAGCGGCAATGATCAATGATTGACACATGAAATGAAATGATACTGAAGAGTGTTGCTGGAATGAAAGCTGACAGGGGGTGGGGGTGGGGGTGGGGGAGGGAATCTATCCCGTCTCCGCTTTTTCAGCACAAATCTCACACTGAGTGACCGGGATTTGAACCACGGAATACAGCGTGCCGTCTGAGCCACGGAGGCTCATGCTATAACTTAATTTAGACAATCAATCTGTTATGTACTGACGATAGAATTACATTTCCGAAAACCGTCTCTAACAAATAAATCTGACGTGTGCTGATACAGACTCTGTTGTATTGTTAATTAGCACTTTTTTAAGTATGGCTTTGTTATCCCAGTGGGCTATAACACTAATGCTTCATTACAGAGTTTTCTCTGGGTCATGCTGTTACCCCGCGGCACGTGTAAACTCGTGATTTATGGAATGTTAACTTTAATGAGGCGTGTTGATCACGTACTGAACTGTTTTATGGTGAGGTAAAGGGTTTCACTTCATTCCGACCAACCATGTCGGGCCGAGTGGCTCTCTGGAGTTTGTGCGCTCTGCTGCTGGCCCTGTTGGGGGCCGCCATGCGCTCGGTGAGTACCCACACTCCCACAACTAGAGGGGGAACAGTACTCTATCGCTATTGACCTGTCCAAGGAGACTGCTGTCGAAAATGAGTGTTATTGGACTAGATGAATAGGTGGCTACATTTCTATAAATTAGAACTCAGAGAATTAGAGTAGGTTAAGCTATATCTAATCCTGTAGTGACAAGGTAGCATTATTGGACCTTTCTTCTTCCTCTGCGCGAATGTGTCTCTTAGGAACATGCGGAATCAACATTTGTTGAGACCTTCTCCTCGTCCAATAGTTCTTCATTTGCATAGATTTTTTTACGGAAGCATGCATAGTCTGAGCTGTATTTCTGTCTTTGTAAATGTGCTAAAATAGTCTCATAGTCGGAATTTCTTTGTGGAAATGATGACATAGAAAGCATTACATGAGATATTCTGTCGTATTTAAGATCAGCACCATCCGGTTGTGTCTGCCCTAGTAGTTCGCGCTGAACATGAATTATCTCCAGATTCTTAAAGAAAGCGTGGGTTTTTCAAGGAACACGGGAATACTAAATCTACTCGGAAAATCGGGAAATAAGTCTCTCCGATCAGAACAGAAGGAGGAAGGACCAAAAATCAGGAGTCTCCTGCTTAAATCGGCTGACTTGGCACGTCTGCAATCTGGTGTTGAGCATCTGCTATAACTCGATGATAAGTTTGTGCGGCTTGGATTATCTCTTGTGCATCTTCGAGATATTCCACAAACTGGATTATGTTTAGGATTTCCGTCATTGTATTATCCTCTACAGTCGACTTTCTGACGTCAAAGTACAGGTCATTGGCGACTTTGGAGGAAATTCTCGGCCTAGTTCTACTTTGCGCGAAGTCTCGACTATGAATAGGAAACTGGTGACTTTGGTGGGTACAAAGTGGACTTTGTTCTTGAATACGACCCTAAGTTAGGAATGAACTCGACTGATGAAGCTGTGCACATAAACCGGCTTCGGTAGTGGGGTCATGTGAGGCGAATGTAGGAGGATAGTTTACCTAGGAAAATAATGACTCGAATGTTGGGCAAGAGAAGTAGATTGGACACAATTTCTAATGATTTAAAGATAAAAGTTATTGAAGTAAACGAAGCCACAGATGTAGTTACATACAGAGGGAGGGTTGTTGTTAATTGAGAGAAGTTTGCGTACCCAACGCTGAAAGGCATAACAAAGATGAAGAATGCAATGCGTCTGTAAGTGATTACACTAGTTTGTGAGCTAATGAATACACCGAAGTTATCTCGTTAATAACCGACGACTACATCCCAATAAGCCCAGAGACAAGCTGAGCTGCTACAGAAGCATCGTATCACAGGCTTAGGTACCGGACAAATTCTTCCAAAGAGGCTTGTTTAAAAATAGTGCAAATTTCTTGCGCAACTTGCAATGCAAAATTCTTTCGATTTTTCGCATTTTCCTTATACATGACTGTTGCAATGAAACATCGTACTCTTCTTCACATATCTAGTAGTCGGAGTGTAAAGCAATCATCACATAAAGGTGCCCGATAAAAAGCAAATATCACCGCCCTAATCTCTTTCTTAAAGGCTCTTCACTGCTGCCAACTTGACTAGTTACATATTGAAATCACGAGACATAACCATCAACAAACTAACCTCAATGTAATGGAGGTTCTTACCCAAGTAAATTATCAATCAAGATATTTGTAATTAAATCCGTATTCAAGCTCAATGGGGAATTTAGGAAATTAATACTGTCTCTCACCCTCACTCAGTGTTTTATGTTTCTGCCTTTATTTTGATTTCTATAAGCGTATTCTTCGGTGTAAATAATTCAGCTCCCTTCTTAAAATTTGCGTTTACTTGTCGCACTGAAGTCAAACCGCGCTGTAATAAGCAAATATATTACATGTGCATATCGTCGCTCCTATATGAAATATTTTAGCTTAGAACTTTGGCCGGCAAGGTTCTGTCATCTTAGGTGCAGTATTGTGTGAATACTCGCCCTTCATAATGTATGTGCTGCGGGTCAGTATATCTCGAAAAATATTATCACATACGAGGTTTTGTCCCGGCAGCGACGATATGCTGTAATCACAGAGGCTAAGTCTGCAAACCGTACCAAAGTTGTGACAAGTTAGGTTGATAACGAAATGTCCTTCGATTTCAACTGAACTGATGTTTATAGAGCAGATAACGTTGCTTTCCTTTTCGGAGGAGTTCTTGCAGATTCTTCTTGCTTCTTGTACATCCTAATTTAATCCTATACATACGAATTGGACGAAATAAGACCGTATGAATAAAATGTTACGTTCGTCATTTAACACCAACTATATTATCGATCAGGCGACAATTCTTCTTACCTGGTATTACCCAAACAGATTTACAATTCTACAGAAAAAGAAAATATGCTTTAGTTATACCCGCAAATGTAACACTAGTGGTTTTCACAGTACGGCAGTGGCAATTTCTCGCAGGTCACGAAAAAAGCCATGACTATATAGTACCAATGTGCAGATTACGAATAATTGTAAGACGTCATATCGGCAGGTAGGGTCCCTAAACTGTGTGGTTAGCGACACTGAAGCGAAACCAACCAGATAGAAAATAACTGTATTAACCCTAGAATCCTCATAGACGTACACGCAAATGTAAATGCGTGTGTCACGTCCCAGCCGTGTTCCTGACCACGTTCTGTGAGTAATAATCCCTCTTACGTAATGTAGTTACCATCAATTGGTGTGATTCTTTCTGGATTATTTCATATGAGTTTTTATCAAATTTGTTGTAGGTTATTTTTCTTTTACTTGAGTTACTTCTGGAACAAGAATTTACTTTCAACAAGCTAGATAGACTGTCTTGCGAGTCTAGTTTTTTTTTACTGGTGTTTATTTTTATGTACCACTTGTGCCTTGATCTTGTGTTGGAAATAGAATAATTATTCAAGTTTCAGAAAGAAAATATAATTGAATTCACTTCTATACTTAGTAATGTAGTTAACATGAAGAAGGTTGGAGGAAAGAAAGATAGGAGACAGTACAGATGTTGTTTTGCGCCGTGTACGCCTTGGAAGCGTATAGTTACCAATAAGCGTTAAATTTCCTTGTTACCATTCTAGGGTTAACAACATTAACAGAGGGGGAAGAGTAAGGTTGTACCCTAGGTTACACGGCAAGGAGACTGCGGGACTCGTGTACTGGGGTCTGCCTACGTGGTAGGGGTTTCACAGCCGGGTGTGAGGGCTTAGCCGTTGTTCGTCTCCAGCTTTCCTTGCGGCCTGTGCCCACGATGATCGGCGACAATGGTCAATGAAACTGTCCGTTACAGATTATAGGGAAACCAGAAAAACCGATGGCGCTGCTAAAATGAGGCTTAGCAGGCAGGATGAGCTTGTTCGCCATTGCTTTCCTCACTGCGCAAGAACGAGCGACCCTACTGCTCATGATCTGAATGGCATCATTAGGGAAAGGATTCTAAGGTGGAAAGTATTGTCAGGATAGGGGGAAACAGGTTCTGAAAATACATTCAAAAAGGTGTTGATGAAATCACGTTATTAAGGTTGAAACCATTTACATGAACTTTGCTGGATTTTTTGACTTCAAGTCGCTGGCGCTTTGAGCCTGGTAGATTGTTTTATATATATACAGAGAGAGAGAAACTCCGCTTGATATCTACAGAAACCAATGGAGCATATCTTGTAAGCATTTGTAAAGGGAGTTTATTCAAATTTAATTCAAATTTGTCTTTAACAAATCCATGAACGTTCTCCTTAACACTCATCAACTTCTTCCAAACTCTCAATCACATCGGGCAAAAACTTGTAGCTATGCACTGCAAAAAGTTCCAACTCTAGATGACCTCTGCGTCCGTTCAGTGTAGAGCACAAAAGCAGCATTCTTTTTTATCAAAGTTTTCGCCCAAGAAGTGTTGAAGAGAAAACAGATTGTCTATTTAAATAGAACCCACAGCTCAAAGTGGGGGGGGGGGGGGGGGTTGAGGTGTTGAAGCATGAAATTCAAGGCAACAAGTAGTAATCTCACAAAAAAAGATGCAACAAATTGTGTTCATTTCTCTTCATTTCATGTCTCCAAATACATATATTGATCTACCGATATGAAAATGAAAATGAAATCCTTTCACTAGTCTTGAAAGATTTACAGATGGTGTGATTTCTCTGTAGTAACATGGTTAATCAGCTGATAAATCATCTGTTTCTTTACAAGATTTTTCACAGAGTCAATTGTGGTAGTCTGTCAGTGGCTGTAATATTGAGCAAGTGAAGCGTCTTTCAAATTGGGCCCGGCTTTACGTGTAGCACAGCTCAACAGGAATGTTTTATACATTACTTTAAATAGAAGAATGAATGCACAAGCTTGGAGCAGCTTGGCGTGCTGAGGCGAGTGACGTGTCATATCACAAAACGCTAGTAACCATTCTGTTTGGTTCTCCAGACTGTCGAAGCTACTATGGTCCCCTGACGAGAAGTCGCTGCTGCGCGTGCGCCAATCTCAAGTCTCAAAGCCTGACAATAAACACCGGCTCCGTCCGCGGCAATTCGTGTGAACTGAGGTGCAGTTGAGCTTTAGTTACACGTACTGCACAATGAATGTGCTTGCACTGTTTATCACGACTGATGTTTGTAGTGATCTGTTAGCAGTGGCGGCTGCTGCAGAAAATCAGTTGTGTGCTGTAACCCATGCCCCCTTCCAAAAATAATAAAAAATAATTAGAAACGTATGCCGTTTTCAAGAGGCTCTGTACTGAGTTTCCTATACTGAACAAACAAGCAAACAACCCCAATATACCAGGTGGCTCACGGACGCCGTACTTTCTACTTATAAATGTCCCGCATGCATAAGTGATGTGTGGGGTGTCTACCAACTGATTTTAACAGGGGAACTACTGCCAGCGGGCAGGTTACGTCAGAATATGAAGAGATAAGAAACAGAGTCACACTCGCAGCATGTTACTCAGCGCTGGCGGTCGAATGCACCCCTTGCATTAGTAAACATCGTTTTCGACCGCATAGTTCTAGGCTGGTGTATGGTACAGCCGCACTATATTTACTGTCTGCTTATCGCCAATGGCTAGTGTGTTCAGCAGCGACGAATACATAGACATTATTTTAATGTGTACAACCCGGTCGGAATGCAACCGAAGCTCCAAACAGACGTATGCCTTCTACACAAGTATTTCACCGAACAGTATCGTTTTTGTTTCATACAAGCAACTCTTTTATCGAGTGGAATGTCTACACATATATAAATTAACAAGTGATTAAATTTCCTTTTCTGCATCTTTGGCGTGTTAACAAACAGTAGCGGCGATTAGGGGGTGGGGCGTGAAGGGAAAGTCGCCCCCGCCCCTCGCCACTTTGTGGAGTAAACATTACATATTCACTTTAGCCACCTGGAACTAGGAATTATTATTATTTGTTTTGCTAATTGCTTTACGTCGCACCGACACAGATAGGTCTTATGGCGACGATGGGATAGGAAAGGCCTAGGATTTGGAAGGAAGCGGCCGTGGCCTTAATTAAGGTACAGCAACAGCATTTGCGTGGTGGGAAAATGGGAAACCACGGAAAACCATCTTCAGGGCTGCCCACAGTGGGATTCGAACCCACGATCTCCCGGATGCAAGCTCACAGCGAATTATTTGTAAAAGAAACGTTATCTGTACAAGCCTTTGTGTCTTATCTGCTAATTCTTTCCTTTATTTTCCTTAATTATTATCAATTTTTGGCGGAAATAAGCACCAAATGCCGTTCGTCGCGGGTAACCGATTTGTATAGCGCTACGGCAAGTAGTGGAGACTTTGCATGTGCTGTGGGGAAGGGTAGTAGGGGTATAATGTTTTTGCCAAGGTCGTGGACACTGAGTTATAATTCACCGGTATGCCGCACGCATTCGTCAGTCTGGTAGCCTCTTCAGTGTCTGTTAGTTCCTTAGTGTGTATTAAAATAGGGTAAATAACTTTTAATTGCATGATCATGCCGTACTTCTATTTAATTGTACCGGCTGAGCTAGCCGTGGAGTTAGGGCCGCGCATCTGCGAGCTCGCACCCGGGAGATAGTGGTTTCGAATCCCACTGTCGGCAGCCCTGAAGACGGTTTTCCGTAGTTCCCCATTTTCACACCACGCAAATGCTGGGGCTGTACCTTAATTAAGGCCATGGCCGCTTCCATCTCATTCCTAGGCCTTTCCCGTCCCATCGTCGCCATAAGACCTATCTGTGTCGGTGCGACGTAAAGCAAAATAGTAGAATATTTGTTTTACAATTAGTTTCGCGGAAACTGATTTCCAGGACTCAGATTAAAATTTTATTGAATGATTAGAAGCCGGCCAAGTGGACCAGAGAAGATGCATGCAAGACAGTAGCATCGCGTGTTATTTCCCGCAAATGTTAGATTTATTTACGTAAAAAAGGATTCCCTTAGCCCGGGATATCTATTCTGAAAAGATGGGTAAATCGCCCATTTCACTGCCGAAAAGGAATGCTCAACGGCGCACTCTTTCTAATGAAAGCTCAAGCAGAATGATTTTATAGTTTCCAGCGCGTTTCTGCTTTGATGAAACGAACGTCGACAGTAGAGTTTGCTATGACGCCGAGTGCACCGAAGGCAAAATGAAGCATTTCATCTTGGACGTGTGCAAGGTCAGATTCAAGCCGGAAGTGCGTTGGTGATGTTTTGGGGGGTATTTTTCGTATCATGTATTGGGCTTGCTCACTGAGGTGACCATATGCAGCAGAATGTTTAAAACATTGTGGATGATCAGTCAACACGTGCATCATGAGTATGCTATATGACAACAGCAAAGTTTATAGAGCTGGACGCATATGTGACTGGTTTTATGAACACTCCCTCACCCTATGACATCTCAATTGGCCTGCAAAATCACCTGACTTGAACCCCATTGAAAATTTGTGGGAGAAGTAGGAACAGCGGGTAAAACGCTGATATCAGCATCCTCGCAATTTGGTGAAACTCTGCGATCAAACCGTCATGATAACCTGGATGTGACGTAGCTACACAACCTTGTGGACTCACTTTCTAACCGAATCCAGGCGCTTATCAAGTCCACAGGTGGAATTGCATGGTACCAAATGAAGCTTGTAATGATTTCTCCCGGGGTGATCAATTCTTTTTGTCCGATGAGCTTATAAAACTACTTTAATCAAGTACCAGTATTTGAACATTATTATTTACAGAAATTAAACATATTAGCTGTAATAGTACTAGCATATGTATCCGTTATTTGCACGGGAATTGGTGGTGGATTTCAGGATTCCTTGATGAATGTATACGAAGTTACATGTCTGTATTCAAACGCTTAATACGGCATGTTAAACTGACATTCTTCTACGAAAGCAGTAACGCGAAGTCCGATAAAGCTGAACAAAGCGGAGAGACAACAAGGACCATAACAGAGTTTATTGAACGGTCCGAAGTTGTGCGTAGTTCTCCCTATTGTTGTTCCTCTGAAACCAGGAGTGGCGCTGTGGCTCAACACTGTCTGTTCTATCGGAAAAAAGTAAAATGGCTGTTTAGTTAAACCATTTAACCCAACTTGAAATGACTTGGCAGTCTGTAACACAGTCCGTTAAAGGCATCTTCCTTATTAATCCTCCTATCGAAATTATGCGCATGAGAAAAACAGTTTTAGAAATTGATTTCCATCTAGGCAGGTAGATTTGCCTTAAGTTTGGTTGTGAATATTTTTTGCGAGTGCAAAATCACGGTTTTGTATAAAACCCCAGTCACTTCAGGGATTTAGGAACAATGTTGGCTCTAAAATCTACCCAAGGACAGGTGGATTCAAAATATGAAGTTTGGTAGAAAAATATCCAGTAGTTTTTAAGTTTTATGAAGCAGACAGACACCTACGCTAAAATATACGCGAGATGGTCATTATTACACCTGAAATGAATAACTGAACGAAAATTTCGCCAAAATAGTCAATGCACAGATACGGTCGTAACGTTTTTATTTATGTAGATAATAATAACAATGATAATAATGAGTAGTCATCTGATAATTAGCAATGAACCAATGAAAGTAAAGAAGTGCAGTACACACAGAGACTGAACCAGTAATGATTATCGGGTTTTAAGTCACCTGTACATATCAGTGTCACTAGACACGCTCAGTCTCTCCTGTTGTATTATGAATTCTTTCGAAGTTTTTGACAGATAAATTGATGAACATTCTCGTACTTGATGCAAGTGTCCAAGTACGTGACTAATGAGCAGGTACTGTACCCCATGAGGGATCTGCAGGGCGAACGAGACGAAACAAACACATCTGTTACTCCTCACGTCATTCATCTTAGTCCAATCAAATGTTAACAATGGCGTCCGGCTCCATGGCTAAATGGTTAGCGTACTGGCCCTTGGGTCACGTCGGTCCCGGGTTCGATTCCGGGCAGCGTCGGGAATTTTAACCTTAACTGGTTAATTTCGCTGGCACGGGGGCTGGGTGTATGTGCCGTCTCCATCATCATTTCATCCTCATCACGACGCGCAAGTCGCCCACGGGAGTCCAATCAAAAGACCTGCACCTGACGAGCCGAACTTGTCCCGGCACTAAAAATCATACGCCATTTTTCATTTAACAATGGTTGAAAATTGTACAAGTAAATTGAATAAATGAATCGATGTGCACATTTCAACTTGTTTATTATAACACAGTCTAGCAAGTGAACATGAGTATTGCGTATATTTCTAGAGCGATCAGGATGTCCTGCCGACGGCTCATCGCACCCGGAGACGTGCCTTCATCTTCAATGGGTTTGGCGCCAGGATTTCGTTGGGCCCCTTTCAGTTCGGCTTCGGTCCTGGGCCGGACGAGACTCAGAGCGTGGAGGAGATCGCCAAGCAGGCGCCTGTCGCCAGCGTACCGGTACCTCAGCTAGGACTGATGCCGCCTGGAGGAGGGATGTTGCCACCTGGTGGGTTGATGGCAGCTGGAGGAGTAATGTTGCCACCTGGAGGGTTGATGCCATCTGGAGGAGGAATGTTGCCACCTGGAGGAGGAGTGATGTCACCTGGTGGAATGTTGCCACCTGGAGGAGGAATGTTGCCACCTGGAAGAGGAGTGATGCCACCTGGTGGAATGTTGCCACCTGGAGGGTTGATGCCACCTGGAGGAGGAATGTTTTCACCTGGGGGAGGAGTGATGTCACCGGGTGGAATGTTGCCTCCTGGAGGGTTGATGTCATCTGGAGGAGGAATGATGCCATCTGAAGGAGGAATGTCTTCATCTGAATCTTCAGTAGACTCAGAGCCAAGGTAAGGTAGCATTATAAAGTACAATGTAATATCCATCTTCTTCTTCCTGGCGTATTTCCCTGTGCATCGTGTCATACATTTGTCCTATCTTGTGCATCAGCTGGACGAACATCGACAACTTGCATTTCTTCCTGGAAGTTGTTCTCCATCTCGGTAGAATCTCTTCTGACCACGCAGTCTAGTTCCTCTCATTTCCGTTACAGTGGGCGACACCGCAGGTACTTGTTCCTGATTCGCTCCAAGCCCGTGAGAAGTATTCTCAGGTCCAATACATGAAGTGCTTCGTGACAGGCCAGCATTGAGCGAACGGTGGTTCGGTATACATTAGATTTAACGTGTAAGAGGATCATACAGGACACCCGTGGTTTCGTGACAGCATTCACTCGAGTGCGGACATCTAAGATAAAGTGACCAGATGTCACGTTCCTTAACCTGTTATCCTGATTTTTGGGACCCTTGATTACGTCATTTTATTTAAAAAGACAAATTATCCTACATTCACAGTAAATAGGTGAACAGTCAAACAAACACGACTGCTGTACAGTACTTGAAGTAAGTATCTAAGCAGACACATAGACAACAATGTTATTTGTCTCTCGTACTGACCATCAACTTGGCAGGTTCGATCCTGGCTCAGTGCGGTGGTATTTGAACATGCTCAACTACGTCAGCCTCGTGTCGGTAGATTTACAGGCACGTAAAAGAACTTCTGCGGGACTAAATTACGGCACCTCGGCGTCTTCGTAAACCTAAAAAGTAGTTAGCCAATAACATTAAAAATTAGTATTATTAAATTAACAGTCAAATAGACAGCAGTGTTATGAAGTTAACAGTGGATCTATGGCCTTCATCAAATAAAGAAGATTTTTGTTTCATTCGCAGCCAGGCAGCGTAGGTAAGTGCAGGGTGTGTCTTATAAACTCAGACTGAGCGCACGATGTGTGTACTCTGCGCTACAGCGGCTGGCTCAGGCCAACTTATGTCGCGCCGCTTTAAGCGTGTTACAATCTTGAAAGTGTCATCTTTCATAAACACCATTAGGATTTTCTGCACACTCATAACGAGAATTACAACCATTAAGATGAAAGCAGGCCTCATCCGAAAAGAACACAAGCTGAGGGTTGAATAAACGATCATAAGTGATGCAAGATACCACTCACAATATCTCACTCTTGTGGCTGGATCAGCAGGTTTTAAACAATGGGCCTGTGTAAACCTGTGCGGTTAGATGTGTAACAGCTTTGTATCTCTGTGTGCAGAAGAAACCGAAACTCCTACTTGTTGTGCTAAACCTGTGAGTGATTTATCCGGTGACCGTTCAAGATTCTCACCAATGTCATCTAGCTTTTCCTCTGTTAAAACTGTTCGTGTGCGCTCATGTTTCTTATAGGGCACTGAGGCAGTAGTTTCAAATTTATGTACAATTTCGTGAATCTGTTCTCATGAAGGTCAACAGAAAAAATGCAGTGCGTGCCCGTCGAGCCGAGTCGTACTTAAAATAACATTTACATACGGTGTCTCACCATGTTAACAGCTGAGATTCAGACTGGCTAGGTCGAGCACGTCTACGCGCCTCCCGCACAGCTGCTTAGGTCTCGGAGACTAAAAACGCCGTTGGACGGTCCGCGTTTATAGCAGAAATAAATGTTTTTCTTCTGTTAAGAGGCTAAGTCTTGTTTTTACAGCCATGCGTAGTTTCCTTTCCTCGGTAGTGGGGAGAAGGTACTCGTTTTACGGACCTCCTCCCCTGAAATTGCAGTGCATATACGAATCTGTTTTAGATCGTTTAGCCCATTTCTCTCCAGTACGGTACATCGTTCCAGTTGTTGAACTAGTCTTGCAGACACTGTCGGCCACAAGCACGCGTTTATCCACACGAACTGCGCACACATGTCTGATGGTCATTGTACATATCGTGAATCATCGTAATGTACGGATGTGACACGTTTTTCCACTTCAGGGCGCAGCAAACCGCATCCCATGGCAATGCGTCATAGACCTTTCCCAGATCTATAAATACCTTCTGCAGATCTTTCCCTAAAGGAGAAAAACAGCATCCATTATCGACCTGCCTCGCATGAACTCGAACTGCTTTTCCGAGATGTCAGTCTCATCCAACAGTCTTCTCTCCCAGAGTTTCAGAACATGGCAAAGTAATTTAATCCCTCTGTAGTTACCACCTTTGTTTTTATGTGTGGGCATAGTAGTGCTCTTTCTCCATTTTATTTAACGGGTATTTAAACCGCTGGATACCTCTTTATCTCATGCTCTGGCAAGTTTTAATAGGAAGACCATCTGGATATGGGGCCTTTCCGTTCTCCTTAATTCCGATAACGTTATCCACTTCGTTACCGAGACCGGCTGGAAGTTCTCGAGAGAGGATGGGCACTGGCATAGCCAGTGGGGGAGGGGGGGGGGGCAGGAGGAGCTACCTGACGCTGAGTTGGCGGCCCCGGTCTAGAAAGTCAAGAATAACGGCTGAAAGGATTCGTCGTGCTGAGCACACGTCACCTCGTAATCTGCAGGCCTTGGGGCTGAGCAGCGGTCGCTTGGTAGGCCATGGCCCTTCGGGGCTGTTGCGCCATGGGGTTTTGGCAGTCCCTTTATTATTTTGGCAAATTTACTTACAACTGCCAACGGCCGTAGCCGTGTTGAAACACCGGATCCCGTGAGGTCTCTGAAGTTAAGCGACATTGGGCGTGGTCAGGCGTTGGATGGGTTGCCACGCGCTGTTGGTGGGGGGGGGGGTAAGGGAATGGAGGAGCGGAATGGAACTGGCCACCCTACCGCACGTAAACTCCGGCTCAGGAACACCTCTGCGGAAGTTCGAACCTGCCTTCGGCCAGAATAACGCTTACTTTACTTACAACTGTGTCTACAATTCCATCATCTACTCATTTACTGCCTTCATTTTAACTCTTTAAATCCCTTCTGACCATCTTTCGTTGCTGCTTATGATCGTCCCTAGGTATTCGATTTTTTTTTTCAACTTCTAATTTTGTCTTACCCATCCACCACTCTTCACCTTTTGAGAGTTTACACACCATAACTATGGTTTTCTGTGGATTGATTTTTAGATTCCACTCCTTACAGTAATTTATTATGCCATTGATACTGTTTTGCATTTTGACAGAGGTTAATGTTAGCAGCAGGAATCGTCTGCGAAGATAAGAGCCGGAATATCTTGGTTTCTCGAGACAAGGAAATGCTCCTTTCCTGAATGGAACATGTCATTAATAAATAATAAAAACAATATTGGTGGTAACTTGCAACCATGTTTGAAACCCAGTTTTGAGAAAATTTCTCCCACAACTACCCCATTTTTCACTTTGATGGAACATTTAAATTACTCATACGTATTTCAATTGCCCTTATCATCTTCCTTGATATTCCGAGATGGCTCAACTTATAGACGACAGCCCGTCTACTCACCGAGTCAAAAGCTTTCTCTAAATCGATTGCCGTGATGTACAATTTGCCTCTTCTTCTTCATGTATTTATGTATTAATATTTTAACAACCATTATGTTATCACTTGTCCTCATTCCCTTCCTAAATCCAGAGTGGAGTCCCGACAGGACTGAGCACCACTCTGCCCAATTCATTAGTCTTTTTGCCAATATCCCTGTGTGAATCTTACTTAGAGAATCAAGTAACCTTATCCATCTATAGTTACCTGGATTATATATTTCACCCCGTTTCTAATATACAGGGCAAATAACTCCCTCCTGCCATGATTTTGATACTCTCGCTCCTTCAAATATCTAATTAAATATTTTTACTGCACTTTCGAGGATAAAGGTGTTTTTATTACTTCTTCCCAAAATTAATTATTAATACCTGAAATTGCCCCAGCTTTAACTTATCGCCCGTTCTCTATTACATCTTTTACTTTACTAATTGAAACCTCCTGGTCTAAGGTAGGCAAAAGCTACTCTAATCCTCGCGAGAACCCAGTCTTTTCTATGCTGGGTTTCCAATTATCCTCTCCATCTAATAGCCGTCTGAAATGCTTCATCCATCCCCCATTACTCATATTCGCTTGTGTTGTACTTCTTCTATCTCTGCAGACTTGATTTCTTCTATTCCACACTTTCTTACCGTCCTTTCTTTTGGAGTCTCTGTTCAGATTTTCAGGTTTTTTTTCTGCCATGACTACTTTGTGTTTACTAATACTTCTATATACTCTTTTTTCGTTTGCTACAGAATGCAATTCTTGTTTCAAGACCCCTACATTCCTGTAGGATTTTAAAGCTTTCATTACTTCCGCCTTTTTCTTTCTGCATTCTTTCTTGTACCACTCAGTATATCTGTTCCCTTCACTCGCATCTTCTGTCCTGACGTCAATACAGTATTTTCTATAAGCTGAATTGACGAATCTAATTGGTTATTTTCGATCGTGAGTCCTATATCTTCAAAATTTCGAAACTTCTCGCTTTAAAATAATCCTCAAAATCTTTCCTGAGGTCATCCCTCCATCTACACTGACTTAGCAAATGTCATGGGATAGTCACCTAATAGCGTATGGGGCCTCCTCTGGCCCTGCGAACTGCAGTGAGACGCCGTGGAAGTGAGTCGCCAAGTCCCTGGTAGTCCTCTGGACCCAGCTGACGCCAAATCGTTTGCAGAGCGGCCTCCAATGCTGGTCTGTTCGTGGGTGCATGATCCATGGCACGGAGCCTGCGTTCCAGGACATCCCAGATATGCTCGATATGGTTCATATCGGGGCTCCTGGATGGCCATGGCAGTCGTTGGACCTCCGCTGCATGCTCCCGGAACCATTCTCGGGCGACGTGGGAGCGATGTGGCGGCGCATTATTATCTTGAAACACCGCAGAACCGTCTGGGCGCGGGAAGGCTAAAAATGGGTGGAGATGGTCTCTGAGCAGCTCAACATACCGCGTACCATTCAACGTCTCTTCCAGAACACCTAGGGGGCCCATTCCATGCCAGGAAAATGCACCCCAGACCATAACAGAGACACCAGCGCCCTGGACCACACCTTCGAGGCAGGCGGGATCCATCGCTTCATGTGGTCTGCACCATACACGGTGCCTCCCATCGGCATGGTGCAGTTGAAACCGTGATTCGTCCGACCACATCACGTTACGCCATTGTTCCAGTGTCCATCCCTGGTGACTGGCGACAAATGCGCGTCGTTGTGCCCGACGACGTTGGGTTAACAGTGGCACCCGCGTGCGGCGCCGGCTCCCATACCCCATAGAACCCACGTTCCTACGGATTGTCCACTGGGAGACGTGTCCAGCACGGCCTGTGTTGAATTGAGCCGTGATTTGTTGCACGCTTGCCCGTCTGTCACTATTGACAATCCATCTCAGATGTCGCCGGTCACGGTCATCGAGGGTGGCTGGATGGCCGGTCGTTCGTCTGTTGTGGACGGTGACACCCGCATTCAACCATTCACGATACACCCTGGACACGGTTGATCGTGTGAAGACGAATTCCCGCACCACTTTCGAAATCGCACTTACCATCCGTCGGGCACCGACCACCATACCCCGTTCGAACGGTGTCGGCTCACGACGACTTTCCATGTTACACTTGTCACATACACAGCCACTGCTCACAAGGTCTCGTATACAACTGCCGCTGGCACGCGCAGACAACACACCTGCGCATCAGTGCCGCGCTATCCCATGACATTTGCTCAGTCAGTGTAGTTTTTGGCACGAATCTTTTTTTAATCTTCTCTACTTACCAAATTGATGATTATTGGCAAGTGGTTGGATTCTGCCCAATCTTTAACTGTTATCCTTTCGACGAGCGGTAATGTCTCTTAAAGCTAACACTGCCTCCCGTCTCTGTTATATATGGAAGTTACCTAATTCATCTTCTGGCCACCACCCATTCAGGATATAGTACCACATAGTTCTAGTAATTTTTCGCCGTACCTATTATACCCTTCATCTTGACTTGTTCTCTGGTCGTTGCACCCTCTCAAGCAATTGCTCGGCAGACCATTTCCTCGACCAAGAATCGCCTACCACCACAAGCCTGTTTCCGGTGATAAATGCTTTGAGACCTGACTTCCTTGCTTGAAATAAGTGGAAGCGTACTACTTTCATATTTTTTATTCCTTTCGCATCCAGTTCTTTCTAATACAAATTTTTGAACCTTTCATATGTTTCGCGTCCTCCAAAATTTGTTGAGATTTTATGCTTGACACCGTACATACTTTTATTGGCCTTCTACGGGTATATTTTCCATTCTAAAAGCATAATCAATGTCACTTTCACTACACTCCACTTTAACTTTTTCGCGTATTAGGGCAACTACTTCGTCCAACATGTCGTTAACATTTCCCTTCTCCGAATCAGCCAGTCTATATATAATTATATTTTCCCTCTTATCTTGCCTTTCTCGCGTCAATTGCTCCATCTCAAGCTTCCTTACCCTTGCCTCTAAGTCCTGAACTTTATTCTTAATTTCCTCCAACTCGAAGTTATTTTTCACCAGACACTCTTTGATGTCAGATAGTTCCGTTTTTAAATCAGTCTTCATATCTTGGAGTTCCTTGTTTTTGTCCATCAATAGATCTTTCGTAACTTCCTTCAGCTTCTCAATCACCACGAGTTAACACAAACTGTGTAAAGGTACAGGGACTGTTGACACTGTTGACATCTTACAACGCCACCTCCCTGTAGCTCGGTCTACACTCCCATTCTTCCGCGTACACACTCAGCACTACACGTCCGTTCGCCTCGCTGGTTGGATTACAACTCACCTATTCGATAAGTAAGTCTGTTGTTATTCGTTATTTCCAAATTGTTTATACATTGAATTCGTCCCAGTCTCACTGTATCAGTAAGTTCGGATAGTTTTAACTGTATTTCTGAGTTGGGGTTTGGATAATGTATTGCGTTTTTAGTTCTTGGCCCTAAGATTTTTCTCATGATTTTCCTTTCTTTAATCCCTAATTGTTCCTTTAAATGTTTCTGAAGCGTAAAGACCTTCAGGTTTGATCACTGTTAAGTAATTACTCTTCCAGGACAAGCATTTTTATAAACATTATTTGTTTGTTGAATTCTTGAAGCTCTTGATTTATGTTCATTGCTACTTTCAGCGATCCATTCACGTTCGTACTTAAATTCCTTTACTCTTGCAATTTTATTCATACCAGTGGTAAGTTCAGGTGGAACAGTTTTGATATTCGTCATAAATTTAGCCTTTTCATATTATCGGCATTTTTAAGTCCTCTTTTGCTGCTTGCTCTTCCAGTATAGCAGTCTGTTTCTGTGTATCAGTACCATATCATTAGCAAACGCTAGACAGTCCATGTCAATACCCTTATTTTTTGGTACTGGCTCTATTAATGTCGTCCTTCTTAGTCAAGACAGTTTTGTTTCTCTTGTACAACAGAATGCATGTATTGTAATTATTATTTATCGTATGATGAATCAAAGTTATTTGCATATATGTAAAGTTTGAGGGCAAATGTGCACAGTCACAAGCACAATTGTAGGTCTTGTTCTCCGATCCACTCTATTGGATGTCTGATATCGTTCCCCTGAAAGCACGAAGAGTGCAGTCCGCAATAAAGAGGCACCACAGTCACAATTTTCAGAGGTAGCCCATCCCCATATCCACAGTGCCTTGTCCGGTTCGGATCTGGTTGATGATCCTACACTGACGTCTGAGAAAATCGAATCTTTGTATTCGCTTAGAAAGTCCTTGAACTAGATGTACAGTATATTGACTACTGAAGACTGCTTCCACTGGATTTTCCATGAATTGTTAACACTGAAGGAGGGTTTTTCATAGTTAACTGCTGTGTGCCACAGTGGTTTCCTTGATTTCGAGCGTTGATGTTCTGTTTGTGCAATATCTTGGTGAATGAGTAGCTCTGGATTCTGGTGAATGTTTTTAGAAGTGCTTCTGATCTTCTTAGGGCTGAAGGTGGAATACTGTTGAGAACAGGTAGCCATAGTGTGTTCGTACTCCGAATACATCCCCTGTATATTCGCATAGCTTGGTTGAGTTGTACATCTGTTTTCTTAGTGTGAGCACTATTGATTCAGCACAGCAGTATTCAGCAACAGAATATGACAGGGCTAAGGCTGTGGGCTGTATGATGTAGGTATTAGCTCCCCATGATGTACCACCAAGTTTTTGAAGAATATTATTTCTAGTTTTGATTTTACAGGCATGTTGCTTGAAG
This sequence comes from Anabrus simplex, assembly GCF_040414725.1. Classification (NCBI taxonomy): domain Eukaryota; kingdom Metazoa; phylum Arthropoda; class Insecta; order Orthoptera; family Tettigoniidae; genus Anabrus; species Anabrus simplex. Next base: position 216,695,525 of record NC_090279.1, on the reverse strand, counting down.
GTCAGACTTCTGTCTAGCGTTATTCCCAAGTATTTTGGTGCACCGGTACTACAGTACGGGAGTACTTGGTTTCTGAACCTAACATCTGGTTTGTAATTCGACAGTCTGTTGTGTAGGTGAAATAAAGATACCGCTGTTTTCTGGGGATTTAGATGGAGGTACCATTTCTTAAGTATACATTCATGGCTACGATATCTGTGGATAAAATACGTTCACCGTCAGGAATCATCAAACAAATGACATTAGCATAAATTCATTTTCTTGAAGTTCTTTCTGATAAGTCGTGTATGTATGGATTGTAAAGGAAGGGAGCCAGGACAGATCCTTGAGGTAAACCATAATTTAGTTCAAACACTCTACTTCTGTCATTATCGGAATAGATCTGAAAGCATCTATTGCTTAGCATATTATTTAATAAGGTTGTAAGGTTACAATAAATAAATGAATCCACTCTCCTCAGTTGGTGATCATCCTCACTGGGAGAGAAGAGTATTCTACAGAGTAGTTCTACAGAGGTGTTAATGTAGCAGGTACACCGGCCCGCTGCCCGACGTGGACAGTATAATGTCGAAGCTGGCCGCCTCACTCACCCTACATGACAACCTGGTCACCGTGTTTGGCTTCCTGCTCACCAAAGCGGACGGCTCGCTCGGACTGGAGCTGTACGTGTCCTTACAACAGCTACTGGATGCCACCAGACAACGCGCCGTGCGGACCGTGGAGCTCTTGAGATTGCTACAGGACATGGCGCGGGAAGACCCTCACCGCCAGTTGGTGCGCCTCTTCTTCGAGCTGCCCAAGGTAAGTGGAAAAGTCTTCAATCGTCTGTCACGGTCACTAGAGATGAGCAGTAAGCCTGTCCTCTCTCCCCTCGCCGACCGGCGAATGTAGTCAGCTTGTATCCGGCAGTTTCGACGCACGACGTAATCCGCTCTGGTGATCGTCGTGGTGATTTTTGTTTTAAGAGGAAGTGTTCCCGTCTGAACAAGTGAAATGGAAAACGAAAAATATAATGAAATAACACTATTTATTCTATGGATGAATTTCAAAATAAATTAAAAATAAAATAAAAATTCTTTATGCCGGGCTGAGTGGCTCAGACGGTTAAGGCGCTGGCCTTCTAACCCCAACTTGGCAGGTTCGATCCTGGCTCAGTCCGGTGGTATTTGAAGGTGCTCAAATACGTGAGCTTCGTGTCACAGGTATGTCTCATGGCGACGATGGGATGGAAAAGGTCTAGGAGTGGGAAGGAAGCGGCCGTGGCCTTAATTAAGGTACAGCCCCAGCATTTTGCCTGGTGTGAAAATGGGAAACCACGGAAAAACCATCTTCAGGGCTGCCGAGAGTTGGGTTCGAACCCACTATCCCCCGATTACTGGATACTGGCTGCACTTAAGCGACTGCAGCTATCGAGCTCGGTCTGCATTTACAACATGGTTTCGCTCATCCTGGAATAAAGACTACAGTGAAGATGCTAACTACTCGATTGATTTGGCCTAGCATAAGAAGTGATGCACGACAATGGACTAGATCCTGTATCAGCTGCCACAAAACAAAGAGCACTCGACATACTAAATCGCAACTTGAAGAATATGAGGAGCCTGATGATCGCTTCTGTGTTGTACACATTGACCTTATCGGACCGGAGTTAGGGATTGGAATAACTTACGAAAGGAGATGATCAATACATTTCCAATTTCTTTACAATCATTTAAGATAAGGCTACGAAAACAACAGATAGGGAATCTGCGACCTGGGCGACTGTCCTAAATGGAGATCAGTATTGATTGATTGATTAATTGATTGATTGATTGATTGATTGATTGATTTATTGATTGATTGATTGATGTTTCCTACTGGGCCTACTTCCAGCTATTTATTGACAAATAATCCAAGCTGTCTTCTGTTTTGCAATCACACTTTTCACTGGAACGAACTCTGCAACTGGTGTGTGTTCCACGTTTTCATATATTTCTCAGGTTTAAAAGGGCCAACTAGTGAGTCATTTGAATGTATTAATATAAGGCTGGAAACGAAATCAACGACTAGTGATGATCTTAAATCACTGATATCTGGTGATATTATTCATCAAGCTGAACCACCAGTGTACGCGATTATTAGCGTATTCAGAGAGTTAAAATTCACTGACGGAATGGCGAAATTATAAAGGAAAGAAACAAATGCAACAGGTATACGCAAGACGTCAGATGGCATACTCTAATGAGTGGAGTTAAGCGAGAGCGTGTACCCTCGACTACAGCCCTGCCTATCTGGTCTAGGATGTAAAGGTACCACTTCTTTTTCAGCTTGATGCGTAAGTTCATTTCCCGCAATCCCAGCGTGCTTGGAACCCATGCGAAGTGATTCTGGTGTCAGCATCGCGCGTAGCTCTGCTGTACCAGGGGACGTAGCAGAAAATATGTATCGAGATACTGCAGAGGACTCAAAGAGTCAGAACACACGAGAAAGTGGCTTCTTTCGTCACTCAATGTAAATTGCAGAGCTAAGATGGCTAAGAGCTGCCGCCTTCCTCGTAAAGAAGGAACTCCCGTTTCAGCGAGTAAGCTGGGAATCGGGCTAGTACGGAAAGGTCCTGTTGCCAGTCAATTCCATTATGCTGTACACTATGCAAAAGGTTCATTAAACTACGTAGCAGCACGCACGGCCAGTTCCGCTGAGAAACCGGCTATCACGTTAACGAGGTTGTAATAAGGATATGGTCCGTCTCTGTGGTGTAGTGGTTAGTGTGATAAGCTGCCACGCCCGGAGGACTGGGTTCGCTTCTCGCGTCTGCCACGAAATTTGAAAAGTGGTACGAGGGCTGCAACGGGGTCCACTCAACCTCGGGAGGTTCGATTCCCACCTCAACCATCCTCGAAGTGGTTTTCCGTAAATATGAGTGTGTCGATACTAGACCACCTTTTCTCGATAAGCGGAAAGGCTTTTTTGTAACAGTCGGTTATTTATATCGACTGGGCGACACAGAGCATGAGCACGAGCCACCACTGGAAAGCACGCAAGCGAGAACGCTCCAAAGCCGTAGACAGTGTTTGTCCGCGCCTGGAATCCCTTGGAAGCGCGTGTAGGACAAAGCCTTACGCATTGCAGTACCGTTCGCAGAAAGGAATGATAAAAGTTGCGATGCAGGGCATACACAATTATTGAAAATGATCAACGCCGGTTGGAAAGAAACTTAAAATAGTTTTCTTGCTGCTTTAGAAGATAATCTGGACTTCGCCTCTCATTGATATTTCCTTCACCCGAAAAATAAATCTGGAATTAATGTTATGTAATAACGTGATAGCAACTGATCCTGTGAAGAGCACAAACACGTCATATCCACACAGTCTGAAAATATACTACAGGTCTTCTTTTCTTCCTTTGTAGCGTCAACACGTTTCAACACCTCATGAAAGGTTAACGAAGGATATTTGAGACATTTAGAGTCACTACCGCCAAAGGCCTGTAATTTACATCACTAAGGGTGCACTGAGATTCAGAATCATTTTCTAACGATTTCACACACACTCATCGTTCGGTACAATTTTGTTTGCTGTTCAAGGAATCACATAAATAATAAACTTGAATTGTCGCCTGCTCTAGCTGAACTGTTAACATTAATTGACAGATTTATGGGACTGAGCCTGGTTTAATACCTGTCAGTGAAATAGTGTCCTTATCTGTTCATGAATATTTCCCTGAACCTCCCTACTTCTCCGTCTTTAATCCCGTGCCATTGATCTTATCTTTTGCGTGAAGACAGCTTGTGGTCAATAACAGAGAATGAGCGAATTCCTTTCATGGTACGTAGCTCGTATAGGGCGACGCAAAGGGAGATTACAGAAATAAATAGCATCGAAAATGTTGCTCATATCACGTGTAAATATTTCAGGTGTTTCTCTATTTTCGAAGCTTTACACATACACACCAAGTACTCTATAAAACTCCAGATCTATGGCACCTGCTAAAATGCTGCATTACCAACTTGACTTTCAGTACTTGATTTACATCATGATACAAAACAGCCTGGCATGATGCTGACGACACGCATTATTATACAGCGCATCGTGCCTACACTGTATTGCTTTCAACTACTACTCGTTCAGACCAAACGATCTGTGCGGCGCGTGGTGTTGAAATATGGAACTAACTTCTCTGGACTGCGGAGCCTTATGGAAGTTCCAACACTTGTTAATCTGCTCGCCCTGCTGCAGCAAAGGCATGAAGGAGGCCAGGAGCAAGACCAAATACATCAGACTGTAACATGGAGTACATGAAAGGTTAGGTTGGGGAGAAGATTATGCATGTTTCCTAAAGAAAACATCACAAGTCGAACGTCATAAAATGCAACTCACTAGGTCAAAATATTAATAATTATACACCAGAAGGGGTGTTATCGCGTAATTCTAATGTAAGTATAATTGTAATTTCAGTGAAAAAGTAACGAAGAGATAATTATTTTATCAACGTTAGGTTGAAACAGACACGCACCAAAAAATATTTCACGCATGAAACTCCGGCCAGCGAATCAGATATATACTGTACTGTAGATGTCTCTTTTGCTAGTGGCTCTGCGTCGCATCGACACAGATAGGTCTTACCGTGACGATGGGGCAGGAAAGGCCGTAGCCTTAATTAAGGTACAGTCCCAGCATTTGCCTGGTGTGAAAATGGGAAACCATCTTCAGGGTTGCCGACAGTAGGATTCGAACCCACTATCTCCCGGATGCAAGCTCACAGCCGCGCTACCTTAACCGCACGGTCAACTCGCCCGGTAAATAGATGTCAACATGATTAACCTTGTATGAAATACGGTACTACGCAACATCACCATTAACCACAGCCCATTATCTAAAACATGCAAACAAATACATTTTTCGAACAAAATTGCAGCTCTCCAAAATCCATCTGGATTGTTGAGTAGGTGCAGTGATATTTGTATGATACTCTTGAACATAAAAAGCACTAGTCACCTTATAACTCACCGGAATTGATGGCAAATCATCCTCTTGTAATTTATAAAAAAGAAGAACGTAATTCTCATTCTCACTAACGAGAAATGGGGTTAGGTGTAGTTTACACACCTCCTTTGTAAAATACTGAAAATGATTAATTACTTCATTCTTGGACCATCGTTTAAAATCATTTTCGTCTCAATGATAAGTCTTGTTCACGATTTGTCGGATCTTTCCGGGACTGCTTTAATTTCCTTTGTACTAAGGTACGTTGCCTGATGGGAGGAACATACTACGATAGGCATCATTAGTTTTAATAAGTTTGTGTGGTACTCGAATTGAATCACCACCTTCTGTGAGCAATAAATTTCGTATCAAAATAATTAATGCACACAACACTATTAGGCCTATCATTTGTTCGAATGCACTTAACCAATTTTTTTTTCTAAATACTGGGTCTTTTGGAAATCTGAACAGTGAAGCTTGTATCCAGGCACACAACATAATGCACAGGTAACTGAAAATATAAAGGAAACCCCTTCAGAGAAGAACACGAGAATGAACAATAACCTAGTCACCACCGGCATTGTTCGAATAAATAAGCTCTTAAAGAACAAACAGCTTTTTACGGCACTCAAAGAAGCTCTTTAGCCTTTTTAAGACTATAAATAAATATAATTTGCGATTAATAACTTTCAAATTTCCGTAAATACATGCTTGCATTTCAACTGCCACCGTTATGGGCAGTTTCGATACGTCGATTAAGGTCTTGGCCAAAGAGGATAGAATAGAAGTCTTGGCTGGGGATGGGGTGACAATGATGGAATTTAACAATAGGCACCGTGGCTTAGCAACCACGAGGCAACTCTGAGGATGTTGCAGTGTTTGGTCCTGGTGCTCGTCGTGGTGCTGTTTTGTCCTTACGGCACGCTCCAGGATTCGGGGACCCCCTACCATGAGCTGATACAGAACCCGCCTTCCAAAGCCCGCGCCCGTCTTGGCAAGATCGCTGAGTCGGACCACAAAACGCAGAAGGAGAGTTTGAGTCACAGGGACGAGAGGGACGTGGATGATGCAGGTGACTGACTCTTCCTCTAAGTGTTTTGTCTCATGAGAGGGCGCGCCTTGTAACGTACTAGCACGGCATCAAGTTTGTAGGGAGCCAGGACTGCGCTGAAACTGAAATAAGAGTCTAGCCTGCGAAATACGGACTGCTTCAGTTTCTGCGCAACCTCTTGAATTAGGCTTAGCAGGAGAAACAAGGGTCTTCCCCAGCATAAATCACATCCTTTGCAGCAAAGTTAAATCATATAAATGTTTCTAGGAGAGCGATATGTTCATTACCAAAGTCAGGGACCCACCAGTGACCTAATATCACAAATCGTAGACATTTTCCGTACCGCAACCATTGGCTGTATGACACTCCAGAATTCATTACCAACTCCGGCACGACAAAATCTCCTAAAACAATGGTGATCAATTGAATTATGCACGCTGTAAATAATCCAGTGGAGATAAGTTTTATGCTGTGAGTATGTAACCTTAAAGTCAACTAAATTTGTTAATACTGTGTGCAATGAAGGTAGAACGCAATTTGTTATTTTCTGCTTACGTTACTACTGTCCTACAATCTGTTTTTTAAATGTTTCCATAAATATACATTTATCTTTAGGTGCAGTATATGAAAGGCCGGGCTGAGTGGCTCAGGCGGTTGAGGCGCTGGCCTTCTGACCCCAACTTGGCAGGTTCGATCCTGGCTCAGTCCGGTGGTATTTGAAGGTGCTCAAATACGTGAGCTTCGTGTCGATAGATTTACTAGCACGTAAAAGAACTCCTGTGGGACAAAATTCCGGCACCTCGGTGGCTCTGAAAAACCTTAAAAGTAGTTAGTGAGACGTAAAGCAAATAACATTATTTATTAGTATATGAAAGAAAATCAATTTGGCATTCCAGAGGTAATATTTCTGAATTCATAGTCTTCGTTGTGATCATTTCACTACTTTGGAGGGCATCACAAACCATTGGAGAAGTGAATACCGCGTATGATGGGCAGAGGAACACGATGAATAACCCCTGTGGTCACACTCAAATGGAGTACAATGCGTTTCTAATGGTCTTGAATCGAGTTACAAGCATGCATTTCATATCGTACAATTAGTTTTAATAACAATAATTCTCTTATGTATAAGCAACTCTATTTAAAGGTAACCGAAGACTTTCTGGATTATCATTTGAAGGGATGGTGTCATTTACAGGTCTGGCTTTACTGATGGGTGTTCTGTTGATTTGCATCCTTTAAATATCCTCCCTATGAAGCCTCTTCGAAAATCCCGTTTGACTGGAATAAGAATAATGGACAGAGAGTGGATCCCTGTAGTAGCGCTCTATGCATCTCGTCGCCGGTTTTAGAGTGGGCTTCGACTGTCCTGAGAATGGTTTTCCATTCTCCTGCACTGAGACGAATACCGGGACAGTTCCTAGTATAGACCCCTCACCTTCTCCGAACATCTCCTTCACTGAATCACATCTTCCTGGCCTGAGAGACGGCCCGCCTCCCACTTCACGGACGGAATATAGTAGTTCTGCATCTCATTTGTCCTTCTTACAACCTACAGTGTTATACTTCCTCATAATCAGTAAAGCACGTTGGTGATGCGAACTCTTTCGCACAGGTATCGGTGCCGTGGCCTGTAACTGCACCAGAGAGCGATGTGCCTTCATTACATCACCTGACGTGTTGTTAGGTGATCGAGGTGAGGTACAAAGTAGATATCCGTGTCAGAGTTTTAAAAAAACACGCATTCCAATTTTAAAAACATTGTCCAGAATCTTTTATTTGAAAATAAAGCCCGGTTTTTGAGCAGCAATGTCGTGCCATTTAAGAAGCAACATATTCACCACTTGCTGCTCGATGTAACGAAATGCATCGTCTGGTACTGCCGAACTCTCGGTACAGTCTTTCGTCGCAACTGTCTTCAGCAAGTGCATTCTTCTTCTTCTTCTTGTTCTTAGTTCGAATGGGCTTGTTAAACGGTTCGGCTTTCGTCCTTGCCCACTATTCCCGCATTTTCTGTCGGTGTAACTCCTTTCTTTCATCTGTCCAGGGGATACCTTTCTTGCGGCTTTTCCCCTGAAATCCATGGATTTCTTTCGGGGTATATCGTACAGACCGTCTACCTTGAAGATCTGATATTCCCATTTCTCCAATGTCCTTCTCTATTTCTGTCAGCCACGTGGCACGGATCTTCTTGTTCTGCCAGAAGGTGAACAGGTGATTGGTCACTCTTGTGGGAGGAAGTCTTAGACTCTCCTTTTCCTTGCACAATCAAAGAGCCTTTCGTTTCATTTCAGTGATTGAAACATAGGTCGAGGTTAGGAGTAACGTGCAGGCGCCCCCTGCCACTGATTTATTTTTAGTGCCACCTGTCTTTGGGTGGGGGTTATTATTACTTTCTTTGACAACAAGTCGTAAATCTGACGGGACAAAGAAACAGCACGTGGACTGCTCAAAAGTTAGCAGAAAGGAACTTGTCAACCTGTAATAGTGGTGTGGAGGACTTGTACTTGCGGGTTTTACTTCTTCTTCTGCTTCTTCTTTCTTCGTTATGCCCATTCAAAGAGCGCGTTTAAACTTGTTCATGAGCCTGATGGTTTTCTTCTTCTTATCCTTATCCACAATCTCTTCATGAATGCATCTTGCGTTCTGTGGACCACTTCCTACCAGTTTTCTTTTTAGGTTTCTCCACGAATTTGTGCTTAGCTGCTATTGTACTAAAGGCTCCACGATCTTCTATAATGTCGTCCGTAATATTCATTTCATGGAGGTCCGCCTTAGTTTCTTCTATCCAGTTTATTTTAACCTTCTTTGAGTTGATCACTTGACGCTGTCCATTCTACAGATATTGCCATAGAATTTCAGACGTCTCTTGCGTACGGCATCAGTGAACCTGTCAGTTGATGGATAGAGGTCCGCTGTTCTCCTCTTGATCCACATTCCAGTCTTCTTGGACCATACATTTTCCGGAGAATTTTCCTTTCTTGCTTTTCAATGTCTATAATTTGAGAGTGACCTCCAAGGGATATGGTTTCTGAGGCGCATAAAGCTTCCGGCAAAGCAACTTTCTTGTAATGTGGTAATTTTGCTTTACGCGATATGACTCGCTTGTTGTAATAATTCGACGTTACTTTAGTGGAGTTCAGTGGTTCTTTCTATGTTGGCTCTACTGTCTAGTCCCGATGGTAGCATGCTATGTTGATGTAGACTTTTCCACGATCTGGTTTTTTTCCCCGTACGATATCTGGAGTTTAGTGTATTTATTAAAAGTTTAATTTTTGTAAGGTAGGCCGGAACTCAAGGAGGCCGTGTAGTACGGGTACTGAGCGCGTCCTCTGGTGTACGTGACGGAAGCTCTATAGCGTGCTGGTTTACAGGAACTCGCCACAAGCACACGGGTAGAAGGCGGTGGAGCAGTTGGAGCTCATGGAGCCCTTGTAGTGTGACGTGTGGCCAGGGCAAGCAGCAGCGCTCTCGTAGCTGTATCGTCCAACAGTGTGAACTAGGCGAGGAAGAGCTTGACGAGAGATTGTGTCAACTACCGGCTTGTGCGCCCACCAAGTTCCTGGGGATCTTCTGATGTCAATAAACTCATGTCCTGCCTGCACACTCTTGTTTATTTCGCGTATCTCGATCAGCCCTTCGACAAACGATTATTCCACTTGAAAAGGTGCCATTATTCACGATCAACATACATTTTAGATTCCTCAATTTTTAATGAATTCTTTAAGTCCATTCAGAATGAACGTTAAACGCAATCGCAGCACAAACACGAAACCTTCCACGGCCATTGGCGGCTGGTGCATAAGGTCACAGGGTCACGGCCCTCCCAATAAACATTAATCTTTTAATTATGTTTTTAATACACAGGGGAATACAGGTTTTAAGCTCATAAGCAAGGTGACTAATACTTCTAAATTGCAAAATCTGGCTTCAGGATAGAGCGTAAAATCATATATCTTGTATCAGCTCCCGGTCACAACCCCCATGTGACCGCAGAGATAAAGTACATGGTGTTCAAACGTTGCTGCTGGCTATGTTTCTTGAAGCCTGCTGTAATGAGAAAGTTTCGGTCACAAGCAAACTGTGACCGAGAAGCGTAGAGGTAGTTCTCTAAAAAAAAAAAAAAAAAAACTACACAGTTCACCGACTTATATTTCCGAATGTGCTATTGTTCAAAACAATGCTAGAACCATACCAATAACTACACTGGTAAAGGAAAGGCGTTTCCTTGCACTAGATAGAATAAAAACTTTCCTGAGAAGTACAATGACAAGTGAGAGGTAAACATGCCCCGGCTATGATCCAGAGATTTCCTACGGCTAAAGAAAGGACGGTGTGTCTGACATAAGAATTAATAATAAGGTAAACCAAGGTGTGTTTCCACATATTGTCTTTGACTGCTTATAACTTTCATTTGTAAATATGTGTGAGTATCTTGGACTTATATTACTCATGTCCGTATTTAAAGCATAACGTGATCCTCCTATACGAAATTGCACGAGTCGCCAGTGTCGCTTGCTTTGTTATTTAATGAAATATTCGCAACAATATACGCAAGCGAAAACGTCAATATGAGAGTCTGCAAACTGAAGTTTTCATGTACACGTCGACGGGGTTGCACTGCGCAGGAACAAACAAGAGAATGGAGTCAAAACTGACCGTGTAGTTTCAATATCACGTAATGTTGAAATTGTTCAAGGCTATTGTCTGGCACTTCGCGCAGAAAGTTATGGAATCTTGTTGTATAATCCGTGGTTTCAGGAAAAGCCTCTGAAGAAGGAAGAGAGGAAAGAAAGTATCTACGCCGGTAGAAGATGCGACAATAGTGGGCAAAGATAAAAGCCTAGCATGAACAAACGTGGTCGTAAGTAGGCTCATTCGCAAAAAGAAGAAGGAACCATCGCTATTTCTATATTTTCTTGTTTTCAAATGTAGGATACCGCAAACACAAGCGAATACTGTTACACCGACATTTACCATGCAAGCACTTTTGTTTTGACGTTAATGTTTGTTGTTATAATTATTAACATTTTCATTGGGAGTGGGCTGTTTGTGTATGAAAGATTTTCATCCTTTGACAGTGCTAGGGAATTCCGAGAAAGGGTTTATTTAAACTGTTTTGCTTTTTTGTAAATCTGGAATCATCGCGATTGCTCAACGTGATTGACATTCCTCCCCCACTAACCCTGGGGAAAACAAGATGACAGCATCAACGATTAAATTTTCATTTCTTGATATTTTTAAACTTCATTGAAATTGTAGGCTATTCCGGATCCAAATGGTCACCCTCGTTGGAGGACGGATGATTTATTTCTTTAATAATATCTCTCTCTAAGAAACTAGGAAATTGTTTCTTGAGCCTGGATCACTTGGCCATGTTCTCGGCTCATGTCCTTGGGGGAGCTTTTTCAGAAACACTAGCCACCACAGAATTAGACCAAAAATGGCAGTCGCTTTTTCCCAAAGGGGCTTTATAGTTCATAACGAAGTCACAAATGTTGGTGAAGATGGTAGTAAACGGCGCGTTGGCATCATAGTTATTGATCTTGACAGAGATACTAGGATCGATGGCGACCAAACCAGTAGCTATACAGTATACTGAAAACATCACAGGTCTGGCCAGGAAGAGGCGTCTGACATGTCACGAGGATAAACCCAACTAGGATGGCCTACCGGCTTCTCAACTACTGGAAGAACAGGAAGATAAGAAAGACTGGGAGTAACTGAAAGCAACATCAGGAACAGAGCACCTCTCAATCAAACAGGATAGGTTTCAGCACAGGCCACAGGCGCTCTCTGGACAAAGGAAAGAAGGGAGAAACGTAGCCAGAGTACTGGGAAAACATAAAGTCCGTCTCTTGGAGATCTTGGTCCTCAGGTGGCTCATTCGAAAGAAGAGTAATTGGACAGTTATCGTAATCTGCGAGTGAGCAGCGGTCGCTTGGTAGGCCATGGTGCTGCTGCGCCGTGGGCTTTGGTTTTGCTTTTCGACTGTTAATAGGCGCCCATGTTTACGTTTAGCTATTTGAGCTGTTATGGAATCAGTTCAAATAATTCGGAACCATTTGTACGGTAGTTAGCAATATTCCCCATCCCTGCCCGTACTCCCCAAGATGACCACCGCATTCTGAATTCAATTTAGAATCAGTTATAATTTGTATTCTACGCATGCACTAAATTATTTTGAACCAAGCTCCATAGCTGCAGTCGCTTAAGTTCAGTTTTAGTTTATTCCCTTTCTTACATGGCAGGGCTCAGGCTATGAAGCCTGCTATTATGCCAAACCATAGCTAATATGAGTTTGGATTGGGAAATTTAATACGAATCGAGCACAAGCATTGTAGGCTCGCTGTAGTCGACATGAAAGTGTTTTGCTCATACTATTATAAACTAATCTCCGTAGTCAAATATTCGAAATATTAGACTCTGAACTAATAATTTTCTTGTGTTTCTTGGAAGGAAGTCCCTCATCCTTTTTGCAGAATGCAATGAATAGAATACTCCTTGACAATTTTTTATGACATGTTCCGACCAACTTAAACATTTATCGAATACTACTCCAAGGTTCTGTACATGATCGCTAAATGTTACTGATATTCCACTGATCGTAACACTGGGTATAGATGTGTTTTGTATTTTAGCATGAGATTTATACGTACCAATTATGATGGCCTGTGATTTTGATGGCCATGTCTGCTAGTCCAGTCATTAACATTTGCTAGGTCTTTGTTTAACTTAGTGATTGAGTTGTTCAAGTCGTTACGCTTTGTGTGAATATATATTTGAATACCATCTGCATACAGGCGATATTTACAATTGGTCAGCATCTCAGATAAGTCGTTCATGTACAATGAGAACAGAAGTGGTGACAATACTCCCCCCTGAGCCACGCCCACCTTAGTGGTCTGCCAAGAACATGTATCGTTTCCCACGGATACACGCTGCTGATGTTCACCAAGATAGGATTGTACCCAGGTTAAAGTGCTGTAAGAAAATTTCAGTGACTTAAGTGCGGCCAGTATCCAGTAATCGGGAGATAGTGGGTTCGAACCCCACTGTCGTCAGTCCTGAAGGTGGTTTTCTGTGTTTCCCATTTTCACACCAAGCGAATACTGGGTCTGTACCTTAAGTAAGGCCACGATCGCTTCCTTCCCACTCCTAGGCCTTTCCTATCCAATCGTCGCCATAAGATCTATCCTTTGCAACAGCCATACAAATGTGAATGGTTAAACTTTGTCACAAAAGGCAAACGGCGATTATTATTATTATTATTATTATTATTATTATTATTATTATTATTATTATTATTATTATTATTATTATTATTATTATTATTATTATTATTATTCTTTAAACGGATCAGTGTTACAGTGTCGCCTTTCGGACCTCAAGATTGGCAGTTCAAACACGACGGAGGAAGTCAGATTTTTGAAGGGTGGGAATACAAGTCAATTCGACGTACGGTGTCGACATATCTCTGGTGACACACTTGGTCTTTAATTGACAAAATAAATTGAAAATTAACCACACATCGCCCAATAGAGTTCTGTTTCTCTGTCATTTACTAAACTAAAACGGGCGGCGAAATTAACATACAGGGAGGCTAGGTGGCGTCAAATAAACATTTCTACACACGTTAGCTGGGGCAATAAGTATATTATTATTATTATTATTATTATTATTATTATTATTATTATTATTATTATTATTATTATTATTTTGTTCTTGAATTGAGTCTCTATGGACTGCGTGTTAACAACCAATCTCATTTCCAGAGTCTTTGTCTTGTTCGTCTGCCGGCTTTGACGTCCTGCCAGTATCTCTGAAGCCTATCGATCAGTGCGTTCTTCCGCTCCTCTGGTAAAGCGCCTCTCCGTCTTCTGGGTTCTGTCTCCACCATAAAACCCTGATAGCTTTTCACCATCCTTCGGAAACTAACCCTGTCATTGATCTTATCCTCCGTAATGCCCACCTCTCTCAGATCTTTGCCACACTCTCGGAACGTAGATGCCACATTTTCTTCGTGAGCCGTCATTATTTTTTATTTGCTTTACGTCGCACCAACACAGATAGATCTTATGGCAACGATTGGATAGGAAAGGCCTAGGAGTGGGAAGGAAGCGTCCGGGGCCTTAATTAAGGTACAGCCCCAGCATTTACCTGGTGTGAAAATGGGAAACCACGGAAAACCATCTTCAGGGCTGCCGACAGTGGGGTTCGAACCCACTATCTCCCGAATACTGGATAGTGGCCGTCATTATTCATACAGAAGATGTGCTCATAGAACATCCATGTTCTCTTTCTAATTGCTTTTGTTATGTGTTCCGTCTTCCTGTCAACCCATCTGCTGCTCCGTAGTAGCCTGCGTTCTCCTTTAAGTAGATGATTGACTTGTCCTTTTCGACTCATGCACAGGGTCTCCGAAGCATGTACGCCTTCTGGTCGAACAGCAGTGCTGTAATGTCTTAATTTGACTCCGAAACTCAGCATCTTTTTATTATAGATGTTGCCACGCTCGCTCCAATCCCGGGATGCGAATATTGGTCGCTTCTTGTTCTAGCCCATTCTCTTGGATTACTTCACCCAGGTACTTAAACTTCTTGACTCTTCCAATCTTTCCATGGTCTGTTAACATCCATTCTGGAGAATCACTGATATTCGTAATGTATTTCGTCCTCTCAAAGGAGATTAGTAGTCCTACTTTCTCTGCCGTTTCTTTAAGAAGTGTTATCTTCCTGATTGCTGAACTGATGTTGTCGGCAAATATGGCTAAATCATCCACGAAAGTAAAACAGTCAACATACACTCTTTTATGTCTGGGGCCTAATGGAAACCGATCTTCGTTTCCTTCTTCTTTCTTCAGCGATTTTCTCCATTCTCAAATTACCTTATCCAAGATAAAATTGAAAAGAAATGGATTCCTTACCCTAGTCTGACCCCAGATTCTCGAAGGGCTCTGAAATTTCATTCTTGAATTCTACCTTTGATAATGTGTTGGTGAGAGTATGTTTAATCAAGTTTCTGGATGCAGCATCCACCCCTAACTCTTCTAAAACATTCAATTATTATTATTAATTTACGTTCAACATTAAAATGTAGAAGTCAGTCATTTCCTTCTATTTTATCAACCAGGAACGTCTACTACATCCATCAGAGACTTAGAGCTGGCAGGCAGATTTTCATTTTCATTCTCTGCAACTTCGTCGTATAGTCCAATATTTTGGTAATTTCATAAGTGTTTCACTGTTAACGTTGGTTACCCGCCGATCGATCCATTGATTGATGACGGAAGATCGTGCCGCCATCATCTCGGTTGCCCTACAGTAATCGCAGTGATCTGCTTCCTTGAATACGTCATGTGCCATATTCCATTACAAGACGCTCGCCCCGCCATCTGTGTTTGTTGAACATACAGTACATCCTTTCCAAATTAATTTTGGTTTTTCCCTGTTGTTCAGGACGGTCCATGTTATTAAGTACTTGGATAACTTAGATTTACAGTCGGAAATTAAGAAATTGTTCAATTTTGTTTCATTATAAATTTTTGTTGCATTCTTATTTCTTTCTTTTTGCCAATGTCACACAATGCAGCTTGTGTCAAAAATCTGTGAGGAAAAATGTAATGTGTGGCGAAGTTTCATACGACGATGACGAAGAAGTTGCTGTGACGTATTGTCAATACAGTTTGACGCGTTTTTCCTCAATGTGAACCAAAAACCAAAATAAGAATCATAGCAAGGTGGGAAGTTTTGAAAAGCACACTGTCATGACGTAATAAGGCACTGAATTGAGGTTGCCCGGGATAGAGCATGCACACAAACACAGAAATGCATTTTTCCTGGAAAACTCTTTGAGGAAGGAAGAAAACGCATAGGCCTATAGAAGTTTTTGCAGGAAATCGAATTCTAAGTTCGCGTGGTAGGCTCCAATTTCCATAGGACTAACCGTTTAGGTAGCATATTCTCTTAAGCTTGCGTTTTACACTGACTCGCTTCACATTTGCTTTCACCGCATGACTCCCTTAATATGTACGCAAGATTGTAGGGATCGTACCTTCAATAGCTTGCACGTTATAAAATATCTACCGGTATCTGGGAATGCGAAGTCCTCTCAGTTTCAATTACTGCGTTGATGGGGAAATCACTGTAATTGTAAATAAAGCGTACAAAGATATATGCACATTTTTATGGGGGTAATTATGGGTTTTAGTAAGGCTGTAAAAGAGAGGGCATATAAGTCTCTGGTAAGACCCCAAATAGAATATGGTTCCAGTGTATGGGACCCTCACCAGGACTGCTTGTCCGACTCGTTGGCTGAATGGTCAGCGTACTGGCCTTCGGTTCAGAGGGTCCCGTGTTCGATTCCCGGTCGGGTCGGGGATTTTAACCTTCCAATGGCCCGGGGGCTAGGTGTTTGTGCTGTCCCCAACATCCCTGCAACTCACACATCACACATAACACTATCCTCCACCACAATAACACGCAGTTACTTATACATGGCACATGCCGCCCACCCTCATTGGAGGGTCTGCCTTACAATGGCTGCACTCGGCTATAAATAACCACACGTAATAATAATAATAATAATAATAATTATTATTATTATTATTATTCCAGGATATATTGATTCGAGAACTGGAAAAAGTCCAAAGAAAAGTAGCTCGATTTGTTCTGGGTGATTTCCGACAAAAACGTTGCGAAGTTTGGGCTGGGTAGACTTGTGAGGAAGGGGACGAGCTGCTCGACTAAGTGGTATGTTCCGAGCTGTCAGTGGAGAGATGGCGTGGGAGGACATCAGTAGACGAATAATTTCGAGTGGTGTATTTAAAAGTAAGAAAGATCAAAATATGAACATAACGCTGGAATTCAAGAGGACAAATATTCGTCTATGGGAAGGAGAGTTAGGGATTGGAATAACTCACCAAGGGAGATGATAAATTCATTTCCAATTTCTTTGAAATCATTTAAGAAAAGGCTAGGAAAACAACAGATAGCGAATGTGCCACCTGGGCGACTGCCCTAAATGCAGATCAGTGGTGATTGATTGATTGATTGATTGATTTTATTTATTCAGCGTATGGCTAGAGTGACAGTGTCTGTCTTCACTTCTACTGTACATACTTATATCTAAATTGTGGATGTAGTCTATAATTTCTGGGGTCGCGAGAACAAAGTCATTAGCACTGCCATTATACTTCCTTGTCATACAATCGCTAACGATGTGCTGCATCGTCTGCATCGCAATCACATTCAGGCGTTGAAATTCTGTTCCACTTGTAGTGGAAGGCTGCTCATTTCCCGTGGTTGGTTCAGTGTGGACCGTAGCCTACAAGGGCGTCTTCTTCACAGGAGGCATTGTTGGGTAATATTCGTCGTTGATTAAGCGAGATATACAGGGTTATTCACCTAACATGTTACTAACTTCTAAACCATTAAATATATCAGCATTCTGTTTTCATATTCGTAAATGGTACGCAGGGTCTTGTAAAATAACGTGCTACTTAGTCTCATGGGGGTGATTAACAACCGAGATATTGATACTAACTCCATATTTTAAAATTGAACGGCTCAAATTTATACAGCTGATTTAAAAGTTCATCTGCGTACAAGTTCAAATATGTAAGTATTTTCAAAGTCGGACAATTACATTTTGAGATATAAGTAAGAACAGCATGCGCTGTTTTGCATGCCGCATCACACGGCGTGAAGTCGGACAAGGACATATTGAGGCGCAAGCAGATTCCTGGGAGGGAGTTCAGCCATAGAATGGGTACCAGGCATGTAAGCACCTCGTACACATGTGATGGGTTTGCAAAGTGTCTATGACAGGCGAACACATGACAGGACAGAAAGGGTTGATGTGTTTAAAAGGAATAAAATAAGTACTTTGCCTTGAAAGGAACATAACAAAAGCTATAATTGTCACTGGTTTTAGTGTACAGTTCATACTACTCTATGAGTTGAGAAATAAACATAACACAAAACACCGGAAGGGTTCCTTCTAGAAAAGCAAATGTTCAGAGCTGATCGTAGTGAGATGGCAGCAACATTATTAGTTATGTTTTATTTTACACGCATTAATCTCCGCAGAGCTCCAGCGCGACTGTCGTAGCGTGCATTCGGGAGAGCGTAGGTTCAAGTCCTGCCTCGCCCAACCTGACATTGATTTTCATGGTGTCCCATGTTCAACAGCAGGCAAATAACGGATAGGTACCTTTGCGATAGGCCACGGCCGACTTTCTTTCCAAATCCTTCCCATTCCCATCCGTCAGAAAAAACGCTATACTGAGCGCAGCCTACTACATGTCAAAACAAAACAATACAACTTTAATCTCCCTTCTCCGTTGTGTGTTCGCCAGTCATACAATAACGTTGTACACCCAGGGTATGTTACGGTAAATCACATTATGTTTACAGCACATGCCTGGTATCCGTTCTGTGGCTGGAATCAAGGCCAGGAAGTAGCTTGCGCCTCAATATGTCCTTGCCCGACTTCACGCCGTCTGATGCGGCATGCAAAACAGCGCATGCTGTTCTTACTTATATCTCAAAAAGTAATTGTCCGATTTTGAAAATACTTACATGTTTGAACTTGTACGCAGATGAACTTTTAAATCAGCCGTATAAATTTGTGCCGTTCCATTTAAAAATATGGAGTTAGTATCAATATCTCGGTTGTTAATCACCCCACGAGACTAAGTAGCACGTTATTTTACAAGACCCTGCGTACCATTTACGAATATGAACATAGAATGCTAATATCTTTAATGGTTTAGAAGTTGTTTGCGTGTAACATGTTAGGTGAATAACCCTGTATAAGGTAGTGCGTGGACACAACCGTACTGAAATTTGTCCGTGAGTTAATGCTTTCTGCGGCTTGCTGGTCACTTGAGAACTGTTAAGATGTGGGAAATGTTGTTGGCGAAGATACCAGCTACAATCTTCACGAACTTGAGCTCGAACAGCCGACTAGTTTCTGCGTGAAAGAAAGACGAACCGACAAACATTCATATTTATATACCAGTAAGGATTCTTGGTCGGTATTCAGGTATGCAATTCTCTCTTTTCACCCACCATTTTCTATTTCTATTAATGTTCTTTCTCCCCAATGCTGTCATCGCACGAAGAAGACTCCAGGGCACAGATCTATGATATGAACGGTTATGTAAACATGTAAATAAAGAATCCATCATTTCTGCACAGTCAATAGCCACCGAGGTTTTGTGCTCCTCGATTACAAAGCCCACTAAATTGACTGGACAATCAGCCTCACTTCACATCTTTCAATGCAATATTGTTGTGTTTACTTACTCAAATGATGGATGGGTAAGAGCCTGTATTTCACATTATCAAAATGGCTGTCTAACAAGCGACCCATGACAGTAATTGTACCTTTAATGACTGTAATTCGGGGAATATCATTTCTATCTTTTATTTCGTACTTCACGTTGGTTTTCCCACTGTTGAAGAAGTTATTGTACATAAAAACGTAGATTTGATCGTAAGACATTATAATAATGACCTACTAGAAATTTACAACGTCGTAGAGTGAAAGTTGTAAATGCCAAGAATTCTGTGTGTTCGTGAATGCTATTTTTCATATGATGCCAACTCTACAAGCTGTTCCACACTGTCGACCTGGTCGCTAAACCGCCAAACGAGACAATCAGCAGGGCAAGTGCATGCTTCGAAGACAGTCGAGTAGCATGGACGTCGAGGACATCGCAATAATGACGCTGAAATTTTGTTCCGCTAATAAATGAAAAGAGATAGTAATATATCCACAACCTCTTCCGACTGATGTATTTTAAACTCTCATAATTGCATAATCAGGACTTGCAAGGCGACTCGAAAGGCAGTTCGGGTTTAGGAAAGGTTATTCCACTTATAAGATTCCAGCAAGATATAGCAGATATCTTGGATTCAGAAGGTCAAATGGGATGTATCATGATTGACCTATCTAAGGCATTTGAAAGGGTAGATCATGGGAGACTTCTGCCAAAATTGAGTGTAATTGGACTATCTCAGAGAATTAGAGTAGGCGAAGCTTTATCTGATCCTGTAATAATTAAGAGGGGATTCCTCAAGGCCACATCTCTTGTTCGACTTGTGTGTTCTTAGAATGGAGATGGAAACTGGAATCTATGCATTTCCTTGTACTGAAATTCCGGTGAAGGCACCCGATGTGTCACCCACGGACTCCTATGCATTTGGACTCCTTAAAAACCACCTTTATGTTTTCTTGTATATGTCAATGATATGACTAAAGAAGTGGAATCAGAGATAACGCGTTTTCTGGATGATGTTATTCTGTATAGGGTAATAAATAAGTTACAAGATTGTGAGCAACTGCAAAATGACCTATGGTATGACAATAAACGGGGTTAAAAGCAAGGTTGTAATTTTCACAAATAGGAAAAGTCGTCTCAGTTTTAATTACTGAGTTGATGGGTGAAAGTTCCTTATGGGAATCATTTAAGTACCTAGCTGTTAATATAGGGAAATATCTTCATTGGGGAAATGACATAAATGGGATTTTAAATAAAGGATACAGAGCTCTGCACATGGCTAACAGGGTGTTTAGGGGTTGTAGTAAGGATGTAAAGGGGAGGGCATATAAGTCTCTGGTAAGACCCCAACTAGAGTATGGTTCCAGTATAAGGGACCCTCTTCAGGATTACTTGATTCAAGAACTGGAAAAAATCAAAAGAAAGCAGCTCGATTTGTTCTGGGTGATTTCCGACAAAAGAGTAGCGTTACAAAAATGTTGCAAAGTTTGGGCTGGGAAGACTTGGGAGAAAGGAGACGAGCTGCTCGGTTAAGTGGTAAGTTCCGAGCTGTCAGTGGAGAGATGGCGTGGAATGACATTAGTAGACGAATAAGTTTGAGTGGTGTCTTTAGAAGTAGGAAAGTTCACAGTATGAAGATAAAGCTGGAATTCAAGAGGACAAATTGGGGCAAATATTCGTCTATAGGAAGGAGAGTTGGGGATTGGAATAATTTACCAAGGGAGATGTTCAATAAATTTTCAATTTCTTTGAAATCATTTAAGAAAAGGCTAGGAAAACAACAGATAGGGAATCTGCTTTGCTCTTTGCTTTTCGTCGCACCGAAACGGGTAGGTCTTATGGCGACAATGGGACAGGAAAGGCCTAGGAATGGGAAGGAAGCCGCCGTGGCCTTAATTAAGGTACAGCCCCAGCATTTGCCTGGTATGAAAATGGGAAACTCGGAAAACAATATTCAGGGTTGCCGACAGTGGGATTCGAACCCACTATCTCTCGGATGCGAGCTCACAGCTGCGCGTCCCTAACCGCACGGCCAACTCGCCACCTGGGCGACTGCCCTAAATGGTGATCAGTAGTGACTTATTGGAAATAAGTATTTCAGTATCAAAAGCCATGATATAAAATACGAAGCGGGATCTGACGGTGTCACATCCGTAAGTTTTCAGTAGAATATGCATTATGACACAGTACCACTCGCTGATAGTGCAATTGGACTGCAAACTATAGAAACATAGTGAAAACAAAAATAATGGTCACAAGTAAGAGCTGCCATGTCAGTGCGAAACATCTGCTAAGAGTACAGAGCGTTCACTAAAGGAGAGACGGGACCTAATTCAAGAAATAAAAATCCGAACTGAAAAAGCATGAGCGGCGTTCTGTCGGATGAAGAAGCTAGTATGTAATTTGAACTTAAACCGTGATTGTAGAACCCGAGTTTTCTTCTAAACTTTGTGGAGGCCATGCCTTTGAGCTCTTGTGTATGCCGAGAATATCTTGGTAGTACTGAAGGTGGTTCGGGACCGCTGGTGGCGCTCTATCAACTTGAGGACGTTAAAACGTGCAGTGATGGTTCTCGCCAGTACTGAGAACGTGTCTGTAGAGTTTCGTGACATTGGTAGCAACGATGCCCAAACGGATTAACAGCCCTTTCCGATGCTAATTTTAGCTATTCTGTAAACCCTGGAATGTGCAAGAAGCTTGATTTCTTGCTATCGAAGAACGGGGTCAGTGCTGTATTGAATACAAAAGGCAAAAGTCCGACTGGGCTTAATTCCAGAGGGAAAGAACAGGTAAATGCAGGACAAGCCGCCAGCTGTACACCAGAAGTGGTCAGGAAAGTGAAGGCCCTTGTCTCAGGTGGTAATTCGCAACCTGTTGCCTCGTCACATTTCGGAACGTCGCACTGTCGCAAGAAAGCTGCATGAAGGCAGTGTGGTGACATTTGACGAAGCATATGTGTACCATAGTGACTGTAACAAAACCCGTTCGATTTACTACAACCCTAGAGATAAAAACATTTATCAAACATTGTTTAAAGTATGCCGGGAAAGTTTTCTATGGAGTTTCATGATCATCGGTGGATACTGCTAGAGTGGCAAGTTAATAATTCGCCGTCTGGCTAATAATGTGAAGGTGAACTCTACATACTATCAGCCAGAGATTTTAAACAACACAGATTTCCCAGCACTGTATGGGAGAGCGAAAAATCAGGTATGGCTGCATGAAGATAAAGCGTCCAGCCACACCTTTCATTCTGTTCTTAGAGAGAATGAAAATGGAGACTGGAATCCGAGCAATTCCTTTCACTGACATTCCGATGGAGCCATCTGATGGGTCACCCATGGACTTCTGTGCATTTGGACTCCTGAAAAGGGGGTTAGGAAATAGACGCGCACGCACTATGAGTGGCCTCTGGGAAGCCTGTCAGGAGGAGTGGAATAAGATAGACATGCTAGTTGTGCGAACAAGTCTGCTGAAATGGAAACTATGTTGTCGGGCTATAGCTAGAAATGCTGGGTTTCCAGGTCAGCATGATCCTTGTTGGAGACATAGCTTTTCGTAAGCAAATTACCGTTCAAACAACGTCGTTACGGAGTCAATGAGCAAACTATTAGAAGTAACAAAGACCACCGAAGACTTTGGCCACATAACGAGAAATATCTCCTCCAACAAGTCATAGGCTACTTGTAGAAAAAGTAGAAGGAAAGGTCCTGAGTGACAACGCATTTCCTGGTTGGCAAACCTGCGCCACATTTCATTAGAAGAAGGTAGGTACAGGCAACCTGCCTCACGGCGCTCCAACCTATTCCTCAACATTGATGACTTGGGACTTTTTCCAAATTTCTGACAAACCGCTCTATCGTTTCGAATGCATTTTCGTTAATTGTTGTGACAGTTTTCCTGAAATATTCATTGTTTGATTTCTTTTCTTTCGTACGCCTGTTTAAGTCACTACCACCGTGGAGTCCAGAGTCAGGATAGACGCGAAATATCTCTTGCTGCTGAGATACTGAACACTGCCGTCGGACGTGTGTTGTAGAAATTACCTTGGTTTTAAAACTTCTACGACCTTTCCCGTCGGGTCGCGGAGGTGAACTGAACCGCACATAAGAATTTGTCCCTATTTTATAGCCGGATGCCCTTCCTGAAGCCAACACTGTGTGAAGGGATCTAATCACTAATGCCTGTTTCTCCGACCTCTCTTCGTCAACTCTTGTTCTTTTCCGACCCCGACGGTATTAGACAGTTCGAGGCCTAGGGAGTCTCCCTTGCCTTTCTTTGGCCGATACTTCATTTTGCGAATTGTCGGATCCCTTCCAGTTTTTTTTCCTGATTAGTGTCCGTCTCCATGGGTAAATCGTTAGCATGCTCACCTTTGGTCACACGGGTCCCCGATTCGATTCCCGGCAGGGTCGGGAATTTTAACCATCATTGATTAATGTCGCTGGCACGGGGATTGAGTGTATGTGTTGTCTTCGTCATAATTTCATCCTCATCATGAAGCGCAGGTCGCCTACAGGAGTCAAATCAAAAGACCTGCACCTGGCGAGCCGAACATGTCCTTGGACACTGCAAGCACTAAAAGCCATACGCCTTCATTTCATTTCATTTCTGATTAGTGTTATATAGAGGATGGTTGCCTATTTGTACTTCTTCTTAGGACAATAACCACCACCACTGTGGTGGCTGGTAGTGTAGCGTAATTTCTGAACATGAATAGGGAAGTGTTGGGACAAACCCAAACACCCAGTCCCCGAGCCAGAAGAATTGATCAGTCGCGATTAAATTCCACGTCCCGGCCGGAAATCGAACCCGGAACCTACTGAATCGAAGGCCTCAACGCTGATCATTCAGGCAAGAATCGGACTTACCTTGATTTTAAAATATTCGTGCTCTTGTAACGCTTGCCGACCCAAGGACAGTTCCGAATAATGATGATGTTGATGATGATGATGATTGTTGTTTAAAGGAGCCTACCATCGAGGTCATCGGCCCATTCCCAATAATAGTGATCGCTAAGGTGACTGACTGAGTCTCCCGCAACGTGTACAACTATACCCGTAATATTGAAAGAAGCGTTTGGACAGATAGAGATTGCACGATGTTGTCACATTCGTTTCTCCTTCCCCTCGCTTCAGGCTCACTTGTTCCTTTGTTCAGACCGCCGTGTTCTGCTGTGCGTAATTCAGAAGTGAGAGATTAAAGAAAAAATTATTAACATTTTGGCATTTTGTCTGAAAGACCATGCTGTCAGCTCTGTACATTCATTAAAACAGGAAGGTCAAAGAACAACACTTTACAACATTTCATGGCATGTGGCTACTTGGTGATAGAAAGCCACGGGACATGAACTTGGCTTGGATGAGGGCAGTTTAGGCCACAGAACAAAACTTATCACAATGTTAAATTGGCTTCACTTAAACATTTCGCTATTGCTTCATATATATGGATGTCATAGCTGCTTCAACGACGAAACCGACTCGGGAAGTGGAACTTTCAGCTTTATAAGCGTTTGATATAAATTGGTTACTTGTGGTTTGTATCTAGTGCATCCTAAATTTGTTTGGTTGAGGTCTGCTTCTTGATTCGGATCAGATGATTCCGATTAGATGGATGCCCACGTCTCATTCTGATTGATGTGTTATGTCGGCGAGTTAGAGATAGTAGATTAAACCATGGTTTCTGTGGGATGTGTCTCTGGATAGCGGCGTAATGCTTGCCTTTGATGAGTTGTTGGCCAGTAATTTGACTATTCTTTGTAACCCTCTTCCTTGATAAGCCTGTATGGTAGGGGTAGTGCTCGGAACTGGCCTTCTGTAATGCTCTGCTTTGCCAGTTTATCTACTGTCTCATTGTGTATAATTCGAGTGTGGCCTTTGATCCACATAAGATGAACTTCTTTTCAGTTTTCCTTAGCTTGGTATATACTTACTTAGTATGGCCATGATGTGCTCATTCGAACGCTTGTTCCTGAATAGTTCTTCTAATGTTTGAAGTGCACTTTTGGAGTCCGTGAGAATGAATACTCTGCTGAAGTGCTGGACGGCGTACGCGATAGTTGATTTAATGGCAAGTATTTCAGCTGTGAATATTGAAGCTTCGTTCGGAGAGAAAATATTTTGGAAGTGTTGAGAGCAAGGCAGTAGTACGCATAACCGACTCCTTCTTCCGTCATACTCATATTTGAGTATAACCGCCCCAATATGAGCGAGAGGTTTGACAACTCCAATCAACAGCAAGCTTATCTCCATGGCAACCGCATTCCCCTCCTCCCTTCTCCCCACCCAGGCAAGCAGTAAACGGACCTCCTTCTAAGAACTGTCACAAAGCATATTTTAATATTACAACCACCTCTCCATATACCACCCCGACTTGGAGCGTGGACAAGTACGCGGGCAAAGGGCGCGACTTGTGAGCATGTCCGTCGGCAGTGACAGACCAACGGACCTGCAGTTCCAGAAATGGTCCTGACGTTCAACACTGCTCGGTCGTACCTCAGCGATGGCTACACTCCACCGACATCAATACAGATTGCTTGGAATTTTACTTTGGAGATGGCATTCGTCAGGGTTGCTCAAATTACCGCTAACAGATTTTTTTGTCGACTTCCATTTTTGCAGTTATTTGAGAAAACACGTCGCGATCAGGGGAGTAGTATGACTTTATGAAGTATTCAAATGTATACACTTATATTTGGCCTCTCAACATATGATATATTGTAAGGCGTGATCAAAAATTTTCCGTTTGAGGGCGTTGCTGCAGCGGACTCGGCTGCGACTCTTATGCGGGTATATAAGCACGGATATGTAGTGAAAGGGATTCTTGTGACAGTCGTGTCGTGCCTTAAATGCGTCCACGTGAACGATGGCGACGTTATTACCAAATGCGTCCAAACAGGACCAATGTGCTGTTATTCTGTTCTTGGCTGCCGAAGCTCAAACGTGATGTCTGTCGAAAACCATCGTTGTGGAATGGTGCACCAAGTTCCGCGCGGGCCGCGTTTCGACGCAAGACGCCAGCCTCATCCATTACGAACAATAACAGGGGGGCGCTGGATGAGGCCTATAGTCTAATCTCTCCCCACGTCTTCGATCCTCTCAAAAAGGCTTGGAAGGTTCGCGGCTTCCTGTCGGATGAGGATGTGCAGCAGGCGGTTACGGACTTCTTCACGCAGCAGGACACCGTTTACCACACGACGATCTTCAGCCTAGTGCCTCAGTGGTCACGGAGATTTTGCCTGATTGACTGTACGGCCGTTGAACGGAAACCGCCTCTTATATTATCGTTCAAATATTGTGGATCTGCTCTGTCGTTCACCTTACTTTCCGAAAATCACCTTGGTATTCTCCAAGCGAGCGCTCAGCTTACTATTCTACTCGTTCTAGAATAGATAACGATAGAATCCTGTATGCTACTGGGAGTAGTCAGATACCACGATAGTTATTTACATCTTTACTATATCGTTTCTTATGTAGAGAACGAATTAAAGGTACCTTCCAGTCCTCCGGTAGTTGTTCTTTCTCCCATATGACAATGGTGATCTTATGCAAGACGTCCGCCGCTTTTCTGGGCCGTATTTCCATAGTTCCGCTATCATGGAGCACTTCTTGACTTTTAGTCTCCCTATAAGGCGTTTGATCTCATGACGATCCGGGGAAGAAGACGGCAGGTTTTGGCATGTTGAGTTGTTGGTTCTGCTGGGGTTAACTGGTGTTTCAGAATTTGTAAGTTTGTCGAAATATTTCAGCTAGGACCTCACAGTTTTCTTCGTTTAATGCTGCTGAAGTTCCATCTTTCGTTTGAAAGCAGATGGAGGGAGGGAGGCTTGTACCCTTGTATCTTCTGTTTAAAACCGCTGTAATATACTCGTGACTCACTTCGCTGGAAGTCTTGCTCAGTATTGTTCATTTGTTCTTTTTCATGCATACGTTTCTCACTCCGTATTATCTTGACCGTTTGTGCCCGTTGGATTTTGTGGATGTTCAAACCTTCCTCCGTTGTGGACGTGTAGTACATTTTCTAGATATGTATATGGTCCATGAAGGCTTATTTGCGACTTTCTCTTTTTAACGTCTGCTACTTCTTGTGCCTTATTGTATTGTGAAAGTCCAAGTCCACTGGCTGGGCGAGTTCTTTGAAGTCGTTCTCTTTTTCTCTGAGTTTCTTTGTATCGAAGCGGGTTATGGCCAGTGGTCCTTTTTATCAGTTTAAAGTCAGGGCCATGAACTTAACTACGCAAACATAATGGACTGAATCTGTGCCCATACCTTGGAGATATTGCGACATGGTGTACTTGTAATTCTCCCAATGCCATGTTTGGTGATCGCCATGAAGTTTGTTTCCTGTCGAAAGTGGGTGGACATCATCTGGAGGTTGTGATTTTCACATAATTCAACAAGACTTCGTCAATTCTTGTTGGTCCTCATGTGAGCCGAGTGTCGCCCAATGACGTGCCTGAATTTCTGCTCCCGTCCTAGTTGCGCGTTGAAATCACCCATTAAGATCTTGACATGATGTATTGGAGTTTTTGCGATTCTGTATCGAGTGTGTTCCAAAATATGGATGCATACTTGGATACTATTTGGCATTTATCGTTAGTCCGGGCGTGGACATGGATCAAAGTTTTATTTGCACAGCACAGGGATTGAGCTGTTGCCGTGCACTGTTCTTCATTCGTCGTTCTTTGGGCGTTGCTCTTGAAAAACCGCTAGTCATCTGAGTTTCTTCGTTTGTGAAGTGGCTTTCTTGCAATCCTATTACAGGCCTTTCCTGTCCCATCGTTACCATAAGACCTAAAGCAAATAGCACCCAAAAAAATGTTTTCATGGAGGGCTTTGGTCAGTTGTTTACGTTCCTAGTTTGTGTGAGAGAGTTGAAGAATGCCAGAACAGTCTTAGATTTGGGTTTCAGTTTTCATGACTGTATGGGGTCTTTAGCATGACGTCGCATCCTCCCTCAGAATTCGATCGGGTTGTGTGCGTCGCTTTTAGCAACGGTGGATTCTTGCAAAGAGGTACCTCGTGGGGTAATGGATTGCTTCCGTCGTGCCATCATGCTTGTAAACTTGCGTTTGCTTCGGAGCAGTTGCTCACTGCAAATACAAGCTGGATTGTTGATCCTGGAGGCATCTCTTTTACGGCATGATGGCAACCCTCCTCCTCTATCCGGCCTTGGGACCGGCAACAGCGACTACTGAGCTATTCAATCCACCCAGGCGGAATTATTATTATTATTATTATTATTATTATTATTATTATTATTATTATTATTATTATTATTATTATTATTATTCACCGTTAGGGCCACTAAGGACCGCGTGTTCTCAACTATTTGTCTTAGGTTTTCATCCTTTGGGAGTGTGCTTTCTTCCATGCATCAGAATGGACATGCTTCAGTCGGGTTGGGACTTCTTCTTGGTGAACCTGTCTTCGAGTGATGCTCGGAGTTGAATGTCTGTTTCTATGATCCCATTCTTTAAAATATTCTTATCGATCTCCGTTAACAAGCAGGAATCGTTTTGAGACTTCTCAAGCGTTTACAGATTCTTTGAGCTGACAATCTCAAGAGGTAAGCGTAAATCGTTATCCTTCTTTTCCGAATTACGCTTGAGATCTTGTCAGTGTGAGTGTATAAGTTGTTCCTTACTCTATGAACACCACCTTTGAGGCTGCGACCAAGAATGGTTCCGATAATCCTACTTTTCTTAATTGCCAGTTTTTCAAGCAGTCTGTGTGTTCGAACTATTAAACATTGTGTCTAATTACAGTTTGATAATGTATAATTTTTGCATTATTATTATTATCGGAAGTCTAATTCAAATGGCCATTTAAATATGATCGTTGTCAGTTAAAATCACATTTGCGAAAGAGATCTTTTATTTAATGTTCAGGTGCAATTATCTCAAGAATCATAAGCACTCAGAACACTGATCGCCTAGAAGATAAAAGGAAGTCGTACAATTTTTTTTAGGGGAAGAATTATTTTATATTAGAGAACCCATTTTACTGTAGTGATATTTACTCAAAAAGTGGGGCTTGATTCAAAAATTATAAGTCACAGTGAGAAGAAGGTCCGGTACTGGAAGATGGGTGCTGCCAGAGACGTCACAATTCAGAGCTCTACTCTCGGAGAGAGGTTCGCTCAACAGGTGTCATGTTGCTGCATGACAACGCCAGACCAACAGTATACGTGAATTGTTACGACGCTTGCCCTGAAAGATACAGTCCCGGCGTGGTACGCAGTGGTTTGTATAGGCGGCGATCGACGGCCGTACAAGTCCTGAATCGGGATGTCAATCAAGCAAAATCACCGTGAGTATTGAGGCTCTCATCCCACCCACGCACCAGGTTGAAGATCCCCGTGTGTTAAAACACAGTGACCTGCTGCGTGAAGAAGTCCGTAACCGCCTGCTGCAGATCCTCGTCCGTCGGGAAGCGTCGACCCTTCAACTCCTTTATGAGGGGACTGCAGGACTGTCGCCGCCCGCTTCTTGTCCGCAGTGGCTGAGGCTCGCCTCCCAGATCGAGCGGCATCTTATGTCGAAACGCGACCCACACAAACTTGGCGCATCATTGCAGAACGGTGGTTTTCGACAGACATGCTGCCCCATAGACTGGATGTGCACCGGTGTTTGTCCTCCGGCAGTCGAGAACGGAATAACAGCGCGTTGGT
Source organism: Anabrus simplex (assembly GCF_040414725.1). Lineage (NCBI taxonomy): Eukaryota > Metazoa > Arthropoda > Insecta > Orthoptera > Tettigoniidae > Anabrus > Anabrus simplex. The sequence continues at coordinate 216,665,554 of NC_090279.1, read as the reverse complement.
CCTGTTTGGACGTCGCCATAGTTCACATGGCCGCATTTAACGTACACACCTCGGGGTGACACGACTGCCTACCGGACAAATTCGGGGCGCGCAGCTATGAGAGTGCTTCCGGGAGATAGTCGGTTCGAGCTCCACTGTCGGCAGTCCTGAAGATAGTTTTCCGTGGTTTCCTTTTTTTCACACCAGGCAACAGCTGGGGCTGTACCCCGGCCTATCCCTTCGTCGCGATAAGACCTATCGGTGTCGGTGCGACGTAAAGCCAATTCTAAAAAAGAACGCGACCGCCAGACTAATCCCTTCACCTACATGTCCGCGCTTATATCCCCGCATCGGAGTCGCGCTACGTTGCAGCAACGCGCTCAAACGGAAACTTTTTGATCACGTCGTTGAAGAAGCATCTGGGTGGTTTCATGGACTGGATGCAGAGCCCTTCCTTGCAGCCATCCATGCTTTGGTGTACCGTTGATCATGTGCCTGTCAAGCAGTAATGTGTAAAGTAACGCTTCTCCCCGCTACATTGCATCTGTTACAACTGAAGAAGCGTGAAGAAGAACACGACACGCACCTTAGTGCGTAGGGCCGACCAGTGGCTACTGTGTAGCTGTGAGGTAGAAGGAATGTGTGAACGTGTCTGCACTGTGTACTCGTCCTCTAATGATGGAGCTTTTAATACGTACTTAAACTCTTAACAACATGATGACTTCACACACATCACCATTAAAGTTCCTCTCCCGCTCTCGAGTTCTGTGGACCTTCCCTTCAAACTACCGTATGACGCAAAACAGCGACGCTGGTACGGTCCCGTGATGACTCGCGTTATCTGCTCCACATGAACGACAAATTAGTTATCTCTCGTTGCAGGAGCTTGACTGCCCTGTGGTGTGCGCTGTATCTGCTGTCGCTGGAGTTGGAAGTTTCTGGCGCGACAAAAACGGCACAAATGGGGTAATAATGAGACTACTGGCTGAGTGGCGGTGATAAGGACCCCGCGCGATTGTTTCTTAATTGAGTAGATGAAGAGTGATTTTACGTATTGATAAAGCTACAGCACACACACAGAGGGTTAAGGCCGTCGTAGTGACGAGCTTCATTCATCAGTGATGATGTTTATTGTTTAAAGGGGCCTAACATCTAGGTGATCAGTAGGAGTACGATAGTTATTTATGAAAAAAAAGTTATTTTTACGACCAGTTTCAATAATAACCATCCCTTGCTGTCACTCACAACAATCAGCAAGGCTTTTGAAGTAAGTAGCCAATTCTGATGAGAACCCAGGAGTCAGCAAAGATGCAATAAGAAAGATATCCTTCTTATGTAAACTCTAAATACTGAAGTTACGAGCCTGTTTATAACTCTCGGCAGTGAGTAAGTTTACGATCGACTGTTGAGTTGTAAATTATTTTGTCCTAGGAACGAGATTATTTCTTAATAGTGTGACGGCCAGCCTCCGTGGCCGAGGCGGCAGCGCGTCGGCTTCTCACCGCTGCGTTCCGTGGTTCAAATGTAAGATTTGTGCTGGACAAAGCGGAGGTGGGGCAGGTTTTTGTCCGGGTACTCCGGTCTTCCCTATCATATTTCATTCCAGCAACACTCTCCAATATCAATTCATTACATCTGTCAGCCATTAATCATTGCCCCAGAGGAGTGCGACAGGCCTCCGCAGCCGGCACAGTTCCTGTCCTCGCCGCAAGATGGGGGCTTCGTTCAATCCTTTACTGACCCGGTCATTGACTGGAAAACAGGTTGTAGGCTCTCATCAGCGCGTTTTGGTCACTATAATTGGAATATGCATTTCTTGTGTGTGTGTGTGTGTGTGTATACGTACCGTATAAGTGTATTATTCTAGTTCCTTCGGATCTGAAAACTAAATTATGTAATTATTATTATTATTATTATTATTATTATTATTATTATTATTATTATTATTATTATTATTATTATTATTATTATTATTATTATTATTATTATATGCCTTTGCTGGCAGGACCTAGTGTTTACAGTGCACCATGTCTTCTGGTATAGGCTAGAGCAATTTTGTTACTTTCATTGATCTGTCTCTGTCTAATCCTTGACTTTGACAATATGAAAGTGACTGAGGTATGAGCGATGCTAGTAATGCCATTCCATGTGCAGCCAGTCCCTGCTATGAATGGTGTGAACATGTTGCTCATAGGGTCGGTTGGTGCATGCATTTCAGTGGGCTTGGCAGACTGATATGTAATAGCAACTTCTGGCTCGGTGAGGAAAGCAACGGGAAACTACCTCACTCCTCATTTCCCTAGTACGCCTCTTCAGTGATGCCTAGGCCATCTATGACAGCTGATGGCAGAGCTGTTGAGGATCCAACCAGCCTTAGGGCTGAAGACTGAACATACACATTATTATTATTATTATTATTATTATTATTATTATTATTATTATTATTATTATTATTATTATTATTATTATTATTATTATTATTATATAATTCGCTGGGGCCATCAAGGATCACGTTAAGTCTTGTTGCATTTGACACTGAACTTGGCCTTCTTTAGAGCCCAAATTTCCCTCATTCTTTGTGAGTGGGCCTGCTTACGCTCCTCTGTCCAAGGGGCACCGTGTCTTCTCTTCGGCTGCTCCTCTCGGTTTAGCCCGTTCGTCAATATTTTCTTGCGGAAGAGATCTCTGTTAAGGGCGTCTTCAGCTGAGATGTGTAGCATTTGCAGGTCTTCTTTGGTATTTCTAAACCAGGGAATTGTGGTTTTGGGGTTTGAATCAAAAAAGTGAAAGATTTCTTTAGTTAACTTTCTTCCGTCCATTCTTTTCAGATGACCGTAAAATCGTGCCCGTCTTTTTCTGATTGTGTCGGTAATTTTCTCTATTTTGCTGTAGACTTCCTTGTTGGATCTCTTTTGATGGATTCCATTTCTGTACTTTGATCCCAAGATTCCTCTCACAATTTTGCGTTCTCTTTTCTCCAGTTCTTCAAGGAGTCCTTTGTTGGCTTTTAGAGACAGGGATTCGGCTGCATATAGAACTACTGGCTTCAGAACTGTTTCATAGTGACGTATCTTGGTGTTTTGGGAAAGGCATTTTTTGTTGTAGATTGTGCGGGATGTTTGGTAGGCTATTTCCAGTTTGCGTACTCGCTCCTGAAGTGCTTCTTTGTCCAGTCCATTTTTCATGATGATTTCACCCAGGTATTTGAATTTGTCTACTCGGGTGATGTCCCCGTATTTTGTATGGAGTTTTGGTGGAGCCTCTTTGATGTTAGTCATTACTTCTGTTTTCTCAAACGATATCTGCAAACCAGTTTGTTCGTCAATTTCCTTTAAAATTTCAACTTGAGCTCTAGCGGTTTCTATGTCGTTTGAGAGAACAGCAATATCATCGGCAAATGCTAAGCAGTCTGTTGCGATCCCCTTGGATTTGGTTCCTATTCTCAATGGACTGTAGTTGGTTTCCTGTAATCTCACCCGCCAGGTTCTGATGATCTTTTCAAGAACACAGTTGAAGAGTATCGGGGATAGCCCATTACCTTGTCGGACTCCTGTTTTGATGTCAAAGGAATGCGAGAGACATCCGTGGAACTTCACCTTGGATTTTGTATCGGTCAGGGTGGCTCTAATTAATGCCAGCAGTTTCAAATCAACTCCAAATTCATTTAAGATGTTTAGCAGGACTTCCCGGTCAATGGAGTCGTACGCTTTCTTAAAGTCCACAAAGACAGACACATACTGCTTGGACCTTAGCGTACAATATCTGATGATCGTTTTGAGATTTTGGATCTGTTCAGCTGTTGAGCGACCTTTTCTGAACCCTCCTTGTCATTCACCTATTTGATGTTCGACTTGTGCTTCCAAACGCTCCAGGATGGCAAGTGATAGAATTTTGTAAGTCACGGGTAACAAAGATATTCCTCTGTAGTTGTTGATGTTCTTCATGCTGCCTTTTTTGTGTAATAGATGGATCAAAGCTATTTTCCAATCTTCGGGTAGGGTCTCCTTGTTCCAAATTTCTTCCGTTTGCTTTTGCAAGATATCAAGTGATTCCTCTGGGGCATATTTCCATAGTTCTGCTACTACTGAGTCTTCCCCAGACGCTTTGTTATTTTTGAGACGGGCAATGTGGCGCTTGATTTCATCTCTGTCGGGTGGTCTGGAATCTGGGTACCTGAGTAAGGGTTCCTTGGTCTCAATGGCGCTTTGAGGTTTAGAGCAATTAAGCAAATTCTTGAAGTAATCTGCCAGAATGCTGCAATTTTCTTCATTTGATGTCGCCAGTGTGCCGTCCTTTCGCTCAAAGCATAGAAATGGTGGTTTATAGCCAGTGAGTTTGCGTTTGAAGGCTCTGTAGTACTCTTTGCTTTCATTCTTCCTAAAGTTTTGTTCTATCTTTTCAATGAGAGATTTTTCGTATTTACGTTTCTCAGTTCTGAACACCCTAGCTGCTTGGGCACGTTCGGTTTGTAGGTTTCCCAATTATTTTCTGATTTCGTAGAGTAGTACTGTTTCCACGCATTGAGTCTTTCTTGGAGGACTGATTCGCAGGTACCATTCCACCAGGCATGCTTTTTGCCTTTCTTGATTTCTGCAACGTCTTTGGCGGCCTCAACAAGGAGACTTTTGGCGTTGTTAAAGTCAGTGTCATTTGGTCTAGCCTTTGCCGAAGTTTATCATTGTCGGAGCATGTGATCTGTTTGGTTGTCTTCCTTGTGTTTGCGGGAATTGGTTTGAATTTGATAAGAGACATATAATGATCCGAGGACACATTGATGCCTTTCTTTACCTTGACATTCATAATCTCAGGGCTGTTTCTCCTGGAGATTGCAACATGATCAATTTGGAACTCTCCGAGAGCTTGGACGGGAGAACGCCAAGTCATTTGCTTTCTGGGTAGATGGCGAAAGTGGGTCGACATGACCTGCAGGTTGTGATTTTCGCAAATGGACACCAGTCTTTTGCCGTTGGGATTGGTTCTTTTGTGAGCAGGGTAATTTCCTATAACTCTCTTGTACTTCTGTTCACGACCTAGTTGGGCATTGAAGTCACCCAAAAGAAGCTTGACATGGTGTTTGGGGATTTTGTTTAATTTTTCATCCAGTAGGTCCCAGAAATTATCAACTTCGTCTGGATCAGACTTGTTCTTATCGTTTGTAGGAGCATGTGCGTTAACTAGGGCGTAGGTTTTGTTCGCGCATTTAATTGTGAGTGTAGACAATCTGTCATTCACAGGTTCGAAATCTGCAACCGATTTAAGGTTCTTGGTTCTAACAGCAAACGCGGTTCCAAGCATCACAGCTCCATTGAGGATTCCTCTTTGCGCTTTGCTCTTGAAAAATCGGTAGCCTTCGGATTCAAAAATCTCTTCATCTGGGTACCTTGTTTCCTGTAGGGCCACTATGGATATCTGATTTTCGTGAAGAGCTTTGGTGAGGGTTTTCAGCTTGCCAGTTTGTGTAAGTGAATTTATGTTGAAAGTTGCTAGAAAGGTTTTAGATTTTGGCCTGAGTTTTTGACTCGTCTCTTGCATGATGTCGAGTCTCCCCCAGAATCCGAACGAGACTCGTGCGCCGTGGCGTTCACGACGAGGGATTTATCCGAAGATTTACCCCCTGGGGTATGTTTCTTGAAATGTTGTGCCATCATGCTTTTTGACTTGACTTTTCTTTGGACGGGTACCCATCCTTTTACAACTAGGGTTGTTAGCCCTAGAGGTTGCCTCAAGATGTTTTCTGGCTTCTGGTCATTTACCAGTCTTCGCCGTAACCCTGGCAAGGGACCAGTTTTTTTTCACGGTGGTATTTTATTTCCCTACTACCCTCTGACTCTGCTGGCGGCAGAGCCAGCGAGCTTCCCCAATTCCAATGGGACGCGCCCGATGGAGGTAACCGGTAAATCCCCACACGGGTATTATTATTATTATTATTGTTATTGTTATTATCGTTGCGTCGTTGTTTATTGTAATAATATACAACGATGAATTACGAAATAAGTTTATAACTTTCCTTATGAGGAAACGAGGGGGCCATTTTCTATTATTACGGTGGGGGGGGGGGGGCGAGCTTCTTAGCGCCGCTACTGTACCTGGCCCACTGTTTCTTTTCTATGCAGGATCCTGGACGAATTAAGGGCATTTTTAAAAGTTGGAGAGATGAGATAATATGAAGATAAATTTGGAATTGAAGAAGAAAAATTGGAATAAATATTCCTACGTTTGAAGGAAGAGGAATTACGGATTGAAGTTATTTACCAAGCGACACATTTTTCAGTTGTTTCAAATCATTTAAGAAAAAACTTTGTAAATAATTGACAATGAATCTGTTACCTGATAGAGGGATTTCACTTCGAACACCTGAACCAATGTTTGTGAACAAGAAGTGATGGCTACTGTATGTCCAGTTTCTCTCCGGGGTCAGGTATGAAGCGAGAGGATCTTTGTAGCGAAGTTTTACGGCCGGATGCCTTTCGTGACTTCAACCTCATGAGCGGAGTTAATGAGACGAAATGAATGTCGTGTTATATGCTAGTACGCCGGGAGAGAGTGAAACCCGGAGCCGGCACATAGCCTACGCGCGAATAGCACCACGGGGTATGCTCAAGGTTTAACGCCCCCATCCGACAGCGTCATATGCCCTCACTCACTGCGGAGAGGTTTGGAATTCGATCGAGGCTTTTGGCACGCAATCTAGTGATTATAAATTGTATACCACCAGCTCTGCTACCAACATTCTGATGGTGAACTGGAGCCGGCTACTGAACTGTGTGGCGTTATCTATGGCCTGGCCATGCATGAAGAACAGACATAACCTAACTTGTAATGATCAGGTGGTAAACTAAATGATATCTGACTGCAAAAGTAACACGAAATGTCCTCTCCATTCCAGCTGATGAGATAAACGCTCGACCATAGGGTTGTAATGCATTCTCGATTACTTCCGACATTTTACGGAACATTCTGTACACGCAAACACAAATGTGAAAGCGAAGGACAAACAGAAGGCAGAATATGAATGGTTTCTGTCCCGCACTATATTGGAATCGCGAATATCCCACGAGTCCCGAAAAAACCGAATCAGAGTGAAAAAAAGAGGAGGGGAAAATCTATACATATAAAATAAGAGTTTTATCTGTACATTGCTCAGAATTTCAAAAGAATGGCATTTCTCTATCGGCCATGTCCACAGCAACAAGGAAATTCACTTTCTACTTCTCCGTAATTTCTGTCTGTCTGTCTGTCTGTCTGTCTGTCTGTCTGTCTGTCTGTCTGTCTGTCTGTATCATCTACGTTTTATACAGTACATTTTTACCGTACCGGCTATGAATTTGTATTTTTGTTGCTAAGTCCATATCATTGCCGAGCCACGAGAAAACAGAACTTAATGAAAATCTCTATATAGAGTCGGGGAATAAGAAACTACAGTCTAAGCTATAAAAAATATTCGTCCTGGATGAAATAGTAGTTTAGGGGAAGGCGCTTAAACTGTAATTTTAAATACCTATGTTATTGGTCCTATCGAAATGTTATAGAGAATACAATTTCCGATCATTTATGTTTTGTTCAGTTTCACCGTACCGGCTGTGATAAGGGTGGTATTTCAGGGTCGGAAGAAAACTAAATGTGAAGGCCTACAAAATCGAAAGCGCATAACATTAATCAACAATAACATTACATTGACCATTGTTTGCTGTGATATTCTTTGTCTGTTATGCTGCCACTCATCTCCGATAGGTGGGATTACTGCTGCGGACCAAGTATAACAGCCTGCCTGAATATTCGCGAGGAAACACCTGGGGAGTTAGATACCTTTCTTCTTTAGCATGCCATTCCTCTGGTTCATACATTTCCTGATACTGCTGGTACGTAACACACTGGTTCATCGTAGTGTTGCAGCTATTCGATCCCTACTCTGAGGCGGTGATTGGAATGAGCAGCGTCCACACTTCACGTAATAATAATGGCAGAGGCTCACTTATGACCTGCTCTAGAATTACAATTTTGGCCTATTCCAGATTATAGTACCACAGTTCACTAAATAATTCAAAATTCAATCCTGAAAAGAACCGTTTCTTAAGAAAAGCTTCTTGCTCGTCACTTTTACTAGATTCTATATTTATTTTATTGCAAATTAGCAGCGAAGAGGGGGTTTCTCCTCTAGTTCGGAGGATAAATTTGCCTCCAAGTCAGACAGTTTTTCCCTCGCCAGTGTAGTGAACTGAGATTTTCCGACTCATCGAGTACTCCTAGGAAAGAAATTAGTAAAAGGGCATAGTTTTGCCCTGGGACTCTATATTACTCCCCCCCCTCTCACCGAAATTAAAGAGTATTCACGGCTCACGGTCGCCTGCGGCCTGGTGATTCCAGCTCTGTAACTTTCCACTGTTAGATCGGCAGCGTAATACTGTTCGTTAAAAGTGAGAAAATGTGTGGTTTTTAATTTGCTGGAGTGTTTAATATGGTAGCATTTCTTTTAATCGCGACATTCCTAGTGGCGTCATTGTAATGACCTATGTTGATTAAGTTGGGAAAGTCACTAAGACAGTCTTTCTGAGGATGTAAAAAGGTGGAGAATGAGTGTCCGCCATTATAATGAAAACTCTCCGAATTGATTGTGACTGATGATAAGCAAGAAGGCGTGCCATTACAATGAAAATTCCCTAATCCAGTCTTGGACGTTTGGTGACTTCCCCGTCGCGTTTCTAGGGCAATGTTAAGTAAGAGCTATGCTATTTATTACAGTCTTACAACGTGTATACTACCTAACATGGAATTCTGTATGGAATATAGAATTCCGTAGCGAAGCACGGGTACATCAGCTAGTTACGTTGAATATAATATTTGGTGTGTGTTCGTCCTGTCGTAAGAGGTGACTAAAATGGGGACCAAGGGCTCTGAATGGGTTGGCAACCACGGTTTCTCTAGCGGCATTCCTTCCACTAACTTGTGCCAGGGTTCTCACATTGATTTTCTCTATCCGATCTCGCTTGGCTGTACCTCGATCTGAGGGCTGCTTCGAGGTCCTCTCAGACTACGTGATTACAATTGAGGAGCTATCTAATTGTGAGATAGCGACCCCGGTCTAGGAAGCCAAGAATAACGGCCGAAAGTATTCGTTGTGCTGACCACATGACACCTCATAATCTGCAGGTCTTCGCACTGAGCAGCAGTCGCTTGGTAGGCCAAAGCTCTTCCGGGTGTTGCGCCATGGGGTTTGGTTTCATTTTGATCTCCCTTGGTCAACTGTTGTTGACTTCCGATCCCTGGTCTGTGTGTCCTCGGGAGTCTTTCATTTTCATGCCCTTCGCGACGATTGTCTTTCCTTCATTGTCGCAACCTTGTCCACTTTCCTCCTGGTTAGAGTAACAATAGTTGGTTGCCAAGATGTACTTCATGTTAAAACAATAATCACCACCACCATTGTCTGCGTAGGACGTGAGAAGTTGGCAAATTTGTTTGACCGATGTATAAAATGTTATTATGTGTGCGGGGCAAAACCATGAACATCGTCTTCATTTGTGATTTGATCTGAACATTTCGTATTGTACACTATGTGCCAGATAAAAACATATTTTACTGTTGTGTAGCATGGGTGCGGTGTTTTTTTTTTTCATCTGTGTTGACGCAGGCCAGAGTAAAATGAAGCTTCTAGCGAAGTCCCAGTCTGATTTACAACCCGTGACAATAACGTTCGGTGAATAGTCCTGTACTACCAACATATATGAACAATCTACGACAGTGACCTTACTGTCCTTCGAAATAGTCCCCTCCCATAACTATGCACTGCTGAGATCGGCGATACATGTCCTGGAAACTTTGCAAGAAGGCTTCCTTAGCCTTCAAAAGCCTTGTCACGTTTCGTAAGATGTCAGGTATCGTCAAATCTCTTTCCTTTCAAAGCGAGTTTCAGTCGTGGGAATAGGAAGAAGTCTGGAGGATTGAGATCTGGCGAGTAAGGGGGATGTTCAAGTTGCACCACCCCCTTTTTTGCCATGAACTGTTTGACGATATTGGCTGTGTGTGGGCGAGCGTTGTCATGGACAAAAAACCATGAACCTTGTTGTGTGTACTGGGGTCGTACCCTGCGTAGACGTTTCATGAAATGGGTCAAAATTTTAATCTACCGTGCAGCATTCAACGTCACTCCCTCAGGTAGAAATTCCTTGTGGATAATGCCTTGACTAGAACAAAATTTTGATGCGTGACTTTTCGGCTCGGAACGATCGCTTCAATAATAACACAAGAGGGAGTCATGAAAGAAAGGACGACTCACTTTACATTAGATGCTCTAATATCACAGAGTCAGAAGAAAACTAAATGTGAAGGCCTGCAATGTAGAAAGCTCATAAATTGATAAACAATAGCATTACATTGATCATTGTTTGTTGTGATGGGATTACTGCTGCGTATCGAGTGCAAAAGCCTGCCTGAATATTGGCGGGAAGTAACTGGAGAGTTATATCTCTCTCTTCTTTAGTATATCATTCCTCTCGTTCATACATTTTCTGATACTACTGGTGCGTAACGCACTGGTTCACCGTAGTTTTCCAGCTATTCGATTCCTACTCTGAGGCACTGACTGGAATGAGCTGTGCGCACACTTGAACGGAATAATGACAGAGGAGTTTTCGCGGCTGTCTGCGGCCTGGTCATTTTGGCTCCGGAATTTTGAACTGTTAGATCGGCACAAAGCAGCGTAGTACTATTCGTTAAACTGAGACAATGTGCGGTTTTTCCTTTGATCGAGTATTTCCTATGACAGCATTCATACTGACGTCATTGTGATGACCTATATTGACATCAGTTTGGAAAACCAGAAAGACAGTCTTACTGAGAATTCCGTAGGAAAACACGGGTACATTGGCTAGTAAGCTCATACAACGCTCTTCGCTGAGCCAGCAAAAGCTACATTTTAAAGATACGTGGTCTGTCTTCGGAAACGACACATTTTTTACAGGCCCTCAACATCACCTCTCAATAAAGTCAGTGACCTTCCCAATCGAAGAAAAATCAGCCGAGAACTAAAAATTCGTGAAATGGCAATTTGGTGCTCTTTGCCTCAGAAGAGAATCAGTGTAGATCTATATAAAGAGTATACTCCGGCCAACAATTGGATTAGGCATCAGCAAAGACTATCTTGAGAGAAAGAGAGAAAGAAAGACTGGCTCATGTTGTGGGTTCTTGCCCCTACGGCGAAGTACTCAGAAACTCACGTTACCACAACATAAGATCACTGATTGCAGAAGAACTCCGCAGTGAAAACTTCCGTGTACATGAAGAAGTCCACGGTTTTTCTGTGGCAGGGAAGACGAACTGGCATAATTGCGTTTAAAGATAACGACAAGAAAGGCTTAATTATCGATCCGACCATCCGATTCGAGCACCATGTCGGCTAGCCTACTGAAGTTCACCTTGAAAAGCACAACATTTGCGTCCACCGTACCGTTCTACAAAATTAAATACCAGTCGAATGAAGTAGAGATTATCGGCCCAATGGTGGGTGCTCGTGGCACCATACCTGCCATGAAGAGCACCACCATACGTGGATCTGTACACATGCTGAGATCTCGTTCGTTCGGACGTCCATAATTTAAAAAGTCCATATCACCGCTATGTTTCTATGTGATCAGACATTCTGTATCGTGATAGTGGCAACCCGTTGTTCATTCGTTCAATAAATATATAGACATTTTTACTTGTAGAAAATTAACAAGCTTGGTTTTGAAGATTGGGAATCTAGTAGCTTCTCGAATATGGTCAGGAATGCAGTTCAAAAATTTTACAGAGTAATACCATAAAGAATTAATAGACTTTGATGATTTACAGTGAATTTGTACTGCATGAATCTGTACCAGAATTTCAGTTGCAAAGTGTGTTGGAATAAGGTTGTGCACTTTTCAATTTATACAACATAATAGCTGAAGCTCTTTTCACTAAGACCATCTAGTGACAGCACATTACAATACTGGTGTATTGGTGTTAATGTGAGTAATTTGAAGAGTATTTTCAATGCTCTTTTCTGTAAGAGACTGATCTTTTCAAATTGTTCTTTACTGCAACATGAATCATATAATTCAGGTGGCTTTCAATTAGTGCATGGTAAATACTCTTCAACAGTCCACGAGAAACTTTGTACGAATTTTCGTATTTTAATCGGCTGAGTACACCAATAGCAGGAGTTATTCTATCACACAGCATTGTGGTGTGATTCTCCCACGTTAGCGACTCGCCTATGCTAAGTCCTAGACATTTAAATATGAATTAGCAGTGCTGTAATTATATTTTTCAATAATTTGGTGCAGGTCTTTTGTGAGGAGCGTATTGCGAGAGACGGCAAGGACACACACTATTTGCAGCTGTGTTACGATAAGTGCTGCTGCATGCAACCGAATGGCAATTCCTCTACGTACAAATTGTAAAAACAAACTACAGTGGATCCTTCATATCTTCATATCGTATATATAGCGCATAGTTGAATCATATGTATCTACGGGCTTATAATTCAGAAATATAATTTAGAAATATACTAACACACTCGTATTTTAGGGCATCGCTTTAATTCTGACCCTTATCAAAGTAACATTTCGAAAGATAGAATACAGTAGTGAAACAAGAACAACACCTTCGTTAACACCTTTGGTAAAAACATTATTCGCTTCTGTTTTTTACTGTTAATTTTATTTTCTTCTACATACTTTTCAACAACATTTATAGTTCTGAGAGACACTGTCATTGATAATCGACTGAATGTATGTAGGTTCGATACCACGGAGCCAAGATTCGTAAATGGAGCTTGTCATCCACGACTTCCCGGGTTGCTTTCGTACGTGACCGGTAATGAATTCACACCCGAAAATCAATGGGGCTTCGCTGATTTACCGATCATTAGAAGTGTGTTTTTCAGTTCGCGTCATATTACCTCTCACCATCAATTTAACCCTTTCTCTACTTGTTAACTGTTCGTCACAGACTAAAAATGCTGTACAAAATTGGAGTTACAGAGTATTTTTTGCTTCAAGGGAGTAAACGTTTACTTCGACAAATCCGTGTAACCGAATTTCGAGTAATAAAGAAATAAATACACGTAAATAAAAGGTCAAACGGCCGGAAAATTGAAGTTACTTCGAGATATTGGAAATTAGAGTAATGGACATTCCAGACATCGAGGTTAAACTGTATTTCGTTGTGATATGATCTTCTGACCATTTTCGTGCAGAGAGACATGTCTAACGTTACACCACTGTTAGGAGCCACTCAGCCGGGCATCGCGACTTCGTTTGCCGTTTCTCAAAAGCTAGTGTACTTACTGCACACATTTCCAGTTTCCATCAGTTCTATGAATGGAGAAATGATAAGAGTGTTGTGTTGTGTTTGCAGACTTGCCCGCGCTACTTGATTGGAGCTATCAAGACGTGGCAGGAGGCTCTGACGAACAACAAGGTGAATATGACGGAAATGATGATGAATGCAGGTCGAAACGTGAGCTTGCTACAGAAAATAGACCCTGGGCTTTTTCCCGTGATGAGCAGCCCAACCGCCTTCTCTGAGGCCTCCTCCAGGTAAGCACTCCACTTGCTTCACTGCGCGACACTCCAAAGTATTATTCCCTACTCAAGTAGAATTTACCTCTTAAAATTTCCACCTCAGAATTTACTAAATGTAGAAGAACTAGAGGACACACGCTGCTTCGTAGCATTCGTTATAAATAGGTCAGATAATTGATTAAAAAAATTAGGGAGGATTTGAAAGAAATTGGTCTTACACCCGATGATAGTATGGATAAGAAAAAAACTAAACACAACACTTAAAAATATGACTTTCACTTTACACTCACAAAGAAGAAAATCCCAACTAGAATATTCTGTACTCAACAAAGAATATCAACACGTATGAAGTAGCACTGGGAGGACCGCAAGGCTCGGACAGTTCGACAAACCAAGAGTGATCCAGTGTGCTCTCAAAAGAAGAAGAAGTCAGATAATTTTTCCTGATATGAAATTACTCCATGCGCTCCAGGATTCTTTTAGAACTATGTGTCCAGTGAACTTTGCGAGATTTCTTTATTGCTGTGTTGAATGGTATTTTACGAGCTGACTTATAGTTTTATATTATTTTGCTTCACGTGGAGCTTTATCCTTGTTACATCCCATATTGTCCGTGAAGAAGTAGTTTTTGAAATCATAAAAATAAGTGATAAATGTGTGAATTTACGCATCGCCCTATGGACATGATGTAGCCTGCACGATTCCAACTCTCTTTGAGAGTGTCACCAATCAGCCTATAGCTCATTCCACGTTAAGAAAACAGTATTGTTCTTATGAGCCCACAAGGAGTGAACACACCCCTTCTTGGACACCACAATTCCTCATGTTTAAGGAATATTATACTGTACTTCGTAATGTATTATGAAAGATAGATAAAAAGGATGAGGCATTTTTGTCCGAGAGTTATTAAAATAACTATATAACATTTTTTTTCATAAATATACTGACTTAGCAAATGTCATGGGATAGTCACCTAATAGCGTGTGGGGCGTCCTCTGGCCCTGCGAACTGCAGTGAGACGCCGTGGAAGTGACTCGCCAAGTCCCTGGTAGTCCTCTGGACGCAGCTGACACCAAATCGTTTGCAGAGCGGCCGCCAATGCTGGTCTGTTCGTGGGTGCAGGATCCATGGCACGGAGCCTGCATTCCAGGACATCCCAGATATGCTCGATAGGGTTCATATCGGGGCTCCTGGGTGGCCATGGCAGTCGTTGGACCTCCGCTGCATGTTCCTGGAACCATTCCCGGGCGATGTGGCGGCGCGTTATCATCTTGAAACACCGCAGAACCGTCTGGGCGCTAAAATGGGTGGAGATGGTCTCTGAGCACCTCAACATACAGCGTACCATTCAAAGTATCTTCCAGAACAACTAGGGGGCCCATTCCATACCAGGAAAATGCACCCCAGACCATAACAGAGACACCAGCGCTCTGGACCACACCTTCGAGGCAGGCGGGATCCATCGCTTCACGTGATCTGCGCCATACACAGTGCCTCCCATCGGCATGGTGCAGTTGAAATCGTGATTCGTCCGACCATATCACGTCACGCCATTGTTCCAGTGTCCATCCCTGGTGACTGGCGACAAATGCAAGTCGTTGTGCCCGATGACGTTGGGTTAACAGTGGCACCCGTGTGCGGCGCCGGCTCCCATACCCCATAGAACCCATTGTCACTGGGAGACGTGTCTAGCACGGCCTGTGTTGAATTGAGCCATGATTTGTTGCACGGTTGCCCGTCTGTCACTCTTGACAATCCGTGTGAGATGTCGCCCGTCACGGTCATCGAGGGTGGCTGGACGGCCGGTCGTTCGTCTATTGTGGACGGTGACACCCGCATTCAACCATTCACGATACACCCTGGACACGGTTGATCGTGTGAAGCCGAATTCCCGCATCACTTCCGAAATCGCACTTCCCATCCGTCGGGCACCGACCACCATACCCCGTTCGAACGGTGTCAGCTCACGACGACGTTCCATGTTACACCTGTCACATGCGTAGCCACTGCTCACAAGGTCTCGTATACAACTGCCGCTGGCACGCGCATCAGTGCTCCGCTATCCCATGACATTTGCTCAGTGAGTGTACATTCGTAGGGAGGAAGCACAGTGGCAGCAACAGCCATCGCTTGGTTGGCTTCCTTCATTTTCCTTCTTCTGTGCTGCTCTCACTCGGTGAACCGCCGGCAGCTCACTTCTGTAGTGAAGTCATCTACAGTATTTATTTATTGCGTGTGTGTTTTTAGACTTTAAATCGCTGAGTAATTGTCTTGTCTTGAGTGAGAGTTATGCGATAAGCCTACGTGTGTGATTTCTTTCTTTAATAACTGTGATATTTTGTAGTAATCTACAGTATTTATTTGTTGTGTCTGTTTTATAGGCTTTATGGGCTGGAGAAATTTATTAAATGCAATTAAATGCATCCCTCACCCTTCGAGCCCATAGAAATTATGTGTCTATTTTCTCCCCCAATTTGCTTTACAGTTCAATGCTGAGGTTTTTTATGTGCCATAGTTTACCTCTGATTCTGTGCAAACCAAAAAATAGCTCCTGTAAACCGTCTTCTCCTTTAATTCATACAATTAATTTGTAGCTTAGTTTCTTCCGCTTTTTGTCTTAACTTAAATACTGAATATCACAAATTTATGTACCACTGTTTTTCCCGGTACGGTGTTGAGCAGAGCCATTCGATATGGCAATCCTGTTGTCATAAGAACAATACTGTTTTCTTAATGAAGAATGAGCTATAACGAACCCGCACACCATGCATTCAGCACTAATCTCAATCATTTTCAACATTGTCTTTTTCACCCTTTTTTTTTTACCCCCACATGCCGATGGAGACTTAAACGGCATCTGTAGTGTCACTATTCATGTCAGCGACCGCGAAAAAGTATGAATTTCGATTATTTTTATATGTCACTCCCTCTCGAGCCCTTGTTGGCGAGATGTAGTGTTTTAGTGTTTACAGTGCACTGTGTCTTCTAGTATAGGCTAGAGCAATTTGTTTTTCATTGACCTGTCTCAGTCTCATCTTTGGTTTTGACAATATGAAAGAGACCGAGCTATGAGTGATGCTAGTAATACCATTCCTTATGCAGCCAGTCGCTGTTATGATTGGTGTGAAAATATCGCCTATTGGGTCGGTTGATGCATGCATTTCAGTGGACTTGGCAGACTGATATGCAATAGCATCTTCTAGCTCGGTGACTGAGGAAAGCATCGGGAAATACCTCACTCCTCATTTCCCTAGTATGCTTCTTTAGTGATGCCTGGGCTGTCTATGATAGCCTTTGGTGGAACTGTGGAGGATCAGACCAGCCTTGGGGCTGAATACCCAACATACAACATATTCCCTCCCCATTTTTATCCCTAGGGATGCTAAGTGTGTTTTACTCCCACGCTATTTCTCTCCAGATCGTATATATGTGTTGACATTGCAGGTTTGTCTATAATCGCCGCCATTTTTAATCGTTTAGCTTTTCGTAGAGATATTGCTCCTGAACTGTGTGCAACCCGCTACCGCCTGCTTTTATTGGAGTGGCCATTTGGTAATTTGATTTTAGGATTATTCAAAGTGGACCTAGAAATACCGGCAAGTAACTCCGGAGAGAATAAAACACGAATGAAGCAGATCGATCCGGTAGAACGGACTGGATAAAGCTGTTTTTACTAAACTTTTTAAACGTCTGATGAAAAATAACAATATATCGAGAAGACTGTGGAAAATGGTGTCCGGAGAAGTGCGGACATCATTCCAGTCGAACGTACTCGAGTTCGGAGGTTGCTTACAAGACAAAGAATATGCTAACAGAAAATTAAATAACACCATTTCCCCTGTTTCATTCGTTAGGTCATGTAGGTGTGCAATGTGTAATTCATATTTACTTTATCTCAGGTTGAACGCAAGCAGTGCCCCTTTTTTAAATGTGTTTCAACTATGCGTCAACTTTTAAGACTTCGTTTTTCTAAATAATGCGCGCGAGAGAAGAATGTTGTTCTCGAAGCGAGCGGGTAGGTTCCCAGGCAGGTTAGCGAGGATACCCCGAGATGAAGCCAGAGGGCCACCCGCTGCTGAAGTGACCGCAAACATCGAGCTACCTCAGAAATGAAGTTCTGAATTAATTAAACTGGAAACTCAGTCTAGAATTACCAGTTTTGAAATCAGACATTCCTTGCAGTAATGTTATATTATTTGTGCCTGTATTTTGATGTACGCATTACTTCGGTGTTTGCCTGGTGTAAATTATTCAGCTCCCTTCTTGAAATTAGCTATTTCTTGTCGAACTGAAGAGACACACACAAGCACATATATTGCATGTCCATATGCCTTAAGTCTAAGGCTAAGTCTGACAAGACAACGTTGGGTTGCATTTCAACTGAATTCATCTTTATAGAGGCCATAAAGTTGCTTTCCTTTCCGGAGGGGTTCTTGCTGATTTACCTCCTAACTGAATTCTGTACGTACGAATTGAACGAAATAAGACCGTATTAATGAAATGCTGCGTTCGTTCTTTTACACGACTATAGCATGTTTATTAAATACGTTATTCGAACGCGTCACAATTCTACTTAACTGGTGTTACTCGAACAGATTTACAATGCCACAGAGAAAGAAAATATGCTTTACTTGTTCCCGCGAATGTAACATTAGGGATTTTCACAATACGGTAGTGGCAAATTGTCGCAAGTCACGACTACAATAGTGCGAACGTGCAGGATTATCTGTAACTGTAAGACGTCGTATCGCCAGGTATGGTCCAATGAATCGAAGCCAACAGTCAGTATTAACAGGGGAGAAAGAGTAGTGTATGGCAGGGACTGTACATCGGTCTGTGACAGACATGGCAGCAGGGAGAGTGATGGCTCGTACTAACACGTCAAGATCCTTGGAAGAGTGGGAGGAAACGTCTGCTCTGTGGTGATGGTCTTTACTGTAGTCCAACTATGTTCTATTAATACTAATAAAAGCGAAAATTGAAGGGGTCAGGCACTTGGAAGGGCCGCGAATGGTGTGGAACTGAGAGATTATCTAGAGCACGGGGTGGGAAGAGAACAAGAGTCAGTCTCCTCTCACGACAGACACAGCGTCTGTCGCTTCAGATTCACGGATTTCAGCTGTCGTGGTTAACCCTTTCAACATCTGGAGTTGGTCCCTCTCCTGAGACAAATTTTCTCGTATCGTAAAACTCATTCCTGTATGCCTAAATATCTTGCAATACATTTGATCACAATACCTGTATTCTGGGAAAGACACAAAATAATAATAACTCGTAATATTTATTCGTAATTCGTGTGACTATTACATAAATAACAATCCGTAGAGTAATTGCAGCTTCAACTCAGTTATTATACTTTTACTAGTTCCGAAATGATTGAACGAGGTCACGTGTACAATTTTTACAACACATGTATTTTTACCGAGCAACTCAGTACTGGAACATTGCGATAGAGGTGAATAAACAGGAAACCCGCCCTACACCCTGTGCAGTCCTGGCCCACGTTACTGTTGAGGTTGACTGCGCATTTCATGGATTGAGCTCAACATAACACGCCTCAGAGGAAACAAGAGCTTTCCTGACTGTTTCAAAATTGTAAGTGCCCATTGATGGCAGACATTCTTCTTTGGTGTGGCAGTGAAGCAAGACGATAGCAGCAACTAAACTCGCTTAATGACTTGATAACAAATCTGCATCCGGAATGAATCTCTTGGATGGCTTCAGCAGAATTTGCTTCGGGAAAGGGCAGTGGTGCGGATTACAGACAGGCACAGTTTGAAGAGATGTTTGCCAAAATGTGAACTCTATTTTGCAAAAATATGAAAAATTCAAAGCACAGTTTGAGTTGTATGTTTTGTGCTAGAATACTCGTATCTTTGTAACAAAAACCGTAGAACATGTTTACGTTGTTTTCAAAACATGCCTTTATAAATTACCCCTTTTACTAGGTCTGATTCCTACACTCGTCTTCGATTTGACGCCTCTGGGCGTCTTTTTAAAATTCATAAGCCATTTGTAAGTCTGGTGAGTCGTCTGTTCTGGCAACCATTGGTGAAGTATGTTAGGTATAAGTATTGCTCGTCTATTGAAGGACTCAAGTGAAGAGAGGGCACCAGTGTAGCGTATTTCTGCTCCTTCATGCGGGCCCGCGGTCTTTCGTTCGGCAAACTGACCGTTTCTTTCTCTTCCTGAATCTTCACGAATCTCCCGGGGTCGGAACATCCCAGTTTTCGTATTTCTGTTTGCAGTGTGATTTCTAGTATTTAAATGAAGACGTCTATTACGATGAACACAAAAATACAGTCCGCAAGGCACGAGACAAAGTTCGAATCCCTGACCCACTCCCGAATGGAATTGTGGGATCCTTCGACCCGAAGGCCAGTACGCTGACTCAAAGCAAAGAGCTAGAGTGAAATTGGGCATTTCTTATTGGTAAAGACATGTACCCGGTTTATACCAGCTGCTGCTGCGAAACTAATGCAAGTGGCTTGGACTGGAAACAAAGTGACAGAGCCAACGGATGATCAGACCTAGATAAAGTGCTATACTGCCGCTGTCATGACACTAGTTTGATATTTGAACATGTTTTACATAACTCTTGTTCCCTTTGTACTTCAAAATAATGATAATAGTAAATTATTAATTCTATAATGAAATCATCGCAATGGTAATTCGTTAGCCCAACTAACAAGCGCGTTTGAACTTATCACTTTCCCCTTCTTCTTCTCTTTCCGGTACCTCTTCATCCTCTCGCTGTGTTCTTTCTACGTTGTTCACTCCATCCCGTATTTAGTCCGGTGCGCTTTGTGTTTGTGATTTAAGGTTCTGAATTTTATTCTCTCTTGAAAGGTTTCTCCATTAATGTCAACTTCACTTAGGTCTTCACTCATTTTCTTTACCCAGTTATTACGATTTTTCTTTGATAAGGCTGAGTTTAAAATTTTCTTTGTCAGCCTGTTATCATCCATTCTATATAAGTGACCATCAAGTTGTAATCGGCGTTTACTGATGGTATCTGTGATATTTTTTGTAACTTGATCAATTTCATCTGATTTCTTTTTTAAAAAAATCCAAATTCCATTTTCGCATTTTCGTCCTGAGATTTTTCTCAGGATTTTCCTTTCTTCCTCTTTTTTCATTCCTTATGCCCACCTGAGGAGCGCATCTGAACTTACTTCGCACGTTTCTTCTTGTCTTCCCCAAATCTCTTCACTGTCTTTCCTTTTGCGTTCTTCCGTCCATCCTGTAGCTTGTGCTTTAGGTTGATCAGCAAATTTGTTTGTTTATCAGATTTCTGAATATTTTTTGTCTTGCAAGACTTACTCATTTATACATACATACATACATACATACATTATCATTATAGACTGTTATGCCTTTCAGCGTTCAGTCTGCAAGCCTCTGAGAATTTACTAAACGTCGCCACAATTCTCGATTTGCAACTAGTGTTGTGGCCTCATTTAGTTCTATACCTCTTATCTTTAAATCGTTAGAAACAGAGCCTAACCATCGTCGTCTTGGTCTCCCTCTACTTCTCTTACCCTCCATAACAGAGTCCATTATTCTCCTAGGTAACCTATCCTCCTCCATTCGCCTCACATGACCCCACCACCGAAGCCGGTTTATGCGTACAGCTTCATCCATCGAGTTCATTCCTAAATTAGCCTTTATCTCCTCATTCCGAGTGCCCTCCTGCCATTGTTCCCACCTGTTTGTACCAGCAATCATTCTTGCTACTTTCATGTCTGTTACTTCTAACTTATGAATAAGATATCCTGAGTCCACCCAGCTTTCGCTCCCGTAAAGCAAAGTTGGTCTGAAAACAGACCGATGTAAAGATAGTTTCGTCTGGGAGCTGACTTCCTTCTCACAGAATACTGCTGATCGCAACTGCGAGCTCACTGCATTAGCTTTACTACACCTTGATTCAATCTCGCTTACTATATTACCATCCTGGGAAAAAACACAACCTAAATACTTGAAATGATCGACCTGTTCTAGCTTTGTATCACCAATCTGACATTCAATTCTGTTGAATTTCTTACCTACTGACATCAATTTAGTCTTCGAGAGGCTAATTTTCATACCATACTCATTGCACCTATTTTCAAGTTCCAAGATGTTAGACTGCAGGCTTTCGGCACAGTCTGCCATTAAGACCAAGTCGTCAGCATAGGCCAAACTATTTACTACATTTCCACCTAACTGAATCCCTCCCTGCCATTTTATACCTTTCAGCAGATGATCCATGTAAACTACAAACAGCAAAGGTGAAAGATTACAGCCTTGTCTAACTCCTGTAAGTACCCTGAACCAAGAACTCATTCTACCATCAATTCTCACTGAAGCCCAATTGTCAACATAAATGCTTTTGATTGATTTTAATAATCTACCTTTAATTCCATAGTCCCCCAGTATAGCGAACATCTTTTCCCTCGGTACCCTGTTATATGCTTTCTCTAGATCTACGAAACATAAACACAACTGCCTATTCCTTTCGTAGCATTTTTCAATTACCTGGCGCATACTGAAAATCTGATCCTGACAGCCTCTCTGTGGTCTGAAACCACACTGGTTTTCATCCAACTTCCTCTCAACGACTGATCGCACCCTCCCTTCCAAGATGCCAGTGAATACTTTGCCTGGTATACTAATCAATGAGATACCTCGATAGTTATTGCAATCCTTCCTGTTCCCTTGCTTATAGATAGGTGCAATTACTGATTTTGTCCAATCTGAAGGTACCTTACCAACACTCCACGCTAATTTGACTACTCTATGAAGCCATTTCATCCCTGCCTTCCCACTATACTTCACCATTTCAGGTCTAATTTCATCTATTCCTGCTGCCTTATGATAATGTAGTTTATTTACTATCCTTTCCACTTCCTCAAGCATAATTTCACCAACATCATTTTCCTCCTCCCCATGAGCTTGGCTGTTTGGAACACCACCATGATGATTTCCTTTTACATTGAGAAGATGTTCAAAATATTCCCTCCACCTCTCCAGTGATTCCCTGGGATCTATTATGAGTTCACCTGAATTACTCAAAACACTGTTCATTTCCTTTTTCCCTCCCTTCCTAAGATTCTTTATTACTGTCCAGAAAGGTTTCCCTGCTGCTTGACCTAGCCTTTCCAGGTTATTACCAAAATCTTCCCATGACTTCTTTTTGGATTCATCAACTATTTGTTTCGCTCTGTTTCTTTCATCTACATACAACTCCCTGTCTGCCTCGGCCCTTGTTTGGAGCCATTTCTGATAAGCCTTCTTTATACCAATTTCGTAAATATCTTTGTTTATTTCTGTAAGCCAGTTGTGATTTTTTAGAGATACTGAGAGATTTAGTATTATCTTTGTTAGCCTATTGTTATCCATCCTGATCAGGTGACCACAGAATTTTAATCTTATTTTTCTAATGGTGCATGTGATTTTTTCTATTACTTGAGATTTCCTATGATCTCATTTTCATTAAAATACTATTTTCCATTTAGGTCCTAGAATTGTCATGAGAATGTTCCCCTCTTGTTTTTCGATGTTTTCATTGTTTATTAAAGGAACAATTAGTAATTTAAGTAACTCCACCAAATTACATCTCCTGTCGGTTGGTTACTGTGCTCGATAGCACAAACACCCAGTTGCGGTTGACGACTTAAGTTTAACCCTAGAACCACATCATACTTTTTGCACATCCGCCAAACGTCGCCATCTTGCTCTTATCTACCTGTAGTGTGATTGTTTAACTGTTGATTTGACAGCATCGCACAAGCGTTGTGATCGACCGTTATCTGCTATTTCTGTGTTACCTTCGTATATAACCCCGCATTGTGGTTTGTGTAACAGAAATTCATTCAAGCTACGGTACCTTGCTTTAAATTGCTGAATGATAAAGTGTAGTTGTGAAAATTGTGTTAAAAGCGGTGACATTTGGTATTATCCATTTTAATGTAGTTTTGCAAACATAAAATAGCGTCTTCAAGCAGAGGAATTTTGATTGACGAACTTTTAAAAATATTGAATGAAGAAGCAGTAAGTCGGAATGTAATATGCAATGATTTAGTGATTTTGAAGAAGACAGTGATGAAGACGATCATGCAACAACTGAAGAGGATGATGTAGATGACGAGTTTGAAGGAGAATCTGATGGTAATGATGCAGAACAAACCGTTTCTAGAAATGCTGTCTACGGGAAGAACGGCCACAAGTGGTACATGAACCCTTTCCGCTCAGCTAACACAAGAACAAGTAAGCAAAATTTGGTGCATCGTTATCCAGGAGCTAAAAATTTCGCACATAAGGTTTTGAATGAAAAAGACATTTCCAATTTATTTTTCACTGATGATATGTTAGCCGGCCCCGTGGTGTAGGGGTAGCGTGCGTGCTTCTCGCCCGGAGGCCCCGGGTTCGATTCCCGGCCAGGTCAGGGATTTTTCTCTCGACCTTAGTGCAAGTTCGAGGTCCACTCAGCCTACGTGATTAGAATTGAGGAGCTATCTGACTGTGAGATGGTCTCGAAAGCCCAGAATAACGGCCGAGAGGATGCGTCGTGCTGACCACACGACCCCTCGTAATCTGCAGACCTTTGGGCTGGGCAGGCCAAGGCTTTTCAGGAGCGTTAAGTGCCCTGGGGTTTTGTTTGGTTTGGTGGATGAAATGTAAATTCAGAAATCAATTTGCAGAAATCCAAATATACTTCAGAACAAAGCTACCTTCACCCAACAAATGTGTGAGAGTTGAGGGCAATGATAGGTATTCTTTATCGGAGTGGTGTTTTGAAAAATTCTGGATTGAACACTGGTCTTAAAAGCTCAGGACCCCCTCCGTTTAGAGCAACTATGAGCAAAAACTATGAGTTTTGTTGAATTGTCTACGGTTTGACGATACATCTACGAGGGAAGAGAGACGTGCAGCGGATAAATTCGCCCCTATAAGAGAATTGTGGGACATGTTTATGAACCAGTGTAGAGATAACAATACACCATTTGAACCTGTTACTGTTGGCGAACAATTGATATCATTCAGAGGGAGATGCCCGTTTAAAATGTACATACCGAGCAAGCCAGACAAATTCGGCTTAAAGATAGTAATGATGTGTGATTGCAAAGCATGTTATATGTGTTATGGAATTCCATGTGTGGGTAAAGAGCAACGTGACTCCAGTCTAGGAATCCCCACACAGTATGTTCTACGTCTGACTGAGGATATTCACGGATTCACGTCATGTGAAGTAGCTGAAGAGTTAGCAAAAGAAGGAACCATGAGAAAAAATAAGTCGGACATTCCCCCACAGTTGCTGCAAAAAATTCTTCATCAGAATTTGTGTTTGACGAGACATCAATGATGCTATCGATCGTTCCTAAGAGAAACAAGGCTGTTATTTTGTTGTCGACAGTGAACTGCCAGGGTATTGTTGATGACTTTTTTAAAGTTATCATTTTATTTCTCTCAAATGGCAAGATACAGTATTAACATACAAGAGTAACACAACAAGCAAATCACTCCATTTCTTAGTACAGTATAATGTTCACTTGTCACATGTCCTTCTGTCCTTGAAAAATAAAACAAACAAACAAAATATTTTTTATTTTTTACTTTTTCTCTCGTATCCTATTGTTCTAGAACATTGTCATTTTAAAAACATTGGCACAAAACCTCTCACAAATAAGCCTGAAATGATATTGTTTTACAATGAAACCAAGGGTGGCGTGGATACTCATGATCAGCTGTCTCATTCCAGAACTGTTTCTAGAAAAACGAGAAGACGGCCACGAGTGTTTTTATGGGATGTTAGATACTGCAGGGATTAATTCATTTGTCATCCATTACTTGAACAATTCCTCTGGCTCAAACACGAAAAGAAATGAGTTTCTGAAACGTCTTGCGTTTTCTTTGTTTGAAGGTCATATCGAAATGCGTTTGTCGTAAAGAATTCCTAAACATCTTCGAAGTCTCATCTCTCGGGTTCTTGGCTGTGAGGAGCCTACCAGTGAAAATGTAGTGGTAAGAGACAGGCCTGGACGATGTGCGCTTTGTCCTAGAAACAAAGACCGAAAAGGGCAAACAGAGTGTGTGATTTGTTCTCGCAGTCTGTGTGTCGAACACCGGCATGGGATCTGCGGTGAGTGCAAAGATGAGAGAGCCTAAACTTTTGCAGGGGGCCAATGACCTTCGATGTTAGGCCCCTTAAAACAACAAGCATCATCAAGCAAACTTTTGCAGGATGCTTGAAATTAACAAAAATGTGCTGTGTTCTGTCATTTCACATATTATGGATGTTTGAAATATGTTTTCTCATATATTAGAACAGTTACACCTTAGTAAATCACGAGATTCCCAAGTGTGTATAGTTATTTATAACGTGACAGATGAATTGTCAATAACATATGTGAGTATTCGTAGGTAAATGCATTAATCCAACCTAAAATAAACATTACAGCTGAATTTTTACAACACTTTTTTAAGTGGGTCATGGGGGACTCCACAGCGTGGTTCATGTCCTGTAAAAGCCATGGTGTGGTTTTACGTGCTAGAAGGACAATGCTTGACAGACAAAACGCTTTAACATACGATACGTTTTCAAACCGCGGCTGTCCGGCTCCATCGCTAGCTGGTCTTTGGTCCAGAGGGCCGCGGTTTCGATTCCCGGCCGAGTCGGGGATATTAACCTTAATTGGTTAATTCCAGTGGCTCGGGGGCTGAGTGTGTGCGCCGTCGTCATAATTAGAATTCATCATAGGTAGGGCGCCATCCTCATAGACGCGCAGGTCGCCTGTACGGCGTCAGACCTGCACCAGCCCTCTCCGGAGGCCACACGCCAAAACCGCGTCTGATAATCGAAATTAGTTTGTCCTGTCAATCAATCAATCAATCAATCAATCAATCTGTTAGTGCACATATCGCATTAACAATTATATTTGGGTGATTGTCCAAGGAAACGTTTCTGGCACAAGGACACGAGGACGAGTCGCAAAAAGATGGGCTGATCAAGTAAGAGAGATCATGGAGAGTTACTGTCCGGAAAACGCAAGTACGTACAGAATGGTATCAGCTTATAAAAGGAACAACAAAGTCCTTGGGTCACGATACTCAGTCATGAGTGGAACGACTGGAGAGGGAGATTGTATCATTTATTTGTGTTTTAACTTAGCAATATTGTAGTGT
This sequence comes from Anabrus simplex, assembly GCF_040414725.1. Taxonomy (NCBI): domain Eukaryota; kingdom Metazoa; phylum Arthropoda; class Insecta; order Orthoptera; family Tettigoniidae; genus Anabrus; species Anabrus simplex. Next base: position 216,638,870 of record NC_090279.1, on the reverse strand, counting down.
TTCGTTTATATAATGTATTTATTGATGAAGCTGTGAAGAGAGGGCAGCACCTCGCTTCCAGGACTGTTTTCTGGCGCGAGAGACAAAAGAAGCGCGTCAGACGTAACATGTGGAGACAACAGTCTCATGAATTATGTAATTGCACAACAGTGCCAACATTTTAAGTTCAGCCAAACCATTGGCACAATTTTAGTTACGTCTTTTCAAGTGTAAATAATATTTCTAGTGTTTTTTTTAGTGTCAGTGCGTACCTCATATGTGTGAATGTATAATTGTATATGTACAGGCAGTACATACAGTAATTGTGTGTTTTAGTTCACGTATAACTGAATAAATCAGTGACTTGTGTGCTCTTTATTTGTCATAAACGGTATTTTCTTAATAACATTTAATTGGTCCTCCGAAAGTGTACTTTATTATGTGGTTATTATATGCGACCACCAGAGGTAAGGTTAGATCGTGAACATACAGTAATTTCATCTCGGTCAGACATTTTCGTTCTCCGGGCCGGATCTTCGAGTTTTCCTTTTTACGTGACAACAAACATAGTCCATTTACAGTCACTTGATTATGCCGATAATATTGTGTGATGTATCGTGGTGCAATTTATGACGCAATTCGCCACGTGGCTGATTTACGCGCGAACTCACGCCGCTAAATCAGAGTTACCAATCGCGCCGGTCAAATCTTCCGCGCTGTGGAACGTACAACCTGTGGACTGTTGGCAGTAGCAACCCTGAGTCATTTCAAGATGGCTCCTTGATGACAAGTATTTGACACACCTTACAAGGTCAGATACAATTCATATATTTATTCCTATCCTTTCATTATGACACAGAAGAGTATTAAAATTCTAATACGCAAACGAGGTATAATAAAGGACAGCGTGACACGTATTAGAAGCTTCATAGATGGGTTTAACAGTGAGCAGGGAATTGTGGCTATTATCTCTCGTAGAGAAAGTTTAGAGGAATTGAAACAAAAGTATGAGGACATTCAATCCCAGTTAGAAATCAGTGAGGAGGGTGAAACATACGAAGCAGATAGAGAAATATTTGAAGACACATATCATCAGATAAAGGTCGACATATACAGAATAATCACCCAGCATGAAATAACAGATCTTTCCAGGCACGGCACTCAAGGGAATATCTCAGTAAGCAATAATTACAATGGGGCCCACATCAAATTACCTACTATTACACTGAAACCATTTGGAGGCGAGTACGAAGACAGGAGAGGATTTCACGATTCTTTTGCATCTATGATCCATAACAATCAAGATTTGCACGATATTTAGAAATTTCACTACTTAATTAGCAGTTTAAGAAACGAACCTCTTTCTATTGCACAAAGTCTCCCTCTATCTGCTGAAAACTACAGCATAGTTTGGCAAAGGTTAATAGACGGATTTCAGAACAACAAATTAATTTCGTCAATTCACATTAAGCGGATATTAGAGCAAGAATCAATCCAAAAAGAGAATGCCAATTCCCTCAGAGAGGCTATAAACACAAGTCAGGCCAATGTGAAGGCATTACAGGCCCTTGACTTAGATGTTTCGATTGAAGATTTATTATTGTCACAATAGTTAATCAACAAACTAGACCCAGCGACTAGGAAGGCATGGGAAATACTTCAGGTTCTGAGTTAGAATCTCTGGAGGTGTTGTGGAGATGTTTAGCACTTGAGGCAATCAAGCCAGGTACTTAAGTTCAGCAGATTAACCAGTCAATTAGAACTACACCCAAACATCACGTAAGCAATGTGCATGCTAGTGTTAATTACCAATGTGTACTCTGTAAGGGCTCACATTACCTATATGATTTTTCACGAGAGTTTAATCCTGATGTAAACAAGGCATGTCCACGCCTCAGCCAAAGAAAGAGTTGTGATTCGCTGAGCGTGTACTATCGACCTCCGCCCCGTCAATGTCTCGTGTTCGGACATACAGTGCTGAGCATATTACCTAAAATAGACGAGGAACAGATTTTGAGCTGTGCGAAACTAAACAGAGGGGTCTAAAGGGAGATCTACTGCTGAAGATTAGGGCCTACGTTATTTATTTATTCATTTCTGAATATTAAAGAAAGCTATCGTAGGCTAGAGCACCTCTTGCTCCATTTCTCTCACTGTGAATACTGACACTTTACAGCTGCTGCAAGATGCAACACCTTATCTCCACGCTGTACAGCTTGGGACTTTCCCTAGCTATGAGAAGACTTCCTGCATTACACCACGCCTTCTGCCTTCATATCTCGTTATTTAATCACTGTTTAATTTAAAAAAATTATAGATACACACCGGTATATATGACAACCATATTTTACTTTGATTACGTACTCTTTCAGACTATCTAAATGTAATAAACTAAGATAAAATTAAATTAATGCCACCTACTAATTTTCTTCGAGCTCGCATACAGTCCAGTGAGTACGACGGTTGCTTCTCCAATCAACTACGTCTGTGTCCACGTGCAAAGCCAAGGTGCTCCGCCTATTTGTTTACATCAGGATTAAACTCTCGTGAAAAATCATATATATAAGTGCGAGTCCTTCAAAAGGCTCAATGTCCATGAGAGACATAATGTTGTCAGAGATTATAAATTATGCTTTAACTGCTTGGGCAATAATCATAATGTCAATCAGTGCCAATCAGGCTCGCGCAAGATGTGCGGAAAATAAATTCACTGTTGCATGATGACACCAGACCAGGCCAGTGCTTAGCTCACGGGAAACAGAGAGGGAACACAGCTCGCGCCAGGCAGTAGCTAATCACACGAGCCGTTCAACAGATGTTACTCACTGCGCTGTCAAGGAATCCGATCTGTCTAGTCTTGATATCAACAGCGATAGTCAAGGTTAAGGACATTCACGGTAATATGCATGAGGCTAGATGTCTTTTGGATTCAGATTCTCAAACGAATTTCGTGAGCGAAGAACTGGCTCAGTTATTACGTCTCAAAAAACGAAAACATGTTACACCAGTAACTGGAATAACGGTGCAGGAGTTCAAACATCACACTGCATTACGGTTCATTTGCAATCAGCGGTCAGCCCTTTCAATATAGATTCCACATGCTTAGTGCTACCAAAGATTACAAACAATTTGCCAAGTAGAAAAATCGACATTTCAAGATGGAATCTACCCACCAATATAAAATATGCCGACAGAAATTTCTACATGCCAAGCAAGATCGATTTGCTACTCTGTGCAGACATATTCTTTAAGGTTATATTGGAGGGCATGAAAATTCCTGATGGGTATCCAACATTGCAGAATACGAAACTGTGCTGGGTAGTAGCTGGCCAGGCACACAACAACACCAAAGGGAAAATGCAACATCACTATTTCATCCAGGTAGACCAATTAGACACACAACTTAAAATATTCTGGGAAATAGAAGAACTGAATATGCCACCACTCACCAAAGAAGAAAGAGATTGCGAAGAACACTTCACCAAGAACACAACGCGAGATGCTACAGGAAGGTTCCGAGTTCGACTACCACTTAAACAGACTTCATCGCAGTTAGGGAATTCATACCATAGGCAGTAAAGATTCTACAGTATTGAGAAGAAACTTAATCGTAATCCCAGATAAAGAGAAGAATATTCAGCATTCATGAATGGGTATCTGAATGGCCACATGAAACCAGTACCCACGTACACCGAAGATGGAGGATACTTCATGCCACATCATGCCGTACCAGCACTAAAACTCGTGTTGTCTTTGATGCATCTGCTAAAACTGACAGTGGCGCATCTTTGAATGATAAGTTACTCGTAGGTCCTAGCATATAAGACGACCTGCATTCTATGTACTACGTTTCAGATCACACAAGATTGCTCTTGTCGCAGATATTACAAAACTGTATCGACAAATTCAAGTTGACAACGAGGACATGAAACTACAACGAATACTATGGAGAGACACTAGCACCGAATCTCTCCAGTGAAATGAAATGTCGTATGGCTTTTAGTGCCGGGATATCCCAGGACGGGTTCGGCTCGCCAGGTGCAGGTAGGCGACCTGCGCGTCATGATGAGGATGACATGATGATGAAGACAACACATACACCCAGCCCCGTGCCATACGAATTAGCCAATTAAGGTTAAAATCCCCGACCCCGCCGGGAATCGAACCCGGGACCCTCTGAAGTGAAGGTCAGTACGCTGACCGTTCAGCCAACAAGTCGGACACCTCTCCAGTGTTATGAACTCACGACAGTTACTTACGGAACGGCATGTGCTCCTTTTCTCGCTGTGAGATGTTTGTAACAGTTAACCGATGAAGAGTCTAAGGAATTTCCACAAGCAGCAGCTGTCCTTAGAAATAATTTTTATGTTGATGACCTCCTAACCGGAGCCAATACTGAATCAGAAGCCATTCGCTTAGAGCAAGAATTAGAGACATTGCTGTTAGGAGGAGGATTTTAACTTAAGAAATGGTGTTCTAACAGTAGTAAGGTCATGTCAGAAATACCAGAAGAAAATAGAGAAACCAAATCACCACTTCAACTCGACAATGCAGACACAGTAAGAACATTGGGAATACTCTGCCACCCTTCTACGGACCAGTTTCAATTCAACATAACTGTTAAAAGGGTTTCCCATGCAACCAAGAGAAGTGTACTCTCAACTATTGCTGCAATTTTTGACCCTCCGGGCTTATTGGGTCCAGATACTCTCTCATGCAAGGTCTTTATGCAAGAACTCTGGACTTTTCAATTAAAATGGGACCAAGACCTGCCGAGTCAGCTTCTTAACACTTGGAATGCAATTTACTCACAATTACGAGAACTTAACGATATAAAAATTGACAGATAAATTTTAAGTAAGACTAAAGTTTTAAATTGTGAATTACACGGTTTCTGTGATGCCTCGGAACGTGCTTACGGGGCATGCATATACATTCGTAGCACAGATGAACAAGGGCTTATTTCATGTAATTTGATATGTTATAAATCAAGAGTCGCTCCACTTAAACAATCGTCAATTCCACGCTTAGAATTGTGCGGCGCTCTCCTGTTAGCAAGATTACTTAAGCGAACGTTCACGAGTCTCAACCTGGATATTAATTCTATTCATGCGTGGACAGACTCAACAATTGTCTTACAATGGATTTCGTCATCGTCGACAAGGTGGAAAACATTCGTCGCCAACCGGGTCTCTGAAATCCAGGACACGGCTGAAAACTGCACATGGCATCATGTATCTACACAGCAGAATCCAGCTGACATATTGTCGCGAGGAAGCGAGTCTCAAGCATTAAAATTACACGACCTCTGGTGGTATGGACTGTCCTGCTTGTGCCAGCCTGAAGAATTATAGCCAATCAGTACTGCAGAATGTACCTCAGAAGCACTTGAAGTCAAACAATCAACAGCTGCGATAATGAAGACATCACTACAAGGTTTTCCTCGTTATCAAGAATGAAACGTGTCTTTGCGTACTGCAAGAGATTCATCCACAATCTACAGCACTCACAGGAAATCTAACCACGGAAGAATGCAACAATGCACGATATATTCAATACCAGGAATTTCAGAAGAAATTCAATATCTCCAACTGAAAAAAGAAGTTGACAAGAGAAGTCAGTTAAAACCTCTTGCTCCATTTCTTGATAAAGACGAGTGTCTCAGAGTGGGCGGGCGATTACGTAATGCAGACGCAGCATATGACCAGAAACATCAGTTCATATTACCAGCGCATCGCCATGTCACGAAATTAATTATTCGTGACGAACACTTAAGATTACTACACACCGGGCGAGTTGGCCGTGCGCGTAGAGGCGCGTGGCTGTGAGCTTGCATCCGGGAGATAGTAGGTTCGAATCCCACTATCGGCAGCCCTGAAGATGGTTTTCCGTGGTTTCCCATTTTCACACCAGGCAAATGCTGGGGCTGTACCTTAATTAAGGCCACGGCCGCTTCCTTCCAACTCCTAGGCCTTTCCTATCCCATCGTCGCCATAAGACCTATCTGTGTCGGTGCGACGTAAAGCCCCTAGCAAAAAAAAAAAAGATTACTACATGCTAGCACACAGCTACTAGGTGCATCACTTAGAATGAAGTATTGGATTCCTCACGCCAGGACAACTGTCAAAGGTGTCATTCGCAAATGCGTGACGTGTTACAGGTTCAAGGCCGAGAGCTCATCGCAATTGATGGACCAGCTGCCTGTTGAAATAGTTAAGCCCACTTGCCCTTTCCTGTATAGCGGTGTAGACTTTGCGGGACCCTTCTTCATTAAACAAGGTTCTCCACGTAGTAAGTAATTTAACCACCGAAGCCTTCATTGCTGCCCTAAGGAGAATGATACCCCGGAGAGGAAGGGTACTTCAACTTCACAGTGACAATGGATCGTCGTTCATCGGTGCTAGAAATCAACTTCGAGAACTTCACCAATTATTACAATCAGAGCAACACCAACGACAGATTGATAACGTTGGAATCCAAGACGGATTTACCTGGAAATTCATTCCTCCACGAACACCAAATTTCGGAGGTCTTTGGGAAGCTGGGGTGAAATCCATGAAATTTCATCTTGCTAGAGTTACCAAGCACGCCCACTTGACATTTGAAGAAATGACTACTCTCCTCTGTCAGATAGAATCCATTTTAAATTCATGTCCAATCACTCTCCTGAACAATGACCCAAATGACACCTCGTATCTTTCACCAGGACATTTCCTAATAGGAGAACCCATGATGGCCATACCTGAACCAGACATAACCTTATCAAATACTTCAAGGCTTTCCAGGTGGAATCATCTTCAAAAGATGAAGGGACATTTTTGGAACAGGTGGTCATCCGACTATCTGGGCAGCTTGCAGCAGCGCATGAGATGGAGGTCAGCACAGCCCAGTGTATCTACAGGAACTGTTGCGCTAATTAAGGAGGACAACATTCCACCATTGGACTGGAGATTAGGCATTATTGAGCAAACATTCCCAGGCAAGGACGGGTTGGTGAGAATCGTTGATGACCGTACACCCTCAGGAGTTTATAGGAGACCTGTGTGCAAATTATGCCCACTCCCAATTGACCAGTGACCTCAATGTAGTGCGTCGTCAATATGTTCTTGTGTATTTGTGCATATGTATTTATCTTTGTCTTGACAGTTTTTTGAGACAGAACTCAATGCATTACTTGTTTTATTTTCAGGGTATTTAATTTCATTGTTATTGCATTCAATTTGTAAATGTAAAATGTGAGTACATTTTAAGTGGGCCGGTATGTTACTGCACATATCGCATTAACAATTATATGTGGGTGATTGTATAATTTATTTGTGTTTTAACTTAACAGTATTGTAGTGTTTCGTTTATATAACGCATTTATTGATGAAGTTGTGAATAGAGGGCAGCACCTCGCTTCCGGGACTGTTTTCTGGCGCGAGGGACAAAGGAAGCGCGCGAGACGTAACATGTGGAGACAACAGTCTCATGAATTATGTAATTGCACAACAGTGCCAACATTTTAAGTTCAGCCAAACCATTGGCACAATTTTAGTTACGTCTTTTCAAGTGTAAATAATATTTCTAGTGTTTTGTTAGTGTCAGTGCGTACCTCATATGTGTGAATGTATAATTGTATATGTACAAGCAGTACATACAGCAATTGTGTGTTTTAGTTCACGTATAACTGAATAAATCACTGACTTGTGTGCACTTTATTTGTTACAAACGGTATTTTCTTAATAACATTTAATTGGTCCTCCGAAAGTGTACTTTATTATGTGGTTATTATATGCGACCACCAGAGGTAAGGTTAGATCGTGAACATACAGTAATTTCATCCGGTCAAACACAATCAATCAATCAATCAATCAATCAATCAATCAATCAATCAATCAATCAATCAATCAATCAATCGATCAATCAATCAATCAATCAATCAATCAATCAATCAATCAATCAATTCCACAATTACTAGGTACGGAACACAGTATTACCGGTCCAAATATCGGAGTCCTTTATGTAAGGTTGCAACAACAGCAAGAGCAGCAATTTGTTTACGAAGGTATTTTACAAGGCGAGCACTCATATTCTCGTATCCCCTCCTCTCCCCTTCCAGCGACTTCCCTTCACCACAGTCCTGTCCGGCCATAGCAGACTTACTTTACCACTGCTGCCTGAAGAGTTACTGAACGCCTAAGAACATTCGCTTTTTAATACTTTATAGCTCACGATTTATAGAACAATCTCTTCTATCACCTTAAGTTACATCCTATAATTACAGACCAGTGTCCTTATTCCAATTATTTGATACAAATGATACATAGTGTGTGTTCAGTCAGTGAATGAACCCATGCTCTCTTGGTTTCAGTTTGTCTCACGTTGGGATAATACCAGCGTAATCCCTACAGGCTACTGCGGTTTAGCTGTTCTTTGTTGAAACAAGGAAACATTTAATTTTGTAAAAGAATCCATCGTGGACCCATTGTATGCAGGTTTTGTCTGGCCAGTTATCAGTTCAAAGTCAAACTGAATGCAACATCACGCTCACCAGTAGATGGCACTGCACAGCCGGTGTTAAATATCATACGAGGGCTGTTAATAAAGTAGTGGCAACGCAGGGGATCGGTCAGGTGGCGCTGTTGTGCATGTGACGAGCATCCACTTGGGAGTGTTGTTGCTCTGTGGCGTTGAAGTGAAGAGTGTCGATTTCACCGCTCTAAAGCGTGTTTTCAAAAGGTGGATTAAAAATCGAGGTTGCGCGTGGCAAAAATACATTATGATGTTATAGAGTATTACTTGAAGCCTGTGTGAGTATAGGATGGGTGAAGGTGCTTGGTGCGGGTCTGGAGGAGAGTCCGCATGTGCGCCGCACATCTTAGCTGGTTTCCGTACACCATCAGTGGACTTATCCTTAAGGGTTGGTCTCAGTCATCAAACGGTGTCACACATACTGACGAATTAACCAACTCATCGCCGTACACAATTGGCACCGGCTGGGCACGAACCTACGAGCGTCACGTCCACAGAAATTTCGACAGGAACTTATGCCGAGGGTGTTATTCTTACGCATGTTGTGCCCGAGCGAGTGATTACATTGCTAGTTCATTAAATATTGCGTTCTATCAGTACTTTATTGACAGCCCTCGTAGTGACACGCACTTAGAGGCGAGTGTGTGCTCCAGAATGCTTGAGATGACGAACTAAGACGGCGTGTTTCAGGTTCGTGCCGGCACAGGTCTCCAGCCGGATGGGGAAGATCTTCGGCAACATCATGGGCGAGATCATCAACAATTCATTGGACGTGACCTTACCACTTGTGGGCTACCTCCTGATGCACCTCCAGGTGAGTTTCCTACCTCAGTACCATTGGTCAGAAATCATGTGTGGGGATATCAGTTAGAAAAGTTGGCGAGGGGAGAAGATCTTAAAACGTTACCTACAAAAATGAGATAAGATAAATGATTTCCATGTACACTTCAAATTTTGGACAGTGGGGGATAACCAGACAGTGCATTGGACCAAAACAGGAAATGTATCGAACAACTGTACGTTATAAAATTCGTGTAAATTATAATTTCTCACCTTTTGTGTTTTATACACTTTTACGTTACGAATAATAATATTATAAGTACAACAATGGATATATTCGCGATTATTACATTTTCACAGAGTTCTATTCTGTCTAATATTTGTGCATAACAATAGTATAGAAAGCATATATTCAATCTTCTTTATATCCGGCGAGTTGGCCGCGGCTGTCAGCTTGCATCCGGGAGATAACGGGTTCGAATCCCACTGTCGGCAGCCCTCAAGATGGTTTTGCGTGGTTTCCCATTTTCAGACCAGGCAAATGCTGGGACTGTACCTTAATTAACGCCACGGCCGCTTCCTTCCAACTCCTAAGCCTTTCCTATCCCATCGTCGCCATGAGACCTATCTGTGTCGGTGTGACCTAAAGCCACTAGCAAAAAAAAAAAATCCTCTATATTATGTAGGTAAGGTTTATTCTGCCCGAAGGCAGTCCGAACCTCCGCAGAGGTGTTCCTGAGCTGGAGTTTACGTGCGGTAGGGTGGCCAGTTCCTTTCCGCTCCTCCATTCCCTTACCCCCCACCAACAGCGCGTGGCAACCCATCCAACTCCTGACCACGCCCAATGTTGCTTAACTTCGGAGATCTCACGGGATCCGGTGTTTCAACACGGCTACGGCCGTTGGCTATATTATATAATACTCTTTTAATCTTTCATTCTTTCTTTCTTCATCTGTTTTCCCTCTAGGGTTGGTTTTTACCTCGGTCTGAGTGAGGGATCGCACGTCTACCGCCTCGAGAGCAGTGTCCTGGAGCGTCAGACTTTGGGTAGGGGGATACAACTGGCGAGGAGCACCAGTACGCCGCCCAGGCGGCCTCACCTGCTGTACTAAACAGGGGCCATGTGGGGGGATGAGAAGATTGGAAGGGATAGACAAGGATGCGGCATGAGCTTAAATTATATACCATCGTGGCATTTGCCTGGAGGAGAAGTGGGAAAGCACGCAAAATCACTTCCAGGATGGCTGGGGTGGGAATCGAAGCCCCTCTACTCAGTTGACCTCCCGAGGTTGACTGGATCCCGTTCCAGCCCTCGTACCCCGGCAGAGGCGGGAATCGAAGCCGGGCGTGAGGGGATGGCGTCTAATCATGTTAACCACTAGACCACAGAGGCGGATTAGTCCTTTAATAATAATAATAATAATAATAATAATAATAATAATAATAATAATAATAATAACATGAAGAAGATTAAACGAGTACGGTTTTCGGAGACGGCGAGGTGTGGCAGCTTATCTACCGACACGAGACTGACGTATTTGAAATACCACCGGAGTGAGCCAGGATCAAGCTGTGATCGAAAAGCCAGGAGTCTACCTCCTGAGCTACTCAGCCCGGCGAGTACGCGACGAGCTGTAGTCAATCAACGGCGAGCATCGCTGACGTGGAAACAACTGGCGATGATCAGAAATGAAATGAGAAGTGCAAGGGGAAAAAGGATTCATAAAAGAAGGGGGCTGTAAGTCCCTGGAACATTACTATTGCTGCTCATTTCTTGTGTCTCCGTCCGGCTCCATGGCTAAATGGTTAGCATGCTGGCCTTTGGTGACAAGGGTCCCGGATTCGATTCCCGGCGGGGTCGGGAATTTTAACCATAATTAGTTAATTCCGCTGGCACGGGGCCCGGCTATGTGTCGTCTTCATCATCGTTTCATCCTCCCCACGACGCGCAGGTTGCCTACCGGCGTCAAATCAAAAGACCTGCACCTGGCGAGCCGAACATATTCTCGGACACCCCCGGCACTAAGAGCCATACGCCATTTCATTTTGTCTAGTGTGTCCACTATCTTCTTCCAAACCCAGAGTCTGACACACTTCTGGAGCGACCGGTCTACTTGGAACACAACCCTTGTCATTAGTCCGTAGACTGGTTTGATACAGCTCTCCATCCTAGCCTATCCTGTACTAACGTTTTCATCTCTACGTAAGTACTGCATCTGCTTGTCATATCCATACCTTGCTCTTACCGCCTACACTTCCCTCTAAAAGCAACTGAACAAGTCCTGGATGTTTTAAGATGTGTCCTATCATTCTATCTCTTCTTCTCTTCACATTTAGTCAAATCGATCTCCTCTCGCCAATTCGATTCAGTATCTCTTCATTCGTGATTCGATGTATCCACCTCACCTTCAGCATTCTTCTGTAACACCACCTTTCAAAAGCTTCCATTCTCTTTGTTTCTGAGCTAGTTATCGTCCATATTTCACTTCCATACAATGCCACGCTCCACACGAAAGTCTTCAAACCCACCTTTCTAATTCTTATATCAATATCGAAGTGAGCGAATTTCTATTCTTATAGAATGCCTTCCTGTGCTTGTGCTAGTCTGCGTTTTACGTCCTCCTTGCTTGTGCCATCGTTAGTTAGCCTTAACCGATTGAAATGATCTACATAAAACCCATTTAAAGACTTGTAACTGAGAAACGAAATTGCAAGCATTACTCCAACAAATTGACATTCTGGACGCATATCGCAAATTTATGCAGGTGGAATGTCAGGAAATGACTGTTAGATAAAAAAAGCAGCTCAAAAAGTAACCACTCATGAGAACAGACTGTACAGGGAGAGGAAGAGGCGCCGTCAGTTTTTGGGGTACCTCCGACGTGATACGCAGCTGATTGAAAGTTCGAATTTTTTCCATCCGCACCACGTGTTCGCGTTCAAAGAAGACACAGACCATAACGTTAGTGAACAGCCAGGTACGTTTATATTTCGTAGACCGACAGAACGCTTATCACAATGTACCATCTGGATTATGGGAATAGTCGCACGTCATTGCAGACCATCAAAGACACTTGTACTCGAAATAGACTTTCAACGTCCTGTTGAGTACATATTTAATTTATTTACTAATTTAATTCCTGGGTTACAGCAGGGTACTAAACCCGAATTACAGTAAATCTACAAATCTTTAAAGTACTTATGAAATTACATTGATATAAGCCTTTGTTTTTAATAACCAAAAAACCAATTCTCAATAACTGAATTCATCATTAATTAGGGCTTGTAGTAACGATGTAAAAGAGAGGACATATAAGTCTCTGGTAAGACCGCAACTAGAGTATGGTTCCAGTGTATGGGACCCTCACCAGGATTACCTGATTCAAGAACTAGAAAAAAATCCGAAGAAAAGCAACTCGATTTGTTCTGGGTGATTTTCGACAAAAGAGCACAGTTACGAAAATGTTGCAAAGTTTGGGCCGGGAAGACTCGGGAGAAAGGAGACGAGCTGCTCGACTAAGTGGTATGTTCCGAGCTGTCAGCGGACAGATGGCGTGGGAGGACATCAGTAGACGAATAAGTTTGAGTGGTGTCTTCAAAAGTAGGAAAAATCACAATATGAAGATAAAGTTGGAATTCAAGAGGACAAATTGGGGCAAATATTCGTTTTTAGGCAGGGGAGTTAGGGATTGGAATAACTTACCAAGGGAAATGTTCAATGAATTTCCAATTTCTTTGCAATCATTTAAGAAAAAGCTACGAAAACAACAGATAGGGAGGAAACTACCACCTGGGCGACTGCTCTAAATGCAGATCAGTATTGATTGCTACTAGTCTTAGATTCGAAAAACTAAAAATAAACTTCACAATAACTGAATTATCCAGTAACTTCTTTTATTTTACAATTTGCTCTACGTTGCACCGACACAGATAGGTCTTATTGTGACAAAGGGATAGGGAAGGGCTGGGAGTGGGAAGGAAGCGGCAATGGCCTTAATTAAGTTACGGCCCCAGCATTTCCTTGCTTTGAAAATGGAAAACCATCTTCAGTGTTGCCGACAGTGGGGCTCGAACCCACTATCTCCCGGATGCCAGCTCACAGCTGCGCGCCCCTAACCACACGGCCAACTCGCCCGGTTGCAACTTCTTTTTGATAGTTGTGTTGTGACAGTGAACAGCATAACATTTTATGAATGTGGATATTCATATGTCGAAGTCCAAGTTTTTGTCTATGCTAACAGCTTCATTATAGTTGTGATATAACGTTGTGGGCGGTTGTCACAACTCTTTCACTCCTGAACGTGCTGCGGTACCTTGAGTGCAGGCCAGGAACTCTGCGAAAATTCATTTGCGACAGTAAATGCATGTTATCTGTTTTATTGCTTAATAATGTATGCAGGTTCGTTCGTTCGTAATCTGTTTACAGTCCAAGGTCGGTTTTTCCCTCGGACTCAGCGACGGATGCCACTTCTACCACCACAAGGGCAGTTTCAGACTCTGGGTCGGGGGATACAACTGGGCAGGATGACCAGTACCTCGCCCAGACGGCCTCAACTGCTACGCTCAACAGGGTCCTTGTTGGGGAATGGGAAGTTGGGAAGGGATAGACAAGGAAGAGGGAAGGAAGCGGCCGTGGCCTTAAGTTAGGTACCATCCCGGCATTTTCCTGGGGGAGAAGTGGGAAACCACGGAAAACCACTTGCAGGACGGCTGAGGAGGGAATCGAACCCCCCTCTACTCAGTTGACCTCCCGAGGCTGAGTGGACCCCGTTCCAGCCCTCGTGCCACTTTTCAAATTTAGTGGCAGAGGCGGGAATCGAACCCGGGCCTCTGGGGGTGGCAGCTAATCACACTAGCCACTACACCACAAAGGCGGACATGTATGCAGGTACTTGAAGAAAGGTGAAGTACAGAACAAAAGGGGCTAAACGGACCTCAATGGGATCCGAACCCACAAACCTGTTGCCAGGTCTGGCTGGCACTACTGCAGGCCGCAATAAGAACTGATGGTTACACACCACAGCTGTGTACAATGGCATGAAGGGATCCAGTTGGGTGGAAATGTGGTAATCAGTTTCGTCTTAAAGGCAGACTGTGCCGAAAGCCTGCTACAGACTTACCGTTCCCATAATAATAATAATAATAATAATAATAATAATAATAATAATAATAATAATAATAATAATAATAATTGTTACCGTGTTTTGGTGGTAGTTATGCATGAAAGAAGGTGCTGGGTGGTGAAGGGGTCTCAAGCTACTAAAGTGAAATTAATTTTAAAATTTAACAAGGTTATATTTTCTTTTCAAAATTAGGTAACAACAAATAGAACAGGTACTTAGTAGCCGAAACACGATTGACAAATACATTTACATAGGTACCCCATTTGGGGCTTCAAAAAGTCAGAAACATAATTCTTGAGCCATGAGCCCAACCTTACAATGAACACCATACAACAAAGGGGCCGAAAACCCCCAAACATGCCAGAAACACCGGCTTCCAATTACATCCAAAAGCCTCCTTGAGGCAGAAACACAATTTTCAAAAAGGTCAACTTCCCCTTAAAATACAAGCCTATCATAGGCCACTCCGAACTCCACCTTTAAGCCGTCCTCAAAGGACATATACACAGGGGCAAAATACCCAATCTACTGAGGTCTGTTAAATGACAAGAAAGTTAATACATGACCTCTAAAATCACAATTTGAGAGGAGGCGAACTTGCACTCCTAATACACTTTGTCTTTAAGACCTATTTTGGCTCTAAGGCCACTGATGCAAGGGCTAATCCCATACTACAGAGGTGACTTAAGAAACTACTAACTTACATTACTGAAGAATAGGTTGCGAAAAATAAGTTCACCTCAAACAATGTGAGTGGGAGCTCGAGAGGGTTAACACTCTCTATCCCAGTATGTCGCTTTACAAGAGAATAGAAGAAAAGAGAAGTTACATTTTAGGAAAAGGTTACATAGGGGAACGCTTAGAACCTGCCCCGAAAGTTAAACTGCTGAGCTGGCAAAGAAAAAATTTATTAATCGGCCATTACCTTATTGTTGACCGCTGCCGAGGAAAGAGGCGCTTCCCGCCTCCTGCTATGTACTTAATACACTGAAAGATGGAACAGAAGTGGCCCGGAGACCCTAAAATCAGCAGTTTAAATACTCTCGCAGAAAGTTCTAGGCGTTAGGGGAAAGAAAACACCCTCCCACAAAGATTTTATTGGGTAGGACCCCGCAACAGATTCAAGTTGGGGAAAGATACACCAGATTGGTCAGAAATTAATTGAAAAAATTCGTGATTGGATACATTCAAAACAAGGGGAAGAAAGGGGTAAATATTGCCAACTTAAACAATGACAGAAAGAAATTTAACAAAGAACAAACTCCTGAAATTAAATTTTCTCCAACAAAATAGTTCTTTGACTCCGCACTAGGGTGCACTATTGTTGATCTTCCGTAGTGTCCTCTAGAAGAGAAAGTTCACACTTCTTAATACAAGCAAGACAAAAGTACGTCGAAAATGACACAGTTCACAAACTCAAAAATTTCCAGGTAGTGACATCTTCTGAGAAATTTGGAAATTAAGACCGTAGATAAAGTTCAGACTTCCTCCAGAAGAGGAGTTTCAACTGGCGCAACTTTTAAATAAACAGTGTGGAGGTGTACCGCCCGGTACAATAATAATAATAATCGTATGGCCTCCTGCTGTCTGCTCGTCAATTTCGACGTTCGGTTTTACTCTAAGCCCACTAGATGGCAGACCGAGTCTATGGCTGAGATTTAATGAATTTTGTCCGGTAAACACCAAATGTGTCCCGAGGGATCTTTTACATGCCGACATCGTACGATATGGAGTTTTCAATGGTCTTTTTCCTCCCTTCAAAAATCCCACTATCTCTGCCGGGTTTGAACCCGCTATCTTGAGATCCGGAGGCCAGATCCACAGAGGCAGCTGACGACTGAATTTCAGATTGAGAATGCAAAACTGGAACAGCGGGAGGTGTACTCTCCGAGGATGGTAGTACACTAAATGAAAATGAATCAATGCTATACTAGACTTAACTAAAGTTGGCGTCTGACAGGTAAGGTTGGAGGGAGGAGCACTGCACGTGCCATTTCATGATGTTGCCACATTCTAGCATTCCTTTCTACATGCTCTTACCCCTCGCTTCCGGCTCACTTGTTCCCTCCTTCATTCTGATCGCTGTGATCTGTTGTAGACTACCTGGCCAGGCGGTGTCGTCCCATTTGCGATCACTCTTATACAAACAATCAGGTTCTTATCAGTGACAGTGACAGGTTTGGCAACTCCCAGCAAGACGACCTGCCCTGAAGTTTTATCTCCATAGCAACCGCAGTCGCCCCACCCTCGTTTCCATGGCAACCACACAGCCACTCCCTTTATCCCGCCCCGGCAGGCACTAAACGGACCTCCCTCTGAGAAATGTCACACGCCAACTCTTATTATTAGCAGTATAGCAAAGCTAACGGACGAGCTCGTAGTTGTGGTGAACAGTATTCTGTAAGAAAGAATTAATTGACTTCTCGGACGAAAATACAGCGTGATTCAAGTCGCCCCGTCCAGTATAGTTTTATGCAACCTGAAAACATCTGCCGTGCCGGTATGCTCAGACAACACAACCGCGTATGTTGGTATTTACCGCCTCAGCATGATAGGACTCGTATTAAATCTTGGAAGACATGCGTGTGCCTTCTAGATCATATGAACCTGACACGCCGGCGAAACACTAAATTGAATGGATGAAAACCGCAACGGTATAAGTGACATTTTTTTAAATGAGTTAAGTGCAGCATGTAACTCCGGGAGGATGTATCTTTTCACCAGCAAAGAGATACAAGTGATAGCGGTAATATTCTGCGCTCTAGTGATGGGTGGTATAACTACAAATAGCATGCTTTATATGAGAGTTAAGATGTTTAAATGCCTTTTTCTCTGAATGACCAAACTGCTACTTATACCGTTATGGCTTTCATCCATTCAATTGATATTGTGACCGCAGTAAACCTAATACTTGCTATAAGCTGCCCGTTGTGCCGTGTGGGACCGTAGTGTAGTTGGTAGAGGCGTGGGGGAACGGGCTTGCATGTTTGGTGGCGGGTTCGAGTCCGGGGCGAGGATTACCATTTTTAAAAATATGTGTTTAATACGTACCGCACGCAATGTAAGTTCAATACCCGCTTTCATGCAAATAAATGAGGAGCATGTCAACGTGGAAAACATGCCGAATGACAGCACGCCCTAAACAGCGAAGTATGTGCAGTGGCAGACTGCGGGAAACACGACGAGAGCATCCGGCTCGGTGTTTAAGACCTTAATCACTGCACTGTTATCTACTTTTATGGATTGATTCTCCTCTTCGTTACACCCGGTCACGAGGCACGACACATTAACATAGTTACATGGTAAAAGGACGTTGCTACATGATTTCAAGGCGTCATGTTTTGCGAACGGATGACCTAACATTTCGCTAGGGTTCAGAATCGTGTGCAAAATGTTCGCACTGAAGGTTAGTACCGTACAGTACGCCTGCAGGGGAATAGAACCCCGATAACCATATGCACGTTAGTTGGGCTGCAGCGAATGCTACTGGAAAGGGCTGCTGAATCACACTGTATATTGAAGTTCAGTGGACTTAGGATATCTCACTTGTAAGTATGTAGTAACAGGCATGAAAGTGGCGAGAATATTTGCTGATACAAACACGTAGTAGGAGGGTATTGGGGATGGAGCTGGCTTCGCTGAGCGGGGTCATGATTGGCGAAAGGCGTACGATACGTTACCTCGGACTCGCCCATGGTGGGGTAAGAGAAGTAGAGGTGACGATGGTTGTATTTAGCTTTCAATTATTTACTTATAGGAGGTGCTAGTTTTTTTGCTAGTTGCTTTACGTCGCACCGACACAGATAGGTCTTATGGCGACGATAGGACAGGAAAGGTCTAGGAATGTGAAGGAAGCGGTGTGGCCTTAATTAAGGTACAACCTAGTGTGAAAATCGGAAACCACGGAAAACCATCTTCAGGGCTGCCGACAGTGGGGTTCGAACCCACTATCTCCCGGATGCGAGCTCACAGCTGTGCGCTCCTAACCGCACGGCCAACTCGCCCGGTATATATAGGAGGTGCGGAATTAAACGTAATCATATAGCTAGCTTCATATACAGCATTCTGGAGATCGTTAGTTCATTCACAGACGCTCGCAGACTGAATGCTGAAAAGCATACCGTAAAAGTCTATACTGAAGATGTATGTATGTATGTATGTATGTATGTATGTATGTATATGTATGTATGTATGTATATATGCATAGTTACGTAGTTTCATTGCTATTGAGGAGGGAAATAAGTTTATTGTGCGCAATCACGTCCGGCTCCATGCCTAAATTGTTAGCGTGCTGGCCTTTCGTCACAAGGATCCCAGATTCAATTCCCGGCCGGGCCAGAGATTTTAACCTTAAACGGTCTATTCCCTTGGCTCGGGGACTAGATGTTTGTGATGACCCCAATATCCCTGCAACTCACACACCTCACATAAGACTGTCCTCCAACACAGTAACACGCAGTTACCTACTCATGGCAGATGCCGTCCACCCTCATTGGAAGGTCTGCCTTACAAGAGCTGTAACCGGCTAGAAATAGCCACACGAAATTATTATTATTTGCGCAATCACGAATATTCGCCTCATGACGCTGCATACCCGCTACACAGTCAAGGTAAAGAAATTGCCAAGAGCACAACAACAATAAGATACTCGGCTGTTAATGTAATTCATACAATGTGTTCAGTTCTTTTGCTAATTTCTGCACATCCATGCTTGGGTTGTTTCCAAATAACTCTTTGTAGCGGTGGTGGTGGTGATTATTGTTTTAAGAGGAAGTACAGCTAGGCAACCATCCTCTGTGTAATTCTAATCAGAGAGATAAAAGTGGAATGTCCGACACTTGATAAAGAAGCTACCGGACAAAGAAAGGCAAGGGCCACGAAGGGCGTGAAAATGAAAGACTCCCTAGGCTTCGAGTGCTCTAATACCGTCGGGGTCGGAAAAGAACAAGAATTGACCAAGGGAGGTCGGATAGGATAGATGAAAGTGAGGAGCCTGGCACAACTAAGTGGAAGCAATGCCAGGACCCAGGTAAGGGCCCCGTGGTCGTTAACCCACTCTCCCAAGTTGATAGGCCCTCGGGCCCCTTTTAGTTACCTCTTACGACAGGCAGGGGATACAGTGGATGTCATCCAGAGGGTGACAAGTAATTCTTTCAAACTGTCTACGTCAGTACTCATAGATCTTTCGGTACGAGTTTTAGAGAAACATTTCCAGACTAAAATCTTGAAAACCACTTCCGATCGGTGACAGCACCTTCGCCTTAAACAGAGCCAAATAATCCTCCTCTAGGTTTGCATAGCTGTTGTGCCCCAGTAAGTAAGGTGTCTAAAATACTCTGTCCATGTTGACGCCAGAGTGTGCTGTGTAGCGGGTGTGCAGGTTCATCAGGCGAATCTTCTCATGATGTTGAAATGTTTACAATGACTGTTCTGTTGCAGCTGTCCCTGTACTCCCCCGAGGTGGAGGAGGCCCGGCAGTACCTCAAGGACGTCCTGGTGGAGAACAGATCCGAACACAGGGTGGCAGTGAGCAGTCTGTCCCCCAGCGACAAGCAGGACATGTACGCCCTAGTGGGGGCAGTACTCCGCGCTCTGCCCACTGGGGATGTGTTCGTCTTGGAGGCGGTGCATGCCGTGCTGCCCTACCTGCACACACCGGATTGCAACACCCACAACCCGTACCTGTCTGCCATGGCGCCTATCGTGGGCGGTGACCACATCCAGTACGACCTGCTCTTCAAGGTACACGGAGAGGCTCTGTGCTGTAATGTCTTAATAAAATGATTAAATACTCCATTGTATGCTAACAATAATTTCACTTGACTCGAGGTTTAACATTTTGGAAATGTAATTGGGCGATCTGATAACGGAATACATATATGAACAGCATGTGTCATGACGTGCTGATTTGATGATACGTGACCTTCTCTTCCGTACCACGTATCACTTTTAGTTTTCTCTTAAACAGTCTTGTTCCAGTTGGATACAGTGGTAATGTCTGTCCTTCTCCAGTTGGCTGCTAATTACATTTTAAAATATCAATCGGGAAAACCACGGAGACGAAGAACAAAGCAGATATATTCAGCGCGTTCAAATGAACGTGATATACAATTCCAGTCCAGTAATTCCAGTTAGTATTTTTTAAAAAACTTCACCCATATCTCACCATATCTATTGAGTTTACCGCAAAGAATGATGTGACTACAGGGCGGATTCATATGCACAATAGCAAACTCTGGAATACTTGTCTTTTCTCTATGTTGGTTTTCAAGATATCAACTGCTGAAGGAGAATATTTTCACAGTAGCTGCTTTTTTTTTTTTTTTGGCATGGTTCGTACTGTTTGGTGGTCTTCATACAACAAAGAATTGAAGTGTAGGTTATAGATCCAATATAGCGGCGGCTTCAGGGAACTCGCAATGCAGCGAATAGGCTTGACAACGACGGCGCATTGTCCACACATTCTGCATAAAACGAAAGATGAACGGTGAAGACAGGTTTATTGCTCTGGACTCGGGTCCTGCTAATGATAAGACCCTGGGAACAAATATAATTGTGGGATTATTTAGTTTCAGGCTCTTCTTCTTAATCTGTTTACCCTCCAGGGTTGGTTTTTCCCTCGGGCTCAGCGAGGAATCCCACCTCTAGCGCCTCAGTGGCAGTGTCCTGGAGCTTCAGACTCTTGGTCAGGGATACAACTGGGGAGAATGACCAGTACCTCGCCCAGGCCGCCTCACCTGCTATGCTCAACAGGGGCCTTGTGGAGAATGGGAAGATTGGAAGGGATAGACAAGGAAGAGGGAAGGAAGCGGCCGTGGCCTTAAGTTAGGTACCATCCCGGCATTTGCCTGGAGGAGAAGAAGGAAACCACGCAAAAACCACTTCCAGGATGGCTGAGGTAGGAATCGAACCCACCTCTACTCATTTGACCTCCCGAGGCTGAGTGAACCCCGTTCCAGCCCTCGTACCACTTTTCAAATTTTGCGGCAGAGCCGGGAATCGAACCCGGGCCTCCGGGGGAGGCAGCTAATCACACTAACCACTACACCACAGAGGCGGACGGTTCCAGGCTGTTTCTGTTTTTATTCTCGTGTGTAAGCAAGAATAAGGTTTGAGGCGGGTAGGTTGGTCTCTGCCAAATATCGAGATCCTCATCAGGTCTCGTAAAACATTACTTTTCTGTGAATCGTACATCCGAACCGAATGAAAATGAAAGTCCACAGCCTGTTTCCAGTCATTCGACCGGTTCAGGAATGGAATGAATGAAGCCCCCATCTAGCGGCGAGGATAGGAATTGTACCGGCTGCCGAAGCCTGTCGCACTCCTCTGGGGCAATCATTAATGACTGACAGAAGAAATGAAATGATAGTGGAAAGTGTCGCTGGAATGAAATATGGCAGGGGAATCCGGAGTAACCGGAGAAAAACCTGTCCCTTCTCCGCTTTGTCCAGCACAAAGCTCACATCGAGCGACCGGGATTTGAGGCCGGCGCGCTGCCGCATGACACACGGAGGCTCTTAACCGAATACCAAAATGCCGCCGAAAAAAATCTCCTCATTCTCAAACTTATTAATACTCTCGACTGTCAACAAGAATGCATTGCAAAGGTTTCCGGTGGCGAACGGAATTTTTACATATTCATATTGTTGTACCAGTTTGAATATCAGTATACAATATTCTACGTCGTTTTATACAAAATATTAATAACTGCAATTTTGCATTTATATGCGATATAAAACTACTTAGCCATTAGATTTTAAATAACGGTATGAATCAGCTTTTAGTTCTTAAGGGCATATTATATCTTGAAACATAAGACAACATGAAAGTCTGTCAAAATCAGCCATCTAGATATGACATAAAGGACACAGGTTGATTGCAAACTAAATGAATTCGGCGTGAAGATGTGTTGGGAAGCGTAGACGTCACGATATTGATAGGAGAGACACCCTCATCCACACTGTCTGTATTTGTATCGCACGACTTCCCTTTAAAGAATAGTCCCTATCCGATAATTCTATCATTTTGTATACAAACTGTTGTTTTCCCAGGCTGATCACAATACACAGGATGTTACGGATACTCTCATCTAATTGATGTGACGTTGAATATTTCAACTCATTTAACTGGAGTCAAATCGAGGAACTCTATGCTGAAACTCGAGTAAAGAAATCGCTTGTTCGCTCGAGCAAGAGAAACGAAGTGGCCGAATGTTTTCCGTTGATTTATTAATTGACTGATTCACAACCTAAACAAGAAAGCAGTTACTTTTTACAAATCACTGATACTTTTTCGTTAGTTTTAATATAGTTAATGTCATAAAATTAATTTTCTTTACAAAGGGTTTAGACAGTCCGGCCCCGCGGTGTCCGCCTGTCACCCGGCGGCTCCGGGTTCGATTCTCGGCCGGGTCAGGGATTTTTAATTGTAAATGATTAATAATCCTGGCGTGGGGACTGGGTGTTTGTGTCTTCCTTAACGTTCCTTTCCTCACATTCAACACTTTACACTTCCGCCATTTACGAAATACACGCAAGTTGCCCACATATGGTGCAAGTAGGGGCAAAAAATTTCTAGGTCGACTCCCCGAACAAAAAGGTTTTAGACTATTATCCAGTTTACATTCGATAACTCAGAATTATTGTTTTCTTATTTATTAAACTGCCAGCCGCACTTGATCTCTGAATACTACGAATACGATTGTTCTCAGTGTCGTGACCTAAATGAACAACTCATATTTACAGCCACAACACACATTCAAGTAAATTCTCTTCTCTCCTGGCTGGTCGATTTGAGTTGCTGGAAGTATTGCACTCGCACATCGCTAGATGTTCACCGCAAATAACTCGTAAACCTTTGAAGATATCCGAAATCAATTTTTACTTTCAGTAATGTAACCACGGAGGACAGAGTTGAACTTGCAGTTCTTTTCCCGAGTTTGATTATAGTAATTAGTAATTCGTCTTTATTCGTGGCGAAGCTAGGGCTCAAGCCCCTCTCTTACACTTAACCATAACATTTAAAATAATTATCATACACATATTTTTTAAATACAACATATCCTTTAAAAAAATAATATATTAGTAATAGCAAATATGGAGATAGTAATAAAAGAAGGAAACACAGACAAAACCTATAACTAGCAAATACATTTCTAATTTTTATGAAAATAAGCACATTCACACTACGCATATCGAACAAGTCAGCTGGAGGTATTCAGTAAGTGATTTCGGCAATCGATCTTATATCTCCTACGAGAATGTAACTCCCTAATGGTAGCAGGGAGGGTATTCCACAGCCTCGCGGCAGTGACTACAAAGGAGCGGTTGTTAAGTCCTGGAGTGACTGCCAGATCGTGTAGGAGGAGAGGTAATTAAAGTTTGATGAGAGATAATTCAGTACACCTGAGTTTAGAACTCCATGCAGATGTGGAGACTGCGACGCTCATGAACACGAAGCGATGACAATTCCCTATAATTTATTTTTTGCTAGTTGCTTTACGTCGCACCGACACAGATAGGTCTTATGGCGACGATGGGACAATGGGACAGGGAAGGGCTAGGAGTGGGAAGTAAGCGACCGAGGCCTTAATTAAGGTACAACCCCAGCATTTGCCTGGTGTGAAAATGGGGAAACCACGGAAAACCATTTTCAGGGCTATAGACAGTGGGGTTCAAACCTACTATCTCCCGAATACTGGATACTGGCCGCACTTAAGGGACTGCAGCTATCGAGCTTGGTATTCCCTATAATCATATCGCAGCTTAAATATAAATTGAATACAGGTGTTTAAACTCCGTTCGAGCATCTTGTTACTGTCCTGAGATGTGTTCGTAAGTACAGTGTCGCAGTAGTCTAGAATTGGAAAGATTACGGATTTTACCAGTTGTATTTTAAGATGTTTTGGAAATATGGTAGTGTAACATTTGAGAAGAAAAAGGAATTTCTGCACTTTACAGCATGAATTTGTCACTTGTTTAGTGTCCCAGTCATTATAACACCTAAGTTTCTTACTGACATACAATAGGGCACTACAGTATTATTTAAAATAATTGGGGGCACATGTCTACTTTTTAACAAGTTAAGGTTTCTTTTGGTACCAAATATAATAGTCTGACTTTTCTTAGGATTTATTAACAAGCTGTTATATTTCGCATAGTCATTTAGTCGTCGTAAGTCAAAATTTACTCTGTCAATGGCTACATCTATGTCTTGTGGATATGAGTGATAATAAATCTGAAGATCATCTGCATAGATATGGTACTTGCTATATTTCAATGCGTCCCTTATGTCGTTCCCACTAACAAGAAATAAAAGTGGGCCCAAAACCGACCCCTGCGGGACACCTATTGACTTGTTATGCCATCCTGAGTACATTGTTCCCACTGATACTTGTTGCCGACGGTCAGTAAGTTAGGAGTTTAAAAATTTAAGAGATGTCTCATTAAAGTTTGCGGAGTTTTAGCAGTAGTAACCCAGGGCTAACTGTGTCATAGACACTGCTTAGGTCTAGTAGTGTTGCTACAGTCACATATCGTTGGTCTATCGCTTGTCTGATATCGTCCGTAAGCCGCAGTAATGCTGTCGCGGTACTATGTCCTTTTTTAAAGCCGGATTGTAAAGAGTCAAGGACGTAATTCTGGGTCAGGTGTACAGTGATTTGTGCATGAATCAGACGTTCGAGTGCTTTTGCGAGGGGTGGTAGGATGGAGAATCTAATGTGCGTTTATTCGGGATTGGCCTTATTAGTGCGTCTTCCCAAACATTAGGGAATACTCCATTGGTCAGGCAGTAGTTGAATATGTGAGTCAGTATTGGCAATACAGCCCTGATGATGTTTTAAATTAATTTTATCGAGATGCCGTCATTACACGTGTCACATCGGAAGTGATAGAGTACAGCACACGTTTAACATCATTTGCGCTAACTGTGTAGAAAGAGAACTGGTCGCGCTCTGAACGGCATGCTGAGTTTCTGAGATTAGCCGGTAATGGAACTGGTCCGACTTTAGGCTGAGAAAGGTAATCATTTAACGTATCTAGAGATATGGTGGGAATGTGCTCTTCTACGGCTTTGTCTATGCCCAAAGATCGTAGCTTCTTCCATGTTTGGTTTAAATTATTATTTCCCGCCAAGTGTTGAGAGTAGTGGCTTTTCCTGTTTCTAATTAGCTGTTTAACTTTCTCAGTTTCCTGTATTGTTCAAAGTCATCTTTATCACGTGTTTGTCTGAAATGTCTGTACCAACGGTCACGGCTGGCCATAGCAGATCTTATCTCGATCGTCAGCCGGGGGGAAGGGGGGCAGGTTAATCTTAATTGCCTCTCCGGAGCATGTTTGTCATACAAGTTCAGCACTAAAGAGTTGAATCTGTTAACTTTTGAGTCAATGTCATGAAGATTACGTATGTCATCCCACGGTAAATTATATGCGTCATTGCGTAGGTCATCTAATTCAGTATGTTTTATGTCTCTTAAAATGACGTAGCGTGCTTTATACTTCAGTCCTCGGATAGAGTAACTAAGTACAATAAGTCGTGAGTTGAAATCGCAGGAGCTGGGACCTGTCCATGCTTAATGATTTTCTGGGGTTGATTTGCAATTTTTTTTTGTTTGCTAGTTGCTTTACGTCGCACCGATACAGATAGGTCTTACGGCGACGATGGGATAGGAAAGGGCTAGGAGTTGGAAGGAAGCGACCGCGATTAAGCTACAGCTCCAGCATTTGCCTGGTTTTGAAAACGGGAAACCACGGAAAACCATCTTCAGGTTTGCCAACAGCTGCATGACCCAAACGAAAAGCCACTCGCTCGGTCTATAGGCTATACGTTCATTTGGACAGTTTTGTAAAGCAGGCCTATGCCAAAATCCGTTAATTTTCGGTTACAAAACTTTCGATATTCCTTTTATTTACGGTCGGATTAAATTTTTCCCTTGTCTTCTGATAGATCTCAATCTATACGCCAAGCTACACCGCAATAACTGACTTCCGACGGTCAGAAACATATGTCAGTATTGCGGTTGTACTTGCACCATAATCGATTTCTGTGGTACATGGAAGGCGTCATATGGAGTTTTCGCCGGGGATTCCCGGTGTCGATGTAAAAGAACTTTCACATGTAAAGAGATGTGCGAAAGGTTACAGATCAGGATTTTGCTCTTTGGGACCCAGTTGCTCCTCATTAGAAGGGGTCATTTGGTAGAAAATTGCTATGGCGAAAGGGTACGTCGTATCGACAAAAACGAGTGCCCTACGTGTTTAATCTCGTATATTGGCGATTTAAATAGACAGAGGTAGGCGTTTCGATATGATTCAAATTTCGTTCGTGTTTTACAAGTTGAGAAATTATTTTCCTTACCTAATGGACAAGCACAATCTTGAAACCTGGGAGACGTATTGAGCATGAAACCATCTACAGTTTTGCTTCCTTGACGTTTTGTCGTACCTCCATCGGGTACACCTTAGATTGGTTTAGAAACTTAGATAAGGCTGAAATTTGAGTACAGTGTCCACATATTCCTTTCGTTTTTCCATGCTTACACAGGAGCTAGAAACAAGTAATTTGACTCACATTTGGTCCGCCGACAAGCCTGGTGATTTTCATGATTTTTATCGCTGTAAACAGTGCGCCAAACAGTAAAATGAATTATGGAAAAAGTAAAAAGTGCAGGTCTCTCTAAGGTATAAGGGATCGAGGTACGACTAAAAGTCATAAGGACCAAAGTTGTTTCTTGACACGCCCATATCATGTCTACAAGTACGGGCCGTGAAAGCTTCCTGTTTGTTGTTAGCTATGAGGACCAAGAAACACAAGTTGGAGACTCGTTCATTTTGTATTATTTGCCTATTTACAGGGACCAATGTTTTCAGGTAGAGTATAAAGAGCGAGTGGCATAAAACTACCGTGCAACCTCGATATCTGGAATCACCTCGGGAGCTAAATTTTATTTCGAGATACAGAGAAGACCGTTTTTGAACTTGTATAGCTCATAATTGAATCATATGCATGTACGGGCTTACATTGAACACATTCTTTTAAGAGTATTTAAAAATATTCAAACTAAGTCTATTTTACGCTATCACTTTAACTGTTTAGAAGACAGGATACAGTACATACAGCAGTGAAACAAGAAACATGCCCTGGTTAAAACCTTTGGAAAAAATCTCTTCTGCTATTTACTGTTAACCTTTCCTCCCTTCACGTTGAAACTTCTCGTCAATACCAAGCAGCCGAGATTCGTAACTGGAGCTTGTCATCCTCCAGTTTAGAAGTTGCTTTCGTACGTGACCGGTAATTAATTCACATCCGAGAAACAGCGAGGCTTTGCCGATTTTCCGATCACTAGAAGTTTTAGTTTTCCGTTTCCCGTCATGTTAGCTCGCACCATCACTGTGACCTTAACTGTTCCTCACAAACCACAAATCCCGTATTGCACAGTTAATGTTGGACAAAATTCGAGTTACAGAATATTTTTTGCTTTAAGGGAGGAAATGTTTCCTTCGAGAAATCGAAAAATTCGTGTAACCGAATTTCGAGTAATAGAGAAATAAATACACGAGGAGAATCGGTCAAACGGCAGGGAAATGGAAATTACTTCGAGATGCTGAAAAATCGAGTGATGGAGGTTCGACTCTAATTTATAAGAGGATGCTACATGGAAACGACCACAGTATCGATACGCGGATATTTAATGTGTCGGGTAGCGAGTTTTTACGACCGGATGCCATGTTATTGTAGGAAGGGAAACCGTGCCCGCTCAACAGCGTCATATGAAAACAGCAGAGAGCTTTGAAACTGAACGCAGGCTTTTGGCACACCCGCAACCTCTCCTACTCTGCCGACCAACATTCTCATGGTGACATTTTTTCGACGAACGGGATTTGAACCGGCTAACCACGGTGTGAGACCATATGACCGTGTGCGGATATTTAGTACATGCCGCCAGTTGTCTTGAGAATAAGATGCTGGTGGTAATGATTGCTGTTTTAAGAGAAAGTACAACTAGGCAGCCAGCCTCTACTAACACTGATCAGAGGGAAAATATGCAAGGGATCCGACACTTCGAAAAATGAAGGTGTCGGCCGATGAAAGACAAGGGCCACGAAGCGCGTGAAAATGAAAGACTCCCCAGGCCTCGATACCTAATAGCGTCGGGGCCGGAAAAGGACAGGAGTTGACTAAGAGAGGTTGGATAGGAGGAGCCTCATGCAAGTAAGTAGAAGCAGTGCCAGGACTCATCTCAGGGTCCCGCGTTCACCAACCCACTCTCCCAAGTTAAGAGTCCCTGAGGGCCCCTTTCAGTCGCCACTTACCACTGGCAGGGGATTACGCCCCCACCCACAGAGGCACAACATGATGGTGGACAGAACAACACAGATGAACAAATTTAGCTGTTAGTGATAATATTTGTGAGGCAATCATAGCTCTTAAGACGACCTATCCCGAATGGTTGGCGTCTAGCTGTTAAAACGTGTGAATTGCAGAAAAATGTTGAGGAAGCATGAACAATTGGGTTAAAATAGCACAGTCCGACCGAGAATGGAACCAGTAACCCCTCAGACTAATACTGTGTACCCCGGGCCAGACAAGTGTCCTCACAAAGCATCACCACTGCAGAGACAGCTCTCACTATAACCACCATCATACCAGACGACGTTAAACGGAATGTGCAATACGGTAGTGTAGGATTACCCGCATCCCATGATAGCAGGTGTTCAAACCCGCAAAAGAAGTCAGATTTTTCAAAGGTAGAAAAAAGAGCATTCCACACTCCATCTCGCATGATGTCCGCATGTAAAAGTTCTCTGGTGATACATTCGGTATTTATTTAATCTGTTGGTTTTTCCCTCGGTCTCATCGAGGGATCCCACCTCCACCGTATTAAGGACAGTGTCCTGAGGTTATATTGGAAGGTGCTTAAATGGAGCAGTCATTATTAACAAGAGTCTTGAAATATGCTGTTGCTGAAAAGCAAGCAATTACTTTTGTAGAAACTTTCCTTATTCATGACATCTCTTCTCCGTTTTACTATATGTTTGTGATATATATATGCATCTAATTGAATTCTTCTTTATCTTATCCCGCTTCAAGCGGGGTCGATGTTTTTGGCAAGTATTTTCCACTTTATCCTATCCCACACATGATCTTCCATTAATTTCTTCTCCTTCCGAACTTCTCGTACATTGTCTGTCCACCTCCTTCTTGATCTCCCCCAATTTCTAGTCCCATCCACAGTCGTATTCATCATTCTCCTCCCTTCGCATAATATGTCCATACCATAGCAGTCTTCTCTCCTGTACTTAGATCAGCCGGTCGAGTTGGCCGTGCGGTTAGGATCGCGCAGCTGTGAGCTTGCATCCGGGAGATAGTGGGTTCGAACCCCACTGTCGGCAGTCCTGAATATGGTTTTCCGTGGTTTCCCATTTTCACACCAGGCTGTAACTTAATTAAGGCCACGGCCGCTTCCTTCCCACTCCTAGGCCTTTCCCGTCCCATCGTTGCCATAAGACCTATCTGTGTCGGTGCGACGTAAAGCAAATAGAAAAGAAAAGTGCTTAGATCATCTAATTTATTATATGGTGCCTTTGTTTTTGTCCAAGTCTCTGCTGGCCTCACTGCTGTCTTGTAGGCTATTCCTTTAACCTTTATGCCAAGTCTTTGGTCACACAAGATGCCAGACATTCTATTCCAGGTCATCCAGGCAGACTGCACTCTCTGGTTAATTTCCGTGTTTAGGTTGCCATCCTTAGATACAAAAGATCCTAAATATTTGAAACCATCCACTGTTTTGAAGCATGTACCATCCATCTCTAACAATTCATTCTCCTCACCTCCTAGGCACAGGTATTCGGTTTTCTTTCCATTAATTTTTAGGCCTCTGTCTTGCAAGGATTTTCTGAAGCTTTCCAGCGTCTCTTCCAATTCTATTCTAGAGGTGCTACACCATCAGCAATCATCATGCATCTGATTGAATGTCTTGTAGTATCCGAATGATGTTGCAGCTCGTGACAGCAGGGGAATTCCCGGACGACATCGTGATGTGCAAAGACAAGCTGATGATGTCCATCAGTGGCGGGAAGCTGGACATGGAGACTGTCTTGGACGGGTTCGTGCGCTACGAGTACAAGAAGCCTCTAGACCTGTTGCTGGCCGTGCTGCAGAGGATCAGGAGGAGGGCTCGTCTGGAGGATGACCTACTGGACGCCGTCATAGCGCTGGACGTCCACGTCAAGATGAAACGTGCCGCCATCGAGATGGACGACGACAAGGTACTAGCACAACTCCAAATCCTTACCGCGATAACTTTTATAGCAGCTGTCCATAGAGTTAGTTGGCCCGCCACTGATCTTTCCCTCTAACGAGAAAACGTTTGTAAAGAATATTCTAAATACATTTTTTCATGACCTATTTTTGTGTGAAACCAGCCGTAAAAGAGATAAATGCAGAGCTGGGGCCTATTCCACGAACGAACTTTGCAACTTTTCACTTTGCACTTTTCAGTTCAGATACTGTTCCACCATCGCTTTTCAGATTTAACTTGCAAAGTGAAAAGTTAGAAATCTTTTCACTTTTCAAGCCTGTTATGTTCCTCCATTGGTACAGAAATGCAAAGTGCAAAGAAATGAAGTGAAAAGTTTTCATAAATCTTGCAAAGAGATGATGCCCTTTTCATCTGTTAATTAACAAGTATGTACATTAGTTTCTCGGCGTAGAATTTAGTTTAGTGATATAAACACGTCACGACGTGAGCTTTTGTTAGTATCAAGTGAGGACAGTGATGAAGAATCCAATAATAGAACATACAAAGACAGGATTAATTTTCATAACCTCACTTCGACGTAATATCGCGAGTGATTTCGTATTATCCCAACAGAGGCTGACTATATTCTTGAAATGATCGGTCATTTATTGAAACATAAAGAAGTAAATTCCTTTCCGAAAAAGAACAAATTATTATATTTACATTTTTTATTAAATGGTGCCCAGCTGTACTGTGTAACAACAATGCACAGGACATCAAAATCAATTATTTGCAGAACTGTTACCAAAGTCGTAGATGTTATAGTAAATGTAATATTTCCTAACAGTAGGTTGCCCTGATAATCCACTTAATATAGCGACGGGATTTCTAATGAAGCGTGAATGTCCTTCTGTGTGTATATGTGTTGACGGTACTCTCGTTAACATTGATGTGTGTCATCATTTGAGAGGTTATCTTTAAAGTTGTCAAAAAAGGATGCCACGTTTCTCCTTGACAACTTCCAGCACAGCCAGCTTCTTATAATAACCTTTCTTTCCCATGATAAAAAAAAAACCTTTAACGGTACCTACGACAATTATACCGCCAAGTTCGCCGCGAAAAGTAAAGCATTAAAATCATAGAGTATTGGGCCTATACAGTTTGCTCATGGAATAAATTCGATCGGATCACTCATTCGCAAAGACTTTTGACTTTGCGAAGAAATTGAAAAGTAGACCCTAGTTCATGGTGGAACAGGCCCCTGGTTCGAGGTCCACTCAGCCAGCGCGGGAACGTATACTCACACACTCTTTTCAAGCATACGCATCTCCATAAACGTCTCAAGTTTGGACATTTGATTATTGTTTCAGGAGGAAATAAACTGCACAACATCCTCTATGAAGACTAATCAGGCGGAAAAAATAGAAGAGAGATCGGCCAATAAAAGACAAGGGCCATGAAGGGTGTGAAAATCAAAGACATCCTAGGCCTCGAATGCTGTAATACCGTCAGGGTCGGAAAAGAACAAGAGTTGACCAAGGGAGGTCGCGTACGATCGATGAAAGTGAGGAGCCTGGCCCTAGTAAGTGGAAGCAATGCCGGGACTCAGCTAAGGGCATCGTGATCGCCAACCCATGCTCCCAAGTTCACAGCCCCTGGGGTTGAAAACTTGTCCTGAACACGTTCCATTAACGTTTTAATGAGCAATCCCCTTAAAAACACTGCGAATAACAAATCCGGCCGAAATTAAGTACTGCACTCAGCCTACGTGGATTTTCTGAAAACAAAATTTGTGTTCTTTTATTTTTAAAGGAGATTCTAAATACCAGTTTTCATGTATGTAACACGTTAGGTTTTTGTGATATATTGTAGATAATCTCGCTGCTGTAGAATTTTGGAACTGACGTTGCTATGGTCACGGCAGTTCATTTCTTTATGCGATTCGTAGAGCAGGGGTAGTGTGGTGCTAATATCTCCATAACGGTTGGTTTTAGGGCCCATACGGCTTCCCGAGTTTTGTTCTTTGCGTCAAGGGGCTTAAACTGAGCTTTGTCTCGTCTTTGTACGACAAATTCGATATTTAGCCTATATTAGCCTAGTATTTATATATCTCGCCCCATGCCTCCTCCTCTCCCCGCCCCCCCCCCCATTCGAATTGTTTTGAAAATAAAATACAGCCCATGTCCCTCGGAGATAATGAATATTTACATTAGTAAAATCATTTTTAGAATTGGTCGAGTAGTTCCTGAGATTAGCCATTACACACAAACAAACTTTACCTTTTTATACAGTATATTAGTATAGGTCCGCCTCTGTGGTGTAGTGGTTAGCGTGATTAGCTGCCACCCTCGGAGGCCCGGGTTCGATTCCCGGCTCTGCCACGAAATTTGAAAGTGGTATGAGGGCTGGAACGGGGTCCACTCAGCCTCGGGAGGTCAACTGAGTAGAGGTGGGTTCGATTCCCACCTCAGCCATCCTGGAAGTGGTTTTCCGTGGTTTCCCACTTCTCCTCCAGGCGAATGCCGGGATGATACCTAACATAAGGCCACGGCCGCTTCCTTCCCTCTTCCTTGCCTATCCCTTCCAATCTTCCCATCCCTCCACAAGGCCCCTGTTCAGCATAGCAGGTGAGGCTGCCTGGGCGAGGTACTGGTCATTCTCCCCAGTTGTATCCCCGACCCAGAGTCTGAAGCTCCAGGACACTGCCCTTGAGGCGGTAGAGGTGGGATTCCTCGCTGTGTCCGAGGGAAAAGCCGACCCTGGAGGGTAAACAGATGATGATGATGATGATGATGATGATATTAGTATAGATAGACCCCGAGCCCAAAAGTCATCTTGCGCTGTATGGTTGCGAATGTTAGCGTCAACTGGGAGACCAAGCTGCAGCGGTGGACAGCTGAATCTTATCTCCAATGACACCGTCAGGGAGTGATTCAAGACAAAATGCGCCAGAGTCGTCTACGAGGGTTTGGACATGCACAGAGGACAGGGGCTACCAAAACAGCGATGAGCCGATATTCTTCATGGAGATCTGAAGTGTGGCCCAGGACAGAACTAAAAGTAGACAACGAGTCCTTGTAGCGGACCGCGCCACGACATAAATTCACCTTATTTTGAAGACAGTCATGTGCGTACTTTTTCAAGTTATTTCACCGTTGCCACTATTCCAGTTTAGTCGTCCAGCTCTGTTAGATGACAGCGTGGACGCGTTCCCGAGATGTTCTAATTTTGCCGCGCAGCGAACTGATAAGTTTCCGCTCCAAATTCGTGACCATCTGACCTCACGCGCTGAAGGTTAACGTTGCTCCTTGCTCTTTTAAACCGCGTGTAGCTTATTTGGAAATGGTTTATAATTTTAAAGTTATTAAGATTTGTGTGATGCAGTATATACACTTCGCACACCAGACCCGCCCGTTTACGAGGGGAACGCGCCGAGAGTAACAACCCGACTGCCCAGAAACTTCGCTCAGCGGTAAAAATAAGAGCGTAACGAGCTCAACAGCAGCGGTGGCGCTCCCCGTGTTCAGATCCTGATGAACTGGATTTTTGTTTCATTTATCTACTTATGTCTTACTACACGAATGTTTCTTATCAAGTTAGTGCGTTATGTTGATTGTAAAATTACAGCTGGGTTTCCGAATAAGTGTTATGTATTTGTTATATATATAGTATATGGTATTTTTAGGGATTACAAATGTTTTGTAAGTTCATTCTTGATACAGTGCATTCCCTTGCATGATACCGATCATAGAAACATTCGAAACAGATATTTCGCACACCACGAACATCGCGCGAAGGCAGGTTTGTCACATTTACATTTCAAGACGGGAATGTCACTCGGGAAAGAAACGTCGTTAATATTATTGAAGATTTCATGTGTTGGCAATAAGTTTGCGACAAACCACGCATAACGGATCATTTTCCCAAAAACTGGAGCTTGCAGTTGATTATGAATCAGTCCGTGGATTTTTATTGCGTCGCATGTAGTCGCGATATCCTTTTGCTGCGCAATGAGTGTAGAAGAACTGATGTTCTAATATTCATTTACTAGGCACAACATTAGTAGAGGAAAAACAACAGCAATAATTCAAAATTATTTCTTTCTTAATCTGTTTACCCTCCGGGGTCGGTTTTTCCCTCGGACTGAGCGAGCCATAAGGGCAGTGTCTTGGAGCGCGAGACTTCGGGTCTGGGGATACACGTGGGTAGGAGGACCAGTACCTCGCCCAGGCCGCCTTACCTGCTATACTGAACGGGGTACTTGTGGAAGGATGGGGAGATATGAAGGGGTATACAAGGAAGAGGGAACGAAGCGGCCGTGGCCTTAAGTTACCTACCATCGCGGCATTTGCCTGGAGAAGTGGGAAACCACAAAAAAACTTCTTCGAGGATGTTTGAGGTGGGAACCGAACCCACCTCTATTTACTTGATCTCCCGAGGCTGAGTGGACCCCATTCCAGCCCTCGTACCGCTTTTCGAATTTCGTGGCAGACTCGGGAATTGAGCCCGAGCCTCCGGGGGTGGCAGCTAATCACGCTAACCACTACACCGCAGAGGCGGGCTCATTCAACAAAACTATTCGTGCAGTATTCGTCAATGTACAAAAGCAAATAAATGAAAACAAAAATCATCGGGATTTGAACAGGCGGCGCAAAAGTGTGAGGTGGCGCCACGGCCTCGGTTGAGCTTGCTACGTGCTAAAAGGCGCGTACAGCACGTCAGAAACGGTCCAGTGTCTACGGATAAGTCGAAACAGGTGTTAGTTTATTTCGACCCCTATTTCAGCGAGCAAACTTTCTGACAAATTGGGTTGATACACTTGGCGGGTTCCCCTCGTTAGTCAATTCCCGTTAGGATATTTCCCAAGCTACCGGTACTACTCGAGTGGTAAAGTCTTCATGCCTTTAATTCTCTTTACTTTCAGATTCGAGGAATCGATGACTTGCTCGCCTACTTCGACGCATTCTGTAGCCCATTCCTGCCGGAAGAGGTGCGAAGCAAGGCCCATGTCGTCGCGGACGTTTTGCAGATGGAGCCCATAGATTGGTCAACATGGCTGGCTCGGTTTCCTCGTAGCGAGTACAGTCGCCCTCGCCAGCTCGTGATCAGTCTCCTGGAGGCGCTGGCGCAAGGCGGTGAGCTGAAGAGCGAGAACTTGCAGGTGGCCATGCACGACTTCCAGGAGGCGGTGAAGCCGCCCGCGTGCCCCAAGGTGACGTGTCCGCCGAAGAGTTCCAAGAAGGAGAAGGCAGTAGCTGACGCGATTCCTATGCAGCAGCTGCTAGACGTGTTCCACATCCTGCTGCCAGAAGACGAGCAGCAGTTAACTGTCCTCAAGAGC
The DNA here is from genome assembly GCF_040414725.1 of Anabrus simplex. Lineage (NCBI taxonomy): Eukaryota > Metazoa > Arthropoda > Insecta > Orthoptera > Tettigoniidae > Anabrus > Anabrus simplex. The sequence continues at coordinate 216,602,893 of NC_090279.1, read as the reverse complement.
CTACTTCTCAACCCCATATCCCTAGCCACCGCGCTCGGAGACGACTTCCCGCTCCACCAGTACGAAACCAAAGGTATAGCACTGCTGCCAACTTGACTAGTTACATATTGAAATCATGAGACATATCCGTCAGCAAAATAAGTTACAATAATGGAGGTTCCCTTACCCAAGAAAGTGATCAATCAAGATATTCATAATTGACTCGGTTTCCTAGCTCAAAGAGGAATTAAAGAAATAAACTCTCTCTCACCCTCATTCTATTTAATGTTATATATTTCTGCCTACTTTTGATATACGCTTTACTATAAGCATATTCTTCGGTGTTTGCTTTCTGTAAATGCTTCAGCTCCCTTCTTCAAACTTGCTGTTGCTTGCTGGACTGAAGTAAAACCACGCTGTAATAATACACACATACATGTACATCTGGATTACTTAATAGTTTAGTTGCATGATCATGAATAACGTCCTTCTCCATGGCTAAATGATTACCGTGCTGGCCTTTGGTCACAGGGGTCGCAGGTTCGATTCCCGGCAGGGTGTATGTGTTGTCTTCATCATCATTTCATCCTCATCACGACGCGCAGGTCGCCTACGGAAGTCAAATCTAAAGACCTGCACCTGGCGAGCCGAACCCGTCCTGGGATCTGCCGGTACTGACAGCCATATGCCATTTCATTTATCATCAATAACTATACTTATGTTCATGTTATTATTTTTAGAGCTTTTTATATGTTGTATTTATATGCCTTAGGAATGCGAGGAATGTTAATCGGAGTAACAGAACGACGTTATAAGGGTTATGATTACTATGACAATTATGATAAATTGATAATTTATATGAGTTAAAGTTCGAATCACTAATCATTTGGGGAAAAATCCAATGAAAGGGGGCAATCCACCGCACTTCTCTGCCAAAGTAGTATTAACATTTATCATTACAAATAAAAGAAGACAAAAAGGCTAAGACCGTATTAATAAAATGCTGCGTTCATCAATTAACAGCAACTACATTATTCAAACATGCCACAATTCTTACCCAAACAGATTCACAATCCTATAGAAAAAGAAAATATGCTTTGCTTATACCCGCAAATGTACCACTAGCGATTTTCATAGTGGCAGCACCGTTTGATCTTGCAAGTCACGAAAAACTCATGACTACATTGTGACAATATGCAAGATTAACAGTAAGACGCGTGCCGGCAAGTAGGGCCCCTAAACTGTATGGTTAGCGAGACTGAATCGAACCCAACAGTTAGAAAATAACTATACATCGCTACTTTCAGTATTAAAAGGGGAGAAAGAGTGACCAAACAAATTGTCAACCTCGGATTACTTAAGTGATCGTATCGAATTAACGTCATTTAAAACATGATCCCATAGGTTCACACATCGGCTTGAGAAACGTGTCGAGCAGAGGGGTAATCTCATCCGTTTTTAGCTCTCTTCTTTTATATCCAATCGCAAAGAAGCAAAGGGCATTCTGTACAACAGTAGTGTCAAAATCGTAAAAAACAAGAATTTTTATTTTTAATGAATGTTTATAGATGTGGTATCATCACACAGTTAGACTACGAAAATCGTTAGTCTGCAAGTTTGAAGCACTATAACTTCTAAAGTTGAAATCGTGGAGAAACAAGCGAATGCTTCAGAACACTCTTTCATTAGGAAAATACGTCAGAAACTTAAACATATGTGAGCGCTTTTGGAGAAGTTTTTGTAATTACATATTGCGTAGAAACATGCCTCCCATAAACAAGTTAAAAATTCAATAGCACCAAAAAGCAGTAACAAATAAAGGACGAATTGAATATTGAGGGGAAAATTGGTCAAGTCCTATGCAGAGCGCGTGCGCGAACTGAGGTCTCGATCGGAACCATTAGGATTTTAAGTCTAGAGTTCTAACGTTTCTGCAGTTCTCGCACGACATTAACACGTGCGTTTCACTTCCCACTGAAGCACTGTGATTTTTAAAAATTTATATAATCATACGTTTTAGAAAAAGACACTTTGTGTTATTACGAGGTGAAGGTGGCACGCCGGCGGTTGTTCGTCAGCTGTTCGACTGCATGCATATTCACCAAGGGTACTGTAGTATAACGGCACTGAAATATGAAAGTCACGCAGTTGTTGGACATTGTAACATAATCTGAAAGTTTCTTGTTGCAGGCGTGTTGATGCAGGCCATCCTGGGGGTGTGTCTGAGGAGTGAGCTGGTGAGGCAGTCCCCGCAGCTGAAGAGGGCGGTGGAGTACTTCCTGCCCAGGGTGCGGCTGGATGGGCCGGGAGCAGAGCGCGTGTCGCCGCTGTTCGTCACCACGAGGACCATAGACATGAACAAGGTGCTGCTGGCACTGACCAGTGCTCCACTGGACGACGAGCAGCACACTCACTTCCAGAGAGTGGTCACCTTCTTGGAGGAGGCCTTCTACCAGCCGCAGTTCAGCGGCGGCTTCCACGTCACCAACTTCAAGACCAGGGCGGACTTCATCACCGGGCTGTTCAACCACCTGCTGAGTCTGGAGGCCACACCAGCGGACCTCAAGGAGGACCTCACGGCTCTGCTGCCGCTTGTGGACACCACGGGACTGGGAGCGCAGCCTGTTGACTACGTCGAGAACGAACCGCAGGCTCCCGACGTCGACACCTCCACCTTACCAATGGACGACGAGGAGGTCAGCGTGAGTTGACAAGTATTATTGTATAGTGCAGATCACTGGCGGCTGTTGATCATAAGAAAGAGCGTGGAGCATACTTGATGCTTAAAATTATAAACCCGAGGACTTATACAAAGCTTTGTTTTTTAAAACAATTTGCTTTACCTTGCACCAATGACATAGGAAAGACTTAGGAGTGGGAAGGAAGCAGCCATGGCCTTAATTTTTTTTTTGCTGTGGGCTTTACGTCGCACCGACACAGATAGGTCTTATGGCGACGATGGGATAGGAAAGGCCTAGGAGTTGGAAGGAAGTGGCCGTGGCCTCAATTAAGGTACAGCGCCAGCATTTGCCTGGTGTGAAAATGGGAAACCACGCATGGCCTTAATTAAGGTACAGTCCCAGCATTCGCCTGAAATCAAAGTGGGGAAACCACGGAAAACCATGTTCAGGGCTGCCGACAGTGGGGTTCGAACCCACTATCTCCCGGATGCAAGCTCACATCTGCATGCCCCAACTCGCCCGGTGTTATACAGAGCTAAATGAAATACAGCTTAGTAAGTAAAATGAACTACAAACATACACAGAAAGTCCCTTCATCTCTCAAAACAATATCAGCTCATATGGGAAAAATCACGCACTCAGTCTACAACCGCAAAATACTGTATTTGATACTGTCCAATACCTCCAGTAGAATGCGGTTTGATTTATTCTTCTTCTTTTTTGGTTGGTTTTGGCCTACTAGGGACCACGGGGCTCGTCTTAACTCTTAGCTAAGGTCTTCTGTTTTTTCTTGGCCCAGTACGCTTTCATTTTCTGTTGTGTGCCTGCTTCCTTCCATCTGCCCACTTAGGTCCCTGTACTCTTTTTGCTTGCGAGGGACAGTGGGAAGACTCCCTGTAGGTATGGCCTGTCTCAGGTCTCAAACAGGATCTGTAGTTCTGCTCGGTCTGATGTTACTGAGGTGATCCACTTGGTCTTGGAAGCCTTCCCCTATTTGTCACTGTGAGCCTGCAGGGATAGAAATCAGTCGCCTTTTCCTCATACAAGTGACTACGTCTTCCTGATGTTCGTAGAGCTCGTTGTTGTACCATCCTCCTCTGTTATGGGTCCTAGTATCCTCCTCAAGATCTTCCTCTCTGTATGTTCTAGTTTCCTTAGTGGGCCCTTTCTTTTCATCAAGACGCACTCAGAGGCGTAGAGAACAGAGGGGTCTTGCTACTGAGTTGTAGTGCTTCAGCTTTAGGTTCTTGGAGGTGTAGGAATGATAGGCCCCCTCTAACTTGGTACACCTGGCATCTATATCCAAAGTTTGCTCTTGCTTGCTGAAATCCATTCTCCTAAGTACTTGACTGCAGGAACGTGTAGTTTCCTAGTGAGATTGTAGAAAGAGCTTGCTTTATGTTAGTGATAAACTACGTCTTCTATAGGTTGATCCCCAAGCTGGTTTTTGCTCCAATACTGTAGAGGCTCTGTAGTTGGTGAGTAGCTTCTCCATTCTGTTGGCCAGTATGATGAGATCATCAGCAAAGACTAGACAGGGTACACTGAGGTTGTCTTTCTTGTACCCAAACTTCAGTCCTGCTTCTGATGACAATATGGCAGTCCATTCCCTGATGATCTTCTCTAGTACACAGCTGAAGAGGAGGCAAGAGAGACCATTTCCCTGTCTTACTCCTGTCTTGATGGGAAAGCTCTGAGAGAGCTCATCCCTGAACTTGACTTTGGAGGTGGTGTTCATCCAGGTAGGATGGACCAGTCTGGTGGTCTTCTCATCTAGGCCGAGTTCCTGCAGGGTAGGGAAGAGGATCTGTCTGTCTATTGAATCGTATGCCTTCTGGAATCCACCATAATGGCTACCCAGGGGGTTTCACCTCGGCTCTTACATGTGAGGATGGTCTTGAGGTTTGGTATCTGCTTTGTGCAGGACCTACTGACGCGGAAACCAGGCTGGTATTCACCTAGTTGGGAGTCCAACTGTTTGGTGACACTAGTTGGCAGGGCTGTAGAGAAGATCTTGTAGGTTACAAGCAACAGGGAGATGCCTCTGTAGTTGTTCCTTTTTGTGTGGTAGATGAATCACGGCTGAGGTCCATCGCTCTGGCAAGACCTCTGTTCTCATATGTCCTGAAACATCTGGTTGATACTCGGCAGGGACTGTTTATCTATATGCTTCCACATCTCTGCAACTATACCATCTTCACTGGGGGCCTTGTTGTTCTTGAGGTCTTTGATTATCTCCTCTATTTCTTCCCTGTTGGATGGTACAGAGTCCTGGTTCCTGACAGTGGGCTCGGCAAAGGTTCTTCTACGTTGAGGAGTTTCTGAAAGTACTCTGCAAAGGTGTTATTATTATTATTATTATTATTATTATTATTATTATTATTATTATTATTATTATTATTATTATTATTATTATTATTATTATTATTTAGTCCGCCGTTGTGGTTTAGTGGTTAGTATGATTAGCTACCACACTTGGAGACCCGGGTTCGATTCCCACCTCAGCCATCCTCGAAGTGATTTTCCGTGGTTTCCCACTTCTCCTCCAGGCAAATGCTGGGATGGCGCCTAACTTAAGGCCACGACCTCTTCCTTCCCTCTTCCTTGTCTATCCATTCCGATCTTCCCATCCCCCCCGAAAGTCCCCTGTTCAGCATAGCAGGTGAGGTCGCCTGGGCGAGGTACTGGTCTTCCTCACCAGTTGTATCCCTGACCTAAAGTCTCATAGTCCAGGACACTGCCCTTAAAGCGGCAGAGGTGGGAGCCCTCGCTGAGTCCGAGGAAAAAACCAACCCTAGAGGGTAGACAGATTAAGAAAGAAATAGTTCTGCATATTTATTTTTGGTAATTCCAAAAGAGTCGAGATCTTAAATGATTACTTTGATTTTCTCCGTTTCTTTGTGAATATTTCCATGGTGTGTGTTGTGTTGCAGGGCGAAGCGGTGCTGCAGCACATGTGAAGTGGACCGTCCAACTCTGTCGTGTATAGCCTAAATAACACTATGTTCTCCTCAGTTTCATAATACAACTCTCAAGGCTGAAATGTTACACAAGGAGACTGCGGGACCAATGTGATACACGCGACAATTGTTAGAAGAACAAATACAGGCCAGTACAGAATGATTCACGAGGAGTTACCACCACTTGCTGAAGACGTTCTGAGCAAAACATATCATATGAACCTGTTTCCTTTTGTATAATATAATAATTTGAATGTTGTTGTAAAAGTATATTTGTCTTTAGTTCCTGTCATTTGAAGGGTAAAATAAATAATCCTGTATTTAATTGTGTTTTGAATTTCCCTATCATTTCGTTAGCGTACGTGTTTCTTAAGGAATGGTACAAATTGCACCATTTCTAGCCACTGTACCACCCGCACCTTATGACTGCACAGTTACAGCCTCTGATACTCGCATGTTGAGCTCCAGAGCACGCGCCAAATAAATAGGGGACTCCCCCACTCACCGAGCACACAGTAACATCCTATCATGTGTGTGATCAGTACAAGAAAAGAAGGACAACTGTAAAGTTAGTGCTTCGAAATATCTGGAAGGATAATAACGGAAGACATGAAATGCAAACAGGAGGTAAAAACTCTTATCGCAATTGCCAAGGAGGCATTTCATAAGGAGAGGAGGCTTCTTTGTGGGTTCGTGGATAGGAACCTGACGAAGAGTGCTTTATATAGATCGTGGCATTATACGGAGCTGAGACATGGACACTGAGGAAAGGGGAAGAAAGAAGAGGGTGGTGGGGATAAAATAGGCAGAGAACGTGAAAAATGAGCGGGTGCTGAGAATAGTGGGGGAAGAAGGCCTTCCCCACAAGGAACTTCACGCACGGGGCAAGGAGGGGGGGGGGGGGGTATGCGCTATATGTAGTGCAAGTCGCGAGCTTGAAGCTACGAATCCGCTCCGCTTGATTGCCGTGTTCTGGGAAGCAACGAGCTAGAGGCGGAAGCTAATTGAACGAATATCCGCCCTGTTTTCAGGGGTCATACTGTATAAGCAAGGACGAAAAGTATTGAAAATACAATCTCCATGTAACCTGGTCATGAATTCTTATTCTAGCTCCTTGGGGCACCATGGAATCCCAGTTCGACGAGGAAGTTGAGAAGAGGGACATTTTGTACAGAAGTGAAACATGGAAAGTTTGTTTCTTAAGAATATGCAGATTGCTTGGACATTCTGAAAAATGTATCATGGTTACTAATGGCAGTTCTTTCGCTGCCACGAATTGCCTACAAAGTACATTCAACTCTTTAAGTCGGGGTGAACCCAGTATTTTCGTGATTCCCTTTCTCTCCGCAGTACCGGAAGAATACTATAGAAGGTACAACACGGAAAGACGCCCCCCCCCCCCCCGACCTCTTCCCATGTTGTGTCGCTCGTAGCTCGCCTGTTGCCTACCTTCATGCAGCTAGCAATTCGTGAAGCTCCGTGTGCGGAAGGCCGAGGAGAAAACACAACTGGATGAGATGGATGCTATGGAAGGAACAGCCAATATAGAAAGAAGAAGAAGAGGCAGATGTTTGATAGTATAAGGATAGATGCGAATTACTAGAAAATGAAGAAAGTAGCAGGTGACAGGATTGCATGGTGAGCTCCCATGTGAAGACCTGCCCTAGGACAGAACACTAATGATGATGAAATTTTATAGTCCTCTTCCCGGCGCATTTCTTCGCATCAGCTCGGCGGTCGTCCATCTGGGCTGAACCCATGACCACTGCAGTGGGCGACACTCCAATGGTGTTCCGGACGTACTCTTGTCTTATTCGGTCCAAGCGCATGGCTCCCATAGATCAGCGAATCCATTATTAACAACTACATTCTGACTGGGAAATATTCCACTGGTAATGGCTATTCAAAGCAGAATGGCAACGAAGTGAAATTCCACTGAAAACCAATTATTACAAGAAATTATATAAAAACAAATTTTACAATAAAAATGAAGTACGTTAGAACAATAAACAAAAACAGACTTGGCAATTAAAAATGTCATATGAGGAACATAACAATTAAAAGCAATCGCAAAGAAATTAATACGAAATTTGCCGAAAATAACTTCAAAATATTCCATACCAAGTAGTGTACACCAGTTGGCCAGCCAGACGCCGTACTTTGTGTGTCCCGCATGTAGTAATGCTGAGTGATTTCACAGGGCTGCAGGAAGGTTCCGGTGGCTCGCAGTATAAGATTTGCCTACAACTCAAATACAAGAGTGATTTTGAAATCTTAGAAACGGTTGGTGTCATCAGCAAGGTGACAAAGACACAAAGAAGGAGCTTTTACAGCATAACGACCAGCTTCCTCGATATATATCAAACAGGAAATAGAGTTAAACGGTCCCTCCTCTATCTCAAGTTGGGATATCACTCTACTCTCAAGAAAAGGCAAGTTTGTAAAACTGATCATCAGTGGCACAATATGAACATGCACAAGTAGGAAACAAATTAGGAGTTATTTAAGTCACCCATCCAGTACGCGTATAGGTACAGGAAAGTCTGCCCGAATGATCACCTACTATCCGGCGGTCAACTTAAAAAAAACACCATTTTCTATGGAATCAGGGCCAACGGCCGTAGCCGTGTTGAAACACCGGATCTCGTGAGATCTCCGAAGTTAAGCAACATTGGGCGTGGTCAGGAGTTGGATGGGTTACCACGCGCTGTTGGTGGGGGGTAAGGGAATGGAGGAGCGGAAAGGAGCTGGCCATCCTACCGCACGTAAACTCCGGCTCAGGAACACCTCTGCGGAGGTTCGGACATGCCTTCCGGCAGAATAACCCTTACCTCTCTGGAATCGATTACTTCTCCCATAAGACCTGTATAAAATGAGCCTATGTTGGTGGTCGTCTACCATCACAGTCTGCCGTCACACCCTGACTTGTGTTTTCTACTGAATGATCATTCTTCACAGCCACATGCACTGGGACTTCGGGTCAACCCGAATACCCGCACATTCCTAACAGATTTCCTGAATTCTACACGTAAGTCGGTTTAAGATATAGTACATTATGCATCTGTTACATCTATCCTCCCATGTGTAACGGTGAATAGCCTTATGCTTGAAGAATGCTTTTGTAATTGCTAATCCCATACTAGCACAGAAGTCCAATTTCCATATGTTCCGCACATTTACCCACAACCTTCTCATATCCTTCAATTCTATTCCATCGGGCGAGTTGGCCGTGCGGTTAAGGGCGCGCAGCTGTGAGCTTGCATCCGGGAGATAGTGGGTTCGAATCCCACTGTCGGCAGCCCTGAATATGATTTTCCGTGGTTTCCCATTTTCACACCAGGCAAATGCTGGGGCTGTACTTTAATTAAGGATACATTCGCTTCCTTCCAACTACTTGGCCTTTCCTACCCCATCGTCGCCATAAGATCTATCTGTGTCGGTTCGACGTAAAGCAAATTGTTAAAAATAAAAATAAAAAAATGAGCGAGTTGGTTACGCGGTTTGAGTCACACAGCTGTCACCTTATATTCGGGGGATAGAAGGTTCGTTATTTTTTGTTTTACGTCGCACCGACACCGATAGGTTTTATGGGGACGATGGGACAGGATAGGCCTACGAGTGGGAAGGAAGCGGTCCAGCCCCAGCATTTGCCTAGTGTGAAAATGGGAAACCACGGGAAACCGTCTTCAGGACTGCTTGTAATGATTAAAGCAAAATTCAAGCCGTGGGGGAAGACCTATTTCGCAAAATACAGCAGAAAAAAATAAAATAAAAAAAAATCAGGTTTTGTTTTAGCGAAATCGTAGATCAATTACTGCGAAAAATCATGCCTCTAGACATGTGTAATACTTTATTACATTTTGTTGCTCCAGTAGTTGTAACTCACGATAACACTGCGTTTAGTATTGAGAGATACGGTTACTGCACACACACAATATAATCAGTGGGCTTCCAAGGCTTCCCTCCCTCTTTGTATTGCTAAGGTTAATGGTTTTATGTAGAAAAATAATTGTGTACGCTGTATGTTGAGTATTCAGCCCGAAGGCTGGTTGGATCCTCAACAGCTGTCATAGATAGCCTAAGCATCACTGAAGAGACATAATAGGGAAATGAGGGGTGAGGAAGTTTCCCATTGCTTTCCTCACCTAGCCAGAAGTTGCTATTACATATCAACCTGCCAAGACCACTGAAACGCATGCACCAACCGACCCTGCGAGCAACATTTTCACACCATTCATAGCAGTCACTGGCTGCATAAGGAATGGCATTACAAGAATAGCTCATACCTCAGTCACTTTCATATTGTCAAAGCCAAAAATGAGACTGAGTCAAATCAGTGTTCTAGCTCATACCAAAAGACGAACACTAGGTCTCAACAGCAAAGGCAGAGAGGAGTACATCAAGGCAGTGCCTTGTTACCCCTCCTAATTATCACTGTAATCGATGCAATAATAAAGGCACTAAAAAGGAAGGAGCAGCAGGACTTGTAAGCCTTCATCTTTGCGGACGACGCGGTGATCTGGTGAGAAACCGAGAATGATGTGGAGGAAACGCTGCAGAAATGGAGTCAAGAGTTTAAAGGATATGATTTAAATATCAACATGGCTAAGACGGTGGTGATGAAGTTACAGAAGGGAGATGACAAACCACAAATCAGAATAGATGACACCAAACTGGACAGTGTTCCAATGTTTAAGTAGGCCTTGCAGCGTATGAGGTGGGCAGTCGAATTAGCAAGGCACCTCAATTTTACCACCAATTGATGTGAGATAAACGAGTACCATTGAAAGCTAAGACGACATTATATAAATCATATTATATTATACACGCATCTTCACATGTCCTCTTCCGCCCCAATATCCACATTTGTGGACAAATTATATTAGAAATGTCTGACGGTAAAAAATATAAATACTAGTACATATTGTTCATTTAGGAATATAAGAGCTCAGAAATGTAGATTGCATCACTTGCGTGGGCGTTGGGTCTGAAGAGGATACCACGTTAACGACACAACTCGAAACTCCAACCTGCAGAAATGAAGTTCCTACGCACCATGCTCAGAGACCACGAAGGACAAGTCCGAGAGGAGGTAATTAATTTCATGTGGCTATTTCTAGCCGGGTGCAGCCCTTGTAAGGCAGACCCTCCGATGAGGGTGGGCGGCATGTGCCATGTGCAGGTAACTGCGTGTTATTGTGGTGGAGGATAGTGTTATGTGAGTTGCAGGGATGTTGGCGACAGCACAAACACCCAGCCCCCGAGCCATTGGAATTAACCAATTAAGGTTAAAATCCCCGACCCATCCGGGAATCGAACCCGGGACCCTCTGAACCGAAGGCCAGTACGCTGACCGTTCAGCCAACGAGTCGGACCGAGAGGAGGTGGGAATAGGAGACTCCCTTCTACAGAGGATTCAGAAAGCAAGACTGAAGTCGTCTGGCCATGTAAGAAGGATGAGTGCAAGAAGAGAATATGAAAGAGAAGTAAAAGGAAAAAGACCAGTGAGCAGACCCGGAGGAAAATGGACCGATCTGGTGAAGAAAGATGTCGAGGAGAGAGGATAAGGTTGGGAGAAGATTATGAGAGAACAGTGGTTCATGGACAATGATGGAGGGGGCTCTACACCACAGTCGGTCAACCGGAGATGGTCAACAATGATGATGACAAAAACTTTTTAAAAATCATAGCTTGTATGTATTTACTTCCCTGCGATTATTATTTATTTCCCTAATCTAACCTTACAGTTGCTTTTTTTCTGTAGATTAATAATCAAGTACCCTTAATCCTTCAATAACGAGTTTCATTTTATTATACAAGAGGAGGTTACGGGGAGCCGAGGACATGAAGCACGCTAAGCCTTACACGGCCACCAGGTGCACAGCGATGGGAATTTTGTTCCAATCTGTAATTCCATTCCAATAATAATTTAGAGCAAGTTGGTACGTGGAACCCAGTGTTATCGCCGGACTAAAATACTTTGTTACGGACTCAGACTTGATTATGTACGCTATTAAAAGGTGATTTATATGTCACAGTAGCTATAAACAGCGCGCGATAATCGGCCTGCTACAACCGCACACAGCAGCCAGACTAGGTTCTGTCACTTCCTCCTCTGTCCGCCATCATGCTGGACGTATTCCTGACGACACGATATTTCAAATATGGGCATATTAATAAGCACTAGGGACCTGGGAACGTACACACATACATATCATCCGCGTCGTTAGAAGCCCAGCTAGATAAGTTAGTACGCAATAAGTAACATAGATTACTATACAGCCAGGGGGGTAGCGAAAGGGGGGGGGGGTACTGGGGATTAGACCCTCCCTATGGAAATTTTACGAAAATAAAATAAACATAAATTAACAAGAAATTTAAAAAAAAACCATTCAGACACACAATTGTAGAACCAACAGATCTGTTCCATATATTTTCTAAGAAGCCTCGAAAGTGGTATTTTATATTGTAAACTGAACATAGCATTTGCTGTAAAATTGTTGGCGTTGATCGTATTTTTCTTGATCTGTAGTTTAATGTAAGATTGTGTAGTTTAATGCAATCTGAATATCGGCACAATTCACTTGTATCACTGTCCATGCATGCGCACCTTCATTGTGCTGTATGCCCGATGCGCCCATCCTGAACACAGCCGTAAAAAGTAAATCAATTATTCTGTATTTATTTACTGCCATGACAGTGGGCCACAGTGATGTCATTCTTCTCCTACTGTAGTTAGTGGTGGTGGTGATTATTGTTTTAAGTGGAAGTACAAGAAGGCAACCATCACCTATATAACACTAATCAGAGGGGAAAATGAAGGTATCGGCCAAAGAAAGACAAAGACCACGAGGGGCGTAAAAATGAAAGACTTCGTAGGCCTCGGACGTTGTAATACCGTCGGGGTCGGAAAAGAACAAGAGATCACCGAAGAAGGTCGGATAGGATAAATGAAAGATATGAGCCTGGCACAAGTAAGTGGAAGCAACGCCAGAACTCAGCTAAGGGCTTCGTGGTCGCCAACCCAAACTCTCCTCCGCTGCCTTCCAAATCACACTCTTTTTCCAACGTTGCGTCACCGAAAACTCTGCATGAGTTTGTGGGAAGTTACATCTATATATACAAGAGTTTTGTCTGTACATTGCTCAGAATTTGAAAAGAATGGTATTTCTGTATCGGCCATGTCCACAGTAACAAGGAAATGCAATTTTTACTTTTCCGTAATTTCTGTCTGTCTGTATGTATGTACACGCGTCACTAGGAAACGGCTGAAGAGAATTTAATAAAAATCGGTATACAAAGTCGGGGAATAAATCGCTACAATCTAGGCTATAAATAATTTTACTCATGCTGATTGAAATGGTAGTTTAGGGGAAGGCCTAAAATTTAATTCTCAAATATTTATGTTATTAGTGGTGATATCTTAATGAAAATTGGTATGCAAAGTCGAGGAAATAGGTTGCTACAATCTAGGATATAAATACATTTTATTCACGCTGAGTGAAATGGTAGTTTAGGGGAAGGCCAAAAATTTTATTCTTAAATATTCACGTTAATAGTGGTCCTATCTCATTGAAAATTTGTATGCAAAGTTGGAGAATGAGCCACTAAATTCTAGGCTATACATCATTTTATTCACACTAAGTGAAATGATACTTTGGAGGAAAGCCTAAAATTTAATTCTCAAATATTTATATTATTAGTGGTCGTATCGATAAATACTACATAACGAAAGTCATATAGAATTATATTTCCGACCATTTATGTCTTATACATTGTTACCGTACCGGCTATGATAACACAGATATTCATGAATTTGTATTTTTGTTGCTAAATCCATATCAACGCCGAGCCACGAGAAAATGGGTTAACAGAATTTAATGAAAATCGGTATGTGGAGTCGGGGAATAAGAAACTACAGTCTAAGCTATAAACAGTTTTATTCAAACTGGATTAAATTGTAGTTTAGGGGAGCTGCCTAAAATTTATTTTTTAAATACCTGTGTTATTGGTTCTATCGAAAAGTAGTACATAACAAATGTTACAGAGAATACAATTTCCAATCATTTATGTTTTATTCACTTTTACCGTACCGACTATGATAAGAGTGGTATTTCAGAGTCAAGAGAAAACTAAATGTGAAGGCTTACAATATCGAAAGTGCATAACATTGATGAACAATAACATTACATTGACGATTGTTAGTGGCGGCGTTCTTTATCTGTTATGCTGACTCTCGACTCCGATAGATGGGATTACTGCTGCGTACCGAGTATAATAGCCTGACTGAATATTGGCGGGAAATAGCTGGGGAGTTAGAAAACTTTCTTCTTTAGCATGCCATTCCTCTGGTTCATACATTTTCTGATACAGCTGGTACATAACACACTGGTTCATTATAGTATTCCAGCTGTTCGATCCCTACTCTGATGCGCTGTTTTGAATGAGCAGTGTGCATACTCAAGGCAGAGGCTCACTTAGTAGTAGTAGCAGTAGGCCTATGGCCTGGTATAGAATAACAATTTAGGCCTATTCCAAATTATAGCACCACAATTCACTAAATGTCTCAAAATTCAACCCTGAAAAGAGCCGTTTCTTAAGCTTCTTCCTCCTCACTTTTATTAAATTCTACATTAATTGTATTCCTCCGGCTTGGAGGAGAAATTTGCCTCCAATTCAGATAGATTTTTCCGCCGCAAGTGTAGTGAATTGATATTTACCGACTCATCGTGTACTCCTAGGAAATAGATTAGTAAGAGGGCAAGATTTTTGCCCCAGGAGTCTCCACTATTCGACCCCCTCCCCGCCGAAGAAAAGACGAAGAGTGTTCAGGGATCACGGCTCTCTGCGGCTTGGTCATCCCAGCTCTGAAACTTTGGACTGTAATATCGGGAGCTTAGACCTGTTTGTTAAAAGTGAGAAAATGTGTGGTTTGTGATTTGATCGAGTATTTCATATGAAAGCATTGCTTTTAATTGTGCCATCCCTACTGACGTCACTGTATGTTTGTTCATTTCAGTCTTTCTGAGGATGCAAAAAGGCAGGTGGAGAGTGAGTATCTACCATTAAAATGAAAGCTTCCCAACCTTTTTGTGACTGATGGTCTGCAAGCGGCTCTACCATTACAGTGAAAGTTCCCTAACTCAGTCTCCATATGAGAAAAGATGTTTGGTGACATCGCCGTCGCGTTTCGAGGGTAATGTTAAGAGCTTTGCAATTGAATACAATCTTGCTCACAACATGTGCACTACCTAACCTAGAATTCTGTATACAATGTAGAATTCCGTAGCGAAGCACGGGCACATCAGCTAGTCAGCCCATAACTTGGAGTCCATGACCGTCAGTTCATTATAATGTGAACTCGAGATAAAAATATATTTTTACCTAATGCATGGATTTTCACGATACTTTGTGGGAATGTCACCTACATAAAAGTAGAGATATCACAAACATTTCATTCATATACAGTTAATAGTTTTTCAAATATACAGTTTTTGAAATTTTAATTCCATTTTTTCATGAAATCTAATTAACATGTTAATGTAATTCGTAATTAGGTAGACAATACTTCTTTTAAAAACACTACGTATCGATTTTTCTGTACATAATTTATATAATTTATCGTACTAAAGTTTGTGTAATTTTTACGTTCTAAAATTTTGGACTTAAAAATCCCTACTACTTGAAAAAATTCTGCAATCAAAAATTCCATACGCAGATTTCTTAATATAGCCGTGATATATACACCATACAAATTTTGTTACATTTGACGAAATATTATGGGAGGGAATTGGGATTTCAGTGTAAGATTATAATTGGTATACAGAGCATTATTTCCGTGATAAATTATTTCAATTCAGAGGAATAACTTCGTGACAAGAAAAAAGAAAACTCAATCCTTTCAATTTTAGTGAAAAAGAATTTCACCAAAATAACCAAAATATCGAATTTATGTCCGGAGTGTCGCCTTAACGTGAACAGCTCAAGGTGTCTGAGAAATGTAAAACATTAGAGTTAAACGGAAAACATTTGTGTGCTCTTTCATTTTAAATACAGCTGATCGCTGTTTATAAACTGATGAAATATGAATGTGGCAACGCGTAACATTTACGGCGGAAATAGTCGAAATGGATTGGGTTTGTGCGTATTGGACCGTTCCACGGTTTCGTCATATTCATGGCAAGGCACGACAACAAAAGAAACATGAACCTTAAAGCTGAATTAAGGATTGTTTTGTTCAATCGGCATTTGATTACTGTTCATTTTTGTGTGATAAATATTGAACACGTAAGTTTTATTTAAGATTGTTAAAATTCAAAATAAAATTTAAGATAGAGCAGTAAATAGATTGTCAGTTTGGTTTTAGACAAGGCAAAGCACCGATAGAAGGAAGGTTAGAAATGAACAGAACGGTGTTTATACCATTAATTGACTTGGAAAAAGCTTTTGGCATAATAAACTGGGAACTAGTTTTCAAATGTATGAAGAAAGTATGGATTGACTGGAACATTTTACAAGAACCAGTGTACAAATGTAGCGGTGAATGGATATACAATAATGGCAAGAATTAAGAAAAGAGTGAGACAGGGTTGCCCACTCTCACCATATCTTTCAGTTTATTTATTATGAAGCAGTATGTGTTTTAAAAGAAAGAACTAAAGGAATAAAGATAAATGGGAAAAGAATCGACAGCATTAGATCTGCTGATGGCATTTCCATAGTGGCAGACTCTGAGAAGGAATTAAATAAAATGTTGACTGTTCTGTGCGATGCATTGAAACATTATAAACTTAAAATCAAAAGTAAGACAAGCAAAATTTTAGAGGTGAACAAGGAAGTTAATACAAACATAAGAATAGGAAATTCAAAAATAGAAGAATTGGAACATTTCTGTTACTTCGGATGCATTATAACTGGAGATACACCAAGGAAATTAAAAGAAGAAAAGCTCTCGCTAAACAGGCATTTCAAAATAATAGAAGTCTTCTAACAAATGCCCATATAAGTTTAGAAACAAGAAAGGCTTTTGCACACTCCTTTGTCTGGAGTGAGAGCTGAACTGTTGCAAAAAAAAAAAAAAAAAAAAACGAAAGAGATTTATTGGAAGCAAGTGAAGTGTGAATTCGGAGGAAACTGACGAGGACAGGCCGGACTGAAGATGTTGTAAAGGAAGTGAACGAACAACGGAGAGATAATGACTTCGTAGCAGACGCTTCTGAAGAAAAAGTAGTAGGGAAGAAAGGAAGAGGAGGACGTAGAATGTGAGAAACTTGATGGAATATAAAGACTGCAAGGAAGTCGAGCGTTGTTTACCGTAACGACTGTATTCATACTGAATAACACAATCCGTTCTCAGACTACTCATTGCCTGCAGACTTGATCATATGTTTCTTTCGTTCATTTGTCCAGGAGGTTGGGGTGCATGGGTTTCACAATGCGTCTGAAGCCTGGGAATGTCAGAAACGGTCCCTCTGTATTTCTTGTTGATTCGTGCTGCCGATGTGTTGTCTGCGACACTTCGAACAGCTTCGAAAATCAAATGATATCGTTCCCACTCTGACAAATTAGCGAAAGTCTCACATCTGCAGCTTGTTCTGTATCGCTAACATATAAAACCGATCATTAAATATTAAAAATGATCTGACATGAGTAATCACACCTTCTTTCAGGCCTCCTAATTTTTTGACAATTTGCACATTCGTTAGTCTGCCAGAGGAGGGACGATATCGGTAATTAACGACGCTCATTATAAGCCGGTGTTTTTGTTTGTTGTTGCTATCTGCACATATTTGTGGAACGCAGCCTACAGCACGCAGTCTTCGCTCCTCGTCCTTCCACGTTTGTTTCCCTGTTTTGTGATCGCCATAGGCCTGTCATTATTTGTGACTTTTCTTCGATATTAAACAATTTCACAGTCTTTTACGACATCTTCAGCTTGCCTTGACTATTTGACAGACACACTGATTTGAAATCTACACCCTACTGAAGACGAGGGTTTGAAAATTGACTTTACATTGTTGTCAGCAATCCTGAAACGCGTAACAAACAAAAAACATCATTGGACGTTACAGTCGATACATTTCTCCGAAAATCTGATAAAAATATGCCGTTCTAGAACTTTAGGCAAACAACTCTTTGTTGGAAACATCCTGGGGATATGAGCTACGAATTTTAGATAAATACAGTATAGTAAAATATGACAACATATTCCTTATTTATTCCTAAAAATTACAATCCTTTTCATTAACCGATCGATTAGATTAGCAGTCTGCGCTAATGCGAGTGAATGCAGAGTTCCACTTCAGCCCTTAGGCCTAGAACTACAAAAAGTCTGAGGGTATTGAACCAAGGAACACGTTACAGAAAGAATTATTTAAATACGTAAATTTGGTTCGGATTTGAATACGAAAGGAAACGAAAAAAGAAACCAGCGATTTTAGGCTGTTTTCCGGAACTGCATTTAGGCCAAAAGTGATTATAATTTTTTTTAAAAATAGAGCTATCCAAGACTCACAATTTGAAACTTTTTCGGGCCCTTGCTTAATTTTGCTAAGAAATGGTTTGAACATTAAAAATACCTCGTTTTATAGAACTTGTAATAAGCGACGTCTTACAAAGTGATTACTGTTAGACAGGCCCGTTAGAGCCAATAAACGGGGTCGACTGTAGTTAATAATGTCGTTCTCAGGCAGGCTGTATTTCCTCCCCTCTAGAAACATATTAATGCACGTGCCACAGATAATGTTGTACTGCACAGCACGGACGACAGTGTTGCGTCATCTCCGAGTGACAGCCTGCTAGAGCTCTAGTCATGAAAAGCAGCATTTAGACTCTTTGTTTCTGTAGAAACAACAATACTATTTAGGGTATTCATATAACATTACCAAGTCCTCGGATCAATGGCGAACGCATTGGTTTTCTGTTCAGAAGGCCCCGAGTTCGATTTCCATCCGGGCCAACGATTTTAACCGTGTTTGGTTAATTCTTCCTGCTGGGAGGCCGCATACGGCACAACACACCACACATAGAGTTGCAGTAAAACTCGGCTTAATCTACAGCAGTGTCCACCCCATGTGGTTGGGAAAAGGCCAGAAACAAGACAGAGAATCTAAAATTAGCAAGTAACACTGTTTTAGTTCTGGTTTGCGTGAACTAATCAATTCTTTGAATTTGTTATTTGCTTTCTGTATATTCAATTCATGTGATGCTGCCTCTATTCGAATGCCGCCCAATGCTTGCGGGAAATGTCAAGTCCGTGGGATTCATGAATCCACGGAGAGATCAATGTGAATAAGCAGTAATTAAACTTTAGACCTTTGAGCGACTCATTCAATCAATCAATCAATCAATCAATCAATCAATCAATCAATCAATCAATCAATCAATCAATCAATCAATCAATCAATCAATCAATCAATCAATCAATCAATAACATATTATGTTAAAGTTTCCCTCAGCCCCACGTTGAAGAAATGCCAGTCTAAACGAGAGTCCTTAACTCTAATTTACAATGTTCCGCGTTAACGTGCAGATTAGGAACTAGTAATAAATGTTAACGGGGAACTAATAAGTGCTATATAAAACCAGATGACATTGTGATTCTTGCGCAAGACATTGAGATTTTTCAGCAATACATTTTTTAAATAATTTCCTTTCACGACACAGATAGGTCTTATGGCGACGATGGGATAGGAAAGGAAGCGGCCGTGGCCCTAATTAAGGAACAACCCCAGCATTTGCCTGTTTTGAAAATGGGAAACCACGTAAATCCATCTTGAGGGCTGCTGACAGTGGGGTTCGCACCTACAACCTGCCGGATGCAAGCTCACAGCCACCCGCCCCTAACCGCACAGCCAATTCGCGCGGTTTCAGCAAGACAAAGAACAAAATTGGTACCTTAAAACTCAATGATGAATCGATCGATCGATCAATCAATCAATCAATCAATCAATCAATCAATCAATACTGATCTGCATTTAGGGCAGTCACCCAGGTGGCAGATTCCCTATCAGTTGTTTTCCTAGCCTTTTCTTAAATGATTTCAATGATACTGGAAATTTATTGAACATTTCTCTTGTTAAGTTATTCCAATCCCTAACTCCCTTTCCTATAAATTAATATTTGCCTCAATTTATCCTCTTGAATTCCAACTTTACCTTCATATTGTGATCTTTCCTACTTTTAAAGACACCACTCAAACTTATTCGTCTACTAACGTCATTCCACGCCATCTCTCCGCTGACAGCTTGGAACAAACCACTTAATCGAGCAGCTCGTCTCCTTTCTCCCAAGTTTTTCAAGCCAAACTTTGCAACATTTTTGTAACACTACTCTTTTGTCGGAAATCGCCCAGAACAAATCGAGCTGCATTTCTTTGGACTTTTTCCACTTCTTGAATCAAGTAATCCTGGTGAGGGTCCCATACACTGGAACCATACTCTAGTTGGGGTCTTACCAGAGACTTTTATGCCCTCTCTTTACATCCTTACTACAACCCCTAAACACCTTCATAACCAAGTGCAGAGATCTGTATCCTTTATTTACAATCCGTCCGTCTCGTTGGCTGAATGTTCAGCGTACTGGCCTTCGGTTCAGAGAGGCCCGGGTTCGATTCTCGACCGAGTCGGAGATTTTAACCTCATTGGTTAATTCCAATGGCCCGGGGACTGGGTGTTTGTGCTGTCCCCAACATCCCTGCAACTCACACACTACACATCACACTATCCTCCAACACAATAACACGCAATTATCTACACATGGCAGATGCCGCTCACTCTCATCGTAGGATCTGCCTTACAAGGGCTGCACTCGGCTAGAAATAGCCACATGAAATTATTATTATTATTATTATTATTATTATTATTATTATTATTATTATTATTATTATTATTATTATTATTTACAATCCCATTTATGTGATTACCCCAATGAAGATCCTTCCTTATATTAACACCCAGATACTTACAATGATCCCCAAAAGGAACTTTCACCCCATCAACGGAGTAATTAAAACTGATACGACTTTTCCTATTTGTGAAACTCACAACCTGACTTTTAACCCCGTTTATCATCATACCATTGCCTGCTGTCCATCTCACAACATTATCGAGGTCATGTTGCAGTTGCTCACAATCTTGTAACTTATTTATTACTCTACTAGCAAGACACCCGTGCTTCGCTACGGTATTATAATGAAATTATAATTGAATGCTTAACGTTTTATATATATAATCCTCCGAAATTTGCGATCTAACTCATTTTCTGAGAAAATCCGCCAAAATTCTTGATCTGACTCGTGATTCCATTTTTCAATCTTTCTTTCCAGCAATCGATTTCGTACTTCCCGGGCTAGGCCCAGGTATTCCACCCGGTCAGTTGGGTCCCTAAACCTTTGCCATCTTTTCCTATAAGGATTTTTAATATGGATCAAGTCCTTGAGGAGATCCGGCGTAGTGCCATCTTGGGTGCCTTGGCGGTACTGAACCTGCGGCCGGACTGCAATTGTAGTCATTACCCGGCCAGGATCCGTTTCCTGCGCGGTCCGCACATTTTGACGATGGTCCAGAATATTATTATTATTATTATTATTATTATTATTATTATTATTATTATTATTATTATTATTATTATTAATGGTCTGGAACCCACAGCAATATGCAAGACCGCTACTTGGCGGTAAATTACATCTGCTGCCATTGTCATTGTTGACAATGTGACCAGCACCATCGTCGCGTGTTGGCAACTGTGCGAGATTTCTGGCAACACGAATGATATACTTCCGTGCATTATTGACCTTATTATAGAGGTGAACAATTGCACGGTCAATATCATTCCTATCGTTTATTTCAAATGTGTTTAAATTTTTATTTATATGCCAGGAAAATCTACTGTAATCTAACTTTATGTTCTCCAAAAGAAAAGATGGTTCTTGAGAACGAACCCAGGAAAGATTAAAAATGATCATTTTATGATCAGAATAAGTACATTATGAACAGTAAAATCAATTGGTCTCAACTCCTTTTTCACCCCACCACCGTTGATTTACCCCCCCCCCCCAAAAAAGAAGGCGAGTTTCCTTATGTTTAAAGGAGATATCAAATACCAATGTTAACGTCTGTTACCTTCAGTTCTGAGATATAAGTATCCCCATAAAAATAATTCACTTTTTTCACTTCCTTTGACACTCCCCCATTTAAGTGAATTTCCCGTTAAAAAATACTTGTTCCTTTAATAGTAAAGGCTCTTCTAAATACCAATTATCATGCCTCTAACATCTTCAGTTTTTGAGATATGTGTCATCATAAAAGGAATTAAACTCCTTTTCACCCCCGTCTCCCAATATGATTTCCCCCTCAAACGCTTTTTTCTTTGTTTTTAAAGGAGATCCAAATACCAGTTTTCAGTTCTGTAACAACTTTTGTTCTTATTAGATGTAGGTATCCTCATACAATTCTTTCACCTCCCCCTCCCTTCATTGAATTTTCCGAGAATACGTGTTTCTTTAATTTTAAGGCAGATTCCAAATACCAATTTTCACGTCTGCGAAATCTTTCGTTTTTGAGATAATAGTATCCTCATACAAATAATTCAATTAATTTTTTTAATTTCCCTCTCCCATTTAGGTGGATTTCCGAAAAAAAAATACGTATATTTTTAAAGGAGATTCCAAATACCAAATTTCACGTCTGCACCATCTTCAGCTTTTGAGATATCAGTATCCTAATTAAAAGAATTCACCCCTGTTTTCAGTCACTTTTATCCCTCCACCCAAGTGGTTTTTTAGAAAACAAAAAATACATGTTTCTTTATTTGAAATAGAGATAAAAATATTATTTTTCACTTCGGTATCATGTTAAGTTTTTGAGATATACAGTAGAAATGCTCATTTTAAAATTTCACCCCATTTTTAGTTCCCCTTAATGGAGTTTCCAAAAACAAATCACCTATGTTTACTTTTACAGGGGATTCCAAATACCAATTTTTACGTCTGTAATATTTTACGTTTCTGAGATATACTGTAGATATAGTCTTTCTAAAAATTCACCCCAATTTGTCACTCATGTTTAAGTCCTATTAATTGGATTTTCCAAAATAAAAAATACGTGTTTCTTTATTTTCAAAGGAGATTCCAAATACCAAATTTCAGGTCTGTAATATATTCTATTTCTGGGATATAAGTATCCTCATTTAAGGCATTCAACCCCTTTATCACCCTTTTTCACCCCTCCTATTGAGATTTTCCGAAAACAAAAAATACGTGTTTATTTATTTTTAAAAGAGATTCTAAATACCAATTTTTACATCTGTAAACTTTACAGGTTTTGAGATATAGATACACTCATTTTAAAAATTCACCCCCTTTTCACCCTCCCATTAATTGGATTTTCCAAAAACAAAAGAAATACGCGTTTCTTTATTTTTAAAGGAGATCCCAAGTACCAATTTTCAGGTCTGTAATATCTTCAGTTTCTGAGATATAAGTATCCTCATTAAAGGTATTCAACCCCTTTTTCACCCTTTTTCACCCCTCCTATTGGGATTTTCTGAAAACAAAAAAAAATACGTGTTTCCTTATTTCTAAATACCAATTTTTACATCTGTAAACTTTACAGGTTTTGAGATATAGATACACTCATTTTAAAATTTCAACCCCATTTTCACCCCTTAGCGACGGAATATCCAAAAATCCTCTCTTAGTGAGCACCTACATGTTAATATGAATGTATCCCCAAAATTTCATGTCTTTATGTCCAGTAGTTTTGGCTCGGCGACGATGAGTCAGTCAGTCAGTCAGGATAAGTTATTTTATATATATAGATAGGGAATAACATCATCCGCAAAAAGCCTCACCTCTGATTCCACTCCTTTACTCATATCATTTATATACTGTATATAAAAACTATAAAGGTCCAATAATACTGCCTTGAGGAATTGCCCTCTTAATTATTACAGGGTCAGACAAAGCTTCGCGTACTCTAATTCTCTGAGATCTATTTTCTAGAAGTATAGCAACCCATTCAGTCACTCTTTTGTCTAGTCCAATTGCATTCATTTTTGCCAGTAGTCTCCCATGATCCACCCTATCAAATGCCTTAGACAGGTCAATTGCGATACAGTCCATTTGACCTCCTGAATCCAAGATATCTGCTATATCTTGCTGGAATCCTACAAGTTAAGCTTCAGTGGAATAACCTTTCCTAAAACCGAACCGTCTTCTATCGAACTAGTTATTAATTTCGCAAAGATGTCTAATATAATCAGAAAGAATGCCTTCCCAGAGCTTACGTGCAACGCATGTGAAACTTACTGGCCTGTAATTTTCAGCTTTATGTCTATCACCCTTTCCTTTATATACAGGGGCTACTATAGCAACTCTCCATTCATCTGGTATAGCTCCTCCGACCAAACAATAACCAAATAAGTATTTCAGATATGGTACTATATCCCAACCCATTGTCTTCAGTATATCCCCAGAAATCTTATCAAATCCAGCCGCTTTTCTGATTTTCCACTTTTGTATCTATTGTATCTTATTCAATAAGTAAGCAAATTCAAATACCTCGGTTGTTAAATTGACCCTGCTCTGGAAATTAAGAGGCCAGGGCCACTTTCAAGAAAGTGAAATCACTGTTCTGTGAGGATGGTCTCAATTTAAAGCTTCGACAGCAAACGGTGGTGTAGTGGTTGTCGGGATTAGCTGCCATCTTCGTTGGCCCGGGCTCGATTCTCGCTTCTGGCACGAAGTTTGAAAAGTGGTTGGAGGGCTGGAATGGGGTCCACTCAACTGACTAGACGGGGATTCGATTCCCTCCTCAGCCACCCGCGAAGTGGTTTTCCGTGGTTTACCACTTCTCATCCAAGCAAATGCCGGGATAGTATCTAATTTAAGGCCACGGCCGCTTCCTTCCCTCTTCCTTGTCTATCCCTTCCAATCTTCCCATTCCCTCTCAAGGACCCTGTTGAGCATACCAGATTAGGCCGGCTGGGCGAGGTACTGGTCCTCCTCCCCAATTTTATCCCCCCGACCCAAAGTCCCATGCTCCAGGACACTGCCCTTGAGGAGGTAGAGAGGGGATCCCTTGCTAAGTCCGACGGAAAAACAAACCCTGGAGGGTAAAGAGACTAAGAAAGAAGGAAAGAAAGAAAGAAAGAAAGAAGAACATTTGGTTGGCATGGGTTTATGAGGTGGCTGAATAAGTTACTGGACTCTAAAGCATACCACAATTCAACGGCCGGAAGCTCGGTAAATGCAAGAATGATGATAATCGCTTGGGTCAAAGATGTCATGAAGAAAACAGGGCAGACACATAATTAGAAATGTACTGCATCTCGGCGGAGGACTGTCATCATTTACTGAAAGTTGATATTTTGGCCTAAATTTTGCGAATCCGTAATATTTATATTTCAAGTTCTGGTGTAGCTAGACAAGATTTTTGACGATATGATAGGACATACACATTACTATTGAATGAGCACTGACGAATTATTATTATTATTATTATTATTATTGCGGTGAAGGATTTAAATATGGCTACTTGTTAATCCTCAGAGAAATATAATACCAAACCCCAGCCCGTGTGCACTTCGTCTGAAGACTGTCATTTAAGATCTTAGTACAAAGCCACAGAGTGGTTGAAACTCAGGGACAGACGACCATACTCAGCTGCTTGCTTACTGCTGAGAATTTTAAAATCTAATGCTCCCTCACATTTGAGCAATTCCTTTGTTCAGATTGATTCAAGTGCATAATCGGGACAATAGGTTTACAGCATCGTACAGTAAAGTGCAGCAACTCGTTCATTGTCACTGCCTCTCAATTATACAATGACCTTAAACTATTTGAAATACAGCAAAGCAGAGTCAGAGGGCCGCTACCTTTAAGCCAAGTTAATTAAATATTAGAGGATGCGCAGCATTCGTTATAAAAAAATGAACTGCTTTTAGTGCCGCAAGTGTCCGAGGACATGTTGGGCTCGCCAGGTGCAGGTCTTTTGATTTGACGTGATGAGAATGAAATCGTGATAAAGACGACACATACACCCAACCCCCGTGCCAGAGAAATTAACCAATGATGGTTAAAATTTCGGGAATCGAAGCCGGGACCCCTGTCGCCAAAGGCCATTCAGCCATGGAGCTGGACTCCGTTATAAACAGGTCGGACAACTCATTTTGATATGGCTCACAAGTCATCATGCCGTCTGTTTGGTACAAATCTATCCATATATCGCTTTCTTTTTTCATGTAAAGGTTGGTATTGTGTCGTAGAAGGCAACGGTATTTTTAATCACAGTTCTTCTATAATGTTATTTGCTTTACGTCCCACTAACTACTTTTTAAGGTCTTCGGGGAACAGTTCTTCTTGTGAGCTTATAGATTAGTCTCGAAGGAGCGTTTTTTCCAGGTAGAGAACTTTTTTAAGATACATGGCCTTCACTCTTTCTATTGTAGCTAGCTTATTACGTGTTCCCAGGTAATGTCTAAGACGTACGTGGACTTCTTTCTTTTAGCAGCACGTAACTTATAGAAACGCTCTGCTATCTGTTGAATATATTTGGAAGCTGGGGAAAGTTAGAGAACCAAAGAGTATTTAGCAGGGAGTAGTATTCTTCCGCGATCAGAGGAAGTGGATACTCTCTGGCTTGACAGGAGTAATCAAACATGGCTGCTTGCAATGACATTACTAAGATGAAAGTCACATATCAGAATATTCATGAAAGTGCTAGTCGCTTAGCAACCCGCTAAGTACAGAATGTATTGCGGGTTAGGGTAAGCCTTCGCCTGCAATTATTGGAGTGATCGTATCATGATTTGATTTTATGATTACTCAAAGTTGGCTTAACTCAGAGATCTATCAATGTCTCATGTTTCACCCCTGCAGAGAATAAAACCAAAATGAAGCAAATAGGTCCATAGAACGGGCGGACGGATGAGTTTGCCAAAGCTGTTCTTGGTGAACTCTTTTAATATACAGATTACGAAATATCATAACCTTCTAGATACATTTTAGATATTTAGTTTTATTCTAAATTTATCTTTGGTTTGTCTAATGCCTTCTCTTCCTTGTTAGTATAGTCAGTGTTTCTGAAAAGATAAAAGTAATATAGTACCTAATCTCCTAGATGTTTAGTTTTTAATCTTCTTTAATTCTCAGTAGGAAAATGTAGCTCCTTTATGTATTGTTGTTATTATATTTTGTACATTAATTGATTCATTTAGTACAGTGGCAGTTAGTTACAGCCAATAGGATCTTCGGTCCTATTTATAATTAAGTTGAATTAAATGTATTTCTATTCTATTTATATTTCTTACTTGCATATAATCGCCTGAATAACAAACGAAAACGTACGCTATCGAACACCTCTGTCTAGCTCATTGTAGACTGATAACTGAAGTTCATAATAATGTCTAAGTTGCTGTATATATCAAATGTTTGTTATAGGTTGTATGATTTATGTATTCTTTGATTCTACACACGTCAGTTGTAGCGGACGCTAATCATCTAGTGACTGCAGCATGCAACACGCAGTATTCACAAAAAGGCCTACATAAAACTTTCCTAAAGACTGAGGGAATTATGAAGGGGGTCCGGACTCCGTGAACACCTTCCGTAAATACGTCCTTAGAAGAGCGATCTGGTAGTCATTACATGCAGGAATATTGCCTACTTCTTGAGCCATGTAAGTTGTTACAATTTATACTGGGGGGGGGGGGGCAAATCCTCGGCGAATGGCCTGTCTCAACAACATCAAAGAACGAGGACTGTACCGCCCGGCGGAAAATGGAGCAGGCTAGCTGTAGTGGTAGGCAATGTCCGGAAGACTGGGCACGGGTCGACACTATGCGAAGCGGACTAAATGATCAAGTTACTGTCCTACAGCGAACACTATTGTACTGTATCATTCTTTTTTCACCACAACGTAAGGTTGAAATCAAGTTCCACATGATTCGTGCGCGTGTGGGTGGAGCCTGACACCTCTTTACACCGCGACATCAGGCCATAAAATGAAGTGCTTCAACAGCTGATTTGGTGACAAGCGTAGTGACGAGGAAATAAAAGTTAACAAGTATGTTAGGAAGTTGGTGGCACCTAGCACAGGCCCCTGAGGCGCACTCCTCTTTACGGCTGATGCTATATTACCCGTATCTCTTGGCAAATCTGATGGCCCCAATAAAGATCACCACATTTATGGTCCATAAAAAAAGAGACAGTTAAAACCCTCCTCGCCCAGTCCCCACTACCTGGTGGGTAAGGTCGGAGTTCAAATTTCCCCTCCCCCGTCTTCATTTAGAACAACGCCTTCATCGCAATTTTTTGACGCTTGCGAACAAACAACAAACTCTGGGATTACCCGCGGTTTACGACATTCTGCATAGACCACTGGGCGCTATTACATACCTCGTACCGAGGTGGTGAGCTGCATGTACCATTGAACCACATACCAGCCTTCCTGCCACTGAGGGGACTGCTCGCATTCTTACTTTCTTTCTCAGTCCCTTTACCCTGCAGGGTTGGTTTTTCCCTCGGATTCAGCGAGGAATCCCATCTGTACCGCCTCAAGCTCGGTGTTCTCGAGTGTGAGACTGGGGAGGAAGACCAGTACCTCGCGCAGGCGGCCTCATTTGTTCAGGTGCGGGGGATGAACAAGGAAAGGAAGAGGCCTATCCCGGCATTTGCCTGAAGAATAAGAAGAAGAAGTGGGAAACAACGGAAAAACACTTCGAGGATGGCTGAGGTGGGAATCGAACCCCCTCAACTCAGCTGACCTCCCGAGGCTGAGTACACCCTGGTTCAGTTGTCGTACCACTTTTCAAATTTGGTGGCACGGCCGGGAATCGAACCCGGACGTCCAGGTGTGGCAGCTAATCACACTAACCACTACACCACAGAGGCGGACAATGATATTATTACGTGTTTAAAATACGATTGTAGTGTGCCATGTAGGGACTGTCTCCAGGTACAGCAGCTCCACTCACACACTCTGTTCTCACTGCTTACTCTTAACTTGGGCACATAACTTTAGAATCGTTTGACTGAAGATGTCTGACATGGGAGGAAATACGTAAATGATTCGGTTTTCGATTAATAACTCTGAAACCCACGGCATAAGAGCCCTACATTCGCATAACAAAAAGGTCCGAAACCCAAAAGAAAACCACGCCAAGGGACAGGCCGAAATTAGAAGGTGGTAACTCTCATGTGGGGCACACGAGACCGAGAGAACTATATAGTATACAATTTGCTTATTTCGCGACGATGGGATATCAAAGGGCTAGGAGTAGGAAGAAAACGCCCGCAACCCCAGATTTGTCTAGTGTGAAAATGGGAAACCACTGAAAACCATCTTCAGAACTGTCGACAGTGGGGTTCAAACCTACTATTTCCCGAATGCAACACACGATTCCCCGGTGAACTATGAAACAACGGTAGCTCTACGACCCTTAAGGTGGTCGAATGTGCAGGTATTCATATCGACTTTTCAATGAAAATTGCAACTTACGGTGTGTGTATCAGAGAATAGAGGATCGTTGTGGTAAACATATGCTCGGGCTACGCGACCAACCTGTTAAGTTAGTTCGCAATAACATAGCCGTAAATCCTCGAACGCCGCCGTGGGGTCATTAATGTACAGGCGAATAACTCTCTTACTTGGAAGTTATTCATTGCACCATTATTAAGCAATTTTACTATGATGTATTACTTACAGAATTTCCACATAAATTGTTGTCAACCATTACACCACTAAGTGAAATATAACCATAACAAGAAATTTAAGAGTATATTTTATAAAAAGGGTGAACATAAATTAAATGAAGTCTATTTCAAGCTTATAGCAACCATAAAAATTAAGAATTTCATTACGGTTTCTCACACAGTCGTATTTCACAACACGTCGTCAGGACATTTGGACATCAACAATGTACACTGAGTAGAATGTTGCAGGGAAGAGAAAAACAAACGAACGGAAACATCACCGATATGAAGATACAGTTGGAATTCAAGAGGACAAATTTCGCCAGATATTGGTTTATAGGAAGGGGAGCTAGGGACTGGAATAACTTACCAAGGGAGATGTGCAATACATTTCCAATTTCTTTGCAATAATTTAAGAAAAGGCTAGGAAGACAACAGATAGGGAATCTGCCACTTGGGCGACTGTCCTAAATGCAGATCAGTAGTGATTGAGGCAGTGATTGATTGATTGATCGAACAAGATAAAGGGCCAAATGGCCTAGAACAGAGAAAATAAGGAAAACAAAAAGCAACAAAAGAAAAACACAGTTTAGATACTTATATACACCAGATTTCGTCAAGTACAGAATATCGTTCGGGATCTCTTGTGACGAGTCTGAAGGCAGCTGGCGGCGCTCTATCAAGTACTGAGAACGTGTGTACAGAGTTTTCGTGACATTAGGTGCGGGTTGATCCTTACAGCCCTCTCCGATGCTAAATATAGATAATCTGCAATCCAAGCAATGTGCAAGAAGCGTGAGTTATTTATATCAGTGCTGTACCGTACTGAATAAAAAAGGCAAAGGCCCATTAAAACAGGCAGACTCACAGCCAGCCACCAGAAGTGGTGAGGAAAGTCGCAGGTGACAATTCGCAAGTTGTTGCCTCGTCACATTTCGCAACGTCGCACTAACGCAAGAAGGCTGTATGGGGACAGTGTGGTGACATTAGACGAAGATTATGTGTACGTTAGTGACTGCGACAAAGACCGCTCGATTTCCTACCGCCCTAGAGACAAAAACATTTATCAAACATTGTATAAAGAATGTTTTCGAATGGGGTTCATGAACATCGCTGGATCCTGCTGCCGTGCCGCTAATAATGTGAAGATGAACTCTACATACTATCCCAGAACTGTATGCGAGGGCGAAAAAACAGGTATAGATACATCAAGATAAAGCACCCAGTCTCACACCTCTCGTCCGACTCGTTTGTTATTAAAGAGAATGGAAATGGAAAATGGAATCCGTGCAATTCCTTGTACTGCATCTCGGCGAAGGCACCCGATGGGTCACATATGAACTTCTGTGCATTTGGACTCCTAAAATGGGCCTTAGGAAATAGACGTCCATGCACTATCAATGGCCTCAGGGGGAGTGGGTTAAGGTAGACATGCTAGCTGTGCGAACAAGTCTGCTGCAATGGGAATTTCGTTGTCGGGCTATAGCTAGAAAGATTGGTTTTCTAATTGAGCACCATCATTGTTGGAGACATGGCTTTACCCTTCCAAGATCGTCCTCAGAGATCCCGAACGACCTTCTATGTTCGGCAATTGCATTGTACACACGTTGACCCCATGCGTGACCTGCGCACCTCTAAATATTGAAAACGACACGAACATCCAGTCTCGAAGCTGGAACACATGGTCGGGACCCCTTAATTCGCTCGATGGTTTATAATTTGACATACCATAAGAAATATTTATGCTGTAGAGACTCTCATTTTCCTAAGAGTACAATGAGTCGGGATATTCTTCTTCGCTTAGAGCAGCGGTCTACAGATCACAGCTATTGTGTGATGAGTTTCATAATCTATGAAGTAAAAATCTGATCGACTCAAACATTGGCAGTTCAAGTCTTTCCAACACGATCCAGAATACATGTCAATCTGTCTATATAAAACACTAAAGTGTATGTTTCACAAAAGTCAAGCTACCCCCTGCGGGTGGGGGACGCACATGTAGAATACACCCGCGGTATCCTCTTCCTGTCGTAAGAGGCGACTAACAGGGGCCCAAGGGGCTCTCAACTTGGGAGTGTGGATTGGTGACCACGGGGCCCTTAGCTGAGTCTTGGCATTGCTTCCACTTACTTGTGCCAGGCTCCTCACTTTCGTCTATCCTGTCCGATTTCCCTTGGTCAACTCTTGTTCTTTTCCTACCCCGACGGTATTAGAGCATTCGAGGCCTCGGGAGTCTTTCATTTCACGACCTTCGTGGCCCTTGCCTTTCTTCGTCCGTTACTTCATCGTTCGAAGTGACGGATCCCTTCTTTCTTCTCTCTCCTTACCCCCTGCGGGTGGGGGACGCACATGTAGAATACACCCACGGTATCCTCTGCCTGTTGTGAGAGGCGACTAAAAGGGGCGACCAAGGGATGATTGAATTAAAACCATGAAACTTACCAAGGGAGATGTTCAATAAATTTCCCATTTCTTTGAAATCATTTAGGAAAAGACTAGGAAAAACAGATAGGGAATCTGCCACCTGGGCGACTGCCCTAAATGCAGATCAGTATTCATTGTATTGTATTGTATTTTGCTATTAGTACCCCGATATTATTATTTTTGAAGTGACTTCTTGTGACTTTTTTACGTTTCTGTTTACATCATTTTATAGATGTTGTGGTGTAAGAGAGGGCGTTGAGCCTGTACTTGCGAGTTGTACCACTATATTCGGTACGAGATGGGTTTGTGTTCAGTAGCAGTAAAGAGCCTGTCCGGGTGGATTCCAGTACCCCTGCACCGTGCCCATGTGCGCAACACCGCGGGTCTGGGCGTAGCCTGTGAGTTGTACCGCTATATGAGCGGCACCGTGGGTCAGCGTTGCCTGTGATTGGTACCCACTATGTTGAGAAACACCACGGGATAGTGCGAGTCCCTGTGGTTAGTACACTCGGTGAGGAGCCTTCTCGGTTTGCGTTGGCTATGAGTGACGCCATTGTGTTAGGAACACCATAGGTCTGCGCTCCCTGTACGAATTGCAATACTTGTGAGTAGTACCATCTTGTGTGGACCACCGTGAGTCTTCGCTACTTTTGATCAGTACCTCAAAATGACAAATACCATGGTTCTACTTTACTCGCGACATGTACCATTCTGTGGGGCCTTAGACGTGAATTTAGCACCCCTTCAGACATCAAGCATCATTGTGCTTTATAAATGGTCCCTTGGTCAGTAATACTCTAATTCACTACCTTCTTTTTGAGTCTGATCCACTGTTTTTTGTTTGTTTTTTGTTTGATTTTGTTTTTGTTGGGTTCATGTCCATCCATTCATTCTTCATGGCATTTTTTATTTTATTTTGGTCAGTGGATGCATTTGAATTTTTTGTTATTTCATTTCGTACCGTTAGGGGCCGATGACCTCGATGTTAGGCCCCTTTAAACAACAAGCATCATCATCATCATCATCGAAACTCAAGCTCTTAAACCAGAGG
Organism: Anabrus simplex; assembly: GCF_040414725.1. Classification (NCBI taxonomy): domain Eukaryota; kingdom Metazoa; phylum Arthropoda; class Insecta; order Orthoptera; family Tettigoniidae; genus Anabrus; species Anabrus simplex. Next base: position 216,570,106 of record NC_090279.1, on the reverse strand, counting down.
GAGTTAAAAGATGCGGTTTGTTCCAAAATCATCTCAATATTATAGGAAAAATCTTGCATTTCTTTTATGTAATTCATTTCATTAGAAGTCCGCACCAAGATTTGGATCGACTTTGATGGACAGATTGTCGGTAGGAGACAGCAAGTTACTCTGTACCATGATAGTTCGGTAAGAAATGCTGTATACAGGAGGATGGGAACACGCCGCCATGTTTTATGAAGTAACTTTCTTGCTAGGAGCTTCATGTAACTAGGCAACTCATTGCATTCCAACATGCCGTGATCGAGATGTACTTTTATGTAACTAGACAACTTATTGCCGAGGAATCTGTTCATTTTCGCACCAGATACAGCAACAAAGAATGTCATGTGTTCACTCGCGTTGCAATGAACTCGTGCAAATACATCGCCATTTATGTAAGCATATAGAAATAGTTCAATCAAATTAATATACATAGGGATGTAAAAGTAGACCATGTTTACAGTAATTATTTATTTGTTTTGTAAGTGAAATTACAAGTAAATGTAATAAGAAATGTATAAATAACAAAACAACCAAAAATAATGAAGAAAGATGTTAATAAAAATGGCATAAAATAAAATGAATTTTAAAAAAAACTTTTATTTATTAAGGCGGAGCTGCTCACGCCGGTTATCAACTAGTTATCTCAGTTTCTTTGTGAGTGAGTGAGTGAGTGAGTGAGTGAGTGAGTGAGTGTTCATGGTGAATATAGGGCTCAAGGCCCTCTCTTACACCACAACATCTATAAAATGATGTAAACAGAAACGTAAAAAAGTCACAAGAAGTTACTTCAAAAATAATAATATCGGGGTACTAATAGCAAAATACAATACAATACAATGAATACTGATCTGCATTTAGGGCAGTCGCCCAGGTGGCAGATTCCCTATCTGTTTTTTCCTAGCCTTTTCCTAAATGATTTCAAAGAAATGGGAAATTTATTGAACATCTCCCTTGGTAAGTTATTCCAATCCCTAACTCCCCTTCCTATAAATGAATATTTGCCCCAGTTTGTCCTCTTGAATTCCAACTTTATCTTCATATTGTGATCTTTCCTACTTTTATAAACGTCACTCAAACTAATTCGTCTACTAATGTCATTCCACGCCATCTCTCCGCTGACAGCTCGGAACATACCACTTAGTCGAGCAGCTCTTCTTCTTTCTCCCAATTCTTCCCAGCCCAAACTTTGCAACATTTTTGTAACGCTATTTTATCGGAAATCACCCAGAACAAATCGAGCTGCTTTTCTTTTGATTTTTTCCAGTTCTGGAATCAGGTAATCCTGGTGAGCGTCCCATACACTAGAACTATACTATATTTGGGGTCTTTCCACAGACTTATATGTCCTCTCCTTTACATCCTTAATACAATCCCTAAATACCCTCATAACCATGTGCAGAGATCTGTACCCTTTATTTACATTCCCATTTATGTGATTACCCCAATGAAGATCTTTCCTTATATTAACACCTAGATACTTACAATGATCCCCAAAAGGAACTTTCACCCCATCAACGCAGTAATTAAAACTGAGAGGACATTTCCTATTTGTGAAACTCACAACCTGACTTTTAACTCCGTTTATCAACATTCCATTGCCTGCTGTCCATCTCACAACATTTTCGAGGTCACGTTGCAGTTGCTCGCAATCTTGTAACTTGTTTATTACTCTATAGAGAATAACATCATCCGCAAAAAGTCCTACCTCTGATTCCATTTCTTTACTCATATCATTTATATATATAAGAAAACATAAATATCCAATAATACTGCCTTGAGGAATTCCCCTCTTAATTCCCCCTTAATGTGGAGATTACAGCATGAACACCATGGCAATATAAATGAAGATGATATTTATTTTCTGTGTCCACATACACTGTTAATTATTTTTTCAATATTCGGCTACAACGGCAGCTTTATCATTGACCTGCAAAACAACTTCCTTTGTGTACGGTGATGAAACCAGATGGTGTTCTTCATTCTGTAGTAATGCACAATCACACACCCCACGTAACTAAGTTAGACTTGCACCTGTCCGCAGTCGTCTGAGGGTCTTCCAGACGGGATACCTGCAGAAGAACCTTCCTTTAAACTCAGGTATAGATTACGTACTTGCTATTGCCACAGTCCACACCTTCGTTTTTTCTGGCGTATCAACAAGTGGTATGGTTGTTCTCAACAACTCTTCCTTGACCTCAGTCTAATGGGCTACATCTGATGGCCACAAAGCGGGTGATGTGGATCGGTTGATTGCTTCCGACGTTATGTTAGGACGGGCGATTCCTACGATAGGATAGATATTTTCTGGAGGAGTTGGTCTCAGACACCCTGTAATTATGCGTCCATTTTCGTCCACAGCAGTATCTACTTGCTTAGCTCAGGCAGAGTTTGTCCATATTCTGCAGCTGTTAGGCAGAGGGCCAGGCCACATGTGCGTAGGACATGAGAATATGCACCCCAACGTGTGTCTCTTAGTTTTCTAATAATATTATTTCTAGTGCACGCATTTTCTTTGGTATCCTGACGGTGTTGTCTGAAAGACAATGTTCTGTCGAGTTTCACACGAAGGTACTTTGGTGTTCAGGGATTAGGCCTCTCCAATCCACGCAGTGGGACACACGCTCACTCTTCATGATTTGCCGAGAAAATGTTGACGGTATTGAGATACGTACTCGGCTGTTATACATTTCGAATGCTTGGTAAAGTTATAAAGATTAAAAATTAATTAGCTAGAGGATATCTCGGATGAGAGCTTCTTGTTGCACGAACAAGAGTTGTAACAAAAGACTTTAGTTACCGTACTTTATAAGCAGAAGATAACTTTCACACATAGCCTGATTGGAAACCGGTGATAGGAATAGAATATTAAGGATTATAAGTGAACATACGGCGAGTTACTTGGGATAATAAAACAAAATAATATCGTGAAAGAAAATTGAATCAAGAGAAAATCGATACCAAGCCATCTGCTACCTTAAAGTTCCTCCTCTGCTGGCCGAAAAAAAGCGAGGCTCTGAAATTGACCATCTTCATATGTGCACAGCCTTTATTTCAGTTTCTAAAGATCTTGGGACGTCCTGAACAGTTCAGTGAACTGCACAAGGTATTCACGAGGATAATCCTAGGAACACGTCAGACCTGAAATTCAGTCTTTATAACTATAAGTAGGCCTAAGCAGATCAGATGTAATCAGTCGGGCACTTGCTGCAACTTCGTATTCCTGTGTTGCGTGTTTAGACAATGCTTTGTAACCAAGTTTCTGATTGATTTCAAACAGTGCCAGAATATTGGAGACTTGTCTGCGAACTTCCTGTCTGCTCGCCTTGATGGACTCATTAAAACCAAATTTTGCAAATATCTCCATTATTAATTATAGCTCGTATGGAAAAAACGTGTCAGACATAAAGGATAGTAAATTAGGCTTTCTATCCTTATTTTAATGGACACTTTATAGATGTTTCATGTCATGTCATGTTTCAGTAGGTATTTCAACTTTCGTGAAACATAGCTCCGTTATTATTCCTCGTAAAAGTAAAACATCGAAAATGAGATTTTTGTACAACTTCTGTTACTCACGGTATTTAATATTAACGGAGACATTTGACATCTCCTGGCTTGATCGCCTTAAAATATGTACAATAATCAAATATTGTATACCCTAGGTCACTCTATGAACTTTAATACAGAGTTTCAAGAAATCCTGTTAAGGTGTTTTCCCTGAAGTTCACAGAAACATTCAGACTGATAAAAATTGAACTTAATAATAATAATAATAATAACAATAATAATAATAACAATAATAATAATATTAATACCTACTAATCAAGATCATCAGCTCTAACAACGCTTTGGACTTAGAAGTCCTAAATCAGGTACAAAATAACTTGGGATAAACTCCCAGTCGTTAAATTACATATGAAAGAACACAATTGTTCCTGACAGGTACAATATCTTAGGGCGAAGATGGGATAGGAAAGGGCTACGAGTGGGAAGGAAGCGGCCGTGGACTTAATTAAGGCATTTCCTTGGTGTGAAAATGGCAAACCACGGAAAATCTTCTTCTGGGCGCATCTTTTCAGTTTCTTCTAGCTGGTCTCTGAGGGTCTCACATAACACAGATCTGCGCAACACATAGTCTACAGATAAGATCATGGTTAACTTATGTTTTTCATGCAAATAATATGAAGAAAGAATAAACTCCGGCCCTAATAACTATAGAAATACATACACCGACTTTCTCTCGTCGGCAGGTGCGCCCAGCTTATCTGCCTCCCGTTGACTCATCACTTCCCGCTACACAGCGCCGACAGCACAAGGATGCTCCTGACACCTGGTCAAAATTTTATTATACAGCATTGGATCAAAATCTCAAAACAAAACTATTACTACAAATAAACCATGGGGAGGTTAGTTACATTTACATAATAAATATCATAACACAAACGAAATAATTCAGTCCGGTGAAAGTAAAGTTCGTATTATCTCCCGTTGAAATTACAATTACATTTTTTTTTTACAATTGGCTTTACGTCGCACCGACACAGATAGGACTTACGGTGACCATGGGACAGGAAAGGCCTTACCTTAATTAAGGTACAGCCCCAGCATTTGCCTGGTGTGAAAATGGGAAATCATGGAAAACCATCTTCAGCATCCACTTCCCGTCTTTCTCGATATAGTGGCGGTTTTCCACGTTGCACTGTCTTTACTGCTAGGCCATGTTTACAGAGTCTTACCCAACCAGAAATTTATACAAAATATCACGATGCCATACGCAATATTCCTCAAGTACAAATTGTTCTTAATATTATGTTTTTACATTATAAATTAACAAAATTATATGATTTTCATGACTTTAATATTACGAATTATTTTACAAAAATTTTCTAACCTAAAAATTGCGAATCATACACTTGCACAGTTACATTTATCGTACCTAGGTGGGGATGTAACAGGCAAACTACAGAATAATAGGAATGAGGGAGACAAAGCACAACTCCTGCAGAAACTACGATTCAAGGCCAAGACGACTTACGGGAAGAAGGACCTAACGTGGAACGCCAATCAGCGACACTAACGATGCGATGATCTTGCGGAACTCTGCATTGTACGCTACTGAGATCATTGGGCTTGTGTTCGATTGGAGATCCTGAGAGTTATACGGAGTACCTAAAATATGGGTGCCTAAATCAAAGCAGGTGCTATACGATAAAGCAGAACCAATTTCAAGTGTATTACGAAAGAGAAGGTTGAGTTTCGTGGGACAATTGATAAGGATGGATGACAGGAGATTAGAAAGAAGATATGGAACGCGACATGCTTAACGGAAAATAACCGGATGAAGGAAGTTAGGGAGGATTGGAAGGCGACTGTGCAGCAGAGATGAGTTCACAAACAGCTCGTCGCAAGTCACAAATGGACCGATACTAAGATGAAGATCCAAATCACACAAGGAGGAGAGAAAGAATGAAGAGGAATTGGGAAGAACGAAGACTGCAGATCCTAAGGGTCAAAACGAATAAAATAAATATTTTCTAGATCATTTCTATCCACTGTTATTGTGATAATGCCACCTACAGTCAAGCTGACAATCGGCCTAGTGGCATAACAGAAGAGAGGATACTCTATTACGTTGCCGTGTCCATCATTTAACCTAGACATTGTTCATTTGCTTTTCTAAATGATCTATTCAGTTACATCTTCTGTATTCTCTAAGCGGAGACAATAACGCTTTAGTCACGTTCCTTTGTAACCAACACTATTGCATTGTTTCTTTTAAAAACGTAAAACACCCTATACCGTCACTTAGTTTGCCTGTAGACCCAAAGAAAACATCACGTGCTTTAGAGTACTTTGGAGCAGTGGTATTCAAACTTCTTGCTTGGTGTATCTCCAATGTACCCCGATGTACGAGTCTACTGTGATTATACCGGAAATAAATTATCTTTTTTGGGTACAAAGTACTATCAATCATCATCACCGTCATCATCATCGTATCGATTGCTCAGGGTCCTTGCACGGACTGAGGCATGAAAGAGTTGTGGCCGGGGATTTAAGGTCGCATATTCTCACTTCAATTGAAAAAAATCTCACCCCAGCAACGCCAGGAATCAAAGTACAGACAAGCCGTTACACCACCCAACATATCGTCGCTGTGAGCGGTCAGAACTGTTCCTGATAGCCCAGTGGAGTCTTCTGTTCCCTTTTCGGCCAACGCGGCACACACGGAGAGATGCGAGTGGAATGACGAGGTTTCCATTGCCTACCAACGATGCAGCGATTACTGTTCTTCAATAAACACTGCTGTTTAAAAATGTACCGGGCGAGTTGCCGTGCGGTTAGGGGCGCGCGGCTGTGAGCTTGCATCCGGGAGATAGTGGGTTCGAACCCCACTGTCCGCAGCCCTGAAGATGGTTTTCCGTGGTTTCCCATTTTCACACCAGGCAAATACTGGGGCTGTACCTTAATTAAGGCCACGACCCATTCCTTCCCATTCCTAGGCCTCTGCTATCCCATCGTCGCCGTAAGACCTATCTGTCTCGGCGCAACGTAAAGCCATTAGCAAATAAAAGCTTAAAAATGCAAGTGAATGAGTGGATTTCGAAACGAAAAAATTAAAAATGGGAAGTACACCATAAGTAAGCATGGGAGGTACAAACTGACACATGTTTTTAGTTCGGAAAGAGGCTCAGTGTAGAGGTAAACAGAAACACTAAATCAAAAGAAGATTTTATTGAAAACTAGCAATTACCGTGGCTTCGCTCGCGTGGATTTCGTAATTTGATCAAATATATCGTTCCCCGGCATTGTACTAAGACATTATCTGAAAATTCCTAAAGTATAAAAACTCACCCAAAAATTGAGTTTCATTTACCCCAGACATTCTTTGTAAACCACGTTTGTGGTATTACCTTTTGGGGCTAAGACGACCATGCGACATGTGAGAAAAAATAAAACATGTTTCCTTATTTTCGAAGAAAATTCCAAATACCAATTTCCACGTGTGGAACATGTTAAGATTTTTAGATATACTGTATATACGCTAATTTTAAAAAATCGCCCCCTTTTTCAGTTCCCCTTAAGTGGATTTTCCTAAAACATATTTATGTTTCTTCAAATTTACAGGAAATTCCAAATACTACTTTTGATATCTGTAATATGTTACGTGTCTGAGATAATTTGCAGATATAGTTTTTTTAAAAAATCAGCACGTTTGTCACTCCTGTTCATCCCCTTTTCATCGGATTATCCCAAAACACAAAAATACGTGTTTCTTTATTTTCAAAGGAGATTTCAAATTTCAATTTTCATGTCTGCAACATCTTCAGTTTTAGATATAAGTCTCCTCATAAAAGGGGTTCAACATATTTTCCCCCTTAATGGGATTTTACGAAAACAATGAAATACATGTTTCTTTATTTTTAAAGGATATTCCAAATACCGATTTTTTCGTCTGTAAACTTTTAAGTTTTTGAGATATAGATATCCTCATTTTAAAAATTCACCCGCCTTTTCACCTCCTTAGCGACGGAATATCCAAAAATCCCCCTTAGTGAGCACCTACATGTAAATATGAATGTATCTACAAAATTTCTTTATGTCCAGTAGTTTTGGGTCGGCGATGATCAGTCAGTCAGTCAGTCAGTCAGTCAGTCGGTCGGTCAGTCAGTCAGGACAAGTTATCAACTTTTTTCTGAACTGCTCACTGAAGCCGGTCAGAAGCTACGATGTATTTCGCTGGGATCACAGGAAAACAACTTGCGCCAGCGAACATCGTCTGATACGGCCCGCCGTTAGCCACTGGAACAACAAATTAGAAGTGTTATTCATATTTCAAAAGAGCCTCCGTGGCTCAGGCGGCAGCGCGTTGGCCCCTCGCCGCTGGGTTCCGTGGTTCAAATCCCGGTCATCTTTCATTCCAGCAACACTCTGCACTATCATTTCATTTCATCTGTCAGTCTTTAATCATTGCCCCAGAGGAGTGCGACATGCTTCGGCAGCCGGCACAATTCCTAGCCTCGCCGCAAGTTGGGGGCTTCATTAATTCCATCCCTGATTGGAAACAGGCTGTGGATTTTCATTTCATTCACATTTCAAATACTAATTGTCCTATGTCGTACTAATTATATGTCTGAAGTTGTAATAGTACGAGCTTTTTTCCTAGTGTCAGAGCGTTCCATATTTCCGGATCGCCAGGAGTTGGGGAGAGATTGCATACGTCCATCATAATGTTACAATTAATTTATCTATTACGACCATAAATATTGCAATTGCGCCTACTTACTAACTACATCCGATCTCTAAATTGCAGCCTGTAAGGTTTTTATTTGTGCCCGGCGGGCGCCCAGCACTGTGAGGCGATGAGCGCAGCGTATGGCTACCTCACAGCCGCGAAGGTTCTCCCAGATACTGCGGCGATACTCGAGTTCATGTATTTTGATCGGCCTAGAACCTCAAATATTTTTATAATGTACGTAATGAAGTACAATTTTCACAATTACATTTTAAGAGGTGCTCTGGAAATATTTCTAATATAATATGGAGTTAAGGTGGATAAGCTGTGGCTTGTGGTTGTTTGGTTTTCAATTATCTGATAATCTTGCCAACAATCCAATGATCCTCACTGAGAGTAACATCAGTTTATTTGAAGCCATATTGTATATCTGCCAGCCGCGTGGTATAGGAGTAGCGTGCCTCCCTCTTACCCGGAGGCTTCAGATTCAACTCCCGGCCAGGTCAGGGATTTTTACCTGCATCTGAGGGCTCGTTTGAGATCCACTCAACCTACGTGATTACGATTGAGGATCTATCTGACGGTGAGATAGCGGCTCCGGCCTAGGAAGCCAAGAATAATGGCCGAGACCACACGACACCTCATAATCTGCAGAGTGCAGGCTTTCAGATTCAGCAGCGGTCGTTTGGTAGGCCATGGCCCTTCGGGGATTTTGCGCTATGGGCTTTGGTTTTTTAAACGGTACATTGTTAATCTTGGATCCTCCTCCCGCCAATTAGAGACTAGCTATTGGCATTCAATTGTACGTACCATTTTCAGAAATACATTGAACAGAGAAAGTCACACAACACTGTGCAAAATCAAGCACTAAACTTGTTGAATTGTCTAGTTTTATTACTACTGTATTTGCTTAATTAATAACAGGAATTTTACTTTTTTTAAATGGAAATACAGTCATGTCCTTCCAAGGAATTGTAAATCGTAGCTTGTAAGCTTAAACCCTGTAACTTTGTTGATTGTAACGTGTCCGTTTTCTTTAAATGTATAAATATAAGAAAATGAAACTGACTCTTTATTCCGAGCGCAGTATAAATCAATCGGGAATATCTTGAAAAAGTCAGTTTTGTTTTAAATACTGCACCGGAATCAGCATTTTGTTGAGTAGACGAGGAGAGCGTAATCACAAGAGGACGTCAACGCTCCCTCGCTTCACTGTGACATGTTTGCTACGTAAGCTGCCCACAGTGATGTCAAGCCAGCCCCGCCGAGCACCTCTGGTCTAAGACAACATAATCTATAATATCATTCGTGTTACGAGTCTGAACATTGTTATCCTTAGATTACAATAGGTATGTTGAATTAACTGAATGAATTAACGAGTGAGTGAATGAATGAATGAATTGAATGCTTTCAGCCTACATCTACGGAACTCCAGCATATAAGGTGAAAACGTTCCATGTGGATGAATGCATTTCTGAATGAATCAATGATTAATGAATGAATGAATGCATGAACATAGTTCCCTCTCAGTCAGAAATTACTATTATGTTGTAAAAATGAAAAACATGGTATCCATATATGAGTTATTAATAATTAATACATGAATCAATCAATCAATCAAACACTACTGATCTTCATTTAGGACAGTTGCCCAGGTGGCAGATTCCCTATCTGTTGTTTTTCTAGTCTTTTGTTAAATGATTGCGAAGAAATTGGGAATTTATTGAACATCTCCCTTCGTAAGTTATTCCAGTCCCTAACTCCCCTTCCTATAAAATAATATTTGCCCCAATTTGTCCTCTTGAAGTCCAGCTTTATCATCATATTGTGATCTTTCCTGCTTTTAAAGACACCACTCAAACTTATTCGTCTACTGATGTAATTCCACGCCATCTCTCCACTGACAGCTCGTCTCCTTTCTTCCAAGTCTTCCCAGCCCAAACTTTGCAACATTTTCGTAAGTCTGCGCGTCTCGGTGTGAGACTAGACGAGGATGGAACACGGTACCGAAACAAAGCGGTGCCCTGTAGTCGGACGAAGCACCATGAACCGTGTCATATGCCTTCACTCCATGAAGTTCGCAATTGAATCGAGGCTTTTGGCACTCAATCTAGTTATTATAAATCATATAGCACCACCTCTCCTAGCATTCTGACCACACCACGTCTTAACGAGCAACTCAGACTGCGGGCCAGTGTGACGCGTGTCGTCGCTCTTCTGGTCCAGTGGCTCACACGGTAGAGCGTTGGCCTTCTGACCTACGATTGTCAGATACCCAAAATCAAAATACGGGACAGATGTGCGATCGAGGAAATCAACGGGCAAGTTATAAACTTCGTTTCAAAACGATACGGTTATTATTATGTTGACGTCATAGTGCACTTTATTAATGCATGCCTTAACCTTTATACACAGCTCAAACTGAGCAAGTCGGGCAGACGACGCGTTCGAGCCCGACAGTCCGTAGCCGTAAGTATGGTTTTCTGTGGTTTCCCAATTGATACCAGGCAAATGCTGAGGCTGTAGCGTGTCTTAAAGGCCACAGTCCTTTTCTATCCCATCGTGCGCCTGTCGGTGCGATGTAAAGCAAACAGGAACAACATTTAGTTCATTCATACCAGGTCTTTCAATTTCCATATCTTTTCATTTCTGTGAAGTGCTGTTAACAGTGTTTAACTGTGTATGACGTTGAAGAAAAACTTACAGAAATGAACAGTTCAGATCTAGTGAACTCAACAGAGCATACTATCTCTCACAGCTGACAATTTCACACGAACATGCTAACCCGACAACTGCAAACAATAAAATAAAAACCAAACCCCATGGCACTACAGCCCTGAAGGGCCTTGGCCTACCAAGCGACCGCTGTTCAGCCCGAAGGTCTGCAGGTTACGAGGTGTTGTGTGGTCAGCACGACGAATCCTCTCGCCCGTTATTCTTGGCTTTCTAGACCGGGGCCGCTAATGACCGTCAGATAGCTCCTCAATTATAATCACGTAGCCTGAGTGGACCTTGAACCAGCCCTCAGGTCCACGTAAAAATCCCTGATCTGGTCGGGAATCGAACCCTGGGCCTCCGGGTAAGAGGCAGGCACGCTACCCCTACACCACGTGGCCAGCTAATTTAAAAAAAATTAAAAAGCTACCAACTCACACCAGATAAAGAAACAAGAGAGTGAAGAAATCTATCCTCTTATCAGAGCTGGAAACGCTGGCGTATTTCTCTCGAGGTGCCGTCCCGGGACATTTAACACGAATGCGGCAGTGTCTGGCAACCCTGTAACTGACCCCAACGTGACTCAGTCCGCTGCTATTTGAAGATGCTCAAATACGTCAGTCTCGTGTGGGCAGATGTCCTGGCACGTAAAAGAACTCCTGTGGGACTAAATTTCGGCATTATAGCCTGAAGGTGAGCCCGCGACAGCAGCAAGAGGGTTCCGTCATGTTTTGAGGTGCGATGGTTGCTATCCAGGGTAACACGATAGCATCCTCCACTTGTAGTGGCAGTGCGGGTGAGGGCTCGTCCCCATACAACCAGACTGGTCGAACGCACGGCATACAGCGAACATGGTGGCCTACATATTTTTCGGACATGAACCGTGTTGAACGTGTATGAACCGAGCAAGATCGCCTTGCGGTTACGGGCGCGCCGCTGTGAGCTTGCATCCGGAACATAGTGAGTTCGAATCCCACTGTCGGCAGCCCTGAAGATGTTTCCCGTGGTTTACCATTTTCACACCAGGCAAATGCTGGATGTATACCACAATGACGGCCACGGCCGTTTCCTTCCGACTCCTAGCCCTTTCCTATCCCATCATCGCCATAAGAGCTGTGTCCATAGGACATAAAGCAGAGTGTAAAAACCCCATCAGCCTGCAACTCGATCAGCTCGAACTGTAGCCACATGCTTGCTCTGTTCTGTCCGTCCCGAGCCATCAAGAATTTTGTTTTATAATTTTGCTTTACGTCCCACGGACACAGGTCTTATGGCGACGATGGGATAGGAAAGGCCTAGGAGTGGGAAGGAAACTACCGTGACCTTAATTAAGGTACAGCCCCAGCCAGCATTTGCCTGTTTTGAAAACGGGAAACAACGGAAACCATCTTCAGGGCTGCCGACAGTGGGGTTCGAACTCACTATGTTCCGGATAGTGCCCCTATGCGCACGGCCAACTCGCCCGGTATATGAAGGTTCCCGGACGTCTAGTGTCCTAGGGTGTTTGTATCAGTCTGTCTGTGACATTGATGGTGCTGATTTAATAACTATTTTAGAAGGAACTAGAATTAGATTACCTCCCCCTATTAATTGTAATTAGAAGAGAAACACGAAGAATAAAATCAGGTTGTCCGATTTTCAAAATAATCACGGTGCTGACCGTGACTTCCATTTAAGAAAACAAAGTTACTACCATTACAAAGCAGGGTGCCATGACTGTAAGTCACGAGTTATTTGAAGTGGACTAGGTATACAAGAAGAAACGCCAGTACAGTATTTTCTTTACAGGTGGCCAACGATAACTACAGTGAGCAGCGGGCAATTATTACGGCAATAATAACAGAGTAACTGATCGACTCTTTTACGGCTGTTATGTGCTAGCGACACTCATATCAATACAATCTGAAATTTAGATACACCAAGTAACTTGCACAAATCTACCACAGTGTCGTTATGTTGGGCGTAACAAACATACTCATATTTCCTGTCGTCCTCTAGGGCCCGGCTTCGATTTTCGGTACTGCCAGAAATTAAAGAATGGCTACTTCTTTTTAGCTATTTTGCTTTACGTCGCACCGACACAGATAGGTCTTATGGCGACGATGGGATAGGCCTAGGAATGGGAAGGAAGCGGCCGTGGCCTTAATTAAGGTACAGCCCCAGCATTTGCCTGGTGTGAAAATGGGAAACCACGGAAAACCATCTTCAGGGCTGCCGACAGTGGGATTTGAACCCACTGTCTCCCGGATGCAAGCTCACAGCTGCGCGCTCCTAACCGCACGGCCAACTCGCCCGGTTAAAGAATGGCAGGAAGGCTGATTTGTACATGCATCTCACCTCCATTGGGGGTGCACTACCTCGAGTTTACAAGTTAATATACCGAGCGAGTTAGGGGCGCGCACCTGTGAGCCTGGGTCGGCAGCGCTGAAGATGGTTTTCCGTGGTTTCCCATTTTTCACACTGGGCAAATGCTGGGGCTGTACCTTAATTAAGGCCACGGCCACTTCCTTCCGACTACCCCCAGTGGGTGGGGGTCGTTAGAGGCGACTAAAAGGAGCCCCAACAGCGGAGTCCTGGCATTGCTTGTGCCAGGCTCCTCACCTTCTTTTATCCTATCCGACGTCTGTTGGTCAGCTCTTGTTCCTTTCTGATCTCCGTGGTATTTGATACCGAGGCCTAGGGACTTTTATTTTCACACCCTTCGTGGTCCTTGCCTTTCTTTAAAAATACCTTCATTTCATTATTTCTCTCTGATTAGTGTTATAGAGAGGATGGCTGCCTAGTTGTACCACCACCACCACCACTTATTTCCCACTCCTAACCCTTTCCTATCCCATCGTCGCCATAAGACCGTGTGTCCGTGCGACGTAAGGCACATTGAAAAAGAAAGTTCGATATAGGTAACTTCGTCCCGGCTGGGCTTGGAGAGAGCTTTTTCAGCATGAGGGGCGGGAAGACCGCACGAGGTGTAGAATCAGAAGAGTTCGGATGTCAGGAAGATGTCAGGCCTCATGTCCCAACACAGGCGTACACACAGCAGAAGGATGAGAAGAGATTCAGGGCTACTAAAGACCGGATTTCGACCCAAGACCTTCGGAATGTAAGCGCGTGATCCGCGCCGTAGAGCCAATTCACTTGGAAGTTGGCTGAAAACTACTTCAGGTAAATCCGGGATTTCGACATCCGGCCGGAAGAGAGCACGCGGTCAGCTGATGGAGGGGAGCCGTACGCAGAATATTGGGGAAGTATGTGGGTAATGGTCACGCAGATGTCGTCGCTCATAAATGGCGGTGTTTACGGCCCCGTGGTACCAGTAGCCGCTCTACGTGCAGTATATGGTCCGTGACGCGCCAGGTTATAAGACTGGGCCGATCTGAGAGGCTCTGTTACCGAGAGGCAGTCATGCCGCGTGCCTCCTCGTTACTGCTGCTCTTGCTGCTCGGGGTGACCGCTAGCGGGGTAAGTAGCACATCACTCAACATCGCAAGACAATCCCAATATGTTTTGTTTTGCTCTATAAACTTTCCCTCTTCTATTTGTTTGTGAACTCAGGTGATCGTTTACTTATGTATTCGGTGTATTTTTTGATCTCTGATTAGAATGAAATTCTCCAAATGAACGTTTAAATTATTAGAACAAAAATCATTAATTAAGGATGTTTTTTCACTGCTTAATAAATGGATCATCCATTGCAAGAGTTCCTGTGTTTTCTACTTTTATTTGCGTTGTTCGTAACTTCATCGCTGAAGCTTGACCAACTCGCGAACGAACTGCATTATCAGCATTTAAAATTACTTTTAACGTCGTTGATTACATAGAAAACTATATTTACAATACTGATATTTTTGATGTGAAGTCATGAAAGGCGCCATGTTGAACACACACGTAGGAATGTCTACTTACATAGAATGCCAGCAGATGGCAGCTTCTATTCAAGTGAATCTTCACCTTTTTTCTCTGTTGTGGTGTTCATTGAGGAATAGATAACTCGTTCACCGACAACACAGATATTGACTACTGAAATTTAGCGTCAAGATTGTCTCATTGCAAGAAATAATCCTAGTGATTCTTTCCGAAACAAAGCATAGACGAACGTTTTTCTTTGATTGATGTCAAAATGGAACAAATGTCTCATGTTTTCTTTCAGATAAAACATTCTTTACATTATAGTCTTTCCAGTTATACTAAAACTCTACTCGAATTGGACCATAAATTCACTATTGCCAATTTAGTGGTTTTCCCACCAAATCTAGTGCATTTTAATGTCTGCTCTTTATTGGTCTAATGGCTCGCCAAAATTCTAGTGGATTTTAATCCAATCACTAAGCATTATAAAGCGAAATTCGGAAATATAAATCCTGCAATTTATAGAATAAATGCTCTCTTCATGAAGTGCTTAAAAGCTTTCAGAGGAGACAACGCGAAATGTTCATGAAAATCCTCAGATGTATAAAGTCAGAGTATTAGCACCGCTCCTTAAAGCCTGCCATTTGAATGTAAAAGTAATTTATATCAAAACGCGACACTTGTGAAATGGAAGCGTGCGCGTAATTGTGATGCTAGTGGGAGAAATCAGTTCAAACATTTACCAGAGTTCGTGGCATCGAAAGCTTCTACGGTAATGAAGGGATGCAGGAGGAGGAAAAACTCGCGCCAGAAAAAGTCTGTGTTGTCACAATTATGAATCTCCGAGCAGGAGGGCGACCATGTCATGCTACCAAGGTTGTCAGATGTCCCGATTTTGGCGGACTTTCCGGATACTTGGATGTTTAATTACATAATTTTCCTCTTTGTAGCATACAGAACAGGTTTGGCTTAACCAAAACTACCTAATCAAAATGACAAAACTCAAACAGCGAGGTCTTAGGGACAAGGCAGGATAAACAAAAATTGCCGGAGAACTCAAATCACTATCACAATTTGCCATAGAACATATTTAAAACAGTCCAACAAGGACAACTTAAAATATGCTGAAGTATATTTTGATAATAATTAAAAATAAGTCATAAAAAATTAAATTCATTGCCATTTCTAAGCGACTGTACAAGCTGCAATTGATAGCTGTAGTGCGTACTTTTGCCAGAAAATCCCTACTCGAACTTAGTGGGATTCTAATGAATTTCGAGCACTGATTTAGTGGGAATTAATTATTTGTTGTTGGCAACTCTTGCATACATTAATGAAGTGTAGGTAAGTTGCCGGAAATAGATGCCGTTTTGGATATCTGTTTGGTTGATGCACAGAGATAGAGAGTGATATTGCACGATTAATCTTAATTCTGCTTAACAATGGCCGCGAAATGGCCTACTTAACTTCGGGTATCCTCATTAGAGCCCTCTTAATGTCTCATTGTTAGCTTCTCTGTGACTGACAGTATTTTATAGCGACCTTCCAACGCTATTCGCTGTGGTCACGTGAAGCCACGAGAAAGGTCATTAATTTTATCAGCATTTTTTACACCAATACTTTTTTTTCTAGAGATCTTATTGACGATTTCCACTCCACATGCTATATATAATTGATTTCGTACCCGAAATTGCTTTTTTAAGGCATGACTGTCACGAATAAGTCACGACTCTTGTGAAAGATGACGCCATAGTGGCGGAACGCAGATCAATCCGGGCTACACGGGCACATTTTACAATAATAATCAACAGGGACTATTTCACAAATCGTGTCCAAAGAGGACAAAAACAGTTTACATCTATCATGTAAACGCTTATGTCATTAAAGTGATGTGACATCCAATTCATTTTAGTTATCAAATCCGTTTGATTCCATTCACGTTACTGACTCGACACAGTGATTCGATAAATGGTCCAATACATGCGTGAACTGGAAGGTGGCAGCAACAGCAACATTCAACGCACACCAGTGACATCTAGTCTTTACTCCATCAACCGCATTCTCATCCCACAGAATGTCGTCGTTGCGAAACTTTCCCCACCCCACCACATACGCAGAATTATTTTTTATTCTTTTTATGGTGATATTAAGTATTACAATATGAGGACTTCTATAAAATAATGTTGGGTGTAGTGAAGTTAGAAATAAATTAAAACTTTAAAAATAACACAATTATTTAATCAAGACACGTTTGTATTCATGTTGA
This sequence comes from Anabrus simplex, assembly GCF_040414725.1. Lineage (NCBI taxonomy): Eukaryota > Metazoa > Arthropoda > Insecta > Orthoptera > Tettigoniidae > Anabrus > Anabrus simplex. The sequence goes on along the minus strand of NC_090279.1, from coordinate 216,553,022 downwards.
TATTTACAACAGCAGTCTCTCCTGTTTTTTTTCCCCACCTCATGGGTTATATTTTCTACTGTCATGTGTTCTTTGTGTACCGGTATATACAAAAGAGCGAAGCCAGTCAATCTTTCCCGTGCAATCATATTCTGCAGATAACTGTTTAAATAATTCACGGATGAAAAGAGTGTTCTGGTGTGGCTAACAATTTCAGTACTATCGCAAAATGTTAATTAAGTGCAGATATGAAGTCCATTGGTTCAGGATGATTGCTTTCAGAGGAAAAGCGTGTACACGAGGCGGCCTGCGAGCAACGTACTTTCTACTGTCCCGCGTGCAGTTTCGAAGGAGCGCTGCAACCTATTGTATTTCGGATGTTGTGAAACAAATAGCAGGGTGCATTGGTAGATCCAGAAAAGAGAATTTAATAACTTACTAATTTATACAGGTGCAGACATTGCACTCTATAAAAGAGCTGTTTGTATGAAACAAAAACTAATACTGTTCGGCGAAGTGCGTGTGTAGAAGGCAGAAACTCCTGTGCATACAGTCTGTGAGCTTCGGCTACACTCCGACCAGATTCTCCATAGTTCTGTGTAATTTTCGTTGCTGAACACGCGAATGTAGTGCTGTTGTACCGTTCACCAGCCTAGTACTATGCAGTCGAAAACGAGGTTTACAAATGCAAGGGGTTGCATTAGACGGGTAATATTGAGGAACACGCTGCGAGCGACCGTCCGGTTGTCATCTCTTCATATTCTGACGTAGCCTGCCTGCTGGCAGTAGTGCCCCTGTTAGTAGGCATCCCATTCATCATTTGTGCATGCGGGACACTTATAAGCAGAAAGTACGGCGCTCGCGGACCGCCTTATATATTTATTTATACTTATTACCATATTGTTGGCAAATCGGTAGTTCATGTTAAAAACAAAACAATGAACTACCTACAATCTTAATTTACATGGTTGCCACAATTAATCACAACTTCAAAATTTCTGGGTAGGGGGTGGGGATTTATTCCTCAATCTTCAAACATTTCAGCAGTTAGATCGGTACCAGGAAGATCTCAGCGCATGTTCTGGGATCTTGTCCTCTTGGAATACGCGACATCATTAACATTCGCTCGTTAATTGCGACAACGCTGAAAGACCATGGTTTCAAGGTATTGGAAGAGATTCATGGCTTAGCGGACAACGGAAGCCACAGAAGGATCGACATCATTGCTTTCAAGAATTATGAGAGATGTTACATCATCGACCCCACAATTCGCTTTGAAAGCCGTAAGTCGCAGCCCTCAGATGTTAACTTCGAGAAGAGGAATATTTACCTACCCACAATTCCTTACTACAGGGAGAAATACCAGCTAGAGGAAATCGACATACTAGGTCTAATGATTGGAGTGAGGGGAACAATTCCCGTTTTTGGCGCTATTTTCTGGAAACAGATGTGTCTGCCAGTTACAGCGTTACGGGAGATTGCCATCGTAGCCTTAAGGGGTTCAATAATAATTCTAAGAAATCATTGTTACAATTAGGTTACCATCAAAATTTCTCTTCTAAAATACAGTAAAAGTATACTTTGTCGCAAGGCAGCCTCTGCATGAGCGGAAGTAGTTCAAAAAATAGAATATTTCCATTCTCAAAGGAAAAATCAACAATCGATTGAACTCCACTGCGTGTTTCTACAGAGAGTTGATTTTTCCTACCTTCAAAATCGACTTTGAGGCTGCTTCTCTAGCGTAACGACAAGCTGCTGTCCTCGGAGGCAAGTTAAGAGCTGCGCCACCTCAGAACGTCCTGAGAATGCTTTTCCGTGGTTTTCGCTTCACATCTCCTTCGCCTGAGATAACAGCAGCCCGCAAGCGATGGGCCATGTCTCTATACCGACTTACAGGTGGTGGTGATTATTGTTTTAAGAGGAAGTACACCTCGGCAACTTCTTCTTTCTTCTTCCTTTGCTACCGCTTTTTCCCACATATGTGGGGGTGCATGTGGATTTGGCCCTGTTTTACGGGCGGATGCCCTTCCTGACGCCAATCCTATATGGAGGGATGTAATCACTATTGCGTGTTTCTGTAGTGGTTGGTAGTGTGGTGTGGTGTCTGAGTACGATGAGGAGAGTGTTGGGACGAACACATACACCCAGTCCCCGAGCCAGAAGAATTAATAAGAACCGATTACAACCCCGGCCCGATCGGCAATGGAACCCGGGATCCTCTGAACCGAAGGCTAGTACGCTGACCATTCAGCCAACGAATCGGACGAGTACAACTCGGCAACCATCCTCTAAATAACACCAATCAGAGAGAAAAAATGGAAGGGATCCGACATTTCGAAAAATGAAGGTATCGCCAAAGGAAGACAAGGGCCATGGTGGGCGTGAAAATGAAAGACACCCTAGGCCTCGAATGTTCTAATAGCGTCGGGGTCGGAAAAGAACAAGAGTTGACCAAGAGAGGTGGCATAGGATAGATGAAAGTGATGAGCTTGGCACAAGTAAGTACAAGCAATACCAGGACTCGGAGATGGGCTGCGGGTCGCCAATCCACGCTCCCAAGTTAAGAGTCCCTGAGGCCCCTTTTAGTCGCCTCTTACGACAGGCAGGGGATACCGTGGTTGTTTTGCTACCATTCCCATCCGCAGAGGGCCAATGCCGACTGTTCCACTTTGATGTTGGACTCTTTCTACATGACGTCCAAGCGCGTCTGGATGATGATAATGAAGTAAGGAGAGGGTGAAACTTGGTGTCGGCACATAGCCTATTCCTAGCACCAAGAGGTAAAGGAAATGGCGTATGGCTTTTAGTGCCGGGATGTGTCCGAGGACTTCGGCTCGCCAGGTGTCCGTAGGCGACCTGCGCGTCGTGATGAGGATGAAATTGTTATGAAGACGACGACATATACATCCAATCGAACCCGGGATCCTTGTGACCAAACGGCAGAAGCTAACCATTTAGCCTCCCCAAGGCTTAACATCACAATCCGACGGACGAATCGCCATCAACTGACTCCTTATGAAGACTGCCGAGAGGCCATTGGAATTGGCACACAATCTAGTGGTTAGAAATTATATACCTCCACCTCTAATACCCTAACGGGACTCGACAGTGTAGCCACTGGACGGCTACATGGCTAAATGGCATTTTGTCCAAAGGGCTCCGCGTTAGGGTCCAGGATTCGGTTTCCAACCGGGTCGGGGATTTTAACTTTAATTGGTTAATTCATCTGGCTCGAGCGCTGAGTATGTGTGCCCTGTAGGTCGCCTGTAGGCCGTCTACTAGAACAAGACCTGCACCAGACCTCTTCGCAGGCCATTAACCGTATGTTGTGTCTGTCAGATACGCGGGTTGCAGTTTTGCAAACTACAAGTTAAATATTTTCTTCCGTACTTCCAACGGATTTTAACGGCGGTATTGTTATGCGGAAGATGTAGTAACATTTTTATTGCGTTGCTAACAAGGTTACTCAAAATACAGTGGAACCTTGGACTGCGAGCATAACTCGTTCCGGCAACATGCTTGTAATCCAAAGCGCTCGTATATCAAAGCAAGTTTTCCAATAAGAAACAATTGAAACGCAGATGATTCGTCCACAACACAAAAATATGGTATGCGAATACTTTTCTAAAACAAAATATAACGTGAGACAAACTAAAGTGGAATTTTCCTTACAATAGAATCATTGTTGGTGTGAGGGAGACGAGAGATGACGTGTGGCACGAATTTCACTAACGGAATCACTGTTATCTCTTGGCTCACTGGAATTGTTTTCATTTCGTGCAACTTTAACGAGGAACCTGTCTAATGACTGTTGCTTTTGCCTCTTTTTGAGGATTTAACGAAACTGTGACATTACATTGTCACTGAACTTATTCATCGCTCGCACTGCTACAGCCTTATTCGGGTGGTGTTTTTCTACCAAATTTTGCACCATTTCCAACATTTTGCACTTCTCCCGAATCTCAGTTGAAGTGAGAATTTCCATTGACTTTTCCTCCTCCTCTTCCACGGACGAGATCGCCATAAATTCCTCCTGTTGTGCGCGATGCAGGTCCATCAGTTAGTTCCTGGCTATGTTCTTCCACCAGCTCTTGAATGTCCACGTCATTCACCTCCAGCCCCATAGTCTTCCCTAAGGACACAACTTCATCGATAATCGGCGGCTCTTTGACACCAAATCCCCTCAATGTCACCTCCAAAGACACAGTCAGGCCACAGCTTTCCGCAAGCGGAAGTGACAGTTCTCTTGGTGACTCCATCCCGCGCTTTATCGGTGATCTTTAGGCAGTTCACGATGGGGAAATGATTTCTCCCAAACTCTCGGAGGGTAAGGTTTGTTTCTTCGGTCACTTCGAAGCATCGCTGAAATAGTGCTCTGGTGCATAGCTTCTTGAAGGTCGAAATGACTTGCTGATCCATAGGCTGCGGTAGTGTTAGGAGGAAGGAACTTAACCTCAACGAACTTGAATTCCTGCAAGTCCCCTGTTCAGCACAGCAGGTGAGGTCGCCTGGGCGAGGTACTGGTCATCCTCCCCAGTTTCATCCCCCGACCCAGAGTCTGAAGCTCCAGGAGACCGCCCTTGAGGCGGTAGAGGTGGAATCCCTCACTGAGTCCGAGGGAAAAACCGACCCTGGAGGATAACCAGATCAAGAAGAAGAAGAAGAAGAAGAAGAAGAAGAAGAAGAGACAACTCAAAGTCTTAAAATTCTAAGAGCATATGTTTTGAGCTCATTGCGAAATGTTTGATAATATTGAACACTGAAAAACTGCAAAGGGGAACAAGCACGTGGTACAATGCACGGTCTGTTAAAATTGCCGGAATGGCGGGGTATTGGCAGTTATGAACTGACTGCTGTCGCTTAAACCGAAGTGATATTTTGATCTGTTTCGGGACACCTCCAGTTAAAGAATTCTTCAAACCTGAGTAATTTATCGTTCGCTTATGATTATTGTGTTCGTGATGTGACAAAGTGTTACGAACATTACTGCAGGACACACAAATGCGTTCAGGAATCGATATTGCAGACTTCTACCGACGTTGTATAGGTGAATGCATAAGTACGATTACCAAGCAAGGCCGTACGAGGGGCTTAGGATTTAGGCGGGGGAGGGGGTGTCCGAAAACAAAAACTATAGATATATTTTTGACTTCAAATAAATTTTACCGAAAGGAAAGTTTGAAATAGTTTTAAAGTAGTAGTTTTTACAATTCAACGGGTGAAGCAGAGAGGTAAATTCATACGATCTGGTGGCCAGAACACGCTTAAACACGTCATTTGTTTAAAAATGGAGGAAACAATATGTTTCACTGTAAGCGTTAAATATTTAGAGGTTTGATTCATTTAAAAAAAGGCCACGGCCATTTTCTTCCCTCTTCCTTGTTTATCCCTTCCAATATTTCCATCCCCCACGAGGCCCCTGTTCGGCATAGCAGGTGAGGCCTCCTAGCGAGGTACTGATCCTCTTCCCCACCTGTATCTCCCGACGCAAAGTCTCACGCTAGGGGTGGGATGTTTCGCTTAGTCCGAAGGAAAAAGGCAAACAATCCTTATATCTCACCAAAATTAAAAATTCCAATTGTTTTCAGTAAATCTGTTAACTATATTCATAGAGAAACGCCGATTTTATGGGTTAAATGCACTTGTTTATTTTTCAAATGCTTGTTTTTATAATATTTCTAACTTATTCAGGCCATTTCAAAACCCGTATATGCTGTTTAAATTTGTCAAGTTCACTTTTGTTTCGGAGGGGCTTCCAACACCCCTGGGTTCGGCCTTGTTACCAAGTATCATCGAAGAATAATAGAATCCGGTATTGCTAAAGAACAGCTGTCCGAAGCTTTCCACGGCAATCGTGCACCACCATCATGAACAATCATCGTGAGAGTACATCCTACTTAACTTCAAACAGCACTTGTTACCTACTTATGAATAACGATGGTGTTGTTTTTTGTTTTTTTTTTTGCTAGTGGCTTGACGTCGCACCGACACAGATAGGCCTTACGGCAGCATGGGATAGGAAAGGCCTAGGAGTTGGAAGGAAGCGGCCGTGGCCTTAATTAAGGTACAGCCCCAACATTTGCCTGGTGTGAAAATGGGAAACCTTAGAAAACCATCTTCAGGGCTGCCGACAATGGGGTTCGAACCCACCATCTCCCGGATGCAAGCTCGCGACCCTAACCGCACGGCCACCTCGCCTGATACAATGGTGTTTTAGTAGTAGAGAAGAGCAGCAACATGAAGATACTTCATGCAATATAAACAAAAAGAAATATGCTGCTAATATTAAACCTTGATAGGCTTCCTCATCATCTCAGCGTTCACATGGAGACTCCACTTCCAAAACTGTTCCCTTCCACTTAAAAAAACGTAATTCCGCTATCTGTAAGCTAAACTTGGTCTTCTCTGCGTAACAGCATCAGAGATACTCTCTCCTTCCGCCATGTGTGCTACTCTAAAACTCTATCTTTGCCTACATGAATTATTTTCAAACTTCTTCAATCCATAAGCAAGATAGCTGATATTTGTTTTTCCATCCTTCTTTGAATGTTTTCTACAAGGTCAATTTATGTTCATGTTCCGTTAAAATGGAGGAAAAACGAAGATAAATATTATAGGTACGGGTACCTACGATTTTTGTGAGTCCTTATGCTTTAAACAATTTCCTGTAAATTGAATAGTTGACATAAATAATACAAATTATATCAATATGGATTACTTTTAATTTATTTCCTTTCAGATATAGGCCCACTTCTCTCGCTAATCTTCCAGGATGTAATCAAAACCAGAGTATTTATTGTTGTGGTAATTTGACAATGCACGATATACGAAAATTTCATGCAGCCTTTTCTATTCAAAAATAGACCAATATAAATTCGGGTCCGAGTGGAGAAATGTGAATGACTTGTCATTCTATAGAGATGGTATGTAGATCACGAGGAAGAGGACGATGACCTGAGGATTTGAACTGTTGTTTGCACTAAGGAAGAACGCGTGTTTAAACACAGTTTGAGTTTCAGAACGCTATTGTAACATTTTACAGTCTTGGAGCCTCCGTGGCTCAGGCGGCAGCGCGCCAGCCTCTCACCGCTGGGTTCCATGGTTCAAATCCCGATCTCTCCATGTGAGATTTGTGCTGGACAAAGTGGAGGCAGTACAGGTTTCTCTCCCAGTATTCCGGCTTTCCCTGTCATCTTTCATTCTAGCAACACTCTCCAGGATCATTTCATCTGTCAGTCATTAATCATTGCCCCAGAGGAGTGGGACGGGCTTCGGCAGCCGGCACAGTTCCTATCCTCGCCGGTAGATGGAGGCTTCATTCATTCCATTCCTGACCCGGTCGAATGACTGAAAACAGGCTGTGGATTTTTATTTTCATGGTAATGATAATAGTATTTCAAGTTTATGATTTCTGCTTACAGGAATGTGCAAAATTATAACATTACTTTAAATGGTAAAGTAATTTTGAAAACTCTCTCACTTCAGTGTACAATTCTAAAACTGTCTACATCCAACCATAAATTTTTAATAACTTCGCAGATATCGAGGCGTAATTTTCATAATTATGACTATAATAAATGTGTGCTCACCCAGCTAAAAAACTGAAATCATTTGGCCACTGCCAGCAAAAGGAAGGAAGTTATTAGTTTACCGCGATTTCTCACAAAATCGTTTATTAAGGATGTAGGCAGTTTTGGAAGTGGAGTCTTCAATTAAACGTTTATGGCTCGAACCCGGTTTCTTCAACTTTGTGTGCAATTTTACTTACACTGTTATTAACTTCGGTTAAAAGTCCTGAGTTTAGAGCATCTGTTATGTAGCGACACGCTTCAGTGAGATTTCACTGCCAAACGCGCCTTTTTAAGAGCTCAGGGCGGTTAATTGGAAATTGTATTTTGTCACACGTGCTTGAGGTTGTTATAGGCGAGACTGTGAAGATAAACTTGAACAGTAAGAGGCAACGAACGCGTAAGAGGATTTAACTGCGAGCACCCGTGAAAATAAAAGAACGGTCGGGAGTCAGCGTAAAAGACGGGGCACTTTGTGCCAGGAATTTAGATTTTAGAGTGATAAAACGCTGTACCAGACACACACCCACATTATAGACTCTTATGCGTTTCAGCGTTCAGTCTGCAAGCCTCTGTGAATTTACGAAACGGCGCCACTATTTGTAACTAGCGCTGTGGCTTCGTTCACTTCCATATTTTTTAATCTTTAAATCATTAGAAACTGAGTCTAAACGTCGTCCTTTTGGTCTGCCTCTACTTCTTTTACCCTCCATGACCCAGGCCATCATTCTCCTCCTCCATTCGCCTAACATGGCCTTTGTCTCCTCATTCCGAGTATCCTCCTGCCACTGTTCCCACCTGCTTGTACCAGCAATTCTTGTCTGTTACTTCTAGCTTATGAATAAGATATCCAGAGTCCATCCAGCATTCGCTCCCGTAAAGCAAAGTGTGTCTGAAAAACGATGTAAGGATAGTTTCGTCCTGGAGGTGACTTCCTTCTTACACAATACTGCGATCTCACGGCGTTAGCTTTACTGGACCTTGATTCAGTCTCCTGAGAGAACACACATTCTAAATACTTGAAATGATCTAGCTGTTCCAGCTTTGCATTCCCTGTGCGACATTCAGTTCTCTTGGATTTCTTACCTACTGACATCACTATAATCTTGAAAAGGTTAATTTTCATATCATAATCATAGCACCTATTTTCATCCTCCAATTTTTTTTTTTTTTTTTTTTGCTATTTGCTTTACGTCACACCGACACATATAGGTCTTATGGCGACGATGGGACAGGAAAGATCTAGGAGTTGGAAGGAAGCGGCCGTGGTCTTAATTAAGGTACAGCCCCGGCATTTTCCTGGTGTGAAAATGGGAAACCACAGAAAACCATCTTCAGGACTGCCGACAATGAGATTCGAACCCACTATCTCCCGGATGCAAGCGCACAGCCGCGCGGCCCTAAGCGCACGCCCAACTCGCCCGGTCATCTTCCGAATTGTCAACACAAAATACCATTGATTGTTTTTAGTGATCTACCGCTAATCAGATAGTCTTCCCCCCCCCCCCCCCCCAGACTTCCTCAGCATAGTTTTACTAATGAGCTCGGTCATTCGCGGCGTTACCTGAAATATTTCCTTTTACGTTGATATTTTCAAAATATTTCTTCTACGTGGCCAGTGATTCCTTGGAATCTACTATGAGTTCACCTCATTTACCGAAAACACTATTCATTTCCTTTTTCCCCTCCCTGTTTATCAACAATCATTTAACTAGACAGATCATTTATCTATCCTGGCAAAGTTATGAACAGCTGCCCTACCTTACACTTAACCAGTATCAACCTATCATAAACTATGTAAAGGGGCCGATGACCTTACATGTTTAAACAATTGTACTCTAGCTAGAACAACTACTTGTACATCAACATTAGAAAAGTCAAGGGGTAAGAGCACAATAAAACAGAAAAGGAGTACAGTTTTTAAGATAAATAATAACATTGTAAAAACAGAAAGAGAATTATTAAACAAAATAGAATTATCTGCATAATATAACTTTTGTCCTGTGAGTTTCCACCAAAGTTAAGAAAGGTTCAGGGGAAGGATAAAGTAGACGGGAGGAAGAGGATTTAAAAAAAAGAGGAATAGGAAGTAGGAAAGGGATTATGTCTTTCAATTTGTATCTTTCCATCAGATATTTTGCGCATGAACTTTTAAATTTCTCGGACACTGATATCCTTCTGACGTCTTGAGTCACGTTGTTCCATTCACTGTGAAGCAATTGCGATATGCTGAGGACTTGTGGCTTTTCGTGGTGCAATGCGAGACTCTAAGATAAGGAGGAGAACTGACATTTACAGTTTGTTGCACTGAGATGAGACAGTGAAGATTACGTCTGTTTTGTAGACGGAGCCAGCCGAGTCTGACGAGAAGTCGTACGCATGCGCCAATCTCAAGTCTCAAAACCTGACAGTAAACACCAGTTCCTCTACGGCGATTCTTGTGAACTGAGGTGCAGTTGAGCTTTAGTTACACATTTACTGTATATACTGCACAATGAAGACGCATCTCTTTCTGAGACTAATGTTTGTAGCTAAGTGCCGTACCTACAAGCAGCCGCACCTTCTCGTGAGTACGTTCGAAGATGAACTATATCTGGGTAATAACACTAATCAGAAGTCCTACAGGCCGATACTGATAATGAAGATACCATCCAAAGAAAGACAAGGGCTACGAACGGTGTGAAAGTGAAATTTCCCTAGGCTCCGCCAACCCAATACTGTACCCATCCCGGGCATATCAGAGCGCCATTTGAATACTTCGGCTTCTCATATATATATATGGAGTTCTTCGGATGAGAATCTTCGGAAATCACTTCCCGGGGCTGGAAGTCCCATCCTCCCTACTTTCATTGCGTCAACGGCTAAAGCTCAGTAGCAGATGGGTAATGGAATGTTCGTAAAAGAAAAATGGGCACTACATTAAATATAACGAAAGTAGGGTTCTCTCTAATGTAAGAGGGGTAAGGTAAGGGTGTATTCTGCCCGAAGGCAAGTCCGAACCTCCACAGAGGTGTGCCTGAGCTGGAGTTTACGTGCGGTAGGGTGGCCAGTTCCTTTCCGCTCCTCCATTCCCTTACCCCCACCAACAGCGCGTGGCAACCCATCCAAATCTTGACCACGCCCAATGTTGCTTAACTTCGGAGATCTCACGGGATCCGGTGTTTCAACAAGGCTATGGTCGTTAATGTAAGAGGAATACACTAATATTATTAAATGAGAAGAGTTTTGTTCCCATTATTTACTAAGAATTTAATTAAGCTGATAGAATCACACGATAAAATACATGAGATAATGCCATATTAAAACACAAAAAAAAAACAGAAAGAAAGAAAATCATTTGTATACAGTATGCCTCAAAGTCTTTGTCAATTCATACACTGTTTGGGCTATCGCTTGGCATACTTTAAATAACCTTATTAGCGCGCACTAATACTATATACACATTACACAAACACATGTCTTATTTATCACTTAGCAATGATACTCGATGGTACCTATTTATTGAATGGATTGACACTAATGTATTAATGACATTTTCTCGTTAGGCCATACTGTTTTAATTGGTCGTCATGATTATAGGATTTCTGACTGATAACTGGGTACATTTTTCTACCCACGAGATCACACCGCCGCATATCGAACATATGGCCTACCTGACCACATCAATTACACATCATATTGAACACATACACGTATTTCTGGGTTTACCTGACCCTGTTATATACGAAGCGGATCAATACAACGTTAATTTCCTACCCATCAACATAAAACACTTAAGAACAACATAAATGCATGAATACATTATACAAAAAATTAATAAACACATTGGCCAACAACACATCTTGAAGATATGGCCTAGTCAAGCCATATGGTGTCAGCTCAAATTCATCGTCCTGGCGTGGTTCGAACCCAGCCAGCTTCCAAGGTGCAAAAATCTGAAACTCCTATCACGAGCTAATTAAATAGATAAAATGGGGAGGAATACGTCCTTTACAAACTCATAAAATCCTCAACGCTGGTCATAATATATCATTGGCATGGGATTATTAATCCAGTGCTAAATGAAGGAGACTACCAGGGCTAATGTTCTGAAGGCTCTTAAAGACGACTCGGTCCGCGCACGGGATCAGGCAAATCAGTTTCATCGTAAATCTGTCCCTCTTGCTGTGATCAACGTCCAACCAGGTGGACCACAAGGACACTCTCTGTTTTCCTTCTTCACTTCTCATTTTGCTTGTTTCTAAGTACACAATTAATCAGAAGGCTGCCTATTCTTATTTCTTATTTTTCTGGCCATATACGGCCTAATTCAAAACGTCGCGATGACCATCATTATTCTAATTTTTGTCATTCTGTCATCTCTAACATTTCACAAGTACCATCTTCCCCATTTTCACGCTACTGCATCTCAAATCCACCCTATTCATTTATATGGAAGACTCCATTCTCACAGGTCATTTAACTAATACCATCTCACTCGCGTATCTATACAATTTATAAGTTGCACCTCGGGTTTAATTATTATGGGATTTATAAAAATACATGCACTACCGTGTGAAGCAGATACGTAATCTATCTTCAAATTATGATGAAGATTCTTTTTTTTTGCTAGGGGCTTTACGTCGCACCGACACAGATAGGTCTTATGGCGACGATGGGATAGGAAAGGCCTAGGAGTTGGAAGGAAGCGGCCGTGGCCTTAATTAAGGTACAGCCCCAGCATTTGCCTGGTGTGAAAATGGGAAACCACGGAAAACCATTTTCAGGGCTGCCGATAGTGGGATTCGAACCTACTATCTCCCGGATGCAAGCTCACAGCCGCGCGCCTCTACACGCACGGCCAACTCGCCCGGTGATGAAGATTCATACCAGTTAGTAAAATTAGGAAGAAATCATAAATTCAGTTGAAATGCTGTTCCTCCCTTGAAAAATATGCTTCATACACACTTGAACTTAATGGGATCTTATGTACTAATTCATGCAAATGAGCCCGCTGAAATGTTAGTGATTATTCTTAAATGACAGAAGAAATCCTAATTAAATTAATAAAACAATCTCTCCCAGTAACACGCGTATAGTGTCCCCTACATTTAATGTTATCAATTACATAAAAATAAACAAGACTGGTATTTACAATTATATCAATATGCGAACGTGCAAATCTCACGCTTAGTAAATTTAAAAATGTACTTATCGACACTGTGTGTGGTTTTCTGTCATCTCGAGGGTACACCTGGGGTTTTTAGACCTCCCCTACGGCAGCTTCACTCGTAGATAATCCTAGGTTCCTCTTCCTCGTGGTGCCATCCATGTTGTCGTGAATTGTGGTCTTCTACTGTTCGAATATCTAGATGTTCCCTGAAGAGATGAATGCAGGCACTAGGCGCGACTCTAGTTGATTCCAATCCTGGGCTCCACGTTCACTCATAACATACAGGCAAAAATGGGAAATTGGTTAATGAACACTGTTTATGCGTTTTCAAAGAACCTACTGGTGATTAGATCCACTCATTGATTCAAGTGGACTAACCGGAATAGCGGTAAGTTTGTGTAAATCACTATTCATTCCCCTTTTATTACACGGCCTGATTAGTGGTCGTTGTTACTTGACATGAGTGTCCATGGAGTATTCAGACGTTCTTCTATCACGAACACCGTTCTATTAATTTATTGAGTGTCACTCACTATTTAAATGCCTTAAATACGGCAACTATTAATGACTGAATGTAATCGGCTGTCTCACTAATTCTGAGGGACCTTATGCGTTTGCCCGTTCCTTGACAATTACATCATAAGCCGTCACTGAAGTTACAAACATTTAAAGGGATAAACGTTGAAATAACACCTCTATTCATCCTACCGTAGTTGTCTCGTACCACACGGTTTATTTCATTTATACCGCGCTGATATATATTTCTTCAACACAGCACTTCACACACACTGTTATCTATTTAGCATAGTTCCACACTGACACGTAAACACTACGGCCGCACACATTACAATGGGTTCTCGGAGCTAGGCCTGGGTTTTGTTTATAGTATTTTGGCTGAGTGGTCGGAGAGGTGGTAAACCACACCCCCAACCGAAATTTCGCTCCTCTAATCATGATCTTTCAGCGACGTGAGGATAATCAAATTATAGCCCTTGACCCCTGTTTTATACTGATCTAATTTCTTGTCTATGCGATCGTTGGGTCGTTCGCAATCTCGAAAGCCTCCTTTTCATAAATTCACGCGTCATGGATTATCTCGTAGAGACTCCCAGTTTTTCCCCACGTTTCCAGATCTCAACACTTGCCTTTAATCTACGCACTACTGTATGACGTGCATCATTACCGACCCACTCTCAAAGTATTGCGTTTATGTACATCATCAGTTTGCATAAAATAGGTCGGTTCAGATGAGTCCTTAGTCATAAATTTTCACAGGTCATATAAAAAAATATTCTTATTAGTTAAATATGGTGGGTTGGCATCAATGAGTGTGCGGTTAAATCAGTAAGGATTTTTATTTCTTGGGGGTTAACACGCCTTGATCCACATTAATCTCTGACCAACTAGCGTCCTCTCTCCTTCTTTCTCGCTCCGAGTGCGAGCGCAATTCTCGGTACAACCACAGAGACCTGCTCCCTTCGTATCCTGGTTTGGGGCGTAAATTGCTAATTATGACACTATATGTCGCAGAATGTTGCGGAAAACGGCATATATTATTGACTGGGCCTCCTAACATCCTGTGGCGTGGTGATGAACGGTTACAATACCCTCGCGGTCGGAAAAGAGCAGATCAGAGCAGTCGGATCAAATAATGCCATACTCAGCTAGGGGAACCGTGATCGTAAGCCTCTTACTACAGGCTGGGGACTGTACCGCTCCCACCCGTCTGAAGCACCAGCTCATTTCTGTCTGTGGAAAGAACCTCCTTCAGCTCGGTATCTCTGAAGGAAACTGACAACTCTTCTTCGCATGAGTCGTTCATGAAGCAGCCGAACTTCACACAATTTCTTAGAGTTAGAGCAAGTATCTCAGGTCATGGAGCGGGTTCGAACCTCGCTGCCGCCACCCCTAAAGATACTTTTGCGTGCTTTCTAATTTTCACACCAGGTAAGGTCATACCTTAATTACAAAGGGCACTAGGAACGTTTTGAAATGTGAGTGAACGCTTTAGACTTTTTCAAAATAATCTCCACTACACTCTCAATACACTTCTCCATACGTCGAAACCAGTCACTGAACCAACTCTGCCACTTTTCTTCGGTTTCATTTTCACACTCTTGATCCCATGCTGCCAGAAGCTCCTCGTCGGATGCAAAACGCCGCCCTTTCAGCTTCAGCTTCACTTCTGAGAAGTGCGAAGTCACATGGGGCAAGATCAAGACTGTATGGAGGGTGATCAACTACAGTCAACCCTGATCTAGCACGAAAATCCATTGTTACATTAGCACGATGTGCTGGAGCATTGTCGTGATGCAAGAGCCAAGTGTTGAGCTGTGACCTTGGAAGGAGCTGCTTGAGAGCCTGGATGACCTGAGACAGACAAGTCTTAATGTACCACTTCGCAGGAACTGCCCTTTGTGTTTCTAGCACAACCCGAGTCAGGATGCCCCGTTTAGTGAAGAATACTGCAATCATCCTTTTCTTCACTGACCTTGACTTTCGCACAGTCACAAGAGTACCCTCATCTTCAAACAGCCACACCTTGTTCTGGGATTTTGTTGGGACATCGTAATAACAAAGCCAAGTTTCGTCACCTGTAACGATGCTATAGACGTTACGCGAAGTCCCATTTTCAAACTGTTTTAGCATTTCTCTGCACCATTTCACTCGATGTGCCCTTTGTTCCTCTGAAAGTGAATGGGGCAACCAAAGGGAACAAACCTTTCTAACACGGAGATGGTCGCGTAGAATTGAATGAATAGCTAGTGCAGGGATGTGGAGGGTCTCTTCTACCTGCCGATATGTCAACCGCCTCTCTTGCTGAAACATTTTCCTCACATCTTCAATGTTTTCCTCAGTCACTGATTCAGACGGTCGCCCAGAACGAGGATCGTCTTCAACCCGAAAATTTCTCCTCTGGAACTCTTTGTACCAGCGGAAAATTGTTGTCCGATGTGGACAGTTTCTCCCCAGCACAGAGATCGTTTCCTCCAGGCACTGGTCAACATTTACTCCACGAGCAAAATTGTAGCGGATAATTGCGCAATATTCACCTTTAAATCACACTGACATCGTAACTTGCTTTCAATCCCAGTGCTTGATAACAACTGGTGTGAAGGTCGCGCCTTGCTATCTTCTAGACCGGTTTTCACCCCTCACCAAAACAGGGGTGTCCAGCCAACCGTTTTTGCGTATTGTAAGACTTTCCTAGTGCCCTTTGTAAAGTCATGTCGCTTCCCGCTTAATCCTGGTCGTTTCCTATCCCATCGTCGGTGCGACGTACAACAGATAAAAAAACACATTGCTTATTGAGACGATAATATCTGTCTCCCATAATCCCGGAAACCACAAATCTGGGAGAGTGTATTGTTTAATGTAATCTTTTCTTATTTTTGGTACATGCAGTATACAGAAGCATAATTATAAAAAAGAAAGAAAGCACAAAGAAGTGTCCGGAAAACATTATTAACGAAATTTAACACTTAAATGACTTAGAAATTGAGCAGAGAGCCGAGATTACCAACTAACATCAACCAGGGCAAATACATGCATAGTATCAAGGAGCTTTCTCCCGTAGTTCATCAACATGACATAAAATTTCTGCCACAACATTAAGTGCGATATTTCTTTCTTTCTTAATCTGTTTACCCTCCAGAGTTGGTTTCTCCCTCGGACTCTGCGAGGGATCGCACCTCTCCCGCCTCAAGGGCAGTGTCCTGGAGCTTCAGGCTCTGGGTCGGTGGTAGAATAACACCTATTGTATCCCCTCCCTGTCGTAAGAGGTGACCAAAAGGGGCCTCAACAGCTCTGAAGTGGGGGAGCGTGGTTTGGCGACCACCGGCCCCTTACCTGAGTCCTGGCATTGTTTCCACCTACTTGTGCTAAGCTCTTCACTTTCATCTATCCCATCCGACTTCCCTTGGTCAAATCCCTTTATTTTCGACCCCAACGGTATTAGACTGCGAATCCTAGGGATTTTTTTTTCATTTTTATGCCCTTTGGCCGATATCTTCATTTTTCGAAGTGTCGGATCCTTTTTATTTTCTCTCGCTTTCACTTGTGTTATATAGAGGATGGTTGCCTAGTTGTAGCCTACTTCCTATTAAAACAATAATCACCACCATCAGCGCCACCACCGTACAATTGGGGAGGAGCACCAGTACCTCGCCCAGGCGGCCTCACCTGTTATGTTAAACAGGGGCCTTGTGGGGGATGGGGAGAGGGAAGGAAGCGGTCGTGGCGTTAAGTTAGGTAGCATCCCAGCATTTGCCTGGATGAGAAATGGGAAACCACAGATAACCACTTCGAAGATGGCTGAGGAGGGAATCGAACACCCTCTACTCAGTTGACCTCGCGAGGCTGAGTGGACCCCGTTCCAGACCACGTATCACTATTCAAATTTCGTAGCAGAGCCAGGAATCGAGCCTAGGCCTCCGGGGGTGGCAGCTAATCACACTTGTTTACAATTAAGAAACAAAATGTCAACAATAACACTGAGTAGACAATAGCTGTCACGTGACCCGGGACAGGGTCGTTCGACTTTTAAACGTTTCCTCATCAACATGTTTGTAGTCAAAGTCTAAAAGCGAACATCTGGCATTTGGTGTGTTCAATTGTATCTTTGTTTCTCAATGATCTATGACTGACGTAAATGTGATAAGAAACTGGCTGACCTTTACCGTTGCTGCACACAGAGACTCGCAGAGAGCAAGGGAAAGGTAGTCATGTTCTATACCGAGCTCCCTCTGTCAGGTCGCGGCTTCAAACCCGGCCGGCACATGTAGTTGCATTTGTGAAGCGCGGAAGGGACTGTCGAGGGGTGTTAGGAGCCCGCGTCCAAAACTTAAAACTCGACCATCATCAAATAAACCATAAGGGGCCCTTTAAACAACAAGCATCATCATCATCAAATGTAAAACCAAACGCCATGGCAACTAATACAGAAAGAAGTAATGCAATATATTGCCAGTTCATATAAACAAAGGGATTATTCATTATTGTAAGATTTCAAAGAAAAATATTTAATGGGTCTTATAATTGCATGCGAGCTTAGAGTTGACGCCGTCCTGGTCGGAACATCCAAATGTTGTCATCAACTCATCAATAACATCACAGGGAAAGGACCAATCTCCTTTCCCTGACAGGCTTACACGACGTGTATGCGTGAGACGATCAGTGTTGCCAACTTATATTTTCAAGTTCCGCTAAATACTGCTAAAAACCCGCTAAAATTCCACCAAGAAATCCGACCTCAAATTATGAGCGATAATAATAATAATAATAATAATAATAATAATAATAATAATAATAATAATAATAATAATAATAATAATAATAATAACAATAATAATAATAATAATAATAATAATAATAATAATAAAAGTAAATGTCTGCACTCACCTGATCTGTGAGTTTCACTGGGATTAACCTCCTGCCTGCGAGCCGGTGAGCTAAAACTTGTACGCGTTTTACTGCCGGGTGTAAACTACGTGAATCCCCTACCTCAAGCGCCACACACAGAACAGGCCAGTTCATTAAAAACGGTCTTCCTTCATAGCATAAATATAAATGCTACTCTCTCACAGTTTCATTATCCGTCGTCATTCGTCAACTAAGAGTTAACCTTTCCCCACACATCACAAATTTATAATACCATGATCTCATAACATCAAAACAAAATAACATGTTTTCCTCAAGTGACTGCTACCTCCTGACAACAAATACGGAATCGTTCGGAGACAGACTGGAGAACAAATTAAAAAAAAAAACGTAAAATGGATAAAACACTAAATTTCGCTATAATAAATCTAGAATTCTGCCAAAAAATCCGTTGTCCGCTAAATGATGTATTTCTCCGCCGACAGTCTTCCAATTTCGCCAATTTTAACGGAAAATCCGCCAAGCTGGTAACACTGGAGACGATCGCATTTCTATTGCTTACGAAATACATAGATTAATATACTGCATCACGCGCCCAGGTGATTACGCCAAGCGCAAGGCCAGTGTCTACTTGACTCCATTTATCAAGTCACAAATTCAAATCCACCGAAATTACATTTTATATATATATACTGCAAGGATTGTGCGGGCCCCTTAAAGGTCTACATTACGTCCCTCATTGTGGCAACATCGACATCACCCGGTGCAAATCTGATTTGCCTGAAACGAAAAACAATGCAATACAACGCTACATCGTGACGGCAATAAACAATACATAAACACGGACTAACTGGTTACCTGCCCGATCGTCTAGCAAATTATATTAGGTAAATTTCAAAGTTTGGTACACCATGTGACTTGTCCTAAGTCTACCGCAATGATACCGTTATGTCCGGCGTAACATACACTCATCATATACACTGAGAAGTCGATAGGAATTCTCACATTTTCTAACCAACATGGTTCCAACAACCCGGGCTCAAAGAAAGCTTTCCACCGACATACCACAGGGGCGAGTCAGAACTGATATTTAGACGGCGAATTGCCTAGTAAGCTGCAAAGAAAATGTTTATTTTGGTTATCTATGTTTCTGGGTTATTGTCTTCTTTCCTTCCTCCTTTCTTTCTTCTTTGTTTGTTTGTTTCTTTCTTTCGTAATCCGTTTACCTTCCACGGTTAGTTTTTCCGTCGGACTCAGTCAGGGATCCCACCTCCAGCGCCTGAAGGGCAATGTCCTGGAGCGTGACACTTAGGGTCAGGGAAATACAACTGGGAAGGAAGACCAGTACCTCACTTGCTATACTGAACAGGGGCCTTGGTGGGGGATGGGAAGATTGGAAGGAAGCGGCCATTGCCGGCATTTGCCTCGAGAAGAAGTAGAAAACAACGGAAAACCACTTCGAAGATGGCTGAGGTGGGAATCGAAAGCCCTCTACTCAGCTGAACTCTCGAGACCCCGTTCCACCCCTCGTGCCACTTTTCAAATTTCGTGGCAGAGCCGAAAATCGAACCCGGGCCTCCGGGGTGGCCGGTAGTCACGCTACCCACTACAGCACAGAGGCCGATTCCTTATAATTGATCTGATCACATTCACTCAGTGCACGGAAGCGTACTGAACCCTTCGCGACGTACGCGAATGACGTCAGTATGCAGAACAAGGAATGACGTACGCAATGGTACATACTCATTATTCTTAAATAATTGCGACCCTTACTTTCCGAACATGGTACAAGTCCAACAAGTCTCACTCGGTGAGGAAAGACGGGCAGAGACGATTTATGGCCAATGTATACTGACAAGAGAGAGGCAGTCGCACGACAGAAGAAGGGAGTGACACATCTTTCAAACGATGACATCCACATCAACGAACATTCGATACTGCATATGACGCCTACAGAGGCGTGTGAAGAGTTATGTCTTCTTCTTCTTCTTCTTCTTGGTTAACTGTTGAACTTCGTCATAAAACGCTACGTCCAGTCACTGGTTTGCGGGTTAAGTACTGTCTAGGAGAGGTGCCAACTTAAAAAATTAAATACACTACAGAAAGGAAGGGATCGCTGTTTAATGGAGCTAATTCACAGTGGTTAATGATAAAACTTAGGAAAGTACACATTTATTTAGGATATCTGATCAGGACAGAACACAAAAAAGAAACAGTGGGACATAACGATCTTCACGTTGGTGTGATCCGTCACGACGACTTACTACAAACGAACTAGACCGTACCACAAATACGGCTTCAGATGTTAATGTACATACTTGAATTGACAAGAGAGGGTTACAAGTGAATATTACAGGCAATTAAAAACTCGGTGATTAATTCTGCAATGCGAACTGTCGGAATGTACACCAAACACGAAACATTTAATGGCAGTTGTTAGCCCGCGGTAATAAGGTTAGAGAGGGACTCGCGTCTTTGATGTTCATATGTCTGACACTGGAAGAATATGTGATTTATACTGCCAAGAGCTTGTCCACATGGACATATATTACTGTCAATAATATTGAGGCGATACAGATGTTCAGGCGCACATACATGTTTTAAACGGATCCGTATCATTGTAATAATATGAGGACCGGTATATTTTCCAAAAGCGAACCACGGTTTATTAGGAATGTCAGGCATACGAGGGAATAAGTGCTTACCTTTCGTCTGTGATGTTCGGCGCCATTCTGCATTTCACTGGTCTTTGATGATCCGACGACAGTGTTCCCATAAGTCTGTGTGTGGAATACAACAGATAAAAGATCGGGCTCAAAATGTCACCTTGTGGAAGACCTTTCGAAGTGTGCCTACAATCGAGAATCTGTCCGTTGTTCTTTACAAAAATATGACGATTAGTTAATAATTGTCTTATGATATTAATGAAGGGGGTAGGAAATTGTCACTTATGTAATTTGGCGAGAAGTACTCCGATGTCCACATTATCATATGCTCCTTTCATATCGAGAAACAGAGCTGTCAAAACTTCCCCTCGACTTCGAGCGAGTAATAAGTCTGTAAAAAATATGTTAAGGGCGTCCGTCGTACTTCTATCTTTAAAAAACCCAAACTGATACACTGGAAGTATATTATAATATTCTAAACACCATAGAAGACGGTGAAAGAGAATTCGTTGGAGTGTTTTACGTAGGCAGATCCCAACGCGATCCCTCTATACCCGTTTGCGTCTTGAGGATGTTTACCTTTTTTAATATTGGTATGATGTGAAAATCATTCCAATCGACAGGAATTGTATAGCTATCGAGTATGGCGTTAAATTTATTTACCAGCGTTTGCTTAGCGTGGGACGGTAGATACTTCAACATTTTATAAGTTATATAATCTCTGCCCGGGCTAGAATCTTTTCGTGTTCGGGTGACATTTTGTAGTAGACTAGAAAATTTCACGGAGGAATGTATGAAACTATATTCATGAGAAGGTTCCACGTAATCCGGTGTCAGTTGGTGATAAAATTGGGCAATTACGATAGGGTCCGATTGAGAAACAAGATTTGTGTGTGCATTACTTAGATGTTTGATGGCTGCCCATATATCTTTTATAGAAGTTTGTCTATTGAGAGATGTGACGAAAACCTTCCACGCTGTTCGTCTTTTTTCATTAAAAATATATGTATAGAAGTGACTATTTTTATACTGAATATAGTGATCGTAAGTGCCATACTTTCTATATGCTTTTAGGACAGCTTGTCTTCGACGGGCTAAGGAAGCGCATTCGGAATCCCACCAGCGAACAGAATTGTTCTGTTTTTTAAATATCTGCTTGTGTTCGATGGAATGATAGGTATCTAAATAGGAATGAATAAATTGTAATAGTAGATCATAGTCAAAAATATGTGTATTTGGAAGTGTAGAGCGTATTTTATCAGCGATAAAGGTTGTGAATAAGTCAGGATCAAACGAACGAGATTACGGGATGTAGTAAAGTAAGAGATATTCCTGTAGACTTGTGGGCCTATATCTATTATTATTGGGAAATGGTCACTTTGATGTGTATCATAAATGACACTCCAATTTGTTTTGTGTGCTAAATCAACTGTGCAAATAGTGAGGTCTACTGCACTTTTATTAATGTTAGGGGTTGTTAGTCGAGTAGGAGAGCCGTCGTTGAGGGTAACCAGTTCCTGTTTTACGGTGATGTTTTCGATATTCCTCCTTTTGGGCAGCTAGATATGCTCCCCCAAAGAGGGCTGTGGGCATTAAAGTCTCCAGCTATGAGCGTGCTTTTTTTGTGAAAATTGCGAAAAAAGATGTTCCATTGGGCATAATTACCTTTTATCCTCGGCGGACAGTATATTGAAACCACATACTAATCTTTAGTTTGAATTGCAATGGCTTGAGTTCCCGGTATAATATAGTTTAATGGAATTTCCTGAAAACAGATTTCTTGTTTGATTAAAATGCATGTACTGTACATCCAGAGATGGGTTCATCATGCCGTATCACTGAAAAATCTTTCATATGAAAATGAGATTTCAACCAATTTTCCCTCAATAAAATTAACTCAGGATCAAAAGAATTTAACGAACTCACTAATTCATGTTTCTTATTTAGAATACTCCGACAGTTCCAATGCAATAATCGTATGTTTTACTTGGAGGTAGTGGAATGTCCCAATAAAAGAAGAACCTCGTCATGCAAAGACTTTAAAAGATGTTTCCATTGGACGTTTTGTTCCATGGGGTCCATTCTTAGAAACAAGTCGACATTTGTCATTGGAATTAACATTTGGATTACAATTTTCTGTAACTACCTTCGGATTACTTAAAAATTTAAGATACGCTCTCCTGTCATAACCTGGTTTAATGGGTGGGCGGGGAGGATTGTTGTGGATTTCTATTTCGTAAGGAAGGAAAATGTTGTGGCATCATAAGTGGATTGGATATGGACGATAATGGGGCAAAATATTTTTTAGTTCTAAATAGGATTTGTTTTCAACACTCATAATTTTTTGATTCCTTTTTGTTGTTTGTGAATTTCACATCGTTCAGCCCCCGCAGGATGATTTTCTGCACAATTAGCGCATTTGTTGAGTGCAGTCTTCGGTAGTGTGATTAAGGGAACATTTACCACACCTCGGCTCCCTTGAGCGCTGACAGCGTGTGCATAATAAGGGAGAAAATATAAATGCCTGAACCTCTAACAATGGAAACACTTGTGTTGACTTTCAAATATCACCCTCACAGTACCTGTAGGGATATTTCGAGGACCGTTGTGCTTTCACAACAGGATATGGAGATTCTAAATAGGTTAGAATGTCGGATTCGGAAAGAGTAGTGTCCACCCCCCGTACTACCCCTACTCGATGAATATTCGAGGACGGAATAAACGCTTTCAATTTTTCTCTTTAAGAATAGGATGAGAAAGAAAGGCGTTTGGAGCCTCACTAAACAGGAAAGTAATCTGGATCCTATTTCTACCCTTTCTATGGATGGCTTTTACTTCACCAATTTACCGCTCATTGTAAATCCGACCCAGAGTCATAAGGTGAATATGTCCTATTTTATTGCGAGATTGGATCGATTCTACGTACGGTATACTATGTAGGGACCAAGATGAGTTTTAGAGTATGTAGGTACAGGAACTTGCTGACTTAGATCTATGTCACGTATTGTATCTTGAGAAGACTCTATTTGAGAGTCAGTATTAAGATCGTAAGTCCTCACTCATGGAATCATTGCCAAGATCGGGAGGTCTCCCTAAAGGGCCGCTTCCACTGTATACAGACATAGTACACCGAAAGGTGATTACACTATGCTATTGCCGAAACAACTGCAATGGAAGAATTACTAAGATGCAAACATAAAACACTCTACTTATCTACAGACGTGAGAAGCCGGTGATCGGGTAGAGACGTGTGCACAGCCGATCACCGAATGAAGAGTTCTGTCAACAAGATCAAAAGACAGAGAGGCCCTGGAAGTTACGTGTCGCGTTGAGAAGACGGCAACATTCTCCAAGCTCTAGTCAGTCCTGACAGCCCGCAAGTCCTCCTTTGTGGAGTAGAATCGTGAACATCCTGAGAGAAACTCGTCTGAGAAAATGTGAGGCTACTATCGCCGTACACACCAGGGAAAAAAGAGCGCGAGATTGTGAAAATTCACCTTCTTTAGTTATGTGATGCGACATGATTGTCGACGTTCGTTTACGGACATGGCACTTCAAGAAGAAGAGGAAACGGCCGAGCAACACAAAAGAAAATATTCGTCTCTGACCCTTAAAAGAGGACACACCGCTTAATGATAATTTTGTCCGTACACTTCAAAGTTTGGGCTCATGCTTCGTATTTATCTGGGATTAAGTATACTAAACTCGGAATTCAACTGTCTGCCTGTCTGGATATTTGAGGAAACATTACGGGAAAACGGCTTGAGAGAATTTCTGAAGGGTTGGTTATTCCCTCCTACTCAAGGAGGGATCCCACCTCTACCGCCTCAAGCGCAGTGTCGTGGATAGTAAACCTTTGGGTTGGGGGATACAACTTTGAAGGAGGACCAGTATCTTGCCCAGGCTGCCTCATATGGTATACTGAACAGGGGCCTGGTGGAGGGATGAGACGTTTGGATGGGATAGACAAGGAAGGGGGAAGGAAACGGTCGTGGTCTAAAGTTAGGTACCTGGAGGATAAGTGGGAAACCACGGAAAACCACTTGGAGGATGGCTGAGGTGGGAAACGAAACCCCTCTACTCAGTTGAACTTTCTGAGTGGACCCCGTTCCAGCCCTCGTATTACTTTTCAAATTTCGTGGCAGAGCCGGGAATTCAACTCGGGCCTCCAGGGGTGGCAGCTAATCACACGAACCACTACACCACGGAGGCGGACGATGTAAAATACTATCAGGAAAAATTGTGAAAGCTGTTGCAACAAATAAAATTTTGTATAGCAAAATTTATTTTCCCTCTAAAAATACCATAAGCAAACATAGTGATATAAAATTAGGATCTCTCTATAGCCTACATGGTACAAGTGGGCTAGGAATATCGGCCCATACAAAGAAGGCAGATCATGCAGAAAGTAGCATACATGTTTTATGTTATTCAGTCCAACTGTGAAAATACTACATAGAATGGCACCTTTTATTAGTAAGAGTGACGTTGTAGACCGATTAAGCTTTTCATATCAGTTATTTTCTCCTCCGCCTTGTTTGTTATCCAGCTCGTACACTCTTGTTAAGGGATATAGACTACTTGCTGAACGAATTTCGAAGGTGTTATCAATAAAAATTGAGGTTAGGTATAAAGATAATTCCGAACGAGCTAGGAAGAGGACTATGGCGTGGCCATTGTACCGACATATTTTTTGAATCAACTCGAACGCCGCATCTGACATATTTTAAGGGATAAAGACACGTGGTGATGAAGCAACTAGACAGGTTGTAGAAATAAAGACAATTTTGTGGTTTTCTTAATTAGGAAAGCACTCAAGGTGCATAATTTCCTCTTGAAAGGCCATTAAAATACTAGGCTACATACAATCATATTGCATAAAGCAGAAAAATTAACACATTTCCCGTAATGATAAAAGAAATCACAATACATTACCATTAAATACATATAGCCCTACTTACAGAGAATGAAAATATAGAACAGAAAACCTGGAAAAAAATATTATAGCATAGAGGAATTATTCATATCGCTTGGAATTGTTGCAGTACAACCATGTAATGAAATAGCTCATTATAAAATAATTACAATTGTAGTAACCATAATACAATACAAGACCATGGCGAACATTAATAAAATGAATAATAAAAATAATTGTGTGTGGCCTGCGAAGAGGTCTGGTGTAGGTCTTTCGAGATGTCGTCGTATAGTCCTCGAGCCACTGGAATTAACCAATGAGGGTTAAAATCCCCGACTGGGTCGGGAATCGAACGTGGGACCCACTTTGCCAAAGACCAGCACGATAATCAATCAATATCAACAAAATACTGATATGCATATAGGGCAGTCGCCCAGGTGGCAGATTCCCTATCTGTTGTTTTCCTAGCCTTTTCTTAAATGATTTCAAATAAATTGAAAATTTATTGAACATCTCCCTTGGTAATCCCTAATTCCCCTTCCTATAAACGAATATTTTTCCCAATTTGTCCCCTTGAATTCCAACTTTATCTTCATACTGTGATCTTTCCTACTTTTAAAGACGCCACTCAAACTTATTCGTCTACTAATGTAATTCCACGACATCTCTCCACTGACAGCTCGGAACATACCACTTAGTCGAGCAGCTCGTCTTCTTTCTCTCAAGTCTTTCCAGCCCAAACTTTGCAACATTTTTGTAACGCTCCTCGTTTGTCGGAAATCACCCACAACAAATCGGGCTGCTTTTCTTTGGAATTTTTTCCAGTTCTTGAATCAAGTAATCTTGGTGACGGTCCCATACACTGGAACCTACCCTAGTTGGGGTCTTACCAGAGACTTATATGCCCTCTCCTCTATATCCTTACTACAACCCCTAAACACCCTCATAACAATGTGCATATTTATGTGATTACCCCAATGACGATCCTTCCTTATATTAACACCTAGATACTTACAATGATCCCCAAAAGGAACTTACACCCCATCAACGCAGTAATTAAAACTGAGAGGATTTTTCCTATTTGTGAAACTCACAACCTGACTTTTAACCCCGTTTATCAACATACCATCGCTCACCGTCCATCTCACATTATCGAGGTCACGTTGCAGTTGCTCACAATCGTGTAACTTATTTATTACTCTATACAGAACTCTGTCGGGCAGGATACCGTTTATCGGTTTCTGTTTCATTATTACCTGCAAGAAAAGTGGGCCTACTGTACACGTGCTGGATCGTGTTACAAGCAAAAGCAACATAATTCTGCTAATCGCCAAGAACTTTACTAAAACAACTTATTTGAAATATGATACATCCTTCATGTTTTTTCTACGGTTTGTGCAATTGTATATATATGTGCAGCAAATTTACTCGATGTAACCTATTGAAAGTAACCCTCTATTAGCGGACGAAACTGTATGGATGGCGTGTGAAGTATGGCGTCGCTATTTCGCCTTGGCACCACCCAGAGCGCTTTCTAAACTCATTTCTTGATATAAAACCATCTTCCATCTTCTGCAGACTTAACGCCTTAGCAGCCTCCGAAGACTGCTAAAGTTCACGTTTTGAGGGGACTTAACGTCTAAGAGGAGAATGTTTGGGGCGCATTATGGAGTCTGCCCCACTAAGATCATTTGGGGGGGGGGGGCAGAAAACGCCTTACTCCCCCCAAAGTCGGAGCCATTCTGCACTAGGATAGTGAGACCTATTTCCTTAATACCTTACGAGTAGTAATAACAACGGATATATCGCTAGTATTTCATTTTTCACAAAATGTCACATATCTCTGGAAATATTTATTCTACACGTAACAAAACTCATAGTAACTACAATTTAGGTCTTCTACAGTTTATTGCACGAGGTGTGATAACAGATATTCACGAAGCTACGCGTGGCAATGGCAAATAGAGTTCAAATGGATATATTGCTCAATTGTAATCAGTCATTTGATGATGGTGGTTTTTATAAGGTATAAAACCTCCTGTTAATCATCTAAAATTGACCAGGAAAATAACCATCGAAATGAGAAGAAAAATAATAGGAGAAGGGAGGTGGAAGTGACCTCGGTGCCCCGATATGGCCAAGCAGGCCTATCTCCGTTATATGACATCACCGCTGTAACTGGGAGCCATCAACTCTTCAAAAGTTCACTTACTCATCACAATATCTCAGAAACCAATAAGTGAGAAATGTGGCAGAGGAGTTACTCTCAGGGTGTAAACAACAGTTAAGAAGACATTTTTGAATCATTTCCTTATTATTCAATCGAAACAATATCGTCTTCTTAATGACAAAACCATGAATGTGTCTAAATTGAGTTTTTGAAACAAGTGCAATGTGTGTTCTGCTACAACCGCGAATGTCGCATTTTTATTCGTAATCGAGTAATTTCAAGTTCTTTCCTCACCCAAGTGTGACATTTACTGTTTCTGAAACACTACAAATCGAATGTGGAACAACGTGCAATTGCATTCAATTTCGTTGATGTGAATTTATTACAGGAATCACGAAAATGTGTGATACACTGATGGTTAGGTTTGATCTCTGATTTCTGCAGTATTACCAGTGTGTTCTCTTGGTCGTTTCAGAATTTAATGTTGAGCGTTTGAAAGGACTACATAAGCGAACGATAATAAATAATAATGTTATTTGCTTTACGTCCCACTAACTACTTTTTAAGGTCTTCGGAGACGCCGAGGTGCCGGAATTTAGTCCCGCAGGAGTTCTTTTACGTGCCAGTAAATCTACCGACACGGGGCTGTCGTATTTGAGCACCTTAAAATACCACCGGACTGAGCCAGGATCGAACCTGCCAAGTTGGGGTTAGAAGGCCAGCGCCTTAACCGTCTGAGCCACTCAGCCCGGCATAAGCGAACGACTTGGGGCTGTAGTGATGTTTGTGTTCCTTTTCAAGACTTACACAGTTCCTAAAGAAAACACACCAATTAAAAATACATATACTTAAGGTATGAGAAAATGTATAATGCCCCCCCCCCCAAAAAAAGCACGAATGTAACAACTGATTGATGAAGTGAACTAACTTCCGCACTTATTATTTTAATACAGTAATAATGTGAGCTTCAACAGCAAGAAGAGGGTGATACATCATCCTTATGGATGTATTTCAAACTGACTTAAAACTTCGAAACTGGTAAAATGCACGTTCATGGTTCTGACATAAGGGAGAAGATATGCGACACAATTTTGACATCAATAACTTCGATGTTTAGATTCTCGAGTTTTTCGTCCTGAATTCTTGATCATCATAAAGTCTCTACGAATACATTACGGTATAGCTGGACATCCAGTGCGGCCGGGCAGTCGTGACGTAACAAGCATACGTCACAGTGAGGATTTGACATTCGAGTGTGATTACTACTCAGCGAAGTGCTGATTACGATACATTATTTAAAATAAAACTCTATAATCGCAACAACAAAACTGACCTTTTCAAGATATTCCGCTTTTCGCTCGATAAAAACAGTTAGTTTTATTTTCTTGTATTTATTCATTCGGAGAAGACCGACAGCTTATAATGTTTGTATTACAATTTACAGTCCGCCTCTGTGGTGTAGTGGTTAGCGTGATTAGCTGCCACCCCCGGAGGCCCGGGTTCGATTCCCGGCTCTGCCACGAAATTTGAAAAGTGGCACGAGGGCTGGAACGGGGTCCACTCAGCCTCGGGAGGTCAACTGAGTAGAGGTGGGTTCGATTCCCACCTCAGCCTTCCTGGAAGTGGTTTTCCGTGGTTTCCCACTTCTCCTCCAGGCGAATGCCGGGATGGTACCTAACTTAAGGCCACGGTCGCTTCCTTCCCTCCTCCTTGCCCATCCCTTCCAATCTTCCCATCCCTCCACAAGGCCCCTGTTCAGCATAGCAGGTGAGGCCGCCTGGGCGAGGTACTGGTCATACTCCCCAGTTGTATCCCCCGACCAAGAGTCTGAAGCTCCAGGACACTGCCCTTGAGGCGGTAGAGGTGGGATCCCTCGCTAAGTCCGAGGGAAAAACCGAACCTGGAGGGTAAACAGATGATGATGATGATGATTACAATTTACAGAGGTACAGGGTTTAAACATACAAGCTACAATTTACAATTCCTTCGATGGGAATGGCAGTAATGTAAAATTCCCGTTATTCATTAAGCAAAAAGTAATATAATTACATAATGCAACAATGATTTTGCACAGTGTTGCAGTGTTGTGTGACTTCCCTGTTCACTGAATTTCTGAAAATAGTATTTAACATTTAACAGGCGTCTGGTGATAATAGCTAGCCTCTAAATGGCGAGAGGAGGACTTACAGTAGAGATTCACTATCCAATGTAAATATAGTGTGCCTTCGAATAAACAACCTCACTGATCATACTGGTGGTGGTCATTGTTTAAAGAGGAAGACTGGTTTATTCCCGGTAAGCACGATTGGATTGTTGATGAATTTATCAGATAATTTAAACCCAAACAACGACAAGCTACAGCTTATCCGCCTAACTCCGTATTATATTAGAACTGCTTCTAAAGCACCTCTTAAAATTTAATAGTGAAAATTGTAATTAATTACGTACATTATAGAAATATTTGAGGTTGTAGGCCTAACTCTTTATTATATCCGGTCAAAATACATGAACTGCTACCAAATACAGTACAGGCAATACGCCACTCTACCAGATATCGAGGGACAGCGATTAGAGGTCTGTCTAGCGGAGAGACCTGGAGTTAATGATTCTGTCATAAGAGCACGTGTATTTGTTTGTGAAGTTTATGGCGATATTTACGCGTTTGCAGTAAGCTGACATAAGTAAATATTAGCGTGTGCTATTCCTTTATATCTCCTCTCAACATGAGTGGAAAGATATGCGCTGTGTTTGGCTGCAATAACTATTAAGTGCAGAAGGATTCGCGGTCTTTCTTCCGTTTCCCTCGTGACAAGAAAATGTAAGTAAATATTGTGTTTCTTCAAGTGACACGAGATTTTTATAGTTTAAGGCTTCTCGCCTGTGCGACCCATATTTTAACTGGCTTAAGATATAATAAGCTTATTTTATTGTATAGTGCAGCAGTTAACCTTCAAACTACCTCACTTCTCGTCTTGCCTAGTACGCCTCATTTGGGCTCTACCATTGGTTTTTGTGGTTTCCCTATAACTACATAGCCTTTGGCGGTGCTATTTGAGGATCCAAACAGCCTCTGGGCTGATAACCTAACACACACCAATGTGTTGTTGTAGGTGCGATCTGTGGGTTTTGATTTAATTCAGGAAAATACATATGAGTGTGGCTGGTTGTGTTCCAAGTTACTCCATTTGGAATGTCGTAATGCGTTGTCAAGCACTGAAGAAAATATGGGTGATTTAAGAAATGTACATATTTTGTTGAAACAATATGATGATGCAAATTTGCTTTACCCTAATGTAATGGCAAGTGTTGCTTATAGGGAAATTTTGAATGATTTTGGGGCTAAATTTATAGATTTTCTTTCTTTTAGTAGGATTCAAGTTAAGAGGAAAATTGTCCAGCTCTTAAATGTTAATTTATTGAATCGTGTGTGTATGGAATGTACCGATATTTTTATCCACGTGTGTCTTAATGTGATGATAGAATGTTTTTTAAATGAGAAAAAAGAAAAATCTAGCCGTAAAAGTTGAGGCAGGAATGCTAAAGCTAAAAAAGTAATGCATAAATGCAGTCACAGCAGTTTATTTCACATCCTGATTATATGTCTAATTTCAGGCTTTAAATAATAACCTGTTAAATTATTCTTCATTCGTTTATCCAGAATTGCTTTACCAAATTTAAAGTTAAGATCTTAATAACATTTTTTTCTAGACGTAATTTATTTATCTATTTCCGTACACGCATTCATATTTGAATTTAGTGCGAATTTCCAGGTTACGCCACTAGGAGCGCCACTTGCGAATTGTCTTCCATTTTAACAAGGCTAAATCCGGAAGTGTCGCGTATTGTCTCTACTGTATTCGCTCTACGAACATAAGTAACTTTCTTACAAGGTAAATTGAAAATTATGTTTATTTCTGCGCTCTTTCTTTCATTATTTGCTTCCTCCACTTACAGTGGTGGGCGCCCGCGAGACGGAATGCCCAGCGTGAGCACGGCTCGAGGCCCACATTGGAAAACTTAGTCATGATCGCGGGACGCACTTTACCAATAGCAAAATATTCGTCAAATTCCGCAAATAGAACAGAGTTACCAGTACGAAATAATATGTTTAGTTAAACTGAAATGATGGTTTAATAATTTTAATTGCTTAAAGCATTATTTTACAATTGCACAAGAGAGTGAAATAAACACTATTATACCCAGGATGATTGAGTTTGGAAGACGAGCACACGACAATGTCTGTTCATTTGAATTAATATATGACAAATGACAAAAAGGGAAAAAGAAAATACCTAAAGACAAACTCTAATGTAGTTAAAACCAAACTTAAAGAAGGACAATTCAGAGGGAGTAGTGTGAAGGGAATACACAGTTGTAAAGCCTAGAATCCCAGCAATGTACTTCCAGGAGTACTTTCCTGAAAATGCTTCGAGTGTGCAGCAATGAGAGAAGAATGAAGAATTGAAACCGCTTCTTACATGAATGGCATTCAAAGTACGGTATTTCTTGGTATGTATTCATTGCATGCTGCGTTGAGTAAAATGTCCACAGTCAGGTTGGCATGAACTTCAAGATTTGGTATGGACTCCATAACCATTTTTTATAATGTTTAAGACCTAGCAATGACATTTTCGAGTGCTCATTTTTCGCCGAAGTTTGGATTTTAATTTTTTAAATCAAAAAAGAAATCTGTGCAGACCAAGTGAATACTTGTAAACAGGAAATAATATTAAAGAATGAATTACTTCTGACTTGGGACTATAAAAGGTATAGCAATTAATACATTTTTGAACGAGCTATGAAATATTTTTTGTAAATTTTCTTCAGATTTCTTAAAATATTTGTTTTTAAAAACCCTCCCGAGCCGCCATTTGGAAAGCCATAACTCTAGCAGCAGCGAGCCTGCCTCTTACCCGAGGGCCCAGAGTTTTGTTTTCACCTGGATCTGAGGCCGATCCACTGATTGAGGAGGTTTGCGGTGGTACCGTGTTTCCGGACGGGCCACTAGTCCGCGTCATTTCAAATTCTAGCAGCGGCAAAACAAAGATAAGTGAAATTACAAACATAGTAGGGGACCCATGCGAGAAATCTCGCATGTTCATAAAGTATAGCCCCCTGGTGAACTAAGGAATATACAAATCAGTACAATATTAGACAGTCTTACTCACCACTTAATGTAATCTTTGATTTTTTAAAATTTATGGTATCCACTTGAACGGAAGCAAATGCAAGTGCATTATTATACTGGCGAATGTTTCGGAAGTAATTCTTCGTTTTACTATAATTATTTCTCTTAACTGATAATTACATCATGTTATAATGATATCAAACAGGCGTCCCAGCGGCCAAAATATGAAGTGGACAACAATGATGGTGCGTATTTTTCTACAGAAACAGTATTTGCAAATCGCACACTGCGAACAATTTTTATAAACTTATTTTTAAAAGAAATGATCGATACTTATGAGATGAGAGCGCATTTCGTCACTGCTAATGTCTATTCTCTTTCTTTTGAATGCTAATTAGCTACGATCGGTCACTTGTGAGCGCCGCAAAAGGGATCTATACAACTGAAATAATCTATTATTATTATTTATATATTTTAAAAAATTATGAAAACTAAAGTCAGTCAGTCCGGCCGTTCTACCCGGTCGATTTCCTTCATTTTTCTTTTAACTGAAAGGTATTCATGCACAGATTTGTCATGAGGTACGATATATCACTTAACTTCCGCCTTCATCAAATTATTTGATTTTTCAATTTTTTGTCTCCTTGAAGCAATCATATCTTTGGTTATAATTAAGGTACGGGGTTCGTTATGGCCTAAGAACACTCAGTGGATCAAGCTCTTTCATTTTAGCTCTTAACTTTTCAAATTGGTTGATTATGAGGAAAGTTATGAGTGCACATTCAATCTGACGTCTCATTTCTTCAACATTTTTTCTCATTGAAGCAATCATATCTTTCGTTCTAATTGAGGTACTCAGTTCGCTTTGGTCTAAAATCACTCAGTGGATCAAGCGCCTTCTTTTGAGGTAATAACTACTTAAATTGCTAGATTATATGAAAAGTTATGAGTACATTTGTCTCCATGACGAAGATCTTTGAAGGACTTTTTAACGGTTCGGCGCGTAGTGTTGTTCCAAGGAACGTTTAATTCAATTTCTTTATGCGATGTATTTCAAGTGTTTTGTTGACATAATATTACATTCTATTACCACAGCAGATGATGTGCTTTATTTCATTAACTCGAAACTTTGCAAATACATCCGTAAAGAACAACACCATACTTTGTACATTGCGGGCGGAGGCAGCGGGAAACTGCTAGTATATATGATTGTGAACATCAAACAGGTCCAAAGTCTGAACTGACAATGTCTTTCTGCAGCAACGTTTTGCAGAATGCTCAATTTCTCGCACCCCTTTCACTCCCCGGATTTGACATCCGAACATGCTGAAGCAATCTGTTTTCCGGTCAGATGACCCAGCTGGGCCTGCCAACCTGTGCTCTCTGCAGGACTGTTATGAGACGTGTGGGAGCTGTTGCACGTTATAATAGCACATCTTTGTTTTGCAAGTAGTGCTAATTTGACGTTCTCTCTCTGATGGCACGAATGTTAATCCTCAAGTCCTGATTAGCAATGCCATGCATAAATGACGTATAGTTTCTGAGCAAGTGAACGAGGACTTCCGTCTCGTTCTCGGATTTACGTCTCGTATTTCACTCACTAATGATAGTGTTACAAATTCAAAATATAGTGTATTAGTCATACGTTGACACTAGTAAGTAACACGGTGTGGGCAGCACGTCCTTATCGCCGTGCAATTATGAGCCGGACTTTTAGCAGCGGTATAACAACCGTAGAGCTCCTTGAGAAATGAAAATGTAAATCATGTTGACGTGAACAATAGAATATTTGAAAGAAGATACGAACGAACGTGATAAGCCTACAGGTCGTTAGTTGTTGTCAACATAAAAACGACCGTTATTGGTGGCTGCAAATCGAGTGGCTCTGGAACAATGCACGCGGTCAACCTAACAATTA
This sequence comes from Anabrus simplex, assembly GCF_040414725.1. Taxonomy (NCBI): domain Eukaryota; kingdom Metazoa; phylum Arthropoda; class Insecta; order Orthoptera; family Tettigoniidae; genus Anabrus; species Anabrus simplex. The sequence goes on along the minus strand of NC_090279.1, from coordinate 216,518,147 downwards.
GGAAACGACTATAATACATTAACGCGGAATGAGGTTAAGGTTTCACGGTTCTCAAACCATCCGTCTGCCCTTTCACTGCTGGATGCCCTTCCTGTTGGGTAACCATCTTCTCTTAAAACTAATCAGACACAGATAACGGTGAAAGAAAGGGAAGAGATCTACAGTAAACCACGGGAGGCAGAAGATACCAACCCTGTGAAGAGGAATGTACTCACTAGGGCCCGGAAGTTGAACACTTATAAATCACCTAAAAAAAGACGTATAAGAAGACGTAACATATATATAAAACACCTAAACCCGACAAAAAGGACGTAAAGATGCGACCAAATTCATTCATAATTTTAGTTTTAATCATAAAATTTAATAAAAGAATACAATCTTTAAAAATGCAAAATTCTTGTGGTGTGCAAAAATGTATGAGTGAAATACATCTCCTTCCAGACAGTCGACAAGGAATTCCGTGTTTGTTAAAGAAAGTACTTGTAAAATTTACAATGAATTATCGTTTCCACGTAGAAAGAATTGAGCGAACCTGCAATGGAGAAAGTTAGGGTTATTTTTAACAAATACATCGCAATTGCAAAATACCCCGGAGGCAACTGTCACTTACAGTAGTGCGATAATAAGGTAAAGTTGAAACATAATTACCCAACAACAACAACAACAAAAGTACAACAAGCAATCCCATTATAAGAACATATTACAAGAAATATTACTAGTTTAACATTCTGAAGCTTACACTATAGGTCTTGAAGGATACAAAATGTATGGCGGTGCGGATAATTTTGCTCGTAATTTCTAAATATGGCGGTTATTGATTTCCAATCAGGTATATTCTTATTTTTGCTTGTGGTTAGGAGACCCTTGACACTGATATGGGAGAACAGTGATATATTAAGAGCCTTGAGACCGTAAAGCCTTAAATCTCACCTAAGACTAACTGGCTTCTGCCCGCAATTAATGGAAGGATGGAACAAAGGTCAATACGTCGGTAGTCGGAAGAGAAAATCCCTCATGAACCTGTCACTGTAGGGGTTCTGGTGCCAGGTTTATTGTATTATGTTAACAGATCGATCTGTTTCAATAGCCTGGGTGTTGAATACTGTATTTAAATATTGATAAAATCCGCGGATAACGACTCGCGAATGCGGATATTATTTTGTGTACTCGCTCTAACTATAGGTTGAGCTTAACGTTACAAGTGATAATAAAGTAAGATAACTACAACAACAAGAGTACGACAAGAAATACTGCTACTACTAGTCATAGAAATTCGGAAACCATACCTCAGTTGGCTTTGCAGTGTATCACAATAGTCATCTCCAGGTTCTTAGCTACAAACAGCCCGTTGCAAAACTTCTCTCCGGATGTTAAGGGTTCATACTTGAACCAAGTGAGATCTTCCTCTTCAAAAATATTCACATCAAAATGTCCTCCTTTCAATACGTTGCACATAATTTGATACCGATTGTTTTTACTTCTAAAGCACTAGTTACGTTTTGTCATTTCATTTCATTATCTTTGTTTTTAGAAATGGTTCAGATTATTGTATTTAGGCCCGTATTGATCAACGCGAGTAAAACCGAGATAACAGTTAACTTTGTATTCACCAACAACATTATCTCGGCTTAAAATTTTACCGGAGATTGGTTGGCTAGTAAAATGGGAAACCTAAGCCTTCCAAGAAGGCTGCTCGTAAACGACTCGAATATCTAACTGCTAGAGAAAATTGCAGCGCCGAGTAATGTGATACGATTATGCAATTAATAAACGTCCTAGGTGGATCAACGTACGTTCCGTAAGTATAACTAGCCCTAGCTTCTTCCGTAATAATAATAATAATAATAATAATAATAATAATAATAATAATAATAATAATAAATAATGCCCTGTCGGGGGATGAGAAGATTGGAAGGGGTAGACAAGGAAAAGGAAGCGGCCGTGGTCTTAAGTTAGATATCAACCCGGCATTTGCCTGGAGGAGAAGCGGAAAACCACTTGGAGGATGGCTGAGGTGGGAATGGAACACCCGTGTACTCAGTTGACCTACCGAGGTTGAGTGGACCCCGTTCCAGTCCTCGTACCACTTTTCAAATTTCGTGGCAGAGCCGGTAATCGAACCTGGGCTTCCAGGGGTGGCAGTTAATCACACTAACCACTACACCACAAAAGCAAATATAATTAAACTTGGTAACTATTTATTTTTATCTAGCAAAGGTTATACACAGCTGCGAATGTTCTCTGGGCTGCCACTTATCACATCGGCAATTTTGAACCGATTTTGGCCTCCTGTTCTTATCTTCCGGGAATCTAAATAACCCAGTCCCTTCACATGAATGACTTCTATAATTTGGAACGACACAATAACACACAGTGGAGGCCTTTGGTCCCAATATGGAGGCTGCCGCAAAGAATTCTGAAAGCGTAACCAGACCTGTGTATATCGACCTTGCTTTACCAGCGCTCGACCGGCACATTTCCTGTACTTTATGAAGGTATACACACACTCACGTAATGTACATGGCATAGGAACAACACAATGAGCACTTGACTAAACGGAACGTTACGCTGATGAAGTTCTCAGCGCCATTACGTCAAAGTGCTTGGCAGGTGACAAGCTCGCAGCGCTGGCGACTGGACGAGTGACAATCTCCGTCATAGATAAAATAATGTCCCTGTATATACAAAAAAATGAACCAATTTATACAAAATGATTTTTTCCCGCTGGTTTAATTTCTCTCTTCCATATTTCTCCACCCCCTCTTTCGTTTAATACGTCCTCTTGACAAATTCTTCTTTCCTCTTCCTCCGTGTACACTCGTATAACTTGTGTCTAATTGTTTCTTCACTTTCTCCGCAGATTCTGTATTTATTTTTATCTTCTTTAGCCCAGTACCTGTTTGCTACAGCTTCGTTCCCACTCCTCAACCTCGCAATGTGTTCTCTTCCGCGTAGGTGTTGAGGTAGATCCGTTGCTCTAATATTCTTATATATTTGGCAGTACTGGGCTGTCCCATCCTTGTCCGTCCTGGCACGCCTTCGTCTTGTCCCCTCCTCGTTCTGAATTCTTCTGGTGACAGGCAGTTTCCCTTTTAATATTCTCGTCTCCCATTTCGATAGTCTTTTTTTACTGCCATCTATTTCTTTCAAGCATTCTTTCAGTATTTTGTTTGATGATTTTTGCCGTATATTTGCTTGCTCTCATTCCGGTGTCTATTCTAATGCCATACAGTACGATATAATTTGACGTGCACCTGTCCAGTTACAAGATCCAAGGACTCGAGGTGTATCGAATTATCTGACATTTTTATTTCGAATATTCTCGTCAGTATCATCGGCTAGTAGGCAATCCAGTAGTTCCGTATAAACTCGGAGAGACAATAGAACCAGGAAATGAACTCTTCTCTCTTTGTAAGAACGAATTTCTAGATCACATAAAATTGTGGCCGGGAAGAATTGCTCATTAATATTTAATGACTAGTTATTTAGCAATCACTAGGGACACTGATTTCAAATGATGATAGCAGCTCAGGAGACTAGCAACGGCTAGGACAGCGACTTTTAACACAAGGCAAGCCAAATCCTGTCTAGTTAACATCCTGATATTTTCTATCGTCATATATGCCGCGGAAACATCGGCCATTAAGAAAGCAGATACTACTTTTGAAATGTGCGAATATCGCCAGCCCTGCAAATATCAAGGATAAAATGCAGAACTAATAAATTTGTTCTGAAAAACCGACAATTGTAGGATAAGAATAAACAGTGCTCATGTGGAAATCTTCGGCCATATCTCATGAAGGCATGGTGCCATACAAAACCTGATAATGTAGGGAAAAGTAGAAGAAACGTGACCCCACACTAGATGGGATGACCTGGTATCACAGCTGGCAGAAAATCGGTGAGAATGGCGTTTACTCCCCAATACCACATGACATCCTGGCAAGCTGGTCATAAATATTCATTATGCGTGTCATGTAGAAGCTTCATTAAACCTACGGAATTGGTTTCCTTGAACAGAACCATAGCCTACGTGTTTAGAAACATTCCCGGAGACCATTCATTAGAGTCGTTTTCGCACAACTATGTGAGTCGTGAACCAGGAGTTGCAGGAGCATAACCCACATAGAGCTGACATTTTCACATGGGAAAAGCAGGCGGTGGTAAGTTCTCTACTTTATTTCTCGTAAACAGAAGAATGAAGCTCACTCCAACTTCTGTAGTCACATCGACGTAGAGGTGTGCAAGAATGTTGAGAAGCGACAGTTTCAAAATGACGAATTTACTGAACTAGCGGTCACGAGGAAAGGTCGGCATAGTGCGATGGTAGTGAATATTGTTTTAAGACCAAGTACAACTAACACCACTGCTAGTGTAAACCAATGAATCCACGCAATCTGTACGATATTATTTTTGCCTTAGGCAAAACCAAAGCAACGCCTGGGAAACTACTACCAGTATTAAGATAGAATTGCAACCTAATACGCACTGTCAAATGCAATATTTACATGAAGTGGTAAACATCTTCATTACTCACTTTAAACAAGACAAGAAGATGGAAAAATGTTTTTTCTTCTTGTCAGTAGATCTGCTATCGCATGCTAGAGGAGGACTATTATCGGATATGTTATCACAAGCGTTTTAGGCAATAAGTTTTTAATCCAAGGCTCGTATTCACCAACGCGAGTGTAATGCTACGTAAACCGAGATGACAGTTAAGTTTGTATTCGCCAACAACAGTATCTCGGATAAGGGGCATTATCTCGGCTTAAAATTATACCGGAGATTGGTTGGCGGGTAAAATGGGAAATCTTCCTTCCAAGATGGCAGCTGTTAGACGGCTGGAATATCTAATTGAAAGACAAAATCACATCGACGAGTAATATGATCAAGATGGTTGATAACTTTACGTGCGACTACGACGGCACTGATTTTAGACACATTCTAGGTTATCTAAAGCTTCGACAGTGTCACAACACATGGGTACGCCTAAGATGAATTCTCGATTATATCTTGTACGGCACACGACTGAGTGACTTTTAAATCAACAGTTAAGGAATACTGCCTTATATTTTGAGTGAAACGTGCAATGTGTAGCCTATAAATTGTTTCCTTATTCTCTATATTGTTAATGCTTTCTGCCACCAAATTAAATAACAATTCGCTCTCTTGGAAAGTCATATCAGGCTTCTTTCTTCGTTTCTGCTCAATAGCCCACATAACTTATGCAAATTATTTGCAAACCCCGAATGGAATCAGCAAGTTATTTACATTTCGATAATGGCGACAGCACGTAGTCATTTGTTTTCTCTGCGTCAATGTGAAAAATTTGCGGTTCAAATTCAGATTGAAACGAAAACTTAGTATTGCTAAACGGACATAATAAATTCTGTGGTGAATACGGTAGTGAGCGTTATTCGGGTTTTGGAAATCTAAGATAACAACTCACGTTGATGAATACAGCCCTGAGACGAGGTCTAGTTAATTCCTCCCCCGTCAAGGCTTAACAAAGTCAATATTTTTGTAGTGTTGTGACTGTTTTAAGACTAATATGAGAAGAATATGCTTTTTTACCTTTTAATCGTGCCACCTAAACATGTTGGAGCTTATGATGTTCAGATAATAAGCTAAACATGTAGGCCTACTACTGAAATGTAAATTTGCCCAAGGGAAAATGATATTGTACCCATTAAGCGGATTCATTGGTTTACTTCGCTTTCTTGTATAATACATCGGTACGGACCATGAGGTTGATCGTTTGCAACTAATGGTGATGGTAATTATTGTTTTAAGAGGAAGTACAAGTAACCCTTAATGGACTTTGTGGACGATTTCAACTTCTTAACTGGCAGTAGTACTCCAAATGTATTTTGACGGCCTCAAGATATAAATAACGGCTTTTAAAATTATTTTTACCCGAGCAACATATCTGACAGTTTCTAGATATATGTAATATATGTAACACTCATGCTCATAAAAACCATAACATCTTGAGAGACTAGAGATAAAAAGTTCATATTCACAACACATGTGCATTAGTATGTTTTGAAGAAATGGTTCAAAGGTCCACATCGATATCTCGGCGCATCACCACCGACTGGTAAAATGTGCCTGCGGCTCTCGTTGTCACTATAAACCGAAGGTAATGGCTCAGTGTGACTTGGGCAGACGTGCAGGATGCCTCGCAGACGTGTGCGAGAACCGTACCGTCCAATGAATGAGTTTGAAAGAGGGCGCAGTATTGGCATGGGAGAACGTGATATATCCATCCAGGGAATTGCTGCTCGTGTGGGACGAAGTGTGTCGATAGGGCAACGAGTGGGTACAGAATTTTCACAGAAGGCCGTAGAACACGATGAGATGGGTCTGGTCGCACTACCCAGACCACCCACCGAGAAGATCGACACCTCGTCCCAATGGCATTGCGGCTCTGGCGCAACAGTGGAACAGTGAACCACATCGTACACTATCAGGAGTCCGTCGCTGTTCATTACGGTTTGGGTTACCGGCGGGTCGTCGACTTCTCTGCCTACCTTTGACTAGACTGCAATGGTGTATGGAACGACGTCACTGGGGACAGGAATGTCACCAGATAGTGTTTTCGGACGAATCCACGTTCTGTTTGTTTGACAATGATGGCCGCATTTTGGTTCGCTGCAGACAGGGGGAGAGGCATCACACTGACTGCATTCGCACAAGTCATACAGCACCAACTGAAGGCCTTATGGTGTGGAGTGCTATTGGGTACAACCACAAATCACAGTTGGTGCGTGTCCAGGGCACTGTGACCAGTTTGACCTACGTGAATGACATCCTGCGACCCGTAGCCATACCCTTTCTGCACGACATCACAGACGCCATATTTCATCAGGACAATGCGCGACCACATGTTGCTGCACGAACACGTGCCTTCTTGTTGTCACAGGATGTCAGACTGTTGCCGTGGTCCACCCAATCAGCGGACTCGTCCGTGTGGGGTATGGTGAAACGACGGGTGCGGGACTGACTCAGTGCCAACCACTAAAGATGAGCTGTGGAACCAGGTGAATGCAGCATGGATGGCTATACCCCAGGACGCCATTCGCGCCTTGTACGCGTCCATGCCATCACGCATGGAACAAGTCATCAGTGCCTAGTAGGCAACAGGACACATATTGAACCTAAAAACCAAACCAAACCCCATGCCACTACAGCCCTTGAAGGGCCTTGGCCTACCAAGCGACCGCTGCTTAGCCCGAAGGGCTGCAGATTACGAGGTGTCGTGTGGTCAGCACGACGAATGCTCTCGGCCGTTATTCTTGGCATTCTAGACCGGGGCCGCTATCTCACTGTCAGAAAGCTTCCAATTCTAATCACGTAGGCTGAGTGGACCTCGAACCAGTCCTCCGGTCCAGGTAAAAATCCCTGACCTGGCCGGGAATCGAACCCGGGGCCTTCGGGTAAGAGGCAGGCACGCTACCCCTACACCACGGGGCCGGCACATATTGAAGTGCTAATCGTTTCTGCAGAACATACTAATGAGCAGGTCCTGTGAATATGAACTACCTATCTCTAGTCTTTCACGGTGTTCTGTTTTTATGAAGATGAGTGTAGAAAGCTTCTGTTTGCTGCGGCTATTGTTGTGCACCCTGCATCTCCAGCGTCATGTTCTTGCACAATTTCCACACATTTTACATCATTTGGAAATTGACGCAGTCTCTTTCTCCCTCTGATGCACTTCCTTTCGAACGGGCATATCAAACTCGCGGCTCATAATTCATGCCTGTGCGGCCCCAGCATTTTATGGACAGCTAAGCGGAATGCGGTCGGCATTCAGAGTTCCTAGAGTGGGATTTCTTATATTTAACGGAACATAAAGAGTGTAATTACGATTTCAATGGCAATAACCCATTCCTTCCATAATTGACTGATTTACGTATTGGCACAATAGCCTACGGGGAGGTGTCGAGTTGTGTTACTTGATTGTTAGGAAAGTCATTGTGAAAACTGGCGAGCATACTGCGGCTAATAAAACTCATTTTCTTCAAAAATGTCTCCCAATGACAATGTCGATATTTACAAACTTCTCAGTAACTAACTTGCGGACACTCAATTGTCGGGGTTATTAGTGTGTTATCCTTCGCTCAGAAAAGTAGTTGTCGCAGCAAATAATATTTCTCCGGATATAGCGAACTCTTGGTGACGGATGGCAGAGAAGTCACACGGCCGCAAGGAAACGTTAATGTCTTGTTCGTTGTTATAAGGAAGCAATATGAATTACTGTTTCAAGAGGAAGTACAAGTGGGCAACCATCCTCTACTAACAGTAATCGGAGGGGATATTTTGGCCCGTCTTCACCAACGCGAGTAAAAGCTAGTTTAATGCTACGTAAACCGAGATAACAGTTAACTTTGTATTCACCGACAACATTATCTCGGCTTAAAATTTTACCGAACATTGGTTAGCCGGTAAAATAGGAAATCTAGGATAATAGCCTTCCAAGATGGCAGCTCGTAGACGGCTAGAATATCTCATTAAAAGGTAAAATCACAGCGAGGAGTAATGTGATCAAGATTATGCAATTAATAAACGTCCTGGGTGTATGAGAGGACTACGACGTCACATTCTAGGTTATATTATTATATTAAGCTTAGGCAGTGTCAGTGTTATCGAACATAATACATAGGCAGGCCTAAGATGAATTCTCGATTATATCTTGTACGGCACACGACTGGTGACTTTTATATGAAGAATTAAGGAATGCTGCCTTATATTTTGAGTGAAATATACAATGTATAGGCTATAATTTGTTTTCTTATTCTCTATGTTGTTAATGCTTTCTGCCACCAAATTCAATAACAAGTCGTTCTCTTGGAAAGAATATTAAGTTCTTTCTTAGTTTCTGTTCAATAGCCGACATAATTTATGTAAATTACTTGCAGAGCCAGAATGGAATCTAAACCTTGTTTACATTTCGAATGTGGCGACAGCACGCAGTCATTTGTTTTCCGTGCGACAGTATGAAAAATTTGCGGTTCAACCTCAGATTGAAACGAAAACTTAGTTTTGGTAAACGGAGATAATAAATTCTGTCGTGAACACAGGCCTTAGAGGAGCAATACCACCGGAACCCACGCCCCTGCTCCCCTTTAAGTCGCCCCGTGCGAACGTATCGTCCTTGTATTTTATCGCTCGCAGGGACAAGTCTTACTTTATCAGGCATAATTATGTATAAATACAAGGAATATAAATCAAAAAATGGTGCACAATTTGTCTTTTGGAAAAATGAAACGATCATAAATATGTCTTTTATCGAGATACATCTGTATGCGACAAGTGTAGGCTTCACTGCAATGAAAGAGAGCCTATAAAACCACTACTTCTCTAGACTGTGATCAGATCAGGACTCTGTGGTAAAACACCCTCTCATGGACATCCATCAATACTTCACATCACAACCTGTAAGGTCACATATACCATGTGAAGTCTAACACTCTGCTCTGATAATATGTCTCTCAATCATGGACATCCATCAATACTTCACATCACAGCCTGGAAGGTCACATATACCATGTGAAGTCTAACACTCTGCTCTGATAATATGTCTCTCAGTCATGGACATCCATCAATACTTCACATTATAGCCTGCACGGTTGCTAGGTAACATCGCGTCATAAAGTTTGTGTCGCGAATTTCGAGGCGTAAATTTTCAGACACTTAAGTCAATGAGGACACTATTTTAGAAATAAGTGATCCAGTTCAACTTCACAATGACTATAAGGGAAAAGGTTAGCTCTTCTCGGATCATTTTCAATGCGGAAGGTCAGAGCATCGTTTTCAATGTAAAAATTAAATGTTTTAGGAAGAAGAAACGTTTGTCGCACTGGACATCGTTCGTGTTATAATGAACCCATGTGGAATGTCACCAACTTGTAATCTCCCATTCATCCAGTTTAGTATCCTCTGACCTATGAGCACATAATGGGGCATGAAATGAGAGAGAGAGAGAATCTGACTGTGCTGGCACCCCTCTAAGGCACGTTCCACACATGGCATCGGAGACTTCTCGGTCTACATCGATCACCAACCGAATTTTGTCTGTGAACTCATGCGAAATCTAGTGAAAAGAAAATGTATTAGATTTCTTGCATTCCGCGTCTAAAATACGCAGACAATTACGAAAACGTCGAAGAGACTGTCAGAAGATATCAGTTTCTGTGTAATGTCAGGGATGACCACATAAACACACGGTAGTTGCATTTAAAACCGTATTTTACATATTAAACTGATACATGGGTCCATGACGTTCAAGATAAACAAGAAATCAATATAAATGAATCTATTATTTCTGCACAGAGGTTTCCCCATGTCAATGACAGTCAGAACTAATATTATCGGTTTTGCCACCTGCTACCTTCTTTTACTGTGTTCAGAGAAGAAGAATACGTGTATTCATTGAAGTTAATAATTACAGAAACAAGCGGTCAAAATAGGATTGCAAATATCATTTGAAGAAACAAAGTTCATGAGAAACATCATTAATGCCCCTCAAAATATCACAATTAACAATAACATAATATCTCAGATAGACTGCTTTAATTGCCTGCGAGAACAAACAACACAAAATAAAAGGTAGCTATAGATATAAGAGTAAACAAAATGGAAAGTTTGTTTCATATGGCAAAAAGTATATACAATAAGAAATCTCTATCCTGGAACTTGAAATAGCGGCCCGGCCAGACATTTTATATGCAGCAGAAACTACTGAAGATCTTGAAAAACTAGAAAAAGATGAAAGAAGAATGTTGAGATAAATACTGGGACCTCTAAGAAACAACAATGCCGAATTTAGACTACGATTAAACAGGGAGCTACATTTAAAAGTACTGAACGAGTTGGCCGTGCGGTTAGATGCACGCAGCTGTGAGCTTGCAGCCGGGAGGTAGTGGGTTCAAGCCCCACTGTCAGCAGCCCTGAATATGGCTACCGTGGTTTCCCATTTTCACACCAGGCAAATGCTGGGGATGTTCCTTAATTAAGGTCACGGCCGATTCCTTCCCACTCCTAGGCCTTTCCCGTCCCATCGTCACTATAAGATCTATCTGTGTCGGTGAGACGTAAAACAATTTGTATATATATTTAAAAGTTGAAATCTGACAACTGTAATGAGGAAAAGAAGACTCTAGTTTTGTGGACACATTTGTAGAATGAATAAACCAGGTATGCCATAGAGAAGTTGTATGAGATAGCATCAAAGACAGGCCTCCAAATATCGTATGAGAAGACTCATATCATGGTTAATGGACACTAGAATATCCAAAGATCACCACTACAGACAAATTATAGAACAATCACACAAGTCCCTTCCTTCAACTATCTAGGAGAATCATTGTACCATCCGGATTGGACAGGAAAGCTAATTTAGAAAGAGCCACCAAACTCCTGAAAGTATACTGAATAACATGGAACCACTACAATAAAAGAGTGATGTCACGAAATGCAAAACTTCGGCATTACAAGACTGTTGTTCTTCCGGAAGCCTTGTATTCCTCAGAAACCACATCTCTAGGAGTCCACTCTAAAATTGATGAAATTGAAAAACAAGATCGAAAAATTCTGAGTAAAATATATGGCCCCGTTAATGCAAATGGTATATGGATCAAAAGGAAAACTGTAGATTTGTACAAAGCAATCGACAAGTTCACCGAAACCGTACGCAGGAGACGATTGAAATTCTATGGCCACATCTGTAGAATGGATGACACTACATATGCAAAAATAACTGCTTGGTATAATTAATTCAAAGAAGGTCCAAAAAAAAAAAAAAACGCTGGTTTGAGGAAATAAAGCAGGACTTAGAAGAAATGAACATCACAGAAGATATCGTCAGGGATCGCAAGGCTTTTGGGAATTTGGTGGCAAAGCACACGTTCACGGAAAAGGCTAAAAGAACCACAGTGGAACAATGGACGGAAGAACGCAAGAAACAGCATAGCGAGTTCATGAAGAGGTTTTGGGAGGAGAAGAAGAAAGGAAAACCAACATCAAACTAACGCGCTCTGTAAACGGACATAACGAAGAAAGAAGAATAGACTAACTAGACGATTTCCCTTTTCACGTGGCATCCGGGAAGCAAACCACCATTCCATGAGGAAGAAGGTGAGATGATCTAGTACAAAGCAAGGAAGGCTCTTCTTAAAACACCGTCAGCGTCTCATCTACCAGCTTGAGCCTTGCAACAGAACACATGGAAAAGAAGGAAAGAAAGATCTAACGGAGACGGAGACCAAAGAAACGAAGAAATCGAAGGAATGACAGATCCAATGAAAAATGGGCGGAGACTGTGTTGGAACCACGACTGCACGTCTTTTAGGCGTAGAATACGTCTTGTAGGTTTCCGCACGTTTAGCAAGACCTCTCCTTTGCTTCATTACTATTATTATCATTATTATTACTATTTATTTGTTTATTTTCCTTAAACTGTACGTGCACAATCTAGATGGAGAAAGGACAAGCTCCAAACACACGGAAATTAGTCCATCTCCATATGTATATTTACATAAACTCTTGTCTACTGAATATTTACAGAGGTGTAGAGAATTTTAAATTTACATATTTACACTCCGAACATTGTATCCTTAGAATAATTATCTTAATTTATCCTGTACCTATTAAGTGTAAAAAGACGCAGTCACTCATACCCCTATATACACACTCTTCCGAGCTTATTCATATACACTCTCACACGCGCACGCATGGACATTCGCCCACATTCAACTTTACATGCACACATCATTCCTGAAGTACAAATATATACAAGTTATATACATCACATATAGATTTCAATTTACATGTACATTTTCTTTACTGCGCGGAGGGAGTGAGGAAGAGGAAGCAGTTTCACTTCAGACGATAGAAGATTCCATTGACGAGCAGACCGTGTGTAAAATTCATTATATATGAGGTTGTTCTGGTGAGGTGGGGTGGAGGGCGGGGGCGAGTAACTCCGTGACCTCTGTTAAGAGAGCAGCAATAATCTGCAGGCGGAGGAAAGCGGAGAGGTGTGTGCTGTCTGTCGGGGATTTCTTAAAGAAGGCGACGTCTAGTTGTTTACAAAAGGAGGTCACTAGTGGCAATGACCTGGCTGCGTTGAAAGGAATGTGTTCGTTTATCATAAGTTCTGCTGGACGCTGAACACCTTCTAAATCATTCTATTTTCTATCGTCGTTGGGTGGCAGGAGGGAAGGCCATACAGTAGCATGGGCCGCACCAGGGAAATGTATGCCGTTCGTGGGACATACCTTCTTCCTCCGGAGAGACATCTACGAACAAAACCTAGTGCTCTGTATGCCTTACACCTCACTTCCTCCACGTGCTTATTTCATTTTAGATTCTCCGTAATGTGAATACCGAGCAGTCTGATGGAGTTGGAAGACTGTAGCTGGATTCCACACAAAGCAGGGTTGGCTCTCCTTGTCAAATTACACCGTGTCCAAACCTCACCCGCTCGAATGTCTTCAGGGGAATCTACCTCCATAGGCTAGATCTGCTCAGTTGCGGCAGCAACCTCTCCTACGATCAGCCTCGGACATTATGGACCTGTTCTTTTTTTTCTTGTTTCCCTTAGAGATGATGATGCTTGTTGTTTTAAGGGGCCTAACATCGAAGGTCATCGGCCCTCTTGTTTCCCTTAGAGGTAGGCTACAAACGTCTTCCAATTTCCGGTATTATTATTATTATTATTATTATTATTATTATTATTATTATTATTATTATTATTATTATTATTATTAATAACAAATTCATCGCAATCGGGAGATACCCCAGTGGCAATGAGAACGAGGTAAAACCAAAACATAAATTACATAACAACAAACCGTTTCATGAAAACAGAATATTACAAGCAATTATACCGAAACAAGAAATTTCACGATAACAAAATACGAATAAGAAGGAAGTAAATTAAGACAAAAAAGGGAAAGAAAGACAAGGGCCACGAAGGGCGTGAAAATGAAAGACTCCCTAGGCCTCGATAGCAAGGCGAAAAAGAGTTCACCAAGGCCGACCGAATAGGATAGAAGTGAGGAGCCTAGCACATGTAAGTGGAAGTTGGGTGTTATTCTAACGCCCTCACGGACAGGGGAACAGCTCCACCAATAGCTGCCATAGATGGCCAAGGTGTCACACGGGAAATTAACAGGGAGGTAGTTTCCCGTGCTTTCCTCAGCAAGGAAGAGGTTGCAATAACAGCCTACGAAGCCCACTGAAACATATGCACCAACCGACCCTGCGTGATACATTTTCACAGGATTCATCACAGGGACTGACATACCTCACTCACTGTGATACTGTCAAAGCCCAGGTCAGTGTTCTAGACTCTTTTGATGTTTACTTGTTGTTCGATGATACATACTGTATTCTTATTTACAAGGGCTGTAAATGAACTAACAAGTACATTAATATTGAATGTAGTCACCTGGCAAATGTCTCGAACCCGCTGGGGACCGTCGAAAGCGACGGAGCGGAGTACAGATGACACGGCCTCGCAGGGGTTCCTTCAACTTCGGAAACAGTTCGAAGTCACAAGGACTCATGTCTGGAGAGTGCGGAGGGCGTTCCAAGACCTCCCAATGCAATAAGACCTTGAGATTGTTTGCTACATGACATGCAACACGATAGGTCAATATTATCGTGATAAACGTCGCCGTTTGCGCCGCACAGCTCGACGCAGATGTTGACGGTTTGTCCCTCACCCGACTGGGTTCCTGTCCACGAACCTGGCCTCATAAGGTCTTGCCCAGTGGCCACATTACGCTGCATACCGACGCCACTACTGTACGTCAGTACGCACCACACCGTTTGATGACGTGTCCATCATTGGTCTACGGAAACGAAACCAATCACCATGTCAACCTTACCTTGAGGAATGGACGGCACACGAAACGTGCGTCGTGCAACCGTCCTATACGGTAATGCCACAGGCTTCAAATTCTGATGTCGTTTTCTACAGGCACCCTCGATTTTAATCCCCGAATGCCGATCACCTGCTTTAGAGCGGTGCAACGCCACACAACAAGACTCCTAACTGGATGCCCTCGTATTAGCAGTGGTAAAGTTAGGGCTCGTGGCCCTTAACCATGTAAATTACGAGGCATCAGAAGTCATACTGCTGTAGCTGTAACTCAAATGAAGAAGGGGGCTCCCTTTCGTCACAACCGGATGGATACATGTGTAGCCCGACGCTAACGACACTTAGTGAATAGCAATTTAAAGTTTCTTACCGACAGAGTTACGCTTCACACGTATATAAATCAGTTTCTAATGAAACTATTAGTCTAAAACATACCTGACATTACATTTGATGTTCAAAATGTTGTCCCTCAGCTGTCAAACACGCCTGACACCTCGTAAATAGGTTTGCAGACACTCGGCGAATCTCAGCCCGTGTGATGTTCGAAATAACTTGTGCAATGTTCTCTTGTGTGAGGGTTGTTCACATACACTTTTCCCTTCAGCAACCCCCATAGGTAATAATCACAGGGATTTAAATCAGGAGATCTAGGGGGATAATTAACGACACGATCTTCGAAAACTTCCCGTATTTCCTCCATAGACCGATAGCAGTGTGTGCTATCGCATTATTTTGCATGAAGTAACCATTACTCCTTTCTTCTTCCGTCAGCTCTTGAAAGAATGGTCTGAGAATGAGGTCTATATAGCGATCCGCATTTATTGTTTCACGGAAACATATAGGCCCTATAATTCTGCGAGCACTTATTGCGCATCAAACTCCTATCTTTACATCATGAAGTGGACGGACATGCTGCTGGTGGGGATTTTCTGTACACCAGTAGCGATAGTTTGGACTACTTACATAGCCACTTAAGTGTAGCCATGCTTCATCACTATAAAATAAAAGTTCTGGGTCAACATACCCATCGTGAACTGACTGAAGCTACCAGTTACAATACCGAACTTCAGCGAAGATGTCAGGTCCTCTTAAATATTGAGCAGGGGTGGGTTTGTACGGTTTTGCTTTAGTTTTGTTGCTTTGTGGACAGAATATAATGACACATTAGCTTGTACGGCGAGACGCGACAGGGATTTTGTTGGAGTTTTTCCAAGAGAGCTCATATTTCGTCAAGCTGTTCCTCTGTTAAAACGGCTCATCTCCTGCGTGATTTCTTGTTAAGAATGCACCCGGTGGTGCGGAAGTTCTTTACTAATTTACGTACCGTACTCCTATGGCGAGGGAGGATGCCAGGAAATTTGCGAATGAATCGAAAGCGCCACTCTGTATAAGAAGAATGCTTCGCATAGCACAACACAATGAATACACACTGTTCTACTGTATACATCACTCGTTAAACACGTGATTACCTTAGTATTCCTATTTTAAAACGAACATATTGAACACGCTACCAATACCACAGATGTTAAACTAAACTATTGCTGTGAACCAATGGTTATCGCTACGCAGTACGCATTAGATCATCTTAGTCGGTCATGAAGCAATGCCTCTCTCGGCAAATGAGTCACTCGGCCACGCTATCGCCTTCCGTGCATGTTCCCCTGACACATGGAGCCAGCCAAAAAAAGAAAAAGACCCTATACTTCATAAATAAGCTTTCCAACATTTTGCCTAGGTTAGACCTTTAATTTAAGAGGAAAATTAAAAATATTTTGATGAAGTTGTAGTCTCCTGTATACTCGTGGGGGAGTAATGTGGTGCTGTCCGACTCCATGGCTAAATTGTTAGCGTGCTAGCCTTTGGTCACACGGATCCCGGGTTCCAATCCCAGCAGGGTCGAGAATTTTAATCATAATGGGGTAATTCCGGTGGTACGGTGGCTAGGCCGCCTACGGGTGTCAATTCAAAAGACCTGCATCTCGGACACTCCCGGCACTAAAAGCCATAGTGGTGTTTATCACGGTGACGTAATGCTCAGTCAATTACGAACTATTTTCTTATTTATTCTTTTACGACATTACGATAAATAACTATTGCAGCTTGATTATCTTTATAGATGTAGTGTTAATGTATTTCCGTACAGGAGACTACAAAGTTTTAGTTGTAAGTTACTCTGAGTGTGTTGTTGCTTCCCCGATCCCTGGCCATCCCTCTTCCGCCTACTGTAGAGAACAAACCAAGGATGTCCGACTAAACGACCAAAGCAGTGGGCATTGAGGGAACATGACATTCTCCCTTCTCATTTAAATCATTGTGTTTGTAGTCACATCATTTTACCTTCAACATAAGCATTTTCAGGTTAAAACTAACAACTTTTCAGGAAGAGAAGCAAACGTTTCAATAAAATGTGAGTCAAATTCCGAATTTTCATGGATGTACTAAACCAAGAATACAAAAGAATGAAGAAGTTGTTCACAAACAAAGAACTATTAATTCAAAATAGATTATTAAAGCTGTCCTAACGACCTTCTGGATGTGGCTATTGCATTGAGAAAGACGCAGCTGAACGATAAATTAGAAGATTGTTGCTGAAATCATATTTGAATATCAGAAACGCTGTTAAAGGTCAACGATTCCTGGGGAAAGGAAACGATAAGGACTCATGCTATTGTCTGAGAGATACGAGCACGGCCATCAATGTGTGTTCTGATTGAGAATGGCGCATAAAAGTCGTCCTGTATCACACGCTGTGCCACGAGAGTTTACTTTTGCACCTCTGGGGGCAATGGCAACATTGACGCCATTCACACTACCTACGCATCAATTTCGGCGTTCTGGCAGAGTAAACCTAATCCATGGCTGAGTTGCAATGAATCGCGTCCGGTGAACACCAAATGTGTCATATGGAGTGTCACCCTTCACTGTCAGGTTCCAATTCACAATCCTGGGATCCGGAGGCCATAAAAATACTATTTGATCTATAGCGTGGAGAAATTAACAGTGTTGAGGATGAACATGAGTTGTAACAACCAATAATGAAACGTAAGGACGGAAATAAATCGGATCTTACCCTCTTCGGGGGTATGATAGAGATTTTACGATTAGAAGTTTTCTGCCACACAGAGAATGTGGTGTAATAATACTGGTTATATTAAATGAATTTGTAGACTTGGCAGTGCATTGCATCCTTGAGCTCGCATTGACCATCCAAGTGACTCACCATGTGCGATACAATTATATAACTTTGGCTGAGATTAGTAAACACTCATCTTTGGTGCGTACTGGGAAGACAAAACTCAGTAAACGGAGACAACTGCACTGCTATTAACCAGATTCAATTATCATAAATCATGGCAATAAAAGTGATAACGTTCTCACAGAGAGTTGGCAGTAGACCGCAGCCTGGAGCCAAGATGAGCAAGGTCATTAGTCTAATGACTGATAACGAGGAGATATGGAAGGCTAAAAGTGAATATGTTCGCAGACTTCTCAACGTTGACACTGTTCCAATTGAGACAGATGCTGGCTCCTTACAGCTCATCAGGGGCAGAAATTACGGATGAATGAGTCCCGTCTCTAAGTACATCAGGGTAACGTGAACACGAGGGAGGGCAAAAGAGGCCTAATTTTACCTAAAATTGGAAGAATGCGTCCTTGTTGCACATATCTAGCGAGCCTCTTCTGCGACAGCAGCAGTGAATAAATACAAATTCTCAAGTATGAGAGTCAAATCAAGTACAACCAGGCTGCTATATCGTTCGAAATGAAAAAAATATTATAATTTTTCACATTGCCTACAAGTCTACCCTTCTCATGTGTTGCATCAGACTACCTCAACAATACGAAAACTGAAATTTTGGAAAAAGAAACATCCAGACGTTAAAGTGAGGGGTGAGATATTTGATTGAACGGTACAAAGAGTATCAGATGATAATCTGGTTGTTATAACTAAGAAACATTGGTATGACTCACTTTAACCATAAGAGTGAAGGTTAGAGAACCCTCATCCCTCAGACTGGAGAGTAGTTTTCAGATCAGACATCAAAATAAACCTCATCGTTCGTAATTAGAAAAGCAAAATCATTCACTGCCTTATACTTCTAGAGATAAAGAGGACAGTAATATTTTTCAAATACTACAGATGCCAGAATGTCATCAGAACATTTCGTGTCCATACTTTTGGCGTCTCGTTTACACATCATTTAAGCAGAAATACCCATATAAAGTTGAGAATGTCATTCTTCATTCAAAGAAGTCGCAGTCATGAGGTGGGTATTCTGAGAGTTATTTGCCCATTCACTCATTTGTGGTCGTTTAGGTTGAGCAGCCCTCTGTTTGTACTCATTTCCTTGCACGCACTAACACCACCCACTGAGCACAATGATCAATGCCCACTCATTGGATATCTGACGGCATATCCTTGCTTTGTTTCTTTGTAGTATGGCGGACCCGACCACGGACACTTCAACCTCACCAGACACAAGCGAGCCCCGTTGTTTCTCGGAAAGAAGATCCCCATCGTCAACACTGTGGGTGTGCACATTGGGGGCAGACCGGTGCTGCAGGCGAACGTCATGGTTCCAATACTGCCAGGACGAGTGGTACTACCCGGTGCCGTGATGGTCACACCGGGGTACGGCCAGGTAATGGCACCCCTGCCAGTGCCGGGCCAGTTGCCACAAGTATATCCCCTAATGGTTAAGTTACGGCTGTCGTCCAGACTACGAGACAACCTGGTCACTGTCTTCGGTTACATTCTCTTCCGGCCCACGATGGTGCTGGACGTGCAGCTGTACGTCTCCCTGTTCGACCTGTACAACGGAGCGCGCCTGCGGAGGATCCGCACGCCTGAACTCCTCTACTCCCTCAAACAGATGTCCTTCTCGACCCCGCAGCAGCAGTTCCTTCTGCTCATGACCGAACTCAGCGGCATAGTTCCGCGCTACCTACTGGGAGCCTGCAGCATGTGGCTGGACGCCCTCAGGAACAGTAAAGTTAACATGAACGACATCCTGAGGCCAGAAGGAGGACCACTGCAGGCAGACTTCCTCGCTAACATTGACTTCAAACTACTGGATATACTTACGAAACCATCGCAGTTCACGCAATCCAGTCAGAACTTCCAATCCAAGATTGCACTAGACTCAATGGGCAGATTCTTCAACAACATCTTGGGCGCACTCAATGATGGATCTCTAGCTCTGAGTCAGGGAATTATAGCTGGACTAATGTTACATATGCAACTGCAGAAGTTCATGCCTGAGGTAGACGAGGCTCAGAAATACATCGCAGACATCCTTGACCAGGAGCGACCGGAGTTGTCTTTCTCGATAGCGAATGTACCGCAGAGTGACAAGCGAGACCCATACTCCCTAGTGCGCTTCGTCCTCGGCCAGATAGCTAATCCCCCTCAAGGACAAACCATAGACCCCAACATTCAAGAAGCAGCCCAGACAATCCTGCCCTACCTTAGGCCACCAACGTTCCTCACCTACAACCCCGATCATGAAAGGCTATCGCCCATAGTGAGCCCTTCAGACATTAACTACGAGTTGCTCTTCATGGTCATCAGTCCCGGTGAGTTTCCTGATGACATCATCAAGGCCAGGGATCTGATCCTCAGGGCTATTAAACGTAAAGAGATAAATATGAAGTTGATCACTACAGGTTTCGCCCGCTATGACTATAACAATCCTCGGGATTTACTGATAGCTCTTCTGGACAGGATAAAGAGGAGAGTGTTCCTTCCTAGATCTCTAAGTGAGCCACTGTTAGCACTCATCTTGCACTTGAAGTTCAAACTGGCTACAATCAAACTGGAACAACCCCACATAGCAGATGGTATGTTAGAAGTGAACATGTTATTTATGAGCTTCTACACACCAGCGACACCAGTGGGGGTACGAGAACTAGCGGAAAAAGTGTGGAAGATTCTTTCTGAAGAGCATATACCGTGGGACAAAATCTTGAGAGACGCTTCTGAATATCATGCTCGACCAAGGCAGAAGCTAATAGCTATATTGTTGAAAATAATAAGCGAGCAAAGGACGAGGAACATGGAATTAGTAGATGATATTGAATCATTGATAGAGAAATTGGATGAAGATGGAGATCCTAAATCTTGTCCAGTGATGGTGTGTCCTCCAAGTGACGGTCTTGGCCGGGCATCACGGCCTGTAGAGGTGTCTACAACCACAACTACCACCCCTGAACCACCACCAGTTAATGAAGACGTCGAGACTCCGACCAACATCTCCAATGTGAACATCGATAAAGTCATCAGCATAATCCCAGTTCCACCAGACGAAGAAGAAAATCTCGGGAAAATCAAAACATTCATTTTTGAGCCAAAAGTAATGGCTATCATTGGCAGCATAGATGTTACTCGGTATCCCACACAAGGACTCCTCTTACAAGCCATCTTCCAGGCCCTGCTCAAGTCCGGTGAGGTCAAGTATAATAACCAGGAGATATACCAGCTGCTCCAGGTCTATTACAAGGAGATAAAACTTGAAGGGTATGGGGCGCAGAAGTGGAGTTCTGTCACGCGTACTGTGGACCTAAACGCTGTCTTCCAGGCACTGGACATGCAGAAGATGTACAATAATGGACACGGGGATGTGGTTCAGAGACTGAGCGACTTCCTCCAAGGAGCATCCAACTTCAACGTGAACTGTGTCAAGGTGAATGATATGTTACACCTGAACAAGGGACAATTCCTCAAAGAGTTCTTCAAACGCATCTTGGAGGACAGCAGTGTGTCATCCAGCGCCAAGGAGGATATCAACGTGTGTCTTAACTACATCGTGACTGACGGCGCAGGAGGGGAGCCCGTGCCCTACACAGAAGTTACCCTAAGTTAAAACTTTCCACACTTATCCAGGGCTTGGAGTGAAAGTAACGTAACTACACAACTGTTGATATTTCACACAAGTCTATTATTTCTTTATTAAAACAAAATATCGAAAATAAGGGAAATATTTTTGTAGAACAGGTTTAGAATGCCATTAATTATATTAATAACTACTTAGATAGGTCCTTATGACTCCAAACAAACCGAAGAAAAAGTTTTATTTACCTTTACCAAGAAATGAAACGTTTTCGTAACTTCACTGATATCATCATTCTCATTAAAATGTTGAAATGTTATTTACAAAAAAATTCTTAACAGAGCATATGTTTATTTCACATGAAATATACCATCATAATTTCCATTTGCGATTTGTATTAGGCACAAGACTTTTCGGAACTGAGTTTCGAGAAATGTTAATCTTCGTAGTCACGTTTCTTTCTCATAAGCCCTCGATATAAACTTCTTCTTAAGCACGACTGAATTTGCTTGCGCAATTAAAGTGACTAATATGATGTTGTGAGTAGCAAGGATTGCTTCTTTAGATGTCAGTACTTGTGAACTGGATACTAGATCTAAGTCGAGCTCGCAAACCAAACAGTAGTGGACAAGATATCTTGATTAACTTGGCAGATCGTACCGACGTTGAGCAAAGGATAAGCAGTGGTTAATGTAGGGGATTCATTAAATAATAATAATAATAATAATAATAATAATAATAATAATAATAATAATAATAATGGATATCACGCCACAGCTGACAGTCAAGAAGAGAGTGTTGAAGAACCGTGTATTTAATACTGAAGAATAAATGTTAAAACATAATTCCATAGAGCAGGGCTCGAATTAAAAAAACTCTCTTCCCCAGGGAAGCCAAGAAACTTTATTTTTTCATTTGCAATAGAAGCGGTCTCCAGTTATCCACACTTCACAGAACCATTAGGTCGTCAAGATTCCATTAAAACGAACAATATAATATTTCGCCTGCACAAAGCTGAAGAGTATGAATCCAAAACTCGCTCTGTTTATTTTCAGGAACAGCAATAATGAAATACAGACAAGCCTGCGCACTTTATTCAGTTTTGATTACGGACGTATATTGTCTAGGTGAATAATAATAATAATAATAATAATAATAATAATAATAATAATAATAATAATAATAATAATAATAATCAGTGATTTTTTGTAAGAAACTTCTTCATAAAGTGAATTTCACACTTTGTTCATATCTTCAGCTGTACCGTCTTCGTGTCTTCCAGAGATACTGATTTTACTCCTGGCTCATTCACTTCGATCTGTTTTTTTTAAATTCTAAACATGCATAATAAAGCCACTCGTTTCTCTGCAAAAAGTAATTTTTCTGAGTTAATGTGCAGCAATCGGGCCCATCATGGTCAGAATTGTTTTCCTCCTTTTGAAATGCAGTAAATCTACTTCACACTCACTCTCTCTCTCGCCAAACATTCTTAATTCTTTCGCTTCTCATTTTTCTCTCCTTTTGGGAGATGACCCGTTCGGGTGTCTGTTTTAGTGGTTTCTCTTCAAATGATTTTAGACTGTCGACTGTATGCAGTGTAATTCCAACTTCTTCCGCATCTGTCTTGATCTCTCCTAGGCACTTGGAGGTGACCTTTAAACCCCATGATGTAGGCCTATTGCTCAGCCGTTTGTCTTACAATTCCAGTCTTTGTTTCCGCATTGTGTCCGTGATATTTTCAGTGTACTTCTGGAGCTTCTCATTTCTCCTTTCCTTCCGAGTTCTTGCAGCTGCCTCATTTTATTTGAAAGAAGGCACTCTGAAGCGTACAATCCTTCCGGTTGTATTACTGGGTTATAATGACGAATTTCGGCCTTTTGTTTGTTATACCTATCTTGTAGACCAGATCTAATTTTCTGGCTCTTGCCTTGTTTACGCCTCCATTGAGTTGGATCCGTTGAAATTGTCTGTCCTTTCTTTTATTGCGCCCCGGAACAAAAGTAGTTATTTTATTCATTTCACTTCTCCAAGTTGTCAACTTGCTCCTACGACATAACTATGCACTCGCTTGCCTCGGCAGCACAAAAGAAGGTGCTAAACAACGAAAGCACTTAAATTTAAGCATACTTTAACCCAGACCAACCATGACGGTTAGCTATTTGCTATAGTTGTTTGCTGCTACGTTGCTATTAATGGCACTTCATGCAATACGGATTGTCCTTCATAAGAACAGTTTGTATTCCAATAACCAAAAATGTGAAACGACATGAAAGAGCAAGGCGAAGATTATCTTCCTCTTTAACTTCGAACTGACGACACGAAGTGGTTAATAGATGAAGAATGATAATTTTAGAACAGCAGTTGACAGAAACTTCAATCATGTGCTCGTACGCAGAAAATGTAATAGAAATATTCCGAATAATATGCAATTCATTTTTTTTGTTTCTTTCAAGAAAAATGTGCGGGTATTGAGTATCGTTGCGTATTGCCACAAAAAAGCGCTAATAATAATAATAATAATAATAATAATAATAATAATAATAATAATAATAATAATAATAATACTAAGTTTAGGACTACAAATTATTTAATACTTTTAATTGAAATACAAGAATTAACACAACCAGTTTCAGCCACGGACTTTGGAACTTTATACGTGTACACCGGTTACATAACATTTAATATGGTTTGTGCTGAAGTTGCAGCTGAAAGGATATAATAAATATGAAGAACACTTCCAGTATTATAGATGTATGGAAGTAAATGGTTTTAGAACTTTCAGACGGCATATGCCGACAAGGTACACAACTGTGTTACTGTGCTCCTTAACACAGTGAAGAGAATCAAGTACAATTTCGTAAAAACCGTCTGAATCACGTGGCGGCACTACGCAGTATTTCAAAATAATTTGATCACCTCCAGTTTTCACCAAATAACTTTGATTGAATTTACAGCAATATATTCCTGAGAGCCCGGATAAAGTTTGTCCAAATTTGTCCGCTTCTACACTTCCTTGTGAGAATTCTTGACACCGGTTATCACTTTTTGTTCTGATATTTTCTCTTACAGCGATTGTTTGCAACAGTTCTGTAGTCTTTCACTTTCCAGTCAGTCTCGCATATTAATCCCCTCCTATGCAACAAATACTCGGTACAGAAACTATGACGAACATGAGTTATCAGATACAAGATGCAGACATCAGCTCTTCATATTTAAAGACGGCTTCTATCATTGTGTATGCACATGGTGAGTGTAGAGCGAGTTTTGAAAACATGCTCTTTAATAATTGCTAACAGAAAGTGAACAAAGTCCTTGTGTATCAGTTTAATGTACAAACTCGATAACGAATTCCCTTCAAATCACCGAATACATAAAGCGAGAAGAGTGCGAGTGCGACCCAGCCACTCGGGGATTTTTATCTGGATCCGAGCTCCACTCATCTAACATGATCACAATTGAGGAGCTATCTGACCGTCAACACTATCTCGTAGTCTACTGAGCAACCCCCAGAGCTGTAGCACCATATAACTACTAGAGCGAGGTCGGACTTGAATCCGGTCGCTTGCGAACTTATCTTGTGTGATATAAAAATGCATATTGTTAAATATGTATATTTTTAAGTAGTAAGATGTTTTGGATGTTTAAAAATTTTGCGTCGACGTAACCGTAAATTTAAATATTTAGACAGCCAGGGTAAGATCAGCACTAAAATGTTGCTAATCACACAACATGAACATTAGATTAGATTAAAGTGTGCTATTAGATCATCAGATGTAGAATCCACATGGAACGCTATTAAAGATAGTGTGATTGAAATCCAGGAAACTGAAATTGGACACTGCGACAACATCAAAAGACAGAGCTGGATGACAGATGAAATTCTAGAACTTATGGATGAAAGGAGAAAACACAAAAATACAGATCACATTCAATACAAAACTCTAAACAAAGCTGTACGCAGAAAGTGTAGCGAAGCCCGAGAATTATGGATGGCAGATAGGTGTAAAGAAATTGAGATCCTTCAAGAGAAGCACGACTAACTTGCATAAGAAAGTGAAAGAACTTGGTGATTTGCAACTGAGACGATATGGTCAAATTTTGAGAGATGCCAATAATGAAATCATCTTGGGTGTGGAAGAGAAACTCAAACGATGGAAGGAAAATATAGAAAATCTCTTCAAAGATGACAGAAATGATCCTCCCTCACCTGTTAAGAGAATAAATGAAAATAGCACTAAAATAACAAAAAGTGAAGTTGTACATGCCGTAAAACTTCAAAAGAATGGTAAAGCAACTGGGCCTGACGGTGTGTACGCTGAAGTGCTCAAAGTAATAACAGAACAGGAATCTACCGGCCTCAATATCTTAACATCATTATTCAATCAAATATATATATCAGGAGAAATACCATCAGACTGGCTGAAATCAACCTTCATACCACTACCGAAGAAGCCTAAATCGTCTCAGTGCGATGATTATCGTATCATAAATTTGATGTCTCACGTGCTCAAAATATTCTTGCGAATCATTCACACTAGAATATGCAAAAAATATGAATCCCACATGGATCAGAATCAGTTCGGTTTTCGAAATGGCGTTGGTACACGTGAGGCACTCTTCTCGTTAAATGTGTCGTTACAGAGGTGCAGAGATGTCTATGCATGTTCTATAGACTATAAGAAAGCTTTTGATTGTGTCAGGCACAATAAGCTGATAGAGGCTCTGAGATCAACAGGTATTGACTCCGGTGACTTACATACAATCAGTAACCTGTGCTGGTATCAGTTTGCAAATGTCAAAACTGATCAAGGAACTTCAGAAACTGCTTCGATCAGCAAGGGCGTCCGCCAGGGTTGTGAACTGTCACCTCTGTTGCTTAACATTTACTCAGAGGCAATATTTAAAGAAACATT
The DNA here is from genome assembly GCF_040414725.1 of Anabrus simplex. Taxonomy (NCBI): domain Eukaryota; kingdom Metazoa; phylum Arthropoda; class Insecta; order Orthoptera; family Tettigoniidae; genus Anabrus; species Anabrus simplex. The sequence continues at coordinate 216,491,514 of NC_090279.1, read as the reverse complement.
GGCAGACTAAGGTGGGATAAAAGTTAACGGGAAAATCATCAAAAACATCAGATTTGCAGATGATACTGTTGTCATAGCTGATGACATGCCTGCCCTTCAGTGCATGATAAACTCCTTAGTTTAGCACAGTGAAGAGTTTGGATTATATGTTAACCCCTCAAAGACGAAACTGATGGTGTTCTCTAAGAAGACAATTCGGACAAATCTCACAATAAAAGATAAAATAGTTGAGCAAGTGTCTTCTCTCAAATATCTGGGTACCATCTTGGATGACCAATGTAACTCCAAATGGGACATAATATCTAGAATTGAGCAGGCCAGGAAACAATTCATTACCATGAAGAAATTCTTTGTGAGGTCAGATCTCAGTCTCCAACTACGAATTCGTATGAACCGCTGCTATATATTTTCTGTTCTCCTATATGGATGTGAAAGCTGGACTCTGGATCCAATCATAGAGAAACGTATTGATACCTTCGAAATGTTCCTGTATCACTGTCTCTTGCGGATATCCTGGGTAATGAAAATCTGAAATGCTGAGGTCCTTCCTTGGCTATGAATTGACAAATATGTCAGAAAAAAAAAATTCCTCCGGTGACTGGACTGAAAAATATAATATTTGAAAGAAAGAAACAATTGTTCACTGTACCATTACAAAGTACTTCATTCAAAATAATGATGAAATAACGTGTAAGAAGCAATTAAAATATTACCAAAATTATTCATAGATCTTTTGATACAGATAACTTTTAATTCATTTCGGCCATGAAATACTTATTTTAAACACTTTTAAGAAAACACGCCAGTTGGATTCGCGCACTAGGTATATAAAGACTGTGCGGTGCGCGACACTAAACATTCCCTGTATTCAGTTCACAAGTCTGAATGTCCAGTGTTCCTATGTGTTATGATATTTTACTTAGTGGGCATTGCATATATGTTAGTAAAACTCAGGGCTGGGAGACAGGACGTATTCGGGACCAGACTTCCTATGGGCATTACAATAAAGGGCATTATATATTATGTTGTTGTGTTAAACATTACTGTACGATCTCATATTAAAATAAACTGTTAAGTACTGTATTGTTTTTTTCTTGTCCACATTTATCCCTTCCGTTTACTCCATTTCAATGATATCTGTCGAAAAATGCCTTCTGGGGCCTGTTTCTTGGTGCATCGTCCAGAGTATGAAACTTGTTTCACTGCAGTAAATCCTAGGATTCTGTCTCATACAACTAGAAGATCTCCTATTTTTCCCTAGCTCCTACTCCGGGCCTCGTGCTGTGCGCGCTCCATTTCGCGAAGTCCTTACAATTGATAAGGAGCAAACACGGTGCTGGTGGTGATTATTGTTTTAAGAGTAAGTACAACTGGGCAACCATCCTCTATATAACACTAATCAGACAAAAATGAAGGTATCGACCAAAGAAAGACAAGGGCCACGAAGGGAGTGAAAATGGAAGACTCCCTAGCCCTCGACTGAGGTCGGTAAAGAGCAGGAGTTGACCAAGGGAGGTCGGATAGGCACAAGTAAGTGAGAGCATTGCCAGAACTAAGCTAAGAGCCCCTCTTAAGACAGGCAGGGAATACGGTGGGTGTTATTCCACCGCCTCCGCACACAGCGGGGATGGTTTATCACAAGTGTTCACATGAGTGGTGCCTCGAGTAGTCTCTCTCTCCATCTCACACACAGACGCGGGACACATAACTTACGTTCCAGGAAATTGCTTATTTCTGTTCCGTTTACGGTATATTGACCAGATGTTTGTACTCTATGCAATGAATGACAATTTTTACTATTATACAGTATTTCACGAGTGGTAAGATCTACTGTATATAGAGTTTTGTCTGTACATTGTTCAGAGTTTAAAAAGCATCGTATTTCTGTATCGATGATGTCGATACTAACAAGGAAATTTACTTTCCAATTTTCCCTCATTTCTGTCTGTCTATATCTTCTTCTTTTTCTACTGTTCTTATCACACGTGTGGGGTCGCGGGTGGGAAGTGCGTCGCAATGTGGATTTGGCCCAGTTTTACTGCTGGATGCCCTTTCTGCCGCCAACCGTATATGGAGGGATGTAATCACTATTGCGTGTGTCTGTGGTGGTTGGTAGAGTAGCGTCCTGTCTGAGTATGAAGAGGAAGTGTTGGGACGGACACAAGCACCCGGTCCCCGAGCCAGAAGATTTAATCAGAAGCGATTAAAATCCCCATATCCTCATATAAAAAGAGTATTTTGATCATTTTTAAACTCAGGGCCCTGACCTGGTCTTTATGTATTAATGGCTGATGATGTTCGCTACGCCGAACGAAACATGTCCCATTATTTGAGATACTGCATGATTATACTATAATCCAATGAGTATATTGTAATGTATTGAACAGGTGGTTGTAAAATTTTTTTATAATTTTAATATATCAACTTCAATACGGTTCCATTATCAGATTAATTACATGTAACTCAGCATAAAAGATGTTCGTATTCATCAGTACATTTATATTATTCTTTCCGAAACCAACAATTCAATTCAATTCTTTTTCTTTTTTCTTCCAAATAACTTGTGAGTCCTTTTGCAAATACATGTTGGTGGCAGAACAAATGAATTAATTTCTGCCTCCATTTCAAACTCGAGCATCGCCGCAGTATCCACAACGTCACTGGCTGGAGGTTTGCTGTTTCTTTCGGAGTAGGGTATCGCTATTTTCAAGCAATGTTTGTACATTTTTGCTTAAAACTTTCGTTATTCTTGGCAGCCTTCTTTTTCTTTTAAGTTCGTGACCTCCCGTAACATCACCAGGCCATATTAATCTACTAGCTGATGTACTCGTGCTTCGTTACGGAATTCTAAGTTAGGTAGTGTACACGTTGTGAATAAGATTTAATACATTGCATAGCTCTTAACGTCACCCTAGAAACGCGACGGGGAAGTTATCAAACGTCTTTTTATGTGAAGACTGGGTTAGGGAATTTTCATTGTAATGGAAGGCCCTCTTGCTTACAATCAGTCACAATCAAGTTGGGGAATTTTCACACGAAAGGCAGACTCTCACTCTCTACGTGCCTTTCTACATCCTCAGAAAGACTGCCTTAGTGGTTTTCCCAACTGAAATCTGCATAGGTCATTACAATTATGCCAGTAGGGATGTCCAGCTCCATGGCTAAATGGTTAGCGTGCTGGCCTTTGGTCACAGGGGTCCCGGGTTCGATTCCCGGCAGAGTCGGGAATTTTAACCATCATTGGTTAATTTCACTGGCACTGGGGCTGGGTGTATGTGTCGTCTTCATCATCATTTCATCCTCATCACGACGCGCAGGTCACCTACGGGTGTCAAATCGAAAGACCTGCACCTGGCGAGCCGAACATGTTCTCGGACACTCCCGGCACTAAAAGCCATACGCCATTTCATTTCAGTAGGGATGTCGCCATTAAAAGCAATGCTATATTATGAAACACTCGATCAAATAAAAATACCACAAATTTTCTGATTTTTAACGAACAGTAGTACGCCGCCGATCTAACAGAACAAAGTTTCAGAGCTCGAACGGCCAGGCCGCAGACAGCCGTGAGCCGGGAGAGGGGGGGGGGCGAAGAGGGCAAAACTATGCCCTTTTACTAATTTGTTTCCTCGGAGTACCCGATGAGTAGGAAAATCTCAGTTCAGTACACTAGCGGGGGGAAAAACTGTCTGACTTGGAGGCAAATTTTTCCTCCAAACTAGAGGAGGAACCCCCTCTTCGCTGCTAATTTGGAATAAAATAAATGTAGAATCTAGTAAAAGTGACGATCAAGAAGTTTTTCTTAAGAAAGGGCTCTTTCCAGGGTTGAATTTTGAATTATTTAGTGAACTGTGGTGCTATAATCTGGATTAGGCCGAAATTATAATTCTAGAGCAGGTCATAAATGAGCTTCTGTCATTATTCCGTTAATTGTGCACAGCGCGTCAGAGTAGGGATCGAATAGCTGGAATACTATGATGAACCAGCGTGTTACGTACCAGCAGTATCAGAAAATGTATGAACCAGAGGAATGGTATGCTGGAGAAGAAACTTATCTTTTTTTCTTTCTATTTGCTATTTGCTTTACGTCGCATCGACACAGGTCGTATGTCGACGATGGGATAGGAAAGGCCTAGGAAGTGGAAGGAAGCGGCCGTGGCCTTAATTAAGGTACAGGCCCTGGCATTTGACTGGTGTGAAAATGGGAAACCACGGAAAACCATCTTCAGGGCTGCCGACAGTGGGGCTCGAACCAACTATCTCCCGATTACTGGATACTGCAGCTATCGAGCTCGGTGAAACTTATCTAACTCCCCTGCTGTAAATTTAATAATAATGATATTCAGACAGGCTGTTACACTCGGTACGCAGTAGTAATCCCATCTATCGGAGATGAGCGGTAGCATAAGAGACAAAGAACATCACAACAGACAATGGTCAACGTAGTCTTATTGTTGATCAATTGTATGAGCTTTCGTTATTGTAGGCCTTCACATTTAGTTTTCTTCCGATCTCAAATACCACTCTTATCATAATCGGTACGGTAAAAGTGTACAAAATATAAATGATCGAAAATTGTATTCTCTATAAATTCCGTTATGTACTACTTTTCGATAGCACCAATAAGAGGTATTTAAGAATTAAATTTTAGGTGCCTTCCCCTAAACTACCATTTTATCCAGGGTGAATAAAACTGTTTATAGATTAGACTGTAGTCTCTTATTCCCCTACTCTATATACCGATTTTCATTAAATTCTGTTTACGCATTTTCTCGTGGCTCGGCGCTGATATGGATTTAGCAACAAAAATACAAATTCGTGAATATCTCTGTTGTCATAGCCGATACGGTAAAAATGTATAACACATAAATAATCGGAAATTTATATCTATATATCTTTGGTTATGCAGTATTATCGATAGGACCACTAATAACATAAACAATTGAGAATTATATTTTAGGTCTTCCCGTAAACTACCATTTCGCTCAGCGTGAATAAAATGATTTATAGTCTACATTATAGCGACTTATTCCCCGACTTTACATGCCGATTTTCATTAAATTCCCTCCAGCCGTTTTCTCGTGATGCGTGTACATACATACACACATACAGATAGATAGATAGACAGACAGATAGATAGGGAGACAGACATCCTTTTTAAATTCTGAGCAATTTACAGACAAAACTCTTATTTTATATATAATATTAGTGTCCTAAAGTCTAACCATATGACACCGAAAAGAGTGGCACAGTCACCGTAACCAACAATTGCAGCCATACAGGTGAACGTATAGCACAGCTGACGCTCAGATCTGATGTAACTTCAAACTGTCACTTAATCAATTTCTCTTCAACGTACATAAAACCTTGTACGATATGATCATAATACAATACTCGATGGATTATTTCCATCTTGAAGTGTCATATGGTACGGTGCCTTGCGATATGCATATGAAACACAAACGTGAACTATTGTAATTCAACTACAGTAAGTAGATCAGAGGTCGAACTGAGAAAGCAAGAAGCAGAATTTACATGAAAGCTTCTTTGCTGACGGCATCTCAGTTGAATAAAATTAGATACATGCCACTTTCTTTTACTCGGTTAATGAAATTAAATCTTATGCAGTCAACTCTCGATATTTTCTCAACATGTCCATAAATTTAGATACCGTCTCTATCATGCATCGTTGCAGAAAACTATCCATTCAGAATGATGGCAGTGTAATGTGGATTGTTTCGCAGTTTCCCGGACAGTTAACAAAGCAGAAACATTTATCAATTATTATTCACTGTACTCACTAGCGTCGTGCCTATAAGTTGTTCAAGAATAATGAAAATCTATGAAGTATACATCGTTTTGACTTGGTATTTTCAATAATACACTTTTCGTTTGGAATTTCATGCATATAATATTTTAAAAGTAAACAATGGCGCATAAAGTAATAATTCTAGAACGACTTGTTCTTCTCAACAAAATACACATAAAATTTCATTTCAATATCTTAACATTTACGAGAGTTATTTGGGAAGTAATATTTGAGAATAGCTTGAAGGGCTCAATCCAATGACAGTCCAGCACAACTCCAGTAGTACTTGCGTTCATTGAAAGAGGACATTTCAAATTGCGTTCTGATGCTGTATAACGCATTAATGGGAAATTTTCATCTTTAGCCAAAGAGGTTTGCTCAGTGTTTCCTGTCTAATGGATCTGAAACGTGAACAATGAAAAGTAAAATAAAGCGGAGAATTACTTAGAAGCCTTCAAATGTCGTTGTGGAGGAGAGTGGACAGACACAACGAGGAAGTAATGAGGAGGGTAACAGAGGAGAGGTAAATCCTCAGTGGGCCATGCACTGCTACAGCAGATTATGGAAAAGGAAATAGAACGAAAGAGAGGAAAAGGTTTGAAATGCTAACAGCTGTGAGATGTTCAGGAGCAAGTACAAGAAGAAGGTATTACAGGTAAGGTGTTCGTGGACATCGGTTTGCATTGGACCACGACGTGTGTGATGCACCCAGTGAGATAGTTCTGCTGATTACTTTTGACGTGCGGAATGTTCTTCTAAACATTTTCGCAAGTGACTCCTCGCACAATTTTATGAAACAAAATCTTAGAATTTACCGCAGTAAACTAAGTTTACTTCTTCTTCTGCCACCGTTTTTACCACATTTGTAAGGTTGCGGGTGCGAACTGTGTCGCACGTGCGGATTTGGCCATGTTTTACGACCGGATGCCCTTTCTGTCCCTACCCTGTACGGAGGGATGCGTGTTTCTGTGGTGGTAGGTAGTGAAGTGCGTTGTCTGAATATGAAGAGGAGAGTGTTCGAACAAACACAAACACCTAGTCCCCGGGCCAGAAGAATGAATCAGATGCGATTAAAATCCTCAACCCGTTCGAGAATCGAGTCCTGGACCCTGTGAACCGAACGCTGACCATTCAGCCAATGAGTCGGACAGTAAACCATATTTACTATAGTAGCTATTTTGAACTCTACAGTAGTAGTTTTATGAACACAGCCTAGTAATAATAAATAACCAAGATTTACTAGTATTTAACAGAGGTAATGTTCTATGAAAAAGGCCCCAGCAAGAAGAAGAAGAAGACTGTGGTAGAATGGAATCTTCAAGCTAACATAACTCTTCCATGGCCCCTTTGGGTTGGTATAAAGCTGATGGCCTTGCTCTATGAAATTAGATTCAGAAGGCCTACGTTGTATTTGCTGCCAACGAGCAGTAACATAAAGAGACTAATTGTAACGGGTTAGTACTCGTAATGTACGCCCAGCAGCTGTTCCAAGGTTATTCATTTTTAATCTTTCTTAATAATAATAATAATACACGAAGAAATTTTACGAAATTTTACGAAATTTTAATTGGTTTTCAAGATGTGATTTCTCAGTAACTAGGTTTATCACAGAAGGAAATACTGAATTTAATGCCTATATTACAATCTTTGTAGAAAAATTCTTCCATATTTCTGTAGCTGTATACAATATATAAACACAGTTTAGAAGTTTCAGTCTTTTAGCACTTATAGTGAAGGAGAATTCTGTACCAAGAACTAGAAAAATTTTCAGCTGTAAAAAAAAAAAAAAGTGACGCTAACGTTTTCCAGATGCAATCTTACCTAGTTAACATATTTAAAACTCCCGCTGGAAATAGCATGGATCGACTCTCAACTGTCAGACAATGCTACCAACAGTCAACGTAAATAATTCCCTTTCAAGAAATGAATATTTTTTTAAAAAAAAGGTCAGATATATTTCCGCGAAACTCTAGTTGAATGACAAGCAACAAAGAAGGGGTGTGGCTACTAAATGCCACCTTTCAAATATCGCTGAAATTTAAATAAGGGAATTTACATTCCATTTATCAGCATACTGTTTATCGGACATTAGAGAGGCGCAATATTGGCTGGCCCCTCGACCCAGGGGTAGCAACCCTGTCTCTTACAGCGAGGTCCCGGTTTCGATTCCCGGTCAGGTCAGAGATTTTTACCTGGATCTGAGGCCTGGTTCGCGGGAACAATTAGGGAACTCTCTGGCGGTGAAATAGCGGCCCTGGTCTAGAAGATTCGTCTCACAGGCCACGCATCACTTGAGCAGCGATAGTTTCGTCACAGCTGCAGCAGGCAGGGATATTAGCTCCCCCTCCCCTCCCGTCAAAATATCTGAAGCATTTAATATTCTGTAACACTTCTGAAAGAAAGGAGATAAATGTTGGTGTACTAATCATATCAGCCCACTGTCACTCTACGGTAGTGCTGGGACTTTCGATTCATTTAACAGAATCGATTCATTTGATTCCGTTCACGTTACTGAATCGATACAGTGATCCGATTCACGCCATATTAGAGTCACCGCTCCTACTGCATCTGTGTAGAATGTACTGGTAAGACAGCAGCAACAGCATTCAGTACTCGCAGCTGCCATCTGGTCTTCATACTATGAACTCCTTTCTTACAAAAAAGTGCTAGTCACTCTAATACATCGAAGATTTCCGGCGATGCAGGATGGGAAAGGTCTGGGATTAGGAAGATAGCAGCCATGGCCTTAATTAAGGTACAGTCCCAGCATTTCCTGGTGTGAAAATGGGGAAACTACGGAAAACCATCCTAACGGTTGCTGACGGTGGGATTCGAACCCACTATCCCCCGAATGCAAGCGCATAGCTACGCGATACTAACCGCACGTCCAACTCGCTCAGTCATTTTTGAAAATATGTATTTTTCTATCAGCTGAGAATTTATTAAATCGTCATATTTTGTATAGGCTACCCGAGATGTACAGTAGCCCGCTGGTTTTCTGATTCAACATCATTCTGTTGGTTAAGTTATTGCGTCAGTCGGCTTACTTACTGTCCACATATCATTAAGTCTTGTGCAACGATGTGACATACGAACTGAGAGAATACTGAGCCGTTCTTCCCAATATAAAACAGGTACTTTTGAGTGGTCATGAGCATGACTCATAGTCATAGTGCAGGCTAGAGTCGAGTTTATTAATTGTAAAATGTCAACTAAGTTTTAATACTAAGATTCATTGTATAACCTAATAGCCTACCTACTTACTAGCTACTTTAGAATTATGTTTTGACTACCGTTTTAACACTGCAAATAAATCCATCTATTATTTAAACCTCCCTGTAAGAAGAGGACAGTGAATGCAAGTGGGTATTATTTTCAAATGAGCTGAGCTCGAGAGTCCATTACAGCATACGATTCTTTCGGTGTGCTATGATTCACTGTATGTCTCGCTGCAGAGGAAGTTCGGCTCCACGCCATTGTCCCGTGTGCCAATAAGGAGCCGTATGTATCTTATGTCTCACTGAGCCGTGCTTGAGCCCACGATTCTTTCAGTGTGCTATGATTTACTGTCTCGCTGCAGCGGAAGCTCGGCTCCCCGCCAACGTCCAGTGTCCCGCTAATGAGCCGTGAGCTCGCCGTTCCTGTGAATCGATTCACTCGGACGCTTGAATGAATCGATACACTGCTTCGAATCATGCATTCAGTAACCAACACTACTCTGTGGTGGAGGTGCTCAGCTGAACTGGCAGGTTACGTAGCAAACATACGTCACAGTGAAGCGAGAGAGCGAACGCACTCTGCAGGGAAACTGCGAAATTTTTCTCTACTACGCAGCGAAATACTGATCGGTGTATAGTATTTTTTAAGATGCTATAATCGCAGGAAAACATACCTTTTCAAGATATTCTGGTTTGATTTATACTGCGATCAGTCAGTTTTATTTTCTTGTACATTCAAAAAGAACAGACATGTAATAAATTCTTATGTTACAACTTACAAAGATACAGGGTTTAAGCGTACAAGCTAATATTTACAAATCCTTGGACGGGAATGACACTATTTACATTTAAAAAAGTAAACTTCCTGTCATTCATTCAACAAAACGTAATAAATATTTTTTATAATTCAACAATTTTACTGCATGATTTTGCACAGTGTTGTAGTATTGTGTGACTTTCACGGTTCACCGAATTTCGGAAAAGAGGCGTCCGACGGTAAAAGCTAGCGTCTACATGGCGAGGGAGTTTAATCGCGATCCAGATATTTACTAAGATGAAAGTACAACAGCAATGTAAATGTGTACAGTATGCCTTCAAATACATAACCTCAATGATGTTATTCCCGGTAAGCAAGACTGGATTGTGTATCAGATAACTTAAACCCAAGCCACAGGTTTAACTCCGGGTCATATTAGAAATGTTTCATTACGTACAATACGAAAATATCTGAGGTTCTAGGCCTAACTCTTTATTGGATCCGGCCAAAAGACATAAACTGCACTGAACATAAATAACTTTTTCCTTACAACGGAAATTGAAAATGACGTAGATTTCTGCATTCCGCTGCAGTGACTGGCAGAACTTCGCCCAATCTTCACACCGTCACTGTGGCCTTACAGTGCTTTATGGCCCTACACTTTCTACAAAGGGCACTAGGAAAGTTTTACGCTTTAGACTTTTTCAAAATAATTTCCACCACACTCAATACACTTCTCCATACGTCGAAACCAGTCACTGAACCAACTCTGCCACATTTCTTTGGTTACATTTTCACACTCTTGATCCCATGCTGCCAGAAGCTCCTCGTCGGATGCAAAACGCCGCCCTTTCAGCTTCAGCTTCATCTTCACTTCTGGGAAGAGTACGAAGCCACATGGGGCAAGATCAGAACTGTATGGAGGGTGATCAAGTACAGTCAACCCTGATCTGGCAAGAAAATCCATTGTTACATTAGCGCGATGTGCTGGAGCATTATCGTGATGCAAGAGCCAAGTGTTGAGCTGTGACCTTGGATGGAGCTGCTTGAGAGCCTGGATGACCTGAAGCAGACAAGTCTCACTGTACCACTTCGCAGTAACTGTCCTTTGTGTTTCTAGCTCAACCCGAGTCAGGATGCCCCGTTTAATGAAGAATACTGCAATCATCCTTTTCTTCACTGACCTTGACTTTTGCACAGTCACAGGAGTACCCTCATCTTCAAACAGCCACACCTTGTTCTGGGATTTTGTTGGGACATCGTAATAATAAAGCCAAGTTTCGTCACCTGTAACGATGCTATTGACGTTACGCGAAGTCCCATTTTCAAACTGTTTTAGCATTTTTCGGCACCATTTCACTCGATGTGCCCTTTGTTCCTCTGAAAGTGAATGGGGCACCCAAAGGGAACAAACCTTTCTAACATGGAGATGGTCGCGTAGAATTGAATGAATAGCTGGTGCAGGGATGTGGAGAGTCTCTTCTACCTGCCGATATGTCAACCGCCTGTCTTACTGCAACATTTTCCTCACAGCTTCAATGTTTCCCTCAGTCACTGATTCAGACGGTCGCCCAGCACGAGGATCGTCTTCAACCCCAAAATTTCCCCTCTGGAACTCTTTGTACCTGCGAAATTTTTGCTGCCCGATGTGCACAGTGTTTCCCCAGCACAGGAGTCATTTCCTCCAGGCACTGGTCAACATTTACTCCACGAGCAAAATTGTAGTGGATAATTGCGCGATATTCACCTTTAGACCACACTGACATCTTAACTTGCTTTCAATCCTACTGCTTGGTAACAACTAGTGTGAAGGTCGCGCCTTGCTGTCTTCTCGACCGATTTTCACTCCTCACCACAACAGGGGTGTCCAGCCAACCGTTTTTGCGTATTGTAAAACTTCCCTAGTGCCCTTTCTAGAAAGACAACACTGCAATTAATGCCCTCCATGACAACATATCTGTGTGAGTGTACCTTTTCTGCTCTCACACGAAACACAGCGAATGTAGAGGCTGGTGACTACGCTAGAAAACAGCACACTATCCGTCCCATCGATCCAATAGCTGTAGCAACTTTCCAGATCCAGACTGTTGGAATTATTAGCCAAGTGTCACATTGTTTGATACTTTCTATGGATATATACAGTATTCTTATTAAAATGAAGTTAAATTGAAATGTACACACATACATCATTATTGACTGTTATGCCTTTCAATCTTCAGTCTGCAAGCCTCTGTGAATTTACTAAACGTCGGCACAATGCTGTGTTTGGAGCTGTGGCCTCATTTAGTTCTATACCTCTTATCTTTAAAATCGTTAGAAACTGAGTCTAACCATCGTCGTCTTGGTCTCCCTCTACTTCTCTTACCCTCCATAACAGAGTCCATTATTCTCCAAGGTAACGCATCCTCCTATATTCGTCTCACATGGCCCCACCACCGAAGCCGGTTTATGCATACAGCTTCATTTATCGAGTTAATTCTTAAATTAGTCTTTATCTCCTCATTCAGAGTACCTCCTGCCGTTATTCCCATCTGTTTGTACGAACAATCACTCTCGTTACTTTCATGTCTGTTACTTCTACCTTACGAATAAGTTAAAGTTAAAGGAAAGTAAATATTAGACTTAATTTATATGAATATACTCAAACCTGGTAGCATTATAAAATTCTGCTTTTTGTTCACTGAATTGAGAATGATGTTCTGTGGCTACGGGGTCCTGGGACATGCTGAGCACGCCTCAGACACAAAAGGTTTGGGAAACCCTGGGCTTGTCTGCTGTAGCCACACAGTCTTCTGCACTCGACACGTCTCTGTGAGGAACTGAGGCCGACATGTTTTTTTTTTTTTTTTTTGCTAGTTGTTTTACGTCGCACCGACATAGATAGGTCTTATGGCGACGATGGGACACGGAGGGGCTAGGAGCGGGAGGGAAGCGGCCGTGGGCCTTAATTAAGGTACAGCCCCAGCATTCGCCTGGTGTGAAAATGGGAAACCACGGAAAACCATTTCAGGGCTGCCGATAGTGGGGTTCGAACCTACTATCTCCCGAATACTGGATACTGGCCGCACTTAAGCGACTGCAGCTATCGAGCTCGGTGCCGACATGTTATGCCCGCATGTTATCGAACATCTGACCTACTAAACATACGCTGTTGTTACAGTCACACAGTATTACACGAAATGTTAGCTTTTAGTTCTTGTAAAAATATTTTACATCCCTTTCTGTTATAATAAGTGTTTTCAACCTTTTTGGAAACCGACCCTGTCCCGGCCCGGAGGCGACAGAACGAGACAGTCTTGTGCAATTTTTCCAGAGACAACAGATCAGAATCTTGAAAACGCCCTATCACTAATTGGCTGTCAATGCGGTAATTTATGAAGTGAGTCTAAACACACTTAAAGTTGTGGTTATCCCGAAGATACTGAATGGCACGTTTAAACTTATCTCAGTGCTATAAAAGCACACTTCTATCGAGATTAGAATCTGAACTACCTGTACATGGGTCGTGAATCCGCATTGATACAAGACTCGGATCCTTTGTTTCCGTGTTATTCTGCTGCTCCAACTACTACCCTTTAATTTTACTAAGGCTTTCAATAATGATCATTGCACGAAGCTATTTTTCTGCAGTGATAAGAATCGAGGGCTATGATAAAGAAGCAGCAATCCAGAAAGGAGTGAAGCAAGGCTGTCGCTTGCCTCTCTCCTTTTCAATGTTTACACAGAACAGGCGATACAGGATTCACAGAAGAATTTGGGAAAGTAGTCACTATCCAAGGAGAGGAAATCAAAACTTTGAGATCTGCCGATGATGTCGTTATTCTGCTGAATGGTATGGACAGTGCGAGTACGAGATGAAAATAAATAAATTAAAAAGAAAAGTAATGGAGTGCAGTGGAATGAAGTCAGATGATGCAGGAAATATTAAACCAGGAAATTAAGTCTTAATGGAAGTCGATGCATATTGTTACTTGGCATTACATACAGGCACTAGCGATCCAATCCAGCTTCGCACGGGAGAAAATTTGAATTTATGATGATAGACCTTAAAATATTTCCTTGTAGATGACATCAGTTTCTTTCCTCCTAATGTATGTTCGTAGCTCAAAGCGACGTCTGTTAGCTCGCTTCTTTCTCCTCATGTGATCCTGCCCTGTCACTACACGATAACTTTTAAACCATTCAGACAAATTATATACCGTAAATGGCAATTTCTTTTCTATACAAGATGACTGAGATGAAGAAGAATTATTTGATCAATCTGAACATATGGTTACTAAACTTAATTTTCTTTTTATTGGGAACTGCAGCATAAAACCGCTTTGACACTTGAAGTTTCTTCCTCCACACACATATACCGGGGTCTATTTGGAAAGCACTCGGATTGCTGTTTTATCGCCACTGCTCGACTGCCTTTTGTTGTTGGTTAATGTTTCGTACAGCTCAACCACAATGGCCCAATGTACATCCTGCCTATTCGTAAATGTTAACCCTTAAAGGACTACGTTTCAAGCATATAGAATTGGCCCTCCTTGAGTTATTTTTCGCATTTTCTGAAACTTATTTCTGTGTGCATAAACATCTTGCAATGCAATTGATCATAATACAGCATTAATACTCTTAAATTACACACAATTAGATTTATACCTGCAGTTACCTGCATAATCCGCTTGAGTTTCGGCGGAACATCACTATTTCTATTCATTTAGGAAGAACCTCCTGTATTACAGGCTGCCATTAAAAACAAATCAAATATTATCTATACAATTCTATTAATGACTGAATTATAAAAGAGATATGATAAACAGTATAATTAGTGGTGTATGGAGCCTCGGAGGACGAGGGCTTCACTGGAAGTTGAAAGCGCTTCCACGTTGCGACAAAGTGACGAGGTACGCTACCCCTGGACGTGGTATTTAGATTTGTAGTAAGGGATAGTGGGTTTGAATTTTTTAATCTTTTCTAGATTGACCTCCTCTGGCTGACCGCTATGGTGCTCGAACCTGACAGGCGGATCTAAGATGAATCCCTGAGGACTGTTGTTCTTAAAGGATATGATGCCAATTCTCTGTGAGCTGCCGTTTATGGCCAGTCCATGTACCTCCTCATATACATTGAACCCCTTCTTTCTCAGTTCGGCAATGATGATAATGATGATTATGATGATGCTTGTTGTTTAAAGGGGCCTAACATCGAGGTCATCGGCCCCTAATGGTACGAAATGACAAATTAAAAGTCCAAAATCCTCCACTGACCAGAATTCAAAACGTGAGGACGAAGAATGAATGGATGGTTATGAATTTAAAACAATCAGCGGATCCGACCCGCAATGTCTCGCATTCATATAAACTGACGTGACACAATATTATTACTAACCAAGGGACTGCATCTATAGCATAATACTGAATCGATAACGCTTTTAGGCCAAAGGGGTCCAAAATCCAAGTCACCGGCCTCTCATAATGGTACTTATCCTTAGGAAACTAGAGCCTTGGTATTTGTCATGTAACGGTACTAATCAAAAGTAGCTTAGACTCGCGGTATTCCACACATTATGGTACTACTCACAGATAATGAAATTCGCACAGGGAATACAGACCTATGGTGTTTCGCACACTGCGGCGCTATTTAATGGCAACGCAAAGCTATGACGTGCCTCACAAAAGTGAACTAACCACAGGGACCCGCGCTATCACATAGTGGGTACTAAGAATAGGCAAGGCAGAACGATGGTGTTGCTCATATAGGGGTACGAATCACAGGTACTGTAGAAGCCGCCAACGTACTCTATTGTTAATAATCGCAAACCTATGTGGTTCTTAACATAGTAGTACTACGCGCAAGTAAAAGCGACCCATGGTGTTCCCGGCGTGGTGGTACTAAGCACAAGTAGTCTCATGTTGATCATCCCTTGGTCGCCCCTTTTAGTCGCCTCTTACGACAGGCAGGGGATACCGTGGGTGTATTCTTCGTCTGCGTCCCCCACCCACAGGGGGTTGTGTGTTTAGTCCGCGAGATATATTTTATTTCCCTCAGATCCGTCGGCAAGCCGGTTAGGACCCCTCTATCCTCCACCGGGGACGCGCCACGTGCGAGTATCACCTCTCCCCCTGCTCGGCCAACGTAGTAGGTTCAAGGATCTGATGTGGTGGTGTCGTGTGTGCAGAATCCCAAGACATGACGAAGAGTTTCTTTCTCATCGTGGCAATGCCGACAGGGATCTGCCCGGCATCGAACGCACCGCAGCCTCTCTCCACTCGTTACAAGACAGTGCGCTATGATCTCGTACTATTTGTATTCCGAGTCCTTTTTGCGGTAGCGAACACCAAGAGGTGAGTTCGCGTTGTCGTAGCTCTTAGTATCGCACAGGCCGTTCTTGGCGGTTATTTTCCGAGTATCGGCGTTTGTTAATTTGAGACTTTGTATACATTCCCAACTCTTGCGTAAAACAGCAGCGAGTGAGGTAGACTTCCTACGACGTTTTAAAAAGAGCGAGTTCTTTGTATTTCTTTTAGGTGTACAGCACCCCATCTGGAGTATCCATTGGTAACTGCAATATCTCCTTTGTTGCACTTCTAATCATTTTATCGCTATCGGATACACATTTCTGTGTGTTTTTCTTGAAACTGCACGTCAGGAAAGGATATATTAGGGTGGGACAGTTTGGAGAATTCAGGACTATGAGCTTTAAGCAGTGGCAACAATGTTAGAAGTTGGAGCTTAGTATGAAGATCTTTCATTATGGCAGTCTCGTCGAACACCAGTGAATCCCTGAAGGTAGTTGCAAGGTAACGAATTTGTTCGCCGTTTGAAATTAAGCCAATTCTACAATCTTCCTCCACTGATAGCGACTCTTGTTTCAACACCCCTCGGATTACAAATACATCCTTGTACACTTCCAAGGATTGATATCTGTCGTCCCTTCCTTCACTGTCCGAAATGTCAGAACTGTTTGCTGACGAAGAGCAATTCTCTAATATACTCATCGATATCTGACTCGGCAATTGTAATAACTCGTAATATTTCTTCTTCATCAGCGAACGATGTGACCCCCCCGAGGTAGCTATAGGGAGGAGATTATTTTCACAGCCACAGAGATACAACGCGGGGCAGTTCAAAAGTAGAAAGACAGGTACGCTACGTTCATAGACGACAGTGAACGTCGGGCACGTGCGTAGTAATGGAAAGGAGTTTCACGAAACAAATAGACAGTCAATGAAAAATTGAAATGAACTTACTTTTCACTTGCGTCACGTACACACGTTCAACAATCATCACTGATCTGCACAGTCATATCAATACTTTATCTCCGCACTGCTCTGTTCATACTGATCTTTATTCCCGTGCTTCATTTTCTGTCTTTCTTCCATAAGTCGTAATATTTCATCCGTCATCGACGGCTGCTTGAATATCCAGGGCCTTTTTCTTGACTTTGTTCTACAAAATGTGTCGTTACGATTTTGGAATATTATCTCAAAATTGAACAAAACAATCTACGTAACTTAAATTATTTATCATTGAAATAAATAAAATCCATCCGGCGATAGCTGTCCGAAAATAATCAATACTTCCATTCATTCCAATGAAACTGAAATGTACTTTAACTGCTATTGTCTTTATAGATTCATCAGTAGGCTGAACCTTTCTGGTTTCCCTAATATTACGGCAACTATCCGTGGTGACTTTTCTCTCTCCAGAGTTAGGAGCGACTTGGGCGTGAGATGAGGAGGCGTAGCTGTGAATTTGTATTAGGGAGATAGTAGGTTCGAAACCCACCGTCGGCAGCCCTGAAGATGGTTTTCCGTGGTTTCCCATTTTGGCATCCGGCAAATACTAGGGCTGTAACGTCAATAACGCCACGGCTGCTTCTTCCCCACGCCTTAAGACCTATCTGTGTCGGTATTGTAAAATTGACTTGCAACCAGGTGTGAGAGGACACTTCCTCCCCCAGTGTGTTCGTACATCATAACTTTGACAGCACTGATTTATTCATCCACGGAAACAGAAAGCATTAGGGATAATTCATTCAGAATTTTTTCATTTTAAAATAAAATTAACATTTTAATAATTTCGTCACTAATAGTGTGAACAATCTGCATGGTTTACGTATCATCACAAGCAGAAGTGTTTGGACGGAGCAGGATCGCAATGGCCAAGGGAGCATCATGAAGCAAAGGCCACTGAATATCGACCTTAATAAGAGGTTAGTGAAGTGCTTTGTAGGGAGCGTCTGGGCCTGAGACTTGGGCTTACAGAAGGAAGGAAGAAGAATGTGAGTACGGAGGAAAATGGAGAAGATCAACTGGCAAGACAAATTAAGGAATGATGTAGTATTGGAAAGAGTAGGTGAAGGAAGGACGACAATACCGGAAGCCTTTCAAAAGAGAATTGGTTAGATCACTGTTTATTAACACAGGCACTGGAAGGAAACATTGCAGGGGGAAGATTGAGAGGAAGAAAGATGTTGCACAGTGTGATAATTAATGGAAGGCAGAAGGCCTGCTGAGAGGCAGAGAACCGATGATGATATGCATCAGAATAAAACATCATTTAAATGTAATGACTTTTCATTGAGCGCTGTTACCTTTCTCTACATACATCTATTTTAAAACGTTCGTTATCTAAGAAAAGCAAGATGGTTATTTTGTCCGACCTGAGAAGTGATCCTATCTGGCACAGAACTGGAATATTCAAGTCCCACTAACTGGTGAAATAGGCTACCAAACGAGCTGGTCTTGTCACATTTCTTATGAGTGGTACGATGTAAAATACTCTGATAATACCTCCTTTCCTACTCATTACTCGCGCTGTGATCAACTTACCTCATAGTGATGGAAGTATTCCAGATAAAAATATCAAACAGTTCCATTATTCCTCGTACATCTCGAGTCCTGATAAGAGTATTTGAACACTTTCGTTAGAGACATTCACTACTCAGTTCTCACCCATTCTACTAGGTAAATTCCCGAGAGGGCCGATGAGCTTAGATGTCAGGCCTCTTTAAACAACAAGCATCATCAAATTCCCGAGATGAGAGAATTAACAGCTCTTGGGAGATAATATCGAACATTTGTGCTGCTTTATTCAGGTTATGAACGTGAAACCCTGATAAAATCAGAATTATTAACGAAATACGACATAGGTTCATTAGACTGATTTATTTTTCTTGTTCCCTAGTTTAGTAACGTATTCTTTTTGCTGTGAAATGGCCATGTTGTACAAACTGTAAGCAGCAGTGCATCTGGCGGAGAGTACGTAAACTACACAACGAGACATGAAACTTATCAATAACAATCTTAGGGCGATCGCTGCAAATCATTGTGAATCGTCTGTGTCAGTTCAATGAAAGATAAATCAGCTTTACTCTTTTTT
The DNA here is from genome assembly GCF_040414725.1 of Anabrus simplex. Classification (NCBI taxonomy): domain Eukaryota; kingdom Metazoa; phylum Arthropoda; class Insecta; order Orthoptera; family Tettigoniidae; genus Anabrus; species Anabrus simplex. The sequence goes on along the minus strand of NC_090279.1, from coordinate 216,472,358 downwards.
AATGGCCCTGTGTTACGTGACATTTCCAAGTTCCCTGTGGAAGTCTTTCTTCTTTTCTCAGTTCTCGTCAAAACAAAATATGATCTCGTACGTTAGAAGAAAACAAGCTTGCCGAACTTACTTCTCACGTGAAATAGCAACTACTGACTGCGAAGTTCACTCTGACGAAGAGAAATGAAGCATGCGCCCAAACAACGTTGTATGTTACCTTTACCGAAGTTTCCAGAAAATATAAAAATCTGATTATGAGATGAAATGTGAGTTTTTCAACAAATAGCTTAAGGCAAATGTTATTTATTAGTAACTAACATTTTTCTGAATTTCCTACCTAATCAGAGATAATCTACAGCTAAACTGAAGTAATATTCCTTACAACAATATTGTACATAGCTCTACGACAATATTACGTAACAAGTGAGCAAATGGGATTTATACGCTTTCTAAACTAATGCGATCTGTGTTTATTAAATAAATGACCTACAAATTAGTTTTAATTTTAACAACCTTACTGCGTAACCGATACGTATAAATGCGTTCTTTCATGAGAACTAGAATATGTTTCTACGTACAATGTTCTTTTACGTATTTCGTTTCGTTCTGACAATTCAGGATTTGTAACTTTCCCTTCATCTCTGAGCCCTTGCCGGGCTGAGTGGCTCAGACGGTTGAGGCCTTGGCCTTCTGACCCCAACTTGGCAGGTTTGATCCTGGCTCACTCCGGTGGTAGGTATTTGAAGGTGCTCAAATACGTCAGCCTCGTGTCGGTAGATTTACTGGCACGTAAAATAACTATTACGGGACAAAATTCTGGCACCTCGGCTTTTCTGAAAACCGAAAAAGTAGTTAGTGGGACGCAAAGCTATTATTATTATTATTATTATTATTATTATTATTATTATGTGTGTCTCTTCGGAATATTTTCTTTCCATTCAGCCACGTTTTTCTTTGTTTCTTTTATCTGCCCCTATTACCCGGGTTTCGTAGAGAGGACGACAAAATCACCGGCCTGGCGTCTTCGACATCTAACGTTGTTACAACATACGCGACTGTCACTCTCACAGATGGTCAAACCGGGCGAGTTGGCCGTGCGGTTAGTACGCTTACATGGGGATTGAGAATGATTTGAGTACACTTGCCGTATTGAATACGATCCCCGTTTACATGGAGCTCATTTCGAACCGAGTACGATATGATCCCAGATTTTACCGTATCGACCTTGAGACTCAATCCGAACTGAGTCCCCGTTTACACGGGATAAATGCCAAGTTTGTTCTCGTTCCATCGAAGTGAAAGTTGATTTAAGGCAAGGATACCTCACCGTCTTTAATACTGCATTGGAGACGGTCGTATGCATCGCTTGATGTTGAAAGGGGACTTGTGACAATTTCTCAGTCTACGTGATGGAAAAGGTCGATCTATATTTTACACGTGTGCCTATACTAATGCACACCTCAGTGTACGAAAATACAAAATGAATTAATAGATTGTAAAAGTCCGCCTCTGCGGTGTGGTGGTTAGCGTGATTAGCTGCCATCCCCGGAGGACCGGCTTCGATACCAGGTTCTGCCACGAAATTTGAAGAGTGGTATGAGGGGTAGAACGGAGTCTACTCAGCCTCGGGAGGTCAACTGAGTACAGTGGGGGGGGGGGGGGGGGAGTCGATTCCCACCTCAGCCATTCTCGAAGTGTTTTTGCCGTGGTTTCCCACTTCTCCTCCAGGCGACCACGGCTGCTTTCTTCCCTCTTCCTTGTCTATCGCTCCCATCTTCCCATCCCCCACCAAGGCGTAGCAGGTGAGGCCGCCAGGGCAAGGCACTGGCCCTCCACTCCAGCTGTATCCCACGACCAAAGTCACACGCTCCACACGATCCTTGAGGCGGTAGAGGGAAAATCCAACCCTGGGGGATAAACAGATTAAGAAAGAAAGAAGATTATATAAAATAATAATTTTGTTATTATTGCTGAAGTTCCCTTGATACATGAAATGGAGTGAACTTTCGAACTTTGAATGCCAACTTCGACATAAAACCCACAAATAATGACGAAATGTTATGGAAGGTATTCTCTGAGTAATTCAGTGTAATGAGTGGTTTGACTCTTCTCCAACTGGGTCGATCCTGTGCCTGCATAGCTCCTGCATCCTGAGTTAACAAGAAATATCATCATGAATGCCTTTCTTGGTCTTCCACGAGGGTATAAATCCAATTCTCAGCATGAAGACTGAAGCAATAATGTAATATGAAGATGAAGGACAAGAATCAGTGAAACACACAAAGAAATTCCAGTCACAGCAGTTCAGTGTAATGAAATAATGCCCACTGATATTATGTACATGTCTCCACGGCATAGCCTTTGTGTGGAGTGCAGAGATCTTTCAACACCAAGCGGTTCATACACAGTATACAACTGTTTGATGTACATTCTACCAGGCATATACTTTTTTTTTTTGCTAGGGGCTTTACGTCGCACCGACACAGATAGGTCTTATGGCGACGATGGGATAGGAAAGGCCTGGGAGTTGGAAGGAAGCGGCCGTGGCCTTAATTAAGTTACAGCCCCAGCATTTGCCTGGTGTGACAATGGGAAACCACGGAAAACCATCTTCAGGGCTGCCGATAGTGGGATTCGAACCTACTATCTCCCGGATGCAAGCTCACAGCCGCGCGCCTCTACGCGCACGGCCAACTCGCCCGGTAGGCATATACTGATGATGTGGCCAACCTCCAGAATAGCGGCACTTAAAGAGGATTTAAACTAAATGTAAACTAACAACCAGAACCTCGCGACCAGAAAATACATTTAAGGGTGGTGATCTGCAATATGAGTGTACAGGAATTCAACTATATTGGCTCTTTGATTACGTCCCAAAATTAAATGACATTGAAAGTGAAATCGGAGCTAGGTCAACTGCAGGAAACAGATGTTATGCTGCCTTGACTTCCACATTTAGAAGCAAAGAAGTATCTTGGAAGACCAGATAAAACAGTCCTTACTTAGGGAACTGAGACGTGAAGTAAAACAGATGAGAGAAGATTAACAATTTGGGGGAAGGAAAGTTCTGTGAAAAATAAAACAGAACTTGAATGGTGTATTAGGACGAATCAGGAGCTCAAGAACCTGTAACATGAACAAGATTGCGGGTCCATGATTGAAGACAGGTATATGTTGTCGGATGAACGCTACTAGTGAGCCGAAGAAGGGATTGGAAGGTCCTTTTAGAAGGAGACATGAGGGCAGACCAAGGAAACGATCGAGGATCTTAGAGCGGTGGTAGTCAGGGTATGGAGCATCACAGCTCAACGTAAGAAAGTGGTAGCGGAGACCAAGTTTCTACAAAGATCGTAGAGTCGAGGAGTAAGTAGGAAGGTTGTTACGGCCCACACTTTCAACTTTCCAATCGCTTTCTATGATGGAGCTGCGGCCTTTATGTTGTCATTATTCATTTCACCCGGTAATGAACTAGATCCTTAATCAAAGTATGGCCTATATGCATGTAGCTCTACGTGTGGACACCGGCATGAGTGAACATTTATCACGCTGCTCTATGACAGACCGTGTCATCATAGGAGGTCTAATTAAAAAATATTGGTCCTAACCGTCTTATTGATGGCCACAAAAGCTCAATGTGATGAGCCATATTGAGTATTACGCTTGAAGAAATCGGCTGCTATAACCACAACAATAACTCATAAACAGGACACGTTTTCGAATCACCCTAAAATAGATTATTGGCTCGAAAATGGGCTCACTAACTCCGAGGAATCGAAGTTCTGATAACGAAATACTTAATACGCAGTTTTATCTTAGTTCATTGGTAAACTAGATGTACCTTATTAATACTTGGTCCTCCATGCAACTTCCACTTCTTCTCCCCCGTATCCCGTCGGCTGCAATAGTCTCCTCTATTTTTCCGTCCATCGCCTTCTCTTCCCGAAGTCCTTTCTCATTTGCGTCATTGGCCATCCTGTCCTTCCATATCTTGATCTCTCTGCTGTCTCTGATATGCTCCCTTCATGACATGTCCATACCATTCCGTGACGAAAGTGTCTTCAGTTCGTAGTCTTCCTCTGAGTGACACCGCACCTTTTCTTCCTGATAATTGTCCCCATACCATACAGGGCCTGCCAAGTTTTACAGCTGGATGCTCTTCCCGACGCTAACTCAACGTGGAGGGGTGAATTTACTACTGTCTGTTTCTGTTAGGGTTACTAGTGTGTTTTTGTATAGTTGAAGAGACGAGCACAAAGCTGCGGTCCCCGCGCCAGAGAAATTGGCCATGCACTGTTGAAATCCTCGTCCCTGTCGAATATCAAACCAGGGACCCTTTTATCCGAAGGCCAGTACTCTGAGCATTCAGCCAAGAAGCCAGACATTATTATTGATGTATCATATGGAACTCAGTCAGTCAAGCCATTGTTTCCAACAAATATACTGTGTCACGTGTTTCGGGCGCATGCTTTCATATGCTATACACACGCCCACTGTCAAGTCTTGTCTTTGGCCAGTCCTGTATATGTTAGCTAGTGTCCGGGAAAGAGATAAACAGAACAGGAAAAGTCTAAGAATGAGTAATGAGGAAGACGGAAGGCAGAAAATAATGGAGGGCGATCACGTGCAAACCTTCCGCTAGGCGCAACAATGTATGACGATAAAAAGTAAATCGTGGTGGTCATTGTTTAGAGGAAGTACAACTGGACAACGCTCCTCTCTTATGGTGGTGATCATTGTTTAGAGGAAGTACAACAGGACAACGATCCTCTCTTAATACTAATCGGGAATTAAATTTGAAGAAGGCTGAAAATGAAGGTATCGGCAAGAGGAAGGGCGTGGAAATGAAATAACGTCTAAGTCTTGCAAACCTAATAGCATGGGGGTCAGAAAACAACAAGTGTTGACCAGGGAGGTCGAACGTGAGGAGCGTTGCACAAGCAGGTAGAACCGATGCCACATTGAGAGTTCCAGTCTAGGGATAGTGGCCCCATCCAGCTGCCTGGAAGCACGGATGACATGTTCAGCTTACCGCGCGTGCCATCGCTAATCTTTACTGCTGTCAATTCTTTGTGTGCGACTGGCAGGAAGCTGGCTAGCTCAGTACGTCACAGCACTCTAGCTCTGCACTCGGAGGCAAGTGACTTCCAAGCCCCAGTCCGGTATTCTCGAAATTGTTTTCCGTGGTTTTGCATTTTAACTCCAGGTAAATGCCGGGAGGCTACGGCCCCTTCCTTCCCATTCCTAGCCCGTACACCCTCACACTGCTCATCACGAGCATGTCCTCGGGCACTCCCGGCAATGGGAGCCATAAAATGCCAAGTCATCTCCGTACAGGCCATGAAGGCCCTTGGAGTGGTGGTGGCATTATCCGTAACCTCGACACTTGGTGCGGTAGAGCCTTTGCCTCCTGGAATTAACCTGGTACTCATTTTTGGTGTAGGTTGAGTGAACCTCAGGACCATGTGCACCTCCAGAAGTGGAAATAAGTTTCTTAAATTTTTCGACTTCAATCAAATTCGATCCTTTGAGATGTGGTGTTACCGACACCTGATCAGAATATCATGGGTTAACACTGAAGAACTCCAACGCCTGAACGGACCTACAAGTCATGCACAACATGAAAAAGAAGAGACCGAGCTCGATAGCTGCAGTCGCGTAAGTGCGGCCAGTATCCAGTATTCGGGAGATAGTGGGTTCGAACCCCACTGTCGGCAGCCCTGAAGATGGTTTTCCGTGGTTTCCCATTTTCACACCAGTCAAATGCTGTGGCTGTACCTTAATTAAGGCCACGGCCGCTTCCCTCCCATGCCTAGCCCTTTCTTGTCCCATTGTCGCCATAAGACCTATCTGTGTCGGTGCGACGTAAACCAAATACAAAAAAAAGAAGAAGAATCTTGAGTACCTTGGACATATTATTCTAACGATAAATTCAGATTCTTAAGCTTATCTTATGAGGTAAAGTTGAAGAAAGGAGAAGTAGGGGAAGAAGGAGAATATCTTAGTTACGAAATTTACGAGAATGGCATGATCTCATTACGCCCACTCTTTTCCGAGTTGCTGAGAACAAGAACCAGATCAGCCTGATCATAGCCGACATCCAATAGGGATATGTACAAGAAGAAGAAAGGGAATCGAACCCACGTCCTTTCTGGTGAAGGATCACGAATCACGACTTTGTTGCCTCGGCCAGTCAGCCCCTAATAAAAGCCATAGATTAAAAAATCCTACAAAATACCAGTACAAAGTCACTTAACGTCGCTGTACACTTGCTTCGTCATCTGAAACGTTTTGCTACAGCTTGACGTCTACCTGTTGGCCTTCACTGCTTGCTGGGACGAGCGAAGAACCTTCAGTGCGCCGCAGCGACCAGTCCATGAACTTAATGACTTGTGGTTCCAAATACTTTTACAACATTCCGCTGTTGTGCATCACAGCGACTCTAAGCGGCCAATTCATGAACTTAATGACTACACTACGCAGATAAGGGCCTCCATTCGTTCCTTAATGTTAATTTAAGATTAGTTGATATGTAAACACTGAGGGGCATTCCGGTCACACAAATTTACATCACTTCTTCGTCCCTGCTTTTATTATTTTAAAAAAGACCCATGCCAGCTATTAGAAGAACAACCTTCCCTCACCCCTTCAGCTAATTTGTCGTTGACTTACTGACAAACTCTTTAAGAAGTAAAGTGTTTCTTGGATCATTGCAAGAGTTAATTATTAGCCTGGAAAAGTAGAGTGGAGTGAAATCATGTCGCAATGTTCAGTGTTTTAACGATCATAAAGTGCGCTCATGAATAACAACTAGTTCTTAGCTAACACTTCCGAGTGTTCAAGATACTGTTGATAAGAGTAATTAAAATAATTTTTCACTCAATATACAGGATGGAAGAGAACGTTACAGCGGAAACCTGAACGGTGTAGGAACTGTTTTTGATGGAATATTGTAAACATGTCAATGTTTAGAAGGACAAAAGTCAATGTTGTACGTTTTACTTTACAACGCACGCGTACAGTGACTGTAAACACATACGCACTTACTGCACACGCATGACCGTCAGACAAACGTCTGTGTCTATCAGGCGTGCTGCATCGTTTATTCAGGAGCGTCTCGTCTTAAGGATCACGTGAGCACCCAAAACTGGTAGAATTTACACGAAATTGTATAATGAGAACCGGATTTCTGTGCGTTGAAAACGTATTTACGAAGTTGTAAGTGCCGATTCGCTTTCCGTTTCCATTTGAATCACGCGCCACGCCAGCCGGTCACGACCCCGTTTTGAACTACAAACTTCGGCGTATTGCATAGCTAGAGCTTGAAGGGGCAATGCTGTGGGTATGGTGAATCTGATCACGATCACAGTTCACTGTGTGATCACGGCAGCCGAAGACAGTGGATTACAGACCGCTGACCCGCTTCTCCAACCGTTCTTTTCAAATCTCAAAGATTGCAGCACATATCGCGTTGTCCGTTGCACTAACCGCTGTTGACAGTCGCGCGTGTAACATAATATTGCTTAATGAACCAAAGAGGCGACACAATATACGCTAACTGTTAACGTGTTGACCGACTGAGGAGCAACTTAGGCCTGTCTACTGTCAGCTCTGTGTGAACACCCAAATATTTTAAGGACGCCACGCCACTGCGTTTTACGTTAAAGTGGTCGATAGTTAATACAGAGGATTGCACTCTGTTATTTATTTCACGCAGTTAATATTATGAATAATACATCGTTCAAACACTGTACAAAGAGAGCTGATAACAACCGGGTTGGGAGTTGCGTACCGCTGGCTGGAACCAAATACAGTAGAGACAATACGTGACACTCTGAGAAATATCGAGGGACAGCGATCAGAGCTCTATCTAGCGGAATGACCTGAGAGTTACTGATTCTGTCATAAGAGCACGAGTATTTGTTTGTGAAGTTTTTGGGGTTATTTATGCGTTTGCAGTAAGTTGACATGAGTAAATAATAGCGTGTATCATTCCTTTATATCTCCTGTCAATATGAGTGGAAAGATTTGTGCTGTGTTTGGCTGCAATAACTATGAAGTGCAGAAGGATTCGCGGTCTTTCTTCCGTTTCCCTCGTGACAAGAAAATGTAAGTAAATACTGTGTTTACATATATATTCTTCCAGTTAAAAGGATATTTTTATAGAAGGGCTACTTCCTAAATTTCTGACCTGCGCGACCCATATTTTAACTGACTTAAAATATAATAAACCTATTAGACTGTATTAGTGCAGCAGTTAACCTTCAATACCGGTGTGTTGTAGGTGTGATCTGTGGGTTTTGATTTAATTCAGGAAAATGCATATGCATATGTGTGTGGCTGGTTGTGTTCCAAGTTACCCCATTTAGAATGCCGTCAAGAACTGAAGAAAATATGGGTGATTTAAGAAATGTGATAATGATGCAAAATTGCTTCACCCTAATGTAATGGCAAGTATTGCTTATAGGGAAATTTTGAATGCTTTTAGATTTACAGATTTTATTTCTGTTAGTAGGCTTCAAGTTAAAAGATAAATTGTCCAGCTCTTAAATGTAAATTCATTGAATCATGCGTGTAAGGAATGTTTTTATTGGCAAGTGTCGTAATGTGATGTAGAATGATTTTAAATGAGGAAAAAAGACAATCTGGCGAGAAAGTTCGGGCAGGTATGCTAAAGCTAAAAAAGTAATGCATAAATGGAAGATCAAGCCCTTTCACAGCAGTCCATTTCACATCCTGATTATATGTCTAATTTCAGTCTTTAAATAATAAGCTGTTAAATAACTCTTCATTCATATATCCAGAATTGCTTTAGCAACTTTGAAGTTAATATTTTAGCAACACCTTCTTTTCAGACGTAATTTATTGATCCATTTCTGTATATACGTTTCCATTGATATTTGAATTTAGCGCGAATTTTAAGGTCACGCCACTAGGAGCGCCACTTTGGAATTATTTCCCATTTTAACAAGGCTAAATCCGGAAGTGTAGCGTATTGTCTCCACTGTATTTGCTGGAACCCGCACTCAACTCCAATGCTGTGTGGTGAGGAGCGAGTGGAGAGGAAGCCGTGTGTGGCTGCAGTCCCGCACAGCTCTCTGTAGCAATAATGCGCCATTTTTCTTTGCTCTGTTTAACCGGTCAGGAGCTGCACTAATCCAACTGTAGCATTATATGCATTTTGGTGACAGTTGGGGTATCATAAATGTATAACCGTACCGACAGTTACCTTACGACGTCCATAATGGCAAACCTTGCACGCATGTGCAAACTTTTGGAAAACAGGGAATATACGTTGTTGTGAACTAACAGCAATGAAGTTGACTAAGAACAAGGACTTAATTAGCTGAACTGATTCTAACAACTAGTTCTGTTGAGCGCTCGTTTTCGGCCCTCAAACGAATACACACATACCGAAGGTGTACACATAGTAATTTAAGTATCATAGCAATTGAAAAAAGACGTGCTTTAAGAACTAAAACTCAAAAATCCATTCTATGACAAGTTCATAGAAAAGAGAGGACTTGAACTAGTTTACAAATGAAGTTGTAATCTTCAACACCTATTCATTTATATTTTACCTCCCATAAATGTAGTATGTAAATATAAATACCGAGCTGGATAGCTGCAGTCGCTTAAGTGCAGCCAGTATCCAGTATTCGGGAGATAGTGGGTTCGAACCCCAGTGTCGGCAGCCCTGAAGATGGTTTTCCGTGATTTCCCATTTTCACAGCAGGAAAATGCTGGGGCTGAACCTTAATTAAGGTCACGGCCGCTTCCTTCCCATTCCTAGCCCTTTCCTATCCCATCGTCGCCATAAGACCTATCTATGTCGGTGCGACGTGAAGCAACTTACAACAAATAAAGTCAATATAAATAACTCCGTATCGTATCATCCGTGCTCTTAGGCCTGTCGCAGTCATATTGTTTTATCTACCTTTTTCAATAGTTTTATGATCATTTAATACCGATACACTTGTTTCCAAACAATATTCTCTGTGCTTCGACCATTCGGCCATTTTCGAACGATCTTGATGCAACATACACTGAACACTGATATCCACTTTTCTTTCAAGACTTTGTCCCTTACAGACTTGATGTCTTCCTGTCTGTACGTACGTAGACTGTTTTCTACAAGCAACATGTAAGTTATTTGGAATGTTCTGCCATCTATTGAGTGTATTCAAAAGCTGAGAAGGTAGGAGAATCAAAGAGTATCTAGCAGCGTGTACTCTCTGGCTTGACAGGTAGTAATCAAAACATGGCTGCTTGCAGTGACACTACTAAGGACGAAAATCACATGAAAGTGTTAGTCGCTTAGCAACCCGCTAAGTACAGAACGTATTGCCTTCGCCTGCAATTATTGGAGTGTTCATTTAATGATTTGCTTTTATGATTACTCAAAATTGGCTGAACTTAAATGTCCTATCAATGCTCATGATTCACCGGCATGTAATTGTGGAAAGCATGAAACAGAAACGAAGCAAATCGCTCCAGTAGAACGAACGGACGGATTTGCCAAAACTGTTTTTGATTAACTCTTTTAATGTACTGTGTATAGATTATCTTTTAGCTTTTCCTCTTGTTCCACTAAATACGGTATACATTCTGTTAAATATTGGTGTGAATTAATTAATAATCCGGTAAAAAGATTGAGAATCTAAATTTTCTAAATGCCACTAGCAGTACACCTTATTATCAAGGTCAGGATACGCTACTGGTGTCTAGTGTTTGTAAACATCATGTTCGTGTGCTTGTTACTACGACTGTGTTTGTCACAACAGGTCGCTTGCACTTGCGACTGGAGTGAGTCACAGCATACAGAAGCAAGCCGCTGTACTGTGGCGCATTTCCTTACCAATTGTATTACCATTCATAAAAGTAGTGAGTTGTAAATGTACCATCACGTATGGGTTGCATGTATGTTGCGCTACAACATTCCCTTTTTGACAATCGAACTAGAGAGTAAAGCTCTGGAAGTATGACCGTTGTTTTAAGAGGTGGTGCAGCCGAGGAAATGTGGAATGAAGATATCGGCAAAAGAAGAGAAAAATAAAAGCGTCGCCAGGTTGTCACGAACCTAATGCCGTGTGGGTCAGGAGAGGACAGGTGTTAAACAAGGGACGTCGGATAGGAAAGTTGAAAGCGAGACATTCTCAAGTAGAGAGCCCAGCAGCTTTCGAGTTGTCAATGAGAAACTTGAGCTTGTTGTTTCTTACATAAAACTTCAACATTCAAGTGAGAAAATTCACCACTCACTCGGAATAGGTTCGCTTTCAGTTTTGTTACTCACATGTAACTCTTCTCCTTTTAAGGACGAATCATATGAACATTAAAATGAATAAGCATAACATAAATACACAAGTTTACGATCTCGTTACCATTGTAATTAACGTTAACATTGTCATTAGATGAGAACACACTCGAAACCTTCATGTTTGAGTTAACGTGATTTGGAAGCATCGCGCAATCAATGATTGTTCATTTAACCATTTCATGGGCTGTGCCTGCACGCTAGTGGCCGTGAACTGTGCTGTTGTCAGATTGTCGAGAATCGCTTACCTCTGAGCACGAACAGGCAACGCTGACCGTACAGTGTCCGCTCCAGGTCCAGGGTGTATTCGTGGTGAGATAAGGAACCGGAGGCCGGAAACGTGCGGGAAACCAACGACACCTAACACCCTTAAAAGCCACGGACCTCAGTCGGGTTTGAACCGTGTACCAACGTACGCCGGCTGTACTGTACACTACATCCCGTCGAGCAGAAGAGGCTGCAATGTAGATCGGTGTGCCATGTCTGTTTCAGTCTGTGTTTACGGGTTCAAGTGGGACCTTGATCATCCCCATCCAAATGGAGTTGTACCGGTTACGGAACTTGCAGATATCTTTTGACTCGATCGTTTCCGGAATATGGGTCCTTATCTGAAAATAACGGCCGTAGCCGTGTTGAAACACTGGATCCCTGGAGCCCCGAAGTTAAGCAACATTGGGGGTGGTCAAGATTTGGATGGGTTGTCACGTGCTGTTCGAGGGGAATTGAGGAGCGGAAAGGAACTCGCCACCGTACCGTACGTAAAACTCCGGCTCAGGTACACCTCTGCGGAGGTTCGGACCTGCGCTACCGTGCTCTATCATCCCTGAAAGTTTGTCCAAGATAGAGTGTTCAAGTTATGTTGTAAACCATAAACAAATAAACAGTATTTTAATAAAACTGATACAGATTAATGCGCAAGCAGGAAGAACTTGCCGTGTGCTGTGCTACTTTCCGTTTCAGAGAAGAAAATTCAGTTACACGATTTTCTACATTTTTCCCGCAGACATCATCTTAATGGCTGAAGAAACAAAAACGTGCCCGCTTACTGAAAATTTCAATACATGATTTACGGATTGAAATGTAGTTGTTCATGTTTTTACTCTTAATAATCTATATATTAAAAAAATTATGAAAACTAAAGTCAGTCAGTCCGGCCGTTCTACTCGGTCGATTTCCTTCATTCTGTTTTTAACTGAAAGGTATTCATGCACAGATTTGTCATTAGGTACTATAAATCACTTAACTTCCGCCTTCACCAAATTATTTGATTTTTTGAATTGTTTGCATCTTTGAAGCAATCATATCTTATGTTCTAATTGAGGTACGGAGTTCGTTTTGGTCTAAAAACACTCAATGGATCAAGCGCTTTCTTTTGAGGTAATAACTACTTAAATTGGTAAATTATGAGTATAATACATTTGTCTCCATGACGAAGATCTTTGAGGGACTTTTTAACAGTTCGGTGCGTAGTGTTGTTCCAAGGAACGTTTAACTCAATTTCTTTGTGTGATGACCGACTCGTTGGCTGAACGGTCAGCGTACTGGCCTTCGGTTCAGAGGGTCCCGGGTTCGATTCCTGGCCGGGTCGCCGATTTTAACCTTAATTGGTTAATTACTACGGCACGGGGCTGGGTGTATGTGTTTTCTTCATCATCATTCCATCCTCATCACGCCGCGCCGGTATTCCGAGAGCTTGTCTCAGACTGCCCATCACTAGATGATGAAGCAACTGCACTTAGTAGAAACATAAACTCAACAGCTACATAATCTTGTGCTACTCTCCAGTTTTATAGATTTGTTCATTTTGTTGTCCTTTTAAGTCTGCACTGCGAACATTGACTGGCTTCTTATGTTTGTGACATGTTAATGTTCATGAGTTGATGTAAATGGGCTTTAATAAGAAGCTGAGTTTAAAAACACTAAAGTAACATAACAATAAACAAGTATGAAAATAACGACATCAAAGCATGTCAAAAGCCGAGCCGAGTGGCCCAGTCGGTTGAGGCGCTGGCCTTCTGACCCGAACTCGGCAGGTTCGATGCTGGCTCAGTCCGGTGGATTTACTGGCACGTAAAAGAACTCATGAGGGACTAAATTCCGTAAAAGTAGTTCGTGGGACGTAAAGCCAATACCATTGCGTTACGACTGCAACTAGCACCTGAGTTTCCCACGAGTGCCACAGGAGTAGTGATAGCGAGCCGTGAAGAACAGAAGTTTCACGCGATATTTCTCGACGTCAGAGGTAAACTATCGTAAATGCCAAAACGACAATTTTTAGGTTTCTTTAGCGTATGTAGCTTGTGTTGGTACAATACTGTATGTTGCGCAGGAATGGAGGAATAACCCGGGGAGCATACAACAGTTCAACCTTACGCCGTCGGCCGCACTCCTTATCGTATCGGCTCTTACGATAGTTTATCTGCCTCAAAGGTAGCAAAATATGTGCCTCAGTGGTGATGATTATTGTTTGAAGAGGAAGTACAACTTGGCAAACATCCTCTATATAACACTAATCAGAGAGAAAACAACGTGGAAGGGATCCGACACTTCGAAAAACTGGAAATATCGCTCAAACAAAGACAAGGGCCACGAAGGGCGTGAAAATGAAAGACTCTCTAGGCCTCGAATGCTCTAATACCGTCGGGGTCGGAAAAGAACAAGAGTTGACCAAGAGAGGTCGGATAGGATAGATGAAAGTGAGGAGCCTGGCACAAGTAAATAGAAGCAATGCCATGGTTCAGCTGTGGGCCCCGTAGTCGCTAACCCACTCTCCCCTGGGGCTATGCGCCTCAGGAGCGTCTTTCTGCTCTCTGTTACTTTAGGTTTCCTCTGACGTCGAGATTACATGATCAAGGATAGTTGATTATTGATCAGTATTGTAAGCTTGGATTATGAAGTGAATTGTTGAAAACATGATTTTTTTACATTTTTGGTATAATAATACATAACTTGTGCAGGAAAAACTACGGTCGTAAGTATAAATTGAATATTTAATTAACTCATTGACTTGGAAAGGTCTACCTGTGAGCAGCGTAATCATAATGTACGTGTATTAGCGTTTTCGCTGGAAAAGCATTGACTGATTATGACTAATTTAAAACAATTATGAAAATAATATATATTTTCTTTATTAAACGCCCTATTGGCCTTTCACTGTTCAGTTTAATTGGTCGCAAACCATAACCTACAGAAATACGAAAATAGTCGTTAAATACATACAGTGTATCAGCCGCCTGGCTGGTTTGAACAACTCTCCAGTTCTCACGGCGACGGGTCTTCTCTCTTACCTTTTCCTTCATTATCACTATTAAATCATAAATAATTAGGATAATATTGAAACAGCGTACATTTGGAGAAGTAAAGAAAAAAGTACAAAGTGACATTCTTTAACAGGAGAATTATACTTTTTCTTCTTATATTAAGTACTCGGAATATTCACGACCAGAACTGCCTTCGCTTTTGCCAGTAACTGTTTCATGTGCTAGCTTTGTCCGGCAAACAACTGCTTCCTCTTCTTCTCCCTTTCTTGATTCTTTAACAACCGCCGATTTCTAGATACTGTTTCTCTATGTGGTCCAGTCATGTATTGCCACAGTGTTTTCTTGTATCTGGTGTATCCATAGTTCGGAGGAGTGGGCCTTCTCTTTAAATTGCCCAAAAATGAGAACTCCTACATCAGTACCGTGTTAGCCCGTAGAGCTTCAGGCGCCGTTTTCTTCTGACATCAGGGAGGGTTCAATGTACTGCTTGCTCCTGATCCTCCACTCGACATCAAAGGTCATGAACCGGCGTTATCTAAGCTCTGGTGTATTGAGTCACTGCAGCGTACAATACAGTGAGGAATGTTGGCATTTCCGCTTATGCTCCTCTTATTATAGATTTCAGCGGTGATCCTGTTTAACCACGCGTGCCTTAGTTTCACCATTTTCTCAGATACTTAAAGTTTGAAACTCGTTTAATGCACCCGAAGTGTATTTCCAGGATGTTAGCAGTTGTGTTAGTCATTTCGAAGGAGATCTACCATTCAGTTTTCTCCCCGCAAATCTTGAGAGTTTAGAATATGCGAAAAACGTTTCAATAATGTGACAGCGATAATTATTACTATTTATTTATAGAATGTAGTAACTATTTAATTTCAATTAAAAGTGAATACATTAATTCTAAATATTATTCCTTTATGGAACAATAATACAGGGTTTGGTGAACTTTGTACCGCACAACATTTGGCACCCCGGGCCCACATCCAATGGGTCCGTTTATAAATTCATCTCTGGTTAAGAACCCCTATAATAGATGAAGCGTTTGACATATATAAAGTACTATCGAAATGTGCAACAAAATTAAAGATTCTCTTCCACGCCCGTAAGGAGGAAGTGTGATTGTTCCCTGGCAGTGCTTACCTGCAATTATTTGAATTAGAATTGCGAAAAGAAACTTAAATTTTTGGGATGGGTACACACAAGTACTTTGCTGTAGTGTAGGTAGTTCTTCTGTTTGAACGAACTCACCTGTTCCATTCCTCGTGACGAGTCGTGAAAATAAAGGTAAGGAAGTTGAAGGGAGACACGTTCTCAAACTTTATTGGAAAATTATCTTCTGTAAGAAAAACAAGGAAGGGAAATTCTTTCAGTGGTTATATTTCGGATGGAAAACTGGAGAAGTATAATACTTTGGGGGGGGGGGGAAGAGGAATATAAAACATTGCACCGCCGATGAACCATAGTCGTAACGGATCCCCAGGCAACTCAAGACACTGGAACTTTCCTAATACAAACCTGCTATAGTAGTAAATAAAGTATCGGCATATATGAAAATATTTACGTCATTCGAAACCTCTGCTGAAGCGGAACCCGAAATTGGTCATAAATTTGTTGTTTCTCGTGGAAAAGCGCGGAAGAATGCAAGAACAACTCCTCCAGTTGCAGCCTTTCTTATTCGGTCCTCTCACCCACTGCATCAGAGGGTGAACTTTACCGCATGCACTTCAGCCCTCCGCGTGTTGATCTATTAGAAGCGATATTTGTTCACTGTGCTTAGAGGAGGATACGACTTGCATGCATTTCAGTTTAAAGAGCTAAGAAACAACGTAAAACGCTATAAAGAATCATGTAAGTTATTTTAAAGCTGGAAACAAAAATGTTGAAAAACGATCAACACAGCCTACAACTACGGATGCATATTTTCGTCTTTGTTACAGAAAAATTGCCAAGAACATCTATTATTCCTTGTTGTATTTTTTCCTGCAAAGTGCTTTATAGCTTGTGTCTGAATAAGTTATGAAGCGAATACGTAGTGTGCGAGTGAGGAGCAACCCCTCGCAAAATCTGTGGAATACAGAAAGAGAAGGGCCAGGAGCCAAGAGAGGTTGGCACGGCCATCTCTTCGTCAGAAAACATGCGACGCACCATGAGAACTGCCGCTACAAATACAAGACGCTGCTGGAGCCTGGCACCTGGAAGATAAAGAAGGAAATGGTTTCGTAAAATGTTGCAACGGTTGCAAATGTGGTTACGTCATATATTGCAAATGGTTAGTTTCCCAACATATGGTTATTAGTACTTTTCTCCTTTAGTCTAGTGGTTCGTTAAGTGGGGAAGGTGAGTCTATGATGGAAAATGTACCGGTAACAATGGTACAAATGTAATCTCTTATTGCTATTCTCAGTACAGTGCAAAGAGCACAGGGCGTACCGGGCTAAGTGGCTCTCTTGGCTCAGTCCGGTGGTCAGCCTCGTTGTGGTAGATTTCTACTAAATAAGAGAACTCTTGCGGGACAAGCTTCCGGCACTTGGTCATCTCCGAAATCCGTTAAAGTAGTTAGTGAGACGTTTAGTAAATTACATCATTATTACTAGCAGTTACGTGCTGATTTCGTAATTTATTAAAAGTAATCAATCGTTCCTCGCTACTGCACTAAGACATTAGCTGAAAATCCATAAAGTATAAAAACTCACCTAAAATTGAGTTTCATTTACCCCAGCAAGTCTCTCTAAACCACGTTTGTGGCATTGCCTTTTGGGCTAAGGTAACCATGCGATATAGAAGTGTACATATGAGAAAGTCTTCACTAAAGTCGAAAAAAGTTTCTTTATTTTTACAGGAGATTCCAAATACCAATTTTAACGCCTGTAACATCTTCAGTTTTTGGGATATAAGTATTCACATAAAAAATAATTCCATTTTTTTCACTTTTTTCACCCCCATTAGGTGCATTTTCCAAATACCAAGTTTCTTGCCTGTAAAATGTTAAGTTTTTGACATATACTGTAGATATATCGGTACTCAATTGAAAAATTCACCCCCTTTTTCAATTCTTTTCAGCCCCTTAAGTACATTTTTCGAAAACAAAACATACTTGTTTCTTTATTTTTGAAGGAGATTCCAAATACCAACTTTCACGTCTGTAACATCTTCAGTTTTAGAGATATAAGTATCCTCATAAACAGAATTCGACTCCTTTTTTTTTTTACTTTTTTCACCCCCCCCCCCCAACATTAAGTCGATTTTCCTAAAACAAGAAAATACGTGTTTCTTTATTTTTTAAGGAGATTCCAAATACCAACTTTTACGCCTGTAAACTTTTGAAAGTTTTTGTTATCTATTCATTTGAACAATTCACTCCCCTTTTCATCCACTTAGCGACGGAATATCCAAGAATCCTCCCTTAATGAGGGCTTATACTCTAATGTAAATGCAAAATTTCATTTCTTTATGTCCAGTAGTTTTGGCTCAGCGATGATGAATCAGTCAGTCAGGATATGTTATTGTATATATACGGTATAGATTATTATTATTATTATTATTATTATTATTATTATTATTATTATTATTATTACCAACTATAAAGTTGTGAAGGATAATAATAATAATAATAATAATAATAATAATAATAATAATTAATGGTTCGCTAAGTAATTAGAATTTAAAAGACCCCTCATTTGGTGTATATAATCAAGAAGTGCCGGAAAATCAGAGTTCGTTAGTGAGCTACAACCCAAAAACAAGAACTGTGGCCCACAATTGACAAGGACCTCAGCCGGGGTCTCGAACCTACTGTCTTGGGAACACAAAGACACTGAGGTGTGTTATTAAAGCGAATCGGGAAGAAAACAAATACTCACGTCTGGAATATCTGAAGTCTGCAGCGCCTTGACTCACGCTTTACCTGAAATAAAGTAAATGTTCTGGTGAAGTCTTCTTGGAAAAAATGAAATAAATAATCGCCATCTGTATGTGTGAAATCCTTATATGGGGCATAATACTCCTTGCCAAATTCTTGGGATTTCCCTACGATCAAACATGTCATTAAATATTTTTGTTATTATTGCCAACATATGACTGTTGGGAAAAAAATCCAAAATTCGTGATTCCGCTATTTTCCCCTCTTCCTTTCTTTCATTGCCTCTAATATTTCATCCGTAGTTATTGGATCATCCAATAAGGGCAGAGTGTTCTCCATATATCTAACTATGCTAGTCTCATTTATATTGAAAATCTACAGCCTGTTTCCAGTCATTTGACCGGGTCAGGAATGGAATGAATGAAGCCCCATCTAGCGGCGAGGATAGGAATTGTGCCGGCTGTTGCACTATTCTGGGGAAATGGTTAACGGCTGACAGATTCAATGAAATGATATTGGAGTGTGTTGCTGGAATGAAAGATGACAGGGAAAAGCGGAGTACTCAGGGAAATACCTTTTCCGCCTCCGCTTTGTCCAGCTCAAATCTTACATGGAGTGATCGGGATTTGAAGCACAGAACCCAGAGGTGAGAGGCTGGCGCAATGCCGCCCGAGACACTGACTCTAGTCTCTAGCCCCCCTACTAATCCCTTGAAAGGGTCGATGACCTCAGTTGTTAGGCCCCTTTAAACAACAAGCATCATCATTATCATCAATCTCTTGAAATTTCCTATCCACTCATCTTTCCTTATGTTTGCTTACTTACTATTTTTATTTTCTTTACAAAGTTTTGTTTGTTCTGTCTGGCCTGCCAGTTATTATCCTTAGCTTCTGTGTTCCCTCAATTCTGTACGGCTTTAATGGCCTTATCAATTCAGATTTCTTTTCTTTACACTCATCATTATACCTAAACATTTTATTATTTTTCCCTTTTCTTTCATACACTCATTTTGCTGCCAGCTGTTACAATTGCTCTTTCCGCAATTCGTATTCCTATAGATGTTATTATCCTTTATCATATTCCCAATCTCAAGCTTCAAAATTTCATAAGTTTCTCACTGAAATAATCCCCAAATGCATTTCTCCACCTGTACCTTACTCACTGTTTCTTTACAATATTAATATGTTGATATTTCTTTGCTTTTCCTCCCATTCTCTGCAACCGAGTAACAACTGGGAAATGATGGGATGCTGCCCAATTCTTTACTTTTATGGCCTTATCACAATTCAGAACTTCTCCAGAAGCGACAGTAATCCCTCCTGAATCGAGCACATGCGTTAAATTCCGTTTTATTTCCTGACCACCAACTATTCAGTATGCGTAGTTCCTCTAATGGACACATTTGTAATAGTTTATCTCTATTCCTGTTAGATTATTTGTTCTGACTTCTCCTTCCCTCAATAAATATTTCATCTACTTGCCTGTCATGAACCGAACGTTTCTTGATCACCTTTGCATAAAAGTCTCCCATTAGAAATATCCTCGCTTCCTCAGTCTTTAATTTTATCTGGTTTACTTCTGAAATGAGATCATCAAATAATTTTCTTTGCAATGGTGATACGTGTGGGAGGTTGTGGGAGAATCCTCTCTCCCTCTCTTATTTTAGCCTAGTCACCCAGAATACATTATCAAGGCCTGTTTCCACCCATTCTACCTGTTTGCATAATGCTTCCTTTACAAACATAGATATTACTCCTGGATAACGACTTTTGTTTTATTTATTTATTTATTTATTTATTTATTTATTTATTTATTTATTTATTTATTTATTTATTTATTTATTTATTTTATGCCTTTGTATGTGGCGAAGTTAGGGCTCACGGCCCTCTCTTACACTTAACCACTACGTACAGTACATAATCACATACTTTGGTAAAATAACATTAGCAGACCCTAGGAGCTACCTAAATTTATGGAGTAATATTATAACAGATTATAATTGTTATTTTTAATGATTAATATTATCTAGCCTATCTATATCTACATCACCTAACAATAGTTCTAAATCACGCTTGCAATCATACACACTAATATTCATACAAGCTGGTCACGTATTTAAGAGGAAATCTCGACAAGACCGTTTAAAAGAGACTGTTGAAGTGCTATTACGTATACTGACAGGGAGTGTGTTCCATAGCCTTGCCCCAGACACTTGGAAAGAGTAACTGTATACAGGTGAATGATTAACCGGTATCATAAGGGTAGAAGTCGATCTGGTATTATGTCCATGGAAAGATGAGAGGAAGTTAAAATGTGAGGATAGGTTTTACTCCAGATGTTGTAACGTGGTATCTGCAGTTCATATCCTACCAGGAACCATGTTTCCATCATTCCCGTAATCTCTTTTGTACACACCAATTCCCTCGCCTCATCACTTCCCAGCTTATTCAATATGTCGGCTATATTAACACAACCTATGTACAGACTAGTTATTTACCCGTTGTTACATCCGAAATACTCACAGCTCAACTACGAGTGACTCTTATTTTTTCTATTTGTATAATACTTCCACTCGAGGAGCGAATTATTTCATCCACTGCACTCGTACTCCTCATCACCTGGTTACCCGAAATGACTATCAAATTTATTAGTGCCCTTGTGCCATCGTCTGTTCGGGAAACAGTTTTCTCTTCTGCTACTTGAGCTGGCTTTCCAAGGTCGTCGCCACACCGACGTCCGCTTACCTCAGCCATTTCTGCCCAGTCATCCCTCGCCACTGACACAGCAGGACCTTCTTCTATTTTCTGTAGCTGCTTGGCTGATCACGTTCTGCTCCAAGATTCACCTACCACCGATAGTCTGTTTCCGCGGATAAATGTTTTGATCCCTGATTTTCGCGCTTTACTAAAGTGAAAGCATAATTTACTCAGGTCTTTCACTTCTTCCCAATCCACTTCTTTCCTGATCCATACTTCGTCCATATCAAATTTTTCGCATTTTCCAATACTTTACGAGCCTTTAGACGCGACACCATATGTACTTTCACAGATATCCTCGTTTCCTATGCTAGAAACCTTGTCATCGTCATCCTCACTACAATCCACGTTCACTTTTCCCCGTATCAGCAAGGTTACTTTGTCTATCAACTCACTGAGATTCTTCCAGTCCCTATATATAACTATATTTTTTTCTCCTTATATCCTCCCTGATTCGAGACTGATGCAGTAATTCAAGTCTCTTAACCATTTTTTCTCGTTCCACTGCTAGGTTCTTAATTTCCTCTAAATCAGACTTATTTTGAGTCCAGCTTACCTTTATATCGCTCTGTTACGATAACAAGCAATCCTTTAACACTTTACTCTGTCCTAATAATATTTCTCTGGTCTTATTTACTTGGCACACTTCCTTCATGATCTTCTTAAGGTTTTCTGTGTCTTCCCTAGCCTAGGGCCGGGGCTTATTAAACGCCACCAATCACTAAGAGAACCAGCACTACCACTGCCTTCAGCACCACTTACTCTATATTAAGTGGACTGCTGAAATTTTCGATACCTGACTTTCATCCTAAAATACCACCTCCCTATAGCGCACTGGTAGGTGACACGCTCACTGTCACCTCGCCGGTTGGGTACGACCCTTTCATTGCCGCTAGATGGCATTACTACCCGACAAGGACGGTTACGCAGTTAGTTCAGATTATAGAAGGTGCTTGAATTAATTCCCGCTCCCCCCACCACAGACACACAAAATAATGTTGATTGCAAAGGAAGACCTTTGAAAGCTACAATCTTTCTCCACCATGCGGGTGTTTCTTTAAAGCTCAGGCAGTTCTGGATACACGCGAAAGAACGGAAGTCCTGCTCAGTAGTGTAGTGACCGAAACGCAGCAACATCCGGGGAGGTAAGATATCCCATCTAAGTGTCTCCAAGATTTCCTTCATGGGGTCGGTGATATGTGTCCTGACGTCATCACCTTTTCATGTCTTATGGCATGCTGCAGGCATTTGTCGGCGAGCACACGTTTCCAATTCACTAAGCGTCATCGGTACCATTGAGCGTTGAGGTTCATGGCTCGCCGGGACGCACCCATGAATTCTTGTTCTTAGGATTGTCGTAACGAATCCATTTCCCGTCGCCAGACACTATTCCATGTAAAATCGACTGACGTTCTCGTCTTTAAAGCAGCATTTCAGAAATGGTTGACTGTTTTTCTGTCTGTATCCTTTTCCACAATTCATGCGTGACGTAGTTCCCGAGCTTCAGGGTGATTGACATTGATTTTAAACGTTTGCTAACGACGCGAAGTGTTTCTGATAACTCTTCGAGAGTATGACATGAAAAAAAAAATCGTTTTCCGAAGCGTCAAATCAATTCTCTGTAAGTTATTTCCGCTCCCAGTAAGCTTCCACTGACAACAGGTTTCTTGAGATGAACGCAGAGCAGTAATGTATTTTGATACGAAACCAGACAGCAGCATTACAAGCGTCATGACCTGTACAGAATGCGACGCAATCCTCCACGGACGAAGACACTCAGCAGTGACCAGCTGGAACATGACAAAACAAAAAATAACTGTATCATCATGATTCGCGCAAATAAAAACGGAACCTGAAAAGCAAATTACGATATACACTGAAGAGCATCAAACTGGGTAGTGTAGATTAAATTGAACGACTTGAATTTTTTGACATCCTTTATAGTATGTAATCCTGCCTTTCACAGCCAAAATTACTATTTTTAAATTTTAAATCAACATGTTAATGTAAATTGTGAATGAAACTTACACGCGGACGATTTTTATAATATAGTACGTGATGTTAATTTTGCTACTTGCACCAAAATGGCAATCTCACCTCGTTGAATGAGATAAATTTTATTGAATAAGAATCAATCATGCTAGAATCATATTTCTAGTACGGAAATACCCACAATGAAGCGTGCTTGATCTCACTCAACAAGAGTCCTAGATGAAGGCAATGCCGCAGAATAGAAGCACGACCATCATCGTCTGGTGCCAGTTTCATCCTTCCAAACGCCGTGGAGAGCGACAAAAGTCACGGATCGATTTAGTTAGAACTCATGCCAACAGAATGCGCTTCGACATAGCGAATACGCCAAAATCACTTCGATGAAAGAAACTTTATTTTATTCAATGTACAAAAACCGTGAAAGGAGAGGTTCGTCTTGTAAACGGGAGATGTTGAAACGTTCTCAACTTGTTGTGAACGACAGACGGATTTTCCACATGTACAGAGTTTCCAAACAGCAACTAGAGATAACTAATTACAAACTGAGCGTCCAGAGCTAATGGTTCTTCTCTCTATGCGAGGATTCGATTCGTAAAGTTTAGTCGCTGAGTTTTGGTACATTCTGTACAGCAGATGAATCTCTTGTATTTATGTTTTCTTGAACCTACTATGAATTGTATCTTTATATACACTGTACATAGTCTCATGTAATGTACCCCGTATAAGGGCATCGAGTGACTCCCGTCTTTCATGCAGTGCAGAACCCACTTTTCTATCTATTTTATCAAATGTTGCCGTACTGTAGAGTACAATATAACTGTCGCTGCTCAACTGCCCATAGCGGTGGAGCTGTACCACAGAAGCAGTGATAGATGATCACCATATTGCAGAGTCTCGTCACGTCAAAACTGATAGAAGAGTGTTTTTCAAATTATACTATAAATTAAGGCACGTACATGGTATACACAAGACGTACAATTTACGTCACGTAATTACTACTGTTGAAGTGTTCAATAAAAACTTAAAATCGGGCCATAATGCTGTAGCACATAAGAAATTCTTCGAAGTGGGAACTTCAGACTCCTAGTGAATGGAGAGGTATAATGCTCAATGGTGCACGCTTCCAGTACCTGTGTTGAATTAAGGCTTCTCAGAGCAGTGAGGGCTTAAATCCTCACTTCATTAGTGCCGGTTTTAATTTAACTTTACTCGCATCATTTATGACAATTGATGTTGCTATATACTTATAACGAAGTTACACTCGTATTAAATAAAGTAGACACACCACTGACTACGAACAAACGTACTGCTATTGCCAGCATTATGCCGGACCCATTCACATAGCCTAGTCCACTCGTTGGGAATTTGTACAACTCTCTGGAGTATACTTTAGTGAGATCAACGCACTTTTACCGAGGGATCCAGCACAGGAACTACACTATAGACGGTAACTCACCTCTGCAAGACGAGATGGCGATCAGATATCCCCACGTCAACTTTCTCCAGTAGCAAGGACGAGACAACCTGCGCAAGAAACATAACGGTAAATTTTATGGAATCTTCAAGACGCACCAACAGGTCAGGTTACAAATGGAGTTTTATTTACAATAAAATATCCTATATTTTCTCGTATATTCTGGACAGTAGTGAAAATTATAGCAAAGTACTGAAGTACTAACCATAGAGCCGATTCTTATCGTCATTCATTTACAAGACTGTACGTTATTGCTTCTGATTCGAGTAAATCATAATAATAATAATAATAATAATAATAATAATAATAATAATAATAATAATAATAATAATAATAATAATAATAATAATAATAATAATAATAATAATCGTCCTCATTATTTACCAATTTATTACTATTATTATTACAATAATATCAGAAATATCATTTACACAGTTTAATTACGCATACCAAGCTACACAACAAAATATAACACAGATAAAATTCAAAGCACTCTACACCAATCTTGACCAGAACCTAGCAGCATCAAGTGCATTCCTCGATGCATGAAAAAATATCATCTTCAGTGCAGGAAGATGGACTCAATGCTGAATAGTTTGTTCTCCGCCACAGTCATAGTTGATGTTGCCCCATCTTGCTACGTTGTCTTTGGATCTGTCCATTCCTGTCCTCAGTCTGTTCAAAGACTTCCAAACAGACAAATCTTCATGACATCCAGGTAGCAGATTCCCTATCCGTTGCTTTCCTAGTCTTTTCTTAAATAATTTCAAAGAAGATGGGAATTTACAACATCCCTTGGTAAATTATTCCAATCCCTCTTTCCTCTTACTATGAACGAATATTGTCCTCTTGTACCATATCTTCATTTTATGATCTTTCCTACTTTTAAAAACTCCACTCAACCTTATTCGTCTACTGATGTCATTCCACGCCATCTCTCCGCTGACAGCTCGGAATATACCACTTAGTCGAATAGCTCCTCTCCTTGCTCCAAAATCTTCCCAACCCGAAGGTTGGAACATTTTCGTAACAATCGTGCTGCGTTCCTTTAGATCTTTTCCAGTTCCCGAACTTGAAATCAGTGCCACTTGATGTCTTATTAGCAGAACTCGTTTTTGTTGGCAAAGTTTTACGGCCTAGTGCCCTTCCTGAGCCCAGCCCTATGTTCAGGGATGTGTGCCGTGTTGTATGTATAAGAACAGAAATGTATTGAGACAAACACAAACAATAAAAGCCAACCATACGCCGGAATTAGAGCTCACGCTAACTAATGAGCCAGAAAGCTGGACGAGTAATTCACGCTCTCTTCACTACCTGCCCAGTTTCCCATGTGACCCCAGTGTCAGTTCTAGCGTGTTTTTCATATTCATCACTTTGATGGCCTTACTCCATTTTAACTGATACATTCGGTGGATACTCATTAGTAGAACGATACAACGTGCTAAATTCATAAACAGCAAATTATTGTTGAGAAACAGTTTAAAGGGTTTAACTTTGAGAATTAACTCAAAGGAATACACGACACGGCTGATCGATCATTAACACCAAATACTACATTGAGAAATTTAAGAAAATTCTAATGTATGAACGGTGGTGAGTCTTGCAGACTTTTAATATGTGGCTTGTTGTTCAAAGAAGCGCACATACTAGATTTGTGCTCTTCTAGTTCTCTGAAATTCAAACTGCGGCAAACAAGGTTATCAAGGAAAGAGCTCTGAATATTTCCAAAGCTGTCAGCATAATCTGCGAGTCATCGTAATTAGCATGTGTCCACTCTCATTAAAGAATTATACAGTAAGATTGAGAGTTGGTCGTAAGGTAAACGTTCTAAAAAGAGAGAAATATCTAAAGGCGTACAATCGGCAGTGTTCAAGTTATCTCCTCCATACGTCTATGTCACACGAAAAACAAAACCTTCTTTGACATTTTGAATTCCTCGAACATAGAATGCAGGAAATGGAAGGAATGGTGCAGCGTGCGAGACTGGCGCTACTACACTCTATACTCTTCTCTGGATCTAATTGCGCCTTCCTAGCGAAAATCTGAGTTTGTTTAAACTTGTCACTTTTCATCTTTCTACTGACAAGTAGTATGAAGTTAAAAGAATACGCCAAAGAGAGAAAAATATGGCGTTATTATATAGGTTCTACTACGAAATACATTTCAACTTAGGAACATGTATTTTTTTCATCGTTAGGGCAAAATAATTAATATAGGAGTATTCATGTTTGAGAAGCGTTATGTAACAGCTAATTCTCTTTTAAGGGCAGTTTTAATGCGACAGAGAATACATATTCTTGAACTTATTTGTTTTTCGACTAGGCTTAACTTTCTTCTGAAATTAATGTGAAAATATCATCTGTATGCTAAGCTAGAAAATAAAATTGTATGGTTTTTTTTATTAGATTACAAAAAGGAGCGGAATTTAGTGATACTTCTTACATAAATGAAGCTTCAGGTTGTTACAGCCGCAATGCGGGTTGCAGTCCAAAGACAGGGGCAATGCAGGCAACTTGTTTGGCAGTACCGCGGGCAAGTATTTTAACTCCTGTCTTCTCATGTGACACTGCGATGAGAGCTGGACTAGCGTTATTCCCCTGGTTATGTTTTAACCCCTAGACTGGGCAAAAACACACGTATTGGGATTGACGCCTTTAGGCGTTTTTTAAATATTAAAAAAAATACTAATGTAAGTTGGGTTAGCCGCCGAAAGGTGTCTGGCTATTTTTAATCAATTCTACCATTTATTGGTGAGTTTCTGAACTGTTTCCTATACACATTATTAGGTTTGAATATTGTTCGTATTTTCATTGATTCGATGACGCGTCAAGTGAATACTGCTGCACAACGGGGACTAAGATGACGGTAAGTGGTCTATTGCTGAGCAGAATGTGTTTTCTCATGCTTCCGAATTTACCACAGTCTGCGTAGTGATGGTTATGGTAATGAAAACATCGCAATGACACTTTTAATTTAAATATTTATTGATATTAAATAAATGCATTAATTCCAATTGATTTAAATAAATACATTTTCATCCGCTGCCGGCTGTTTCTACCTGTCACTGGCTGGTTGTTGCTAGGAAGCTATTCGTCTAGTCGAGGTTCACCGATGACAGTCATGAACGACACAGCATACTTACTCGAAAATACTCTACTGTTTATGTTTACAATTTTCCTTACGCCGCACTGACAGGTAGGTCTTATGGAGACAATGGGACAGGAGTGAAAAGGAAGTGGCCTTGGTCTTAATCAAGACACAGCCCCAGGAATTTCCTGGTGTGAGAATGGGAAAACCACGGAAAACGATCTTCAGGGTTGCCAACAGTGGGGTTCGAACCCACTATTTCCCGGACGCAAGCTGACAGCTGTGAGCCCCTCGCTCGGTCTAGTATGAGAAACAAGGGGGTAGGGGCTCGATTATCTCACTGACTCGGCTGCTGTCTTCCCACCAGGAAGACTGAGGCTCGAATCCCGGTCGATTCTGGGTCGTGATTTTCATCACAAAAATCACACGGCGTCAGGAAGGGCATCCGCCCTTAAACGTCCGGCCAAAACCAACATGAGCCTGGATGGCTCTAGGGACCCCAGAAATAACTGGGACAAGCTGCAAGCTGGTATGCGAGAGCAACTCATTGCAGCGAAACCCCGATTATACGTACACGCTTAATACGCTATCCCGCATAACACACGTTCTTTCTGAGGTCCCTGCACATCTCATACTCACCGCGCATATTGCACTTCACGCGTGCAATACTTGGAAGAAAAGTTAAATGTTCCTTACTTGTTCTCGATAGAGTCAGTAAGACTCGTATTTCTTAGTTGTCCTTGTTGCACTCAAGCACTTTCTTTGTGGACATCTAAAGCAGGCATAATGAAAGCACCGTTCTTTGCTATAAAACCTAATTAGTCACGTGACTGTTGCCTCCGAGAATATTTGAGAAAAAATAATAAAATTCCGCCCTGATGTGATGCCAATTCGGAAGACAGGCAGATGTCATTTCACTTCTATGTATATGGAAAATGTAGCGTACAAGCGAAGTAATAAGGGTCACATAGTACTATTTTAACACAAATATTCTGTGCTTACACAAAATTTACTTTCTTCTTTGTCTGAACACGATAGCTAGTTCGTATCAATATGAAGCATTCCACACCAATATGGAAATTAATAAATTCAGATTGCATCATTAAATAAAAAGGCTAGACAAATTAACTGCTCCTTCAGAACAAACTTCAGTAAGTAAGAATTGATTTTGAGAAACGCAAAGAAATTACTCTCGTACCTTAAAAATTAATAGTTTGTTTTGCAAACATACTGGTTATTCGTTGCCCTAGGAGGCAGTTAATAGGTAAGAAAAAAGAATTACTTTATGCCCTTTGACTGAAACCCTTCTTGCATGAAGCTCACTTTACAGTGAGAGGTTGGCAGGAAATATTGTGTAACGATAATAATTCTAATATTTGATGTATTTTCTGAAATCAATAGCAGTAGTTATTATTTATAAGTTATTATCCGCAGGCAGTTTTAGTTCTTGTAGCTGGCACAATCCCTTTAGAATCTAACAACGGAAGCTTTCGGCCCTCTCAACTACAACCGTCATGAAACTTTCTGGGATTAAGAAACTAGACGCCAAAATAACTGCGTGAAGTGCGGCATTTTGTTATGGACCGCAAACAAGCTTAAAGCGTCTCTAATGTCTGCAGTCACAACATGCCAAAGAGACTGTACACGGCGCCATAACATCATTATGTGCCTGCCAGGTGTGTTGCTTTAAAGGATAGTGTTCACATGGATCGCAGGTCCCGGAGGCGATAACACAGCTAAGGGACGGGGATTAGATCACAAAATTTTGATACCGCATACAGATCTATGGAAATATTGTCACTTAATCATTTGGGACCTGTAGAATGAGAAATGGAGAAAATTGTCGTAAAAAGGGAAGACATTTCTTCAAATATTAAGCAAGATATAAAATAAGTGGTTTACTGAATAATAATTTCATGTGGCTATTTCTAGCCGGGTGAAGCGCTTGTAAAGCAGACCCTCCCATGAGGGTGGGCGTCATCTGCCATGTGTAGGTAACTCCGTGTTATTGTGGTGGAGGATAGTGTTATGTGCGTTATGTGAGTTGCAGGGATGTTGGCGACAGCACAAACACCGAGTTCCCGAGCCATTGGAATTAACCCGTCCGGGAATCGAATCCGGCACCCTCTGAACCGAAGGCCAGTACGTTGACCATTCATACAACGAGTCTGACGTTTACTGAATGATCGTATACGAGACGACATGCATGTACACCGGAACAATAAAGATAGTAGAAAGTAAAATGTGTGCATGCCGAATTAAAGTGGCACAATGGATCATTTAATTTTCGAATGGCCGAAATAAGAAGTTCAACGAGAAAATACATTCGGAAATTAATAACTTCCGGACACAAACCTCCGTTAAATATTTCTTGTTTAGTATGTGGTATCTTTATTCCTCAGTGAATGCAAGCTAAAAATGGAATTAAGTATTACTGCAAAATGTCCGGCACCATGGCTAAATAGTTAGCGTTCTGACCTTTGGTCAGAAGGTCCCGGGTTCGATTCGAGACCAGTGTGGCGATTTCAACCTTCACTGGTTAATTCGTCTGGCTCGGGGACTGGGTTTGTGTGACGTCTTCATCATTGGAAATTATCTTAGCCAGGGCTCCATCCTCAGAGACATGCAAGTCGCCTATAGGCCGTCTGCACCAGGTTTCTCGGAAGACCAGCCACAATTATTATTATTATTATTATTATTATTATTATTATTATTATTATTATTATTATTATTATTATAACCTGTAAAAGCATGCTGGTGAACGTAACCTTTAATTGTTGATGCGGTCCAATACGTTAGTAGAAAGTCGTCGTAGGGGGTAGCACTGGCGAGAAGATTCAGAACGTTGTGTCCCGTGTTTTACCAAATTGTCATAGAATTGAAGAAGCCGGTTGTTCAACTAACCTGTCAGTGGCTTGGTGAAGCAGGTTGATTGTTCCTATGTTAACGAATACTGTATGTGGAATACGTGATGTGTAATTCCCATGTTGTGGTATACAAATACTGGTGAATGAGGTAATGCAGAACAACTTGTGTACATCAGCAGGAATTTTGCATCCCTCTGTGAATCATCCACCTGCGGATCCCAAGATCGCTAGTTCAAACCTGGCAGAGGTAGTGGGATTTTTGGAGGGGGATATGAAGTCCATTCGGAATTCCATGCGGTAAGATGTCGACTGAGAGGCTCACACTTGCTTGGCAAGTTCGTGTCAGTAGACTTACTACCATCGTCCTCGGCCAATATAGCCACAGACCCCAAGAGAAATTCGGTTTATGTGGTGTGATGGACACTTTCACTCCAGCCAGTTCTAGTTCCTATGAACCACAGCGCACATTCCCGGCACTAAAGGCAATACGCCATTTCATATACAGTGGAAGGGAAAAGTATCCAAGAACAGTTTTCTGAAAAACCAACGCACAGTTTTTTTGGCACAGTCAAGATTGCAAAGAAAAGCGTTGCAGCAACTGCCTCATAAAATCGACATCAGTGCAAATAATGAGGCAAATAGTGAACGCACTTGAGGGACCCTGGCATATTATCGAATGTGCAAAACTGCATTTTTCTTTTTGACATTTTCCAATGAAGAGTTACAATGACGATGTTTTCTTAACGTGGCCATAGTAAAGGAGCTCTCCTGACGAGCGAATTGTTTTACTTTCGATTACGAAGGCCTTCTCCAATATGCCACATTAGATAATTTGCGGTACTGAAGGTAAATAAACAGCTAGCGATCTTCAGTGAAAACTAGCGAACGTGCCGACCTTTTTGTGTATGGCTGTTAAGCTCGCCCGTTCTGTTAGAGTGGCCATGAACGAGATACCATCCGGCATTTACGTAAAATTGAAAATGGGAAACCACGGATGACTATTTAGAGGATGTACAGAGCTAGGAGTCTTGTTTTCGAAATTTCTACTTTGAATATTTATTTTTAAATGATCTGAAAATGTTGAAACATGTTTATATTGAAATTAAATTAATATCGTCATTTGAACGTTGAATGTACCCACATCAGGGTTATGAAAGAGACCTATCTAAAGAGGCTGACCTGAATATTCTTGAATTATTCAATCCAATATATTAGACGTCAGCAGTGTAGTCTCGTTATGACACGGCTGCAGTAATCAGTTTAGGGAACAGACAACATTCTACAGTCACACCACCCAACTGGAAACCTCCTTGAAAGCAAAAGAAGAGTTAACGGGATAAAAATCGCTTTAAGATAATACATTAGGATTTGTTTTCATTTTTTCCATCTAAAGATAACAGATTAATACTGCGAATGGAGATTGTTCGTCCTTTCTTTCTTACTTTCTTAATCTGCTTACCACGCAGGGTTGGTTCTTCCCTCGGAGAAAGTGAGGGATCCCACTTATACTAGCTCAAGGGCTGTGTCCTGGAGCGTGAGACACAACTGGGAAGGAGGACCAGTGTCTCAGCTGCTATGCTGAACAGGGGCCTTATGGGGGAACGGGAAGATTGGAAGGAATAGACAAGGAAGAGGAAAGGAAGCAACCGTGGCCTTATTAGGTACCATCCCGGCATTTGCCTGCAGGAGAAGTGGGAAACCACAGAAAACCACTTCGAGGGTGGCTGAGGTGGGAATCGAACCCACCTCTACTCAGTTGACCTCCCGAGGCTGAATGGACCCTGTTCCAGTCCTCGTAATATTTTTCAAATTTCGTGGCAGAGCCGGGAATCGAACCTGGGCTCCGCAGGTGGCACCTAATCACACTAATCACTACACTGCAGAGGCGGGATTGTTGGTTCACAGGGAAAAGTTACAGATTACCAGAAACACAATAGAAACTGAACGAATTTATGCAAGTCAGTGTGAGAAAATCATTCTTTTATGCTGGCTGTTTCACCAACGATCAGCAATGCTCAGAGAGGAAAGAGCTGAAAGTGAATAAATGAATAAATAAATAAATAAATAAATTCATGTATATCCGGAGAGGTAGTAATAGTATTTGTTGTACTTCCCACTGCCCAGCTTTGCCATTTTCTGAGACAATACTTACGGCGTGTGAAGAGGAATACTTGTTTTCACGTCTTGTGACTATAGTCAAAATTTACCGTTGCTTTCCTGTAGAGTTAAAGGTAAAAATGTAGTGAAAGTAACATAGTTTGAAATTTAGGAAGTGAAAATCGTATATTGGAGAGTTTGTTACTTCACACTCGGTAGCTATTGGACAATCTGAGTAGATTACAAGTGACAGAGGGACCTTGGGTAAAACGATCAGGGACAAGAGAAGAAATGAAACAATAAGAAACACACTACAGATCAACCCTTAAAAGAAAGTATGGAGAGAAATAGTCTAAAATGGTTCGGCCTCGTGAAAATAATGCGACAAGAAAGATTACCAAGAAGAGCTCCGGAATGGACAGAATTTGGAAGAGCACAAACAAGGTGGAGGAGAGGACTACATTGGGAGACAGTGACGAACGATAGAGTGTCGCTCTGTGAACGACATGCATAAGCACAAACGTATGGGGAAGAAGTACTATGGCAACTGTAACGTCGACCACTTAAACCAAAGGGAGTCCAAGTTTTTATTTTTGCTACTTGTTTAATATCGCATGAACACATCGCAGATTTTCAGCGACGATGGGATAGGAGTGCAGCCTTGTGTGAAAAATGGGAAACCACGGAAAACCACATTCAGAGCTGCCAACACTATCAATTACCTACCGAATGAAAGCTCACAGCTCGCTAGGTGGCATTTTAAAAAGTCGGAGTAGGACTTCGCCAGTTTTAAAGCCAACAAGTATTTCCCCCACACACTACATAAGGTTACTAGGTGGGATGTTATTTCCCAGCATTCCGTGCGTCACGCACTGACCTGTGTCGGTACGCTCCCTTTAGTTCCGTTCCAGTACGCTAGATCGCTAACAAACCCATTACTAATTTTAATCTTCTGTTCTGGTTTTAAGAGTTTATTGTTTAGGTCGTTATTTTATATCTGCCATGTGATATTTCATCATCGATATCTGTGACGAATTCAAATTACGATCAATAAATCACCTCTGGTGGAAATGATACTCCTGAAGTGTGAACTATATCAACGATGACGAAAAAACTATTGACGAAAGCCCCTGAACACGATTCATTGCATAAGTCATTGATGTCGCCATATTTTCACGGAAGTCTGTCTTCTTCTGAGCAACGAGTTAAACCTGTAGATGAGCCAAAATTAGCAAAGAGAAACTGTTTTGTAAAAATAAGATACATAAGTGTCGAATAAGGGAAAATGAAGTGGATGTGGGAATTACGAGGGAACAACGTATGCAAAACGGAGTAGAACAGATTGAATCAGTATTGTTGTAAGTCCCTTAACACAATCAAAAAAACAACAACTCCGGATGGGGTGACAGCTGAAAGTCTTAAAGTAGGATATCTACTACTTGATAGGTCGAGCCAGTAAAGACGTGGGAAGTTGAAAAATATATAAAGTAGGCTTCATCTTCTAAATAGATATATGGCTCCGAGGTTCACTCCGCCTACACTAAAACTGAGTTGCAAAGAGCCAAGAAATGTCTAGGTCTAGCAGCAAAAACAACTTAGTCAACGATCTGAAACTGCCCCTGTTTGACTACTGTGATGTTGTACATAGCGACTGTAACTCACAGTGAAGCTCAAAATCACTCCACAAGTTTACCAACGGTCCAGATAACGCTAGCACCCAGGTTTATCGAGCTGTCACACGGTACACGAGTTACACCGGGCTCGTCACTCACAAACGAGTATTTACTTTCCAACTGGTTGAGACTACTCTTACAATGTGTAGAGTTTACTATAAACAGCTTTGGCAAATCCGTCCATCCGTTCTACTGGACTGATTTGCTTCATTTCTGTTTTATTCTTTCCAGAATTACCTGCCGGTGAATCATGAGACACTGATCGGACTCTAAGTTCAGCCAATTTTGAGTAACCATAAAATAAAATCACTAAATGATCACTGCAATAACTGCAGGCGAAGGCTTACTCTACCCGCAGTACTTAGCACGTTGCTAAGCGACTAAAACCGTTACGTTTCAATCTCTATGGTGAATTGCATTCGATGACTGGGACAAAGAATTTTCCATTGGGGGATGCAAGATCAACAACTTGAGATTTGCTGATGACACCACCTTGATAGCATCATCTGAAGAGGAGTTGACAGAGCTAATCAAGAGAGTGGAGGAAGCAAGCCTTGAAATTGGATTACGCCTAAATCGACAGAAAACCAAAGTCATGATTGTTAATCGTAAGAACAACAACAGTCCACATATCAAACAGATCGGAGGTTGTGAAGTTGTACATCAGTACGTATATCTAGGCTCCTTACTATCCAGTTCTGGTGGTTCCAAAGATGAAATAAAGCGAACAATTGAAATAGAAAAGGTAGCAATGATCCGTCTGCGGAAGATCTGGAAAGTTAATATCAATACAAAAAAGAAGCTCGTTGAATCTCTAGTCTTCTTGTATGGCGCAGAGACGTGGACCATCCTCAAACGTGATCGTGAATGGATAGAAAGCTTTGATATGTGGCGCTGGAGGAAAATGTTGAGGATTCCTTGGACAGCTCATCGCACGAACACATCGATCCTGAACCAATTTCAGATAAAAGTTCGTCTATCGTGTAAGGTCTCTCAGCGGATTGTACGCTACTTTGGACATATAATGCGCCGAGATGGTAGTCTTCAAAAGCTGATTGTTGAGGGCAAAGTCCAGGGAACCAGACAACGAGGACGAACACCAACGCGATGGATTGATATGGTGAACGGCCCCCTACAGAGTTCTCTCAGAGCAACCAGATTGAAAGCTTTAGATAGGGAAGAATGGGGGAGTATGGTTCATCGGCCAGAGGGCTGAATATTATGATAGTCACGACACCTCAGTCATGAGGCAAAACGAAGAACAACAAGAAGAAGAATTTAGGAGATTCTCACCCTAAGTAATGTCACTGTATGCAACCATGTTTGATTACTAGCTGTCAAGCCAGAGAGTATACACTTCCTCTGATGATGGAAGAATACTATTCTCTGCTAGATACTCTTTGGTTCTCCGACCTTCCCCAGCTTCTGAATGTACTGAACAGATGGCAGAACGTTTCTAGTAACTTACATGCTGCTAAGAGAAAACACTCTACGTACGCACAGAGGGGACGGTATCAGCCTTCTGTACGCCCATTAATAAAGCTCAGGAACAAACTCTTAAAAGTGGGGTGTCTACTTAACCGAACCGGTATTCAGCAACGGCCAAGTGCATGTTGCACTGTCTCGGACAAGATCGTTTGAAAATATTAAGAATATTGTAGGGAAAGAAATGTTATAAACTATATTACAGGTATTAAATGTTCATGAAACTATTGAAAAGGGCAGGCAAAACATTATGACAGGCATATCAAGAGGAGTTA
The DNA here is from genome assembly GCF_040414725.1 of Anabrus simplex. Lineage (NCBI taxonomy): Eukaryota > Metazoa > Arthropoda > Insecta > Orthoptera > Tettigoniidae > Anabrus > Anabrus simplex. The sequence continues at coordinate 216,436,231 of NC_090279.1, read as the reverse complement.
TATGACCTATTTATAATGAATGCTACGGGGCAGCACAGATCGACGAATTATTATTATTATTATTACCGTCGTAATACACTTACTATATTTATGCGTTATTTCTACGTATTTTCTGTAACTTTAATTATTTTATGTAGTTGTTAATCTTGCTTGAATGTAAGAGAAGTCTTTATAGGCTTAACTCTACCAAGAGAAACGAGGAACATAAATTAGTAAAATGTACGAAAATGAAAAGCTGAGAGCATAGAGCTGTAAGGTTGGTAATGACAGCAATCTTCGTTTGTGCTAACAGCATACAAGGTCGCAGTTATGCACGTTCCCCAATTGAATCGGTCGGTGGAGAAAGTAACCTACCACTTTTTCTCATTTCTCAGAAGTAAAGAACTTGTTTGGTCCATGTCAGATAGATACCTCCCTCTGTCAGGATGACCAACAGTCTTATACGAAATATTGTGGTACACGTTTGTAGAAGTAGAATCTTCCTTCTCCCACCAACCGTTCGGTTTCATAAAACATTCACATCTAATGCTTCTATTCAATTTACGTGAAATAGATGTTTTACCAAATAAGCCTTGTTCTCGTTCCGAGAAACAGAGTCTGGAGCACCAAGAGGCGATTGAGTGGAGCAGCACAGGGGCTGAGTACAGATAAACAGACATTTCTACCCAATGTTTCAATTTTCCTCACTTTTTCGAAAAATGTCTCCTGATTTATAGAAAAGATATTCCCGAAACCTACTGGACGTATCATATTAAATAATCCGAGAAAAAAGTCTTATTTTGAAAATTAAAAAGCCTATTTTTGAAGTGAAACGTCAATCAATTGGGGTCGAGAGTCCCCGGCGGAAAATGGATGTTGGTTTGTATATTATTTTGAAGGAGAAAGATGAGCGGTAGATGACCGACGTACATGACATGGGTTAAGTTATGTTTTTGGCGGTCGCACAGAGACGAATGAGGTGTGATTTGATTCGTCTGAAAAATAAGAAAATACCAGGAAAAATTAAAATGTCACTGCAAATAAAACATATTAATGGTTTTTTGACTGAAAATTAGTATGCAAAAACATGTTAATACATGACTAAAAAGCCTAGAGAAAAGGTATAAAGAAGGAAAGCAGACTCAATAGGGGATCGAATGATACGGAAAGTACTTCTGCAGAACGAATGGGATGGCTACGGAAGCATTTAATGAAACATTAAAACAGAACTCACGGAATATGTGTACCGCCTAACTGCTCGGAGCCACACTGTAAGCACTCATCTAAGTTCATCCCTCTCGCTCCTACAGTCAGTGGTCCTCATCCCTGGACACACCTTGCACTTTATCATCAGGTGGGAAACCATTACCATCAACAGTTAGACCTTTCAAAAAGTCACCCAACTGAGATATCTTAGATCTCTGGTCACATCAGACAACCTCTGACAAGCGAATTAAGGCCAGCACAGCAGGGTCCAAATGCAATCCTCTGCGATAAAAAGACGCCCGACTATATGAAGACTAAAATTTAGAAGACGGTGATAATACCGGTTCCTCTCTATGGAGTAGAAGGTGATGTTATCGAGATGGTCATTGGGACAGACTCTCTCGGAGGATGTCTGAAATTAAGGTGAGCTCAATAGTAGAGACAAACTTTCAACAGAAACAGCAACTATAAATGAACAACCTGATAACGCTAGAGTAAGTTAAAGCTCGTTATATGAATGAACCCTGAGTATCGGGAAGACAGCACATCCAAGACTGGCTTATAGCTTACTGAAAGAAACTTTCTTCATAGAAGACTTCAGATTGCAGATACACCTGCCGAACACTGAGGCCTACGAGAAGACATTCCAAATTCTCATAGAAAAACGCAGCTAAATCTGGAACTACTTTTATTCAACATACGCCATAATGGTGGATGATTGGATACAAGCAAATTACGAGCTTCGACACGGAGAAACGCGATATGCAACACATAGTTTTCATCACAAGTTCTGCCAAAATAAGACATTTCATCACCCGAATGAAAATTGTGTGTGTGAATTATACAATGAACACCGTGAAAGGTGTCATGCAAATATCTGCAGTAAAAGACAAATATCAATAACAAAACTAGGATTAGAGTAATGTATTATAGTGTTTGTATCTTGCACATTGTGCGCATTTTCATTAATCATGATAGAGAAGTAACGCGATGCAAAGTAACAATAAAAGCTAACATTTAACTTGACCCAAGAGGATGCTGGCCACGAGGGAGACCGCGTGCTGTGGACCTCAACCCTCAAGACGTCCTAGATTTTCTCGTTCAGTCTGGGATAATTTCACTGCTCATTTACCAAAGTTTAACTGAAATCTGTATGGTCCATCTCGAGCAGTTCCTCCTCAGTGAGTTCTGAAATAGTCAAGCGTAGGTTTGGGGCAGCAGCAGTGACACTGACAACCCTGCAGACACTCCAGTATTTACGCTTGTAATAAAGTGGACATATTAAAGGGTTACGTCATCTGCTGTGATAACAAACAACGTGACAAAATGAAGCATGATGCGTGATTAATAAATACATTTCACAGCATCGCGATAACAATGTCCTACAAGTGTGCCCATACATTTACTTTTTACATATCGCCTTGGCCACGTAGAAACACGGCTAACACTTATCTGTAGAGCTTAGACTAGGTTCGAATTGCATCAATCAGTGACCAAACATAACGTGAGCTGAGTACTCGGTCAAACAGTTCATGCGGGCAGGTCATTTCCCTGCGCATATCAACACTGCGTAGCTAAGAAAATACAGCCAAATGTAGAGGGAATAAACCGACCAAATACAAACAGAATTCTGTTCTTTTACTTACTAATTAGTTGATCTATTGCATTATAACAGATCAATTTATAAGACTTCTGGATCATTTTGATAGTTTTCTCAGTCTGCTGTAAAAAATTATGTTGTCCTCTCGTTGTTCTGGTTCTTAAGCGACCATATTGATTGTATCCATAGGCATTTGCGATTCGTAACTCATAACTGTAAATTAGGGCCTTTCAAACGCTCAAGATCTCACACGTGCAGACCGAAACGCAGAGGTTCTGTGCACCGTGCATCGGCGCAACTCAGCTCATATCTGGAGCGCTGCAGAGCGAGACAGGCGTAGGGAAAAAAGAGAGACAGCGCTATTGCTGGGGCCTGCACTCTGAGAGGCCCCGCTGTAAAGGCAGCCACACACGCGCGCCGATCTGATCGTCCATCGACCAGCAGTCTACTCGACGGCGATCAGATTGCATGAACATCGCCTCGTCTATGGGGAGTTTCGATCAGATTGCACGAATATCGCCTTGTGCATGGGGCCGTTTCGATCAGATTGCACGAATATCGCCTTGTGCATGGAGCGTTTCGATCAGATTGCACGAATATTGCCTCGTGCATGGAGCCGTTTCGATCAGATTGCACGAATATCGCCTCGTGTATGGAGCCGTTTCGATCAGATTTCCAGCAATCTCGGGATCGCCCGGCGATAGTGATTGGCCGAAAATTTCTGTCGACCCACCGGATTGCTAGAAAAATGCCGTGTGTGGTGCCAAGCGATGATATCGGGCGACCACAGAGTATCTGCATATGGGCAATTCAACCGCAACAAACGCCATCGTCATGCGTGTGTGTTGTAGTTCAGTGGACGATAGTGTACACTGTGTGGTGCAGTTTTTAGACTTATAGCCTTCTATTGTGAGTAGGAAAACGCAGCATTTACTGATTACCTCTTACAAGTATCTTGAGCTCCACTAAACTGACAAGGTGGCGAAATTCGCTATCGAACATTCTCAGATCATTCATAAAGTCTTCTAGGTTCTCGTATCTTAACGTTCTTACAAGTGCAACACGACTGAACTTATTCCTATTTTTGAAGCACATTTTTCGCCAAAATCTTTTGAGTCTCTTCTTTCAACTTTACTACGGTTACTTAAAATGATTACGGCGGCCGTTACTTCCTCTCCGTGAGCCACATTGTCACCGCAAACAGCAGTTCACCACTCAGGGAGAAGAGCTTGCCTACTTGACTGCTGGGACGTTGAACCAGCAATCTGATCACTCATCCATGAGACTCCCGTCGCTGGGTAACCAAATCGCCATGTAGGTTCTATCCTTGTCGTGAACGATTTAAATATTGCAGTTTTAACATTGTCTCTATATTCTCTCCCCACCACCCCCACCACCACTCTGCGGAACATATGCCTGTTTATAACATAACGAAGGAATTAACCTTCTCTCCCCTACCCAATAGGAAGGATCCACAACGCTTCTCCTCCCTCTCCGCGGAACAGTTTGCAACTCCCCAAAAACCTTCCACTAGCCTCTCCATGACCACAGTCTTGAAAAAGTGTTTGGATACAACGGAGTACGCTTCAGCAGACTAGAACTATTTCATTAAATTAACACTGTGACGGTTGACTTCTACACAACCATTTTTATTAATACTTGTTCATACTATAACCTAACTCTCTATCATTGACAAGTTTACGCAACGTAAAGAATACTCTACATGATTTAAGTTGTGTGATGGAACATGAGGATGTTCTTGTAAAACGAAATATGTCATTCTTTGTACAGCGAGATTCTCTCATCGGCTGGCTGGCAGGCGCCTCCCGTTGACTCATCACTCCCCGCTCAGAAACAAGGTCAGCACTTCGCTCACTTTATCCGTGCACCACACGAGATAACAATTATAATTAAGAAAATAGGCGCGTTACTTACGACAGGAAATGTTGGAAATGTTCTCCTCCTGCATTCACACTTTTTTCGCGTCGTCTTCGGTTTCAATTTTAACGAAACCCCGGGTTCTTTTCCAAGTCGTCTTAGAGATTTTGTAGACGTATGTTTTAATCTTTCTGCGATTTGATTTACTTTTTTCTGGTTAAGTGCACGTTTCTTAACACTTCGTTTCTTATCGAGTAAAGAACCAGTTCCTCTCAATTTCTTTAAAACTTACCGCACGGTCTCTCTGTGTGGAGAGCGTACACGTGGAAATTGTGCTACAAATCGTCTAAAGACTTCCCTGCAAGACTCTCTTTTCACATAAATACCTTTTCTCTACTGTGTACACATGTGGAGGCATTATGAGAGTTCAGTTCGAGAACAGTTCTCAGCACGGACCTGGGCTGTCGCTATGCTGTGACGAGTCAACGGGATGCAGATAATCTGGGCCAACCGATGAGAGAAACTTACTGTTTAATAGTGTGTATATTGCAGTATTATTGAAATTATGTGTTTGACAGACTGGAAAGATTTGATGTTAAAGTCGACACTGGAAATTATGGCTTCCTTCTTAAAAAAATTAACTAAAATAATCATGTCATATATATGTTGATTCTCATAGGAAATCTGAAATATTTGTCCCGAATGAGTAAACTTATAATACCAATATGAAATGTCGTATGGCTTTTATTGCCGGGATATCCCAGGACGAGTTCGGCTCGCCAGGTGCAGGTCTTTCGATTTGACACCCGTAGGCGACACATACACCCAGCCCCCGTGCCATTGGAATTAACCAATTAAGGTTAAAATCCCCGACCCGGCCGGGAATCGAACCCGGGACTTTCTTGACCGAAGGCCAGTACGCTGACCGTTCAGCCACCGAGTCGGACATACCAATATAAATGGTCCGTTATTGGACATTATAAATTTTCCAGCTAACTCATTCCTGGTTGCCAGCGTAGCCTACGCAGTAGCCTCCACGGTATGCACTAGCCATGCGTCTTGGTAGGTGTGCTAGGTACCAACTGATGAGCCTAACCTAGCAACTGGCAACCAGGAATGAGTTAGCTGGAAAATTTATAATGTCCAATAACGGACCATTTAAATTGGTATTATAAAATAATCATGTTAATAACTAGTGTATAATAATAACAGTTAAGAAAGGCAAAAAATGAACATTGTGTTTTCTTCAAGTGGTTATCCCGTGTGCAGCCACGTTTCTGTTATTGTTATGGACAACCGAAAGGTCGTCACAAACATCATCAGACTCGATCAGAAGTACAGCCGGGCGTATGACAATATCGTCTTCATACTCGGTCATACAGTGTTCTAATGTCAGCCTTTCTGAATTTCCAGTACTCCTTCATCTTGGTGTTTTATTTGAAGTTGTAATCCATAAAGGTAACAATTCATGCATCTATCATCCTGACGATAGCACTACACTCATGTGAAAACTGGAAGACGTCAGTAAAATCAGCACACAAGCTGCATGTTTTTCATCAACGATGTCTGAGGCGGATCTTTAAAACAAGTTACCACGATCGCGATACTAATGATGGAGTTCTGCGAACAAGCCTTCTTCATACCTACATGAAGACTACGATTTGCGGGCTTTGGTCTGTGAGTGTGGTGCAAAACGTTCTCGAAGTCGACGCTGGTCTGAGTACCCCTGCGCAGACGAAGATGCCACACAATTCCTCGCGTCGAACGTTCCAAAAGCATCTTGATTTAACGGATATTGGCTGGGATGAATCTGAAGGTCTGGCAGATGCCACGACTCGTTGTCCGAGATGCTACTAGACAGGCTTGGTGGAGTATGCAGTCCACTTGGCGGCAGTTCTCTTCTTCATCCCGTGTATCCTGGTACTGACTTATTTCTTTCTTGAAGATTCTCCTTCACTTCAGTTGCCCATGGAGAGGTAAATTTCCATTTCACCAGAAAATCAAAAATGCTGCGTGATATTCGGTGTTAGACACTCGGTAGGGATGCCCGTAAATATTGAGACGGCACATCCTCGAAAGTATAGATATGCATTTGACCCCCGGCGATATTTGCCGTCAGAATTTTGAATCTTTCCGCTCTTTTACTTGGATGCTCTCTACCTCTCGGCGGTGAATGAGGGCCGAGCATGAGGCGGACCTGGACTGAGAAGAGCTGTCTGTAAGCGTTTGGCCGGTACTTCAGCGCTTCTTTCTCTGATACATCAAATAAAATGGCCTCTTCAAGATAACTGGCATGAATACAACGTTTACATTGGTATCGATACGTTCGGTGGTCGTATGGCGGTCAGACACCATTAGTTCAGTTTGGATGCCAAACGTCATTCAACTTGGGGTAGGGGATCTCCGGCGAAAACTCGATATGACGCTTTTTGTGCTACACAAAACAATGATTATAACTCAAAAGTTGTACTGGAATGGTTTATATCAGAAGAACGAGTGCGCAAGACATGACCGCGATAGCTGATGTAATGTGCATGACGTGATCACACGGTGGCCATCCACTTTTTGGTGGTCGAAAGTCAGTTACCGCAAGGTATGGTTTCGCGTGTAGATAAATGAAGTGTAATTTTATTAATATCAATGAGACCCACCAGAAAACAGCAGAAAAACGTAATCTATACTAATATAATAATATATAAAGAGGTAAAGTTCGTCTTATGTAATGGCTAATCTCCGGAACTACTGGGCAGATTCTAAATATTATCTTACTAATGTAAATATTCATTATTCCTGAGGGACATAGGCTGTATTATCCGGCTCCATGGCTAAATAGTTAGCGTGCTGGCCTTTGGTCACAAGGGTCCCGGGTTCGATTCCCGCCACGGTCGGGAATTTTAACCAACATTGGTTAATTTCGCTGGCACGGAGGCTGGGTGTATGTGCGTCTTCATCATCATTTCATCCTCATCACCACGCGCGGGTCGCCGGGGGCGGGGGGCGGCACGGAGGGAGATATAAAAATACCAGGCTAATACAGGCAAAATATCGCATTTGTCGTACAAGGACGAGACGAAACTCAATTTAATCCCCTTCACTCAAGGAACAAAACTCGGTAAGCCCTAGTGGGCGAAAAACTATGTTTTAAGACCCTAAAACCAATCGTTACGGAGATATTGGCATCAACCCCTGCCCTAGGAATCGGATATAGAAATGAACTGCCGTAACCATGCCAACGTCAGCTCCAGTATTCTTACAGCAGCGAGATTATCTACAATCTCTCTTTCTTAGCATTAATCCCGACTTGCAGGGTCTGCTGCTTTGCTACATCTCCTCCATTTCTGTCTGTCGTTGACATCATCTGGTGTTAAGCCAACACTGTGCATGTCTACCCTGATGTTGTCAGTCCATCTCTTTGCCGGTCTTCCTCGTGGTCTTGTTCCCTCTGGGTTGATGCGAAGCGCTGTTTTGGCCATGCTTGCCATGCTACGGTAACCGAGTAGACCGTACAGCCAGGGACTCGACGCCGAGTGTTGGGCGGCGGAAAATAACCTGACTCCCCACAAGAGCCAACGGCTTCGGGCGGATGAGCTCTTGTGGGAGGGTAATGGGCCCTCAGCAGAGGAAATGCTGCTGAAATACCATTGAGCTGCACCGTCTGTACCCCAGAGGGGCGGCTGCAAAAGGCGTCTGTTCTCCAGGTTAGGGGCGGCCTAATTATATGCTGGCAGTAGCTATAAAATGCCCTCAACGACAGACGAAGCGACCCGTCGGTTGAGGAATCATTTGTCGCATCTATGGCTACGTCTCTTCTAAATTCGGAGATTATCTACAATATATCACAAAAACCTAACATGTTACAGACATGAATATTGGTAGTTGGAATCTGCTTAAAAAATAAATGAACACACTTTTCTTGGAAAACCCACTTAAGGGGGTGAAATAATAAAAAGCGGATGCATTTTTAAAATGAGTATCTTCTTCTACCGCTTTTCCCACACCTGTGGGGTTGCGGGAGCGAATTGTGTCGCACATGTGGATTTGATCCTGTTTTACGGCTGGATGCCCCTCCTGACGCCAACTCCGTGTGTAGGGATGCAATTACTATTGCTTGTTCCTGTTGTAGTTGGTAATGTGGTGTGTTGAGTGAATATGAAGAGGAGAGTGTTGGGACAAACACAAACAACCTGTCCCCAAGCCAGATGAATTAATCACACGCGATTGAAATCCCCGATGGAGCTCGGAATCGACCCCGGACCCCTGTGAACCGAGGGACGTGAAAATTGGTATTTGGAATCTCCTTTAGAAATGAAGAAACCCGTTTTTTCTGACTTAAAAGAGGACTGTTTCTCACATGTAGAGTTCCATGTCGCATGTTCCAGATTTAGCTCTGCCAGTATCCTGGTCATCTTAGCCCCATAAGGCAATGCCACAAACGTGGTTTACAAAGAGATTCTGGGGTAAATGAAATGCAATGTTTCAGTGAATTTGTACTTTAGCGCACAAATATGTTACTAAGAAGCGGGTAAAAGCCTCTAGAAAACGAAAGCAGGAGAAAATTACACTCTATAATGGATGGTGTAAGTTCAGAACGAATGATACGGCTACGTCTCTCACTCCCGACATTGTACAAATGAAAATGTAAATGTCAACTTGTTTAATACTTTTAATTACAATACGCAATAAATGTAGCGACTGTTCCTGGTACAGGTCTTCTTTTGTTTCAACGGAAATCTGGTGACCCTCGGATTCAACTATTTTTCGATCTAGTTGCTATTATTATTATTATTATTATTATTATTATTATTATTATTATTATTATTATTATTATTATTATTCTTTCTTTCTTCGTTATGCCCGTTTACAGAGTGCGTTGGAACTTGTTAGCTTGATGATGGTTTTCCTTTCTTCTTCACCTCCCAAAATCTCTTCATGAACTCGCTGTGCTGTTTCTTGCGTTCTTTCGTCCATTGTCTTCCTGTGGTTCTTTTAGCCTTTTCCGTGAACGTGTGCTTTGCAACCAGATTCCCAAAAGCCTTGCGATCCCTGATGATATCTTCTGTGATGATCATTTCTTTCAAGTCCTGCTTTATTTCCTCAAACCAGCTTATTTTGACATTATTATTATTATTATTATTATTATTATTATTATTATTATTATTATTATTATTATTTCTTTCGTCTCAACCTCTTTGAGATACGTTGAATCAATCATTTCTCTGTGTTATTTTTTTCTTAGTGTCCAGAATTTCTTCATTCTTTCTGAACTTCGTTTCCTCTCGTCTTGCGAGATAATAGTTTGGCTTTTTGTATAGATTTGTTTGGAATCTAATATTTTCTTCTTTAGTGATTACTTTGGCTGTTCGATGGAATAGTGAATTTTCTGTAATTTTAATTCTACTAGGTCTTTTTCATTTTGTTTAAACGAGTTCGGTTTTGTTTTGCGCTTGCGGAAGATGATTTGGTAGCTTAATCTATCAGAGTTAATTCTGAGATGATGACCGTAAAAATTTATCCTTATTTTCCCATAATATCTGAGAGTTTTTCTTGTAGAGTGTTTAATTCTTGATGTGCATTATCTTATTATCCTGAAATTTTGGTCCTATGGTATTTTCCTTTCATTTAGCTCGAGTTTTCCCATCTGACCTTTGCAATTCATGTTTAGTGTTTCTGCTGTGTTTAATCTCTGTTTTATAATGTTTAATTCTGGATCCCCGTGAAAGGGATTTCTTGTTGTATATATCTTTTGTTAGTGGAAGGTCAGTTCAAGTTTATTTTTCCTGGATTCCATTGTTTTGTATTCCACAGCATTGCAACTAATCCATTCTCCGAGATATTTGGATTATTTTACTGTTTCAATCTTTTGTTTTTGGACTTTGAAGTATTTATTATTATTATTATTATTATTATTATTATTATTATTATTATTATTATTATTATTATTATTTACACTTTCAGACCCTACTTTCTCGGTCACGACTAACCGTCACGTCAAAATAGTAGCTTAGAGTCCGAAAGAGATACGGCTGCCGTTGTCATCGTTCGATCGTACGTCGTCAAGGTCGACAGAAACTTTACATTAATAGAATGTGAAAATAAGTGAATATGGTGATCAAATGGCAGAGAAGAGATACTTTAATTTAAAATTTTGAAGCAAGTACAGATTTTTGTTTCAGTTACTATAAATTTCAAGTACGATCCCTTTTTAAAATACAACATCTGGTGGCATTAGTTTTCTAGCTTTTGAATGATGCCCCGAGCTGATGTTATGTATCTCTATAGCTGTCATGTTTATACAGTAGAGTGAATTTGTTTGTATCTCTTTGGCTGTGCCTATGACTACTCTCAATTATAATGTTTCGTAAACAATAATGACTGGTCAAGTCATTCGCTGAATAAAGAAGAAATATTACGAGTTATTACACGTTCCGAGTCAGACAACAGTAGTAAAGTTTCCGACAGCGAAGGAGGTAAATGAACGGTTGATCTAGTGACGTTCGACGGAAATGCAGGGAGATTGCTCACTTCCGTTATGTTTTATCTATAGGAGCAGTATTTGCAATCATAGCTGGATTTATTCAATGTTATCCTTTATTTACACGCTTAACATTAAATCCTAAATGGTTACAAATTCAATTTACGACTATATTTGTAGGGCTAAACTTAACATTCTTCCCTGGTGAGGGACGACGATATGGATTGACTGGTCGTAGGTGTAAAAAATGTAGTTAATATCTGCTTGGGATGTGTCAGTGTTGCAGTGTTTTCTCTCGAGGCCAACAGTGTAGTTTTTGTAAATTCGCAGATTTCAATTTGATTAACTGTTTTTTAGACAGAAATAAATAACTCCTCTTTAGTTTGCAACATTTTCTTTTTAAACTCCTCCGTTGTTGACCACACATTACACTTCTGCTACTTTTATTCAATATCACGGTTTAATAATCGTTTATTATGAACGTGCTTATGACAGGAGTTCGTGATAAACTATTTGAAGTTAAGATATTTATAATTATACATTTCATTACCAAGATGTTTAAAATACTTCTGTACATCTATAAATTCACGGCTATGCATGGTAATTAATGTAGAAGATATTTTGTTGATGTTAAATACGTAATATGAACATAATATAAATATGGAGGCTCATTTATATTAGGATTCACTTGATGATCGTGAATGTCTTTTCAATCCGAAGGGATCCGTGATCGAAAACACTTGAGAAGCGCGGGAATAGACTATTCACAATATTGATTTGTGTTTGGGAAGTCAGAAGTGACTGCACTCTGAAATTGTTGTAGTCCCATGTGGCGGATTACCCTTTCTTTGCTCTTTACTCTGTTCATAAACAACTAACGTCACTCGAACAAAACACAAACACAGAAGAGACGAAATGGAAAGAAAACCAATACCTTTCGCTTCATTGAAGACTTGTCAATTAACGATAATAAAATAAACCCTTGACGCGATGTTTGTTGATATGAAGACAGCATCTCACTACTCGACACAGCGACTATCTGTTCCTAGCGAATGGCGCTGCCGTGGGACGCGCATGTTCAAGGGCTACGAGAGGTTGCATTGGGACCGTCAAAATTCTATGCAGCTGGTTTCGTCGAGATTCTGGTACACAACTCCACCACTGCCCTTGTATCAATCACTTACAAACAGTTTCAAGAACTTCACATGTCTTCAATTCCAAAATCAGCATCGGTGCTCGACTATGATGGGGTAAGTTAGCTTTACAACGTGTCCTTTACCTGCCATGCAGTTATGAAAGCGCAAGAGCAATTCCATACTTTTATTAACCTAACTATTTATAACAATATAAGTGACCACTCATCTACTTCTGTGGAAGACAAGGCATAGGCCTCCATAGCAGAGCGAGAGTTGTACGGGTCAGTCTAACTTTCTAACCTAACGTAGATTCTGCTTGAATTTCAAATTTAGAGGGGTTCTTTTTCGGACATCATCGGTCACACCAACCTATCGTAGGTACAACGGATAAAAGAGAGGGTTCATAAAATGGAATGGTTCTAGAGCAAATTAGTACCATGGGAAAGACAGCTGGGAAAAGAAGATACAGCATGTTTCCCAGAATTGGGTGCAGTCGCGAGGAAACACACATAAATGATTATTTTGTACGTCATGCGAGGATTAATGCAGAGTTCAAGCCCACTCTTCATTTGTTTAAACCTATTCCTGGTTAGTTCCAGCATACAGTGCAGCTGGAGCACATAGAACTCCAGTAGGAATGGAATATAGAACTTATTGTAACACAATCATTCCTAGACATGTCATGACTGCTCACAGAATATCTTTCCTCCTCACAAAAGTAATGTGACTACAATGTACCCTTCCCCTGTGATACAAATGAATATATCCTTAGACCTTATAAAATTAACGCTAAGTATTCACCGAATGCAGCAGGCTCTTGGAGAGTGAACATGGTTCTTTCAGAGATGCTTAATCTATACAAGAAAATCTTATCATACTCAGTCATTTAATTCCTCTTAGTGAATACAGCGAATCCAGATAATATTTACCTTTTATCACTACTACATTTCATGAACTTCCTGGCAGCCGGTATGAAACGTGCATGTTAAAGGATCATATTTTAGATTCATATCTACGAAACTATTTATTCCCGTTTTAAAAACTTAGCTCATCTGTTAAGTCAATTAGGGCAAAATACGGTACATACATAATGTCAACTACCTACCCCCTTAGTTCACCAACGGGGATGCAAATAGCAAGATACCACTTTTGAAAATTAAAATTTCTGCTGCAGTGTTGAGACGTAGTTCTTTTGGCCAACAGCAATAAAAAGCATTTTACTCGAGCTCTCAAAACTGCAACTCGACTACTTACACAAGTCTTCCTTGTATCTTTACACAAGTGTAGTGGCCGTAAAAAGTGTACCTAAGGATTAAAAAATGTCTTTCAGAAATGTGATGATAATAGAGTTTGTTTAAATACTTTTGCTGCAGAAAAATACCGTACCAACATATTTTTGTATTGAGGAAAGCTTACTTTATACATCTTCATTATAGACGATTGTGCATTTTAACGTTCAGTGTGCGAGCCTCACCGCCTCCACAGTCTCCGTCTACTTGAAATGGCCGAGTCAATTTTCCGCCAAGGTAACGTAACCTCCTCCAGTCGCCTCATATGACACCACCTCCAGCTAGTGTTAACTCCTTATTTCGAGAAACTTTCCACAATTGTTTCCATTCGTTCCTACTCTATTCAAAGAAGTAAAAAACCAGAATGTTAACTTTTCACGTCAGGTGCTTTGAAGTCCCGGCTCAATATTTTAGAAGGTGGCAGCGTATCTTAGCGATCAGTAGCAAGTAGAATAAGAAATTTCTCAGAAATTAAAAAATATTTATTTGATTCTAACACCTTCGGCTCCGTGGCAAATTGGTTAGCATGCTAACCTTTGGTCCAATAGTTCCTGAGTTCGATTTCCCGTTGAGTAAGGGATATTAACCTCCAATGATTACTTGGGGACTGGGAGTTTGTGCCAACTTCTTTATTTAAGATTTTAATTAGTATGTGGGTAAGTGTAACAGAGGGCCTCCAGCCCTAACTTCGCCACTGAAAATGGCTCTAAAAAATAAATAAATAATTTTAATAGTGTTTAAAAGTACGAAAGATCACAATATGAAGATAAAGTTGGAATTCAAGTGGGAAAATTGGGGCAAATAATCGTTTTTAGGAAGGAGAGTTAGGGATTAATTTACTGAGGGACAAGTTCAATAAGTTTCCAAATTCTTTGCAATTATTTAAGATAAGACTAGAAAAAAACCAGATAGGGAACTTGCCACCTGGGCGACTGCCCTAAGTGCAGATCAATCAGTGCTGATTAATTGATTGATTCATTGTAGAAAACAATGCGACCGAAAAGACAGTGTTCTACGAGAACAACAAGATAAGACGACGTATCACCAGCTGACATTATGCGGCCAGAAAGAGAGGCAGCATAATCAACCAGCAGACTGTTAAATACTGTTTTTACGAAATTATAAGCTTTCACAATATTGCATAATAGTTAATGTATACATGTTGACGCCTAAAGTTCATATTCATTCCATTAGTGCAATGAGTAATGAGTGTGCCACGTAACACACCTCCCGACATGCTTGTGACGTTAGTTAGGGATTGTAGCAAGCAGAACGATAGCTGAACTTCAACGTGTGAACCGCTATGTTTTTAGGGGCACCGGGAAAAGAAAAAATAATGCGCAATTCAGACTTGGATTTTTCACTTGTTTGAAACCTAAGAATGGCAGGTAGGGATTACGAAAGTGGGACAGTTGAATCATTTCAAGTGTTTAGGATGTGTGTTCTCCCAGGATGGTAATATAGTGAAACTCAATTGAGGTGCAGCATAGCCAACGCAGTAAGCTCGCAGTTCTGACCAACAGTATTCTATAAGAAAGAAGACTTCGTTGTACGGGGGTGAAACCTGGGTATAGTTGGAACAGCTTATTCATAAGTTGGAAGTGACAGACATAAAAGTAGCGAGAAGGACTATTGATGCAAACAGGTGGAATCAATGGAAGAAGGATGCTCATAATGAGGAGACAAAGGATGAATGCGGATGAAGATGTAATTACGTATAAAACGCCTTCGTTGATCTGGACATGTCAGGAGGAGATGACAGAAAACCACGATGACGACGGTTAGATTCGATTTTTAATTATTTCATGTATGGATCTAAACGAGGCCCAGAGATAGTTGAAAGCTTTTTTCTTTTTCTTTTTTTGCTATTTGCTTTACGTTGCACCGACACAGATATATCTTATGGCGACGATGGGATAGGAAAGGCCTAGGAATGGGAAGAAAGCGGCCGTGGCCTTAATTAAGGTACAGCCCCATCATTTGCCTGGTGTGAAAATGGGAAACCACGGAAAACCATCTTCAGGGCTGCGACAGTGGGGTTCGAACCCACTATCTCCCGATTACTGGATACTGGCCGCATTTAAGCGACTGCAGCTATCGAGCTCGGTAAATTGAAAGCAGAGCATTCTGGAGGCGTTTAGTTCATTCACAGAGGCTTGTAGACTGATCGCTGAAATGAATAATAGTGTACAACGAGGATATGAAGAGTCGGGGGGAAAAACAGGTAAGTCAACTTTTTGTCGTAATCGAGTTAGCGGTGATATACTGTGCTTGATTCAGTTTACAACATTTCGAGTAATATTGCAACTTTTTATTTCTTATTATTAGTAACGTTCTAAAATTCAAATTGCGTTTTTTCTGAGATCTGAAGAAAGTTGACTTACCTGTTTTTCTCCCCCTGATCCTTCATATGTATGCATGTATGTATGTATGTATGTATGTATGTGTAAATGAATGAATAATGTAGGCTTTTATGAATCTAAAATATATATATATATGTGTACGTTCCCGCAACCAAACCAAACACAAACCAACACAACCAAACAGAGTAGAGACAATACGCCACACTTCCGGATTTAGCCTTGTTAAAATGGGAGACAAGTCGTAATTGACGCTCCTAGTGGCTTGACCTGAAAATTCGCGCTAAATTCAAATATCAATGGAAATGCATATATTGAAATGGATAAATAAACTACGTCTAGAAAGAAAGTGTTACTAAGATATTAACTTCAAAGTTGCTAAAGCAATTCTGCATAAATGAGTGAAGAATTATTTAACAGGTTATCATTTAAAGACTGAAATTAGACATATAATCAAGATGTGAAATGGACTGCTGTGAAAGGGCTTGATCTTTCATTTATGCAATACCTTTTTAGCTTTAGAATTCCTGCCTGAACGTTCATGGCTAGATTTTTCTTTTTTCTCATTTAAAAGCATTGTATCATCCATATTAAAACACTTGTCAACAAAAATATCGGCACATTCCTTACATACATGATTCAATGAATTTACATTTAAGAGCTGGACAATTTTCCTTTTAACTTGAAGCCTACTAACAGAAAGAAAATCTATAAATTTAGCCTCAAAAACATTAAAACTTTCCCAATAAGCAACACTTGCCATAATGCCATTACATTAGGGTAAAGCAAATTTGCATCATCATATTGTTTCAACAAAATATGCACATTTCTTAAATCACCCATATTTTCTCCAGTGCTTGACAGCGCATTACGGCATTCCAAATGGGATAACTTGGAACACAACCAGCCACACTCATATGCATATGTATTTTCCTGAATTAGATCAAACCCACAGATCACACATACAATAACACATCGGTATTGAAGGCTAACTGCTGCACTATACAATAAAATATGCGTATTATATTTTAAGTAAAAATATGGGTCGACCAGGTCAGAAGATTATGAAGTACTATAAAAATATCTTTGTTACTGGAAGAATATATATGCAAACACAATATTACTTACATTTTCTTGTCACGAGTGGAACGGAAGAAAGACCGCGCGTTCTTCTCTACTTCATAGTTACTGCAGCCAAACACAGCACACACCTTTCCCCTCATGTCGAGAGGAGATAATTATCAAGGAATGACACACGCTACTATTTAATTATGTCAACTCACTGAAAACGCAAAAATAACACCAAAAACTTCACACACAAATACACGTGCTCTTATGACAGAATCAGTAGTTCTCAGGTCAATCCGCTAGAGAGAGAGATCTAATAGCTGTCCCTCGATATCTCGCTGAGTGTCGCGTATTGTCTCTACTGTATTTGCTGCAACGAAAGAGCATTATAAATGGCTGTTTAAAGATGGCGGCACCACTGTTACCTAACAATGTTCGTTGCAGAAAGTATATTGTTTTAAGTAATGCGGCACTAATCACCTCAAGAGAGCCCATTTAATATCGTAAAGTCGTTATTGCAGATACTCTTGTAATTAATTGCACGAAAACAAATAAAACTCATAAAGTAATATCGTAAAAAATGAGCTGCCTATTTCCACTCCCCTACTAGTCTCACGTGTTGGTCTGACACCTCGCCAGTGGCCTTGCTGCTGGTCTCTGGAAAGCAGATGGTCATGTCCCCAAAGTTTGAAGGTAAGTTACCACTCGTCTTGTTAGATATGGGCCTTAAAACATGTTCAGGTGCCCTTTAAGTGGTTATTCCACCCGGCGGCTGTGAGCTTGCATCCGGGAGATAGTGGGTTCGAACCCCACTGTCGCAGGCCTGAACATGGTCTTCGGTGGTTTCCCATTTTCACACCAGACAAATGCTGGGGCTGAACCTTAATTAAGGCCACGGCCGCTTCCTTCCCACTTGTAGGCCTTTGCCATCCTATCATCACCCACCATAACGCGTATCCGTGTCGGTGTGACGTGGTCTAGACCGCTCTTCAGCCCACAAATACAGGCTTTTTAAATCGTTTTGTGCACGATTTCTGACATGTTAATGCCATTTTAAATATGAACCCATGGGCCCCCAGCCTTCGTGACTCAGGCGGCAACGTGCCGGCCTCTCGCCGCTGGGTTTCGTGGTTCAAATGCCAGTCACTCCATATGAGATTTGTGCTGGACAAAGCGGAGAGGGGACACGTTTTCTCCGTGTAACCCGGTTTTCCCTGGCATCTCGCATTCCAGCGACACTCTCCAATATCATTTCATTTCGTCTGTCAGTCATTAATCATTGCCCCAGAGGAGTGCGTCGGGCTTCGGCAGCCGGCACAATTCCTATCCTCGCCAGTAGTTGGAGGCTTCATTCAACCATTCCCATGAGAGGCCGATGACCTAGATGTTAGGCCCCTTTAAACAGCAAGTATTATCATCATCATTCCATTCCATGCCCGGTGGAATGACTGTAAACAGGCTGAAGCCCCCACATTCAAACGTCTGTAGCTCCCTCCCTTCGTTTACATTCGATCCGAACGGAACAAGGCATTCTACAGAGCGCAAGTGTAGTAATTTTATAAAATATAAACTCTT
Source organism: Anabrus simplex (assembly GCF_040414725.1). Taxonomy (NCBI): domain Eukaryota; kingdom Metazoa; phylum Arthropoda; class Insecta; order Orthoptera; family Tettigoniidae; genus Anabrus; species Anabrus simplex. The sequence goes on along the minus strand of NC_090279.1, from coordinate 216,417,668 downwards.
CTTCCAAATTAATACTGTAAATGTGATGAAAATCGTTACTCCGACATTCTGAAAAGCTTTAAGTTGCAAACATACAGAAACGAGTGAAGGCTGAAATTAAATGTCTTGGGACACTCTTTCACTTTTAAAAAATGTTAACAATTAAATATTTAAAACAATTGTAAAATGTCATCACATCTGTTGCATCGAAAACATGGCTCCCACGGATGCACGAAAGGGGTACCACTCCTCTTGTTAGATACGAACCTACAAAATGTGCCTTAAAAATGTCCACGTGCCCTTTCTACCGGGCGAGTTGGCCGTGCGGTTAGCGGCACGTGGCGGTCAGCTTGCATCCCGGAGTTAGTGGGTTCCAACCCCACTGTCGGTAGCGCTTAAGATGGTTTTCCGCGGTTTCCCATCTTCACACAGGGCAAATGCTTGGGCTGAAGCATAATTAAGATATTCGAAAGTAAACACCACCAACAGGGCAACAAGCGAAAGACGAATTGGGCATTAAGATAAATTCGGCCAAGTCCGGCGCTAAGTATATGCGTGAACTCAGGCAACGTTGGGGAGGACGCATTCGGAGCAATTAGGACTTGATTTTCTGGTAAAACTTCAGGAGAACTCCTTGGCTAAAAACGCACGAGTTAGGAAGTTGAATAGTATCAGCCTTACGAGAGGAGAGATAGTTAATGACCCACTAAGCCACTCTAAGATGTACTTTTAACTTTATAGTAAGATATCACAAAGCGATCGACATTTTCCAAAATAGGCAGCTGAAGGAGCACAGCTATTGGCTGAATGTTACTCCCATGATTCAGTACACAGATAACTGTCATTACCAAGTACGGCATAATAAAACTTCTGAACCAATCGTGATAAATTAAACCTAAACGAAGTTCATCCCCTGAAGGTAATCTAATGGTGATAAGTTTCCTAACCCTTCACACTGACCTATATGACCCACTTGTGCCGAGCAAACGAAAGCCAATAGTGAAAAATTACCTTCTCCCCTCAAACTTTGTTTACGTCAAAAGCTGGTACCATTACCGCTAGGAACAACAGAGCATTCCGCAAGTTCCGACACGTGCGTTTCAATCTGCATTGAAGCTCTCTTGAGTTTTGTGAATATATTAAAAAATCATCACCATATTCTGAAAGAATGAGGATCACAGATATTCTGGAAGGTAAAACTGGAGTGTCAACACAACACACATTAATAAAATTGATTGGGAAAATATAAAATTAAAATAAAAACTGAAGTAAAAACACAATCGTAATTTTCAATCATTCTTTACATGGCCCACAATCCAACTTCTTGTATTGTGGGATAAGTATTCAGATGAATACATGGACTGTAGTTGCCTCAACCTCTGAGTAGATATCACACGGTACGTATTCTACTTGTTGCCGTGTGACCACTAGAACAATAGAACTCAATAGACTCCTATGCAGTAATAAGGCACTAATCATCTCCAAATATTTGCGCTTTACGAGCCCATTTTAATACACGATCAAGATGACTTGTTACAGATGGAGGTACAAATCAACAGATCCGTGATAATCCAACACAGTTCTGGTCGTACACAGGAAACGTGTCCCCGGCCTCCACTCAGGCCGACGCAAAGGAATTGTGTACACGCGTGCACAGAGATGGTGTTCCAATACAAAAAAGCAGCTCCTCGCTTACACAGCCCGCGACAAGCCTGTTGAATTAGAAGTGGACACAGTAAGAGATACACTACCTCTTCACTCCCTTCCCCTCCTTTTCGGTACTGGAGTGGGACAGTGCTGATTGTTTATGTCAGGACATAATTTCTGTGGATGCGAGTACAAGGTGCTCACGCAGGCGCCAACCACGGGAGGCGATGAGCGTAGCGTATGCTATTCAACCACAGTGACGTTGTGGCTACGTCACAAGCCGTGAAGGTTGACCGAAGTTCTCCCAGTCATTCTCGATCACTGCGGCGATGAAAATGATGAAAGAAAGAGGACTGAAATGCACGTCATTTTCAATTTACGTTGAAGGAACTACACTCATGTTTATAAGAAATAGAACACCTCAAAAGACCAGAGATAGGAAGTACATATTCACAGGACATGTTCATTAGTAGGTTCAGCATGTGTCCTGTTGCCTACTAGGCACTGGGTCATCCATGGGTTCTGATAACTTGTTCCATGCGTGATGGCATGGGCGCGTACAAGGCGCGAATGGCGTCCTGGGGTATAGCCATCCATGCTGCCTTCACCTGGTTCCACAGTTCATCTTTGGTGGTCGGCATTGGGTCACAGCCCGTCGTTTCACCATATCCCACACATTTTCGATTGCCAACAAGTCCGGTGATTGAGCAGACAGGGCAATAGTCTTGAGATTCTGTGACAACAAGGCAGCAACATGTGGTCGCGCATTCTCCTGCTAAAATATGGCGTCTAGGGTATCATACAGAAAGGGTATGGCTACGGGCCGCAGGATGTTATTCACGTAGGTCAAACTGGTCACAGTTCGCTCGACATGCACCAACTGTGATTTGTGGTTGTACCCAATAGCACCCACACCACAAAGCCTTGAGTTGGCGCTGTATGTCCGGTGCGAATGCAGTCAATGTGACGCCTCTCCCCTGTCTGCGGCGAAACAAAATGCGGCCATCATTTTCAAAGAAACAGAATCTGCAGTCGTCCGAAAACACTATCTGCTGCCATTCCTGCCCCCAGTGACGTCGTTCCATACACGGTTGCAGTCTAACAGGTTTATTTATTTATTTATTTATTCATTTATTTATTTATTTATATTTCTTGATACTTCCTTGAAGGAATCGTAATTCAATCCATTGATTGGTCTGCTTGGTATGCAGACGCCTCGGAATGTCTACGTCATTGTTGAGAATGTATCTCAGGCTGCTTCAAGGCTTCGGACTCCCCGGTCTAGCATGTTTATCCACATCAGTCGAAGGTAGGCGGAGAGGTGGACGACGCGCTGGTAACCCAGACCGTAATAAATGGCGATGGACTGTTACTCCTGATAGTGTACGGTGTGTTACACTGTTCTACTGTTGCGCCAGAGCCGAGGATGACGCAGATCTGTGCTGAAATGCAATTCGAATGAAATGTCGATCTTCTCGAGGGGTGGTCTGGATTGTGCGACCACGAGAAGCAATTTCCCGGATGGATGCATCACGTTTTCTCATGCCAATAATGCACCCTCTTTCAAACTCATTCATACGATTCTTGCATACGTCTGCGAGGCATCCTGCACGTCTGATCAAGTCACACTGATCCATTACCTTCGGTTTATAGCGACAACGAGAGCATTTTTTACCAGTCGGAGGTGGCGCACTGGAACTGGAACCTGAGGGCCGACATGGCTCAAATGCTAATCTTTTCTTCAGAACATACTACTGCACATGTCCGGTGAATATGAAATTCCTATCTCTAGTCTGTTCTAGTTTTCATGAACATGAGTCTAAGTTTCTTATGTTCATTGCAGTTTAGTTATTTTGACCGGATACAGTAAAGAGTTAGGCCTACAACCTCAAATATTTTTATGATGTGCGAAATGAATTACAGTTTTCACTACTAATTTTTAAGAGGCGCTTGTGGTTGTTATCTGATAAACTCACCAACAATTTAATCATGCTTAGCGGGAATAAAATTAGCGAATTTATTTCCTTGAAGGCATACTGTACATCTGTCTGGTAGATATATATACTTTGTTGTTGTTGTTGTTGTTGTACTTTAACATTGGACAGTAAATATCTACGTCCTCACTCGTGATGAAACTCCCTCTGCCCTTTTAGAGACTAGCTATTATCACCAGATGCCTGTTTAATTTTAAATGCTGTTTTCAGAAATTCAGTGAACACTACAAGACTGAGCAAAATCATTGTTGCATTATGAAATTATATTACTTTTTGCTTAATGAATAACAGGAATTTTCCATTTCAAACATAAATGGAAATACTGTCCTTCCCATCCAAGGAATTGTAAATCGTAGTTTATACGCTTAAACCCTAGACCTTTGTAGACTGTAACACAAAAATTATAACGTGCCAGCTTTCTCTGAATGAAGAAATGAAAGAAAAGAAAATATCGACCGCAGTATAAATCAAACCGGAATATCTGGAAAAGGCCAGTTTTTGTTGCGATTATCAAGTTTAAAAAAATAATGTACCCCAATCAACACTTCGGTGAGTTTCGTAATCATAGTCGAACGTCAATAATCCCCCTCGCTTCCCTGCAAAGTGTGTCCGCTCTCTCGCTTCACTGCCCGGCCGCACTGGGCTAGCCTCAACGGGCGGCCAGCTGAGCACCTCTGGAGTAGAGTATAACAATGCGCACCGAGCACAAACATACTGACATGCTTTCCTTTCCATTTTCTACAGCCCTCGGGCTGACAACATTGATTTTTAAATTCCGTTGTCGTCAAAAACGTTGACCAGTATCAAAATCATGCAACTGTTTGAAATAATACCGTAACTAATAGTGCCAAACGTTACAGTACGGAGATTGACACCAGGACACTAATACTTCATTAGAACGCACCTTTCCTTGAGTGCCCTTAGAAAATAACATTGCAATACTTATTCCCTTTCCGGATGAGAGGTAGCTTCAGTTTCACACTCGTTCCTCAGTAAGTAGGGGAAGTCCATGGAATTTGGACCACCTAATTTTAAACGTCCATAGCTCCACTGACTGTAATTACAATTTCTCAAATTTTATACACGATAATTAGTACAACGTATCAAATGATTTGGTGAAAATAAATGTAAATATTATCTTTAGAATTTGTTTTAAAGTAATGTTTATTCTAAAAAAATTTATCTTGCAATTTGAACCGATAGTGTGTAACTTGCACCAGTTGATCGAGTAATTTGGTTAGGGTCACGCAACTGTGAGCTGGCATCCGGGAGATAGTGGGTTCGAATCCCACTGTCGGCAGCCCTGAAGATGGTTTTCCGTGGTTTCCCATTTTCACACCAAGCAAATGTTGGGGCTGTAGCTTAATTAAGGCCACGGCCGCTTCCTTCCAACTCATATGCCTCTCCTATCCCATCATCGCCATTATCTGTGTCGGTGCGACGTAAAGCCACTAGCAAAAAAACTGGGCTGTTTAATACAAACACCTGTAAGTTATTTGAGGTATTTATAATAAAATACTAAGCAAAAAATACGACACTATGAATTGAAGAGGTGGATTCCAAAACGCACTAAGTCAAAAAAATAGTATTTTTCAGGAGAAGCATTTTTTATACATAGGCATTATTCATAATGTTTGTACCACGGCGTTTCTTAATTGCCTCTTAAAGGTAGAATGACTTAGAGCATTTTGGAAAAAAAAAGTATGAGTGGTTAAGTACCTAGATTATAAAAACAAAACCATTCCTGAGTGCAAACATAACTAAAGTAGCCTTACAACTTGACATCAGGGAAGGTTCTTCTTCATTCCAGTGAACATCGTCATTGTTGTATGTCCGGCGCTCCCTTTCTCGCTCCGACAGCCAGCTGTACGCGCGCCTGTGTATCATTCTGCTAGCTTCGACGCGCAGCCCTCAGTGCGCGTGCCTGACCATCGAGTGTACTATAAATAGGAGCTCCCTGACTGCTCACTCGCCCACTTGCCCCGGTGTCCAGCTCCAGAATACACCCTACGTCGAGCACGGAGGCTACTCCTCTTGAAAATGTGCTTCGACCAGGTGGACTGAATTTCTGGCAGTACGAGGTTTCACCTCTGGTCACCGTTCCCTTACCTGTTTCCGCTGCCCATGTTCCGTAATTCTTTTACAAGCCATTCTCATTCCCTAATTTATGCAAGCTCCCTTAGTTTCGCTAGGTGGAATTTCTTCAATCAATTGAACTTGCTTTTTAGGAATTCAGGCACTTCAACAAACAAGGACTCTCAAAGACATTCATGTTAGTGTGCCAGATAGTTCTCGACTATCAACGTGTCAATTCACAAAGACTATCTTTTCAAGATAGAAGTGTATATAAAGACTGTAAACCTGTACATATTGTATAAAGACAAACTTTTCTCAAGATTTAATATTCCTTTTTGCTTCAAAATAAATTTCAGTTATTTATGTAAATATCATAAAGTGAAGCAATAAAAGTTGTGTTCTGTAAATTTCAACCTTGGTTATAACAGTCATTGTCCTTAGCTAGTGATGTGCAGTGGCCTAAGGCTTTGCCCTTTGGATTGAGCTGCACAAATGTTACTCTACATCCTTCTTCTTCAACTCACTTATCTTATTCTTCTCTTCGATTTCTGAGCAGAATTCGTAGCAGGATCTCCAGAAAGAGCCTGATGTATGTGACATACAACTTACTGTGAAACTCCCCTGCCAAGCATTACTTCGTCATATAATGATTGCTGGCCACTACTACTATTCCGAGCATACTTGCGTTTGTTTTTGTCCCAGTTTTCTGGATTCAGTTTTCTCTTCCTACTCTTCTCATTTTCCTGTGCATTAACTAAACACTCTAAATAAAAATAACACATTGTTCCACAGTTCCACAAGAAACGTGATGAAATATTACTACTACGTGCTCTACTGCTCATGCGCAATATAACAGACTGTGACTAAGAACGTCAGTAGCGGCGACGAAGGGGGGCGAGGGGGGGAACATTATATTTTTATTCTATTTTAGCCGGCTGAAACTAGGAATTATTAAAAACCAATTTGTGCAATTTTTTGATTATTAACAAAATTATTATAAAAAATACGCATAAAATGTCGTTCGTCGCGGCTAACCGATTTGTATAGCCCACAGCAAGTAGTGGTGACTTAGCAAATACTATGAGGAAGGGTAACAGGGGTATATTTTTGCCAAGGTCGTGGACACAGAGGTATGATTAACCTGCTTGCCGCGTGCTTTCGTCAGTCTGACAGTCTCTCTAATATTGTCTGTTAGTTTCTTAGAGTGTAGTCAAATACTAAATGACTTTTTAATTTTATAATCACGCCGTACTTCTATTTAATTGTAATACGTGTGTAAAATTGTTTATTTAGTGAAAGTATAGTATTGAATCAAAATCTCAAAAAACTATTATTGCCGCACTTAAGTTAGTAAACTATCAACCTTTACCTTTCTGTCGAATTTCGCTCGAAGAGCATCAAAAACTTACCATTTAGTACCCCTTTTTGTTCAGTTTTTATGTGTATCCCCCCCCCCCCGCCTGCTATAATCCTCAACCCAGCTACTTTCTGCTGTCTGTATATTTTTGCCCCCCCCCCCACTTCTAATCCCCAATCGCCGCTACTGAAGAACATTATGGAATATAACATCAACTGCCTTAGCACACCTGATTATCTCCGTGACTAAGAACAGCTTGGCAAATATTCTTCTCTCAAATGAAATGAATTAGCAATAATAAACGCAAAATGTAAAATAACAGAAAATTGACTTAGTGCCTTTTGGAATCCACCTCTTCAGTTGTGGTCGTCACTTTTGGCACGTAGGACAGTGATAAAACAGTTCTTCCAGAATTTTACCGCAGTTTTCACGAGCCCAATTTTTGCGATTATTGCACTGATTCCAATCGTCATCACAATATTTGTCGCATACAATGGAAACTGTTGTTGATTTTTTCTTGCGTCGTAGTGAAGAGTTTCTTCTTTTTTCGGCAGTATTGACGTCGGCAACGCCATGGCCTCCCAAGCGACCGCTGGTCAGCTTGAAGGCCTGCAGATTACGAAGTATCATGTAATCGGCACGACGAATCCTCTCGGCGGTTTTCTTGGCTTCCTAGACTAAGACCACCATCTGAGTGCCTGATAGCTCCTCAGTTTAATCACGTAGGCTGAGTGAACCTCAAACCAGCCCTCAGATCCACGTCATACTCCCTGACCTGGTCGGGAATTAAACCCGTGGCCTCGGGGTAAGAGACAGGCAAGCTTACTTCTGCACCGCGTGGCCGGCCTCAAATTATAAAACAAGAACCACCAGTAAAAGTGCCAAGAAACATAATTATTAGAACTGCTTCAACGGTCCAAATTACACGACATGCGAAGATTAAATCAAAAAGTAAATAATATCTGAAGTATTCAAATTTTATGAATGAAACTATGTTAAAACATTCCTAGGTATATCATCAGTACTTTGAAAAGCTAAACACCCCCTTGGCTGAAATACCTACTTCACAGTACACCCACTTGTCTCCGTAAAAGCTTACAATTTGAATATTAAGATTGTTTTTCTCTTCTCCCTTCAACTTTAAGTCCATTAGCAAAACAACTTCCAGGAAGAAAGTTACCCTCGACTGTCTTGCTGGCCTTGCCTCGGACACGGGGGGAAGGGAACCAAACTTGCAAATACCAAAAATATAATCGGTCCAAATTACACGGACTTTCCCTACACACATCTGATCAAGAGGAAAATATACTACTCTCTAGAGGTAACCTATAGAACTAAAATTTCTTCTATCTATCTTAATCCGTTTACCCTGCAGGGTTGGCTTTTCCCTCGGACTCAGAGAAGGATCCCACCTCTACCGCCTCAAGGGCAGTGTCCTGGAGCTTCAGACTTTGGGTCGGAGGATACAACTGGGGAGAATGACCAGTACCTCGCCCAGGCGGCCTCACCTGCTATGCTGAACAGGGGCCTTGTGGAGGGATGGAAAGATTGGAAGGGATAGACAAGGAAGAGGGAAGGAAGCGGCCGTGGCCTTAAGTGAGGTACCATTCCGGTATTTGCCTGGAGGAGAAGTGGGAAACCACGGAAAACCACTTCGAGGATGGCTGAGGTGGGAATCGAACCCACCTCTACTCAGTTGACCTCCTGAGGCTGAGTGGACCCCGTTCCAACCCTCGTACCACTTCTCAAATTTTGTGGCAGAGCCGGGAATCGAACCCGGACCTCCGGGGGTGGCAGCTAATCACGCTAACCACTACACCACAGAGGCGGACAGAACTAACATTTGGTGGATGTAATTATGAAGGAACACGTGGCGATTAAAGTGCCCTTATTCGTCAGAACTCATTTAACAGGTGGGCGAAATCCTCGGAACTACCTGCCGGAAATTCCTTCCCTCTGCTTTATTCGCTGCCCCTACGAGAGCGATAACCTTGAGGCCCAGTTTCATCAACAAATGTTAGTACATAAGGTGTTAAATCATTTTAGCATACAATTTAAGAAAATTTGCGTTTCATCAACAACTGTTAACGTTAACATTTGTTAAACTGCGTATTAAAGTTAACATAAGCCATTTCCCATGTTAAATGGCTAACATTAGCATTTAGCAACCTGTTCCAAAATGGCTGCTGTGAATCTCCCTTTAGATGCGAATTGCTCTATTTAGATCTTTTACACAATCATCCTTATCAAAGAAGAGTTCAGCGATGTACTGACTTTGACAATTTGACGGATGCATAATTTCTTCATAGATACCAACAGGTCATCGAAAATAGTCGTTGCTAAGGTTGTTGACGAAATTCGAGTGAGGTTGGAATATCCTCTTTCTCCAATGTTGCAGGTACTGATAACATAACGATTTTTTGCTATTGGTTCTTTTCACATTATGGTCAGAAACAATGCTGGAATTTCTAAAGCGAAAAGAGAGTGGAATTTCCGTGATCATCCGGAGCTTATGAATCTACAGATCGCAAATGGCTTATACATGAGGACACATATTAATACAGACAAGACTGCGGCGGCAATGACCAATTTTAATGCGGAACAATTACGTTTAAAATTAGTGAATTTTATCACCTGGAGGCAATAGGGCCGATATATATCGTAATCGGAAGGGATATTTCTCTGTTAATGTTCAGGTGATTAGTGATCCTAACCTCCAAATCAGGGATATAGTTGTCAGGTGGCCTTGTTCTGTACAGGACAATACTATATCAGAGTACAGTTTGAAGTGGGGACAATTAACGAAGGGATTTTGTTAGGTGATAGTGGATACCCGATAAGAAAGTATCTGTTAACCTCATTGAAACCCTCGCGGGCTTTCTCCCACGCCTCGTCCTTTCCTTTTATCGTCAATCCATCTGTGCGCTTGCACTCAATGACTTCTCTATATTTACTAACTAATTCAATTAACAACTCCTTTTCGAAGGAGGAAAATTTAGAACTACAACTCCGTTTCACTTCACGCGCCATATATAACAGCTGTACTCAAACAAAAGCGCATCGGATCGCGCTGTAAAACAGCATGTTCGTACCACTGCCTCTTTGATTCGCACCAGTTCGCAATGTTGGGAGAGTTGACATTCGATTAGTTAACATTTCACAGGAAAAGTTTCATGAAACGCAAGAAACCTAACAAGATGTTAAATTTTTAACTCAGTATTAACTAACTACTTGTTAGTATATATTTAACATGTATTGATGAAACCGGGCCAATGTGTTAAACGTAGACTTGGAAACTTGAAAGCGTTAAATACGAGGCCACAATACCACGTTTGCCACTAAAATAGTACACTGCACCCAAACAATTCTATCAGTTAGGAACGGAGAATTCAGACCACTCGCAGTACAATGGGAGAAGGAGCATTGAACGGAGAAGAATAGACCATAAATCGCTAAAACAAATCACCATTGCATTGTGTTGCTTGAACAAAACCGTCTGCCCCAACTGCGGCCCTGACCCTTCCTAGGATCAGACTCCCTCACACAAGGACGTGGTAGCTGAGTGGTATAGTCAAAGTTCAAATAACTGCCAAGGCATAGAACACTTTGAAGTCAAAAGTGACGTTCCCATGACCATGATCACGATACCAACCCCCGCGTACCAAGCGAGCTGGCCGTGCGGTTAGGGGCGCGCATTCGGGAGATAACGCCAATGTCAGCAACCCTGAAGATGGTTTTCCGCGGTTTCCCATTTTCACACCAGACAAATGCCGGGGCTGTACCTCAGTTAAGGCCACGGCCGGTTCCTTTCCACTCCTAGCCCTTTCCTATCATATCGTCGCCATAAAACTTGAAAAATTAAAAAATCAACAATCACGTGAAACTAAAAGCTTATTCTTTCAGGTATTATTATACAAGGTGTAACAAAAATACGGGGCAAAATTCCTCATGTAGGAAACAAAATTAGGTCATAACAATATGAGCCAGGCTGAGTGGCTCAGACGGTTGAGGCGCTGGCCTTCTGACCCCAGTCTGGCAGGTTCGATCCTGGCTCCCTCCAGTGGTATTTGAAAGTGCTCAAATACATCAGCCTCGTGTCGGTAGATTTACTGGCACGTAAATGAATTCCTGCTGTACTAAATTCCGGCACCTCGACGTCTCCGAAAACCGTAAAAGTAGTTAGTGGGACGTAAGCAAATAACATTATTATTATTATTATTATTATTATTATTATTATTATTATTATTATTACAATATGAGCCAAAAATGGTGAATTCCTGAGTTAATAGACTGTTTACTGTGATCTTAATATCCGGTATACGTTCATTGGCTGGAACTGAGTCCGGGACACTGATATGTGTTGGCTGAACTTGGAAAGTAGTGATCCCATTTGATGTTCATAATATATATCTGAGCTGCTGTTGATGGAAGAGGAGCCTGAGCAAAGTAAATGGAAGCAGTCGAACCATCGCTTCTTGGGACGACCTCGGGATCAGGAACCTCCAAGATCAAATTGGAGGGCTGTATGTATCATTGAGTCTGCAGGGCTTCGGACAACAGGACATGCTTCTCGCCTCTCCCAATCGTCTTCGGACATCTTCATGATTCAGTCTTGTAAGACCCAGTGATCAACGTAACATATCCTTACGATGGAGAACTTGCTCATGCTTTTTAGTTGTAGGCCAACTTTCCGACCCATAGAGTGCAACTGGTCGGTAGACTTTTCCTTTCAGGCGGGTGGGAACTTTCTTGTCACATAGCACACCAGTAACCTAACACCACTTCAGGCATGTAGCATTTACTAGTGCTCGGGTGACTGGTAATGTCTTTCCGTCTGGGGTGATGAGTGATCCAAGGTATTTAAATTGGTTGCCTTTAAGTAGGACTTGACCGTCGATGCGAACACTACCAGCAGTCTGCAAGCCACATTGTACATACTCGGTCTTCGTGACTAAACGGTCTTTCCAAATTTGCAGGAGATTTTCTAGATTCCTTCAGAACTGATCCACAAGAAACACATCATCAGCACATAAGATGGTCCATGGGATGTCAGCCGTTACTGTATGCTTACATACGATAAATAAGGAAGGTGGCAGTGCTGACCTTGATGAACCCCAACATTTATAGGAAATGAGGGTGAGATCCACACCGGACAGCGAACCACACTGGTGACTTTGTCATAGAAAAGTTGGGTCCATCGGACAGAGGCTTCTGAAACATTATGAGATCGTAGGGATTTCCAAGTAAGCTTATGTGGTATCCGGTCAAAAGCCTTTTCTAAGTCCAAAAAAAGCTAGGTGTAGAGGTTTGTTTTTCTCCTTACATTTCTCCACCAGAAGACGAGCTGTATAAATAGCATCAGTTGTACTGAGCTCTTTGATAAAGCCGAATTGGTTTCCAGAAATGTGTACGATGATTCGTAGGCGACGATCAAGAATACGTTCAAAAATCTTCATCGTCTGGAGTTGAAAAGTCGCCTGTAAAATGAATAAACCTATAATTCTTTAACCGTTTAGGATGTTAGGTTGAGGCCCTTTTCCTATTCGGTCCTCCGATGCAGAAAACTAAAGACGTTTTGTCTGAATACGTAAATTCCGCAAACTTCACTGCATATTTTTCTAAAAAGTATCTGGAATCGGTTATGGCTGATTTGAAGGGAGCTACTACGAGCACTTGCTCTGTTGTCAGGTGGCATCATGAAGGCCATGCGAAGTGTTATCACGTGACACCGATGTAACATAAGGTATTAAGAGCAGCAATCAGCCAGTATGGTTTGGACGGAGGAGGATGTCATTTGCACTTCAAAGAGCTAATGATAAAACGCATAAAAGTTACAAAAATTATGTAAATTACTTTCAGATTTTAAAAACGAATTGTATAATGTTTGAAAGGGGGATCTACACGTTTTTCTGTATTAGGAAAACCTACACCACATGAATAATTTTGAATTCAGTTAAAGAATTTGCGAAGAACAATTTATCTTACTAGAGTCCATAGCATGTTTCATTGCTTGTTAATAATAATGCTATTTGGCTTCTTCCCTCTCCTGTCTTTCATTATTTTTACAATATATCACAACTCAAATGGATTATTAATTTTATTCAATAAAATATCTACTTTCGCCAAAGTGTCGAAATTTTGTACCATATAAGTTATTTTACCTGGCAGTAAATCTACTGACAAGAGGTTGGCGGACTGATCGAACCCGGCAACTTTTGCTCAGAAAACCAACGCTCTACCGTATGAGTTAGTCAGCCTAGTATTATCATCGTTAACTTACGAGCCAATAACTTCAATTCTGAAGCTATTGGTGAAGTTGACAAGAAGCTATGCAGATGATACCGTAATACTGGTTGACAAAAGATCTACAATTTATTTTTAACATCATCAGCGGTGTTCCCTAACAGTTGAGGTTGTCGACTGTCGTTAAAATATCTAAGATGAGAACACTGGAAGCAACAGGTTAGCGGAAATCGGACAATTGCACGAGACTTATAAAAAAGCAAAGTCATATCCGTACAGGCTATGAGGGCCCTGGGAGGGGTGGAAGGTAAAGGCTTCTACTATCCGTAACCTCGGTTCTTGGTGGGGTAGAGTGGTTACCTTTACGCGCGGCCGCCTTTGCCCCAAGGAATTCATCTGGTTACTCATTTTATGGTCTAGGCTGAATGAACCTCACAGCCATGTGCAACGTTTCTCGACTTCAAGAAGGGGAATCGAACCCATGTCGTTTCCGGTGAACCGAGCGTGCCTTTACCCCGTCGGCCAGGCAACACCTACATGATGCGTGGCATCTTCAGCTCGATCCAAAGTTACTTTAAAAATTCTTGGGATTGTCCCAGAGGCATATGCTTGGCTGATCCAGACTCGGCCCTTGTCCTGTCCAGCAATCAGGGAACAGAAACTCACCCCGGATAGAAAAGGCTCTGCAAGAAGAGTGCAGTCTGCCTTCACTGGTATGTCGTGAGGCGTGACTTTATTTCGTCAATAAACGTCACCAATGAGGAGGTACCTTCGCAAAACATCCACGATACTCCATCCTTCAGTGACGAGACGACATTAGAAGAAGTCGAGGTGGTTTTTGTACAACGGGGCACTGAACACTAATCAGAAGGAAACGAAAGCATCGGCCACATGACTCCTTAGGCCTCTGAAGAGAACAAGAGTTGACCAAGGAAGGTTGCTAGGGACCACGTATTTTTCAACCCACCCTCCCAAGTCCAGTTACGACAGGTAGGGCTACACTGAGTGGCCAAAAGTCACGGAAAGGGGTGTCCCATTAGAAAATGTGCCGTGTATGACCCCTGAGCAGTCTGTCACAGACACCAGTGTCGTGGAGATGGCAACACGTCGCCAGTAACCGACTTTGAACCTGGGGCGATCATCGGCGCGCGGGAAGCCCACAGGTGTTTAACGAACGGACATCACGTCGCCATACTGGGCGCTTGACGGGCTACTGTAAGTCAGATCTCCGCCTAGTTGAACATTGGGAGTCAGGAACCCATTTGTACCAGGACTGTAAGGAGGCAACTGCACCGCATAGGCTTCACCAGCCGACGACTAACTCGTGTCCCTTTGCTGACACCTCAACACAGAGCTCAACCACGTGCATGGGCCCGCGAACATCAGCTATGGACCATGGAACAGTGTGGTATGGTCCGATGAATCTCGGTTCCAGCTGTATCGAGCTGGTGGGCGCGTGAGAGTGTGGCGTATGTCCCATGAAGCTATGGATGTCAACAAGGTTGTGTCCAGGCGGTAGGTGGCTCAGTTCTGGTCTGCGCGGCGTTCTCATGGTCGCAATTAGGCCCCATTGTCCGGCTGCTGGGAGCGCTGACAGTTGCATGTTGTCTGGACGTTCTCTCAGACCATCTGCATCCCTTTCTGTCCCTAGAGTACCCTGATGGAGATGCCATGTTTTCAACAGTACAATGCGCCAGGTTACTGCTCTGTGGTAGCACGCAGGTGGATGGAGGAACACTTCGGTCAAGTTACGACCATGGATTGGCCCTCCAGATCCCCCGATCTTAATCCAATCGAGGTCCGGATCTATGGCTAAGTGGTTAGCGTGCTGGCCTTTGGTCACAGGGGTCCCGGGTTCGATTCCCGGCAGGGTCGGGAATTTTAACCATAATTGGTTAATTTCCCTGGCACGGGAACTGGGTGTATGTGCCGTCTTCATCATCATTTCATCCCCATCATGACGCGCAAGTCGCCTACGGGAGTCAAATGAAACGACCTGCACCAGGCCGCACGATATTTCAATCCAATCGAGCATCTATTGGATGCTGGTGTACGCTCCATGAACCCCGTACCAACTACACTGGGTAGTAGTGCAAGACGGGTGGGTCCAGATCCCTCCAGAACTAATCCAACACCTTGTAGAGTCGATGCCTCGCCGTACTGCTGCCGTTTTGAGCCTCGCGGAGGAGCAACTCATTATTAACATGGCATTCAGTATCTTTCCATGAGTTTTGGCCACTCAATGTATTCTACCCCTCCCACACACAGGGGTAAAGGAGAAGAAGAAATTATTAATCGGCAATAATAACTGACTGAGCCACTCGTCCGGACCTAGAGTTGGCAATACTCTGAGCACTGTCCCGTGATTCTACGAGTCTGGACAGATCCGGTGTTGCCAGCCGGGCGATGATCAGTGGGTCGTCTAGTGCCTTCTGCCACTCTAGAGCACGATCACACCACTACAATGTAAAACTAGAACACTACAACAATGTCGACAGTGATGGATTTAAGCTAGCCAAAAGTCTGCCATCTAGTCGCGAATCTTGTTTAATGGGGGAGCATCATGATAATATCACTGCTGTCGCTATATTCAAAATGTTGTTCCGTAATACCGATATATGATAACTCTCTTGTAAAATATAAGGTTTTTCCAAATGATTAATCTGTTTCGATTAGTGGAGCACACTGAGACTGAAATATACAAGTAAAATTAAATTTGGTATCCTCGTCCCGATGTGGTGCAACTCTTTTCAGGCACACCCTCAATGGAGGTGAGATGCGTGTACGTTTTTTAACAACATGCCCTCCTGCCAATCTTAAATTAACGGCAGTGCCGGGAATCGAATCTAGGCCGCCGAGGACGACATCTAATTGTGCTAGCCGTTACGCTAGAGAAGCGGACAAGGCAAACTCGAAAAATGAATGTAGTGATCCTAGATGCTTCAGTTGACACCTGTAGCTTTCTCAGAATAATCAGGGACATGACCCAGTTTTCACACTGAGATTTGTTCATATTGTGTTCATGTGTGTGTGTGTGTGTGTGTGTGTGTGTGTGTCGTATTAGTCACAGGAGACCCCAGGACACTCGATGTTATGCCATGTTGGGGCTGTGTCAAGTATGTTGTAACAAGCCCACCTGACTTCCGCTTAAAAGGTGTGTTAACGTATTTCGTGATTTTTCTATGTCTTCCAGGTCTCACTTCCTATTCACCGTAGCTCTCTACTTTTCTCATGCTAGAAGGAATTTCCCCAGGCTAAAAGGTTACTGAGTGTCACCACGATGACTCACTAGTGTACTATAAATTTGAGTTATAATCCACCCGATAGAACTTTCGACGAAACTTCTAAATTGATACATAGGCTACCTTAACGACAGCGTGAAATCAAAATCTCTGCAATACGTAAAAGACCCATATTATTATTATTATTATTATTATTATTATTATTATTATTATTATTATTATTATTATTATATTTCATTATACATAATTCACAATGTTTTAAAATTGGGTTTATGAGCTTCTTCGGTACAATGTACATGGAAGAAGTACTATTTAGTACATACGCACATATGCTTCATACATATCGGTATATACTTACATTGTTGACAAATAAAGTTGACAGATATTTATGAGATTATGAGATATTTACTATACATAAATGGTCAAAATTATTAGTAGACGATTTTCATTAGTCCTCTGTATATGATGGATGGTTCATGCCAATAAACTTCCTTACTATGTGGAGGATGGTTGCCTAGTTGTACTTCCTCTTAAAACAATAATCACCACCACCACCACCACCACCACCACCACCACCACCACCTTACTATGTGGCAAGTGGCGAGGATTGCTGCTTTTTTAAATTCTCTGTAAGTGAGAGGGTGTAGTCTCTTTGGTATAATACCGTTACATCCAATCACTATTGGAATGATGATATTATTATTATTATTATTATTATTATTATTATTATTATTATTATTATTATTATTATTATTATTATTATTATTGCGTGTTAAAGGGGCATTTCCTTCGTAACTCAGCAGTCTGCGAGGAGCATCTCGATGGAGCAAGTATCATTAGTGGTGCAAATCCAACAAATTAATGTTAGACTGAAACTTCGTTAAGCAGTTTGTGTATCATTATTGATATGGAATTTTTTTAGATAGAACGAACATTCCCAGATATATCGGGAAGTTTGTGCTAAATGTGATAAATGTGAGTATCTCCGTTATTATTTCTCTTATGGTAAAAACACGTGAAACATAAAGAATCGGAAATGTTATTTTACACAACTATTATTATGTTTTCCCGATAGGAACATTAATTCAAAATATTATTAAAATATTGCTTGAAGAACTAATTTTGAGTCTTTATCTTCACGGAAACACTTCTATCTTTTTTTGGAAATGTCTCCCTCTCCTCAGTAACGGAGATATTTGCTTCGCCACTGCATACTAATGTAGCCTGGTGTACACCGGGCTGTCCCTGAACTCAAATGTCGAGTTTCAAGAAATTCTGTTAGACGTTTTTCCTGTGATGTCACAAAAGACGAAAGCTGAACCGAACCTATTTTCTACTTTTATGTGAACTGTACAGACAAAATTATATTGTTATTTATAAACTTCTGGGAATTGTACATCAGATGCACTCAATCTCCAACCACGGAGCAATTAGAAGTTGAAGAACGCAAAATCATAAGAAACATTCTTGGCCAAGAACTAAAAACCGATTACGTTGCCCTAACCGCAGTGGAGAAATATACAAACACAAATACAATATGCATGCGAAGAATGAATGGACCCAAACAGAATCAGTACATTCCTGAAAATCAAGAAGACTAAGCTGAATTGGTGCAAGCAAACAGGACCGAACTGTACACGCGACATACATGGTCGCAGCCACGGGGAAATAACCTACAAGGAAAGCCAACAAATGTCCACAACGGCCTATGATGATGATCATGATGATATATACACACACTATTGTACACCTGATCTGATAGCGCAATCCTTTTAAAAGAATACAGACAACATATATAGCAGTAATCTAGACAAGATATCAAATGAAAATGACACTTACCCATCATCATCATCATCATCATCATCATCATCATCATCATTCTTTCTCCATCTCCAGAAGTCCCTCTGGGTCAGAAAGTCTTCCATTCAGCCCTCATCGATACGGATCAGACTGTAACAGGAGAAGAATCCATAAACATCCACGGAATGTCTTTTTCCGGACTTATTCGTTCTAAGAATACGTTGCCAGGTTCATTTTCTATTTTTAGGAACACTTTTCTCAAGACCGGAATAAGAAATCAAATTGATACTTCATTTTCAATATGAAACTTTCTTATTAATAATAAGAAGCAGTTTATTGAAATTTTAATTGGTTGCCAAGACATGACTTTCCAGGCAGTCTGTTTTCCAAGAAAATGATTAAATGGATATATTTTGAAAATTGTACCGTTTATATAAAACCCCTCCTTATTTTTGAATCTGTATAATACAGTACATGAATAATGAACGTGCTGTAGAAGTGTTAGCCTTTTAGCGTTAATAATGTAGCAGAATTCTGAACTAAAATCTAGAAACATCTTAAACTGAAAAACATGAGATTCAAGATTTCCAATCGTTACCCTACCTCATTAATACATCTAATACACCCGATATAAACAGCATGAATCGGCTCTCAGTTATCAAACAACGGTTAAGATGAATAATTTCCCTTCAAGAAATCGGCACTTTCAGAAACATTAATTTTGTAATACAACGCGGAAGGCCTCCTCGTCCACCATTTCTTCGCAGGTCATAAGGAGGAGCAGCCGAGCTTGGACTGCGCAGCGTGAAGCCTCGCCATTCGCCACACAGCGAGCCAATCTAGAAAGAGAGCCGGCGCGCATTGGCCAGACCCTGCTACTGTTATTGTCATTGGCCGCTAGGCCGCTGGAGATCTCGGGTGCAGTAGAAAGTTCAAGAAATGTCGAAGCGAGAGGCTTTGGTCTCATGAGCCTTCCACGAGTTACCAGTGGAAGAGTGGGACCTGCGAGTTCAGTGTCATTGTGGTGGGAGTAGAGAGTTGAGTGCAGTCAGTCTGTAGACATTGACAGCCTGAAGTTGAGGAGTATCCTGTCTGTCACCATGAGTTGGGTTTGCTGGGCCAGCGGTGTCGGCATGGGACAGTCAACAGAGTTCTACTGGAGTGAATGAACTACGAGACTGTTAACTGAGTGAGACTGTACGTATTAGTGAACGAAGACTGAGTGTGAAGTGGTGAAAACTGAGAGATAGCGCGAATAGTGTATCTGTACTGTGTCATGTAAGTTGTGGTCCTTGTATGCCTTTGGATCAGTGTGCAAGTGGTTAAGTAGTTAATTAATAACATTAAAAAAAGTTAAGCTCTACCAGTTGTACTATTTATCTACCCCGCCAACACGTAATAATACGATATATTTACCGAAAAATCTACTTAAATTAAAAATAGCATAATGCCGCATTTTAGGTATAATTGAAATGAAATGAAAAACTACGACCTGTTTTCCAATCATTGACCGGGTCAGGGATGTAATGAATGAAGCAGATAGCCTATAGGCTGTTAGTACGATGAGGTCGCCACTCCCAAAGTGATTTATTAATGACTGATAGATGCTATAAAATGAGAATGGAGAGTGTTGCTGGAATGAAAGATGACAGGAAGAACCGGAGTACCCGGAGAAAAACCTGTCCCACCTCCGCTTTGTCCAGCACAAATCTCACATGGAGTTACCGGGATTTGAACCATGGTATCAAGCGATGAGAGGCCGACGCGCTGCCGTATAATTGAAATGTTGGCATTAAATTAGCGGATTTTCATGAAGTTTCTCAATACAATGTTTATCGCATATCAAAGAAGAAAAACAATAATAAATGCCTCCATTTTGATATCTGAATGCAGTTTTGGCTGGTTTACTGCCCTTAGGAGCTTTCGTGCCCTAAGTCGATAGAGCAGCAACGACGAAGGGTGTATGCACAATTTCTGCTTTGTTTTTCAACCACTGACACGGTAGCAAACACTCTCGGGATATTAATTACATTGATTTATACCAACATAGTAAAGAGCTAAGCACAATATTGCTGACATTGTCCAGCTCCATGGCTAAATGGTTAGCGTGCTGGCCCTTTGTCACAGGAGTCCCGGCTTCGATTCCCGGTAGGGTCTGGAATTTTAACCATCATTGGTTAATTTCGCTGGCACGGGGCCTGGTTGTATTTGTAGTCTTCATCATCATTTCATCCTCATCACGACGCGCAGGTCGCCTACGCGCGTCAAATCAAGACACCTGCACTTGGCGAGCCGAACATGTCCTCGGACATTCCTGGCCATTTCAGTGTCCTGAAAAAAGAAAAGCCGGGCTGAGTGACTCAGACGGGTGAGGCGCTGGCTCAGTCCGGTGGTATTTGAAGGTGCTCAACTACGTCAGCCTCGTGTCGGTAGATTCAGTGGCAAGTACAAGAAATCCTGCGGGACGAAATTCCGGCACCTTGGCATCCCCGAAAACCGAAAAAGTAGTTAGTAGGCCGAAAAAACAATGATATTATTATTATTATTATTATTATTATTATTATTATTATTATTATTATTATTATTATTATTATTATTATTATTATTATTATTCAAGAAGAACACTGATTAGCAAAATAAACGTTAACATACAAATTACGAAGAGATGCCCCCTCTCTGATACTGACTTCAGAAATCTTTATTAAATAAAGTAACTGCTTTTGTCCGCCTCTGTGGTGTAGTGGTTAGTGTGATTAGCTACCACCCCCCGGAGGCCCGGGTTCGATTCCCGGCACTGCCAAGAAATTTAAAAGTGGTACGAGAGCTGGAACGGGGTTCACTCAGCCTCGGGAGGTCAACTGAGTAGAGGTAGGTTCGATTCCCTCCTCAGCCATCCTGGAAGTGGTTTTCCGTGGTGTCCCACTTCTCCTCCAGGCAAATGCCGACATGATACTTAACTTAAGGGCACGGCCACTTCCTTCCCTCTTCCTTGTCTATCACTTCCAATCTTCCCTTCCCCCTGGAAGGCCCCTGTTCAGCATAGCAGGTGAGGCCGCCTGGGCGAGGTACTGGTCATCTTCCCCAGCTGTATCCCCCGACCCAGAGTCTAAAGCTCCAGAACACTGCCCTTGCGGCGGTAGAGGCGGTATCCCTCGCTGAGTCCGAGGGAAAAACCGACCCTGGAGGGCAAACAGATAAAGAAGAAGGAGAAGAAGAGAACTTATTTTACTGACTCCGAAAGATACTCATTGAAATATAAATGATCAACATTTATATTAATCGTTCGGTGTTTTTACGCAAAATTACAATTTCCTACTTATTTAAATTCTATTCTAGTCCTAGCGTCTTATTTTTCTACTAATCTCCGAACTCATTTTATACACTAAATTTCTGAGGATTTCTTGCACTTGTTTAGATTATAAAAAACGTTTTCTACTGGATCAAATGTATTTCAGTATACTTGCGAGAAAAGTCTGGCCACAGAGAAACAGTTCCTCCTTGCATGCTTCTAGCAACATGGTACACAAGTTACTTACCTCTTCACAAAAGTGACTCACCCTCTCACCCTCTCTCCACAAGTATATTACATTGCGCAAGCCCACCTCTCCTTGTCTGTGCCAATCAGCGAAAACCTTACGGAGGGATCTGCGGGTATGGACCAGATTTTTTGCACGCAAGAGTACATGAAATATAGAATGTTAATAACCACGTTCCTAGAATGTTGTGTTACTCCATCAGATATAGTTTAGAAAATAAATATCAATTTTACGGGAAAAGAACAGTTAATGTATGATAAAGCTATAGGAGCTGCCTGGCCGAGGCGGTAAAGGCCCGGAAGGACATGGGTTCGAATTTCCGTCTGGAAGTCGTAAAATTTAAGAAACGATATTTTCATTTCTGGAGGTGCACATGGCCCTGAGGTTCACTCAGCCTACACCAAAAATGAGTACTAGATTAATTCCTGGCGGCAAAGGCGGCCGGGCGTAGAGCTAACCACTCTACACCACCAAGTGCAGAGGTTACGGATAGTGGAAGCCTTTACCTTCCACCCCTCCAAGGGCCTTCAAGGTCTGTACGGAAATGGCTTTGCTTTGCTTTTATGATAAAGCTATTTAAATGGACTTAGGAGGAAAATGTTTTATCTATATTCTTATTCGTAAAGGTCTGTTGATAACATTTAAAATTTGCCATTTTGACCATTTTCTCACTTCAAATCTCCATAAAATATGCGACCAGGTCAACAAGTAATAATTTTCAGTGGGAACAACCATCAATACCGCTAATATTTTGACTGTACAGTTCTTCTTCCTGGCATTTTTCCCCATTTTGGGGGGTGACACTCGATATGCGACATTTGATGATTTAATGAACAAGACTTAAGCAAAGGTTGAACATATTGTTAATCTGGAAAGTCCTTGTTTTACGGTCGACACCTATCCTTCCCTATATGGAGGAATGTGTTCAGCACTGCGTGTTTCTGTGGTGTTGTGATGCGCTGTATGCACATGAAGAGAAGTCCCCGAGCTTGAGGAATTAACTACTAAAATCCTTGACCCAGCCGGGAATTGAACCTGGAGCCCTTTGAACTGAAGGCCATTGCATTACTATTTTGACAGTACGGTGAATGTAGTATTGATTAAACAATATCAAAGGCAGTACGTTTTATACATTTGCATGTTTAATGTTCCAAGTGTGTACAAGTCCGACTCGTTGGCTGAATGGTCAGCGTACTGGCCTTCGGCTCAGAGTGTCCCGGGTTGGATTCCCAGCCGGGTTGGGGATTTAACCTGAATTTGTTAATTCCAATAGCTCGGGGGCTGGGTGTGTGTGTGACGTATTTAACATTAGAAATAATCCTGGGTAGGACCCTCATCTTCACAGACATGCAGGTCGCCTAATAGGCCGTCTACTAGAAAAAGACCTGGACCAGGCCTCTCCGGAGGCCATACAACCTTATTATTATTATTAATGTGTACAAGGAAATTTTCAACCTCACAATATGTTCACTTAAGTCTTCTTTATTATTTGTACACTAATAGGCAACAAGACAATAAGACATCATTAAATATATGATATTTTTGTAACAATGATTTCATGAAACTGTTGGAAGTTTAGTTTCTAAGAGTGCGAGTCTAGACGACACAGACACATGAAATCTCACGACATTCCAGAACATTAAGGACAAATGAGATTGCGCATTAACAAATATGAAGCCTAGTCTAGACAAAGCATTCGTTATATATTATTTCAATATTACAACTGAACGTTCAATTTTTATGAAAGCAGTATTTTTTCCTTACTTAGAATGCACGTAGGGAAATAAAAAGACACCAAAGATCAGAGGAGCAGAAGATAAAAAACTCGGTTACCAGATCTTCCAGTACAGTACAGTTGTCGTTCTTGATGTGACCAGAGGAACACAGGCGACTGTCGGACTTCACACACAACACTTCACAATGGTACGGTACAACTCATTAAATAAGGTATCTCAACACCAATAATATGATTGGACTTAAAACGAAACCAATAATTTGTACTTTTTTTTACTCTCTTCCCAATTATTGTCTTCGAGCATTGTTAATTCTAGGCTATTAAACCGGCTCACGACGTACAATGGGATATTTCCAGTGTTTATTTTGGAACGGTACTTCACTTTGAATAGGAAATTTCCGAGATAATCCATGCGTAAGAAGAAATAAGTGGCCGAATGTGGAACATAAAGCCGTGGCCTTTTCCACTTTATTACTCTTAACTCTTTTACAACAGCCACTCTACCGGATACAACCATTGTTCTGTTCTGTTTGGTTCCCAAACTATCAATATCCATCGAGTGCCGCGTAATGAGGTGTCTAGTCAGGGGTGTGCTTCATAAGCTATCAACAGTATTCTCAAATTTGTTACAATTGTCACTCAAGTGATTTTCAATGTCGAATGATCATCGTAATGTTTTAAGATTTGCTTATGATATCGGTAGTAGCAGAAGATTTGTATGTATGAATCATTGCTAGTGACACGATTTTCCAATATGGCATGCCGACCATAAACTTAGTGTCTCATAAATTCTTGCCCCTTTCGTATCAATACGGAAATTATCGCGCGCCGGTACCTTTCAACTGCTGCGCTCTAGCAGAAATTTACCCAACTTTCGTTGCTATGAACCTTAACGACTCTCAACTCTGAATTATGGTCGACTATGTTACCTTCTTAGATGACCTTAACGTCATTCAGATGGCAGCGCAAGTCACTGATTGTTAACGGTTGTTAAGGATACAGAGATGTGCTCACGGAACAGTTTTACAACTTTGAATACAGACATTATCAAAATTCCATTTTTCAGACCTTTACTGAAATCACAACATGCAATTCATTCTGAGTGATATAATAATTATAAATCTAAAGTAACACAGTGCGATTTAATACAATGAGTTTCAAAATTAGCTCAATAAATATATTTGTTTATAAAGGTTTTGATGCACTTACCTCAGAAAATACTTGAGTTAGAGGTCTGATTTTGGGTTTGGTGTTGTAATCCTATTTATGGAACCCACCATTTTAATATTTTTAAATGTAAGAAGTTTTCATTTTAATGAAAGAAATGTTTGTTAATTGACACTTATTATTAGAAAAGTCTGCCTGCTGTCATTTCTTGATGGATACAGTACTTTTGCATCCATCTCTTGCCACAGGCCAGAGCAAAGTGTAGCTTCCACTGAAGTCCCGGTCTCATCCATGGCTGTGACAATATGGAGGCTGCTGGGGGTATGGGTGGTGCTGAGTAATGGCATTCAGAGTACAACCAGTGCGTCTGAGTGTTATGGAAGGTGTTGCTCATAGAGTCAGTCGTGCTGCAATAGCGCTGCCTGGCCCAGTGAGGAAAGCAATGACAAACTACCTCACTCCTCATCTTGCCTAGTACGCCTCGTTTTGGTACTGCCATTGGTTTTTGCGGTTTTCATATAACTGCATAGCCTTTGGTGGTGCTATTTGAGGATCCACCAGCCTCTGGGCTGATGACCTAACAGACAGATTAGAAAAGTTGTCCGACTCGTTGGCTGAGTGAACAGCATACTGGCCTTCGGTTCAGAGGGTCAAGGGATCGATTCCCGGCCGGGTCGGTGATTACTGGTAAATTCCAGTGGCTTGGGCGCTGGGTGTTTGTGCTGTCCCCAACATCCCTGCAACTCACACACCATACATAACACTATCCTCCACCACAATAACACGCAGTTACCTACACATGGCAGACGCCGCCCACCCTCGTCGGAGGGTCTGCCTTACAGGGGCTGCACTCGGCTAGAAATAGCCACATGAAATTATTATTTATTATTAGAAAAGTAACACTCTAATTGCGTCAAGCTGTGTGTTCTTGACATTTCCGAAAAAATCAAGGGCCTTTCAACAAAAGTCTGAATCTGAGTGCACCTAACTAGCAGAATAACTACACTGGCGAAAAAAAAAAAAAAAAAATCAAGCACCAAGAAGGGGTTGTACTGATTAACGAACGTTGGTAGACGTGTTTCCCGCACTATCATTAGCGTGGCGCTAGTAGCGGCCCTAAGACGTTGCACATCAGGTTTGCTTTAAATACGGACTGTACTGTGCGAGAGTGTTAGTTACCTGTGAGTTTAGACGGAGTGACTGAGTGGGTCAACAACTCACTGCGGTTCAATCAATCATCAATCAGTCACTACTGATCTGCATTTAGGACAGTCGCCCAGCTGACAGATTCCCCATCTGTTCTTTTCCTATCCTTTTCTTAAATGATCGCAAAGAAATTGGAAATGTATTGAACATCTCCCTTGGTAAGTTATTCCAATCCCTAACTCCCCTTTCTGGAAACGAATATTTGCCCCAATTTGTCCTCTTGAATTCCAACTTTATCTTAATATTGTGCTCTTTTCTACTTTTAAAGACACCACTCAAACATATTCGTCTACTGATATCATTCCACGCCATCTCTCCACTGACAGCTCGGAACATACTACTTAAGTCGAGCAGCTCGTCTCCTTTCTCCCAAGTCTTCCAAGTCATACTTTGCAACATGTTTGTAACGGTACTCTTTTTTCGGAAATCACCCATAACAAATCGAACTGCTTTTCTTTGGATTGTTTCCAGTTCTTGAATCAAGTAATCCTGATGAGGGTCCCTACACTGGAATCATACTCTAGTTGGGGTCTTACCAGAGACTTATAGGCCCTCTCCTTTACAACCTTACTACAACCCCTAAACACTCTCATAACCATGTGTAGAGATCTGTACCCTTTATTAACAATCATATTTATGTGATCACCGCAATGAAGATCGTTCCTACCGGGCGAATTGGCCGTGTGGTTGGGAGCGCGCAGCTGTGAGCTCGCATTCGGGAGATGGTGGGTTCGAACCCCACTGTCGGCAGCACTGAAGATGGTTTTCCGTGGTTTCCCCATTTTCACACCAGGCAAATGCTGGGGCTGTACCTTAATTAACGCCACAGCCGCTTCCTTCCCATTCCTAGGCCTTTCCTGACCCATCGTCACCATAAGACCTATCTGTGTCGGTGCGACGTAAATCAAATAGCAAAAAGAAAAAAAAATATTTCCTTATATTAACACCTAGGTACCTAGATTGAACGAGGCCGTATACCAGGGCTATGTGAATGTGGATTTTCCTTCTGCGCTATTGCAGAACGACTTGGCGGGAATGTCTCCACTGTGAATGCGTGTTGGCAGCAGTGGTCACGAGAAGGTACGCTCGCAAGAAGACCGAGCTCCGGACGTCCCCGTGGCACCACCAAGAGGGAGGACCATCGTATTCGGTGTATGGCTGTGGCCAGCGGACTGCGTCTGCAGCAATTCGAGTGGCAGTTGGCACCACAGTGACGGAACGAACTGTTCAAAATCGGTTGTTTGAGGGACAGCTCCGAGCCTGATTCCACTTGCCCCAAACCACCGCCTTCTACGACTTCAGTGGTGTCAAGCGAGAGCTCACTGGAGGATGGAGTGGAGGTCTGTTGTGTTTTCCGTTGAGAGCCGGCTCTGCGTTGGTGCCAGTGATGGCCGTGCGTTGGTTAGAAGAAGGCCAGGTGAGCGCCTGCATTCCACCTGTCTGCGGCGTCGACACACTGAACATTTCGGGAGTTATGGTCTGGGGAACAATTTCCCATGACAGCAGGAAGACTTTCGTGGTTATCCCACGAACCCTGACTGCAGATGTGTACGTCTGCCTGGTGATTCGACCTGTTGTGCTGCCATTCATGAACAGCATTCCCGGGGGTGTTTTCCAGCAGGATAATTCACGCCCCTATGTCGCTGTTGTAAACCAACGTGCTCTACAGAATGTCGACATGTTGCCTTGGCCTGCTCGATCCCCCGATCTTTCCCCAATTGAGCACGTATGGGACATCATTGAACAACAACTGGAGCGTCATCGACTCCCCTGTATAGACCGACCAATTGCAGCATCCCACAAGGTGACTTCCGGCACCTGTACGACACAATGCATGCCTGCATTCAAGAGTCAGGCGATTACACCGATTATTAATGGACCCGCATGGCACATTTGCGATGGCTTTTCTCGCGCGAATATTAACCTGTAGTCTTGTACCTTTAATCAATGAAATATGTTACCTCGACAAATACATTGCCCGAACCTTTTTGCTAAAAGCAGCTTTGTCCAGTCCGTCTGGCCGTTCTACTGGACCGATTTGTTTCATTCTCTCCGGAATTACCTGCCGGTGAATTATTATAATCCCACTGAATGACTGCACTTGGCGGGATGCATATGGGTGAAGCTGAACGATTAAGAATGACAGGTAATTTCAACCACACGGTACGACACCTCTACGGGTGGAGTGAAGACTGAGTGACATGAAAAACATAATCGAAAACGACCTATATTAGTGTCGAATGTATAGCTTTCTGGGTGGCTTAGATGAATAGTGACACTCTGTATGCCGTTTAAGTCTTCATCGGCAGGAGCGGAGGTGAAAAAGGATGTCCAAAATAACCGACATAAGTATTCACAGTCCTCGGGTTCGCTGGGCTAACTGGTGACAGTGTAGCGCGACATACAGTTATCACTTATCTAAAGCTACAAAATAGTTGGTAATAACCGAGCAAGTGGCTTCGCGGTTTGGGTCACGTAGTTCTCAGCTGCATTCAGGAGACAGTGGGTTCGAACCCCACTGTCGGGAGCTCTGAAGGTGGTTTTCCGTGGATTCTAATTTTCACACCAGGAAAATGCGGGGCTGTACCTTTAGGCCACAGTCGCTTCCTTCTGAATCGCCATAAGACCTATTTATGTCGCTGCGACGTAAACCAAATTGTACAAAAATTTAGTAAAATATAAAATAAAATAAAAGTCTCAACAAAGTCATTTACAAAAATTCATCTCACACGTAATTACCAGGTAATACCAATCCTAAAAGTCCCGGGCAGCACATGGCTCTGTAATATGTTTCCCGGCTATGAGGGTCACTTTGATCCGTTGAACAAAGCAATGGTTTTCGCGAGTCGTGCTTGCCTGGTGTGAAACTGGGAAATCATGGAAAACCATCTTCGGAGCTGCCAATAGTAGGGTCGAACCCACTATCTCCCGGATGCAAGCTCACAGCCGCGCGCCCCTGACCGTACGGCCAACTCGCCCGGTGTTTTGGGCTGGGAAGACTTGGGAGAAAGAAGATGAGCTGTCAGCGGAGAGATGGCGTGGACTGACATCAGGAGACGAATAAGTTTGAGTGGTGTTTAAAAGTAGGAAAGATCACATATGAAGATAAAGTTGAAATTCAAGAGGACAAACTGGGGCAAATATTCGTTTATAGGAGCGGGAGTTAGGGATAGGAATAACTTACCAAGGGAGATGTTCAATGAATTTCCAATTTCTTTGCAATTAAGTAAGAAAAGACTAGGAAAACAACAGATAGGGAATCTGCCACCTGGGCGACTGCCCTAAATGCAGATCAGAAGTGGTTGACTGATTTCCATACCCCTTGTGACAAATTGAAGTATTTGAAATATGGCTTGTGGTCTCCGGAGAGACCTGAGCATCTCTCAGGATGGGCCATTACCTAAGATGAAACTGCCCCGAGCAAAAGGAATAATTAATGGAGGTTTAAATCCTCGACTTGGCGGATGGAGCCGTGCTCACGTTCTCTACATGTTCATCTAGAACACGATAGTATTTTCGGAGGAGCTATAACAGCCGTGTCGTGATCATAGCTACCAAAAAACCTTGTTTATGTGTAACTTCAGAGCGTTAAAACAAGTTTATTTATGCATTACAGTTATCGCTTTGTATGTTTTAACATTTGTTTTAGAATTTGTTTTACGTCTCACTGACACAGATAGGTCTTATGGCGATGATAGGATAGGAAAGGCCTAGGAGCGGGAAAGAATCGGCCGTGGCTTTAATTAAGGTACAGCCCCAGCATTTTCCTGGTGTAAAAATGGGAAATCATGGAAAACCATCTTCGGGGCAGCGGACAGTGAGGTTCGAACCCACTATCTACCGGATGCAAGCTCACAGCTGCGCCCCCCTGACCGCACGACCAACTCACCCGGAATTTTAACGCCGTTTGACAAATACTAAACATACGAGGGCTGTGAATAAAGTAGTGGCAATTGCTGGCAGGACCTAGTGTTTACAGTGCACTATGTCTTCTGGTATAGGCTAGAGCAATTTTGTTACTTTCATAGATCTGTCTCTGTCTTATCCTTGGCTTTGAGAATATGAAAGTGACTGACGTATGAGCGATGCTAGTAATGCCAATCCTTATATAGCCAGTCCCTGCTATGGATGATGTGAAAATGTTGCTCATAGGGTCGGTTGGTGTATGCATTTCAGTTGGCTTGGCAGACTGATATGTAATAGCAACTCTGGCTCAGTGAGGAAAGTAACGGGAAACTACCTCACTCCTCATTTCCCTAGTACGGCTCTTCAGTGATGCCTGGGCCATCTATGACAGCTGATGGCAGAGCTAATGAGGATCCCACCAGCGGAAGCGCTGACGGACTGAACATACATACATATTGATAGAACGGAACAAGTACATTCCTTGAATGTAGTCACCGACAACGACCATAGCCGTGTTGAAACACGGATCCCGTTAGATCTCTGAAGTTAAACAACATTGGGCGTGGTCAAGTTTTGGATGGGTTGGAGGGGAATGGAGGAGCGGAAAGGAACTGGCCACGCTTCCGTACGTAAACTCTGGCTCAGTTCCGACCTGCCTTTCGGCACAATACACCCTTACCTGACGTTATTGTTGTCACCCGCAGTCTATTCCTTTCGCCAAATGTCGGGGGCCGTTGGCAAGGCGTTCTCTGTTGATGACAGCCACGAGCGCGGAGTACAGATGACACGTCAGCAAATTAGCGGCCTCGGAGGGGCTACTTCAACTTCGTAAACAGGTCGAAGTCACAAGGACTCATGTCTGGAGAGTGCGGAGGGTGTTCCTAGATATCCCAATGCCACCGTTGCAATAAGAGCTTAACACTGTTTGCGACATGACATGCAACACGATAGGGCAATCTTCTCGCAATAAACGTGGCCGTTTGCGCCGCATAGCCGGACGCAGGTGTCGCTCCAGGAATCGGCAATAGTAGTCAGTGTTGACGGTTTGTCCCTCAGGCATAGCATGCAGGAGTCGTATGCCACAATCACCATAAGCCTCACCCGACTGGCTTCTTGTCGAAATTTCTTTAGGACGCTTTAATTCAGCATCGTAGGCTCGTGCCCACGTGTCGTCAGTGGCGACAATACGCTGCGTCTCCTTCGTTGTGTTAACTGTCCAGTAAGTATTTCGATTCTTGTCTCAAAGACAAGCGGGCCATCAGCTTAACGAGCAGCTCTTAGGCCGTAGATTATGATTTTGAAACACGTGATTGAATGTAAAACTGAGAAGTATGTGTCAGACATACTGAGGAGAGGAAGGGATATATAGAAGTTGGCA
Organism: Anabrus simplex; assembly: GCF_040414725.1. Classification (NCBI taxonomy): domain Eukaryota; kingdom Metazoa; phylum Arthropoda; class Insecta; order Orthoptera; family Tettigoniidae; genus Anabrus; species Anabrus simplex. The sequence goes on along the minus strand of NC_090279.1, from coordinate 216,386,402 downwards.
CAGGGGCAACTGCGAAAACAGCAAGGGGACCCCAGAGCAAGACCCGCATCCCACCTCGCCCAAGCCTTCCCCCGACGAAATAACCACGTTTATTTCCAATGAAATCAATACATAGTATACAAGAAAAATACAGTAAAACAAAGTGATAAACGTGGGCAAAATAAATCCATAGAAAAATATTTAAGCATTAGAAATATCGGAAAATTAAAGTCCATCTTGAGGTTCTAACAGAAAAGTACATCACATAAATAACACAAAAAATTGAACGACGTGAAATGTTGTCCATCTTGATGTTAATTGAGAATTATACACAAAAATAAGGGAAGTAAGAGTCCAGCTTGAAGTGAAAGAATAAAATAACACCACATAGAAGAAACAACACAGTCAACTTATGTAAGGTAGTGTCCATCTTGGTGTAAAAACATTGAATTTATACATAAAATATAATGGAAATAAAGTCTATCTTGAAGAGGGTAAGAACATAAGATCACTGAAATAAAGCATTTAAAGCAACAGGAGAATGATTTGTGCCTTCACAGAGTATTCACATGAGCGTTGGGGGATACATAAAATAGTACCGTAAGTTGCCAAGGGAATAAAACATTAAACATTACAAGTGACCATATGCTGGTTTGAGAAAGAGTGTCAACATGTTAAAGAGGCAAATGGGGGAAACACACGCTAAGAAAACTAATGGAACACACTGAGAATGAGAAGAAATATTAAATCACACCAATAGAAAAATAAATATAATCCATACGTGAACTACGTAGGCAGATATAAGGCGAAAAGGGAAGTGTAAGAAAAATAAACACTGCACTGCACTGAGAGCGCTTGTGGCGCTATCGTCGGTAGGTGGCAGAGACACGTGCCACTGCAGCCAGGAGCAAGGCAACAGCATCGAACTGAACTTCTACTTAAAGTTGATATTGAAAGCAATAAGACTGCGGTGTTAGGAAGTGAGTGGAAGCTAAGTTAAGGCCGGAAATAAATGAGAATTAGCAGGAGTGCGGGTATCGTGTAAAATAGAAGTGGCAAGAGGGGACAGAGTGAGGGCTTCTATCATAAGTGGATTATTATAGATGTTACCGTTAATTAGTAAGATACTTTAAACGTAATGTATGAAGCTGAGTGAGGATATAAGGGAAAGTGTAGTATGGTTGAAAATGAGCGGACGGGGTATCGAAGGAAAGTCGGTGGGCAATAGGGATAGCGTGGCGATCAAGTCGAGTGAGTCATAATCCATGTCAAGGAGGCGTACGTGATTAAGGGACGGATAACGGATTTATAAAGAGTAAGAATATGAGGGGGTGTACGTCCCCACGAGGAACCTGTAAGAGAACGTAGAGCACGCAAACGATGAAGGGCTTTTCTGTGGATCGAGGCGAGATGACGGGTCCATTTAAAGTTATTTTGAAACTGAATTCCAGTGTACGTACGTAGTTGGGTTTCGACAAGTGGAACATTATACGTGGTGAGGCGGGACAAATACGGGACTTGGAACGAAATACAATATAGTGGGTTCTAGTGGGGTTTACATACAAATGCCAGGGTATTCTAAGGTATCGAGGTAGTGTTGGATCTTGTTGGACAGAGAAGTGCAAGACGGTCAGACAGCAAGCTCATCAGCGTATTGATATAGGCGGAGGGGTGGGATCGGGTGGGAAATATCGTCAGTATACAAGATATAAAGCAAGGAGGAAAGCGGCGAGCCTTGAGCTACACCAGAAGAAATCGGAAAACGGTAAGAATGGGTGCCGTGAATAGAAATGGTGTTCGTTCGACATTTAAGATAATTAAATATGAGGCGGAGAATAGTGGCAGGTAAAGGCAAATGGGAAAGTTTGTACATAAGACCCTCATGCCAAACGGAATCAAAGGCCTTATTTACATCGAGACAGACAAGAGCAGCGGATCGGTGGGTTTTGAGATAGGTATCTAGAGAGGACGTAATGTGAAACAGATGATCGCGGGTGGAAAAATCGGTTCGAAAACCAGCTTGAGAAGTACGGAGGAGATGGAGGGAGTGTAAATAGCGGGATATTCGGTGACAAAGGATACCTTCAAAAGTCTTAGAAAGTACAGATAAGAGGGAGATCGGGCGATATGATTGAATGTCAGGGAGTGGCTTATTAGGTTTAGGGAACAGAAGAATGATGGCATGACCCCAATGAGAGGGGAACAGGCCGGTATATAGCATAGTATTATAAGTAGTGCAGAGGAGGTGGATGAGAATGAGAGGGGCTTCACGAATGTGGCGGTGAGTGATACGATCTGAGCCAGGAGCGGTATTTCGTTTATGACGAATGAATTGCTGGATTTCAGAGGGGGTAATGGGGGCATTTAAAGGGTGGGAAAATCGACATTTCGAAAATGGGAAAAGGAGGGTTGAAAATGGGGAAGGTTAGGGTCACAGTGTTGAAGAATGATAGGTTCATCAGGATGAATAAAGTGAGGAGATGTAGACGGAGAGAAGACAGTAGAAAAGTGGTCGGCAAAGACGTCGGCTTTTTCTTTCGCGGTCGTAGGTGGGGTGGGGTGAGTAAGAATGGGGTATGTAGGAGAGGGTTTACCAGTCCTAGTCAGGCGGCGGAAAGTTGTCCAGAATTTACGTGAATCGTTCATGTCAGAAAGAGTATTACAAGAAGTAGTCCAAGGTTTCTTTTTAATAGCTTTAATAAACGAACGAGCATGTCGGAGGGTACGTCGGTGTTCAAGTAAAGTTGACGGGTCACAAGTTTGGAGGTACGAGTGGTATAAGTCATGGGCTAAGGCTTTGGGAGGAATGGGCGGTTTAGTAGGGTGGTAAGAATGACGGGGTATATGAAGTGCGTCAGCTGTTTGGAGAGCATGTTCGACCTGGTGAATGAGTGAGAGAAGTTTGGGAAGGGAGGTGGGAGGGGGAGAGTTCGTGAGGAGGTCAGTAATCGTATTTCGATCATTAGTCCAATTAGTTTGGGAAAAACGTCTGGTAGGTGGTGGACGAGAAAAGTCAGAGCGGGTTGAGTAAGACAGATGCGGAAAAGTAAGGAGTGCGGGGAGATTATAGGAATAGACATGAAGTAGTTTATCAATAGTGAAATTAGTGGAAAGGGAAGAGGAGAGGATTAAAGCGTCGGGGGTAGAATTGGAGATTGGGCGGGTGTGGAAAGGCAAAGGAATCTGCATGGCCCGGATGGAAGAAAGTAAATCAACATAATCAGTTGTTTGATAGATATTATAAGCGTTAACATTAATATCGACAATGAAAATATAATTAGTGAATTTTGAGTCGATATAACGAATGAAATCGAGAGGGGGTGGAGTACGAGGTGGGGGATAAAGTGTGACGATTACAAGAGAAGAATTATTGGGAAGAAAAGTTTCAAGTATGAGATATTCATAAACATTATTAGGAAAGGTATAAAAATGAAGTTTCCTAGCAACATGCCGTTTAAGGCCAATGGCTACGCCACCACGGGCCTCAAAACGTCTATCAGCTCTATAAAAACGGTAGTGAGAAAAATGGGACTGTTGAAAAGGGATCAAAAAGGTTTCATTTAGAACAAAGATATCCGGGTCATACAGATTAAGGGATAGGTCCAGAAGATCCCGGTGGGCAGAAATAGAGCAGATATTAACATAATATAACTTCAATTTAACCTATTATTTAGGGGGAAAATGCAAAATGCATTTTATTCCCCGAATATGCGACGTCAAGATGCGTGTTAAAGACCAACCGGGCGGCCAATTGAACCTGGTTAAGGATGTTGGGGCGGTTAAAAAGGAGGATGTTTTGGAGACCATGGTTAGAAAACGAATAATATTTTCGGTGCACGGTGCAGGGAGGGAAGAGGAGGGGGCGGGGGTAGGGAGATACTGTGAAATAACAGGGATGACAGGTTCAGGGTGGGCAGGATCGGGGGCGGGTCCGGACTTGCACTTGAAAGAAAAAGAAGAACGGGGCTGAGAACAATTAACACATTTGGGAGTAGCCTTATTCTGACAACTAGCAGTGGGGTGCTCCTGACTACAGATAGCACATACCTGAGCCTGGCACCGCTCACACCGGATCTTCTGGGGCGGCGCCGAGCGAGACGGGTCCACATGGTGGCGGGTGCCGTAGATGACAGCACCATCGCGCAGGAGGGCGTCCAAAGTGAATGGGCGTCGTGCTGGCGTCTGCTGTGTGATGTTCACCGCTCGTGCGTGTTTCCCAAAGAGCTCCAAGCCGATCGTTGTAGTTAGGTTTAGGTGAGCATAGAAAAGTTGGGAGGTTTTGAGGTTAAAATAACCATTCCGACTTCTTTGAATTTCCAGATTATAGTCTGCGTAATTCCTGGTAAACCTGGTGATGATGGTGTGTAGTGCTCGACTGTTGGCCTTGTCAGGATCCACGTGCATCAATTTAGTGACGCAGAACGGCTGAGGCGGTAGTGGTCGAGGATGGACGACGCTCCGTTACCGGATGGAAGGGGCCTGGGCGTTGAATTCCTAAGTCACTAGAGATGGACGGCTGGCGCAGAATAGAGCTCGGCGAGGTGTATGTCGAGCCCAGGGAAGAAGCAGAGGCAGAAGCATCTTCACAATACTTCTTACGGTCGGAGTCCTCATTTTTCTGTCGAGAGAGCTTTTCCTGCTCTATGTCCATATCAGGCGAAGGAGACCTAGAACGTTCAGCCGTCGAAGTTTCTAGAAGCGTGGAGTTCCTCGTAGCAGAAAAGGATGTTCTCGAAGCGTCTTGAGTTGTAGAAGTGGCTTTCACTGGAAAGTCCTGGAAAGTTCTGGAATGTGCTGCAACTTGACTACGTAGCATCCACTGACCGACAATATATAGGGTGGTGTAACTGTCCAGGTCCATGACAACCAGTGCACACCGGTACCATTGCTGTACGTCGATGAGTTGATGTGGAATCCAACGGGACGCAATTTTCCTCATGTTAAGACATTTCGTCAATATGTGCCACACCAAACCTCTACGGATAATTCCCGGGCAGTTCATCGATGGTTACGGAAATGAGTCGATGTCAATGTGATCTTGAGCAATGGAGCGGTAAAAATGCGCAGTTTCATTCCGATCTTGATAAATCACAGTACGGTAATGCATTCTCGCCACAGGCTTCACGGGCAACCTCGATTTTAATCCACGAACGGTGACCACCTGCTTTAGAGCAAGACCGACTCTAATGCTACTCTCGATCGTTCATTGTTGGCGAATCGAGTAATCGGACATGTTGGAAATGTGGGTTTCTTTCGGTTTGTTGTTATTGTAAGTAGTCGGTGTAATTTCATGAAAGTTCATCATTGTAGTGCGAGTGTGAGTCAGTTGACACTTGGGATCTGCAATTATACGCAGTAATGTGAGTATGCGTTGCGAGCCAGTAATCCTCATGGTCTAAATATAGCATTGCCTCCCGTACAGCTATTCTTACCTTTTCTACAGAATAAAACATTAAGAGAGAAATGGATAAGGAATGTGCATGAAGTCGATGACAAAACTGCAGTGAGAACAAGTCTGAGATTACGGAAGACTTTTGTTTAATTCCAAACGGTGAATCTACTCGTGTCCCTCGAAAATGTTTAATTTAAATATAATATAATTGATATTGTGATATTCCGTCGGAGTCTATGTGCTTCAAATTGTCGGGTGATTTAGATGCAAATGTATTTTACAATAATCTGTGCTTGCCTGTGGATCTTCGAGTATAACACAACTTATAAGTGTGACAGATGGAGCAATCTGTATACTGTTACACAGAAGAAATACTGACTTGGAGGGATTAGATGGCTTTGTAACGCAGGGTTTTACACCACCAACACCTTCCCATTTACGCTGTGGTTATCTGTTATCAAGCAGACTACACCGAACTGAAGCTCGTGCATGTGGTTAAATAGCAATGTTTAGAGTCAGCAGAGGTTTTGCACTCATGTCCTTCAATGGTTAAAAACCTATTATATCTTAAGTGTCTGAACGTTTTATTACTAAGGTTACCATCATTGTGTGAAGTATTGTTATGTCATATGTCAACATTATGTTAGCATTACCAGCGTCGTTCATTGGGTTAACATAATCATTTCGGGTGTACTTGGGCTGAGTGGCTCAGACGGTTAAAGCGCTGGCCCTCTGACGCCAAGGTGGCAGGTTCGATCCTGGCTTAGTCCGGTGGCATTTGAAGGTGCTCATATACATCAACCTCGTGTCGGTAGATTTATTGGCACGTAAAAGAACTACTGCAGGACTAAATTCCGGAACTTCGGCGCCTCCAAAAACCGTAAAAAAATAGATAGTGGTACGTAAAGCCAATAACAATATTTCGGGTGTACTTGCCTTTCATTGGGTGCTGAATATAAGAAACTGTCCACCACTTCAAAACTAAGGCAACAAATTATGTTTCATAGTTCTCACGAGAGCGAATAAATTGAGGAATCTCGCACCTTAGTTTATTCTGAAACATTCAAAATGATGTTATAAATATGATTTAAAATGTTTTATCATCTATTTTCATCTATGCAGCGAAGTGAAATCTAACAGAAAATGTTATTTTTCTAAATAATCAGCTTGTTGTCCTCTATTCTAGTACAAGATATGTGGTGCGTACTTGTTGGCGAGCCGGGCTGAGTGGCTCAGACGGTTAAGGCGCTGGCCTTCTAACCTCAACTTGGCAGGTTCGATCCTGGCTCAGTCCGGTGGTATTTGAAGGTGCTCAAATACGACAACCCCGTGTCGGTAGATTTACTGGCACGTAAAAGAACTCCTGCGGGACTAAATACCGGCACCTCGGCGTCTCCGAAGACCTTAAAAAGTAGTTAGTGGGACATAAAGCAAATAACATTATTATTATTATTACTTGTTGGCGAAGCGTTTTCATACGTGATGTTACATTTATCATGTTAAATTACCGCTATTGTAGGTGATATTTTCCCGTTCGCCAATCTCAGCAATGTGGCTACTTCGGCCGCCACGTTTTTTTAAATATTACGATCTGAGGATTGGAGTCACTCTTAGCCTGACCGTATGATGGCGGGGATAGGAACCAAAGAGGATATGGGTATTGTAGGAAATAAGACTAACTCGCAAGACGGTCTTCCTCCTGTCCTCGAATCATTCGTGCACACGAGGAAAATATCTAGTCCACGAACGGTGATGACCTGCTTTAAAGCGATGAAATCGACACGCGCCACCTGACCGCTCCCAAGCCCGATCTCCTGCGAGTGTCTGGACTACGTTGCTACCATTTTATTTACAGCCCTCGTATAATGAAATACAAACACATCGTAAAGAGTTACGAAATACAGATTATAAAAGCAATAACACCCGAGTTTGATAGTTCAAACTTGGGATACGTGATCACTGTTATAGGAGGAAATACAACTGGGTAACGCCGGGCTGAGTGGCTCAGACGGTTGAGGCGCTGGCCTTCTGACCCTAACTCGGCAGGTTCGATCCTGGCTCAGTCCAGTGGTATTTGAAGGTGCTCAAATACGTCAGCCTCGTGTCGGTAGATTTACTGACACGTAAAAAGAACTCCTGCGGGACAAAATTCCGGCACCTCGGCGTCTCCGAAAACCGTAAAAGTAGTTAGTGAGACGTAAAGCAAATAGCATTATTATATTACAACTGGGTAATAATCCTCTATTAACACTAATCAGAGGAGAGTTCCGACACTTTGAAGAATGAAGGTATCGGGAAAAGAAAGGTTCCCTAGGCCTCGAAAACCCCACTCCGTCAGAGCTGGAAGAGAAAACAGTAGACCAAAAAAGGTCGGATAGGAAAGCTAGGAACCTCGCACAAGGGGAACAATACCAGACTCAGTGACGGCCCCGTTGTCACCAATCCACGCTCCCAAGGTGAGAGTCATTACCCTTTTAGTCGCTTTTTACGACAAGCAAATGATACGCCCCTTCCCACTCAGTCACAGGGGAAGAAATAGTAATCTTCTTAAAACAAATTTAAAATACTGCACAGTCTTTGATGCACTAATCAGTAGTGATGGGCAAAACTCTCGTTCGAGATATTCGAGACTGACGTCACTATCTCGATGCATCTCGAGGCATGCTTCAATTTGGCCTCAGCCAGGACGAATATGGTAGAAATAGGAAAGATTAGTAAACATTGAACACGAGCTGTCAGCATGGCTCAGTTGACTAAATAGCATCGGTGGGTATTATCCTCCGCTATGTTTAGACTTAGTTCGAATCTTCTCTTCAAATATTTCTGTTTGTTTTTGTTTTGCAGTCGGAGTTTCGGCTTCCAAACACACGCCTGTTCGTGCATAAATAACCAAATGGCTAGTACAAGTAATTGTAACATTACTGAATATACAAAATAATCAATAGATAATAAAATCTCTTCCACTGGAACACATGCAATATAAATCAATCATAATATAAAGAAACCTGATTACCTCGTGGCCATGTCATCAGATCAGTTAGCTTTTTATCTTTACTGCACTGGAAATAATAATAATAATAATAATAATAATAATAATAATAATAATAATAATAATAATAATAATAATAATAATAATAATAATAGTTTTACGTTCGTTCGTAATCTGTTTACCCTCCAGAGTCAGTTTTTCCCTTGGACTCAGCGAGGGATCCCACCTCTACCGCCTCAAGGGCAGTGTCCGGGAGCTTTAGACTCTGGGTCGGGAGATACAACTGAGGAGGGTGACCAGTACCTCACCCAGGCGGCCTCACCTGCTATGCTCAACAGGGGCCTTGTGGGGGGAATGGAAGTTTGTAAGGGATAGATAAGAAAGGGGGAAGGAAGCGGCCGTGGCCTTAAGTTAGGTACAACCCCGCCAGTTGCCTGGAGGAGAAATGGGAAACCACGCAAAACCACTTCCAGGATGACTGAGGAGGGAATCGAACCCCCCTCTACTCAGTTCACCACCGCCGGGAATCGAACCCGGGCCTCTAGGGGTGGCAGCTAATCACACTAACCACTACACCACAGAGGCGGACTATTTGTTTTACGTCCGTCCTAAATGCTAGTTCTTGACAGACGCCGAGGTGTGGGAATTATGTCCCGCAGGAGTTCTTTAACGTGCTGGAAACCAAGGACATGGAATTGTTACCTTTAAAACAGTACACTAACAGAACATATTGAACACACTGTGATAAAAGTGTACGTGTTTTGACAGAGGGTTATCGCATTACTCTGTATTTCGTGTTGTATGTTTTGGTTGTTACATATTACAGGCTTTGCTACTCTGGGCTCTGTGTTCAACGTTTTGGTTATTGAATATTGCAGGCCTTTTCTGTGTTGTGAAGGTATCTTCACAGAAATAAGGTTGTTTGCGGTAATAAAAACCATAATTTAATTACCGGTTCTACTCTATAACGAGCCACCGGAGACCACGGGTCCCTTGTACCAATATACACAGAAGGTTTCCGAAAGTTTTTCGACGGAGTTCGGCTTCATCCTGTATATGTGCCTTCAGGTCTGATAATATTGTACCTGATCTTGAATGATCCTTTTCATGTAAACGATCTATTTGTTACCATACTTATATAAAAATATCGATAGTCCAGAAGGACACTTAACCGGAGAACGAGACCCTTTTCAGAAACATGCACACATATACCAGTATCTTTATGCCATTACCGGTATATTTTCCTTTCTGTTCAAATTATTACACTATTCGATGCGTCGTAAAAGAAATAGTTTCAGTTAAATCCTTAAAATACGTCACTCTCTTCATTACTATTAATTTCACATACCCAGTCCCCAAACCATAAGAACTAATCAATGAAGGTTAAAATATCCATCTTAGGCGAGAACAGAACCCGTGCGCCCTTGGGCCAACGGCCACCACGCTAACCATTTAGCCACGGAAGCGGACAGTGCCTAAGCAAAGTGAAGGAAGTACCGGTACATAAGTTGACTGCGAATATATTATAAAGAAGTGGACGTGTCGTCATTAGTTGAATCAGCAGGCGAAGTATAGTCAAGGGATAACACACCGCATGCGCATGATGCCCTGTTTCAAACTTCGAGATACGATTACGAGTCATGGACTGCACAGGACCAACTATTGTAGTTGGTCTTGGACTGCATCAGCTGCTCGAAGTGCATCGAGAGCTCTCGATATGTTGAACGCTCTTAACCAGTCCCCATGCATCACACACGCACGCCCTAGCGTGTACAACACAAAATACTTAGTCGGCCGCTGGATTAAAAAGTACAAGTCGTTCTGTACAATCTGAAGATTTGGCGTACACTTTGCACTTTTCGCAGAAGAGAACGGGAAGTTACGGCTAAAATTGTACAGCTGACAAGCCTGGCAGAGACCTCATTGCCTTAATCCGTTAAGGGATCCCTTACACTTACCGACCTTACGGGCAAAAGCATTTTCCCTTCCCCATTCACATACAGATAACCCAGCGGGCTGCCCACAGGAAAAACCGTCGGTGGATGCAGAATGGTGCAACAGCTCTGCATTTCGACCGGCCAACCGAGCAGAGGAGGGGTGTCCACGGCTCTACCGTCGGCTGTCCTCAGAATGGTTTTCTGTGGTTTTTCATTCTCCTGCACTAAGGCGAATGCCGGAACAGTTCCTAGTATAGGCCACGGCCGGCAAACCCCTCACCTTCTCCGCACATCTCCTTTACCGTAACATCTCCCGGCCTGAGAGACGGCCCGCCTCCCCCTTCAGGGGAGGAATGCAAACATTTTAGTAGGTACTAGTGACAGGAAGAACACAAAGTTACCACTGTGTCACTAACAAGACTTGCACACACTTCGTCTTCCAGATACAACAAATCTTCGTAGTACCAGAATTTTGGGAGACAGAGGTCTTCTTCAGTCATTCCAGATTTCTTCTCCATCAGTCCTGTTACGTTGATACATTTCAACGCAGTTTCCCCGTTAGCTTGGGCATAAATAACTATTTTATTTGTTTTCCTTCAGTGCTCAATAAGCACATTCTCTTTCATCTCACGGCTCTGGTATTCTTTGCTGTTGATTCCTAGTAGTAGGATGACAAAATTTTTCAGTACACATTTTTTCGACCACGTCGCTGTAGCTCAAACTAAAAAATCACGTTACAAGTTTAAAAATACCACGTGGAACAGAAGTGAAAGATCAGGAAACAGCAGCAGCAGCAACTGAACGATTGGACTGGCGGTCTCGTTCCGCCTGTCACATGCAGTCCAACAGTACAGACTATAAGTAGAGCTCTGCCCGGATATACAAAATAGTATCCACATCCGCACTTTCTTCATCCGCATCCGCAAAATGATTATCCGCAGGTATTGTAAATATTTAACTACAGTATATTACACCCAAGATATTGAAACGGATAGATCTGTTAACACAATACAACAGGCCTGACACCTGGCACCAGAACCCCTACAGTTTGAGGAATTTTATCTTGCCACAACTACCGACGTATGGACCTTTGTCAGATTTACGACTTTATGGTCTCAAGGCTCTATCCTCCCATACCAGTGTCAAGGGTCGCCTAACCAGAAGCAAAAACAGTAGTATACGTGAGTGAAAATCAATAAACGTCATTATTTAGAAATGATCAGCAAAATTATCCGCACTGCCATACAAGACACTAAGTTCGCGGATAGGGCTCTGGCCGCATCACTCACGGGGCCGATGACCTTCGATGTTATGCCCCTTAAAACAACAAGCATCATCATCATCAAAGCATCACTCACGCAAGTTCTACCTTTCAGTCTTCAAGTACGCGGGCCGAACTTATCAGTTCTTCGGATACATGCCGGTGATCTTCTCTACTTGACGGAACTTTTGCTTTCCACTCTCCCTTGTAAAATAGCCTTTTCTCTCCTCAAAAAGTGCCGAAGGAACCGAATATAACACTCTCTCTCATGCGGGAAGATCGCCGTTTCATGATGTTTAGCTCTTCTATGATGGTCATACTCCATGCTACTCGTTGCATCCATATCTCGAGGACATGTAACGGTTCAAATCCCACAGTCGTTTAAAAAGAGGAGATTCAACCAGACTACTCGCTTCTGCCAGCTCTTAACCATGGTCGCTCTTCTTTTCGCAGTCCCCTGTGTCACTCATGACTCAACCCATCTTCAACTCCTTTAAACATCCTGCAAGTCGTCGATCGATTTCATATTTATCTCTTAGACTATAATTTAGGCAAACATTCGTCACTCTTGTGAGCAAGTCGGCAAGCTGCTAGCAATGAGGGTAGTGCTGTCAGCATTTTCCTGCCACCAAACGAGATTCCACCAACTCACCATCAAGTACTCTTCTGATTATATACTCTGCATATATGTAATAGAGTTGAGATGACAACCTTGTCTTACATAATACTGGTTTTCCTTTTTTAATTTCTTTTACCTCGCACCGACACAGACGGCGACGATTGTATAGGAAAGGGCTAGGAGCAGAAACGAAGCGAGCATGGACTTAATTAAGGTACACCCCAGCATTTGTTTGGTGTGAAAATGGAAAACCGCAGAAAACCATCTTCAGGACTGCCGACAGTGGGGTTCGAACCCACTATTTCCCGAATACAAGCTGACATATTAGTTTTACGTCATGCTAACTACTTATACGGTTTTAGATTGAGGTGCCGGAATTTAGCCCGTCAGGAGTTCCTTAAGATGCCAATAAATCTGCCAACACAAGGCTGACGTATTTGGGCACTTGAAACACCACCCAACTGATCCAAGATATAATCTGCCAACTTGGGCACCGTTTGAGCCACTCAGCCCAGCATTATTATTATTATTTATTAAGTTTCGGCGCATAAAGGGTCACATAAAGCGTTCTTGTTCTTTCATCATGCCGCTATGTTTAGCTCGACGTTCATCAGTCCAGTTCCCCCTAGATCTGCCGGTGTTATCTTCTGAAGCAACGTCCCAAGTGTAGATGTTATGTCTTCGACATCTGTAGGTGTGATGTTGGCGTTATTGGGATCATTTTGGACTTGTTTGATCCAAACCGTTGTCGTCTCTAATGTTTGTGAGTAGCCTACATGAACATTTTCTTTGTCGGTTGTCATCTAGCCTCCCGATGTGTCCATAAAATTTCAATCGTCGTTTATGGAAATCTGTTTCAATGTTTGAATATTTTTCTGTGATCTTTTGCCATTGTAGACGATATCCTTCATCTGTAAGTTTTGGGCCAAGGATTTTTTCCGGATGATTTTCCTTTCGGCTTTCTTGATATTTTCGAGATCCCCTTTATACTTGAGGTTTAAGGTCTCACTGGCATAGAGTGTTTAGGTTTGACGACCGTCGTGTAATGACGAATTTGTGTGTTAGTGCTCATGCATTTTTCCTTGTAGCTTGTAAGTTTCCTAACTTGCTGACTAACTTTTACAAATATTATATAAAACTGCATTTAACTTGAAAAATCTGAAATATCTGCATTTAAAATGGAAATTATGAAAATTAATATTCATTAAATAAAATACACACTCGTCGAACCTTGTACTCACACTTACTTGTTACCTGCTTACTTACACATACGTTATTTGAAGGGCGCCAGCTGTCACTCAGTGCAGCAATAATAGAATGAGACTCTTGACTATCTCTAGGGTGTGGGGTAATAAGCTTACTTTTGACAACATACCATATAAGTTCTGGGAAAAGGAAATTGGCGTTCGGTTTCCCCATTAATTTTGAGGTTAAGATATTTTACTGTCAATGAAATGAAACTATGAATTCGTTTGATAGAACAATATATATTCTTTAAATAATATATCAAAAAATAGTGAGTCTTGTTGCGATAAAACAGATGAGAATATGAAATTATGACATTGCAACTGAAAGAAACTAGGCATGAATTTGAATTCTTCTTGACCGGACATTTAACAATTTATACGAAATATTTCCCTCACTTATTCACTTGACTGTACCTTCAACACTTTAGTGTAATTACGACGTATTCCATTGATCTGGTGTTTACTGTAGATGTGTCACGCCTAACTTGGTGATACATCCTTGTGACTGCTTCTTCTCCATATCATCTGACTTCTTTGTAAGTCAATATGATATCACCTCTTGGCAGGTCCAGGGTTGCCCTCTCTGACTTCATGGTAAGCCCTTGCGTCCGTGTCTTCCACTAAGTGACGGACCAACTAACTTTTGGTCTCACTCTCTCAATGACCAATAATTAATGGCTCACTGAGTCTGCTCCATCTCTCGTTCACACTCGTTCACTGACCAACTAAGGTCTCTTGATCTAGTAGACTTCTTCACTGTACTGCATCCGTATAACTAATGACTGACGCTACAACATGCACCCACCTTATATAGACGTTGATTGACACCGCTACGTAATCTCCAGAAATAACAATGACATACTCCCACAACGCGGCAAATATTACATACAGTGGTGAAATAGCCCGGAGGCGGCTGACTCGCTGAGCGCATATTCTAAATAAATACGATGACATAGCCATGGAGTGGCGATGACTTGGCAGAATCGCCACTAATCTTGCACAATGTCCCAACGTCACACCCAATCTCTGATATATACAACAATTCTCACTGTACAGGTATTGAGTGTTACTCTACACATACGTATATATGCATGCATCTAAGTACAATCTTGCAAGCAACAGGCAATTGCAAAATCGAATTAAATAAGACTGATAATTACAATAATAGTAACAATATCACAGATAACATAATAATAATACTGACATAATAATAATAATGATAATAATAATAATAATAATAATAATAATAATAATAATAATAATAATACAGATAAAATCATACACTAATAAAATACAGATATCATCTTGTAACGGGATTTGAACCGTTACAAGCTGTCCGCGGTTTTCCCATATGCTTTCCGCATTTTGAGTTAACGTGCTTTGTTCTTTCATTTTTTTGTACCTGTAGGTTCAATGATTTCACCTAAATATTTGAAATGATTAACCTTGTTTATTGTGCCGTGTTTTGTTACGAACGTTTGTGGTTCAATGTGTTTTGTAGCTATGAATGCAGTTTTTGTGAAGGATATTTGTAAACCATACGGCTTTTAGTGCCGGGAGCGTCCGAGGACAAGTTCGGCTCGCCAGATTCAGGTCTTTTTAGATCTGACGTCCGTAGGTGACCTGCGCGTCGTGATGAGGAGCCGTGATGAGCCCCCGTGCCAGCGAAATTAACCAATCATGGTTAAAATTCCCGACCCTGTCGGGAATCAAACCCGGCACCCCTGTGACCAAAGGCCAGCACGCTAAACATTTAGCCATGGAGCCGGACTTCAGTCTGGTGAATTATTATTATTATTATTATTATTATTATTATTATTATTATTATTATTATTATTATTATTATTATTATTATTATTATTATTATTATTATTATTGAAAATGAAAACCTACAACCTGTTTTCTAGTCATTGACCGGGTCAGGGATGTAATGAATGAAACTTATATAGGCTGTTATTACAATGGGGTCGTCACTCCCAAGGTGATTTATCAATGATTGATAAATGCTATGAAATGATAATGGAGAGTGTTGCTGGAATGAAATATGACAGGGTAAACCGGAGTACCCGGAGAAAAACCTGTCCCGCCTCCGCTTTGTCCAGCACAAATCTCAGATGGAGTCACCGGGATCTGAACCACGGTATCCAGCGGTGAGAGGCCGACGCGCTGCCGTCTGAGCCACGGAGGCGTTATTATTATTATTATTATTATTATTATTATTATTATTATTATTATTATTATTATTATTATTATTATTATTATTATTATTATTACAAGTGTTGGAGCATAAGTCATGGCACGAATGTGAGATCTACCAGATGGGAGTGGAGTACACAGCGAAGAAACTGTGGGCCATGAACCACTTAGAAATTGGTGCTTAGCTTTAATTTGTTTAATTTTTCAGTAACTACTGAACTACACTCTGTAAACGATACCGATATTTCGGTTATAATACTCAAGTAAGATTACAACACAGAAAAGTTTACGAGCAAAGTTAAATCAAAGCTGATACAAAATTTGAAAAGTATAAAAGCTCACAAGTGATAACTTCACGTAAGAAGAGCTGAGTTAACTGATTGTTTTAAGTGCGGCCAGTATCCAGTATTCGGGAGATAGTAGGTTCGAACCCCACTGTCGGCAGCCCTGAAAATGGTTTTCCGTGGTTTCCCATTTTCACACCAGGTAAATGCTGGGGCTGTACCTTAATTAAGGCCACGGCCGCTTCCTTACCACTCCTAGCCCTTCCCTGTCCCATCGTCGCCATAAGACCTATCTGTGTCGGTGCGACATAAAGCAACTAGCAACAAAAAAAATATAACAAAAAAAACCACTGTGTTATGAAGACCGTGTGTCTGTACATTGACTATTTTAGTGAAATTTTCATTCAGTTATCCGTTTCAGATGTAATTATGACCATCTGCATATTTTTTAGCTTTGATGTCTGTTTGTCAGTTTGTTTGAGTTCTTATAACTTGAAAACTACTGGATATATTTCTACCAAACTTCATATTTAGAATCCACCTGTCCTTGGGTAGGTTTTAGGGCCAATATTATTTCTAAATCCCTGAACTGACTCGGAGTTTATACGAAACCGAAACCGTGATTTTGCACTCCCACAAAACATACGTAATCAAATTTAATGGAAATCTACCTGCCTTAATGGAAATCAATTTCTAAAATGCACCTTTTCGATAGGAGCATAACAACTGCTTTACAGGCTGTCATGTCATTTCAAGTTAGGATAAATGGTTTATCTCAAGAGCCATTTTAGTCTTTTCCATAGAACAGATGATAAGGGAAATTTTCGTTACCGTTTGGTTTCATGAGTCTTGAGCCGCAGCGCCACTCCCGGTTTCAGATGAACAACAACACAAGGAACTGTATCGTTCAATAAACTCTGTGATCTACCCACTCCGTCTCCACTTTGTTTAGCTTTATCGTACTTCGTGTTACTACCACCTGCTTTCGTAGAAGAATGTCGGTTTAACACGCTATATTAAACGTTTGCATACAGGCATGTAACTTCGTATAAATTGGTTAAGGAATCGTGAAATCGATTACCAATTTCCGTGCGAAGAACGGGTACATATGCTTGTGTGTATTGCACTGGTGGACTTTATGCAATTAAATTATTTTAGAATTTTATCTACCGAGCTCGATAGCTGCAGTCGCTTAAGTGCGGCCAGTATCCAGTATTCGGGAGATAGTAGGTTCAAACCCCACTATCGGCAGCCCTGAAGATGGTTTTCCGTGGTTTCCCATTTTCACACCAGGCTGTACCTTAATTAAGGCCACGGCCGCTTCCTTCCCACTCCTGGCCCTTTCCTGTCCCATCGTCGCCAAAAGACCTATCTGTATCGGTGCGACGTAAAGCAACTTGCAAAAAAAAAAAAAAAAAGAATTTTATCTTAGAATAAATATGTGACAACAGTTACAGTGTCTACACAAAAGCTGCACTATACAACAGAAAGGTAATTAAAATATGATATTTTACTATCAATTTTCATTGCTGTAATTATTGTTCAATGGTTTGTTGTGAGAAGCGTGTACACATCAAGCTGCTGCTAGATGCAACCATTCCTTTACGTACAAATGGTAAAAACAAACTATTTCCATTTATTCTTCAAAACCGCCCTGATTATTTCCGTGTAGTATTTTTATTTTTCGCGAGTAGTCTGTGTGTCCCCTTAAAGGCCCTAACGTTACGCCCCTGCCTTTACGACTAACCACAACACGTTGCCCGATTCACCATGTGTGAATTTTGCAATCTCAAATTTCACAACGTTCGCAATGTCCTCTCGTGTCCCAAACAGTGAAAACCTACAACCTGTTCTCCAGTCATTCGACCGGGTCAGGGATGGAATGAATGAAGCGCCCATCTAGCGACGGGGATAGGAATTGTGCCTGTCGCACTCCTCTGGGGCAATGATAAATGAATGTCAGATGAAATAAAATGATATTGGAGAGTGTTGCCAGAATAAAAGATGGCAGGAAAAACCGCAGTACCCGGACTAAAACCTGTCCCACCTCTGCTTTGTCCAGCACAAATCTCACATGAAGTGACTGGGATTTGAACTACGGAAACCAGCGGTGAGAGACCGACGCGCTGCCGCCTGAGCTACAGAGGCGTATTCCCAAACATTCTCCCGCCCAATAGTTCTTTTACTTTGGCCGTGAGGTCAAAATCGCTCGGAGACATGTCCGGTAAGTACGGCGGGTGTTCCAGTACTTCCCAACCCCAGCGCTGCACGTGGCACCCACCGAGAAGTAATTTGACGCAGATGAAGATCTTCCCGTAAAATTCTGTGGACAGTCCGTTTTCCGTTGCACGTCGCAGCTTGTTTCACGTCCGTGCTGAAATGCTGCTACCCATCTCGCAACTGTTCAGGACGGAAGGCCATTGCTCCCCCACAGCTTCCACAAGCTGGCATAGCGGCCCCAGTATGATGTACGCACGCTGCTCTTGCCTCGTCATATCCATACTGATCCACTACTCCAGTCCCATCGCCCTGTGAGTGGCACCGCCATCTCGGGCTGTGTTCATGTTTTCCGACTATTATATGGAAATGCGAGGGGAAACATTGTTGTCATGACTCATGCCCCTTCTTTCCTGCTCTGTACACCGTGCGAGTGAAGTAGAGAAGAATATCGTCGTTGCCGGGACAAAACCTCGTATGTGATAATATTTTTGGAGATATACTGACCCGCAGCACATACATTATGAAGGGCGAGTATTCACACAGTATTGCACCTTAGATGACAGAACCTTACCGGCCAAAGTTCTAACCTAAAATATTTCACATAGGAGGTTTTATCCCGGCAGCGACGATATGCAAGTCTTAAAACAGTGGTGTTATTGTAGGCCACGTCTAACCTTGAATGTAGTGTGTTTCATAGCCAATTAAGGAGATCAACAGCCGTTGTGAAATCCTTATGAAGCTCGCACTTAAAATGTCCACTTAAGATGTCTTTGATGGACGTTCTAAATCTGTGCCATAAACTTAACAGAGTGTTTATAAAGTCTGGTCATCTTTATGACATGCGCACATATTGACAAACAAGAAAAAATAACTATACAAAAAGAACTGTACATTTGAAGCACCCTGTTCTGGAGTACGTTCAGCTCCACCAGTAAATGGTTAGTGAGCTTGCCTTCGATTGAAGGGGTTCCGCGTTCGATTTTCGGCGGGTCGGGGATTTTAACTTTAATTAATTCCTCTGACTCGTACAATGGGTGTGTGTGTGGCGTCCTGAACACTGAAATGTATCATTGGTAGGGCTCACGAACGTGCAGATCGCCTATAACACTTGCCGCATTATTATTGTTACGGGGATACAGTGCGAGACCTATATTTCTTTCTCCCTTTTATTTTTGGTTTCTTTTCAGGTGTTAAATTTTAAAAAAACAATTCGCTAAGCGAATTTCAGGTACAACCATGAGCTATAGAAGTAATATCATAAATTATAAGAGCACGTTTGCTCCAGGAAATTATCTAGGAGAGCACTCTCCAGCCTTCCAAAGGCACCATTCAACCCTTAGCATTAATAGGAAGAGCGTCTTTGGTCTATAAATTTACACTTAGGAATCTATTATCGAAAATTCACACTTTTTACACCTACCCAAGGCACAATTAACAAAGTGTTCACTTTTTTACGCGCGCAACAATCTGATATCTTTAACATGAAAAGGATAACATAGATTGTGACAGAGGTATCGCGTACCCATTCTACAGGACTTTTGGAAAAAACAAAAAGTTAAATTATTGGCCCAAAAACCAAAATTGAAAGGAAGCGCACTCTTGCACTCCTAGAAATTAACATATATGCATAAAACACTATTTGCGCTTATGGGCCGACGTTACAGAGGCCAAGCCTATACCACTGAGGTGACTAGATGGAGAAAAATATTTAAGTTACAGAAATTACAAGATAGAAAATGTTACAATATCATCGTCACCTCAAAACCAAGCTGTGAGGGAATACGAGTGAGTGTCTCACTCTCTATTCCCTGATTTCGGTTAAGTTATTTCGGCTTGTTTGAAATTTACATTATTTAAGGTTTGAAGCTTACATTTTACAAGATAAAGTTACATAACTAAAGATCTGAAACATTCCCCTCGAGCTAGCTTTCAAAGACTGCACACTTGAAGCACCCTGTATACTGTTTACTGTGAAGCTGGCGCCCTTAACCGCAGGAAGTGGAGGATGGTATGTTTAAAAGCAGACTCTGCAACAGTGCAGGACTAATCGCTATGAAAGAAGAGGAATTATTAGATATTATTAGATATTGAATATACAATATATTAACCCCATGGGTAGGGATTGGTGGGGGGGGGGAGTAGAAGTTCATTGGTCTTTCGACCTAGAATATGTTTGGTTTCGCAACCGTACTTGGGTCGGTAAGTGTTGCAGAAACATACAAGTTAAATTGAAATACTTTCTAAAAACTGCGACGACAGTGTTCGATGTCTCACTGTAAGGAGAAAAGACCAAATAACAAGAGTACGACCTTGATAAGACGTTAGCGAGTCATGTAAAAGTGCCGTCGTCTTGAGATACTAAAATCATGTTGCCACGTGACTAACAATTAGTGCAGCGGTAGCGCGATGTCTAAGACTTCGTTTAATTCATCTCAGTAAGTTACACGATACAGAGACAAAAATCAAATAGAAAACATTTGAAAATTGTGGCGCGAAGAAGTGCGAAAAATTCGCTCTCTCGCAAAATATTGCGACATATGGACAATACATGCCTTGAAAATCGTAGAAAATGCACTCGATAAGTTATAATGGGTTTTTAGAACTCCACGATGTCCAAAGTTACAAATGCCGACTGTTAAAAAGCGTATCGAGAACGCCTCAAAGTGGTCGACATGGAAGTTCCAAGTTCAGCTGCTGCCCCAAATGCATAACTAACTAGATATCAAAGGTAACGGCCGTGACCCCCCGACTCCTCAATACACACTTCTGTTGTCAGTTGTTAAACATACTGTTCTTCGGTCTCAGAGGCTCCCCATTCAGAATCATATACAGAGAGATATTCTATAACTTTTGGGTCTTCTTTACTACGTCCTGAAGTCTTTTTTTCCGAAATTAACGGGGTATTCTTGTAAGTTAAACACGTTCAATCATGATGTCCAATAGGTATTTTGAAACAGTGACTGCAGAAGTTTTGAAAGAATCAGACTTAGAGGATAGTGACCGTATAAGCACTCTGGATTCCCTTCGAAACATTGTGATCGTCACCATTTCTCCGACTGAAATTTATAGCATTTTCCAATCGCCAGACTGAGACTTATAATTTACTTTTATTTTTGAATGAAATTGTTTTAGTGTATTCTTTGTCTTAGGCAGCCTGCAAACGAGCAATATTTTGAAAATAAAAATAAAATACAAGTGCAGATACAATTACATTTTCTCTTTTTAAAATTTTTATTTCATTGACCGTTGTTGGTACAATATTTGGTCATCCTCCAGGTACAATGAACACTCACAGCACACATACAAAATAACAAATTGTCAGTGCAAAAGACATGTAAGAATGAAAATGTACCACAGTCTTCAAGTAGAGAACAATACACTGAATCTCTCTTCCGGAAGAAGAGGGGGAGAACGAACAAAACACAACACAAAACACTGACAACAATGCGAAGAGCACAAAGTCAAATTCTTATTTCCGCGGTTCTCAAAAAGTCCATCACAGTATTGAGAACTGAATTTTTTCCACCGTGCAACACCAATGCAGCGCTGGTCGGGAACGGCACTTGTAGATCAAATAGTTCAGATAAAAAGCGACTTCGAGAAGCTTCATAAAGGCCACATTTAAACAAAATGTGGTTGAGATCTCCATCCTCCGCATACTGACATCCACAGCGCGCTGAAGCCAAAACTCCTATGCGATGTAGATGTGAAGGGAATGAGCCGCATTCAGATGACGGATACCGTTAGACCTCGTGACCGATGAAACTTATAATACCATGGCCTAGGAGGGATGTTGGGTTGTACGAGAGCTTAAGTTCTACCTTTATGCAGTTGAGATGTTTCCCATTCCGTAGACTTTTGTGACGAATTTGTTGTCGAATAGTGGGAATAAAATCCATCCATGGGAGTTGCAGCGCTGTAAATAGCCCTTCCGATGCACCACGCTTGGCTAGGACGTCAGCTTTTTCATTGCCGAAAATTCCACTATGTCCTTTGTCCCAAAGAAATGCTATGGAGCAACCTGAAGAGCAGATGTTAAAAGCTCGCTCCGCTATGTCATACAAGTAACCATGCGTTTGGAGATACCACTTGAGATTTTGTAATTTCTTCTTAACACTTTGCGAATCCGTAATGATGAGAGTGGAATTGAATTTTTGACAAAAACGAAGTGCAGCACATATTGCTAAAATTTCCGCTGTATAAATAGAGGTTTCGGACGACAGTTTGAAGCTACCACATTCTCCCGTTTGTTGGCAGTAATAGGCATATCCCACCCAGTTGGTGAATTTGGAACCATCCGTCAAGATATAAGTACTATTGGGCCACATGAAGCGAATTCGAGCCGGAATGTAGTTCTGTGTATGAGCTTCTGTGGTGAGACATCGAGGTAGATAGTATATCGGCAGTCGATATGAAGAACACTGAAAGCTGGCTTCAAATCCGGGCATGGTTCGTGTTTTGAGTGTTAGTGCGAAAATCATTTTCAGTTCGTTGTAGCAGCGTAACAGAAGCTGTGGCTTGTATCGTGAGCGTCGTCCATGTCTCTCCTCGATAACGATCAATCGTTGAAGTGCAATGAGAATGGGATGCCGTGATATAGCAGAACGTTGTAACAGAAATTTCTTGTCTATCATTTCTCGGCGCATTTGCAAAGATAATTGTCCAGCTTCTATTAAGAGAGCATTTGTTGGTGTGGATCTCATAACAAGATGCAGATCGCCCGAAATTGTCTGGTGTCGAGTTTTTTCGTGACGTATGCAGGAGCATTCCCATACAAGAAACACCCATAATCAATCATGGAGCGTATCATAGAACGATACAGAGTCAAAAGTATAACAGGATCAGATCCCCACCAGGTACGCGTCACAAAGCGGAGAATATTAATCGCTCGTTCAATTTTTGGAAGAATGTGAGCAATATGGCAACTCCAGTTTAGTCGACTATCAAAGTGCATACCCAAGAGGCGTAATGATGATTTCACTGGAAACGTGAATGGTCCTATATGGATATCACCAAGCTGAGGTAAAGTCCTCTTCCGGGTAAAAGTCACCACAGTAGATTTCGATGGAGACAATTCAAGACCAATATTATGCAAACATTTTGCCAGATCGCAGGCCACATTATGTAAACGAAGAGAAATAACCTCGAAGGTAGAGGAAGTATTGTAAATACACACATCATCCGCGTATTGTAAAACGTGAATCCAGGGGCTTGAACAGATGCTCAACTTCACGAGTATAAATTGTATACAAAACCGTGCTGAACACAGCACCCTGTGGGAGACCTTTACACACGCGACGAGACCCATGTAAACGACTGTGTCCATCTCGTACATACATATATATCGTTCTTGTAACAATGCCTGAAGACCATAGATAAAAGCTGGAGGGATATGGAATGTTTGAAGCTTACTGAAGAGAACTGGTATACTGACGTTATCATAAGCTGAGCTGATATCCAGTGAGAGAGCCGTGAGATATGCATTAATCGCAAAAGCATGTTCTATTGCAGAAGTGAATATACTGAGATGGTCCAATGTTCCTCTCCCACGGCGGAATCCATACTGTAACTGAGGAAGCAGTTGTCGGTGTTCTAACAACCACTGAAGTCGTGTTTTCACAATCTTTTCCAGAGTCTTTACCACACACGAGGAAAGAGCAAT
Source organism: Anabrus simplex (assembly GCF_040414725.1). Taxonomy (NCBI): domain Eukaryota; kingdom Metazoa; phylum Arthropoda; class Insecta; order Orthoptera; family Tettigoniidae; genus Anabrus; species Anabrus simplex. The sequence goes on along the minus strand of NC_090279.1, from coordinate 216,362,616 downwards.
TGCTCTATAAGAAGAAGGGTCAGTAGGGTCCTTTCCAGGATTCAGAATAGGGATGACAATTTGAGCAATCCAGTCCAAAGGTAATTCTTCCCGTGTCCAGACGTTAAAAATATCTAGTAATAGAACATGCGCTGTGTGAGGGAGATGGGATAACATCGAGTACTGGATGTAGTCCTTACCAGGGGCAGTATTATTATGTTTTAACGCCAGCTGGAGTTCCGTATAAGTAAATGGCCGTAACAGAAAATGAGTGCGATCCCAGTTGGGTAAAAAACGCCAACCGGGCAACTGCGGCACAGTCGGTGGAGCAATATAACTATAAAAAGCCTCGACACAATCAGACGGAAACGAAGAACGTGGGGAGCTACTCCCCACCCTTTTTAAGGACCTTACTTTATTCCAGACTAGCAAGATATACGTGTTTCGCTACGGTATTATACTGAAATTTATAATTGAATGCTTAACATTTTATATATAATTCGCCAAAATTCGCGATCTGACGGCAATGTTCCTCCCATTTTTCAATCATTCTTTCCAGCAATCGATTTCGTACTTTCCGGGCTAGCTCCAGGTATTCCGCCCGGTCAGTTGGGTCCCTAAATCTTTGCCATCTTTTCCTATAAGCATTTTTTGACGGATCAAATCCTTGAGGAGATCAGACGTGGTGTCGTCTTGGGTGCCTTGGCGGTACTGAACCCGCGGCCGGACTGCATTCATAGTCATTACCTGGCAGGACCCGTTTCCAGCGCAGTCCGCACATTTTGTCGACGGTCCAGAATATTATTATTATTATTATTATTATTATTATTATTATTATTATTATTAGGGCGGGTGATATTAGTTGAATTAAGGTTATTATTATTATTATTATTATTATTATTATTATTATTGCTGTTGTTGTTGTTGTTGTTGTTGTTGTTGTTGTTCTGGACCCCGCAACAAGATGTAAGACCGATACTTGGTGGTGAATTACATCTTCTGCCATTGTCAATGCTGACAATGTGACCAGCACCATTGTCGCGCGTAGGCAAGTGCGCGGGATTTCTGGCGATGTACTTCTGTGCATTATTGACCTTTTTATAGAGGTGAACAATTGCACGATCAATATAATTCCTATAGTTTATTTCAAATGTGTTTAAATTTCTATTTATATTTCAGGAGAATCTACTGTAATCTAACTTTAAGTTCTCCAAAGTAAAAGATGGCTTTTGAAAATGAACCCGGGAAAGATTTAACCCTCTCCAGCCCAAATGTATCTGACACATGAAAAAGAAAATTCTTGAAAATACCCTTCAAATAGTTATGAATAAAGTTTATCTGGAAAAATCCATACGATTTTAGGAAAAAAATAAAGAAAATAGAACAGTGGTTCCAAATGGAATTTGAAGGAGTTACTTAGGAAATTCACAGAAAACATGAAAGTTAATGTTTCCATTTGGAATTATAGGCCCGGAGAGGGTTAAAAAGATTGGTTTATGATCATAATCAAGTACATTTTGAACAGTAAAATCAACTGGTCTCAACTCCTTTTTCACCCCACCGCCGTTAAGTTGAAGTCCTCCCTCCGCCCCAAAAAGAACGCGTGTTTCTTTATGTTTAAAGGAGATACCAAATACCAATGTTCACGTCTGTTACCTTCAGTTCTGAGATATAAGTATCGCCATAAAAACATTTCACTTTTTCACTTCCTTTCACACTCCCCCACTTAGGTGAATTTTCCGGGGAAAAAATACTTGTTTCTTTATTAGTAAAGAATCTTCTAAATACCAATTATCACGACTGTAACATCTTCAGTTTTTGATATATGTGTTTTCATAAAAGGAAGTCAACTCCTTTTCACCTCCCGTACCCCAAGATGACTTTCCCCCCAAAATGCGCTTTTCTTTGTTTTTAAAGCAGATTCCAAATACCAATTTTCACGTCTGCAACATCTTTCGTTCTTGAAATAATAGTATCTTCATACAAATAATTCAACTCATTTTTCAGTCATTTTTACCCCCAACCAAGTGGTTTTTCCGAAAACAAAAAATCCATGTTTCTTTACTTTTAATAGAGATGAAAAATACCATTTTTCACTTCTGTAACATAAGTTTTTTAGATATACTGTAGGTATGCTCATTTTAATGTTTCACCCCCTTTTTAGTTCCCCTTAAGTGGAGTTTCCGAAAACTAATCACATGTGTTTCTTTACTTTTATAGGAGATATCAAAAACCAATTTTTACGTCTGTAACATTTTACGTTTCTGAGATATACTGTACATATAGTCTTCCTAAAATTTCACCACTTTGTCACACCTGTTTCACCCCCCATTAATTGGATTTTCCAAAAACAAAAAATACTTTTTTCTTTATTTTTAAAGGAGATTCCAAATACCAATTTTAAGGTCTGTAAAATCTTCAGTTTCTGAGATATAAGTAGTCTCATTAAAGGCATTCGACACCTTTTTCACCCTTTTTCACCCCTCCTAGTGGAATTTTCCAAAAACCTCCCTTTTTACCTCCTTAGCGACGGAATATTCAAAAATCCTCCCTTAGCGAGCACGTATATTGCAATGTAAATGTATCCTCAAAATTTCATTTCTTTATGTCCAGTAGTTTTGGTTCGGCGATGATGAATCAGTCAGTCAGTCAGTCAGTCAGTCAGTCAGTCAGTCAGTCAGTCAGTCAGTCAGTCAGTCAGTCAGTCAGTCAGTCAGTCAGTTATGACATGTTCTTTTATATATATAGATTGTAGTAAGCGGGGTTTCTGTGTTAATTTCTTCACAGTATCTTCGCCAACTGGATCGCTTTTCCTGTGTTAAGAATCTTTTGACCTGTACGTTGATGCGTTGATAATTAGAATAATGTTCCCAAGAAGAAAGACGTCGATATTGGTTAAAAGCAAGTTTTCTTCTCGCAATCGTTCGGGAACATTCTGTGTCCCATTCGCCTGGTTGAATTACAATGCGTGATGGACAATAGATAGATATTAATGTAAATGCCACTGTAGGGAGGAAGATACGAGCCGCTGCCACTTGGAATGAAAGAACTCCGGGTAAAGTAAGGGATATTGCACTGTGACGAATATTGTTGCCTATTAACAGACCACTTCCTCCATACCCATCATCTCTGCCTGAACGCAGAATACGATATCCAGGAAACACAACTGGTATACCAGCGCGAAACCAAGTCTCGGATAATGCTGCCAAGTTGATGTGCCGATCATGTAATTATTTTTGAAGACTGTGTTTATAAGCCAGCGCTGATTGGCTATTCCGCTGCAATATTTTGAAACCTTCCATGAATGTTTTGTGTTATCATTTCGCGAAGTTCCGATGCCGAAGGGATACCACGTGCAGAAGCTGTGAAACTAGGTTAAGGATACCAGTAATAAAGGATTCTGATGAGGTTAGTGGTGGTTGAGAAGAGCTGCCAGGCAAGGGACTTGCACTACGAGGTGCTATTAAGTGCGGCTGAGGGGGATAAGGGTTTGGGCCCACTGGACCACCACTGACTTCATGGGGATGGTAAAATACCGGTGGGTGGGGAATAGATGGTCTGGGTAACTCCGAAGGAGGTCGCCGAGGTTGGAACACGGTAATTTTGTGATTTTTTTGTCTTGGTAAGGGAGGAAAAGCTTGCTCATGTGTGAAAGGTAATGGCTGAACCACTTCAGCATATAAGTTTTTCATAACAGCTTCCTGAATGGCATGTTATCTCGTTTATCTCTAATCGTTTGTTATACTCCGGGCACTCTTTACTGAGGGCACTGTGTTGACCTTGACAATGTATGCACTGAGGTTGAGGCAGTGAGCAGGGGTTTGGAGTGTGTGACACACCACAGTTATTGCATCTACCCTGTGAACGACAGCGTTTACTTATGTGGCCGAAGCGCAAGCAATTGTAACAAATACGTACTGGAGCCACATATGGAGAAACCTCACAACGTGCCCCATATATTGACACACTGTCTCGCAGCGTCTGAGAGGCTAAAGCAGGGCCTCTCAAACGCCCAAAATCTCACGCGTGCAGAGCGAGGCGCAAGAGCTCCGTGCACTGTGTATCGGTGCCGCTCGGTATGGCTCGGATCAACGCTTCGTCTCTGGGCTACTCGGCTAAGCTCGGCTCTACTCGGCTATACTCGGCTCAACTCAGCCCGGACTTGGAGCGCTACGGCGCAAGTGGGGCAGAGGGAGACAGGCGGAGAGAGCGAGAGAGGCGTGAGGAAAGAGAGAGTAAGCGCTATTGCTCCAAATCGAGAAGTGGGAGGTCTGCACTCTGGTCAACCAAGCCAAGTCGTCTTTTGCACCGTGCACAGTGCATGCACCCTGAGAGGCCCCGGTCTAAAGTAACCACACAAGTCCGTATTGGAACAGCAGTTGAAACAGTGTCCTTCATTGTGCGCTTATACATAGGACGGACTCGCCTGATTTTAACAGAAGAATCTATCATTTGTAACAGTTCGTCTTCCTCTATTTCTGTGTGTACATCTCGAATGACACCCTGTCGAGTTATGACGTGAGATGGAATGTAACCTTATAATTGATGTGAGGAAAATAAAGTAGAACTAACGAACCAGTTTTCTGCTTGTGCTGAATGAAATTACATTTTAAGACGATTTTTCCCGATGGAAGAAATATCTTTGATATTTCGACGTTGAGATGGACACTCCCGATAAATTATTTTACCAAACGCCATCGGATGTAGTTTACCTATGTTTCCTTCTTTCCCTTCCACATAGATGTAGTAAGGCCCTGAAGAATCAATGTGATACCGGTTAGCTTTGTTATAATCATATGTACTGAGCCGAGGCGATGCTCCGCTATTTTGAGGAGGAAGCACAGCTGATACCGCATCCATGTCAGAAACACTATCACCTTGACTAGAAGATGAGCTAGACTCTGAATCACTGGGAGAATATATCTGTTGTGAAACATTACCTGTAGCATTTTCTTGTGTAACTGTTTGTTTCTTATCGATGTTACATGAAGGTTCTTCCAATGCTCGCTTGTTTGCAGCCACAACAGATGGAAAACCCGCCTCCATGTTACAGTCGTAGGTAGGTGGTGGATTTAGAACCGCCAAAGCACTCCCGACACTATGAGACACCTGCTGTATACTGTTTGGTATGAGCATATTAGACTGTGATATAGGGGGAGGACCGCCCTCCTTCCATAATTAAACTGCTAGGTATGTCATGAGGCTACACACTAGTAGACGTAGTTACTGAAAGGCACGAATAAATGTCCACACAATTAATAAGTCCATACTGCCGTACGATAAATGAGCGTGAGCTCCGACACGGAGCGAACACACACGCAACTGCACGCCACGAAGGTTACGACCACGTGAAATTTTCTCATGAACCTGTAAGATTACCTTGCGGCGCGGCGCGGCGCGGCACACGTTTTATCTCAATAAGAATCTACAGCCATATATATCAATATTCCTCTACGCAGGGTAACATACTATTGGTCTTCGTCGTCAACTGTACCATGAACTGGCTTTTGTCCTATGGTAGCCACTTTTAAAACATGCATGGCCAGTATATATATGATCCTTCGTGAGTATTTTCGTATTTGCTGCTTCCACAACGTCCTTCCCCTATTTTCCTCCGCACTACAGTTTCTGCATCCGCAAAGTTTTCAGCACTATCATTACTATCAGCAAGATTGCCATCGTCACCATTTCTCGCACTGAAATGTATAAAATTTCCACATATTAATAATTCGCAGCGAAACGGAACACACTTAGAACACGAGAATCGACTACAGAACTTTGTAGGCGATCTTTCTACTGAAGAGGTGATACACGTGGTGGTGGTGGTGGTGATTGTTTTAAGAAGAACTACAACTAGGCAACCATCCTCTAGTAACACTAGTCAGAGAGAAAAAATTGAAGGGATCCGATACGTCGGTAAATGAACTTATCGGCTAAAGAACAGGCAAGGGCCACGAAGGGCGTAAAAATGAGACTCCCTAGTCTTCGAAACCTAATAGTGTCGGGGTCCGAAAAGAACAAAATATGATCAAGGGAGGTCGGATAGGGTAGAGAAAAGTAAGTGGAAGCAATGCTAGAACTCAGCTAAAGGACCCCGTGGTTGCCAACCCACGTTCCCAAGTTGAGAGCCTCGGGGCCTCTTTCAGTCGTTTCTTACGACAGGCAAGAGCTATCGTGCGTGATAAAGGGGGTGATGATGCACTGTTTTGTTCTGCTACTACTGCTCAATGTTGTCAATCCTTCCCTGAAGGGGGAGGCGGGCCTCGCCGTCTCTCAGGCCAGGAGATTTGTATCGGAACTGTTCCAGCATTCGCCTTAGTGCAGGGGAATGGAAAACTACCGAAAACCATTCTGAGGACAGCCGATGGTGTGGACTAGCCCCTCTCCGTCTCCGGAATACAGAGGCGTAGAGCCACGGTAGACCCCTCATAGGCTCGGTAGGTCGGTGGGAGTGAAGAGCTGTCCGACCACTTGTACGCCTAAGCCTACTCCGCAACGCCAACCTTGAATCAAACCTATTTTCCACTTTTGTATACTAGCCGCAATATTTCGGCTCCCTAGCGCTGAATCGGCAGGACTGGATTAACCTCGTGGAAAGTTATTGGCAATCTCTAATCACCAAAAATTAATCGAATGTGTATCACCATGACATCTAGCGGCATAATCGTAAGATTTCGAACACTATTGTTATTTGTACAGCAAGATAAAGAAATACAGGTAAAAATAAAAACTCTTAACGTAATGGCTTTCCAGCCTAAGTCTCAGAAACACTTTAGAACACAAGTGCGACAGTTTCCTAGTCCAGTGTCGTTTCCTTTTACTTGGAGTAAATAGGTCACACTACAGTAGCTGACCTATGATGACTGGGTGAGGCTGACCGCTAAGCATGGCATAAAGATGACAGTGGAAATAGGATAACATATTACTGTCACCTCAATTCAGTTTCCGTTTCCATTCGGCTCCCTAAAACGCCCCGTAACAAAAAATATCACTAAATTTTTCGCTTATACTATCTTATCAGTGTCTAATGCGAGATAAAAGCGAAGAAAGAGGCCAAAATTTCAAGTGGACAAAAAACATTATTTTTGGTATAAATGAAGAAGACAGAAAGCTCAGAAGGTTCGGTATCCGCAGAAGTTTTAATTCTACCGGTATATATTTTTCCAAAGTAGTACAAATGAAGTTACCGAAGGTTTCCCTAGCTTCTTCATATCAAAATGCAAGGAGTTTAATCAATTATAATTCTTACAAGCTTAGGGATCAAATTTTATGAAATTAAAACACCGGAACACTTCCAGTGTAAACTGTATGGCGTCTTAGAATGTAAAAATAATGTGACATTCAAATATACAAGAATACCATGAACGCTGTTTTGTCCTGCGGATAATAGGAATTATACACAAGTACAATTACAGGCGTTTAACATTATGTTATTTATGTGAAGTGTCCTACTTTTCAATCTTCGTATATATTTTACGAAGATGATGTTGGGGGTGACGAAGAGGAAATACAACCGGACAATCCAGTGTTCTCCGTAGGACCTTCTTTATGAGCACTGTGCCGTTTTTATAGACCCGCCGGCTAACATAATCTAGATATCTGCTAGTTACATAATATTAATACATATTTGAGTCATCGGGAGTTCGAAATTAAAACGTAAACTACTGTTAAACTGTATAATTAAATGAAAAATCTCCATTATTGTAAGCATAATTTGCATCAGTTACATCGGAGTTTAAATGTTTATATCACGTCGTGTCGTGCACGAGTGGTGTCTGAATTAGCGTGGAGCATTCGACTCTGCATGCCATAGCGTCGCAAAACGTCCACAGCGACCGAGTGGTAAGCCTCGGTATTACATGATTATGAACGAGGAGCAGAACACTAGAAGTTCAAAATACTCTCTTGTGTCTTGCTCGTTATAATAAGACTGCAGTTATGTCTGATATTACCCTTAATGCTCTCAGGGGAATACTTTATATTGACATTTCGTAATCTTCATTTTTTACATAGTATTCACCGCCCGGTTATTCATTGCTGCCACCCAGCTGACAAAAATTTCTGGGGAAACACTGCAACCATTCCGCCTTTAACATGAATCAGAAGAAAACCGGAAGAGATTCGATACTTTTAAAATGAATATATCGGCAAAAGAAAGTGAATACCGTCGGAGTCGAAAGACAACAAGAGTTGAGGTCGGATACGAGGAACCGGTCACATGTAAGTTGAAGCAATGCCCGACTCAATTAGGGGCCTGAAGGAAGTCTACCGCCCCCACTCGCAGAACTACAGAATGTTTAATCATCCAAGCCGATGAAGATCCTATTTTCTTCATATCGAAATTCAGGGAATGTAATGACGCACGTTCTCCGCATGGCCGTGAAATCATTGGCAGCCTCGTGCCGTGTAGTGTATTTATAGATCTATAAAGAATACATTTCGCAGTTCATTAACAAGCACCGGCCACTCGATGATAATTAATGCACTTCACACATAAACCCTTTCTCCACGTCCAGCAGAGCGAAACCCGTACCATTCACAATAAGAATTGCGATATCGAAATGGTGGCTCTGTACTGTTTTTGTATGCGCTATTTACACTATAATCGGTGCATTTCATTGCTATATTTATTAGCGTCATACAAAGTACTAAATCGAACATGTAGGTGCGTTACGGAGATTATTCTTATGTTTTCGAGGTCGCTGAATTCAATTCCGGCATCGTCTATAATGGGAGGGGAGTAAAGAATTGCCACTTGCGGGAGCCTAAAAACAAAGTACGGTAGCGTTATGACGTACTGAACTACAATATCAAAATAGAAATAAAACGTATATGACCTGCATTTCTTCGAAATAGAATTCAAGATCAAGAAAACAGCTTAGTCCGTTTCCTCAAATTTGTTAACAAAGCCACGATTTTTTATTATGTAAAGAGACACAAAGCGATATTATCAGTACTATTGAAAGGGCTCAAGGTTCATTTATTATCTGACTCGTGGGTAGAGTAGTGAATACAAAAAGACTTAGATAATGTGAGATGGACTGTGGTATGATGGTAAACGACAAGAGGTTGTGAGTTTCACCAAGTCCTCTCAAGTTTTAATTATTGGGCGATAGTACGCCATAGGAATATGAGGAAATATCTCCGTTAGGACAATAACATTAACGACACTCTAAAGAAAGGTTACGGATCGCTTCACATGGTTATGCGGTTATTTAGGGTTGTAGTAAGCATGTAAAGAAGAGAGCATGTCTCTGGTAAGACCCCACTTAGACCGCAGGATTACTTGATTCGAAAGGTGGAAAAAATACAAAGAACATCAGCTCGATTTGTTCTGGCTGATTCCCAACAAATGAGTAGTTTTTCAAACTTTGGGCTGGGAAGACTTGGGAGTAAGGAGACGAGCTGCTCGACTAAATGGTGTGTTCCTAGCTGTCAGTGGAAAGATAAATAATGATAATTTCGTGTGGCTATTTCTAGCCGAGTGCAGCCCTTGTACGGCAGACCCTCCGATGAGGGTGGGCGGCATCTGCCATGTGTAGGTAACTGCGTGTTGTTGTGGTGGAGGATAGTGTTAAGTGTGGTGTGTGAGTTGCAGGGATGTTGGGGACAGCACAAACACCCAGCCCCCGAGCCATTGGAATTAACCAATGAAGGTTAAAATCCCCAGCCCGGCCGGGAATCGAACCCAGGACCTTCTGAACCGAAGGCGAGTACGCTGACCATTCGGCCAACGAGTAGTGGAGAGATGGCGTGGAATGATACCAGTGCGGAGGTTTTAGAGCTTGGGAAAATCATAATATGTAAATAATGTTGGAATTCAAGAGGACAAATTGCGGCAATTATTCATTTATAAGACGAGTAGCGAGGGATGGAGTAATTTTTCAAAGGAAATGTTCGATACATTTCCAAGTTACCGGGCGAGTTGGCCGTGCGGTTAGGGGCGTGCAGCTGTGAGCTTGCAGATAATGGGTTCGAACCCCACTGTGGGCAGCCTTGAAGATCTTTTTCCGTGGTTTCCCATTATCACACCAGGAAAATGCTGGGGATGTACCTTAATTAAGGCCACGGCCGATTGCTTCCTACTCCTAGCCCTTTCCTATTCCATCGTCGCCATAAGACATTTCAGTGTCGGAGCGACGTAAATATTTTAGAAAAGGCCGGAAAATCTGCCACCTGGGCTACAGATCGTGTGGATCTAGAGTTCTATCTTCGAAATGAAGGTTTCAGCCTGTGAGCAATGTGTACTGCACGTTTGGCTCACCTGGCACCACGTCTGCAATATTTTCGTCACTTTCTGATTCAGCTTTTCTTAGATTAAATTATTTCCATTTGTTGGTCATGGTTTCTGCTATTCCCAGTCAATATTTGGCACAGTGAGATACGTTCCTTTCTATGTCGTTCCCCACAAAGCGTCCGCGCGCCAAGGTCTGTTCACTCCAGAAACACCAAGTTACCTATTATCTTTTCAGATGAGCCTTACACCTACATTTTCATATTTCTCATCCTCACCTCTTTCGTAGCTTACAAATTCCTATTTCAGCAGTATGAATACTCCCCCACCCTCTTACCGCTCCCATTCTGTCTCTACGATAAATACTCCAGTTCTATGAGAACATTTCGGCATCCATAATTATGGCTTCTTAGCCATAATTTAACAACACTTACAATGTCTGGTAAATGTAATATATCCAGTAAATTACTAAACTCTATTCTTTCTTTCCAATACTTGTACAGTTTAGCACTAACATCCTACTAGGCTTTCACCTCCCTATACATTCATCACCACCGCTCTTTACTCCAGCCCATTTCCCTGAAAGGACCTCCCTATAAATCTTCTAAACAAAGCCCCTAACTTACACGCACTATTGTGGTTCAAATGAAGATCTGCAGATATCACTCTCATTTCCCCACATACCCACTCCACAGTCTCATTTAAATCTCCAGTCAGTATCGTATCCCACTGAGATGGGCTGCATGTCGCCTTATCAATAGACATGAGACTGATATTTTTATAACAATCTCCGCTCCTTTATACTTCACCCTCCCTGTCACAACCTGAGTGGCTACGGTGGCTAAGTAGTTTGTTGAGGTTAATTGGACGTACTTAATTCGATATTCTTTTATCCATTCAATGAAGACTACTGCGGTTCTTTTACACAAGTCGACATATTCTAATGCAGGTATTTATAAAGCAATATATGTGAGCTCATAACTTGGAAATTTCGTGTAAGCCAGTACTTCACAAACTCTATATTAATTTACAACCATCAGACGCTTCAGTTGAACGAATTTAATTCCTTTCTTAAACGCGTCAGAAATTCTTATTCAACAGGAAGATAAAGATGACGAACTTTTGATAAAAACCTGTCCTTGCAAGTTTGTGTATGTACTATATATAACCAGAATTACTCTACCGTTTTGAAATTAAACTTCAGATATATCCTTTTAACTCGTATTTATACAACTTTTTATTTAGTACCATATGAATGAAATGTCGTATGGCTTTTAGTGCCGGGATATCCCAGGACGGGTTCGGTTCGCCAGGTGCTGGTCTTTTGATTTGACGCCCGTAGGTGACTTGCACGTCGTGATGAGGATGAAGTGATGATGAAGACAACACATACACCCAGCCCCCGTGCCACTGGAATTAACCAGTTAAAGTTACAATTCCCGACCCGGCCGGGAACAGAACCCGGGACCCTCTGAACTGGAGGCCAGTACGCTGATCATTCAGCCAACGAGTCGGACATTATGAAGGTGAGATGGACAGATAGAATCACGAATGAAGAGATCTGAATCATATTGGTGAGGGCTGATCGATTTGGTTAAATTTGACCAGAAGTAGAGTTAGAATTATAAGCCACAACTTAAGACAGCGAGGTCTTGTACAGTTGGTTTTTGAGGGAAGTGCAGGAGATAAGAACGGTAGGGGTACACCAAGGTATAAATATGACAAGCAGATTAGAGAGATAGAGGATGTAGTACTTATGTAGAAATGAAGTCTAGCACAGGATAGGGTAGCATGTATGGCTGCATCAAACCAGTATATGGACTGATGACTCAAACAACAATGTTCTAATAGAAATTAAAAGTGCCGTTAAGCTGGAATACCAATAAAGGAAGCAACAACTCCAAACTGCGCTTAGGCGTATTCTTGTCAGGTTAACTGAAACACTGAAGTTAACAATAAATACGTGACGCTAGACAATTGTTCCGGGGTTTCCGTGGCTCACAGAGGAATAGGAAGCGCCTGGAAATTGCTTACAGCAACTATTAGAATAACAAATTTTGAAATTGTATTTCTTTCCTTTCTTCAAATCGAGAGATAGAAAATTTAATAGAATAACAAAGAACAATTAAAAATGTTAACAACGAGCTCATCAGCTCTAACAAGAGGCAATCAGGTGCTTTTGACACACTCGACAAGACACAGGGTGACCCCACTCCAAAGTGCCCCATGGTGAGCTTATCAGCTCCATAATAAGGTTAATTACCAACCAAAACGAGGACACAGTTAGCCTAAGAATACACAGGAGCATAACTACCCATATTACAAGGCCTTAAGGATAAAAAGAAAAGGTTACACATGACAGGCCATTAACAAAAGACAAGGAGGCGAAACATCTGGAAGGACGAGAACCTAAGTGGGCTTAAGGCCCAGCGACACAGGGCTAATCCCATACTAACGGAGGAACATTAAAAGCCGTGACAAGATTTTGAGGTTGAAAACTTTATAGTTACCTAATTCAAAAGTTGAAGGGGAGAGGACTGAGGGTCACCATTTGTGTTCCCAGTATGGAATACACTGCGCAGAAGATCCTACATTTAAACCTTCCCCTCGAACTACCCGCATGTAGTGCTGGTTCTTCTTCAAGCAGGCCGCGGACTCTCAAACACTGGAGCAATTCAGACAAGTGCCCTCCATATATACTTCCGTTGGGGAAAGTTCCAGGTTATATTAAACCATGATATAGTGATAGGCTGAATTTCCATACACACCCCCGGGTTTTATTGGCTATACAACATAATTACAAGCATGTGATAGGTGGATTACAATACAAAAGAGGAACCAATTGAAGTGTTGACAGCTTAGGTACCCTAAAAATCCTCAAAAAGAAGGTTTACCAGCTCCCAAAACCAAAATTTCTCTGGCAATTAGTTCGTTTTAGTCCACCAGATTTCATTAGTAAATAGATGCCAGAGCTATCTCATCACCGAAGAAGAAAGTTTTTGGACTTTTTTTTTCTATTTGCTTTACGTCGCACCGACACAGATATGTCTTATGGCGACGATGGGATAGGAAAGGCCTAGGAATTGGAAGGAAGCGGCCGTGGCCTTAATTAAGGTACAGTCCCGGCATTTGCCTGGTGTCAAAATGGGAAACCACGGAAAACCATCTTCAAGGCTGCCGACAGTGGGGATTGAACCCACTATCTCCCGATTACTGGATACTGTCCGCACTTAAGTGCCTGCAGCTATCGAGCTCGGTTTTTTTTTAAATTTAAAAGTTCAGGTCCGTCGACGTGGATGGCCGTAGAGAAGGTGCGCATTATTATTATTATTATTATTATTATTATTATTATTATTATTATTATTATTATTATTATTATTATTATTATTATTATTATTATATTATTATTATTATTATCATTATTATTATTATTATTATTATTATTATACCTACGCACTAAAAGAAATCAAAACTGCCCATAATTGTTGAAATGTCAAAAGTTCAAGGGAAGACGTCTAAAACCGTGACTTAATAAGTTTTCTCGAAACTATGGAGGAAACTTGAAGAAATACAAATATTCAATCAGCTGATTTACTCGACCTTATGCGAACAGCAGAATACTGTATTAATATTGGAAGAGCAGCCACAAGGAAAGGCCGTTAACTATCTTCTCAATGGAACACATTATTATCTTGAAGTCTTTTTTTTAATTTTTGAAACTGAGTTTCGAAAGCTACCGGTTTTGCAATGATTATTTAAAGAAATTATTTACTTCGTGATAGGTGCAATGGAAGAGCTATATTACGTAGTGTCGTGTCTAGTACGGTATCTATACGAATGTAAGTGTTCAAAGCGCGTAAGGTACAACTCGTTATAACAAACTGTCTTTATCTAATAACAACAAAACTGTTGATACTGAAACAAATAAAACATGAAATGTTTCCCTCAATCCATGTACGAAAAGAAGTACACCTAACTTACGTACGATGACCTAGAACACGTAAAATACCGAACACCAACGGAACAACTCAATATAAAATTTAAGTACTTTACACTAATGTTAATTACTACCAACAAACACTAAACACCAATATATTAGCACTAGATGAAACATACACAATTAACTTAATTTCAATAGGTATTACTACAATAACACTCAGCACTTTCAAAGCCGACCATTCTAGAGCGCGTACTACAATCAATCAATCAATCAATCAATCAATCAATCAATCAATCAATTAATCAATCAATCAATCAAACAATCAATCAATAAACTATTTCCACCGTCATCGAAATAAATTAAATAAATAAATAAAAATAAAAAATGTTCGTGTTAAACCGTAGACGTATTGTAAAAAAATGAATATATTTAAGTAATTTAATATATCGTAACAGGTGTTGAATCATTGCTAAAATGTGAATACATAGATACGGAAATTTTATCAAGTACCGGTAACTGGAGTGTTTATAGTGGAGACAGGATAGGAACGGCAGGAGGGGAGTAAACATACTGACGAAAGACGAATTTTTACGTACGACGAAGTAACGGAGGAGAAACATACCTTTTTACAATTTGTCTAACGTCGCACCGACACAGATAGGTCTTATGGAGACGATGGGATAGGAGAGGACTAGGAGTGGGAAGGAAGCGGCCGTGGCCTTAGCTACAGTCCCAGCATTCGCCTGCTCTGAAAATGGGGAACCACGCAAAACTATTTTCAGGGCTGCCGACAGTGGGATTTGAACCCACTATCTCCCGGATGCAAGCTCACAGCTGCGCGTCCTTAACCGCACGGCCAACTCGCCCGGTCATGGCGTATGGCTTTTAGTGCCGGGAGTGTCCGAGGACGAGTTCGGCTCGCAGGTCTTTTGATTTTCCCGTAGGCGACCTGCGCGTCGTGATGAGGATGAAATGATGATGAAGACAACACATACACTCAGCCCCCATGCGAGCGAAATTAACCAATTATCGTTAAAATTTCCGATCCTGCCGGGAATCGAACCAGGGACCCCTGTGACCAAAGGCCAGCACGCTATCATAAAATTCTAGGTGTAAGTCTCATCTCTTAATGATAATAGCCAACTTGATATTTTAGGGTGTACAGACCTGGAAAGGGTGACGTCGACGCAGACTCATTTGATAATATAATCCGCTAGCTGGGGAACGTGATTGTAGCAGGTGATTACATTTACCAAATGTTAACTGGGAGAGTAATGCGAACAGCAAATGGTGAATAAGTTAATCTTAGAAGGACAGCTGAATCAGAAAGTAATGAAACCAAGTAGAAGGGAAAATGTTTTAGAAGTGGTGCTGATAAAGCCAACTGAGCTCTACAGAGAAACTGAAGTGATAACGAAGTTGCGGTTGTCGCAGTTAAACTTAATGCTATAGAACGGAAGGTTGTAAAAGTAGCACTATTAAGATACCATATTGTTGATAATGGAGGCATGTTAAAAAAAGAATGTATTATAATCAGTGCAAAATGGTAAATATAAACAGCCTACGGGATGGATTTAAAGCAATTTTTGAGGAGTGTCAGACACGTATGTACCTTTACATGTGGTAAGGGTACGAAAGACAAACTATATTATAGCAGACAAATAAAGAGATTAACAAAGTGGTGTAGGTTAGAAAGAAAGATAGTTAGGAATGGTTGTGGAAGTAAGGAGAAATTGAAGGAACTTATTAGGAAATTGAATTTAGCAAAACAGTCTGCTAAGAATAACATGATGGCGAACATAATTGACAATGATATGGATTTTAGGGGAAAATGGAATGATACGTATAGGACATTCCGGAGTTCATCAATGGACAACGAGAGTGTATATGAGAGGATTTAAAGAAGGCAGAAGTATTCAGTCAGCAGTAAGTTAAGATAGTTGTGTACAAGAATAACGTCCAGGTTGCAGAAGTGACTAATACTGGCGAAGAACTGAAATTCACCTATGATAATGAAGATATTTACAAAAAAGATACAAATGTTGAAAGCTAGAAAAGCAGCTGGGATTGATAAGATTTCTGGGGATACACAAAAGGCCATATCTGAAATTCTCACTGGATTATTGTTTGCACGGAGGAGCTGTGTCAAATGAATGGAGAGTTGCATCCAGTGTACGTATAAAGGAAACGTAATACAGTTAAATAGGCCGGTCATCTTGACATGTGCTGCCTGTAAGCTCTGGGAAGGTCTTTTCAATTATTATTAAATTAGATACGTTTGCGAAACAAGTAACTGGTTTTATAGAAGATAGTTTGAGTTTAGGAAAGGTTACTCAAATTTATTTATTACTCTACACAGTATAACATTATTCGGAAAAGCCTTCTCTAGGTAAGGCTCAAATTTGAGGATTCCCGCAAGATACAACAAATACTGTACATTGAGTAAGTCAAGTGAACTGTATCGCTACTGATCATAGGAGACTAGCGATGAAAACGAGGGCTACTGGACTAGACAAAACAGTGGCTGAATGGGTGACTAGTGTTATTGAAAACTGAACTCACAGAATTAACGTTATCTGACAAGGAGGTTCCACAGGGAAGTATTTTTGAACGTTCATTTTTTCATATATATAAATTAAAACCTACAACGTGTTTTCCAGTAATCGACCGGGTCAGGGAAGAAATGAATGAAGCCCCCATCTTGCGGCGAGGATAGGAATTGTGCCTGTCACACTCCTCTGAGGCAATGATTAATGACTGACAGATGAAGTGAAATGATGTTGGAGAGTGTTACTGGAATGAAAGATGACAGGGAACACCGGAGTTGCCGTAGAAAAACCTGTCCCGCCTCCGCTTTGTCCAGCACAACTCTCACATGGAGTGACCGGGATTTGAAGCACGGAACCCAGCGCTGAGAGGCCGACGCACTGCCGCCTGAGCCACGGAGGGTACTTTTCATAAGTATAATTATATATAAATAATAGGAGTAAAGAAAAACCGAATCACATATAAGGCTTTTGCGGATGAAGTTATGGTCTGTGAGCGACCAGTAGCCGGGTTTGTGGGGATATAGCGGGGTTGGGGTAGTATGTATATGAAAACCGAAAAAAGCTACAAAATGGTACATTTTTTATGCTTTCTAAGCGACAGAGAGGTACAGATCGACTGTTCATCAAGTTAAGTACAGTAATATTAGTTTCTTTGAGATTTTGATTCAATACCATAGAATAAAACTTCTACCAAATGTACAATAGTACACATACTGTATATTACAAATGTAATAGAAGTACGACGAGATTGTAAAATTAAACATCATGTATTATTCGACTGTACACTAACAGACAGTAGAGAGACTGTGTCCGTGACCTTGGCAGAAAAGTACTTCTCCACTACTTGCTGCCAACGGCCGTAGCCGTGTTGAAACACCGGATCCCGTAAGATCTCCGAAGTTACGCAACATTGGGCGTGGTGAGGAGTTGGATGGGTTGCCACGCGCTGTTGGTGGGGGGTAAGGGAATGGAGGAGTGGAAAGGAACTGGCCACCCTACCGCACGTAAACTCCGGCTCAGGAACACCTCTGCGGAGGTTCGGACCTGCCTTCGGGCAGAATAACCCTTAGTGGTGGTGATTATTGTTTTAAGAGGAAGTACAGCTTCCTCTATATAAACTAATCAGAGGGAAAATATGGAAGGGGTCCGACACTTCGAAAAATGAAGATATCGGCCAAAGAAAGAGAAGGGCCACGAAGGGGGTGAAAATAAGAGACTCCCTAGCCCTCGCAAACCTAATAGCATCGGGGTCGGAAAAGAACAAGAGTTGACCAAGAGAGGTCGGATAGGATAGATGAAAGTGAGGAGCCTGGCACAAGTAAGTGGAAGCAATGCCAGGACTCGGCTGAGGGCCCCGTGGTCGCCAACCCACGCTCCAAAGTTCAGAGCCCCTGGGGCTACTTGCTGTGTCGCGACGAACGACAGTTTGTGCGTATTATCGCTAATAATCCTGATAGGTATCAGGGCTGATACAAATTGCATCCTTGTTTCAGCCGGCTAAATTGGAATAAAAATGTAACGTGTTCTCCACAAAAGCCCCCCCCCCCCGCCCACCTTATGCTGTGATCGACTACAAAAATACCTCTTCAGTGTTGTGAGATGGACAAGAGACAATGGTCTGATGGAGGTGAAAAGTCACGTTGTGAGCAGAAGTCCTCTGAGTTGTAATTACTGTGTTGATGGGGTGAAGGATCACTGTCAGTAGATATTGCCAATATACGGAAAGATCTTCATTGGGTTAATCACCTTAATGAGGTCGTAAATAAAGTTTACAGATCTCTTCACAAGGTTATGGGAGTATTTAGGGCTTTAATAAGGATGTTAAAGAGAGAGCGTAAGGCCCCAATTAGAGTGTTTCCAGTGTATGACATCCACACCAGGACTACTGGAGGATATCCAAAAGAGAGCGCCACGATTTGTTCTGGGTGATTTCATATAAAGGAGTATTGTTACGAAAATCTTGCAAACTTTGGGCTGGGAAGACTTGGGAGTAAGGAGACGAGCTACTCGTCCAGGAGGTATGTTCCGAACTGTCAATGGGGAGATGGCGTGGAATGACATTAGTCGACGAATAAGCTTAAGAGAGGGATTTTAAATGTGCTTAAGATCATAATATGAAGATAAAATTGCAATTCAAGTGGACACATTGGGGCAAATGATCATTTATAAGTCGAGGAGAAATTTATCAAGGAAAATATTCAACAGATTTCCGAGTTCTTTGAAATCAAATCGTTTAACAAATACTGGGTAAGGGAATCTCCCACTTGAGCAACAGCAGATGATTGATTGATTGATTGATTGATTGATTGATTGATTGATTGATTGATTGATTGATTGATTGATTGATTGATTGATTGATTGATTGATTGATTGATTGATTGATTGATTGATTGATTGATTGATTGATTTGCATGTTATGCAGTGTGGTAGTTGTTTGTTTGGGCGCATGTCAGTGTCTGCAAATGGCGTCTGCTTCACCCAGTCAAAGGAAAATGTAGCATTACCTGTTTATTCCAAGTCTAAGGAAACAATGAACTACGACATTCACTGAGTTTGTGCTCTGACATGTTCCTGGAATTTCTTCATTCATTGTAATTTGTTCTGCAAGTTCAATTTTTGTCCTTATTACTTTGGCTTGTTGTTTGAATAACAGCAGTATTACACCGTCAGATAGAAGTTACCGCGATGATAGGCGAAGTATCGCGGATGTGACGCGCTCTGCCGCTACCAGGAAGCGCTTTTAGTAGCATTCTCAAATCAGCCATTAGGTCCCATCGATTCATGTTACTTTTGATACCTTTTGATACAAATCGTCTCTTGTTTTCAAGGCCCCTAATCGACAGGCGTGGGAAGGAAGCGGCCGTGGAAGGCACAGCACCAGCATTTGGATGATGCGAAAATGAGAAACCACGGAAAATCATCTTCAGGGCTGCCGACAGTCGGGTACAAGCTCACAACTGCGCGCCCCTAACCGCACGGCCAACTCATTTAGTCTAATCAATATTTTCAACGGCGAGTTAATATGCTTTTTCCACTTTTTAGGCGGACTTTTATGTAAAACCCTCCACTTTACTTCTTCGTTTTAAAATCCACTATTCCAGATGTTTAAAATCAGCCCGGTAGGGCTCCATAAATTGGCGTACGAAGCCTTAGCCTTTTATTGACGTCCGAAACGGGGGAGGAGCTTACGGTCAGCTGTTTCCAATATGGCGGCGAGATAGTGACGGGAAGTAAACATGACAGTGATCGGGTGTGCGTCTGTAGGATTTATTAAGTATTCAAAATGTCTTTGGTGTCGTATACGCAACTGTTGAGAGTTGTCGGAGATTTCACGCGTCCGTTGGTGGAAGGGGAAGAAATATTCAAGCGTAATTACTTGATATGTGTAGGTAAAAAGTTTGAAACCGAAGATGAAACTGGTGTTGTAGCGTTGTGTTTACAATCATCCCACATCGATTCAAAACCGCACAAAGTTAATGTTGTCTTGAACAAGGGGGTGAAAATGTGAAGTGCAACTGTATATGTAAAGCGGGTTTGTCAGAGAAATGTTACCGTTGACACGCTGATTCACCTTAACAGTTAAGCTACTGTAATGTTCCACTATTAGAGGTTATGGAGTAATTTCTTGTTGATTTGGTCCATGCCAAAGCCTTAGCCAGGTGACGGGGGAGTTACCTGTTTTGTAAACTGTAATCTTGGGGAAGAAAGAAAATAATAATTCTACTAAGTAAATGTTGTAAAGCACATAAATCCTAGGCTTTATACAGGCTTGTGTTGGAACAGCCCACATAAACTTAATGTTCGTCCATTTTTACCATCAGCACAAAATTTAGAACTTAGAACCGACAATAATAAGTTAAAAATTAGAACTACCTACAGAATATGCAGACCAAAGTTGGAAAATTATAATTTAAGAGTACTATAACCTCTACAGTCACAGCTGTTTGGGGTTGAAGAATACTTGGTTTGTCCAATTCTACCAAATAATTAGGTTATGGCTTCTAATTTAAGATGACCGGACGAGTTGGCCGTGCGGTTAGGATCGTGAAGCTGTGAGCTCGCATCCGAGAGATAGTGGGTTCGAACCCCATTGTCGGCAGCCCTGAAGGTGGTTTTCCGTGGTTTCCCATTTTCACACCAGGCAAATGCTGGGGCTGTACCTTAATTAAGGCCACGGCCGCTTCCTTCCCATTCCTAGACCTTTCCTTTCCCATCGTCGCCATAAGACCTATCTGTGTCGGTGTGACGTAAAACAAATAGCAAGAAAAGTTAATTTATGATGGAAAAATACTACATATTTTCTTTCATTGTTAGAAGTATTTTATAGGCATTTTTAATGCAGCGCTTAATTACTACCAGTTAAAGATATTACTCACATGTAGATAGTTAATTTACTGTCTGCTGTTATATATATGAAGACGTTTACAAAGAGCGGATTACATTCTATGTGCGGCACAGGAGTATTAGGCTACAAGTTTATTAGGATTTTTGATGTAGCTAAATCTTTGTGAATACAAATTAGAGACAATAACTATCAATGAGTACAATGAACAGTACCGGTACCTACGCTGTGGAAAGAAGTCGTCTTCACGAGAATGCAGACTGCACACTGTCATGTATCGCGTAACGCGTTTTCCAATTAACAGCGCGGAAGCCCATCTTTCTCTCTGAACTTTTTGTACAGGAAAGTAGTGAAGAGATTTCGCATCCGTTTTATACGATTTGCAACCGTATACAGAGCAGTAAATTTGACAATTTTCTTTCTGTTTCCATCACGACGTCAATGCTTCGCCATGTAAATAAATCTCACCAGTCACTATGTTGCAGCTTCAACATTCTACCGCGTGGCTGCGCCATCCAACTTTTCTGACGTCAATAAATAATAATAATAATAATAATAATAATAATAATAATAATAATAATAATAATAATAATAATAATTTCGCAACTTGGTAATTTAGCACGCATTTCAATATTTCACATATAAGAAATAGAGCTTAATCATAATGTACATAACTGTACAATATACGCCTTCGTTATAGAGGTTGCAGCCTTTTCAATGTGTGGTCCGCATTCAGGAATGTTCTGACGATGTCGCATATCTTCAGAATTCCAGCCTTTTGTGCCACGCTGTGAGTGTAGATGGGGAGCTGCAGTTTCATAAAATTTTCTGGAAATGTTGGTGTGAGTCCAGTGGAAGAAAGGGAAAAGGAAGAATTGTCACCATCTTGTTTCCAGATCATTGCTACTTCCATAACAAGAGTATATTTATCAATCTTCTCCCTGTATTTCCGTTTCATACTGTGGTCGTTCGGGATAGCGATGTCAACGAGATATGTGTTGATTCTTTTTGTCTGTTAATGTTACGGCTGGTCTATTGTGCGGAGTAGCTTTATCTGTTTGTATCGTTCGATCCCAGTAGAGTTTAAAATTTTCATTTTCCGGTACACTTAGTAGGGAATATTTGTAGTAAGGCACCCTGTTCTGGATCAAGGATCGGGTCAGGGCAATTTCTTGGTGTGTAAGTTTAGCTACATCATTATGTCTGTCAGTGTATGATGTTGGCGCTAGTAATCTGCAGTTACTGATGATGTGCTCAATGGTTTCTGGGCTGCTGTTGCATTCCTGCACTCGTCATTCTTAGTAGTAGGATCTTTAAGGATGTGTTTCCTATAACTCTTTGTTGAGATCACTTTATCTTGGATCGCCTGGTTGAATCTCTCATTTTCTGCAAATAAATCTCCCCTACACAGCCATGAGTTTGAAAGTTGTTTGTCAATGTTTTCATCCATGAAGTTCTTTACTACCCCATCTCCGTATCTTCTCCCTGTGCAGGATGTTCGTATCTTTGATATTTATGTGGCGTTCATGTAAATTCAGAGGGGCGTAGTTTAGATCTGCTTCAACCACAGCTTTACGTAGAATGCTGTCATCTGTCCGGCACTGAAAGCATTTCCTCAGGTTTATGACTTGTTGGTTGTGTAGAGCTTTAACATCAAGAATTCGTCTGCCCCCTCTCTTCTTCTCCGCATTGTAACTATGCATGAATTAGGATGCATCATTTTGTGCTTAGTAACCATTGTCCTTACTGTGGCGATTGATGTTTTCTAGATCTGTTTGAGACCAGTTTAGAATGCCAAATTAATGTGTCAGTGCAGTTACAGCGTATGTATTGACTGCCTTTGATAGGTTGGAAGCGTTAGGCTTAGTTTTTAAGACTAGGCGGAGTCTGTGCTGAGATGTCTATATGTGCTTTTCTTTCTGAAGTTTATTTTCGATATTGATTGATTGCTTATGGGCGAAATACTATGTTCACTATGTCCCATGCTTTCAATTTTTTGATCAACTGCAATGGTTATTCTTGTCCCTTTTTTTAAAGCTGTTTATTTTGCATTTGTTTGTACTAAATTCCATGCAGACGTCTTCTTTGGAAGTGTTTGCCTCAATAATCATGAGGGAAGTCATTTGGGATCTGTGTGTTGCATATAATTTGATGTCATCCATGTAGAAGAGGTCGCTTAATTTGTGAAGGTTATGTATATTCCTTTTTATTTTATATCCATAGTTGGTCCTTTCAGGGTCTCAGAGATTGGGTTAAGACATAAGAAGAACTATAGAACAGTCAAAACATCGCCTTGAAATATACCACGTTAGATTGGGATGACCTCTGTTTCTGTGGTGACGTTGGTGTTCGTCTTCAGGATGACCTTGGTACGCCAAAGTTCCGTTGTTGTAGTAAGAAAATTTATGAGGGTTTCACTTATTCTGTATAGTTTAAGAGTGTGGATTAGCCGGCTATATGGCACCATATCAAGTGCCTTTCTATAGTCAATACAGGTCATCATGAGATAGCGTTGCTGCTTCTGTATCTGCTATAGATAACATGATCGATTGTGAGCTGTTCCTTACAGCCTTGGCCACCCCTCTTAGAGCCGTTTTGTTCTTCTGCCAAAATGTTATACTGGAGTATGTGTCCATTGGTGATGACCGATGTGATGATTTTTTAGAGTGTGGGCAAACAGGTTACTGGTCTATAATTGGCTGGGTTAGCAGTTTCATCATTCTTTGGCAGTATGTGGCTTCGGCCTTCGGGGAAAAATTGTGGAAAATTTTGAGGATTATCAATTACCCGAGTCACAACATGAAGCAGCTTCTTGTATGTGCTGGTAAATAGTTTATACCAATAGCTTTGGATTTTGTCTGGCCCTGGAGTTTTTCAGCTCTGTATCTTGTTAATAACCCTCCGTATGTCTTGCTCAGTGATGACTAAGTCTTGTTCTGGATCAATGTTTGAATGATTTTTTATGTATTTTACGGATCTACTCTGCATCTTCTCTATGTTGTAGAGGTTTGAACCACATATTACTCCAAAAGTTGGTTATTTCTTCTTCATTTGTTATTTGGAAAGTTGCTAATTCAACCTATTTATCAAGATTTCTGTAGAAAGCCTTTTCATTAACCCTGAAGACAGTGTTCTGCGAATTCTTTGATAGCTTTCTTCACAGTATATCTCCTCAATTTTGCCGTCTGTACATCCAGTCATCTATAGTTACCTGGATTTCTTGGTTCCCTTTTTTTAATTTTTGGTATCTTTCTCATGATTTTGGAAGTGATTTTTCTAGTTTTATCACCAGAAGCATACTGCGTGAGCAGACCTAGCACTTCACGCAAGCCCTTTATTTTATTATTTATCCGTCGTTCCCACTGAGGAATTATTTTCGTACTGCAGTTAAAGTTTTGGTCACTGGGAATTTGGTCGTGGAGTGTTAACACAGTAACAGCCGCGCAGTATTTGACCAGACAAAAGTCTGTAAGATTATTATTAAGCAGGAGTGATCAATATGTATTTCTGTGTTTCGGTGTCTCTCATTAAAGATAATACTGCAGTAACAACCTATGCCCTTCGCTGCCATGTGCAGAAATTTTGGTTTGACGGCACTTTGGGTGCCTGGGGATAATTTTGACATTCCGTTTCACTCTACTAGCATAAACCAGCTCTCCCTTGAGCGGTCTTGGCCGAGTTTTAATTAATTTTGTCACCATCGTACGACTTGGAGTGCTTCAAGAATCCTGATCCACCGCGAGAGCTGAAACTCTTTTTTTTTTTTGCTTTACGTCTCACCGACACAGATAGGTCTTATGGCGACGATGGGACAGGGAATGGCTAGGAGTGGGAAGGAAGCGGCCGTGGCCTTAATTAAGGTACAGCCCCAGCATTTGCCTGGTGTGAAAATGGGAAACCACGGAAAACCATTTTCAGGGCTGCCGACAGTGGGGTTTGAACCTACTATCTCCCGAATACTGGATATACTGGCCGCACGTAAGCGACTGCAGCTATCGAGCTCGGTAGCTGAAACTCTGCTGTGTTCCGAGACCACTTGTACCACTATCTTATCTGGTCTATTTTCCACGCGCCGTTAAAACAGCACTTCCACTTAATGACCACACCTCGCATGTTAACAGACCGCGTACAATAATAAATTCGCAAGCCTATTTGGATTTGCGTCACCGCAGATGCGAGCGACGACCCTAAACGGCGAGTCCTGTCAGATGTAATTAGTAGTCACTGGATTTATATGCTGTATAAACCACCAACATAAGCATGCAACTATGCTGCAAAAAGTCGTGAAATATGCAGGTAAGTACGCACTTATTTTCATGCTGTTAAACACTTGTATGAAATGCAAACGTACGCGACTTACCCACACTAATATCACGATCATGAATACACAACTGAGTTAAAAACAAACAAAAGTCACACTACTTACAGCTGCGGCTGTTCCACTCGTACAAACAATGCGTGCATAGTACTGCAAAGGTACTCACTCAGTGTCCACTGTTAAAACAATATGCACACTTCTCCTGGATATATTAAAAGAGTTTACTAAAATCAGCTTTGGCAAATCCGTTCGTCCGTTCTACCGGACTGATTTCCTTAATTTCTGTTTTATTCCCTCCGGAATTACCTGCCGGTGATAGGTCTCTAAGTTCAGCCAACTTTGAGTAATCATAAAATCAAATCGTTAAATGATCACTCTCATATTGCAGGCGAAGGCTAACCGTACCCGCAGTACTTAGCAGGTTGCTAAGCGAGTAAAACTTTCATTAATATTCTGATATATGTGACTTTCATTCTCAGTAATGTCACTGTATGCAGCCATGTTTGACTATTACCTGTGATGATGTAAGAATACTCTTTGATTCTCTGACCTTCCCCACTTGTGAATATACTCAACAGATGGCAGAACGTTCCTAATAACTTACATGCTGCTAAGACGAAACAGTCTACGTACGCACTGACGGGAAGGTATCGACCAGCCTTCTGTATGACCAATATTCAGCGACGGCCAATTGTATGTTGCACTATCTCGGGCAAAATCGTTTGAAAATGTTAAGATCCAGATACGGCCGAATGGTCGAAGCACGGAGAATATTGTATGGAAAGAAGTGTACCGGTATGAAATGTTGAAAAGGGCAGGCAGAACAATCAAGACGAATTATCTGATCTGCTGCGGAACAGCGCGGGTCCATGATAAATCCATTAGTAAGGTTTTAGGAAACCCGTGTAAAAGTCCACAAACGTGAAGAAACACACTTTAAATACACATTCCTCTTTCATTTTACATGGCACAACCTGACCGTAATTTCCTTTGCAGTACACTAAAACAGTCTTCTCCACGTTTTCTGGTTGAAATCTGTGGCGTTTGTCTGTTAAAACTAGCGAAGAATGATCTCTCTACATCTACGGATGTGACAGGACAGGACTTGAATTCGGGAACGAGCGTAGGTGTTAAATGTTCTGGTAGATCCACATTATCAGTACGAGCTCGGACTTCGTTTCAGGACATCACGATATTTGTTTGCAGACGGAGTCCGAGGTTTCCCACGTTCTCCATAATGTCTAGCAAATCACCACGTGTTTCTAGCTCGTTGACTGATTCTGGTGTGATATAGAAGTGTGTCCTGTTAGTTCCAGTTCCCTTTGAATCATTTCATTGCCGAAAGAGTTCATGGGATTAATTACTTTGTTGAACATTGCTTGTCAAACACGCTAAAATATGCATAATAAAAGTCGAAAACATGCACAATAAGTTCGGAATTTGAAAACTATGCGCTAATATAAAATATATGCCAATTTGCATATATATGCACCATTGCAATTAATAATTCGTCCAATTTTACCTTGAAGCCACTTCCTTGTCGGTTTTAGAGGTCGACGTATCGGCACAGGATACAAATCTGACGTCTGTGTCAGTGAATTACATCACCAAAGCTCTAGAGCGGAGACTCGTGAGGTTAAGACAAGGATGTTCCTTAAGAAATGAAGAATAACACTTAACCAAAACTTACGTTGTCACTTCATATCTTCGACGGTTCAGAAAAATTCTATCGTAACTAGCATTTTTCAAATGATCAAACCAAATTAAACGTTCCCATGTATGCTGGAGACTTTGCGGCTGTCAGTGGAGACAGCCTGGAATGACATTAGCAGACAATAAGCTTGAGTGGAACTCTTAAAAGTAGGAAATATCATAATACCTATCCTCTTCCTACAAACGAATATCTACTCAATTTCAAATTCGTTTTCATATTATTATGCTCTTACCTACTGTTTAGGAACTCCATCCAAGCTTATTCGTCTACTAACAGTGTTGCCAGGTCTCCCGAAATTTCTTCAAATCCAAAGTTAAGGAAAACGAATAATAATGATTAATGGTACATAGTATACTTACTCTTTCTTCGTCTCACTGTGTGACGTTTTATCGATAACATCACTCGTTAGGTTCTTCCCAGCATTCATTTTAGGCTCGAATTACGTAATCTCTCCCCTCTTATTGAATTGGAAAATGAGCCTTGACTGCACCATTCGAAGGAAAATCCCCGACCCGCATATCGAATATAAAATCTACACCCTGCTACAAGTTAAAAATACATAATTTGTACGCCTGATGAATAACTACATCTACAGGAAAAGTGGGGAGGAGGAGAAGAAGAAAGTGGCCAGACAGTACGGGCGAGTGAAATGCTATATTTTTCTCATAATAACTTCACATGACTATTGCATTCTTTAATTTAGTCACATTATAACATTTCAGTGCTCGAGAAACTACCCACATTTTCATTAAGACTCCCGAAATGTTTATGTACAATCTACCGATTTTTAATTTTTCGACCTAGCAACACTGACTACTAACGTCATTCCAAGCCGTCTCTCCACTGACAGCTCGGAACTTATCGCTTACTCCAAAGTCTTACAAGATCAAAGTTTGCAACATTTTCGTAACACTACTCTTCTGTCGGAAACCACCCAGAACAAATAATGGTGCTTTCCTCTGAATCTTTTTCACATCAAATGTTCTTGTCAACTGAGGACAAAAGCACTGTTGGCAAAACCACGCAACAGACACTGAGATTGAAGGAGTATAATTTGACTTTCTTACCTCCCCAGCTCTCCTAAGGTAGAAATAAATTCTGTTTAGGAGAAAGTACGACAGTTAACACTAATCAGAAAGTTACAAGAAAGGATGGAAGTATCGGCAAAAGAAAGGGGACTGAGGGGCTGCCTGGCGTGCCCGGTTCACCCGGAAGGACGTGGGTTCAATTTCTCGTCAGGGAGTCGAAAAATTTAAGAAACGAGACTTCCACTTCCGGAGCTGCACATTGTCCTGAGCTTCACTCAGCCTACACAGTGCCAAGTTAATTCCTCGGGGCAAAGGCGGCCGCGCGTAGAGCTAACCACTCTACCCCTCCAAGGGCCTTCATGGCCTGTTTGGAGATGACTTCGCTTCCCGTGATCTGGAATTTTCGACACCATCCTTTTGTCACCCGGTATTTCTTCACCTATCTTCTGTCACCGTGTCAGTTTAGTCTTTAATTCCTCGCCACTTATTGCATCGTAAGAATCGCATTCTTTCCAAGATAACAAGGTGACAGTGATGAAACCTCCGCCACTTTATCAGCTTTTCAAACATTCCAAATCACGATGAGTGAAGACACTCGTTTCACAAAGACAAGTAGAGGAAACGGAAAAACTGATGTATTGTGCGTACATGTTCACACGCTATAAAATTACAAGGGTGGAGTCGTTTGAAAGTGCGATCAGAGAGATTTATGTAGATACGTTATCACACTCTCTGAAGATCAGAAAACAGTTAAGAAGGGACCCAGAAAGCTCTCGAAACATGCAGCAGAATGTCTTCAATCAATAAAGGAAAGTGCAAGGAACTCAGCAGAACCAACCTCTTCCATTGTTCAACGCCATCTTCAAGGTTCAACAAAACTCACCTGAAAATGACAACGAATGACACCATCAAAGGAACACTGCGATTAGTTAGTGCTGAAAAACTACCTACCGAGCTGAAAACACCGGACGATGGGTACAGGAAGACATGGATGAGAGTTAGGTTCTTCATTTTGATGCCAGATGCGATGAATAGGATATAACTTTTGCCACTGATCGACGACTCACAGAGCTGCAGGATACAGTCCCTTGGGTTACAGATGACACTTTTAGGTCTGTACCACAATCGTTCCTACAACTTTATGCTATACATGTCAAGGTACGGGGACAGTAGTTTCAGTTGTGCTAGCTTTAATGAAGAGAACGTCTAGATCTGTCTGCGGGATGTTACAACCGCAGTACGTCTCCTCTGACGTTGAGGTAGCGGTTAAGAACGTCGTAGTGGATATATTTTCTGGTTGCAGAGTTGCCTGCTACCTATTTCTCTTGGGCAAAGTATTGTGGCGAAGAGTTCACGCCAAAGAGAATAATAATGTCCGGAGGAAAATTAAGAATTTAGAAGTTAGTTTCATTTTCTGATACCTTTGGCCTTTGTGCCAGATGATGGTGTTGAATACCTTTTCCATATGCTCCGAAAAAATATTACTGACGGCACATGTGAATCACCACGCTAATGAAGAAATCACATCCTTCCCTTTACGAAATCCTTCAGTTACTCCAGGGTAAAACCACTATGATTCACCAGGAGTTAAGCGGGACACTCTCCACCCACGAAGAAAACGAAATACACTGATTTGAACACGCATCCTTTATATCTACGAGGATTATACGACAGAATATGAGTATCACATACGCGTCAGTAGGATACACCCACCTGTACATCGTAACTCCCACAGTGATAACTGCAGTCGCTTAAGTGCGGTCAGTATCCAGGATTCGGGGTTCGAACCCCACTGTCAGCAGCCCTGAAGATGGTTTTCTGTGGTTTCCCATTTTCACACCAGGCAAATGCTGGGGCTGTACTTTAATTAAGGCCACGGCCGCTTCCTTCCTATTCCTAGGCCTTTCCCGTCCCATCGTCGCCATAAGACCTATCTGCGTCGGTGCGACGTAAAGATACTTGCATGAAAAGTGTTCATTCGATTTTTATGTATTAGATGACAAATAGAATAATAGGGAAAAGTACAGTTGATGACGAAAAGCAAATAGTGACGAAGAAACAGTGACAAACGATAATGGTGACGAAATTACCAGTTTCAAAATCTCCTAGACCCTCGTAAACCTAATACCGGCAGAGCCTGACCAACAGAGGCGGGATAAGAGCCCCTGTCAGGCAGGGGATACATTTACAGGTTGAGAAAAGAGAAAGGTCCCATGATCTCGGGAATATGATAAGAACAGTAGCAGTTGGTTCAAGAGCGACGTAAATTACCCCAGTTTTGTCTGACAAATGCCTTTTATATTCGCTAATGTCTGTTCTCCCTGTCATTGTCCGTTAAATACGAGTACTTACTCTAATATCTCCCGAGTCTGAGAGGGCGGCCGTTGAAGCTAAAGGGATCTAGAGCTTGAATTATCATTATTCTGACTACGAATTGGTCCACTATTAGCTTCGCTGGGTTCAATTCCCGGTACTGCCAGAAAAGTCAAATTAGTTTCATTTTCTGATACCTTTGGCCTTTATGCCAGATGATGGTGTTGAATACCTTTTCGATATGCTCCGAGAAAATATTACTGACGGCACATGTGAATCGCCACGCTAATGAAGAAATCACATCCTTCCCTTTACGAAATCCTTCAGTTACTCCAGGGTAAAACCACTATGATTCACCAGGAGTTAAGCGGGTGGTTGAAAATGTACAGTTGCTCAAGGAAGAATGAAGAGCTTCCTTGCAGGTACTGTTATTACTGTCTTTATGTTGCTATCGACTGTTACTAGGTTATTACAGTACTCTGCCAGCATTTGATGACAGTATGTTAGGCTGAGGTTACAGCCGAATGATGGAGTACAGATAATAATAACAACTAAACATCGTTATCCGCAGTGGAATATAGCCCAAAGGGATCCGGGACGTAAAGGATAATAAAGAGATATACAATGAAACGAAAAGATAATTCGATAATGATAACAACAACATTTTACTTGAATAGATATACGTATGTGTACACAACCGACCAACGGGTACAAAGCATATCAAGTATAATTCGATGAATAACTGAGACAAATATTGAAGGTGATATAAAGTCTGTCGTCATCATCATCATCTGTTTACCCTCCAGGTTCGGCTTTTTCCTCGGACTCAGCGAGGGATCCCACCTCTACCGCCTCAAGGGCAGTGTCCCGGAGCTTCAGACTCTTGGTCGGGGTATACAACTGGGGAGAATGACCAGTACCTCGCCCAGGCGGCCTTACCTGCTATGCTGAACAGGGGCCTTGTGGAGGGATGGGAAGATTGGAAGGGACAGGCAAGGAAGAGGGAAGGAAACGTCCGTGGCCTTAAGTTAGGTACCATCCCGGCATTCGCCTGGAGGAGAAGTGGGAAACCACGGAAAACCACTTCCAGGATGGCTGAGGTGGGAATCGAACCCACCTCTACTCAGTTGACCTCCCGAGGCTGAGTGGACCCCGTTCCAGCCCTCGTACCACTTTTCAAATTCCGTAGCAGAGCCTGGAATCGAACCCGGACCTCCGGGGGTGGCAGCTAATCACGCTAACCACTACACCACAGAGGCGGACTATAAAGTCTGTTTAGTATAAATATAGTTAATCCAGACCCTTAGATGTGCAAACGCTCATGCCAAATCGTTAACAAGTCTCATAAATTTAACTGAATAAGTAACACAGTTCAAAAGAATCAAAAGTGAGATTGATCAAAACGGTAGTTAAGTTCTTTACAAGTCAGTCCTAAATTTTAAATACCTTAAACCGCACAATCATACAAAATTTCAAACAAGATGAGGGGTGGAGACGGGGCGGGAATAAGGGAAGGTAGAATTTGCTTGAAGAGTGAAGTAGTTCAAAATACGGTAAAGCGTGTAAATCCAAGGTTGCTTTACGGATTAGTGTCGTGTAATTGCGTGACTCTCCGAACTTCGTCATTATTTAGAAAGATGAATGCAACGATGTTTCACATGACTTGATCTGTATGTTTGGCCTGAAACCAAATCAGCAGCAATCGAAGGGACTAGAGAACTAGAGGGCCTCTCGTTCAACCTGCCCAAGTGGGCCAGATGACCAGTATTTATATGGTCTACAGTACATTCTAGAATTTGTGAGACATTGAGCGACGTCAGGGGGGCGGGAGAGTCAGCTGATCATTCAAAACGGCAGTCAGTTTGTGGAGAACAAGGTAAGTTCGGGGTACAACAGCAACAACTGTGTTATGTTTGTTGTGGGTATCCACATGGAAGGTGAGTTAGATTGTCACTATTTTATCTTTTTTTGTGAAAAATCACCATCAGAATGTTGGTAGAGGTAGTGTATACAATATCTAATCATTATATTGCGTGCCAAAAGCTTGGACTCGATTCCAAACTTCTCCGCACTGTTCGTATGGAGTGAACGTCGCACCGACATAGATTTCCGGCGACGATGGGATAGGCAAGGGCAAGGAAGGAAGCGGCCGTGGCCTTATTTAAGGGACAGCCTGATGTGAAAATGGAGAAGCACGGAAAACCGTCTTCAAGGCTGCCGACAGTGGGGTTCGAACCCACCATCTCCCGGATAGAAGTTCACAGCTGCACACCAGGCTGTACGTTAATTAAGGCCACGGCGCTTCCTTCCTTCTCCTAGCTCCCATCGTCGCCATAAGACCTATGTATGTCGGTGCGATGTGAAGTAAACTGTAAGAAGTAGTGGAAGACTGATTCAGTATGACGGAACTTGTCAACGACAGCTAACATTATTATGTTATTAGGTTCCTCGTTATTAAATCCCTTCCCTGACGCCCCACTCCGTGTGGCCGATAAACACCTGATTCCACAAATCAACACAGCACTGAATCTACTCTGTGTCACACTATTGTAAACTATAAATAAATACAGTAATTCCTTGTTAGGGAAACGGGTACATCAGATGTGCAATAATTTCAGTGTCGTTTGTTTTGCGGTAAGTTCGTCCACAGTTGTTGCAGCTGTCCCTCCAGATCCCACACGTGTTCAATGATGGAGAGGTCCACATGTGCGGTGTGTGGACGTGCATTATCTTGTTGGAACACTGTCCCGGGGTGCTGTGCCATAAGGGGTAGGACGTGAGGATGCAGAATGTTTGTGACGTATCCCTGCGCCGTCAAATCCTGCCGAAGCACTATTAGACATGACCTGAACGCAAATCCTACGGCTCCCCACACCATGATGCCAGAAATTACGCCTGTGTGTCTTTCCACAATATGGGCAGGATCTACCCTCTGCCCTCGACGCCGCCAAACCCGCACACGATAGTCATCGGAGGTTATGGAGAAGCAGGACTCATCACTGAACGTGATGCGACGCCAGTCGTCCTCTGTCCATGCCTCCCGGGCAAGGCACCACTCCAAACGCGGGCGTTGGTGTTCCGACGCATGGGGCGGTAGAACCCCAATCCGGCGGATGCGAGTCGTCGAGGCGCTGTGCGGGAACTCACATACGACTGCCCTCCCTCGGGGTGGTGATTCGGTGCCCTAATGTACCCATTGAGTCCAATATCGGGCCATGGTGACATCTGAACGGCCCGTATGTCTGGCATTTGCACTATACGACCAAACAGCTTCGTGCAGTCCCACAGTGCGGCCTCTGTCAGTTGGTGGATAGGCTGTCTAACGCGTCTGCGAGGCATCGCGGGTCATTCTTACTGTGCGTACTCCTCTCTGCACGTCTTGCCTAACTGTCTGACGCACAGCAGCTGACTGGTAACAACAGGACGGTGCAATCACTAGTGCACTCTGGTAGGCGTTCTACACATTGCAGATCTTTGTAAACCTAATCATTTACTCACACATCAATGGTATGCGCGCATACCAAAATTGGATAATATTGGACCACTCCTTCTGTGTGTTCAGTCAGTGTATATAATACAAAAACCTTATATTTCAAAATTGCTATATAAATTAACAAATGTTCAAATCCACAAATTAAATCAAATGATATGAAACTATCGCAGGAATAAGGAGTTTAGAAAAGAACCACAAAGATTATAAATGAGTCCGCCTCTGTGGTGTAGTGGTTAATGTGATTAGCTGCCACTCCCGGAGGTCCGGGTTCGATTCCCGGCTCTGCCACGAAATTTGAAAAGTGGTACGAGGGCTGGAACGGGGTCCACTCAGCCTCCGGAGGTCAATTGAGTAGAGGCGGGTTCGATTCCCACCTCAGCCATCCTGGAAGTGGTTTTCCGTGGTTTCCCACTTCTCCTCCAGGCAAAAGCCGGGATGGTACCTAATTCAAGGCCACGGCCGCTTCCTTCCCTCTTCCTTGTCTATCGCTCCCATCTTCCCATCCCCCCGCAAGGCCCCTGTTTAACATAGCAGGTGAGGCCGCCTGGGCGAGGTACTGGTCATCCTCCCCAGTCGTATCCCCCGACCCAGAGTCTGAAGCTCCAGGATACTGCCCTTGAGGCGGTAGAGGTGGGATCCCTCGCTGAGTCCGACGGAAAAGCCGACCCCGAAGGATAACCAGATTAAGAAGAAGAAGCAGAGGAAGAATATAAATAGATGAAGTGCTATAAAGTGCGGCACCACTTCCACATTGAGCACACACAGTCAGTTCGCCGCAAATGAAACAAGCAAGCGGAATTTAAGAGTACCAATTCAAAGTCTGCCACGACGTAGTGTTACTATGGCAAATAATTTAGACCGTGATAATTCTGCTTTCAAAAGTCATAGAAACAACTTGCAATTTTTTAAATTTTAATGTGATATAAGACTTAAGAGAGATTGTTATACACACTTCTTACGGAAAAATACTTTGGGAAAATTGTATGAAAAATGCGAAGAGGGAATAAAGGGGTTGGAGAAAAATAAGTTGTAAATATGAGGTGGGAATGAAGCGGTATGGACTTCAAACTTGGTGGAAATTACTAACTTTGGGAAAAAAAAGAAAACTTGGAAAATAGATTGCGAAAACTATACTACAACTGATGAGAACACCATAGTAAATAATTAAAACAACGCTGCTTCTGAGAAATCTAAAATAAATAAAAAAGTCTCCTGGTGCAGTGATGTAAGATTACACAAACCTATTCTCATTAACACTCTGGCATGTATACTGCAGCATATTTAAGTTTTCTTTGCTATTCGCTTTACGTCACACCGACACAGATAGGTCTTATGGCGACGATGGGACAGGAAAGGGCTAGGAGTGGGAAGGAAGCGGCCGTGGCCTTAATTAAGGTACAGCCCCAGCATTTGCCTGGTGTGAAAATGGGAAACCACGGAAAACCATTTTCAGGGCTGCCGACAGTGGGGTTTGAACCTACTATCTCCCGAATACTGGATACTGGCCGCACTTAAGCGACTGCAGCTATCGAGCTCGGTCATATTTAAGTTAAGAAACAGTTTAGATGTAATTAAATTTAAAGGGCTTGGTATTACCTTTTTTCAATAATTAAGTGAACTCTAACTTGAAAAGATGTCTAGTTCAACAAATAGTGTGTTCTTCTTTAAGCAAATCATATATTTTATGAACAAGTATTTCCTTTCATGAGCCCCGTACTTGCATAATTATTTTGTTTTGCCTGACGCTAAAGTCACATAGCAGTCTTTTCTTCAACCATACCATAATACGCTATTTATTTTCTTTATTTTACGTGTCCAGGATACCAATTTTACACCAAACCAAACCAAACCCCATGGCACTACAGCCCTTGAAGGGCCTTGGCCTACCAAGCGACCGCTGCTCAGCCCGGAGGCCTGCAGATTACGAGGTGTCGTGTGGTCAGCACGACGAATCCTCTCGGTCGTTAATCTTGGCTTTCTAGACCGGGGCCGCTATCTCACCGTCAGATAGCTCCTCAATTCTAATCACGTAGGCTGAGTGGACCTCGAACCAGCCCTCAGGTCCAGGTAAAAATCCCTGACCTGGCCGGGAATCGAACCCGGGGCCTCCGGGTGAGAGGCAGGCACGCTACCCCTACACCACGGGGCCGGCGCACCAATTTTACACACTTAGAGGAATCTGTAAGAATACAAACTACATTACTACCCATAACAAACTAATTACAAGTGAAGTTTCTGTATCTTAACGACATATATTAAAGTACCGTGGTTATTCCAACAATCGATTTCCCATTAATTATATCCGATACCCATTATTATCGTACGCGGAACAGTCCTCAAGCCTAGAAAGCAGCAATCCGAAATGGCAGCTATGGGTATTGCAAGTTTCTTCAAGTATTAAATAGTAACATCTAATCATCTGCAATACGTATTCACTAACATACAAACATACATACATACATACATACATACATACATACATACATACATACATACATTTATTTATTTATTTATTTATTTATTTATTTATTTATTTATTTATTTATTTATTTATTTATTTATTTATTTATTTATTTATTTATTTATTTATTTATTTATTTATTTATTCATTTATTTATTTATTTATGTAATAAATGTGCCACCAACAGAGACACGCTCCAATTATAGGTGGCTTTTACAAATTATTTGAACAAATAACATAGAAATACCAAAAAGAAGAAAATGTGAAAAAGCTATGTAAATGAGATGATAATGCTCTGTGTGAAATGGATGAAACAATATATCATATACAGAAGCCTGATAATAAATCAAACAAATAAAAAAATTGTAACAAATCATGTAAATATTATACATATAAACAAATCACTTCGACGAGAAAAATTCTTTTAATATATTTACATATGTGTCATATTCATAAGCAAAGTCAAGATCTATATGATACTTATTAATTAAGTTATTATATGTTTCACACATATTGACAAACGGAGAGTTCTTAAAAAATACAGTTTTGGAGACTGGAGTAATAAACAATTGCCGAAATCTTAAATTTCCTTTTCTAACATTAAAGCATAACTCGTGAAGCGAACTATTATCGTCAATTAATGCATTAACCACCTTATAGAGATAAATTTGTTGAGCTATTACACGCCTACTGACTAGCGATACATATTTAAATTCATTCAACAAAAATCCATATGAAACATCAATTCTAAAGGGGAATATCTTATATTTTTTATAATAAATATACCTTAAAAAGCGTTTCTGCACCCTTTCAATTTGATTTTGATAAGATTTATAACATGGAGACCAAATTATACATGAATACTCAAGTTTTGATCGGACAATACTATTGAATAATAAGGTGAGTGCATACGTGTTAGAAAAATCTCTTGAATTTCTACATACATACATACATACATACATACATACATACATACATACATACATACATACATACATACATACGTTATTGAATTTAGAACAAACACGTCTGAAAAAGTTTCCGCTTCTGTTGGGAAAACCAGTTTTGGAAACTATATGTATAGAAAAGTGTCCGTCAGTAGTCTTAATCATTATCATTTCTGGTACTGCCGTTCTTAGTGAGCACAATGCTGTTCATCTTTACTTGAAATTAATATTAAACACGTAAAGGTTGAGAAACGGGCGTATCAGTTTCTGAACCGTTTTGTTCATTATTGACAGACAAAATAAATCTAACTGAACTAAGAAATGTTTATAGTTTGTAATTCAATTGGTTGGTACATGTATACAACTGTAAAAGTTCCATTAACAGCTTCACAAACGGTGTTCCCAGTGTTCTAGATGCACGTTGTACCAAAACTGTGACGATATAGTGCCAATAAACATCATCTTATCCCACGAAGGGCAGACTTGCTTTTGTGTTCTTCTCCGACATTTCATAGCCAATTGTTTGACAAATTATTACCGAAATGCGCGCTCGTAAATCTGGAAATTACTATTTTTCACGCGATAACGCGATGCCATAGAGATCGAAGCTCATTTAAGTCTTGGAAGACGGAGAAGACAGTCGCAGTGATGAAGCGCCGTATTACGCCTGCCAACATACATCGCCCTGGCAATGCTGATAACTCTCTGCAGCACCAATCACAAGGTAAGTGGACTGTGCGTTAGGACTGGAATGTTTTGAGGCATTACTGAATACAGGTGGAAGGCCGCAGCACCAATCACAAGGTAAGTGGACTGTGCGTTAGGACTGGAATGTTTTGAGGGATTACTGAATACAGGTGGAAGGCCACGACGTTCGGATCACGGAGTATCTTCAAACATTGTACACATTTAGTAGTCCATTAGGACAAGAAAATGTGCAAGTATTAAAGCGTTCTCGAGAAAATCGCAAGAGAAGTTGCGTTGCGGTCATCAGCACAAAACAGCGGTGGTCGAGTGGTTAGCGTTCGAGCTCCGTAATCGCTGCTTCGCTGGATCGAGTCCCGCTTGTCGTTTTGATTTTCAACACTGGTCATATTCTTTCATATATATTATAATTAAAAGGTAATATAATGGTCCGTCTTTGTGGTTTAGTGGTTAGCGTGATTAGCTGCCACCTCCGGAGGTCCGGGTTCGATTCCCGGCTCTGCCACGAAATTTGAAAAGTGGTACGAGGGCTGGAACTGGGTCCACTCAGCCTCGGGATGTCAACTGAGTAGAGGTGGGTTCGATTCCCACCTCAGCCATCCTGGAAGTGGTTTTCCGTAGTTTCCCACTTCTCCTCCGGGCAAATGCCGGGATGGTACGTAACTTAAGGCCACGGCCGCTTCCTTCCCTCTTCCTTATCTATCCCTTCCAATCTTCCCATCCCCCGGCTAGGCCCCTGTTCGGCATAGCAGGTGAGGCCGTCTGGGCGATGGACTGGTCATTTTCTTGAACTTGTTGGCGTCGATGTGCTCTTCCATAGTAAATGCAACATTAACTGAACGTCGTGTGGTGCGAGGATAAAGAAGGAAACACACTAGTGTCGCAATCTAACCTGTCCAGAAAGATGAGCTATACCTTTGGGCCACTGACCTGCAGTACGTCATGCACTTCCCCTACTTACTCGCTAAGCTGCTCTCTTTCCTCGAGAGCGGAGAGCAAACTGGCTCCGAAGGCATTTCGCTCTCGATTGACGATACCTGTTCTACTCAGTTCACCTCCGGAGGCTGAGTAGACCCCGTTCCAGCCCTCCTACCACTTTTCAAATTTCGTGGCAGAGCCGGGGTTGGCAGCTAATCATACTAACCACTCCACGACAGAGACGGACTACAAAAAATATATATTACTTATAATTATCAACAAATGAATGATGTATACAACTTTCCTGAAAATATATGCCTGCGGTGCTTTGCAAAATCCCTCATACCTGACACTGAAATCTGGTAAGGTACCCGGAAATGCTTTGCACCTGGACGCTCTGACCTGACAAAAAAGCGATGAGCGGTACTCGATCCGGTGATCCAGCGATTACGGAGTTTGAACGCTAATCACTCGACCGCCGCCATCTCGTGCTCAGGATCGCAACGTACCGGTACATATTCGACGCGAAAATCCTCTTATGATTTTCTCGAAAATGCCTTACTACTTGTTGTCCTAATGGACTACTAAAAGCGTACAAAGTTTGAAGATAATCTGTGATCCGAACGTCGTGGTCTCCCCTTGTTAAACATGTATCTTGTGCAACACTGTGCTCTGGTCCTCCGCGAGTACTTGCAGTTGTAAGCGGAGGGGACCGGTGGTGCGCTCTACCGCTACAACCGGATTACTCGCTCCGCTCCCAGCTTTAAATACGAGTGTACCGGGCGAGTTGGCCGTGCGGTTAGGGGCCCGCAGCTGTGAGCTTGCATCCGAACCCCATTGTCGGCAGCTCCGAAGATGGTTTTCCATTTTCACACCAGGTAAATGCGGGAGCGGTACCTTAATTAAGACCACGGCCGCTTCCTTCCCACTTCTAGGCCTTTCCTATCCCATCGTCGCCATAAGACATGTCTGTGTCGGTGCGACGTAAAGCAAATTGTAAAAACAAATATCGAATGTGGTGGCAAATTTGCCAGATTGAAATTAGACGACGACGTCAATGTGGTGTTGAACATTCACGTTAGAGTGTGAACGTAGTCCGGTCCTCCTTCCTTTCTGGATGTGCCGAACGTGCGTTCCTCCTTAGTCTCACAACCAAGCAGCCGGTATACACCTGCTCTTTCTTTAGTTCCATCAGAGCGACATAAAAATGTGGACGATGTTCGCTACGAAGTAGGATCTTTACTCCCCTGTTGTCTGAACTAATAATCAGAGCACCCACGTTTCAAATGCGTGAATATCTAGCAACATAATCAATATTGTTATTATGGGCCTTTGTATTCTTCGGTATTTTTAATTTTTCGGGGCTTGCTACCCTTCGAGGAAAGTTCTTCCGATATTTCGATTCAGGTCCGTACGAACGGGAGAATGGGCAGAAACGACAAATCAGACTTTTGCCACGATTTTAGATACGATTTTTACAGAAAATATTACTTTGTGTCATAATTCATGTTTTGCAGGTTAACAGCACTAGTATCTACAAAAGGCATTTTATCCCATTAAGATGGACTCTCAAACATGAGCTGACACTGCTGAAGACGCGGGGTCTATGACACGGCATGTCTATGAGCTGGTTATTGAGCTCTTATGAGGGGCTGGTGGCCGAGGAGGTAAAGGTGAGCTCGGTTCGCCCGGAAGGAGGTGGGTTCGATTCTCCGTCAGGAAGTCGAAAAATGGACGGTAAGAAACGTTACTTCCACTTCCTGCGTGCAAAGTCGGTCGGGCATAGAGCTCTACCCCACCAAGTGCTGAGGTTACGGATAGTTGAAGCCTTTACCTTCCACCCCTTCAAGGAACTTCATGGCCTTTACGGAGATGACTGAGCTCTTATGGTTCGTGACAGAAAAGAGAAAGCAAGAGTACTTTGGAAAATATAATGTTAGCTGACAATGGCAGAGTTGGGGCCATTTGCAATTTACTTTCGTCGCAGGAACATAAACATATTGTATATTTCTGTAAGAAGAAAAGTTACCCTATTCAAAAAAGTGAAATATCAAACAATAGTAGTTAAGGTGATTGTTGTTTCTGTGAAAAATGTATTTTCAACGCCTCTTGTTAGTAATTGTTGTATAAAGACAAAATAATTCCTGTTTTTCGAACGTACTGGATAAGGAAGAAAACAGATCTTAGAACCGGGAAAAGGAAAGATTTCTCGCCTTTATTTTGTCAAGAGTGAGACCACCATGCTTCAGAGATTCCCACCTCTTTCTCTAGAGTTAAGAAAGGATACTCTTTTACTTGTGAAAAATGATAAATCCCTAGGTTTCGCAAGCCTGATATCATCGGTGTTTTAAGAGCAAGTACAACTGGATAACACAATCAGAGAGAAAAATGGAAGCGGCCCGACACTACGAAAACTGAAGGTATCGGCCAAAAAACGCAAGAGCCACAATGGGCGTGAAAATAGAAGACTCCCTAGACCACAAAACCGAATAGGATAGGATAGATAAAAGTGCGGAGACTGGGACAAGTACATGGACGCAATTTCAGGACTCAGCTAAGTGACTCGTGGTCGCCAACCCACTCTCCCACCAAGTTAAGAACTCCCGGGGCCCCACTTAGTCGCCTCTTGCGATAGGCAGGGGATAGCCTAACGTGTCGGCGTTGGAACACAATAAGAATTGACCAAAGGAGACCTAAGAGGAAAGCCGACAGAGAGGGAAGCTATCGTGGATTCAGCTCAACTTCGTCAATTGATTCTTGTGTAATATGACGGTATATAGGCCGGTAGCCACCTCTAACATTTATCCTCGCTTATGTTTTCACTGCTTAAGCAATAAGAACACCTTCTTTTCCGTTACCTCTCTTCAGAGCATAGATATAAATCATTGCCATACGTGTCTTTGAATTTAAAAATATGGCTCCGTAAATAGAGTATAAACATCAAATGTATACGATCATTTCGTTTTAAAATGGAATATAAAGATTCTAGTGCGTCTTCACAAGAACCCGAGCTAAAAATACGATGTAATCTTACAGGCAGAGTGGGTATGGCACTAATCTCATCAATCATCGCCGTCGTCATCATCATCATCGTCGATTCAAGACTCCAGCAGGCCGAGTGTGGGAATGAATTCTGTCCTGCCACCACATCTCTTCCAGGCTCACAGCCTGTTTCATCCATCCTTCTCCCAAACAAGTCTTCGTTATTGATGCAGATGATGTAAATTGTAAACATGTTTGAAGGGGCGGTGACGTGGTAATTTCCAATACCCGTACTACTTGTTTAACGTGGAAACATCGAAGGTTTTCAGTGACGGAAGGATAGGATAAAGTATAATTAAGGACTAAAGATGACGACAGCAGCGGCAGCTCGGTGTCTTACTACATCTACTGTAGCCGGAATTCCCAACGTCTCCACACCAAATAAGATCACTTAAAACTCGTTAACTCAGCAGGGTGCAGGGAACTGAGGCCGCCCTGTTTTGTCCTCAAGTATAGCGGCCGCGGTCTTAGTTAAGGTACAGCCACAGCATTTGCCCGGTGTGAAAATCAGATAACCATCTTCAGCGCTGCTGACCGTGGGATTCGCACCCACTATATCCCGAATGGAAGCTCACAGGTGTGCGACCCTAACCGTACGGCCAACTCGATCGGTACACTGGTTCACTATTGAAGATTGAATCGCAGTTACAGAAAACTCATACAATAACATATAGAAAAAAAAACTTTGTAATCATGCTGCATTCTGGATCGTTATAAACAGCTTAAGTTTCTCCATTTCCCTTGAATGAACAGGTGATGGCTCATTTTCTATGCGAATCATTGGTGAAGTGGTACGTCCACATTTGAAAGACGTCCAGTAAATTCAGTGACGAAATAAATCAGCACACCAGTGAGCTCACCAGTTACAATTCTGGTTTTGATATCTACATCTGGATCCCATTCCTATCCTATGTCTACTAAAATAAGGAATTTCCAAAACTGTACATTGAAACATTCCAATTGTCTAACCGAAGAATAAAGAACCCTGCAAAGAATGACTCAGAACATTCCACATAGTGTTGCTCTATCTGTTGTTAGAGTCATCTCCAGAAGAGTCAGGCCAAATGTGTCACAGATGGAAGAAGACAAGATGAAGGGTAGAAGGGCAAACGGCACCGCTGGCAATTCGGGAGAGTTACGGGAGTCTGCGGGAAGTCAGGTGGTCAGTTTCGAGAGCAACGTTAACGGACTCGGGCACACCCAAGAGATCGGCATTGCTAGCGTCTATTGCGCACCAGGTATACCATCAGCAATTAGCTATATTGTGTCATATTCTGGAAAATAACACTAACTGTTGCTGCTTTACACAGGGTGGTGGCGGTGATTGTTTTAAAAGGAAGTACAACTAGGCAACCATCCTCTATATGACAGTAATCACAGAGAAAAAGTGAAGTGATCCGACACTTCCGAAAATGAAGGTATTGGCCAAAAAGGGCATGAAAATGAAAGACTTCCTAGGCCTCCAGTGTTCTAATACCGTTGGGGTCGGAAAAAACAAGAGTTGGTCAAGGGAGGTCGGATAGGATAGATGAAAGTCAGGAGCCTGGCAAAAGTAAGTGGAAGCAATGCCAGGATTCAGCTAAGGGTCCCGTGGTCGCCAACCCACGCTCCAAAGTTCAGAGCTCCTGAGGACCCTTTTAGTCGCCTCTTACTACAGGTGGGTGATATCGTGGGTGTTATTCTACCGCCCCCACCCACAGGGTGTACGAGCGTTAAAGGGTTGGTTATGCTGATAGAAAATTTGAAAAAAACTATATCCCGCGTCACTGTCATTTTATAAGGTGCTCAAGTCAGCCAATCAGATCGCGAGTGGCTGCGAGGATTGGATCACATAGCTGTAATCTTGCATCCGAGAGATAGCGGGTTCGAGCCCCACTGTCGGCAGCCCGCAAAATGGTTTTCCGAGCTTTCCCATTTTCACACCAGGCAAATGCTGGGGATGTACCTTAATAATTAGGGCCACGGCCGCTTCCTTCCCACTCCTAGGCCTTTCCTATGCCATCGTCGCCATAAGACCTCTCTGTGTCGGTGCGACGGAAAGCAAATTGTATATCTGCACGTGACTGAGGACACCAATCGAAGAAAGAAAACCTTTGCCAGGGGAGGGATTTGAACAGGGAGCTCCGAGCTACCTTGCGTTTGATGCTGATTTCTCGACCGACCTTAAGTCATAACACCGATTCGCAAAGCAACGATTGGCTAACTTGAGCAACTGGTAAAATGACCTGGACGCGAGATATGGAATTACTTGTTTCAGTCCGACTAACCCTCACCAGGTTCACATCTTGTACAGAAGGTCGTTCGGGATCTGTAGGTTTCC
This sequence comes from Anabrus simplex, assembly GCF_040414725.1. Lineage (NCBI taxonomy): Eukaryota > Metazoa > Arthropoda > Insecta > Orthoptera > Tettigoniidae > Anabrus > Anabrus simplex. The sequence goes on along the minus strand of NC_090279.1, from coordinate 216,318,313 downwards.
AATTTAGCTATAGCCCGACAACGTAATTCCCACTGCAGCAGAGCTATAATGTCTATCTTATCCCACTCCACCTGACAGGCTTTCCATTGGTAGGGCGTGGACGTCTATTTCTTAACGCCGTTTTTAGGAGTCCAAATGCAGAGAAGTCCATGGGTGATCTATCGGGTACCTTCACTGGAATATCAGTAAAAGGAATTGCACGATTCCAGTTTCCATTTCCATTCTCTCTAAGAACAGGCAAGTCGAACGAGAGATGTGGTTGTATGCTTTATCTTGATGTACCCATACCTGACTGTTCACCCTCCCATACATCTGTGTTGTAAACGAGTGTTAAAACCTCTTGCTGATGGTATGTAGAATTCACCGTCACATTATTATCGGCACGGCAAATGCTCAACTTGCTATTCTAGCAATGATCATGAAACCCCATGGAAAACTTTCCTGGCATTCTTTACGCAATGCTTGATAAATGATTTAGTCTCTAGGGCGGTAGTAAATCGAGCGGGCTTTGTCATAGTCACTAAGGTACACATGTGGTTCGCCTAATGTCATCACATTTTTCAATCTGTCCCCTGCCGGATTGCCCTCATACGTTAGTGCGACGTTCCGAGAAGTGACGAGGCAACATATGCCGCTTTTCTAATTGCTGCTCCTTTTCGATTATGGTGTTAACTGTTGAAACAGACATCCCCAACTTACGTGCGATAGTCGTTTGGGGCGCAGGGTTCCCACCTGAGACAAGGACCTTCTTTTTCCTCACCACTTCTAGTGTACAGCTGGTGGTTGGTCGCGGATTTGCCTGTTTTTTGTTAATTTTTTGTTTTTGTTTTTCCTCTGGAATTAAGCCCAGTCAGCCTTTGCCTTTTTTATTCAATACAGCACTGGCCCCGTTCTCTGACATCAATAAATCACGCTTCTTGCACATTTCTTGGATTGCAGAATAGCTATCTTTAGCATCGGAAGGTTATGTAGCCTTCCCAGTAAGGGTCAATCCGCTTCGGCACCGTTGCAGCTAATGTGACGAAACTCTGCACACACGTTCTCAGTACTGACGTGAACCATTACTCCCCGTTTTGACGTGCTCAAGTTGATAATACTGCCAGTGAAAACTGTAGGTATCAGCAAAAGAAAGCAAATGATCACGAAGGGCGTGAAAATAAATAAGAAAACTACCTAAACCTCGTGTCGGAAGAAAACTTGAGTTGCCCAAGGAAGCTCGGATAGGAGGAACTGGCACAAATAAGTTGAGAGTCCCTCGGGATTTTTTATGTCACCTCTTGCCGTTCCCACTCACCAAAGGACTAGATGAATATCTTTTTGGAAGATGTAACAGGAAATATCGAAAAAAAAATTACCTGGATAAGAAATATAGTACTTCTACGCATCGAAAGATGTTTTACAAATGAGTTATATCCTGAAAGTTCCATTCTGTGTACAAAAGTAAGCAGTCAGTGGGACGTAAAACCAATAACGTTCTTATCAACTTCTGGCATAATTCTATATGAAAGTATTTTACAGCAGTGTTACCAGCGAGCTCTTGCCCAGCCCACTTCGCCAGTCACGTGACCGATGGTTCAGTTTTCCGTAATGGTATATCGGATAAGAAGACATACTGCCATTCCTCGTCGGTTGATTGGTTTAAGTCCAGTCTTGGATTCACCATACCTTATTGATAGACATTTCTTCCCCTATCAAAGTTTATGTAATATCTCCATTTTCTCTAAAGTGTTTACCGTAAGTATAGACAAGGTTCATTGCTTGGCAGGTATTGCACCATCTGATATACAGCGGAGAGAAAGAAGGCTGAAATACCAGCGGTCATCAACCAGCACGATCTGCGCTGAAATCCAGAAAACGTTCCCTCAGTTCAACTTCAGCACTAACTATGTCTCCGCAAAGAGCCAGAGAACAACTGTGATCTGTTAGATGTGACCATCTTCAAACGTGGATGTTTGCCTCCTGGATGTACTTTAGACTGGTTGACCTGGAGATCACTGAACAGACTACGATCAGTGACAACCTTGTCAAATGGGGCGAGCACAATGTGACTGTGGAGAAGAACAGATAATGCCATTGACCTGAGTCATGCAGTGATGGAGAAGTATTAAAGGCGAAAAAAGATGCACTTGCTGTTGCCCGATTCTGCGCGAAGATTATTTCATTTTCAGTGATGGAAGTACTCAACTGTTCTTTTATAATACATATTCCATTATTTTACACAATTATGTCATGTTAAACATTGTATAGCTTCTGACTCGAGTAAATAAATACTTTAAGTATCTGACTGCGCGAGCAAAAGCTCAGTCGCAAGAAAATATGGCATTGTATTTACCATATTCAGTCACGTGACATCGAAGTAAAAAGTCTCTAGTATTAAGATTTCCTGTGTATTAGTTCTCATTATAACATGTCTTTGTGTGTGCAGAGCCAGCGGACGGTCCTCGAAGGCCTTTCGTGTACGGGAAAGGCTATCAAGTGACCCACCTGCCACCCAGTAAGATGAAGGCTGATCGACCGACTTCACATATCAGCTCAACTCCGCACCAAAGTGGTCACACTATTCGGCCGCATCTTGTTCACACCCGACCTCACTCTTGGCTTCGACTTGTACACCAACCTGTTCGATATCTACGAGTCCCTGCAGATCAAGACAATTCGCACCACTGAACTGCTGAGGACAGTATCTCACGATCAGTTCCTTGCTGCTATATTCACGGCTATTAGCTCTGGTAACAACAAAAAGAACATCATAAACTGTGCTTAAGACTGGGTTAGCTTCCTACTACAAGGTGATGGCAACTTTCTCGCGTTGTTAATGCAAGCTGATGGAAAATATTCCTTCCTCCCAGCTCATCTCGATCGAGAAGCCGGCTCAGCCAGCCAACACCTTGTGAACAAGCTTGGCCACCTCTGGAGGAGTGTGAGTCTTCTCTGTGATACAACACCTAACCCTGCATCGCTTCCAGCCAGAAGCTGATGACGCTCTCAAGTTCCTTGTGGATGTGCTCAACGAGGACAGATACGAGATGCGAGCCCTCTACAATGCCCCTACCACATCGTCAAGAGGGTGCTGGCTAACATTGTTCTGCAATACCATACGGATCGGAAGTCAACTATGCCACCCTTGTCGCAAGTCACCACTTTACACCTCCTGAAGGCCTTTTCGAGGAGAAGCACTTCATACAGATGTATAAAATCCTCAGCAAGGATAGAATCAACTTCCCTAGGCTATTTTCTTATATTCATTATATATTCTAAAGATGGTATATTAACTGCTATCGACAGCGGAGAAATTGATATCGAGTATGTCTTGACTGCCTTTGTCATGCACGACTATTATGAACCTCTGGACATGTTGATAGGCATCATAGACCGAATTCGACGACGTGCTATTCCTTCAGATTACCTGCGGGACCACCTAGCGGCCGTCAATTCTCACATCAAACCCAAATACGCAGTCATCCACCGAGAAAGGCGCAATCAAATGCAGTTTGCTGACCTCGGATTAATATTTGACGGTTTCAGCAGTTTGTGTAATGATACTCGTTTATTGGCCAACAGGGTTCAAGATGTGCTCCTATCTCAACCTGTAATTTGGAGAGACGTTATGGAGGAGTTCGCAGTACGTAAGCCTGGTAGAGCACGCTTCATAGCAAGAAAAATCTATGTCTACAGAAAGATTTAATTCCAGAGTCTGAAATGGAACTTATGGAAAACGTATTGAATAAATTAGATGATGATGGTGATCCTCTCCTTTGACCCGTATGTGCTGGCAGTCAAAAAAAGGCAACGAAACCACTGCCGCTGATCTTTCAGCAAGACCCTCAGAAAGGAACACTGATAGCGTGAACATGGGTAGTCTAAATGAAATTATTTAGCCTAAAGAAGATCTGAGGGCTGTGAGGTTGATTCGCTTCTTTAAAAGCGCTCGCGTGGCAGAGATTCTCGGTCAGAAAGTCACGGTCGATTTGTATCCGACAAGAGAGATACGACTGAAAGCTATTCTTCGGAACATATCCAAGGATAAGCTTCTCATGAAGGATGAATTGCTTTATGACTCCGTCGTGTTCTTCTTGAAGAAAGTTCCTCTGACAGGCCCTGGGCTGACAAGTGGGTCGCAGCTTTGAGAGAGTAGAGGCAGGAGCAGAGCTCGTGCATTGTGCCGATCGACAAGGAAGACGAGGATGCCAAGAAGAGAGTGCTATCTCATCAACAGGCGTGTTAGATCAACATATAACTTTATCGAAAAAATACAAATATATATCGCAATAAATTATCGTTGTGTACGTATTTCTTGAGTAATCATTATTTATTATCTTGACGCAAAATTTAATTTTACGCTTAATGCAGGATGAAGATTTCCAGCAATAAACTGTACATTTTGACGAGACACGAGGCTAGCTCCGGAACTGAACATCCGGTACGATTATGCTGGTAATGTGGCAAATGGGACTCAGACAAATAGGCAGGGCGAGTCGCAGGGGGGCTGTGGGAGGTGATGATTTCGAGGTATGTGGTTCGGTTTCCGGTTAATGACTGCGGAACCAAAAGATATACGAAGGGGGTTGAGATCTCTTAAGATAGAGCAATTGACGCCTTACATCTGCGGGAGGGGCCCGATTTGATTGACCGCTCATGTAGGAAGCACTCTCTGAGTCCGAGATGATGGCACTACAATGGTTATGTGAGGGTCAAAAATGCTAGAATTCTTATCAACTTGAAAAATATCATTAAATAGAGAACACAACGGGAACATTGCGGTGGAAAATTATAAAACGTTTTGAAATTTCACCGCGTTTGGTATCATTGGAAAGAGGAATCATAACTCTTGTCAGACATCAACTTCACATGCTCGGACTATACGGTCTAATTCGTTAGACGATCAGCCAGGTAAGTTAGTTCCTCACTTATCACCACCCGTATTTTTTAATTCGGATCATATAAAGGAAACAGGTGTAATAGCTATTTCTAAAATACACAAATGGTTATACTTCAAAGACAAAAGGCAAGATGCTTACGATTTTACATGATTTTTAATATTTAAGATCAGTTCTACACACGTAGCCTGGTGAGAAACATGGCCATCTTCATTTTTTTCTCAAATATAGCATTTGTCAGGGAGGTTGCGATTTTAATTTGCGTTACAAAAACGGCCAGAAATGTATTAAAATGGTGTTGAAATACACTTAAGAAAATGGAAATTGCAACACCATGAAGGCATTGGTCGTTTGTGTTGATTTTCAACATATGGAACGATGCCATGTAGGTATGTAAACGACCAAAGTTTCAGACCCATTGGATTGTTGCTACAGGTCTCCCCACGTGATTGTTCGCGGAAGAATCATCTCCAGTACACGGACTCTGGTGTAGCGTAGTTGACTTGCAGTCTGTGCAGTGAAGTGTTCCCCGTCAAACATGCCTCGACGACAGAGAAGAGCACGCTATCAAAACTGTCGCCGTTTGAGAGGGCACGGATAATTGGGCTGTGTGAGGCTGGATTATCGCTAAGGACTGTCGCTGCACGTGTTGGCCGACAGGCATCTACGGTACAACGTGTGTGGCAGCAGTGATCAAAAGAAGGTACCCACACTCGTAGACCTGGCACAGGCCCAGCGCGACCGACAACTGTGAGAGAGGATTGCCGCATCATTTGGATGGCGCGGATGGAACCCCATGCAACAGCAGCGTAAATTCGAGCATCTGTGGTACCCCACGTTACACAACAAACAGTTGGTAATCGCCTGCGTGCAGCTGGCTTACGAGCCCGTGTCCCTGCAGAAGGTGTTCCATTGACCCCATAACAGCGACGTGTAAGGCTGGCCTGGTGTCGAGAAAGATCGACGTGGGTCGACGAATGGCACAGGGTCGTCTTTGCGCTTCTGTCTTGCCCGCAGTAATTGCCGGAATCGTGTGCGCCGACGTACCGGGGAGAGGGGCCGCCCAGATCTTATTGTCGAGAGGCACACAAGGCCAAAACCAAGCATTATGGTCTGAGGAGCTATTGGCTTTAAGGTGAAATCACAATTAGTGCTTGTTGAGGGCACTATGACTGCTCGACAGTACGTTGATAGGGTACTCAATCCAGTGGTTGTCCCTATGATGGCGAACATTGCTAATGGGGTGTTTCAGCAGGACAGTGCCCGGGTTCACACTGCACGCATCTCCAGAGAAGCTCTCGACGACATCAGAACCTCAGAATGGCCCGGCAGATCCCCAGACCTCTGTCCTATTGAGCATGTGTGGGACATGATAGGTCGACAACTGCCCAACCGTCCTCAGCCACCCACAACTCTGGAACAACTGACCCGTCCAGTGCAGCAAGCATGGGCCACAATTCCTCAGGAAGCGATCCAGAGCCTTATTGACTCCATGCCTCGACGAATTCATCAATGCATTGCAGCTCGTGGTGGGCACATCCTGTATTGATTGTTGTCCAAACTTGCAGTCAGAGGGACATGAAAGTGTTTTATCTTCGAATCACAACCGAACACTCGTTCTGCATGTTCAGTTGCAACAATGTAGCACCACTCCTTCTGCGTGTTGCAATTTCCATTTTCTTCAGTGTATGCAACAACAGTTATAAAAATCGCCAACCCCATGATCACTTAGTGACAAACATGACCAGCTCCAGATCAGCAATTCGGAGAGTTTGATTCAGTCACGTGATTACTGAACAACTATGTCATACTTCTTGTTAATGGGCGAATTTGAGTTGGTTTCGGAAGTGTTTGTGAAAATGTTCTTTAAGTTGGAAAGTAGGAAAGAAATGAAAAGCCTATATTATTACTTATGAACCGCTCTTAATGGTATTACATAATAAAACAATCACATAAGACAAAAATACTGGAGGTAGAGCATAAGATGTTCCTCCAAAAGTTTATAACTGTACGTTTCAAATATAAAATTGTGTTAAGTTTTTTACATTTATAGGTTAAGTTACCCAGTGAAAGCCTTCGTGGCTCAGGCGGCAGCGCGTCGGCCTCTCACCGCAGGGTTCCATGGTTCAAATCCCGGTCACTCCATGTTAGATTTGTTCTGGATAAAGCGGAGGCAGGACAGGTTTTTCTCCGAGTACTCCGGTTTTCCCTGCCATATTTCATTCCAGCAACACTCTCCACTATAATTTCATTTCATCTGTCAGTGATTAATCGTTGCCCCAAAGGAGTGCGACAGGCTTCGGCAGCCGGCACAATTCCTATCCTCGCCGCAAAATTGGGGCTTCATCCATTCTATCCCTGCCGCGGTTACTGGCTGGAAAACAGGTTGCAGGTTTCCATCTTCAGGATAAGTTACTCAGTAATAAAATACAACACCCACTGTTCGATAGATCTGAAGAAAACATCATAAACCTTCACACGAAGAGTGCAGAGAAAGTTATTACAGGAACGGTCAACTCCGTTCTCGGTTACAAAACAGGTCAACTACGTTCCTTCTTTCACGATAACTAATTATCCCTAAAACCTGAAGGTGAAGCTTAAATCGATTATTAATTAAATCTACCTAATCTACCTAAGAACGGTAGGGGTAGACCAAGGTATGAATATGACAAGCAGATTAGAGCAGATGTAGGATGCAATAGTTACGTAGAAATGAAAAGGTCAGCACAGGATAGGTTGGCATGGAGAGCTGCATCAAACCAGTCTATGGACTGATGACTCAAACAACAACAACAATCACTTTATGACTGTTCTTAAGGGGAGCCTGAAGTCCAACACTCACAAAGTTAAGGCACACTTTCCGCACAGACTATACACACAGTAAAAAATGAAACCGTAAGCACATGATTATCATGTCCCATTTTTGAATATGCTAGTGGCTTTACGACACAGATAGGTCTTATGGCGACGATGGGATAGGAAATTAAGGTAGAGCCTGTTGTGAAAATGGGAAACCACGGAAAACCATCTTCAGGGCTGCCGAAAGTGGGATTTGAACCCACTATCTCCCGGATGTAAGCTCACAGCTGCGCGCCTCTAACCGCACTGGCAATTTCTGAATATGAACAGAAAGGATAAATTATTATACGTTTTTGAAATTTCAATGTAAAACATGTTCAAATTTTTTACCAAATACGCCATAGATAATTTTCTTTTGGACATGCGACCCCAAAAGAAGCGATAATGTTTATTTGTACTGGACACAAAAGTGGTGAAAATTTCGTGTCTCTAAGTAGTGTAGTTCCTGAGGAATTGGTAGTTTCATGAGTAAAACGTAGTTTTGAGATAATTTATGCCAAATTTTAACATGTCGTCTTATTAACCTGACACACGATGCTGTCTCATCAACCACAGAAATTAAACTTAATTGAAATTACAAAGAGCAACTGGCATCAGATCTGTATGAGCAATTATAATAAAAAGGTACTTAAAAAATGTGGTAACCAGAGCTCGCACAGCAGGCAGATGGTATCGTCCAGTCCCTGAAGCTCAACGGCTGTATCGCCTCTTCAGTGATCCGAAGACATGAAAACCACTGGCTGCCAGGTCGGCACTCACCAGGAGAGCGACAGTCGGTTACTGTGACGCACTGGAACGTTTACATGTAGCGATTCGCAGAAAACGATGTGGATTTCTCCTAACAGGCGTCGAGATGCTACACGACAACTCCAAACCACATGACTGCTTTATCTCTGCTGTATGTTTGTTTAATTTATTCATGTTTACAAGGTCTAGTTTTTAATCTGTATTTATCTACGTTTTCCATTACCCGATTCAGAATAAAAGCAAAATCTTGTTTATTTGTGATTACTGAAAGCTTGGCGCCGGTTGCTTGTATTTTTCCCTTGGCTCTTCCCTGCTCCTCTGCCCACTTTGCTTCTTTTATTAGCGGTTTTTAGTGTCAGTATCCAGACTGTTGTCGGTATTCTTGAGGCTTCCTGTTGTAGGGAGAGCAGTGTGGTAGTGAACTGTGCAGTTACTTATTATTCTGTGCGGTCAGTATCAATGTTCCGCACAAAATGCTCTACCTTTGTTTCATTTCTTCAAAACGCGGACAATTTTTACTCCTATTTCATAATATGCCGCCAGTTTAGCAGTTTGAACTTTTCTATAACCTCTTACAGAAAGCGTCGTTCGAAAGCGGAGAAAAATAATATCGACTAGACTATAGTACTCTCTTCTTCTTGTTTTCTCACTTTTCTAGTCTCTTTCCTCCAGTAGCATGACATACGTGTATTCCGGACTGTCCTCGTCCTGTCAGTTGTATGCGGCCTGGTGCTGGTTTCTATGCTTGACGCCCATGGACGACCTAAAGAGGTAGGTAGAGGGTAATAGACTACTCCAATGACATCAAGCAGTCTGCTCAAGGCCGAGGGAGGAGTAAGAGGCTCGGAGCTGAATCCAGTCTAGTGATTAGACCTCATCTCCTACCCTGATGGTCAACCACAGTATCGGGCCATTAACGATCATGACCAATATTTCCTAGACTGTAGTGAGATTGGGGTTACATCCGAGATTTTGGCGCATCTCAGTACCGTGAGGACAGTTGTCCGCGCGGAGCCTGCCGTTGCCGTTAACCCTTCATGGCTGGGTACAGGACAAGTATTATGTCTACACTACACCGATAAATAACCTTCAAATGGGACAATCTGTAGTTTAGTGTTTAATGATTTAAAACACATTTTAAGAGTAATTTACAACGAGTTATACTAGACTAGTGGCGGACTCTTAACGCTAATCATAGGCGAAATGGAAGAAGTTCGACCCTTTCAAGAATGGAGGTATCGGCAAAAGAAATAGAAGGGCTCGCAAACCCCAGTCTAGAGAGCCAAGAATAACGGCCGACAGGTTTCGTCGTGCTGACCACACGTCACCTGGGCTGTTGCGCTAAGGGTTTGGTTTGCTTTGGTTTTAGATTCGCAAACCTAATTCTGTCGGCGTCGGAAGAGGGCAAGAGTTGATCAAGGGAAGTCAGACAGGAAAATGGGGAGCCCTTGAATTACTTCTTACGACAAGTGGATGCTGGCCACTGGTTTCTAAACTTTTCCAGCTGGCTCCATATTGTAATCTATACATGTCTACAGGGTCTCTCTTATAAACCCTGACCGAACGCACGGTGTTTGTACTGTTCACTACAGCAGCGTCCGGCTCCATGGCTAAATGGTTAGCGTCACATGGGTCCCGGGTTCGATTCCCGGCAGGGTCGGGAATTTTAACCTTAGTTGGTTAATTTTGCTGGCACGGGGGCTGGGTGTATGTGTCGTCTTCATCATCATTTCATCCTCATCACGACGCGCAGGTCGCCTACGGGGGTCAAATCAAAAGACCTGCATCTGGCGAGCCAAACTTGTCCTCAGACACTCCCGGCACTAAAAGCCATACGCCATTTCATGTCATTTCACTACAGCAGCTGACTCAGCCCAACTTACGTCGCGCGCGGCCGCCCTGCTTTAAGCGTCTTTTATGAACTCTTACCTAATAAAACATTTGTAAGTGCCATTCTTCATAAACACCATTAGGATTTTCTGCACACCAATGATGAAAGTTGCCGGCTCCGTGGTGTAGGGGTAGCGTGCCTGCCACTTACCCGGAGACCCCGAGTTCGATTCCCGGCAAGGTCAGGGATTTCTACCTGGACCTGAGGGCTGGTTCGAGGTCCTCTCAGCCTACGTGATTAGAATTGAGGAGCTATCTGACAGTGAGATAGCGGCCCCGGTCTAGAAAGCCCAGAATAACGGCCGAGAGGATTCGTCGTACTGACCACACGACACCTCGTAATGTGCAGGCCTTCGGGTTGATCAGCGGTCGCTTCGTAGGCCAAGGCCCTTCAAGGGCTGTAGTGCCATGGGAGGCGGTTAATGACAAAAGTTATGACTGCACAGACGACCATTAAGATGAAAGCAGGTCTCATCCGTAAAGAACACAAACTGTCGGTCAAACAAACGATACTTCAATGATGCAAGATACCACTCACAGTATCTCGCTCTTGTGGCTGGATCAGCAGGTTTTAAACAATGGGCCTGCGAAAAACCTGTACAGCTCTGTAGCTCTGTGTGCAGAATAAACCGAAACACCTACTTGTGCTAATTTTATTCGGCGACCGTTCAAGATTCGCACCAATGTCATCTAGCTTTTCGTTCACGTGCGCGCAAATTTTTATTGAGCACTGAGCCAGTGGTTTCAAATTTATTTACAATGACATAAATCTGTAATTGTGAAAGTGGCTCTTCCCGCCGAGACGACTCGTAATTAAAATAACCTTTACATAGGAACATACGGTGTTGCAATGAGATTCAGACTCGCTACTGATGCTAGGTCGAACACGTCCACGCGCCGCGCCGCAGGACGATCTGTGCTGGAAAGAATACGGTATTTCAAAATACACAACAGTACAGTAAATATCGTCAACAAAGCGGCAATATCAAGCTTCTGTTTTAAATACAAAATGTTTGCCGGAATTACTTTACCTGCTTTTTGAACAACAATTTGCCTTTAGGAATGGAGATGTGGAAAATAGTAGGATACCGAAACAAGGCCTGCACTATTGAGAACAGGGCGAGGTGAACTCGCCATTACAAAGGCGCAGACACGACAATCGCCGCATCCCACGAGCACGCGCGTTCGCTTGCCCTCCATTTCATTCGGGACAATACTAAAATGGTATGAATGGAAAATACAATTTCTCCAAGCACAAAGTGGGCATTCCTCCATACATCCTGAAAGCAGTCAAAAACAGGATCACTCCTGTACCTGTCATTTCCCGGGTCCAGCAAACAAGATTCTGCCTCCCCAGACAGATGAAATCCCTCGTCAACATACCACCACCACCCTTCATAACCACTCCAATACCTCGACACAAAACCCCGTCGTCCATTTCACCCAAAACATGGAAATGATCGATCAAGAATGGTGGTGGTAAGAGGAAATACAACTTCCAACTTGGCAGCCTCACGTCCGTGTACGATCATCTGCTGACATCTGTCTTGCTCCTTTCCAGCTATGTTGATGTTATACACTGAACAAAGTTTTTGATGTGTCTATGACTAATCTCTAGTATCGTGTTTGTAAACAGTAATGGCGGGGTAGAATCGTTCGCTGAATGAAGAAGAGATATTGCGAGATATTATTAGTGCCCATGCAGTATATTATAGAATGAAACTTTGCCATCAAAAATTAGTAAAATGTTGGACAGTAGCACTGGAAAACTAATTTTGTGTCTTTTGTACAATGCAGATATTGTGATCAAATGTATTCCAAGATGTTTGTTTGCATGATGAGTATTCAGCTCGAAGGGTCGTTCGACCCTCAACACCTCTAACATTAGCTGTCATAGATGACACAAAAGTGGCATACTAGTGACAGGAGGAGTGAGGTAGTTTCCCGTTGCTTTCCTCACCAAGCCAGATGGTGCTATTTCATATCAGTCTGCCAATACTACTGAAATGCATGCACCAATCGACACAATAAGCAACATTTTTACGCAATTCGTAACAGGGACTAGCTGCAGAAGGAATACCTCAGTCACTTCCACGCTGTCAAAGCCATGGATGAGACTGTGACAGGTCAGTGCATTGCAAACACTAAGTCTCTCCAGTAAAGGCACACAAGATGTTGTGGCATACAAAGCGTGAAAAATATCTCAGGGGAGGGGCCTAAGTCAAGATGTTTGTAAACAAGCCCTTAAAAAGGGTAACAAATTAACTGTAAACATAAACAAAAAGGAACCCAAATTATATAAGCAGGTGATTTGCAAAACTGTTCTTGTCCATCATAGACAATTTTTCGCTAAGATCTTGTTCCACGAGAAATGTAAATGTTTAATGAAAGGAACCAAATTACAGTGAAATCTGTAGTTTTCATAAATAATATTCTGAAAGTTATAAAGACAGTTGAAATTACATTTCGGAAAAGAACCGCTTTGAGAATAAACTTGTCGAATTAGCGTGGTTTTGAAACGGAAAACTCAGAGGTTCAAATTATATTAATTGTTTTGATTACAATAATTGTAAAGAGACGACAAATAAATAATATTTAATAACTTATCCGGATGTCTACCTAATTTATATTTTTCTTAGTGTTTGATACACACAAAATGGCCAAGTTATAATTGGAATAAACACAGTACTGGCAATATAGTTTCAAAGTTAATGGCAGCTAACTGTAAAGAACGGATCACTTCTGCTATATCTGAGAGAGAAGAGGACTGTAACATGAGAGCTGGGTTACACTAGTGCACTCATTTCTCACCGCAAAGATAGTAAACACAGGAAAGAAAAGGTTTTGACACAAAATATCACCGTACCAACATTAACATTTTCATATGAAAACATATTTTTTCTTTTCAGAAAAGTACAATTTTGAATATCACCTGCTCATATATTCAGCGAATGAATTTTGAAAATAAAGGAAAAATAATACATACCGGTACATTAAATGATGTTCCCAGTTCATAACTATGACGAAATGTACATGAACTTGATTATCTACTCTCGCATATAAAGCAAATGACAAGATCAGCAGTGTTGTCGGCTTCAGCTAATATATTGTGTTCGAGTGTTGCCTGCAGGCCGAGGTTTCGTCATAGGCCACATGAAAAAAACCAGGTTCTTCCACGGTGGGTTCTTCTATCCTTAGAAGGTAATAGTGAGCGATGTTCCATGACCTATCTTCTACCTCTAAGTGAAAGAGGGCCGCCACATGAACAACTCGTTCACTCTTGACATCCATTTCATGTTTGTATTTAATCTCACAAGAACACAGAACATGGCATTCTTTTTCTTTATGGTCGATGAAGTTGGTCAAGGCACACCTGAGTTCACAACGTCTGTTTGTTATAATGGACAGGGTATGCTGTATGCAAACATGACAAGGTTTCCATTCTCTGTTTTCAGAATCGTCTGTTGCAGCAACATGAGGCGGAGAGCCTACTACACGCGGGCAGCATCCTCCACCAGAATCTTTCGCAGGCAATAGGAACGCTCTTGGCCTCCAGGATATCGTCAAGGTCGTTACGCAATCTACACCACTCTTTATCACAGCGAAAAGTCTCAGCAGTGACACTGCTACCGGAAGCGTATCGGAGATCGCAATTATCTTCGGTTCTCTTACAAGCATGTAGCATTCACTCCTGTGGAACCACTTCATCACTAATCCAGAAACAGTCCCTGCCAGAAGTGACGATGGTGCTGCAGTCTTCAGGAACGTTTCTGCAGCAGCATTTATTTTCGGAAAAATATTTGTTTAAGACGATAGAGTCACACTTAAGACAGGGTACGCTAATCATGACCAGCTCTTTATTCTCAGGTCTGCTCAACAATCTGCCTTTGGGATGTTCCAGTACAGCAACAATGGAACTCCTCCAGTATGTCTTGCATGTTCTGGAATCAAACGGTGAACTTTTTGACAGTGTTCTCCAGAACATCAACATGAAACCTCTGGATAATATCTACAGATACATGCAGAGAGCACTCAAAGTTTTAGTGATGTCCCCGTCGGAGATGGCTCTGCAACAGAAGTCTGCCGTTAGCCGCTTCATACCATACCTTACGAACAAACCTTGCGTAGAGATGTCCCAATCACCAACGAAGATTTCTCACGCCGATATACTTGCTGTAATACGCGAAGATGATTTTCCCGAAGATATAATCAACGCGAGAGACACGATAATAGGTGCAATAAAATCGAAATCTCTACAAACTTATCTCGAAAGCTTCCAGGCTACAGAATATGACAGTGATCGCTGGGGGCTGGCGTTAGCATTTCTTCAGCACCTCACCTTAAGAATACCGAATGTCCATCCTATCTCCAGCTATCTCCATGCCCTCTATATACATGTTCGTTTGAAAAGTGTAGAGACATCAGTCGGAGCACACTACCAGCCAACCAGCCACGGTGACATCGCCATGCTTCTCAATGCCTTTCTCACACTGGGAGTGGATACAGCAGAACTAGCTTTAGAGATATACAACTTCTTCCGGAAAGACATCAAATGGCAAGAAATGCTGTCCGAATTTCCATACCATAAATACGGACAACCTCGGCACCTCCTCATCGCAATGTTCAGTCACCTACTGCAGAATAAAAGTTTAAAACTGTGTCACAAAATTGTTATTCAGGACTTTGTAGACAGAGTTACGGTTCCAGTTTATGGACCCTTATACAGCAAGTACAAGGACAATGTGATCTTCTCCCGCAAAGACGAGTGGTTTGCTCTGCTTCCCGTCAAAAAACCTAAAGATATAACAATTTTACCAATACCGATAGTCATAGAAATAGACGAATTTAATCTAGAAGATGAACCCGACGAACAAAATGAGGAATCGAATTCCACAGACGATTACCGTTCGCCAGTTAGCACTGTGGAAGAGGACTATAAAACAACACCACCAATAATAAGAGAAGAATATGAGAAACCCCCAAGAAGGACGATATCCGGCGGAGAAACAACCACTCCATACCCGTCTGTATTACAAACATGCTGTAAAGAGGAAGATAAAATTAGAATAGTAAACACCACTTCCCTCTTCCACGCACTGGAGCCTAATACACCCTTCTACTTATTCTTAGCTGTATACGACGTTGTGTCCCCAATGCAAATTGAGGTACACGACGTACCTGATCAAATCACCAGAGGACAACTTCTTATCCACGTCCTTGAACATCTCGACGTCAGAGAGGAAGCTGTTCCTTACATGCAACGTCTTGTCCCACATGTCACAATCGATGGCACGGGAGCCTTACCAGTTGAGTATTCCTGGGTTTGCCGCGAGGAGGGACGTAATATAGTCATAAACTGGGAAGAATGTGTGAGTACGACACTACCAACCTCTACCACATGTACCGAAGAACAATGTGAGGAGACAACAGAACCTGCTCCCACCACTTGTACTGAGGAGGAATGTGAGGAGACAACAGAACCTGCTCCCACCACTTGTACTGAGGAAGAATGTGAAGAGACAACAGAACCTGCTCCCACCACTTGTACTGAGGAAGAATGTGAAGAGACAACAGAACCTGCTCCCACCACTTGTACTGAGGAAGAATGTGAGGAGACAACAGAACCTGCTCCCACCACTTGTACTGAGGACGAATGTGAGGAGACAACAGAACCTGCTCCCACCACTTGTACTGAGGAAGAATGTGAGGAGACAACAGAACCTGCTCCCACCACTTGTACTGAGGAAGAATGTGAGGAGACAACAGAACCTGCTCCCACCACTTGTACTGAGGAAGAATGTGAGGAGACAACAGAACCTGCTCCCACCACATGTACTCAGGAAGAATGTGAGGAGACAACAGAACCTGCTCCCACCACTTGTACTGAGGAAGAATGTGAGGAGACAACAGAACCTGCTCCCACCACATGTACTGAGGAAGAATGTGAAGAGACAACAGAACCTGCTCCCACCACTTGTACTGAGGAAGAATGTGAGGAGACAACAGAACCTGCTCCCACAACTTGTACTGAGGAAGAATGTGAGGAGACAACAGAACCTGCTCCCTCCACTTGTACTGAGGAAGAATGTGAAGAGACAACAGAACCTGCTCCCACCACTTGTACTGAGGAAGAATGTGAAGAGACAACAGAACCTGCTCCCACCACTTGTACTGAGGAAGAATGTGAGGAGACAACAGAACCTGCTCCCACCACATGTACTGAGGAAGAATGTGAGGAGACAACAGAACCTGCTCCCACCACTTGTACTGAGGAAGAATGTGAAGAGACAACAGAACCTGCTCCCACCACATGTACTGACGAAGAATGTGAAGAGACAACAGAACCTGCTCCCACCACATGTACTGAGGAAGAATGTGAGGAGACAACAGAACCTGCTCCCACCACTTGTACTGAGGAAGAATGTGAAGAGACAACAGAACCTGCTCCCACCACTTGTACTGAGGAAGAATGTGAGGAGACAACAGAACCTGCTCCCACCACTTGTACTGAGGAAGAATGTGAGGAGACAACAGAACCTGCTCCCACCACTTGTACTGAGGAAGAATGTGAGGAGACAACAGAACCTGCTCCCACCACATGTACTCAGGAAGAATGTGAGGAGACAACAGAACCTGCTCCCACCACTTGTACTGAGGAAGAATGTGAGGAGACAACAGAACCTGCTCCCACCACATGTACTGAGGAAGAATGTGAAGAGACAACAGAACCTGCTCCCACCACTTGTACTGAGGAAGAATGTGAGGAGACAACAGAACCTGCTCCCACAACTTGTACTGAGGAAGAATGTGAGGAGACAACAGAACCTGCTCCCTCCACTTGTACTGAGGAAGAATGTGAAGAGACAACAGAACCTGCTCCCACCACTTGTACTGAGGAAGAATGTGAAGAGACAACAGAACCTGCTCCCACCACTTGTACTCAGGAAGAATGTGAGGAGACAACAGAACCTGCTCCCACCACTTGTACTGAGGAAGAATGTGAGGAGACAACAGAACCTGCTCCCACCACTTGTACTGAGGAAGAATGTGAAGAGACAACAGAACCTGCTCCCACCACTTGTACTGAGGAAGAATGTGAAGAGACAACAGAACCTGCTCCCACCACATGTACTGACGAAGAATGTGAAGAGACAACAGAACCTGCTCCCACCACTTGTACTGAGGAAGAATGTGAAGAGACAACAGAACCTGCTCCCACCACTTGTACTGAGGAAGAATGTGAGGAGACAACAGAACCTGCTCCCACCACTTGTACTGAGGAAGAATGTGAAGAGACAACAGAACCTGCTCCCACCACTTGTACTGAGGAAGAATGTGAAGAGACAACAGAACCTGCTCCCACCACTTGTACTGAGGAAGAATGTGAGGAGACAACAGAACCTGCTCCCACCACATGTACTGAGGAAGAATGTGAGGAGACAACAGAACCTGCTCACACCACTTGTACTGAGGAAGAATGTGAGGAGACAACAGAACCTGCTCCCACCACTTGTACTGAGGAAGAATGTGAGGAGACAACAGAACCTGCTCCCACCACATGTACTCAGGAAGAATGTGAGGAGACAACAGAACCTGCTCCCACCACTTGTACTGAGGAAGAATGTGAGGAGACAACAGAACCTGCTCCCACCACATGTACTGAGGAAGAATGTGAAGAGACAACAGAACCTGCTCCCACCACTTGTACTGAGGAAGAATGTGAGGAGACAACAGAACCTGCTCCCACAACTTGTACTGAGGAAGAATGTGAGGAGACAACAGAACCTGCTCCCTCCACTTGTACTGAGGAAGAATGTGAAGAGACAACAGAACCTGCTCCCACCACTTGTACTGAGGAAGAATGTGAAGAGACAACAGAACCTGCTCCCACCACTTGTACTCAGGAAGAATGTGAGGAGACAACAGAACCTGCTCCCACCACTTGTACTGAGGAAGAATGTGAGGAGACAACAGAACCTGCTCCCACCACTTGTACTGAGGAAGAATGTGAAGAGACAACAGAACCTGCTCCCACCACTTGTACTGAGGAAGAATGTGAAGTTACAACAGAACCTGCTCCCACCACTTGTACTGAGGAAGAATGTGAGGAGACAACAGAACCTGCTCCCACCACTTGTACTGAGGAAGAATGTGAAGAGACAACAGAACCTGCTCCCACCACATGTACTGAGGAAGAATGTGAAGAGACAACAGAACCTGCTCCCACCACATGTACTGAGGAAGAATGTGAAGAGACAACAGAACCTGCTCCCACCACATGTACTGAGGAAGAATGTGAAGTTACAACAGAACCTGCTCCCACCACTTGTACTGAGGAAGAATGTGAAGAGACAACAGAACCTGCTCCCACCACATGTACTGAGGAAGAATGTGAAGTTACAACAGAACCTGCTCCCACCACTTGTACTGAGGAAGAATGTGAAGAGACAACAGAACCTGCTCCCACCACATGTACTGAGGAAGAATGTGAGGAGACAACAGAACCTGCTCCCACCACATGTACTGAGGAAGAATGTGAAGAGACAACAGAACCTGCTCCCACCACTTGTACTGAGGAAGAATGTGAGGAGACAACAGAACCTGCTCCCACCACTTGTACTGAGGAAGAATGTGAAGAGACAACAGAACCTGCTCCCACCACTTGTACTGAGGAAGAATGTGAGGAGACAACAGAACCTGCTCCCACCACTTGTACTGAGGAAGAATGTGAGGAGACAACAGAACCTGCTCCCACCACTTGTACTGAGGAAGAATGTGAGGAGACAACAGAACCTGCTCCCACCACTTGTACTGAGGAAGAATGTGAGGAGACAACAGAACCTGCTCCCACCACATGTACTGAGGAAGAATGTGAAGATACAACAGAACCTGCTCCCACCACATGTACTGAGGAAGAATGTGAGGAGACAACAGAACCTGCTCCCACCACATGTACTGAGGAAGAATGTGAGGAGACAACAGAACCTGCTCCCACCACTTGTACTGAGGAAGAATGTGAAGAGACAACAGAACCTGCTCCCACCACATGTACTGAGGAAGAATGTGAGGAGACAACAGAACCTGCTCCCACCACTTGTACTGAGGAAGAATGTGAGGAGACAACAGAACCTGCTCCCACCACTTGTACTGAGGAAGAATGTGAGGAGACAACAGAACCTGCTCCCACCACTTGTACTGAGGAAGAATGTGAAGAGACAACAGAACCTACTCCCACCACATGTACTGAGGAAGAATGTGAGGAGACAACAGAACCTGCTCCCACCACTTGTACTCAGGAAGAATGTGAGGAGACAACAGAACCTGCTCCCACCACTTGTACTGAGGAAGAATGTGAAGAGACAACAGAACCTGCACCCACCACTTGTACTGAGGACGAATGTGAAGAGACAACAGAACCTGCTCCCACCACTTGTACTGAGGAAGAATGTGAAGAGACAACAGAACCTGCTCCCACCACATGTACTGAGGAAGAATGTGAGGAGACAACAGAACCTGCTCCCACCACTTGTACTGAGGAAGAATGTGAGGAGACAACAGAACCTGCTCCCACCACTTGTACTGAGGACGAATGTGAGGAGACAACAGAACCTGCTCCCACCACTTGTACTGAGGAAGAATGTGAGGAGACAACAGAACCTGCTCCCACCACTTGTACTGAGGAAGAATGTGAGGAGACAACAGAACCTGCTCCCACCACTTGTACTGAGGAAGAATGTGAAGAGACAACAGAACCTGCTCCCACCACATGTACTGAGGAAGAATGTGAAGAGACAACAGAACCTGCTCCCACCACTTGTACTGAGGAAGAATGTGAGGAGACAACAGAACCTACTCCCACCACATGTACTCAGGAAGAATGTGAAGAGACAACAGAACCTGCTCCCACCACATGTACTGACGAAGAATGTGAGGAGACAACAGAACCTGCTCCCACCACATGTACTGAGGAAGAATGTGAGGAGACAACAGAACCTGCTCCCACCACTTGTACTGAGGAAGAATGTGAGGAGACAACAGAACCTGCTCCCACCACTTGTACTGAGGAAGAATGTGAGGAGACAACAGAACCTGCTCCCACCACTTGTACTGAGGAAGAATGTGAGGAGACAACAGAACCTGCTCCCACCACTTGTACTGAGGAAGAATGTGAGGAGACAACAGAACCTGCTCCCACCACTTGTACTGAGGAAGAATGTGAAGAGACAACAGAACCTGCTCCCACCACATGTACTGAGGAAGAATGTGAAGAGACAACAGAACCTGCTCCCACCACATGTACTGAGGAAGAATGTGAGGAGACAACAGAACCTGCTCCCACCACTTGTACTGAGGAAGAATGTGAAGAGACAACAGAACCTGCTCCCACCACTTGTACTGAGGAAGAATGTGAGGAGACAACAGAACCTGCTCCCACCACATGTACTGAGGAAGAATGTGAAGAGACAACAGAACCTGCTCCCACCACATGTACTGAGGAAGAATGTGAGGAGACAACAGAACCTGCTCCCACCACATGTACTGAGGAAGAATGTGAGGAGACAACAGAACCTGCTCCCACCACTTGTACTGAGGACGAATGTGGAGGCACAAGGCCATCCGACAATACGACAGCAGTAATGATGGTGCCAACACTGACAAAATGTGTTTTCAATGGGGAACATGGCTTTGAAGTTATGGTACTTCCGCTTGGGCCAATAATTAAAGCAATAGGACCAAATGCTAATGACGCAGATATACAAATTATAATTGACTTCCTTAGTGGCCCTGATGTGTACGAGAAATTCCGGGGATTTAACTTCAACAAGTATAATACAACTGGAAAAATGTTATCAGAATTGTTCGATTTCCTGCTCAATGAATCGGATATTGAATCCGAAGTAATTGATGCTGTAGAATCAGTATACCGCCATATTATACATGATGGGTTGGGAGCTCTGCCTGTTGACTTGACATACGTGTGCAGGACAAATACGACACTAGAGGAAACAACTACCGAATGCCCACATACTGAAGTGGATGAATGTCAGGAATGCCCTGACGAAATGCTAGTTATTCTAATGAACCTTGGGAAACTATTCCAGGCGCTTAAACCTGATACTCCATCATCCGCCAAGGAGACAGTGTACAACTTCCTAATCAATCCAGGTAACATGACACAAAAGTTAGGTCCGAAAGATGCATTCTGTGAATCAAAAGAGTTAAATACATGGAAGGGTTCGAATAAAGATGGCGATGTTTTAATGGGGCCTACAACAACTGCTGATGGCCCATGGCTTCTTAAGCCCAACCTATCACCATGCGTTAACGAAACCGGTTCTCAGATGATTAAGGTTAAGGTGGAACCTCTGCTGGACATCCTGGACGAGAAAACATCAGAAGAGAGCAAGGGGATTGCAAGGAACTTCTTCCTTAAACATGACGTGTATAAGAAACTGCAAGGTTTTAACTTGGAGAAATACAAGACAAGGGGAGAGCTTCTCAAGAACTTGCTGGAATTCCTAATCGCAGAGACGGGATTGGACGATGAGGTAATGCATGCACTCGAAGACCTGGGTAAACACGTCACGTTTGATGGGCTCGGCGCATTGCCACCGGTCGTGACAGTAACATGCAATTCAACCGGGAACTACATGAGCGGCAACATCATGGAAACACCATCAGGTACAGTTATCACTAGACACAGTGGTTACCAAGTCTATATTGTGGGTAGGAACATTTCTTTCTTCCTTCAGAAGGATCTTTAGACTGAGGAAACAACGCATTACTTATAAATTCATTTAATTGTTGTTGGTACATCTCATAAATTCATGAGTAATTAAACAGTGCAAGACTGTAAGTTTAAATACAATAATCTCGAATATTCTAAGTTTTGCCTTTAATAATACTTGATTTAGATATTTTCATTAAAGTTAAACATGGTGACATTGATATGCATTGGGAAGTGTGTGTCTTCTAGTTCATTTGCGTCTCGAGATATTCCAGCAAGAAATCAAGGAAATATTGTAATGAATTTGTGCAGTACGGATTAGTGCCGTCAACGACTAACAACAGCAACTTCAGTGTATTGTTAGCGTGCTGGCCTTTGGTCACAGGGGTCCCGGGTCCGATTCCCGGCAGGGTCGGGAATTTTAACCGTAATTGGTTAATTTCGCTGGCATGGGGGCTGGGTGTATGTGTCGTCTTCATCATCATTTCATCCTCATCACGACTTGCAGGTCGCCTACGGGAGTCAAATCAAAAGACCTGCATCTGGCGAGCCGAACTTGTCCTCCGACTCTAAAAGCCATACGCCATTGATACTATTGAAGGAATGTATGAAACGTGCTTAACTTCCTAGTCATTTAGAAAAAAAATACATCCGGATCATTCTGTCTGATCAATTTAAGTTATATTCAACAAATAAGTAATATGGTCGAAAATATTGCAGCGAGAAGCAATGATGTAACCTCGAAACGTAACCTAACCATTATAGAATATAGAACCATGGGAAGGCGATCCGCAGTCACTCCTGTCCTACCTAAACCAAGGCTGCTGGCGCTATGGGAACAAGGATATTTACAATCTGTAGTGCGTAGGATTCAAATCGCATGAAATGTTTTGCATATTTCATAAAAATCTTCATACTACTTCAAATTTTTAAAGATTTGCCATTTTTAGTCTTTAAAAAGTGGAAAACTCAAGTATTTTGATATTATTTTTCATTACTTCATACCCTTTCGTTAATGATTCCATTAAGAATGAACCGGCCTACCCAGATACAGTAGAACTTGGTTAATTCGAACTTTTTAATATGACTTTTGGGACATTTCGAACTTTTCGCGAAGTCCCTTGATTTTACAATACAACTTTTAAAATTCCGTGTTTAATGATATTATTGTGTATAATGCGAAGTAAAAAATCCATATTTGAACTCGCATATTTTCGAAAAGTGGTGTTGAATGACGCTGTCTGAGTGGAAGACAAAAGTAGTTTACAATCATGCTGATACTGGAAGCAAAACAGTACGAAGATCTTAGTCGTCCCGAGGGCACATTCTATTCTCTGGGCCAGACTAATATAGACCAGGGGAAGACGGGTACGAGAAGGGCAAGGGGACGCGTGTTTCTTGCCTACTGTCAGCTCGAATTACGGCTATCTTGAGCCGGGTTTGTGGGTGGGGGATTATATACATCAAAACTGAAGAAGGTGCTCTCTGAGCGGATTTCGACAGAGAGATAAAGGTTGAGAGTTTACCAACTTAAGTGCGGTAATACGTAATAGTTCTTTTTTTTTTCTTTTTTAAAGATTTTGTTCCAATACTAAACAATAAAACTTTCACCAAAGGAACAATATTACACATGTATTATAATGAAATAGAAGTACAGCGTGATAAGACAACTAAAATCATTTAATATTTGACGACGCACTAAGAATGGAATGCGCGCGCCAAGTGTCCATGACCTAGGTCAATACCGGACAGCTTGCTGTTTTCAGCGAGAAAGTCGATGGTGCTGCTACCTACATGGCTTGCCATCTGTATGATTCTTGGCGCACTGCCGTGTTATTTATAATGTATCAGTGTTTGTCACTAAATAATCTTACACTGCAGTTATATTCCAAGAAAACTGTCATGCGCTGAACAAATTACTCAGCAAGATAATAGGCATGGGAACTGATAAGGACCGCAAGTACCATATTAAAAATGTAATGACCTCGCATCTGTGTCGAGGTTACATTCTATGCCCCTTATATCAAGAAAATCAATCAAATGCTCTACTGTGGGACGTAAAACCAATAATATTAACAAATATGGAACCCTAGTATACTCAAACTTGACGGTCCGCATTGTTAAACAGTACCATAAATTTCACAATTGAAAACTTGTGGGCCTGTAGCGTAGTGGTTATCGCGGTAGTCTTGAAATTGAAAACTGAAGGCCATCAGTTTCTAATCCAGTCACCTTCTTTTTACTGTGAGAAAATAATAATAATTTTCTTTACGTCCCACTAAATACTTTTACGGTTTCCGGAGACGCCGAGGTGCCGGAATATAGTCCCGCAGGAATTACTTTACATGCCAGTAAATCTAACTACACGAGGATGACATATTTGAGGACCTTCAAATACCACTGGACTGAGCCAGGATCGAACCTGCCAAATTTGGATCAGAAGGCCATCGCTCAGCCCGGCGTAAGAAAATTATTTCAGTGTATTATTGGTACAGGCTTGAGCACCTGTCCAACTAATTTAATACGTATGTATGGTAATTGTTCATGCATAAATTTGTGAAAGAGACTTTAGGAAATTCTTAACACTTCTTCCTTGTCAGAAACATCGTACTTCACTCACGTAACCCCAATATGTGTTATATATATTACGTATTTCTGTCTTCAGAGGTAAAACAGAAAATTCAAAGTACAGCAAAAGCGAGATAGCAGCGTAAGGTGAGATCCCCTGTAGAGTTCGGGAAGATCGGCCGTACCGAAGAAGAAGAAGAAGAAGAAGAAGAAGAAGAAGAAGAAGAAGAAGAAGAAGAAGAAGAAGAAGAAGTCAAAAGAATGGACCGAAACTCCTGTTCCTTAATTACAGCTTCTGTTTCCCAAAATCTTAATAAATCATGAATTAGTTATCTGCCCACTCTGGCGCTTTGGCTGAATGGTTAGAGCTTCGTGCGCACCCCCCCCCCCCCAACCCTTTTGTGATACCTTCAATCTTCGGAGTGTTGGACCTCTTCCATTTCCCTTCTGATAAGTGTCAATAGAGGATGGCCGGCCAGTTGTACTTTCTCTTAAAATAATCAGCACCACGGAATGGTCAGCGTACTGGCCTTCGGTTCAGAGGACCCTGGCACGATTCCCGGCTGAGTCGGAGATTTTAATCGCGTCCGTTAATTCTTGTAGATCAATGGCTACGGTTTGTGTCCGTATCCATACCCGTCTTCAAGTATAAACAACACATCATACGAAAAACAACCACAGAAACACGCAATAGTGAGTACGGTATATATCCCTCCACATATGATTGCTGTTAGGAAAGGCATCCGGCAGGAAAACTAGAGTAAGTCCATACAAAATCCTGTGCTATGTAATTGAGAAAAGGCTAGAAAGAAGAGAAGAGAGTAGTTGTTAAATAGGCTGGGTGGATCCTCAAATGGATCCTCAAACAAATCCTGCTTTATCATTTTTAAGACATAGCGAAATGCTCGTTTGGAGGTTTGTGAAGGAGGCATTTCATACTTTAAAATTTAATTCTTAATTATTATGATTATTCAATTATTTCAACAAAAATATTTCCAATGAGTATGGTGCATTCCTCTCAACAAGTATGCAGTTTCACACCAACACGCTAGATGTCACCACCGTCGCTGGTGAGATAGAGCTGTTCGGTAGCCTTGGCTGCTACACTCACAACACGTGATAAGTCTCCACATATCGGGACGGACGACATTTTGTGTGTGTGCCCGCTAACCATTTTGTTAATAATTAAAGAAAATAAAGGAAACACAACAGGGCTTCTACAAATTGCTCTTTTTTAATAATAGCGAACATGCATGATCCGGGGTTTTAATTAAAAATATGCTAATCTGATTCAAAATTTCACGCAGAATTCAAAAATGTGATCAGAATGTACAAATAATAACTCCAAACATGATACAAATCTAAATTAAAGTACGAAAATGTCACGTCACGCAAGTACGCGATCTTATTGGTCTGACGTCATCGTACAGGTTGACTGAATTAGCAGACGAAATAACACATAGTGTGCTGTGAGAAGCAGGATACACTTCGAAGTCTATACATTGGATAATAATCTGAGTGGTATATTTTAGACTTAAAATGAATTCTGCGCACACAGTGAGGCAGAAAACTGATAAATGGTCTATAGTTCCGATGAGCAATAGCACATCGCATACCATCCCAAACAAATTGTTTATAAACGTTCCAAAGACGCTAAAACTAGGGAGAAATGGATTTTGGTGAGCCGGAGAAATGCTGGTGAAATATCGGAAAAGTCTACAGTTTATTTTTTTAAAGATCATTTTAACGTAATTTGAATATGTTTGAATTTTCAATCACTTTTCCATGTCAGCTGTTCTCGTGGTAACACTTTGAATTTTAATGTATGATGCTTTAGTTAAATGCTTCATTTAAATCTTGGAATATGAATATAAACAGTGCATTAATTAATGCTGATTATTAAAGTATTCTCCAAACCTAACCTATGTTTTGGGTGATCCATGTCTAGGTAATAAACCAAAGGGATTATGAACCATATTGACAGCTCTAATTATACCGATTTATCTTGTCATGCGACAGTTATTTATGTCTTTATTGAAGAGCTCACATTTGTAAAGAAATTTAGGCTATAGCTAAATACTCTATAACATAACAAAAAAATAGGTCTGTACGTCATGAAAGAAAACAACGTGAATTGAACAAATATATACCGTATCTCTACACAAAACCAATGCTTGTATGTTGGGGTCTTATAAGTTAACATTGCTCAATTATAATAATTATCATAATATTAGTGAAATAAATAACATAACTGCACACAGGTGAAAATAGTGATGTTGGTGTTTAAAATATTATCCAACTTAGCATAAGTTTTAGGGTATACAAGCCAAGTCAATAAACCGAAGGATAAAAATACCGGGCGAGTTGGACGTGCGGTTAGGAGTACGCAGCTGTGAGTTCGCATCCGGGAGATAGCGGGTTCGAACCCCACTGTCGACAGCCCTGAAGATGGTTTTCCGTAGTTTCCCATTTTCACACCAGGCAAATGCTGGGGCTGTACCTTAATTAAAGCCACGGCCGCTTCTTTCCCATTCCTAGGCCTTTCCTCTCCCACCATAAGACCTACCTGTGACTGTGCGATGTAAAGCAAATAGCAACAACAACAAAAAAAAAAAAAAGTAAAAGTCACAGTACCCAAAGACATTCCTGTATTGAACGACTAAAATGTCACCAAGATACTTTTCTTCCGTGATATGCTCAGCTTGTTAAAAGCCAAATGTAATTAATGTTATTGGCATTACGCCCGCTAACTACTTCTACGGTTTTCGGAGACGCCCATGTGCAGGAATTTAGTCCTGCAGGAGTTCTTTTACGTGCCAGTGAATCTACCGATACGAGGCTGACGTATTTGAGCACCTTCAAACACTTACCACCGGACTGAACCAGGATCGAACCTGCCAAGTTGGGGTCAGAAGGCCAGCGCCTTAACCGTCTGAACCACTCAGCCTGACTTTTGAAAACTAGATGGTCATATTTATCTTTATCATGTTTAACTTTTTCCCTCCACCAAGATATTTAATGTTTCTCTTTCATGGGCCCCGGAAGTGGGTAGGCCAGTTGCCCCAACCATAAATATATATTTTTTCGGGAATGATAGATTATAGACCTATAGTACTATGATCTTTTGTTTCTTTCTTTCTTTCTTTCTTTCTTTCTTTCTTTCTTTCTTTCCTTCCTTCCTTCCTTCCTTCCTTCCTTCCTTCCTTCCTTCCTTCTTTCTTTCCTTCTTTCTTAATCAGTTTATCCTTCAGACAAGGAAGAGGGAAGGAAAAGGCCGTGGCCTTAGGTGCCTGGAGGAGAAGTGGGAAAATACGAGAAACCACTTCGAGGATGGCTGAGGTGGGATTCGAAACCCCTCTACTCAGTTGACCTCCCGAGGCTGAGTAGACACCGATCCAGCCCTCGTACTATTTGTTTTCAACTTACATGGCAGAGCCGGGAATCGAAACCGGGCCTCCGGGGGTGGCAGGTAATCACATTAACCACTACACCACAGAGGCGGACTAGTACTATAATGCTACCTATATGTTTATGTTAGTACTGAAATCCGATTTCTTACTTTACTAATGCTGAAAGCCCGAAAATATAATGTTATTCTTTAATATGGGAATCAGTCTAGAAGGAAATGTTGAAAGTGATGTGATTTCTATCCAGGTTCGTTGTTATCCTAATACTATGAATTGAACACATTGCACGTATTTTAAAGATGCCACTTACAAACTTGCTGTTTATCCACGAATTTCTGCGGCCACAAAAGTCACTATTTTTCAAGAATGATGGCATCTACACATGATAGATTGTCTGACTGTGCTGTTTTGAACCTTTCTTCTGTCATTTTGAAGTTATTCGCGATCACGAATAATAAACAATCGGCTTTTAGCAACGGCTGATGCACAATGGCTGGTAGAGCTGCATGCGGTACTGGATCGTGACGTCACAGCGCGTCGCTTACGTCAGAGGCCGTTTCACTCGCCTTGCGGAAAAGCACTTTTGAACATTTTTTAATGGTAGAAAACAAGGCAACTTACCTCATTGTAATACGTTTACGTACTATTTCATTGGTGTACTTTTCAAAAAAAATATTTTTGAAAATTATGCATGTTCCCAATTCCTATAATTCCTAGTTTCAGCCGACAAAAATGCGAACAAATATGTAATATGTTTTCCAAAAAGTGGGGGTAGGGGTGCCTAATCACCGCTACTGCACGGGGATTCAGTTAGCATCATATTACGTTTAAAACAGCAGTGGGGTTATGGGACTCCAGTAATACGTTGATGCATTAATTATTTCAAATGTGACCGAGCTCGATAGCTGCAGTCGCTTAAGTGCGGCCAGTATCCAGTATTCGGGAGATAGTAGGTTCGAACCCCACTGTCGGCAGCACTGAAAATGGTTTTCCGTGGTTTACCATTTTCACACCAGGCAAATGCTGGGACTGTACCTTAATTAAGGCCACGGCCGCTTCCTTCCCACTCCTAGCCCTTCCCTGTCCCATCGTCGCCATAAGACATATCTGTGTCGGTGCGACGTAAAGCAACTAGCAAAAAAATTTCAAATGTGCTCAAGTTACAACCAGTGAGTTGTGCTTGTGTTAGTTACTGGAGTACAACTTTCAATCAAGCACTCCTTCATTTGGCAAACAAGGCGAGTATGACGTTACTTCCGCTTTAGTCTGTTCAAAAGATGGCCCAAAAGTTTCAATTTCCGTAAGTGGGGAAATCCGCTCATTAGGCCTAAGAGCAGAACTTCACATGGAGTATCTACTGAAGGCTTGGAAGGTGGACCACGGGGACACTTGGTGTGATGTATTACGTGACCTTCATTCATCTCAGGCAGGAAAGGAGATTAACTGAGGGAAAACAAAATGAAAGTAATTATCTGTTTCAATCAATAAAGGAATTTCAGGAGCTCGGACTTATCACGCAAATAAATTCAAAGAAACAAAGTAAAATTGCCAGATTTTTCAAAGAAGATGTGGAAGATTAATGACGTTTTTTAGTATCGTGATTTTAATGTGCATATTTTGAAGTGCCATTAACAGTTGTATAGTTGTTACTGACTCGTCTCTTATGTCACTGCACCTCGCGGAACCCGTGAAAAAGTAGGCATAGTTTCGGGTATGTACGTTGTGTAATATTGTTTAATTCGATTTTTTCTGTGCCCTTCAGGTTCAAATTAACCAAGTTCTAGCATCGAGAAAATTTTCTAGGACACATGTTTGAAAACCCAAAATCAAATCCACTCGTTTCATCAGTGGTTTAGCAATACTGACGGACTTCCTTTTTCCACTTGTGCCGTCTACAACAAACTGATCCGACGTGACATTTGATTGTTGTTCCGTGATACGTGGTGATCTGTGACGCAGTAATTAAACTAGTAATATATTTTCTTCTCTTCTTACCATGATGATTAAAGAAAATTGTTGTATTTCGTTTGGTATCGTATTTTCAATACAGGATGAAAGTTTAATGGCTTACCTCATAAATAATGAAATAATCAGGCTTTAAACGGTTTAAGAACAATTATATTTTACCATTTAAGTAAGTACTGTACTTCAGATTTTGATTTTATTTGGATAAATGTGACAAAACAAGAAATTTATTTCGCTGAATTGCTTAAAATAACCACCACTTTCTCGTGTTCCTGTAAACATTGTCATTGCCTGACTTTTCATAAGATATCTTCATCCCATCACTAAACTCTGAGAGTAGCTTTAAGGAATGCTTTGGAATGTGCACGTTCGTTCCTTTAGTAAGATATTTCTGTTTACATTTCAGGGAGTGGGATGGAACGTGATATCAAGAACCCTGGAGAGCTGAAGCAGGCCTTAGACCAGTCCGGTTTGGATCGAATTAATGTATGTCGGGGACTGGACAGGAGGGATGACACCGCAAGATCGGCTATCTGGCTGATCCCAAGCGCCAGCAAGCTTCAGTTCAAACAACTTACCTACAAGATCTTGACAGGCTTCAATATTCCCCATATTCCCCCATCCAACCAAGCCGTAGTGCTGCAGCAACTTCTTAGTTACATCCTGTGTGAAATGGAAATAAGTGATGGTACGGTGGAGAGTGGCATCAAACTGCTGCTCTCGTACATCGACACTGAGAGGGGAGGAGCTCTTCAGCCGGATGTAGAGCCAGTATGTTCCAAAAGCATCCCTAGTATGGGCACTGCCTTAGAGCAAGTGTCCACAACCACACCAAGAGAGGACTGTGAGGAGGAGGAGGAGTGTACGGAGGTCCCTCCACCAAATGAATGTCTAACTGGGCTGTCATTCGATGTGGGTAACAGTACCTACCAAATTGATGTTCAGGGATTGTTCGATGCCGTTACAGAGAAACGACTAAGACCACACATCAATGTTCTGATCAATTATCTTAAATCAAGCGAGGCGTACAACGAACTACAAGGATTCAGGTATAACGTTTACAAAACGCGAGGAAACCTCCTGAAGCGGGTGCTGTCCGAACTGAAATTGCACACGAATCTGGATCTTAAGATCATACAGTCTATTTATGCAGTGTTACCGCATGTCCAGCTGTACGGCCCTGGTAGCTTACCAGTGGTAGTCAAACTCATATGCAAGGATAATAAAGCCGTCAGGATTGTTGAGCAAGTGACTCTAACGCCAGAATTTGAAACCACTACTGTACCAATAGCTACAATCAAAATAGTGCAGGATGAAAATAAAACCAATGATTATCTGGAAAGGAATGTTACCTGCCAGCCAGTATACATTCCACAAAAGTGTCCAGATGGTAGAGAACCAATAATGTATCCCAAGATTAGCAGCCTCATGGAGGCAGTGGTAGGTCTTACTGATGAAAAAATCAACAAAATGAGACAGTTGTTAATGGGTAAATTGAGACCAACCTTGTTTTCGTCAAACGTTGTAGAGGCACTTGCTAAGTTTGATATGATAAGCTTCACCTCGAGGGCTGCCTTGTTACAGGCTATTATTTCACTTCTCAGGGGAACAGCACACTTACGACATCCCGAGAAAATCCTACTTGATGAGGTCAAGAGCAAAATCGTCTTTGATGACTGTGGTGCAGAGTCTCCCATCTTTACTTTCGTATGTGCGGTCAACGGCATCATTAGGGAAACTGAAGAGTGTGATGATGGAATGTCCATACCCATCTACGTACTAGACATTCAGGACTTGTTCAAAGCCGTGAGAACCTACGCACCTGAAGAAGCTGTCAATATCATTTTGGAATGGTTCCGAGATATTGAAGTGTATAAGGTAAGACAAGACATAAATCAGCGAGAAGGGATTACTGGTCATAACTTTAGGTTTGTTCATCATCTCCCGAATAACCAACAGATTTTGAGATGCTGGTCTTCCTGCACTAAGGGGAGTTCCAATGGTCTAGCTCGATAATGCTTATTTTCTAAACTTCGTGTTCCTTTTTCTCAGTATGTTTTTTAAAATTTATCTGCCTAAAACTACAGGTGACCACGAGAATCCAGAATAACTACAAGTGTATTAATGACATACGGCGGTTATAAATACAGGCAAAATATAAACATCCCTGTAGTGCTGTGAGGGTGAAATATTATCGACATCATTTGTCGGTATTCCTAACAAATCTAGCACAGGCATTTTGCTTTAACATCAGTGTGAGAACATTTATATTATTTTCATTGATGCTAAAAATATTTTCAAAATTCTCTAAGGATTTCAGTATTATGGAAACTATTTTTCTTAGAAGAATATCGCCGTGTCAAGACTTTGTGTGTTTATCACAAGGTATACGCTAAAGATATGACTCTCCTGTTTTTAATAAAGCTGAGAAATAATTTCCTTAAAATTAGGTTTTGAGAAAATCGCATTTCTACTTTTACCATGTGTGGTGATTCGCTCATAATGCAACTGACTGGACTCAGCAATTACGAATACATGCATGCATACACAGTCGTCGGGCGATCATTTGTGAATGAGTATGACGGTCTTCCTTCTTCAGATGACTAGTCACACATTCTTCTACAGTGCGGGCAGGTTTTCCCGGCTGGAAGAGCCTTCCTTTTAGCTCGTGTTTCTTCCTCAGATCGACGGCGGAGATTTACAAATTGTTCAGCTCCATGCGATCATAAGCAAGTCCTACCGAACTGTTCAGGGGAATACTACAGGCTTTAATGTTTTATTACGTTTTGGGGCCACCAATGTTCCATTTGCCATCACTAATTCTGTACAGCATTTGTTTGGAAAAGCGATGGTTGGACATTCGAATCACACGCCCAGTCTGATGCCGAATGATTATAAACTCTATAATAGTAGAGTTAGTTTCTTCTAAAACGCTGACATTTGTTCGTTTATTTTGCCAGGTAATTTTAAGAGTCCTGCGTAGATATCTCTGGTGGTATTTTTCAAGGGATTTGACGTGTCGTCTGTGAGCGATCAGTGATCCACGTTTCCAGCCGTACAGGAATGTTAGAATTACCACAGCATTATATACTAAAATCTTCGTGTTTTCCAGGGGGTTTTGTTATCAAATATACGTCCTTGTAGTCGTCCGAAGGAAGTCCTAGCACATCTCAGGAGGTGTTTTACTTAACCATCATATCAACTGCTGATGACGGTAATTACTGTTTATTTCGAGAGGAAGTACAACTAGGCAACCACTCTCTATACGACATTAATCTGGGAGAAAAAAAGAAGGGATTCGACACATCGAGATATGAAGATATCGGCCAAAGAAAGACAAGGGTCATGAACGGCGTGTGAATGAATAAGCCCTTCGAGTTGACCACGGAAGGTCGGATAGGATAGATGAAAGTGAAAGCAATGCCAGGATTCAGCTCTCAAGTTTTAGTCGTCTCTTACTATCAACGGCTGATGAAAGCTTGCTACCAAGATAGGGGAATGTTTTAACATTCTGGAAGCTTTCCCCATCCATACAAGTGTCTGCTTCTTTTTAGTTACTTCCTGGGGCATGTTGCTACTGGATGGTATTGATTTGAAGACCCAGTTTTTCATATACAGCAGAAAAAGCATCAAGAATACTCTGAAATTCTCCCTGAGATGTTGCAACCATAATATTATCGTCCGCATACTGAAGTTTAACAATGGAACTAAGGCTTGCCTTTGTATTGGTATTCAGCCTTTTCAAGTTTGAGTCCACGATCAGTGCGATCATAGACACGCCAGATGGAAAGTTCTCATAGGCCAGAAGTAGGATGCCAGATATGTACATAGAGAAGAGTGTTGGTGCAATAACAGACGCAGTTTTTATTTCGAAAATGTTCTCCACTTGTTCCGTTGTCATGATCCATACATACATACATACATACATACATACATACATACATACTGTTTGGCGGCGTCGAGCTGGTGTGCCTCTCCACTTGCCCAGTACTTGTCTAGCACTTGCTCACAATCCCGCCAGTTTAAGAAGCTGAATCACTCGCTTCTCCTTCTTAGGAATGGTCGTCATTCTCATCTCTGCTGTCCACACGGTGAATAACTTGTCCGTTTCATTGTCCAGTAGTGCATCCCGCTTGCAGTGTTCTCCTTCTATTTTCACTAACGCCTCCAATCATCCGGCACCATCTGACGTACGCCGCCTAAGACTATCTCGTTAAGTTTTGTCCGCTGCGTTCTTGCATAAAACGAAGTTTTACGTCAACTCGGTAACGTTGAATTACACGGTGGTTGTTTTAGAACATTGCACAGCTGGACGATCTCGAACATTTCTTCCTATGTCTCCGAAGTTTAATTACGTCGAAAATACATATCAGAAGGGAACCCACTTAACTTCAGCCACTCGCTTGGCGCTTCCTCCGGGAGCCTGTTATGTTCCCGAGATGGTAGGTTACCCTGGCTGGTGGAAATTACGTATTACTTTTAAGTGACACAGAAAAATTCTTGTAGTTCATCTGGCCGTGATAATCGCCAGTCGTCCTCCAAAACCCCGTCCGTTGATTCAATGTGAACAGCGATTAGTCTATTACTTCTAACTACGGTATCCATTATGACATATATGCTAGGATCTCGCGAACACTACGTTCATCGAGGAAAAACACTGGCTTCCCCTTTGCTCTGAATTGTCCTATTTTCATTAGATAGCGACATTTCTCATTTACAAAAAGGCGTCTTTCTATTAATACCTTCATCTTGCTTACTGAAACGAATCCCATGCCTCGTAATATCTTCCTGAAAACATATTTTTGTCAAGGTATACTATTTTTTTCCTTAATCGCAGGCAGTAACTTGATACAAACATTTTGATTGATGTCCTAGAAGTCCTTATAGTCGGGTGAATCACACCTCGATTTACTTGGTTGCTTTTCTTTGCGAGGGATGGTGAAGTGCCTCCGGGAATGACCACAATCTACTTTTGTATTGGCCCAATTGTTTTTGACTTGCGCTTCTGTACATTATGTGAGGTGCTAGCAGAATGCTTCCATTGTTCTCAGCCGCACAATTCTGTAACACACTGGCAATAAGTGCTCCTAGTGAAACTCCAGCAACTTCATCCATTGTACCAATGCACACTGGATATACAGTACGTTTAACACCAAATAAAATTCCACATCTTGCCACATGCACATACGTTACCTATATTCAGAGACGACACGCTCGTACTGAGCACGTGGTTATATGTTTACCGCTCTCTCTCTTTTTCTAGTGGCTTCACGTCGCACCGACACGGATAGGTCTTATGGCGACGATGAGATAGAAAAGGGCTAGGAGTTGAAAGAAAGCGGCCGTGGCCTTAATTAAGGTACAGCCCCAGCATTTTCCTGGTGTGAAAATGGGAAACCACGGAAAACCATCTTCAAGGCTGCCAACAGTGGGATTCTAACCCACTATCTCCCGGATGCAAACTCACACCCGCGCGCCCCTACCGCACGGCCAACTCGCCCGGTCTCTCCCTCTCTGTCTTCCTCAACCAACCAACCAACCAACCAACCAACCAACCAACCAACCAACCAACCAACCAACCAACCAACCAACGAGCTCGGCCTTTGACAGTACATGTACACCGATACAGCACACTACACCAACGCATACAGATACAGCACATAATAATAATAATAATAATAATAATAATAATAATAATAATAATAATAATAATAATAATAATAATAATAATAATAATAATAATAATAACTTAAAATACACCACCGAAATGTACATCGTTCCTGAATACTTAATATCGTTTCTAGCGTTAGAATTTTAGTTTTAAGATAAAACGAAAATGTGAGAATTGATGTTTTAATATATTTAATCCATTGGAACTCCCCTTTTTAAAGATATAGTGCGTCAAAAATCAAGAAAAATATCAAATTTTAAATCGACACAGTTTTATTCTTTGCTTCTTCGTGAATATCTTATATATAATGCATGTGCCTATTAGGTATGGTGGTGATTATTGTTTTAACAGGCAGTATTGGCAAAGGAAGAGAAGAGCTTCACAAACCTAGTGACGTCGTTGTCGGTATCCGTATAAATACAAGTAAGAAGTAAGGGCCCCATGTGCTGCAGCTACTGCAGAGCAAAACATCTGTAGTGCTAACTACGCTAATCTTCTATGTTTATACATATATTATTATAGACCGTCATGCCTTCCAGCGTTCAGTCTGCAAGCCTCTGTGAATAAACTAAACGTCGCCACAATGCGCTATTTGCAACTAGTGTTGTGGCCTCATTTAGTTCTATACCTCTTATCTTTAAATCGTTAGAAACTGAGTCCAAACATTGTCGTCTTGATCTCCCTCTACTTCTCTTACCCTCCATAAGAGTCCATTATTTTCCTAGGTAACCTATTTTCCTCCACTCGCCTCACATGACCCCACCACCAAAGCCGGTTTATGCGTACAGCTTCATCCAACGAGTTCATTCCTAACTTAGCCTTTATCTCCTTACTATATTACCATCCTGGGAGAACACACACCCTAAATACTTGAACTTATCTACCAGTTCCAGCTTTGTATCACCAATCTGACATTCATTTCTCTCGGATTCCTTCGCTACTGACATCATTTTAGTATTCGAAAGGCTAATTTTCATACCATACTCATTGCACCTATTTTCAAGGTTCCAAGATATTAGACTGCAGGCTTCCGGCACAATCTGCCATTAAGACCAAGTGGTCAGCCTAGGCCAGACTGGTTACTATATTTCCACCAAACTGAATCCATCTCTGCACTTTACACCTTTCAGCATAAACTACGAACAACAAAGGTCAAAGATTACAGCCTTGTCTAACCCCTGTAAGTACTCTGAACCAAGAACTCATTCTACTGAAGCACAATTGTCAACATAAATGCCTTAAATCCCATAGCTTCGCAGTACGGTAAACATATTTTCCCTCGTTACTCTGTCATATCCTTTCACTAGATCTACGAAACATAAACACAACAGTCTATTTTTCTACTAGCATTCTTCAGTTACATGGCACACACTGAAAATCTGAACCTTACAGCCCCCCTGTGGTCTGAAATCATACTGGGTTTTTTTATGCTTGTAATATGCTGGTAAAAGTCATAATCCTTACACCAAAAGGGTTAATGGCATACGGTATTTGTACGCTCTGACAAATAAACAGTCTCACAGCTTACTCAAAACGAAACATCGCTGCCTGTAACCACACACCATACCACAGGAAAACTCCCCCACCTTCAACTCTGCTTCCACAGAAAATCGAACCCGCACCAACCTTCGGAAACGTCGCCCACGGCCTTCACACATGTGCTACAACTGCCTCGAGCTACTACTTGCAGCAATGAGACCCGCTGTAACAGATGTTTCGCAGTGCGCCAACTGTCACTGCAAACATGCCGCCCCTTCCACAAAAAAGCAATCGAAACTCACTATACCGGAAGCAAACACCTGCAACGTTCTCAACAAGAACTCAAACACAACCCCCCCAGCACATCCCACTCAAACAAGCAAACTAGCAGTCTCGCCCCTCAATAGAGCTCCTGAAAGTCTTCTATCGTAGCCATCATAACGCGAGCCGGACAGATGCCAGGTGACTTTCTGTATAATCAAATAGTCTAATCTTCCCTTAAGCTACGCCAACACAATATTACCTCTTACACTCCTACATTTCCTGAAATACGGTACTGGAAAGTAGGGCGACTACTCGCAACGATGTTTGTACAATGTCTTATAACACTGTAAGTAAACAAATGGCCTCAGCAAGCAAATTATACCCAGCAGTCATGAGAGTTGGCGATCCAAACATACGCAGACATCATTTCAATTCAGCCTCATACGTTTCATTTGGAAGGTAATGCAAGAAAATAGGCTGTCAAAGTATTCAACATGCCCCATAGTCAGTAAGCACTGACTTTAAACCGAAATTAACACCACACACTAAAATATTATTATTAAATAAGATATATTCAAACACGCATAAAAGTAAAGCCATTACGAAAGTTCCCAAATAAACAGTACAAACTCAACAAAATGGCATAAATAACACATATATAACATATAACTAGGGAATAAGTGTCCAGTCGAACTTACAATTTTAAGAAATTAAACATCAGTATTAAGAAATGTACGGACGCTAACCCCATTTCAATTTGTTTACAGATCCTCAACGGATTCAAGCCCCGTGATTACCACTATCGAGCAACACTGATCCAAGAAATACTGACACACGTCAGGGCGTCGGACGGCGTACCGCAGAACATAATCCAAGCAATAAACAACGTGTTCCCATACGTGCAACTGGATGGACCAGGTGAACAATCACCAAGTCTACAACTTGTATGCAACTTCACTCATGTGTCATGCGAAGACACAGCGACACAAACACCAACAACAGAATGTGAAGAAGAATCATGTGAAGAGACAACTACACAGACACCAACAACACAATGTGAAGAAGAATCATGTGAAGAGACAACTACACAGACACCAACACCACAATGCGAAGAAGAATCATGTGAAGAGACAACTACACAGACACCAACAACACAATGTGAAGAAGAATCGTGCGAAGAGACAACTACACAGACACCAACAACACAATGTGAAGAAGAGTCATGTCAAGAGACAACAACACAGACACCAACAACAGAATGTGAAGAAGAGTCATGTGAAGAGACAACTACACAGACACCAACAACACAATGTGAAGAAGAGTCATGTGAAGACACAACTACACAGACACCAACAACAGAATGTGAAGAAGAATCGTGCGAAGAGACAACTACACAGACACCAACAACACAATGTGAAGAAGAGTCATGTGAAGACACAACTACACTGACACCAACAACAGAATGTGAAGAAGAGTCATGTGAAGAGACAACTACACAGACACCAACAACACAATGTGAAGAAGAATCGTGCGAAGAGACAACTACACAGACACCAACAACACAATGTGAAGAAGAGTCATGTGAAGAGACAACTACACAGACACCAACAACACAGTGTGAAGAAGAATCATGTGAAGAGACAACTACACAGACACCAACAACAAAGTGTGAAGAGGAATCATGTGAAGAGACAACTACACAGACACCAACAACAGAATGTGAAGAAGAGTCATATGAAGACACAACTACACAGACACCAAAAACAGAATGTGAAGAAGAGCCATGTGAAGAGACAACTACACAGACACCAACAACAGAATGTGAAGAAGAGTCATGTGAAGAGACAACTACGCAGACACCAACAACAGAATGTGAAGAAGAGTCATGTGAAGAGACAACTACACAGACACCAACAACAGAATGTGAAGAAGAGTCATGTGAAGAGACAACTACACAGACACCAACAACAGAATGTGAAGAAGAGTCATGTGAAGAGACAACTACACAGGCGCCAACAACAGAATGTGAAGAAGAGTCATGTGAAGAGACAACTACACAGACACCAACAACGGAATGTGAACAAGAGTCATGTGAAGGGACAACTACACAGACACCAACAACAGAATGTGAAGAAGAGTCATGTGAAGAGACAACAACACAGACACCAACAACACAATGTGAAGAAGAGTCATGCGAAGAAACAACCACACAGGCGCCTACAACACGATGTGAAGAAAGGCCATTTGAAAAGACAACTACACAAACACCAACAACAGAGTGTGAAGAAGAGTCATGTGAAGAGACAACTACACAGACACCAACAACAGAATGTAAAGAAGAGTCATGTGAAGAGACAACTACACAGACACCAACAACACAATGTGAAGAAGAGTCATGTGAAGAGACAACTACACTAACCCCAACAACAGAATGTGAAGAAGAGTCATGTGAAGAGACAACTACACAGGCACCAACAACGGAATGTGAAGAAGAGTCATGTGAAGAGACAACTACACAGACACCAACAACAGAATGTGAAGAAGAGTCATGTGAAGAGACAACTACACAGACACCAACAACAGAATGTGAAGAAGAGTCATGTGAAGAGACAACTACACAGGCACCAACCACACAATGTGAAGAAGAGTCATGTGAAGAGACAACTACACAGGCACCAACAACAGAATGTGAAGAAGAGTCATGTGAAGAGACAACTACACAGACACCAACAACACAGTGTGAAGAAGAATCATGTGAAGAGACAACTACACAGACACCAACAACAGAATGTGAAGAAGAGTCATGTGAAGAGACAACTACACAGACACCAACAACAGAATGTGAAGAAGAGTCATGTGAAGAGACAACAACACATACACCAACTACAGCATGTGAAGAAGAGTCATGTGAAGAGGCAACTACACAGACACCTACAACACAATGTGAGGAAGAGTCATGTGAAGAGACAACTACACAGGCACCAACAACAGAATGTGAAGAAGAGTCATGTGAAGAGACAACTACGCAGACACCAACAACACAATGTGAGGAAGAGTCATGTGAAGAGACAACTACACAGACACCAACAACAGAATGTGAAGAAGAGTCATGTGAAGAGACAACCACACAGGCGCCAACAACAGAGTGTGAAGAAGAGTCATGTGAAGAGACAACTACACAGACACCAACAACAGAATGTGAAGAAGAGTCATGTGAAGAGACAATTACACAGACACCAACAACAGAATGTGAAGAAGAGTCATGTGAAGAGACAACTACGCAGACACCTACAACAGAATGTGAAGAAGAGTCATGTGAAGAGACAACTACACAGACACCAACAACACAATGTGAAGAAGAGTCATGTGAAGAGACAACTACACAGGCACCAACAACAGAATGTGAAGAAGAGTCATGTGAAGAGACAACAACACCGACACCAACTACAGAATGTGAAGAAGAGTCATGTGAAGAGGCAACTACACAGACACCAACAACAGAATGTGAAGAGTCATGTGAAGAGACAACTACACAGACACCAACAACAGAATGTGAAGAAGAGTCATGTGAAGATACAACTACACAGGCACCAACAACAGAATGTGAAGAAGAGTCATGTGAAGAGACAACTACACAGACACCAACAACAGAATGTGAAGAAGAGTCATGTGAAGAGACAACAACACAGACACCAACAACACAATGTGAAGAAGAGTCATGTGAAGAGACAACTACACAGGCACCAACAACACAATGTGAGGAAGAGTCATGTGAAGAGACAACTACGCAGGCGCCAACAACACAATGTGCAGAAGAGTCATGTGAAGAGACAAGTACACAGACACCAACAACACAATGTGAAGAAGAGTCATGTGAAGAGACAACTACACAGGCACCAACAACACAATGTGAGGAAGAGTCATGTGAAGAGACAACTACACAGGCGCCAACAACACAATGTGAAGAAGAGTCATGTGAAGAGACAAGTACACAGACACCAACAACACAATGTGAAGAAGAGTCATGTGAAGAGACAACTACACTAACCCCAACAACAGAATGTGAAGAAGAGTCATGTGAAGAGACAACTACACAGACACCAACAACACAATGTGAAGAAGAGTCATGTGAAGATACAACTACACTAACCCCAACAACAGAATGTGAAGAAGAGTCATGTGAAGAGACAACTACTCAGACACCAACAACAAAATGTGAGGATGAGTCATGTGAAGAGACAACTACACAGGCACCAACAACAGAATGTGAAGAAGAGTCATGTGAAGGTACAAAAACACAGGAGCCAACAACGGAGTGTGAAGAAGAGTCATGTGAAGAGACAACTACACAGACACCAACAACAGAATGTGAAGAAGAGTCATGTGAAGATACAAAAACACAGGAGCCAACAACGGAGTGTGAAGAAGAGTCATGTGAAGAGACAACTACACTAACCCCAACAACAGAATGTGAAGACGAGTCATGTGAAGAGACAACTACACAGACACCAACAACAGAATGTCAAGAGACAACTACACAGACACCAACAACAGAATGTCAAGAGACAACTACACAGACACCAACAACAGAATGTGGAGAAGAGTCATGTGAAGAGACAACTACACAGACACCAACAACAGAATGTGAGGAAGAGTCATGTGAAGAGACAACTACACAGACACCAACAACACAATGTGAAGAAGAGTCATGTGAAGAGACAACAACACAGACACCAACAACACAATGTGAAGAAGAGTCATGTGAAGAGACAACTACACAGTCACCAACAACAGAATGTGAAGAAGCGTCATGTGAAGAGACAACTACACAGGCACCAACAACAGAATGTGAAGAAGAGTCATGTGAAGAGATAACTACACAGACACCAACAACACAATGTGACGAAGAGTCATGTGAAGAGACGACTACACAGACACCAACAACGCAATGTGAAGAAGAGTCATGTGAAGAGACAACTACACAGAAACCAACAACACAATGTGAAGAAGAGTCATGTGAAGAAACAACTACACAGACACCAACAACAGAATGTGAAGAAGAGTCATGTGAAGAGAAAACTACACAGACACCAACAACAGAATGTGAAGAGACAACTACACAGGCGCCTACAACAAAATGTGAAGAAGAGTCATGTGAAGAGACAACTACACAGGCACCAACAACAGAATGTGAAGAAGAGTCATGTGAAGAGACAACAACACAGACACCAACAACAGAATGTGGAGAAGAGTCATGTGAAGAGACAACTACACAGACACCAACAACAGAATGTGAAGAAGAGTCATGTGAAGAGACAACTACACAGACACCAACAACACAATGTGAAGAAGAGTCATGTGAAGAGACAACTACACAGACACCAACAACACAATGTGAAGAAGAGTCATGTGAAGAGACAACTACACAGATACCAACAACAGAATGTGAAGAAGAGTCATGTGAAGAGACAACTACACAGGCACCAACAACAGAATGTGAAGAAGAGTCATGTGAAGAGACAACTACACAGACACCAACAACACAATGTGAGGAAGAGTCATGTGAAGAGACAACTACACAGACACCAACAACAGAATGTGAAGAAGAGTCATGTGAAGAGACAACTACACAGACACCAACAACAGAATGTGAAGAAGAGTCATGTGAAGAGACAACTACACAGACACCAACAACAGAATGTGAAGAAGAGTCATGTGAAGAGACAACTACACAGACACCAACAACAGAATGTGAAGAAGAGTCATGTGAAGAGATAACTAAACAGACACCACAAACACAATGTGAGGAAGAGTCATGTGAAGAGACAAGTACAAAAACACCGACTACAGAATGTGAAGAAGAGTCATGTGAAGAGACAACTACACAGGCGCCAACAACAGAATGTGAAGAAGAGTCATGTGAAGGGACAACTACACAGACACCAACAACACAATGTGAGGAAGAGTCATGTGAAGAGACAACTACACAGACACCAACAACAGAATGTGAAGAAGACTCATGTGAAGAGACAACTACACAGGCGCCAACAACAGAATGTGAGGAAGAGTCATGTGAAGAGACAACTACACAGACACCAACAACACAATGTGACGATGAGTCATGTGAAGAGACAACTACACAGACACCAACAACACAATGTGACGATGAGTCATGTGAAGAGACAACTACACAGACACCAACAACAGAATGTGAGGAAGAGTCATGTGAAGAGATAACTACACAGGAGCCAACAACAAAATGTGAAGAAGAGTCATGTGAAGAGACAACTACACAGACACCAACAACACAATGTGAAGAAGAGTCATGTGAAGAGACAACTACACAGACACCGACTACAGAATGTGAAGAAGAGTCATGTGAAGAAACAACTACACAGACACCAACAACACAATGTGAAGAAGAGTCATGTGAAGAGACGACTACACAGACACTAACAACACAATGTGAAGAAGAGTCATGTGAAGAGACAACTACACAGAAACCAACAACACAATGTGAGGAAGAGTCATGTGAAGAAACAACTACACAGACACCAACAACACAATGTGAAGAAGAGTCATGTGAAGAGACGATTACACAGACACCAACAACACAATGTGAAGAAGAGTCATGTGAAGAGACAACTACACAGACACCGACTACAGAATGTGAAGAAGAGTCATGTGAAGAGACAACTACACCGACACCAACTACAGAATGTGAGGAAGAGTCACGTGAAGAGACAACCGCACAGACACCAACAACACAATGTGAAGAAGAGTCATGTGAAGAGACAACTACACAGACACCAACAACTGAATGTGACGAAGAGTCATGTGAAGAGACAACTACACAGACACCAACACCAGAATGTGAAGAAGAGTCATGTGAAGATACAAATACACAGG
Source organism: Anabrus simplex (assembly GCF_040414725.1). Taxonomy (NCBI): domain Eukaryota; kingdom Metazoa; phylum Arthropoda; class Insecta; order Orthoptera; family Tettigoniidae; genus Anabrus; species Anabrus simplex. The sequence continues at coordinate 216,273,949 of NC_090279.1, read as the reverse complement.
AGCCAACAACGGACTGTGAAGAAGAGTCATGTGAAGAGACAACTACACAGATACCAACAACAGAATGTGAAGAAGAGTCATGTGAAGAGACAACTACACAGACACCAACAACAGAATGTGAAGAGACAACTACACAGACACCAACAACAGAATGTGAAGAGACAACTACACAGACACCAACAACAGGATGTGCAGAAGAGTCATGTGAAGAGACAACTCCACAGGCACCAACAACACAATGTGAAGAAGAGTCATGTGAAGAGACAACTACACAGACACCAACAACACAATGTGAGGAAGAGTCATGTGAAGAGACAACTACACAGACACCAACAACACAATGTGAAGAAGAGTCATGTGAAGAGACAACTACACAGACACAAACAACAGAATGTGAAGAAGTGCCATGTGAAGAGACAACTACACAGACACCAACAACAGAATGTGAAGAAGAGTCATGTGAAGAGACAACTCCACAGGCACCAACAACAGAATGTGAAGAAGAGTCATGTGAAGAGACTACTACACAGACACCAGCAACAGAATGTGAAGAAGAGTCATGTGAAGAGACAACTACACAGGCACCAACTACAGAATGTGAAGAAGAGTCATGTGAAGAGACAACTACACAGACACCAACAACAGAATGTGAGGAAGAGTCATGTGAAGAGACAACTCCACAGGCGCCAACAACAGAATGTGAAGAAGAGTCATGTGAAGAGACAACTACACAGACACCAACACCACAATGTGAGGAAGAGTCATGTGAAGAGACAACTACACAGGCACCGACTACAGAATGTGAAGAAGAGTCATGTGAAGAGACAACTACACAGGCGCCAACAACAGAATGTGAAGAAGAGTCATGTGAAGAGACAACTACACAGACACCAACAACAGAATGTGAGGAAGAGTCATGTGAAGAGACAACTACACAGACACCAACAACAGAATGTGAAGAAGAGTCATGTGAAGAGACAACTACACAGACACCAACAACAGAGTGTGAAGAAGAGTCATGTGAAGAGACAACTACACAGGCACCAACAACACAATGTGAGGAAGAGTCATGTGAAGAGACAACTACACAGACACCAACAACACAATGTGAAGAAGAGTCATGTGAAGAGACAACTACACAGGCGCCAACAACAGAGTGTGAAGAAGAGTCATGTGAAGAGACAACTACACAGGCACCAACAACAGAATGTGAAGAAGAGTCATGTGAAGAGACAACTACACAGGCACCAACAACAGAATGTGAAGAAGAGTCATGTGAAGAGACAACTACACAGACACCAACAACAGAATGTGAAGAAGAGTCATGTGAAGAGACAACTACACAGACACCAACAACAGAATGTAAAGAAGAGTCATGTGAAGAGACATCTACACAGACACCAACAACAGAATGTGAAGAAGAGTCATGTGAAGAGACAACTACACAGACACCAACAACAGAATGTGAAGAAGACTCATGTGAAGAGACAACTACACAGACACCAACAACAGAATGTGAAGAAGAGTCATGTGAAGAGACAACTACACAGACACCAACAACACAATGTGAGGAAGAGTCATGTGAAGAGACAACTACACAGGCACCAACAACAGAATGTGAAGAAGAGTCATGTGAAGAGACAACTACGCAGACACCAACAACACAATGTGAGGAAGAGTCATGTGAAGAGACAACTACACAGACACCAACAACAGAATGTGAAGAAGAGTCATGTGAAGAGACAACTACACAGACACCAACAACAGAATGTGAAGAAGAGTCATGTGAAGGGACATCTACACAGACACCAACAACAGAATGTGAGGAAGAGTCATGTGAAGAGACAACTACACAGGCACCAACAACAGAATGTGAAGAAGAGTCATGTGAAGAGACAACTACGCAGACACCAACAACACAATGTGAGGAAGAGTCATGTGAAGAGACAACTACACAGACACCAACAACAGAATGTGAAGAGGAGTCATGTGAAGAGACAACTACACAGACACCAACAACAGAATGTGAAGAAGAGTCATGTGAAGACACAACTACACAGACACCAACAACAGAATGTGAAGAAGATTCATGTGAAGAGACAACTACACAGACACCAACAACACAATGTGAAGAAGAATCGTGCGAAGAGACAACTACACAGACACCAACAACAGAATGTGAAGAAGAGTCATGTGAAGAGACAACTACACAGACACCTACAACACAATGTGAGGAAGAGTCATGTGAAGAGACAACTACACAGGCACCAACAACAGAATGTGAAGAAGAGTCATGTGAAGAGACAACTACGCAGACACCAACAACACAATGTGAGGAAGTGTCATGTGAAGAGACAACTACACAGACACCAACAACAGAATGTGAAGAAGAGTCATGTGAAGAGACAACCACACAGGCGCCAACAACAGAGTGTGAAGAAGAGTCATGTGAAGAGACAACTACACAGACACCAACAACAGAATGTGAAGAAGAGTCATGTGAAGAGACAATTACACAGACACCAGCAACACGATGTGAGGAAGAGTCATGTGAAGAGACAACTACACAGGCACCAACAACACAATGTGAAGAAGAGTTATGTGAAGAGACAACTACACAGGCACCAACAACAGAATGTGAAGAAGGGTCATGTGAAGAGACAACTACGCAGGCACGAACAACAGAATGTGAGGAAGAGTCATGTGAAGAGACAACTACACAGACACCATCAACAGAATGTGAGGAAGAGTCATGTGAAGAGACAACTACACAGGCACCAACAACAGAATGTGAAGAAGAGTCATGTGAAGAGACAACTACACAGACACCAACAACAGAATGTGAAGAAGAGTCATGTGAAGAGACAACTACACAGGCACCAACAACAGAATGTGAAGAAGAGTCATGTGAAGAGACAACTACACAGACACCAACAACAGAATGTGAGGAAGAGTCATGTGAAGAGACAACTACACATGCGCCAACAACAGAGTGTGAAGAAGAGTCATGTGAAGAGACAACTACACAGACACCAACAACAGAATGTGAAGAAGAGTCATGTGAAGAGACAACTACACAGGCGCCAACAACACACTGTGAAGAAGAATCATGTGAAGAGACAACTACACAGACACCAACAACAGAATGTGAAGAAGAGTCATGTGAAGAGACAACTACACAGACACCAACAACAGAATGTGAAGAAGAGTCATGTGAAGAGACAACTTCACAGGCGCCAACAACAGAATGTGAAGACGAATCATGTGGAGAGACAACTACACAGACACCAACAACAGAATGTGAAGAAGAGTCATGTGAAGAGACAACAACACAGGCACCAACAACACTGTGTGAAGAAGAATCATGTGAAAATACAACTACAAAGACACCAACAACGGAATGTGAAGAAGAGTCATGTGATGAGACGACTATGCCGACCACAACTGGGGAGTGTACGGAGGAAAGCTGTGAGGAATCGACATCTAGTCGACCTGCGAAAATAACAAAGCCATCGCACTCAAATAATGACGGGTGTAATGAGACGTCTGAGGAGAGTTGTGAGGAACACAATGATATCTCAAGCTCAACGGGCAGTCCAAGAACGGAATGTGACGTTGAGGGCAATGGGGATGTTCAGTGCTTGGAGTCAAGTTCTACTAAGATTGTTGATGACGATATAATGACGACATTACCAATGGATTCATATAATTACACAGTACCTGAAGGTGTTATTATTCTACCTTACCCCTGTCTGTCTCTTACTAGTGTTGAAATTCTGACATTAGACATACCAACTCTAATGCAAGCTTTTGACAATTTTATCGACAAATCTCATATCAAGTTCATATCTGATCTTCTAGATAGATCTGATATAAAACTACTGTTAGATAACTTTAACTGGAATCGGTACAGTACACGGGGCACTGTTCTTTACAACGTAATTCAGTATATGTCAAGCAATCCTTTGCTGAAATTGCATGAAGTTAGTATGTTGAATACAGCCTTGCGACACGTGAAATATACCGACGAGGGAAGTAAACCTCCAGTATACAAATTCGAGTGCATATTGGGGAAAGAAGATGCATATCTTCCTGGAAATGATACAGTCATGGCAGGAGTGTGTGACAACAATACAACTCCCGCAGTAATTATGACACACGTGTTTAGTGCTCTAGATGATTTGGCGCCTTCTGGTGCGACCACAATTGTCAGAGATTTTCTGCAGTCTTTAGAAGCTCATAGAAAACTCAGAGGATTCAATTATTCTGAATTTAAGACACGTGGGGAATTCTTGAAGGAGCTCTTCTACTTTCTGATAGCGGAGGTTAATCTAGAACAACATATTCTTTCGGCCATCACAACGTTAAGCGATCATATCCAAGAAGAAGGAGCTGCTCTTCTTCCACCTGATATCAGCATCGTCTGTAAGGTGCGAGGAAGAACAGAGCGTCCTCTTGCGAGCACTACCCAATATCCCACAGATGAATCGCGAGATTTCCACAGGACCACCACAGCGCCTCCATCACTGGTATTAACTACACCGTGGGCCACTGAAGAACCTTCTACTACAGAAGCTGAAGAGGTTCCAACAAATTTCACTATCAGCTTCGTACGCATAGCCGTGGCCATACCTAGACAGTGCCCACGTGACAGCACAGTAGTTACCAGTGTCGATGTTTCGTCTCTGTTAGAAGTCGTCGACGATACAGTCTCTAAAAACAGCATCAGTACAGTTGCTAAACTGCTCCGCTCGCAAGAAGTACTGTTCAAACTGAGGAACTACGACTGGGAGAAAAACGAGAACAGAGCTGATTTGCTTCGTAATATTATCTCTTTCGTCGCGTCAGGTTCTGACAAGTATACAGGGACATTTGCTAATGCCCTCAACGAAGTATTAACACATATCAGAAGTGACAGCATCGGGGAGCAATCCCCCGTCATCAAATATGTATGTCTTATTTACAATGAGACGGGAATAATAAGAGAACTGACACCGAATAAGACTGACGTTTGTGTGGACGGTAGTGGAAACTTAATAACGCAAATCCCACTTTTGAACGTAAATAGTCTGTTCCAGTTGCTCCGACCAGAAGTCTCCAATATATCCAAGGAGATTGTAGCCAAAATCATAGCCAATGTCAAATTCTACGATAAACTCCGAGGTTTCGATATCGAAGAATATACAACCAAAGGTGAACTTCTGCGAGAGCTTCTAACATTCATTATATCCGAAATGAAACTGACGCATAGACAGAAAATGGCAGCTACAGAGATTCTAGAAGGCGTCACAGAGGGTGGTGTAGCTTTAGAGCCGCCTACTTTCTCGTTAGTGTGTGGAATACACTTTGTTATGGACGTGCACTTGGTGGGATGGGACAATCTTACAATTCCGCCAACTGATATGACAACTGCCCCACCAGAGGAAGTCCTCTACATAATTACGCCGACTGGAGGAAAGTGCGAAGATGATAACTCTACACAGGCGACACCTATTGTAAAAGCGGAGATTAATTCACTCATTCAAGCGTTCGGGCCCCAAACACCAGAGCATGCAAAGAGAATACTTATAGATTTCTTCGCGCAGTCTGATTTCCACCAGTATATTGTGGGCTTTAACTTGAGAAATTATCTGACACGAGGAACGCTATTGAAAGACATGCTATGGCACCTTACAGCCGAGAAGAGGGCACCACCTGTGCCGAAGGAAGTTTTAGAGGCGATCTTTGAGACACGTGAACATGTTCTCGTTCAAAATTCAGGAGCACTAGCACCTAACATGAGTTACATCTGTAATACGACAGAGACACCGATTAAGGAAAAGCCGAGACCACCACCATTCTGGATGGCGCTCAACCCCTGCGTGGAGACAGCCTCTGGAAGCGTGCTGAAGTTAGACTTCCCGTTCTTATTGACAGCCTTGGATGTTAACGTACCTCAGGCCCCATTACATCAATTTGTCGAGTTTATCATGGAAGAAGATCTGCGCAATATATTGCATGGTATATCTGCGCATGATGCGCATACGAGAGGAAAGCTCTTGGCAGAGATTCTACAGTTCTTGAGTAGGAAGAAAGACGTGCCTGCCAAGGTGAAGGAGGCTATTCACACTTTACACGGCTATGTTATTCATGATAGTTACGGCGCTCTCCCCATAATGCAGAACACCAATTGTGCAGCCGAGGCGAAGTATCAATTTGATCAGGATAACAAGGGACCAGTACTTGTAGACTATTCAGGATACATCTGCATCAATATAAAGACTCCAGATAAACATGGAAGTTACATGCTGCATGTAGGATCGCTGCTTTCAGTAATACGTAACGAATCTCCTCGTTATTACGTGACCAGAATTGTAGCCTTCCTCATACAACCGGACGTGAACAGGTACCTTCAAGGTTTTGATATGACAGAGTATCCTACCAGAGGTGAACTCTTCAAGGAACTACTTCTCTTCATCTCCAGCAAGACAGGGATAGAGCGTAGTGTAAGGAAGGCCGCTGGTAAGTTGATACCGTTCTCACGCCTCGGAGGACCAGGAAAGCTACCAGCAGCCTTAATAACGACCTGCACAGCTAGTACGTCAGATGTTGATACCGACTATACTACCACAGTTGCTCCGGAAATTACGACACAACGCGACGTTTGCGAGTCACATCCTGGTGGCACTGCTGCGGCTATCGTCGATTTACAAGCCCTTATAGAAGTTTTCGAACCAGAAGCTCCAATCAGGTACAAATCACTCGTTTTTGGATTCTTGTCTGAGACTGACAGCTACAATCAACTGACAGGCTTGGATTTCAATAGTTATATTACAAAAGGCGAATTAATGCAAGATCTACTTGTGGAGCTTTGGATAAAGCCTGAATTCGGAGGAGATCTTAAAGAGGCAGCGAAAAAATTACTTCCATTCATTCAATATGATGGCTCTGGAGGATACCCACCGTCAAGAAAGCTTGTCTGCATGGACTCTAATACGTTAGAAATATTTGAAGACGATACTATATTAAACATTAACATTACGCAAACTGAATATACTTTCATAAGCGAGAAACCTTGTTCGTACATAGGAATGAATATACAGGCTAAGAAGGTATACAGATTCGATATCGACACCGTTTTCTTGGCGTTTAAACGAGACACGTCTAAGGAATTTATACAAGTGATCAAAAATTATCTGAAATCACCAGAATCGAAGAATGCTTTAATAGGTTTAGACCTGGACAAGACTGTCACAAGGGGAGAACTTCTGCAAACGATACTGACTCTAGTGAAATTCTCTAGCCATCATTCTTCAAGCCAAATGAAGGAAGCACTTCGACACTTACTAGTAAGAGTCCAACAGAAAGGACCCCTTTCAAGACAGACGGTATCAGTGACGACTGGGTGCAAACCTATAGGTCGCCTCGATGCTAAGAAATTCAACTTCTTAATAGCTCTATTGACTGAAGAAGAACTCACTATAGAGATCAAGCAGGCTCTGAACACAATATGGGAAGCAATCCTTGTGGCTGACATAAATATCTACGATTTGCTCCCACAGATTGATATGAACAAGCCTTACACTAGATATGAAATCTTGCGCATCATTATGTATCGCCTACACGAGATCAAGACACTCAAGGTAAGGAATGAAATTTACTTGGTAATTCTCTGGTTGCATGAACGAGAGATACAGATCAAAAAAGAAAAGGAAGAACTCGAGCAGAGCAAGTTGGAGATGGAACACAAACATGGCGAGACACGCCTTAATCAGTCCGTAATAGCCTACGAAGTAGACTACACTGATCTTCTGCGTGTCGTCAAAGCAGACGCGCCTAAACTTGAACTTCAACTTCTGATAAATTTCACCAAACTACCAGAATTCAAGCAGTTGATGATGAATTTCAATGCTCAGGATTTCATACGGCAAGGAGAGTTGTTGGCTGCCGCATTCGCCTACTTATTGGAACAAGTGGATCTCCCAGACAACATCCGAGTCGCTATACAGATCCTCATCCCATACATTGATTATGAAGACTTAGGTGCTCTTCCACCAACGATTCACAAAGTATACGTCAAGACAAGAACAGAAGTCAAGATCATAAGTTTGGATTTTGGTACCCTTTTCAAGGCAATACCACGAAAACGATTGACCACAGAAGGTAAAGTAGCACTGGACATGATCTTCAAATATCTCTCTTCACCCAGTGCAAATATAAAAGAGCTCCTCAAAGGCATAAACTCGCAACAATCTCCAAGGATACAGCTCAAGATACTACTCCTCAAACTTAAGCAGATCGTGGACGAAACGCTTTCATCGTACATTGACCTCCTACTCGACTACCTGCACGAGGAGATGGCAAGCGAGTCAATAAGTGCGGTACCGCTACCCATTATGGATTGGATACAAATACTTCACGCCGTTCCGGAAGGGCGAGTACCACCAGAAGTTCTCTGGGCAAAGAAGGATCTCTACATCTTCTTCGTATCCAAGACGTTCAGGAACGTTGTAAGACATTACCTTGTTGATCTCAATGAGACTAGAGCGAAATTCCTTAAAGACCTACTTATTTTCTTGAGGATGAAGCCAGAATTAAAAATGGTGAGAACACCTATTTCGTATGTCTTACCTTTTATTAAGGAAAAAGATTATGGATTGGCTGTCGTAGCCGATGATGTTATAGAATCAGGAGACGAAGAAGAAGCCAAAATAGGACAAAACAAAGTAAAAGAAATAATATACCAAGTTCTAAGCATGATAAAACAAGAAGGATCACTAGAAATATTGCAGAGTTTGCAAAAGATATTTACCACCAAAGTTCAGCTAGGATCAACGTTTATAGGATTCGATGTATTGGACGATTTCCCGCAGAAGGAGAAAATCATAATTATCCTTAAGAGAATTAAGAACAATTTAGGGCTATTCTTAGAAGAAGACACAATGTCCGCAATAGATGTCGTCCTTGAAGAACTGGGAGAAAAAGCACATAGTGAAGGAGATATCATATCGCAGTACCTTCCCATTGATTTAGAAAAGTTGTTCATAGATGTGCTTGGACCACATCCTCCTGAAAAGGTGCACGCTGCCATCAACAGAACACTTACCGTTGTTGACCTGAAGGCTATTCGTCTAGGCCGTGCTTTTGACGGAATGCTACCAAGTATCATGAGATTAGACTCCAAGACCAAACTAACAGTAGTCCTAAGAATATTGTGGAGAATTTACAGCAAACAACAAAAGGAACAAAATGAACAATCCGCAGAAATAGTGCAATCATTGAGAGTTATCTATGAATTCGTGAATCCGGAGAAACAAGGAACAGAAATTGGTGCCGAGGAGCTACACATGGCCATAATAGCAACCCTCAGCAATGTTATTCCACCGGAAGCGGGTATTCGTGTTCAAAATGCTAAACGTGTCATCGTCAGTCATCTCACAAGTAATCAGCATGTATTTGACAAGGCACTGGCAGAGTTGGTGTCGCTAAATCTCCCACCACGAGAGTTCGTCTCACGAGCGCTCAGGAGGTACCGAGAACATCAGCCTGAGATGGCACCCGAGCTGTGGAGAGCTGTCTCCATTGTATTCCAGTACCTTGGAGTCGAAGAACACGATTCCACCGAGGATCAAACAGACGACAATTTCAACATAGTGGATGAGTTCAAGGACTTGATTGAGGAGGCCGGTCATGGGGCGGGTAAATCCAAGCAGATTATTCTCAAGTTCATGGTGGAGCATAAACAAGAAATCCTCGATGTATTCAAGGGACATCGCACCTTGTTCCGTTACCCTCCACGGGAAAAGATGGCCTTCATTCTAGGCAGGCTCCTACGCTTCTACCGCGCCATGCTTGATCAAGAAGTGATCACTGCTATTGGTGACATTCTCAGACGATTAGAGATCACGGACGAATCGTCAGAAGAAGTGCAAGGAGACGATATAGACTTGATCAAATTATTCGATGAAGTCGTCGACAAAAACGCCAAAGCTGAAGTCCAAAAAGCCAAGAAGATCATTGTCGACACTCTGAAGAAGAATGCAAACATAAGAGAAAAGGTCCTTGGAGGTGTTGTCATTCAAGAACACTTCAACCCTCACAGAAGAATGGCGACAATTTTGAGACGACTGCAGAGAAAGTTTAAACGTATTCTTTCTCCCAAAGAATCTGAATCACTTAGCATACTATTTAAGTTCCTCGATATATCTGAAGAGTCATCTGTTGAGGATCAATTTGTGGGTGAGTTGTGTTTCGAACAACTCTTCTCCAAGGTTTTCCCCAATGACACAGAACCAGAAGTAGTCGAAGCCAGTAACAAGGTCGTAGAACTTCTTCAAAGAGGAGACACAGATGTAAAGTCTCTCTTGAAAGGTTTACACTTATGGAAGCTCCCACAAGACACACAAGTAGGACTTATTTTGTACAGAATGACAAAATTCATGAACCTTAATGAGGAGCAAAACAGCACAATATTCACTCTTATAGACAATCTTGATTACGATTTAAGTGAACTAGCCAGCGATGACAGAGATGAATCATATAAACCCGAAACACTATTCGAAGACGCTCTACAACGTGATGAAATACCAGCGGAGGTAGAAGAGGCAAAAGGAATTCTGTTACACCACCTAACATCAGGACGAAGTATCTTAAGAAATATCTACAGAGGAATTAATTTCGCCAACTATTCTACACCACAAGGCCGATTGATGGCATTGCTACGTAATGTATACTACAAACGAGATCAACTTGGTAATAAAGCGACAGAGGCTCTCCGAATCATGTCTGCTTACCTCCACGAGCCACTTGGGGACGGGGAGATAGATCCATACACCTTCGACTTCGGTGGTGTTTTCGATAGAGCGGTACCATCGTTCGCTCCAGTAGTGGCCCATCAAGCCAAGCAAGCTCTAGTACAGGCCATTAACAAACGCCCAGGAATTTTTAAGAAGGTTCTAGAGACCGTGAGAGTACAGGAGAACGAGACTGAACACGAGACAGCGAGGGAAATTGTTAGCGCAATTGTCAACTCGCGGCGGCAGCTGGCCGCCAGGGTACGCACCGCTGCCGATATAATGTGGCGCTTCCTGCATGGTGACAAGCTAGAGGATGATCCTAATCTTCAAAGTGCTCTAGAGGAGGAAGATGAGGATCAGGAAGTGCCACCAGAGGACATGCTCGCCGAAAGAATCTTCTTCATTGACGAACCTCAAAGCAAGAAGAAGTCCAGAAGGAGAGGCAGCAGAAGGAGAACTGATCCAGCTTAGATGTAACTTTAAAGTATGCCCATATTTACCGGACGGGTACGTCATTAAATTTGAAGAAAGGCGTAAACAGGACAGACCAAATATTAACAGTAGACAACACTCTGAGTTAGCACAGTGAGCACTCAGAATTCAATCTCGAGAACTCTCAGTTTCCACGTTGCACGAAAGAGTAGCTGAATGAAACTATGACTCCTAAGGGTCGAGGAAATGTGATGACCTGATGACAATACCACTTCAGTGTGTATGCCTCCATCTGAGTGAAGTTTTACATATTAACAATCTCTGTTCAGTTTGAGTTCTGGAAGGCATCTCATATCTTTATGAAGTATTCCAAGATAAGATAAACAACGTATTATCAAATCATATGTATATAAAGTCCCTCAGGTGAAGTCCCTCACACTGCACACAACCTTCTAAAAATGTTATGGAAATAATATATAATTTTGAGTGCTTATTGGTTTAGTAACTCTGCTTCCTTAGCTCAGCCACTTGAGATTTTCCAAAATACATTTATTTGCTTTTTTTCTAGTATGATATCCAATTTCTAGTATCGGGAAGAAAAGAAGACCTCCAACGTTCCGAGTAAATTCACTAAAGAGCACTAATTCTCTTCTCATTTGTAATGGTTGTACATATGTGCGATCCTTGTCCTGTTTAAGCCTATCACTCGTGTGCGTCGCAACCTATAGACTACGAGTGCCGTAACTTGGAACTGAAACGAACGAATGTAAATGAAAGACATTAACAAATTAATAAAATATATTATGTTTATAGCACCTCACATCTTTCTTCAGTTCGGTATATCCTCTTCTACCCATTACCGTAAGTATTAATTATGCATTTATGTCTGTATTGCACGTTGGGAATTATTTTCAAGGGAAGAATCTACCACCTCCCCAAAAACTCGTTTCCTCACATTTAGGTATTCTCGGATCAACTAATTTTAAGCATCAGATTCATGGAGAAATGTGAGAGGCGGGATATGGGAGGAGAGCGGCTCCAGTTTCATGTGGCAGGCCGCAATGGAATGGTGAGAGAAACGCATTGTCATCTGGTAGGATTGTTCGGTTCTTCCTTAGGGCCCCACAGATAGGGCCGGTCGTGTCATCATCGGGAGGGCGGCCTTCTTCTCACCAGGGGTGATGACACGGCCGGACAGTAGCAGTAGTCACCAATATTATTTCTGGCTTTATTTCATTATTCTTTATTGTTCATTTTATTTTGTGCCTTAATATTAAGTGGAGACGATGGGCGTGGCTTGAGGGACTGAGTATGACTGCCGTGGTGATTCTACCTTGGGAGTGTCACGTTTCCGGAGTATCCAATGAACCTCATGGCATGCCCAGGGAATCCAGTATCGGGGCAAATTCGCCTGTTATGTTCAATATCTATCTATCTATCTATCTATCTATCTATCTATCTATCTATCTATCTATCTATCTATCTATCTATCTATCTATCTATCTATCTATCAGATTCATGAATATTGAGCCAGTGAATATTAATTACTGTAGGCTATTCCTTTTCTTTTTGTTAAAATTATTGGATTCCAAATCAAAATTTGAATTCTGTGGTACTAAGGCAAATCCCGATGATAAAGAACATACTTTGTCAGGAGTTGCTTTTGAAAGTTGGCGAGATCGCTGACATTCAATGTATTTCGATGACCTTTATATTTAAGTGGCATACATTTGTGATTGTAATAAAAAGAAGAAACAAGTTTTATTCCTATTTATTCAGCAAGTTCATGGAACAAATCACTCAGTTTCCTATACTGAGCATATAGCAATCTTTATTTTGGGAACAGCGTATTCTATGAGCGCCAGAATGATACCGGGCTTTGCCATCATAATCTTCGTCACAAAATGTACCATACTGGTATTAAAACCGAAAAATCTTTTTATTTATTTATTTTTTATATTTTTTATTTTTTTACATATCGGGTTCTGCCTTGGTGCCACAGAATTTACTAACGAATGTAAAAAATATTACATCCTTCTCAGCACAAATATTAAGACAAGCAAACAAACTGCTACATTTGTAGAGAGTTCTGCCTACGCCATGGCTGTCTCCATCTGTTCCTGTCCTAGGCTGACTGTTTGGTAGTCTGCTATACCTTCAACAACTATTGTTAGAAGTCCTTTCCTCCCAATGTACAGTATGTCCCATCCAGTTCACTTTCCTTCTTTTATCACATTCAGGAGAGTTCTTTGTTTCTTCATTTTTTTCCAGGACTGCAATGTTCTTCACTTTTGTCAACCCCTAGTATTTTCTCCGTTTTCTTCCACATGGCCGTTTATTTATTATTTTAATTTTCCACCTTCGCATTTGTTTTAGCTGAGCTACGCTACTTAGGCTTTAGACACAGGAACTGTATGGTTTAATACTATGTAACATATTTGTTAACCTCCATGTCTCCCTGACGCCTGTCTTTTAATCTTCCTTAGTACGTGCATTGATCCTTATTATGCGCACATCTTCAGCTCCTTTAAGATATTTTAAAGGAAGTCACGTTATTTTATAAAACTGTGTGAATTTAGAGAATTAAAGAAATATTTTGACAGGAACGTTAAGAATTCTGGAAAATAAATTAGATAAGTGTGAATAAATGAATAAACTGACTCTCCTTGGACCATGTCCACAAGTAAGATTTACGTGTTTCCTGTACACTATGAAACATTTGAATGGGCTGTGTCGGGTTACGATAGCGCTCAATACGCAATGTTCCATTACAACTACATCACTTTCAGTACACTTTAATTAATACGCAGGATTGTGCCCACCTCAAATAACTCGTGAACCGTTCAAGATATCGACATTCTGGTTACACTTTCAGTAATGGTACCAAGGGACTCATAGTCGATCTTGCAGTACATTTTCATGGCGTAAAATAATGATACTAACTTTTTTAATGGTACTACACAGTTATGTACACATAACCTTAAACCTATAAACATTACAAATGCAGCACCGTGATTATTTTAAAAATTGTGGAAGTACTTCTCGAGAAAGCGTAATGTATTCAAACGTGCATTATTTGCCAGCTGGGGACTTGCCCAGTTCGATTCGCGCTACCTAGCTGTTCACGTTCTTCTAACAGATAGGTATTCTCTCTACTGTGCCCATAAATTCTTCTTCTTCAGTACATCTGTCCATACACAGGTATCAACACTGGATGTCCTCCATTCCTCTCTGTCCTGAGAATCTTCCTTCATTTGCTTGTAACTTCTTCCTCTCCTCACATCTGTCAACATTCCAAACTTTCTTCGAGCTCTCCCTCTTTTTCCTTCAAACTTTTCCCTCTACGATTCTCTGTAGTAGACGATTTATACGTAATATGTGACCAATCCAAGACGTTTTCTTCTTCTGAATCATCAACATGAAGTTCCACTCCTCTCCTACCTTGCTTATCGCCTCCTCATTTCTCACTCTATCGGTCCATTTCACTTTCTCCATTCTTCTCCATAACCACATTTCAAAACTTTCTAAATATTTTTTGTTCTTTCTGTCTGACTGTGCACGTTTCAGGGCCATAAGACATCACACCCCACACAGAACATTTGGCAAACATCTTCCTAGGTTTAAGTAGTATGCTTCTAGCTGTCAGCAAACCTTTCACTTTCCCGAAAGCCCTCTTTCTCATGGATATTCTGCTTCTCACTTCCTCTGTACGACTTCCGTTGGAAGTTATCAAGCTTCCCAAATACCGGAATGACTGAACCTGCTCTAAAACCATTATATCTATTGATATATTAATTGTGTCGTATAATTTTTTCAATTTGGTCTTGAATATGATCAAATGTATGATCTACCTTTAATATCACCGTAGATAACAGCAAGGCTAAATGCAAAGCGGATATGCGACGGGTTCTGATGTGACATTAAACCACACAGGACAGTCAGCTTAGCTGTTAGTTTGCGTTCGGGAGATGGTAGGTTCGAACCCCACCATCGGCAGTCCTGAAGATGGTTATCCGTGGTTTGCCATAACCGCTTACTTCCTGGTCTTAGCTCTTTCCTAACCCAACGTCACCGATTATTCATCTGAGTTAGTTCTAACACTAGGGGAAAGACAGCAGCCCATCTGGCAGAGAAAGGAGAAAGAAAGGCCTAGTTTAAATGTTTTAAAGTAGTGGAAGTGAGTACTGTTCGACTTCCGAAGAATGATAAAAAGCAAGAGAAAGGCCACGAAGGTCGCAAACCTAATACCGTCGGGATCAGAAAAGATCTGGGGGAAATCGGAGAGGAAAGGAAACCCGTCGCATATATACTTTTCCTTTAACTATTACCTACGCCCATACTATACATTTTACTGGCCCCGTGGTACAAGGGTAACGTGTCTGCCTCTTAACCGGAGGCCCCGGGTTCGATTCTCGACCAGGTCAGGAATTTTTACCTGGACCTGAGGGCTGGTTCGAGGTCCACTCACCCTACGTGATTAGAATTGAGGAGCTATCTGACGGAGAGATAGCGGCCGCGGTCTAGAAAGCCAAGAATAACGGCCGAGAAGATTCGCCGTGCTGACCACACGACACCTCGTAATCTGCAGGCCTTCGGGGCTGTTGCGCCATTAGTGGAGGGGGGGATATTACACATTTTATCATAGTGTATTTATGAGCACGGTAGAGTGAATACTTACCTGTCAGAAAAAGATGAAACTCCATACGTCAACAGCTAGCTCATGTTTGATACGTAGCGCGAATCGAACTGGCAAATAAAGCACGTTTGAAAACATTACGCTTTCTCGAGAAGTACTTCCACAATTTTTTAAATAATCACGGTGCTGATTTTGCAGTGTTTATAGGTTTAAAGCTATGTGTAGAAAACGATGTAGTTCTGTTTTTTAAACGAAGTTTGTACCATTATCTCAGATTATATTGACGCCATTAAGTGAAAACAGAATGTCGATATCTTGAACGATTCACGAGTTATTTAAGTTGGACAACTTAGCTCAATAATCTTGTATATTAGCTGTAGAGTTCCACTTTTGCACATACATTATTACCAGTTTGAAAAAAGTGTCAAAGTTTATCTTATTTACAAACTTGAAATATCTCTTACATGTCTTACTGTAAGTTCACTCTTTTCCATGGGACAGGTTCCGAAGGCCTACGAAATACGCTTCTCTCAGAGTTCAATAATTCATACTCCCAAATGATACTCTCCACCGTTTGAGTATTATTTGTACACACGCAAGTTGTATCACCCGTAACTTTGAGTTGGTAGAAGTATGCTTCAAACTTCCCATGACCTGTAATCATAGCACTATAATAATAATAATTTCGTGTGGCTATTTCTAGCCGAGTGGAGACCTTGTAAGACAGACCCTCCGATGAGGGTGGGCGGCATCTGCCATGTCTAGGTAACTGCGTGTTATTGTGGTGGAGGATAGTGTTATGTGTGGTGTGTGAGTTGCAGGGATGTTAGGGACAGCACAAACACCCAGCCCCCGGGCCCCGGGCCATTGGAATTATCCAATGAAGATTAAAATCCCCGACCCGGCTGGGAACCGAAGTCCAGTACACTGACCATTCAGCCAACTAGTCGGACATCATAACACTAACTGTATAGTTAACATTAGGTTTATTTTTATCAACTTTGTATAGAATGATTTTCTAACATTTCCGTTTGTTGCTCTTAACCACCCATCTCCACATGCGTGAACAATGCCTTCTCTTATTTACAGTTGTATTGTACTGGTTGGTATTAAACTGTATACCTCTTCCATACCTGTGCTTCACAATCCACATGGCAAATATATTTTCCAGTTTTCCAACTGTAGCATTAGTATCCTCCTCTGTGAGTGCATTATGTTTACAGTTATTTCGTAAAAGGTTCATTGTCCGTATTAATAGCTATAAATATTTCTGCTACGTCGTCAAAGATCCGTAGCTCCTCAAGAGCTTTCAGTATAGCTACTTGTTCAGCTTGGTTGTTTGGACATCTATTGCCGAGTCTGTGACACAGAGTTCGAACTCTAATCTATTATTGATGTAAACTGCTATTCCGGACCCCACTCCCGACTCAGTTTTGCTACCATTTGTGTATATTTGGACCATGTACATCTCTCTTTTCTTGTAACGTGACATTTTCTGCAGGACGAGCTGTATCCAGAGCTGTTGTGTCTTCTATTTGATTTGATCTTCCTCTCATCATCTTTTAGTATTTAGGTACAGCAGAAAGTTCAATGTTTATCGGGGTTGTACCAGCTACTGTATGAAACGTCGTTAAAAGGCTTAGGCAATTTTCGAGATAATAAGTCTGTGTACTCGCTTTATTCTCTTGACGATGTGGTTTTTTGTTCAAGATCGGTATTCCATAAAATCAACGAGGCAAATAGCTCCTCTGTAAGGTACTTGTATGACATCAGATCGTAGGCCCCAATTCATCTTAGTTCACTTTGATTGAGCATGGATTCCCCTGTTATATGATCGACATGATTATTAAAGCTTAATCTCTTGTCGATTGACCGGCTCCATGGCTAAATGGTTAGCGTGATGGCCTTTGGTCACAGGGGTTCTGCGTTCGATTCCCGGCAAGGTCGGGAATTTTTAACCGTAATTGGTCGATTTTTCTGGCACGGGGGCTGGGTGTATGTGTCCTCTTCATCGTCATTCCATCCTCATCACGACGCGCAGGTCGCCTACGGGAGTCAAATCAAAAGACCTGCATCTGGGAAGCCGAACTTGTCCTCGGACAATGCCGACCTAAAAGCCTTTGTTTTATCTTGTCGATTATAATTCCGGGCTATCTCATGGTGTCAGTCTGTTGTATTTTGTTTTTCGCTTAAATTTTTTGGGCCTTTTGTTTTTCTTCTTGAGACCAGCATTACTTGCATTTTCTTCCCGTTAAATAATATTTTCTTTGGCCCACGTTGAGATTTTGGATCTCGACATTTACTTTGTTTTCAATTTCCAGTGCACTGTCCCCTTTTACGAGAAGGAGTACGTCGTCTCAGCGGCTGCAGTAAGATCCCTGCGGGCAGGCTTACAATGCTCTCTGTGGTACGCAACTCCTTAGGTAACTTCTCGTTAGGTTGTAAAGATTCTTTAGACAATTGAACTCCTTTAAGACACTGATGTTCCCAGGCCACCAGACACTGTCAAAAGAGCCTTCAACATCGAGACCGCTCATAGCGACGCTTTCCTTCTTCTTCAAGCTTCCCACAGTGAAATCCTTGACGGCCATAATTCCATCCACTGTGCATGTTTGAGGTCTGGATCCAATCTAATTTTTGTTTAGTAAGACATTCGAGTATAAGTGATGCATAATTCTATTTATAAATAGTTTCTCCAGCACCTTTGCCACCACATTCGTTAAACTTAATAGACGATGCTTATTAATTTCATCGCAGCGTTCCTTGTCAGGTTTAACTACAGGGATTATATTGGCTCTTTTCCATTGCTCAGGGAATTGACAGCATGTATTATTTAACGCTGTTACATAGGAGGCGTGAATTAAAATATGACTAAATATGTCATCGATGATTCCGTCCTCCCCTGGTGTTTTGTTGTTGTTGTTCATGTTTTCGATTATTTCCCTGATTTCGTTCCTTGTAAATGGTCTGTCGTCATTCGTGTTAGGTGGCTGCGTTGTTTAAAATTATTGTAGTGTACTGTACAGTAGTATACGAGTAGTATCTTATTAGAAATTAGCGTGCTTATTTTATTATTGTAAAACTTTGTGTAGTATAGTAGAGCTATCTGTAGACACTCTCTTACTAAAATTTGTTGTTGTAATTAGGAGAGTCTTAACTGCAGTATAGAATTGAGTAATTCTTGTGTGTTCCTTTCGTTATTCAGTAATTAACAGCAGTTTTAATCTGTAAGGATGTTGTAGGATAAAAAATAGAATACGACTAAGTAGTATTGTAGTGTAGTAGTATATTAATTACCTTATTGTCGTGTGATTTTTGAGTACTATCCTAGACAATATTTCTTTTCGTTAAATTTTTTGCACAAAAAAATTTATTTTTCCTTTTATTTTATTTTTCCTTTTCTTTCCATTTTTTTCGTAAAGAATGGATAAAGAGTACAAGTGTAGGAACTGTGGGCGTGGCGAGGCATTGAGGGGTACGAGGGAGGAGTTGGAGAGCTTGAAGGAGATAATTAGGATTCTCACAGAAGACAGGAAGGAAGGTAAGCCTCCCTCAAACAATGTACAGGTTACATCAGGTGTAAAAGAGGGATGGGAAGGAAAGGGAGGAACTGTAGAAGACAGGTGGTCTAATGTTCTAAGGGGAAGGAGATTGCAGCCTAAGGGCTCCATTCAGGCTCAGAATTGAGGACAGGTGTCTGTGAGAAATCGGTACGAGCCACTCCAGGTAGAGCAACACAGGGAAGATGAGGAACAGGGAACTGTTGCTGAGATGTGTGGAAGTAGGAGGAAGGGAAAAGGTAGGAAAGAGAAATGCAGAGTAGAGGATAGGAAAAGACAGGTGGAACAGGGTCATGGGAGGGAGAAAAGGGAGGAGGAAGTAGCTTCTGCAGCTATCAGGGAAGATAGGGTTGACCAGGAGGGGAGGGGATCAAAGAAGGTGGGTTGGGTTGAGGCTCTGGTCATGGGGGATTCCATCGTTAGACACGTGGGGAAAGTGTGTGGAGGAAAGGGAACCAGGGTAGAGTGTTATCTAGGAATTAGGTTGAAGTAGATGCTGAGAAAAGTAGAAGAGAAGGAGGAGGGGAAGGAAAAAGTGGTAGTGTTTCACGTTGGTACCAACAACGTAAGGCAAGCTAGGATAAGTACCAACATAGTTGGGGATGTGTGGGATCTGGTAAATGCAACACGGGTGAAGTTTAAGAAAGCGGAGATTGTTATCAGTGGAATACTGTGTAGGAGGGATATTGACTGGAGGGTGATTGGGGATTTAAATTAGACTATGGAGTGGGTATATAGGAAACTGGGAGTGAAATTTCTAGACCCTAATGGGTGGGTAGGAGATAGGGATCTGCGCTCAGATGGCCTTCACTTAAACCGCAGTGGTACATATAAGTTAGGAAATTTGTTTGGAAGGGTAATAAGGAGGTACATTCAGGGAAACAGAGTTGTCTAGGGAGCGGTGATGATCGTACAGAGATCTGGAAGTCAAGTAGGGATGACACAAAAATGTTAGTGTTGAGCTGTAGAAGTATTGTAAAGAAAGGAATAGAATTAAGTAATTTAATGAATATATATATTTACCAGATATTGTAATAGGAGTTGAATCATGGCTGAGAAATAATATAATGGATGCAGAAATTTTCTCACGGAACTGGAGTGTGTATCGTAGATTTAGGATAGGAATGGTGGGAGGGGGAGTATTCATTCTGGTGAAAGAAGAATTTGTAAGCTACGAAAAAGTTAAAGATGAGAAACATGAGATTCTAGGTGTAAGGATAATTTCTAAAGATAATAGGCAACTCGATGTCTTTGGAGTGTACAGACCGGGAAAAGGTAGCGCTGACACGGATTCAGATTTATTTGATAAGAAAATCAGCTATGTGGGAAACGACATGGAAAAGAATGTGATTGTAGCGGGATCTGAATTTACCAAATGTCAATTGAGAAGGAAATGCGAACGACAATTGGCATGACCAACAAATGGCAAATAAGCTAATATGGAAAGGGCAGCTAATTCAGAAACTGACCGAACCAACTAGAGGGAAAAATATACTGGACGTGGTGCTGATAAAACCTGATGAGCTCTATAGAGAAACCGAAGTAATACATGGTATTAGTGATCACGAAGCTGTTTTTCTCGTAGTTAAAAATAAATGTGATAGAAAGGAAGGTTTAAAAGTAGGACTATTCGGCAGTACCATAGGGCTGATAAAGCAGGCATGAGGCAGTTTTTTTTAAATAGTTATGATCGATGGAAAATGGTAAATAAGAATTTAAACAGACTCTGGGATGGGTTTAAAGAAATTGTTGAGGAATGTGGAAACAGGTTTGTACCTTTAAAGGTGGTAAGGAATGGTAAAGACCAACCTTATTATAATAGAGAAATAAAGAGACTAAGAAGGAGGTGCAGATTGGAAAGAAATAGATTTAGAAATGGCTGTGGAAGTAAGGAGAAATTGAAGGAACTTACTGGGAAATTGAATCTAGCAAAGACGGCAGCTAAGGATAACATGATGACAAGCATAATTGGTAGTTATACAAATTTTAGTGAAAAATGGAAGGGTATGCATAGGTAATAGGTACTTTAAGGCAGAAACAGGTTCCAAGAAGGACATTCCAGGAATAATTAATGAACAAGGAGAGTGAGTATGTGAGGATCTTCAAAAGGCAGAAGTATTCAGTCAGCAGTATGTAAAGATTGTTGGTTACAAGTAAAATGTCCAGATAGAGGAGGTGACTAATGCTAAAGAAGTATTAAAATTTACATATGATAACAATGATATTTACAATAAGATACAAAAGTTGAAAACTAGAAAAGCGGCTGGAATTGATAAGATTTCTGGGGATATACTAAAGATAATGGGTCGGGATATACTTGCATATCTGAAGTACTTATTTGATTATTGTTTCGTTGAAGGAGCTATACCAAATGAATGGGAAGTTGCTATAGTATCCCCTGTGTATAAAGAAAAGAGTGATAGACATAAAGCTGAAAATTACAGGCCAGTAAGTTTGACATGCGTTGAATGTAAGCTTTGGGAATGCATTCTTTCTGATTACATTAGACATGTTTGCGAAATTAATAACTGGTTCGATAGAAGGCAATTCGGTTTTAGGAAAGGTTGTTCCACTGAAGCTCAACTTGTAGGATTCCAGCAAGATATAGCAGATATTTTGGATTCTGGAGGTCAAATGGACAGCATCGCGATTGACCTGTCTAAAGCATTTGATAGGGTGAATCATGGGAGACTACTGGTAAAAATGAGTGCAATTGGACTAGACAAAAGAGTGACTGAATGGGTTGCTATATTTCTAGAAAATAGATCTCAGAGAATTCGAGTAGGCGAAGCTTTATCTGAACCTGTAATAATTAAGAGGGGAATTCCTCAAGGCAGTATTATTGGACCTTTATGTTTTCTTATATATATAAATTATATGACTATAGGAGTGAAATGGGAGGTAAGGCTTTTTGCAGATGATGTCATACTCTATACAGTAATAAATAAGTTACAAGATTGTGAGCAACTGCAAAACGACCTCGATAATGTTGTGAGCTGGACAGTAGCCATGGTATGATGACAAACGGGGTTAAAAGTCAGGTTGTGAGTTTCACAAATAGGAAAAGTCCTCTGAGTTTTAATTACTGCGTTGATGGGGTGAAAGTGTTAATATAAGGAAAGATCTTCATTGGGGTAATCACATAAATGGGATTGTAAATAAAGGATACAGATCTCTGCACATGGTTATGAGGGTGTTTAGGGGTTGTAGTAAGGATGTAAAGGAGAGGGCTTATAAATCTCTGGTAAGACCCCAACTAAAGTATGGTTTCAGTGTATGGGACCCTCACCAGGATTACTTGGTTCAAGAACTGGAAAAAATCCAAAGAAAAGCAGCTCGATTTGTTCTGGGTGATTTCCGACAAAAGAGTAGCGTTACAAATATGATGCAAAGTTTGGGCTGGAAAGAACTGGGAGAAAGGAGACGAGCTGCTCGACTGAGTGTTATGTTCCGAGCTGTCAGCAGAGATGGCGTGGAATGACATTAGTAGACGAATAAATTTGAGTGGCGTGTTTAAAAGTAGGAAAGATCACAATATGAAGATAAAGTTGGAAAACAAGAGGACAAATTGGATCAAATATCCATTTATAGGAAGGGGAGTTAGGGATTGGAATAACTTACCAAGGGAGATATTCAATAAATTTCCAATGTCATTGAAATCATTTAAGAAAAGGCTAGGAAAAGAACAGATAGGGAATCTGCCATCTGGGTGACTGCTCTAAATGCAGATCAGTATTGATTGATTGAACAAACAAACAAACAAACAAACAAACAAACAAACAGTAAACTTTGTACTCACCACATCAATTCATAACAGATGCTGGAAGTGTTGTCTTTGTGTTCAAAGACAGGCTTCAACACGTCTGCACAAATTGTCGAATACTTTCACTAAAGTGTCCTGAGTAATGGACTGCACATAATTATTGATATTCACTTTAAGTTCATCAATATTTTTTCGTCTGTTAAAACAACCGTAGGCCTGCCTGTTCCTGGTACATGGTGAACTGAGGCGGTCACAAGAAATTTACTTATCAAATCCCGAACGGACACTTTGAAATAAGAAACCGCGCCTGAAATTTTAGTTTTACTTTTTCTGTAAACCGATCTGCCTTCGCGAAAAGCGTATTCCACCAAAAAAGCTCTCTCTTCAGTAGTAAACACCACCGCTTGTAACCTGTTGCACTATTCAAATAATCTATCTGACTGCTCGCTTTGCAATACACACTGACGATTTTGACAGCCCACAGCTCACACGTGGCCTTCCTTGTACTGCTCTCCTGTTGACTTTGGCCTTTCGGCGAGCGAGGGTGACAGATATAACACCGTGCTGCCAACTAAACTGCTGATGCTCCCTCACGCAGCAGCAGGTAGACACTGCGGAGAACATTTCCTGGCGCCCGTTAGTTAGTGGGAAGTTAAAACAATAACAAAAAAGGACACTAATTTGAGGCAATCCCTAAATTACAGAATTTAAAACATATTGAAAGAAGGCCAGTCACCCATTATATTAACACCCCATCAACACAGTAATTAAAACTGAGAGGACTTTTCCTATTTGTGAAACTCACAACCTGACTTTTAACCCCGTTTATCATCATACCATTGGCTACTGTCCAGCTAACAACATTATCGAGGTCATTTTGCAGTTGCTCACAATATTGTAACTTATTTATTACTCTATAGATAATAACATCATACGCAAAAAGCCTTACCTCCCATTTCACTCCTATAGTCACATAATTTATATATATAAGAAAACATAAAGGTCCAATAATACTGCCTTGAGGAATTCCCCTCTTAATTATTACAGGTTCAGATAAAGCTTCGCCTACTCGAATTCTCTGAGATCTATTTTCTAGAAATATAGCAACCCATTCAGTCACTCTTTTGTCTAGTCCAATTGCACTCATTTTTACCAGTAGTCTCCCATGATCCACCCTATCAAATGCTTCAGACAGGTCAATCGCGATGCAGTCCATTTGATCTCCAGAATCCAAAATATCTGCTATATCTTGCTGGAATCCTACAAGTTGAGCTTCAGTGGAACAACCTTTCCTAAAACCGAATTGCTTTCTATCGAACCAGTTATTAATTTCGCAAACATGTTTAATATAATCAGAAAGAATGCCTTCCCAAAGCTTACATGCAACGCATGTCAAACTTACTGGCCTGTAATTTTCAGCTTTATGTCTATCACCCCTATCACCAACGAAGTTCAACTGATTTGCTGGCGGTGCGTAAATTTAAAGAAAAGTAAATGTAAATGAAGAATAAGAATAAAAAGTAATATAGTTTTAGGCGAGGCAAGTCGTGTTTGCATTGTAGATGAAGCGGCGAATGAAGTGAAAAGAAGTGTAGTAAATGCAAAAAAAAAAAAAAAAAAAAAAAAAAAAAGCGTGCGGGGGAAATAGAAACTATGATTCGAACAATTTACACTAAAGAGATAGGTTAGCTCTTCAGTCGAGGCTATGGCAAATACTGCACGTGTCTATTAACACAGGAGTAGATGAAAATCGGGGCTCTATGTAGTGTCACTCACTCCGTGCAAGTGCCACCATCCTACTTCAAACTCACCAACTAGTGTCAGATAGAGTGAAGGGCTCCGAGCAAGTGTTTCAATTAGTCCCCCAGCGGTTTAGGTTGAGTGCACCTCTGATGCTAATGGTTTTGTTGATGGTGAGTCTCGACCCTGCCTTAGCGCTGCTGACAGTTGCTATGTAGCTTCTTCCACACTGGATACTAGAACTGTGAGGCTGTTCATTTGTATATTCTTCTCCTTCTTTGTCGTTTGGGCCTATTGAGGACCATGGAACTCGTATCTTCTCGTTACATGGGCCTTCTGTTTTCTCCTCTTCCAGTAATTCTTCATTTTCTGTCTGTGAGCCAGCTTTCTTTCCTCCGTCCATGTATTCTTCCCACTAGTAAGTGACGTTGCAAAAATTCCCCGCTGTATATCTTGTTGTTGTTATTATTATTATTATTATTATTATTATTATTATTATTATTATTATTATTATTTCTGACCTCGCTAACGGGAACCAAGAGAAACTACGAATGAGTGGTAGTGTTTAAATTCGCTCAAAAAAGAATGAACGCATGGCATTGTAATTTCCTCGCATTTGATATTATATAAGATTTAATTATAATTGTTATCAAAATATAATTCCCGTCATGAATTCTTTCCAGTGTGTCGGGTAGGATGTTTTAAAACGATGTGCCTCCATTTGTTGCGGTCTTGATATGCTTCTTTTCTCTTTAGGGCATCCCATGTTTCTCGTCTCTTCTCTTATCTTGTCTAACCACCTTTTACTAGGGCGTGCAATCGGTCTTCGTCCCGGAACGATCTTCTCAAAATAGTGCCTTGGAATTTGAGTCGGCTGCATCCGCTAAACGTGTCTAGCCACTTCACCCTTGCAACACTCAGCCATCAACTCTCTTCGTATTTAATCATTCCTAATTCTGTCTTCCCTTGTTTTCTGTACAGCTCCCATGTGTGGACACCCACCACAAACATTATATCTCTGGTTTCAGTTGTTTCTGAGAAAAGTGTACCATGCGCTCATTATTTTTTGAACTCCTGTGCATATCAGTTTTCCGACAGAGTTAATAATTTACTGCCAATAAATTCCAGTACAGACTCCTACCTGAGATGTGATACAATGTTATTTGCTCAGTTGATTGCACACGTGCCAAACTGGTGGAGCTCGCTAGAAGTTCTGCCCCATCAATATAAGCGGAACTTACTTAATAATGACCGACATCTGAGTAGTTTCAGCATGATCTCCTACTTCAGGAAGCCGTGAGCTCATTATCTTCGCACTGTTACTGACTTTAATTGCAGCAGATGACCAGGTAAGTGAAGGTTGTACAGTATTTTACTTGGCTCGCCAAGTCCACAAGTCCTCCTTATTTACATTAAAGTTTGCGTACGAATTCGGCCCCAATACCATTACCTACTCGGCCCTGGGTATACAGACACAGTGCCTGAGACTTCGGGAAACAACACGCAAGTGGATGAATTTTGTCACTACATACTGCAAACCAATACAGGGTGAACTGAAAACGGCGCGCCGTGCAATTCCTTATTCAGCTTTAAGACAAAAGTGGGCATGTTTTCGGTCCTGGCCGGACGATCGCATGAAAGACGAGCTGAAGTGAAAAACACAGATATTAGCCGCGTGGTGTAGGTCTATCATGGTGACCTGCGGAACAAGCCTGGTCATTTCCGTGCGCAGACAGACTGTGCCCGCTTGTCTGTGCCGAGTGGAATACATTACATTAGTAAAACGTACAAGCGATAAGTTTATTAGAAAGCTGTGTTTACTTAATTAAACCACGGAAATGCCAACCGACAAATTAAGAGCTTTAATGTATGACATAGATGTAAAAACTGAGAGGTGTGCAGACAGTTTCAGGACACATTTCCTGGCATTCCAGTTCCAACTACGGAGAGTGTGAGATGTCTTTTTAATAAATTCCTAAGCGTAAACAAGAGATTCTAACTGAGGGAAAAATTCGCTGGAATTATCACATCATTCAAACACGCACGAGCCTCCGTGGCTCAGACGGTAGCGCGTCGGCCTCTCACCGCTGGATACCGTAGTTCAAATCTCGGTGACTCCATGTGAGATTTGTGCTGGACAAAGCGGAGGCGGGACAGGTTTTTCTCCGGGTACTCCGGTTTTCCCTGTCGTCTTTCATTCCAGCAACACTCTCCATTATCATTTCATAGCATTTATCACTCATTAATAAATCACCTTGGGAGTGGCGACCCCAATGTAATAACAGCCTATATATGTTTCATTCATTACATCCCTGACCCGGTCAATGACTGGAAAACAGGTTGTAGGTTTTCATTTTTCAAACACGCACCAAAAGAACCCGCTTTCACACATTCCACAGCAAGTAGGTGTTTCAAAAACCTCAGCCCATACGGCTACTAGACTTTTACATTTGAAACCTGACAGAATGGCTACCGTCCATGAATTACGACGATGGTAAATGAGTCAATATCTGCAGCCTAATTGGATTTTACGAAGCATTGTTAATTCGCATTTAATTTTTTACTCTGATGAGACATGGTTTCACTTACGTAGTAAAGTTGCTTCACAGAACAATAGATAACGGAGCTTAGAAAGCCGCCGGTCAATTAATAATATAATTGTAATACGACGCACTAAGTCCTGTAGGCCATGAGTCTGCTACGAATAGTACATGTTATAATGTATAACATTAACTTATAACATAAGTTACCTGATCGTATTATCGTTCATTCAATCAGTCAATCAATCATCAATCATTGATCTGCGTTTAGGGCAGATTCTTTATAAACTGTTCATCTACCGAACGAGTTGGCCGTACGGTTAGGGGCGCAGAGCTGCTAGCTTGCATTCGGGAGACAGCGGGTTCGAATTCCACTCTCCGCGGTGCTGAAGACGGTTACCCCTGGTTTCCCATTTTCACACCTTAAATAAAGCCACGGCCGCTTCCTTCCCTATCCTAGCCCTTTCCCACACCATCGTCATCATAAGACCTATCTGTGTCGGGCAACGTAAAGCATATTGTAAAAAAAAAGCTATTTATTAACATGTTCTGAAAATATATGTATTAAATTTGAAAAATGTCACTACGGTTTTCTGTTGAAAGCGGCGGAAACTTCGGGGGAACTTTATGGAAGTGAATGTATTTGTTCAGTTTTGGAAACTCGCCTCTGAAGTCATGCGCTTCAGTTGAACTCGCGCTGTATTGCTACCCGCTTGCTGAGAAACCTCGTGCTTCTAGTGTGAGCTCAATCTCCCCCTAGTAATAATCTTTAGTAATGTTTAATTCGTATATCACTCACGGCCCCACAAATTTGACACCGCAGAAATATCCAATTGTCGAAAGTAAAATCATCGTTGTATCCACAATGTTTTCCATTGCAGAACAAAAATAAACTGTCTAGCATTTGCTGATTATATGGCACCAATTGCCAAAGACGTCTCTGATGCACAGAAAGAGATTGCTATACTGGAAGAGCAAGCTGCAAAAATAGGACTCAAAATCTCATATTAAAATATCAAAAATGCTCCACCTGAACTTACCATCGATAGATTAGATGTAAGGCTTTTCAGGCGTTTGCTCTATCAACCAGCGTTTCGTCTTAGGTCTGACACTAGACTCATCAGAGTGGGATGTGTCAGACCCTACCTACTGACGCTGGGGTGTATGCAGGTGATATGTTATGATATGAATAAAATTGCAAGAGTAAAGGAATTTAAGTATTTAGGTGAATGGATCACTGAAAATGGCAATGAAAATAAATCACTAACTTCAAGAATTCAGAAAGTGGAAATTGTTTTTCAACGCACAAAGAACGTCTATAACAAAAACTGCTTGTCCTGGAAAAGTAAAATTCGTCATTACTTAACACTGATCCAACCTGAAGCTCTTTATGCTAGAGAAACACTCAATGTACATCATAAAAATTTAAAAGGAACAATTTGAGATTAAAGAAAAAAACATGAGAAAAATCTTAGGGCCATGGATTAAAAATGTAATACATTACCCCAAATCCAAGTCGGAAATATATTTTAAAATATCTAGACTTACTTATACAATGAGACTGTGACGAATTCAATTTTTAAGCCATTTGGAAAGAATGAACAACGCCAGACTTGCTTATCAAACAAAAAATGTCTGCAAATCAAGCGTACGAGATCGAAATGGTATAAACAAGTAGAGAAAGAACTCACTGAATAAGGATCACCAAATCTGCAGGATAGAAATGTAATCAGGAAAATTGTTCACACAGGGGATTTGAGGAAGAGGAGAAGAAACCAACACGAGGTACATGCGGAGGAACAGAACTTACAACAATGACGAATTTTACTTTTCCAGGACAAGCATTTGGTGCAGGCCTTTTCTGGTGAACGTGTTGCGAGAGACGGTTGTGCTGTGATACACTCTACACAATAAGCTGCTGCTAGATGCAACCATTTCTCTACGTACAAACTATAAAAACAAACTACAGTATTTAGACTGATTCTACGAAACCGCCCAGACCATTTTCATGCACAGTGACCTTAGGCTAGGTGTTTTTTCTTTACGACGAGTCTGCGGGACCCTTTAAAGACCGGGCCCGCCTGCATTGCAGGTCCTGCAGTTACGCCGCTGCTTTGGAGATTAGTTTATCACTACAGACACGACGCGTTTTGAACAATGCAAAACAAATTAGAAATCTGCCCTTTAATATTTTGTACGTTTAGGCGAATTTTGCAGTCCGAAAATCATTTAATTAGGAACTTCAACCATTTGAACAAAAAGAACTTAACACAGTAACATCTTTACGTGATAACTAATATATAAATAATTTGGGTTTTTTTCCTAAGGAATTCCTCACTTTAAATATTTTCAAACAGAGAAAATTTCACTTTAAATGTTGCTTTTAGTGGTTAGCCTCCAGGACTTCCAAATTATATAATCAAATAATAAACAACATTACTTAAACCAGGGTTAAGGAAAACACCTCCGTTGTGTCGTGGTTAGTGTGATTAGCTGCCATCCCTGGAGGCTCGGGTTCAATTCCCGGCTCTGCCACAAAATTTGAAAAGTGGTACGAGCGCTGGAACAGGGTCCACTCAGCCTCGGGAGGTCAAATGCGTAGAGGGGGTTCGATTCCCACCTCAGTCATCCTCCAGGCAAATGCCGGTATGGTACCCAACTTAAGGCCACGGCCGCTTCCTTCCCTCTGCCTCCTTCTTCTCAGTTGTATCCCTCAACCCAAAGGCTCACGCTCCAGGACAGTGCCCTTGGGGCGGTAGAGGCGGATCCCTCGCTGAGTCTTAAGCCAACCCTGGAGGGTAAACGGATTAAGAAAGAAAGTTAAAGAAAACAAAATAATCCACTCGTTATCATCGCAAGGCGGCCTCCAGTTTGCATGATGAACATCAACCCTTTCCCCTGCAGCAGGCAGATGACCCTACATTTTACGTCGACCTATAATCACTGACGATTCCTTTACATAAGTGTATCTACGTACCGTAGTTTGCATTAGCAATATCCAGTACACTGCAATCTAACTAGTAAGGTACAGATATAAAAACTCACCGCTTAGGTTAAGTATCCATTGGTGTTGATTTTCCCTCATGCTGTAGGAATACGAGATGATGATCACGGTAGTTTGGACACAACACACGACGGGTGGTTCATAACAGCTCGCTCAAGTTCGATAACTGACACATAACCTCAAACGCAACCCCAAACACAAGCCCTGACACAAGTACTATTTCACCGCCTGTGCCCCTCGTTACCTACAGAACTGGATAATCACAAGAAATGTCACAGTAAACTACGAATTCGTCACACTCAACATTTGAGTTACACATTAATGCAGGGTGGACAGAAATACCGTATCTAAACACAGCAACACGAAATAATCGTATTTCAAGCCAATTAGAGAATTGCGATTTCTTCTTCAACGTAAATACGATGAAATGACTAAAATTAATATGCTTGAAAATATGATATAAATATATCTTTCAATAGTTATACCTGTAGAAACCTAAATGGATAACTGTTTGTCGTTGGCCTAGACTGCCGTTGGATTTAGACCTACGTCTAGGCACACAACACGGCCAAAGATAATATTCGTCTTTGTTTAAAACATAGAAACATGACGTTTAAGCACAGATTAATACAGCATCAGACTTCATTACATTACTGCACTTCACTCTGATCTATCCTACCACTATTAATAATAGGTGCACGATTACAATATATATTTCCACGCCATTTTGATTCAAGGCACTAAATTGTGACTGCTCGCGGTGCTGGCGATAGCTGCATGAATCGTGTTGCAGGTGGTTGTGGATAAGAATGCTCTCGCCACACGCTCTTAGATTCCCTTATTCTTTGCTCAGAACCTGGAAATCATTCTCTTTGCTGGAAATTGTCTGTTTCTACGAAAGTGCTGAAAGATTGTTTCCATCAAAAAACATTGCCGGTGAAATATTCCTTTTCCTGCAAAGAGTATGGAAAAACAATTCTGCATACTTCCAAATAAATTCACCTAGTAACCACAACACAACAAACCTCACTCAGAGAAATATAATTATGTATATATATATTTACAATAACGTCGCACCGACACAGATAGGTCTTACTGCGACGATGGGATAGGAAAGGCCTAGGAGTGGGAAGGAAGTGGCCGTCGCCTTAATTAAGGTACAACCCCAGCATTTGCCTGGTGTGAAAATGGGAAACCCCGGAAAACCATCTTCAGGACTGCCGATAGTGGGGTTCGAACCCACTATCCCCCGGATGCAAGCTCACAGCTACGCGGCCCTAACCGCACGGCCAACTCGCCCGGTAGAAATATATTAAGTATACTGTATCGTATGTACACATTTCCAGCAGGCGGTGTCCAGTATGATAACTCATTCTGGCCAGCATGAAATTTTCTTTGATCTGTTAATTTAAGTCACTTTCGTAAAAGAGAGCCTCCGTGGCTCAGACGGCAGCGCGCCAGTCTCTCACCGCTGGGTTCCGTGGTTCAAACCCCGGTCACTACATGTGGGTACTCCGGTTATCCCTGTCATTTTTCATTTCATCAACACACTCTAATCATTTCATCTGTCAGTAATTAATCATTGCCCCAGCGAGGGCGTAACCAGGGGATTAGAAATCCCTCCCCCCCCCCCATGGACTTTTATAAAAATAAAATAAACAGAAAGTGACAATATATAATAAACGAAATAAACATTGAGAGGCGAGAACCAACAGATCTGTAATTCACTTGTATCAGTGTCACATCAATTGTGTTCTACCATCACTTTGTAACTATAACTCCCGCCATCGACCGATTCTGGCTACGCTACTGCGCCCCAGAGGAGTGCGACAGGCTTCGGCAGCCGGCACAATTCCTATCCTCGCCGCAAGATGGGGGCCTCGTCAGTTTCATTCCTGACCCGGTCGAATGACTGGAAACAGGCTGTGGATCTTCATTTTTTTCATTTTCGTAAGAAAAATGTATGAAACTAATATGTGGAAAACTCGAATGATTGCAGTACTCCAGCTTTCATACTTTTTCCAGTTACATTACAGTGCTATAGCTGTTTACCCGGGATATTCAGAAGTGCATGCTGTTTTTGTCGACCGTTCATTGAGTAGTAGTAATATGCTACAAAATTATACACAGAACTAGGAATTTTAAATATCCAGATAGTGGTTTAAAGAGACTGCCTGGCCGAGGCGGTAAAGGCGTGCTCGATTCGCCCGGAAGGATGTGGGTTCGATCCCCGTCAGGAAGTCGTAAAATTTAAGAAACGAGATTTCCACTCCGGAGGTGCATATGGCCCTGAAGTTCACTCAGCTTACACCAAAAATGAGTACCAGGTTAATTCCTGGCGGCAAAGGCGGCCGGGCGTAGAGCTAACCACTCTACCCCATCAAGTGCCGAGGTTACGGACAGTGGAAGCCTTTACCTTCCACCCCTCCAAGGGCCTTCGTGGCCTGTATGGAGATGACTGTTTTGATAGTGGTTTAATGTTTTCGGTCCTATTGGTTTGGTAAGTATGTTGGATAGAGTAACTACAGCTTTCCAAGCATCCACTTTTCTGCCCTTCCGTATGTCGCAAAGGCCGATAATGAGCAGGAGATAAAGGAGACAAATAACGTTTCCGACAGCATTAGACATGGGCTAAAATTGTTTAGATTATGTTGATAATATAAACTGAGACATCAACGCATTTGGTTCTCTTTGTGTCCGGGCCTTTCTTTCCTTACATACGGATCAGAAAATTCAAGCATCAGTTAATATTCAGAAGTACACACACATGTACAAAACCTTTAAAATGTCACCTGGATAATTCGATTTTTGAACTTCAAAGGTTTGTAAGTAAGATTCTAAATAAAAAATTTCGTGGGGAGGGGGGATGGGGGAGGGTGTCCCTTAAATTCAACCATAAGAGAGATAGGCCTAATAGAGTTTCATATTTTAAGGCAGAAACAGGTTCCAAGAAGGACATTCCAGGAATAATTAATGAACAAGGGGAGTGTGTATGTGAGGATCTTCAAAAGGCAGAAGTATTCAGTCAACAGTATGTAAAGATTGTTGGTTACAAGGATAATGTCCTGATAGAGGAGGTGACTAAGGCTAAAGAAGTATTAAAAGTTACATATTATAACAATGATATTTACAATAAGATACAAAAGTTGAAAACTAGAAAAGCGGCTGGAATTGATAAGATTTCTGGGGTTATACTAAAGACAATGGGTTGGGATATAGTACCATATCTGAAGTACTTATTTGATTATTGTTTGGTCAGAGGAGCTATACCAGATGAATGGAGAGTTGCTGTAGTAAGCCCTGTGTATAAAGGAAATGGTGATAAGACATAAAGCTGAAAATGACAGGCCAGTAAGTTTGACATGGATTGTATGTAAGCTCTGGGAAGGCATTCTTTCTGATTATATTAGACATGTTTGTGAAATTAATAACTGGTTCGATAGAAGGCAGTTCGGTTTTCACTGAAGCTCAACTTGTAGGATTCCAGCAAGATATAGCAGATATCCTGGATTCAGGAGGTCAAATGGACTGTATCGCGATTGACTTGTCTAAAACATTTGATAGGGTGGATCATGGGAGACTACTGGTAAAAATGAGTGCAATTGGACTAGACAAAAGAGTGACTGAATGGGTTGCTATATTTCTAGAAAATAGATCTCGGAGAATTAGAGTAGGCGAAGCTTTATCTGACCCTGTAATAATTAAGAGGGGAATTCCTCAAGTCAGTATTATTGGACCTTTATGTTTTCTTATATATATAAATGATATGAGTAAAGGAGT
Source organism: Anabrus simplex (assembly GCF_040414725.1). Lineage (NCBI taxonomy): Eukaryota > Metazoa > Arthropoda > Insecta > Orthoptera > Tettigoniidae > Anabrus > Anabrus simplex. The sequence goes on along the minus strand of NC_090279.1, from coordinate 216,239,719 downwards.
GGAATCGGAGGTAAGGCTGTTTGCAGATGATGTTATTCTCTATAGAGTATTACATTACAAGATTGTGAGCAACTGCAACGTGACTTTGAAAATGTTGTGAGATGGACAGCAAACAATAAACGGGGTTAAAAGTCGGGTTGTGAGTTTCACAAATAGGAAAAGTCTTCTGAGTTTTAATTACTGCGTTGATGGGGAGAAAGTTCCTTTTGGGGATCATTGTAAGTATGTGGGTGTTAATATAAGGAAAGATCTTCATTGGGGTAATCACATAAATGGGATTGTAAATAAAGGTTACAGATCTCTGCACATGGTTATGAGAGTATTTAGGGGTTGTAGTAAGGATGTAAAGGAGAGAGCATATAAGTCTCTGGTAAGACCCCAACTAGAGTATGGTTCCAGTGTATGGTACCCTCACCAGGATTACCTGATTCAAGAACTGGAAAAAATTCAAAGAAAAGCAGCTCGATTTGTTCTGGGTGATTTCCGACAAAAGAGTAGAGTTACAAAAATGTTGCAAAGTTTGGGCTGGGAAGAATTGAGAAAAAGAAGGAGAGCTGCTCGACTAAGTGGTATGTTCCGGGCTGTCAGCGGAGAGATGGCGTGGAATGACATTAGTAGACGAATAAGTTTGAGTGGCGTTTATAAAAGTAGGAAAGATCACAACAGAAGATAAATTTGGAATTCAAGAGGACAAACTGGGGCAAATATTCATTTATGGGAAGGGGAGTTAGGGATTGAAATACCGGTAACTTACCAAGGGAGTTGTTCAATAAATTTCCAATTCCTTTGAAATCATTTAGGAAAAAGCTAGGAAAACAACAGATAGGGAATCTGCCACCTGGGCGACTGCCCTAAATGCAGATCAGTATTGATTGATTGACTTCCTCTGAAACTCCCTCCTTCTGGATCATTTTGAACAGTATATAGCTAAGATCCTACTCGTCCTTAACCTAACTGTAAACAGCTTAATAAAAAACATATCCGTCTTTCTGTGATGAAACAAACAGATATTAAAGTGAACCCGACATTTGTCATAGCCTATAATCCATAAAAACCAAGCTCCGGTACCGTATCAAGTTCAAATTCCAAAAGCACACACAGAAAATCGATTTTATGTGTATAAATACACTATACTGTGATTTCCTATGAATCATGGATGTTAATATGTTTTCTTGTGATACAAGATTGATTTTAACAGACCGATGTATTACTTCCAAAGAAAGAATATAGCCTAACTTAAGAAATACCATAATTCAATCATCCTTCTACTCACCTGAAGGCTATTGTGACGAGAGCCTCGTATTGTTTTTCACAGTTTATGTCGATGTTGTAGAAATGGGTGAGTGGCAGTGATTGTCTTTTTAAGAGAACAAACCAGTAGGATTTTAATGAGAAATTATTCAATAACCAGATCACGTTATTAGTTAGGTAATGAAATGAAATGGCGTATGCCTTTTATTGCCGGGAGTGTCAGAGGACATGTTCGGCTCGCCAGGTGCAGGTCTTTTGATTTGACGCCCGCAGACGACCTACGCGTCGTGATGAAGATGGAATGATGATGAAGACGACACATATACCCAGCCCTCGTGCCTGCGAAATTAACCAATCATGGTTAAAATTCCCGACCCTACCGGGAATCGAACCCGGGCCCTGTGGCCAAAGGCCAGCACGCTAACCATTTAGCCATGGAGCCGGACATTAGTTAGGTGGCCATTGATTTGAACACTGCCTTGTCTCCCTCTGCTTTCCTCGCACGCAATAGCAATTCTGACGTAGTTGAAAGTGTATTGTAAAATCAGGCCGTTACGGTACCATCGCTACCGTACTTTTTTAAGTTGCGCCCTAATTTAGGGAGACCAGATTTCTAAAATAAATACAAAACGGGACACGAATAACAGCATATTTGAATCGATGTTTTATCTAAACATTGTTTATTTGTAGAAAGCTGTCAGCGAGCTCCATAACTGCAGTCGCTTAAGTGCGGCCAGTATCCAGTATTCGGGAGATAGTAGGTTCGAACCCCACTGTCGGCAGCCCTGAAAATGGTTTTCCGTGGTTTCCCATTTTCACACCAGGCAATTGCTGGGGCTGTACCTTAATTAAGGCCACGGCCGCTTCCTTCCCACTCTAGCCCTTCCCTGTCCCATCGTCGCCATAAAACCTATCTGTGTCGGTGCGACGTAAAGCAACTAGCAAAAAAAAAAAAAGTAGGAAGCTGTCCTCATTTCAGGCATTTTTACCCACTCGCTATCCGGCTACATTGCTAAATGGTTAGCGTGCTGGCCTTTGGTCACAGGGGTCCCGAGTTCGATTCCCGGTAGGGTCGGAAATTTTAACCATAATTGGTTAATTTCACTGGCACGGGGGCTGGGTGTATGTGTCGTCTTCATCATCATTCCATCTTCATCACGACGCGCAGGTCATCTGCGGGAGTCAAATCAAAAGACCTGCACCTGGCGAGCCGAACTTGTCCTCGGACACTTCCGGCACTAAAAGCCATACTCGCTTGATCTGTAGAGGTAACTTGAGGTGACTGGCCGTGGCCTATGAAAGGAACTCTCCCAGCAGTTACGTTAGTGAGAAGAATGGGAAACCATGGAAAACCATTCTCAGGACAGGACACTGTTTCCCGAATGCAGAGCTCTTTTTCGTCGGCGGTTGTAGACTAGGCTTCGGTCTGGTCCGTGGTTCGACAGTTCTGCACTTCGACCGACCAATCGAGCAGAGGAGCGGTGGCCTCGGCTCTACGCCACTGCATTCGGGAGACGGGGAGGGGCTGGTCTCCACCGTCCACTGTCCTGAGAATGGTTTTTTGTGGTTTTCCTGCACTAAGGCGAATAACGGGACAGTTCCTAGTATAGGGGTAGGCCACGGTCGGCAACCCCCTCACCCTCACCACAAATTCCTTGAGAGACCGAAACAATATGATAATGATAATAATAATAATAATAATAATAATAATAATAATAATAATAATAATAATAATAATAATAATGGACAATGTGACAAGTGGTTATTATGATTCATTTTTGAAGTTCTACGTAGTTGAGAGGGTGTAGACTGAGATTTAAGAGTCTTCTGCAATATCGTTGGAATAGGACCATCGCATGCTTGACAAATCAGTGTACTCGGACATTCAAGGACTGATGCTGTTGAGTACTCAGTGATGAGCCAGTTTCTGCTACTTCTCCTTCTACCACTTTGTTTTGGGGTCGCGAGGGAGAACTGTGTAACACATGTGGATTTGGCCCTGTTTTATGGCCGGATAACCTTCCTCACGCCAATCCTAATATGGAGGGATGTAATCACTATCGTGTTTCTCTGACGGTTGGTCGTGTGGTGTGTTGCCTGAATATGAAGAGGAGAATGCTGGGATAGACCCAAATACCCAGTCCCTGATTCAGAAGAATTACTCAGAAGCGATTAAAATCCTCGGCCGGGAATTGAACCCGGAACCGTCCGAACCAAAGGCCTCAAAGCTGACTATTGAGTCAAGAAGTCGGACATTATTTTTGCTACTTGATCGTGCCTATATCTGTAGTCCGCGTTTGCTACTAGTTGGCATCCAGAGGTGATATGTTCTGGAGCATCTGTAGTTCCTAGTTACAATAAACTAGGACTTGACCAGTTAAAATATATGGATCTTCAAAATGTCGAGCACCAATTCACGTTAGGAGGATGACAATAGATACCATAGATCAAAATAGAATTTGGTTGATTGGGTAAAATTGGATTCCACGCAATTTATTGGTTTCTATAATTCGTACTCATGGTAATGATTTCTTTCAAACATTTAGAGTTTTACAATGTTAAAGCTTCTGTCTCCGAGTATGCTCACGTGATCCAACTGATGTGGATGTCTTATGGCTGGGGGATTTGTGTAACGTAACGCGACAAAATGTGTAACCATAGCAACCGTGGAGGCAGTGGTGTAAGGTATTGTTACGTAGCAACCGTGCAGGCTATGTCTTATGGCTGGTTTAAAGATAAAAATTTAAAGATAAAAATTTCATTGTTCCGTATTGAAATTATTGATGTTAAAAATTAAATAACTGGAAAGGAGGTTCAACCTATTCAATACTCAAAGGAAAGAAACGTAGCAATCACATTTCTATTTAAATGGGACCGGTTTCGACCTTAGTCTAAGTCATCATCAGCCATAAAAACATATAAAATGTTTATGAATGTTGGAGGTCAGTTCCACACTCTGTTAGGCACAAAGACACGACACCACATTCTGTCCTGCATAAAGTCACAACACTACTAATCAACATACGAAGATCAAAAAGGCTTGAATTCGCAGACGAATAGATCTGTAGTAGAAAGCCGCCAACTCCCGGTGACCAGCGCGGCACACTCAAGGTCACGCGCTGCGGCCAAACACCAAAGTAGAGTGGAGAACGTTTCTAAGGTCCAGAACCTGTCACGGCTGCGGGAAGCCAATTAGGTATATAAAAATATACGACGCCAATTAGTGCAACTGAATGAGCACCCGTACTCCAGATAAGTTCTTGGTAAACAGTTGACTTGAAAAAACAATTGTAGAGAGAAGAAAAAATGTAGTAAAAAGCGCAATATCGGAAAACAAATGAAAACTTATATGCACAGTGCGCTATTTTTTAAGGAAAAAAAAAATTAGGTTATGATTGAAGTAGTCGAAGTTGGCGCAAGACAAAAATTTAAAAGAGGAGAATAAATTAAACGAGGAAGAGTGATAGTGAAATAAGAGAAAGAATAAAAGAAATTGAAGTTAGATGGTAATGAGGAAAGATAAGATAGTACGGGTGCTCATTCAGTTGCACTAATTGGCGTCGTATATTTTTATATACCTAATTGGCTTCCCGCAGCCGTGACAGGTTCTGGACCTTAGAAACGTTCTCCACTCTACTTTGGTGTTTGGCCGCAGCGCGTGACCTTGAGTGTGCCGCGCTGGTCACCGGGAGTTGGCGGCTTTCTACTACAGATCTATTCGTCTGCGAATTCAAGCCTTTTTGATCTTCGTATGTTGATTAGTAGTGTTGTGACTTTATGCAGGACAGAATGTGGTGTCGTGTCTTTGTGCCTAACAGAGTGTGGAACTGACCTCCAACATTCATAAACATTTTATATGTTTTTATGGCTGATGATGACTTAGACTAAGGTCGAAACCGGTCCCATTTAAATAGAAATGTGATTGCTACGTTTCTTTCCTTTGAGTATTGAATAGGTTGAACCTCCTTTCCAGTTATTTAATTTTTATGGCTGGTTGTCATCTGAAATTAGCAGCCGTTGACGGATGCCCATGACCAGGACACATATTTATGATCATGTGATTTTCACAAAGTGAAAAATGGTTTTTTTCTTCTCCCCGCTTTAGAGTAAGGTCTTAGATCTGTGCGATATGCAATTTATCTGTGTCTGTAAGTCCTCGACCCTCAACAGAACGGGGCATAGTGAGTCATTCTTGTTCTTGGGTGATGCACGTGGGTTTTCATCCGTATTATTATTTGTTAGTTGCTTAACGTCGCACCGACACAGACAAGTCTTATGGCGACGATGGTATAGGAAAGGCCTAAGAGTCGGAAGGAAGCGACCGTGGCCTTAATTAAGGTACAGCCCCAGCATTTGCCTGGTGTGAGAATGGGAAACCACGGACAACCATCTTGAGGGCTGCCGACAGTGGGATTCGAATCCACCATCTCCCGGATTCAAGCTCACAGCCGCATGCCCCTGACCGCACGGCCAACTCGCCCGGTTTTATTATTATTATTATTATTATTATTATTATTATTATTATTATTATTATTCCAGAACAGTATGGATATAAGGTCTTCCCAGAAGATGTTTCACACGGAGAAGGTTTCGGAAAAATCCCTGGAGGAGCCACAAGGCGCCGAGGAGTGGCCCGTGTGGAGTGGGAACCACACTAGGGAGACACGCTATACACCGCGCAGATCCACATCGCTAACGTCTATTATGCTCGACGTAGACATGCCCAAAAAACATACAGGCATTACTTCTTAAAGTGGAGGTAATTCTACCATACAAATTAATAAAATTAATTAATCCGCCATATATTATTATGACTAGCAAATGTGCCCGTGCTTCGCTACGGTATTCTACATTGTATACGGATATCGAAGTAAATTACTGTACAGGCTGTGAATAAGACTTTTTTTTAAATTGCATATCTCACAGCGTTATCCAAGAAACAACATGGGGAGGTCCCCGGTTTCCAATGTAAAGTGCGAGTTCCGGAGAATGCCCCCTTGTCTACTGTGCGGTCACAATCGATTTGGGGAGCTTTCGTTACAATAGCAGGCCCCCTTTCCTACTTCCAGACACAATCGGGTAGGGGAGTTTTGAAGAAAACTGCATGCTCCCTTGTCTTCTGCCAGTCAAATTGAGAAGGGAATTATTCATTACAATGCCGGCCTCCTTACTAATGCCAGTTACACAGGAATGGGAGAAGGACCTGCTAGTCAAAGTCGATGTGGGGAATATTGATTAAATAGCAGTCGCCCTCCTCTTGACAGTCCCGATTTGTAAAGGATGTGACAGCTAGAAACATAGTATTTGGCTCACATAAGGCTACTGCAGACATACTCCTTCCTGTTTGCTACAAATTGACTTATAGATCGACATACGAAGTACATGCACGTTTACAATATTGGAGACCTTCATTTACAGATTAACTGCTGTTAAACGATAGGTTATATCGACAAACGAAGTGCAGCATCAGACGCCACATTTATCGGTTAAATGGTTGATCCCATAACATTTTCTTGTATCTCTTCTATTTACGGGTTAGATTGAGTTAGAAACTTTGAATAGGGCGAAATTTCGTAACGTTTTCACACATTGCATTACTTTTTGGATACTTATGTGACAGCTAGAAACATAGTATTTGGCTCACATATGGCTACTGGGCGGGCCAAAGTTCGTGCCGAATTTCATGATTCTGTCTTTCCTATAAATGTGTAAATCTATGAATTATACAAACTGAAACATTTACGTACAGTCGAGAAACAAGCCACATTTAACTATAAGAGATAGAGATACGACAAAAAGTCATAGGACCAAAGTTGTAGGTCACTCCAAATTGAACAGAGGTTGTGCAATCCGTTTTGTGATACGACTTACCGTTTAGCCATGAATTACATCGAAACGAAGGTCTGCAAGTCATTAAAATTGCCTTCATATTTCGATATTTTCCGGGAGTTAAACATGAAAATTTTAAACATATTGGAATTTTTCCGTTGGTTAAAGGCTAAATCTATAATTTTCCAAAATTTAGATTTTATACCTCGTCTGGCAGATTGTGCCGCAATCTTGATTTTGGAGAGAGGGTTAAATACAAGGAAACGAAAGTTAAAATAGACAGATGGTCATTATTACACCTGAAACCGATAACTGTACTAAATAGTCAATGTACAGACACACGGTCGTTACGATTTTATTTATATAGATAAGTATCATAATAAAAATACTTCAACCCCTATTTCACTCCTTTTCAAGCGCCCGATTAGCTCCTTAAGGGGATTTTCCGGAAACAAAGCATGTTCCTTTATTTTTCATGAAATTCTACATACCAATTTTAGCCTCTGGAACATGTTCAGATTTTGAGATATCAGCATGCTAATAAAAATAATTCAAACCCTTTTTCAGTTCTTTTACCCCACCCCCAACCACTTAGTGCTTTTTTCGGAAACTAAAGGATAGGTGTTCCTTTATTTTTAAAATAAATTAAAACTACCACTTTTCACGTCTGTAAGATTTTAAGCTTTTGAGATAGATTGTAGGTATGCTAAAGTTTAAAATATCACCCCCGTTTTCACTTCACCTTAAGTGGATTTTCCGAAAACAAATTTTGCGTGTTTCTTTACTTTTACAGGAGATTCCAAATACCAATGTTCACGTCTATAAAGCATTACTTTTTTTAGATATAACCTTGATATACTCGTTTTAAGAATCGGCCTCACTTTTCACGGCCATTCACCCCCCCCCCTCCCCCATGTTAAGTGGATTTTCCGAAAACAAAAATTACGTGTTTGTTTCTTTTTAAAGTAGATTCTAAATACAATTCTTACGTCTGTAAACTGCTGAGCTTTTGAGATATTGGCCTAGATGTACTCATTTAAACACATCACCCCCCAACTTTTTCACCTGTTAACGACGGAATATTCAAAAATCTTTCCTTAGTGAGCATCGACACTGTGGTACGAATGTATCCACAATATGTCATTTCTTTATGTCGAGTAGATTACTAGCCAGTCGAAGTTAGCCTTTTGTATAGACAGATTATTATTATTATTATTATTATTATTATTATTATTATTATTATTATTGCCATCACGTTAACTGTGCTCGAATCTCGGTTTGCACCTAAAGCTGGAGGTCCTGCCTGTGATCACGATGTCAACAAACTTGCTTGTCACACACTGCACGTCACCAGTTGCTGAGCAGAGACGAGACATTCCTCACGACGATATTTAAGAAAACAATCACCAAGCTGTTTGCGATAGCGAGACAATACGCTGTTGTTCTCAGTACACAGCCTGCGACGTCCAACATGAACACGGCCATCATCCTGCTCATCTGTGGCACCATTGCATTTCACAGCTGCAAGGTAACATTATTATAGTTATTATTAGAGCCCGAATTTCCATGCATTATCAAACCTCAAAATATGCATGCATTCATGCCCTATCATATGGCAAAACATGCACAGTAAACTGGAAAATATGCACTATCAAAATTCAGTTCCTTTTGAAACATTGTACAAATTTTCTTGATTTAAGCTCATTCGTCTGACAGATAAACACAGAAAATGATCTTTGTACGTCATAAGAAGTGATAGATGAAGACATCTGGGACAAAGTGAGGTCAAATTGGACGTATTTTGCATTTTTACCACTGCGTCTTATATAATTTTGACGAATTCACAGTCAGGATTTGAACGGATCACTTTGTTCGACCTATCTCCAGCTGCCGCAGCTACTTCTCCGTGCGATGATTGCAGACATTTTTGAAGGTCCTCAGTAACTGCTAACGATTGCGTGCTGCGATAACGAATAGAGTTTCGGGTAGGAAATTCCAAGACAACAACGAAAGGTTCAGTGCAAAGCCAAGGTTTGTAAGCTGGTATCTCAGTAACGCAGCGTCACGGAAGTATGATACAAGTTTTGTTTTATTCGACTAACATAGGCGAACAAATGAGCCGTCAATGAGTAATGCACAATTTAAAGTTCAATTTATAGCAATGTATAACTGGGGCACTTTATTCCTAAGAATTACAAAGATCGAGGTGTGGACTTCCGGCTTACGTCAATATTTACTCAAGCAACAGATAAGAAAGTGCTTGGTTAATTGGTTTATAGGATATCTACCTGATGTACTAACTTTGGTTGTCTGGTAGGATGCCAGGAATACATTATCTCCATCTTCATTAATAGACGTATAACGTGGAAAAATGGTCCCAGATTCTGCACACCAACATTCATAAAAGGCACTAGCATGTAAGTTAACATTATATATGCGCCAAAATCAGAAGAAAAGTCATATTATGCAATATTAAACGTCCAATTATTCGCTATAAAATCCAAAATCTTCAAAATATGCATTATGCATGAATTTTCTCCTAAAATGGCCAAAACATGCAAACATGCAGGGAAAAATAAGAGTTATTTGGAATCGTTAAGCCATAAAACGAATATTTGCAAAGTTTGAGAAGTGTAACCAGTTTATTAAGAAACATGCATTTGCATGGAAATCCGGGCTATTATTATTATTATTATTATTATTATTATTATTATTATTATTATTATTAGTTGCAAATAAGACCTTTTGCCGGACTGAGTAGCTCAGTGCTTTGACCTTCTGAGCCTTACTTGGCAGGTTCGATCCTGCCTCAGCCATGTGGTATTTCAAGCTTTATTTTCTGTATAATATACACTGAGCGGCTAAAAGACATGGGAAGACGCTGAATGCGATGTTAATAAGGAGTTGCTCCTCTGCAAGCCTCAAAACGGCAGCACTACGGCGAGGTATCGACTCTGCAGGTGTTGGAATCGTTCTGGAGGGATCTGGACCCACGCATCTTGCACTGCTGCCCACAATTGGTCTGTGTAGTTGGTGCGGGGTTCATGGAGCGTACACCAGAATCTACAGCATCCCAAAATTCTCGACTGGATTAAGATGGTGGTGGGGAGGGATCTGAAGGGCCAATCCATGGTTGTAGCTTCACTGGAGTACTTCTCCAACCACCTGCGTGGGCCACCACAGAGTGGTCCTGTTGAAACATGGCATCTCTATCAGAGTACCGTACCCTAGGGCCAGAAAGGGATGCAGATGATCTGAAAGAATGTCCACATAATGTGCACCTATCAGCGCACCCTGCTGCCGGACAATGGGGCCTAATTGCGACCATGTGAATGCCGCCCAGACCAGAACTGGGCCACCTCCAGCCTGGAACAACCTTGTTGGCACGCAGGATCCATAGCTTCATGGGACATACGCCACACTCTCGCTCGATACAGCTGGAACCGGGATTCATCGGACCATACCACACTGTTCCGTGGTCCATTGCCAATGTTCGCGGGCCATGCACGTCGTAGAGCTCTGTGTCGAGGTGCCAGCAAAGGGACACGAGTTGGTCGTCGGCTGGTGAAGCCTATGCGGTGCAGTTGCCTCTTTTCAGTGCTGGTAGAAATGGGTTCTGACTCCCAACATTCAACTAGGCGGTGATCTGAGTCACAGTAGCCCGTCGAGCGCCCAGTGTGGTGACGTGATGTCCGTTCGTTAAACACCTGTAGTCTTCCCGTGCGGCGGTTTACGCGGGTGGTAACATTATCTCTGCGATACTGAAGATCTACCCTCGACACTGTTGACCTCAATTCACATATAATCTCCGCAATGCTATGAGCGATGCGCCGATGATCGGTTAACTCGCAACGTGTTGCCATCTTCACGATAAACTGCTCAGCCACGCCGCAGCTAGCCGCAACGCTGTCATACACGGCACATTTTCTAATGGGACACCCCTTCCCGTGACTTTCGGCAATTCAGTGTCTTTATCACTGATCTGCATCTAGGACGGTCGCCCAGGCGGCACATTCCCTGTCTGTTGTTCACCTAGGCTTTTCTCAAATAATTGCTAACAATTTGGAAATTTAATGAAAATCTCTTTTGGTAAATTATTCCAATCCCTAACTTACCTTCCTATAAACGAATATTTCCCCAATTTGTCCTCTTGAATTCCAGCTTTGATTTCATATTGTGATCTTTCCTTCTTTTAAAAACACCACTCAAACTTATTCGTCTATTAATGTCATGGCACGTCATCTCTCCACTGACAGCTCGGAACATACCACTTAGTCGAGCAGCTCGTCTCCTTACTCCCAGAACAAATCGAGCTGATTTTCTTTGGGTGTTTTCCAGTTCTCGAATGAAGTAATCCTGGTATATAATTTCGTATGGCTATTTCTAGCCGAGTGCAGCCCTTGTGAGGCAGACCCTCCGACAGGGGTGGGCGGCATCAGCCATGTGTAGGTAACTGCGTGTTATTGTGGTGGAGGATAGTGTTATGTGTGATGTTGGGGACAGCACAAACACCCAGCCCCCGGGCCATTGGAATTAACCAATCAAGGTTAAAATCCCCGACCCGGCCGGGAATCGAACCCGGGACCCTCTGAACCGAAGGCGAGTACGCTGACCATTCAGCCAACGAGTCGGACAGTAATCTTGGTGAGGGTTCCATACACTGGAACCATACTCTAGCTGGGGTCTTACCATCCTTTACATCTTTATTTTGTTACATTGTTTTTTATAATAAGTCATAAAACGTGCCGTCCACTCCCCTCGTGGTCAGTGACCGGTCCACTCTCTGGGAGAATGGTGACAAGCTGGATGGAGGTAAAACCAGACAACTATGCCTATGTTGGACATCCATGCCGCAACGACTATCAACAATCCCATCGTATTCATTGGTTACTGACAGTTTACGGAACTGTGCAAACTCTCCATTCCGAACTATACCATCAATGAGTTAATTGGGTTCTGATAACAGTTATTGCCCACAGCGCCGCGTTCACACAGTCTCGTGGAGTTCAACTTTTACTGTGGTTTGATGGGCGTCGCCAGCTATCAAGAGCTCTCTTTCTCAAGTACAGAACAACTTGATTGAAATAATTGTAATTCGAATATTATATTGTTTAGTTCGAAGTTTCATTTCTGGCTTCGTAATATGGTAGGCAGTGCAACGGGAATGAGTAGGTGAAGCTTTATCTGACCCTGTAATAATTAAGAGACGAATTCCTCAAGGCAGTATTATCGGACCTTTATGTTTTCTTATATATATAAATGATATGAGTAAAAAAGTGGAATCGGAGGTAAGGATTTTTGCGGATGATGTTATTCTCTACAGAGTGATAAATAAGTTACAAGATTGCGAGCAACTGCAACGTGACCTCGAAAATGTTGTGAGATGGACAGCAGGCAATGGTATGTTGATAAACGGGGTTAAAAGTCAGGTTGTGACTTTCACAAATAGAAAAAGTCCTCTCAGTTTTAATTACTGCGTTGATGGGGTGAAAGTTCCTCTTGGGGATCATTGTAAGTATCTAGGTGTTAATATAAGGAAAGATCTTCATTGGGGTAATCACATAAATGGGATTGTAAATAAAGGGTACAGATCTCTGCACATGGTTATGAGGATGTTTAGGGGTTGTAGTAAGGATGTAAAGGAGAGAGCATATAAGTCTCTGGTAAGACCCCAACTAGAGTATGGTTCCAGTGTATGGGACGCTCACCAGGATTACCTGATTCAAGAACTGGAAAAAATCCAAAGAAAAGCAGCTCGATTTGTTCTGGGTGATTTCCGACAAAAGAGTAGAGTTACAAAAATGTTGCAAAGTTTGGGTTGGGAAGAGCTGCTCGACTAAGTGGTATGTTCCGAGCTGTCAGCGGAGAGATGGCGCGGAATGACATTAGTAGACGAATAAGTTTGAGTGGCGTTTATAAAAGTAGGAAAGATCACAATATGAAGATAAAGTTGGAATTCAAGAGGACAAACTGGGGCAAATATTCATTTATAGGAAGGGGAGTTAGGGATTGGAATAACTTACCAAGGGAGATGTTCAATAAATTTCCAATTTGAAATCATTTAGGAAAAGGCTGGGAAAACAACAGATAGGGAATCTGCCACCTAAATGCAGATCAGTATTTATTGATTGATTGATTGATTGATTGAATGAACAAATAATTCACAAGATGGAATGAATTCTCGTTAAGTCAGGTATAGGCCTACACGGTAAATCACTTAAAACTTTCGCCCCAAATATTTCTAAAAGGGAAGGTGTTATTGTTGGTGTACTCTTTCCACATAAATTAAGTGTAGCCAAAAGATCATAATTGAAGTCCACACAGATATTTTAATTATTATTAGTATTAGTCCCCTCTGTGCTGCAGTGGTTAGCGTGATCAGCTGCCACCCTCGGAGGCTCGGGTTCGATTCCCGGCTCTGGCACGAATATGAAAAGTGGTACGAGCGCTGGAACGGGATCCACTCATCTTCGGGAGGTCAACTCAGCCATCCTCGAAGTGGTTTTCCGTGGTTTTCAACTTCTCCTCCAGGTAAATGGCGGACGGTGCCTAACTTAAGGCCACGGCCGATTCCTTCCTTATCCCTTTTCTATCCCTTCCAATCTTCCCATTCCTCCAGAAGGCCCCTGTTCAGCATAGCAGGTGAGGCCGCCTGGACGAGGTACTGGTCCTCCTCTGAAGTTGTATCACCCGACCCAAAGTCACACGTCCATGACACTGCCCTTGAGGCGGTAGAGGTGGGATTCCTCGCTGAGGTCCGAGGAAAACCCAACCATGGAGGGTAAACAGATTAAGAAAGAAAGAAAGAAAGAAAGAAAGAAAGAAGAATGCGTATTATTTTAGAAAGTTACTGTTTTTCAAATGGAACAATGCCTATTGGCATGAACAGAATAGAACTACAGTAAATTAGGATGTGAATGGTGTTTTTCAGGATTCTAGTACAAGTAGTTTATGAGCTATCGTAGTTTGAAAATTATAAATACCGACAATTGTCTGCTCCATTCAATTGCTTAGTTACGAGGCTATGATGTTCTTATGATTGTTTCCCTTAAGGGTGGTCTTCACGCTACGATTATCATACAATGAAAGGGATCGTTCAAGTCGTTCGTCAAGACGTACAGTATTCATACATGTATGGTTTCAAACGGGAATTATCGGTAAGCGATTTATACGAACACTACAGATGCAATACAGTTTGACGTAATTAATTGTGACGTAGAGTGGATGTACGCACTATATTCCTTGATTTATAACAAAGTATTGTTTAATGGCACACAAAAAAAGTCTTCATACAATTAGATCGTAGTCATGTACGATACGTAAACGCCGCCGACTGATGGCTGAAAACTGATCATTCATCGTGTATCCAGTATAACAGCGAGTGTAAGTGCCTGGAACTAATAGTAGACAGGAATGGGATGTCGATCGGGTGAGTTGAAAACTGTTGTGAAGGAAAAAATAGTTTCCTTATGGTAAGAGGGACTTCCGTTTCCGAAACACTGTTAAAAAACTGAAAAACTCGCATGCATCTGTCCAGTATGTTGTGAACAAATACAAACGAACTAGTTCTACGGGGAATATGCGAAGGTCTGGGTGTCCTACACCAGGCATCGTCGGTCGAGGGCGAAATGCCTTCGGAGCCAGTTTGCTCCCCGCTCTCGAGGAACGAGAGCAGCTTAGCGAGCAAGTAGGGGAAGTGCATGACACGAAATACGTACTGGAGTTCAGTGGCCCAAAGGTATAACACATCTTTCTGGACAGGTTAGATTGCAACACGATGCGCATGAATTAATGAGAGGTGACAGTAGTGAGTTTCCGTCTTTAGCCTCACACCACACGACGTTCAACTCTAGTCGGTTAATGTTGCATTTACTATGGAAGAGATTTCAGCAAAGCATAGGCCATCGACGCCAACAAGTTTCAAACCTTCTTGGGAAGAAGAGTATTTGATACTTCAAGAAAATAACACAGCAAAATGTTTAATATGTAATAAAATATTGAATAACATTAAAAAACATTAGAAGAATATAAAGACGTTTTAATGTCACTATATGACGGTTTTGAGAGTAGGTTTCACGATATTCGGGCATTAGAAAAGGATTTGCAGGTGTTCGCTATGCCCTTCTCAGTGGATATGCAAACTGTTAGACCAGAACTGCAGCTAGAACTGATTGACACAGTGCGATATTCAAATGAAAGATAGGTTTGCAAGCACAAACAGTCTGACTGAATTTTATGTTCGTTTTCCACGGGAGAGATTTCATAGATTGTACACATTTAATGCTCATATGGTAAGTATATTCGGATCAACTTATTTATGTGTACATATGTTTTCATTAATGAAGAGTTAAAAATCTTGACACAGAAGTAGGCTCACCGATGAAAACTTGAAATTTGTTTCGCGACTTGCCAGTACGCAAACGATAGCACCAAACATTGATAAATAATTTCGTGTGGCTATTTCTAGCCGTGTGCAGCCCTTGTAAGGCAGACCCTCCGATGAGGGTGGGCGGCATCTGCCATGTGTAGGTAACTGAGTGTTTTTGTGGTGGAGAATAGTGTTATGTGTGGTGTGTGAGTTGCAGGGATGTTGGGGACAGCACAAACACTCAGCCCCGGGCCATTGGAATTAACCAATTAAGGTTAAAATCCCCGACTCGGCCGGGAATCGAACCCGTGACCCTCTGAACCGAAGGCCAATACGCTGACCATTCAGACAACGAGTCGGACACCAAATATTAATACAATACCATCTAAACGAGCCCAAAGGTCCCGTGAAGGAGGAGTACACCAGTAATATGTTTCAGTTCGCGTGTTTTAATTTGTTGTCATATGCATAAATGCCATGGAAATATTGAAATGCATGTTAATGAGAGTGAAAATAAAATGTACAAATCACATAAATTGTATTTTCTTTCGGTAAATGTACGTATCCCAAAGCTTCAGTTAATCGTGAGAATGTGTTTATTCGGGAAATATTGCACACTGCTGTATATTTCCCTTGTCAATGAATGATTTTCTTGTCCTGTTATACTCCGTAATCTGCGTCCTGTTCGTCTCATATGATCCATGCTGCAAATATTATTATTATTATTATTATTATTATTATTATTATTATTATTATTATTATAAAAGCTGATTTCATATGGTAACATTTCCGAGCGGCAAGTACATTATGGTCACGGTATGCAACCCGCCTGTCCGCTGCTCTCTTGCTGTCCAGAGCGGAGTAAGTCACGCCGGCTTCCTAGAGCAACTACGTGAAGACGTCTGTCCTAGACCTCTAACGGACCGAGAGTCGCGATGTGTGGTACAACAAGCGTGCAAGAACGCGGGCGTGAGCGCCGACGTCGCAACAGCAACAGGCAAGGAAGTAAACACCTTATACCATCAGGAAATACATTCACGAAGCTGGCTTAAAAGGCAGAGTGACAAGCACAATAGGGTGAAAAGACTGGAGTTTGCTCGCGCATATCTCAACAACCCCATGGAATACTTGAAGAAGATTATATTCATGGATGAGAGCACGTTCAACCTTTTTGGATCTGATGGAAGAAGGTATGTGTGGCGTAAACCATTTCAAGAATTTGAGCCTAAGAACTAATTGTCAAGAATGGCAGAGGTAATGCTACACTGGGGCGGGAGAGAGGATAATATGACTGGCACGGCATACGGTACCATATGTGAACATACAGTACTCCGTGATAATTTGCTGGCCAGTGTTACGAAATTAAATCTTGAGGACTCTTTTGTTTTTCAACAAGACAACGATCTGAAACATTCTGCTCGCATAACAAAAGAATGGCTGCTGTATAATGTTCGCGAGCAACTTCCAACGCTTCCGCAGTCTCCAGACCTCAATCCCATAACAAAACCTGTGGGTATTATTGGAACGGAGAGTAAGGAAAGGGAAATGTTCGTCAAAAGAATACTTCGTCGATCATATGAAGAAGGAATAGTCAAAAATTGATGCCGAAGTGATATCAAACTTTGTAAGCTCCACGTCACGAATGCTTCAAGCAGTTATAGGGATTGCATACGAAGTACTGATTACCAAAATTTGTGTGTTTGAGGACAGTGTTTCAACTTGTATGAATATTAATTTTGCGGAAAGAAAATTATATTCATTTTGTTTTGTTAAAAAGGCTGCATAATTTCTATCCATTGGTGGTTCTTCACACTTCATTAATTCATGTAATAGGGCATGAAGTACGTGTATTTTTATTAAAGATGTGTGACAAGCCGCACATGCAGTTCCACCCTGTAGTTCAAACCTTTCAACTTACCCATCTGTTCCGCGGTACCAATCATGGAGGAATTAATTCTGTGGTATACTGTATCTATATGCTGTTTGCATTGCAAAACAAAGAGTGTGTCCAAGTAAACGGTTAATAAGAAAACGTAGATCAAGATGAACCAGAGAATGCCTGTTAAAAGGATATGAATTTTATCATGTACAGCTACTACGAGAACTAGTGTACGTGATGGAGCATGACACTGGCGCAATTACTTGCGACTTACAGCTACTATATTTGCTGAATTTAGCGACGCCTTACACTTATTTTTGTAATTGTCTCTTTGTTGGCTCCTAGCTATTCTTATGACGATCACTATAATCCTTGGGTTCACTTGCCAGAAACAAGGAAACTGGGATACAGCTCTATACATTCGCACAGAAATTCACGAGAACGCTGACGGAGATCAGACATGACTACACTGCTCGAATTACGCGTTAGAAGACAAAGAAGCTGAACAAGACATGCGGTGTATGTCTTTTCGTTCAAACCTCCTTCATCTTTCGCGTTCCGTCTTGTCGCATCAAATTTCGGAAATTTATGCGCCCGCGTTCAGTTTTGTTCAACCTCATTCCGTTCATGCAAGACCTAAGTTTTGTAGTCTACATGTTCCGTCTTACTTGATACGATTTGTCTCATTCGACAATTTGTTAAGTAGGAAGCCAAACTTTACAGCGTCGACTCAGTTAAATGTAACCTAAAGAAGGCTTTTCAGTCTGTATCCTTGTTTAATAATGTAGTTTTTAACAGGTATAGTGTAATATGTATATTGAACTTGTGTGTTCTACAGATTGAAAAAGTGTAGCGTGTAGGCTGGCTTTACAAAAACATTGATTACATTGTGACTTGCTTGTCAATTTCTTTGTGATAGTTCAAGAAGTACGACGTGGTGGAAAATTGTATTTACCATTGCTGAAAAAGCCGACAATATTAATAGTGTATGGAGAGTGGAGCGTGGACGATAACTAGCTCAGAAAGAAAGAGAATATAAGTTTTTGAAATGTGGTGTTACAGAAGAATGCTGAAGGTGAGATGGATAGATCGGATCACGAATGAAGAGATACTGAATCGAATTGGTGAGAGGAGATCGATTTGGCTATATTTGACGAGAAGAAGAGATAGAATGATAGGACACATCTTAAGATACCCAGGACTTGTTCAGTTGGTTTTTGAAGGAAGTGTAGGTGGTAAGAACGGTAGGGGTAGACCAAGGTATGAATATGACAAGCAGATTAGAGCAGATGTAGGATGCAATAGTTACGTAGAAATGAAAAGGTTAGCACATGATAGGGTGGCATGGATGCACCGGATGTTTAGCGCTGAGGCAACATTTAAAAGTCATGGCCAAGTAAACGTCCAAAACATGCACTATTGGTTCGTAAACAATCTCCATTGGCTTTGTCAGAATGCCAGCGTCCATGGGGAATAGTGGATCATCAGCTCATAGGCCCTTCTTTCATTTCTAGATTCTCAACAGGATCTCAACCTCCTAACAAATCAACTTCCACAGATGTTAGAAGACATTCCACTGCAGACTAGCAGGAGCACGATGGCTGTCAACGACGTACTGCAGTTTGTCTTCTCCGATTGTTTCCAAATCGTTGGACTGAATGAAGGGTACCCGTTCATCACATTTGAACCCTTTAGATTCTTCTCTCTCGGGGAAAGCTAAAATATACTGTTTGCAAAGACATAGCAACTACTCCAGATGATATGAAACGACTGCTGCCTGCGCTGAAATTTCTGATGAACGTGTGCGGACTGGAACATGCACTGAACACAACATTTGAAGGCATGGTTTCTTTCTTTCTTTTCTTTTTCAGAATCCAAAGAATATGTCTACTCTTTTTTTCTTAGTTAATGCTGACATCTAGAGCAGACAACTGCCGATATTTAACATTTTCAAACTTGGATAGCTTGTTAACTCCTTGTACTACAATCCTGAAAAAGAACCAACCAATGGCATTCTAATTTATTCTACTTTTAATTTGTTCCATATCAGTGCGAAGCGTGCTAGCATCCACTGTTAACACTGGTAACAGGTTGAAAATATAACAATTGAATTCTTCTTCTTCTTTCTTCTTTTCTAGCCTATTTCAATCCACTGCTGGATATAGGCCTCTTCCATGTGCTTCCATCGTCTTCGGTCTTGAGCCACTTGGAACCAGCGTGTTCCAGCCAACAGCTTTATGTCGTCGAGCCATCTCTTCAGGGGTCTTCCAATGCCTCTCTTGTGTCCCCATGGTCTCTTTAATATTAATTAATATGTTTGTTTGTTTCTTCGCTTGGACGTGTCGCGAGAACTCAAAGCTGAGTGAAAGGCTGTTACCACTTCATGCAGTGGTTACGCTTTGAATCTCTCTTAAACAGCCAGGTGAGAATTACTGCGCCTGCGCCAAGCAAGGTCCCTTTCCCCTCAACACTGGGATGTATCCTATTACGTTCTCCACTCATGTTACCACAATGCAAAGTGGAAACAAAAGCTTATAACGTCGGTGCTGAGCTGTTCTGCCCGTTCTTTCTACCGCGCTTAACAGGTGCATTGCTATATTATTGTGTTATTTTTTTCCTGTTGTAATACTATGTGACTTTTCTTGGTGAAGTGTGAATTTATCTTTAATTTATGTTAGGTAAGGGTAGCCTATAGAAATGCACAACGTATTAAACATTAAAATGAGTGCTGTCGCTTCCACCTCAAAAATAAGTGAATTGGCGGGCCCAGAATGTTCATGGTCCGCATGTAATGTTACTAATCACAAATAGTCTTATGGTTCTAGTTTAGTCATCCCTCAGTCGCACCTTACGACAGGCAGCGGATCGGTGGGTGTATTCTTCGTCTGCGTCCCCCACCCAGAGGGGGTACGAGATTTTGACTTGCCGAGGTGCATATGGCCCCGAGGTTCACTCAGTCTACACCAAAAATGAGTACCATGTTAATTCCTGGAGGCAGAAAACCAACAACAATTCAATCTTCACAACTAACTAGAATCACCGGGCGAGTTGACCGTGAGGTCAGGGACGCGGAGCTGGGAACTAGCATCCGGGAGATAGTGGGTTCAAATCCCAATGTCGGTAGCCCTGAAGATGGTTTTCCGTGGTTTCCCATTTTTACACCAGGCAAATGCTGGGGCTGTACCTTAATTAAGGCCACAGCCGCTTCCTTCCAACTCCCGGGCCTTTCCTATCCCATCATCGCCATGAGACCTATCTGTGTCAGTGCGACGTAAAGCCACTAGCAAAAAAAAAAACACCCTAACTAGAACCTGAATTCTAACGTATTCTTAATATGATATTGATTACAACTTTAAATAAGCAATGGAAAATCAAATCTTATTTTAAAAAATAACAATAACAGTTCATAATAAAATAAATTTCTTTTAAAATCAGAGCACATCACTTGCAGAAAATTTAAACATATATACATATATTATAGACTGTTATGCTTTCAGCGTTCAGTCTGCAAGCCTCTGTGAATTTACTAAACATCGCCACAATCCTGTATTTGCAACTAGTGCTATGCCCTCATTTAGTTCTATACCTCTTATCTTTAAATCGTTAGAAGCTGAGTCTAACCATCGTCGTCTTGGTCTCCCTCTACTTCTCTTACCCTCCATAACAGAGTCCATTGCACCCTGCGTGGCTCAGACGGCAGCGCGTTGGCCTCTCACAGCTGGATACCGTGGTTCAAATTCCGGGCACTCCATGTGAGATTTGTGCTGGACAAGGTGGTTTTCATATTCAACAGAGTCCATTATTCTCCTAGGTAACCTATCCTCCTCCATTCGCCTCACATGACCCCACCACCGAAGACTGTTTATGCGAACAGCTTCATCCATCAAGTTCATTCCTAAATGAGCCTTTATCTCCTCATTCTGAGTACCCTCCTGTCATTGTTCCCATCAGTTTGTACCAGCAATCATTCTTGCTACTTTCATGTCTGTTACTTCTAACTTATGAATAAGATACCCTGAGTCCACCCAGCTTTCACTCCCGTAAAGCAAAGTTGGTCTGAAAACAGATAGTTTCGTCTGGGAGCTGAAACTGCTGATCAGCTGCTCGCAACTGCGAGCTCACTGCATTAGCTTTACGACACATTGATTCAATCTCACTTACTATATTACCATCCTGGGAGAACACACAACCTAAATACTTGAAATTATCGACCTGTTCTAGCTTTGTATCACCAATCTGACATTCAATTCTGCTGAATTTCTTACCTACTGACATCAATTTAGTCTTTGAAAGGCTAATTTTCATACCATACTCATTGCACCTATTTTCAAGTTCCAAGATATTAGACTGCAGGCTTTTGGCACAATCTGCCATTAAGACCAAGTCGTCAGCATAGGCCAAACTGCTTACTACATTTTCACCTAACTGAATCCCTCCCTGCCACTTTATACCTTTTAGCAGATGATCCACGTAAACTACGAACAGCAAAGGTGAAAGATTACAGCCGGGTCTGACCCCTATAAGTACCCTGAACCAAGAACTCATTCTACCATCAATTCTCACTGAAGCCCAATTGTCAACATAATAATGTTAATAATCTACCTTTAATTCCATAGTAACCCAGTATCGCAAACATCTTTTCCCTTGGTACCCTGCCATATGCTTTCTCTAGATCTACGAAACATGAACACAACTGCCTATTCCTCTCGTAGCATTTTTCAATTATCTGGCGCATACTGAAAATCTGATCCTGACAGCCTCTCGGTGGTCTGAAACCACACTGGTTTTTATCCAACTTTCTCTCAACGACTGATCGCACCCTCCCTTCCAAGATGCCAGTGAATACCTTGCCTGGTATACTAATCAGTGAGATACCTCGATAGTTGTTGCAATCCTTCCTGTTCCCTTGCTTATAGATAGGTGCAATTACTGCTTTTGTCCAATCTGAAGGAACCTTGCCAACAATCCATGCTAATTTTACTACTCGATGAAGCCATTTCATCCCTGCCTTCCCACTATACTTAACCATTTCAGGTCTAATTTCATCTATTCCCGCTGCCTTATGACAATGGAGTTTACCATCCTTTCCACTTCCTCAAGCATAATTTCACCAACATCATTTTCCTCCTCCCCATGAGCTTGGCTGTTTGCAACACCACCAGGATGATTTCCTTTTACATTGAGAAGATGTTCAAAATATTCCCTCCACCTCTCCAGTGATTCCCAGTGGAATATGAGTTCACCTGAATTACTCAAAACACTATTCATTTCCTTCCCCCCTCCCTTCCTTTATTACTGTACTGTCCAGAAATGTTTTCCTACTGCTTGACCTAGCCTTTCCAGGTTAATACCAAAATCTTCCCACGACTTCTTTTTGGATTCAACAACTATTTGTTTTGCTCTGTTTCTTTCATCTACGTACAAATCCCTGTCTGCCTCGGCCCTTGTTTGGAGACATTTCTGATAAGCCTTCTTTTTATGTTTACAAGCTGCTCTCACTTCATCATTCCACCAAGATGTTTGCCTTTTCCCTTCTTTACACACAGTTGTTCTTAGGCATTCCCTTGCTGTTTCTACTACAGCATCCCTGTATGCCACCCATTCTCTTCCTACATCCTGAATCTGCTTACTGTCTACTGTTCGAATCTCCTTATTAATCATATCTATGTACTTCTGTCTAATTTCCTCGTCCTGGAGATTTTCTACCCTTATTTGTTTGCAGACAGATTTCACTTTCTCTACCCTAGGGCTAGAGATACTTAGTTCACTACAGATCAGATAGTGGTCTGTATCATCGAAAAATCCCCGGAAAACTTGTACATTCCTAACAGATTTCCTGAATTCGAAGTCGGTTAAGATATAGTCTATTATGGTGCTGATACCCCTAGCCTCCCATGTGTAGCAGTCAATAACCTTATGCTTGAAGGATGTATTCGTAACTGCTAATCCCATACTAGCACAGAAGTCCAGCAAACGCTTCCCATTCCCATTAGCTTCCATATCTTCCCCACATTTACCAATCACCCTTTCGTATCCTTCAGTTCTATTCCCAACTCTCGCATTGAAATCGCCCATTAGCACTATGCTATCCTTGCTGTTGACCCTGACCACGATGTCACTCAATGCTTCATAAAACTTGTCAACTTCATCCTCATCTGCACCCTCACATGGTGAATACACCAAGACAATTCTAGTCCTAATTCCTCCAACTGACAAATCTACCCATATCATTCGCTCATTTACATGCCTAACAGAAACTATGTTGCGTGCAATGGTATTCCTGATAAAGAGCCCTACCCCAGACTCTGCCCTTCCGTTTCTAACATCCGTCAACTACACTTTATAATCTCCTATCTGTTCCTCGTTATATCCCCTTACCCGAATATCACTTACTCCTAGCACATCCAGATGCATCCTCTTTGCTGACTCAGCCAGTTCTACCTTCTTTCTTCCATAAGCCCCATTAATATTGATAGCTCCCCATCGAATTCCATTTCATTCGCCAAGTTGTTTCCAAGGAATCCCTCGCCTGTCAAATGGGAGTGGGACTCCATTACTCCCATAGGTCTGAGGCTTGCTTAAAATGTTCTGAGCTCGGTAAATTCATGAAGCAGGATGCTACCCTACTTGCACATAGTACAAGTTAGGATCTCTCCTCTAACGGGTTATGGACCACTGATGAATTATATAGTCCTAGCCGCCTGAACACAAGGAGGACCATGACTCAGAATATGTCCGAGATGCCCACTCCCATTCCATAGCAATTGGTATCCCGACTCTCAGGACCACTTACTAGGCCACTCAGACGTTGCCCATGGTTCACGAACTAGGCGCGACTACAGTAACCCACACCAAGAGAAAAATACACACACACACCAAATTGCTTTTAAGCAGTGTATTTATTTTACGAAACGGTTCAAACGTCTGTTTTTTTTGGTTAATATTTCAATAATTGGCACCCAGTTGTGAAATCTTCATCATCATGTAATGCCTCAAGCTTGCCACATAGGGTGGTGTTGAACGAGCTCTCGCCAGTGTTGTCTGTCCATGTAGATCTCTCTCTCCAGTCTCCTTCTCTACTCTCGACGTCTATCTTGAGTCGGTCCAGCCATCATTTCCTTGGTCGTCCAACAGGTCTTCTTCTGTCTACTGTCTGTTTCATGTATGCATGTGGTGTTTGAGTGCCTGGCATTCTCTTTACATGTCTGAATCATTTAAATCTTGCAGAGAGGGTGCTCCGTTCCCAAAGATGACCTGCCATCCTCATTTCTCACATGATTGTCCCATGTTTTCTGCATGGCATTCCTGAGAAATTTCATTTTACAGGCCTGGAATTTACTAAGGTCACTAGTCTGCAAAGTGCAGGTTTCTGGGCCATATGTGAGTATGGGAATAAGATACAATTTATACAAGAACATCTTTGTTTGTAAAGGTACCTTCTCGGTCCAGATCAGGGGATGTATGAGATTAGTACTATTAAGCACTTTTTGCTCG
The DNA here is from genome assembly GCF_040414725.1 of Anabrus simplex. NCBI lineage: Eukaryota > Metazoa > Arthropoda > Insecta > Orthoptera > Tettigoniidae > Anabrus > Anabrus simplex. The sequence goes on along the minus strand of NC_090279.1, from coordinate 216,214,898 downwards.
ACTCCCAATAATCTTTAATTCTTGTACTGTTCTAATGTGTTGTCCAGTATTAACTCTACTCTTTTCCATGGCAACAGTTTTTGTTTTGCTCACTTTCATCTTAAAATCGTTGAGCTTAGCTACCCGTTTGTTGCACCGGTCATGTACTTCCTTTTCTGTCTCCGCCCAGTTAGCAACATCATCGCCAAACACCATGGCACTTAACTCTCCATTTAGTTCTTCAAGTCCTTCATTAGGGCATCGTTCATGACCGCCACAAAGAGCACTCCTCGTGTACTCCCGGAGTTGTCTCAAACCATTCTCAATGGCCATCACCAAATTTGATGCAACTGTAGGACTTATTGTACAATATTTTGATCTTGCCAATAAGGTATTCTGGTATGGTTATTTTTTCTAAGCTTCTCCAGATGGCATCTCTCGGAATGCTATCATATACCTTTTCCCAGTTCTTCTCCATGTGCATCCTGGTTGTGCAAAACAATCTGCATCACAACTGAAGTATATAGACAAAACTATAATTGTACTTATATTGATGTGTTGTTTCCACCAGGGTTATGATGGTGTCATCCCTGTCAATGCAGAAGACGAAGAGGAGGAGGAGTCGATGAGTGCCGAGATCGTACGTCAGATGTACGAGTCTGTCCCGTGGAGTGCCCTGTCCAACAAGAGCGCACGGGAAGCCTTGCACACGCTGACCGAGTTCGTCACGTCCAGAGAAGCCCGATCTCTGGTGAGGAACTTTGTCTTGGACGTCTGGAGCGAGAGGGAGGATGAAGATGATGTGGACTTCTTGACCTCCTTCCTCCACTTCTTAGGTACAGTCAGCCAAGAAGCTAAGGTGTGGCAAGCTACTCGCAGGATACTCGCATTCCTTCAGTCCTCGCCGCGAAAGAACGATGGCACAGACTTGGCTCAACAATATGACGAGAACTTCTTAGGAAATATTGATAACTTTCTTGAACAAAATGATATATTCAACAAAGAGGAGCAAGACAAAGACGATTATAAAGAATATGCAGAACAAGTAATTGAAAGAAATGGTATTTTGAAAACATATGACATTCATAAAATATTACGGAAGAAAACAGTCAACGAGAACTTGGTGGAAGAAGACACTCACGCAGCCAATGACAAATCTACCGCATGGACAGATACGACCTCCTCAACCCAGCCAGCAATATCGACAACTGACAACTTATCATCACTCAATAAAAGAATGAAAGAGAGTCCAGAAATAAATAAAATCGACAAATCTTCCGACATGGAAATCATTATAAAGCTTAAAGATAAACCTCTTGGACAGATCAATGTGGAAGTTAAGCACGAAGAAGAACACACACAAGTGACAACACAAACGAACATGCATGCCAAAGATAAAGATACTGGAAAACACATATTAGCAACAGCAGGAAATGTGGGGGTTAAGCAAGCAAAAGATAAGAGCAGGAAGGAAAATGCAAGGAGACCTCCACTTCCAGTGCAAGAAGAAGATAGAACATCAATACCATTCTTAAACCTTGCGGAAAGACAGGACAAAGAAGATGTGGCAGTAACACCGTTCCCCACGTGTCCTCTAGTTACAGAAATGGCAAACCCTGGTAAGATCACAGCTCCAGTGCCTAAAGTTACACACAAAAGACACAGTGCGGAGCAATTGCCCTGTGAAACTCAGGAACCAAAATTACAAGAATGGGAAAAGGTAGCATTTCTCTCCCTTATAAGGGCCATCATCTTGAAAGAAAATTACAAATTATGTCAAAATACTTCAGGCAAAATCTCGCAGAGCACCTTACCACCAAGTCCAAGAGAAACTTGGGAGTCAAATACAAGCCAAGTGACAGATACAGAAAACACCACACTTCCACATTTACAGACAGAATATTCTTTGGATGCAGTCCCAAACTATGTCAGTGTATCTGCTCGTCCCGACACACGAGAAACGGACAATGACATATCAAACAAATCAATGCCTAGTGTAGTTACATCAATACGTCCAGACACTCTTAAGGTCAACGACAGTCAAGATTTAAATACTTATATGAATTTTTTCTCAAAATTAATACACCAAATACCAAATGATTCCGTAACTTCCAGTGACGACGAGATAACAACGGGAGGTAACAATCAACCACTGACACCTCCATCACAATCCAACTCCACTGAGCACGTCTCAACCAGTACCCCAATTGTTGAGACAGAGACTGTTCCTATTACAAAGGTATCGGAAGCAACACCACCGCAAGTTACTACAAAGGTTAAGGATAATTTACAAGATTTCTTCTATGTACTGAAGAATCTACCAATGGAGCCATTTAAGAGCATAGGAGAAGATAGGGGCTTGCAGCCATCTCGAAAGAGTTCAAACGTCGCTGCAGAGATGATGAATCAAGAAGACTTGCCTGGACCCTTTATCAGTAACATAGAGCCAGTTCTTATCTACAGAACTCAGGAACTAGCGGGAAAGCAAAAGCCAAGACAACATTACAGGAAATAATTCTTATACCTCTATTCATTATGGATTGAAGATGTAATTTCTGATACAATGAAATAAAATCTATATTTAAAGTTTCTAACTTAATTTCACAACACAAGTAACAGGATAGCACGTTTTTAACCAATGCAGGGTGATTCATATAGAACTGGCCCAATGGAGTGAGCTGTGTACAGGGACGTTCTTCACGTTATGTTAGGAATGATGGCGCAATCAGATTGGTGGAAAAATGTGGGTTATTTCGTTACTTCAGGGAAAAGAAGGAGAGGGAGGGGAAGTGGTGTATGATGGAGACGAGATAATGCTCCACAAGGTTGTTCTTGTCTCTTATAGGCAATATCCGCAGTTCGTAAGTGCACACTCAGAACAAAAACACGCTTGTCAGTCAAGGATTGCACCAGATCATTTCTCCTCACGTCTGCTGGTCGCAGTAACATTCTTTATTACTTAACATGCTCCAAGATACTCCAAGATTGCGTATTCCTTCACTCACAACATTGTAAATGCAATGAAATACTGAATGAAGGAAACAGTACATCCAATAGTTTGATTAGAGTAGAAGTTCAATATGCTCCCTCCTTGCACACTTTACACCAATGTAGTAGTGACCTTTGGACTTTTTAAATTTCAAGTATTGCTTAACATGTGTACGGCATTTCAAGGTAATGTTTTAAAACCCACTGATGTGTTTTTAGGCAACAGCCATTATGTATATAAATTTTTTTATTATGTACTTATGTCAACCAATCAAACTGTTTGTAGGCAACCTAATGATGATTGTTATCAGATTCCCCTTGATTTGATATTCAACAAGAACTGATGATCACTCCAAGGGAGTTGAAACCGGTCTTCGCCCAATAAATTTAATATATTTTACAATGTGTTGAATGGTGGAACATCCCTCGAACTCTATCTTATTACTTTGGACTTTGTTCAGGGTACGAGGTGTCGTGAACGACCTGGAAAGCTGCCTGTATTCTTGGTACACTCGAAACCTTTAGTATCTCTTGGTAATTCTTGTGTGCGAAGTCTCGCTGAAATGTTAGTGGTCTCGACTATGACTTCATTATCAAATGGCATCGCGCTTAACTTCTGTAAGAAAGAATGACCCTATTTTCGTCAATATAGACTATGTTAAATACTACTATTACTACTACTACTAATAATAATAATAATAATAATAATAATAATCCTGAAAAACCAAAGTAAAAATAACCTGTCATTAAATAATTATGATTTTCAGAGACACTAGGGCGTTTGGAAAACCGCTCCTATGAAGTTATTGTCAGTGCTGATCAAACAATTAAATGCCATATATTGGGGTGGGATTACATTGTGCACACTTCATCACAATTAAATTACAGTTAGTTGTTTTCCTTCATTAGGAAAAGCTAGTACATATACATACATACATTTATTGAACATAACAGGCGACTTCACCCCTGTACATGTTCACATGCAGAGTAAAATAAATAATAAAGAATAATAATAATAATGATGATAAGGATAATAATAATAAGAATAATATAGTATTCTTCTAGCAGTCATTAGCTGTAGCAGTCACTCTCTCAATGTTCAAACATGCTCATCCAGTGTCCTTATTATGCTCTGTACTTGTGTCACATTATTGTTCCTGACCTACACCTAATCAATAAATCAAACAACACCACTCAGCATTTCAGCACTTGCATTCCAGCCAACTTTAAAACAAACAGACCATGCAATCCCGTATCATTACCCAACTCCACATAACTAAGTACTCGACCCCTATATTCTCTAATCCATTAGAATTTTATCATACTATCTCCTTCCCTTATATACATAACTATTCCACCCCCCTATTCCCCTGCCCACGCTCTAACTCACTCTCCTTCATTTTACTCTCGCAGGCCTTTTTTGTCGCACATAAATACCTGTTCAATTCACCCCCTTTTTCCCATTGTTTAATAATCCATCTCAGGATTGCGTTCTCATCCCCTCTCCCCAATATTTCCCGATGCTCGGCACTCAATAATCCATGTCTTATCTCCCTCGTTACCTCACAGTCTCTTAGCAAGTGAAAATCATCATTCACATCTCCGCAAAGTACACACCTTGTCTTATCCCTCGCCTGTAGCCACCCTGTATTCCTTTGCAAACCTAAAAGCCACCACATCATCCCATACCGTTTTGACCTATCAACGTATCTAATATTCAACCCTGCTATCTCCTCTATTTTCGTCAAAACAGTCAGCGAGTTTCTTAGTCTGCTTTCCCCCAATAATTTCTGCCTATGGATACCTCTAATTCTCCTTTCCAGTATCTTCATCCCTCTCACTTCTGTCTTCGACCAAACCTTGCCCCACAGGTGTCCTAATCCTATCCTCTCCAAATATCCCTTTATTTTTTCTAACCATCCACCCCTATACATGCTCTTACATTGCTGTTCATACGCTGCCTGTAATACCCTCCCACCTTCCTGTCTTTTTAAATTCATCCAGTATCTAACTATTCTTTTCACACCCTCCGATTCCAAATCCTCCCCACACATTAATTCCACCCCTACATTTGCTGTACACCTCGGTAAGCCCATCACTAACTTAGCAAAACTACTAACAATCCTTCTCAGTTCCACTCTTTTCTCATCCAGCCCCCAAACTTCTGCGCCGTATAATACCCTCCCAAAAATTACTGACCTCAACACACCTCAACACTAGTCTCAGTGTTTTATAACTGATCCCCGGGTATTTGGCTAGCAAATTTCTGACTGAGGCTAAGGCTGCCAATCCTCTATATTTCACCCTTTTGATCTGGTCACTCCAAGTTCCTTTATCATTAAAAATAACTCCTAGATATTCCAACTTCCTTACCTGTTCCAATCTTTCTCCCTGAATTACCCAATTACCTTCTATCTTTCTTCTTTTGTCCACCTGGACTACTAATATTTTAGACTTATTTCCATTAATTCTCAGTCCCCATTTCCTCGCAAATAGCGTCACTGACTTTAAGGCCCTATTCATCGCCCCTGAAGTTATCGTCATCAATAACACATCATCAGCAAATATCAATCCTGGTACCTCTAAACCATTAATCACCGGCACAGCCCAATTTTCTGCCCCAAACCCCTCTAAAATATTGTTGATAAATAAAATAAACAGTATTGGCGATAACTTGCATCCTTGTTTTAAACCCACCTTGGACTCTAAGGGTCTACTCAGTCTCTCTTCTTCCAATTTTACACAAAACCTGACAACCCTATATATTCCTTCCACTGCCCTCAACATCTTCTCCGAAATCCCTAGCCTGCCTAATTTCTCTAATAGGGCCTCTCTATTCACCTTGTCAAAAGCTTTCTCAAAATCTATTGCTGCTACATAAACCGTACTTCTAGCCATATTCTTATACTTTTCTAGAATAGTCTTTACTATCATTATATTATCCACTGTTCTTTTCTTTTTCCTAAATCCCCCTTGGTAATCTGTCAAAATTTCATTTTCTTCCGCCCACCCACTTATTCTGTTCGCTAACACCCCAGTATATATTTTACTCAAAGAATCCAACAGAGATATACCTCTATAACTGTTCACATTGTTCCTACTACCCTTCCCCTTGTATACAGGGCATATAATTCCTGTTTCCCATTCCTTAGGGTAATTACCTCCCTCAAATATCTTATTGAATAGTTTAACCATGCCCTCTATCATTATCTCATTTTTGCTAATTTCCTTCCAAAACTTGTTATTTATACCATTACACCCCCCGGCCGACTTCGCTCTGGCTCTGCTTATCACTCTCAGGATTTCCTTCCTTGTGATTTCTTTATCCAGGTCATAAATTGCCACTCTCCTATTCCTCCAAATTACTACTTCTCCCGAACCTCTCCAACTTTCATGCCCCTTTTTCCCTAGTAATTCATCAAAGTGTCTGACCCATTGCACTTCCTCAATACTCGTTTTCTCTATATTCCTTCCACCCTTAATAATTTTATTAATCTTGTCCCAAACTCTCTCAAAATTATTTGTCTTGCAGTCATTATTTATGGCTTCCATTTGTTCCTCTAACCACGTCTTTTTTGTCTCACAAATCTTCTTTTTATACTCCTTCCTCAATCTACACAAAAACTCCCTTTCTTGGCTCCCACCTTTCCTTCTATATTCTCCTAACACGTCCATCACCTTCCTCCGCATTCCTTCACACTCCCTATTAAACCATTCCTCTCCCTCTTTCTTATTTCCCTTTCTAGCTTTCGCCTTCTGCGCTATTATCTTTATTGGATGTAGTAGCAATTCCAAGGCTTTATCAGTATTATTCTCTTCTAACGCCCCTTAACACCCATATTTCAGAAGTTGTAACTCCTCTTTTACTACCCTATTCCAATCCCGGCCCACCTTCTCTGTCCATTTATACTTGTTATAACCACTCCCTCGTTTATCATTTGTCTCATCTTCCTTCATTGTACACTTCTCTTTCCCCCTTTTCAGCATAACCCTCACCGGGAAATGGTGTGATTCAATCCAGTCTCTTATTTCCATTCTTACAACCTCCTCAATCATCCCTTCCGAACTTAAAACCATATCTATCACACTACCACCCTTCTCAGTAACATATGTCAATTTCCCCGTCCTGTCACCCTCTATCCACCCATTCAGAATATACAAATTTCCCACAGCACACATCTCTAGGAGCTTCTCTCCATAACTATTTGTAATTTTGTCCTCACTCCTTCTACTTTCCAACAAACACATTCCATCCTCCCTACTATATACTGGGCTCTGTTCCCCTATTCTCGCATTCCAATCCCCGAATAACAACATATCCTCTTCACCTGGAAACATTCCCCGTATCCTACCAATAACTCTTCAAAAAATATTTATTTGCATATGCTGAATTACTAGGATGGCAGTAAACAAAAGCTAGATTTATTTTCTTCCTCCTTCCCTCACCCCCTCCCATATTCAATCTCAACCATATGGTTTCCAACATATCGGTCTCTATATCCTCTACTCTTTCACTAATTTCTTCCCTAATTAGAACTATCATCCCTCCTAGTGCTCGTCCCTTATTCCTCTCTTTTCTTCTATATTTATATTTTATCACAAACCCCTTCCATGAAATCTCCCTCCCTGTTTCCAGCCACGTCTCCAAGAGTGCCACATCATCAAAACTTTCAATTACTTCCCGAACTTTCTTGTTTCCTAATTTGTTCCTTAGTCCCTCAATATTCACACATCCTATTTTCCAATATGGTTATAACTTTCCCTCCCTCCCTCCCTTCTAGGTCACCCCCTATATTCTTACTTCTAGTAGTTATCGACCTTTCATCCCTCATCTCCATTCCTCCTTCTTTAACCAACCTATACCGTTCCATACCCTCTGTATCTTCCATCCCTTTACGTACTTTTCCCCATATGTCTTTTAAGCTCCTACTTCTGACTTTACTCATAATTTTTTTACCTTCCTGTCGATCTGTCTCCTCTTGTCCTTTCTTGTTCACTACACCACTGCACTCCGCTCTCACTGATTCTTGCTGCTCACCCCCACTCACCTCCTCACTATTTTGGACTTCTGAATCCACCTTCCCTTGTCCTTTCTTGCTCACTGCAGCACTACACTCTACTCTCCCAGTTTCTTGCTGCTCACTCCCACCGTCCACTTCACTATCTTGATCTTCTGTCTCCCGGCTGCACTGCCCATTCTCTTCCGAGATGCTCTCCTCTCCTGCCACGTCTCTCCTCCTCTTTTCTTCTTTCTTCTTCCCATCTTGCCTTGTGATCTCACCACCCTCAACCCTCTCGTTTTCGTCCATCTCCTTTAGCTTCGTCACTGAATGTACTCTAACCCATCGCCCGTTTGTCACCTCCAACCTCAGACCTCTTATTCAGGCCTTTAGCCCCTGGTTCCTCCCTCTCCATAGATGCCTATTCAAGATCCTCATATTTTCACTTCCTTCTCTTCCCATGTCTCTTCTCACCCTTATTTTCTGTCCCTGTAAATTCTTACTGTTACCTAACACAATTTCTGCCATTAGGGTAGATAAAAATTTTACCCTAATTGGCCTCCGACCTTTAGTTTTACCAATTCTCTCTACATCGTCTATGTCAATACTACTGAAATTTATCTTCATTGTATCACGTATAACTTCGATCACCTTGTCTATCAGTTCCATCTTGTCCTCCCTCACATCTTCCTCAACTCCATATATAAATATGGCTTTCTTCCATCTCTCCTGCTTGTACTCCTCCCCTTCTTTCTTCATCCTCATCATCTCCTCTTTCAAATATTTCACTTCCCCTCTCAATAACTCGATTCGTTTCTCATTATTATCAACTCTTCTGCTTGATTCCTCCGTCCTCGTTTCCAGCCATTTCTTCATGTTGCCTATCTCCTTTCTCTGCTCCTCCATCATGTCCTTTATTTCGTGCACTTTCTCCCACTGGCATTTCTCCTGCATGACTTCACTCACAACCACCCTGAGTGCGGCCAAATCCTCTGTGTTATATTTTCCACTGGTATTTGGGCCTGGGTTTAATTCCACCCCCCCCCCCCCAATAACCAGTAGCACCGCTATCACTGCCACTACCAGCACCGCTTCACTCATTTTTAATCCGTCCTTACTTATCACCAATCCATTCTTGTTCTCCTTCTTCCTCTTCGCCTGCCATTTGCCAATAGCGGCCCGGTACTGCTCGATGCCAACCATGTTCACCGCATGCACTACTCTCCTCGACCGCTCGAGCTAGACTGTGGAAAAGCTAGTATAGTCAGAATGTTTAACCATAAGAACATCTTAATGGAGTCGGGAGTGACCTCCGAGTTTGCAACGTCGCAAGCCACACCTCCTGGAAGTCAAACATGTGACATTGCCTTGGTTACTTCACCTTCATCCTCAGGGCTGGCCAAAATCTTCGCCGAAACATTACCCGTTTCCTTTTCTGCCCGGAATTCTTGTGATCGCGATTGTATAAGTTCATCTCCCCTTTCTATGAGGTTCGCATAATAGTCAACTGTACACTGCCTACTGGGGCTGGGAAGTAACTATGCGAAACTTGTGCAATCACACTGAGCATTAGCTCTGTCTCCCTCTTCCCTGCTGTGATACAGAGCAAGAGGCAGAGGCTGGCTCTTTGACACAGCAAATACCGAGCTCGATAGCTGCAGTTGCTTAAGTGCGGCCAGTATCCAATATTCGAGAGATGGTTTTCCGTGGTTTCTCATTTTCACAGCAGGCAAATGCTGGGGCTGTACCTTAATTAAGGCCACGGCCGCTTCCTTTCCATTCCTAGGCCTTTCCTGTCCCATCGTCACCATAAGACCTATCTGTCAGTGCGACGTAAAGCAACTTGCAAAAACAGACAGCAAATTTGGTGAGTTCATCAATTTGAATTGCGCACCGGAGTTAACAAAGGAACCTAATATACTCAAAAAGTTAAATTTTCTCTGTATACCTGCCAACTTTACAAAAACAAAAATCAGGACATTTCAATATGAAAATCAGGATAAATCATGAGATACAATTGGTCAAATCTGCTTGTTCTACATGTCTTGCACAATACAGGAGTACTATGGTGTATGGTGTACACTTATTGTCTCAAAACCCAACTGTTGCTATATCAGGCTACATCTCTATTCCCTCACAGGAAGCATGTGAGCGAGATGATTGGTCTGTGATAAGCCTTCCGAAAATAGTATAAACTCATCGTCCACACGTATGAATCAGTCGTGCACTTAGATGCCATTACTTAGCAAATGCATAGATTAATATATTGCATCACGCGCCCGTGCCATTATGCGAAGCGCAATGCTATTTTTATCAAGTAATAAATTAAAATTCGCCAGAATTTTCTCCAAATGGCTTCTAAAATCTCTAGAAAAGTCACTAGCTGCTATCTTTGAAATTCTGTCACTACTAAAAATCCTCCAAATCTAGCAACTAGTCGCTACAATCGACTAGACTGATGTGAATGAACACGAACATAGCAAGCGAGAACGAGAGATTGACAATTGATATACGCGCTGCAGTAAACAGGTTTCAATAAACATCGCACATTCGCGGGCATTTCTCGTATTAATAAACGCTCATATTTCATTTGAAAGCGGCCAATAAGCGAAGGGCTTCCAACCACTGGCATACAAAGCTGAAATGGTAGGACTTGAAAATAAATGTCTGAAGTTTACAAAAAAACATACGCTAAAATCGGGAGAAATAATAGAATAATCGGAAGTCAGAAAAAAAGTATTGAAAAATCAGGAAAGTTGGCAGGTATGTCTCCGTCAATCAGATTGCAGAAGATGAAGAGCAGTTCTGATCCACCTTATAGACAGTAATGTAATTTGAACAAAACTTACCTCAGATTTTCAAGTTGGAGAGAGAAAGGGAGCAAAAGCACAATAGCAGGAAGAGGGAACAAGGACAATCCCTCATCTTCGTAGACTGCTGTCTTCAAATAGATTAAATATATTTCACCCAGTTCCAAGTTTGTCCTTCTCTTATTTCTCTTGTTCCCTCTTCCTGCCATTGTGTTCATCCTATTGTCTCCTCCTCCTCCTACTACTACTACTACAGCTTTTCCCATGTGTGGGGTCGCGGATGAGACCTGTGTCGCACATGTGGATTTGGCCTTCCTGGCGCCAACCCTATGTGGAGGGATGTAATCCCTATTACACGTTTCTGTGGTGGTTGGTAGTGCGTTGTCTGAATATGAAGAGGAAAGTGTCGGGACAAGCACAAATACCCAGTCCCCGAGCCAGAAGAATTCATCACAAGCGATAAAAATCCCCAACCCGGCTGGGAATCGAACCCGGGACTGAAGACCTCAATGCTGACCATTCAGCCAGTGAGTCGGACATGTTCATCCTATTGTGTGTTCCTTTCTTATCCCCCCCACCTCTCTGGCTTGATAGTTCCTTTCCTGTACTTATATTATCCCATTGCGAGTGCATGATTTCCTACTACCATACCATATATAGGCTATTATTACGATGGGATCGCCAATCCCAACGGCACTTCATACCTACTGCCAGGTGTTATTCTGGGCCACTCCCTGGACTATAGATGGTACAAGTTTCCCCTCTTGCACCACCGATCCTATTGGGGTCTTCACCCATACCCTGGGCCCTCCATACTTGTGACCCCTGGAGAGAGGGTGTCCCAGTATTTTAAATCCCCCAGGAACTGAGCTGCCTGTTGGTCCACGGGTAGTATTGGGTATTTCAAACAACCCTACTGAATTGTACGGTCCCCCTATCCACCACCCAGGGACGCGCCCTCTAGCGGTTAAGAGGCTCCCCCAAAGTGTAAGATAACTTGCTTGGAGCAGAGAAGTACCAATGAAAAGTAGAGATAATGTACAAAATGTACTATGTGCATATTCTGACTTAAGCTGCGACTTGGACTTTCAATAGCAGGCAAGAGGGTAGAATTCAAGTCAGCGAGATGAAATTCCTAAGAAGTATGATAGGAAAGAGTGAGAAATGAAGATGTTAGGAAGGAAGTTGGGATAGGAAAGATAATCAGAGAACTGAAAAGAGTAAACAAAGGTGGTTTGGACATGTAAAGAGGATGGAGGATAATAGAATTCCAAGATAGATGCTGGAGGCAAAGTACAAGAGCAAGAGAAAGACCTAGAACAAGGTGGATTGAATCAGTGAAGAGCAGTAAAAGAAGACAAAATTTAGACTGGGAAGAGACCATGGAAGAGGAATGGTAGAAGTAAGAGGAAGATGGAGAAGTGGCATAAATACCCTGACCTGGCAGAAGCTGAATAAGGGGAAATGATGATGATGATGATGATGGGAGCAGCTGAAACATTACCTGACTCTGTAATAATTCAGAGGGGAATTCCTCAAGGCAGTATTATAGGACTTTTATATTTTCTTATATATATATATATGATATGAGTAAAGAAATGGAATCAGAGATAAAGCTTTCTGCAGATGATGTTATTCTGTACAGGGTAAAGTTATAAGGCTGTGAGCAACTTCAGAAAGACCTCGACAGTGGTGTCGCTTCATGGCTAAATGGTTAGCACGCTGGTGTTTGGTCACAGGGGTCCCGGGTTCGATTCCTGGGAGGGTCGGGAATTTTAACCATTATTGGTTAATTATCCTGGTACGGGGACTGGGTATATGTGTCAACTTCATCATTTCATCCTCATCACTACGCACAAGTCACCTACCGGCGTCACATAAAAAAAACAACCGCACCTGGCAAGCCGAAGTCCTCGGACACAGCCCGGCACTAAAAGCCATACGCCATTTTTTAATAGTATGATGATATAAAGTCAGGTTGTGAGTTTCACTAATAGGAAAAGTCCTTCGGGTCCATTTCCATCATCAGTTCCATTGTACACATTTTGTTTTCTACCACCCTGGCAATTTTCATACCACCACCAAGCTTCTGCCAGGTTGGGATGTTTAAGGCACTTTTCCATTTTCCTCTAAACAATCACCATTCATCCTCCTTAACTGTGTTCCAATCCATGTTTCTTCTTCTTATAATAATAATAATAATCATCATCATCATCATTATCGACAATCTCCAGTTGCCCGGGTGTGGTGTATGGGCTTCCTCCACCTTTGTCCATGAACCACTGTAATCTCCGACACCTTTCTTCACCACATCGTCCATTTTCCTCTGGGTCTGCCCACTGTCTTTTACCTCTTACTTCTCTCTCATATTCACTCCTTGCAGTCCTGCTCACACTCATCCTTACATGGCCAGACCACTTCAGTCTTGCTTTCAGGATCCTCTGTAGTAGGGAGTCTCTTATTCCCACCTCATCTCAGGCTTGTCCTTCCTGGTCTCCCGATCATGCTGCGTAGGAACTTCATTTCTGCAGCTTGGAGTTGTCTTGTCCCGTTAATGTGGTAGTTTCCAGGCTATACGTGGCTGTATAATACGATTTATACAGTATAATGTCGTCTTAGCTTTCAATGGTACTCGCTTATCCCACAGCAGTTGGTAGTAAAATTGAGGTGCCTTGCTAATTCGACTGTCCACCTCGTACATTGCAAGGTTGTCTTTTGATACTATACTACCCAAGTACTTAAACATCGGAGCACTGTCAAGTTTGGTGTCATTTATTCTGATTTGTGGTTTGTCTCATCTCCCTTCTGTAACTTCATCACCACCGTCTTAGCCTTCTTGATATTTAATTAATATATCTTAAACTCTCAACTCTATTTCTGCCGTTCTCCTCCACATCACTTTCCGTTTCACTCTCGATCTGCAAAGCTGAAAGCTTGCAAGTCCTGCTACTCCTTTCTTTTTAGTGCCTACATTATTGAGCAAGTGGTCGTGCAGCTGTGTACTTACATTCAGGAAATAATGGGTTCAAGCTCCACTGTTGGCAGCCCTGAAGATGGTTTTCTGTGGCTTCTCATTTTCACATCAGCCAAATGCTGGGACTGTTCCTTAACGTCACAGCTGCATCCTTCCCACTCCTAGCCCTTTCCTATCACATCATCGCCAAAAGACCCATGTCTGTGCATCGTAACGTAAACTGTAAAAATAAATTTTAAAAAATCTTCCTCAAATGATTGAGGTTGCCAAATCGACAAGGAATATTACACAACATAAATTTAGCAATTTAATTACAAAAGTCATGGGAAGACACTCAACGTGATAACGAGTCACTCCTCTGCGAGCCGTTAAAACGGCAGCAATATGCAGAGGCATCGACTCTACAAGGTGTTGGAATCGTTCTGGAGGGATCTGGACCCATGCAACTTGCACTGCTACTCACAATGCAGCAATTAAAACAGAGGGCTTCCTAATTGTGAAACTCACAACCTGGCTTTTAACCCCGTTTATCATCATACCATAGCCTGCTATCCATCTCACAACATTGAGGTCATTTTGCAGTCGCTCACAATCTTGCAACGTATTTATTACGAATTACCGAAATCGGTTAAACGTTCTCTCTTTATCCGGTACTAGTACAGACCACATACCATACACAATTCAGTTCCATTCACGTTGTTATAGCTGCAAGCACCTGTTCAACACATCGGGATTCTGGAATGAAAATCTCCTTCGAATGCCTATTACTTGAGGCCACCCAACTCAGGTGAAGTACACTTGAAGGAGCAGCCTCTGACACGAGGCAGTGCGGAGCATATTATTATGGGTAAGAAAATAAAAGAAACGCTCAAAGGTATATTCATCTTCATTATGTCACAATACAAAATCCATGTAATCACATACAAAATACTGTGCTTCATAAAAAGACACCAAATACATATAAAAAATGGAAGAATGTATTCCCTTTCCTCATTGCCGGGAGATAAGTCTGTATTGTAAGATGGAGAAAACTGGAAAGGAAGGCTTTAGTGGTGGCAGCTAGCCGTACAAAGAACAGTTTTCACCAGCAAAATGCAAAGGGAAGTTATGACTGAATTCTGCATTTTGATCAAAGAAAGGGCTTTAATAATCATTCCGAAACACCATTATTATTTAACCCATTTGCATCTTATGAGGAGCTGTGGTCGCACGTAGTGTTTTAGCACATGAATCAAATGAGCTCAGCTTGCAATAACGCAGTACCTCCCTTATCTTCATATATTAGATTCCGTTTGCAATATATTTTCTAACACAATGTAGGGAACTAGAGGCACGTACTGTTTGTAAACGACGCTGTCTTTGACACTGGAATCGTTGAATAACAGTTTATTTTCTTCAGCATTCAGCACTCATTACGCAGTCGAAGCGCTTTCACGGTAATGTTTATGAGAGATTGAAAGCACTCACAGACTGTTTTAGATGGCCATTGTGACAATGACGTTTTGGAAAAGTTCGAGGATAGTGATGCGCCAGGTTCTTCCAAACGCGCGCGCCCGGTGACACTAAAGAAGCGTAGTGGTTGGAGAAAAAAAGACTATAATCCTGATATATATATACATTTTGTGGATACAGTGGTGTTTCAGAAATACTTACAAAAAATGTGTGGTCCGCCCACCGTCCGAAATTGCGATGTTTTTAGAGTACACGGATCGGCTCTTAATGAAATTATTTCAAGTGAAACAGATGTACCACAGCCAGCAGTCACTCAAGGAATGAAGAATGGGCAAGTCACAACCTTCAATGACAAATGCAAAATTTGAGTGAATTATCTGCATTAGTTTCTATTGTATGCATGTTTTTGTGTGAAAGGTACGCTCAAACTACGCGCGGGCATATTAAATGTGATTCCACGGGAACAATGTGGCCATTTATTGTGACTCAAATGGGTTAAGTTCCCAAGAAGCAACCATAATTTACTTATTTTCAGTGATTCAAGCTCTTTACGCCAGTTCAATAATGAAATTACCAGAGTTTTGTGACAACGGACTCGTTAAATTATTTCTGTCAATTACTGTCTTCAGTTTACAATTCGAGTACTTCTGAAACATTCTATTAACTGCCATTTAAAAAATTATAAAGCAGAAAAATAGGTTTCAGAAGAAAAAAGTACAAAAAGTGTGTTTTACTTACTTGTCACTAATTATGCCAGTATTTAGATTTTTGGAATCCTAAAAGCAGAGAATTGGACAATAGCCAAAAAAATAATCAAGTGTGTAACTTCAGTGGCCAGGAAATTATGAACGTTGGTCCAACATGCTGCATAGCACAGAACTATGCAATTTCAACTGGGACTCAAAAGGAAAGTCTTTTCACAAATAAGAAACACACAGTTGTGAACTGAACGCAGGCTTTTACGGAACAGTACTGTAGAACATTTCTCTGTGTTATAAGAAAGTGCTTCAAATGTAATTCTCATTTACACACAGCATATTTTCAATCTCAATGTTCAGTTGTACATATCATGCGTATTTTATGACGAGGTAAAATGGAACTGGTTCAAAGAGAACACGTTCTATGGAATCAGTTTAACAAAAAACTTAGGTTGAGGTGAAAAATTCAGTCATATCTCCCCCTTAATAATACCAGCATGTTAACAAAGTGGCAAGGGTCTGCTGTCTGTACATCATGCAACTGGGACACTAGTGCAAGCCTTTTGAACGTTGTCAAAATAGAGTAGAAGTCTGGAATAGTGCCGTCCAGAATATCTCAGATTTAGACGTAATGCAATGATGAGTATGTACCCCTAAAATCTCTTATTGTAGGGATTCAATACGTTTTCCTCATGCTGCTCAGAATTACTGTTGTCAGCTCAAATTCCACGGGAAAAACCTGCATCACATTGGCATGTCTCGATTCACTGATATAACGTGTTATGATCATATGTATCGAATGTAAGTTGCATATAATGTCTTCCCAATTGTGATTCAGGCTGATGACCCAGTGGAAGGGTAGAAACTAGTCCCTAATATATAATGATTGAATAAATAATTTACGGTAGTGAATAGGTGGACCCTCCAATCTTCGCTAATAGTGACAATTGTCAATATGGAACATAATGAAATTAATTTCACATGCCTGATATATAGTGAAGTAACTGTACCTCCCCTTGCTCCGCACCCTGCAGGAGGTATCAATGCTGAACTACATCTGCCACTATACACTTTCATGAGGCAGAGTTTTCAGCTCTTGTTTCCATCAAACATAAAAATCAAAACTGACTGGATGTCAAGGATCATTTCACAATAATATTTCCTGAAATGAACTTTGAAGATGAACTGAAGATATGATTTGTTTTGTTCAATTTGTATTTGATTGTACAGTGAAATGGCATTATACCAAACACCAGTATAATGAAATGTTCAGAATTGCAAAATTATCTTTTGGCACCTTCCATTTCATTTTAATGAATTTCAAACTTTCAATATAATAAATTGTAATCTTGCCTACATTTAACTCTTTTCTTTTTTCAAAATACATTTGAAATTTACCCTGTTTCAAAATATTTGTCCCACTGAATTTTATTATTCGGACAATATGGTAGCAATTTTCACACATTTACACAATTGGTCCAGCAGGATATAAATTTAAAAGTAACTCCTAAGTCCAGCTTTCTTTTTGTGGTGAAAATTTTAGCCTTATTTTGTTATTTCTATTTTTATTCTTTCTTGGCAGCTTGAACCTCCGTTCGGGGCGCGTCCTCAATGTGTTAAAATATGTATTATTAGTCTCGGGTAATGTTTCGAGTTACTGATTCAGAAATCAATCTCTTAATATTTTAAGAAATCTATACGGTCATTCCAGAAATTAATTTGACAAGATGGCTGTATATGTATCACCTAACTACATACTTTTTCCTATGTATAACTTAATTTTCGGTTCTAAAAAACGCATGATGAGTGAAAATGTTTTAAGAATAATAAGTTGTCAAACCTGCATATTTAACATTACGGTACAGATTCTTATTGTAGTTGCAACACAACATGGACAGCTATATGGTTATATAGTATAACCTAATCCAGGTACAGTACCTGTTAATCCTTTTATGGGACAATTTCCAGGCAAAATTAATCAATTTTCTGTTTGTTCCAAGCTATCAACCTTTGCAAGACTACAAGGTGTTCAGTGAAATAAACTATATTCATTGTACCAACCTCTCTTCCTTTAAAGGAAGCAGTTCACAAGTTTCAAAGCTGTCCGTGAAGACTGGTGCGCCGGTGTCCAGCTTGGATTTTTAACATTATCATTTGCACATTTCAGACAGACAGACCTAAGCATTAACATTTTTGAGGTAGTTTTACAGGCAAGAAGCAAGAACTTTCAGACTAGAAAGAGAATCATAGACAAAACAATGTCTACACGTCCTTCAAGTACGATTGAGTCTCTTCTGCAAGCTAACGCCACACAGAAAACCCGTTCAGAAAATAACCCGAGCTTTAACAATGTACAAAGTCTTGGAGGCTCACAGCAAGTGGTACTGTACATTAACTATGCATTTCGTTCAGTAGCTGTTGCTGACATGTCAACATTTCTTACTGCTTCAAACTGGTAAAAACATTTATTTAAATAAATATTATATCTGGATTAAAGCCACTTTATATTAACGAGTCTTAACAAAAACAGTTTCGTTGACTTTCATCAGGGCAAAGCATATGAAGGAGCGCTGCTGACAAGCATAGAAATTGTTCAAGGAATGTGGAAGCCACGACCTAATTATTCACGGCCTCCTACTGGCTGGACTTTGGGATCGTCGCACTGCGCTGGGGTGGTCGGGAGGAAAGTTACCGACTCACCGCCCTCTGCCGACAGTTTCTGGAGTGTTCTGCGCTCGTATATTGGCTCGACAGAAAGGCTTGTCAGCACTAGGGTGAAAGAACACATCAGATCAGTGAAGAATGTCGCTCTTTCATCTTCCACAGAAAATGCTATCAGCCCGTCTGCCATAGCAGAACACTTCTACAGTACGTACGTTGGGTATTCATCCCAAAAGTTGGTTTGATTCTCCACAGCTCTGCCAACAGCCTAGAAATCACTAAAGAGGCATAGTAGGAAAATGAGGAGTGAGGTAGTTTCCCACTGCTTCCCTCACGGAGGCAGAAGTTGCTATTACATATCAGTCTGCCAAGCCCATCGAAATGCATGCACCAACCGACCTTATGAGCAATATTTTCACACCATTCATAGCAGGGACTGGCTGCATAAGTAATGGCATTACTAGCACTGCTCATACCTCAGTCACTTTCGTATCGTCAAAGCCAAGGATGAGACTGAGCCAGATCAATGTTCCAGCTCATACCAGAAGACATAGTGCACAATAAACACTACATCTCGCATGTAAAAGACTTCTATGCTCAACTTGTGAGGGAAGCCATAGAGATAGAGCTGTGCTGAAGTAACTTTAACAAGGAAGACTGCTTCAAGTTGCCATGTACACGGAGACCTGCACTCCAGAAGGCGCCTGCCTACGTAGCGTAATGGTTAGTATTATTAGTCGCCGTCTTCGGGGATCCAGGTTTGATTATCGGCACTGCCAGGAATTTAAGAATGGCGGGATGGCTGGTATGTGGTAGCACCTCACCTCCAATACGGGTGCACCCGAAAAGAGCTGCACCACCTCTGGATGAGGATGCAGCCATGGCACAGTGAGACACACTCCAGAAACTGTCAGCAGAGGGCGGCGAGTCTGTAACTTCCTTCCCGACCATGGCGGTCCACGATTTCTGCGTTCCTTGAAGAATTTCTATGCCCAATGTCAGCAGCAGACCAGATCAAACATGCAAGTGTCATTGACAATACGAACAGCAGGATCGCCAGATATCCATATGGAAATGAGGCCTCACAGCCACTTGAATGAAACAATTCACGGATATATTTGTGACTGGAACTGGTAGCAATGAACAATCTTTGGTTAGAAATGAAGAATAGAGAATATATTTTAGAAATAAGAGAAGAGTAAATCTGTACATATGGGAACCTTAATCATGGTACTGTGCATCAGTGATCAGCCGGTATTATCTCAAAGTTTTGAGACGTTTGAGAGAAAAGGGAGAGACTTTCGGAGCCTCCACCACGACAAGGCTACTGCCGTGACCTATTCCCGTTCATTTTTTTTTTTTTGCTATTTCCCCAACCTGAATTTCACCCAGAAAGGACAACAATTGGAAGCAGTTCAAGAATCAAAATGAAATGAAATTGTAGGCATAACTGTGCGTGATCTCCTAAATAGCCTACCAGGAGCTTCCACAACTGGAAGTGCCGTTGAGAGCATTGTATTAACAGAGGACAGGACAAAGCTAAGTACGCAGAAGGTGAACCCTCTACAGAGATTATTTGAAAGCTCAGTTATTTTTTGAACAGACCTTGTATTTGACCTCTCTTTGCCAATATAATAATAATAATAATAATAATAATAATAATAATAATAATAATAATAATAATAATACGTACATTGTTGATTATTTTGGACACACCTCAGAGCACCTGTAAATTACACATCTCTAGAACATCTTCAGCAGGAGGGCAGTGTTTGACCCCATACACAGCCTGCTTTCATTCCTACAATTACAGTAGAATATGGTTTATTCCAATGATTTTTGTTCACATTTTCCATGCGGTCCCTTGACATTACTGAACATTATCTTAAAAATGTGTGTTTAATTCAAATATTACACTGCTTGAATTCAAGTAAAAATACCATATTAATGAAAATGCATACAAAGTCTTTCATAGTGCACTGG
This sequence comes from Anabrus simplex, assembly GCF_040414725.1. Lineage (NCBI taxonomy): Eukaryota > Metazoa > Arthropoda > Insecta > Orthoptera > Tettigoniidae > Anabrus > Anabrus simplex. The sequence goes on along the minus strand of NC_090279.1, from coordinate 216,194,353 downwards.
CACTGCCGGTGGCTCCAAGTAGCCTCGACAGTATGCACTAGCCATGCGTCTTGGTGGGTGTGCTATTTACCAACCGATGAGCCCAACTTAGCACACTGGAGTGAAACGCTGACAACCATGAATGAATTTATAATGTCCAATAACGGACCAACTATATTGGTATTATAATATGGGAATGTACACTGCTTGTAGGACAGTGTGGCGTGTCAGGTTACTGCTTTAAAACCAGTCTAGTTCACTTAAACTGTGTTATGTTTAGAACCGTGTGCAAGTTTTTAGAGCATGTCTTTACTTAAAAGAAAACTTAGTAAGTATGCTCTGTGGTTTTTTTTTTCCTGGTGTCCTTTCAGATTTGAATTAACCAAGCTCTACTGTAATTTAGTGTCATTTCATTCTTGTTCCACTGATTAGCTCTTAATATTTTAGCAACATCAGGACACAGTAAACTATGCCATTAGACTGAGCATCCTTGTCTACATCAGCCATTCCTCAATTAAATTTATTTTCCAGTTTACCTCTGCAACCAGAAAATTCATAATCTGTCAGGTGATCCATAAACCTTTAAAAAAGAAGGTTGCACTTCCCAAATTATAAAAATCTATACACTCCAAGACAGAGACTCAATGTACTTGTTTTAGACAACGCAAGTGCACGTCAGCTCGAAGTGACGGCATAGGCAGGCAGGTGACCGGCGTCCCCCATGGCTCGCACCGTGACCCGGCCGCTCGGCAGAATGCTCACCCACGTGATGCTGCAGTGATTCAAGGTGAATCGCAACCAGCCTTCTGCAGGGAACTGAAGAGCACTGGAACCAAGTCAAATCGTCAATCAATACTTCATTTTTATTTAAGGTCGGTAACCCATTTACATTATGAGACAACCGATGGAAAAGCAATTGGAGTATGGGAATGATATGGTGATGACATTCATCGACATTGAAAAGACATATGACAGTGTCCCCAGTACAAAAGTTTGGGATCGTCTGGTGCAAAAAAGGAATTGGACAGGGATTAATAAAAATGATCATGGCAATGTACAAGGAATGTTGTAGTTGCATGCAAACACAAGTTGGCAGGACAAGTTGGTTCAAAATAACTAGTAGGCTGAGACAGGGAAATGTTCTAACACCAATCCTGTTTACAATAGTAATGGATGACATCATGAGAACAGCAAAAGCAGCATATGGAGGAAGAGAAATGAAGATGTTATTTGCAGATGATATTGTGATTTGGGAAGAAGACATGGAATGTTAAAGAACAGTTGAACGTGGTGAATGGGAAGATCAAAGAATGTAGATTGAAAATAAGTCTAGATAAAAGTAAAACTCTTGTTATGACTAGAGGGGAAAAAGAAGGGGAAGGTCAGATTAGACTTGCAGACAAGTCTCTGGAAGTAGTGGAGACGCTGAAATACCTGGGGAGTGAATTAATGGAGAATGCTAGACTGGATGCTGAAATTAGTAAGAGGATTCACGCTGGAAGTTGTTTCTATCATAGTGTAAGAAACATGTTATGGGACAAAGATGTGCCAACGGAAGCAAAGGATACTATGTACAAGATGTATTACATACCTATAACAACTTATGGAGCAGAAACTTGGACAATGACAAAGAACGATGAGAGTGAAATACAAGCAGCCGAAATGAAGTTCTTGAGGAGTATGATACAGAAAAGTAGAAAAGAGAAAATCAGGAATGAGAAAAACCAGGAAGAAATTGGTGTAAAAAAAATTATTGATAGAATAGAGCAGTGGCAATTAAGATGGTTTGGGCACAAAGTGAATGAGTGATGAAAGAATCCCAAAACAGGTGATGGAAATGCAAAAGCAAGGAAGGAGAGGCCGCGGACAACCACGATTGAGATGGAAGGCCACCGGGACCCAGGGTTGAAGGAAAGACCGAAGAAAGTGAAGAGGAACCATATTTGCCCCTACCCGGCTACAGCTGGATAAAGAGTAACCCAAAGTTTGCCACTCGTCATTTTACACATACATTTTGCCGCAACTGGTGTGTACTGCCTAAAAGAGGAGGCAGGAACAGTATATCTTGCTCAAGATGAAAATGAAAATCCACAGTCTGTTTCCAGTCAGGAATGGAATGAACGAAGCTCGACTTCATGTGGTGATATAGCATTATAACATGCACTACACTTACACATACCAATATATTGAGTTTGTACTACGACAGCCAGATAAAAGTACGCTTTTAAATTTATGCGGCAGTTTGCATGTTTATCTGGAAGTTTGGTTGTAAACGCGTCCTATAACTTCAGTTTATGTGCGATCTTGGAGAATATTCTTGAGTTTAGCTGCCGAAGTTGAGAGGCAGTTAACGCTCTTATCTGGGCTTTTCTCCTATCACGGACACAGCTGTAAGAATCAAGATGGCTGCACATCGTGATGAATCTAGATCTACATGATGCTATATGAAAAATAAGTTGTTACAATGTACTCTATGTATATATTTATAAAATATATCACGCTTCCCATCCAGCAATTACAAAACTGTTAAAGATTTCCCAAGCTAGCAAGTTGGTGCCACTGACTATATGAGTTGCACGCAAGCAGTGCAATGGCAAGTCAATACTTGATGCTGCACGCTGTTATTTATGGGTTCGAGTCCAATTAGTCTAAATTCTTTTTACCTTCTAAATGTTAGTCGGCAGAGTACTAGAGGTGACAGTAAATGTTTTTTAATCACTAGAGTGTGTGCCAAAAGCCTAGGCTCTATTCCAAATCTCTCTGTGGCGCTCATATGGAGTAAGGGTATACGACGTTGATGGTGATTCGTCCGTCAAATGAGGACATTAAGGAGGTTATATTTGTAACAATTTACTACTGAATATTTACACTAAAGAGAGATAAATGTTTTGCAGTTACTAACACTGTCTTGGAAAAAATAAAGTAACAACTTATTAAATTATCAACAATAAACTGAATAATTCATTATGATTAGGCAGAGATTCAGACACCAGGTGTTGGATTGTAGAACTTTCCCAGGAGCAGACGAGGACTCTGACCACAACTTGTTGGTCATGAAATGCCATCTGAAGTTGAAGAAATTGAAGAAAGGAAGGAATGCAAGTGGGTGGGATATAGACAATTTAAGAAAAGAGTGCGAGGGATTGTTTCAAGGAACATGTTGCACAAGGACTAAATGAAAAGGCTGAAGGAAACAATAGACGAAGAGTGGATAGTCATGAAAAATGAAGTCAGTACGGCTGCTGAAGGAATGTTAGGAAGGAAGAAAAGATCAACTAAGAATCAGTGGATAACTCACTAGACCTGATTGATGAACAACGAAAATACAAAAATGCTAGAAATGAAGAGGGTAGAAAAGAGAACAGGCGATTAAAGAATGAAGTGGATAGAAAGTGCAAGGTAGCTAAGGAAGAATGGCTGAAGGAGAAGTGCAATGATGATGAAGGTTGTATGGTCTTAGGAAAGGAAATCTTTGGAGAAAGGAAATCTTAGGTTTATGAATATTATTAAGAGCTCAGATGGAAAGCCACTTCTAGGGAAAGGAGAAAAAGCAAAAAGATGGCAGGAACATATCCAACAGTTGTATCAAGGTAAAGATGTAGATGATTTGGTTCTGGAACAAGAAGAGGCTGTTGATGGAGATGAAATGGGAAACCCAATTTTAAGGTCAGAGTTTAACAGAGCTGTGAGAGACCTAAATAGGAACAAGGCACCTGGCGTTGATAACATTCCCTCTGAATTAGTGACTGCCTTAGAAGAAACTAGCATGGCAAGGTTATTCCATTTAGTGTGTAAGATGTATGAGAGAGGAGAAGTGCCATCCGATTTTCAGCAGAATGTTGTTATACCTATTCCCAAGAAAGGCGGACCTGATAAGTGTGAAAACTACCACACCATTAGTTTAGTATCTCACTCCTGCAAAATTTCAACACGTATTATTTACAGAAGAATGGAAAGATAAGTTGAAGCTGAAGCTGAGTTAGGAGAAGATCAATTTGGCTTCAGAGGAAATGTAGGAAGACATGAAGCAATCCTGACTTTACGTTTGATCTTAGAGGATCAAATTAAGAAGGACAAGGCCACATACATGGCATTCGTAAATCTAGAAAAGACATTCGATAATGCTGACTGAACCAAGCTATTTGAAATTCTGAAGGTGATTGGAATCAGATACTGAGAGCAAAGACTTATCTACAATCTGTATAAAAATCAGTCTGTAGTGATAAGAATCTAGGGCTTTGAAAAAGAAGCAGCAATCCAGAAAGGAGTGAGGCAAGGCTGCAGCCTGTCCCCCCTCCTTTACAATGTTTACAAAGAACAGGCAGTAAAGGAAATCAAAGAGGAATTTGGAAAAGGAATCACAATCCAAGGAGAGGAAATCAAAGCCTTGAGATTTACCCCTTATATTGTTATTTTATCTGAGACTGCAGAAGATCAAGATGTTGCTGAATGGTACGGACGAAGTCTTGGGTAAGGAGTACAAGATGAAAATAAATAGGTCCAAAACAAAAGTAATGGAGTGCAGTAGAATGAAGGCAGGTGATGCAGGAAATATTAGATTAGGAAATGAAGTCTTAAAGGAAGTAGATGAAATTTCGTTACTTGGGTAGTAAAATAACGATGGCAGAAGTAAGGACATAAAATGCAGACTAGCACAAGCAAGGAAAAGCTTTCTTAAGAAAAGAAATTTGCTCACTTCCAACACTGATATAGGAATTAAGAAAGATTTTTCTGAAGACTTTCGTGTGGAGTGTGGCATTGTATGGAAGCGAGACATGGACGGTAACTAGCTCAGAAAGAAAGAGAATAGAAACTTTTGAAATGTGGCATTACAGAAGAATGCTGAAGGTGAGATGGGTAGACTGAATCACAAATGAAAAGGTACTGAATTGAATTCGCGAGAAGAGATCGATTTGGCTAAATTTGATGAGAAGAAGAGAGACTGACAGGACACATCTTAAGACACCTAGGACTTGTTCAGTTGGTTTTTGAAGGAAGTGTAGGTGGTAAGAACAGAAAGGGTAGAACAAGATATAAATATGAGAAGCAGATTAGAGCAGATGTAGGATGCAATAGTTATGTAGAAATGAAAAGGTTTGCACAGGATAGGATGGCATGGAGAGCTGCATGAAACCAGTCCATGAATTGATGACAACAACAACAACAACAAATTGAATAATTAATAATAAAATGAATTATCATCTGCCCTATTGATTATGACTATAAACTTTACTTTCGCTGTAACATGCATCCAAAAAACAAAATTTTATTGTGTATTAGGAATTATTTGATAAGACTGATGAGATACATAACATGAATCTAACCTTTTGCATCCTGGCTAACATCTTCAGTCTTTTTATTTTCTACAACAATTTCTGAGTTTCGTTACATATTTAAGTAAAATTTCTTCGTACGTGCAAGGAAATGTTAAGTGATCTTCTCATGGATGCAATTGCTACAGAAACTCTAACAAGTCTACCAACCAAACATTACATGAAAAATAACTGGTCATGTGATTAAAAAGTGTTTGATCTCTAATGTATGGACGGCACAGAAGACTATGCTCTGTACGAAGACAATGATAAAGAAATAAGAGACAATGAATTTTAATTACTGATGGTGGTAACTGACTAAACAATGGCAGAAAATTTATTCCTTAAGCTTTGTGTGCTTCATTCATATTTTTAAAAATGTCATTTCCGATTTTCCCGGAGTTCAGCTTATAACTGAATAAATAAGGTATTATTCAGATTGTTTAGTACTGTATTCATTAATTCATATTTTGATACCCTACTAATTTTCGAGATATGCACATATATAACCCTTCTCAACTTTTTAGCATTTAATAGCAAATAAACAGACCACGAATGGATCAATTAGGCATTGCAAGAACCAGTGAATATCCATACTCTTCTGCAAAGTATAACAGTTATAGATTAAGTTCAAAGTGAAAAGAAATGGTTTACATTAGAAGAAAGTACTAATCAAGTTGAAAATATCCTGGACAGTCCAACACTGAAGGAGAACAAGTCCACAGCAACCACTGGTGAAATCTGGCTACGCTATTTAAGGACAAAATAAATACTGTAAATAATACCCGCATATATATATTTTTAAATGAGGCACAAAATTGGGGTGCAGGTTTTATTTAAGTCAATTTTTGCATTTTTTGTTGTTGTCAAAATCAGCCTTCCTAAAGTTAGGGTGTGGGGATTATTTGCGTAAATAAGGTATTTAATGCCTGGAGGAGATTCCGTAGTCCACTGACGTACTTCAGTACCTTCATACAAAAAACTTAGCAAGCAAGCAAGCAAGCAAGCAAGCAAGCACGATCTCGTGCATTAATCTGTACACAGTAGTACTTTGTGCCCATATCTGATTCTTCTTTCTTGCGCACCGGCCAAACTTAGGACCACGCCAATGCCACTTCACTTCCTTCTTATCATCCCTTCTTCCTTCCTCTTTCTCCACAGTGCAACCTTGATAGTCAACAACTCGTCACTTTCAGGTGACCAACTATACACACTTGTGTGATAGACTGTATCAAACATGAAGTACGAAAATAATAATGATAGAACCCCAGGTGGTAACCAATCCACCCCCGTTCATGACAGGGCATATAGGTCGTCTGATTCTGGGGGACCTATGCCTTCATGTGACCCAGTCAGAACTAAAAGAAAAAGGAACATCACATACCTAGCCACGATCAATATTAACTCCCTGATCAAGACCGGGAAACTTAACTTACTAGAGCCATTTAGAGAACTATTGAAAGCTGGCAGTAAGTGGGAATGGACACAAGATCATGATAGAGCTTTCCTAAAATTAAAAGAAGGATTCAGGCAAGCGGTTGTTTTGAGATACCCCATGCCCGATAGGAAGTATGTGTTGCTGACGGACGCATCTCACTGTGGTATCGCTGGTGCATTATGTCAAGTAGATGATGATGGTAATTTAGGGATTGTGTCTTTAGCTTCCAGAGGTTTAAGTGCTGCTGAAAAGCGTTATACTATAACGGAACTTGAATTCCTAGCTATCGTATACTCCCTCAGTAAATTTAGGATGTATGTTTTAGGTACCGAATTTGAAATTAGGACGGATCATCATGCTCTTTCTTTTGTATCCAAGTGTAAATTATCATCTAACAGAGTTAGCAGATGGATACTCGCCCTACAAGAGTATGATTTTAAGGTAACTCACATTAAGGGAAAGAATAATGTCCTTGCTGATTTATTGTCACGTGATCCGAAGTTGTGCGAAGAAGGTAGCCTTCTAGAGCCACGTGAGGGCATTATTATATGTACATGTCTGTCTAAGGAAAATGAAACTGCTCTAAATAGACTACGTAACCTATTGGTTGAACAGTCGGTAGACGAAGAATGTCGGGAACCTTTGTCTGTACTTCAGGGAGGAGAGCAGCTCACTGTGTCGCATGGTAGGCACACGTACAAACTGGTTAACGGGTTTCTAGCCAGGAAATGTGGCGAGGATTTCTGGGGGATTTGTGTACCCAAAGCGCTACGTGTGGAATTGATTTGGTTTATCCACAAGGAATTAGGACATTTTGGAGCTAATAAAGTTCTGTATGAGATCCGACAGAATTTTATATGGGACAAGATGGGAAGAGATATAAGAAAAATTCTTTCCACTTGCGATCTGTGTCAGCGTAGCAAAGTTCCTAACCGCTATTTAGAAGGACCTCGTCAGGCAGTAATCTCAGAAAGACCTGGTGACTTGGTGTGTACTGATTTATTTGGACCTGTGGTTAAGGGACAGTTCGGCTTCCAATATATTTTAGTCATTATTGATGCCTTCTCGAAATTGGTCAGATTATACGGTATGAGAAAAGCCACTGGAAAATCTTGTAGTCGTATAATCAAAGAGAAGTATATCCCTGAATTAGGTACTCCTCTTAGAATATTATCAGACAGTGGACCGCAATTTATTTAGAGAAAATGGAAGTCCATAATTAGAGAGCTAGGTATTACACAGGTTCATTCATCTATTAGATACCCTCAGGGCAATATGTGTGAGCGCGTTATGAAAGAGTTATCTCGCATGTTTAGATGCTTAGTGTTCGATAAGCATACAGCCTGGGTGGCTCATTTATCCCGCATAGAGACATGGATCAATGCAGTTCAACATGAAAGCACGAGATTGACGCCGTCACAAGTTCATTTTGGTTGTAAGCCTCAGAATGAACTAGTGAGAGTGTTAGGTTTGCCTGAGGAACCACCTCGTAATGCTGAATTTTACGTCCGACTGGCACGGGAGAACCTGATTAAATCTGGAGATAAACGTAAAAGGCAACAGAAACGTAAAGTACTTGATAACTTTGAGGTAGGTGATATGGTTTTGGTGAGAGTTCCCATGTTGTCAAATAGTGAGGATAAGGTAACAAAGAAATTTTTTCTTTTATATCAAGGCCCTTATAAAGTACATAGAAAACTAGGACCCTGTGCTTACAAGTTAGCGGATGGCGAGAGCGTAATGAATGGTTCATATAACATTAGTAGTTTACGGAGATACCTGTCGTGTGAGGTGGCTGAACCGGATTGTGAGATATAGGTCAGTAACTCGGGGAAGTTGCTACTGGTTATGTCAGACTTCGAGCGGTATGTGTTTACGTCTCAATTGTGGTGGTATTTCCTAGTTGTGTTTGTAAACAAGGGAGGTGTTTGTGTAGCGGTAGATTTACGCTCGTTCATTGACGATAGATCATCTGTTTTCCGTATGTGAGGCCATGAAATTTTATATATTTGTTTTCTGAGATGTTACAGAAGGCTAATTAAAGCTGACGACGGCAAATAATTAATTTTCCCGTATGTGCATTTCTAACTTGCAATAATTTTACCGTGAGCTTAAATCACGTGTGTATTCGAGTGAAGTGTATTGCATCCTGCTTCAAGATAAGGTTGAAACATTCGAAAGAGTGATAAAAGTGTAAATTGTGTGTATCATTTGTTTTCCATGGTTTTAATGTAAGAGATTGGAAGAGAACGTGTTACTGCTATCTAGCAAAGAATGTCGGAAAGATGGGGTGTAAAAGGACAAATAGACACTCGGCAGAGTCTGTAATCTGAATTGTATATATTATGTTATATTCTCTAGGGTAATCTTGTTTTTTTTTTACAAAAGTGAAAAGTTGCTTGTGTTGGGCATAATTTAGCATCTAAACCTCAAGATGAACTGAAATAACAGACAGTCGCAATGGTAAGCAGTCTAAAAGAGATATGGAAAGAGTGAGATATAATTAATTGTATGAAAATAATGTCGCTCGTTATGGGCAGGTAATAGAGGTATTTCAAGTCAATGTGGGAGTAAGTGTGTGAGTTCTCAACTCATGTGATATTTGTTAAGAACTCATGGGGGCGTATGTAACGTTCCAGACGTTACAGTGTAATTATGTTAATTTTATTATGTGTAATTAATTCAGGAATTTAACGTCATGATATTTATCTTGGTATGTAATTGTATTATAATTCATGTTTAATCATTTGCTCACTATCATTTCATTACTTTGTAACTACGACTTGTAAACGAGGGCTGAATATCCTCATATTCACTTAGATTCTTGCGACATTAGTTTAAAATTAACTTGCAGTAGATTTCCTCTATCTTGCCACATCACCGAGGAGGAAGGAAGGACAAATTTAGACATCAAGTTCTGAGAAAAGCTAGCACGTGTTCAAGCGTGGTAACGTAAGCTACCGTATTTCGACCAGAATTATTCGAACTGATCAATGCCTATATTTTCAAAGGAGCGTCATGTTGCCATGGATACTGAGTGAAAGGACGAATAGAAGAACAGTTGATATCTTGGTTATGGCCCGTCAACTCTAAAATCTGGAGTGGGGAGAGACGTGTCATCTGATTGGACCACGTGTAGCGACCTGTAATTAGCGCGAGAGAAGGTTATAAAAGGGCGTGTTGGAGCTCGTGGCTTCATCTTCTACTGATCTTCTGATCTTCTACGACTCTCTTTGCATTATTATTGATCTTCTACGTGATAATCTACTTGATTCTTCGTCTCGATACTTAGAAATTCTGAATGAGGGGTGTATAGCCACTCTCATCAGGAATTACGTACAGCACGGCTACAAGACCGGTTAGAACCAGTCGAAGTCAATAGATAGTTTTAATCTAGATAGAAATGAAACTTCAGAGAACATTTTCAGTAAAGTTGGAAGGATTCTTAATTGAGTATCCTCTCCATATAACCCAAGGTGGTTCTTCTAACTATGACTTAGGGCTTATCTCCAATATATGGGATAAAGCATAATAGGGAGTGTTAGTTTTGAAGTCATTTTCCAATTAGTGGGAGGTGCAATTTGCAAGGCAGGAATGGTACTTAGATGCAGATGAAGAGATCTCAAAGACGATCGGTGAAGTTCCAGCTACAAGGATGGAAGCTTTCCAAGGACCAGCAGAACAAGACTACATGGTGAGCAAGCGAGTTAAAGATATTGCAAGTTTTCGCGAAGTAGAGTCATTCAATTTTTTATTAAATTCATTTTTTATTTTAAATTCAGTTCTCGTTAAACCGTCGTCATTTATATTAAATATAATAAATAGTATTTTTTAGTTCATTTTAATCAATCTGCCTTAATTAGCCTTTTGATTTTTAATTCTCCTGCTTAATGATTAGTGCACTATCACCCCACCCCTGTGATAAGAGTCCGTCCAAGCTTGATTATAAATTTTATCTTTAAGTCCTCAACTTAAAGATTGGCGCCCTTTGCTTGCTTGGTTGCATTTCTCATTTGATGATTGTTCTCCGAGAGGGGAAGTCACAACACCCTTGAAATCCTGAAAGACAAGAACATCAGCATTGCAGCCTTACAAGAGACTAGGTTCCCAGATGAAGATGCCATGGAGTCCCAAGAATATTGAATATATAAGGGAAAGCCTGGTAAGAGTGTCATGATGAATGTACCCTTCTTGGGAACAGGGTTCGCAGTATACCACAAACTAGTTGCTAGCATACTTGGCTTCTCTTCACCCAATGACAGAACTTCAGTAATATCCTTCAGGTCTAGCAATAGGGGATACTCTCTGGTTAACTTCCCTGCTCCTACCAATGAATAACAAGAAAAACCCAGAGACTACACATAAGTATTGGGACACCCTTGGGGAAACCCTAGACAACATCCCACATCATCATACAACAATACTGCTGGGAGATTTCAATGCTCAGATTGGGAGAGAACAGAAAAACTGGAAGATTGTAGGAAGATACCCTACTCATAAGAGAACCTACAAGAATGGGGAACGGCTAATCAGTCTGTGCACCAAGTATGGATTACTCTTGAAGTCTACGGCTTTTAAACGCCTACCTAGGAAGGCCATGACGTGGCGCAGCCCAAACAGCACGATGGGCAAGTTCCAAATTGACCATGTATCAATAGACAAGAAGTACCACTGCGACACTATGAACATGAAGGTTTTACAAGGAGCTAACATAGACTCCGATCATTACCTGTCCATGGTTAAGATGAATCTGAAACCACTGTATAAGACCAAGGCTATGCTTATGAAGAAAAAGAAGATTCCTAGGTTTGATATCACCAAACTTAAAGAAAACAATGCACGTTACCAAGAGAGTCTGAACCAACACACCAATAGGATTAACACCACTACAAAATGGGACCCACTTCGGGATGCTATAACAAACGCGGCTCAGAAGACGATCCCCAACAGACCTAAAGAAAACAAGCACTTATGGTGGTCTAACGAATGCAACAAGGCTATAGAGGCCAGGCGACTAGCATGGCTCAAATGGAACCATCATAAAAACTAAACCAACCTAAAGCCTTTATTACACAAAGAAATAACACCTCCAGCATCATAAGAGGGGGGAGAAAAGAAAGTACAACAAAGAACTGATTAAGCAAGCCGAGGAGGATTTTGGAAGAAACAACTCCAGAGACTTATACAAAGGTCTAAAACAACAGACGACCCAGTTCACACCCCAAACTTTACACTTCCAGAGAACAGACGGATCACTGTGTCTCAATGATGATGACTGCATCAAGACCCTAGCTGATTATTTCCAAGGACTTTTGAAAGCTGAAGAACCTGCGCAGTACCTCCCAGTTAGAGAACCAGCTAACCCGGACACCAAAGACATCCCTCCTACCACCTATGAAGAAGTAAGAGAGACCATTCAACTTATCAAGAACAACAAAGCCCCTGGAGAAGACTGAATAGTAGCAGAAATGTTGAAACAAGCTGGTGAGCAAACATTCAGGCACATACACAAAGTAATCTTCGACATATGGGCTAAGGAAAGGCTCTCAGATGATTGGACATCAGCCGTTATCCACCCAATCCACAAGAAGGGATGCAAAACAGATCCTAGCAACTATAGAGGAATATCACTCCTTTCAGTATCGTATGAAGTCTTTTCCAAGATTCTGGAACGGCACATAACAAGACAACTGGATAAAGAATTAGAAGAATATCAAGCAGGGTTCAGAACTGCAAGGTCTTGTGCTGAACAGATACAAAATCTGAAGACCATCGTTCAATATAGCAAGAAAAGATGCCGACAGTGGGTAGGTATCTTTGTCGACTTTCAGAAGGCATATGACTCCGTGGATAGAATCATACTCTTCAACACTTTAAGAGAACTGGGACTAAACGAAAAAATCAATAGGTTGGTGCAAGCCACCCTGCACAACACCATTTCCAAAGTTAAGTTTAGAGGTCAATTATCAGAGAGCTTCACAATCAAAACAGGGGTAAGGCAAGGAGATGGTATCTCACGCATATTATTTAACTGTGTCCTGGAAAAGATCATAAGAGAATGGACCAGGTCATTACCTGAGAACACCGGATTAAGGGATGGGGTTAAAATCGGACAACAGAGAATTCCATGCCTGGCCTTTGCTAATGACCATACTTTATTAGCAAACGACATGGATGAGGCCACTATGCAGCTTCAAACACTGAACTCTATAGCAGCTAAAGCGGGCCTCATGATCAACATTGGAAAGACCAAGTTTATCACCAACATCAAAGATGCCCCTACAACAATTGGAGTTTGTGATACAAAGCATATCACGAGAGCTAAAAATGTGAAGTATCTTGGAGAGTGGATATCTGAGGACCTAAGTGAAACGATGGCTCTTGAACAAAGGAAAATCAAATTAGACAAGGCCTACCATGCCTGCAGAAACCTGTATGCCTCAAAGCATTTATCAAAGAATGTAAAACTGAGACACTGTAATGCAGTAGTCAGACCATCAGTCCTGTATGCAGCAGAATGCTTATCCCTAACTAGAAAGACCCCACTGAGAGCCCTGCAAGCGCAAGAACAGAAATTCCTGAGAAGAATAATAGGGCCAAGGATCCTACCAGATGGAAGACGATGGTACAAACCCAACAATGAGCTCTACCAGCATCAAGAAAACCTCATAGATGCCATCAGAAGAAAATGTCTGACTTTGTATGGACACCTATACAGAATGGATCCTGATAGATTATCCCATAAGATCTTCAAGGTTGCTAACAAAGGCAAAGCTAATGGATTCCCCTGGACCAAACAAGTGGACAAAGATCTTGCAGAGCTTAATATTAATCAAGCCGCCATTACTGACATGAATGCATACCGTTTAATGGTCAAAACTAAACCTTTCCTAACATACCTTACATCAGCTAGCCACAAAGGAGCTGGGAATTGGTAAGAGGAGCGCAAGAAAGAATTCATTGATAAAATGAAGGAATACTGGGCCAACAGGAAGACTCAAGAGGCCACTAAGAACACAGTCCAGTACGCTACAAGGTGCAGACGATGACAAAAACACAGCTAGAACACGAGCACCGTGGTCCACAGACGGCCTAAAAACAAAGGGAAAAAAAACAGTATTCAGAGAACTCAGGCTCTACCATGAAAAGATGCAAGATTCACTTACCGACAAACAAAGTAGCGGATTACGTTGGCATGGCACACCAGTATCTCATAGCTGTCCGCCTTCTGAGACGCATGTGCTCGGTGGAAGTACTTCCTAAAGGCAGCTTCAATGCGAGGCCCATCCTGGAAGAACTGCTGCCGAACACACAAACTTGTCTTAGTGTTAAGGACTGAGAGGACAATCCACAACCATAAGGTAATTTAGAAAATCAATCAATCAATCAATGATTTGCATTTAGGGCTGTCACCAAACTCGTTATCAATTCTTCACCTAGCTTTTTCTTAAACATTTTTAAACAACTTCAAAATTTATTGAACATTTCCGTTGATAAATTATTCCAATCCCTTAGTCCTCACCCTATGAATGAATATTTGCTCCAATTTGTCCTTTTGAACTCCAACCTTATCTTATGATCTCCACTCAAGTTTATTCGTCTACTAATGTCATTCCACACCGACAGCTCGGAACAAACCACTTAATACCAATATAATGGGCCGTTATTGGACATTATAAATTTTCCAGCTAACTCATCCCTGGTTGCCAGTGTTTCGCCCTCGTGTGCTAGGTATTTTAAATTTACTCATTCGGGACAAATATTTCAGATTCCCTATGGGAATCAACACCCATATCACAAACCACAGTCGAGGATCTCTTCTCCTTACTCCCAAGTCTTCCCAGCCCAAAATGCGCAACATTTTTGTAACACTACTCCTTTATCAGAAATGTCTCGGAACAAATCGTGCTGCTTTCCTTTGAAACTTTTCTAGTTCTTGAATCAAGTAATGCTGGTGAGGGTCCCATACCACACACTTTATACGCCCTCTCCTTTACATCCTTACTATAACTCCTCAACACCCTCACAACCATGTGAAGAGATCTGTAACCTTGTTAATATAAATACCCCCAATGAAGATCATTCCTTATACAGGGTCTTTATTTATGCTTGGAAGGGACTTTCTCACTTGACCTTGGCCGCCAGTGACTGTTCAGTTGCCGGCTACCGCGTGTGCGTGTGTGCACGGCAGAATACGGTGCTCAAAATCATTATCATGCATTTTACTCACCATGCTTACAGTTTATGCTGAAAATGTTCCCCATGCGCTGCCAAAATAATCCTAATGAAGTTTTCAGTTACTCTACCAAGTTCTTCAGCACTGCTGGATGCAATTGTAACTCGTATATTGTCTTTAAGTTCATTTAGTGTGTGAGGGTTGTTCCCATAAACTACATTTTTTAACATTCCCCACAAATAAAAATCACATGCCGTTAAATCTGGGTCATGACGGGGCCACACATTTTTACTTATTATCCACGTACCAAACACGCTTCAGTAAGGAGATAACAACCTTTACGTCTATTTTTATTGTTTAATGAACTTGTAGGTTTGAATCTCTTGGCCAGTTGTTTTATTGTCCGATTGACAGGAATGGATCTCCCTGGAAATTTTGCTTGAAACTTTTGTCTTGTCCTAGCGTACGACTTTCTGCATTTAATGTAAGTATTATGCAGATATACACGTTCACTTAACGAATATTTCACACACATTACAGCACTATACACAATCACAATAAAACACTATACAATACGACATACAGTACGCAGTAGCTTCATTGAACACCCTACTACCTCGGAGTTCAGCTCTCAACAACTGCAGAGCGTCGGAAACTGCGCGTGCCAGCGGCCGGGAGTGACCTGTCATTGGCGATAAACTCGCTTCCAAGCATAAATAAAGACCCTGTATTAACACCTAGGTACTTAAAGTGTTTGCCATGAGGTACTTTCACCCCCATCAACACAATAATTAAAAATGAGAGGAATTTTCCTCTTGGGGAAACTTACAACTTGACTTTTCATACCATTGTCTGCTGTCCTTGTCACAATCCCGCAACTCATTCACTACTCTCTACAGTATAACAGAATGTGTGTGTGAAGACAAAAAATATATGACAATCCAGACAATACAGTAAGAATGCACAGATTTTCCAGAACACTGGTGATTACTGAAAACAAGAATCGTCATCATCATTATGATCATGGAGTGAATTTAAAAAGCTAGTCATAGGATATAAACTTCATGGTAATTGTAATCACAATAATAATTATTAAAGTCATGATGGTCCACCTTTCAATACTATAATATGCGATATTAATGTAATTCAAAATACTGCATATTACAGTATTGAAAGGCGGACCATTACAACATTAATTTAATAATTATTATTGTGTTTAAAAAGGTAGCTTGAAACTTTGTATGAATGATATAGTAAGCACTATTCAATTCTTTATCTCTCAGGTAATTGTGCAAGAACACAGTATTTCCACACTATCTTGTTCCTCATTCCTTAAATAATATATCCAATAACATTTAAGTGTGCCTACTTGTAAACTGGCAACAAGCGGCTTCTTTATCCAAACCTATACAAGCTGGTTACTATGCAGTCAGGAGGAAATCCTGGCAACAACTTTCAAAAGATTTATATAAGCGTGACAGAATTCCATAGCGTAGGACCAGAAGTAATTACACACTCGAATCAGTGCTATAGCGGCATGGCGTCAAATACAATCACTGAATGTTAAAATGTATATTTAATATTGCAGTAAGTAATAATAAAGAAGGGGTATGATGGCGCAGCGGTCAAGCTGCGTGGATCATCAAGACTGATCGAGTTAGAGTCCCGTTTACTGCATATGTGATTTTCGAGGTGAAAGTTGCATCCGGTGGTTTGGATTTTACATAAAAATTGAGGTCCTGTGGCTTATGATACTGAGATTATCGGTCACATAAAACTACAAGCTTCATTCCTCCTCCTGATAATAATGTATATAACTATAGATACTGAAATGTACCCTACTTAATAAAGTAAAGTATTTTTATGAATTGTCACACATTTAACACTAATAACAGTGAATGTAAAATGAACTAAATATTTAAAAATAACTGAATATTCAACGCTTAAGTAGCCTACAGTTTCAATGAAAGCTTGGTCAGAAAAAATAATCATAAGTTGAAAAAAAAAAAAAAAAATTTTTGTTCATTCTGTTTCTGGTATAGGCTCAACAAATACCATTTCCCACGAGTAAAGTGAGTCACCGGTAATTTTCTTTAGATTTCACTTACATTTAAAAAGCACTCATCTTTTTGTCGGTGGTTCACAAAACAGTTCGGCTTCATCGTTGCACTTGCAAAATTGATTACAAAAATATCACCATTACTTTCAGTTACAGTACAAACATGATATTTTGAAAGTTTCTTTCCGCTATATTTTCTAAGTACGAAGTCACCCACTTCAAAAGCCATATCACGGGGTGGATTTGTGTCATTTGCTTCAATCTTATAGTCTGGATGTAGAGAGTGTGTGACAGTACTTCCAGAATAATATTTCCTTGCCCGAACTATATATTTTTGAATGGCTCCACATAATGAATAAGTGTTCCTGGTAGTGCACAGAAATCTCCTTTGGTCGAAGTCCACAAAAAGAAGACCGACAGAATGCGTGGTGTGGGTATTCTTGTTTAGAAACTTCGTATGAGTCTTGCATTATGAAGCACTTTAAATTTTTTTATGTCCAGAGCTGTCCTTTACGGAGATAAAATCTCTTGCTCGAGGAGATGGCCAACCGATATCATCTGGACTGAGAAATTTAAGAACTTCTGGATTTAAAAGTGCTTGCCGGAGGTAGATGAAATTGCGCCAAATTTTACACTCAGCGCAGAAACAACTTTCCGTTTCTTCTGTGGACTCACTGGTAAAGCCTGCTCCGAACGCTTTATAGCTTTCCCCAATGTTTGCTTGCGTTGGCGTACTCTGCTCTGCAATCGATGTTAATGATTTTGTTGGACTTGTAGAACAGGAAACAACTGTTGATAAGCCTTGATGTTTTTTTCTGAGCTCTGTGTTTCTTCACCAATTCTTGTACCTGTTGGCGACGTACGCGTAACTGGGCAGGTATCATCTTTCTTCTCGCAATATCATTTACAACGTTCCTTGTAAGCAGCATTATTAAATTTCACCTGAGTGTGAACACCGATTGCTATTCTAAAATACGTCCTTTACAAGTGAGTGTGATGCAGAAACTGAATCCTGTGGGCAGCGTGTTGCAGCAGCAGGGAACTTCCCGGTTGCCTGCTCGCAAGAACGCTGTAAACACACAACGTATTTTACTATCAGCCTCGTATGAATCCATTTGAAATTTTAAACAAATGATATGGCAGCTTAAAAGGGCGTGCATTATTGGCTTTACATACTAAGTTGCATTCAAACCTAGCCACGCACTTTTCGTGTACAGAAACTTTTATATCTTTTTTTTTTTTTTTTTTGCTAGGGGCTTTACGTCGCACCGACACAGATAGGTCTTATGGCGACGATGGGATAGGAAAGGCCTAGGAGTTGGAAGGAACCGGCCGTGGCCTTAATTAAGGTACAGCCCCAGCATTTGCCTGGTGTGAAAATGGGAAACCACGGAAAACCATCTTCAGGGCTGCCGATAGTGGGATTCGAACCTACTATCTCCCGGATGCAAGCTCACAGCCGCGCGCCTCTACGCGCACGGCCAACTCGCCCGGTACTTTTATATCTTTTCAATTGCGTGTTTACACGGCCTGCAGCAATAAATTTGTCACTTTATTACACCTTGTATAAACTGTTAATAACATAAATAAGTACTTTACTGAAAAGAGAGAGAGCATTAGAATTAACATTTACTATAATTATTTTCACAACTTTTCATCGTAATAAATGGGAATTCCTAAAACTATTGAGAAATATCAAATGAATTTAGCCTCTACATAAAGGTTCAATTAAGCACACAATTAAAAACTGAAAGATATCAATAAATGAACACATATAAAATTAATAAAATGTCATGTTTTATCTATCATAAAAACAAATTGTTGAGTTTTATTTTAAACTTTACATATTCCTACTGGGTGGAGTCAGCCCTCAATGGAAAATGTCAGAGGCTGGAGAATGACTGATCCACCACGAATACAGAACTTACATAGAACTCTGGCTTCCAGTGACCGATTGGAGGCTCAGGAGGGATGGGTGCACCCTCGACCAACAAACAACAGTCAGTAACTGGAACGTCAGGCAGAGCTTTCTCGATGTAGCTGGAAGTTTCGTTGGCTCTCACCAGGGTCGAACGGATCAGCTGGTTGTAGGGGAAATTCAGCTCTTTCAACCTTTCACCAGTGAAGACAGCTTGTTTTCTTCCTGTGAAGATAATTTTTAAAAACAATAGAAATAATTACCAATAACCAGAGGAAATGCCAACATTAACTTTTAATACTTTTCTTAACACATTAATGTTTTATGTCATTACTACAACTTAGGCTGATTTAAATAATATTTTAGATTCTGCTGTATGATCATTGATAGTGTTTTCCTTTCCTAAATCAAACTGCTACAAGAAATATTAGGATATGGAAAAGAAAAAAAGAACATGAAGAAGAAAGGTAGCCTACACCCTGGTCAGAGGAAAGAAAGGAGCTACACCCGGAAAAGATATCGGGCAAAAATGAACCCCAAGGTCTGAACAACTCTGGTCCTAAGTAAGCCCATTCGAATGAAGGAGAATAAGAAGACAGCCTATATATCCTTGGTCATACTTCTTTGATTTAAGTCACACCGACACAGATAGGTCTTATGGCGATGATGGGATAGGAAAAGGCTACAAGTGGGAAGGAAGCAGCTGTGGCCTTAAGATACAGCCCTAGCAACTGCCAGGTGTGAAAATTGGAAACCACGGAAAACCATCTTCCAGGCTGCCAACAGTGGGGTTCGAACCCACTATCTCCCAGATGCAAGCTAACAGCTGCACATCCCTAACTGCATGGCCACCTCACCCGGTAAAGCAAACATTTACACACACATATCTCCAAGTTATAAACGAATATAAATTTCAAGAACTACAAGCTCCCACATACACGGATGAGTGTGGCATCATAGTATCAGCACGTTTCTAGTAACAAAAAGATTAAAAAATAGTACACTTCCTAATATATTTACCCAATTCAGTAAGTGTCTTCTCATCCTCCTGTTTAGCAGATGTGTTGTACTGCCCATGGCGAATAAGCAGCAGGTGACGGGTGAACTTAGGCTTGGCTTGCTCCACCTCTTTATTATATCTGTTGTCATCACTTTCTCCCTTGGAAGGTCTGACAAGGCTAGCTGGGTCCATCCTACAAGACGGTATTATATCATACACCACCTTAAAAAATTAAACTTCATTATGTAATAAAATGATGCAAGTGTATGATGACATAGAAAAATAATATCGCTCAAGCTAGCAATTGAAAAGACTTCAGTAAGCCGGTTGCAATAAGCACGTGCTTTGAGGTTACCTACCGGTCCCAATTGTAGTCCCATTTATCTTTTGCCACAAAATTTGTTGTCCATGACGCAAAAGCCTGCCGCTTCTCTGCATCGTGGAAATAATAATATGAAATAACAGCTCCGCCACAAGCACTTAATCCTGCTATCACATACGGCCGAAATCGCGAAGCGACATGCATACTTAGGAGCTATCAAATTTGCTTTCAGTTTCAGTAACACCTGACTGACAGCACGCCCATTTCGAGAACCAAGGTTGCCAACAGAAAATTGATACTGCATACAGACAGAACAGACGACATCTGTCGTAATGGATTGACAACAGGAGCGACGAATGCGTGTGCAAATTATGTGGGGAAAATATTGAACGATACCACTTCAATAGGTGTAGCAAAAGAGGGAAGACCTTACATGAATATAGTAAAGAGTAGAATAATTTATATATGGCCATTGGCTGCAATAAAACTTTATTATATTAACAACAGGAGAAAAAGTTAAAACCGTTTAAGGCTGTATGGTCATTATGGAGTATAAAATATTCATCTTATGTTCGTGAATACTGTCCGAAGGAGCGTAACTAACGTAGCTTTAACTTCTCCATAACTGTAAGTGCTTTCTTTCGTTCATATCTGGATACCTACCAAAGAGGATATGATACCTACTCAAACATCAGGCAGTGTCCTTCGCCAAATAATTTCCTATAAGTGGCAATAACGTGCGAGCCACAGCTTCCATGCTTGAAGCAAATACAGTAATTCAACGAACCTCATCCTTAAAGAAATATGGACTGCTGTCGACATATGCTCGCGAAATAATGCGACATCCAGGAAATTTCCCACTATGTGAGGAGAAAACTGAGATCCATGAGAAGATTGAACCATAAAATTGACTACTGAGCAGTTTTACTGTACTGTGAACTATAATATAAATCAGAAATAAACGGTTTGGGATATGTTACTGTTTTCAATTTTTTTAAATATTTTTTTTTTACAAGTCGCTTTATGTCGCACGGAATCACAAGGGTTTTTCCTTGGTTTTTCCGTAAGGCGCACATTCCATGTCGTGTGGATCGTTGTACGTATGGCAACTTAACAAACATAAAATATCCCTACAATTGAAATCCTGTTGTTTGTTTAAGTAGTTCCTTAACATGGCTGACATTTCATACTTATGAGGTGTGTGATTATTTATTTAATGTATTTAACATCAGAAAAAGTTAAATTTTGCTATGATATATTGAATAGTTTAGCATGATGGTCTCATTGTATATTTTCATTCAGGAAGTCAGTGAATTGACATTTCGACGTAAGAGTTGGCTGGAGATTCTTTAATGTTAGTTGAATGGCATAGACTCTCTCTCAAAATCAAGTATTGAAGTTAATTTGATGGAGGGTAGGATGAATCTCTTTAACGATACTAAACTTTCTATTTAGCTATTCTGAATAAAATAGGGATCTGTTACGATATCGTGTATTCTAATGTAAAGAAATGGGCTGTATTTGACAGTTATATATCAGCAACATGACGTGTAGTTCAGTAACAGGTACGTAGACTTTGAAAGTCTCCAGTTGACGGTAACCGAATTTGTACTACCTTGCGCTTGAACACTGACTCACTAAACGAGGTTATGTCCCAGAATAAAATAGTGTGACGGGCTTTTCTTTGAAATGTCTCGCTTCTCCGTTTTATTCTGAAGGTCTTAATAGTTGTTAGTTTTTGAAAAATCGTCGGGCAGCAGTTGACGTTCCAAATATAATCGTGGGAATATAGGGTTGCATAGTGAAAGGTAGATAATTCAGTTCACTTTTATAAATCTTGATTTTTTTTTTTTCAAATTGTCTAATAGTTCTTCAAGTCATGCACATGCTGCAAAGTCATCTTGGAGCAACTTTCCAACAGCACCTCTACTCCTTCCTTGTATCCTAATGAACATATTTAATAGCATATGACGGCGCCTACGAGTGAACTGGAGATAGCCGGCTTGTGTACCGTAACCGATTCCGTATCTGTTGTTTTCCTAGCCTTTTCTTAAGTGATTGCTACAAAACAGGAAATTTATTGAACATCCCCATTGGTAAGTTATTCCAATCCCTAACTCCCCTTCCTACAAATGAACATTTGCCCGAATTTGTCCTCTTGAATTCCAACGTTATCTTAATATTGTGACCTTTCCTACTTTTAAAGATATCACTCAAACTTATTCGTCTACTAATGCCATTCCATGCCATTCCATCTCTCCACTTACAGCTCGGAACACTTAGTTAAGCTCGTCTCATTTCTGCCAAATCATCCCAACTTTGCAACATTTTTGTAACGCCACTCTTTTGTCGGGAATCACCCAGAACAAATCGAGCTGCTTTTCTTTGGATTCTTTCCAGGCCTTGAATCAAGTAATCCTGGTGAGGGTCCCATACACTGCAACCATACTCTAGCTGGGGTCTTACCAGACAGTTTACATCCTTACTACAACCCCTAAATATCCTCATAACCATGTGCAGAGATCAAGACCCTTCATTTATAATCCCATTTATGTGATTACCCCAATGAAGGTCTATCCTTATATTAGTACTTAGGTACTTACATTGATCCCCAAAAGGAACTTCACCACATCAATGCAGTAATAAAAACTGAGAGGCTTTTCCTATTTGTGGAACCCACAGCCTGAATTTTAAACCCATTTATCATCATACCATTGCTTACTGTCCATCTCACAACATTATTGAGGTCATTTCGCAGTTTCTCACAATCTTGTAACTTATTTATTACTCTACACAAAATAGCATCATCTGCAAATAGCCTTATCTCTGATTCCACATTTTTACTCATATCCTTTACACTATATATATATAAGAAAACATAAAGGTCCAATAATACTGCCATGAGGAATTCCCCTCTTATTACAGGGTCAGATAAAGCTTCGTCTGCTCTATTTCTCTGAGATCAATTATCTAGAAACATAGCCATCCATTCAATCAATCTTCTTTTCTAGTCCAATTGCACACATTTTCACCAGTAGTCTCCCATGATCTACCCTATCAAATGTGTTAGATAGGTCAATCATGATACAGTCCATTTGCCTCCAGAATCCATGATATCTGCTATATCTTGCTGGAATCCTACAAGTTGAGATTCAGTGGAATAACCTTTCCTAAAACCGAACTGCCTTCTATCGAACCAGTTATTAATTTTTCAGACATGTCTTAATATAATCAGAAAGAATGCCTTCCCAAAGCTAACATGCAATGCATGTCAATCTGACTGGTCTGTAATTTTCAGCTTTATGTCCATCACCCTTTCCTTTATTTACAGGGCCTACTACAGCAACTCTCCGTTCATTTGGTACAGCTTCTTCATGCAAACAATAATCAAATAAGTACTTCAGATATGGTACTATATCCCAATCCATTGTCTTTAGTATATCCCCAAAAATCTTATCAATTGCAACCGCTATTCTAGTTTTCAACTTTTGTATCTTATTGCAATCAATTGCCGTTGTCATCATAGGTAAATTTTCTGCCTTTTGAAGATACATATACACTACCCTTGTTTACAAAGGGCACTAGGAAAGTTTTTCAATACGCAAAAACGGTTGGCTGGACACTCCTGTTATGGTGAGGAGTGAAAACCGGTCTAGAAGACAGCAAGGCGCGACCTTCACACCAATTGTTACCAAGCAGTCGGATTGAAAGCAAGTTAAGATGTCAGTGTGGTCTAAAGGTGAATATCGCGCAATTATCCACTACAATTTTGCTCGTGAATTAACTGTTGACCAGTGCCCGGAGGAAATTATCTCTGTGCTGGGGAAAGACTGTCCACATCGGACAACAATTTTCCGCTGGTACAAAGAGTTCCAGAGGGGAAATTTTGGGGTTGAAGACGATCCTCGTTCTGGGCGACCGTCTGAATCAGTGACTGAGGAAAACATTGAATCTGTGAGGAAAATGTTGCAGCAAGAGAGGCAGTTGACATACCGGCAGGTAGAAGAGACCCTCCACATCCCTGCACCAACTATTCATTCAGTTCTACACGACCATCTCCATGTTAGAAAGATTTGTTCCCTTTGGGTGCCCCATTCACTTTCAGAGGAACAAAGGGCACATCGAGTGAAATAGTGCAGAGAAATGCTAAAACAGTTTGAAAATGGGACTTCACATAATGTCAATAGCATCGTTAACAGGTGATGAAACTTGGCTTTATTATTGCGATGACCCAACAAAATCCCAGAACAAGGTGTGGCTATTTGAAGATGAGGGTACTCCTGTGACTGTGCAAAAGTCAAGGTCAGTGAAGAAAAGGATGATTGCAGTATTCTTCACTAAACGGGGCATCCTGACTCGGGTTGTGCTAGAAACACAAAGGACAGTTACTGCAAAGTGGTACAGTGAGACTTGTCTTCCTCAGGTCATCCGGGCTCTCAAGCAGCTTCATCCAAGGTCACGGCTCAACACTTGGCTCTTGCATCACGACAATGCTCCAGCACATCGTGCTAATGTAACAATGGATTTTCTTGCTAGATCAGGGTTGATTGTGCTTGATCACCCTCCACACAGTCCTGATCTTGCTCCATGTGACTTCGCACTCTTTCTGGAAGTGAAGATGAAGCTGAAAGGGCGGCATTTTGCATCCGACAAGGAGCTTCTGGCAGCATGAGATCAAGAGTGTGAAAATGTAACCGAAGAAAAGTGGCAGAGATGGTTCAGTGACTGGTTTCGACGTATGGAGAAGTGTATTGAGTGTGGTGGAAATTATTTTGAAAAGTCTAAAGCGTTCACTCACATTGCAAAACTTTCCTTGTGCCCTTTGTATTAATTATTCCTGGAATGTCCTTCTTGGAACGTGTTTCTGCTTTATAGTAGCTATACATACTTTTCCATTTTCACTAAAATTTGTATGACTGCCAATTATGCTTGCCATCATGTTATCCTTAGCTGACTTCTTTGCTAGATTCAATTTCCTATCAAGTTCCTTCAATTTCTCCTTACTTCCACAGCCATTTCTAACTCTATTTCTTTCCAACCTGCACCTCCTTCTTAGTCTCATAATACAGTTGGTCTTATCCATACCTTACCACCTTTAAATGTACAAAGCTGTTTCCGCCATCATGGCGAAACGGCTAGATAGATCTCGACCAAACATCATAT
The DNA here is from genome assembly GCF_040414725.1 of Anabrus simplex. Classification (NCBI taxonomy): domain Eukaryota; kingdom Metazoa; phylum Arthropoda; class Insecta; order Orthoptera; family Tettigoniidae; genus Anabrus; species Anabrus simplex. The sequence continues at coordinate 216,168,986 of NC_090279.1, read as the reverse complement.
TTAGAGTGTACTAATCCAGGGGAAGACTTATATATGCATATGATTTAAAAGTCACTGATTTGACTGGGAATTTACAGGGAAATCACAACAGCTTTCTTCTATTTTCTCTTTTACTATTGACGTACTGTAACATCCATGGACTTCATGTGAAACATTCCTTCATTTTAAATTATTTTATAACAATTTTGCTTACTCTTCAAATGAATGAGAACATTTTTACTTTCTGCGGTTTTCAACCTCTGCATAAAGTGACCACCAGATTGACAATGATTCTACTGGCTACCATGGCAACGTCTCTGGCTGCTTGCCAGCAGGGAAATAACATGATACAATTTTCGTCAACATTCTACAAAACTCGTGTTTGTTCCTTGTGTAGAAGGCGAGAGAGACGTCAAGCTGCCATTCTGCGGGATATTTGTGGAATACCATTGGAGGTTACATCATCTTCGAACAGCACTAAGGGGGCTGTTAATATTTGAATAGTACTGTGGAGTGTAACACATTATTTCACACCATGAAGTGTTTTCCGGCATTTGCTATAATTTTTACTGTAGGCCTATTTCTCTTCTACTTCTGTTTTACACTTTAATTTCTTGCGTCTGCTTTGCCTATTTAGGCTTAAGTAATAACACCATAAGTCATCTCCTTAGGCTATCTATTTACCTAAGAAATCCTGCACCTAAATTTCTCCTCTGTTATTGCTTGAGGGACCTAGTGGTTTTTTTTGTAATGTTATTTTTTTTACGTCCCACTAACTACTCTTTTACGGTTTTTGGAGACGCCGAGGTGCCGGAATTTAGTCCCACAGGAGTTCTTTTACGTGCCAATAAATCTACCGACACGAGGCTGATGTATTTGACCACCTTCAAATACCACCAGACTGAGCCAGGATCGAACCTGCCAAGTTGGACCTAGTGTTTACAGTGCACTATGTCTTCTGGTATAGGCTAGAGCAATTTTGTTACTTTTATTGACCTGTCTCAGTTTTATCCTTGCCTTTGACAATATCAAAGTGAGCAATGCTAGTAATGCCATTCCTTATGCAGCCAGTCCCCGCTATGAATGGTTTTAAGTTACCATACTATGTTATAAGAGACTTTGGAGACTGGTCGTATGGCTCCAGCTGAGTCCAATCAAAAATGAAGAAGGGAGAAAATCTGGCACATAATATTAGTCAAACACACTTTCTCTTTCTTTCCTTTTTGAATAACTATTAAACTGAATTCTAACATTAACATACCTACATGTAGCGTACCTTCAAAATATTTCCCAGATGCTTGCCTTGTCATGGCTGTGAGATGTTTGCAGGTACTGGGGAAAATGTTGATAATCTGCATGATAGTAAACTTTTCTTTTTATAAGTCTTCAGCATCAAAACCAGTAAGTGGAAGTCGAACTAATTAGAAAGCATCTAACTCGCTGCTGTTTGACATCCAGTTCCTTGAAAGAAATCACTTTAGTAGGTGGGCTGCGATGGGTGGTTTGGATTTATTATTTTCCCCTAGTGTTTAGAGCAAAGGAAAGGGAGATTTGCCCATTAGAAAGTGTGAAGTGTTCTATTCACTTTGCTTTAAGGAGTCTAATAGTTCTAGGGAAGAGTATATTAGAATAGCTTATTTTGTGTATTTTCAATCAGTCATCTCTTATGGTATAGGTCTCTGGGACTGCTGTAAATCAAATCATGACATTATTTTTTGAATACGGAAAGAAGCTAATGGAATTATGTCAAAATGTAACAGGTTAGACCATTGCAGACCATTATTTAAGAGACTATGGATGCTCACAGTACCAAGCATATACATTCTACTCATGAAACAAAATATTGGTCACTTCAGAAAGAATTGTGGCAACCACGTGCGAACAAGAAATATCTTTATTGAGTGCAAGAATAAAACCATAGCCTTCAGACATGCAGATTTGGGTGGAATCAGATTATATAATAACTTCCAAATAAGATTTAAAATATTTGTTCCATCAGTTCATTCACCACAGCATTAAAAAAATCTGCTTTAGTACTGAGGAATATATGAAGTATTTGTAATGATGCCATTATTTATTAACTTGTAAACATTCTTAATATCTTGTAAATAGCTTTAAAATTTGAACAGAGGACAGGAATCAAGGTAGGTCTCCCTCAGTCAATGTACAGGGTGTGGGAGGGAAGGACGGGGAGACAGGTGGGCTTACGTTTTAAGTGGAACATGAGGGCTAAGGGTTATCGTCGGCGAGTGAGGTCAGAAGAGGTATTGGTGAGGGATCAGTGTGGAACAGCTGAGAGAAGATGGGGAACAGGAAAGTGTTACAAAGGAGGGACAAGGTAAGAGGAAACGGAAATGTACAATAGTGGATAGGTAGAGGGAGGTGGAAGAGAGTCATGATAAGGATAGAATGGAGGAGGAAGTAGGTAAGTTAAGGGAGACCAGGCAGAAGTCGGTGCTCTTTCCCTATCCACTCCTGTATTACATGGCCTGCCTGCTTCCTCCAGCAAGTCAGTGGTTGTTCTACATGACACATTAGAGATTTACTTCTTTGCCTGAGGTCCTAAGTGAACTTTAAAACATCATATCATGATACGAAGATTATAACCATACATTTTGTTATCATATGTAATTTAATGTGGCTTATTATAATTATTCCTGCAACATTGTCTATGTCTGGTATACATATGTTTTAGTTATCACATAATCTGTTTAATTTTTATTTGGCTGAAGATGGCCACTAAGTGGCTGAAACTAGTGCCAAGACTTATGTAATATCATTTACTTGATACATTGTATTGAAAACGTAGACCCTCTTGTCAATTTATTGTTATAATTGCACTTCAGTACAGAAGAAAAATGAAATTTATAGCTTATAATAATTATGATTTATTCGGTGATCGTTCAAGATTCGCACCAATGTAATGTAGCTTTTCCTCTATTAAAACTGTTTGTGTGCATGCATGGTTTTTATTGAGCACTGAGCCAGTATTCTGTGCACTTCACCAGGAAATTGCTGAACAAATGCATCGCGTACCAGTTGAGCAGACTCGTACTTAAAATAACTTTTACATACAAAAATATGGTGTTGCAATGTTATTCAGACTGGCTACTGATGCTAGGTCAAACACGTGAGTAAAAATGCCGCAGGACGGTGTGGGTTTATAAGAGAGGATTTACAGAAGGCAGACGTATTCAGTATTTAAAGATAGTTGGATATAAGGATAATGTCTAGGTTGTGGAGGCAGCTAACTCTGGCAAATTACTAAAATTTAGGTATGGTAGTAAAGGCATTTACAAAAAGATACAAAAGCTGAAGGCTAGAAAATCAGCTGGGATTGATAAGATTTCTGGGGATATACTAAAGGCAGTGAGTGGGTTGTCTGCCTGTGTAGCGTAACAGTTAGTGTTTTTAGCTGCCGTCGTTGCGGGCTCGGGTTCGATTTCCGGTACTGCCGAAAATTGAAAAATGGCAGGAAGGCTGGTTATGTGGTTGGAATGGTACATGCGTCTCACCTCCATTGGGGGTGTGCCTCAAAAGAGCTGCACCACCTCGGGATGAGGACACGAGTTTACATTTTTTCAACAAATATATAAGTAAATGATTCGCCTAGTCAATACTATATATTGATTTTTATTTACTTTTCACCTCAACATTTCCAGTATACATTTCAATTAATTAATTCAACAAGCTGAAGAAGAGAATGTATATATATTCTCAAAACATGTACTAGACATAATGGTGAGGTGAAAGGTAAATAAAAATCAATATATAGTATTGATTAGGTGGATGATTTACTTATATATTTGTTGTGATTAAGTCAATATGGATCCAATACCAGGCACTGTGGTCAAGATTATTTACATTTTTTTACACTAGGTAAGTATTTATTTGATTATTGTTTTCATAAAGGAGCTGTACTAAATGAATTGAAAGTTGTTATAGTAGCCCCAGTGTACAAAATAAAGGGTGATAAACACAAAGCACACAATTATAGGCTAGTCAGCTCGACCTGTGTTGTTTGCAAGCTCTGGCAAAGCATTCTTTTTGATTGTATTAGACTCATTTGCAAAATTACTAACTGGTTTGATAGAAGGCAGATTGGGTTTAGGAAATATTATTCCAGTGAGGCTTCACTTGTAGGATTCCAGCAAGAAATAGCAGGTATTTTAGATTCAGGAGGTCAAATGGACTGTTTCGTACTGGCCTATCCATGAAAATGAGGGTTATTGGACCATGCAGGAGTGGCTGAATGGGTGGCTTTGTTCCTAGAAAATAGAATATAGAGAATTAGAGTAAGCGAAGCTTTATTTGATCCTGTAGTGATTAAGAAGGGAGTCCCATCAGGCAGTATTATTGGAGTTTGTCTTCTTATATATAAATGATATGAGCAAAACACTAGAACCACAGATAAGGCTTTTGCAGATGATATACTGAATAGAGTTGTAAATAAGTTACAGGATAATAATAATAATAATCGTATGGCCTCAGCTACCGTGTGCAGACATTTCAATTTGACGCCATCTGGCTGTCTGCTCGTCAATTTCGACGTTCCGTTTTACTCTAGGCCCCCACTAGATGGCAGACCGAGTAAACCGAAACTCTCTTGGGCGTCTATGGCTGAGATTTAATGAATTTTGTCGGGTAAACACCAAATGTGTCACCAGAGATCTTTTACATGCCGACATCGTACGACATGGAGTGTCGAATGGACTTTTTTCCGCCCTTCAAAAATCCGACGACCTCTGCCGGGTTTGAACCCGCTATCTTGGGATCCGGAGGCCGACACTCTACCGCTGATCCACAGAGGCAGCTAGTTACAGGATTATGAGCGACTACAAAAAATCCACGGGAATGTGAGATGGACTGCAGACGGTGGTTTGATGGTAAACAGGTTGAAAAGTCAGATTGTAAGTTTCACCAAGAGGGAGAGTCCTTTCAGTTTTAATTACTGTATTAATGGGGTAAAATTACCTCATGAAGATCACTGTAATTACATAGATGTTAATATAAGGAAAATCTCCATTGGAATAATCCTATTAACTCTTTTGCTGTGCTGTTTTTAAACAGAACACTTACAGTAAAATGGAACTTTTTTTTCATATTTTCCAAATGAACTGAATTTTTTTTTTTTTTTAAAGGTTTGTGACATTTAACACCATTGCACATATTTTAAACTCACCTTTGGTGATCTAGCAGTGACATTTGACCTTTAAACACACATTACTGTGATACAGCAGGAGACTTGGAATGGGCATATTGCAGGCTGTCCTGGGCAATTTAAAAAAAAAAAAACCACACACACTGGCTGTTTTTTCTTGCACATTCCCTTCTCTTTCTTGAAAATTTTGCTGGTAAAATGGAACAAACAACACAATTAGATTTCCTGCTGCTCCCCATAAAGAACATCTCCGTCAGGCACGATTTAGGTATGTAATCAAGTCTTCGCCGGCGGACTGTGCTGACACTCTATTAGAAGTTCCACTTTTCAATGTTATATCAAAAATTAGCTCTGTCACATAATTTAAGTCGGCACTAATATCCCTGCCAGTCCGATACAAAATGACTATCTTCCTCGTCGCCCCTTCCTTCCGAACAATCACTATGCACATCATCACTTTGTAAACTTGTTTCATGGTCCAAATTTATTGAACAGTCTGAATCAGAATTGGCCATTAATAGATTGAATATTTCTTCACTATCGTTACTTATGTTGTTGCGCACACTCATAGCCTGTTACCAGACGACAGCTGACAGGAACGTTGGCGAGCAGGCAGGTGAAAAGTAACTAGGCCCAGTACTGGCAGCAATGTTTTCAAACAATGCTTAGAACACAGCCAATACCATACATGGCTAAAGACGTTTGTATTATTAAATACTCCTTTATTAAATAAGCACACAGGAACTGTAGCGAGAAAGTATCAAGTTGACAAAAGTAGATTACTGCAGCGAGCGCCATAGGGAAGTAAGTTGACAGAAGTCGACTTCTGCAGTGAAGGAGTTGAGAATATAAATAAAGGGTACAGGTCTCTCAAATAGGTTATGATGGTATTTAGGGATTGTGTTAAGGATGTAAAGGAGAGGGCATATAAGTTTCTGGTAAGACCCCCAATTACAGTGTGGTTTCAGTGCATGGAGGCTACATCAGGACTGTTTGATTCAAGAACTGGGAAAGATCCAAAGGAAAGCAGCACGATTTGTTCAGGGTGATTTCCAACAAAAGAATAGCATCAATTCAAAATTTAAAAAATGATCCACCTATTCAACACACTTTTATTATTGATGTAATTATGCGAAGGCTGATCAAATATAAACAGGAATATGAATGTACCACGTCTGTTAGTAATAATTCTGAGGCAGGGCTTTGCCAGGATGTAGGTGGGAGTGTCAGGAGAAGGGGTTTGCGCGCGTGAACGACTGTGGAGAGCTGGACTGCTTTAGTATGCCATGGGTGAGCAAGAGGTGCACACATCTGTTGCACAACGCATCGTTATCAATTTTCTCTCAAAAGAGGGCACCAAACCTTCTGAAAATTTGAGAGGGCTCCGTGCACAGTTTGGGGAAGAAACTCTTTCGCAGACTTGGGTGTATGAGTGGGCGAAAAATTTGTGGCAGGAAGAGAAGCTGTGGAAAATGAACCTCATGAAAGGATACCACAGACATTAATCACTGCAGGTAATGTTGTTGCCATTCATAACATTATTGGTGAAGATCGGCGAATAAAAATTTTGTGAATTGTTTTAGCCGTAAGAAAAAGTTACGGAATTGTTAAAGCCATCATCCGAGATGAACTGTCATCATCATCATCCTAAACCATCTCCAGTTTCCCGGGTGTGGTATATGAGCCTCCTCCATCTCATCCTGTCCTTGTACCATTCTTCCTCCACCAACTTGTCCCAATCATGACCTCTCAGCATTACTTCGCTCTTAACTAAATCTATCCATTTCCTTCGTGGCCTTCCCACGGGTCGTCTTCCTTCTACCTTTCTGTCAAATTCCTTCCTTGCAGTTCTGTTTACTGGCATCCTCTTCATGTGACCAAACCACTTCAGTCTTGATATCTGAATCTTATTTAGGGGAGAATTGTCTATTCCTACTTCTTCTCTAATTTTCTCATTCCTAATCTTGTCTTTCCTGGTTTTCTGGATCATAGTGCGTAGGAATTTCATTTCAGCTGCCTGAAGTTTGGAATTATCTCTATTGGTCAGTGTTGTGGTTTCGAGACTGTATGTAAGAATTGGTGTATAATAGGACTTGTACAATGTCATTTTTGTTTTCATGGGTATTTGCTCATCCCACAGCAGGTGTCTTACCTGGTGGTAGAATTGTGTTGCCTTATTGATTCGATTGTTCACCTCATGTTTTGCTAGGTTGTCATTTGATATAACGCTACCCAAGTATTTGAAAACTGGCACGCTGTCCAGTTGAGCTTCATTTAACATGACTATTGGTTCTGCTCCTTCCCCATACACTTTCATCACCACCGTCTTGGTCTTGCTGATGTTTAAACCATATTTCTTAAACTCCTCATTCCAGCTTTGTATTCTCTCTCCCAATTCCTCTTCTGAGTCACTCCAGATCGCAACATCATCTGCAAATGTGAAGGCTTTGATATCTCCATGTTCTTTCCTTTTAATAGATTTCATTACTACATCCATTACAATAATAAATAGAAGTGGTGACAATGAGCTGCCCTGTATTTCAGAAAATTGTCTGTCAGGTGGGTTACTCATCTCCTCAACCAGGAACAAAAAAACTTTACGCCAGGATGTTTGTCAGATACTTGCATCGGTACGAGGAGGAATGAGAGGATTTCTTGCTTTGTATTGTGACTTAAAATTTGGGTACATTATTACACCCCAGAGTTCAAGCAAGCAAGCATGGAGTGGCGGCGAAGAGACGAAGCAGGCCCGCTCAAGGCCCAAACACACCCATCTGCTGGAAAGGTGCTTGCAACCGTTTTCTGGGACTCCACAAGCATTTTGCGGGTGGATTTTCTTCACGAACAAAGGACAATTAATACAGCCTATTACTGTCGCCTTTTGGATGAAGCAAAAGCTACGTATCGCAAGAAGTGACGCCGGCAACCGATCCGAAACATCATTCTTCTCCATGACATTGCAAGGCCGCATACTGCCCCTTTAACATGGGAAAAACTGGAGGAAATTCACTGGACACCTCTGGAACACTCTCCATACAGTCAGATTTATCACCCCACAACTACCATTAGTTTGTTTGAACCACTCAAACAAGACCTAAGAGGACAGCGGTTCGATGATGATGATGCAAGTGTGTGCAACTGGTTTCGCACACGTTCCTCTTCTTTCTATCAATATGGCATCAAGAACTTACCAATGCGATGGAGGAAATGTGTATCGAAGGCAGGACACTATGTATAGTGACCTCTGTATGTGTATTTTTTGTTTCATTGATGCAATTAATTTTAAAAAAATCCTGTTTATATTTTATCTGGCCTCGTATGAACACCAAGACCTTGTGGTACTAGTTTCAACCTAACAATAAGATTATCTATATCCACTTAACTGTAAAATTGACAAATACATGACAAATTATATGCAATAAAACTAGTATTGCAACCTAGTCTTAAAAATTATTAAACATGCAGCATTAAAACAGATTTCTTGTCGTGAAGGACAATAGTTAATTGCAGTTCATCTGGTTAAGATTACATCCAGGTGACGTATCTTGAGGTGCTTAATTGTAGTAGTTAAAGATGTAAACAATGTGCTTTATCTTCAGCTAGGGGACATCTTAATGTTTGGACACACCGGGCGAGTTGGCTGTGCGGTTGGGGGTGCACATCTGGGAGATAGTGGGTTCGAAGCCCTCATCATGGTTTTCCTGGTTTCCCATTTTCACACCAGGAAAATTTAGGGCTGTACCTTAATTAAGACCACGGCCGCTTCCTTCCCACTCCCAGGCCTTTCCTATCCCATTGTCACCATAAGACCTATCTGCGTCGGTGCAACGTAAAGCAAACTGTAAAAAAAATTTTAAAAAAATAAAAAAAGTTTGGACAATAAGTAATATGGTCCAAAAAAGTTGGTTTCGTTTTCAACATGCGTTGGTTGACAAATAAAGATACAGATAAAGACACTGACATAGATAATATTAAGTTTGTTTTGAAACATTGTGTATGGATAACACTTTGGTCTTCTTTCTTGATTGAACAGTTCTTTGTATGTATAGCGAGAGTGTTGGCTCTGTGGTTAGGGGGGCACGGCTTTGAGCTTGTATTTGGGAGATAGTGGGTTCGAACCCAAATGCTGGGGCTGTACCTTAATTTAGGCCATGACTACTTCCTTCCAATTCCTAGTGCTTTCTTCTCGCATTATCGCCATAAGCCTTATCTGTGTTGGTGCGACGTAAAACCAGTTTACATATTACAAATCTCACATTATGGTCCGTACTGAAATGTACTTAAAGTCAAATAATAATTATACTAGATTATAAATTCCACCTGTTCAATACATGGGAGTATGTATACATAAGAGTATGTATTGGACAGGTGGAATGTATAATCTAGCGTTATTATTTGACTTTTTGTAAAGCCAATTGTAAAAAAGGGTCTTTCTACACAGTAGCCTTGCAATGGTAATATTCCAGTCCTGTAGAATGATGTTATGTTTACATTAATAATTGGGTAATTAAAACTGAGTTAGTCAACTTGAGGTTGAGGTGACGTTAAAAGGTTTCACCTAGCAGGGGGGAAACTCCTCTCAGTATTAACTGTGCTGTAATACGGATGTTCGATATTCGCCGGTGTAACTTGAAGGTTCAAAGATATTGGGCATTTTCCCTGCTGGTCCCTTTAGAATGCTTTTTTTGTTCTTACCATTAAAATATAAAACTAGTGGTATCCAGAATATCAGTAAATTGCATAATATCCTAATAATGATGATATATAGAAACTCAGTTATTTTGCCTGTAAGAATTGCATTTTAAAAAATGACATATATTACTCTGAGGTGTTTATGTGACAGTGTTATGCCCATCTGTGGAGCATAATAGAACTTATTTAGCTGATTTTGATTTTTTTCTTCTCCCAGAATCTCTTCATCTGGACTCTGAACATTTTCCTCCGTTCTTCAGTCCATGATGTATTGGTACTGGTATTCATTTTCTCAGCATAATTATGGTTGTTGACTGCTCTTTTGAACTGGAGTTGCCACGAACCTACTATGCTGGCGTAGCAGGGGGAGAGGTGATGCTCCCACATGGCGTGTCCCAGGTGGCGGATAGGAGGATCCTAACCGCCTTGCTGGCGGACTTGAGGGAAATAAAATACCTCTCACGGACCAAACACACTACTACGATATGTGAGGAACGTCATTAGGTTTGTGTTGCCTTTATAGGTTTGGGTTGCCTGTAAATAGCGTCACAATGTGCGAAACAACATAGGTCTGTGTTACATGTGCACATTACGCTACCTGTGGATAGAAACATAATGTGTGGTCAGTAATACTATTGTTTAACACTAGTTTCTGGGAATGTGGGGCATTGTGGGTCGGATCCACTGGTTGTTTTAACTTCATATCCATCCATTCATTCTTCGTCCTCACGTTTTCGAATTCTGGTCAGTGGAGGATTATGAATTTTAAAATTGTCATAACATTTCATCTCATTTCGTACCATTAGGGGCTGATGACCTAGATGTTAGGCCCCTCTAAACAACAATCATCATCATCATCATCATCATCATCATCATGAACTGGAGTTGATCTTGAACAATTTCCTGTGGGATGTCAATTTCATGAAGGTCTTTATCTATTTCACTAGGGCAGTTGTTCTTGACTTTCATTGAGAGAGCGAGGTTGAGAATCTTTTTGGTGAGCCTGTCATTGTTCATTCTGAGAATGTGGCCATAGAACATAGAATTGCCTTTTCCTGATGGTGTCCGTGATCTTTTCATAATGCCGATAAAGCTCCTGAGACTACAGTTCCATCCAGATTTCTTCTGAGCAGACTGGACCAAAGATTTTCCTCTCCTGTTTCTCTATATCTTTAATAAGTGATCTGCCTCCGATGATCAAGTTTCTGGGGCGTATAGTGCTCCGGGTTTGATAACTGAATTGTAATGTCTTAATTTTGCATTCCTGGATATTGATTTTTTGTTATCTGTTTCAGGTGAGTCTATAGGCCTTCCATAATTTTGAGATCCTCTCCTTATTTGCTTCATGATTCAAGCCTGATGACTGAATCACTTCTCCTAGGTACTTATTCACTTGATAAATTTTGCTGAATTTAGCTTTTAGAGGTTTCCCATCTAGATAACGAGCAGATCCTTCCATGTATTGTGATTTTTCATACAATATTTGGGGCCCAGTCTGGGCTGCAATTTCATGAAGTTTTTCAAAGGCCTGAACTGCTTCTTGTCTGTTGTTAGAAAGAATAACTAGATCATCTGCCAAGGACAAACACTGCAAATTAATTTTATTTTTGAGTAGTCGACTAATAGGTCTTCCATTTGTGTTATTTTTCTTTAATTATTATTATTTGATGATGCCTATTAATTTTATTCAAACCATTAAGAGTTAAAGGTAATGTGCACAATTCATTTATTTATTATTTTGGGTAAATATACATTTTCCTTCGTATTTTTGCATAATTTTCTTGCTCAATTTAAATAAATTTTTGAGGATATTTAGGACCTTTTATAGCTCATTTTTCTGCATTTATTAAGTTCTCAAAATCCAGGTCCTACTTATAAGTTTACTAATGCATGTTTGTTTATCAGGTTATGGAAATGACGCAGCCTGTGAACCTGGAGTCGATGGTGATCCTTGTGCAACAGGGAGACCAGGCGGCTCTGACAATGCCCGCGCTGAGTTCCTCCCAGAACCCCCAGGTGTTCACGTTGGTGTCGCAGGTAAAACTTGCCTTTTTTCCTCGTAACGGAGATATGAACGGGAAATGAAATATATAATAGAATTGTAGTGGGTAGATTGATTATTATTATTATTATTATTATTATTATTATTATTATTATTATTATTATTATTATTATTATTATTATTATTATTATTATTATTATGCGTGAATGGTCCCTTTCGGAACACACGAAGCTTATTTATGATTTTGTTTGCGGAGGATCCAGGATGCTTTCATCTGTTGACTAAAGATCCTTTTCCTTTCTTCCGTCCACTTGGTACCTGCTCTTTTTGGTACTTCATTCTCTGGAGTAACTTCCCAATTGTCAATTTTCTTTCTATATATATTTCGATTCAAAATGTCTTCACAGAGAATTTGTGCGTTCTTCATGTCCGCTTTTGTTTGTTGTATCCAAGGAAAATTCTTCAGTTTGTCAACTCTTTCAAGAACTTGGTGGGTTAGTCTAGTTTCTGGAAGCCTCTTAACATGTCCATAAAATTTTAGCCTTTTTTTTCCTGAGGTCTGCCACAATATTAGATAATTTTTCTGTGGATTTCCGGGTTTGGAGGCGGTACACTTCTCTCGTGTGTCTTGGTCCTAAAATTTTCCTCATGATTTTGCGATCTTCTTTTAGGATATTTTCCAGTTCGCCCTTTCTATGAAGCGTTAGTTTCCCCTGCATATAAAGCCTCCGGTTTGATTACAGTATTGTAATGTTTAATCTTAACGTGGAGAGACATACATTTTTTGTTGTAGATTTCTCTTGTTCTCCCATAAGCTCTTCTGAGTTTTTGGACACGTTTGTTTTGGGCTATTTTCTCTTGTCCGGTTGGTTCGAGGATTTCGCCCAGGTATTTGAAGTGAGGGACTCTGTTGATTTGTCCGTATTTTGTATTGAGACTATGGATGTCTAGTTTTGCACAGAAAAATTCAGTTTTCTGGAAGGAGATATGAAGTCCAACTTTTCTGGCACATTCTTGGAGAATTTCAACTTGCTTTATTGCTGCGACTTCATCGCTGGACAAAAGGGCCAGGTCATCCGCGAAGGCTAAGCATGGAATTTCAAGCTTGTTTTTTCGTGTCCCGATGTTTACTGGGTTCCAGCTATTTTGTGCTTTCAGTTCGTTTTCCCATTCCCTCATCACCTTATCTAGTACGAGGTTGAAGAGGAGGGGTGATAGTCCATCTCCTTGCCGGACACCAGTTTTTATCAGGAATTTGTCTGAGATTTCTCCCATGAATTTCACTCTTGACTTCGTGTCAGCGAGGGTCTGTTTGGTCAAGTGTAGCGTTTTGGAGTCTAGTCCCTGTTCTTTCAGGATGCTGAACAGAGATTGACGATCAACTGAATCATAAGCCTTCTTGAAATCTACGAAGGTACAGATGATTGGAAGGTTTCTGAGGGCCCTGAATTTTAGAGCAGTTTTGAGGTTGAAGATCTGTTCAGTGCATGATCTGTGAGGGCAGAACCCAGCTTGATATTCACCAATTTTATGCTCTAGTTGTTCTTGTATTCTTTTCAACAGGCATGCAGAGAAAATTTTGTAGCCGACTTCAAGGAGGGAGATTCCCCTATAGTTGTTCACATCAGTTTTGTCTCCTTTTTTGTGAAGTGGGTGAATCAAGGCACATTTCCAGTCTTCTGGGAGTTTTTCATTTTCCTAGATTTTCTGTATGATTTCTGTAAGTTCCTTGAGTGAATTTGGACCAAGAATCTTAAGGAATTCTGCAACAATCCCGTCTCTTCCTGAGGTTCTGTTGTTCTTTAGTCGTTTAATGTGGCTCTGAATTTCTTCCTGGTTTGGTGGAGGTGATTCTGGGTGAGTGAAACTGGATGCTTCTTCAAGAAATCTTTCAGTGGGTTCGGGGCAGTTAAGAAGTTCTGAGAAGTACCGTGCAAGTTCTTGGCAGTTTTCTTTATTAGTAAGCACCAATTTTCCATCTTGTTTCCTAAAACATAAGTTCTGTGGAATGTATCCTTGGATTTTTTCTGTGAATGTTCTGTAGAAATCCCTTGTGTTGTGGTTTCTAAAGTTTTCTTCAGTTGACTCCAGTTGTTCTTTCAGGTGCTTTCTTTTCTCTTGCCTGATGGTTTTGGATACTTGTTTTCTGGTCTCATAAAATTCTCGTTGAGTTTTCTGGGTTTTCTACTGTTGTATTTCTGAAATGCAGATTTTCTTATCTCTAGGGCTTGGTTGCATGTTGAGTTCCACCAGGGGTGTTTAGCATTCCTTTTTAAGGGTACCATTTCTCGTGCCTTCTGTATGATTTTGGTGTGGAATTCTTACCATGTTTTTGCTGGTTGATATTCCCATGCTTCTTTTAGATCCCTAACAGGAATCTGTTTTATGTCAAATTTCTGTTGTTGGATTTTACTTTAACTCTTGTGTGATAGTGATCAGAGTCGATGTTTGCTCCTCTTCTCACTTGTACATCATGTACCTCTTTCTGTAGCTGATACGAGATAGCTACATGATCAGTCTGAAATTCTCCAATGGATTCAATGTGGGACCTCCAGGTTTTTTGTTTCTTGGGATGCTTCCTGAGGGATATGGACATGATTTTAAGGTTGCACTGTTGACATAGTTCAATGAGCCTTGAGGCGTTTTTGTTCGTAAATTTGTGCGCCAGGTAGAGTCTGATAGTTTTCCTGTGTTCCTTTTCTCGGCCGATTTGTGCACTAAAATCGCCTAAGAGGATTTTGACGTCATCCTTTGGAATTTTTGACATCACTTTTTCAAGTCTGTTCCAAAATTTGTCCACGTTTTGGGGATTCTTCTTGTTGTCTATATTTGTAGGGGCGTGTGCATTTATTAATGTATATTTTTTATTGGCACACTGAATCCTCATGGTCATTAGGCGATTGCTGATGGAATTAACTTCTTGGATCGAGTTCAGTATACTTTTATGTACTACGAAGCTCATGCCAAATAAAGGGGTACTATTTAGAATCTTTTAGTCTGTTTTGCTTTTGAATATACGGTAATTTCCATAATCCAAGGTATCATCAGTAAATCGAGTTTCCTGCAGGGCAAGGATAAGAATTTTTTGCCGATCAAGTTCTGTGACTAAATTTAGTAATTTTCCTGGTTGTATCAAAGTGTTGATATTGAATGTACCAATGTACGTGGGGGTTTTGTGGGATAGTTTACCAGAGAGCTCCGACTCTCTCCCATGTTTTCGTGGTTGTCCAGGCTCCCCAGAATCCGAAAGCCTGGTTGCCGTCTCAATGCGACGGGTGGATTGGATACCACCTGGGGTAATGTTGTTAGTACGCTCACGAATCATGTTTGGCTTGTAATAGGAAATCCAGCAGTGCTGGGTGCTTAGAACCAGGGATTGTTAGTTCCTGCAGCTTGGTATTGCCGCCGCACCTACAAGGTGACAGACGCGGACCAGGAAGCCGGTGGATACCACTCAGACGCACCTGGATTTTAAACAGGCTTTTTATTACTATCCCAAAAAGCAAGGGTGCCTCATCCGCCAGTTCCGCCGTACCAATGATCTTCATCTCCGCCTTCACTGCCGTTGAGGTCTTCACTCGTAACCCTCAGCTGGGACCCTTGCCAAATGATACACACTGGGTCAGTGTGCTCTGGGACTCAAATAGGCAGGGGTGCCACTCCCTGGGCAGGGCTGGCTCCGAAGAAGGTCCCTATCTGCTACCTTAGATTATTTATTTATTTATTTATTTATTTATTTATTTATTTATTTATTTATTTATTTATTTATTTATTTATTTATTTATTTATTTATTTATTTATTTATTTATTTATTTATTTATTTTTTAAATTCGTTAGGGCCATCTATGGACCACGGTGCTTGTGTTTTAGCTGTTTCTTGAAGTCATCGTCGTTGTTTGCCACAATTGGTGTTCTTAGCGGCTGGTTTGGCAGCTGTTTTCTTGTTGGTACCTCGAGCTTTCCTGATGGCCCAGTAGTCCTTCATTTTCCGGCTAAATTCAATCTTACGTTCCTCAGACCATTTCCTGGTCTCGTCTTTTGGTCTGTGAGTAACTTCTGTGAGGGATGTTACAAAGGATTTAGTTTTAAGAGTTGAATGATAGTTACTCCGATCAGCTATGTCGTTTTGATTTATGTGGAGTTCCGAAAGGTCCTTCTCCACTTGCTTCATCCACACGAACCCAGTAGCTTTGCCCTTGTTAGCAGCCTTGAAGATCCTATGAGATAATCTATTTGAGTCCATTCTGGATAGGTGTCCGTAAAAAGCCAGTCGCCTTCTTCTGATGGCATCTATGAGATTTTCTTGGTGTTTATATAGCTCACGATTTGGTTGATACCATCGGCTTCCATCTGGTAAAATTCTTGGTCCCACTATCCGTCTCAGGAACTTTCTTTCTTGTACCTCGAGGGCTCTTAGTGGGGTCTTCTTAGTTAAATATAGACACTCTGCTGCATAGAGGACTGACGGTCTGATTACTGCATTGTAGTGTCTTAGTTTGACATTCATCGACAGATTTTTTGAAGCATACAGCTTTCTACAGGCATGGTAAGCCTTATCTAGTTTGAGTCTCCTGTGTTCAAGAGCCATTGTTTCGCTGAGGTCCTCTGAGAACCATTCCCCAAGGTACTTTACACTTTTGACTCTCTTGATGTAGATATTATCACTGACTCATCTTTCCAGGGGCATCTTTGATGTTAGTAACAAACTCGGTCTTTCCTATGTTGATCAAAAGACCCGTTTTAGCCGCTATTGAGTGCAGTGTTTGGAGCTGAGTAGTAGCCTCCTGTATGTCATTTGCCAATAAAGTCAGATCGTCTGCAAAGGCTAGGCATGGTATCCTCAGGTTGTCTGCTTTAATCCCCATCCGTAA
Organism: Anabrus simplex; assembly: GCF_040414725.1. Taxonomy (NCBI): domain Eukaryota; kingdom Metazoa; phylum Arthropoda; class Insecta; order Orthoptera; family Tettigoniidae; genus Anabrus; species Anabrus simplex. The sequence continues at coordinate 216,152,281 of NC_090279.1, read as the reverse complement.
TCCAGTGTTCTCTGGAAGGAATCTCATCCACTCTCTAATTATCTTTTCCAGAACGCAGTTAAATAATATACATGAGATGCCATCTCCTTGTCTCACCCCTGTTTTAATGGCGAAACTCTCCGAGAGTTGTCCTCTAAACTTTACTCTGGCTGTGGTATTGTGCAAGGTTGCTTGCACCAGCCTGTTGATCTTGTCGTTAAGTCCTAGTTCTCTTAATGTATTGTAAAGAGTAATTCTATCTACTATTTATTTATTTATTTATTTATTTATTTATTTATTTATTTATTTATTTATTTATTTATTTATTTATTTATTTATTTATTTATTTATTTATTTATTTATTTATTTATTTATTTATTTATTTATTTATTTATTTATTTATTTATTTATTTATTTATTTATTTATTTATTTATTTATTTATTTATTTATTTATTTATTTATTTATTTATTTATTTATTTATTTATTTATTTATTTATTTATTTAATTATTTATTTAATTATTTATTTATTTAATTATTTATTTATTTAATTATTTATTTATTTAATTATTTATTTATTTATTTATTTATTTATTTATTTATTTATTTATTTACAAGAATGTCAACTAATTTGAGAGTATTGACACACAGAAAGCTCATTGTCACATAACTTAAAACAGCATTCCGACATCCACCTGCTCCCTTATGGATACATAATCGATTAAAACAACTCGAGAACGTAGTCATGCTTTCCCGTACACATTGTTAACACACACAGGTTGACTACTTTTTGTTAAATATACAGCTGAGACTGGCTTATACGTAACTCAGAATACTGCTGATCTGGTCATTTGCTTTATGTGTGAGAGTGGATTAACCGAGGGCATATTCATTTAAAGGGAACTTTATTTCCCTTTTGATGCATTTGTGACCATTTTTGGCTTAATAAAATAATTTTTGTTTTATATTTTAATTTGTTTTCAAATTCTTCCCTTGAATAAATGAATTTATTCTATTTCAATTTTTTCTCCATTTCATATTTTCGGAGAAGCTGATTACCTAGTTGTACTTCCTCTAAAAACAAGAATCATAATTCTACCAGTAACTACAGACTCTCAAGACAACCGCTAGATATAGAGTTCACATTTCTGCACCATGCTAGCGTTGTGAAGCACAGAAAAGCCAAACAACAATAGTTGTGTGGCATAGCTCCCACGCGACTGTCGCTGCAGTCCAGCAGCTACCTGACATGGGTATCTCTCATCGGGGTGAAGAAGTTAAGAGGTATAAGATTAAGATGAATACATGTAGTAAACGACTAGGGACACAGGAGAAAAGGAGTCCAATAGATCAGTATAAATCCCCTGTGGGTGGGGGACATAGATGAAGAATACACCCACGGTATCCTCTGCCTTTCGTAAGAAGTGACTAAAAGGGGCGACCAAGGGATGATTGTATTAAAATCATAAAACTACTTGTGATTAGTACCATCACGCGGGGAACTCCATGGATCGACTTTACTTGCGAGTAGTACCACTATGTTAGGTACACAGCAGGTTTGTGATTAGTAGCAGCAGAGAGTGGGTTCACTGTGGGTTTACAGTAGCTGTGATTAGTACCGCTATATTAGCGACACTGTGGGTTTGCGTTGCCTGTGATTACTACCCACTATGTGAGTAATACCACAGGTCTGTGTTACCTGTGTAACGTACGATACTTGGGAGTAGTACCACAATGTGTGGAACACCGTGAGTGTACGCTACTTTTGATTAGTACCGCAACATGACAAATATCATGGTTCTACTTTATTAGCAATAAGTAGCATTATGAGGGGCCGATGAAATTGATTTTGGACCCCTTTAGACATCAAGCATCCTCGATTCAGGATTGTGTTTTAAAGCAGTCCCTTGGTCGTTAATACCATTGTTTTGAGATAGTTTCTGGGAAGGTGGGGCATTGCGGGTCGGATCCACTGATTGTCTTAAATTCATATTCATCCATGCATTCTTCATCATCACGTTTTGAATTCTGGTCAGTGGGTAGTTTTGGACTTGTAAGTTGTCATTACATTTCATCTCATTTTGTTCCATTAGGGGCCGATGACCTAGATGTTAGGCCCCTTTAAATAACAAGCATAATCAGATTAGTATAAGTAATGGAAAGGAACAAAAAATATATGTATAAACACACATATTTACTATCAGTATTCATAAACAACAAACAATCTTAAGGGAGGAAAATGAAATCCCGACACTGAGAAGAAGCTGTGAAAGTCGTGTTAGTCATTGTCGAGTGTTGACTTTGTCAGGTAGGTGTGCATCAAGCAAGCCTTGAAGGAGACAAAAAAAGACAGTATCAACAGCTTCGGAAGTTGTGCGAGGCCATGTAATAGTGATATTCCAGAAAAGTGTATCGGTCTTAGCAGCAATGGTCATAGGAAGGCACTATCTCAAGAAGACTGGGATCTGGCCGCACACAGGCTAGTGCGGAGACGGAGCTTCAGTTGACACCAGAATGACACGGCGAACTGTAACAAGTCGATTACTTGAGGGAAAAATCCGAGACAGATGTTCTGTAGCATTCCTGTCACTAACTCCGAATAACTGCAACCTGCAACTTCAGTCGTCTCCAGGTAACGCTCGTGGAGGGTGGAGTGTGTTGAGAGCTGTTTCTGTCTTAGTGCCAGTGATAGCCGTAGGTTGGTAAGGAGGAGACGAGGTGGGCGCTTGGAGCAAGCTGTCTGTGGCGTCAATGGTAGACCTACACTAGGAGTTTTGGTCTGGGGAGTGATTTTAATTTGACAGCAGGAGCACTCTCATCATTATCCCGAGAACCTTGACAGTGGATTTGTGACTGAACCGGTTGTGCTGCCATATTCAAAGGGGTGTTTTCCAACAGGATTATGCTCGTCCTCATACCGCTGCTGTCATCCAGTGTGCTCTACAGAGTGTCAACCAGTTGCCTTGGCCTGCGAAATCACTAAACCTTTTGCCTATTGAATGCGTATGGGACATTATGAGACAACAAATCCAGCGTCATCCAATACCGGCATTAACCATTACTAATTTGAGTGACCAAGTGCAACAGGCGTGGAACACCATCCCACAAAATGACATTCGGCCCCTGTAACACAGTGCATGTATTCAAAATGGTGGCAGCTACAGCGGTTATTAATGTACTGCCATGTCACATGTCTTGTACCTGGAAACTTTAATCAAATAAATATTATACCTAGCCTAAATTGCATTCCTCTAAACTAATGTCTTGTTGATGTTGGTATTTCATGTTTTGCCAGTGTAAATTACCTTTCAAAGCTTAATTCACACACATAAATGAAGTCTAACCATTGGTATGAGCTAAGCAAATCCGTAGCAGTGGGAGGTGTGGTGGCTAGTGAATGTGTAGTCTTTATTCTTGTTTGTTTCAGGGTTACGAAGGCTCGACAGAACCTGAGCTCTCGCTTGTAGCAGACAAGAGCGCAAGTCACTTGCTCGGTCCTGATGTGGACGCTGTGGAGTTCTCAGACTCTCAACCTAGGACAGGGACCTTGGAGACGGAAGACGGTCAGATCCTATATGCTACTTACACCGTCAATCCCTGCCAAGAACTGAATGCTGCTCCCTCGGATCAGCAACGGATGATCCTGTACGTGGGCGAGGATGGCAGTACATTTGTGTTGCCTGCCTTGGGAGATCAGCCTTCTTTAAGTGCAGTGAATGCAGACGGTGTCGAAAGCGTCCATCAGTACGCTGTGGATTCCGTGTTCTCTCTTCTGCCGAGAGAGAATGGCATCACTAAGAAGACGAAAGGTGGTCAGCGCCGCAGGACGGAGCAGGTGATCGAGAGTGAGCTGCACATCGAGGACAAACTGGAGGTGTTGGATGCCATGCTAACTCCACTGCCAGAAAAGGCAAGGAAGGTGAAGAAGGAGCCCAGGAAGAAGGGGAAGGAGGACAAGGATGGGGAGGAGAAAGAGGAGTACGTGTGTGACCTGTGTGGTGCTAGCTTTGCCAGAGCAGCACAGTATTACGGCCACCTCCACTCGCACAGTGGAGAGCGCAAGTGGGAGTGCACCCTCTGCCCCACACCGGTGAGTACTGTATCTTACCGACCTGTCATTGTCTTCGGCCTGTCATCATCAATTTGACTTTCTCACTTCTAGCTGGATTGGGATGTTAATCCAACCACCTTTACAATCTTCCAATCCTGGTTCCTTCTTATATTGTGCTGTAATTAACGAATGATGTATGACCTCTGAAGAGGAAAAAATAAAGCAGTTCTTGCTGCGTGTCATTGAGGATGGAGTCCTACCTAGGATGAAATCATATGTTGAAGACAACACACTCAACCACTGTCTGTGCCAAAGGAATTAAACAGTGAAGGTTAAACATCTCCAACCCAGTTGGGAATAAAACCCCTTAGATCAAACGCAAGCATGCTTGTTCTCTTAGCTTATAACAAATTGAAATAACGAATAACATATTTCAACCTATGCAATACAAGTAAATAAGAAATTTAGTGTTACATTCCTATTTAATTATAAGCGGAAGCGGTACTGGCTTCGACCCCAATCTGGGTCATCATCAGCGGAATAAAATGCAAAAGCAATGCATAGGTAAATAAGAAATTAAAGAATGAGTCTTTCACAAAAACAGTTGAAGAGGTAATATAAGATAATGGGGATTGGCACTGTGCAATTTTAAATCGTAAAATCTAGAAGAATTAGGTCAGTCACTTATATGAAATAAGGCGTGGTGTTTTCTGGTCCTGCTCCTTCACTCTTTGCACTGTACATGGCTGCCTTGCTGCATGAATCATCTGTAAACAACTTAGGCATGGAGATTAAATTTCGTTTCGATGGAGGCCTTTTCAGTCTGGCAAGACTTCGCTCACAAAGACGTACTCTGGTTACCCGGGTAACAGAACTGCAGTATGCTGATGACACCGCATCTCCTGCTCTAACACCTGCAGAACTACAACAGTCAGTCAACTGCTTTAAAACTGCACGTGATCGTTTTGGTCTTACCATTAATGCGGAAAAAACAAAGGTACTTGCACAACCTGCCCCAGAATTAACACTTCCTGAGTTCAGTATTTCCATGTTTGACACAACACTGGAATAGGTTGATCACTTTTCATATCTTACAGCATTTTGTCTAAACGGTGTACCTGTGAACAAGACGTTGATGTAAGAATTGGGGCTGCTCGTGCAGCATTCGGGCGGTTAATGCACAGTCTTCATGAATAACGACCTAAAACTGCATACCAAACTCATGGTGTACAAACTGTTGTCGTTTCCACGCTGCTGTATGGCTGTGAAACTTGGACACTCTATCGCCATGATATCAAAAAACTTGAGCGCTTCCACCAACAGAAAATGAGTTTCATCTTGAATGTTAAGTGGGAGGACTATGTGACCAACATGGCAGCTAAATAGCATTGAGGCAACAGTCATTGCTCATCAACTGAGATGGTTAGGCTATGTTCACCGCATGGGTGATACCAGGCCTCCCCGCCAAATTCTTGATGGTGAACTTTGCTCCGGCAGTAGACCTCATGCAGCCCCTCTTAAGCGTTTTAAGGACCAGCTGAACCACATCATGAAGACAACTGGTATAGATATACAGACATGGGAAGAATGTGCTGTGAACCGCTCACAGTGGCGGAACACTACATCCACCGCTGTCCAATTGTTTGAAAGAGAACGCCGCAGACATCAAGAGGCCAAGCGACAAGCAAGAAAACTCTGTCAATTACAACCCTGCCTTCCTTCATCCATTCAGTGTGATTTGTGTGGGCATATGTTTTATGCCAGGATTGGTCTGTTTAGTCGTCGTAAACACATCCATAAACTGAGTTGAATTGGTCAGTGTATGCAGGAAGAAGTTATATATACTCGGATCGAGTTACAGGTGACGACGACGGTGTTTTCTGGTGTTAGATCCTCTCTTATTTCTCTGATTCATCTGCAGCCTTTTGTGGTATTTTTTGAGGCAAGATTATACTGTACCAGTTGTTTTGGAAGTCTTGAGTCCTGCGTTCTCATTATGTGTCCAAAGATTCCCAGTCTCCTCTTATGCGTGCATAGTACAAGACTTTTTTGGGCGCTATCTGCTGCTGTCTGTCTTTCTGGTACTTTTTGTTGATGCACGTTCTTCCAGTTCTTCTTTTGATCTTCTGGAGTCTCTACTGCAATAAATACACCTTTGATATTAAAAATCAGCCTTATCAATACAGGACGGTAAGGTCCTCAAAACATGTACGGTGTATGAGGTGATGATAAATAATTAAACAACTCTAAGTATTGACAAGTCTGATTTTAAATATCAAGGGTGTATTTATTGAAGTTGAGATTGTAGTGAGTACGGACCACTATAAAATGGAGTCTGTCCTTCTTTGTTTGTTTAGGTAAAAACTGTGTTTCTCTTGCATATGTGGCTTTTGTTTTTATGACTGTATTGTAGTGTTTTAGTTTTGTGTTGCAGATAGGAATTTCATTTTTCTTGATGTCCCAGGTTAATTTTTGTGTTTTAGCTAGTTTGTTTATTCTTATTTGGATCAATTTTTTTTCCGTTTAGGTTGTTTATCACTTCGACTAGGTATTTGAATTGGGTGGCAATTTTGACTTTATTACCATTTATGCTTATTTCCTTTCTTTCCAAATGGATATTTTGAGGCCACTTTTAGTTGCAATATTTTGAAGTTGTGATATATGTTTTTGTTTTGTCGAAGTCAGTTGCCAGTAATACTATGTCCTTGGCAAAACCAAGGCAGTTCATTTCGATTTTTCTACCTATTTTTATTTTTGGGGCCTTTTCTTAAACCTTTCCCCCATTACTATTTCTAGAACACAGTTGAATAGTAGTGGTGAGAGTCAGTCGCTCTGGCGTAGTCCTATGTTCATCTCGAATGGTCATTTAATAGTCATTGTAAGAATATGTTCATTTTTATATATACATATATGTATGTTGTAAGTTATGTTAATATTGTACTTAGGCCTTGTCACTAAGTTTCCTATGGCTGATGATGGCATACAAATAATGCCGAAACCGGTCCCAATGTTTGAAAGGTAATAAATATGTGATGTGTTAATGACCTCACATTGTTTTTGTATTGAAAAGGTGGACATAACTATCCTCAATGTATAGTGGTGCCGATAATTCGACCCTGAACTTCACTTTTGACTTGATGTTTCTGAGGGTCAATTTTATCATGTTTATTAATTTGGGATGCAGTCCAAGGTGTCTTAGAATTTTTAGTAGATTCCTTGTAGATGCAAACATATGCTTTTTTTTTTGAAGTCGGTAAATGCCTAAATCTGACAAAGTACACCATAACATTTGAATATTGGATGTATGTTTCCAATGAAGAGTTTTCTGGAGTTAGTCATTCTTGTATGCAGCACTACAGAAGTGATTTCTAACTATTTGGGTGGGGCCTTTAATGGCCAAGACAGCTAAATCACAGTACAGATACTTGGGAATGCCCACACTTTTGAAAAACTCAACTAAGAATTTTGATATGGTTCCTCTTGCTCTAATGAAAAGTCCTACAACCCTTATACAGGAGATGTTGTATGATTCTTTGAAGTAGCTGATGGTTGGTTCATAGATGGCTCCCTTCTCCGCGTCTACCTCTGCTGGCTGACTTGAGTCGACCTCGCATCTAATGGTGGGGTCCAGAATATATGTAAAGTCTTTTTCTTGGTCAATTACGATTATATCTATTTTCTGGTTGCTTCCACCATGAGCAACACTTGATACCTCTTCATTTACCTTGTAAATTTTCTGGGAGAATGCTGCTGCAATTCTAGATCTTGTTCTGTTGTGCCTAACATTCCCAAGTCCCCTCTCACCTTGGACATGAACCAAGTACATGAGCTAGGGTTTCAGACTCACTGCAGTGTCTGCAGTGGACTGCATCCTGGCTACGCCCAGGGAGGGCCCGTACAGGAACCACAGCGCATCATTCCACTCTGATCTGGAGAGTCTGTTTACGGTGTTGATCCATCAGTTAGCCGGTATGTATTCCTGATAGAAGATGGCTCCCTTACCGTGAGTTACTAATGCAGCCCATTTGCTATAATCTTTTATCCTTAGCATTTCTCTTAAATTCCTTGCGCTAAGTTCTTAGAGCTGGTTGTCTTCTATGTTTCTTAGGTCAAGTCTCTGAACGTAGAGTTTCCTCTCTTCTCTGTCACGTACTTATTACCAGGCTTCTCTCTTGAGACTCATGATCTGGTGAGAACAGCTCCTCCAGATTCAGAAATCTACCCTGGTATTGTCCTAGCTCCTTCTGGAATTGTAACCTGATTCTGGAAAGGATTTTGTATGTTATATCTAGGAGTGAGATTCTCCTGTAGTTGTTAGGGTCCATTTTATCTGCTTTTTTGTGTAATGGATTGATGATGGCTCTCCTCGAGTGTTCTGGTAGTTTTTCTTTAATCTGTGGTGACAAACTGTTGACGGAAGGCAGTTTTTGCTGATATCCCTGCATATTTCTAGATCTCTACAAAGGTCTGATTTTCTCGTAGTGCTTTGTAATTTTTTTATCTTGACCAGTGCGTGGTAAACTTCTTTCATTGTTAGTGGAGGGGGGGTACTGTTTTCTGGTGTTGGTGGTGTTCGAGTTCAGTAGTTGTTGATTCCTCATAATCAAAGAACTTATTGAATATATTTGACCAGGATTTCCTCATTTTCTTTATTGTTATGGGCGAGCTTACCATTTTCATCTTTCTGTAGTAAGGTTGGGGATTAATATTTTTGGAGTTTCTTTCGAAGGTTTTGTAGCGCAGTAATCTTTTGATTGTGTTTTGTTGAAATCTTCAGTTAATTTCATTGCATCCGTATGATGCTATGTCTTTATTCTCCTTAAGGTTCAGGTGATTTCCTGTCTTTGATTTAATACATTTTGAAAGGATACTGTACATATATCTGATTTTTGGGATTGGTGTAATAGACATCCTTTATATCTTTTCTTCACTGTTTCATCACAGTTGATATTCCACTGTTCATGCTTATTTAGGGTTTTGTTTGGGCCAATTCTTCTGCAATTTGTTTAACCTTTTTAGTACCAGGCAAAAATGTAGAGGTGAAGTCTAAAAGTGCCAGGCTGTTTTAATGGAAAATGTATGTGGGCTTTTGGGGAAGAAAAAAAAAAAATGTTATCCTTCTGTTTTTAAAGATGTGAAAGTGAAAATTATCAGGGAATGCAAAATATAGTCATCCAAGTTCAAGATTACTTTCAGATTATGAAAAATTTATTCCTTATGTTATTAATTAAGATGAATTAAAATAATTTATTAAAGAAAAGAAAAGTTGGAAAATTTTGTAATTCCTATTACCACACTCTTAGAAATGGAGTAAAAAACGAACACTGGAGGGCAGACATACATAATACAAGAACCCAGAAGTGCATTTTGTTTGTTTTAAAAATAATTGCAGGGGTGTCAAAAATCCAAAATTCTAAAATCTAGCATATTGAAAAATACACCAACAATGGCACTGACACAAGTAAAGACAATTAAATGACAGTGAAAATAAAGAGCTGTGTAGCTGATGACTGGCGAGTAAATTGGTGCCCTGTCGGACTTCGTGAACAGTGACTTCGATCTTGGTGACAAATCACGTGTCGATTTCGGCTCAGACAATGCGCGGAATGTGACTGTACCTAACCAAGCAAGTGATAATGATGATGTTGATACTAATAGTGGCTGGGAAGAAAGGAATGTTGACTAGCACAATCATGCACAGGCTCCACATTTCGCAGACTCGTTAGTTCTTTAATTTCCTCCTCTCTTACACTTCGGCACAAGGGTTTTACGAGTTGCACGTAAACAAATCAAAGAAGTTTGAAAATAGCTCGAAATTATCAGTAGGCAGAAAGCAAGATAATGTTGTCAGAACATGGTAGCTTGAACCCTGTTTAATGGTCGACCCAGGATTAGGCACCATTTTCAGTCTAGAAGCTTCTCAAACAATAAAGAAATGAAGCGTCTCTCACAGCGACTGTGGCACTAAGAGGGTTAAGGTTATTTAATAATAATAATGGTGATGCTGAGAAAAGCGCTAAAAATAAAACACCTAGACACAGCATGTCATTGACCTAGCCAAGGGGAGGGGCGTGCTGTGGAGGAAGTAGGCCAATGGACCCACGCCATTGACAGAGCAACGGTTTTTCAAAAACCTCGCAGTAAATGCTGGAGACAAAGGAGGATATCATTAAGATAAGTTCCTAAGTATTTAATCTCTTAACCAGGCGTGACAAGTTAATTCGTCTAGAGCCTTCAAAAACTGTTATCTGCTGAGCAGGACGTGTTATCTTGTCACTTTTTGTTGCTGAATGTAGTTCTATGATTGCTTTATAGATGTCAACAGGTTCCAGACTTGCTGCACACCAATATTTCATTGCATTTTCTTCCGTACATAATTGCTAAGCATGTTCGTTTGGATTATGAAACTATTCTTCATCTGATCGATTCAGATGATGGATTAGATGGCAGCTCTTTGGATAGAGAGGATAACACTAGTGGTGAAACTCAGTCAGCTTGCATCTGTACCATTAGACTCGCTGAAGAAAAATGATTTTGAAGATTGCCTTAGAATTCTTTTTGTAACATCATGCACAGTACAGCACTTTTATTTCTCACTGCTTTTCTTGCTATATTTTTATATGGCGAGTTTATTCAGTGCAATAATAATAATACGCAGTGCAATAGTGGCATCGTTTTATTGGTTGTTAGTTAGTGTCAGACGTAGTAGTTGCAAGAAGTCGAATACAATGTTGAATGATATAGATGTTGATTCCCATAGGGAATCTGAAATATTTGTCCTGAATTTGTCCTGAATTTACTCATCCAGGACAAATATTTCAGATTCCCTATGGGAATCAACATCTATATCATCTGATGGCCAAGCAGGCATCAATTTTTGATAATGAGACAAAGTCTCTTAGTGCATTGGCACTGCCGGTGGCTCCAGTTAGCCTACGCAGTGGCCTCCACGGTATGCACTAGCCAGCGTATTGGTAGGTGTGCTAGGTACCAACTGATGAGCCCACCCTAGCACACGAGGGCGAAACGCTGGCAACCAAGAATGAGTTAGCTGGAAAATTTATAATGTCCAATAACGAACCATTTATATTGGTATACAATGTTGAATTGTGGTTTGAATTACCAAAGGCAAGTCAAATGATCATAAATATGTCTCCTGGTCATGGGGATCCATCAACGGCTGCTAATTTCAGATGACAACCAGCCATAAGACTTAGCCTGCACGGTTGTTTGGGTTAAGGCTACCATCACACATTTTGTTGCGCTAAATTCCGGTAAGCAAATACGCAGACGTCCACCAACCATAAGCCATATTTATGTCAAAACGGGAAGGACTTGATAACTCGTCGTCCACAAAGGTAGGCACGCACAATGGGCGGGACAAGTTTTTTCGTCGTTCGCGGAAGAGTAATGTGCATAATGAATTAACTCTCTTTCAGCCAAAATATATTCCCCGCTACAAATGTTCCTTTCTCCAGTTAAGAGGTTAAATAGAAATGAAACATGTCATTCTCTTTTAATTAAGTTGTTTCTTTTTCCTGTAGTTTATAAATTTATTTATGAAAAGTTACTTTTGGCAGTATGAAGAGCCTAACAGAAATTAACCTCTTTTTTTTTTCACACTTATTTTTGTAGTATAATTATTTCTTCTTCATTTAAGTTTGGGTCAGGTTCTGAATCAATGATTTACACCTGATTCTATCCTTCCACAACTCCTGTTCAAACACCTACTCCACAACTATCAATTTTCTTCCTAAATCTTGCTTAAACCTCTCCAGCCATCTTTTTCTGGGTCTTATGCATTTTACTTTCATTTCAAATATTTTACTTGGTGTTCTCTACACGTGCCTGCAATTTCTATTTTGCTATTACTCATGTAATTTTCCTCCCTTTTTTAAACAATTTTTAACCCCGTGAAATGGAGAGGGGAGGGAAAAGTATGCAAATTTAATTTTGAATCTAAAATACTTATGTAATTCCACCACCTTTTCGGTATGTTCCTTCAGCAGTCACTGGATATGCACAGGTATGTACACATAATAAGATTGTTCCTTTTCATGAATCTATGTACACAGCCACTACCCTCTGCTTGCTTTTGACTGTGAGATTCCTATATTGCTTTTCTCTGCACGTCCAGTAGCTTAATTGTAGCAATTCATGCAAAACTGATTAAATGTCATTCCTTAATCTAGTTACATATTTCAACAGTTCTTTTTCAGTTTCTGCATACTTGCCTAATTTTGGTTCCTGAAATGTAAGGCTATCTCCTTGCCATGCTGGAACTTTCCTTTTTATTTACGCCAGTAGCATATATCTGATGGCGTTACACAAAACTTCCCGCACAATTGCAATTACTTTTTGTGAGTGCGATCGCAGCTCTGTAATTCACTTCACTAATCGCTATAGTAGCACAGAGACTGGTTATGTTATAGAACAAGTGTACAGCACCCGCACGGTCCGCCATGAGTAAACCGAAGATTATCCGTAGCTTGCCAAGTCGAGGAGTCTCGTACTGGAGTGTTGCCACTTGCGCGCCTGTCACCATGTACAAATAGATGACGGGCATTTTAAACAGTACGCATATGGTTAGACAAGGATTGTTAAACTTAACAGTTTTTTACTGAAATGAACGTAACTTTCCATTCTGGTCATCCTGCTAAGACTGTATGTTAAACAACGCAGTTATCTATGCATTAAATGACACAAGTTTTGGATCGCACTGGCACACAATGTATTTTTAACGTAGCTACCTTTGTTGTAGGGCCTCAGTGTAGACCATCGTGAATTTTCGAAGAAATGTTTTATGATAGAATCAAACACAATCCATTCGTCAGCACTGTAACTTTGGGGATTGCATTGTAGTTCAGCATATTTCACACTAGTGTGTGTACATTTCCTGGTTATTCAACAAACGATTATTATGTTTAACCATCTAGCCTTAGCTTTAATATTTCCACTACCCCACATTTTGCAAAAAAAAGTAAATACAAACACACTGATGATACAAAACTTCTGCATAATCATGGTGGAAAAATAATGCAAATTTCTATTTTTCCTCAAATTTCCAATTCAAAATTAAGGGTGGGTAAATTATATGAGTGCAAAATTTACATGTTTAAGTATGGTATGACTTGTTTCCTTTTTAATTAATTAATTACTGACAAATGTGACTGTGTGTTAATACCCCACAGGTAGAGTTCTCTAGCCAATCTCAGCTGCGGCGGCATGAGAAGCAGTGCCATTTGAACCTGCGGCCCCACGAATGCTCCCTGTGTTCGGCACGTTTTGACCGCGCCTCCCAACTGAACTACCATGAGCGGCGGATACACGCCGGAGAGAGACCTCACACCTGCCAGATCTGCCTCAAGGGATTCTTCAAGCGCTCCGACCTGCGCACTCACCTCAACATCCACCTGGGCATCAACAAGTCCATCTGCGAGGTCTGTGGCAAGAAGTTCAACCACGTCTCCAACCTCATCAGGCACACCCGCATGCATTCAGGTGAAAATGACTTCCTGGTTCATTCCATATCAAACAAAACAAATCTAGATACACCGCATGCCTGCACATTTATTATTTCAGCAAAATTTCCTGATAAATCTTTGTTTCATGCCTAATAATGATAAGCTGAAAGCTTTCTACAAAGGTGTATCAGATATAAACGGGAATGTGAATGTACCGCTGCTGTTAGTTTTGAGGTGGGGCTTCGCCAGGATGTTGGTAGGAGTGTCTAAAGAAGGGGTTTGCACACCTGAACGACGGTGGAGACCTGGGCTGCTTCAGTACGCTATGAGTGAGCAAGAGGTGCACATGCCTATTGCGCAACTCCTCGTTATCAGATTTGTCACGAAAGAGGGCACCAAACCTTCCGAAATTTTGAGACGGCTCTGTGCACAATTCGGGGAAGAAACACTTTCACAGACTCGGGTGTATGAGTGGGCTAAGAAATTAGTATCAGGAAAAGAAGCTGTGGAAAATGAACCTCATGAAAGCAGACTGCAGACAACATTGTTGGTGAAGATCAGCAAATACAATTTTTGCAAATTGTTTTAGCTGTAGGTATAAGTTATGGAAGTGTTCAAACCATCATCCGAGATGAACTCTATTTCCGAAAATTGTCTGCCAGGTGGGTTCCTCGTCTCTTAAACCAGGAACAAAATACTTTTTTTATTTTGCTTTACGTCGCGCCGACACAGATAGGTCTTATGGCGACGATGAACAAAATACTTTACTCCAGGATGTTTGTCAGAGACTTCTGCATCACTATGAGGTGGGGGGAGAGGATTTCTCGCATTGTATTGTGATTTGTGATGAAACTTGGGTGGCTCATTACATCCCAGAGTCAAAGCAAGCAAGCATGGAGTGGCGGCGAAGAGATGAAGCAAGTCCGGTCAAGGCCAAAACGCCCATCTGCTGAAAAGGTGCTTGCAACCATTTTCTGGAACTCTGCAGGCGTTTTGCTGGTGGATTTTCTTCATGAACAAAGGACAATTAATGCAGCCTAATCCTGTTGCCTTTTGGATGAAGTAAAAGCTGCATATCGCAACAAGCGCCGCTGACAACCGATCCAAAAAGCCATTCTTCTCCATGACAATGCAAGGGTGCATACTGCCGCTTTGACGCAGGAAAAACTTTGGGGGGGAGGGCGAATTCACTGGACACCTCTGGAACACCCTCCGTACAGTCCTGATTTATCGCCCTGTGACTACCATTTGTTTGGACCACCCAGGTAAGACCTAGGAGAACAGCGGTTTGAAGATGATGCAAGTGTAGAAGAGTTCGTGTGCAACTGGTTCCGCACACATTCCTCTTCTTTCTGTCAGGACGGCATCAAAAACTTGCCAATCCATTGGAGAAAATATGTACCGAAGGCAGGACACTATGTAGAAAAGTGATCTCTATATGTGTGGTTTTTTTGGTTGACGCAATAGATTTTAAAATGTAATTCCTGTTTATGTTTGATCCGCCTTCGTACCTTCGGTATTCTGTTTGATTGGTTACCTCAGTGTGGTAATGAATAGGCTATACAGTCAGCGTCTTGACGCCGAATATCGGACAGCTCTACATAAGGTGGACAACGGCTTCGGGCGGATGAGTTTCCTTGGAGGGGGTGATGGTCCCCGAAGGGTAGCGTCCGATCCCAGGTTGGGGAGCTGCGGCCTGATCACCTGCTGGCAGTAGCGACCCCATCTTAACCCACTTCTACTCAGTCTATGTGCAGGGGTTTGCTCGAAGCAGCTCAAACTAATTTTTGTGATGTTGCAGCCAAATTATAAAACATCAACACTTAAACAGTTTAATGCATGCATATATTAAAATAAAATAAATCACACTAATATAGTAAACTATGAGCATTTCAGAAATGAATATACCTTGGACGTATTATTGGTAAAGACAGAAAGAAATATTAAACTTTGAAAATCATTTTTGGAAGAGAAATAATGGTTTTCAATGACAGAAAGATCAGACATTATTGCGCCCTTCTTCTTTACTCTTAACCTGAAAGAAAGAACATTTATGATGTGTGTGCTGCAATTCACTCATGAAGTTTGGCATAAGTTATTCATTGTACACGTAACTATCATCGATGTCAGGTTCTCCACAGTCCGATGCACGGTGAGCAGCTGTGAATGTGTCACTTCCCACATAACAGGAACCACTTTCAACAAAAAAAGTCCCTGTTACTGTCTAAATCATCTGAAAATTCAAGGATATCAGAATCATTCGGCCTTGAACATGGCCCAGCCATTACGAGAAAAGGATGACTCAAGCAGGTGCAACAACGGAGTAATTACAAGATGTATACTTGTAGTTCGGGAAGTACAGCAAACACACGATATAGCAGTGAATAAACTCTAAACTAAACTGATAGCAAGATCAAATTGTTGTATTGATAAGCCAACCAGAAACAGATAACAACTTTGAACAACCACAACATAAATATTTATGGTCTACAGATTGCATTTGTCGAAAATAAAAATATTTCGTAGGCCTGGTGGATGTATCTCATGAGCAAAATGCAAATTCAAAGCTTTAAGTTTCTGTTACTTCATCTGTTACCATTTAACAGCCACACAAATGACCAAAATCCCTAAATAGGACAGAGCCGATCTATCAGCGCAGTGAACATTCTCACCATAACCTCTCACAATTTACAAACTTTATCATATAGATTCATATTAATACAGTTTAAATTAAGAACTAGTGTTAGGTTTAATGGTCCACCCAATCATTACACTTCATTTTACAAGCAAAAACTATTTAATATTAAAATATATTAAACATACTTCGGAACATGTTTAGTCTTATTTTAAGACGTCTTCAACCATCTCATAACAGATTACGACACTCATTGTTGCTGTCTAATCATTTTAAAAATCAGAAAACTCATATCCTTTAAGAACTGTTTGAGAATGCACTAAAGACAATAAATAATATTTACATAAAATTGTCCATCACTTGTAAAAAAAATTTCTTCAATGTTAAAATTTGAATGACATTTAATCAAAATATGACATGCATTGCTGGTAGCGTCAGTATACTGACTGAGGGAGATTTGAATTCTGATCTCAGAATAGGAAAATGGGACCAAATCCACATCAGAATACTTAAAAGCTTTAATTTTTATGAAAATTGCTTTCAAAAAATAAGCTATTTCTGGTAGAAGGAATCTAATGCTTCTGAGATAGCCTGTCCATGACCACCATATTGGTAGCTTAATTCTTATGAATATTCCTTTCAAAAGGCAAGGTCTGGAAAGAGAGAGATATACGGTATATAATAACTAATGACTTTAAAACCCTCGCAAATTTATTTAAGAAATGAGTTTCTGTCATGAATGCGTGACTTAAAAGCTTACCATCAAAGTTGGTGAAACTCCCTAGAGCTGGTTCACATCTGAGCCTCGCTCTGACTTGCTTCTCGCCATGCTACTGCGTGTATTATGTTTCCTCTCGCCCGACAGAACTTGGCTAGGGGCGGTAGGAGGGGGAGTACTGCTGTTAGTAGGGGAAGGGGAAACAGCTCTGCCTATAGGTAGAATGGGAGGGTGAGATGTTTATTTTAGAGGAGGTAACTTCAGATTATTAATTTTTTGTGATGGTAAGAGCCAACGGTTAATGGATTTTTGTTCTCTTGTATGTCATTCAAAAATTTTTTTTGCGTTAATACTCTGGTCCAAACTTAAATAAATATTTTTGTAATTGCTCATCAGGTTCCCTTTGCTCAATTATCTTCTTTTTTTTGGTCAAGTCTATTTATGTCAGTATATTGGTGACAAATATCTCCCATATGGACACTCATACTTGTGTTTTCTTCTCTTTCCATATGAGATAAAGGTGCATTGAAGGCTTGATAAACCATACTGAAATAAGCAGCCCTCTCATGACTCCCAGGATGTAAAGTATCATTTTTAATGGTCACCGGAGTAAACGTATCCTTTCTTACCGGGTTCCCTCTTAACGGTCACATCCAAGAAATTTAAAGCATTGTCCTTCTCGTTTTCAAGTGTAAATTTTATTCTTTCATCTAATGAATTTAAAAATTGTAAGATATTTTGACTATTGTTATAACCTTTATCTATTATTACAAAGGTATCTTCCAGAAATCGTGTCCGAAAATCCAAACCTTGAATATGTCCAATTATTTTGCGGTGTTCTAAACGGTCTAAATAAATGATGATGATGCTTGTTGTTTAAAGGGGCCTAACATCTAGGTCATCGACCGCTAAATGTAATGACAAATTAAAAGTCCAAAATCCTCCACTGACCAGAATTCAAAACGTGATGACAAAGAATGGATATGAATTTAAAACAATCAGTGGAACCAACTCACAAAGCCTCACATTCACAGAAGCTGACGTAAAAAATTATATTACTGACCAAGGGACTGCTCCTATAGCACAATACTGAATCGATGACGCTTGTAGTCTAAAGGGGCCCAAAATGCAAGTCATCGGCCCCTCATAATGGTACTTATCGCTAGGAAAGTAGAACCATGGTATTTGTCATGTTGCAGTACTAATCAAAAGCAGCGTAGATTAGTGGTATTCCACACATTATGGTACTACTCACAGGTAATGAAATTCGCACATGTAATACAGACCTATGGTGTTTCGCACATTGTGGCGCCATTTACAGGCAATGCAAACCTATGGTGTTCATCACATAAGTGTACTAACCACAGGACTCGCTTTATCCTGTGGTAGTAATCACTGGTAATGTAAAAGGTACCTGGCTGTAACTTCAGTCAAATGTGAAAGTAATTTTCTATGTGGGTTTTGCAGGGATAAAGCCGTACCCCTGCACGGTGTGCGGCAAGCGCTTCACGCAACTCAACGCTATGCACCAGCACAAAGTGTCCCACCAGGTGGAGAAGGACGTGAGCTGCAGTCTGTGCAACAAGATGTTCAAGAGCCACGCCATCATGAGGAAACACGTGAGGCACATGCACGGCGACAAGGAGGCCAGCAACGTAAGTGTCTTGTGGTGCATTCAGCCCAGTAAAGTAACAGGTGTTGTTTGTCACAAGGCACTTATAGCTTTCTTGCAGTGTTGGCAGCAGGGTGCTACACTTTCACTCGCTGCTGTAATCCTTCCACCTGCATTCAGGGCAGGTGGCAGATTCCCTATCAGTTGGTTACGTAGTCCTTTCTTAAATAATTTTAAAGAAGTTGGAAATTTATCGAACATCTCCCTTGGTAAATTATTCCCATTCCTAATTCCTCGTCCTATAAATGAATATTTGCCACAATTTGTCCTCTTGAATTCCAATTTCGTACCTTTAAAAGCTCCTCATATTTATTCTTCTGGTAATGTTCTATATCGTCTCTTTGCTGGCAGCTTAGAACATACCGCTTGATACCAATATAAATGGTCCATTATTGGACATTATAAATTTTCCAGCTAACTCATTCCTGGTTGCCAGCGTTTTGCCCCAGTGTTATAAGTTGGGCTCATCAGTTGGTAAATAGCACACCTACCAAGACACATGGTAGGCTACTTGAAGCCACTGGCAGTGCCAATGCACTGTGAGAGACTTGGCCTCATTATCAAAATTTGATGCCTGCCTGGCATCAGGGTTCCTAAGGCAATCACTATCTTAGTTGAGCTTAGTTGAGCAGCTTGTCTCCTTACTCCCAAGTCTTCCCAGCAAAAAGTTTGCAATATTGTCATAACACTACTCTCTTAAAGGGAATTGCCTAGAACAAATCGTGCTGCTTTCCTTAGGATTTTTTCTAGTTCTTGTATCAAGTAGTCCTGGTGAGGGCCTCACACACTGGAACCATACTCCAATTGGGATCTTATCAGACACTTATATGCCCTCTCCTTTAAATCCCTCCTTCTTCTTCTTCTTCTTCTTCTTCTTCTTCTTCTTCTTCTTCTTCTTCTTCTTCTTCTTCTTCTTCTTCTTCTTCTTCTTCTTCTTCTTCTTCTTCCATTTCCTTTTCCAGATTCTCTCTGGTTAAGGTACTGTACCAATGCCCTCCACCTTACTCAATCTTTCCACCACTTCTCTTCTAGTATTTTATTGCTATTGACTCCTCTATTTGCAATACAGTCCACAACAGAGCTCCTCCATCTCATTCTAGAATGTCTCCTAGACCTCTTTTTTGTCTCTGTACCCATGAATGTTCTCTTAGATATTCTCTCTCGTGGCATTCTCATCATGTGTCCAAATCATTTCAGCTTTGCTATGTCAGTCTTTTTTTGAAGTTTACATACTCCCATGCTTCTCCTTATTTCCTCATTTTGTATTCTACCTCGTCTTGTTTTTCCCTGTATGCTCCTCAAGAACCTCATTTCAGCTGCTTGTATCTTACTTTGGTTCCGCTTAGTCAATATCCAGGCTGCTGAAGCATAGGTCAGTGTAGGTTTATAATAGGACGAGTATACAGTGGAACCTCGATTATCCGTTCATGAAAACTATGTTTTCCTGGAATATCCACTCAAATTACGTGGTCCCGTGAGCATCCTAATTACATCACGTTGTAAAAATCCTGCATTATCCGTTCCTTGAAGAAACGATTTCCCGGATCAACCGTCCAGAAATTTCATCCCATCAACACTAAATCTTCGATCAAGCATTTTTCAAGAAACTGTATCTCACGAAAGGACAGCTATGGCGTACTGATACTAATGGATCTTGGTGTTAACGCCCCGCCATTGCGATAATTAGAGCACTACTGTACCAGAAAAGCATTCGGCGGTGAACATGCATAAAGGATCATCTTAGCATCACATTTGGGTAGTATATATATATATATATATATATATTTTTTTCTTTTTATAGAGAAACTTCGGAAATCATAAAACAGAGAGTGGTCACAATTGGAAGGAGACAGAGCGCATTACGACGCTCTACTTGAAGACTGAGTGAGTTTCGTCAAGTGTTCGTAGTTGTAAAATGTCCGCATTATGACCATTATGTCCAAGGTTAGATTTTTTCAATTGTATCGCTGAATAGGTTTTCGGCACTTCCCTCACGGCACTGTGCAGTCAGTGGGCTTTCAGGCAGGAATCAAAACTGCTATTATCGTACAGATAATGTTATCGAGACCAGAATAGATGTTGGACGATACCTACATAAACCCTTGGGAAGTCTTGGATTGCCTGTTACTGTTTTGGTCCTGATAAATAAGACTGGGAATTTTACGTTTTTGTATTAAAATATCATATAAACCACAGTGGTTTCATTTGCGCATATTGCATTTAAAAAGTTTTTTATAATTTCCTTCTCGTACTGACTTGTGCAGCTTAGCTTAAAGTCACGAATAACCGTAATTTCTGAAGTTTTGTTGCAAATTTTTCTCTTTTCAATTTGATTATGATTAGTGACGGGCAGAATGGAATATAATGCATTCAAGAAATTTTGAGAATTGATACTTAATTCAAAACCATATTCTCGAGTTCACATAACGTGGCTCAGACGGTTAAGGCGCTGGCCTTCTAACACCAACTTGGCAGGTTTGATCCTGGCTCAGTCCGGTGGTATTTGAGGTGCTCAAATACGACAGCCTCGTGTCGGTAGATTTACTGGCATGTAAAAGAACTCCTGCGGGACTAAATTCCGGCACCTCGGCATCTCCGAAGACTGAAAAAGTAGTTAGTGGGACGTAAAGCAAATAACATTATTATTATTATTATTATTATTATTATTATTATTATTATTATTATTATTATTATTATTATTATTATTATTATTAGTTCACATAACCTTTAAAAGTCGATGCAGGCCTAATTTGTGCGCTACAAGATTTCAAAACTGACTACAAACATTACACCAGTGATCAAATTACAATGGAAGATTAAGAAAATAAGGGATTTTGCCATTGTGTTGGGTGCTTTTGTATCTAATGTCCTTTATTTTATTAGAGTAGAGAATTAAAAACTGCTTGTGGTCGTTTGTTGTTTGGCTTGACGTTATTAGATTTTGTGAAGTGTTTGGCTGATCAAAGGTGCTAAACTGAAAGAACTTATCACAGGAAACTGACGTAGTTTCCCCGTTAAAACTTGATATAAAGTATCAAGATTTTTAAAATCGTGTAGGTCTACCGGTAATTGTTTGAATCCGGTCTCATGGTCTAACTTGCCTGCCTCTCACCCGGTGGGCCCGAGTTTAATTTCTGGCCAGGTCAGGCATTTTTATTTGCATATGAGGGCTGGTTCCAGGTCCACTCAGCCTACGTGATTACCTTTAATTGAGCAGGTATCTAATGGCGAGATGGCGACTCCGATCTAGAGAGCCAGGAATAATGGCTGAGAGGATTTGTCACACTGGCCATGCGTTACCTCATAATCTGCAGGCCTTAGGGCTTAGCAGCAGTCGCTTGGCAGGCAAAGGCCCATTGGGGTTGTAGTTTGGTTTGGTTTAGGAGTGTTGGTTTTCATTCAATCCCGATTTTTCTGTTTTCTCACGTACGCCGTTTTTTTCGTGATTCCTCCGAAAACGGAGAATTGAGGTTCCATTGTAAAACCTTCTTGCACTTCATTGGCACGTCTTTGTTCCATACAATGTCTCTCACACACTGGTAGAAACTTGCAGACTGCTGTATTCTTAAATCAATTTCTCTGTCCAAATTTCCATCTTTTGACATCATGCTACCCAAATAGTTAAAATTTTTCACTACTTCAAGAGGTTCATTTCCCATTTTGATCACTCCCTTTACTATAACACTTGAATACTCTTGTAACCATATGAAATTATCTGTAACCTTTATTTACAACCTTGTTAATGTGACTACCCCAATGAAGGTCTTTTGTAGTAACAGCACCTAGATACTTAACGGCTCACTTCATCTGTACAGTCAAGAAAACTGAGAGGACGACCGACATTGGGGTCCATTCTCACTGTGTCACCATCGGGCAATGATTATACCAGCGCCATCTTGAGGTGGAACGCATAGCTAACAGTTTGTGCAGTTCTCTACTCTTGATTAGGTAAATAATTGATAGACAGTGTGCCATTTTGGCGACAGCCCTCAATGCACAGCAGTGGTGATTGATTGTGTCCTGTTCCTACATCCTCCTGTCTTGGTCTTACCACCACCACCAACACATTTTTCGTACATGGCTTTTATCATTTCTACTTCTGCTCTTGTATATGCATTTTCTTTCAGTCCATCCCAAACCAGCTACGTTGGTAGGCTGTCGTAGACCTTCTCGGTGTTTATAAATGTCGTTAATAAATCTTTCCTAAACTGCCATCTTTTCCCCATCGTGTGCCTTAGCATGAAGATCAGTCAAATGTTGATCTGTTCTTCCTAAGGCCATATTGTTGTTTTCACATTTTCTTTTCTGATTTCTTCCTCAATCTTCTTCTAATTTCCCCTTGAATACCTCAACTACATGTGGATTAAAGGTGAATTATCTGCAGATGTTATGTTCTTTGTCATGATCTTTCTTGAATGGTGTGATTAAATGCTGATTTTGAAAAAAAAAAAAATGCCAACAGTGACGCAAATAAAACTTGCACCCCAATTTCGTGCCTCACTTTTTTTAAAAAAATATGCGGGTATTATTCGCGTAAATACGCTACTTTGCATATTCTCAGTACTTCATTCTAAAACTACCTTCTTCCACTCTTGTTGTTCACATATTGGGTGCCATTTTAGTCACTCACCTGACTCTTCCCCTCCCCTGACGTCAATTTCAATTCTCGTAATTTCCAGAACGAATTCACATTCATATAATTAATGCATGGCACTGGCCTAACCCAGCAGATTGAATGAGAGCCCGTTCCCTCATGGATGTGCGAGCACAATATCTTGGACAGAGCTGGTTCTCTGCTCCATCTACTGCAATTATTTTCTAGGTGAGACATAGAGAGCAAATAATGTGACACTCATATTATTCTATTCTTCAGTTGCTGATGATGTTGGGAGAGTCATCAACTTACAGGCCACTAACTTTCATTCTGTGTCGACTGGCTACGGACTTTTGAACCACTCTAGGGGTCACATTGTTATTCAGTGTATTCAAACTGTTGTAACCTTTAATGTATTATGCAAATCCTCGTGTGTTTTGGACTCATTGCTTCGTGCAACTAACAACAAAATCTTTGGTCGAGTCTCTCGGATTCCTTCACATTTTCCATACCCCAGCCTGTCCTATATCTTATTAGAATTTTTGTATCATAGATCCTTAAGGTATTTTGTATAAGAATTTAACAACCTTAGCTTCTACTTCATTATTTATCTACCAGTTTTTAGTGAATTTGATTGTTGATCATCTAAAATAGGGTTATTTTGCTTACCTAAGTTATGAAAATCCACAGCCTGTTTCCAGTCATTCGACCGGGTCAGGAATGAAATGAAGCCTCCATCTAGCGGCGAGGATATTACCTAAGATTATATAGCACTCATTTACTGTCCAAATATATTCCTCTGGCACAGTAGTGTTTGTAAAAATTTCCAGCACAGATTATGGGCCCAGCTCAACTGGTTTTACTAAAGTTGCTTTCATCACTTTTTTTTTTTTTTTTTTTTTGTAATGTAATCGCCTAAGAATCTTGGCTTAACATTTTTGTGTAACTTATCTTAAGCTCGCATTGGAAATTTTTCCTGTAGTTTTTAGTTGTTATCCCCTGCTGGTCGGAAATGTACACAGTATATTTATTGAAGTAAAAGTAAGTGTTATTATTGAAACTACCACTTCCTTTAACTACATTTATCATTACCACTCTCTACATTCCCAAAACCCTCTGGCCTTAATATCTTCCACTACGTATGCGTGCTATAATAACTGTCTTACCCAATGATCTTTATATATGTATTAATTAAATTTACAATAGCCTGTAAGTTAGTGCTTGTAATTGTGTTTTTTAATGTCTGAAGCATGCTCTCCACAGATCTCAAGCAGGACAAAGGAAGGCGGACAGACTAGACGTTTCTACTGCAAGGTGTGCGGAGAGAGCTTCGAGTTCGCCGCTCTGCTCAAGGAACACGAGAGGAAGCACGAGAAGGAGACCAGCTTCCACTGTCAGTGCTGCAAGCAGGTACGTACTGTGTGGTGCACCACTACTTGATTCGTTTTTAGAACTTGGCTATTTCACGTCACCTCACACCATTAAGAGATAAGAATTTCATAGTGTTCCGTATTGAAGCGAGATCACTATTAAGTTGAAAGAAGATATATGATGGTTCAACCTTTGAATACTATCAAAATAAGAAATGTAAGTTTTACATTCCTACTTAATTATAATTGGTACCGGTTTCAACCAGCATTCTTGATCACCATCAGCCGATCACAATTAGTATATAAGACAATGCAGTGTCTAAAAAAGATTTAAATAATGACTTTAACAACTCTTTCATAAACCGTATTATTAATAAATTCAAACACCGCCCCAAAACCACATTAACTAAAGATAAAACCAAACCCACTGTATTTTCCACCTTTACTTTCTCTCAAATCGCTTTATAAAATCACCAACATTCTTAAGGGAAACAACATGAAAATATCTTTTTGAACTAATAACAGAAACCTTGATTTATTACACAACTCTAACTCAATTAATAAATCTAATGTTTTTTTCTAAATCTGGAGTATACAGATTCCAATGCAATAACTGTAGCTCTTCGTACATCGGACAGACAGGACGTAACTTTAATATCAGATACTCTGAACACATCATCGCCATAAAATACAACAGATTCTCTGCAACAGGACAACACATACAAGACTCTAATCATAATTTCACCAGTATTGATAAAGACATAAAAATACTTAGTTATTAACAAAGGCCCCCTTCTAAACACTACTGAAAATTGTTCTATTCATCTTCACCAGTACTTCAACCCCAATTTCAATTTAAATGACATTTCTGAAAAACTTAATATTTTATTTGACTTCCTTATCCGCTTTTTCAAAAATGCTAAATTTTCAAGCCGATCGGCACATATGTCTTGCTACTCTTCAAGAACTTGCTCCGTACTACATTCACGTATTTGATCTATGACTTCTTCATGTTTTTTTATTCTAGACTTCTTCTTAACATTGAAATTCTAACACACATTGCTCCCTAAAGTGTTTTAGTGCTTCGCAAACAGCAGCTGACGGAATTATTTAAACTTCACATTTTATTTACCTGTATATTGTCTTTTATACTTATTTGTGGTCGACTGATGATCAAGAATACTGCTCGAATCCGATACCAATTATAATTAAGCAGGAATGTAAAACTTACTTTTCTTATTTTAATAGTATTAAAAAGTTGAACCATCATATATCTTCTTTAAACTTAATAGTGACCTCATACCACTACAGATTACAGATCTGTGTGATTTTAGTACCTCAAGATGATGTGTTTGCCGATGTCTTAAGGACTTGGATCCGTTGGTTCCTTCTATTTACAGCAAGTTTTGTTTACAAAATGTTCATGTTTTAGTAACGCTCACCAGTTCTGTTCTGTGTCAACAAGTTTTGGAAAGGGCAGGTTTATACTGCGGTGAGCTGTTGTCGGACTGTTTGAACTATTTTGTTTTGAGGGGAAAAAACTATTACGATAACTCACCATAACTTAGTAACAAATCTGACTTTGGTGTGACGCCATCAGATAATGTAATATCACAGTCGTCTTGAACTACTGAAGTCGTTAGTGCACATCTTGACTCTTAAGTGGCAACATGTCACCTGATGCATCGTTTGACCTGTCTCGATGAGTTGTAGAAGTATTCAATGCAAAAAAAAAGAAGAAAAAAAAGAGTCGAATAGTGCATATTTCAGAAAGTTGTGGTGTGAAGAATTGCAAAAAAAAAAAAATCCTTTTTAACACAAAATGCCACGACATTTCAATGAAAAATAGCTTCAAAATGATTGAAAATTCATTCGACAGCAGAGACATGCACGTCAGAATTCCCAAGAAAACCAAAATAACCCATGTGGAGCATCAAAAGGCAAGGTGACAAGGGTATCGTACTGTTGGAGCCCCAGTGGGGGAAATATTTTGAACTAGATTTTTTATTTCAACAATACTGATCACACAGCATGTATTGTATGCCAAAATTTGTGCATGTGATCCTGACACTGCTCTATTCAGCTAAGGATAAGGATAATCTCCACATAGATTAACTCTCTCCTCATGTATCCCAGTCCTTTAACATCCATCTCTTCTCGGTCCCCAGCGAGGGTGGACATCACCGCTTTGATAAATCTTCAGTCTTCATGTGGGATAACTGGAGGATAAGAAGAAAGCCGGATAAGTACAGAAAGAGGGGGAAACTGAACCTAATGTGCGGTTCGTAAAATGTAGATGTAGTTAATATCTTTGGAACAAATTGACATATCGTTGCAATTCTTGCATGGTAGCGTAGTCCATTGTGTTCTCAACAGATGATGGTCACGTGAATGGCCCGATGATCTTGGTGTGCGTTTTCCAGCAGATGAGAGGGCAGCATTGAATGAAGTAAGATTGTCGTTTGAGCAATGCAAGGCCGTATTGAAGTGGTACAGGAAGTACGAAAACGTGATGGAGGTACAACTGTAATGGCATAATATGTACGGAACTCAGCCATCAACACGTACAACAATTTATCGTATTCGGGATAAATTTGAAGCCGACGGTACTGTTCAGGATGTGCATAAGAAAAGGTCTGGCCGACCGAAAATATCAAGTCCAACTTCCAGCGCTGCTGCTGTGTTGCAACATTTTACTAGGTCACCTCAAAAAATCTGTGAATCACCATGCACGGGAGTAAGCCGATCAAAAGAACGACGAATTCTGAAGGCTGCAAAGTGGGAATTGTACATTCCAAGATCGCAGCACACTATGAACGAGGACGACCCGGATCGAAGGATGGAGTACTGCAAGTGGTTTGAAGGCATGCTTCACGAGAATGAACGGTTTACAGGGATGGTTATCCAGTCTGACGAGGCGCAATTCAAACTGAACGGTACTGTAAGCCACCACAACTGCGTGTACTGGGCTCTGTCATCGCGCGGTTTGACTGGCCCATTCTTCTTTTAACGTACTGTAACGTGTGAGGTGCATCTTCATATGCTACAAACATTGATTTTACCTGCCATCCGAGAGGTGTTTGGAAAGGAAAGATTTTACCTACAGCAAGATGGTGCTCCGTCTCAGTACCACAGAGATATGAGCCTACTTGGATGAGAATCTGCCTGGACGATAGATAGGTCGAAGAGGAGCTGCTGAGTATCCACCACGGTCTCTAGACCTTACACTTCTTGACTTCTACCTGTGGGGGACATTAAAAAATGAAGTTTATCGACAGAAGCCAGCTACACTGAGCTGTCACACCGGCAACACTGACAGCCGTAGTTCGGTCAGCAGTTCAGCGCCATCAGCGTTGTTTGGGTGCTAACGGGGTCACTTTGAACTCATAAAATAACCTTCCCGTCCCGTGCAAGAATTGTAACGGTATGTCATTTTGTTCCATTAATATTGACTGTCAAAGAGTGTCTACATTTTTATCGACCCCTCTGTAAGTACAGGAAGGAACAAACAAGTGTCAAGTGTTTCTGTGTTTGTCCTCGTCTGCTATTTCTGTTGCTCCCTCGTCTCACACTGACCTGTCATTGTGTTTGTCCTGTTCCTCTCCGTCATCATGAGTTGGTACGATAGTTATATAATAAATATTGCATGTTCTGACACCATTTACTTTAGCGGGTGATGGAGAAACCAGTACTGTGCTGGGCGACCTCCCACTGAGTTTGTTGGGTAAGCACCAAATGTGTCGTAGGACATGACTGCATCCTCCTCTGCCGGGTTTGAATCCACAGGCTGACTGCATAGAGATTACTTTGCTAACTGCTCTTATGTCCGAACTCATATTTTGCTGCATGTCTGTTTTACAGGACTTCACAAGCGTCGACCTGCTTAAGACTCACTCGTGCCAAACACCGGAGGAGAGGCTGCAGAGGGAAGCGGAAGCCGAGGCCGAACGCCTCTCGCTAAACTCCCAGTTGGAGTCCTTGTTCCAGGAGCAGAGCGGGCTGATTGACGACGACGGCAGTCTCATAATATACGTCACTCAGGAGGGACAAGCCGAACCCGCTCAGGTTTGCACACTGTCCTATTACCTGTCACTTGTGGTCTGATCACTTTGTGAAAGTGCTCTACTTTAGTTCTACAATCACGGTGTGGAAGAACTTCATTGGGTCAGTTGTTTGGGTTGCCATATTTTGAAATGCTGAAATAAGAATACCTTTCTCGCCAATGACTGAGTCACTGTGCAGAGATTTAAAGACATCAGCACCCATTGTATGTAATTACATCAGTATTTGGTAACGAACCACATGAAATTTTTTTGTATATAAAACATGCTGCAGAGCAAAGAGACTGATATCTCCCCAAAATTTTGTCTGTCAAACAGCATTTCCCTTTGACATTTCAGTCATCATCATCATATGCAGTGTTCAGCTGCTGGGCAGGAATGCTTGGAACATAAGCCTCTCCATCTCCTCTTGTCTTCCCACCACTTCTCCCTCATCACTCTTACCCAGTCCTCTTCTCTTCTCTTCCACCCCTTTCATCCACCTGTCTCTTGGTCGTTTTCCTGTTATCTCCGTTTTATGCATCCTCCTCGGTATCCTTTCCTCTGTCATTCTCTTCATGAGTCCAAACCATCCAAGTTTAGATGCCTCTGTTCTGCTCTGTAGTGACTCTTCTTTAACCTTCTCATTTCTCATCTTATCCATTCTTGTCACTCCTATACTGCTTCTCAGAAATTTCATTTCACTTGCCTGTATCCTCTGCCTCATTACCCAGGTTTCTGCTGCATACGTCAGAATACGTACGTAGTACATCCTGTATATCACTCTTACTTCTCTTTGCTGTTACAAACCAGGCTTCCGACATTTCAATGCAGATGAAAAAAGAAAAACACTGGAAAAATAATATAATGTATAGATATCAGTTCTTAACATATGTTGTAGTTTTAAATACTACTACAGTCCCGCTTCTGGGCTGAATCAATTTTTTCATTTGCTTGCTGATGGTCATTTTTCTGCTTAAAATAATGAGGACATATTTGCAAAATTAAGGACATGTGGCAATGTATGTATTTGTTGTTCATATCCTTTAATGTATCAGAATCGTGTTTACACAAACTTTTATGTTACCACTTTACATGTTACCAACATGTTATCATGTAACATTCGTGCAAATGGTTCCATCGAATAAACTTCTGTGTTTATGTTATGCTTATGTTTAATGTTTATTGTGAATGGGGCCCAAATATTTAAAAAGTCTCAAAATGTCTGTGTAAACATGATTTTGAAACAAAAAGTGCACATTCATTGTTCATGTAAAATCTCCAGGGTTGTGCCTACATTCTCGTATGTATGTTGGGTATTCAGCCCGAAGGCTGGTTTGATCCTCTGCAGCTGTCATAAATAGCCTAGGCGTCACTGAAGAGGCGTACTAGGGAAATGAGGAGTGAGGTAGTTTCCCGTTGCTTTCCTCACCGAGCCAGCCGTTGCTATTACATATCAGCCTGCCAAGCCCACTGAAATGCATGCACCAACCGACACTATAAGCGATATTTTCACACCATTCATAACAGGGACTGGCTGCTTAAGGAATGGTATTACTAGCATCGCTCATACCTCAGTCACTTTCATATTGTCAAAGCCAAGGATGAGACTGAGACAGGTCAATGAAAATAACAAATTTGATATAGCCCATACCAGATGACATAGCACACTGTAAACACTACATCTCGCCAGCAAAGGCATACATTCTCCATTACCTATACTATAACTGCTGTACATAATAATATGGAATCCTTTGATCAGAAATAGCTATTTTATATAAAAAATCTCCATTTTTATGTAATACTATAGTTTTATTGTCCTCCTGTTCCACACAGGGCTGTAGGCTCTAGGCTTGCAACAGGATGCTGAACATCTGTGATGAGCAGGAAGAGGTCACAGGAATTTGATTTCCATTAAGAAAAAACAATTGACCTAACATACAGAGTTACTGTGTTGCCAGCTCATTCGCTGTCTATAGATTACTCATAATCATCATTCTCTCATTTCCAGATGGACCTTTCCATCTTCCTCTGTCCGCTGACCATTGCTCTGCTCCATTCCAGGTTCCTTCTGTTTATACACAGTAATGCCATAAGTTCTGTCAGTAAAATCTAAATGCACTGTAGTATGCTAATTGTGAAGAAAGAAGCATGGCAACGCTGTATGTCATCATCTACCAGGTCATCTTCATTACCCCGGCAGTAGCTGGCTTGCAGTGTACCAACAGCAAGCAGCAGTGAAAGACGGAGTGGAGATTGTATGAGAATCATATCGCTGTATGGGAATTATTTGTTGCGGAAAGCAAGCTAAGGAAATGTTATCTATGCTGAAACCTCTTGCTATCAATGAACTACAGTATTTGTGTTTCGGACAATAGCACGGTTTAAACAAACGGTTGCAACTGTTGATCATGTCAGATCCTCTTCCTGCAAGGATTCAACGTAATCCTTTGTGTAAACAAACAATTTTGTGTCGTGAAATGAATACATCTCTATGAACTACATCATGTGTTTTGAAGGATGATTTTCATGTTGGTACATATAAAAGATACATACGGCATTTACTAACTTAAAAATTAAGGAGATACACTGGATTCGCCCCGGGCTTTAGTAACAATATATGGGGAGAGCCAGCATCAGTTAATCGCTACTGATGACTGGCCAAGTGGAAGTCCGGACCTCAGTCAATTGGATTATTCTCTGTCGCAGAAGGTCAGGGTGATAGCTTGTCAAAAACAGCACTGCAATATTGAGGTGTTAAAAAATTCAATCACGTCAGCTGTCAAAAGCATTCCACTGGACACAATTCATGCAGTTATTGATGAGTGGCCTCAATGTCTTATGTTCATTCTGTAGCTTTTTTTTTGCTAGCTTGTGGTTTTTTGGAATAAATATATGAATGGGTTTGCATGGTTTTATTTTTTAGTTAGTGATGACAAAACACTTTGTTGTCGTAGTCCATTTTCATTTCAAAACTACTGTGTCCTCCCCACATGTGCTTGTATTGTATTAAGTCTCTATTTCCTTTCACAGGTTCACATAAAGCCACTGCCAACGGTGCCAGTAAAGGACGTCCAGGAAGCTCCTCCACCCGTCAACAGCAACTCAATAACTGATGAGGTAATATGCTGCTGGTGCTATGTTCCGTTCTTTATTCCTCAAGATCTAATACAGAGGGGTCCAGAAAAATGTAGACACTCTGATAGTCAGTATTAATGGAACAAAATGACTGACCGTTACAATTCTTGCACGGGACGGGAAGGTTATTTTGTGTGTACAAAGTGACCCCATTAGCAGTCAAATAACGCCCATGCCGCTGAACTGCTGACTGAACTACAGCTGGCAGTGTTGCCGGTGCGATAGCCGCACAGCACGCCTCGATGGTTGCTCATAGCTTGCTCAGTGTAGCTGGCTTCTGTCGATAAACTTCAGTTTTTAAGGTCCACCATAGGTGGAAGTCAAGAAGTGTAAGGTCTGGAGAACGTGGCGGGTACTCAACAGCTCCACTTCGACCTATCCATTGTCCAGGTAGATTTTCATCCAAGTAGGCTCTGTCATCTCTGTTGTAGTGAGGCAGAGCGCCATCTTGTTGTAAGTAAAATCTTTTATTTCCAAATACCTCTGGCAGGTAAAATCAATGTTTGCAGCATATGAAGATACATCTCACACGTTACGGTACCTTCAAAGAAGAATGGGCCAGTCAAACCATGCGATGACAGACCACACCATGCATTAACACCGGGTAGATTAACATGTTTGTCCACGTGAATGTGAGGATTTTCAGGAACCCAGTATATGCAGTTGTGGCGGCTTACAGTACCGTTCATTTTGAATTGCACCTCGTCAGACCGGATAACCTCATGAAGCATGCCTTCAAACCACTCGCAGTACTCCATCCTTCGATTCCGGGTCGTCTCCGTTCATAGCATGCAACGATCTTGGAATATACACTTTCTACTTTGCAGCCTTCAGAATTCGTCGTACTTTTGATCGGCTTTCTCCGCTTTCATGTGCACCCTGATTCACAGATTTTTGAGGTGACCTAGTAAAATGTTGCAACACAACAGCACTGGAAGTTGGTCTTGTTGATATTTTTTGTCGGCCAGACCTTTTCTTATGCACATTCTGAACAGTACCGTTGGCTTCAAATGTATCCCAAATATGATCAATTGTTGTATGTGTTGGTGGCCGAGTTCCATACACGTTACGCCATGTCGCTGTACCTCCATGTTTTTGTACTTTCAGTACCACTTCGATACGACCTTGGATTGTTCAAACGACAGTCTTACTTCATTCATTGCTGCACTGTCATCTGCTGGAAAACGCGCACCAAGTATATCGTGCCATTCACGTGCATCCTCTGTTGAGGAAACAATGGACTATGCTAGCGTGCAAGAATTGCAACAATATGTCATTTTGTTCCAAGGACATTAACTATCAAAGTGTCTACATTTTTCTGGATGCCTCCGTAGAGCAGGAATAGTCCGTTTCTGAGGTATTACTTACTCACATTATAGCTTTGTTCATGCCTTGCGTTCCAGGCACTGCTCTGACAGTAATTCATGTTCCCTGCCCTTGAGTGATCTTGTCAGGCCGTGCAAGGGAAGAATTGTAGGAGTAGGAATATTCCTTCCAGCGAGCTGGGTAGGATGTTCTAGAATTGTGTGCCTCCGTTTGTTACGGTCTTGGTTCATGTCTCTCTCTAGGGCATCCCATGTTTCTCCTCTCTTCTCTAGGTCTTCTTCTAAGGCGCCCAGTCGGTCATCGTCCCAGAACGATCTTCTCAAAATACTGCCTGCACCCACTTAACGTGCCCTAGCCACTCCAATCTTGCAACAATGAACCTTTGATTGTTTTAGGTGAAGCAGTGCCAACCTCATTGCAATTAAAGCCTGCACCCCAGTTTTTCTTCAGTAAATTCTAGAAAATATATGCATGGACTATTCATGTATATACAGTATTATTGTGCACTGTATTAATATACAGTAATTGGTCTGTTATTGGAAATTATACATTTTCCAGCTTACTCATTCTTGATTGCCAGCATTTCACCCCAATGTGTGGAAAATTGATAAATTCCAATTACAAACCAATTACTGTATATTGGAATTTTTCAAGTTTTCTATGGGAATAAAAATCTTATCATATACAGTATTACATAAATTACTACAATGTTATTATGCAGCTTTGTACCTGAGCCTATGAGATTATTAGAAATCTAGGGAAAGAAACCTTTGTCAGCTAAGCAAATAAATACATGTACTAGCTTATAGTACTCGTCACGTAAGGCTGTACACAAGTATAAAGATTAGACTTTCCACCTAGTCAATACTATTATTTATTATAAGGTACTTAAAACATTACCGGTTTCGACCCTATGTGTGGGTCATCTTCAGCTGCTCAAGAACCTTGATCTTTTATAAAAATAACATAATATTAAAACTACTTACATATTGAAATCAAAAGACAAGCTAAGCTCAATGTAAGTAACAACAATGGAGGTTCCCTTACCCAAGTAAATGATGGCTCAAAATATTCATAATTTAGTCGGTTTTCAAGCTTAATGAGGAATTAAGAAACTACACACTCTCTCACACCCTCACTCAATTTAATGTTGTAAATATTTCTGCCTTTATTTTCATGTACACATTACTATAACTGTATTCTTTGGTGTTTGCCTCGTGTAAATAATTCAACTCCCTTCTTGAAATTTGCTATTCCTTTTCGGCCTGAAGAGAAACCACGCTGTGATAAGCAAATATATTACATGAGCATTTGCTGTAAGTCAGTAAGAATACACAAAGGCTAAGTCTGCAAAGTTGTGACAAGACAAGGTTAGGTTGATAATGACATTTCCTTCCATTTGAACTGAACTGATCTTTATAGAGGAGGAAAAGTTCTTGCAGATGTTTCTTGCTTCTTGGACATCCTAATCAAATTCTGTACGTAAGTATTGCATTCAAACCAACTACATTGTTAAATGCATTATTCGAACATGCCACAATTCTACTCACCTGGTATCGTCCAAACAGATTTACAATCCCACAGAAAAAGAAAATATGGTTTAGTTATTCCCGCAGATGTAACACTAGTAATTTTAGCAATTCGGCAGTGGCAGTATGTAATTCTTGCAAAGCACGAAATAAACCATGACTGTACAATGCCAACATGACAGATTAACGGTACCTGTAAGACGTCACGTCGGCAAGTAGGATTCTTAAACTGTATCGTTAGCGATACTGAATCAAACCCAACAGTTAGAAAATAACTAAAAATTAGTACTTTCTGTGTTAAACAGGGGAGGTTGTATGCGCTTACGTGCCAAGGAGTATACTTCAACTGCATCCTACGTGAACAAGCATATGAGCATGCCAGCAATAACGAGGGACACGCTCAGCAATGTTATGTCTGCTGATGCACAGACAGTGCAGTGTTCGTGGGAGTTCCAGGCTCCACATTCGATGTCAAGTTGTGGTCGTCATGGTAACTCACACATTGACATGTCTCTTCTTCAGGAAGCATGTGAGGTGCCGTGACAACCGGTACAAATACAGGGTGCTATGACCACGTTATATCTCGGGAATGGTTGAGCTATGTTTATCTAGACTTCTGTCTTCGTTCATTGGTCCTCTACTCGCTCTGCTAGATTACGGTACTGCTACCTGAGGAAACAAAATCTTCAGTCCTAATTACTCTTTATCGGTGACTCAGAGATGAGAAGATGTTATACAGATGTGTATAGTTCAGCAAAGTTCACAAGCTCGAAGGTGACATTAAGCCAGTTTTCCTAAAGTGTACAGTAGATGCAGCAAGACTGCATGCATTTCAACTGTATTTCTCTTCATTCATCAATAGATTCAGTGTTACTGCAGTTTTTTCAAGTTTTCTAATAAATTTAACATACTTTTTTTTTTTTTAAGTGGAAGCAATTTTCTCTTCAGTTTCAACTTGGTTTTATATGATTTTGAAATTTTCACTCTGTCGGAATGAATGCAAGATTAATTAAAACTAGAAATTACCTGAAAAAGAAAACATTTAATAATAGTGTGTCACATTTTGTTCTTGAAAGATCATCATCATCATCATCATCATCATCATCATCATCATCATCATCATCATGAAGAGAATTGGCCATGTGGTTAGCATCACACAGCTGAGCTTGCTTTCTGGAGATAGTGCATTTGAATCCAACCATTGGCATCCCTGAAGACTGTTGTCCGTGGATTCCCATTTTCATACCAGGCAAAGATTAGGGCTGTGGAAATGTTTTGAAGTTATCTGAGTGATTTGCTCCTTCTCGTGTACTTCCTCTTTCCTTAGGGTGGACTGCCTTTCGTGCACCTTGTTGTAATGGACAGCTGTGAAAAGTAGTACACAAGAAGGGGTGCATCGCTGAGATAACTTCAAACCATTTCCATATTTATTTTAACATAAATGTTTTTTACGTGTTTGTAATATTCGTCAGGATTTATGCCTTCAGGACGAAGGAACATATTTAGAAAGATGTATGAACGTGTTTACAACAGCGTGGAAGGAAGACCAAACTGTTTGGAAAGCCAGATGTTGGAAGGAGGAGACAGAGCACACAGGTCCAGTACTTCATTCTCAACCAGTAAGAAAGACACTCAAGCACGCAATGGAAAGAACATGTCACATGTTTTATATATGAGGAGTGTGTGTTCAAAAGATGCTATTTCCACCCTAGGAAAGTTCACAGAAAAGCGCAAGAAACTTTAAATAAAAGGCACATGATCGGCTTTGGTACAACTTTTAAAGAATTATCTTTCTGGTCTGGATTACTCATGGCCATTGATAACCACTGTGATACATGTGGGTGAAATATTTACCTTTTGAACAGACATTGAAGTTCAGAAGAAACTTAACGAATGGAACAATACTGAACTGAAGATGAGAAAAACAAAGACAGTGGAAATGACCATCAGCAGGGAAGAAACAAGCTCAAACATATTTCTGGAAGGACTGAAAATCGAATCAGCTCCCCACTTCAAGTACCTCAGAAGCACAATTTGAAAGACAACACTGTTAGGCAGGAAATACTCAGCAGGACACAGAAAGCACCAAACTTTTACAGTAAAGCCAGAAATCTTCTCTGGGATTGCAAAATACCACAAAAAGCGAAAACAATCATGTACCACACTTACTTCGTACCAATTCTCACGTACGAGTTAAGAGACATTTACCCTATTAAACAAAGACTTCAGTAGAATCCAAGCAACTGAAATGAGATTCATTACAACCATGAAGCAAACTACCAGAAAAGATAAGATCAGAAATGAAGTGAATAAGAAAGTAGCAGACTTCGGTGGTATGGGCACATAATAAGAATGAACAGGGAAAGACTTGCCAGAAAATATTTTGACCTTAATCTCATAGGAAGAAGACCACAAGGAAGACCAAGAAGAGACTGTAAGATCAGATGTGGAGGAGAGAGGACACAAATGGGGCGATGAACTGGAACAGAAGATGTATGAAGACGGAAGGAGATGGCAAGCGCTTGTACACCACACCCGGGAAATTGGAGTTGGGAAATGATGATGACGACGATGACCTCTCATGAATGTTTTTATTTCCTTTGTCTTCTGCTGTGGGTCTTAATGGCCTGCAAATAGCAATAAATAATTAATGTTCAATCACTTTGGTAATGTCTGCATCCATAGCGCACTGTTCTGGGTTCGATCCTTGTACTGCCAGACTCGTATGTGGTTGCAGCTCACCTCCATTGGGGCTGTGGTATTTTGGGCCTATTGATCGTGAACATAAAGTGTATTTGTGTTTCCCCAGGGCGCACTGCCAGGTGACATGCTGCTCTTTGAGAACAACACGATCGCTGTGCCACCAGAGAACAACTCTGCCATTCTCAACCTCCAGGTGACCCCCGTGTACATGCCGTCGAGCGCAGATGTCTCGGTCCCTGCTTCGCAAGAGGAGAAGTGCCGCGAGGTCTTCATGTCATGTAAGTTCATAATGATTCTGTATTGATGGCCAGAGTTTTTCAAACAGAAAATGTGTATGTTTTCCACCTCTTCAATACCGTATCCAAGCTTTACAAATCCTTTAACAACTAAAAAACAGTACTGAGTCATCTTCAGCTGTGGAAAAATTATATAAAAAGACATAAATTCATAATTCATTGAACCAATAATCTTGTTAAAACTTCTTGAGTCACTCGAAGGTCAATAAACATGTTCATGTTATTAAAAACTTCTAGATAATTATTTTCCTTTGTGATGAAGAAAAAGTATGCTGATAACGTGATGCGAACATGTAGAGAAAGATTGCTCGATCATCAGTATAAAGTTAAAAATATTACAAAAAGTACAGCTGTGTTATGCATTGTCCAAGCGGAATATTATGTTGAGTACTATAGATTATCATCAAGTGGTAATCTCGCTTAATGTCTTAGAAAAGAGAAATCAATGTGAAAAATTAGCATATGATTTAAGGAATGGATAAGAAGAAATAAGCAAAATCAAATGAGAAACATAAAATACTTCCTCCTTGTTGATCATGACTGTGTGAGTAGAACTGTTGGAAGTGTGGTTTTCTCATAAAAATAAAATGTCATGTATATATAGATTTAAGGAATACAACATTGAGGTTAAGTGTCGGTAACTCAGATAATTGAGTAGAGTGGTTTATCGTCGTTTGTTTTTGTTCTTTGAACGTTTGAATTTGCTTTGTGCGTGTGTAAGTCAGTTGTAGTCAACAGCTCATAATAAATAGATGTGTGTGGGGAAGCTGGTGTTTCTATGGTATAATTTGATTGCCTAAACCGGTGTAATGAGAAGAAATGAAGATATATCAACAAGAACACCACAGCTCTTTTGCGGAGTGAAGAGGAATTGGAGTTCAACTAGTGTGAGGAGTAATATACGTATAGATTTCCATATGGAACCTGAAATATTTGTCCCGAATCAGTAAACTCACAATTCCAATATAAATGGTCTGTGTGCCAATTTACGCTCATCAGTTGGTAACTAGCACACCTACCAAGGTGCACGATTAGTGCATATAGTGGAGGCCACTGCATACGGTACTTGGAGCCACAGACAGTGCCAAGAATGAGTCAGCAGGAAAATTTATCATTTCCAATAACGGACCATTTACCTATTGGAATTAGTGTGGGGAAGTTGACGGGAGGGAGGGTGCAGTGTTCTGCCTAGGACCTTTTTAATGGGCTCACTGCTCTACCATTTTTACAGCCAACATAATCTGGATATGTGCTATTTACGTGATATTAATACATATGTAAGTCACTGGATGCTCCAAATTAAAGTGTAAATACTGTAGAACTGTTTATTTAAATGATAAATCTTCATTATTGTCAGCAAAATTACATCAATTACATCGATTTTTAAATGTTTACCTTGACTGTCACATAGTGTCGTGCGCGACCGGTGTCTGAATTAGCGTGGAATTACATGCGAGCATTCGATTCTCCATGGCACTCCACAGCGACTGAGCTGTAAGCCCCACGAACGAGCAGTAGAACACTAGAAGTTCAAAATACTCTGTTATGTCTTGTTCGTGATAATAACACTAAATAACACTAAAATAGTTCAATTTTGCAGCCCTGAAGATGGTTTTCCGTGGTTTCCCATTTTCACACCAGGTAAATTTTGGGGTTGTAGCTTAATTAAGGCCACGGCCGCTTCCTTCCAACTCCTAGGCCTTTCCTATCTCATCGTCGCCATATGACCTATGTGTGTTGGTGCGACGTAATGCAGCTAGCAAAGAAAAAAAATGTTTATCTGTGTGATATTATTTTTAATATCCTGAGGGGAATCATCATCATCATCATCATCATCATCATCATCATCATCATCCTAAACCATCTCCAGTTTCCCAGGTGTGGTATATGAGCCTCCTCCATCTGATCCTGTCCTTGTACTATTCCTCCTCCACCAAAAAATGTCAATTATTACCTCAGGAAGATTATAAACCTGAGGGGAATAAATTGACATTTTTTAATATTTATTTTTTAAGTAGTATTCCCTACCTGGTTACTCATTCCTGCTACCCAACTGACGAAAATTTCTCGCATTTAAACATACAGTTCATTCAAGAAGGTGACGTAACATGGCGAGCAACAGTATGGAGTATTACGGCTGCTGGTGATGTTTGCAGGGTTGAGTAGAATGAGGGCTGATGACGCATGATGTTGCGGTGATGTGAACAGTCCATAATAAGGTCATTTAAATGAAGTCTAGTTGAATTTCCAGTGGAATGTTACAAATTCCCCCAGCCAGAAAAAATCAGACGAATTTGTAGATGATGAGCAGCATGAAATGAGTATGGAGAAGCAGTAGAGATAATAGCATAGTCGATGTCCACCAAGAGGCGCCTTCTCAAATGAATGAGGATCGTCGAGAACAGAACAGTAGAGAAAAGAACTGAAAAAAGAAAAACGAGTGAAAGACTGCCCAAAAAATGCAGGAAGTAAAGAAAGCGGGGGTGGAATGGAGGGACATGGGAAGAGGGGAATGGACCGGTTCAAAAACAAGGAAGGAGGGGTTCATACAAAATATTTTACAACAAATTTTTAAAAATTTGTGATTCCCTGTTTTTGTGTACGTGTATGGTGACTGGTTTATTTTTTATAATGTTTAATATTCTATTGTAAGTGCCTCCATGGCTCAGCGGCAGCGCGTCAGCCTCTCACCGCTTGATACCGTAGTTCAAATCGCGGTCACTCCATGTGAGATTTGTGCTGGACAAAGCAGAGGCGGGACAGGTTTTTCTCCGGGTACTCCTGTTTTCCCTGTCATCTGTCATTCCATCAACACTCTCCACTATCATTTCATTTCATCTGTCAGTCATTAATATACCGTAGAACCTCGATAATTTGAAATCGGTTAATTCAAAATCTCGCCTGATTCGAAGCAGCTCTCGTTCCCGGAAACATGAGGTACGGTTTTGCATGTTATTTAAATTGTTTAATTCGAAATATGGATAATTCATAATTTGAAGAACAATGTCGGTCCCGTTACTGAAATTCAGACTTTTAATTCAAAACTCCCTTTACATTTTGAAAAAAAAAATAGTATTTTACAGAGTAATTTAAATTCAAAATTTCTCCGCATCATGAAAGAACACATCTTCCGGAACGTCGAGGTGTAACTTTGCACACTTTCACCTACTTCGGCGTGTCTTCAGTGTGCTTCATATCTGCACTGTTCGAGCACAATCGTAATTATTCTTTATTTGGCATTTTGAGGAGACCACAATATCACGCAGCAGACAGTGTGCGGAGAGGTAGAATCCGCGAACACTGGTGATGCCGACTGTTGGCGAAAAAGCGTGACTTATAGCCTACAATCAATTCGTATGCACCAAACAATATTATCAATGCCATTGAAACTGCAATTTTTTTTTTAAAATGCTGAGGCCAAATGGACTTAGAGTTTTAAAGGAGAGAATTACCAGCTGGGAAATGTACTGTGTTGCTATGCAGTGCACACGGAAGCGAGAGACTTCCTTCCCCTGTCATAGGAAAGTTCGAAAAGCCACGATGTTTTAAGGGCGTCGGACACTTTCCATGCCAGTACAAGCCATCT
The DNA here is from genome assembly GCF_040414725.1 of Anabrus simplex. Lineage (NCBI taxonomy): Eukaryota > Metazoa > Arthropoda > Insecta > Orthoptera > Tettigoniidae > Anabrus > Anabrus simplex. The sequence continues at coordinate 216,111,180 of NC_090279.1, read as the reverse complement.
AAAAATGCAGACAGTACAGTAATCCAAAAGATAAAGCATTTGCACAGGGGAGCCAGCATGATTTTTCCTAGTCTTTGAATCGTGTTTTCCTTCCTTTCGTCGCGTGAGGTTATGTTTGCCATTGTTTTATACAAGTGCATTATTTGAATAATGTAAATGCACCTTGTTGGATAAATTTCTGAAATAGTGTTTTTCATGACATTTGAACATTTTAAACTGAGAATCAAGGTGATTGCATTCATTAATGAGTCTTAGAAGTGCCATGGCGGGAAATCATACAAGTATAGTCACTGTACTGTTTTAACGTGGACGGAAGCGAGAGACCATCTCCCCTCATCATAGGGAAGTTCGATAAGCTGCGATGTTTTAAGGGCTTTGGGTACTTTCCGTGCAAGCGCAAGGCATCTAAAATGCATACAGTACAGTAATCCAATGAATAAAGCACTTGCACAGGGGAGCCAGTATAGATTTCTCCTCATCTTTGAATCATGTTTTCTTTCTTTTGATTTCATTGTGTGAGGTTATGTTTGCCGATGAGTTATCCAAGTGCATTATTGGATTACTGTAAATGCACCTTGTTGGATACATTTTGGAAATAGGTTCTTTTCTTGGCATTTGCAAGCTTTAAACTGTGAATCAAGGTTAACTGCATGCAGTAACGGGTCTTAGAATATATTGTGACGCCACAAGGGTTGGCATTTCCGAAGTACGTGTTGGTGGTTAATTCGAAGTCCGATTTTTGTGCCCCAAGGACTTCGAATTAACAAGGTTGTACTCTATATCATTTTGGGAGTGGTGACCCCATCGTACTGAAGCCTGTATATGGTCCATTCATTACATCCTTGACCCGGTCAGAGACTGGAAAACAGGTTGTAGGTTTTCATTTTAATTCTATTGTAACACGGATAATACTGTCACATTCTCCTTTTTCCCCTTATCCAACCGCTGCTGGCTCTCTTCTCCACCTTCCACCATTCCGCTTCCATCATTTTCGTCCCAGTCCAGGGTTTCTTCTTCTTCTTGCACTCCTCTTTGTTCTACGTCTCCCTCTCCCTCTCTTTCCCTCAAACTTCTTCTCCATCATCTGTTTTGGTATTCTTTTCTCCTCCATCCTCTTTACATGTCCAAACCGTCTTAGCTTACTCCTACCAGTTTTCTTATTTAGGTTTTCTATTCTGACCTCTCTCACATCTTTGTCAATCTGTCCTTCCTCTCATACGTGTTAGGTATTTCATTTTGGTGGCTTGAATTCTACTCTCCTCCCTATTTGTGACTATCCAGTCATTATGGGTGTATAATACATTTTGTACATTATCTCTTTACTCTTCCAGACAAGGTTTCATACTCTCTGTAACATACCTGTAAAAAATATGCACTCATCATCATTTCTTAATTCCACTTTCCCAGGTGTGTTGTAAAAGTGCTCACCATTTCATCCTGTCTGCCTACATCTCATCCACATCATCTTCTTATTTGAGACTTCTCTTCCACATCTGATTTCACTGTCTGTCTCCACCGTTTCCTTGGTCTTGGTCGAAGTATTGTCAGGGAGATCTCTTGCTCGTCATTCTCACAATGTGCCCATACGCTTCTTTATTACACTGGTAATAGGGGCCTCAATGCCAGCTACCTTCCTGATTTTGTCCTTTCAAGTTGTTTGATTCAAAGTTCTAAGGAATCTCACACTGTCTTGGTTTAATAGTGTGGGGGAAGCCAGCCGACCTGCCTTAGTCAGCCACACGAGAGCAATCTCGGTTTATACCGAAAACTCCACGTTTATTTATTCTCCGAACTTGGTGGGTAACTGGTTATCCTGCTGACCTCTGGTCTAACGGGTCCGTGTTTCGACTGCTGGTCAGACATTGCCGTGGCTCCGGGAGTGGGTGTTTGTAGCGTCTTCAGCAATAGCATCATAGGCAGCGCTTCATCACAGGTCACCCATGAGCATCATTTCAACAGACCTGCACCGGACCTCTTGAGATGCCATACACCATAACTATATTTATTTTTATGTGTTTCTAAATTTAGAATATTTTTTACCATGTTCTACTAAACCGCTCGTAAAGAGAGGAGCACAAAATAGTATTAATATTGATCATTGAATCTTAATGGGGGAAGCGCAAGCACAGACAGAAGGTAGATTGATCATGTGATGTTCTCTTTCAGCGAAGGAGGACCTGTTGTTGTCGCACAAGACCGCGGACGGGGAGAAAACGGCGGAGGACCCGCTGGCATTGACTACGGCAGAACAGTTGAAGACGGAAGAAAATGCGCAGAAGGAGCTGGAGGAGAAGGGACGTGACCCCAAGAAGAGGCGAGTGGCCCGAATCTACAAGTGTACCGAGTGCTCCAAGGTCTTCATGAAGAACAGCAACTACAAGCAGCATCTGGGTGAGTTCTTCAGTAAGTTGTAACCAGTACTAACTCCTGGTATGTTGACAACTTGTTTGCTTTACCTGTGTGTGGATGGGGGTGGCAGAATAACACCCACGGTATCCCCTGCCTGTCGTAAGAGGCGACTAAAAGGGGCCCCAAGGGCTCTGAACTCTGCAGCGTGGGTTGGTGACCACGGGGCCCTCAGCTGAGTCCTGACATTGCTTCTACTTACTTCTGCCAGGCTCCTCACTTTCATCTATCCTGTCTGACCTCTCGTGGTCAACTCTTGTTCTTTTCCGACGCCGACGCTATTAGGTTACAATAATAAAGTTTTATTATGAATCCACCTGTTCAATACATTATAATGTTGTTACATTAAAATAACTTCATTAGTTAAAAAGTTACATATGGGACATGTTTCGCTCTCTTATAGAGCATCATCAGCCAAATCCGAATCTCAAACAATTGTTATTTACGTAACAAAGACTTAAGAACCATTAGAACACTTTTGACAAACTTAAAACTTATTCTATTCAAAAATCATAAAATATAAAATCCTTGTATACATGGCTCAATTACATGTGCTATTAGGTTTGCGAGGGCTAGGGAGTCTTTCATTTTCACGCCCTTCGTGGCCCTTGTCTTTCTTTGTCAGATATCTTCATTTTTCCAAGTGTCGGATCCCTTCCAATTTTCCCTCTGATTAGTGTTATATAGAGGATGGTTGCTTAGTTGTACTTCCTCTTAAAACAATAATCACCACCACCACTCAGAATCCTACTTTGGCTGCCTGTCTTCTGAGACACTTGACTTGAATTGTGATATTTCCAGAGATTCACGATCAGGCCAGACAGTTTACTGTCAACCTTTCCTTCTTGAGTCCCCAGGAAATGCCACTCTATTTCCTTGCACCATTCTCTCGGCAGTGCAGTTGAAGACGACTGGGAAAATTCCATCACCTTGTCTGACTCCAGACTTGATCTCGAAGGTTTCCGATATTTCACCCCTGAATTTAACCTTGGATTGCATGTCAGTCAGAGTTTGTAGAATGAATCTTCAGGTTTTGTTGTGTAGTCCCAGTTCCTCGAGAGTTGTGTCAAGGGTTTGTCCTTTCACAGAGTCGTAGTAGGCCTACCTAAAATCAACAGAGGGGACTACCACCTTGCGGCTTTTGGAGTAGGCTAGGACAGTTTTGAGGTTAAGGATTTGCTTAGGAGACCTCCCTCGTACTTCCCCAGTAGAGTGGGTATACAGTTTCAAAACTGAATGCTTTATTTCTCTTCTAGTTTGCATTCTACTTAACACTGCTCCATGCCAGAATTTGTGTTAAAATGAATTATCAGACTTTCTCAAGATTTTTGCAAGTGAAACAGAATATTTTTATACCAAGACACACTTCTTTGTACTTCATGTGGTTCTCTGTGCTTCTTAGTAAGGACCTTATACATTATTGGGACAAGAGAGATCCCTCAGTAGTTGTTCATGTCTGAAAGATCTCCTTGTGAAAGGGGTGGATCGGAGCTGAGGTCCGGTCAGATGGCAGCTTCTGTTCCGAATGACCTGAGTGAGATTGTTCACTGCCTTGCTACCAGCACACTTCTCCAGTTGTTCTTGATTAGACCAGCTTATTCAGCCTAGGTTTGGTGTCATATGTTGGTAGTCAGTCTTCACTGGGTGGTTTTTAACCCATTTGCCTTATATGCCACTCATTTTACTAAGAAACTGGTGTCAAATCTCGTGCTCTGTGAGCTTAAAGGTCTGCCACATATCAAAACAAAACTCATCCTATAAAATGGAAATAGTCTTGAAAACAATTTGTGCTTAATTGATCGCACTTCGTAAAACATCACGTAGTATCGTAGTAAAAGTAAGAATGAGTTCCTGACTGTTGTTCAATGAGGCAATCCTAATGAGGTGTAAACAAACACAAAGTCCTTTAAGATATTATCAAGAAGAGCATTTCCCAGTTCAATGCAGACCACGAACCACAATTTACTGCCCGTAGACAACCATTTAGCTTGTCAATCCTGAAGACAGAAATGTCATTACCATGTTTGTAGGTTGAAATTTGGTTGTCCAAATGGAACTTATTTCTATTTTTACTATGATACTACGTAATGTTTTATGAAGTGCAATAAATTAAGCACAAACAGTATTCTATTTCCATTTTATATTTTGTTATTCTACTTTGAATTCACTTTATATTATAATTGATCAAACCGGTTTGCATATGTTTTTATTAGTTTGTTGCATAAGACCCGCAAGACTTATCGAAAAATAAGAATGGATAAATAGATAGTATACTTTTTAACACAGTTCATTGTTATTAATATGATTTTAAATGTAGTGATGTTGATAAACTTATATGATTGCCAATTTTTCTAAAAACCTCTGTTCAGCTGATGACGCAGTATAGCATCAAAACTAGTACTGAATCATACATAATATGTTGTAATTACATCTACGCAACAAAATTGTAAGGTATTGAATAAGGTGGACCCAAAAACTTTTAATGAAACATTGTAAACTCCGAATGAACTACGCCCTTGGAATCAAAAAAGCAAATCAACATTGTTTTGATGTTTGATTTGACTTGACAACATTTTTTTTGGATGGGGTGACAATGACGTCCTCCATTGGCTTGATTGTAATTTTGTTTTTAGGCCGTAACCATAGCACTGTGACTCATCACCAGTAATGACCTTTGACAGAAAATCTGGATCAGTTTCAGGCTGTTGTTTCAAAACGTAACACGAGGTTTGTCATCAATCGAAAAGTCGCCATTTTAAAACCCAGTAAACCACTTGTACACTTGAGTTTTTCCCATAGAATTATCTTTGTAAGCTGTTTTTAGCGTTAAAACTGTTTCAGCTTCATTTTTACAGAGTAGAAAACAAAACAGCGCTAGCAGAAACAGTCACTGCAGATGAACAGAACAAGCCAGATCGACAACACAGGTGGCACTGAACTGGCAATGAGTTGCGCTATACACGCCTAGCAGCAGAAATTCATACTACACAAGCTTCGTCCACGGCAGTGTTATTCCGGTTATTTTTGGGTACCCATTTGTAATTTGGTCACTGGTATACTGTTCGTGATCAGTTTCTGGAAATTTTGTACCGCATAAATTAGGCCTACATCGACTTTTAAAGGTTATGTTGAAATAGAGAATATGGTTTCGAATGTAAGTACCGGTGTCAATTCTCAAGTTCTCGAATGCATTATATTCAGTACTGCCCATCACTAATCACAATCAAATTGGAAAGAGAAAAAAATATCATCAAAACTTCAGAAATGACGGTTATTCATGACCTTGAGCTCGGCGGAAAGCACGTTCGCTGTACGTCAGTACGAGTTGGAAGTGATACAAACCATCTAAATGTAACGTGTGCAGATAAAACGACTGATGACATTTTAACACAAAAACATAAAATTCCCAGTCTTATATTAAGACCAAAACAGTAAAAGGCAATTCCAAATCCTCCCTTGGCTTTATGTATGTAAGATGCATTATTTGTTCTGGTCTCGATGACATAATTTAATAGGATGATATTAAAATACTAGGTTTGTGTTAAAAAGGAGCAGTTTCATTTCCTGCCTGAAAGCCCAGTTCCTACACAGTGCCCTGAGGAAAGTGCCAAGAACCTGATCGGCGATACAATCAGAAAAAAGTAAAAGAAATAAACATCTAACCCTGGACATACTGTAGACGTTTTAAAAGTACAAAGATTTGACAGAACTTGTTCAGTCTTCAAGTAGAGTTGTCGAAATGTGCTCTGTCTCCTTTCAGTTGTTGTGGCCACACTGTGCTTTAAGATTTCCAAGGATTCTCTAAACAATACCACCCGAATGCGATGCTAAGATGGTCCCTTCCGCTGATCGCTTTTGTACTTGCTCTAATTATCGCAGTGATGGGACTTTAACGCCAAGGTCCATGAGTATGCGTTAGCCGTCGTTTCGTGTGATACACTTTCTTGAAAAACGCTTGATCGAGGATTTAGCGTTGATGGGACTGACATTTCTGGACGGTTGATCTGGGAAATCATTTCTTCAAGGATCGCATAATGCAGGATTTTTACAACGTGATTTAATTAGGATGCTCACGGGACCATGTAATTTGAACTAATATTCTGGGAAAACGTAGTTTCCGGGAATGAATAATTGAGGTTCTAGAGTATTTCTCTTTAATCTAAAAATACTGAAATTTCTGACAGAGGATGAAATTGATTCTTGTTCTGAAGCATTTTTGGCATTTCATGGTTTTCAGTATGAATTGTCTGTTTTTCTCAGCTACTCATATCCATTTACCTTTGTCCTTTCTCACATGTTTTTGTTGTGACTGCACTAAATCACCTGTATGTAATCTCACAATAACTTATGGACAGCGAACCATCATCATTACAAAACAATGAATTAGATTGTACAGGATCCACCTTTTCAATACAAGATGTGTTGTTGGTTAAAATTACAACCTAATTTATTTATGTTACCGGCTTCAACATCCCTGGATGTCATCATCAGCCAAGTAGGGTAATTATACAAAGATACATAGTAAAGTTTAAACACACAAAATTACAGTTCCTGAGGGAGCAGTAGTTTCGTTTTTTTCTGTATAGCCCTGTAAGAAAATAATTGGAAGACTTCAGAAACGTTTGGTGAGGGAGCTTTAGTTTCAACCTATGGCATGTAATGTCGAGAGCATGCTGGTGCAGTGGGTCTTGTGAACCAGCTGTGAACCGGGTCGTTGTGTACAGGATAAGTAAAGGTCTCTGCATGTGCGGTATTTTCAAGTCGACCTACTAAATTGACAGAGGAACGGTAGTTAGAATAGTGCCGCTAGATGTACGGCTATCGCTCCATTCCTCAGCATGATTCCAATTGGCATTAAGAGAATGACTTGTACACAAAAGCAAATTCTTTTTCATCACATTTTTATCATCATCATCATTACCATAATTTCAATGGATTCTTCCAAGATGCAGGCGACTTGGAATGCCTGTGTTGCTATAGAGACTAAGTCTCGGTTCGTTCCAAGGTCCTGGACTCCCCATAAAAGCACATTAGAAAGATTAAAACATGCATTTTGATTAGAAAAGTGATATTCCTATGACGATTAATAAAGAAGAGTAAATGTATCGCACTATAATTCAAGAAGAGCTCATACGAGTCAAATCGTTGCGACTGGAAAGTCACGTCCTAGTAGAAATGAAATTACTCCATAGTGTGTGTATATATTTACAATTGGCTTTACGTCACAGCGACACAGATAGATCTTGTGGTGACAATGCGATAGGCAAGGGCTAGGAGTGAGGAGGCGGCCGTGGCCTTAATTAAGGTACAGCCCCAGGTTGTGGTGATAATTGTTTTAAGAGGAAGTACAACTGGGCAACCATCCTCTATATAACACTAATCAGAAAGAAAAAATGAAAAATGAAGGTATTGGCCAAAGGAAGATAAGGCCACGAAGGGCGTGAAAATGAAAGACTTCCTAGGCCTCAAGTCCTCAAATACGTTCGGGATCGGAAAATATAAAAGTGAGGAGCCTGGCACAAGTAAGTGGAAGCAATGTTAGGACACAGCTTAGGGCCCCGTGGTTGCCAATCCACGCTCCAAAGTTATGAGACCCTGGGGCCCCTTTTAGTCACCTCTTACGGCAGGCAGGGGATACCGTGAGTGTTATTCCAAAGCTCCCACAGCATTTGCCTGGTATGTAAATGGGAAACCACGCAAAACCATCTTCAGGGCTGCCGACAGTGGAATTCGAACTCCCGAATGCGAACTCACAGCTGTGCGCGCCTAACCGCATTGTTCCCACAGCGAATTACTTTTTCTTCTTAGTCGTTATAGGAAATTGCATATATGGCATAGCCGCCGTCCAGCCACTGAACCTCTTTTTGTTGTACTGTTAGTTTGCTTTCCTGAAGGGAATAAATGATCGACTTTGCCAGTTGAACTGTAGGTTTGTATAACATGCAAGAGACATTCCGGGGCAGTTGCAAACCCAAATTCATTCATTTCGGAATAAATTTGCTCCGTTGGTGATTGAATTACTCAGACTGGAAAAAATCTGTGTATTTGCCGCCATGTAGTGCCGTAAGAAAATAAATATAATTCTTCGGGAGGGCCATAGTTTCATGTTTCACCACATAGCACTGGAGGAAAATATTAATTGGAGCCCTTCATAAAACTTTGGTGAATTTGCCGCCGTGTAGCACCGTAGGAAAATAAGAGGAATCAGGCTGACAGATTAAATAGTATTTTCGTTCTTCGTTAGTCCGCTCTCATATTTGAACGAGGGATTAGCTAGAGGAGTACCATGTAAATGTGTGTTATAATATAGGATGTGCATATAATGCGTCTAATTAAAGTGATTTTACATTAGGCGATAGATTATCTGTTTCTCCACCCTCGTGTTTAAAGGAATCTTGCGGTGGTTAGCCAGCACTGTAACATGTAAACAGATGGGTGTTGCTATTTTATAAGTGTGTACATTTATGTGGATAATTTCAGGTGTAATTTTACACTGTTCAAGTGTAGTGACTGTGGTTTATTACACAGGCATAGACAAACTTTAAATAGACACATTAATAGTACACATGAGGAAATTAACTCAAGTGGCCCTAATGTTACTAGTGCCGGTAATTTTACATGCAGTGTATATTCACATACATATTCTAAAAAGTGAGATATATTGTTAAATTTCCACAATATTCATGACATTGTTGTGATAAGTGAAAGAAAGTCATTTAATTCTTTTGAAGAGTTTAAGGAATGGAAAAGAAATTATAAAGCACAAAAGCTTATGAAATAAGTTTTAATGTTTGGTTCTGAGGACATTGCAAAAGGTGGGACAGTATATTACAATTGTCACCTTTCAGGACACTTTAAATCAAAGGGGTCGGGTGCCCGTTATTTAAAGAGCCAAGGCACCAAAAAGACTGATGGTTTGTGCCGTTCGACAATAAAAGTTTCTTTAGTTGAAGAGGGAAGGTGTGAGGCTATGTTTTCACCTAGTCATGTGGGACATCAAAATAATTTAGAGCATTTATTTTTAACTCAAGATGAAAAGAGTTCTTTGGCAGCTAATATAGCGTTAAAAATTCCTTTTGATGTCATATTAGATGATATTCGAAGCTGTCCGAAAACCCCAGAAGAACTGCAAAGAATTCATCTCCTCACAAGAAAAGACTTGCATAACATTGGGAAGTCTTATAATTTGAGCTCAGAAGCTGTGAAGCATTCTAATGATGCAGTGAGTGTTGATGCCTGGGTGAATGAGGTGAGAGCAGGAGGGGGGAAGGTTTCTGAAGAGTATCTTTTCTTGGCTAAAAATGACTTTGTGTTAGCATTAATGAATGATGCACAAGCTTCAACGCTGGATAAGTATGGAGGGGATGCTGTATGCATTGATGGTACCTATGGACTCAGTGTATATGATTCTGAATTGATAACTCTTATAATTATTGATAATATGCATCAGGGTTTCCCATGTTCATTTTTATTAACAAAGGGAACTGATGAAGAAGTCTTAAAAATTCTATTTGCAAAAATCAAAGACCAGCTTGGCAATTTGTCTCCAAAGATTTTTATGTCTGATATGGCAGATTCATTTTTTAATACTTGGATTGAAGTTATGGGGGAACCAAATCAAAGGCTATATTGCTCCTGGCACATTGATCGGGCGTGCCATAAGAACCTCCGCAAAATCAAATCTAGAGACAAACTAGCAGATGTGTACAAAATTATAAGATCGCTTATGCAAGAGTGAGATGTGAATATATTCAGTACAGTAAAACCTCGTTAACTCAAAGTCATTGGAACACAAAAATCTGACTTTGAATTCCTTGTGGCATCACAATATATTCTAAGACCCATTGCTGCATGCAGTTAACCTTGATTCACAATTTAAAGCTCTCAAATGCCATGAAAAAAAAAAAAAAAAAAAAAAAAAAAAAAAAAACACCTATTTCCAAAATGTATCCAACAAGGTGCATTTACAGTAATCAAATAATGCACTTGGATAACTCACCGGCAAATATAACCTCACACAATGAAATCAAAAGAAAGAAAACATGATTCAAAGATGAGGAGAAATCTCTACTGGCTCCCCTGTGCAAGTGCTTTATTCATAGGATTACGGTACTGTATGCATTTTAGATGGCTTGTGCTTGCACGGAAAGTACCCGATGCCATTAAAACATCACGGCTTATGGAACTTCCCTATGAGGAGGGGAGATGGTCTCTCGCTTCCGTCCACGTTAAAACAGTACAGTGACTATACTTGTATGATTTCCCGCCATGGCACTTCTAAGACTCATTAATGCATGCATTCACCTTGATTCTCAGTTTAAACTTTTCAAATGTCATGAAAAACACTATTTCAGAAATTTATCCAACAAGGTGCATTTACATTATTCAAATAATGCACTTGTATAAAACAATGGCAAACATAATCTCAGGCAACGAAAGGAAGAAAAACACGATTCAAAGACGAGGAAAAATCATGCTGGCTCCCCTGTGTAAATGCTTTATCTTTTGAATTACTGTACTGTTTGCATTTTTAGATGACTTGTACTGGCATGGAAAGTGTCCGACGCCCTTAAAACATCGTGGCTTTTCGAACTTTCCTATGACAGGGGAAGGAAGTCTCTCGCTTCCGTGTGCACTGCATAGCAACACAGTACATTTCCCGGCTGGTAATTCTCTCCTTTAAAACTATAAGTCCATTTGGCCTCAGCAAAAAAAAAAAAAAAATACAGTTTCAACGGCATTGACAATACTGTTTGGTGCATACGAATTGATTGTTGGCTATAAGCCACACTTTTTCGCAACTCTTGGCATGGCCAGTGTTCGCTGATTCTACCTCTCCGCACACTGCCTGCTGCGTGATATTGTGGCGTTCCTTAAAACGCCAAATACAGAATAATTACGATTGTGCTCGAACAGTGCAGATATGAAGCACACTGTAGACATGCCGAAGTAGGTGAAAGTGTGACGTTCTGGAAGACGTGTTCTTTCATGATGCGGAGAAATTTTGAATTTAAATTATTCTGTAAAATATTTTTTTTTTTTTTCAAAATGTAAAGGAAGTTTTGAATTAAAAGTCTGAATTTCGGTAACGGGACTGACTTTGTTGTTTGAATTACGAATTATCTGTATTTCGAATTAAACTATTCAAATAGCATGCAAAACCATACCTCATGTTTCCGAGAACGAGAGCTGCTTCAAATTAGGCAAGATTTTAAATTAACCGATTTCGAATTATTGAGGTTCTACCGTATTATCTTTGAGCCAACTGTTCAGAATTGATGACTCTGACACCCATGATTTTGGTAAATATTTGTTAGAAAATTATGTTCCCACAGCCAGACAGTGGGCATATAGCTATCGGATGCACTGTGGTTTGAACATAAATATTGAGAACCTGCATAAGTGCATAAAACATATATACTTGCAAGGAAAGGAAATAAAGCGCCTGGACAAATCAATTTGTGCAATAATGAGATTCCTCAAAGATAAGATGTTTGACAGGGTCATCACTATGCATAAAGGTAAAGTGACAAGTAAGCTGAGGGACCTTAGGCAAAGCCACAAAACTAGTCTGACATTAAGAAAAGATTTAGTTATACAGGAAGGCAATATATGAACTATTCCATCAACATCCAGTTCTGATATATACACAATTGTCCCCCTGAAACAAAACAGTGTGTGCCAGTTAGTATGTAATGAGGAATGACTACAAGTCATGCATTCACAGCTACTCTTGTACGTGCATCAATTCTGCCATACACGTGCAAACACATTCATCTTGTATGCCACATTATTTCAGCCTAGAGAATGCCAAGAACACCTTCAAATATGTTCTGAAAAAGAGTTACAAGTTGTTGAAAAAGAAGTATTATTGAAAGAAACCTCTTCCGATGCCTTTCAAAGTACCAGTACTTCAGAACCCAGTAATCAACACAGGTGGTGATATATCAAGAAACAGAAAGTATCTCAGTTAAATGAAATCAACGAATTGGTGCATTGAAGAAGCTGATGCTACATTAGCAGCAGTTCAAAGTTTTAACATGCCATATGATCAGACACATCTCAGAAGAGAAAAATTGAACGTCAAAGGGGACTCATCTCAACCAAGAAGAAAAGATCGACAAAAGGTAGTACAGTGACCAAACCATTTCCAGCGGAGCAACAAGCTTTACCTTCTATTTAATCAGTTCTGTTGACAATGAAGGACATTCTGCATGGAACCAATAAATGCCCTATGAACAGTATCTACCGTTTCTGAATGCTCATGTTTAGAGGAATTCATTCAAGTGCATTATTAACCATACTACATCTAAGTTAAGACTGACTGAGACACACACCTCAGTAAAAAGTATTTTATAGGTTAAGAAACTGCCTTATGGTACCACACTGAACTAATATTTTGTATTACAGTAGCATTAAGACATCTAGTAAGCTTAGTAATGTACATTTGACAGTTATCCAAACTTAACTTTTGGACAGTTGCCTATAGTGTGTGCGTGTTTGTAATGTACTTCAACAAGTGACAAAATGACAAGTCACTGTTCTTCCATACACTAGTCGTCATTGATAAGTAATATAGTTTTATTATAATTTCTTCTTGTTTTGTTGACAAAAGTCCTTACTTGGTGACTTCACTGTAGTTTCATTCGGTACATGCGTTTACGTCGTTATTTTGTAGTATTATGTGTATTAACGAAGACCGAGTCGCACTCCGTATCAATATCAGCTGTTTACGTTGCACAAGCATGTCTCTCAGCTGCTCCCGGTTCACCAGTGCGCTCGCAACATTACGTGCCATAGCTTGAAACTAAAGCTTGCTCAGCAAAGTTTTCCGAAGTTCTCTTATTTTCTTACAGCTCTATGTGACAAAACATGAAACTATTGCTCCCTCAGGAGCTAGGCTCTTGTCACAAAATTGACCCTCATAATTAAAACAGTCTATAACAAGTTAAATACTAACACTCTGTTCAGTCAAATGTCAATATGATGTGACATAGCGTGGACAGACCCTGCTCTGGGAGGCCAGAACTCCAACAGGCATAAGGACTGCCACTAATTCTGACACTTGATTTTTCGTGTTTACGTTTTTCATCAAAAGCTGTGTTCTACAAGTAAAAACTCCTCCACCATATTTAAAACGGGGAGTTCCCCACAATTTAACCCGACAAATATCCCATTTCATGACAATGTTATTAATATTTTATCAAGATTGTTACAAAATGACCCTAAGATAGTCATGCTAAATTGCATTTTTAAGAACTTGTTTAAGCATTCATGACTCATCACATCATCATCACTTTTTATCATGCTTTTGTATACTTCTAGTAGGATTAAAACTTGAGAGCAGGAGTCAGCGCGATAAGAGGCGTCATAATGCTTTAACCTCACTTTGATTTTTGCTGTCCCTTGGCAAACCCTTCCAACCACGATATTACACTTGTGGGGCCTACAGTGTATTGAATCTTCATGCCCTTTTGCTGGTACTTTCGCTCTTCCATGTTTGTTATTACTCTTCCTGTTATCTTGTTTACTTTAAGTCTAGAATTATCAGCAATATTCCCTTTCAGTTCACAACGGCTTGTAACAGTAAATGTTTCACGTGGTCGATCAGAAGCAAGTAAAAATGACAATTAAGAAAGAGTGCGTGATGATGATGGTTTAAATTTAAAGTGAAGAACTTCACGTTTGGTCCGTATTAAATAGAGATTACAAAACAATGAATTAGATTGTACGGGATCCACCTTTTCAATACAAGATGTGTTGTTGGTTAAAATTGGCAACCTCATTTATTTATGGTACCGGTTTCAACATCCATGGATGTCGTCATCAGCCAAGTAGGGTAATTATACAAAGATGCATAGTAAAGTTTAAACACACAAAATTGACCCTCATGACATTTTGTCCAGCCTGTACAGTACATCTATGTAGAGGGAGAGAATGCAAGCAATTAGTAACTGGTTCTGACCGACTCTAGTGACATTTCTTTGGCTATTTCATCTGTTTCTCATCTTCCAATGGTGTATTTTAGTCTACAGATGAAAATTGTTTGTTGTTACTTGTTATGGCCATGAACACTTACTTTCTTATGCTTTTGTTGATTTACTCTGGAGCTTACAAGATTTAATTTGAAAGGTCATGTTTATATGAACAATTTTGCAGAAAAGCATAGTCATAAATACTGCTAGTCCCACTTTCAGAGACCTCTTACGATAGGCAGGGGGGCCCTCACTCACAGGGGGTGTTTTTACATCTGATTATTTGGACTAAATGAAAGTAAGCTTCTGTATTACATATTTTTACAGCAGTTTATTTTTAATGTGCCTCTTTTGATGCCATGCATTATTTTGTTGGTGTCAAAACGTTCTACGAAATATCGTTCTACAAAATTGGCAAGTATGGCACAGATAGAAATGTAGGGTTTGTCTGTTCTTTTTTCAGGAACACACTTCATCGACCAGATGAATTACTGCTGTCCCATGTGTGGCCAGTTCTATGCGTGGAAGTCGACGCTGAACAAGCACATCTTGCGGATGCACACGACAACAAAACCTCCCCAGTGCCACTGCGAGATATGTCACCGGGAGTATGCCTCTGCCGGCTTGGTGCAGGTTGGTCCTGGTATGGCCAATACTCCTTGGAGATGACGCTTTGCCCTGTCGTGAATGTGACGTGTCTTCTCCTGTTTCAGGACCACATCAAGAGGGACCACTACAAACAGCGGCCACACTCCTGCGTTGTCTGCAAGAAGACCTTCTACAAGAAGTACGACCTCACCATCCACTTCAGGTAGCTAGAAGCATCTGAATACCATGCTAATAACATATATCACTTCATTTTCTCTATACAGAGCATATCTGCTTTTAGCAGCACCATGTCCAGAATAGTTTTTCCTTTAGTTGGTTCCATCTCTCTCACATTCAGCTGTCCTTCCAAGATTAATTTATTTAACATTTCTGTAGGCCAGAGCCAAACAAACATAAGTGCCACACAATTAACTTTGCAGGAGATTGAGAGAACAACATTTTGCTAACATTACCATCAATATCTCTAAAAGGATTATTTGGATTAATATATAACTTTTGATTGACATACTTTATGATATCGTTCAATTTTGTTTATCATTATACCTTTTTTAAATATCAAAATATTGAGAAAAGGGACTTAAGATTGTTTGGCTCTAAGGGAATTTCATTTTATGTTGCATTTTGCTCTGAGTCATATGAACGTAGCTCCATAGAATGGTATAAAACACACCACTTTTAAAAAAAATTAAAAATGTCTTCATCATTTCTTCAAATCAGGTGAGGATGCCTCAGTGAAAACTGTACTGGAAGAAAACTTGCACATAGCATGATTTAATATTCAAATGTGGTGTAAGGTTTAAATTGTATTGAAAGGTGAACGAATAATACAAATTTGTAAGATAATATGGAACTATCTTGTTTGTTGTTTACGGAAAAGAAAGCATAGCATTCGGTACATGCGAAGAAAATTTCTGCATGAATTTTGAGGCATTTGAGTTTTCCAGAAACACACAATACTGAAAACATCATTGTGATTTGGTTACACCTTGCAGGACGCACACCAAAGAGAGGCCGTACATCTGCAGGACGTGCGGTAAGAGGTTCTACCACCTGTCTCACGTGATCCGCCATGAGCGCATACACTCCGGTCACCGTCCTTACAAGTGTGTGGACTGCGGCAAGCTCTTCAACCAGTCCAGCTCCTTGAAGAGTCATCGGTGAGTGCAGACAGCATTGTTTGTTCAATTGTGACTGAAAAAATGTTAACTACCTAATCAATACACGACACTACAGTCTGAAAAGTTTATTTATGAAAAAATCTTGGACATGTTTTGACTGTTGGAGCCATTATTAGCACCTTTAAGTGTGTTCTAGTTTTTTCTTAACTTCAAATTTTATTCCTTCTTGTTTATCAATAGCAAGGAGTGACATAGCTTGCTTGATTTCTGCTATAATGCATACAAGGTATTTCTTTGATTGATTTTTGGTTGCCAAAACATGTCCACAATTTGTTCAGATTATAGTGTGATGCATTGATTAGTTGTTTAAAACTATATATTTTTCTCAAATTATATATGGTCAATACAGACCATTAGGAATATGATTCCGTGTAACAATTGTGACTGTAAAATATTGAAATATACCCTCTGTGGGTGGGGGATGCAAATGAAGAATACAGGCTCGGTATCCCCTGCTTATTGTAAAAGGCGAATAAAAGGGGCAATCAAGGGATGGTACTTTTGGAACATTTAGACCAACTGTGATTACTACCATTATGTGATGAACCCCATGGGTCGACTTTAGTTGCGATTAGTACTACATGTGCCTGGTTGTGCTCCCTCTCAGAGCAATAATCTCTACCTGAGGAATTCGTACCGCTACTGCCTCCAGCTGGGATTGTGATGAGTATCATCGGGGGAGGATCACTATGGGAGTAGTATCATTATATGAAGAACACCATGGGTCTGTGTTGCCTGTGGGTGGTGCCATGTGTGATACACCGTGGGTCTACGTTGCCCGTGATTAGTACCACAATATGAGGAACACCACAGATCTAGCTGGTGCCTGTGATTAATACCTCTGTGTGAGGAACACCTTGGTTCTGCATTGCCTGTGTTTAGTACTAATATAAGGGGCTGGTGACCTGGATTTTGGACCCCTTTGGACGAGCATCATCTGAGGCATTGTGAATCAATCATTTTGGATCCATGGTCATTTTTCATCATCATTCGTTTTAGATTCTAGTCATTGGATACATTTTGAAGTTTTAATTATCATTATCATTTCATTTCGATGCACCTCGTACGATTAGGAGCAGATGACCTAGCTGTTGGGCCCCTTTAAACTACAAACATCATCATTATCAGTGTTGAAATGGACAGCTTTTTTGCATTTTGCAAGGGTTAACACTTCAGAGAATGCCTCAGCGTGACAGAGTAC
This sequence comes from Anabrus simplex, assembly GCF_040414725.1. Lineage (NCBI taxonomy): Eukaryota > Metazoa > Arthropoda > Insecta > Orthoptera > Tettigoniidae > Anabrus > Anabrus simplex. Next base: position 216,093,811 of record NC_090279.1, on the reverse strand, counting down.
CTCATAGTCGATGACGAGGTCTTGAAAATTCTGCAATACCTGCACTTTTTGTGAGGCCTTGAGTGCGTTCATTGTCATGCCTTAGACACTATAAGGCAGCACCAGTGAGTAACACTCACCAACTTTTGAAGTGGAGGTGTCTGTTGCACACAAAATGTTTTAATTTCAGAACCACAGTCCTCATAATCCCGATTGTGGTTTAGTTTTTTATATTATCTGAATTGAATCCTAGGTACTTGAAATGTGACAGTATTGGAGTTCTTCTGTTTGTTGATTACCATGAACTTTTATTTCTGAATGATGATTGTTAGGCCGAACTCCCTGTTTAATTCGGTGATGCTGCTTCTAGGTTATCAGAGAGTCGTCGTCTTGTTCCCCCTCCTCCTCAACATTTGGCCCACATACCAGCGGGGTCTGCTTTTGTCAGCTACATAAATAATGGTGTTTATTCACTTCCTGATTATCTTGATTGCTTTATGAATTTCATCCAGGGATAGCTTCGGAGTGAAAAATGAAAACCTACAACCTGTTTTCCAGTCAGTGACCAGGTCAGGGATGGAATGAATTAATCTTGTGGCAAGGGTAGGAATTGTGTCGGCTGCCGAGGCCTGTCGCACTCCTCTGGGGCAAGGATTAATGACTGATAGATGAAATGAAATGATACTGGAGAGTGTTGCTGGAATGAAAGATGATGGGAAATACCGGAGAACGTGGAGAAAAACCTGTCCCGCCTCTGCTTTGTCCAGCACAAATCTCACATGGAGTGATTGGGATTTGAACCATGGAACCCAGCACTGAGAGGGCGACGTGCTGCCACCTGAGCCACGGAGGTTCTATAACTTCAGAGTATAAGTTTAAAAAAAAAAGGGTAGGAATTGTCCTGCTGGGTTTTCATGACTACACTAGAAAAAAATCAATGAAGAGCGGAAGTGGAATTGTGTGAGAATCTGTCTGCACCTACTGGACCATCATGCTAACGAAGGCGAAACTTTTCTGAAATGGATGATCACTAGAAATGAAACATGGGTTCACCACTTCGAACCAGAAAGCGTTTTGAGGTGTTGGAGCATCCTGCGTACAGTCCCGATCTTGCCCTGTCGGATTATCATCTGTTTGGACCACTTAAAATTGCTCTAAGAGGCTGTTGATTCAGCGCCTATGAACAGGTGAAGGAAGCAGTGCATATGTGGCTTGCTGTGCAACCAAAAACTTTTTTTTTTCCCAGTGGATATCAGAAAGCTTGTGAAACAGTGGACCGTGAGCATGGAAAAGCAGGGTCACTATGTTGAAAAATTATATCAATGAAATCTGTGTACTCTTTCTGTAATGAATTATAAAAATTGACTTTCCCTCCTACATGTAGTTATCTAGGAAGATCCTCGCTGACATACGACGGGGATTCACTCGAAGGAACCTGGTGTCCTTATCCAATTACTCAATAGTGCGCCACACTCACACAGCGAAACGGATGGCTGAGTATATAGCGCAAGCATATGTTTCAATACATTTGGTAATTTTCAAAGTTTCACACACCATTTAACTTCTTCCCTACTTTTTCTGGGTCCACTGCAACATTACCATTATGTTGGTTGTAAGCTACACACATCATAGTTCGGAACATGATACAAAGAAATTCTCACGCTTTCAACCCTGCATAATTTTGTTCCTAAGGATTGTAGGGAACCATATTTTTTATTCTATTTTAATTAAGTTGTTTCTTTTACACATATAATGTGTGGTTACATTTTTCTTTAATTTAATCATAAATTATATTTGACAGATTAAAGAATTTAAAAGTTATAAATGAACTAATTTGAAACTGAAAAGAAATGTCTTCCACTATAGCAAAAGAAATAATTCAGTCTCGATGTTCAGTGGAAGCTAATTGCCAAGAGTAGTGTGACAATCAAGAGGTGGAAAAAAATTGTAATTTTTGGCAATTACTACCTTTCCCCTTAAGTGCATTATGACCTATGAGTGAGAGATCCCACACGCCCTCTTTTTAGGAATTTTCTCCCCTTGGCCCAACAAAATCTTACTGTGACACAGATTACCTTGTGGTTTCTAAATTTTTTATTTCACTAAAAGTGCTGAAATATCTGTCCTCTGCGCTCTTAACTGTCAAATACTCGACATGTTCATATTTCTTCTCGTATCCTCAACAGATATCTTGTCGTTCTCAGTGTCCACAGCTGCCGTGAGTTACAACCTCTTTAGGTGCAGTTTTCAGACAATCTGTTTGAGCTCCATACTGCTATTCAGTTTCATTTTATTTCATAGTTTTCCATTTGGTGTGAGTTACAGTATTAACTTCTGTGTGTTTAAATATGGCATTATCACTTCATTACAGAAAATTAGTAATGAAGTAGTGCAAAATTTATTGGAAGATGAAAGTGACACATCTGACTTTGAGGTTATTGAGAAAAAACAGACAGATCAAGAGTTAGGTTCGGAATGCTTCTCAGCTATCTTTTCGTATCAAATATCGGAAAGTGAAAGTCATGACGAACCTCCCATAAAGTAACCTATCATAACAATGATGTGTAAGGGCGTGCCTCCAAATGATAGCATGCCAATACATTTTCTGCAATATTTTCAAGAATATACCTCTCAAAGTGCATTGCTAGTGCATTACAGCCATACTGACAATCTCAGTTTGTTCGTGACATGTTCCAGGTTTGTGTACATTTGATCGAAAGTTTTAGTATTATTTTGAATTTAGGAATTACACTTGTTGAACAGACTGAACACTTTTATAGTCAAAACAATTATGCAATTGTCCTGTCATCACGACAGTTAGCTTTACGTAGATATATAAAACTTTGTAGATATATTTCATATCATACGGATATTTTGTATTTTATTTATACAAGTAAAAGTTGCCAAATATGGCTGCCACCACAATAACATTGCCAGTTCTAGGGTTAACTAAGGAAACTTTGGACAGTAATAATGTTATGCAACTCCCTTTTCCCAGATTAAACTACCTTATGTACAGTTTGCCAACATTTCAAATACAGTGCTCAGTTTGAGGTAATCAGTCTCCTCTGTGGAACAAACAACAAAATTTCATGTGCTGTAATGTGGAAAGAAAAATCTGAGAGGCTGTAGAAATTAAGAACGGGCCAAACAATATGAATTTAGAAGGAGGCTATACTCCTTCACTCTCACTCCGTAGGCTTCTGAGGGATGTGAAGTTCCCGTGCCGATCTCACAAACCTCGTCCATCCTTTTCGATCCTGAGCCAGCTCTTCCCAGTTACCAATTTCGAGGGTCTGGCATACTTTGTTGATCTCCTTCTTCCAGGTGCTTTGGGGTCTTCCTCAAGGTCTTTTCATATTAAGAGATCCCTTGTATAGATCTACTGGTGCTCTGTTATCCTGCACTCTCAGTACATGTGCAGTTCACCCATTATAGTGAGTTGTTGAGAGAGGGTGTAAATCTCATAATTAGATCTTTTCTTCCAGCTTTCAGAGATAGGATCAAACCGTGGGCCAAATATTTTTCTATAAACTTTATTCTCAAAGACTTGCAACTGCTGCTGCTCTTTCTTGGTTATACTCCATGTCTCGGAACCATACAGAAGTACTGGTCGAATGATTGTATTGTAGATAATCATTTTAGCATTCCTTGTTAAAAACTTGGAGCCTAATATAATGCTCTTTCCTTGATGCAGGAAAGACTTAGGTCATCTAGACTTAAATAGTTTGGGCATGTTAAACGAATGAATAGCACAAGGTTACCATGTGCGTATTTGAAAAAGAGAATAACATGTAGAAGACCAGCTGGAAGATCAAGAAGAAGATAGATGGACCAACTGAGGGAAGACATGGAGAGAAGTGGATGGAATTGGGAATCTGTCGTGGACAACAAAATCTTTCTGAATAGGCAACTTTGGAAGACGCTCATTTTCAAACACCCTACCCGGCTCTCTGGAAGGGCAAACCATTGATGTTGTTGATGATGATGATGATGATGATGATGAGAGTAAAATGCCTTATTTGCATTCTTAATTCTAGCTTGTTGTTCCTGTTGCCTTCTGTTTTGCTCATCGATTAATACACCAAGGAATTTAAACTCCTGTACTCTTCTATATATATTTCCCAATCTTCAAAGGCAATCTGTCAACCTCCTCATGATTCGGTCTCTGTGTAACCATGTAATGTGTCTTCTTATCGTTTACCCATAAGCAAATTTTTTCTGCCCTTTCCTCTAGTTCCACATATAACTGCCTAATTTCTAAATCATTGCAGTCAATAAGAACAATATCATTCGCATACACAAGGACTTCATGTTGTCTCCCTAATACGATGCCAGCAAGTAGAAGAGCTAATTTCCTGATTATCTACTCCAGTGCAATGTTGAATAGAAGAGGAGATAGTGCATCCCCTTGTCTCAGGCTATTTTTATTCTGGAAGGAACTTGATTTTCTGTCCTTGAGCAAAACACAGCTACCATCCATACACAGTTTGCACATGTTAATTAATTTTATGGGAAAGCCAAACTCCATCATGATGTTCCACAGCCCTTCTCTATGGATTGAATCATATGCCTTGAAGAAATCTATAAAGAGATAATGAACTGACTCCTTGTGTTCCCACACCTTACCATTAATAGTCTTAATTGCAAATATGTTGTCTGTAGTGGATGTGTTACTACAAAAACCGTTCTGATAGTTCCCAGTAACATTTTCTGAAAACGGTTTTAAACGCTGTAAAAGAATAAAAGACAAAATTTTGTAGGCCATTTTTAGAACGGATATACCACAATAATTATGATGTAATCTTACCCCACCATATTGAATAAGCTCAGCAGGAATGTTGTCACTACTGGAAGCTTTATTGTTTTTTAAACGTATAATACTTTCTAATACCTCTTGATATGATGGCTCTGGTATTTGTTCTTCTGATGGGGAACTAGATGGTTTACCAATACAGGTTTCTGGATCAGCACAATTCAGCAAGGAATCGAATCGAAGTATTGCTTACAGTAATTTAATAATTTGTCCTGATCAACAATTAAATTTTCAGACTTATCTCTCATAATACTCGATCTTGGTTGAAATCCTTTTTTAATTGTGTTGACAGTTTCATACATCTTGCGGATGTTCCTGTTTCTGTAGTCATCTTGGATTGATTCTATTTGATGTCTCAAGTAGACTTTTTTCTTTCTACGAATTAATTTAATACATTCTTCTGTTTTTCTCTGTATAGTTCCTCAACATCTACATTCTTATTAGACTGCAGCCACTTATTACGCCATGTTGCCACTTCATTAACTGCATCCTGACATGCCTCATCGAACCATTTCTTTTTCTTACTAACCCCTTTTGGTATCACTTTCATTGCTACTGTTCTCATGATTAGTTTCGCGTTATTCCACATTCGTTCACAAACTTCGTCATTTGTTTCATCAATGTCTTCTGTAGGATCTTCTCCCAGAATATCAAATCTCTTTGTAATTTCCACATTATACTTTAATCTTTCATCCTCCTGCTTCAGTTTCTCGGTGTCAACTTTGCATCTTTCCTCAGTCTGTGGCTTACAAGAGGTTTTCAATTTAATTTTAGCAATTATCATATTGTGATCAGATCTTATTTCAGCTCCTCTGTAAACTCTGATATCAGTTATGGAGCTTCTATGCCTGTTATCAATTAGGACATGGTGGCATCACACGAATACTGTATCACATTTCCTTATGTGTTTATGTGGGAAGGTGGTACTCCGCACATTCAGTTTGTGGATGTAGCGAAATTGATTAGTCGAATGGCATTATCACTGTTTTTGTCATGCAGACTTTCCCTTCCTGTTGTTGACAAAAAATAAATTTCTTCCTTGGGCCGATGACCATAGATGTTAGGCTCCTTTAAACAAGCATCATCATCATCATCATCAATTTCTTCCTTTCTAACTTCTGCATTGAAATCATACGAAATCATTTTGACATCATGTTTGGGTAATTTATTCCACAGTTCTAACAAATCCTCATAAAATGAGTCTTAAATGATCCTTGTTGTTTGTGGGGGCATTTGCAGTTCACCAGTGATATGTTAAACCATTTAGAATGTACCCTCAAATAGCATAGTCTTTCATTCACATGTTCAAAGGACAGCACTGATAATACTAGTGAATTTTGGACACAAAATGCAGTACCAAATTCTTGGGGTCCAGTTTCTTTACAACTCTTAAAAAGTGTATACTTCTCCATGTCCTGTATACCATTACCTAATAATCTAGTCCCTTGAATTGCAACAATTCCCACTCTATACTTTTCCAGCTTTTAACTGAGGTTTTTGAAAGATCCAGGTTTATACAGGGTTCTTACATTTCAAGTTCCTATTCGTAAAGCCGATTTCCATTGCAGGGTCATCATATTTTGATATCCCTTCTTATTCATGCGAGGCAAATGTGAGATATTCATAACATTTTTTTTTTTTTTTTTTTTTTTTAATACGCAATAGAGCTGTTAACCCTATGTGTAACCCCCAACCTGGAGGGCCAGAGACTTTTCTGTCAGGGTTGCCGTACCTTAGCCGAGTAGTGCCAGTTTTAAGGCACCAGGTACTCTCCCTCACCCCTTCTATTAGAATAGGTTTTGTGGATTATAATGTATAGAAGGTGGTCTGTTAGTCAAATATTTCTTTAGTTTTAGCAGGTACATTTACTTGACCCAACGTTCTCAACCAGCCGATGCTTGGGATACCCATTCAGGTCTTTAATGGAGTGGTTTTCCATTCCCTTCCCCATCCTATGCCATTGGCCATCTAGTGTCTCTTCTGTCTTTAGGAGAAGTTTCTCAGTCCAAGAACAAGAGAGCCCCGTTCCTTCTACCCGCTCATCCGCCCTCCTAGCAGGCCACTGGCATTTGGTAGAAGGTGGTCTCCTTATACCAGGAGATACTCGGTCCGTGTATTCGTTAGCTGCCTGTACATAATATATATAGTATCATTGCCCCCTCTCTACCACGGCGAGGTGAGTGTCACGATTTCACCGTCATTGAAACTGAGACCAAAAGGCATTTTCCAGTTTCTCTAGTTCTTTAGAGAGGTATCATGTATATAATTTCTTAGGTGCCTCTTACTGTATAAACAAATTACTAATAGACAGGTCAGACCTTCGAAACAGTTACTTAACAACAGAAACTCCCAGCTGACCATCCAGTGAGAGATGTTTCAAGATGCTCCCTGGAGCCCTGCTAGGAATCTGCACATAGGGTACAGAAAACAACTCAGTTCCACCCAGACGAGAGAACATAATTAACAGAGTGTGGAAGATGAATTTCTCACTTATGAAGAACAGTCTTGGCTAGACTTCAAGAAAAGACTGTCAAGTCAATTTAGTTGCTTGAAGTTCTTTAAAATTATAACTTCTGACATCACATTCTTGAAAGCCGTTCCCTGTGCCTCCAAAACAACAAGTTTTGGTCCGTATAACTCGAGAAAAAGGAAATAGTTTAACCACTTAATCAATACTATAATCTAAAAAGATATTGATGGAACAAAAGTGGACATGTTTTGGCTCTTGGAGTACACAAACACAATACTGTACAACAAAATTAATGGTATATTTTTCTCGATACGTTTCGTTGACAATATTTTTACCATTATTGACGACCATATCACTAACGTTTCCATTATGCTCAACTTCCTGAATGAACTAGTTCCTTATATAAAATTTACTACTGAAACACAAAGTAATTCCACACTTAATTTCTTAGATTTATCTATCAAAAGACATAAAAACTCACTCTCATATGCCATATATCGCAAAGCAATACAGTCAGACAAGATTCAGTACAGCTGCGATCCCACAAAAAAGCAGCTTTTTGTAGTTTGATCTATAGAGCTCATAATATTCCCCTTTCTTAAAGAAACTGCAAGAAAGTAATAAACACAATCTTTAACATAACCCAATTAAATGATTATGATAGAAACTGTGTTACAAAATAATAAATAAAATCAAGAATACCTAAAACTACACTTATCAATACAACTAAAAAAGAAAAAAAGAACTTTGAAGCCTTCATTTTTAATAATAATATTTATCAAGTCACTAATTTATTTAAACGATATAATATTAACATTGCTCTTGAAACAATAATAATTCCAAATTGCTTTTCAACACCCATACCATCAACACTTCAAATAAATTTTCATTCATTCAGGAATTTACAGACTTAACCTGTAGAGATTGCAAAGCCAGTTACATAGAACAGACAGGTAGAAACTTTTCAACAAGATACGTAGAACATTTTATCAAAATATAATAAATATTCAGATATAAGCGAACACATGACCAATTATCAACATTCCGGCATTCCTTTTCTACAATAGATCAAGATATGGAAACTATTTACAGTACTATGGTAACAAAGGCATTTAGGAAAACTTATTATTGACATAGACTGAAAGCAAAACCCAATTCTTAATCTAAATGAAATCTCAGATAAAATTAACATCCTTCTTAAAATATTTTTCCAATACATCTTCAAACCAAAAAATATCCAATCCATAACCATTTTCATACCCCTACCTATCAAATATTCAACCTTCTCTTAGCCCCTTCCTCCAACCACATTCTTTAATTTTCATATTCCATTCTATTTTGTTATGAATACCTTTAAACCATATACACTGAGTGGCTAAAAGCTCCTCTGCGAGCCCTCAAAATGGCAGCAATACTGCGAGGCGGGTATACACCAGCATCGACAGCATCCCAAAAATGCTAGATTGGATTAAGATTGGGGGATCTGGAGGGTCAATCCATGGTGGTGACTTCACTGGAGTGCTCCTCCAACAACCTGCGGGCCACCACAGAGCGGTGACGTGGCGGATTGCCCTGTTCAATCACGGCTTCTCCATGAGGCTACTCTATGGCCAGAAAGGGATGCAGATGGTCTAAAAAAATGTCCCCATAATGTGCACCCGTCAGCACTCCCTGCAGCCAGACAAGAGGGCCTAATTACGACCATGAGAACACCACCAGACCAGAACTCAGCCTTGTTGACACGGAGGATCCATAGCTTCATGGGGCATATGCCACACTCTCACGTGCCCATCAGCTCGATACAACTGGAACTGGGATTCATCGCACCATTTCACACACATCACTGTTCCAGGGTCCGTTGCCGATGTTCACAGGCCCATCCATGTCGTTGAGCTCTGTGTCGTGGTGTCAGCAAAAGGACACAAGTTGGTCATGGGCTGGTGAAGTCGGTGTGGTGCAGTTGCCTCCGTACAGTCCTGCTAGAAAAGGGTTCCTGACTCCTAACATTCAACTGGGTGGTGATGTGACACCAGTAGCCTGTCGAGCGCCAAGTGTGGCTCTGTGGAGGCGATGTGATGTACGTTCGTTAAACACCTGTGGTCTTCTTGTGCGGCAGTTTACACGGGTGGTGACATTCTCTCTGCGAAATTGAAGATCTACCCTTGACACTGTTGACCTCCGAAACCCGAATTTGCATGTAATCTCCACAATGCTATGACCCATGCGCCGATGATCATCCCATGTTCAAAGTCGGTTAACTCGCCATGTGTTGCCATCTTCACAACACTGCTGTCTGTGGGAGACTGATCAGCTACGCCGCAGCTAACCGGAACACTCAGGGGTGATTCATGGCACATTTTCTAATGGAACACCCCTTCCCATGACTTTTGGCCCTCCACGAACCTGCTACGCATAGCAGGCGCAGCAGGGGGAGAGGTGACACTCCCACGTGGCGCGTCCCAGGTGGCGGATAGGGGGGTCCTAACCGGCTTGCCGGCGGACTTGAGGGAAATAAAATATCTCTCGCGGACCAAACACACTACCCCATGCGGGTGGGGGACGCACATGTAGAATACACCCGCGGTATTTCCTGCCTGTCGTAAGAGGCAACTACAAGGGGCGACCAAGGGATGATTGAATTAGAATCATGAAACTACTCTTGATTCATACCATCATGCGGGGAACACCATGGGTTGCATGTACTTGCAAGTAGTATCACTAAATTGGTACGAAATAGGTTTGTGATTAGTTGCAGTAAAAAGCCTGGCCTGGTGGATTCCAGTACCCGTGTGTTGTACCCATGTGAACAACACCGCGGGTCTGGGCGTAGCCTGTGAGTTGTACCGCTATATGAGTGGCACCGTGGGTCAGCGTTGCCTGTGATTGGTACCTACTATGTGAGGAACACCATGGGAATACCGGCGTCTGTGACTAGTACACCTAGGTGAGGACCTTACCGGTTTGCGTTGGCTATGAGTGGCGCCATTGTGTGAGCAACACCATAGGTCTGCATTTCCTGTACGAATTGCGATACTTGTGAGTAGTACCATCTTGTGTGGACCACCGTGAGTCTTCGCTACTTTTGATCAGTACCCCAAAATGACATATACCATGGTTCTTCTTTACTCGCGACATGTACCATTCTGTGGGGCCTTAGACGTGAATTTAGCACCCCTTCAGACATCAAGCATCATTGTGCTTTATAAATGGTCCCTTGGTCAGTAATACTCTAATTAACTACCTTCTTTTTGAGTCTGATCCACTGTTTTTGTTTCTTTGTTTGTTTTTCTTTTTTTTGTAGGGTTCATGTCCATCCATTCTTCATGACATTTTTAAATTTTATTTTAGTCAATGGATGAATTTGAATTTTTTGTTATTTCATTTCGTACCATTAGGGGCCGATGACCTCGATGTTAGGCCCCTTTAAACAACAAGCATCATCATCATCATCATCATCACTTTTGGCCTCTCAGTTTATGTATGTATGTATGTATGTATGTATGTATGTATGTATGTTGGGTATTCAGCCCGAAGGCTGGTTTGATCCTCTGCAGCTCAGCCAACAGCTGTCATAAATAGCCTAGGTGTCACTAAAGAGACGTACTAGGGAAACAAGGAGTGAGGTGGTTTCCCGTTGCTTTCCTCACCGAGCCAGCCGTTGCTATTACATATCAGTCTGCCAAGCCCACTGAAATGCATGCACCAACTGACACTATGAGCGATATTTTCACACCATTCATAACAGGGACTGGCTGCATAAGGTATGGTATTACTAGCATCGGCCTCTGTGGATCCGTGGTAGAGTGTCGGCCTCCGGATCCCAAGATAGCGGGTTCAAACCCGGCAGAGGTAGTCGGATTTTTGAAGGGCGGAAAAAAGTCCAATCGACACTCCATGTCGTACGATGTCGGCATGTAAAAGATCTCTGGTGATACATTTGGTATTTACCCGACAAAATTAATTAAATCTCAGCCATAGACGCCCAAGAGAGATCCGGTTTACTCTAGATCCGCTAGATGGCAGACAGAGTAAACCGGAACGTCGAAATTGACGAGCAGACAGCCAGATGGCGTCAAATCGAAATGTCTGCAAACGGTAGCTGAGGCCATACGATTATTATTATTATTATTATTATTATTATTACTAGCATCGCTCATACCTCAGTCACTTTCATATTGTCAAAGCCAAGGATGAGACTGAGACAGGTCAATGAAAGTAACAAATTTGATATAGCCCATACCAGAAGACATAGTGCACTGTAAACACTACACCTCGCCAGCAAAGGCATTCACAATTAAGAATTTATTTATTTTCCACCTAGTCGATACAATGATTGCTTAACCCCTCAGCGCCGACCTCTATACGTGGTATAGACCCCCTTTTCTTCCGTAGCCGCCGACCTCTATACGTGGTATAGACCCATACATGGTTTCGCATTTACGACTATAGCGCGAAGAGTCGCAAATTGTTTTGTTTCCAAGAGGACATTTTCGGGTTTATCAGTGTTCTAAATAAGAATTGAAATTCGTTAAAGTGTAGTTGTTTTTGCAAGGATAAGTATTTGTCAATTATGTCTGAGCACCAATCCCTGCTTTTTTAATAGTCCGTTTACTTCATTCTTTCCCACAGAATAAAATAAAGAAATGATGATCTGAGAAGTTTGTCTTTTCGTGTGATGTTCTTTGCTCTAATTTTGTATTAAGAGTGCGGTTTATTTATTATATTTGTCTTTCTCAGCTTGCAGTCTTTTCGTAACTCTCCACGAGCGCTCTGTGTAGGCATCAGTTAGTGGTGCTTTCTGTCATACGACACGAGAAGCAGTTGTGCATGGCAAATATCTCGTTTGAAAGACGATGTATCGACCTTTTAATCTGAAATATGTATCGAGTTGGTTTGATTCGTCATAAATGTTAATCCCCTCATTCTGTTTCGTCCTGCCGCTTTCGGTCCCGCTGCAGCTTCATCAGCTTGTGTGACGCACCGCGCTCAGTGGCTAGCTCCTGCTGAGAGTAACGTGCTTGAAATATTGTACAATCCAAATGAAAGTTTAGCCGGAAGTAGTAGTGGCAGTATTAGCAGTAGTGATAATGAAATAGATGATGTGGCTGTGGCCGATGCAGTGGTAAATGATGAGGAGGAACCAGTACTTGGAAATTTAGTGTAGGAGACTGTTGATACGCATACAGGTAAAGGGAAGTTTTCAACAGTGAATTCTGATTCCTAGATTCTCCAATAATATTTAGACAGTCATAGGGACAAACATTGAGCAGTTATCTTATCGGGTTCAGCTGATGGAAGGTTTGTTTACGTAGTACAAAATACGTTCTCGGGCGGGAAACGAAATATTCAAGGCCTGTGCGCATCAGATAATACAGTTCCAAGGTTGCAGGAAATACGTTTTATCAGGAAATTAGCACCCAAGACTGAGAAATCCAAACCTCAGAGACGTTGTATCGCGTGTTCAAAACACGGTGAAAAGAAGACATCGGTGTACTGCTGCCAGGAGTGTGCCTTGGGTCTCTGTCTCGAAGAGTTCTACAATCATGAATTCCAAATTTCGTGAACATCGGGCTACTCTTATACTAGTAGTAACGCTTTAAGTGAATCAATGTATTTCAGTCGTGTGTAGTTGAAATCTCATCCGGCCGCGGGGTAGGAAGCTCTTTAAACGGCTGCGACGCTGAGGGGTTAAGGCAACTTAATGGTTAAAAGTGGTACATGTTTCATATATTATCAACATCTTCAGCCACATAACACTGTTTAGATGAAAAATTCATATATTGACAAAAGTACAAATGCTTTAGAAGAAGTGTCCTTAAAATTAACATGAGATTGACAATATTGTTTTAATGTTGTCACTCTCATGTTAATTTTAAGGACACTTCTTCTAAAGCATTTGTACTTTTGTCAGTTTTATATATTTTTCATCTAAACAGTGTTATGTGGCTGAAGATGTTGATAATATATGAAACATGTACCACTTTTAACCGTTAAGTTGCCTTAAGCAATCATTGTATCGACTAAATGAAAAATCAAGATTCACAATTAAGAATTTATTTAAGTGTGATACGGACCATGAAGCTGATTTTATGTAAAGCAAAGGCATTCTCAGTTTATATAAATGTTATAATGAACATGCGAAGAAGTCTACATTTATTTGATGAGAGGATACCACATTTGATGCCGCTACTTTTCACCTACGCTCTTTACGTTCTTCTCTACTAGACTATTGCATGGATGCCCTGCAACAGCTCAAGAGTGAAGTTCTCATCTTTGGTGTATTTAATCTTAATATTATATATTAAGCCATCTTGTGGTAATTTTACAAACTTTTTATCAATGAGCTCCAATATTTTGTTTTGAATTATCTCGAGTACCAATACTACATTCATGATGTTTCTTTCAAATGTATTCATGTTAAAATCGTTTCATACGTCTGTATGCTAATGTGCTTTTAATCTTATTTAAGTGTTTGTGAGCTGATGACTCCAAGAGCTAAAACATGTCCACTTTTATTCCATAAATAATATTTTTAGATTATACCGTAATATTGTGTATTGATTAGATAGTTAAACTTTTTTCTGTCAAATTTATCTGATGCTGAAAACTATGATTGGTCCATGGATAGCAAATGGCAGCATTGGGTTTACTTCATAAAAGGTTCAATATCATAATAACATGTAACGTGTCTACAGTTGAAAATACATACTTATAATTAATTAATTACATTATTTTTTGTTCGTAAAATACATCCTGCACCATTCCAGGAACTGTATCTAATAACAATAAGCCTAGCCAATGATACAAATTACTTTTTTTTTTACCCTAACATTAAAATGTAAGCCCCCCCCCGCCATGTGATACTGTTATGGTAGCAAATGAGGTGCCCCGGTTTTCTGTACTGATAATCAGGGATCCCAAATATAACCATTATTCCATTATTTGAACACAGAATTTCTTCTGAATGTCCTTTCCTAATGGCTGCTATGTTTTTATTAAAACTTTTGTGTGTGTTATTGTGCAGAAAGCGGCACACGCAGTCAGGAGTGGAGAAGAACGTGCTCGAAGACCTCAGCATGGTGGAAGAAGTGGTTCAAGCTGTGGAGTTCCCCATGGATGAGGGGAACGTCCTGCTCTACACGGCTACTCTGTGATCTCGTCCCCAACTGTAGGAACGACTTCCTCGCATTATACCATTCTGTAGCATTCAGACTTCGCCCTCCACTGCCGCCGACTGTTATAAATCTTGGTTTAAGGTTTGCACTAATTAGTGAAGATTTACAGATTGTATTTCTGTCTAATTTTTGGGTTCAGAATCTGCGAGGGAATTTCAGTAATTACGGATATTACTCCCGAGACTCCCTTCAGTTAAGGGGGAGAGACAACCTGACGGAAATGTAACATCAAAATGTTTCTTTTCTTGCATCATTTTATTCCACACAAAATCAAGAGCTTTGTGAAGGTTGTATCAGACAACTGTTAACAAAATCTGGCAAGCAGGTGTGCTAAAATCTCAGATATCTGATAGTAGCCTCGTGATTTTCTTCCCTTGACATTCTTGACTCCTACTGAATTTGTGTGTATCCCATTTGTTTCTTTGTCGTAGCATTAAACAACAGACTTCCAGACTTGTGCAGCTTGCTGCACCATGGATGAGAATGGAAGTCTTGCACTTGCAGAGAATGAAAACCCATGTATCGTGGCCACTTTTCATAGCAGGAATGTAGTCAGTTTAGCGTCATTCTCGTCAGCATGAACAGATGTGATTTATTTATTTTTGTAATGGCTATAGTACTACATGCAGAGTTAGCAAATATATATGTTATAGCGGAGGTGGAAGTTTCAGCGAAGGTGGTTTATATGATACCAGTTTTGCCAAACAATAGGGATAGTGCACCATCGCTAGTGATGTTATACCTTCACTGCCAAGAGGTAAGGAATGTGAGGCATGGTGCTGCAATAACAAAACATAGTCATATTTCAAAATTGCATTTCATGAACTGCAATTTGAAAACATAGTCATAGCTATATAAAATAGCATGAAAATTTAGGTATGAACAGAAAAAAAATTATTTGCTGCACTGAAAATTCTGTCTTCGTTGTGTGCAATTGGCCAGGCTGAGTGGCTAAAGACAGTTGAGGCGCTGGCCTTCTGACCCCAACTTACAAGTTCGATCCTGGCTCAGCCCGGTGGTATTTGAAGGTAAATAATAATAATAATAATAATAATAATAATAATAATCGTATGGCCTCAGCTACCGTGTGCAGACATTTCAATTTGACGGCATCTGGCTGTCTGCTCGTCAATTTCGATGTTCCGTTTTACTCTAGGCCCCCACTAGATGGCAGACCAAGTAAACCGAAACTCTCTTCGGCGTCTATGGCTGAGATTTAATTAATTTTGTCGGGTAAACACCAAATGTGTCACCAGAGATCTTTTACATGCCGACATCGTACGACATGGAGTGTCGAATGGACTTTTTTTCCGCCCTTCAAAAATCCGACTACCTCTGCCGGGTTTGAACCCGCTATCTTGGGATCCGGAGGCCGTATTGAACCAAGATCACAACTTGTATTATAATTTGGGTCCACCTTATTCAATACATAAAAATTTGTTGCATAGATTTAATTACAACATATATTTCAATCAGTACTAGTTTTGACGCCCCTCTGCATCATCAGCTGATAGAAGTTTGTAGAAAAATTGACATCATATAAGTTTATCAACTTCAAATTGATCACAATTTAAAACCATATTAACAACATGAAACTGTTTCAAAATATACTGTCTCTAATTTCATATTTTCTACAAGTCCAAGACTTGCAAGTCTAATGCCATAAACTGATAAAAACATATGCAAACCGGTTTGGTCACTTATGATATAAAGTGGATTTAAAAGAACAACTAATTAAAATAGAATAGTCTTGAAGCACCATGTGCTTAATTCATCGCACTTCTTAAAACTTGACGTAGTAACATAGTAGAAATAATTCAATAAAAACTACAATGTCCCTTTGATGGAGCAATCCTGATGAGGTGGAAACGAGCAATAAGTCCTTTAAGATGTTATCAAGAACAACGTTCCCAAGCCGGTTCAAATTCGTCAGCATCGTGTGATAGGTTTACTGGTACGTAAAAGAACTCATGCAGGACAAAATTCTGGCACTTCGACGTCTCCGAAAACCATAAAAGTAGTTAGTTGGATGTAAATGACATTAATTGTGTCTGGTTGTAGGAGTATGTTCTGAGCAGGAATTTGGAGCTTCTGAGGTACATGTCTAGTGCTGGTGGTGTTCATTATTGTTTTAAGAGGAAGTACAGCTGGGCAATCAAAGGGAAAATATGCAAGGGGTCTGACAGTTCAAAAAATGAAGGTATCAGCCAAAGAAAGACGAGAGCCACAAATGGCATGAAAATGAAAGATTCCCTACGATTCACAAACCTAATACTGTCAGGTTCAGAAAAGTACAAAAGTTGATCAAGAGAGATCAGATAGGACAGATGAAAGTGAGGACCCTGACACAACTACAGTAAAGTCTTGGACTGTGAGCAAAATTCATCCTGTAAACATGCTTGTAATCTAGAGCACTCGTATATCAAAGATAATTTTCACCCTTAAGAAATAACTGAGCTGCAGATGATTAATTCCACAAATCAAAAATATGTATTGATATAAAATGGACACGAGAACCAACTTCTCTACTTCTTCTAGAACACGTGGCCATTGCTTTGATACTCTTGTGACTCTTTTTGCTGCATTCAGACCCTTTAGTTCTTTAATGTTGTGGCATTAGTTGATGTAGGCTTTATCTAAAATCTCGCAATATCATGCACACCCACACTTCATTCTTACTTCTTGACGATTTCCATCTTAACTTTCACGGTAATAGTCTCCTTCTTCCATTTTCTTCTTCACAGCTCTCGTTGCAGTAATAAAGTTACTAAATAACGGTTACTACACTTGAACACACACAGTTTTATACACAAAAATGGAACTACAATGCAGTGAGTATGTGTTCGCTCGTATGGTTGTTGACTATATGAGCGAGCATGGTGAAGCTCAGTGCTGAGATTTGTACTCCTCATACTGCAAAACCTTGCTTGTTTATTGAATTATAATTCATAAAAAAAATTGTTTCTTACAAAACACTCACGGACCAAGTTGCTTGCCGTCTAAGGTATGTGCAAGCCATATCACCATTCAGCTAATGGCCCTGTAGTTGCTCCCAAGTTGAGAGCCCCTATTAGTTGCCTCTTATGGCAGGAAAGGGATATTGTGGGTGTTATTCTACTCCCACCACCCTAAGGAGGCTGAGGTACAAGTGTTGCTTCAATTATAATGATTATTCAGTTCACTTAATCATTTCAAATGATCTACAGAAAACAAGCTGTTAGCACCAAACACACTGACATGGAAAGCTTTGTAGTTGAACTAGAAGAATGTCAGGGCAGTCAAAGTGTTCTTCACATTTCATTGTTAGCTTGACATACACTGTTGACAGTGTGTTACCGAGCAAGTACTGTGGAGCGAAGCGCTCGAGATGACCTGCGTGATTTTAACTTCACAGCTTCTTGATGGTTGAACCCCTTTGATCTTCCAGAGATTTTATGGAGGTTGGGTCAGGTGAGTTATTGAACACAGGTATTTGATTTTCATGTAACAACCTTTCTTCTGTGGGCTGGCATGAACTTTTGACGTTCATGAATGATCTTGAAAAATCTCAAGATATCTCCTATTTATGGCGACATTCTCTGGGAGTAAATATAGCCCTTCCTTACCCCACAACTTCACACTATTGTAGGGTTACGAGGTGAAATTCAGGACTCAGCACATCACAGACTGAAAATTAGCACACCAAGGCCCGGTTTCATTCACAGTTGTTAAATGAATACTAACAAGTTGTTTGTTAAAAGTGTGTTAATATTCTTACATTTCCTGAACCTGTTCCTGAGAAATATTAGTTAACATGTTTAACAGTGCAAATCTGGAAGTCAGTAACAGAACCATGTGGTTCTCGAGTGCAGTTTTGTTTGATTACAGCCATAAAATATGGCACGTGAAGTCAACATAAAACAGCTTGTAGTAACATTTGATTCACAATCCCCTGCTAAGAACGGGAAGTAGTCTTCTCCAGACATCTACAGTATAATCCTTCCTACACTCTACTATCTGCAGCACTTGAAACACAAGCAAAATGGCACATTTAATATAATTGGTGGATAATCTGTTAATTTTCTTCTACTCAAGGAAATAATAAGTATCTTCTTCTCATGGATGGTATCGCTGCAGCAACTCGGCCAAATCCAGTCTGATTACATCACTTGGAGTCTGAAATGTGTCCTGCAGAATTGCAATAGAAGATACATCACAGAATAAACCACTTCAAAATGTATTGTGTAATACAGGTAACCAAATACCCCAGTGTGGGAAGGAGTGGAATATTCGGTGCTGTGTTCTACTCGGTGATTTCATGAAAACCTTCTTGCCATTAGCAATCAATTTATTTACATTCGGAGAAAGTACAAGATCGTTTCACATGCTTCAAACAGATAACGTGGATCGTTTGAGCGTAGCTTACCCCAAGTCTCTCTCCTACTTCAATCATGTATGGTCAATAAGTGGTTAACAACACTCTGTCCCCCTCCATTGCAACTGTTCTGCTTACACATCGTCAGAAGCACTGACTCATTTCAAAGCAGTCCAGTGTGTGCCTAGATTCGATAAACAGTCAAAATATACATTTATCATTGAGTTATGTCACATTGATTCTGAAGTATATTACATTCCGATTATTATTTGATTGATCTGAAATATGATTTTATCAAATTTATTTAATGAAAACTCTCTTTTTGTATGTTGTTATGTAGACATTTGGGAATATTTATTTACAAGTATATGTATTTATAGAAAACTAATATTTGTATTTATACTTTTACAAATATTTACTTAAAATCACAAGTTAGGAGTTTTGATGCCACGTTCACATAGCTAAGTGGAAGAACACAGAGAAACATTTTGGTATTGCATCTTCAGCGATTGGAGAAGATACGACATAGCAAACTAGCAGTTGGTTCTGAAGGGATGGTACGGTTTTCAATGAGAGTGTGGAGACCGCCAATTAGGCAGTGAAATACTCACCATAGGAAATAGGAACAGCATTCATTGGGCTGTCAAACAGTCGCCAACCCAGCTTGTTATAGTATGAGGCATGTTCAAAACATAACCACATTTTGATAACTGTTCAGATGGCTTATCTGCAGTCTAGCACTCCCCTCCTGTATTAACACAATGCTCATGACTCCACCGACGTAAAAGAGACCGTCAACAACAGTCTTACCTTTGTTCTGAGCTGCTGAATTTTCTTCAGTATGTGCAAAAATTATCTAGAAAACATCTATAGTTTTGGAATTGTACTTAGACCTATGAGGAAAAATCAAACGATCATACTTATGTCTCCCGGTCCTGGCCATCCATCAACAGCTGCTAATTTCAGATGGCACGGTCGCTAGGGTTACACATATCACACTGACTTCTAGAATGCAAATTTTCAGATGACTCCAGCCATAAAATATATTTATGTCAAAGCATGAATGTTTTAAAATCAGAATACTTAATTTCTAGGCAGCACGTGCAGTGACAATGTTCATTATAACGTTTCGAGGAGGAAGGACCAAAAGTCCGACATCATCAGGTAATGGAATAGTTATGCCGTTTTGAAATACTATGAGGGTGGATCAAATATAAACAAGAATTATTTTTTAAAATTTATTGCATCAAACAAAAAAAACCATATATAGAGGTCACTTTTCTACATAGTGTCCTGCCTTTGATACACATTTTCTCCAACGGATTGGTAAGTTTCTGATGCCGTCCTGATAGAAAGGAGAGGGGCGCATGCGGAGCCAATTGCACACAAACTCTTCTACACTTGCATCACCATCGAACTGCTGTCCTCCTATACCTCTAATATCTAAAGATGAATTCTAACAGCTACGGCTGGAGGGAGGAGCATTGCATATGCCATTTCACGATGTTGCCACATTCCTGCATTACTTTCTCTTACCCCTCACTTCCGGCTCTCTTATTCCCTCATTCATTCAGACCGATGTGTTCTGTTGTATATAGACTACTTGGCCAGAGTGTGACTGACTTGGTCTCATGTTCCATTATCTTTAACAGGGCCCAGGCTGATAAGCTCACACAGTAGAGTGCTGACCTACTGACCCCAACTTAACAGGTTCGATCCTGGTTCAGTCCGGTGGTATTTGAAAGTGCTCAAATACGTCAGTCTCGTGTTTGATGATTTACTGGCACGTAGAAAAACGCCTACGGGACTAAATTTTGGCACCTCTTCATCTTCGAAAACCGAAAAAGTAGTCGACAGGACGTAAAATCAATAACATTATTATTATTCTCCTATACTTCGTGTCTGTACACCTTATTGGCACAAATATAGGACATAAAAGCTATAAGAAAGTGAATTTGAGGGGAAAAGGGTGCGTGGGATGGATGGGGGATCATAAATCATGTGTACTATTTTCCACACCACCCAGAGGTAGAATACCTGGCAAAATAGTGGTATCCCCAGTAGGTCTAATCCACTGACGGTGTTCTTAATCATTTTGTAGTGGCTCAACCCTTCCATCTCGTCTTCGCTGCTGCTGCTGTCAGGGCTTGAATAGGAGCTAGAACTGGAGGAATCCTCCAACCGTATTACAAGTTTTTTAACACCTCATAGTCCAAAGTTGTCTCCTTTTCTATAGTAGTCTTAATTTCATTCTCTAAGTGTGAAACTGCGTTTTTCCAGTCTTCATCAGTTACTCGATTGAGTCCCTACTTCTGCCAGGGTGAATCGCTTGTTGTTTACCGCAACATAACCATTAACTTGTGACCATATAAGTACGATAGGGTTAAAATGGCAGTGGTACGGGGGCAGCCTTATGACATCATGGCCTTGCTCTTTGGGGATTTTGTCAATGTGATACACTGGTATTCTAGATTTCTTTTCCCTGATGAGGCTTAGAAGAATTTCCTTCGTCATTTCCTTTTTTGCTTTGACTCCATGACGAACTAACCAGTATATCATTTCGTCCTTCCGACTAGCATTTGTTGGCGCCTTACCAAGCTGGACTCTGTGGTAGGGAGCATTGTCCATCACTATTATGCTCTTTGGGAGTAGCTGTTCCTCAAACCACTTTCTGAATCTGCTGTGGTCCATCTCTTCGTGGTAATCTCCCGTCTTCCGGGACCTGAAGACCAGTAACATGTCGGTCACAAATCCTTCCACTGATCCTCCTTGTCCACTTGGTCCTGTGATTGTTCCCTGGAGAGGGTCATCGGTCCATCCCTTATTTCTGGTATGGCCAGCATTGACCCTTGTCTCGTCCAGCCCAACAATAGACATTACGTCCCGCCTTTGAATCTTCTGCAGGAACGTACTCCTTAGAGCTACTACGTCACCTCCCCAACAGCAGCTTCCTACTGTTAATAGTTTTATGTTCAAAACCAAGGTTATGAACCACTTTCAGTAAGGAAGAGTAACTGCCTTTAAATAAGTCGTTCGGAAGTGTAAAAAGCAGCTTTTGAATTTTTGGATGTTCCCTCCTGGAGTAGTAGGAATGTATGTGATGGTGAATAGCATCCTCTTTAAACAGATCCAGTTTTGTAATTCTGGAAGTAGCAGGCCCACTTCTTTCCAGCCGTCGACAGTTTAAATGGCCCCTCTTCTGTGTTCTTATATTTCTCTATCGCAGCTCTTGTCACAGTACTTTTGCTAACTCTAAGAGTTTTGGCAGTGCGTTCCTGGACTCCTGGAATAGAATTAAGGGAACATTCCTTTCCGAAAAACTCATAGCCTCCTCTTCAAAGAATTCCCTTGCAGAACAATCATTTCTCTTCCTTGGTGATGAATTGTCACACCACGGCCGGTGGTATTTTTTTCACGAGGTGAACAAGTCCTGGGCCTCCCTCTCCCTCGAGGAGTATTCATCGTACTCAAAATACATATTAAAATATAATAATTGTACATAATTAGTATTTAAAATACCGTTAGATACTTAACAACGGCCACAAAACAGAAATAGAATATCACTCACACTGAACTGCTTGCGACAAGATCTAACACAGATGTGAGAGGTTTGGCAACTCCAAGCAATGTGATGCAAATTATTATAATTTTATTAAATACCACCTATTCAATATATAATAAACTAATGAGGACTTACATCCTTATTAAATTGTCAACCCGGTACATGTTTCGCTCCTTTTGTGAGCATCATCAGCCAATTAACATTTACCCAAGGTTTAATAAGATCGTGAACGTATTCTATTGAGCTAAAATATGCTTTGTAAGCATGAGTGACAAATAATATTTTACAGATTATGTGACAATAAAAGTTATATCTATAAGTTAAAACACATTTGTCTAAAATCTTAATATTAACATTGTCCTTTAAACTTATAGACGAAACTCATCTGTTGAACATCATTTTAAAAACCATTTGAGATCTGGCTGATTATGTTGATTCAGTATTTCTTGACCTGTGTAATTGTCCTTCAGCCTTCGTTGTATATATTAACGATTTTATGACGTTAATAATTGCCTATTAAGAACCATTGTCTTATTCTCGATGTTACTAGAGTAACACTAGTTCAATGTGTATTGGCATAAATCCAATATTGTCAATAAATCAGTCTTGTTTTTGAATGAACTTCTTAGTAAAATGAAAATGTCCTAATGTGAAGTAGAATTTTAATGAACTGAACTTGTTGATAAATCCTTCCTTCTGCTGCGCAATTGTCTACTGTTACAACCTCGTGACAATTACTTGTTGTTCCGTTTGCTCTCCTTTTATTGTTACATAATCTGTAAAATATTATTTGTCACTTATGCTTACAAAGCATATTTTAGCTTAATAGAATATGTTCATGATCTTATTAAACCTTGGGTAAATGTTAATTGGCTGATGATGCTCACAAAAAGGAATGAAACATGTACCATGTAAACGATTTAATAAGGATGTAAGTCCTCATTAGTTTATTATGTATTGAATAGGTGCTATTTAATAAAATTATAATAACTTATATCACATGTAGATCTTCAATACGGACAAAAAATGAAATTTATAACCTGCAACTCCAAGCAAGACGAGCTGGCCAGAAGATATATCTCCATGGCAACCGCAGTTGTCCCATCCTCGTTTCCATGGCAACCATATCCCCCACTCGCTTTATCCTACCCCGGCAGGCAGTAAACGGACCTCCCTCTAAGAATTGTCAGAATTCATCTTTAGATATTAGAGGTATAGGTCTTGTTTGAGTGGTCCAAAGAAATGCTAGTCGCAGGGCGATAATTCTGGACTGTACGGAGGGTATTCCAGAGGTGTCCAGTGAATTTCCTCCTGTTTTTCCTCGTTAAGGGAGCAGAATGCAGCCTTGCATTGTCATAGAGAAGAATGACGTTTCGGATCAGTTGCCGGCGTCTCTTGTTGTGATACGCAGCTTTTGCTTCATCCAAAAGGTGACGGTAATAGGCTGCATTAATTCTCCTTTGTTCATGAACAAATCCACCAGCAAAACACCCGCGGAGTCCCAGCAAACGGTTGTAAGCACCTTTCCAGCTGATGGGCGTGTTTTTGCCTTGACAGGACTTGCTTCGTCTCTTTGCCGTCACTTCATGCTTGCTTGGACTCTGGGGTGTAATGATGCACCCAAGTTTCATCACAAGTCACAATACAATGCAAGAAATCCTCTCCTTCCTCCTCATAGTGATGGAGGAATCTCCGACAAACTTCCTGGAATAAAGCTTTTTGTATCGTCGCCATAAGATCTATCTGTGTCGGTGCGACGTAAAGCCCCTAGCAAAAAAAAAAAGTTTTTTGTTCCTGGTTGAGAACACAAACCCACGTGACAGACAATTTTCTGAAATGGAGTTCATCTCGGATGATGGTTCGATTACTTCTGCAACTTATTCCTATGGCTAAAACAATTTGCAAAATTTTTATTTGCTAATCTTCACCAATAATGTCACGAATGGCAACAATGTTGTCTGCAGTGATGCTTGTCCACGGTTTCCTTTCATGAGGTTCATTTTCCACAACTTCTTTTTCTGCCACAAATTTTTTAGCCCACTCATACACTCAAGTCTGCGAAAATGTTTCTTCCCCAAACTGTGCACGGAGCCGTCTAAAAATTTCGAAAGGTTTAGTGCCCTCTTTTGCGAAAAATTTGTTAATGATGCATTGCACAACAGACATCCACACCTCTTGCTCGCGTATGGCATACTGAAGCAGCCCCGCTCTTTACCGTCGTTCGCACGTTCAAACGCCTTCTCTAGACACCTCCATCAACATCCTGCCAAAGCCCTGCCTCAGAATTATTACTAACAGCAGTGGTACATTCAAATTCCCGTTTATATTTGATCTGCCTTCATAAAATCTCCATGCTGCATGCTAACACTTAGTGAAGCTCTGGCATGAAGTCGGTTGATTAGTCCCAATGGGTTCTACAGAAAAACATAATCAAGCAGTGAACATTTGAGAAAATTGTGGTGATAAGTTTCATTCTTTCATACAACATGACAGCATAATGTACAGTAAATGGCTTCAAATTTCTCTAAATCATATTCAAGAGAATAGAACAACTTGTCGGGACTCAAAGTCCAAAATCACCAGTGCTGAGAGTCTCAAAGTTAAGGCAGTTGAGCATCATGAGGCGAGTTTCGAGCTGTTGAAGCTCCAGCTGTGCACATCTGCTGCCTCGGGTTGAAACTGATTTGAAACTCGTGGCGTTGAAGATCACATATTACAAATTTAGATTTGTTTAGAATGAAAGGCACAATATACCCTCACTGACTAGATACGATAATTTATTTCTACAGAATCCGTCACGTGGTACGTATTTTACATCAAAACCATCGGCTTTGATCCCGACATAACTTGATTCAACTCAGGTGGGTGTGTGTGTCTGTTAAAGATTTTCAAAGTCCGAAGCAGAAGTGAATATTGATATTCTGTTCAGCGATAACTCATTGTTTGAGAAATGTGCAGCGAATGGGTAGTTACGAACGTTACCATTATACAGCGCCTCTTACCAGAAACAGCTAAACCTTTGCATTTGCAGTGTGTTTTCACAGTTCGATTATTTTTTGAAGAGGCCTCGTTTATGGTGGAAAACAGTTCTTGACAAATCTTCTTCCGTCAGTACAGCAGCGTGTTTTTGTATTTTCTGTTATTCTCTTGTGTTTTATCACTGCTCATGTAACTTGTGAAAGCCTTCAAATGTGGTCCCAGTGGGTAAAGCTGCACTAACCTACGAGTACAGACGTTTTTAGAAGATTACTCACCTCTGCCTCTCTTGCCTGCCTACCTAATTTAATGTGTGTGTATACATGATAGTAGCCATTGTCTTTCCATATTGATACAAAATAGCTTTAAGTGCCAGGACTCCAACACCAATTAATCAGGAACTTTGGTTGTGGTGTGGGTGAAGTCCCTGGTCGCAGTGCAATGTGAATTTTTATTATGAAACTGTTGATGAAATGTTGTTTATTTTTGTATTAAAATATATAAATTGATCCGATGTTGACGTTCATTATCAACCTTATCTTCTCTATTTATTGCAGCTTACTTCACTACAAACATATTTATTTTCACCAAAGTACAGTAAAAGCCTTGTTAATTCGAACTCTGTTAATTTAAATTTCTCTACGTCCCTGGCATGCGAGATATGCTGAATTTGAAATTCATATACGTTGTAAGTTGAAGTATTGCACCGGTTCCATAAGAGAAAACCAGTAGTTTTTCATTCAGGATGAATGGAAGTCACTTAAAGACGTGTAACATCTAAAGGTAGACTTACTTAACACTGTTTACTTAGCTACTCTTATGCATTAAATACTAGTTTCTTACAAAATAATCATTTACAATAATGACACCTTTCATCTTTTATTGTTGATGCAAAATGTTTTATTTAAAAACAAATTTTATGTTCTAGTGGAAGCGCTTAACCTATAGCCAGTAAGTTTCTCAGAATGTCAAAACAATTTTAGATTAAATTTGAAGTATTGCAGAGTGTTGAGGCGCTGGTCTTCTGACCCCAACCTGGCAGGTTCGATCCTGGCTCAATCCGGTGGTATTTGAAGATGCTCAAATACGTCAGCCTTGTGTCGGTAGATTTACTGGCAAAAAATAACTGGTGTGGGACTAAATTCTGGCATCTCTGATAACTGAAAAAGTAGCTAGTGGGACATAAAGACAATAACATTATTATTAAATCAAATTTATAAAACATTATCAGATTCTATCAAATCACACTTTAAAAAAAATATTATTGAGAAGTGTAGAGTTGACTCCTTTACATTGAAAGATTTTTGATGTGTAATACTTTAAGGTCTGCACTGATGTCTGCAAAGTGGTGGGCATCGTCATATATCTTCACAGAAAGCTGAGTGCCGGTTGTGTCTAATTGTGTTTTTATGTTCTTTGTATCTGGTGTGGAAGTTGCATTTCATTTGTTCTCAGTGCTGGTTAGGATAGAGGGAAAGGAGAAGGTGGTAGTGTTTCACGTTGCTACTAACAATGTAAGGCAAGCAGGTATAAGTACCAACATCGTTGGGGATATGTGGGATCTGGTAAATGCAGCACGGGTGAAGTTTAAGGAAGCGGAGATTGTTATTAGTGGAATACTGTGTAGGAGAGATACTGACTGGAAGGCGATTTAAATGAGATTATGGAGTGGGTATGTGGGAAACTGGGAGTGAGATTTCTGGATCGTAATGGGTGGGCAGGAGACAGGGATCTCCGCTCAGATGGCCTTCACTTAACCCGCAGTGGTACATATAAGTTAGGAAACTTGTTTAGAAGGCTTATAGGCAGGTACATTCAGTAACGTACAACGGGTGATTGTTTGGTACGCCCTGTCAATATATTTTAATATTTGAATAATTTATACGTACATGTTTCGGGAGCCTTAACTCCCTTTGTCAGCGTATTTACATCAAAATCTACCATACCTAAGTCTCAAGCTATAACATCTTATCACATTAACATTAAGCATTGTCCTTTCTAACCCCAACTCTAGATACTATATGTACACTTTGCATTTTTGTATAATAATGCCTGTTGTAACCCGACATGTAAGGCATGGAACATTTTAATAACACTCTTGAATCGTCCACTCATTCCTCCTGTCCTTTGCACTCATACAACATGTATCATCACCCTGGATGGATCCACTAGCTGTTGAAATAATAACATTAAGTTATTTATTAGACCACCTAATCAATACAAAATCGTCTTGGATGATTTACATAAATTTGTTAGCTAATAGTGGTACATGTTTCGCCTTCCCTGAAGGCATCATCAGCCATAGTCTTAACCTTAAATTAAAAACAAGCGTCTAAATAACATGTAGTAATGAAATGAATTTTAAAATCTTGAAGAGATTTGAAGTGAAATAACATTAAAAATAACAATGATGGTTTGAAAATACAATGTGATGAGATACAATAGTGGAAGTATTAACAAAATTAACATTAGAAGGCTGCTAAAATAAGTACAATGGATAAAACAACAGATTGTTATACAACAAGTAGTAAGATTGCATAAAAGTAAAGTTGATAGTCTGGCGGTTATAATTAGACGATGGCGAAAAATCTTATATAATCAAAGTAAAGAAGAGAGAATAAAAGTCAAAGTTAGTCGAGAGATCCGAAGTTAATCATGATCTTGAAGATAAAAGACAAAAGTCAGATGCATATGGTGAAGTTGTAGAACACGTTGAGGATATGAAGTTGGTGAATAGAAGTTGAAGAACAGTTTCAAATAGGATCACTATGGACCCTCTCAAAATTTGAAGTGATGTTCAAATGTTGTAAATTGTGAGTTTGTAGATATTTTAGTTGAAGAAGCATATAGAAGTGGAATCTGTAAATGGAAGCAAGAAACGTAGGGTTAATTGTGTGAAAAGATATTTGAAAAAATATTGATATATTGCTTCCATTTACAGATTCCACTTCTATATGCTTCTTCAACTAAAATATCTACAAACTCACAATTTACAACATTTGAACATCACTTCAAATTTTGAGATGGTCCATAATGATCCTATTTGAAACTGTTCTTCAACTTCTATTCACCAACTTCATATCCTCAACGTGTTCTACAACTTCACCATATGCATCTGACTTTCGTCTTTTATCTTCATGATCATGATTAACTTCGGATCTCTCAACTAACTTTGAATTTTATTCTCTCTTCTTTACTTTGATTATATAAGATTTTTCGCCATCGTCTAATTATAACCGCCAGACTATCAACTTTACTTTTATGCAATCTTACTACTTGTTGTATAACAATCTGTTGTTTTATCCATTGTACTTATTTTAGCAGCCTTCTAATGTTAATTTTGTTAATACTTCCACTATTGTATCTCATCACATTGTATTTTCAAACCATCATTGTTATTTTTAATGTTATTTCACTTCAAATCTCTTCAAGATTTTAAAATTCATTTCATTACTACATGTTATTTAGACGCTTGTTTTTAATTTAAGGTTAAGACTATGGCTGATGATGCCTTCAGGGAAGGCGAAACATGTACCACTATTAGCTAACAAATTTATGTAAATCATCCAAGACGATTTTGTATTGATTAGGTGGTCTAATAAATAACTTAATGTTATTATTTCAATCAAATATCATCAATACGGACCAAAAATGATATTTATTACATGTAATATTACATGTAATAAATCCACTAGCTGTGTCGACTACTGATAAAATGTTACTTGTCACTGCTTGCATTGTGTTGTCACTATGAAGCTATTATCTTACGTCCAAGTTTGACATCCTTGGAAGTTATAACCCTTTGTTGCACTGAATATGGTCATCGTTGTAATATATATTTAAAAAATTTTTTTTAGCCACGCATGTGCCATCAGGGCAGATGACGTTTGCTAGATCGTTGCAGGACTGGACTTTTTGAATCAGAGCGGAACAAACCTCCCGTTACGTTTCTACAAATGCTCCTCTAGTACTATAAAAAGAAAAAGAATAAAGAAAGAAAAGCTATTTTACCTAGTTAAAATACATATCAGATACTGTATGATATAAAATACTTGGACTTACATAAAATGATAAAGCGGAGGAAAACTATCCACTTGCCGGCCAGCCATTAACAGAAAGAATATTACCCATAAGACCTAACAATTTAAGCAGAGGGGAGGGGGAGCAGTGGGGAGTGGGCCTGACATTGTAATTGATGCTATCTATTATCCTTTTTCTTTCTCTTCACATATTGATTAGCTAACTTAAATAACGGATTTTCTTCTTTAATGTGTTCATTTAAATTGTCAATATTTTGTTTCTGATGTATGTAAGTTCCTAATTTCTCAAGGACGTCCATATATTTCCCTTTGTTTGCTGAATGTATTAATTTCATGTCTTGTTTGATGTTGGTGAATGAATGATTATTTTCATGCATGTGTTCGCACATAGCTGAATATTTTCTGTACTTTTTGGCATTTATATGTTCTTTGTACCTAATGGCTATATTTCTTCCTGATTGTCCGATCTATTTTTGGTTACAGTTTTGACACGTCAGTCTGTATATTCCTGATTTATTGAATTGGTTGTCTGTGTTAATCTTGCTTGAATTTTCGAACATATTATTATTATTATTATTATTATTATTATTATTATTATTATTATTATTAGTACGGTATGATACTTGAATATTGAATTTCTTAAATGTGTTTGCCAGTTCGAACGAATGCCTGTTCCGATATGTGAATACATGTTTTTCCTTTTCTTTCTGTTTTTCGAGATGTGTTTTTGGTTTGTTGATGATAATATTCTTTATTTTGTTGACATAGTCTCTTGTGTAACGTTGCTTTTTGCTATATCATAAATTAATATCATTTCTTTTTTACGTTCTATTTCTGAGAGTGCTGTGTTTATTGCCCTGTTGATTAAGCTATAAAAAGTGGCCTTTTTATGCTGTCCTGGATGGTTGGAATCGTTTCTAATTATAGTATTGGTATGTGTTGGTTTTCTATATATTTGGTATTCAAAATGGTTATTTTGCCTAGAAATTGTTATATCCAAATAATTCAAGGATTGGTTCTTTTCTGATTCTATCGTGAATTTAATATGTTTGTCCATGTTATTTAATATGTCCAATAGTTCCTCGGGTTTTAGTATTTGTTCATTGATTATCACAAAAACATCGTCTACATATCTCAGCCACAGCTCCAACCCTTGTATTTTATCTATTATCTTATTGGGTTCCAGGTGATCTAAATAAATATTTGCTAAAATACTTGACGCTGGTGAGCCCATTGCTAACCCCTTTTCTTGTTTGTAAATTTGATTATTAAATGAGAAGAAGTTGCTTTCCGATGTGAAGGTTAGAATTCGTAAAAATTCTTCGATTTCTACTTTATTTAACCCACTGTGTTGATATAGATTCTTTCTTATGATGTTAATTGTTTCTATTGTTGGTATGTTGGAATACATATCCATAATGTCAAAGCTATGAATGGAGTTTTCTTTAGTTAGTGTAATCCTCTTTGTTTTATTACAAAAGTCGATGGTGTTTATTAAATTATTATTATTATTATTATTATTATTATTATTATTATTGAACCTAAAATGTTTCTTAATGTTTCCAAGGATGTCAAACTTGGACGTAAGATAATAGCTTCATAGTGACAACACAATGCAAGCAGTGACAAGTAACATTTTATCAGTAGTCGACACAGCTAGTGGATCCATCCAGGGTGATGATATATGTTGTATGAGTGCAAAGGATAGGAGGAGTGAGTGGACGATTCAAGAGTGTTATTAAAATGTTCCATGCCTTACATGTCGGGTTACAACAGGCATTATTATACAAAAATGCAAAGTGTACATATAGTACCTAGAGTTGAGGTTAGAAAGGACAATGCTTAATGTTAATGTGATAAGATGTTATAGCTTGAGACTTAGGTATGGTAGATTTTGATGTAAATACGCTGACGAAGGGAGTTAAGGCTCCCGAAACATGTACCTATAAATTATTCAAATATTAAAATATATTGACAGGGCGTACCAAACAATCACCCGTTGTACGTTATTGTTATTACGAGTCAATACGGACCAATTAAGGACCGATGTGGTCAAGTTTGTCGACTTAGGTACATTCAGGGAAACAGGGTGCCCTTGGGAACGGTGTGAAGCGAACAGGGAACTGGAAGTCAGGTAGGGATGACATAAAAATGTTAGTTCTCAATTGTAGAAGCATTGTAAACAAAGGAATCGAATTAAGTAATTTAATAGATATATACTTACCAGATATTGTAATAGGAGTTGAATCATGGCTGAGAAATGATATAATGGATGCAGAAATATTCTCATGGAAGTGGAGTGTGTATCGTAGAGATAAGATAGGAATGGTAGGAGGGCAAGTATTCATTCTGGTGAAAGAAGAATTTGTAAGCTACGAAAAAGTTAAGGATGAAAAACATGAAATTCTGGGCGTAAGGCTCATCTCTCAAAATAATAGGCAACTAGATGTCTTTGGAGTGTACAGACCGGGAAAGGGTAGCGCTGACGCTGATTCAGAATTATAATCAACTATGTGGGAAACGATAAGGAAAGGAACGTGATTGTAGCGGGTGATCTCAATTTACAAAATATCAATTGGGAAGGTAATGCGAACAACAGGAAGCATGTACAACAAATGGCAAATAAGTTAATGTGGTAAGGGCAGCTGATTCAGAAAGTGATGGAACCAACTACAGGGAAGAATATTTTGGATGTGGTGCTGATAAAACCAGATGAGCTCTATAGAGAAACCGAAGTAATAGATGGTATTAGTGATCATGAAGCTGTTTTTGTCGTTGTTAAAAAAAAAAAAGGAAGGTTAAAATTAGGACTATTAGACAGTACCATATGGCTGATAAAACAGGCATGAGGGAGTTTTTAAAACGTAACTGTGATCGCTGGAAAATGGTAAATAAATATGTAAACAGACTCTGGGATGGGTTTAAAGCAATTGTTGAGGAATGTGAAAATAGGTTTGTTCCTTTAAAGGTGGTAAGGAATGGTAAAGATCCACTATATTATAACAAAGAAGTAAAGAGACTAAGAAGGAGGTGCAGGTTGGAACGAAATAGTTAGAAATGGCTGAGGAAGTAAGGAGAAATTGAAGGAACTTACTAGGAAATTGAATCTAGCAAAGAAGTCAGCTAAGGATAACATGATGGCAAGCATAATTGGTGGTCATAAAAATTTTAGTGAAAAATGGAAGAGTATGTATAGGTATTTTAAGGCAGAAACAGGTTCCAAGGAGGACATTCCAGGAATCATTAATGAACAAGGGGAGTGTTTATGCGAGGATCTTCAAAAGGCAGAAGTATTCAGTCAGCAGTATGTAAAGATTGTTGGTTACAAGGATAATGTCAGATAAGGGAGGTGAGTAATACTGAAGAAGTATTAAAATTTACCTATGATAACAATGACATTTACAGTAAGATACAAACGTTGAAAACTAGAAAAGCAGCTGGAATTGATAAGATTTCTGGAGATATACTAAAGGCAATGGGTTGAGATATAGTACCATATCTGAAATACTTATTTGATTATTGTTTGCATGAGGGAACTTTACCAAATTAATGGAGAGTTGCTATAGTAGCCCCTGTGTATAAAGGAAAGGGTGATGGACATAAAGCTGAAAATTACAGGCCAGTCAGTTTGACATGCATTGCATGTAACCTTTGGGAAAGCATTCTTTCTGATTATATTGGATATGTTTGCAAAATTAATTACTGGTTTGACAAAAGGCAGTTTGGGTTTAGGAAAGGTTATTCCACTGAAGCTCAGCTTGTAGGATTTCAGCAAGATATAGCAGATCTCCTGGATTCAGGAGGCCAAATGGATTGTATTGTGATTGACCCGTCTAAAGCATTTGACAGGGTAGATCATGGAAGACTACTGGCAAAAATGAGTGCTATTGGACTAGAAAAAAGAGTGACTGAATGGGTGGCTATATTTCCAGAAAATAGAACTCGGAGAATTAGAGTAGGCGAAGCTTTATCTGACCCTGTAATAATTAAGAGGGGAATTCCTCAAGGCAGTATTATTGGATCTTTATGTTTTCTTACATATATCAATGATATGTGTAAAGAAGTGGAATCAGAGATAAGGCTGTTTCCAGATGATGTTATTTTGTACAGAATAATAAATAAGTTACAAGATTGTGATTAGCTGCAGGGTGACTTCGATAGTGTTGTGAGATGGACGGTGGGCAATGGTATGATGATAAACGGGGTTGAAAGTCAGGTTGTGAGTTTCACACAAGGGAAAGTCCTCTCAGTTTTAATTACTGTGTTGATCTGATGAAGTTCCCTTTGGGGATCATTGTAAGTACCTAGGTGTTAATATAAGGAAAGATCTTCATTGGGGTAATCACATAAATATACATACATACATATACATACATTATCATTATAGACTCTTATGCCTTTCTGCGTTCAGTATGCAAGCCTCTGTGAATTTACTAAACGTCGCAACGATCCTCGATTTGCAACTTGTTTTGTGGCCTCATTTAGTTCTATATCTCTTATCTTTAAATCGTTAGAAACTGAGTCTAACCATCGTCATCTTGGTCTACCTTTACTTCTTTTAGCCTCCATAGCAGAGTCCATTATTCTCCTAGGTAACCTATCCTCCTCCATTCGCCTCACATGACCCCACCACCGAAGCCGGTTTATGCGTACAGCTTCATCCATCAAGTTCATTCCCAAATTAGCCTTAATCTCCTCATTCCGAGTACCCTCCTGCCATTGTTCCCACCTGTTTGTACCAGCAATCATTCTTGCTACTTTCATGTCTGTTACTTCTAACTTATGAATAAGATAGCCTGAGTCCACCCAGCTTTCGCTCCCATAAAGCAAAGTTGGTCTGAAAACAGACCGATGTAAAGATAGTTTCGTCTGGGAGCTCACTTCCTTCTTACAGAATACTGTTGATCACAACTGCAAGCTCACTGCATTAGCTTTATTACACCTTGATTCAATCTCACTTACTATATTACCATCCTAGGAGAACACACAACCTAAATACTTGAAATTATCGACCTGTTCTAGCTTTATATCACCAATCTGACATTCAATTCTGTTGAATTTCTTACCTACTGACATCAATTTAGTCTTCGAGAGGCTCATTTTCATACCATACTCATTGCACCTATTTTCAAGTTCCAAGATATTAGACTGCAGGCTTTCGGCGCAATCTGTCATTAATTGATGGTTATGAATTTCATGTTTTTGGTCCGTATTGAACTGAGAATAATATATAAGTAATAATAATAATAATAACGTAAATGTATTGAAAAGGTGGAAACATTTACGTTATTATTATTATTACTTATATATTATCTGTCATTAAGACCAAGTCGTCAGCATTGGCCAGACTGCTTACTACATTTCCACCTAACTGAATCCCTCCCTGCCATTTTATACCTTTCAGCAGATGATCCATGTAAACTACGAACAGCAAAGGTGAAAGATTACAGCCTTGTTTAACCCCTGTAAGTACCCTGAACCAAGAACTCATTCTACCATCAATTCTCACTGAAGCCCATTTGTCAACTTAAATTCCTTTGATTGATTTTAATAATTTACCTTTAATTCCATAGTCCTCCAGTATGGCTAACATCTTTTCCCTCGGTACTCTGTCATATGCTTTCTCTAGATCTACGAAACATAAACACAACTGCCTATTCCTCTCGTAGCATTTTTCAATTACCTGCCGCATACTGAAAATCTGATCCTGACAGCCTCTCTGTGGTCTGAAACCACACTGGTTTTCATCCAACTTCCTCTCAACGACTGATCACACCCTCCCTTCCAAGATACCAGTGAATACTTTGCCTGGTGCACTAATCAATGAGATACCTCGATAGTTGTTGCAATCCTTCCTGTTCCCTTGCTTATAGATAGGTGCAATTACTGCTTTTGTCCAATCTGAAGGTACCTTACCAACACTCCACGCTAATTTTACTACTCGATGAAGCCATTTCATCCCTGCCTTCCCACTATACTTCACCATTTTAGGTCTAATTTCATCTATTCCTGCTGCCTTATGACAATGGAGTTTATTTACCATCCTTTCCACTTCAAGCGTAATTTCACCAACATCATTTTCCTCCTCCCCATTTGCTTGGCTGTTCACAACACCACCAGGATAATTTCCTTTTACATTGAGAAGATGTTCAAAATATTCCCTCCACTTCTCCAATGATTCCCTGGGATCTATTATGAGTTCACCTGAATTACTCAAAACACTGTTCATTTCCTTTTTCCCTCCCTTCCTAAGGTTCTTTATTACTGTCCAGAAAGGTTTCCCTGCTGCCTGACCTTGCCTTTCCAGGTTGTTACCAAAATCTTCCCATGACTTCTTTTTGGATTCAACAACTACTTGTTTCGCTCTGTTTCTTTCATTTACATACAAATCCCTGTTTGCCTCGGCCCTTATTTGGAGCCATTTCTGATAAGCCTTCTTTTTACGTTTACAAGCTGCTCTCACTTCATCATTCCACCGAGCTGTTCGCCTTTTCCCATCTTTACACACAGTTGTTCCTAGGCATTTCCTTGCTGTTTCTACTACAGCATCCCTGTATGCCACCCATTCACTTTCTATATCCTAAACCTGCTTACTGTCTACTGTTCGAAACTTCTCACTAATCATATCCATGTACTTCTGTCTAATTTCCTTGTCCTGGAGATTTTCTACCCTTATTCGTTTGCAGACAGATTTAACTTTCTCTACCCTAGGCCTAGAGATACTTAGTTACTACAGATTAGATAGTGGTCTGTGTCATCGAAAAATCTCCGGAAAACTTGTACATTCCTAACAAATTTCCTGAATTCAAAGTCTGTTAAGATATAGTCTATTATGGATCTGGTACCACTAGCCTCCCATGTGTAGCGGTGAATAGCCTTAT
Organism: Anabrus simplex; assembly: GCF_040414725.1. Taxonomy (NCBI): domain Eukaryota; kingdom Metazoa; phylum Arthropoda; class Insecta; order Orthoptera; family Tettigoniidae; genus Anabrus; species Anabrus simplex. The sequence goes on along the minus strand of NC_090279.1, from coordinate 216,057,558 downwards.
GCTTGAAGAATCTATTCGTAACAACTAAACCCATACTAGCACAGAAGTCCAGCAAACGCTTCCCATTCCCATTAGCTTCCATATCTTCCCCACATTTACCAATCACCCTTTCGTATCCTTCAGTTCTATTCCCAACTCTCGCATTGAAATCGCCCATTACCACTATTCTATCCTTGTTGTTCACCCTGATCACGATGTCACTCAATGCTTCATAAAACTTGTCAAATTCATCCTCATCTGCACCCTCACATGGTGAATACACGGAGACAATTCTAGTCCTAATTCCTCCAACTGACAAATCTACCCATATCATTCGCTCATTTACATGCCTAACAGAAACTATGTTGCGTGCAATGGTATTCCTGATAAAGAGCCCTACCCCAGACTCTGCACTTTCCTTTCTAACACCCGTCAAGTACACTTTATAATCTCCTATCTCTTCCTCGTTATCTCCCCTTACCCGAATATCACTTACTTCTAGCACATCCAGATGCATCCTCTTTGCTGATTCAGCCAGTTCTACTTTCCTTTCTTCCATAAGCCCCATTAACATTGATAGCTCCCCATCGAATTCCATTTCGTTCACCAAGTTGTTTCCAAGGAGTCCCTCGCCTGTCAAATGGGAGTGGGACTCCGTTACTTCCATAGGTCCGAGGCTTGCTTAAAATGTTCTGAGCTCGGTAAATTCATGAAGCAGGATGCTACCCTACTTGCACATAGTTCAAGTGAGGATCTCTCCTCTAACGGGTTATGGACCACCGGTGGATTGTATAGTCCTAGCCGCCTGAGCACAAGGAGGACCATGACTCAGAATATGTCCGAGATGCCCACTCCCATTCCATATAAACTGGTATCCCAACTCTCAGGACCACTTACTTGGCCACTCAGCCGTTGCCCATGGTTCACGAACTAGGACGTGACTACAGTAACCACAAACATGAACCATGATTGTTAATAAAGGGTACAGATCTCTGCACATGGTTATGAGGATATTTAGGGGTTGTAGTAAGAATGTAAAGGAGAGGGCATACAAGTCTCTGGTAAGACCCCAACTAGAGTATGGTTCGAGTGTATGGGACCCTCACCAGGATTACTTGATTCAAGAACTGGAAAAAATCCAAAGAAAAGCAGCTCGATTTGTTCTGGGTGATTTCCGACAAAAGAGTAGCGTTACAAAAATGTTGCAAAGTTTGGGCTGGGAAGACTTAGGAGAAAGGAGACGAGCTGCTCGATTAAGTGGTATGTAAGTAGTAAAACTCTTTCAAGATTAAAATTATTGTGTCCACCTTTTCAATACAAATATATTCTTTAGTGATTAAATTCTACATGAATTAAACACCAGTTAGGGACATGTTTTGCTCTGGTTAGGCATCTTCAGCCTAATAATTAATCTTACTTTGCCAGAATTTATGAACAATGAATTAATTTATTTTATAATGACTAGACATCCAAAGTGTAGATTGGACTGATCACAGCGTGAATTGAGGTTTCTCCAATTGTATTGACTAGAGTTTTATCACAGCGTGAGTTGGGTTTTCTTCAACAGTTATGGTCACCTAAGTCGTAAGAATTGTTACAAAACCGGAACTTTGGTTAACGTCGTTCATGTTGGGTTTGAATCTGTTTGAATATTCCTTTAGAAAGAATCATGTATGTTGGAAACATATTGTTGATATCATTCATTAGTGCTCATCGGATAAAAATTTGGAATATTAAGTCATTTTTGTTGAATAACTTCCCCATTGGTGCATTGTTCAACCTTGGGAGGAATATGAGTTGTCTGTAACTGGATAAGAGAAAAAAAAAAAAGGGAATTAGAATGATGAATGTAGAGCCCAATATGATGACAATTGTAGAGTGAAAGTGTTTATCCCATGAAAGTGGACGAACTTACTTGTCGATACCTTAATGCACAATTGTGCCAAGTCCAATCTTTTGTGATTTTGACATATTGGTACTGTAGGAAACATTGTGGGAAACTGCTTAAAGTGCACTCAAATTCCTTGTGCAAATCTATGGCAAAAACTATATAAATTCGCAAAATTAAAAAATGCCATCTCCACGCGTGCTTTGTTTGTAAGAGCACAGAAATTCCAAGTCCAAGCGACTTCAATTCTTTGAGATTTCAAGTGCGTATTTGATTGTGTTGTTTTGCTCTCCTTGTTTAAGTCACTGTCAGAATGTGTGCTTAGATCTATTTTCAAACAATTTGAACCACCGTTAGCAATTTTTATTCCCAAAAAGGACCAATGCTCTAAGTGTAAAGAGGCAGAACGCACTAAAACCACTACAACCAATCAGGACTATATAAACCACATTACTCGTAAACTTGAAATTCGGGAAATGAAATATGAGGATACTAAAAGAGCAGTTGATAACCAAAAATTAGTATGTGGAAGTTTTGATCTTCAGGCCATACTTGAAATCCCTTTCGCAGGTGATTGCCAAATTTATTATAAAAGGAAGCTCTCTCTTTATAATTTCACCGTGTATGACTCATTGAAAAATGGAACTTTCGTTTTGTGGGACGAGACCAACGGAAAAAAGGGCAGTGCTGAAATCGGAAGCTGTCTACTTACTTACTTACTTAGCATATCTAATTCCAGAAGTTCAGCATCTAATCCTGTGTGCAGACACGTGTGGTGGACAGAACAGGAACCAAAACATGGTATATGCTCTACTATACAAGGTTACACCCCAATCTGAAAATGCTGGACCTAAAAGTTATGGAAAGTGGTCACAGTTACTTAGAGGCTGATTCCATTCATGCCACAATTGAAAGGGTGAGAAAGCATTTATACTCCTTATGAGTACAGAATTGTCATGGAAATGGCCGGAAAGAAACCACACCCTTACTTTGTACACCAACGGGACTTCAGCAGTGTTTACGATTTAGATTCATTGACAAAATGCGTAATACACAACAGAAAAAAAATTCCAAGCACGAAAATATCAATTGGTTACACATAAAATGGTTTCGCTTTACACAAGGTAGCAACTCAGTTAAGTCGTTGCCTACGAGATGCACAAGGCCGAGAAATACAGCACACTAGAGTCGTCCTCGAGATACTTCCGGCAAGTGCCGCTAGAGTTCTCTTTACTGTTCTGTCTCGCCCGCTCATTACAACACGTTCGAATATGAAAAACTATAAAAATTAATTAAAAGTAGTAATTTCAGAAGGCAGCAAACAGATATGAGATCAAAGATAGACCAAGAGCAAATGTTTGACTTATTTTCTACAACGTATTTCTTACAATATGTTTAAACGAAATAAGTAATTCACGAAAGAAGCAGAGAAATCTGATGGCGAGTTTGTCACTTCTTACCGATTCCTTTAATTGTGCCTCAGAGTATCCGATAAGCGAATCGAGATTGCGGTCATAAATAACTTTGGGTTTAATCGCCCTTTATCCAATTATCAGCGATCCAGTCTTTTCCTCCGCACATCTGATATTTTCAGATTTGTATTGAAGCCGCTGTTTGGTGAGCAATGTTATGCTCGTTACGCAAGTATTTAGCATCGTTTCACCGCATTTCTGTGTTTTCTTCCCGTAAAATTAAATTTGTGTTCGCCTCTGTGGTGTAGTGGTTAGTCCCGGAGGTCCGGGTTCGATTCCCGGCCCTGCCATGAAATTTGAAAAGTGGTACTAGGGCTGGAACGGGGTTCACTCAGCCTCGGGAGGTCAACTGAGTAGAGGTGGGTTCGATTCCCACCTCAGTCATCCTCGAAGTGGTTTTCCGTGGTTCCCCACTTCTCCTCCAGGCAAATGCCAGGATAGTACCTAACTTAACGCCACGGCCGCTTCCTTCCCTCTTCTTCCCTGCCTGTCCTTTCCAATCTTCCCATCCCTCCACAAGGCTCCTGTTCAGCATAGCAGGTGAGGCTCTGGGCGAGGTATTGGTCATCCTCCCCAGCTGTATCCCCCGACCCAAAGTCTGGTGCTCCAGGACACTACCCTTGAGCGGTAGAGGTGGGATCCCTCGTTGAGTCTGAGGAAAAAACCAACCCTGGAGGGTAAACGGATGAAGAAAGAAGAAAAAAATTAAATTCGTTCTAACAGGAATAAAGCTCCTAAATGACCAATTTTAGCATGCTTTTTGGTCAAGTTCAGATACCGTAAAACTTTTTTTCTGATTTCATTACCCGTTTCATACTTCTCAATTTACAGATTATTTTCTGTAATCTGGTATTTAATTTTCTCATCCATATATTTTTTAGATTTAACAGACATACTCGTAGACTTTCCTTGATATAAAAACGAGACTTGTACTCCTTTTTCGTTTGTGGCTGACGTATAAAGATATGGTATGTTCATCGTTATCCGAATCGGAACTTTTACTACTTTTTGATGGCAATACGTCATTTTTGGGAGCTGGACGCTTCCTGCATTTGACATTTTCCTGTTTGTGAACAGGATACACAATGAAAAATGAAGGAAGTTTAATTGATGTGCTTACACTGAAATCTGTTTTATGAGAAGAATTCCTAGGTACCTAAAGAGATCCTACTATATCACCTTGCCTAGAAATAGTTTGCTTCCATTTCTCCCTTAAACCGCACTCGGAAGGGAAACTATGGAACGTCAATTTTCATGCTTATTTAGTGTCATCCGAAATAGAGAGGTACACAACAGAGCACCTTCTTCCCAACCTCACAGACACTCACCGACAGAAACAATATTCACAATAAATTGCACAAAATCAACACAGCATCACAATTACTCCGCATATCACGATGTTAAAGTCCACCAAGAACAGAACAGAAACCTGACATCTAGCGGCCAAACCGTGAAAACGGTCGGGTCGCTTTTTCAGCGACAAATTAGTAGCTATGTCCCGGCCTTGTATATCTCGTAGGCTATGGTTAAGTTTAAGTATTCTGTGAAGGACGAATTCTGTGATATTCAGGTTAATCCTAAGAGCATTAAATGGGATGGAATCACTCTTCAACCAAAATACAGACAGCTGCTACCTATATCACTTAATAAAAAAAAAATAATAAAAAAAAAGAGCGATTTGTTGACTATGTTAAAAACTGGAGTCATCCCAGCTGAATATAAGGAGTTTTATAATAGTTTGCCTTCGGCAAAGGGAGTTCATGACGAAGCTGTTTGGGCAGCCGTAAGAATGGATGAGGAAAATGAAGAGGACCAGAGGATAGCAAATACACTTTGGATTGAAAATCTGTGCAAAATTCAATTTCTCTTGCTGCGATGCATGAACATAGCACTTGTATTCACTTTGTGCAAAAATGGTTTCATAACACAGTTGTTTCCGATGTAGGAGAAGTTTGATTTTGATTTGATTTTACTGAAAAAAATCAATTTATTAATAATCCTACATTCCATAATGTATGTATTCTTGAATTAAATAAATGTATCTTCTATTGATTTTCTGACCTGGTTTATAATTTTACAAGAAAAGACAGTAATTTATCCTGTGTCCAATAAAACTGCGTTAACAAGTGCTCAATTGTGCCATGTCCTGACATCAGCACAAATAATCACATTTAGAAAGAATGTATGCAAATTTTTAACATAAACTGATTAGAAAAACACTTCTGAGAGATTATTATACCTAAAAAGTCAGCACCACCAAAGAATAATACATCATTTGATATCAAAACACGAGTTTGAAACTTTGTTTTTGCATTTCCCACAATTTAAGAAATCTGGACTTGAGAAATATTTCTAAGTTTTTACACAGTTTTGAAAGTAATCACTTTGATCGGGAGGAAACAAAATGTTGCACTTGTGAAATTATGCCTGTTCACACGTGTTAATTGAAAGTAAACTGAAACTGACTCTGTTCATTAACAGGCCTTGGTTCGATCACCCGTGAGATTGGTGAATACAAGTTCAAATATACAGTTGCAGTCTATCACCTATGAAATGTCCGACTCGTTGGCTGAACGGTCAGCGTACTGGCCTTCGGTTCAGAGGGTCCCGGGTTCGATTCCCAGCCGGGTCGGGGATTTTAACTTTAATTGGTTAATTCCAATGGCACAGGGGTTGGGTGTATGTGCTGTCTTCTTCATCATTTCATCCTCATCACGACGCGCAGGTCGCCTACGGGCGTCAAATAGAAAGACCTGCACTTGGCGAGCCGAACCCGTCCTGGAATATCCCGGCACTAAAAGCCATACGACATTACATTACATTACCTACAAAATTATTTTTAAGTGTTTGAGAATTATTTACACACGGGAAAATTGCAAGTCCGGTGATGTAGATACTGAGTTTAAGTTAACATTATACTCAATCACTTGTCAATGTTCGACACATGAGAAATTCTAAGTCTTATAGCACCATTATGACAATAAAAATTCTCGGAATATTTCAATCAATCAATCGCTACTGATCTGCATTTAGGGCAGTCGCCCAGATGGCAGATTCCGTATCCGTTGTTTTCCTAGCCTTTTCTTAAATGATTGCAAAGAAATTGGAAATTTATTGAACATCTCCCTTGGTAAGTTATTCCAATCCCTAACTCCCCTACCTATAAACGAATATTTGCCCCAATTTGTCCTCTTGAATTCCAACTTTGTCTTCATATTGTGATCTTTCCTACTTTTAAAGACACCACCCAAACTTATTCGTCTACTGATGTCCTCCCACGCCATCTCTCCACTGACAGCTCAGAACATACCACTTACAAGTAACTATTCTCATTTTGGTTCCGTATTGAAGTTGACGTATGTCTCAAGTATTATTACAATATTATAAGTCCACCTGTTCAATACAATACATATGATCCACTATTTCATATGGTCAAATATTTTTTATACATAATACATAAAAGTCAAAGGTACATGTTTCACCCTCCTTACGGGCATCATCAGCCTATATCAATCTTAAAAATAATACATATACTTATAAATTATAGGTTAAAATATTGAAAAATGAGTTCGTAAAACATTATACAATAACATCTAAAACAACGATAATGCACCAAAGTATGTTAAAAGAGAGTGAATTGACAGTTTTGAAGATTAAAACATGATTAAACATGAAATTTTGAGAGTTTAAAACTAAAATGGATCCATATTTTTATAATAATCATTAAGACTGTGATGGCCTTGAGTGTAAACACAATCATCAAAGGGGGATGTTTCTTCAATTCCCAAGTTGAATCCAAGGTGGTAAAATCACTGTCAGTTATTTAAAACGGAAGTGTGAATGTAATAAACAAGTTAAAATGTATATGTTTGGGATATCTGAAAGTCGAGAAGAAAATGGAACTTCCGTAGAGGCGTTGTTTATGATAAAACATATGTCAAAGCTAGCGGAGTTCGGAAATTATGTGGTAGTCGAATGGATCTAAAAGATAGTCAAGTTGATGTTCTAATTCCGTTGAAACATTGGTTGGAAGAAATGTGCAGGATTTTTCGTCAAGCTAGCGCTGCTGTAACAACCTGACGTACTTAACACGCTCCGTACGAAAAATCCTGCACATTTCTTCCAACCAATGTTTCAACGGAATTAGAACATCAACTTGACTATCTTTTAGATCCATTCGACTACCACATAATTTCCGAACTCCGCTAGCTTTGACATACGTTTTATCATAAACAACGCCTCTACGGAAGTTCCATTTTCTTCTCGACTTTCAGATATCCCAAACATATACATTTTAACTTGTTTATTACATTCACACTTCCGTTTTAAATAACTGACAGTGATTTTACCACCTTGGATTCAACTTGGGAATTGAAGAAACATCCCCCTTTGATGATTGTGTTTACACTCAAGGCCATCACAGTCTTAATGATTATTATAAAAATATGGATCCATTTTAGTTTTAAACTCTCAAAATTTCATGTTTAATCACGTTTTAATCTTCAAAACTGTCAATTCACTCTCTTTTAACATACTTTGGTGCATTATCGTTGTTTTAGATGTTATTGTATAATGTTTTACGAAATCATTTTTCAATATTTTAACCTATAATTTATAAGTATATGTATTATTTTTAAGATTGATATAGGCTGATGATGCCCGTAAGGAGGGTGAAACATGTACCTTTGACTTTTATGTATTATGTATAAAAAATATTTGACCATATGAAATAGTGGATCATATGTATTGTATTGAACAGGTGGACTTATAATATTGTAATAATACTTGAGATATACATACCACTTAGTCGAGCAGGTCTCCTTTCTCCCAAGTCTTCCCAGTCCAAACTTAAACCAACACACGTTCATATAGCAGTTGAGGCTTTCATGGCCAGTATAATGAAGAACGCCTGTATTTTCCGAGCTTGTAGGACATAGTCCCGATGTTTCACCAAAGACTACATTCGCATCTTCAAGCATTCCAAATGACTTTGATGGCTATGAAGCTCTCAGTGGAATGAAGTGGTATCGCAATTCCACCTCAATATACATAGTGCAGGCTGTGGAACACCATAGTGGGGGACCACTGATTGGCTGTTCTTTGGCCAATGATTGAATCAGTGTGGAGCACGGCGTTGGTCACTCGTCACTTTTGCTGGCCTCCCTCGGCCACTGTGGATTAAACATTTTCAGGACTGGAAACCAGGCGTTGTTGACCCATTGACGATTGAAGCTGTTGGTGTGCTTCACGATTTCAGTGGATTCCCCTTGCAGCCAGGCGTGATAAGACGAATAGTTGACAGGACTTTTATGTTGCTGTACTGCATGTCCCAGCCGATTGTGCTGATTGAGATGCTGCATTTCGTAGTTCCTATGTACACAGCCAGCTGGGAAAAGCAAAAAGGTCATCATGCGATGAACACTCTAAATAGCATTAAGAAAAAACTCCGAACTGACTGAAACTACAAAGGAATACTGTGTTGCAATGGCCACAGACACAATGATATAATCTGCATTAATTATGTCGTCACACTTACTTGACAGACAATTCAGTTAAGTCACAATAGAACCAGAAACAAATGGGAAGATCAACTTTTAGGACATCACAATCAGTAGAAATAAAGATAAACTGTCATACAAGCTAAACAGAAAACCCGCTCAAACATCACACACAATAGACGATTCCAGTGACTTGACCACACACTAATCAGATTTCAACAACAAAATACATGCAATAAGACAAATCGCATTAGAAAACATCATCATCTCAACACAGCAGACTGGATATTATAAAACAACTAGAAACCCAAACAAACCCTCACCTGAAAACAAATATGTTGTTCTTGATTTCACGAATAAATAAAAAAGGTACAAAATTGCTAACGTATTCAAAAAGCAAGGACATAAAATAGCATTCAGAACCACTGTTGGCTGCCCTGAAGATGGTTTTCCATGGTTTTCCATGGTTTTCCATTTTCACACCAGGCCACGACCGCTTCCTTCTCATCCCTACGCCTTTCCTATCCCATTGTCGCAGTAAGACCTATCTGTGTCAGTGCAACATAACGCAATTTTTTAAAAACATTCAGAACAAACAATACATTCAAAAATAAATTTGGGATCTAAAAAAAAGCCTTTCTCCAAATTGGCGATATGAACTTAATATCAAGAACTAAATTGTAAAGTTATGTACATCAGCCAGACGAAACTTAATTTCCGCACCAGGCATAATGAAGATAAAAATGCAACTAGACACAATGAACACATTTATGACAATGCCCACCACTTCAAACATAAGTACACATCTTAAAATATTATTATTATTATTCTACCTGACAAGTTTCTGCTTATGCAGGTCGTTCACAGAGCCTCTTCCAAACTTCTCTTTTCCCCATATTCTATTGTTCATCACTGTCTGCCACTGTAGTCCTCTTTGATTTACGTCACCCTCCACCTGATCCCTCCATCTCGTTCGTGGTCTTCCATTTGGTCTTATTCCAGATTCTGTCCATTCAGAACTCCTCTTTTTTGTCCCATTCTTTGGATGTGGCAGAACCATTTCAGCCTATTTCTCTCCACAGTTTCTTTTAGAGGGTTGATCTGTAGCGTGTTCCTCCTTGTTTTACTCAAGATCCCTCGCAGAAAGCGCATCTCTGTCACTTGTAATCTGCTCAGATCTTTTTTTGTCCAAGTCCAACATTCTGCTCCATAGGTCAATATTGGCTAATAGTACGATTTATACACTGTATCATGATATTTGCTTTGTTAGGTACTTTCCAATTTCTAAGTTTGTCTGATACACAGTTATACAATTTTGAACAATTTCCTATCCTCTCCAAAATTTCTTCCTTGATGTTTCCTTTCCCAGTTAGCTTACTTCCTAGGTATTTAAAAGCATCTACTTCTTTAAGAATGGTTCATGGTGTGGGTTACTGTAGTCACATCCTAGTACATGAACCATGGGCAACAGCTGAGTGGCCTAATAAGTGGTCCTGAGAGTCAGGATACCAGTTGTTATGGAATAGGACTGGGCATCTCGGACATATTCTGAGTCATGGCCCTCCTTGTGCTCAGGCGGATAGGACTATACAATCCACCAGTAGTCCATAACCCGTTAGAGGAAAGATCCTCACTTTGACTATGTGTAAGTAGGGTAGCATCTTGCTTCATGAATTTACCGAGCTCAGAACATTTTAAGCAAGCCTCAGACCTATGGGAGTAACGGAGTCCAACTCCCATTTGACAGGCGAAGGACTCCTTGGAAACAACTTGGCGAACGAAATGGAATTCGATGGGGAGCTATCAATATTAATGGGGCTTATGGTTGAGTCAGCAAAGAGGATGCATCTGGATGTGCTAGGAGTAAGTGATATCCAGGTAAGGGGAGATAACGAAGAAGAGACAGGAGATTATAAAGTGTACTCGACGGGTGTTAGAACGGAAAGGGCAGAGTAGGGGGTAGGGCTGTTTATCAGGAATATCACTGGACGCAACATAGTTCTGTTAGGCATGTAAATGAGCAAATTATGTGGGTAGATTTGGCAATTGGAGGAATTAGGACAAGAATTGTCTCAGTGTATTCACCATGTGAGGGTGCAGATGAGGATGAAGTTGTCAAGTTTTATGAAGCATTGAGTGACATAGTGGTCAGGGTCAACAGCAAGGATAGAATAGTGCTAATGGGCGATTTCAATGCGAGAGTTGGGAATAGAACTGAAGGATACTAAAGGGTGATTGGTAAATGTGGGGAAGATATGGAAGCTAATGGAAATGGGAAGCGTTTGTTGGACTTCTGTGCTAGTATGGATCTAGCAGTTATGAATGTATTCTTCAAGCATAAGGCTATTCACCGCTACACATGGGAGGCTAGGGGTACCAGATCCATAATAGACTATATCTTAACCAACTTCGAATTCAGGAAATCTGTTAGGAATGTACAAGTTTTCCGGAGATTTTCGATGATATAGACCACTATCTGATCTGTAGTGAACTAAGCATCTCTAGGCCTAGGATAGAGAAAGTGAAATCTGTCTGCAAACGAATAAGGATAGCAAATCTCCAGGACAAGGAAATTAGATGGAAGTACATGGATATGATTAGTGAGAAGATTCGAACAGTAGACAATAAGCAGGTTCAGGATATAGGAAGAGAATGGGTGGCACACAGGGATGGTGTATTAGGAACAACAAGGGAATGCCTAGGAACAACTGTTTGTAAAGACGGGAAAAGGCGAACATCATGGAATGATAAGTGAGAGCAGCATGTAAACGTAAAAAGAAGCCTTATCAGAAATGGCTCCAAACAAGGGCCAAGGCAGACAGGGATTTGTACGTAGATGAAAGAAACAGAGCGAAACAAATAGTTGTTGAATCCACAAAAAGTCGTGGGAAGATTTTGGTAATAACCTGGAAAGGCTTGGTCAAGCAGCAGGGAAACCTTTCTGGACAGTAATAAAGAATCTTAGGAAGGGAGGGAAAAAGGAAATGAACAGTGTTTTGAGTAATTCAGATGAACTCATAATAGATCCCAGGGAATCACTCGAGTGGTAGAGAGAATGTTTTGAACATCCTCTCAATGTAAAACGAAATTTCCCTGGTGGTGTTGCGAACAGCCAAGCTCATAGGGAGGAGGAAAATGATGATGGTGAAAAGGGCGTAACTATCTTCTTTCTTTTTGGTATCCTTGGTTAATGTGGAAAATGATTTCTTTTCGATTTTGTTAATAATTTTGTCCACAAATTGCCTGTTGAACCCGTTTCTTTTTGCTATAAAATAAATAGTATCCAACTCATTTTTACGATCTTCTTCTGACATGGGTATATTATAAGCTCTGTGAATCATACTGTAAAAGGACCTCCTCTTATGTGCTGCTGGGTGTACGGAACTTTGTCTAATTACATTTGCCGTTTGAGTGGGTTTCCTGAATATCTTAAACCTAAGTTTATTAGAGTCATTAATAATTGTAATGTCAAGAAAATTTAATGCTTTATTATTTTCATTTTCGAAAGAAAATTTAATCTGCGAATCCATATTGTTTAATTGTTCTAATACCTCCTGTCCATTAGTAATGCTATGGTCAGTTATTGTAAACGTATCATCTACGTATCTCAACCAGCTTATTATTCCTTTAATGTTATTGATTTTACTATTTTCAAGAAAATCCATATAAATTTCCGCCATAATTCCCGAAGCTGGGGCCCCCATAGGAAGACCTTCCTGTTTATATATTTGGCCGTTGAAGGTAAAGTAATTATTAGCGGTGACGAACTCCAAAATATTAATAAAATCGGCGATCTCTTGCCTACTCAAATTACTGTATTTAAGTAGATTATTCTTTACAGGATTTATCGTTTTTGATACTGGAATATTCGACAACATATTTTTGACGCCAATTGAATATATCTTATGGTTTGACTGCATGTTTAAATCTTTAATACAATCGCAAAATTCTTTGGAATTCTTAATAGACCTATTACCCTCAAATCTATAAAGTTTTTTTAAAAATTGTGTATAAATCTAGACGTCTTATATGTATATTCTCTTTATGCACCTTCGGTAGTGCCCTAGCCGTCGGAATACCCGGGTTCATATTAATAAGTTTCTGGGACTCCCTTTCATTAAGGAGGAAAGAAGATCGTTTAAGGAGTTGCTTTACGTTTCTCTAGATGATATTCATCGGGTCTTTTTTATAATTTTGAATGAATTCTCTGCGAAAAAGGTTTCGGTTTTCTGTATGTATGATTCTTTATTCATCATGACCGTCGTATTCCCTTTGTCCGCCTTAGTCGCAATCAAACCATTCTCCTTAATTTTCTGTTTCAGTGAAGCTATTGTTTGGTTATGATGTGTAGAAGCTCTATCTTTGTTATTATTTATTAAATTAGAAAGTTTTTTCTTTATATTATATCTAGTCTCAGTTTGGTTCTCTATCGGTAACTTTTGAATTGCGTTTTCGGCTTCCGCCGTGATCGTGATCGCGTCTTTAAGTTTCGTACCCTGTCTCCAGGGGATATCGACGTATATCGGCAGCGAGGGTGATTTTGAAAGAGTATATTAGTAACAAACATTTCCTGATCTATACAGAATTGCAGAAGATGCTCTCCTCTATCATTTCTAGTCCCAAGCCCATATGGACAAACACGTACACTAAGGTGGTTATCGGATGATGTGTCATCAATGTTTGCATTGAAGTCACCTTGAATGATGAGAACCTCTCTTTGAGGAATGTTATCAAGTAAAGCATTTTAATTTACTGTAGAATTCGTCTATCTCACCTTCAGGGGCAGCAGATGTTGGTGCATACTCCTGTACAATATTTAATTTACAAGGTGTTGAATTTATCTTGATGGAAATAATTCTATCATTAACTGGATAGTATCCAATGACTGTGCTACATAACTTCTGTGGAACGACGACTGCTACACCATTTCGACTTTGATGATTATGTCCGGAGAAATATACTGTGTTACCATTGGTAGTGGTGAAATGCCCAGCACCTTTCCAGTGTGTCTCACACAGTCCCATGATCTTCACGCCGCGTAGTGTCATTTCTCTCTCAACAATTGATAGTTTGCCAGTCTGTAGTAAACCCCTCACATTCCGGGTTCCACATAATATCTCTCTGCGAAGCGAACATCTTTGATTTGAGGCTTCTCTCAACCCTGTCCCCCCCTCCCCCAGAGATCCGATTGGGGGACTTGAAACTCCGGAATTATATTTAATAGTAGGTACGAACATTTAGAATTGAGCAAAGCCATTGGGTTGTCTTGGGAAAGGTAATGAGGTGGGTTCCCCTGTCCTTCCTCATATCAACTAGGCTGCTCCTAACATGGAGAACAGACGCCCCTGCAGCCGCTCCTAACATGGAGTACAGACACTGCCTGCAGACAACTCATCCGGCCTATCTGCCATTGTGGTATTAACCTTCCTCTACCATCTAGGTCGTTGGTTCTCTTCAACTATTGTCTCATCTGCCTGCTGCGCTGTTCCAAAGGTCACCTTCTCCGTTGAAGCAGCCATTAAGGACTTCGCCGTAACCTTGGCAAGGGACCCTTACATGAGACAACCAGCCGGGTCAGCTGGACCAAGGTTTTTTTAAAAGAGGTGTTATTCCTTTAAGGTAATATTTAGGCTCCCCTAATATGGAGAGCAGACGCCATTTGCAGTCACTCCACTGGAGCACAGATGCTGCTGATTTGCCCGTTTTAAAGATGATTTACTTAGATAGGGCATAGATGTTATTGAACAATACAGATTCTCTGGTCTAGGCAACACTAGAAACTAAAAGAAAATAAATTGCTTTAAACATAAATCAATAGAAGTAACAACAACCTTTTGTACCAAATACTGGTAAATTCAATTGGCATTCAGAGAACAGCAGTATACAACAGCTCCCACCATTTCAAAGACATTAACACAAATCTTAAAATTATACATGTCAAAAACAAAAGCTCTGCAGTGTGCGTAATCTGTCACCATAACATGGCAGGTCACCCACCTAATAATATATATTTATTTCTCTGACTGCAAGTCACTTTCCTTCAACTACAGTAGAGGACAAGCTGTGCAATTCAACTGCCCGTTTGTTAAGCACACGACGCCACCTTTCCCGTGTTGGTTTGTTTAAGATTACAAAAAAAAGGAATAAAGAAACTCCCTGCATGGTAGCAGTGATACAGAACAGATACTCCCAACCTAGGAAACCGAACACCCAGCAGAGATTTAAGAGGACGAAGAGGTAGAGGGATGAGATGAGTCGCAGTTTGATACGGTGAATGTCTAAGGGGTTGGTGTTCACCTGGCAATCACTTTTCATCACACATTTCCGACAATCAAATATGGACCAGACAATGAGCAAAAATATGACTATGTTGACGACCAGTATGAAGCACACGGGGATGTAGACCAAAGTTAGATGATTTTTCCCATAGGGGTAGCAGTGGGGCGGACCGTACGTGTCTATGTCGGTGGCCAGGACAACTGAACACAGAGTGAAGGGAGTGCCCCAGGCTACAAGCGCAGTTATCAACAGGTAATGAGGAACGTGGTGTAGAGCTTTCAGAGGATTCGTGAGGCGGCGATACTGGTACCATGCTATGGCTAGCGTCCACATGTAGATGGCCAACACGGAGAAGTGGGTCAGCACCCCCGACGCAACACACAGAGCGCTCCACTCCTCGTGGTCGCCACCGGCAGCCAGCATCAAGAAGCTACACATGAGCATCAGCACAGCCATTGAGAAGTGAAGCTGGAGTTTCTTGCCGGTGCCTTTGCGCCACTCGGGTATTACAGCGGCTGTCACAAATATACCGCACAGTCCCAGGATGGACAATGAACAGCCAATGATGCTTATGTACAGAAGCGGAGCAGGTTCCTCTTCTTCAGAACTACGTGTCTGGATCAGCCTGGTGAAGTGAGTCAGGTGTCCGCACATGCACACGTCGTAATCTAGGCTCTTGCTCTCCTCCGCCAGCTCACAGCCTTTACTTGACCACGTTCCCTTGTTGTCATTGGCTTGAAAGTCCCAGAAGACGCATGGATTCTCGAGTCCTGTAATAACAAGAAAGTTACACTACAACATTGGCCCAGATGTTGTGCAAGGTCTGTAAAAGTTGGAGAGGAGCACTCATTATCATTTACAACCAACAGTCAAGTCCAGCACTTCTGCTATCACTATGGGAAACATTGAGTGAACCCAGTCCAGTTGCCTTGGCTGATGTCATACCTGGAAGATCAGCGATACTAAGACCGCGATGGTAGCAGTGAATACCACCATTTGGACAGAGTGGACAGTGTTACGTACCTACCAGACAACTTCTTTAGCTACTTCATTCCGATCTTTACCAGACTGCAGGCATCAGAGATGAAGTTTCTCAGGTCTCCTATCTAGAAGATCAGAAAGGACAAGTTGATGATATAGAAGTTGATTCCCATAGGCAATCTGAAATACTTGTCCTGAATGAGTAAATTTATAATACCACTATAAATGGTCTGTTATTGGAGAAGTGAAGCTGGAGTTTCTTGCCGGTGCCTTTGCGCCACTCGGGTATCACAACGGCTGTCACAAATAAACCGCACAGTCCCAGGATGGACAACGAACAGTCGGGAAAAAACTCTTTGCAGTGCCAAAATAGATTTCAGTCATTGCAACAAGTCCCAGAAAAAGAGGCATCAATTTTTCTGAATAATGTACCTAGCACACTTACCAAAACCCTGGCCAGTGCAACCTAGCGCACGAGGGTGAAACGCTGGCAACTAGGAATGAGTTAGCTGAAAAAAATTAAAATGTCCAATAACGGACCCTTTATAAAGGACAAGTTGAGACGGGAACCTGGTATTAAGGCACCTCCCTTAGACTGTTACCTTCTGTTATGCACTACACGCCTCTCCACACTTCCTGTACTTTTGAGCGAACATGTTATGGTTACCGTATTTCCCGCAGGAGCACTAACAGGATGTCATCTCTGCGTTTATATGATCCAGGAACCCTATTGCTCAAGGCTGAGACCGTGGTTTTACATTTAAATTAGCTGGTGTTTCATACTATAAGAGTACATATTGTGTGTGGTTTGGTGTGAAATACTGTAGTGCTAGTTTTCTTCAGAGTGACATGTACGAGAATTTAGCATAATTCCGGAAATATTGAAAGGTACCAGTACGTATAGTAGTCTATATATATGTACATTTAAAGTGTTATAATATTCGTGTGCATGTAAAACTGCACGCCCGTTTACTGTGGTGATTAATTCGCACGACTTTTACTTTAATTGAATTAAGACCCAGCAAAATAACCCGGCCATATTATAGACTATTTTCATTCAGCTAATACAATGATTGTTGGAACTGAGAAGAAGGTGGCTATTGTGTGTGAGTCTGTGATATCTGCAGTGGATAACAGTGTAAGATGCAATGAAAAATGTGGCAAATTCAGAAGAGTAGTAAAAAATTGGATTCTGTGTCAAAAGTGTGATGAATGGTGCCATTTTCGTTGTGCAAATATTGTAAATAGGACGGATATCGAAGAAAGTGTGTGGCTATGTCCGGAGTGTAAACAAACTGATAGTGAGGCAGAACAACAAGAAAGAGAGACTTACGAAACTATACTTAAGATTTTAGGGGTGCTGCAAGAAAACTTATGTGCTCTGAAATTTGAAAATGAAAGCTTAAAGGACAGAATAAAGAAACTGGAAGTTAAAGAAGAAATTGGAGAAGAAAGATCACCGTGGACGCAAGTCACGCGTAGCCATTTTAGGCCTAATGTTAAACATACGGGAGAAACTATGCACCACTTAAAACTGGGAAAAAAACTCTTTGCAGTGCCAAAATAGATTTCAGTCATTGCAACAAGTCCCAGAAGACACATACATTTTTCTGAATAATCTTAAATCCAGTGGAGGTAACCCACAGAAGAAGGAAACCAACGGAAAGTCAAGATCCCCAAACATTCATCTCTACGCAGACAGTCAAGGGCGGGGTACGGCAGAAGGCATCAAGGATGAGCTGCAGAATCCAAAACTGAGGTTTGAGGATTAGTAAAACCAGGTGCCAAAACAGGAAACCTTTCAAGTTGTGATCCAGAGTTAGAGAAGGACAATTATGTGGTGATTGTGAGTGGTTCAAATGACATTGCTACAAATAAAGGTGAGGAATTAACCTCTTAACTGGGCATGACGTATATATTCATACGCTGAATGTTACAAGGTAGTGGGCATGACGAATATATACGTACTCATCTTTTACGCGAATATCTCCTGGGTATGAAAGGCTACTTCGCCGCATCGTGCATTGTCGTCTTAATTGATGTTTTTCCTGCTCGATGACAGCAAATACCACATGTCACGCTTCTTGAAGCTTCTTTTATTTATTTTTTTTAATTTACAGCTGTGCGGTTTTACTTGTCTGCAGTAGGCCAAATATGGCAACATCTAGTTCAAAGCGTAAGTTCGAAACGCTCGAAGAAATAGAGATTATTCAACACTTAGAGAATGATTGTGACAATTTATCTTCTCAGAAATTCAAAGATGAGTGGTTTGATACAGATGAAGGTGAGTCTGATAGCGAAAGTGGTTCAGAAAGTGAGAGTGAAGAGCAAGGTGAACAACATGACGAATCAGATGAAGACGAAGTGCTAGACTTGTTTCAAACTTTTCCACCGCGTGGTGTTTCACGTCAGAAATTTGTATTTTCTGGTGCTAGTGATGTAAATGTGGACTTCGACGGTGAATCCAATGTGTTGGAATATTTTGAACAGTTCATAGGTGGTGATATGTTTCAACTTATTGCCGAACAGACCAATGTGTATGCTAAACAGATAATAGAAGCCCATCCGAATTTGAAACCCTGGTCACGAGCGAGAGATTGGGTGCATACAAATCCAACTGAGATAAAAACTTGAACTGGAATTCTAATGCTGCAGGGGATAATTCATAAGCCAGAAAACAGTATGTACTTCTCAAAAACGGGAAAGGATCACAACCCCTGACTTTTCGCAAATTATCTCTGATTGCACGTTATAAACTTCATATTAGAGTCCGTATTGTCAAAGTATTAATTTGTGAAAATTTGAATTTATAATTCCACCTTTACAATACTTTAATTGTCTTTATTAAAAAGACTACATTTTATTATACTCGTGAAACATGTTTCGTCCACTTATGGAACATCTTCAGTCACAAATACAAAACATTAAAAATAAGGCGAGGACACGTTGAAATAAGTGAATAAAAGGTCTTTGTATCCTGTGACGCAGCGTGATGGCGTCTTGTCAATCTTCAATGTTAAAATGGTGCGACGTGAACATGATATGAAGCATGAAGTCCAATTAAAATCACAGATTAAATTGTTGTTCAAAACAACGAATTTTCAATTATAAAACAACGTGAGGGGCTGTGCGAATAAAATTATATGCATATTGTACATAAAACAGTGTGGTGATAACGCCACATTAAAATAGCTTTCTTGATTAAGAGGTGGAGTTATACTGATGATGTAAGTTGAACAATAGGGGCCTAAAAAGAAAAAGAAAAATATGAATGAATTGAGGAACCTCACGCCTCTGCCCTTACATGAAACTCCCCTCAACTTCTCCTCACAGTTGGTCCTCAACGACCTTCGAGGACGTCACTCAGTTAGCTTTAGCACTTGAGGTGGAGTGGTCGACATAGGACAGGCAAGGAGGTGAGTGACTGGATGGGCACTTAGTTCATATTTTAACTGAACGGGTTCCTCCGCGTCACAGGATACAAAGACTTTTTATTCACTTATTTCAACGTGTCCTCGCCTTATTTTTAATGTTTTGTATTTGTGACTGAAGATGTCCCATAAGAGGACATTCATGTTTCACGAGTATAATTTGATGTAGTCTTTTTAATAAAGACAATTAAAGTATTGTAAAGGTGGAATTATAAATTCAAATTTTCACAAGTTGATACCTTGACAATACGGGCTCTAATATGAAGTTTATAACATGCAATGTTGATACCAACCAGGCAGGTAGAGCTAACAAATATTTAAATCATAAGACCAAAAATTGCGAAAATAGGTAAGGACATTCTATTCCTGTAAAATTGTCTCAAGGAGGGACTTATCCCTAATTTTTTGAAATCTGTTCAAAACAGGAATGTCTTGTCGTACTGGCATAGAAAGACACAAGATAAATCCAACACTCTATGGATTAGGAACGAAATTAAATTTCTTTATAGGAAAAAAGCATTACTCAACACTCAGTTATATGAGGCCCATCTCGTTGCGTCTTCCTCCATTGCCCCATTAGAATGGAATTCTTTTCAAAATTACGTAAATGATAAAATCGCATACCTTCTTGTAGATAAACAGAACAAGTTAGTCAAAAAAAAACCAATACACTTAGGTGCAATAGTAAGAGAACTGAGACTGAGACTGATTCTCCTTCGTCTACGGATAATAACAATCCGACTCATTCGACCATTCCTGTATTTCAAGAGCCTGTTATTTATCGTTTAGAGACCCGTTTTAATAAGTCTGAAGTAAATGTTATGGAGAAAGGTCCCAAACTCAATTGGTCCGTTCAATTCAAACTTAAAGACGCGATCACGATCACAGCGGAAGCCGAAAATGCAATTTAAAAGTTACCGATAGAGAACCAAACTGAGACTAGATATAATATAAAGAAAAAAACTTTCTAATTTAATAAATAATAACAAAGATAGAGCTTCTACACATCATAACCAAACAATAGCTTCACTGAAACAGAAAATTAAGGAGAATGGTTTGATTGTGACTAAGGCGGACAAAGGGAATATGACGGTCATGATGAATAAAGAATCATACATACAGAAAACCGAAACCTTTTTCGCAGAGAATTCATTCAAAATTATAAAAAAGACCCGACGAATATCATCCAGAGAAACGTAAAGCAACTTCTTAAACGATCTTCTTTCCTCCTTAATGAAAGGGAGTCCCAGAAACTTATTAATATGAACCCGGGTATTCCGATGGCTAGGGCACTACCGAAGGTACATAAAGAGAATATACATATAAGACGTCTAGATTTATACACAATTTTAAAAAAAACTTTATAGATTTAAGGGTAATAAGTCTATTAAGAATTCCAAAGAATTTTGCGATCGTATTAAAGATTTAAACATGCAGTCAAACCATAAGATGTATTCAATTGGCGTCAAAAACATGTATGAATATTCCAGTATCAAAAATGATAAATCCTGTAAAGAATAATCTACTTAAATACAGTAATTTGAGTAGGCAAGAGATCGCCGATTTTATTAATATTTTGGAGTTCGTCACCGCTAATAATTACTTTACCTTCAACGGCCAAATATATAAACAGGAAGGTCTTCCTATGGGGGCCCCAGCTTTGGGAATTATGGCGGAAATTTATATGGATTTTCTTGAAAATAGTAAAATCAATAACATTAAAGGAATAATAAGCTGGTTGAGATACGTAGATGATACGTTTACAATAACTGACCATAGCATTACTAATGGACAGGAGGTATTAGAACAATTAAACAATATGGATTCGCAGATTAAATTTTCTTTCGAAAATGAAAATAATAAAGCATTAAATTTTCTTGACATTACAATTATTAATGACTCTAATAAACTTAGGTTTAAAATATTCAGGAAACCCACTCAAACAGCAAACGTAATTAGACAAAGTTCCGTAAACCCAGCAGCATATAAGAGGGCCTCCTTTTACTGTATGATTCACAGAGCTTATAATATACCCATGTCAGAAGAAGATCGTAAAAATGAGTTGGATACTATTTATTTTATAGCAAAAAGAAACGGGTTCAACAGGCAATTTGTGGACAAAATTATTAACAAAATTGAAAAGAAATCATTTTCCACATTAACCAAGGATACCAAAAAGAAAGAAGATAGTTACGCCCTTTTCATCTTTAGTCACAGAAAAACATACGAAATCACGAATGTTTTCAAGAAACTTAATATGAATGTTTCCTTTAAAACAACCAATAACAACGCCCATCTTTTCTTTAATCAGCACACCATCAATAACGACAATAGCAAATTTCAGAAATCAGGTGTTTACAAATTAAAGTGCCAGCAGTGTTCCACCAGTTATATTGGACAGACAGGCCGCAATTTTAACATAAGGTATAATGAACATGTTAATGCGTCAAAGTACAGCAGATTCTCAGCATTCGGTTCACATATGGACGATACCAATCATACATTCACAGGCATACAACAAGATCTTCAAATTCTTCATTTATGTAAGAAAGGAAATCTATTGAATATTTTGGAAAACATTTTTTATAAATATTGATAAAAAATTCAACCCAAATTTATAATCTTAATGAGATATCGGAGGATATCAATATACTTTTTGAGGAGTTAATCAATAAATTCTTTTCACGAAGGCGCATGAGTAATACTCTACCTCACGCCTCTCCCCTTACGTCAAACTCCCTTCAACCTCCCCTCACTAGCACTTGAGGTGGAGTGGTCAACGTAGGACGGGCAAGGAGGCGAGTGACTGGATGGGCACTTAGTCCATATTTTAATTGAACTGGTTCCTCAATTCTTTCATATTTTTCTTTTTCTTTTTAGGCCCCTATTGTCAACACATAATCAAGTTCAACTTGCATCATCAGTATAACTCCACCTCTTAATCAAGAAAGCTATTTTAATGTGGTGTTATCACCACACTGTCTTATGCGCAATATGCATATAATTTTATTCGCACAGCCACTCACATTGTTTTATAATTGAAAATTCGTTGTTTTGAACAACAAATTAATCTGTGATTTTAATTGGACTTCATGCTTCATATCATGTTCACGTCGCACCATTTTAACATTGAAGATTGACAAGACGCCATCATGCCACGTCACAGGATGCAAAGACTTTTTATTCACTTATTTCAACGTGTCCTCACCTTATTTTTAATGTTTTGTATTTGTGACTGAAGACGTCCCATAAGAGGACGAAACATGTTTCACGAGTATAATTTAATGTAGTCTTTTTAATGAAGACAATTAAAGTATTGTAAAAGCAGAATTATAAATTCAAATATTCACAAATTATCTCTGAGATAATTCACTGCAGTTCTAGTGAGGTAAATGATGTAACGGACCATGAAGTTAATGTAAAATCTTTGGCAATGTCACTAACATGATATGTGTTTTGTAAATATTCCTTTCTTTCATTTTTTTAAATTTTAAGTGCTAACATATGAACAAAACACTCAAATTTCAACCAGGTAAATGACCTTGCAGTTAATGAAAAATGGTTCAGAATGTCACTTGCATGATATGATATTTATAAATACCCCTTGCTTTTATTTGTTTCAACTTTCAGCTATAAAATATGGGCCAAACTCTCAAATTCCAACCAGATAAATGACCTTGCAGTTAATGTAAAAATGGTTGAACATTTCTCTAACATTAAAATTAATTAATTAAAACGCCTTTATTTTACTTTTTGTATCTCAAATGAATGATATTAGTGATATTACTAACTTTTCTGCCTATCTTACCTGTAACAACAATCTGCTGAAAAAATACACGGCAGGTTACACCATGCACATCAATAATACCCAGTTAAGAGGTTAATAATGACCCTCGGAGGTAAGATTTCCTAACTACCTGACTCAAAATTAATTGTAGTTAATGTTCTACTTAGGTATGTCCTTTTAGAGGACTCGTGTGTGAACAAAGCTGTACATGATGTAAATATAAAATCAAGAGATTATGTAAAAGTTTTAGAAATGTCTATGTATGATATAGATGTTGATTCCCATAGGGAATCTGAAATATTTGTCCTGAATGAGCAAATTTATAATACCAATATAAATGGTCTGTTATTGGACATTATAAATTTTCCAGCTAGCTCATTCTTGGTTGCCAGCGTTTCGCCCTCGTGTGCTAGGGTGGGCTCATCAGTTGGTACCTAGCACACCTACCAATACGCTGGCTAGTGCATACCGTGGAGGCCACTGCGTAGGCTAACTGGAGCCACCGGCAGTGCCAATGCACTAAGAGACTTTGTCTCATCACTAAAAATTGATGCCTGCTTGGCCATCAGATGATATAGATGTTGATTCCCATAGGGAATCTGAAATATTTGTCCTGAATGAGCAAATTTATAATACCAATATAAATGGTCCGTTATTGGACATTATAAATTTTCCAGCTAGCTCATTCTTGGTTGCCAGCGTTTCGCCCTCGTGTGCTAGGGTGGGCTCATCAGTTGGTACCTAGCACACCTACCAAGACGCTGGCTAGTGCATACCGTGGAGGCCACTGCGTAGGCTAACTGGAGCCACCGGCAGTGCCAATGCACTAAGAGACTTTGTCTCATCACTAAAAATTGATGCCTGCTTGGCCATCAGATGATATAGATGTTGATTCCCATAGGGAATCTGAAATATTTGTCCTGAATGAGCAAATTTATAATACCAATATAAATGGTCAGTTATTGGACATTATAAATTTTCCAGCTAGCTCATTCTTGGTTGCCAGCGTTTCGCCCTCGTGTGCTAGGGTGGGCTCATCAGTTGGTACCTAGCACACCTACCAATACGCTGGCTAGTGCATACCGTGGAGGCCACTGCGTAGGCTAACTGGAGCCACCGGCAGTGCCAATGCACTAAGAGACTTTGTCTCATCACTAAAAATTGATGCCTGCTTGGCCATCAGATGATATAGATGTTGATTCCCATAGGGAATCTGAAATATTTGTCCTGAATGAGCAAATTTATAATACCAATATAAATGGTCCGTTATTGGACATTATAAATTTTCCAGCTAGCTCATTCTTGGTTGCCAGCGTTTCGCCCTCGTGTGCTAGGGTGGGCTCATCAGTTGGTACCTAGCACACCTACCAATACGCTGGCTAGTGCATACCGTGGAGGCCACTGCGTAGGCTAACTGGAGAAGAATTTCCTTTTTCTGTCACATATCAAGATTACCAGACACCAGGATATCGAAACAACTATTTGATTACTTTTTGAAAAATAAAATCAATAATAATTGGTTCAAAGAAGTTCAGGATGATTTGGAAGAATTGGATATAACTCGGCAACAAATCAAAGACAGAAAAGAGAAGAGGATTTTGAAGAACGAAAGCATAATTCTCAAACTAAAAACAGTTGAACAGAAACAATATACTATATCAGACACACAAAGGGCTTCCAGGTCGGAGAGGATGAGAAAGTTCTGGGAGAAGAAAAAGAAGAAATTAACTCAAATGTATTGATTTAAGTGCTCCAATGTGGGCATAAAGTATGTAAATAAATAATAATATATAAATAAACTCAAATAATGCCTCGGAAGCAACTGAAAATTTTATACAGTTACTAGGTTATTGTGTGGAAGAGTGCTGTCCTAGAACTACGAAGGTAATTAACAGATCAAGGAAGCATAAAGGGAAATGCTACGCTCCTCGCATCACAACATCAGGAATTTAATGATGATCTAGTAAAATAAAGCAAAGCAAGGAAAACAAACAGATAAAGAAAATTATACCCTCATTAAAAAATCTACCATAAGGAAATTCAACTGGCAAAACAACAAGCTAATGATTATTTTATTAATAACTCTAAAAATAAATGTAAGGCGGCCTGGTCCATCATAAACAATGAAATCGGGGGGGGGGGGGGGGGAGAGGGAGAATTCTGTGCCAATAGAACCGAATGTACTTAATGAATACTTTATAAACAGTGCCAAACATACGAATATCGGTAACACCTCTGGAGACAATGAAACTGCATACAACAATCTACTAAAGAATAGTGTAACTCCTGAAAATAACAGACCCCCCCCTTTAAATGGCAAGTTATAAGCCCTAAGAAAGTCTGCAAAATAGTTTCAGAACTAAATTGTTCAAACTGTGAAGACTACTATGGCATAAGTAATTTTATTCTAAAAGAAATTATTGACATAATAATAATTCCTCTAACTCGCCTCATCAATTGGATACTGGCTAAGGGGACTTTCCCAGATGGTCTAAAAATTACAGTTACAATTCCTGTGTTTAAGAATGGAGATGATATGGATCCAGGCAGTTATCGACCCATTTCAATTGTTCCAATCATATCTAAGATAATAGAACATTGTATAAAGTATAATTGAAAAGTATAATTTACTAAATGCCACACAGTTTGGGTTCAGAACAAATAAATCCACCATTAAAGCCTTAGAAGCTGTTGTGACTGAACTAATTCAAGGCTTTGAGTCTCACCACATTACAAGTACTACACTGTTAGACCTCAGTAAAGCTGTTGATTCAGTACCGCACAATATACTAATAAGTAAGCTTAGCTACTATGGCGTGTAAGATTTAGAGTTATTATTAATTACATCCTACCTCAATGACAGGTATCAAATTGTACTGGTTGAAAATCAATGATCTGGGGCTCTCAAAGTAAAAACAGATGTGGTTTAGGGTTCAGTTATAGGAACTTACCTCTTCTTTCTTTATATAAATGATATTGTCAGTAATTTACCCTGTAGGTCAGTGCTCTGTGCAGATGATATTACTATCATAACAAGCAATAGAGACTTAAAATATGTTGATGAGGAAAGGATAGAAATGCTACACAAATCATCCTCTTGGTTGCAGGCAAATAAACTTATCCTAAGTAATAACAAGACAGAAGTGATCTATTTCCATTTAATTAATTCAGATCTGGGTAATAATGACTAAAATTCTGTCAAATTATTGGGATTGTATCTGGATTGTACATTAACCTGAAACACACACACGCAAAAGTTATGTACAAAACTGGCTAGAGTGATATTTTTGCTTCACAGACTTAAAGGATCAGTTAGTAGTAGTCAGAGGATGAGTGCATACTATGCCTTCTTTCACTCACACTTATCATATGGTACCATGTTATCGGGTAACTCAACAGGGGCTCAAGATGTGTTCAAGTGACAAAAGAAGGCAAGAAGATGTATTAAAGGTAAGGCCACAAGGGAGTGATGTAGACCTATGTTCCAAGACCTTGCAATTATGACTCTTCCGTCATTATACATTTATCATAGTTTACTCAATACTGAATAAAATCTCATTGACCTAACAACTCCCAGAAATGTACACTCATATGGCACAAGATATAGGAACGATTTAGATTTACCACATGTTAGGCTGAGAAACTGCCTGCTGTCATTTCTTGATGGATACAGTACTTTTGCATTCATCTCTTGGCACAGGCCAGAGCAAAGTGTAGCTTCCACTGAAGTCCCAGTCTCATCCATGGCTGTGACAATATGGAAGCTGCTGGGGTATAGGTAGTGCTTATTAATGACATTCAGAGCACAACCAGTGTGTCTGAGTGTCATGAAAGGTGTTGCTCGTAGGGTTAGTTGTGCTACAATAGCACTGTCTGGCCCAGTGAGGAAAGCAATGGCAAACTACCTCACTCCTCATCTGCCTAGTATGCCTCATTTTGGTACTGCCATTGGTTTTTGTGGTTTCCCTATGAATGCATAGCCTTTGGTGATGCTATTTGAGGATCCAACCAGCCTCTGGGCTGATGACCTAACAGACAGACAGGCTGAGAAAAACACAAGAAAACTGTAGGTGTAATGGCATTAAATTATTCAACAAACTACCTGCCCAAGTAAAGGATATGCCCCCATGTAACTTCAAAAGAACCCTAAAAATTGGTTGACATCCAATAGCTTCTACTCAGTATCTGAATTTAAAGAAAAAATAACACTGTTTCAAGGGGGGTAATAAAGGCCAACACCATCCTACACGTTGGTAAATTATTAGTTATTTATCACTTTCTTGGACAAATAGTGTTATTACTTTAACTTTTATGTATATAGTTGTATTTACTTTCTATGCTTAATGAGATACTTGTAATGTTTTGTAACCATGCACCATTGACTCTGTTCATTGCAACTGCCAGTTGCCTAACGACAACAAAAATTATTCTATTCTATTCAATACATAGTCTACTTATAAACTGAAAAGTGGCTATCATCTAAATACAGAATAATTTTTCACTTGCAGGTACCGGTATATTATTTACACAGTGGTTTATTGCTGTGTGCCGTATTGCAAAAGCCAGAGCGGGAAAAGTAAAGGCATTTCGTTTCACGAATTCCCATGTGATGCAGAGCTAAGACGGAAAAGGATGAAAAATATCTCACGGGACAGTTTGGTTCCAAATTTTGAATTCAGAACATCATTTATGTGTAGTCTGCATTTTGCTGAAGAAGATTACCGCTCCGGACTAAAAATAAGGAAATTGAAAGAAAATATATTTCCTTCCATATTTAAAGATTATCCCAAGCAAACTAGCAAGGCAACCAATAAGGAAACATGAACTAGAGCAAAACATTGGAAAGAAGAGGAAGAGAGAGGAGAATTTTGATGATGAATCAGGTGTTTACGATAACAATGCTTATTTCGGTCTGCTGGCTGGTAGTTCCCGTGGTCTGTTGGAGTACAGGCAACCAAGAAGTGCCTTGAAGCCAACAAAGACAGAACAGTTTGTGGCTGAAATTGTGGTGTGCCAATTAGAAAACAAAGAAGCTGTTAATCTGATTTGGAAGTAGAGAAAGCGAAGGCGGATGAGTTCAGCAATCACTATCATACTAATTTAAAACCAATAATAGACACCAATGAGCAGAATCTTGAAGACTCATACTGGGCCAAATGTTAAAATCACAACAAGCTGTCATCCCATTGGTCAGAAAACTTCATTATCTAGCAATTTATTTCTCTGAAGGGTTAAACTGCTTACACACAAAATAATTTATCCAGTTTGCCGTCTAGGAGCACATTGGGTTATTACCTAGGAGACATGTTGTATGAAACAGGAATGACAGATCTGTCAAAGAAAGGCTTAATCATAATTCATTTATTTAAATACGTCGTTAATACTATTAGCAGTTCGTCATTATTAAAAGCCGTATATGTTTTGTGAAACTTAAAGGGTTCTCTTCTTCAGCAGCGTAAAATTACCAACATACTCTTATCTGAGTCGAAACTGAAAGGAAATTGCTTCCACTATAACAGAAAAATATAATTTCAATTTACAAAGAGAGAACCAATGTAATCAACCAAGTGATGTTCGTTGCCATCTGTGGGTACTGTAGAACAGTTTGTCCTCTTTACTTTCACCATTGTTGGTTATTCTCTATCCAAGTATACTTCCTATTCCAGTATTTCTTGCATCACCTATCTTCAATCAACTGGATTTCCATTGTGTTTGTTTTGGATTTATTTATTTTAATAGTTTACTTTTTTCTAAGACTCTGTCCACAACATTTAGCAATTTCTTAAGAATTTCAGATATTGTTAAATATCAGTGCTCCCAACCCAGTACTGATAGGGAAAGAGTTGTGCAAACTCTTGTCTTTACAGATGCATTTCTCCACGTGTTCAGAGGGGCTGTCATTTAACATACCTGACGGAACCCCTTTCTTGAAGAGGAGGCGCAAAGGGCTGTCCAGCATCTGTCGTGTGCCGTTCACCGTCACACTGATGATGTGCTGTGGCTGGAAAGGGGATGACGAGTTTGCTCCAAACAGCTCTGGGGAAGTGAAGATATTGAAGACTAAGCGATGTCGACTAGACTCGTTGAAGAACAAGGAGTCGGGCAACAGCACTGCTGACACGACATCAGAGCCCGGAATATAATCCAGACTGTCTATCATTGACAATGTTTGGATGTCCTGAAAGAGAGAATACAGTCAAACATCTAGTAACTGAACTTTGAAACATCTCTAAGGACATTTCACGCTCAGGTAGGAAACATTTTTCTGTAACTCTAAGTTCTGCAGAACATTACCCTTATGCATACCCTATTATCCCCACACAGAACTAGCTCCTATAGTAGCAAGTTGTCTCCTTAAACAAGTATAAGTATTCTTTATATTTTAGTGAGAGTGTATTATTTGACTAGCCACATATCACAGCAGCTTAAAACCCTCCTTTACACTACTTCGCAACCCTGGTTGAGCTCTTTAGTACAGTAGAAGTCCAATAGTTCGGGACCGGCCCAGTGCCGGATTACCGAAAATGCCGGACTATCGGGCGGTACCTCTTACTACGATATAGGTTAAGGCGTACAGCGAAAACAGCTGTAACATGAGGTTTTGCAGTAAAATGTTGATCAGCAGAATCATTAGTTTAATAACACACTCCTCTTTTCAAACGTGTTGTTTCTTATTGCCATTCCACAATAATTTAAAGATAAAAATTTCATTGTTCCGTATTGAAATTATTGATGTTAAAAATTAAATAACTAGAAAGGAGGTTCAACCTATTCAATACTCAAAAGAAAGAAACGTAGCAATCACATTTCTATTTAAATGGGACCGGTTTCGACCTTAGTCTAGGTCATCATCAGCCATTATAAACAACAACCTAAACAAATTCAGTAACCTAAGTAAACTTGAAATTCAAGACTTCATGTCTATTTTAAAATTAGTTCTCAACAATAATTATTTTACCTTTGACAACACCATTTATCAACAAGATGGCTTGGCTATGGGCTCACCTGCTTCTGGCATTCTTGCTGAAATTTACCTCGACTTCTTAGAAAACACAAGAATTAATAATAATAATAATTTCTCCAACATCCTCTTTTGGGCGAGATATGTCGACGACACATTGGTAATATTAAATGAGGAATCAACCAACGCAGCCTCTACACTTCTTCATCTCAACAACTTAGACTCTAACATTAAATTCACCCTCGAATCAGAACACAACCAAACTCTTAATTTTCTAGACCTAACTATTACTAGACATGCTTCTTCTTTATCTTACAAAATTTTCAGAAAACCAATCCAAACAGCAACTACAATAAGACAAGATTCTTCGCACCCCCAAGCTCATAAACGTGCTACTTATAACAGCTTAATTTTTCGTGCCTTCAACACCCCTATGTCCAAAAAAGATTTAAATAATGAATTAAACACCATCCGCAACATTGCTAAATTTAATGGCTTTAACAACTCCTTCATTAACCGCATCATCAACAAATTCAAACACCGTCCAAAAACCACTTTATCTAAAGACACAATAAAACCAACTGCTTTTTCCACCTTCACTTTTACTCAGGATGCTTATAAAATAACTAATATCTTTAAAAAACATAATATGAAAATTTCTTTTAGAACTAACAATAGAAGTCTTGATATCTTACACAACTCTAAATCTCTAAATAAGTCTAATGCCTTTTCTAAATCTGGTGTATACAGATTTAAATGCAACAACTGCAGTTCCTCCTACGTCGGACAAACTGGCCGCAACTTCAATATCAGGTACTCTGAACATGTCAACGCCATTAAATACAACAGATTCTCTGCCATAGGACAGCACATACAAGACTCCAAACATAGTTTCACCAGTATTGACAATGACATAAACATACTTAAAATCATTAACAAAGGCCCCCTCTTAAACATTACTGAAAATTGCTTTATCCACCTTGACCAGTACTTCAACCCTAATTTCAATTTAAACGACATTTCTGAAAAACCCAATATCCTTTTTGATTTCCTAATTCTTCTTCTCAAAAATTCCAAATTCCAAAACCCCAATTCTATTTTCCATGTCTTACATAGTTCCCACCCACATTTTCTACCTCCAATAACCCACCCTCCTAACCCACCTTAAACTACCCCTCCTTCATTTCCCTATCTTATCTTTCCTCATTACCATCTAACTTCAATTTCTTTTATTCTTTCTCTTATTTCACTATCTCTCTTCCTCGTTTAATTTATTCTCCTCTTTCAAAATATTTTTGTCTTGCGCCAACTTCGACTACTTCAATCATAACCTAAAAATTTTTTTTTTTTTAAATAGCGCACTGTGCATATAAGTTTTCATTTGTTTTCCGATATTGCGCTTTTTACTACATTTTTTTCTTCTCTCTACAATTGTTTTTTCAAGTCAACTGTTTACCAAGATCTTAGCTGGAGTACGGGTGCTCATTCGGTTATACTAATTGGCATCGTATATTTTTATATACGTACTTGGCTTTCCGCAGCCGTGACAGGTTCTGGACCTTCGAAACGTTCTCTACTCTACTTTGGTGTTTGGCCGCAGCGCGTGACCTTGAGTGTGCCGCGTAGTCACCGGGAGCTGGCGGCTTTCTTCTACAGATCTGTTCGTCTGCGAATTCAAGCCTTTTTGATCTTCGCAAGTTGATTATTAATGTTGTGACTTTGTGCAGAACAGTATGTGATGTCGTGTCTTTGTGCCTAACAGAGTGAAAAACTGACCTCCAACATTCATAAACATTTTACATGTTTTTTATGGCTGATGATGACCTAGACTAAGGTCGAAACCGGTCCCATTTAAATAGAAATGTGATTGCTACGTTTCTTTCTTTTGAGTATTGAATAGGTTGAACCTCCTTTCTAGTTATTTAATTTCCACAATAATGTCGTTGATGTTTTTATCTGTAGGTCTTCCTTTAACATTTAAGAGTCTTTCCATCTACAACTTCTCTTTTCGTTCTGTCCGCTTCAATTTTTGAAGGCATGTTCCCATCCGTTTTTGAAAGTGGCCCGTACATTCAATTATTGAAATCTGTTTTTTTTAAATCATATGGTTGGCTTTCCAGTACTCAGTATAGCACACAGCCTTCTAGGCTGAATATTTCCAGAGATACTGTAGAGATATTTAAGTAAATCAATGCATAGCAAATGGATTTTATCAGATACATTTGCACTATTAAATTTGAAATAATAAAAAATACACTTCGATTGGTTTTGACAAATAATGCATCAATTGTTCACGAGAGATCATTATTAAGAGATAATAACATTTTAAAAATCCTGGAATGGTGCCGGGCGTTCCGGACTGTCGGATGCCTGACGAATGGAATTCTACTGTATAGGGAGCTTCTGACCTGCTGGATTAGTTGAGCTCTGCTCAGAACGGTAACGCCATCGCTATGGAGAAGAAATGTGTGCTGAAAAGTTTAACAGCAAGTGAAAAATAGAGGTTGATTGAAGAACAGAAAATGCTGGGAGAAAGAAGAAAGAAATTGCAGCAGCTACCACGTAATCAACTGTTACATTTGTGCTGCTGCTGCTGCCCTGTTGTTACATTTGTTTGTTTTAACATTTTATGTTAGGGTACTGCTATTATGTTCTTACGAACTGTTATATGTTGTTATCAACTGTTACTACGTTATTATAGTACTCTGGCACCATGTGTTGATCGTATGTTAGGCCAAAGCTACTGTTCAATGACAGAGTACAGGTTTAACTTCAATATTACTGATAATGATAATAATAATAATAATTAAACACTTTTATGCGCAGTGGAATATAGGCCAGAGGGTTCGGGGACGTAGAGGATGGTAACAAGATGTGCAACTAAATGAAAAGATAATTTTGATGATAATAATAACAACCTTTTACTAGAATATGATATACATGTATGAACACAAGTGACCAGCAGGTACAAAGCATAACAAATATAATTCGATGGATACTGAGACAAATATGGAAGTGTATGTTATGTGTTTAGTTTAAATACATTGCATAGTTAATACAGATGGATAGACGTGGAAACACTTATGCCAAATCGTTAATAAGTCTCATAAATTTAACTGAATAAGTAACACAGTTCAAAAGAATCAACAGTGAGATTGATCAAATGATAGTTAAGTTAATCACAATTCAGTCCTAAATTTTAAATACCGGTACCTAATACCATACAATTGTACAAAATTTCAAACAAGATGAGGGGTGGAGGCAGGACGGGAATGAGGAAACTGAGAGACACAACTGACGCAGAAAGAGTTCTAATAAGAGTAACGGCAGGCACATGAAGATAGAATTTGCTTGAAGAGTGAAGTAGTTCAAAATAGGTAAAGCATGCAAGTCCAAGCTTGCGTTAAGGATTAGTAGCCAAAAACACAAATGGATATTAGTGCCGTGGAATTGCGTGACTCTCCCAACTCCGTGATTATTTAGAAAGATGAACGCAAGTGTGTTTTACATGAGTTTATCTCTATGTCTCACCTGAAACCAAAACGGCAGCAGTCGAAGGGACTAGAGAAACCAGCTCTGTCCAGTGTGGTGTGCTCGCACATCCAGCGGGGAATGGCCTCTCGTTCAACTTGCCCAGCTGCGCGACGTGAGGCATTTTTATATGACTGACAGTTCATTCTAGAATGTGTAAGACATTAGAGCGACGTCAGGTGACCGAGAGAGTCAGCTGATCGTTCAAAATGGCAGTCAGTCTGTGGAGAACAAGTCCGGCAGATGGTAGTGTAATGTGAATGGCTGGTACACAAGGTTAGTTGGGGCACAACAGCACACAACCATCATGAAAAATAGACAAGATTTCTAAAACTATGCAAATTCACGTTTTTGTTCGGAAACAAAGCATTACAGCTGATTATTCCTTTTTAACACGGATATGTTTTGAGCCTGGCATTTATCTCAAATTAGCGTAATCAATTTTGCGTTGACAAATAAATACCTGTAACCAGACAACCACTGCACATCGTAAGGACGGAAGAACGATGCCATTTTGATGGATGGAAAGGCATGTTTTTGGAAGATGTTGATGTTGGATGCATTACACCAAATAAGAGAGGCTATAAATGAAGCTATAGCAAATAATTTTAACAGGAAAACATTAGTTTAGAAAGGGAAAGTTTTTTATTTTCTGGAACTCTTTTTCTCTTGCGTGGGTGGAATGAAAGGATGCAACCACTGCACTGTCATAAGTGGAGAGGGGAACAATGAAATAATCTCTACTCACTCTTTCGTCTTCTAAGCCCTAACACATATCTACATTTTCCTGCGTAGCTCGTGAGATATGACAGTAGGAAAGGAGAGGTGCATACGGTAGTCTACTTCTGTCAAATAGCACCCTGATCTAGGCTTTACATCTCCATCTGACGGACAAATCGCCATCAACAGAGTAATATGCCCTCACTGTGGAGAGGTCTAGAACTGAGTCCAGGCTCTTGGTATGTAATATAGTGATTTATACCACCACCTCTCCTACCCTACTGGCCAACATTCTGATGGTGAATTTTTTTTCCTACCAATGGGACTCGAACCGGCTAACCACGGTGTCAGACCATAGACTTGATGCCTTAACATGGCGGGAGTTTTCCACAGTAACTTGTATTCGTAAAAAAAATTGTCTAGAGTTTTCTGAGCTGATTACAGCATATAATTACTAGATATTTATCAGAGTTGACTACGGCGGAAATCATATGCAGTGATTGGACAAAACTAATGTTTCTTGTAAACAACTATTGTTACCACTTTCACTCTTTTAATAAGAATAAGGAATATCGGTGATGTGAAGACGGGACTTGGACAGCATCATTGCATACAAAGACAGTGACCAATAGTCACTTGGTGCCAGCGGTGAACAATCTCATTACGCATGGTCAACCATTACAGATAATGCGTACGGTAGTAAGTTGAGTTGATCGAGTGCAAGTTTTATTTACACTACTCTGTGAGGCCTCGAACGACCTGTAAGTTTAATTGGTGTTTATACAAATAAGGAGGAATAAATTTGCATATCTAATTCTTTGGCACTAAAATATGTTAACATATCTGGATACACATTACAACAGTATTTCTTTTCTGACATAGCGGATGAAATGTTCCAGTGGATATGTTTTTCATTGGTTGTGAATAATATGACATGTTGAAATTTTAGATATCATCATCATCATCATCATCATCATCATCATCATCATCATTTTCCAGCTCCAGTTTTTCGAGTGTGATGTGCAAGCAGTCAGCACTTCTTCCAGTCAAGGTATAGTTTCCGTTCCTCTATGACCTCCCACTTGACATTCCTTTTGCTGACCTCTGATTTCAGTGTCTATCCGTCAATTTCTTGGCCTCCCTACGGGTCAAAGTAATTCCTTACTGTTTTCGTTTTGTCCATCCTCCTAACATGTCTAAAACATTGTAGCCTACGTCTTCCTAAAAGCTCGGTAACAGGTATTTTGATGCAACTTCCTTCCTGTTTCCTTCATTTCCAATCTTGTCCTTCATGGTCTTTTGGGTCATTGTTCTGCTGAATTTCATTTCTGTTGACTGGATTTTACTATTAGCCTTGTTATAGAGGGTACATGTTTAGAGTCCATGGATGAGAACTGAATGAAGTAAATATAAAACATGGTCAATTTTGCTTTCTGGGGTATTTGATCATCCCAGAGCAGATTTCTCACTTGGGAAACTTTTGAAGTCCTATTAAGTACTGTATTTCTTGGTTTACCATGTTATCTTTTGAAATAATACTTCCAAGGTATCTGAAGTTAGGAACAGATTGTAACAGAGTTCCCTCCAGGAAAATGTTTGAAACTGTGCCTCATTTCAACAGACTGATATACTTTAAACTTGCCATTCCAGAGATTTAGTTTCTCCTGTACTTCTGCTTCATTTTTCCCCAGATCAGAACATCATCGGCAAATATTAGAGTGTGAGGCTCTTTGCAATGATCTTTAATAGATTTTATGATCCGATCCATGACAATGCTCAAAGGAGCGGTGACAAGGCATTTATTTCCCTGCTGGACTCCTTTATCCCCTACTTGGACACAACTAAAGCATTTTTGGTAGAGCAGCCTTAATTTATTAATCAGGAAATTTAGCACACCCATACCTTCTGGCACACTGTCATAGGCAGGTCTTTCGTTGGGCTTGTACTCACTGGCACTTACTACCGGCAGTTATTGAATTGCCTGAATAGATTACCAGAAGTTTTAAAACCAGCAAATCTATGGCGGTATGCACTGGCTCTTAAAAGAGCAATCCTATAATTGTTTAAAAGTTCTATAAATTTACTGAATCAGTCAGGTACTAGAAAATAATCTCATATGATACACCTAGTAATGGGTGAGACGATAATATTGAAGAAAGATATTTCTTTCTGCCGCATGTTACAAAGGAAAAATGTGCTTCAACAATGAATTGCTTCGTCTGACATTAATCATTGTCGTCTGCTTCCACCAAACCAAGATGAATGTTAATTGGTAATAGTAATACAATATCTTAATGCTTAGTATTGAAACTAAGATTTAATCTATGTTTTATGTTAACGAGATTCATATCAAGAAATAGGTTATGTTTGAAACAGAATCTTGATTGCAATAGCAGTAGGTACTGAAATATGAAGCAAAACTACTTTACTAAAGTGGTTAAAACAAGAAAAATGTGGTGAAACCAATGAAGGTGAAAGTAATATTGCAAAATTTTTAATAAAGATAGTGAAAGTGCTTAAGTACTGTAGCAGTATTAAGGCAGCAGTGGAAATTGATTGATTATTATTTATTTTATTTTTTTTAATTTTTTTTTTTACCTTTGAACTTTGAAGAATTCTGTTTTAGAAACTCTTATTTAGAGGTTGTATCTACATTATAATTTATCTGTGAATTCTTATTGTTTTTTGTTGTCAAACTTTATGAAACAGAATTTGAATTGAGAGAAAATCATCCAAGGATACATGATAAAACGAGGGCTAAACCCAATCTACACCAAAGTACAAATGAGACCAAACACAGAGGTACAGAAAACTTGCATCACTACCTAAAACACTTCAGATTATTTGCATAGATATTCAGTTCTTCTGTATGTCTTAATATCTTAATATCTTAGTATTTCCAGAAGGGTACACAGTCTATCGTAGAGACCGAGGAGATAAAAAGGGAGGGGGGGTGTTTATTCTGGTGAAGGAAACTTACTGTTCACATGAATGGTTTACCGATGAAAGGGATGAAATATTACGGATAAAATTAGTTTGTGATAATATGAAGGAGGTGGGAATTATAGGAACATACAGGCCTGGAAGAGAGGAAAGAGACATGGAAATCTTTGAAAAAATAATAGATTATACTCGTAAAAACAATAATAATGATATGGTAATAATTGGGGGAGATCTAAATTTGCCTGAAGTTGAATGGAAAGGAGCTGCAAGTGAAGCCCATGAACAGAAACTGGCAAATAAGTTAATTTGGGAGGGAGGATTTACACAAGTAGTACAAGAACAGACTCGTCTCAATAACTTACTAGATGTATTCTTGGTTAAACCATGGGAAATTGTTGATAAAACTGAGGTAATTGAAGGAATAGGAGACCATAAGGCTGTAATAATGGATGTAGGACTCGTACCAAAACGGCTTAATAAGAGGGTTACACAAGACAAGAAATTGTACAGAAAAACTAAAGTTGATGAATTTGGGACTTACCTTAAATCACAATTCAGTTGTTGGATAAGTGAAGGGAGTAACGTGGATACACTTTGGGCTAAATTTAAAGGAATTATTTGGGAAGGAGAGAAGAGATTTGTACCTGTTAAGAAGGGGAAATGACCTCAGACCCTGTTTATTATACAAGGGAAATAAGAAAATTAAAAAGAAAATGTAGAATAGTAAACAGGAAAATCAAAGAGGGTAGGGAGAGTAGAGAAACTAGAAAACAGCTAATGAGGGAACTGAATAGAGTGAAAAAGGAAGCAAAAGAGAATTATAAGAATGGCATACTTCAAGAGGGTAATGACCACAAAGGGAAATGGAAAAAGCTGTATTCATATATCAGGAATCAAAAAGGAAAAGGAATCCAAATTCGTACAATGGTGGGAGAAGGGGGTGAACACTATTTAACAGATACTGAGAAAGCAAACCTATTTAGTAGGGAATTTAGAGATTCAGTAGATGATTGTCAAGAGTTGGAAACCGACACAGAAGATAGAGAGGGAGAGAGACAGAGGGAAACAAGAAGCTTCTCATTCACAAACGAAGATATTTTCAGAGAAATCCAACTACTTCAGCAAGGAAAAGCTGCAGGAAGTGATCAAATTACTGGGGAGCTATTAAAGATAATGGGGTGGTACATAGTGCCTTATTTAAAATTTCTCTTTGACTATGTCATAAATAATAGTGTAATACCAAAGGAATGGAAGGAATCTATAATAATACCAATTTATAAAGGAAAGGGTGATAAAAGGAAACCAGAGAACTACAGACCAATCAGCCTGACCAGTATAGTTTGTAAAATTCTGGAGAGTTTAATATCGAAGTACATCAGAGGGATATGTGATGATAAAAATTGGTTCATGAGGAGCCAGTATGGATTTAGAAAGAAATTTTCTTGTGAGGCACAACTGGTGGGATTTCAGCAGGACATATCAGATCAGTTGGATTCAGGAGGTAAGTTAGATTGCATAGCCATAGATCTTTCCAAAGCCTTTCATAGAGTGGAACATGGAATATTATTAAAGAAATTGGAGGGAATAGGATTGGACATAAGGGTTACACGTTGGATAAAAGCATTTCTAAATTCAAGGGTTCAGAAAGTCAAAGTAGGAAATAATGTATCTCAGGAAGAGAAAGTCTGGAAGGGAATTGCACAGGGTAGTATAATCGGTCCGTTACTTTTCTTAATGTACGCAAATGATTTAGGGAACAATATAACATCAAAAATAAGATTGTATGCAGATGACATAATTGTTTATAGAGAAATAAACAACATTGAGGATTGTTCAGAATTACAAAGGGACCTTGAAAGTATCCAACAATGGGTTGAAGAAAATAATATGAAGGTTAATGGAGGCAAATCAACTGTTACAACTTTTACAAACAGGAGCTTTAAAACTGACTTTGAATATACTTTGGATGAGGTAGTTATCCCAAAAGATGGCAAGTGCAAATACTTAGGTTTGAGATTTGAAAGTAATTTGCACTGGAAGGGTCATATTGATGACATTGTTGGGAAAGCATACAGATCATTACATGTCATAATGAGGCTACTTAAAGGATGCAACAAAGAATTAAAAGAAAAAAGTTACTTGAGTATGGTTCGTCCATTATTGGAATATGCAAACAGTGTTTGGGATCCTCTCCAAGAATACTTAATAAAAGAAATAGATAGTGTGCAAAGGAAAGCAGCAAGATTTGTAACAGGGGATTTCAGGAGAAACAGTAGTGTATCAGAAATGTTAAAGGAACTTGGGTGGGAAACTTTAAGTAAGAGAAGGGAGAAAACTAGACTTACAGGATTATATAGAGCCTATACAGGAGAAGAAGCATGGGGAGATATCCGTGAGAGGCTTCAGTTGGAAAATAATTATATCGGCAGGACTGACCACAAATATAAAATTAGAAGGAATTTTAGCAGAAGCGATTGGGGTAAATTTTCATTCATTGGGAAGGGTGTGAAGGAGTGGAACAGTTTACCAGGGGTAGTGTTTGATCCTTTTCCAAAATCTGTACAGATATTCAAGAAGAGAATAAACAGCAACAGAGAAAATAAATGAAGTGTTAGAGGGCATTCGACCAGTGCAGGTTATTGTAAATAAAAAAAATTAATTCCATCCCCTGGTCTAAGGAGTTTGGACAGCCAAAGTAGGGGACTGCTTGTAGGGGTGAAGTACAGTGGGGACTTCGAGGGCCCTGGGACCGCTACGGTAGCTGTGAAGGCCCTTCAGGAACTCAGAAAAGTGGTGGCAAAAGGGGCTCTGGTTAAGACGCAGCAGGTCGTTATGCTACTTAGGATCCAGAACGGGTAAAAAAAAAAAAAAAAAAAAAAGTAAATAAATAAATGCAATGTAAATATTAATGTTATACCAGTTGTATAGTATCATTTGAAGTAATTCCACATACTGTATATCAGTTGACTATATTTGTAAGTAGTACAGGAGATATTATAAGTAGAATTTTGTAAACAATATAAATTTATTAAGGATGAGCTGTGTGTTTAATAGAAAACATTGTTAGCGTAAATTGTATAATATTGTATTATAGGAAAAATTTTCTTCTCTTGTTAATTTAATATTTAGTGCTTGACAATAATGTATTTTAGTGTACCATTTGCCACCGAGGTAGACACCTCATTTGCAAATAAAGAGATTTTGATTTTTGATTTGATTTTGATATTATAATTTATTCTTACCTGTATAATTTGTAATCTGTAATAATTGTGAAACACGCTGTAACTTCCAGAATGGTATAGACACTAGAACAATTGAGAATATTCTGTACATTTTTTTTTGTGTGGCTATTTTGCTTTACGTCGCACCGACACAGATAGGTCTTATGGTGACGATGGTACAGGAAAGGCCTAGGAATGGGAAGAAAGAGGCCGTGGCCTTAATTAAGGTACAGCCCCAGCATTTGCCTGGTGTGAAAATGGGAAACCACGGAAAACCATCTTCAGGGCTGCCGACAGTGGGATTCGAACCCACTATCTCCCGGATGTAAGCTCAAAGCTGCGCTCCTAACCGCATGGCCAACTCGCCGGGTCTGTATTATGACCTACGGATTACGCACTCTAGAATATTCAAGAAGGTAGTTTTTTTGTAACGTATCTTTCTGGAAGACTGGCCAGCATATATTTAAAGAGACGATCTTGATGATGGAGTGAGTTATTGAGTTACTTAAGTTGTGGTCTGGAAGAGAGTTATTGTAGCACGTGGCTGACATGCCGAGTTAGGCAGTCTCCATGTTGAATTGATCAGTCATCATCTGTGGTTCAAAGTGTAACCTCTGTGGTATTTGGTGTCCATTGCCAACTGTTTAAAGATGGCAGCTTTGTTGATATTCTAAAGTGAAGTGTTTTTGTTTTGTGATACAGTGATTAAGGTTACGTGTGTATTAATTTATAAATATATATGAAAATATAATTGTATCAACTGACAACATCTCATGTGCATCTGTATGAGTACGTTACCTGGCGACCGTGACAGGACTATTGAATCTATTGGACTCAAAAATGAAGAACGACCAGAGTACGTGGGTTGTTCAAGAGCTGGAAAGGCAAACACACTATACATCTCAGCACCAAATGGAAGGACACTTAATACAGTATATCTGAAAGCTCTGTAAGAAAAAATAACTTTTTGAATATAATAGGGTCTTTTATATTGTTTTAATATTACTTGCAACATCCACCAACCTGATATCTTAAACACTGAAAGTAAAAATATAATTTAAAAAGTATAATTCATACAATTTGTGTAAAAATTATGTGTGTTAATATATATATAGGCCTAATGCTCTTTTGCTTTTAAATAAAAAGCATCTAACGGTTGATTTAAAAAACACAGGCAAAGCTGCAGGTACAAATGCCAAACAAAATGGAAAAGGGCTTGTGTAATCTACGGATGATCTCCACTTTTACAGAGCGACATATGAATTGCAGGAATGACCTTCGGTGATAATGCGGCCTATAAATACATTAGCGGATCTGTAAATGTGATATTACCATATTTCTCTGAATCCAAGACAATTTTTTTCTCAGAATCTCGTGTGAAAAATTAAGGGTCGCCTTGCATTCGCGACCTAACAGTAATGGGCACCACTGGCAGCAAAACAATGGATAGGGAAACAAGACATCCTTCTTCTTTAACTTACAAAATTTTCAGAAAACACACTCAAACAGCAACCACAATATGGCAGGATTCTTCACACCCTCAAGCACATAAACGTACTACTTATAACAGCTTAATTTTTCGTGCCTTCAACACCCCTATGTCTAAAAAAGATTTAAATAACAAATTGAACACCATCCATACTATCACTAATTTTAATGGCTTTAACAACATTTTCATAAACCGTATCATCAACAAATTCAAACATCATCGTAAAACTACGTTAACAAAAGACAAAACCAAACCCACTGCATTTTCTAGTTTTACTTTCACTCGAGATGCTTATAAAATAACCAATGTTCTTAAAAAACACAACATGAAAATTTCTTTTAGAACCAATAACAGAAATCTTGATATAATACACAACTCTAAATCACTAAATAAATCTAATACTTTTTCTAAATCTGGAGTATACAGATTCAAATGTAACAACTGCAGCTCCTCGTACATCGGACATTCTGGACGCAACTTTAATATCAGATACTCCAAACATATCAACACCATTAAATATAACAGATTCTCTGCTATAGGACAACACATACAACATTCCAAACATAATTTCACCAATATTAAAAAAGACATTAAAAATACTTAAAATCATTAACAAAGGCCCCCTTCTAACCACTACTGAAAATTGTTTTATTCACCTTGACCAATACTTCAGCCCTAATTAATTTAAACGACATTTCTGAAAAACCCAATATTCTTTTCGATTTTCTAATTCTTCTTCTCAAAAATGCTAGATTTCTAAACCCGAATTCAATTTTTCATGCCTTACACAGTTCCAACCCACATTTTCTACCTCCAATAACCCACCCTAAACTACCCCTCCTTTACTTCCCTATCCTATACTTTCCTATCTTCTTTTAACTTCCAGTTCTTTTAATCTTCTCTTATCTACTAATCCTCCTCCTGTATTACCTTATCCTATCTTTTCTTTTCACCTCTCCTCTCGAAGAAAAAAAATCTATTATCCGAATTGAACTGTATACTATATTACCACCTACAGTTCAAATTTACCTTACTCATACCTTACGCTACCTTAAGCTACCTCAAGTATGACCCGAATTCTTATCTTCAAGAAATAACATGCTATGCATATGTATTTTTCATTTGTTTCCAATATTGCGCTTTTTACCATTTTTCTTTTCGCAATTGTTTTTTACATCAACTGTTCCACATCTCTTAAGAATCTACAAGATCCTATTAACATTGATACTGCCGGGCTGAGTGGCTCAGACGGTTAAGGTGCTGGCCTTCTAACCCCAACTTGGCAGGTTCGATTCTGGCTCAGTCCGGTGGTATTTGAAGGTGCTCAAATACGACAGCCCCGTGTCGGTAGATTTACTGGCACGTTAAAGAACTCCTGCGGGACTAAATTCCGGCACCTCGGCGTCTCCGAAGACCTTAAAAAGTAGTTAGTGGGACGTAAAACAAATAACATTAATTATTAAAACATTGATACATACACCAGTTATATTAAATTGTATTATATATATTTTTATGACTGAAGCATTAGCAGCCTTGATCATTAAGCTATTCACCGAGTTTCATCGTCATTTAAAAGTACTGTGCTGGACATTGATTAGGCCTATGTTGCGCTGATCCTCAGGAACTAGCATCTCACTTCAATTAAACGATGTGTCTTCGACTTCTACACATTTTTGGGACTTGATATTTATTAAATTGTGTTGTGACTTCGCGCCTGACAGTGTATGCAGGCTGGTTGACTGAACTGTTCACCTCTCTCATAAACATTTTGAGGCACAGAGCTGGACATTGCGTGTGTTGTACTGCTCTTCAGGGGCTTGCGCCGTGCTTCATATAAGTGACTGATCTTCAACTTCTTCTGGATTTTATGATTTAAAATTGCACAGTGCTAATCCTTATTGTTTTATATTGCCTCTTCAACTGCTTTTGAAAGACTTATCCTTTAATTTCTTGTTTTCCTATGCATTGTTTTTGTATTTTCAATTGGCTGATGATGACCCAGATTGGTGGTTGGAACTGGTACCGCTTTTAATCTAATAAGAATGTAACACTACATTTCTTATTTACTTGTATTGAATAGGTTGAACCATTTTATGTCTTATTTCAATTTAATTGTGATACAGTTCAATATGGAACATTATGAAATTTTTATCTTTAAATACGTTGCTAGACATGGCAGCCAGTTGTACAGTGCCTCTGTATAACGTGACTGGATCTCAGGAAATAGTGAAGAGAGAATGACATTCTATTAGCCTCTACAGAAATGGCAGAATGGCATCAAAACATGCGAGCCTTTGAATTCTTAGAAAGGCCACAGCTACTCAGTGAAAGAATTATAATACGTCTATTGTACCTGACGCTTAGTAAAATAAAGTTTTATAGACAGCAAGAATATTTTCGTATTGTAGACACACGTTGAACAGGTATTGCCGGCAAATTTTTAATGTGTTCTCTTTGATATTATGATGCCAATTTTAAGTTAATGGTTATTAAACCTGCGGAAATAAAGAACAGTTGTGCAGCCACAAAAACAATATGGCATAACTAAAGCCAATGTTCGGCGTAGGCCTAAAGACAAATATAGTCTAAAAATGCGTACTGTACAAGAAGAGCATTCGTATGATTTTATGAAGCACTTTTTTTAAAGCCTGATTTAATTTTTTTGAAGGAAAAATTGGGGATGTCTTGCATTCAGGATCGTCTTGGATTCGGAGAAATATGGTAATCTGGAAAATGACAAGTGAAACAAA
The DNA here is from genome assembly GCF_040414725.1 of Anabrus simplex. NCBI lineage: Eukaryota > Metazoa > Arthropoda > Insecta > Orthoptera > Tettigoniidae > Anabrus > Anabrus simplex. Next base: position 216,012,628 of record NC_090279.1, on the reverse strand, counting down.
TCAATAGCATAAGAACTGTATCACTGCTTTTTCTAATTAACAGTCATTATCAAATGGGTTAAAAGTGATACCTACCGAGCTCGATAGCTGCAGTTGCTTAATTGCGGCCAGTATCCAGTAATAGGCAGATAGTGGGTTCGAGCCCCACTGTCGGCAGCCCTGAAGATGGTTTTCCGTGGTTTCCCATTTTCACACCAGGCAAATGCCGGGGCTGTACTTTAATTAAGGCCACGGCCGCTTCCCTCCAATTCCTAGGCCTTTCCTATCCCATCGTCGCCATAAGACCTATCTGTGTCGGTGCGACGTAAAGCAAATAGCAAAAAAAAAATAGTGATACCTTTACAAAGGCTGATAATCTTAGTGTAGTACTTACTCCCTCCTGAAGGTTGGAAATCTTTGTAGTCGCAACACCTCGGATAGCTGACGCTGTGTCCCACAGAGAACTGTCTATATCCATGACAAATGTTGCAAACTGGCTCTCCACAGACATTTCTGGGGGAGAAAGATGTTATCAGACCAACATGAGTTACATGTTAGCTTTGGTAACGCACTCTTTCTGATTATATTGGACATGTTTGCAAAATTAAGGAGTCATATCCATCAATACAGACACTAACAATGAAGCTCATTGCTTATGCATTAATAACTGGTTTGATGGAAGGCCGTTTGGGTTTAGGGAAGGTTATTCCACCGAACCTCAACTTGTAGGATTCCAGCAAGATATAGTGAATATCCTAGATTCAGGAGGTGAAATGGACTCTTATCACCATTGACCTATCTAACGCATTTGACAGGGTGTATTATGGGAGACTACTGGGAAATCAATCAATCATTCTCTACTGATCTGCATTTAGGGCAGTCGTCCAGGTGGCAAAAATGAGTGCAATTCCACTAGAGAAAAGAGTGACTGAATGGGTGGCTATATTTCTAGAAAATAGAACTCGGAGAATTAGAGTAGGTTAAGCTTTATCTCATGCTGTAATCATTAAGAGGGGGAATTCCTCAAGGCAGTATTATTGGACCTTTGTTTTCTTATATATTTATATAAATGATACGAGTAAAGAACTGGAATCGGATATAAGGCTTTTTGCGGATGATGTAATTTTGTATAGAGTAATAAAAAGTTACAAGATTGTGAGCAACTGTAAAATGAGCGACAGTGTTGTGAGATGGACAGCAGGCAATGGTATGATGATAGAAGAGATTAAAAATAATGTTGTGAGTTTCACAAATAGGAAAATTCCTCTGTTTAATTACTGCATTCATGGGGTGAGAGTTCCTTATGGGTGATCACTGTAAGTACCTAGGTGTTAATATAAAGAAAGATCTTCATTGGGGCAATTACATAAATGTAATTGTAAATAAAGGGTACAGATCTCTGCACGTGTTTATAAGGGTATTTAGGGGTTATAGTAAGGATGTGAACATAGATAGAGAACTGTTGGAAAATGTAGAACAGTTTACATATCTGGGTAGCATTATTAATGGAAGTAATGAAATCAACCCTGGAATTAATAACAGACTAAGTAAAGGTACAACATTTAAGAGAGACCTTTTATGGGATGACAAAGTACCCAAGAGAACGAAATTAACATTATATAAACACTATTTCATACCAATTGTAACATACAGACTAGAAGCGCTGGTAAATAATAGGAGACAAGATAGTAAGATTGGATGAAATTTTTAAGAACATTGTTTAAAAAGACAAGAAGAAATTCAAAATATTAAAATCAAAGACGTGTTAACATAAAGAAAGCAAGACTGAGATGGTTCGGACATGTAAAAAGTATGGGAAAAGAATGGGTAGCAAGAAGGAAATTGGAAAGAGAAGTTAAGGGAATGAGACCAGTTGGAAGACCGAGAAGAATGTGGATGGATCAGATTTGGAAGGACATTAGAGAAGCTGGATTGGATGTGGCGGAAGTAATGGAGCAGGAAAAGTGGAAGGACAGAAAGGAGTGGAGGAGTCTTGTTAACCACACCCGGGCGACTGGAGTGGTCTTGATCCTCAGCTTGTAACCATCCCACTGTGAGCTCGCACCTAGGAGATAGTGGGCTCGAACCCCACTGTCGGCAGCCCTGAAGATGGTTTTCCTTGGTTTCCCATTTTCACACCAGGCAAATGTTGGAGCTGTACCTTAATTAAGGCCACGGCCGCTTCCTTCCCATTCCTGGGCCTTTCCTATCCAATCATCGCCATAAGTACTACCTGTGTCGGTGCCACGTAAAGCAAAATAGAAAAAAAATAGTCTCTGGTAAGACCCCAACTAGAGTATGGTTCCAGTGTATGGGACCTTCACCAGGATTACTTGATTCGAGAAGTGGGAAAAATGCGAAGAAAAGCAGCTCGATTAGTTCTGGGTGATTTCCGACAAAAGAGTAGCGTTACAAAAATGTTGGAAAGTTTGGGCTAGGGAGACTTGGGAGAAAGGAGGCGTGCTACTTGATTAAATGGTATATAATACCAATATGGTTGGTCCGTTATTGGACATTATAAATTTTCCAGTAACTCATTCCTGGTTGCCAGCGTTTCTCCCCAGTGTGATAAGTTGGGTTCATCAGTTGGTAAATAGCACACCTACCAAAACGCATGGCTAGTGCATACTGTGTAGGTTACTTGGAGCCACCGGCAGTGCCAGTACACTACGAAAGACTTTGTCTCATTTTCAAAAATATTGGTATTATAAATTTACTCATTCGGGACAAATATTTCAGGTTCCATATGGGTATCAACATCTGTATCAAATGCCGTGATATTGGAAAAAAATCATATCTAGTGTTTCCATATCCCTGTTAGATAGTTTTTATTTGTGTATTCATTAGTACGTTTTCTCGCTTAATATGTTCATTTTCCTTGTCCCCTGCAGAAACATCTTAACGAGGTTTTACTGTATTTTGCTTGCAATAATAGTCTTTTATCCATGTGCTGACTTATAAGCTCAAGCTCACTTACTGCTGGAAGAGCAGACTAGCGGAGAATCCGATGAACTAGGGGAGAGATCACAATTTTACCTTCTATTCGCTATGGTTTCGGGGTGTTTGGTTTTAATTCTATTATATAAGTAGGAATACTTCTTGCTGTGGGATGGTGGGTCCCTGGCAAACACTGAGGAAGGATCTCTCTTCTCTGTTACTTCAGTTGTAATAAAACATTATATTTCTGTGATTCCAACATCTGAACTGCTAACCATAGTGCCACGATAATAATATTATAATTATAAATAATAATAAAATAATAAAATCTTAAACTGGCACAACACCCAAGGTCAAGTTCAGAGGGTTCCTATGGGAAATTTTTGGAATTCAAACTATTCAACTCTGCTCTTGACAAAGTGATTAGAGAGTGGCACCACAAAATGCAAGGAATTGGCAGTATACCAAAGGGATGCAGGAACAGACGAATTGGAGTTGACTGTTTAGCCTTTGCGGATGACATTGTGGTTCTGTCAGAGTTACTAGAGGAGGCACAGAACCAAATTGTCCAACTCCAGGATGTCCAACAAGAAGACACCCAGATGAATGTTAGTTTGGAGAGAAATGATTCAGAAAGTGGAAAAATTCAAATATCTGGGGGAGTAGATAGACAATAACCTGTCGGAAAGAGAGGCACTGTTATCGAAAATCAACAAAATGAATTTGGCATATAAACTAACTACAAACACTTACAACAAGAAGAATATCTCGATTAATGGAAAACTCGGACACAACTGGACAGTGAACAGCCCAGCTGAATGTTTGAACCTGATAAAAACAGGACAGGTCAAGAAGTTGGAGCTGGTGGAGAGAGAGATTCTGAGGAAGATACTGGGAACCCAAAGAACACAGGATGGATCATACAGAAAAAAAGGAAACCAAGAATTATACCTCAAGAGGGAAAAGATCTCGGATACCATCCGGAAGAGAAGAGCCATGTTCTTCGGACATATCTACAGAATAAACTCGGGAAAACTTACCAACCAGATAATAAGGTTTCTGAGACCAGGAAAATTACGGTGTGCTAGTATCGGGAGGTGGAAGAAACGAGAATACAGGGAATGGAAATCAACAACAGGGATGGTTACTTTTTTTTTTTTTTTGCTAGTTGCTTTACGACGCACCGACACAGATAGGTCTTATGACGATGATGGGATAGGAAAGGCCTAGGAATGGGAAGGAAGTGGCCGTGGCCTTATTGAAGGTATACAGCTCCAGCATTTGCCTGGTGTGAAAATGGAAAACCGCGGAAAACCATCTTCAGGGCTACCGACAGTGGGGTTCAAGCCCACTATCTCCTAGGTGCGAGCTCACAGTGGGATGGTTACAAGCTGAGGATCAAGACCACCAAGAGGTTTAAAGAAAAAATTAAATCCCACAACCAACTACTGTGGACAGAAGAGAGGAGGAGATCAGATTGAAAAGGACGAAGGATTAAATCCCAGAAAAAGATGAAGCTGTATTCGAATTAACGTGGTCCACACTCGGCCAAAAACAAAAGAAGAAGAATTGTGCAGCCTCAGCTACCATGTGCACGCATTAAGATTTGACATCATTAATTCTGGCAGTGTGTCAATTACAATGGTCCATTTTACTTAACAAATGGCATAGAAATGGATCTCTGTTGGGTAATCAGTGTCTTAGTTTTAATTGTTTTCTTCAGTAAACCCGAAATGTATCACTGGAGATGACATCATATGGCAAGGAATGCCCGACAAAATAACCTACTACCTGTTGCAATCTGGAGGTCAACACTCTGTCACAAAGGGAGATTTTCTGTTACTTGTCAGGAACAGAGAAGTGTCCTTACCTCTGTCTGATGACAGATGCACTCCACTTAACATGTTGTCCAGAGAGGCCAGTATGCTGTTGCTTGTGTTGAACTCTTCCTGCAGAGTGGCCAGCGACCCAGACCCACTCTCGTTCTTGGAGAGCAGTATGACGCTGTTGGTGATGGAGGCAATGGTTGGCACTTCGGCATCGCTCAATCCCTCTGTCGTTACGCTGGAGAAAATCTCTGAAATTGCTCTGATCTCGCTGACTTTCAGCTGATGCCTGGGCTCGGAGTCAAGTACAGTCCTCAACTTCTTCAGCTTCTCTTCGGCAGATATGTTTCTCCTGGTCAGATGTTGGATTTTATCCTCACGTTCAGACTCGTAACACTGAAGGAAGAAAAAAAAATCACAAACTACCAAGGTTTTGTCATGAAACAGCCATTTTTGTGAATCAAAACATTGGGTGCTGCCTTATGTTATGAAGTGGAGCCAGCAACTCAGCATCATGCGCAAATTCTACATGCAATAGAAATGCTCTGCTGGTCAGTTGAAGTGACTAAACTCAAGAGGGTGTGTAAAACACCTTTGCTGTGGCACCATTATCTACAAAAATCTCAGTCATGCCTCAGATGATGTGGCCACACAAAAACAGATTGGTGACTAAGATAACCATGTACATGGCAGGTAGCACAGCATCAATCAAAAACAAGTGGAAGGATCAAGTGGATGCTGATATGAACAATTCTTGTCTCACTGAGGCTGATCATCTGTTATGATGAAGACAGACCAAACGCGAGGATCCTGCTGTATTGCAAGAATAATGCAAGTGCTGCTCTAATAACCAAGTATGATAAGCTCACCGGACAAAAAATTAGTCGCCCCTGGAGAAATCATTACAAGCATCATTTATTTACCATGTAACTCTGCCTCTGGACTTGATAACCACCTGGATTCGGTTAGAAAGTGAGTCCACAATGTTATGCAGATACAACGCATTCAGGTTAAGCCACTCGCTGAGGATTTGATCACACAGTTCCACCAAATTGCAAGTATCCTGATATCGGTGCTTTACCCGCTGTTCCAACATGTGCCACAGATTTTCAATGGGGTTCAAGTAGGTGATTTTGCAGGCCAATCGAGATGTAATAAGGTCGGGGACTATTCATAAAACCAGTCATATATGGATAACTTTGCTGTTGTCATTTTGAAAAATTTGGTATCAATAGCAAACTCATCATGCAGATGTTGACTGAAAGGCAACACCTGATCATCCAGAATGTTTAAATAAACATGCTGGTTCATGTTAGTGGTCACCTCAGTGAGCGGGCCAAATCCACGATACGAAAAACACGCTCAATAATCACAGACCCACCTCCGGCTTGCCCACTTCCAGGATGAAATGCTTCATTTGGCCTCCAGTGAGCTCGACGACGTGCGTCATTGGAATACAAACAGGGGCCCCTTTAAATAAAGGGCATCATCATGGAATACAGACAAAAATGTGATTCATCAGACTACATTACGTTCCGCCAGTCAGCTACTGTCCACGTTCAATGATTTCTAGCCCACTGAAGACGCGCAGCGTTATGTGTCTGTGTGAGCAATGGCCTCTTAGTGGTGACAGGCTATGAATGTTCATGCGCACAGTTCCTGTCGTAATGTTCTGTCACTAACAGGTTGGGATGGACCTTCATTCACTGACAGCAGTAATTCCTGTCGGGTTTGGAAGCGATTTTGATTTACAAACCGTGAAACACGTCTTCGGTCCCTCTCAGTAGGGATCTTTTTCAGTCTTGCTAGAGATCTTAGCACTTTCCCATGCACATTATTCTGTTCAAATGAACTGACTTCAAGAAGATTCTTCAAGTGCTAGTATTTTAAGCGTTTCACCTGGTCTTTTGTGAAGTTCATTCCTCAAACTGAGAGAAAAGTTTGAGAACTTACACAAGGCGTGATCATGATGAGTATTTAACATTCAAATCTTTACCTGTCTTGTACCAAATATCAACACCACACGCTTGCTTCATAAATTTTATCTATCTATAATTCATGTCTTGCCTTGATGTTAATGATTTTGACTGATGATGGTCTCTAGCAAGTCTGTACAATAAATAGTATTCAATACGTGGAAACCTTGTAGCTTTTGTTTTATATTATAATAATAAATCCCTGTCACTATATTATTAAGAGGCGTAACAATATTTTAAAATACTGATTAACATTAGAAAACTGTAACCGACGTTAAACAGCCGAGTGCAGAGATCAGTGAAGCCACAAAAATCCTTGTTATTTAATTTTGGCCTTGTCATCATTTTAGAATTTTATGTAAAACCTTATGCAAAATATGTATGTTTTGAGAATTTATGTGATTTAGAAAATGTTAATTAGGATAAGGATTTTAGGACTCATGACAAAAACATTACTGAAGAATATGTTGAAAGTTAATTTTTTTTACTTATTGTAACTGATGGGTATTTAAAATTTCCTGTAGTTGTGGTTGTGTAATCGATCTGTTGTAACTTGCATCCAAACTGATAACAAACTTTTGTGACAGCCTGTACTCACACGTGTAATTTTAATAACAAAATTTCTACATCTTTTGCAGTCGAACTCTCTCAAACTTCCCCTGCGGAAATCTGAAGAGTTGGGATTGGTCAGACTTTCCCATCAGTGAATACATAGGTCTAGGGAAATTCCGTGTTTTCATTGGTTATCTTGTAATCGCACGATTTCCGGTTTTGGGCTTCTCGGGTGTGCAAGGCAATTTGTACGGGTCTTTGAATTCTGATCGCCTCAGCGGCCGCTTTGGTTCCCCGGTCTCTTACGGTAAGCGCTAGGTTATTGCTTTTCACTTCATTTAAATTGATTCTTGTGTTTCGGCCCTTTCTTATTTTATGTAACTTTCGATGGTAATATAATTTGTTTACACGTAACAGAGTTTTCCTCTAGATTTCCACATTCATCAATTTTAATTTTGAATGACCGTGTCTCGATGGACGGTCACAGCAACATTTGTGTTTATTGAGGGAACTCTAATTTTGTTTTAAATTTGTAACCTAATCCACTATCAGAAGAGTTGTAGTTGTAATTGACGTAAATGTAACTGTTTTTGGAGTTCGCCTTACTGTAAATCTTCATCAACTCTTATGTTAAAATTTATCCATATCATCAGTGTTTTTAAATTTATTTAAATATCCTTTATTTTAAATGTGCTTAATTGTCATCGGCTATGTCATTTGTTTTTGTTCTATTTTGAATTTGTATCTTTTCATTTGTTAATTTTTAATACATTTGAGCTCAAGGGTGGTTGACGCACATTTCCCTTTCCCTACGACATACGATCTCATGGCCTCATTAGGGTTCATTCCACAATCCTTCCATAGTTGTCGTTTGTTAGACCTGTAAGTTTAAAGTTGTCAAAATGCAAACATGGCATTAAATATTTGGTTTTATTCCATTATTATTATTATCATCATCATCATCATTGTTATTATTATTATTATTATTATTATTGTTATTATTGTTATTATTGTTATTATTATTATTATTATTATTATTATTATTATTATTATTATTATTATTATTATTATTATTATTATGTGTACGCGCTTACCTACAGTTGCTACAAAAACTAGTACTTTTATTTTGGCATAAATTGTTTCTACAATGGCTATAACCCTTGAAGAATTATTTCAGAAATGTCTGAGCATTTTCTGAGGGTTAGTTAAAACAAGTTTGGGGGGAAACTATGGAATGAGTTGTTTGACATAACTTCCTAATGGAAGTTTTGCACAGCAGCATTCCTTGAGATCCGGCCTCACATGATACATGAAATTTATAGCATATCATCAAGTGAATATTTACAGTATACAAACATAAAGATACACTTTTCTCAGGTGTCGCAAACACCAAGCCATTACAATGAAATGGCGTATGGCTTTTAGTGCCAGGAGTGTCAGAGGACAAGTTCGGCTTGCCAGGTACAGGTAATTTAAATTGACACCCATAGGCGACCTGCGCGTCATGATGAGAATGAAATGAAGTTGCAGACGACACATACACACAGCCCCCGTGCCAGCAGAATTAACCAATTACGGTTCAAATTCCCGATTTGAAGTAAAAAACTTCATTGTTGGTTCTGTATTGAATCGAGATTCACAAATAAGCAAGGGAATTATAAGGTCCACCTATTCAATACTGAAGAAACTTACGTGATAGATTCTACAAGTCTGTTAAATCTTCACATTTCATTTATTTAGTCATATGGGTCCAGTTTCGACAAAAATTGTATGTCATTATCAGCTAAGAAAAGAAAACAAAGACATAGGAATACATTAAAATTTACATCTCTAGTAAAATTATACCCATAATTTACAAAATTATTCATATTAGGGTTAAAATATTTATACAAACGTGAACTGGTAATCGTATTACATCGGTGTATGTTTTATATGATGAGGTGTACACCATAATAATTGTAATTGAGAGGTATGCTAAAAATATTTTTACAATACGCTTTGTAGTAAAATGTACACCTCATCATATAAAACATACACCGATGTAATACAATTACCAGTTCACGTTTGTATAAATATTTTAGCCCTAATATGAATAATTTTATAAATTATGGGTATAATTTTACTAGAGATGGAAATTTTAATGTATTCCTATGTCTTTGTCTTAGCTGATAATGACATACAATTTTTGTCGAAACCGGTCCCATATGACTAAATAAATGAAATGTGAAGATTTAACAGACTTGTAGTATCTATCACGTAAGTTTCTTCAGTATTGAATAGGTGGACCTTATAATTCCCTTGTTTATTTGTAAAATTCCCGACCTGCCAGGAATCGAACCCGGGACCCCTGTGGCGAAACACCAGCACGCTAACCATTTAGCCATGAAGCTGGACAGCCATTACAAATAATAACATTTAAGATAGAACAGCGGTCTTGCCCAAAAGGATGCCAAGAGTGCCTATATTCCCTTCCAATCTAGTTTCCTGTATACACAATATTTCTATCTCCCATGCATCCATGATGTCTGCTTGCATAGTGAAGTACTATATGCGAATCTTTTCTTGATACCAGGTTTTACGGGGGGTGAGGAGTAAGGAGGGAGCTCTCGTGGTTCTGGTTATACTGCCAACTGAACGAAAATGAAATCTAAATTGAATCGATACTATGATTGATCAATATGAATTTTCTAAACTTTTATTATCTTAAGCCAACAACTGTGTCACACAGACACATTATATAACATGTCTCGATGCAAATCTTGTTCCTAGCATGAATTCTGTAGTTTGGCTTTGCTGTGTAAACATTTTTTTTTTTTAAATTTTTGTTTGCTAGTTGCTTTACGTCGCACCGACACAGGTAGGTCTTATGTTGACGATGGGACAGGAACGGCCCAGGAATGGGAAGGAAGCGGCCATGGCTTAATTAAGGTACAGCCCCAGCATTTGCCTGGTGTGAAAATGGGAAACCACGGAAAACAATCCTCAGGGCTTCCGACAGTGGGGTTCGAACCCACTATCTCCCGGATGCGAGTTTACAGCTGCACGCTCCTAACCACACCGGCAACTCACCCGGTACTATGTAAACAACAACAGTACTAGTACGTAAAGTGTATGCCAGATGTCTCATGGCAATGCATAACGATTCATAGTTTGTGTTTCAAAGGTTGCCGATGCAAATCTCGAAGATAACCGAGGTGTACCGATTCACCACTAGGGAGCTCAGTTATCAAGAAAAGGTTCACGTACAGTATATATTACTTCCTTTTCCTCCTCGAGTTTTCTACTCCAAAATCACAGTCAATTACCAACACACTGAGATGTGAGCCTGTAGTGTCTCCATTTCTTCACCTCGTTAACATTCTGTCTTCTACACACAAATCTATTTGACCGCTCCTTCTGTCACGTGAACTGATTGGAGCCAGATCTGCTGCTAAGGCAAATTCTGCCACTCTTTCTTCTTCCTGATTCTGATCTCTGTAAGCTCAACCCCCATGTATTCTTTTCCTTTCACTATCTCTATTATGCTCTATGTGACCATTCAAATCATCACCAGGCATATTACTGAGCTCATCTTAGATCGTTCCTCCTCTTCTTCAGAGCCGACACATGATGTTCAGAACAATCTATAGATCCAATTTTACACCCAATTTCTGATCATTTGCCAGCACAAACTTCATGCAGCCTCTTTCACTATACAGCAATTCCTTAGCCATATTAACTTTCCATCTGCTTCCTGTAGACATAGTAATTGTCTTCCATTCATCATGTCTACAACCTCTCTTCCATTGATCATATGTTTAACATTCGTAGAATTTCATAACAGTTGATATCTGCTTAAATATGTATTTTCGCTCAGTAGTAGATTCCGTGCAGGTCAGGAGCGGACCTCTCCTACTGCTGCCACAAGGTCTAGTCTGGTCGAAAAGCGTAGCGTACTGTTTGCATGGAGTGCTGTAGCACAAACTGTTGTTGGTTGAAAGAATTGAATATGGTTGATAAACTCACCATCTGTCCGGGAGACCACCGTGTGGGGTCTTCCCAGTAGGCTCCATCAATGAAATCTCCCTTGCACTGACGATTGACCGGGACTCCATCCAAGTGCCTGCAAGGACTCTGGGGGACTGCAGTGTGTCCGGTTCTAGTCGATGGCCAGGTTAGCCCTTCCTTGGTCTCCACAGGGCAAAACTCTGCACTGCGCACCGTCAGCACACAAGATGTGTTCAATGCAGACAGTATAGTGCGGTTAATAGCGGACAACTCCTTGACGTATTCTTCTGGCAGCTGAACTCTGAATGTGATGACCACATTTGTGTCGTTCCTAAAGCAGATTTGAGGATCAATGTTAGCCTCTTTGGACACACAAAACAATCTATAGTAATTTTATCAAGAGGGAAAGTTTCAGAGTGTGGTAGTATGTGAAGGCTTATCTACCTCTAGGTCTAACAGAATTTACAAAATAGATCCAGGGAAGCATACATTTATCTTCAGTAGATTATATGCAATAAGCACTTCTATGGCTGCTGTTTTCTTATGCCGGGCTAAGTGGCTCAGACGGTTGAGGTGCTGGCCTTCTGACCCCAACTTGGCAGGTTCGATCCTGGCTCAGTCCGGAGGTATTTGAAGGTGCTCAAATACGTCAGCCTCGTGTCGGTAGATTTACTGGCACGTAAAAGAACTCCTGCGGGACTAAATTCCGGCACCTCGGCGTCTCCGAAAACCGAAAAATGTAGTTAGTGGGACGTAAAGCCAATAACATTATTATTATTATTATTATTATTATTATTATTATTATTATTATTATTATTAATGTTTTCTTACCCCATCAAACAGCCCAGTGTATGGACCAAGATCTGACTAAAATGAACCAGACAGAGAGAGGTCTTTCATCAGAAGTGTCCTTTAACCCCTTTGGTGGTAGGCTTTCTTGTGACAGAAAGGGAAGGCTTTTAAGAGCAAATCACAGTAAAGTCTCGCTAAGACATTTCTGCAGGGGAACAACAAACTAGAATTTTTTAAGCAAGGAAACGTACTACTGAATATACGAATAAAAACTATCCAACTATCCAACAGGAATATGGAAACACTAGATACGATATTTTCCGATATAAGGGAATTTTACGTTGTGTATTCTCGGGTGCAGTGAAAACTATATCTACCATTTCTAAAGATGAAAGGAAAGTATTAAAAGGAGTGAAAAAAAACGAGAGAACAAAAATTAAAACCTTTTCCACTGGGGCTTATAAAATAACAAGTGCACTGAAATGTCTGAAAAACACAAGACAAATACGAAAACATGCACAGGGGGCCAATAAAAATACCAAAGTACAGCATTATTGCAGATCATACTCTTTCTAAAACAAATGTTAGTAGAAGCCTTTTATTTTGGAGCAGTGGGTTATTAAACATTATTTTCTGATCACACCCTTAGACAATGAATTGGAGGTTACACTTGAACATGTGGCAACCGGGAGCAATGACTTTGGCTGCCATTTTGAATTAACTTCGGTGAACTTGAGTGATCGAGTTGAAACTCAAAGATGCGAGTTCAACATTTGCGATGTCTGCACGCTTTAAGATTCAGACACCAGTCCACTTTCTGACAGATTTTAATTTTGTCTTCATTATTAATGAATTTCATGACTTTTTGCATATCCGTAACTAGGCTATATCAAGACAGATATGCACCACGCTAGTCAGTTTCATCTGATTATGTTCCTATTCCAGATATAGGCTACCATAACACATGACAAATATTCGCTACCCTTCACTGTACCAATCAACACAAATTAAATTTCTAACTTCTGAATGGAATACGAAATACAAGCACAAATAGGCTCACTGTGTTAGTCAACAATCTCGCTGCTAACCAGCAAGCAAAACTGAACATTCCTGAGCCTCGTGTCAGTAGATTTACTGAGATGTAAAAGAACTCCTGCAGGACTAAATTCCGGCAGTAGCAGTTTCCAAAAGCCGTAAAAGTATTTAGCCGGATGTAAAGCAAATATTATTATTATTAAGGCGCTGATGGCCGTAAGTAGCTTGGGTAGGCAGGGAAGGCATTCTCTCTCAGTTTTGGCCTGGTTAAGTATGTATTATTCACTTGGTCGGGGCTTAAGTACTCCGTACAAATAACGCAACGAACACCAGGTGTCGAGTTCTTCCTCTTAACTGCCTTTGTCCACAAGGCCCGGCGGTCTAGGTTCTTAGGGAATCTACATCAATCTACGAATGGTTTGGAGAAGTCTAGCACGGTCCCTCCTTTGATGCCCAGCGTATTTTTATTAGTTCATGTTTATTTCACTTCAGGTCGTATTGTCAGCTCATAACAGAAAGAATATTTTGCAGCGTCGGTATTTCAAACCCATGTATCCAGCTTACCTGATGAATCCTTTGACTTTTCAGAAAAGTTCACATGCCGAAATTTTACACCAAATAACTATAAATGCAAATGAGTTGAACCAATTGTGTTTATATTATATTTAATGTATCTTCTAAATGTAAATGAATTATAAATAATTTTTTAAATATCTGATTTGCTGGACTAATTTATACATCCAAAGTTTTCGCCTGTATTTTTTGCCAAAAAAGTGTGTTAATTACGCAAGAAAATACGGTAATATGGGAAACTATCGTTCCAATTATTTTCAGCAAGAAACAAGACCAGAAGAATTCACAATTATTACACTTGGTTTCAGTTAGTGCTCCATTTCTGCACTCCACCTCCTCCTAACAACATGTCGCATGTTTCAACTGTGGGAGCACATCGGTCAAGAGCTGGACTCTGTAGTCAGAGAACATGGGCAATACAAGTGGGCCGTGTAACACTAGAAAATGGACGGTTCAACTTCAGTAACATCTTACACGTGTCAGCCTATGAATGAACACAATAACTAAGTCAACAGTGTACAGCTACAGTGGGGACAACGAGAATTACAACATACCTCCAGCTCAAATACTGTTTTAACAACCACCGCGTCATAATTTTAACTCACATCACGTTTTTTTTTATGCAAACACTTTTTAACAGGCACTTCATATTGTGTGTCTAATACTTTTAGTTTATTATATTTATTTTACCAAGGATAACCCTATGCCGGATCGAAACATCTCTACTTAAAATTTCATCTTAATTGGATGTAATATTGAGTGTTGACGAGGAAGATCTGTAATAAATTCTTTCCTCCTCCATCCTCTTTAGGATGATGCTCCCTCTTCCCACACAGAGCTGCCATTATGTTCGTCCAATTATGTGTGTTCCTTCCTTATTCCTCTCTCTTTCTATCTGACTTGACTTTACTTGACAATTGTTTGTTCCTTTCCAGCTCTTATATAATTACTAGACATCGGATCTTTAGGTTCCAAAAGGATAAGTTTTAGACGCCTATGTAGGTGGAAAAGATGTATAAAAATAGATTCTTATTTGTTTAATAGGTGCAATGAAATTAACGAAGAAGTACTATACAAGTTCAAAATAATAATAAATTAAAAATACACTGGCAGAAGAAAATATCCAAACACCATGAAATAAGGAATGTAGAATACGGAAATTTTGGCATTATATTTGCCGAGATAACATATTTAATTGATTAAAGGTACAAGACCACAGGTTAATATCTGCATGAGAAAAGCCATCACAAATGTGCCATGCTGGTCCGTACTAACTGGTGTAATCACCTCTGTTGAATGCAGGCATGCAAACGTGCCAGTATTGTGTCGTACAGGTGCCAGATGTCAGCTTTTGGGATGGAGTTCCATGCCTGTTGCACGTGGTTGGTCAATACAGGGACGGTTAAAGCTGGTTGTGGATGATGCCGTAGTTGTCGTCCAATGCCGTCCCATACGTGCTCGATTGGGGACAGATCGGGGGATCGAACAGGCCAAGGCAACATGTCGACACTCTGTAGAGCACATTGGGTTACAGCAGTGGCATGGGGGAGTGCATTATCCTGTTGGAAAACACCCCTGGGAATGCTGTTCATGAATGGCAGCACAGCAGGTCGAATCACCAGATGGACGTTCTCATCTGCAGTCAGGGTGCGTGGGATGCTACTGCTGTCATAGGAAATTGCTCCCCAGATTTCCCGGTGTAGGTCCAATTTGTCGACGCCACAGAGAACTGGAACGCAGGCGCTCACCTGGCCTCCTCCCAACCAACACACGACCATCACTTGCACCAAGGCAGAACCGCCTTTCATCGGAAAGCACAACGGACCTCCACTCCATCCTCCAATGAGCTCTCGCTTGACACCGCTGAAGACGCAGACAGCGATAGTTTGGGGTAAGCAGAAGGCATGCCGCAGGGTGTCTGGCTCAGAGCTGTCCTTCAAGTAACCAATTTCACCAGGTGATACCAATATAAATGGTCTGTTATTGGACATTATAAATTTTCCAGCTAACTCATTCCTGGTTGCCAGCATTTCGTCCCTGTGTGCTAGGCTGGGCTCATCATTTGGTACCTAACACACCTACCAAGACGCTGGCCAGCCTACCACACGGGAGCGAAATGCTGGCAGCCAGGAATGAGTCAGCTGGAAAATTTATAATGTCCAATAACGGACCATTATACTGGTATTATAAATTTACTCATTCGGAACAAATATTTCAGATGCCCTACGTGAATGAACATCTTAAAAAATTACCAGGTGAGTTGGCTGTGCGGTTAAGAGCACGCGGTTGGGAGTTTGCAATCTGGAAGATAGTGGGTTCGAATCCCACAGTCGGCAGCAGTGAAGATGGTATTCCCTGGTTTCCCATTTTCACACCAGGCTAATGCTGGGGCTGTACCTTAATTAAGGCCATGGCCGCTTCCTTCCAACTCCTAGGCCACTAGCAAAAAAAAAAAGTAATCGATTTCTAACTGTTCATTGTGTCACTGTGTTGCCAACTGCCGCTCAAATTGCTGCTGCAGCGCAGTCCGCTGCGTCACAGCCATACGCCGAATGCGGCGGTCCTCCCTCTCGGTGATGCCACAGTGACGTCCGGAGCCCAGTCTTCTTGCAAGCGTACCTTCTCGTGATCACTGCTGCCAGCACGAATGCACAGTGGAGACATTCCTGCCAAGTCGTTCTGCAGTAGTGCAGAAGGAAAATCCACCTTCATGTAGCCCTATTATATGGCCTCGTTCAACTGCAGTGAGCTGTTGATACCAGATTTAAAAGGAAAAAACGTTCTTATGGGATCAGAAAGGTAAAAAATAGATTATAACATTGAAATAGGCGCGTATAGGCACTATAAAATTTTCATTTAGTGTGGTGGTAGGTACATAATACAGATAATTGTCACAGACAGGCTTGAGAGGGTTTTACAGAAAATAATAGGTAAAACCCTTAAGATCCGATGTTTAATAATTACAGATCTATGAAGAAAGAAGGGGCGATCTCCCCTCATTATCCCCAGTTCTGTTACATCTAGTTCTCAGCCCCCAGCCAGCTTCACCAAGAGAGCAGAGGAGGTGTTATCATGACAGATCTTCAGTCTTGATGCATGTGGAGAGGATAAGAAGAAAAAGGAACAAACAGAAAAATGGAAGAGGCAAAAAAACTTTAAATAGATAAAATCGAATACAGTAGAACCTCGATCCTAAGTTCCCGGAAACTACGTTTTCCCTATTGGGCGTTCAAATTACTGGTCCCATGAGCATCCTAATTAAATCACGTAGTAAAAATCCTGCATTATCCATTCCTCGAAGAAACTATTTCCCGGATCAACCGTCCAGAAATTTCAGTCCCATCAACACAAAATCCTCGATCATGCATTTTTCAAGAAACTGCATCTCACGAAAGGACGGCTACAGCATACTTACGGATCTTGGTGTTAACATCTCGTCATTGCGGTAATTTGAGGAAGTACTGTACTGGAAAAGCGATCGGCGGCGAACTTGCATAAGGAACCATCTTAGCATTGCATTCGGGTGGTATTGTTTAGAGAATCCGAGGAAATCATAAAGCAGAAAGTGTCCAGAACAATTGTAAGGAGACATAGCACATTTCGACAACTCTACTTGAAGACAGAACAAATTTAGTCAAATGTTTGTACTTGCAAAACGTGTACATTATGTCCAGGGTTAGAAGTTTATCTTTTTACTTTTTTCTAGTGTATCGCCGAACAGGTTTTCGGCATTTCCCTCAAGACACTGTATAGTCACTGGCT